>NC_140498.1:34811406-37356856 GCF_964271855.1 Acomys minous | reverse complement strand
CAAGTCTCTTTGTCTTTCCTTCTCTTTATTCCCTGCTCAGTCCTTCACTTCCTCCTTCTCTTTCTAAAACGCCTGTCACTGAAGGTACATTGAACATTTTCGGAAGTCCCCACTCTGTCTTCAGTTGCACACCTCCTCACTGGTATCAGGTGAGATCTGGCAGTTAGACAAAAGCCAGCACTCCTCAGCAACTGTCAAGGGAGTCATTTCCGTTATCACTGGCAGAAGGGATAAAGGCTATTAGCATACCAAAGGACACGCTGACCTCCAGGCTCCCTCAGTAGCACAGGGACCTGCTACACTTTTCAGAGGCCATGTGGGCATCCTGGCTCTTCTCACCTCCCCCTTACCTGAGACCCCTCTAGCTCACGGGCTTCCCTTCCCCCACCTGGCTACTCACTCTCCCTATCACCCTGCTAAGTCAGCCATTTTTGTCTTTCTTAGTCCTTTCTCTGTGCCCTTTCCTGCCCCTTTCTCTCGGTCCTGCTCTGCATCACTCATTGCCCTGCCCTTCTCTCCTCTCTCATGGCCAACTCCAGTCTGCTGGCCATGCTCAGACTACTACTCTCTCAGCTCTGGACTCTTCAGGGTCTTCTGGCTACAATAAAAACCTCCTACTTGGCCATACCTTGAAGCAGTCTGTTGTCAGTTTGTACAGCTGTAAGGACAGCACTCGCCAGTCTAGACTAATCCCTACGGAGCAGACAGGGGCTCTACTGTTTGGCTCTGAATGTCCTTTTGAACTTTGCTATTGAAAGTAGCACTTTCTCACCATCCCCTGTGTCAACTGTCCTTGTATGTGGGTGTCCCCCACTGCCCTGGTTTGCCTCTGTTTCTGTGTTAAGTGCTCTTACCAAAAGCAACAGGTGTATGGCAGCGTTGTGAAGCTTTGGCAGAGTGGTGCTTACTGGCTTGCTTGCCATGGCTTGCTCAGCTTGCTCTCTTATATAACCCAGGACCACCTGTCCCGGATAGCTCCGCCCACAGTGGGCTGGGCCTTCCCTGGGCCCTCCCCACATCAATCCGCAATCAAGAAATGCCTCCATGGAGGTGGCTCACAGGTTAAGAGCACTGGCTGCTCTTCCAGAAGACCCAGGTTCTGCTCCCAGCCCTCACATGGTGGCTCACAGCCATCTGTGAGGGGATCTGATTCTCCTTCAGACCTTTGCAGGCACCGGGCACCCAAATGATACCCAGACACACAGGCAAGCAAAGTGCCGACACACAAAAAGTAAAAAGAAAGAAAAAAGCTTTAGAGGAAAATGTCCACAGAGGTGCTCGCAGGCCAGTGTAGTGGAGGCAATTCTTCAGTTCAGGTTCTTTTCCCAGGGTGACACTAGTTTGTATCAAGATGACCAAAAAAACGAACCTACACAACCATCCCCTTGTTTCTCTATTTGTTTAGTTAATTAATTTTAACTAACAAGTGTATACCACCCTCTTTTTAGGATTTTAGAAGGTGAATGTTATACAAGGTGTGGTGGCACCCATTTGCAATCCCAGCACTCAGAAGACACGGAAGGAAGGCCTCAAGTTCAAGGCCGGCCTCCAGGACATAGAGAGACACTGTCTCAAAACCTTATGCGTGTGAGGGTTCAAGATTCTGCCTTCCACCTACCATATCACCTCCCCCATCCTGTCTAGTGGAATCCCAGCTCAAAGGGCTGAAAGGTCACCCCCTCTCAAATTCCATCCTAGTGTTTCAAGACTGATGCCTTCCCTCTCAACTCCGGCTTCCTAAAGCCCTTGTGTTTGTTTATTTGTTTGCTTTCTGATGCTATAGCACAATGCCTGAGGCTGAGCCACTTAAAAAAAAAAAAGTTACTTGAACTCAGGATTCTGGAAACAGGGAAGCCCCAGGCCAGGTGGCCACATCTGGCGAAAGCACATATGGGAGAGACAAGCACAGGCTGGGCTTACTTTATAACAGTCTCTTTCTTTCTTTCTTTCTTTCTTTCTTTCTTTCTTTCTTTCTTTCTTTTTTATAGAGTTTGTTTTCTTTTTTGTTTTGTTTGGTTTGGTTTGGTTTTATTTCATTTCGTTTGGTTTCGTTTTTTGAGACAGGGTTTCTCTGTGTAGCCTTGGCTGTCCTGGACTCATTTTGTAGACCAGGCTGACCCCAAACTCACATTGATCGGCCTGCCTCTGCCTCCCAAGTGCTGAGATTAAAGGCATGCGCCACCACCCCAGGCCAACAGTCACTTTCAATACAACACACACACATTCTTTCAACTCTTTCATTTAGAAAAACAAAAACAAAAAAGCTTTAATCGCTCTTAACGACCTAGTCACCTATATCCCACAGGCTCTGCCTTTCAATATGGCCACAACAGCAGTAAAACCTCAAGGTACAACGTGCAATGCTATTGATAATTTTTAAGTGCTGTTTAAGCTCACTGAGAGGCTGAGTCTGGAAGTAGGGCTGCCCCCTCCACTTCAGACTCAAGCACGTCACTGTCCTCTTAGGCCTAGGGATGGGCTGTCCCTCTTGACTCTGTGACAGGGAAGAGAACAGCATGCTGTGCCCTTGAGGGCTGCTCAAAGGAGATCATTTCCAGCAAGTCGTATTTACCGTTTATCCCTTGATGTAATCGTGCCTGCAGTGGGAACAGCAGGAAGTTTAACCCTAAGAGGCTCAGCCAGCTCTATCAAAACCTCTAGCGGGCTGCCTAAGCTTGCCTGGTCGATGTCTGCTGGGCATCTATCAGCCCTTGATTTGAGGGTGTTGCCTCTGCCTGCTCTCTCCGCTGGACAGCCCCAGCCACTTGTGCTGTGTGCTGTGTGCTGTGTGCTGTGAGCGTCTAACCAGATGATGTTTTCGTCTCTGTCTCCTGCTTCTCCACAGCTGCCACTCGCTGTTTATTCTTTTACTCGTGCTTGTTAAGACTTAACTAAGCTCACGCATTCACAGGCCAAAGCGCGGTGGCTGTCATTCTCCGTAAAGGAACGCCAAGCATTATCCGAAGCCCAGCAACGTGCTCACGTACTCTAGGAATAAAGCAGGGCGGAACGCATGCCTGTGAGTCCCAGGAAACCCTTGGCCTCGACTCCTGAGCAGGTGCCAGGGTGTGCCTTTGAAGAGTGAGGACTCTTGACAAGTATTAGCTGCAGCCCTCCTGGGGGCTGGACCTTGAACGGGGATGCCATAGACAGAGTGGAGGAATCACAGATGTAGCCTGCTGGTCAGTTTTAATGCAGCTGTGGAGTAGCGAGGGTGGTGTGGTTCCTACAAGACAGGCTGTGTAGGGCTCTGCCACTTAAAGGCTGTGCTCTTGTTGAGCCTGTTTTTTATTAATTTGGCAATTTGCTCATCATGGGTTTTTTGTTTGTTTTGTTTTGCTTTTTTTTTTTTCAAGACAGGGTTTCTCTGTGTAGCCTTGGCTGTCCTGGACTCACTTTGTAGACCAGGCTGGCCTGGAACTCACAGCGATCTGCCTGCCTCTGCCTCCCGAGTGCTGGGATTAAAGGTGTACACAACCACGCTCGGCTCATCGTGGGTTTATTTTTTGCATTAACTTTGTTTTTTTTCAAGTGTTGTAATTATGTATTACTTATCGTAATTACTGGGTTTTGGAGGGGGAGGGGTTGAACCTACTTTAAATGTTGCATCTGAAATTCCATCCCATTCACCCTGCTCCCAACCTGGCCTTGTGCAATTATTTTAGTCCTTCCAGGGTTGTGGAGGGAACTAAGCGAGCCGATACAGGTGAGGAGCTCGGAGAATCAGCTCTTCATTACGGCCATTGCAGAACCACAGGGAGCAGCCACCAGTGTCAGCTGGTGACAGGGGAAGGGCACCATAGCTGCTGCACCAATATCCAGCTCAGCTTCTCTTACGAAGCCCTTACACCAGCGGAGCTTTCTCAGCTATCTGGGATGGAGATCCGCTTGCTGCTCTGCACTCGGGCTTTGTGTCTAATGGAATGGCAAAGCCCTTTCTGGAAGACTTCAATTTATTCACTCCCAGCCAGAACTCCATCTGTCTCTGCCCGTCGTCACATCTTCCCTGATCCTCCTGCAGGCTCCGCTTTCCAGGCTCCCCACCTTGGACCCAAGTTACAAAGGCTCCTCGGTCGCCTCTCACCTCTACAGTCGTGCCTGTCCACCACTCGCTCAGTCGGCTGAGCCATGAAGAACATTTACAGATGTGGGAAGGGCAGCTCACGCCTGTCATTCCAGCACTTGGGAAACTGAGGCAGGAGCATTGCTTTGAGTTTGAAGCTATTCTGGGGATGCACAGTGAGCTCCGGGGCTAGCCTGGACTGTAGAAGGGTCTCAAAAGGAAGCAAACCAAAAGGCACTGACCCAAGAGCTCTTCCAGAGACATCTTAGTGCAAGAATGTAAGGAGTGGCCCCACCCTGCCTGTTACTTATGGGGTCTTTTAACTCCCACACATCCATCTTCCAACAATCACTGCATTTGCTCAGGCACTTCCCGAGATCACTTGCTTTTAAAAGCTCAGCGATCAGTTTCTCCAATTGAATTACTCTTTTCCTTTCTTGCTCTACAATCCTTGCCTTGGCCCCGCTTCCCACACGACTTCCCCTTGCTTCCGTTCTATGTCTTGGCGTTCTGTGGCTCCTGGTCTGTCTAGTTCAAAAAACAACATATATTGATTTCCATTTCCGTTTCGGACTTCCCAGTCATCTCCAGTTCCCTTTTAATGGCTCCTTTGTAAAGCCTTCGACTTCCTGAATCCATTTTCCTTGAGACCGACTTCACAATGAGGGTCCATTGACACTGTCAGCAGCTCAGTCAGTCTTGGCTCCACTCCCAGGCAGCTGCTCCACTCTGGCCTCTGTCAGAGCCTCCTGCTCATCTCAGTTTTGTCCTTAGCTCATCTGGGAAGGGAAGACAGGCCCGGGGCTGGCTACACATCAGTAAACCAAGAACCCGGGGCTCTGAGGCACATTGGGAAAGGTGTTAAAATGAAAATGAAAAAATTTAAACTATTGATTGTGTGTGTGTGTGTGTGTGTGTGTGTGTGCGCATATCATGGACAGTGTGTATGTGTGTGCACCACGTGAACTTTCAGAAGTTCCTTCTCTCCTCCGACCTTGTAAGGAGGGCTGTTTCACATTCTCAGGGAGTTAATCTGGGAATCACCAACTTGAGTTAACAAATCCACCCGTGAAGAGCTGCGAGCAGCCGTTCCAAAAAAGACCATACCTAGCCTTCACAGTGGCACTTAGTCACACTAGGCCATGCCTGGAGACCAGCCAGGCACCACCGAGCACTCGCTAGGGGATGTCTGTGTGGTGGAAGGTCACATCTCACCAGTCAGAACAACTGGGCTTGAAAACAGTGAAAACTGCTGATGAGGAGGTAGAAATTTTGGGTTCCTCATACACTGCTGACAGGAGTGAAAAAACAGTGTAGCTGGATGTGGTGGCGGCACACAACTTTAATCTCAGCACCTGAAAGGTAGAGGCAGGTGGGTTGCTATGAATTGGGGGCCAGCCTGGTCTATATTACAAATTCCAGGCCAGCCAGCACTACCCAGTGAGACTTTGTCTTGAAATAACAAAAAAAGTAGCATAGCCATTCTGCACAATAGTTGGGAAATTCTTAGGAATGCACAAAATCGTAAGATCTAAGGATATTTCAGTAGTCCCATGTTTATGATCATCAGTAAAGAAAATCGACATATATAACTAATAAAATGTCACTGGTTTTTAAAATTATGTTTATTATAATAGTAAAAGAAAAAAGGCAGCATGAAGCTAGTGGGATGTTTGATACTATGTTTACTGCCTCAGTCTATGCTCCAATGGGAGGGGCTATAGCTCTCAGTGAGTTCTCACTATGGCCTCTGTTTACCTTTTGTGAGGTTCATTCTTATTTGTGTGTGTGTGTTTGTGAGTACACGTGTGTGCATGTGTGTGTGTACACTTGAGTGTGTGTGTGTGTATGTGTGAGTACACACGTAAAGAAAACAAACCACAGATGTTGTTCCTTAGACCACATTTTTCTTTTATTTGTTTTTTTTTTTTTTTAGTTTTAATTTTGAGACAAGCAGTGTGTGTGAGCTGCACAGCCAAAAAGCCCCAGTGATCTGCCTGTATCTGTCTCCTCAAAACTGCCACTGTGGTAAGCACGCACCAGCGCACCCAGCCTCCTTCTTGAAACTAGTTGCTCACAAATATAAGTGCTATCAACACGGGATGACGTGAGTGAGGCATGATGGGGAAGTGAGGGATGTTTGGACACAGGAGGACAGGACCTATGATGGTTAATGTTCAGTGTCAATTTGACAAGACCTCGCCTAGGGGTTCTCAACCTTCCTACCGCTGCGGCCCTTTAATGCAGCTCTTCCTGTAGCAGCGACCCCAGCCATAAAATTATTTCATTGCTACGTCATAATTTTGCTGCTGTTATGAATCGTAATGTAAATACATGATATGCAGAAATCCAATATATATATAACCCCAAAGGTTAGATAGCCCGCAGGTTTGAGAACCTCTGAGTCTTGCCTCAGAGACCAAAATTGTAAGCATTCCATGGAAGGAGGATTGTCTGCATTAGGTTAACCACTAGGCTTGCCTGTGAAGTGGTATCTAGTCTAAATTGAGGCAGGAAAAGCCACCCTGAATGTGAGAGGCACCCACTCTGTGGACCGCGGTCCTGGACTGAGTAAGTAGGAGAAAGCAAGCTAAGAGCCACCACTCACGTCTGCTTCCCGACTGTACACAGTATGAGCTGTCGTCATGAGTTCCCCTGCTGTGACAGACTGCGCCCTCAGGCTGTAAGCCGAAGTTCTCCCTCCGGCAAGCCGCTTTAGTCAGGTGACCTGTTGCAGCAGTGAGGCCAGTAACAAATGCAGACCTGCACACATCTAGCAAAGAAATACCACCACACCTTTTTTCTAGTCGAATGTCAGGTTGTGGAGTACAGAGTCCTCTGAAAACCGTGAGGTAACATAACTTGTGTTGGTGGAAATGAAGTCCCAGATACACAAAACTGTTATCTTCTTGGAAATCTTGAACTTTGTTTTCAAATTCTTATATTAAATTGAAAAGCGAGGCTGCATATATTGGCTGCTTAGTGTGTGTTTGGCCAATATGCCAAAATGTATAAAACTGTTTGCTTTGATTTGTTTATTTATTTTTTGCTTGATTTGAACTTAATTTGGACTTTCCATAATTTCAGTCTCTTTTGGATATATACCAGTCATCTGTAATTTCAGTCACAATGAACATTGTGTTGATAAGTTCGCTCCACCTTGAAGACACTTATTTAGCTCACTTAAATAGATATATAGAAACCAGAGAGATGGCTCACAGGCGATGTGAGGGCCTGAGTTAAGATCACCAGCACTCACTGAGAAAACTGGGCATGACCGCATCTGTGCCTGTAATCCCAGAACTGGGAGGTAGAGACAGGAGGATTCCAGGCTCCTCGCCAATCAGTAAGCTCCAGATTCAGACTGGAAAGATGGCTCAGCAGTTAAAAGAGCTTGCTGCTCTTTCAGAGGACCTGGGTTCGGTTCCCAACACCCACATAATCACCAGTAACTCCAGGTTAGAGGGAGTCAGCGCCCTCTTGTGGTCTCCTCAAGCACTGCACTCACATTTACACACACACACACATATACACACACATGAACGCAGAGAGACACACACATACACACAAATCAATAATAAAATAAATCTTTAAAATTAGATAGAGAAGCTGGAGAGATGGCTCAGCAGTTAATAGTCCTAGCTGGCTGCTCTTCCAAAGGACTGGGTTCAATTCACAGCACCCACATGGCAGCTCACAAATGTCAGTAACTGCAGTTCCACATGCATGCAGGTAAAACAACAACGTACATAAAATAAAAATAAATATTTTTAAAATTAAATAGGTACATAGATAAACACATAGATGATAGAATGATTAATAGAAAGATAGGGTCCAATAAAAATGCTAAGATGGCTTGGTTATGATTTTCAAATTCTAGGCAAGTTTTGGTTTTGATACCATAAATAACTTGATAACTGTCACATGTCACAAATCATAAAATCTTTCCAGTATTGGGCCTCGACTTAGCCATCCTACCTCTGAAAAGCAAATGTGGCCGAAGCGAGCAGGAACCCCTCTAAGGAGGCCTGAGCTGAATGGAGCTGGATTAATCTCTTGGCCCTTATGAAGTTCTCAGTCTTGATGCAGTTTGCACGATGGCACCCTTTTGAAGACATGTGTGCATGAATTTTCTGAGTGAGCTACCCAATGACACTTAATTAAACGTGAATCTGGGGTGACAATCATATCATCTTCTATTGACAAGTTTATCTCCTTACCTCACTCTCACCAGGTCCCGCCAGTTACTATACCAGACACATATTCATGGACAAAGAAAATCGCCTAACATAGTTCCTTTACTGTGGTATATAGATATCTTGATCTAGTTGTATCTTTTTAGAAAAAAAATTATTTTACTCTTCTTGCCTGCATGTAATCTGGGCACCACATTCATGTCCGAGTGCCTACAGAAGAAGAAGTCAGGTCTTTGGGAACCAGAGTTACAAACAGCTGTGAGAAGTCATGTGAGTGCTGGGAACTGACCCTGGGTCATGCGAAAGAACAGCAAGTGCTCTTGACCACAGGGCCATCTCTTCTCTAGTGTACCTTTCAATGGCTCTACAAAAGCCATTTCGTCAGTAATATCACATATACCACTGACACGAGCCTATCTGCAGTGTGAGTTCTACCATTCATGGCCAGAGTATGAATACTTACTTATTCATCTATTCACTTATTTATTTTTGGTTTCTCTGTGAAACCTTGGCTACACTGGAACTCACTCCGTAGATTAGACTGACCTCAAACTCATAAAGATCCACCTGTCTCTGCCTCCTGGGTGCTGTGATTAAAGGCATGTGCCGCCGTCACCACCCGGCTAGAGAATAAAATTTAAAATAAGCAATTATAATTATTTACACCAAACACGTGTTGAAAGACTCCCCAGCGTCTCCGGTTATAGGGTAATGGGCGTGATATTGGCAAATGGCCCTGTGTTGCTTGCACTCACTGCAAAGCTGCCTCTGGAAGCAAGGCTGCCATGCACACCTCAGACAGACCCAAGCGTGTGTGTATCAAAGTCCTCCCAAGCTCCCATCCTTAGCCAGATGCCTGACTCTGTAACCGGGAGAAGGAAAACAGCAAATGGCCCAAATGCAAACCACTGTTTCTTCCAGAGGACACACGTACAACGCAAAGGTAGAGAGAGACTTGCTGGGAAGAAAGGGCTGTCAGGAGGCTCAAAAGGGAAGAAGCAAGAGCGGTTATTCACGGGGGGGGGGGGGGGGGAGTTGGGGGGGCAGGGATCAAAGAATATTATATACATGGAATTGGGGATATATATACACACACACATTAAACTGGGGCCAGAGTTAGGGACAAGAAAACAAAAGGGGGAAGGGCCGCTTACTCTCCCCAATCCTTGCTTCCTGTGCCCCACTGTACTGTGCTGCTTTTTAAAACCACGCATATTATTTCATGATGTGGGAAACTTGGACAAATAGCTGGCTATAGGGCCCAGACAAGGGAAGGGCTGTCCCAAGAGATCCCTGCAGAGGGATAAAGTGGGGGGAATCAGACAGAACCGAGGAGGAGGAAGAGGAGGAGGAGCAGCAGCTATTGCATCTGAAAAGTGCCTGCAGCCCTGAAGCCAGGTGTTTTTTGGTCTGGGTTTTCTGTTTGTTTGTTTCGCCAGTTCACCTGGCTATACGGTAATGTGCGTGATAATTGTCTTTGAGCAACAGGCTCAAAGAACTAGGTCCAGGTTCCATGTAGCTGGGGGGCTTGGATTGGAACCAGACATCAGGGCATTCTCTGCAAGTGCTTGCTGACCAGAGTGCACAAGCTCAGCCTTCTCTAGCGCACAGATGAGGAAGAAATTCGGCTCCACAGAGCCCAGACATGGTGCCGATAGCCTGATGGTGAGATAAGAGAACAGCCAAAGTCCCCTGCTGGTCTTTGGCACTGCCACACTCCAGGCTCTGGTTGGCCAGGGCCACCCACTCTGAGGAGTCAGGCCTTGCTTCCCTGAGGCCTATAACTGAGTCAGCAGTGGGCAGGGCTGCGTGTCCATATTGAGGAGCAGGACACACAGAAGGCCAGGACCTGGACATCACAGCCACCCAGCATGAACAACAACCCAGGCTCCTTCTACGCCCCGTCTCTGTGTCACTCTCCAACAACCATCACAGTTGCACAGTGACCACCCAGCTCTTAGCATGGTAACATGAGACAGACCCAGAACCACGGTCTTCTTCAACAGTCTCTCTCTCCTTCCTAGGGTTACCACCCACGCTTTCAGAGCTGCGCTGTCGCAGCCTCAGGCTGTATGCTGCCAGAACTCTAGGGCCAGGGCCCAGCTCTGCCTCCGAACCTCTCTTCCCTAAGCCATGCTCCTACCTGGAGTTCTCCAGAGTCTTCAGGGCCAGCTTGCTCAGCCACCTACCCCTTTCTTCCATCCTCATCTCAACCCCACTGAGCAACACCGCGTCTCCAGGAGACGAACCTGTTGAGTAGCAGGTTCAAAGAGCTCTCTGCCCAGGCCCCATGGTACTGAGGGGCATGAAGTGGCCCTCTGGTTCAGAGACCCTTGCTGTGGTTTGGTGTCGCCACGGCCACCTACAGCATGCCTTGTGTACTTTTATTTTGTCTCTAACAGCGACTCTCTCTATTCACTGGTTGTTGCTCATTGCCAGTCTTCCCTGACAGAGTGTGAGTCACAGGGGGAAAAGTCTTATCTGTTGTGTTTGCTTCTGTCCCCCCATGCACCTTGTTCTCGAAGCTTGTCTAGTGAGTGAGCAAACGGGACTCCCAGTGCCACCTGCACTTCTCAACCGTGTTTGCCTGAAGTGTGTCTGAGGAGGCGGGGCTGAGCACAGTGTGTCTTCATCGGGGGAGCCACCACACAGAGTTAGGTTGTCCTCGGAGTGTCTGGTGTGGGAGGCACCAGGGAACAATCATGAACTAGCAACAGTTGCACCTTTGGAGACTGTTTCACCGACCTAAAGAGGCTGCCATCTTGTGGCCGAATGAAAAAGCACACCCAGGCGACATTGGAGCCACTCAGTGGCGGGGGTGATGTTCACCATTAACAATTCCATTCTCTTCAGTCATTACACAGTTCTAAAATTCTAAGTGTATGAGGTGTGCAGGGTGCACAGAACAATTAAGGCTGGTTCTCTGCTTGTTGTATGAGCAGAAAATGATGCGCCAACATTATAGAGAGTTTTGGGTGACTGTTCAGGCAGCAAACTGTCTCTGTCATCTTTTCATTTTGGATGCTGCTAACCTGGTTCACTCAGGTAAATTAAGCTTTATTCCTTCTCAAGTCTTTGATGGGGTTGAAGACCAGATAGTTTAGTCCCACTATTAAGCTTAGTTGGCTAGGGGTTAAGATGCTTTTAGATCTATATAGATGTTTTAAGTTAATAGAGATGAGATATAATAAATATTAATTCTCATTCAGAATTTTAGACTGAAAAAGATAGGAAAGATGTTTACTTCAAATTTGCCAAATACAAATAGCAAAATCACTTATGAATGTAACATTTATATAATTCCTGATTTTATCGTGGTTCTTCCTGCTGTATGTAGCATATTTTATTTATGCGTAATAATATAAACATATATGTTTTTAAAAGAAACATAATAAAAATGAAAAAAATAACAGTTGCATCTTGCTGCCAGTGTCTCCCACTTCTGTAAACGAGACATTGGCCACCAGGTTTGGCCTCAAAGTCACCTTTGGAGTATGTGATCATTGAACTGAAATGTAACCCAAAAGGTTTTTGGTTTTTGTTTTGTTTTTTTGTTTGTTTGTTTGTTTGTTTTGTTTTTCATGATCAATAGCATCTTTACCCGTACACATCCATATACATCCATTTATTTGTTGAATATCTACCCATCAGGTGCCAGGGGCTGGACACTGAGGAGAGAGACCTCAGTTCCTCTAGAAGGAAAGGCTATTTTCTAAGGGCCTATGGCACTGTGCTGACCTGGGGGATAATAGCAGGGGAGATGCCAGGTACATTCTGGCTGAGAGCCATGCAAGAAGAGGTAACAGCAACGCCAAGAGCTGGGAAGAAAACGCACAAGAGGGATAAAGGGGGCGGCCCTAGGGAAGGCTGCAGAAGAGAGTAGGCTCTAGGGAGGTGTGACAGAAAAGGGGGGAGGCCAGATGAGGTCAGCAGGTCACTGAAATTAGATTCTGCTAATCCCTGGTGGCTGCTGTAAGAGTTTGCCCTTATCCTACACGTGCAGCAGGAAATCCCTGGGACATTTAAGCAATGGGAGGCTGGGGGTGGGGAACGCAATCTGATTTTCCTTGGTTAAACACTCTCAGGGCTGAGAATAGAGAAGAGCTCAGAGGCCGCTGCTCAGTGGAGGGAGGAGATGTGGTATCAGGACGACTCCAGACCCATGCTCAAAGGGAGCTTTGTTTCTCAGAGGCAGCCAAGGGATGTCTGAGGTCACACCCCAGCAAAGCATGCTCCTGTGCTGTGACCCTAGGCACCCTCTCTTAGTTCCTGTATTGTCACTGAAACGAGAAAATTAATGCACCGCACATCTGCTGGGCTCACTATAGCTTGGACAGGTCTGTCAGCCTGAAGCGTGTAATGGAATCTGTAGGAGAGGGGTTTTTAATGGGAAGGGCGCCACCCTCAGGAGGGATTAATGTAGTGCTCCTCGGACCAGCTTAGTTCTCTCAAGAGCAACTTGTCATATACAAAGGGTGATGCTCATCCCAAGTCTTTCTGGGTGCTCACCTCACCCGGTAGTCTCTTCTGCACAATACCACCGTCATGATGCCTCCCACCACAAGGCCCTCAGCAGAGATCACAGGGGGCCACCTGACCTTGGACCTTCACCTTCCAAACTGTGAATTAACCAAACCTCATTTCTTTGCATGCAGCCTCTAGCTTCCTGTTGCATATGGACTGGCACAGGCACATTAGAGACACCGTCGGCTACGGAACCAGCAGCAGGTGTAGAGGATGGCGGGCCAGGGCATGGCAACAGCTACACGTCTCTTTATAAACGTGAGGAAAGGTGGACAGCCTGAGGTAGGAAGATAGGAAAGCAGCAGGGAGGGGGTTAGTCATGGAGGCTTTGAACACCGCCTACAATGAAGAACATCTGTGGCCAGTGAGGTCCATGAAAGGCTTCCAGGCATGAGAGGATTGTAAACAGAGCTTCCTTTAAAAAAAAAAAAAATATATATATATATATATATATATATTTGGCCACAGGAAAGATGGACAGGATGGAGGGCAGGCTGCAGATGTTCTCACTGCCCCTGAGGCCACACAACCTAGTCCCATCCCATGAGACTCTCCCTCCATGGGGATTTTGCTTAAGCCGGTTTCCTCAGGCATGCTTTGTACATACTAGGCCCCTAAACCTTCACAGGTGTTGTTCTTTTGAAGAGCATCCCACGGAGACAGACATACAGACAGCACCTCAGAGAGAGATCATCTCTGTCCCCGCTCCATCCAGCCACGTCCTGGAAAAGAGCCCAGTTCCATCCCGGAGGCAACAAAAGGCAGGCTTCAGCTTCCTCCCCGGCCTGCCTGTTTGTCTGCAGTCTAGGGACTGGGAGAAGTGCCGCCTGCCAGTCAAAGCCGACATCAAAATCACAAAAAAGACCAGGAGCTCCTCCGAGCTTGACGAGCTGCCTCTCCAGTGCGTGGCCCTTCCTGCCCGATGCTGCCATGTGGAACGCAGCACTCCATCGGCTCCAGTGTGTGTGTGTGGGGGTGTCCTGTGCTCTGCAGTACTTGAGCTTGCAAAATACCTTCTGGACCAGGAATTTGGCATAACACCAGCTAAGGCGGGAATCTGAACTCTATCCTTGGCCTCTGCACACTGAAATCAAGGGCAATATCCTGCTCCCAGATGCCCGGGAGAGACAGAAAATCACAGAGGTCCACTGAGAGGCTGGTTTGTCACTGGCAAGGACCCACTGTGGTCAAGCCAGAAACAGGCTTGCCCAAAACAGAGACATCTCTCTGAGACCTCTTTTGCAAGTCCGGGTAGGGAGCTGGGAGTTTTAAAACAAGCATAGTCAATCTGGCTCCTAGGAAACTTGGAGTGTTGTGAGGGAGGGGTGTGTGTGTGTGTGTGTGTGTGTGTGTGTGTGTGTGTGTGTGTGTGTGTGTTGTGAGTATGTGAAGGCACTGGGTATGCATGCACCCACGCAGAGACTGTCTGCACACCTCAGGTCTGGGTCCAGTCCTATTAACAGACATTTAGCAAGCATTGAGTTGTGTACTGAGTTGTGCAAAGTGATGGTGACACTGGAGGTGGTGATGGTGCCGATAAACAGTGCAGTTTCACACCAGCCTGAAGAGGGTGCCCTGGAGACTGCATGCCAATCATTAAACCACAGGTGGCTGTGAAAATAGGGTGTGTATATACGGTACAGCCCTTCCCTGAAGAAGCTTTTCCCCCCTTTTCTTTTAAGATATATCATATTTGCACGTGTGTGTGTGTGTGTGTGTGTGTGTGTGTGTGTGTGTGTGTGTGAACGCAGATGCCCATAGGGGGCAGAAGAGGGCACCAGAGTTACAGGTTATCTGCCATTGGTTCCCTAGGTGCAAGGAACCAGACTCAGGTCCTCTGTAGGAGCAACAAAAGCTCTTAACTGATGAGCCATCTCTCCAGCCCCACCTTTTCTAAGAAAAAGAAAAGAAAAGAAGGAAAGAAAGACATATTTTTAAAAAGAAAGATGAGGAGGTGTCTTGACAGTAAAGGACAGATTTGTTTCAAAGAAATCTTGAGAAGGCGTCTGTAAGAGAAGGTGGGAGAGTGAACCTCTCTTATGGGCTGTGGTTTTTATCAGGGCTGGGAAAGAGCCTGGGATCGAATTAGCTGGTAGTGTTAAGTGTTGAATGGCATGGGTAGAAATGGTGTTGGGGGTGTTGACTTGGGAAACTGAGAGCATCAGCCACATGTATGTGTTGGGGGGGGTGCTGTTCTGTCTGGAATGTACTCTCAGGAGGGGAGGGGGCTGGGTGGGGCTGGGGTTGCCTCCCAGAGGTGCTCTTGTTGACTCAGCCATCTTTTGTTTGTCTCTGTGCATGTGCAAACTTGTGCAGGTATGTCACAATGCATGCATGAGGGCAGAGGACAACTTAAGAGAATTCTTTCCTTCCACCACGTGGGTTCCAGGGATAAAACTCAGGTCACCAACCTTGTCAGCAAGCATCTTTAGCCTCACTGGTTCGCCCCCACCACCCCACCTTTTTTCTTCTCTTTTATTTTTGTGTGTTGTTCTAATTAGTTTTCTGGTGCTATGTTAAAACACCGTGACCAAAAACAAATTGGAGAGGAAGGGGTTAATTTCGTCTTAGCACTCCCAGGCCATCCTGCTCTGAGGGGAGTCAGGCCAGACTGAAGAGGAGGCCATCAAGGAATGCTGATTCCTGGCTAGCTCCCCTGGCTTGCTCAGCTATCTTCCTCATACAACCGAGGCCCATTTGCTTAGGGAATGACACTGCCCACAGTGGGCTGTGGCCTCCTTATCAATTAGCTGCCAAGGAAATGCCCTACAGACAGATGCACAGGCCAATCTGATGGGAGGCAATTCTTCAGCTGAGATTCTCTCTTCCCAAGTGTGTCCCAAGTTTGACTCAAGGTGACAGACTCTAACTATAGCATGTGTGATATTTCCCTATGCGTTAGGTGCACTCGCCTGTGTGTGCACATTGGAGCCCAGAGGTCCGCGTGTTTTCTCTGTTCCTCTCTGCTTTATTTTTTGAGACAGGGTTTCTCACCGAATCTGAAGCTCACCTATTGGCTAGACTGGCCGGCTAGCGAGGCCCTGGGATCTGCCTATCTTGTGAGTGCTACCCCAAAGGGGAACTTACAAGCATGAGCCACTACACTCCGTTTTTTTATATGGGTATTGGGGATCCAAACTCGGGTCTTTATGCTTGCACAATCAGTGCTTTATCCCTGAGCCATCTCCCCAGCCCTTGGGGACCAGAGGGAGGGCTGACTGGTAGGGGTGAGGCTGGACGTGTGGTCAGGAGCTAAAAGAGGTTTGGAGCAAGAAAAACATAGATTAAAGTCAAACCTGAGACTTAACGATGTTTAAGGGAGAGTTTAGCTGTTATCAGCTTATCTGGGAGAAAAATCGCAAAAATGCACATAGTTTCCATGAAGTTCCTCCCTCAGACTGTGGCTGTTCTCATGGTTACCCGTGGATGAGAAGGCCGGACACAAAGTTTGGAGTCAGACTGTCTGCAAATGCCACTTTAATCCCATCATTGTCATCATCAGGAAACAGAAAGGGCAGCTTATATCTTACAGGGCTATGGTCCCCTAGTAGGACAATATGCAAGTAAAGTGCCAGGCCAGCACCATGCTCACTGACAAATTTCCACAAATGGTGGCTGGTGGCTGGTGGCTGGTGGCTGGTGGCTGGTGGCTGGTGGCTGGTGGCTGCTGGCTGCTGGCTGCTGGCTGCTGGCTGCTGGCTGACTAGAGTAGACTCCAAGTGGGATTTCCCCCTCCTGCTGCAGATTTGGTTCACCCAAATTTGCAGAAGTGTTTTATGTGGCTGACAAAGCACCACAGTAGGGAGCCCTCGTCGGCTCCCCTGCCCACGTGAGTCGAGAGTTTTTCCCCCACCTCAGTTGTCCTCTGCCATCCCCACAAGCAAAGCGTGGGTGTCCCTTTCCAGTGTGAAGATACAACCTAAATCACATCACGAGCCCACAGTTCAGTCCCCACCCCACCCCAAACAGGCGGCCTGCTTGGAGAAGCCCAGAAGTGTAGGGTGGTTAAGTCCCAGAGTCAGAAAGGCAGGAGGAAAGCGCCGACACCCCGTGCAGAATTCGGTAAAGAGTTTGAACAGGTATTTTTCCTGTCGTTGGGGAAATGCAAATAAAAGCTACAGTGAGTCACTACACCACAGTCACTGGGGGGACTGTGGTCAAGAAGAATCAAAGAGGCAGGAAGTAACAGGCATGGGGAGGGGAATGGAGGAAGCTGGACTTCTTGTGGGCTGCTGGTAGGTGGTAAAAATGGCACGGCCACCAGGAAGACAGGAGGGCAACTCCACAGAAGAACAGAGCAAATCAAGGTAGAATGACCGTGTCGCCCAGAAATTCTATTTCCGGAATAAACCCTAAAGGACCTCAAGCAAGGACCTTGAACAGATATCTGTATGTCAACATACAGCAGCGTTAGTCATAATAGCCCAAAGGTGGCAACAGCCAAAGTGACCACTGACACCCAAGTAGAGAACATGGGTAGAGAACACAATGGAATGGTATTCAGCCACAAAACAGAGATGGCTCAGTGGTAAAGAGCACTGCCTGCTCTTCCAAAGGACCTGGGTTCAATTCCCAGCACCCGCATGGCAGCTCACAACTGTCTTTGACTCCAAGATCTGACACGCTCACACCAGCACACATAAACTAAATAAAATATTTAAAAAAAAAAAACAGAGGGGAATTCTGAAGCAGGCAACACGGATGAGGATGAGCCTGTAGACACAGTGAAGTAAGCCAGCCGCCCACCCGAGGAGAAAAGATTCAAGGCTGAACTTTCTTGAGTGACCCAGAGTGATCAGACTCATAGAGACGGAAATCAGCAGGCAGGATGAGGGAGTGTGGGAGATAGCAGCATAACTGTTGCTACAGACAGGTGGTGATGGTGGTGGGGACAGCACAATCTCCCCAGGCCAGCCACCCCCAATCAGAGAGTTAGACACTCCAGAAGTGCTAGGAACCTAAGAAGTGTGTGTGTGGGGGGGGGGGGGAACGACTGGCTGATCCCGTCCAGATTCTAGTCTGCGATTCTGCCTTGTTGGGAAGGCTTGCCTTCTGCAGAGGGTGGGAGAAGCCAGGAGGAGGAGGAGGAGGACACCACACTGCATATTTCCAGTGTGGCCAGAGGGGGCCTTGGGTGGCAGCTCTGCTGGAGAAGAAGGTGTCTGGGGAAACTACTGGGCTAGGCAGGACCCTGGTCCCAAAAGGATGGCACTCTCCAAGCGGGTCAGTGAGGACAGCTTTAATGAAGAGTCCGGTTAGCAAGGGATGGGGAGCATCAAGGGGGCCAAAAAGAGGGCCCTGCACCTGGGGCTGCATTCACCACCACCCCCACCTCCCGCCCCAGTGCAAAACCGTGGCCTTTGGTAAAGACAATTCTGAAGGAATGGAGTTGGGGGACAGGAGGGTTACTCAGACTTTCCCCTCCTGCTAGGGCCTCGCTGCAGCCAAGGGAACCCAAGCACAGGACTTCCGGCTATGGCAGCCCATTCAGAACGGCCTTCAAGGCCGGAGCCGTGAAAAGGCGAGCAAGAGAGCCAAAAGGGCGATGGGATGGAAGGGGTTCCAGAGGGAATCAAAATGAAGCGCCCTGTAAGGCCTGCCTCCACTGAAGAGACCCCTCCCCTAAAATTTTCCTTGGCTGATAATTGGACTATCATTGGGGAGGTGGCTGGAGGGGAGCGCCTACTTAGTGGCTGTGACCTACAGCCTGAACTTTCTATCCATGCTGTTATGCGTGTCTGGTCGTTCGTCGTTTGTTCATTCATTCATTCATTCATTCATTCATTCAGCATCTGTCAATTACTGAGTGCCCAGCTAATGCTAGGAGGCGCTAGATGAAAAGACATGAAGCCACTTGTAGCTTTGATTTGCTTAGTGTGGGGTAACCATAGGTTCAACCCACCTGCTCCATGATTCTGGAGACTGGCCTCAGTAAAAGGCGATTGGTCATCTCCGCCCCCACCCCCGCCCCCGCCCCGGCCCCCTCGTAATCCCAAGTGTTTAAGACTGTAAACAGACGTCTGCGAAAGGGACAAGAGTACAGAGCCAGGTGTGTGGACTCGTCCACCATGGGGTCAGGGGCTATCTACCCAGCACTCCTGGTCTCGCTCACCTTCGCCGCCCTTTGCAGGGCTGCAAGGACATTTTTGCAGTTTTTCTCTCCCTGTCACAGACAGTCAACCTAGGAGAACTAGTAACCGACGCTTCTCCCTTGAGCCCCCAGGGTTGGGGGCAAGCGATCGGGTTAATAGCGACTGGCTCGCCCAGGGTTCGCGGATGCCCAGCGAGTGGGCAACCACCCTGAACCCATTTCTGGGATGGAGAGCTCGAGCGGGCTACTTGGTTGAGTGGACTTAGAGTCACCAGGCCAGAACGCCCGGGGGTGGGGGACTGGGGAAGGCGGAGCGCGCCGTCCCGCCGGGCGCGGGGGACAAAGGCCCGCGGGCGGACGTGGCCAGCCCGGCCGGGCGGGCCCTTTAAGCGGGGTGGGCGGGCGGTGCGGGGGCGGGCAGGGGCGGGGCGCGGAGGGCGGTGGCGGCGGCAGCTAGTGCTCGGCAGCACCGATCGCGTTGGCCTTGCCCGGCCCTCACGGCACTGGGCACGGAGAACGGCCATGCCGCCGAGGCGCAGCATCGTGGAGGTGAAGGTGCTGGACGTGCAGAAGCGGCGCGTGCCCAACAAGCATTATGTGAGTCGGCGCCCGCGCCACGCGGCGACCCCCAGCCCCGCGCAGAACTTGTGCCCCGCGCCCTCACCGCCGGCTCGTTACGCGCCCCGGGTCCCCGCGCCCTCCCTGCCGTCTGTCTCCCCAAGCTCCCTTGCTCCCCACGCCCTCCCCACCATCTCCCCGCTCGCCCCTGCTCCCCGCGCCCTCCCCGCCGTCTCCTCGCGAGCTCCTGCCCTGCCCACCCTTGGAAAAGTCTTGCCCCAGCAGCTGCTGGAGACGAAGACAGGAACCAGGAGAGAGACCCACGGAGGCGGGGGCGGGGGGGGGGCCTCAGGCCACCCTACTGCCCAGAGGTACCCAGCCTCGTGGGACCAGCCAACCAAGCCCCTCCTCTTTCTGGGCATGGGTCAGTTGAGCGCCCCTTTCCCGTAACTTCCGTTTAACAACGTGGGAAAGTTTCCCCAGGAGTAACCCCCTCTGTGAAATGAGATTTTTTTTTGGCGGGGGGCAGCTGCCAACGTGTGGGGGAAATGGGTCCCTAGCGTCATTTTGCAGATGGGAAGGCTGAGGTTTGAGGGTGCTCGAACGTGGAAGGTGGGCCTGGGGCCCACGGTGACCCGCAGGTGGGAAGTTGCCTCCAGGGATGCTTGGGGACCTTTTCTGGGATTGAGGTGGCCCTGGTTCCACCCCAGAGGTTCTGGGTAGTAGGACAGATGGATCCAGAGGAGCCCTGGGGAGATGGAGGAAGGTGTCCCTGGCTGGAAGCAGCTGGCTGTGGCAACCCTGGAGAAGTTAACCAGGAAGGGGAAAAAAAAAAAAGCAAGAGGGAGGGAAAAAAAAAAAGTCCTAACAAAGAAGAGAGGAACAATGGCTAGAAAAGGGCGTTGGCTGGAGAGAGGCTGTCCAGGGCCTCCCTGAAAGCCCCTTTTGGATGGATTCGTTTAAGACAGTCATTCTTACAAAGCAGACAGATACTCGTGCCTTCCCTGAGTCGCCCATAAAATTCTGGAAGGAGATGGCTGGGAGTCCACTGCGCTCCACAAGAAAGGGTGTTCTGTGTTCCCATGTATTGTTATTGGCTTAGCATTCAGTTACTCAGCCCTGGGCCAGCCAGCGGGGGCTGCTTCCTGGACCTGTGGTATCTTTAAATAGAGCTAAGTTTTCCTTGCTTCAGAGCTCAGCTAAATTGTCTTGGTTTCCCCACACCCCCACCCCCCATCCCTCCCACCCCCATCCCCCCATCCCCCCATCCCTTAACTGTTTCAAATGCTGCCAAATCTTGGTTTCTTGTCGGAGCCTGTTGAGTTGCCTCTTGGGTGTGGGACAGTTTTCAGCAACGCACCAACTGGAGGAAGTCTGGAATTCTCCCTGCCGCCTTCCACCAGGTCTGTGAGCCAAGCACACCAGAATAGACGTAGCCACCAAGGACCGGGCATCATCATCCACTCTCTCTTGTGCCGTCACACACATTTAGTGGTGGTTTTCTGGAACCCATTTCACAGATGAGGAGACTGACAGCGAGAGGAGGAGCAGGCATGTAAGCCAAGGCCTGTTCTGTCGGACCACACCTCTTCTCACAGCCCGCACACCCACAGAGGCCCTGGACAAAGTCCCCTCAAAGCCTGGGAGTCTGGTCAGGCCCATCTCTCCCTGCCAGGGTGTTTGCCGCTTTGAGGGGGTACCCCTGAGCTTTCAGCCAGTTGCTGGGGGCCCACTGAGCCAGGTCTATGTGGCACCCTAGCTTGGGGCTCAGCACTTGGGCTCCCAGGTTGCTAACTGGAACTTCTTCAAGTCACTGTGTCCTCATACGTAAGACGGGGTGATGGTGCCCCCTCCTGGGGGGGCAGCAGTGGTGTGACTGACGTGGGGGTTTCCTAACTGTAGACCCGTGGTGTCTATGTCTCTGATTGGAAACGTGCTGGAGTCATGTGGGAGCTTGTTCTGAGAACTTGTTCCTCTCTGTGTGTGTGATTAGTCACTGCGGTGACAAGGGGCCTTCCCCCTGCCATCCAGCCTTGATTCCCCAGATGAGGAGGAGGGGATGAATGCAGCCTGAGCCATCCAGGGGAGCAGATAAGTTGGTGCTATGGTGGCAGGGAGGGACCCAAAGCCAGCAGCAGCAGACCTGTCCCCAAGCACTGAAAGGAGTGGGTCTGGAGACAGGTGTTGGCAGCCTGGCTGAAGTAACCTTGCTTCTGCCGTCCACACAGCAGCTTCCCTCTCTTGGTTGTAACAACCAAAAACTGTGGCCGGCCAGGCATTGAGGAGTGTTGCATGTCCCCTTGGGGACCATCTTGGTCTGTTTTTCATTGGATAGCCAAGATTCTGAGGCTGGATTACTTTGTAAAATAAAGAGGTTGAAGTAGCTGACTGGGAAGCTGGAGGTCCACGATTGGTCTGTCCCATCAGTTTGGCCTCTGTTAAGGACCTTCTTGGCCACACCACAGGGTGGTAGGTGACATCGTGGTGGGAGCATTTTAGAAGGAGAGATTGTGTGATGGGACTAGAAGCCAGAAAGGTGGGGGAGGGGCCCATTTGTTCTTCTGTAACAACGAGCCCTTGGGAATTGTGGTCTCTGGAGAGCTACTTTAAACTTTTTTTAAGGCTGTATAGCCAATGACCTAACCACCTCTCCCTAGGCTCCGCCTCTTAGGTCTCAGCATCTCACTGGGGAACCAAGCTTCCAACAAGAAACCCTTGCGTGCGGACAGACCATGTGTGTGTAGATAGACCATATGCAGACCTTAACAGGAGGACAGTGCCACTCCTGTTGGGGCACCACAGTGCAGTGTGTACATCAGTTTGGAGTGTCCTGGCTGCTGTGTCCTCCTGATTCCGAGCCTGGAAGGCACCGGGTCACAGGTTCTGAGGCTGCAATTAGACAACAGTGCCTGGGGCTCAGGGCCGGGTCCCCTGCTCCACCTCCATGTCTGGTTAGCAGTCTCTTCACAAAGACCACCTTCTCCCGTGGACAAGGATGGTGTTGTCACCGAGCAGCCCCTGATGTGCCTGTGCCACTCAGAGTCTGGCCTTCAGGATGAATGTGAAGGGAGCTTCTCAGAGTGATCCTCCCTAACTGGAGTGTCTTCTTAGCAACCTGTAAGCTCTGAGGGTCTCGTTGGGATCCCCTCCCCTGTGCCGATACAGGAGAATCCCCTGCGCAGGGCCTGATGAGAGAGACAGCTGTCAGGGTCAAGGGCGCAGGAGGGCCTCCAACCACAGCAATACTAACTACCCTGCATGGAGCCCTGGGTGTGGGTATCATTGTCATAATAACTCTTTAAGAGTGGTAAGGCTCCCCTCATGTGACACCAGTGATGCAGGGGCACAGAAAGAACAAAGCCTGCCCCGTCCAGAGACTTTGTTCGGCCTCTGCCAGGCTCTGCCCTGTGTGCGTTTCAGATCTTTTCTGTCTTTGTGTTAGAAATAAGTCACAGGTGCAGAGTCCCCTGTGCACCCTCCTAATCATATCTGTCCCCAACACACACCCTCCATTTATTTTTCTTTTTGTTTTGTTTTGTTTTGTTTTGTTTTATCATTCCCACGCCCTTGTTTTGTTTTTGGAGACAGGATCTCACTTTATAGCCCAGGCTGGCCTTGAACTCACAGAGATCTGTCGGCCTTTGCCTTCTGAGTCCTGGGATTAAAGACCACCATGCCCGGACCCCACTCACTTTTAACATGCAGATTCACAGGCTGGAAAGATGGCTTGGCGGTTAGGAGCACTTGCGGCTCTTGTAGAGGACCTGGATTTGATTCCTAGTGCCCAAAGAGCACTCTACAACCTTATATAACACCAGTTCCAGGAGCTTTGATACCCTCTTCTGGCCGCCACAGGCACCAGGAGCACATGTGGTGCACATACATTCAGAATGAAATGTCTACACACGTAAAATTTTAAAAAAACGGGTTCATAGGGATAATTATTTTTTATTTAGCTGCCTTCTTGTTTAAGTATCACTGACATACCACCACAGTGACCTATTGTAACCAAAGAGGGCACTGGTACTTGTAGTAACTCTATCGGGCTAAAGAGCCATTACCCCAGTCCAGTTTTGTATCATTTCTGTCACCCCATTTGCCATCAATATCCCCCTCCTTTTACCTGCTAACCCCTTCTCTGTCTTGTCCTCAATGTTTTGAAATCATAAAAATCTTGCCCCGTTGAGATCTGTTAATACCAAAGCCCCGGTTCATTTTTAACTGCTGCATAGTACCCCATTTATAGCTGTTTCCCTCCATGCTAACGGTCCTCTCCTACTGGGGGACTCGGGGCTGTTCTTCCCAAGGTTAGCCTGGTTGGGGCTGTTCTGTGTACAGTCCCAGAACAGAAACTATGATGTGTCTCGTGGTGCGTGTTCAGCTCTGCATGTCGCCCCGGGAGCCGTGTCCCTGGGTTCTCTCTGCTCTGGGCCTCATTGAGTCCTCTCTGTTGTCAGACGTTGTAGTTGCTGTCAGGCTGCTTGCCACACGCTAGTGTCCCATGACGGTGCTTGTTAGCCCTTCCCTGCTTGCCGATGGGTCGAGTGGCCTTTCGTACCTTCATTGGCCAGCTGAGAGTCCTCCTCTGGTTCGCCTGTTTATCCTCTGCTGCCGGCTCGCTGTGTTTTGCCTTTTATCTTCTCTTGATGTGAACGCTTCCTACATCTGGAATACTAATCCTTGAGTGGTTAGATCGGTGTGTTCTCAGTTTCCCCCTGAGGAGACCGTAGGCTCGGAGAATCCCAAGTACGTGAGTGAGGTCACGCAGCAGGGAGAGAGACTACACAGGAACTGAGATAGACGTCGTGTTTGTCCGGGCGATACAGGCAGCCTTGTAGATCCCACCACAAAGCTGCATGGCCTCAGGTGGCTCACTGATGCCACCTTTTCTGAGATGCCAAGTGTTGTTCTAGGCCCTTCTCTGCTCTCGCTCTCTGTTCATTCAGTTGGCTGGCATTCAAGTCATCAGCAAGAAGCTCTGAGCGGAGTGTCCTCAGGGTGAGAGATTGGCAGGGCCTCCCTCCTCCACTGATCAGGTGCTGGGAGAGACGGTGTCCGCTGAGTCAGAAAGTGTGCGTGGTACCCATAGCCTGTGAAGCTAAAACTGTCCTCTGTGTTGTGTGGTGGCTTCTAGATACCAAGCTACGTGGACTGGGGACCTGTGTACAACCACAGCCACTTCCCTCCTCTGCCACCCCTGGCACCCCTTTTATGGAAACCCCTCAGAGCAGGGAAGCCAGTATGAAAGTTAAAGACAAGCCCGCCTAGATGCAAGCTCTGCACGTGGCGGTGGGCCACCCCGCCCCATGTGGGCTTCCAGCTTTGTGAGCAAGGTGGCTCCTCCTGAAAAGATCCTGTGAGAATCTGAGGGTGCTAGAATGCTGCTGGAGAAAGCTGCCAGCGACTAGCACATTCCCTGCTGACTTACAACTTTCCTTTGTGGAGGCCAAGCCTGGCTTTGAATCTCTTCACTGCTGAGCCAGGAGGCTGCTTGACAGTGGCACTTCCCATGGTGGCTGAATGACATCGGGTTAAGTCCTGACCCTCAGGGCCTGATGACAGTCACTAGCGGTAGCCATGAAGAACAACAGCACACGGCTGTGCCTTCCCTCCTCTACCCTGTCCTGTGGCTCCTGCCGAGGCTGAGTGACTATGCTGCAGCATGAGGAGCCAGCCCAGTCTCCTCTACAGATGGCTCTGTACCGTGTCTGTCACACAGCAGGAGTGTGCCCTTACAGTACTTTTAAAAGGAGACTTGTTTTTTTTTAAGTGTCTGTCGCACTGGGTGTGGTGGCGCACACCTTTAATTTCAGCACTCAAGAAACAGAGGCACACAGATCTCTGAGTTCAAGGCCAGCCTGGTCTACAGAGTGAGTCCCAGGACAGGCAGGGCTACACAGAGAAACCCAGTTTCAGGGTGAGGGGGCGCTGGTGTTTGTTGCTTTCTCGAGGCTGAAAATAGGTGGTGGGGAGGGGTGCAGGTCAGGTGACAAGCAAGAGGGCTTTAGAGTGCTCTTCCGGGGGACCTTAACAGCTGTGTTCAGTTCAGTCCCCTCACCCTGCAGGTGCAGGCACACAGCCCTCCCCTCGCAGGCAGGCCTGCTCCAAGGGAGGCATCTCAGCTACTCCTTACAACCTGGGTGGGTCCTGCAGGTGGAAGGGGGCTGCGCTAGCACAGCTCCAAACGATTTCGACACCAGATGGGTGCAGACTTTGACTCTGTGCCCTTCCGTGAGTGGAGAACCTCCAGCCAGACAGGTGGGTCCAGATTCCTGCTCTGCCACTTACGGACTGTGACCACAGTCACATCAGTCACCCTCTCTGTGCCCAGTGCTCCGTCTATAAAATATGGCTGTTAGAAGCTCCAGTTTGAGGAGGCTAGTGTGAGGATTATGGAAGACCCAGGCCCTGGTCCAAGCCTGACAACAGCAAGTCTTACTAGAAACATCCACGTGTGCTGCCATTTACCATAGTTGTAGGCTGGCAGCTGCTTAAATGCCCATCAGTAGAAAACAGGATCCAGGTGACCTACACATGCAGAATTCCACGAGGGTGGTACAGACGTGCCCGGCTTCTGCCAGGGCATCACAGTCAAGCTGGCTATGGGCGCATGCTCAGGCCCCTTCTCAGCAGATTGCCAGCGAAGGGTAGAAATGGCCAGTCATAGAGACCCAGAAATAGAGCTGATAAAATATGTTGCACTTTTTTTTTTTGCTTGTCTGTGCTTTTTTTCTGTTTTCCAAATGTTCTGCAGTGTACACATAGCCCTGTTTCTAGTGAAAATAAAAACCAATGACTGCTCGTTTAAAAAAAAAAAAGAGGCTGTGCCAAGCTGTGGTGGCTCCAGCAGGTCGCATATCCTGCTGTGGGCCTGTGAAGTCCCCCTGGATTCCTCCCTATCCCAGAGAGCAAGGCCTCCTCGGATGGGCCTCTGCTGACCACAGATGCTCTTTTCCGTTCCTGCCACACAAGAAGGCCTTGCCTGTGGCTTTCCCAGCCATGAGCTGAGAAAGCAAAAGCTGTGAGTGTGAACTCCCACAGGGCGGTCAGCGCCGAGCTTTCCTGGGTACCTTGCCCAGGCCTTTCATGGTGCCTGCAGCTAAGGAGAGACACGAACCCATGCATCCCAGAGACCTGCAGACCCTCTGGTGTGTTCCCTGAGGTCACAGGGTTCTGGAAAAGTCCTTCAGCTAGAGGTGTACCCTGACCCCTGCTCCTGGGGCGTTTTATATATCCGAGGGCTCCTCGCCCCCAGTGCCTACTCTGAGGAAGTGGCACAGTTACTGTATTTACAGAAAGGCCTGACTGGGGACTCCCCTAATGAGCACCATTCATTCATGATGCTTGGACTCTGCTTGCAAATGTACCCATCTGCGTTAGTTGTGGTTATTATTGCTGCGGTAAAACACCATGACCAAAGCAACCTGGGGAAGAAATGGTTTATTTGGCTTACATATCCTGAGTCACAGTCCACTGAGGGAAGCCAAGGCAGGAACCCAAACAGGGCAGGAACCTGGAGGCAGAGGCTGATGCAGAGGCCATGGAGGGGTGCTGCTTACTGGCTTGCTTCTCGTGGCTTGCTCAGCCTGCTTTCTTATAGAACCCAGGGCCACCAGCCAGGGGTGGCCCCACCCACAATGGGCAGGGCCCTCCCCCATCAATCACAAATTAAGAAAATGCCAGGGGAACTAGGGAGGCAGTTTCGCAATTGAGGGTCCCTCCCCTCAGATGTCTTCAGCTTGTGTCAAGCTCAGTTAACATAAAACTAGTCAGAATAGCATCCTTCTTCCTTGGAGGAAAACTGAGGGATGGTCTTCCTTCTCATGACTGAGTTGCCTCCTTTCCTTTGTGTCCCACAGTTGCAGAAAGGGAAGATGACAGTTCCTGAGTAGCCTGTGTACCAGTGGGTGTTGGCATGAGGCAGCTGAGGGGAAATGTGGCTTGTTTGGATGGTTGCAGGTGACATCTGGAATGGCGCTCTGGTCTGCTGCTGTCCTTTGCTCACTGCTGCCCATAAGATGTCGGTGGCTTTGGCAAGATTCAAAAGCTTTTGTACCTAATGCCTGGGAACACAAGATGCTGAGGGTGTCTGTCCTTGGAGCAGTGTCCCCAAGCCCAGGCCTCATGGTCCCTTTCCTGGAGCCAAGAGTGGTAAAGTTGACCAGACTTTGCACCAAGCTGGCATACTTTCTCTGCTGGCTGAACGTGGGAACAGGTGGCTCAACGACTCAGCAGTGGTACTGTGTGTGGATGGGGGGGGTGGTGTCGCTGCCCCCACCCCAGGACTCTGTCCCTCCCGGATCCCGCAAACTGAGTTTCACTAGAAGCTGTGGCCCCTCTGCACCAGACTTAGGCTTCGGGGCTCCTACCTCTTGTTTGCTGGCCCAAGCCTTCTTTGCGTGCTACAGGGAGAAGGGGCTGGAGGGAGACCAGCGTCTGCAACCCTGTCCTGGCCCATCCTGACCAAGCAAATGAAAGCACAGTACACCCAGTACAATGTGAATTCCAGATAAATGCGCAGTATCTGGGCTGAACTGATACTCAACAGTGATTCATCACTTAGCTGAAATTACATTTTACTGCGCACCGTGCTTCATACAGCGTTGCCAGAAATACCTCTCTGAAAACACACCACTCCAGAACCTTCCTACTGGGAAGTCCAGTGGGTCTTGAGAATTCATGGATAAGACACCCAGGGGGCCAGGTGCTCCAAAACTCAGGGACAATATCCAGGAAAGAGGGCAGGCCTGGGGCTGCTTCTAGAACCTGGCCCTAGATTCCAAAAAGGCAGGCACTGAGGAGGTAGCCTCAGGCTGATCACCGAGCATGGCACAGGTGATGCCCCGTGGGCAAAGGTAAGAAAGGTTAGGCAGAGAAGAGGGGCAGAGACTGGGCAAGCAGAAGAGAGGGGAGGAGTGGAGATAGAAGCCATGGACAGGAGGAAACTAAGAGACCTGGGCATCTGGGATCATACATATGGGCTTTGCACAGATTGTATGCACAATGAAAGCCACTGAGTAGAGAGAGAAGCTGCTCCTCGGAGAGAAGCTGATCCCCAGAGAGAAGCTGGTCCTTGGAGAGAAGCTGATCTGTGGAGGGAAGATGGTCTTTGGATCTCTTGCTTGCATCCTAGGAGCAGGAAGAGGGCAGAGCCCGTGTGGACAGTGGAACCAAGGCTGGCTCTGGGATTCTGACCGCTGAGATTCTGACATTTGAGCAGTGTGCTAATAACCGTGTCTGTCTTACTTCCAGAATTTAACAATATTTTTATCGCCAGTTATTATAATATCAGACACTAGCTGTCATTGACCTGAGTGGTTTTCATATGACCTGCGTGGTCTCATGCCTGATGCCACTGAATCTGTGCAGCAGTGTTCAGGAATAGAAAGTTGACCCACTAGATTCTTGGGTTGCTAGAAATGGGGGTGGGGGTGGGGGCGCTAAGTAACCTGAACCAGAGAGAAATCTATAAAGCCAGGTGAACCGCTTTGCTTCTTTCCCATCTCTGATGAAATAGGAAGAGACACTAGTATCTCCAGAAGCATCCAACTGGCCAGATCACCTGACCATCTGCCAAGTGGAGGTGCGATACTCCTGAGTGACAACCCGACTTTTATTTCAAGTAGTAAGCGGCAAAGGTCAAAGGGCACTGGGGTTGAAAAGAGGAATCATGGACTGGGAAGGGGACACCAATACATGTGTGACACATGGCTACTGTCCTAGCTGCTTCACACAAGTGGAAAGTGAGGCCGTTAGAAAGGTGAGGCTGTTTTCCCAGGATCACTCTTGGCTGAAACTATGGGTACCAACAGCTTTCCACCCCTCACTGGAGGGGGGACTGCCTTAAAGCACACAAAGTTGGTGTGCTCAGTTCTGCCTAGTTAGGCAGAGTTTCATGGACCTCCGCCCACGGTGCTGGCCCACAAGCCAGAACCCAGAGGTGGCGTCACTGTTTCCTCCCCTCACGCCAAGGTGTGAATCAGCAGCTATGGCTTTGGGCCACCCTTGGCTTCCAGTCAGCTACACAGATGTGGCTTAATGTCTGCCCCTGGGCCAGTGGTGGCTCAGGGCCAGAGAGAGGCAGTGATGAGCTGTCCTAAAAGAGGTCACCTCTGCGGAAGTGTATCTGTGATGCGGTGGGGGGGGGGGGGGGGAGGGAGGGGACAGGCTTGGGGTCAGAGGCCTGGCCACCCCAGTCACTGTGAGGGAGGAAATGCATCTAGTAGAGGGTCCTCAGCATGGGCTTTGGACTTCAAGGGCCAGGTCTCAGTGTTCACAGCTCTCTTGAGAGTGCCTTCCAGCCTGTCACGATGTGGCTGTATTTCCAGATTAATTCACTAAAGTTTCCATCATATTTTTAATAGTTCCTTGGTCCTCATCATTGCTTAAAGTCATGCTATCACATGACCTATGGATAGGATTTTTAGAACCTTTAATAAACATATGTCTATTCACAGTTTTTTAATGTATTTTTTAATTAATTTATTTATTGTATATGAGTGCTCTTTCTGCAGGAGAGGGCATCAGATCACATTATAGATGGTTGTGAGCCACCATGTGGTTGCTGGGAATTGAACTCAGGACCTCTAGAAGAGCAGTCAGTGCCCTTAACCACTGAGCCATCTCTCCAACCCCCTCTATTCACAGTTTTGCTTTTTATTTTTACTAGATAGCACTTGACTCGGTTTCATTTGGAATCCTATGCATTTTATTGATTTTTTTTTAATCATTTAAAGATGGAGTTGTAAATTCCATGGCTTTACCAAATAAGCTCCCCAATCCTCAGAGGCTTGACCTGGCTCTGTGACCTGGAGCTGGTGACTTACCTTCTCTGTGCTTGTTCTCTCTTCTGGGAAGTGACGGGAGGATGCTGTCTGAGGTGGCTCAGTCACGGAAAGGGTTTAGTTCACTTCCTGCCCTATAGAAGGGCTGAAGAAGTGCTTCCCTATTTTCTTTCTAAGGATCAACAGTTTGTTGAGCACACTGTGTGAGGGCCGAGGCCTGTGTGGTGACCAGAGTGCCGCCTGCAGCCGGTTCCCTTTTGTGCCTTCACCAGCACGTTCCAGCTTTCTGACCAGCGACATGCTTCTCTTTTCTTTGTTCCTTTTTAGACAGGTTCTCACCATGCAGCCTGGCTGTCTGCTTCCCGAGCGCTGGGATTAAAGGCCTGGGGTTTTTTTAAGCCAGCAGCCCCAAGTACACAGCCGATCTCGAATGACTACACACGAGTCCATGTTCTGGATGGACCAAGGGTCCAGTTCACGGACGTTCAGATCATTCAGCTTCTGTAAGGACTGGCAAGTTCAGCTCATCCGCATTAAAACTGTTCAAACTAGCTAAGTAACTACCACAACATAGACAGCGTTGCTGTGAACTTGAGCTCTTAAAAAGCGGTTTGTTCAATGCATCTTTAGTGAAATGCTCAACCCAATGCAAATTAAAAACATGAACCGTCCAGTTGGCCTCTGTGCCCACAATTCTGTCCACAATCTGGAACCAACCGTGTGTGTGGCCGTATTGAGGGGAGAAAAAAGAAAGAAAGAAAATATTGGAGAGGGAGGGCACGTTGCCGGAATGTAATGTACGGGTGACGGTCACATCTGCATTGAACGTAAATGGCAACCGTTTCCATAGTGTGCGTGTTGTGTTTGGTGCTCTGAAGTGGATGGGAGGATCTGGAGAGGGCCCAGAGCCACGCCTTGAGGATGGTGAGGGATGGCCACATACGCCGTGTGTGAGCTTCATTAGCAAAGCCTTTCTGTGCCGGGACAGGGTCTGGGGAGCGCGCCAAGAGTGTTGTCTCAGTGGGTGGGAATGTGGATGGTTTTAAGGCCTCAGACTCTGCAGTTCCTAGGCCTGCTTATTGCCTTCCAGACAGAGCGGGTTCCTCACCCTCCCCACGTACCCCTCGTTGCAAAATAGAAACGTCAGCCTGTGCACCTCCCTGCGGAGCCTCTGGCATACGGTCAGCACTCACATGATATTGCCTGTTTTTATGTACTATCCAGTTTTCCCCAAAGAGGAGAGAACAGTGTGGGAAGGCATAGGAGTCCACACAGAGCCCTAACTGGGAGGAGAGCATCTGTGTCCACCAGGTTAGAAGTGCGCAAGGCTGGACATGGGTGACCAGTTGTACTCACAGACCCTGACCCCTGAGAGCTACAAATACGTGATACAGGAAAAGAGGCTTCCTGGTATGCCTGAGGAGGACGCCTCTGTGTGCACCACTTCATCCAGCACAGGATCTGACCAACACTAAAGTCTTACTCACTAAACACAAACCCATGGTATTTGCTGTTTTTTCTTTAAAGGGAGGCATGCAGGGACCCTACAGAAGAGAGGAATTAGCTTAATTGCTGTATGTATTAGTCAGTTTTCTATTTCTGTGACAAAATGCCTGAGGCTGAATAACTTAAAAAGAGGAAAGTTTCTTTAGCGCAGAGCTGTGGAAATAGCAAAAGTACAGGTAATGTGGTAGCAGTGCCGAGGGCCTCTACTGTCCCAGTAGATGTCAGAAGCTATCATGGGTGCGGGACAGGACACCAGAGAACAAGAATTACTCTTTATAACTATTTGTTCTTAAGAATTAATGGACTCCTGGCAGAACAACTTAACCTCTTAGAGACCCTGTCATCTGGAGCTAGGCTTCACCTCTTCAAGGTCCCATGGTGGCAAGTTGGGGACCTTTAGGGTACAAACCACAGGTCTGTTTTAGGAAGGCCTTTGTCTGAACGACCACTGGTGGATAGCAGTCTGGGCCTGGGCGATGCCATATGGTGGAGGGGGTGGCCAGCTCGGCCATGAGCGGCTTCTTTCTCTGGCTATGTGCCACCCCAGCCTACATCTCCCCTGGTGACATCCTTGTCAGGTCCCATTGCTCTTCTTGTTTTGGGAGGTGCCAGGCAGGATGGGGGCCTCTGGGCTCAGTTCTATGAATCTCTAGGTCACTCTCATAGGTGGAATGGAGTGGGGCAATCACCAGCTTCACCAAATACCGTGTGTGTGCAGGCACTGGGCATGCAGTTGGCTAGACGCCACCTTGTGTTTCAGAGGTGGAACGCAGGCTGGGGTAGGACTTACCCAGGGTACACAGCTGGGCAGCCAGAGGGCAGGGCTTGGAGCCACATGGTACAGGGGCCTGGCGAGTGCAGAATTCTGATGTCTTAAGCCCTGCCATGTTTGCTGAGCGGCCATTTTTGAGACAGTCTTTCTATATAGTTCAGGTTGGCCTGTAGCTCACTACACGACCTCGGCTGGCCTTGAATTCGCCCTGCGCTGAGCGGTCACTTCTGAAAATGACCAGGGACAGTAAACATGGGCAGGCCATGGCCGGCTCATGACATGAATCCTGCAGGCCGTGCCTGTTTGCCAGCACTGCGCTCAGCTTTCCATGGCGATGTCATTCACCTTTCCCGGCCACTCCACACCATCTGGCCAGATGCTAAGAGGCAGGATTTTGTTTTGTCTTGTTTTCGGTATTCTTCTTTTAATTGACACATAATGGTCACACATGTTCATGGGGTACATGCTGACGTCTGAACATGCATGTGTATGGTGACCGGATCAGGGTACTACTGTGTCCATCGCCTCAGACAGCCAGCATTGCTGGGTGGGAATGGTCCAAATCCTTCCTTGTAGCTTCTTCAAAGTACATAATCACCTGACACCCACCATGCTTGCCCTGTGGCACCCTCCCTCCTGTCCAGTCTTACCCTAGCTCCAGCTACCATCCTGTCTCCACCCATCCCCCCACCCTGAGAAGAGGAAACCTTAATTGAGAAAATGCCCTTCTTAAGATCAGCCTGTAGATAAGCCTGCAAGGCATTTTCTTAACTAGTGATTGATGGAGGAGCCAGCCCATTGTGGGTGATGCCGTCCCAGGGCTGGTGGTCCTGGTTTCTACAATAAAGCAGGCTGAGCAAACCATGAGGAGCAAGCCAGTACGCAGCACCCCTCCACAGCCTCTGCATCAGCCCCTGCCTGCAGCTGCCTGCCCTGTTTGACTCCCTGTCCTGACTTCCCTCAGCGGTGGGCCTGGAAGTGTAAGCTGAAACAAACCCTTTGCTCCTCAAGTTGCTCTGGTCGTGGTGTTTCTTCAGAGCAGTGGCGACCCTGACTGAGACGCCGTGCAAGTCAAGTCATGGCGGAACTGTCTGTGCCTGACTTCGTTCACACAGCCTAGTGTCATCCAGCTCCATCAAGGCTGTCATGGCTTTTTTTTTTTTTTGTAGCCGTGTGCCATTGCGCACGGGCCACGTTTTCTCACCTGTTCATTCATCCGCTGTCTGGCTGTCGTGAACAGCGCTGCAGTGATCCTGAGGGGCCAGCTGCTTCCTTGGCATACTGCTCCCACCTCCTCTGGAGGAGCAGACTTCCGGGTCATCTGGTGGTTCTGTTTCTGGAGTGGAGGAACTTCCATGCTTATCTTCCACGACCAACCGTATACTGGTTTACACACACACACACACACACACCCAACGAGCCATGCGAGAACCTTCTCTGTCTGCCGCTTGCCCAGCATTTGTCACCTCTTGTTTTTTTTTTTTTGGTAGTCTCCTGCCTGGCCGGGGCGAGATGGTCCCTCACTGTGAGATGACTCAGCATTTCGGGTTTTTGAAGGAATCCAGACCATTGTCTCTGATGACCCCCTCCCCCAGTCAGTCCCCGTGTGACGTTGGACAAGTGGCATTGAAGCCCTCCTGTAGAACATCACTTTTTGTCTGCTACAGAACGGGGTAGATTGTACATACCACCCCGCAGAGTTGGTTTCCTAGGAGGAGGGGTCCTTAGTGTAGCTACCATATAGAAGACCCTATTGCCTCCTCAAAACCTAGAGTAGTTGTTTCTGACCTAGAAAGTGTCCCCAGGTGCCACTAGCAAAACTAGCCCTCGTGTGTTCTGCACAGTGCCTAGACGGCCCATGGCCCATGAAGGAACTCTACTAAGATCTTCTCCATTAAGAAGCTGCTGCTTGCTGGGTACTGCGCTAGGCCCTTTAGGTGTCTGCCGCACACAACCTGAGTAGCAGTCCCGGGTCTGTCACATATGGCTGTGTGACTGTGGGTAAACCATTGACCCTCCCCGAGTCCAAAGGCAGTGGCCTATCGTAAAGGAAGTAGTTGTGTGGTACACTTAGTGGGTGCTGTCATCAGATCCATTGCCCTGGGCAGCCCTGTCAACACAGGGCAGCCCCAACTGTCTTCAACCCCTCTCACATTGCCCAGGCACCTCTAAGACCTGGCAGTCTTCAAGATTTCAGTAAGCCCTGAGTGCCTGCCCTGGAGTAGTTCCTAGAAAGCCAGCCTGCAGGTTGGTGTCTTGAGCCTGGCCTTTGGCGCCAGCACCGCTGCTTGCCACTGGAAAGTTCCCGTGCCGCTCGGGCCAGATGTGTGCAATCATGTGTGAGTTGGCGGCTCAGCTGGAGCCACGGGCCCAGGCCAGCGGTGTTTCCAGCCTTCAGCAGAGTGCTTTGCCTCACCAGGCCAGTAACAGCTCCAGCCCTTGGCCCTGAATGGTCCCCTAAGGTAAAAAGATGTGCGCCCAAGCTAGAATAGCTCCAGATCTGTGGGCTGGCTTCCCTGCTCTGGGGTACTCTGCTCTGGGGTACTCTGCTCTGGGGTACTCTGCTCTGGGGTACTCTGCTCTGGGATACTCTGCTCTGGGATACTCTGCTCTGGGGTACTCTGCTCTGGGGTACTCTGCTCTGGGGTACTCTGCTCTGGGATACTCTGCTCTGGGGTACTCTGCTCTGGGGTACTCTGCTCTGGGGTACTCTGCTCTGGGGTACTCTGCTCTGGGGTACTCTGCTCTGGGGTACTCTGCTCTGGGGTACTCTAACTTCTGCTAACGTGGCTTTCACCACATAGAGGTCCCAGTGTGCCCAACGGAAGGGACAGCGCTAGCCTTGGGTTATTTGCCTGGTCTGGGCACTGGCTTTTTTGGATCTAATGTTCCTTTTCTTTTTGAAACAAGATGTGTGTGTGTGTGTGTGTGTGTGTGTGTGTGTGTGTGTGTGTGTGTGTGTACACATACATAATACATATATACATCAAACATACATACATAGCTTTGGCTAGCCTGAAACTTGCTACTTAGACCAGGCTGTCCTGAAACTCACAGCAATCCACCTGCCTCTACTTCCTGAGTGCTGGGATTAAAAGCGTGCACCACCACACCTGACAGTGATCTATGACGGTGGTTCTCAACCTGTGGGTCATGACCCCTTTGAGGGTTGAATGACCCTTAGGGGTCACCTAAGACCTCGGAAAAGGCAAATGTTTCCATTATGATTCATAACAGTAACAAAATTACAGTTATAAGGTAACAAAAGTAATTTTATTATGGGGGGGGTCACCACAACATGGGGAACTGTGATAGAAGGTCGTAGCGTTAGGAAGGTTGAGAACCGCTGCTCTGTGAGTTCTTACGACACTGCCAGGGCAGAGCGCTGCACAGTCAAGCTCTCTTGAGAAATGCCCAAGTCCTCTCTGACAGCAGTGTAACGACCCTCCTGTACAGTTTCCATGTCTCAGGGTTGTTCATCCACTACTGCTCAGAGCAGCCGTCAGAGCGAGGCTCTCCCCCAGGCTCAGCCCATGGCTCTACTCTCCTTGTCACAAAGCAGTCCTGTTCCTAGTGCCCTTGGCAGCTGTGCTATCTGTTCGGCCATTTCAGGAGCATTGTGACTGTCCAGGCGCAGAGCTTGAGAACAGTTGCTGTGGTCTTTGACCGTGGAGCCCTATTTGGGCTTTTCATCTCTCTTCTATTGGATGTTTTAAAAGCTCACTGTTCCCAGGGTCTGACAGAGCAGTGGTAAGACAGACTGGGCCCTGCTGCTGGAGGTGCCTGTGAGAGGGAGTGACAGCCATTCACATAGCTGAGCGCTCGAGGGAGCCCTGCTGAGGTGACCCTGGCATCTAGGGAACCCAGAGAATTGAGGCCAACTCAGGCTGTCTGCTAAGGCTCCAATGGGAGGTGACTTAGTGACTAAGCCAGAGACGGCAGAGAAAGAGTCCCCAGGAGAGTAAGTCACATGTGCTCCTGGGGAGGAGGCATAGATGGCCGAGGTCCCTACACTCTCACCATCATGTGACATTCTCTGGTCTACATGGCCACGTCCCCAGTCGGCACATAGCGGGTCTGTGTGTATCTGCCTTGTGACCAGATGAAGTTGAGTAGCATGTTGGGCAAAGGGCCCAGTTGTCCCTTTAGAGTCCTGTCCTCCTGCTGCCTCCTGGTCCACGCACCTGCATACAGGTGTAACCACAGCCCTCAGCCACCAGCCCCTGTCTTGCCGGGGGTGCTGAGTGGACAACGGACAGCCGGGACCCAGCCCTAAACCTGGAGCATGCTAACTGGCGTAGGGCACTGCGGGCTCTGGTGTCTGGGCCCCATTCCAACCATGCACTTAATTGAAAAAAAAAAAAAAGGAAGAGAGAGAGAGAGGGAAGGAGGGAGAGAGATTGGCAGCCTGCCATCTCCAGTGTCTTTTGCTGTGGGGTGCCACCAAGTTTGGTGATTCCTGAATGCTGACTTGGGGACAAGGAAAGCTGTGGCTTGGGCCTTGGAGAACTCCGGAGGGGGACCGTGGGCTGGGGTGGAGCTAATGTGGCCTCCTAGCAATTGACCTCAAGTATGTGGGGGTTTTCTCCTGCCTTGTCTCACCCCACAGTGACCCCACCTTCTTGCAGGTGATCCCTGGCAGGGCTGGGCCTGGTGGTACATGTTCGTGAGCCTGCTCAGATGCAGGGCAGACCTTACCTGCCCTGCAGCACCTTGGCTTGCCTCCCTGTACCCTCCTAGTACCCCCTGAGCACCCAGTGTTCCCTCCCATCCCTCCCTCCCTCCCTCCCTCCCTCCCTCCCTCCCAGGACCCAGTGTTCCCTCCTAGCATCATGGAGCTTGGCGGCATTCCTATCCAGGAATAAATTGAACGTGTTTTTATTTAAGAGAAATCCACATTTTTTTTTCAGCACTTCCTGGAGCAGGGCTGCCGTGGGGTGTTGGGAAATCAAACAAACTGCAGCGTTTTGCAGTTTCAGAAAGAGGCTGGAGGCGCTGACCTACATAGGCCAGATGTTGGGCAGACAGCTGGAGAGAGTTGGCAGATCCGGAACCAAAGGGAACCCAGGGTCTCCAGGAGGAGCTGTGGGATCATGTTTCCTATTAGCTCAAGCCCAAATGAGGCCAGCTGCAGCTACCTCACTCCCCTGCACCGTGGTCCTCCACCCCTGCTTCTCCCAGCCCCACTTTCTTCCTCCTTACCCTCCCTCTCCTTCTCACCCTCCCTCCCCATCCTCCCTCCCTCCCTCCCTTCTTCCCTCCCTCCCTCTCTCTCTCTCTCTCTGTCACTTTCTCTCTCTCTCTCTCTTCCCGCTGACTCTGTTGTCAGCCTTATGGCCAGTACAGCACACTGTGCAGCGAAGCTCCTCACTGGCTCTCTCAACTTGGATGGGAGCTTTAAAGGGACCCACTTAGGTTTTAGAGATGATTTTTGTTGTTGTTTTTGACACATGATCTCTATACATAGCCCCGACTGTCTTGGAACTTACTATGTAGACCAGGCTAGCCTTGAACCCAGAGATCCACCTATCTCTGCCTCCCAAGGGTTGTGATTAAAGGCGTGCACCACCATGCCCAGCTAGGGATGATTTTCGATGGCTGAGGCCTGCGGCCTCTTTAAACAAACACATCCCTAAATGCTCCCTAACAGGAAATAGGTTTATCTGGATCACTTTAAACTACATTTTGGAGAGTGGTGTGATGTTTGGGTACGTTGTTTTACGATCACATTGGTCACTGGTGTGTCTGTTGCCTTAAATGGTTATCCTTTCTTTATCTGCTCTCAGCCTTTCTTCTCTCTGTTTTAAAACACGTAACGACTTACCGTTAACCGTGGTCATCCCACCACGTGGTAGAAACCCAGACTCCCTCCTTAAGTCTTACCGTAGCACTGTCCCTTTGACCAAATCCTCCCAGTGCCTGTGCTGCCTTCCCTCTGCCTGGGATGCCTTAGCCGAGTGACTTCCGGGCTTCACACACTGAAGCTTGCTTTGGTTGCGGAGCAGGGCTGCGTTAGTTACTCTGGGCCGATGGCTCACTGAACTGACCATGGCCTGTGGGCAGAAGCCACAGCCTCTCAGTGATGCTCTTTGTGCCTTCTGCGCACCCCCCCCCCTTTTTTGATCTCTGAGATCAAGAGCAGCATTCCACAGGGAAGACCCCAGCCCCAGTGCCTCCCGAGGGGAGTCCCGGCTTCTGGTTCCAGCCCTCCTCGTGGATTACGTGGCCCTCAGAGAGACAGGCCCTTCCAACTTTCCCTAACTATAAAATAAAGGGTAGCTTCAAGCAGGGGTTTCCTATATTAAAGTCTTAGAAGCTGCAGGCTGCCAAGAGCTCAGGCCCTGTCTACAGGTTCCAGGCTGGATGCCCGTGGATCCACAGTGTCTAACAATTTGGTTCACTGGTTACGCCCTCTCCTACATATAGAAGAGCTAAAAGTGGCATGTGCTGTGGAAACCAGGGTAGACAGTCCAGAGGCCCACCCATTTGGCCTCTGCAGGATCCTGGGACTTCTCACAGGCCAGTTTGACAGCTGGCCTAAGTGCTCTCCAGATTCTCTCCTCTCCGAGCAAGCCGTTGTGTGGGAAGCCCAAAAGTTATCGCAGAGAACTTGCAAGAAGCAAGACAAGTCCCTGTCGTGGACATTGGAGGAGCCCACAGATGATGTATAAATAAACCTGAAGATGTTAATCTCTGCGTTCCTATGAGGGGGTTAATCCCTCAGTGAAGTCTGGACCTTAGCAAGCATTTCGCCGCCCAGCCTGCCCCCGTGACAGGCACTGCTAATTAAGAACAGCATCATCTTGCTGCTATGTCTTTCTCAAACCCGCCTGTAGGGAAACAGCCTCAGTCTCACTTGGGCCTTTTCTTTAGATTTTTTTTAGTCCCCCCCCCCCCCCCCGGGTCACTGCAGACCACCCACTGGCACAGAAGAGGCAGGGGCGTGCTTCTGACTTTAGAACTGTCGTCCACTGGCCTATGGACAACAAGACTCCGGGTGCAGAGAGAATGCCAAGGAGCCCTGGGAACTCAGGACCAGGCTCCTTCTCCGCTCTCCCGGCAGGCACCACCAGAGGCTTTCTGTGCCCACAGACTGTCTTACTATATATTCCCAGCGCAGCCCGGCTCCTCACATGCACTCACTCAGACAATTCAGCTACTTTTAAAGGGAAACTGTAGCTGCCTGCCATAAATGGAAAACCAGTAACATTTGCTAGGAATAGGACTAAGAAACTTTGGCTTAAAATCCCTCCTGGCCTGTGTGGCCTGCTCCGGGAGTGGTGGTTCTTCGTGCTAGGAGACCAGAAAGTGTTGGGAAAGAGTGTGAGGAAGGTCAGTCAACATCTGCCTCTGGCCCCTTCACCCCGACATGTGGTGACTGTCCTGTGACCAACACAGTGGCCCCACCCCAGTCATTGCTCTCAGCCTGGAGTTGAAGCCAGGCCCAGAACCCCCTAGAAACTCCAGCAATAGACCTGCAAAGCAGAATGCGATTGGGAGTTGCCCTAAGCCTCCAAGGAACACGTGTGTAGGGCACATGGCGAAACCCTTTGACATCACAACACTGTGTGGGCCAAGCAGCAGCAGCAGCAAACCATCGTCGATCGGGCTGCCTTGGGGAATAGCCTGTCCATTCCCTGTGGCCTTACCAGGTGCTGGACCCTAAGCTAGTGGCTGAGCAGTATCGAGGCATCCCTTGATTGACCCTCTAGGGTCCCACAGGAGATGGCTTGACTGTCTCTGTCCTACCACCTACTTTTGCCGGGGCCCAGCTCTGATTTCCCAAAGGGCTGTAAGCTGGATTCTGGCTTCAGACTTTATTCTTGGAAGAACAAACCCTTTAGTTATTGACATTGGAAATGGGCCTAGGTTCCTCCATGCTCTTTTGGGACCCTGCAAGGCCTTAGGGCTCACAGCCCAGGTGTAGACTTGCCAAGGGAGGTAAGGGTGAAGAACAGCATTCAGAGAACATTTCCTGCAAATCTCATCCCTGAGCTGAGATTTTATTTAGCATGTGTTCCATTTCTGGAACTTTCCATCAGCCGGGGAGGTAAGAATAATCAGATCCTTGGCCTGTTTTGCAGAGAACACAAAGGTTCCCAGAGACAGATATCACACCCTACCCCACACATTACGTCCTGGGTGCAGATTGCACAGCAGAATCCAGTTGAGGTTGACACTAGACCCTGCCACCCTGTATGTGGCGCTGGACACACTTGTACAAAGTGGCCTTGGGGACCAAGTGAGAAGATGCTAGTCTAGGGCTCAGAACAGGAAGTGTCTTCCAGGAAGTGGCATGTTTGTTTTTTTTCTCATTGGACAATACAGAAGCCCCTGACTGGTGGCAGTCTAACGTGTGGCTTTGAAGCACACTCTCCTGATGCTGCAGCATTACGAAGCCACAGCTGCCGGCCAGTCACATGACAGAGCACCATGGCTGACTCCACACAGTGGGCTGCATGGCAGAGCAAGGGAGTTGGGGAGGTCTGATGGAGTCAGTACGTTTTCTGTTTAAGTTGTTCCACTCAGGTGGTTATCAATATATAACCCATTGTAAATTGAGAAGCATTTGTATAGCTTGAAAACATCTGGAAATATGAGAAAGCGTCACGAACAGTACTTTTCAAAATCCCATGGACTCCTTCAAGCCCAGAATACCACTGGCTTGTGTGTTTACATGGACACACACACACATACACACATACATACACACACACATATACACACATACACACACATACACACATATATACACCCACATACACACATACACACACATCTGTGTATAGATATGTCCTTATTTATATTTATGAATTTGTATGCTTGATGACATTTATCTGTGGCCCAAATCAGCACCGGTGGCTCTTGGGGGTGTTAATAGGCATGGGTTTGCCCGGGTGTCAAGATTTACATCACCCAGGGGTACATGACATTCTCAGCAAGGTTAGCAGTGTGACATTTCGCTCTCTTGTTTCTGCTCTTGTGTCTGGATCAAGTGTCCTTTTGCCACCTCTTTTACATGTTTGTGCTTTTTGTTGGTGATTTCACTATTTTAAATGGTCCCAGGCCTGGGGCTGAGATACAGCCTGAGACCCTGGGTCGGAAAGGCTCACTGGGCCTCATGTGCACATGGGAAAGCTTCCATCAGGCTTGAGAGAGGGAGCTGCTGGCCATGAGCTCAGTGTGAGCCAACTATACATATTAACAGGGTCTTTAAACATAAACAACGAAGTTATATATTGATCTTTTGATAAGAATGCTTTGAAAACATGAAGACACTCCCTAACTGTGTTTCTCTGCTGGCCACACTGTAGAGCAGAGCTGCCTCAAGTGGCAAGGAGCAGCTGTGCATATATGTGTATGTGATGTGTGTGTGTGATGCATACATGCATACACATACATATGAACTGTGTATTACATTATGTGCAGCCATCCCTTGGTATCCACAAGGCCTTGGTTCCAGCCCCCCCCCCCACCTCCCACTGGTATCAAAGTCCACAGATACTTAGAGGAAGCGGAAGCAGGCTATCTGGATGAGACCTGATAGGCTGTGGTCATATGGGTGGGGAAGAGGTCTAGGGGAGGGAAATAGGGCAGAAGAGGGAGGGAGGGTGGGAACAGGAACATACAAGCAAGGAGATAACAATCTGGATGTAATCTGAATACATTATAATAAATTATTTTTTAAAAAATAGCACAGCATTTGCATATAACCCATGTACAGCCTTTTCTGTGCTTTCTGTGTCTGTAAGGTCACTTACGTTGCCGATACCAATACCAATGGAGATGCCATGTGAACAGGGTTAGATTGTATTGGTATGATGTTTTGTTTTGTTTCCTTGGTTTTTTTGTTTTTTGTTTTGTTTTGTTTTGTTTTTTGAGACAGAGTTTCTCTGTATAGTCTTGGCTGTCCTAGAACTTGCTCTGTAGCCAGGCTAGCCTCGAACTCATAGAGTTCTGCTTGCCTCTGCCTCCCAAGTGCTGGGATTAAAGGTGTGTACCACCCCCACCACCACCACCCCCATCCCCCCATCCCCTGCCTTTGGTATGACTATTGTATTGGTAAGGACTAGAAGGAAAAAGCTGTGTACGGTCTGTACAGACCAGCATCATGTTACTGTTTCCACCCGCAATGCAGAACCTCAGGCACAGAGGCCAACTGTGGCTCCCCCTGAAGCTGAGGCGACTAACTCCAGGGTACGAACTTTGTCTAACGCAACCCTGGAGTTCTGTTAGATGCACAAATCCCCTTGTCTTGCTAGAAAGGGAGCTAAGGTGGAAGGCCCAGACCCTACTATGCAAACTAGAAACCAGAGGCAGGGCCTAGAATCAGGACCCCAGCACTAGCTAGATCAAGGTAGGCTCTCCCTGGGCCCCCATGCTGTGGCAGCCTTCATTTGTATCCCTGCAGAGCAGATGTCTGCCCTGAGTGCTGGTGCCTCCAGGCTGTGGCTTTGTGTGGGGCTGAGCAGCATCCTTGAGCAGCCAAGGGCCTCTCAGTGGCAGCATCCCAGAGCTCCTGGGGTGCTCTCTAGCCCTACCCAGAGGTAAACAGGCTCTCAGGTGTGTGGTGATAGGCATGTGGCCAGACTCACGACTTCTTTCCAAGCCGACTGAGGTCCAGAAGTGGAAGCTGTGGCGTCAGGGTTTCCCATAGGTCCCAGGAGGAAGGAACAGAGCCCAGACTCCTTCAGCGTCTAGGAACCTGTGTCGGAGCCTTGGTGAAGTGACCTAGAGGTGCAGGTGCAGTTCTTCTGTGTCCCTGTGGGAGCCAGAGAATGGAAGCAAGTCCTGGGGAGAGGGCTGTGTGATGAGGTGAGGGGGAGTCGTTTGGAGAGGCAGGCCCGCTCGCTCTTGCCATTTGCTCCTACCCACTATGATGGTAACCATTCATCTTAAATGCCAGCTTCTGTGACTGGGTTGAGAAGCACCTAGGTGACACCTTTGGGTGTCTCTGAATGGTGTTTCCAGAGAGGCCATTGGCCAGTGGATGCATTGTATCCCTGGATGGATTTACAATGCTGTGGTATTCTGAGGCAGGCCTACTCTGAAGTGGACTGTCGTCATATCTTGCTTTAAACCTTTCCTGTTTTCCCCTTTCTCTGCTTCCTGCCACCACTCTGTGAGCTGTGCTGGTCCCCCCATGCCGTCTCTCTATGAAAGGCTGACACCTCTGAAACCATGAGCCCAGACTCTCCCCTTAAGTTGTTTATATCAGGCATTCTGTCACAGTGACTGGAAAGCTAACACAGTGACAATTAGGACAGGGTCTCACTATGTACCCCGGGCTGGCCTTGAACCCCTAATCATCCAACTTCAACTTCCAAGTGTTAGCATCACTGGCAGCACTCCCATGCCCAACATTGTGTTTTTCATTTCATCTGTGCTCCTAGATTCACAGTTGAGCTGCTCTCTGTTACTATGACAAAAGGCTGGAGATAAACAGTCCACAAGAAAGGAAAGCTTACTTTGGCTCATATTTCTAGAGGTCGAGGGTAGTTATCACCTTTGCATTTGGATCTTTAATGATAGCATACATCATAGAGTGTATGATGCAGCAAGTTGGCCGTGAAATGAAGAGAAAAGCAGGAAGAGACAGGAGTCCCAGCATGCACTTCGAGGGCACTTCTTCCTTCTGGTCTTCACCCGCTACTGATGGTTTCACCACAGTCTGGGGACCAGGCGAGTGTGGACACTCGCCAAGTGGTAGCGGGCTTTCTTGTCATTGGTCTGGTTTTCTCCAGGCTGGTGGCACTGCCACCATCTCACTGGTGGCACTGCCGTCGTCTCGCTGGTGACACTGCTGTCAACACACTGGTGGCACTGCCGTCGTCTCACTGGTGGCACTGCCGTCGTCTCACTGGCTTTGTTGCATCATCTATTCGTTCCAGTAATGTGTCTGAGCAGGTCTTTTACATGTATGTCTCTGGTGGCTGAGTTGGTTGTTTTCTGCTCATGGGTTCTGAGGCCTTTAAAAAAGCATCCCACGGAGATGGACATGTTGTGTCTTCACTTGCCTTTCTTCCATGCAGCACGTGTTTGTCAGGGAGTCATTTTTCAAATGTTGTCCCCACCCTCACCCCCCACACCCCACCCCCAAACTCTAATCCCCATCCCCCCAAACCCCAAACGCCACCCCCACCCCGCCAGGACATTTCAGGGGGAAAAGAATTTTTTTTTCAAAACAGGGTTCCTCTATCCTGGAACTCACTCTGTAGACCAGGCTGACCTCACACTTGGAGATCTGCCTCTGCCTTCCAAGTTCTGGCATTAAAGACGCAATGCCGCCACCACCGCCCGGCTGGGGGACCAAGGGGAAGAGTCTTATGCTACTGGGGATCCTGGATCGTGTTAGCGTGGCTTAGATCAGGTGCAAGCCCCCTTTTGCGGCCTCAGTCAGGCAGTGCTGACCAGGCATGGGAAGTAAGCCTCCCTATAGCAAAACAGTGAGAAAGCAAAGAGGTAGCTCCCCAAGAGAAACTGGTACTGAAGCCAAAAAAAAGGGGGAAGGGAGCCTGGATGACCACAGCGTGGGAGAAGCCAGCTGACCACTCCTGCTGTGCACTGGCAGCCGGGCAAGGCCAATAGCTATTCACTGTCATACTTGATCCTGAGGAGACTGCTGTCACCATGCCAGAGTGAAGGCACCATAGCCGGAGAGTCCAGCACCTTCTGAGTGTCCTACAGTGGCAGAGCTGGTGTGTGCCATTTTCCAACCCTGGGTCCTCAGGCAGAGTCTGGGACAAGCCTTGAGACAGAGTCTGGCCTGTGCCTACAAACATTACGTCAGATATGTGCAGGGGTTCATTCCCACAAAGCACTTAGGCCTCCTGTAGGGAGTGGGAACAGGAGGCCAGAAGTGAATCATACGTGAGGAGGCTTTCCATGTGTGCGAAGATGCTTTCTATCTTAAGGAAACAAAATATTTGGCTGTCTTTCTTAATATTTTTTCTTTTTATTCTAACTTTTATTGGTCATGTTTTTAGCAGCCAGCCAAACTTTGGGGCCTTTGGTGGCATGTTATCATATTCCAGGCCTCAGTTTCCCCAACTTAGCTGAGTTCTGCATTTTCCTTCAGCTTTATCTCCATCAGTTTCCAAACCCAGCACTATCATCTATGTGTATGTGTGTATATATGCATATGTGTGTATGCATATGCACATGTATATATCATATGTTTATCATATATATCAATCATTTATCTCACATACTTGGATTTTATCACTGCCATGGTATGCGTACCCTACCCCATTAATATGCACAAGTAAAAATGGTAATTAAGCAATTTTCATTATAATTAGACATAGCTCTCTGTGGACCAAACGGTAATTATTAGTCCAGAAAACACGTGTCTGTAGACATAGCTTCAAGCTGAAACAGATGAGGCCAGACTGTATCCTTAGCGCCTCCTCCTGTGAAGAGCTGGCGCTAAAGTCCCAGGGCTGACTCTTACTGACCCTGATTGGCCCAGCTCAGGTCACATGTCATCCCTTCCAAGTCACCACTCTGTTTCTAAGGGGCTAAGCAAGATGGAGGAGGCTTTCTGGAGGTAGTCAGTGCTGGCCAAAACCAGCAGGGACCACTGCTGTCTCCACCGAGGTATATGCCCTCCCGCCAGCAAAAGCCTCAGTTTCCCCGGACTTGTTATCAGTGCACTGCTTCCTGTGTATCCTGTGACACGTGGTCAAGGTCAGAGATGTGTCCTCTGGTTGCTAAGAGGATTCATGACCTAGATTTTGTTAGATCCCCATTTAGCCTGGGAAGTGGGTGCTGTTAGCCCAGTTGACAGAGAAGCTGAGGCGCAAGGGAACATCTGACTTGGCCTGAGTCCCCACTGGTGGAAACGTCAGGACAGCTCAGCACTCGGGCTATAGAAGAAGTTAAGAGTCCAAGCACTATGGCTTCTCTTGATGAACGTGAAGGTTTTAAGAATTGCTCTGACAGGGAGTCACATGGGGAGGAGACAGGATCCATACAGTGCTCAGAGTAGCACCTGCCTCAAGTTGACCCTGTACCACCCCTAACACAGCTCTGCCGGCCAGGCCTATTAGTCCCCTTCTATTGAGGAAGGAGGGAGCTGCGGCCTACAGACAGCAAAGGACTGACTGGTCCAGCTGGTCCTTGGCCAAACTGAGATTGAAACACAAGGTTTTCCTGGCTCAAACACCTCCCTAGTCTCAGGGATGAAAGGCTGTCTTAGTCTGCTTTGTGTTGTTGTAATAGGATGGCACAGGTGGGTAATTGGTAGAGAGCAGAGGTTTATTTCTGAGAAGGTGGGAAGTCACGATCAAGGGGCTGGCGTCTGACAGGGGCCTCTGGGATGCTTAACTCGTGGCCGAAGATGTAAGATGCTGGAGAGAGGATTAGGTGGACTAAACTCACTTTTCTAACAAACCCACTGAACTAATGAACCCCTGAGGGAATGCCCATTCCCCGTTTAGAACATCTCAAAGGTTGACTTACCTGCTCTGTCCCGTGGGAATGACATTCTTGGCACCTGGACCGGAAGATGCGTTCCGACGTGTCATCCCCTCGTGGTTAATACTTGTCTCCTCTGTCCCTCCCCGCAGGTCTACATCATCCGAGTCACGTGGTCCAGTGGCACCACAGAGGCCATCTACCGGCGCTACAGCAAGTTCTTCGACCTTCAGGTAGGCACATGTGGTGGGAGAGAGGGTTGATTGGACTTTCCCTACACTGCGACCTTACAGACTTGTCATTTTATGATCTAGACTCTAACTGGACACCCATTACCTGGGTCATAAACACAAGGCCCTTGACTGCCTTATGTTTTGGCACATTTAACTAAAGAGAAGTATTTGTTGGCTGCCCCTTGAAGGGGGCCACCCTGGAGGCCACCACACATGGCTCTGGAACCATGTTGAACTGAGTTTTATACAGTGACCATGTTGTGATCCAGGATGCTGAGTCTGTCTGTGCACCTTGCACGCACGTCTCCCCAGTCCTAGCCCCTCCCCAACGTTTACACTACTGACCCTCATGTGCGTGGTTACTCTGATCTCCTACTTGACACATTGGCCCACATAACTCCGCCACCAGAGTTCCCAGCCTCTGGAAGCCCCGTTCGCCGCTCATCAGGAACCATCACCCAGTTCTGTGAGGTTCTCTCTATCGATGCTGTCAGCTTCTCTGTCTCCTCTAGACTGTGACAGTCACTGTATCTTCTCCACTCTTTCTTTCTTTAATGTTTTTATTTAAAGCGTGGCACATAGCATGATTTCACTTAGCGCATGAGTATGTGAAAGAATGTATGTATGAACGAACGAACAAATGAACAATTGAACAATGCACCACAAGTCTCACTGTGAGCTAGATAATGTGAGGACAGCTCAGTGGGAGCTTTCTCCACTAATGTGAAAAGATGCTAATCCCGGGCTGGGAGCTTCATCGCAGTGTCTCCAAAAGCAGACAGCTCGGAGGAGGCTGGAGACATCAGGGGCCTGCAGGAGATGACACTGTGGCAAAGTTCTTTAGACAGTGTCAGCCACAGACACTGGGGATGTTCCTGGCTTACTGAGCTTTGTGCATTCTGCCCCACTGTGTGGTGAGGTCCAGTGTAAGCCTCCATCCATGAGGGACAAGAGGCATCTTGCTGTACTAGTGACAGAACCAAATCAGGTTTTCTTCAGATATTTTTGCCAGGTAATTGAATATCCCAGGAGGTGACGGCTCCCAGGCTTCAGGCACAGCTTAGTGCAGGGCTTTCATTCCGTCTTCTGACCTGACTTCCCCTTTTGTGTTGGCTTCATCCTCAATCACACATGACTGCAAATGGCTAGAGCAACTGTGGGCTCACACTCTGTAGGAAAGAGTAACAATTACTTCTGTCTTAGTTTGGGTTTCATTGCTATGAAGAGCCACCATGACCTGGGCAACTCTTTCTTTCTTTCTTTCTTTCTTTCTTTCTTTCTTTCTTTCTTTCTTTCTTTTTTGTTTTTTGTTTGTTTGTTTTTTGTGTTGTTTTGTTTTTCAAGACTGTCCTGGGCTCGATTTGTAGACCAGGCTGGCCTTGAACTCACAGCAATCTACCTGCCTCTGCCTCCCGAGTGCTGGTGCACCACCATGCCCAGCCAGACCTTGGCAACTCTTATAAAGGGAAACACTTACCTGGGGCTGGCTTACAGTTTCAGGGTTTTAATCCGTCATCATCATGTCGGGAAGCATGGGTAGCACACAGGCAGACATGATGCTGGACACCTGCATCAGCAGGAAGCAGAAGGAGACTGTGGGCCACACTGGGCATAGCTTGAGTATCTGAGACCTCAAACCTGTCCCCACAGTGACACACTTACTCCACACACCTACTCCAACAAGGCCACACCTCCTAATAGTGTCACTCCCTATGGGCCAAGCATTCAAACACATGAGTCTATGGGGGCCAGTCCTACTCAAACCACAATGCCTCATAGGTCCTGGCAAACACTTTGCATGTCATAGGCTCTGTGCCCTCCACCATGACAGCTAATGGGTTTTCCTCGGTTGCTTCTCCACCCTTGGCATCAAGGGCATAGCCTGGGTGCGGAAGTGGAGTCTCAGATTCTCCGAGGGGCTGAGTAATATTAACTGCAGGCATCCATGACTACAGCCTTGACTACCCAAGCTTTTCCTGACAGTGTGGACCGGAGCTGGAAGATGTCCAGATAGCAGGAGGAGGGCAGATAGCAATAGGCTCCTAACTGCCTTCTCTAGTGTAGCTAAAACAGTCTCTGATGCCTTCATGATACACAGCCGGGAGCCGCTGCATCATGTGAAGAGATTGAGATACCAGTCACTTAATTATTTAAAACATAATGAGCTCTCATCCGTGATGCTTTGTGTTCAACAGCATGCAGCCGCATCTAGCAGTGTCACATACACTTACAATTTTCTGACACTCTGCTGCAACCGAGCTGAATATAAATAAACAGCAGGGTTATCCGTAAAACTTGCTGTGGAGCCAGGCGGTGGTGGCGCACGCCTTTTATCCCAGTACTCGGGAGGCAGATGCAGGGCGAACCATAAAGCTGCTGTCGGGGGTGGCATCCAGCAGAGTGGCAAAGTGTGTGTGCCTTGAACACACAAGTCCTGGAGTTTGTCCTAGCCCCATAATACATAATTTAACGACCATCTCAAATGAGCAGGAAGAGGAGAAGGCATGGGACAGTGGTGATGACCGGTGCCATCCAGTGCCCTGAGCAGGTGACATGGCCCCGTGAGAAAGTGACCAATAGCATTCAGGGCTGCTCTGCCCTTTCACACAAATGAGTGATAGCGCAGGTGAGGCACAGCGTGGGCCCGTTGCTAGGCTGCTGTGCTAGGCAGTGGCGTCTACCTTGGGACCTCTGCCTTGGCGTCTGTTCAGGGGCTTCTTGGCAGCCTGGCACCTCCAACAAGGAGCAGTGAGGCTGAGGGACAGCAGTGACATGGCTGTCATCCCAGGAGTTGTTTACGACTGCAGAGCAGAACCCACTCAAATAGCATGACGAGAAGAGTGGGTTGGGCTCATGGGCAGACCAGAATGTTGCCTGGAACACAGAGCCAACACTGCCGCAGTCTTGAAAGGGCCCAGTGTCCACTGGCCAGCTCCCGGCCATCTGTCTTGTGGCCTCAGAACCCTGGGACCAACCTGCTTTATTTGACTATTGGACTCTCAAGACCAGCCTCTTTGCTTGCCCACTGCCTGACCTGCTAAGCACCTGTGGTCTCTCAGCTGTCTTTCAACAACCTGGGGTCCCTGGTGTCAGTTCCAGAGTCCAGAGAGAATCCGGTGTCTCCAGGATCCAGGGTCAGTCTCCACTTCGGACTGTCAGCTATAGTGGGAGGCAGGTGACCCTGGCCCAAAGAGTGCCACCTGGAGGATGAGACTCAAGGAGAGGGGGTGGGAAGGAGCCCTGTGAATGTGTCTAATTGCTGACGTGTTGAGGCGTGTGGCTAGACTGTTCCTTGAAGTCCTTGCTGCGGCCTGGCCCAAGGCTGAAGGCAGACCCAAGTTCAAGACTCGGCTTTCCCTTTTCATGTCTCAGCTTAGTGTTGCCAAAGTACGTTCTGAGCCCCCATTTCCTCCTCTACTTTTAATGGAAAAGAAACTGCTTCCCTCCACCTGACCCCCGGACCTGTCCATGGATGTGACACCCACAGTGACCTCCTTTGCTAAGTCCAGGTCACAAGTATGCCCAAACCAAACCCTGTGCTTCTTACACCTGGCTTTTGTTGGCCTGGCTTCTACCCCAACTTAAGTCAGCTTTTCGTCCCAGCTCAGTGTAGCAATGATTGGGTTTGCCGCAACAGAATGGACTGCCTCGGCTGGCCATCCCTGGCGTGGCGAAGCTGTCCAGAGGCCTAGCTCCATCCAGTTCTGAGGACTCCCAGATGGGTGTGGTGACAGGGTGGGAAAGCCGTGTAATTCCAGGAGTATGGTTCAAGCTAGAAGCAGCCTCTTCACCCCCATATCCACCACAGAGGGGTAGGAGAGGTTGGGCCACTCAGCTCAGGTGTCCCGAAGGAATAGACAAGGAGACCAGCCTGTGTGGAGCCATGATACTCCAACATTAGATGGTTTCGTGGTTCCCTGTCCCATTTGGCACATGGCCTTCATTGACTCGTTGATTGATTGATTTAAAAGTGAGTCGGCTCTCAGAGTTTGTGGGGGATGGCTGAGGCTTGGCAGAGGAGCAGCTGAGCTGGTGTAGTGTAACAGAAAAGCAGAGAACACAGAAGCCCTGGGCCCAGCCACCCCCGGCTTATCAGATCACACAGATGAAAGAGCCCGGGCTCAGAGAGGTGCACTCCTTTGCCTAGGTCACACAGCTGGTACGACAGGACTCAGGTTTGAGGCTGTGCCATACCAAAGTCCATGCTCTTAGCCACTCTGCTCTCTGTTGCTGCATTTGCTACCAGCTATGAGTTAAAATGGCAATTGAGTCCAGAAGGGGCAGTCTCACAGGGCTTAGGGGAAGGGGACAGTGGGCAGATATTGCTTGTAGGTGTTGGGTATCTTTTAGGAAGTGATGAAAATGGTCCAGATTTAGATGGTGGTCATGTCTGCATACTGTGTAAATAAACAGAAAACTGCCCAGTGGTACATTCTAAAGGGTGGATTTTGTGGTCTGTGAGGTATAGTTGGTTTTGTTTGTTTGTTTTTAAAGTGGAGACTGTAAGAACAGCCCTAGCTGATGAATGTGAGGTGGATGCCGGCTGATAGGACTGACAGACCCAGGCTGCTTGGAATCAGCAGAAAGATAAAGGGAGGATGTGCTACCAGTTCCTTGAGGTTCCAGAATTTGGAATTTGACAGCTGGAATTTAGTGCCGTTCTCACCGCTTCTGGCCCAAGGTCCAGGTTCTGTCAGACCGTCGTGATGCAGATGGAACCCCGGCTAGGTTGGATTCTCCCAGATCATGTTCATCATGCGGATGGAGCAGAGACATCCAAGGACTTTGAGCTTTGGATGCAGCTGGACCCACGGCCACCATGTCAAGGACTTGGCTCTGTCCACTGTGTCATAGTAAGGTACATGGCAGCAGCCACTGCCCCAGGCTGTCTTCAGCACATCAGCACCATGATGTGCTTGTAATATGTGAGGTATAGCATTTTTTTTTCCAGCAGAGGCTATAAGAACAGCCCTTGGCTGCTGAATATAAAGTGGATACTGGCTGGTAGGATTGACAGACCCAGGGGGAGAAAAGAACGTGCCCTGTGGCTTAAGCTCATCTTGGGCCATAGGATGAGGTGTTCAGGGCCAGAAAGCAGGATCAGCATCCAGTTAACGTGCTTGGATGGCAGCTGCTAGGTTTTCTAGAGGGCATGGGTATCCTCTCAGGTAGTGTGGGATATTTAAGCAGAGGCAATAGTATAAAGAGAGGCTACTCAGGGTAGGAGGAGTGTGGCCCAAGCTGCTGCATGGAGAAAGACACTGTCACCATAAATAAATTTTAATGAGGACTCACCTTCCTGACCTTTTAGAAAAGTTGGTCCTGTCGCCACTATGACTTGACATCTGGTCATCTGTCTTGTTCACATGAGGCCGGAGCAGGCAGAAAAGAGCCCTGAGCTTGGAGTAGGAACCCCAGCTGTGAGTCCAACCTTCGGGCAGATCACTTGGCCTCCCTGGGCTTTGGTTTCTACCTTAGCCCGAGCTAGTCCTACAGAGCCGGTTGGGATGCTGCGGAGGGAGTGGCCATCCAAGCGAGGCCCTGGGGATGAGGCTGGAGTGCACAGAGTGCTCAGGGCAGCACCCAGCAGACCAGCGCATTAATATCAAGTACTCCTTGCTAGAACTTTGAGAAGCCTTTCTTAAATGCTGTCTCATTAAGTCCTCCCTTGCCAGCTCGAGGTTGATGTCATGACCATTTCACAAGTGGGAGCAATCAAAGGAGGCTGTCATGTGCCCCAAACAGCAGGGATCCAGCAACTACCTCCCTAGGGCCGAGGGTTGCTTTTGGGTGTGTCTGAAAAGATGAACTTGCCCTCGGAGTCCAGTTCATGGGTTCATGGCCACTTCGTCTCCTATAGCTTGAGCACCACCTGAATCCTTTACACACACACACACACACACATGTACACACACACACAAGATATATACACACACAAATATATGCAAATATATATACAAACACCTCAGATACGGGTTCACCTCACATTGTGTTGTGCAGCCTTTATAATCTGAATCCCCCAGGTTCAGTGTGTCCCACCCGGAGGAGGGTCACAGCTGTCACCGGAGCTACACAGAGACACCTTGTCTCACAAAACCAAAAACAAGCCAAAACACTTTGACACTGGCTGTAATACGATTGAACCTTGAGTGCACTGATCAGAGTAAGGCCCGAGAGGAAAGGACAGGTGTTTCACTCCACCTGTGCCAGGTGCCCAGAGTCAGCAACTGAATCAGAAGGTAGGCTCACCAGGAGGGTGGATGAAGAGCCGTTTGGTGCTCTGGCTGATGGGAAGCTCTGGAGATGGCGGAGGAGATGGCTGCCTGCAGAGTGAGTGTGCATAGGGCCACGGAACTGTGCACCCAGATGTGGCTGAGAGGGTGTGTTGTATCTTGTATGTGTGGAACACAATTTAAAAAAAAAAACAGACTACTAAGTTACTCCCAAGTCAGTTTCAAAGTAGCATTACCCACAGCCCGGTGCAGATGGCCATGCAGGCTGGCTGGATGCTGCTAGTGGAGCTGTCTACTCCAAGGGGACTTAGCTGAGGTTAAACCAATGGTGTCTAAGCTAGTGTGTTTATTTGTTAGCCAGTATCAACAATCAGTAGCCAGCGTGGACATGCAGACAGGGTCTCAAAAAGCCCCACCAGGGAACTGGACAGATGGCTTAACAGCACTGCCTGCTCTTCCAGAGGATTCAAGTTCGATTCCCAGCACCCACACGGCAGCTCACAACACTCTGTAAACCCAGTTCCATCAGATCTGACACCCTTATACAGATATACATGCAGACAAAAACACCAACACACATAAAATAAAATAGCACAGAAGAAGCCAGACACTCCATCCAGCCTGACACATGTGCCCCTGCCCTCTCAGTGTCTTCTCGGCATGGCAGAGGTAAGGAAGGTCTTGCGATGACAAAGTACCACTGAGCTCTGGCCGTGCAACACGTGGGCTGCAGGCACCAGGCTGGTTTCTTGGCTTCACGGTCCTTGAGTGCTGGTGTCCACATTAAAGGGCTCTGAGGATTTGGGGATACCCTGCTGAGATGCCATGCAGGGTGAGATGCAGTGCCTGCTCTGTGGGCACATTTCCTCATGGCAAACCATGATCCAGTCCCCCTGAAGCCTCGTTCCTCCTGGACTTTCCCAAACTTCTTTCCTTCTATGGGAGAGACCGTCTGGGGAGTTAGGGTGATGTTCTCCCCGAGCATTCTGGTCGGGAGGCTTCTCGCCTGTCAGCCATTCTTGGGCAGGCTCAGGACCCCTTTCCACCTGCCCCGGCGTCCTGGCTACACGTGAATTAGGATATATTGGGGTACACTGCTGTAACAAGTGATCTCGGGGCTCCAGAGCTAGCTCAGGGGCAGAGTGTTATGCTGGCTTAGCATGTGGAGAAGCCCTGGGTTCAATCCCCATCATCAAAGAGAGAGAGACAGAGAGACAGACAGAGAACCAGACAGGGTGGTGGCAGCTCACATCTTTAATCCTAGCACTCAGGAGGCAGAGGCAAGCAGATCTCTGTGAGTTCGAGGCCAGCCTGGTCTACATAGTTAGCTCCAGGATAACCAGAGTTACATAGTGAGACTCTGTCTCAAAACAACAACAACAACAAAAAAAAAAAAAACCGTAAACAAGAACAAGAGAAAAACCAACCCCACCAGACATCAGGACAGCTTGCAGCACCTATGGGCAGCTAGGCCATGGGCCAGAGAGCTGGCTTAGCCTGTGGGGAGGCCCTCCCTGGGTCCATGTGGGCAGGGTTGCTGAGGCTCTGCGCCCTCCCACCAGGACTGCAGATGGCAGAGAAGTCACTGTTGGGGAATAAGTCAGAAGAGAGAGGGAAATAATGAGCAGCAAACCGTGATCCAGCCCTAAGCCTCCATCCCAAAGTAACACACGCTCCTGATTATTAGACGGGGCCCCGCTTCAGAGGGACAGGGACGTACAATCCAAATTGGTGGAGAAATGTAGACACATCTGCAGACAGCCCAGCCCAGCTTTAACTACAACGCAGTGCTGTAATATGCTGTCATGGTGGGGACTGAAAGAGAACACCTTTAAAGGGACATCAGAGCACACAAGAGTTAAGTGGCAGATCCTTGTGACTTTGAGTACCAAGCTAGAGATTTCACATTAGGTTCTTTCTTTTTCTAAAATACATTTTTATATAGTCTCACTATGTAGCCCTGACTGGCTTGAGCTGCGATCCACCTGTTTGGGGATGTCAACACACCCAGCTTCGCTTTTGTTTTCTAAGATATCAGAGGCACAGGTTGTTTGTTTGTTTTTGTTTTTTGTTTTGTTTTTGTTTTGTTTTTTGAGACAGGGTTTCTCCATGTAGCCTTGGCTGTCCTGGACTCACTTTGTAGACCAGGCTGACCCCGAACTCACAGCTATCTGCCTGCCTCTGCTTCCCAAGTGCTGGGATTAAAGGCGTGCGCCACCACGCCCGGCAGAGACACAGGTTTTCACTGACTATTGTCTGCCCCCAACTCCTTCCTCTATCCCTGCCCCTTACATAGTGTCTCATACACTGCTTCACAATCACAAGCTTATTTTCTAGGCTCTGCATGTCTTCATGGCTGGCTCATGCATGCAGCATATAGGGCCAGGCACTGGGCTCTGCTGAGCAGGCTGGGGATTTCAGAGTGGGTCAGGAATGGAGTGATGTCATAAACATAGGCTTGGTCAGGTGGAGGGCATTTTAACACGTCTGTCACTCTCAGAGTGCAGAGTGATCTATTTCTGGTGAAACAGAAGTTGTTACGCTGTTGTTTACATTTCAAATCCCATGGCTTAAACTCTAGGAGAACCAAGAATGGTGGCCCGGAGAGGTGGCTCTGTGGTTAAGAGCACATACAGCCCTTGTTTGCAGAGGACCCACGTTTGGTTTCTAATATCCTCATGAGGTGACTCACAACTACCTGTAACTCCTGCTCCAGAGCCTCTGACATTCCTGGCATCTGAGGGCACCTGCATGCATGTCCCTCAGATGTATACGCATATACACAGAATTTAAAATAAATCTTTAAAAAAAGCAAACCAACTAAAAATGGTCTCTTGCAACTGTGAGCTTTTGCAGTTTGGAAGCCATGGATATAAACAGTTGCTTTCACATGGGCCTCAGATCCAGCCCCCATCCTCATTGCCTGAGGTTTCTGAAAAGCTGGGCAAAGCAAACTTCTAAATTTCCCATATCCCTTTAAGATGTCAGACAACGGGTATTTTGTATTGTAAAGCATTTTCCGCTTTTATTGACTCCCCCATTTAGATGCAGATGTTGGACAAGTTCCCCATGGAAGGAGGACAGAAGGATCCCAAGCAAAGAATCATCCCATTTCTCCCAGGTGGGTAAGGTGCACATGCTTGGGCAGGGCAAGCCCGGCCATGGAAGAGCAGCTCTTGATTCCCCAAAAGAGCACATGAGCTCATCCCCACCTCATGGTGTCGGGGTTGTGGGTGGGGCCGTTTCATTCCTAGTTTGCTTTTCCGTTGCTGTGATAAACCCTGCGGTGAAAAAGCAGAGGTCCTGAGTTCAATTCCCAGCAACCACATGGTGGCTTACAACCATCTATAATGTGATCTGATGCCCTCTTCTGGCTTGCAAGTGTACTGTATCCATAATAAATAAATTTTTAAAAAAGCAACCTGACTATCGTTGGGGAAGGTAAAGCAACAACTGAAGCTGAGACCATGGAGGAATGCTGCTTGCTGCCTCACTTGCCCTGGCTTGCTCAGCATCCTTCTTATATAGCTCAGGACCAACTGCCCAGAGGGGGCGCTGCACACAGTGGGCTGAGCCCTCCCACAACAATTACAATTGATAAAACACACACACACACACACACACACACACACACACACACACACACACACACACACTCCCACAGGCCAGTCTGTTGGAGATAATTCCTCAGTTGAGTTCTCTCTTCTGAGTGACTCTAGTTTGTATTTAGCTAACCCAAACCAGCCAGTACAGAGCCACTGTCAAGTCTCAGCCAAGGGCAGAATAAGTGGCTAAGAATGGGCACTGGAGTCAGATGCTCTGCCGTTTACTGGCCGCCGTGTGACCTTGGGCGCGATCCTGACCTCTGGGATGCTCAGCTTCTCCCGGCTCTCATGTGGGAGCCGGAGCTTGGGGTGTTTACCGTCAGCAGCTGGTCAGCATAACCACTGAGTTTGTTTCTTATTCCTATGTCACAAGTTAGCAACAGCCATTATTGCCTCAAAGTTCTGTGGATCAGAAGCCTTGGCCAGCTCAGCTGGGTTCCCTGTTTACCCTCCCAAGGCCCAAGTCAAGGTGTTAGCCAGGCCAAGCCTCCTACCCGAAGGTCCCAGAGCAAAACTCCTGTCCAAGTGTCACTCACACTGCAGTCTGCTTGATGGCCATCAGCCGGGGGCCTCCAGCATCTGCAAGCTGCCCGCATTCCTCATCGTCGAGGGCCAGTGGTGGGACATGGACATTTTCTGACGCTTCAGATCCTTTAACCTCCCTGTCAAAGAGTGCTGTCTGCTTAGAAGGGTTGATGTGGTTTCCAGGCTGACCCAGGATAATGTGAGGCATTGGCTATCCCATCACACTCGCAGACTCTGCAGATTAGGGCCAGACATAGTCAGGTCACGGGGCCAAGCACCTTGAGTGCCAAGTGTTAAGCCAGCTGCTGCGCAGGGCATAGTGCAGTCTTGTCTAGCACTCATGTACACACTCAGAACCCCCATATCCTTACAAAGAGGAATGCCAAAGCTCCAGGTGGGAAAGAGGCATTACTCAGAACAGAACCCGCTCCGAGTTCCAACACCTGCACTTACGGCTGTCGCTGGAGGTCGGCACTGCCGGCCTGAGTTATTTACACACATTACACCCCAGTTCACTCCCAGCCCTATAGGTGGTCAGTACCACACCCCTGTCACAAAGGAGGAACCAGGACCCAGAGAAACTACATACACATGCAGAGATGGCAAACCTGGGATGCAAACAAAGGGGTGGCTGGCTCCAAGCTACATGCCTGGAGTTGCTTCCATCTCTGTCACCACGGGCACACGCGCGCGCGTGCGCACACACCCCTTAAAGGTGAGAGTGGTCCTATAATGACGATGCGCATGTGTAAATGTCTGATAGGTCGCTGAGGGATGTTGCTTACTTGCCGTTGTCACACACATCTGATGGGCACGCTGACAGTCACCCCAGATATCTACTCTTCGGAGAGCTCACCAGCTTCCTCCTTTGGGTCCCTGTCACACCGGTGCCCTTTCTCCTGTGGCACAGTCAGTAAGTTCTCAGGCACTAGCAGCCTGGCTGGGTTGAGCCTTGGGCTAGCTGTGTTTGCTAGGCCCCTTCTGCCGAGAGAACCCTTTGGGGGAAAAAAACTAACATTTTTTTAGTCCCACCACTGGGAAAGCATCAACCAACCACACTGGAATTTTTCCCCAAGTGGAGAGAACCCCGTGTGCCAGCTGCAGTAGCCAAAACTCGGGGCTGTAAATCACATGCGTTGGAGTCAAACCTCTTCAGCCCTGTGACTTTAATCACCGGCCCCAGCCCCTTCCCTCCCTCCAACCCCCCACCCCCACCCCAGTCGCTATTCCCACATCTGTTAAATAAGACTTTGCTTCCCAAAAGTCAATTCCTGGCAGCGACTAAGCTCTCAGGAAAAGCAATAAGAGAGGAGAGTTGGGGGCCCTTCCTTTGGGGGGGGGGGGTTCTTGATTTTGTATTTTGGAGTCCTCCTGGAATGGCTAAGAGTTCAAGTTCAGCCAGGCTCTAAAAGCCAGACTTTCTTCAAGAAAGAGAGAGGGAGCAGTAAGCTATGGCTTTTTCTGGATGAAAGGCGAAAGTCAGCTCTCGGAACCTTCCCAAGGCAGAGAACTTGAGCCTGACCCACTCCCTGGCTCTTAAAAGCCTTTGTGGTTATGTAATCCTTTTCTAGCAAGAATTCATGAACGTGCTGCTCTCAGGGACTAGCCCCTTTGTGTGCCCACTCCCAGCTTAGGATCCCCAGGGGCCCCAGGACCTCTGGCCTGTTCCTTCTGAGCCTACCACTGGGCTATTCTCTAGGTCAACGCCACGGGCAGGAAGTGGGTCTCCTCTCTTGAGGTCAGATCTCTACCCAGACTGCCTTGTCAGCAAGACAAAGGCTAGTTTCATGTTAGCACAAAGGCGGGGGGGGGGGGGGCAGGGGGGACAGGAGGGCCAGACTGCGCGGACTTTCCATCCCAGCAAGGGCTGGGAAGGCCAACTTGGCAGAGGATGCAACTTGAAAAGTAAGAATTACAGTTTGGCCTTCTTCCACCGTGGAAAACAAAAGCGACCCGTTCCCACCGAATCCATCCTCTCTTCTGAACACCCTTTCTACTCCAGTATGAGGCAATCCCCACACCAGAGAGGCACCACCACCACCAACTAGGAACTGCTGAGCCTGCTGGCCGGGCTGCCTGGAGCCTGGCCTGAGCGTAACCTGGCTCTGATGTGGCTGACTGGCCCCAGAAAGCTAAGGATGAGAGAAAGGATCAACATGTTCTTAACTGGAGTGCCACAGGCATTCTCTCACAGCGTTAGGGACACACAGAGACCTTTGTAGGTCTCCCAAGGGCCAGGCTCTGGGTGTGTTGTGGAAGGGACCTCAAAAACAAAGCCCTGCTCTCCCTGGTCACTGATTGGCTCTTCGGGTGCACAGCAAAGGAAGGATTGGCTGTAACCACCTAATGGGATTTTCTCCTGGCCCAAAGTGTCACCAAGGTCCCTCCCTCCATTGCCAGTGAGGAGTTTCCAACCCTCTGAGCTCCTTCCAGGGTGAAGCCTTCTCAGCATTGGTCTCTGGCTTAGTTTCCTTTCCATTGCTTCGATAAAACACCACGACTGAAGCACGAGTCGGGGGAATAAAGGGTTTGTTTGGCTTTTATGTCCGTGCCACAGTCTGTCATTGAGGGAAACTGAGGCAGAGCCATGGAGGAATGCTGCTCATTGGCTTGCTCCTAGCTCATTCAGCCACCTGTGGGGAGCAGGAAGGCGGCGGGGGGGGGGGGGTGTGACACCACCCACAGTTGACTGGACCCCCCCAAAGTAATTGTTTAACCAAGCCCATACTTTATAGGTTTGCCTACAGGCCAACCTTATGGAAACATTTTATTTGAGATTGCTTCTTGGATAACTCTAGCTTGTATCAAGTTGAGGGAGGACGCGCGGGATGAGAATTAACCCAAACAGGCTCGTTTGTTGTGTGGTGGCTTTGAGACAGGTCTGTCCCCTGTGGTGTAGGTTGGCTGTAGCACCAGGCTAGCTGTGAATATTTTGAGCCCACTGACTACCTTTATAGTCAGAAGCCTGTATAAGGCTCTCCTCTCCTGATATGTAGACTGCAGCCAACTAGGAACACTTTAATGTCAGGGTTGGGCCAGGGGATCCTCTCCCACTCTGAAGAACAGATGAATGGCAGAAAGCATCCGCTACCCAGGGCTGCTCCTTTAGGCCCAGAGCACTTTTTAGTCGTGAACGTTCGTAGGCCTCGGCTCTGCAGTGGAGTCTGGAGTGTGAAGAGCTCCACCTGCAGAGGCCAGTAACAGTAGGAGGTGGGACTGTTTGGTTGTCACAGTGGCGGGAGATGGGACGGCCACCAGCTGGATCTGGAGTTGAGCTGGAAAGGCTCAGCACCTCCCAGGGTTGGGGACAAGTTCTGCCCTGGGAAAGATGTCCCGCTTAGAATCCCAACAGGGTTCCTTTGTGTTAGGGCAAACAGCAGAGCCTGCTGGCCCCGGGGTTCCCGTGGGGATGGCCCACTGAGGACATCAGGCTGTCAACACTGTTCCCCTCTTCTGTGGGATTCTAAAAGCAACAAATATGGGAAAGCTTAGAGAAGGAACAAAAAAAAAACAGCCTGTCTTCTGTCACTGCATTATTTTCTAGATGTTTCTTTTCTTTTCTTTTTTTAACAAGCATGGGTAGATCAGAAAGGCACAGCATCATTAAACAAAGAGCACGGAAGTTTAGCAGACCCTTAGACGGGGAGCAAAGACATGAAGGAGGGAAGGGAGGCTTAGTCTCCACTCTGAGCCACCCGTGAGCCTGAGGTCTGGGGCTGCACAGGCTTAGCTTGGGGGAGCCCCTCCTTCAGGGGCTCTTCCACATGATTTTCACACAGATGCAGAAGTCCAAAAGGGGAACCTCATGGGAGGAACACATAGAGTCGTGGTTACCAGAGCCTGGGCCGAGCAAGAGTGGAGCCCGCTTGGGAAAGGATGGGATTGGTTAGCGGGTGAGGGAAGCAACGGCTGCTGCCACAGCGCAGTATGGGGCTGCGCCTGACAGCTACTAATTGGGCATTTCAGGCGGTAGAGAGGCTCGTGCATATTTCTAACAGGGATGAGGGCCACGCCAGTCATCCTGATTACTTCACATTAATTGCACATATCACAGTTTCACGGTGCAGCCCCATAATATGCATAGTGACCGTGTTTGACCTACTCCTGGGTCGGGGGTGAGGCTGGGGTGTAGAGTCATCACAGAGCCTCATAAAACCTAAAAACCTCCTACCCATTAGGCTCATTCTCCCCAGCTGTTGCACTAGAGCAACAGGCCTTTAAGGAGCTCAGTTTGGGCGTGGCTACGCAACCTATCTCCTGGTGTAGCCCAGAAATACTGAGGGCAGCCAGGAATCTTGGTACCACTCAGGCCCACCCCCAGACAGCCACTCCAGGCGGCAGAGGGCAAGCTACTAGTCCTCACCTTGCTGAATGTCCTCTCCTCTCCTGCAGGCAAAATCCTCTTCCGCCGCAGCCACATCCGGGACGTAGCCGTCAAACGCCTGATACCGATTGATGAGTACTGTAAGGTAAGCTGAGATGCCAACAGCATCCTCCCTCGTGGGTGTTCTGTTTGGTTTTCCTTTCCGAGTGCCAAATGTTCATGGGAGGGTGGGAAACAAAACAAAACAAAGCACACCAATTCCCCCGTGCTACTATGGAATCAACCTGAATCCACTTTCAGTGGCTGTGTGGTGGTGCTACGCCTGGCGTGAATGTTCCTGTTAGCATTCAGCCCCTGTTGTTGCTGGATGCAGCTGGCCTCTTGCTCCTTGACCACTGCAACAGAGGGAGGGAGGCCCGCCTTTTGGTGCGGTTGGGTTGGATTGGATTAGTGGGGTAGGAAGCATGCTTTCATTTCCTTTAGTCTCTCTATTGAGCGAGCATGGTGCAATCACAGGATGCAGGTGCCATATGCAGTCACCAGTTGTTTCTATATCCAGAAGTGAAATTATGAACACACTTCCACTAGAGCTTGGGAAAATGGCTTGGTCAGTAAAGTGCTTGCCACACAAACATGAGGCTCTGAGTTTGGCTGAGCACCTGTGTAATATGCTGAGCGTGGCACTAAGTGCCTGTATCCTGAGTGTCAGAGTGCCCAGCCAAGCCAGCCAGCCAGCAAGATCTGGGTTCTATGAGAGACCCTGTCTCAAAAAAAATGCTGTGGAAAGCAGTCAAGAAAGGCACCCTGTAACCGACTGCTGGCTTTTATCCGCACCCGTACACATGTGTATCTAGCATGTACGCGAAGGGGGAAGGGAGGGAAGACGGAGAGTTCTAGTCACACCAGTACAAAAAGTAAAACCCTTAAAAATGTATTTAACCAAAAGTGCAGGATTTATACACTGAACCACAAAGCATTGCCAAGAGAAACCGAGAGAGCTATGAATAAGGCTGGGTGTGGTGGGGATTGCCTTTATTCAGCACTCTGGGGCAGAAGCAAAACTCTCTGTGAGTTCAAGGTAAGCTTCATCCCATACCGTGAGTTCTAGGTAGCCAGGGTTATATGGTGAGAGCCTGGCTCCAACCGACCAGCCAACCCACCAACCCCCTAAATGAACCGTCGGGCATTTGCTTCTTATGAGTTGGCAGACTAGGAGTTGCAAAAAGAGCATTTCTTGTAAAAAAAAAAAAAAGAAATTCTTTTCTTCCTATCTGGATTTAATCCTGTAGAAATCCTGCGGGCTATTCAAGCTGGCACAGTGGCACACAACTGTAAACCCAGCACTTGGGGAGGCAGAGGCAGGTGGATCTCTGTGAGTTCGAGGCCAGTCTGGTCTACAGAGTGAGTTCCAGGACAGCCAAGGCTAGATACAAGGAAACTCTGTCTTGAAAAACAAAACAAAACAAAAAAGAGAGAAATACTGTGGCCTTCTTGGTAATGCAGACGAAATCAGCCCTGTGTGTGTGTGTGTGTGTGTGTGTGTGTGTGTGTGTGTAAACTCAAAGGACTTTGAAAGGTAAGTCATGCTTGCCATTTCTTAGACTCCCTACAAGGCTCCTCACACCCTACAGTAATCCAGACTCCATGGTACTATCCTGAGACCCGTGGACAATGCTGTGTGTGAACCAGGAGTAAATGCTTCTGAATGCCAGGCTAACTGACGCTCAGGGAGGTGCCAGAACCATGTGGTGAGGAAGGAGGGTTTGTTTTTGTTTTTGTTTTTGTTCTTTTATGAGCATGTGGGACAACTAGCTACTGCCTAGTTCATCAGGGCCACAAATCATCTTGGTGACAACAGCAGCATTTGTTTTTCTGTCACTTCTGAAAGCTAAAGCACAAGCAGCAGGGTCTCTCAGGCTGTGTCTGTGGCTTTCAGGGAGCCTCTGTGACTGTACAGGACATGGTCTCTTTATGTATCTGTACCCTAATCCAAAAGGACGCCATTTATATGGGTTAAGGCCCACCCCTGAGGATTTTGTTTAATCTTCAATTACTTCTGTAAAGATCCTTCTCTAACTTTATATGCCCTGAGACATTAGAGTTGAGGTGCCCTCCTTTCACCCCCAAATCCACCCACAGCTTCCGTATATATACAAAAATACAATGACCCCGAGCCCTTATCTCACACTTTGTGCAAAAATCAGCTCAAAGGTGGGGGTGGTCACAGGAGCTGGAGGGGAAAGTGTTTGCCCTGGACCATGAGGACATGTGCTTGGATTCCCAGCATCCACATAGAAGCCAGGTGTGGCAGCACACATCTGTAATCCCTATGCTGGGGAGAAGGGGAAAAGAGACACTCAGGGCCTCACAGACCATCTAGTTTAGCTGAAGTGGTGACATCTAAGTTCAATAAAACATCATCTCAGAAAAAAAAATAAGGCAAACAGTGATATTGGAAGGCAGCCGTGTAGACCTCTCACCTCCGCACATGCCTACACACATACACACATGAACATGTATGTGCACACATACACAGAATGGGCCACAGCCCTAAATAAAAGAGACAAGATTGTAAAACTTCCAGGAAAAAAATATGGAGGTAATCTTCATGGCCCTGGGTTAAACAATGATATTTTTTAACGGGACACCAAAAGTAACAATCCTTAAAATTATTTGGCCAAGTTAGCCTTTATCAAACCTACTTACAAACTTCTCTGCTAAAAGAAAAGCAAGCCACAACATAAAAAGATATGACACAGAAATATTTGTAAATAACATTTGTAAGGGAGTTACTGAGAATACATGAAGAACTCATAACGGGAGATGGCGCACGCCTTTAATCCCAGCACTCGGGAGGCAGAGGCAGGTGGATGTCTGTGAATTCAAGGCTAGCCTGGTCTCAGAGCAAGTTCCAGGACGGCCAAGGCTACACAGAGAAACCCTGTCTCAAGAAACAAAAACAAGCAAACAAAAGAAGAAGAAGCCGGAATAAAAAGACTTTAAGACAGATGAAGAATACCAGTAGCACTGTCACGCAAGAGGGGACAGGGATTATAATAAACATGGTGATACACACCTTTAATCCCTGGACTTAGGAGGCAGAAGCAGAAGGAACTCTGTGATTTCAAGGCCAGCCCTGGTGGCCAGGATGATAAAATGAGAACGTTTTTCAAAAATAAACAAATAAAATAAACACATGAAGAGAAGTTTAGTATTGTGAGCCATTGAGGAACTGTAGATTAGCATTTATCATGAGACACTTGTGCCAGATATTAGTGAGGCTCTGGGAAACAATGGGGCCATTTCTGCGAGGCTGAGACACAAAGATCACAAAACTTCAGGCCGGCATGGGTGCCTAAGGAGAACCTGTTTCAACACACCCCATGAAGCTTATCAGACAGTCAGCCCTGGGTCTGTACGTAAGAGAAAGCTTTTGTCCGCACAGTCTTGGATGCAAACATTCCTAGCAACAGTATGTCATGGTAGCCAGTGTAAGGGATAGTCTACAACTTGATATCAAGCAGTTAAATCTGGGTAAATTATATGACCCAGATGAATCGCAGAATCATGATGCTAAGTGAAAGAAACCAGATGCAAAAGACTGAGTGAAATGTGCAGGCAAGGCGGGTTTGTGAGCACAGAAAGCAGATGAATGGTTTCCTGGGCCCTGGGACTGTGGGCGGGAAGATGAACTGCAATTTTGATGTTTGGGATGATGGAAAAGTTCTAAAACTGAATTGTGGGGGATGAGGATAGAACGCTATAATTTACTAAAATACTGAACTTGCAATGAGTAAGTTTATGGCATGTAAATTATACTGTATCAAATCTGAAAGTTTTTCATACTAGAGGGGGCAGTGTTGGGACAGATGGCCCCTGTTGGTCAGGAGGCATGCAGGAAGGGATAGAGTCGTCAGATCCTGGTCAGACATGAGCTCCTCGCATCCTTCCAGCGGCTATGCAGGATGGGTTTCCATATTCCTCTTGTGTAGATGAGGAAATGAAACCCCACAGTTACCTATAACCACAGTATTGGCGGGAGGGGGCTTGCAAGAGATTGAAGTAATCTGGTCTAGATTGTGTCACAGTGCTATGGTCTGAATGTGGGTTGAAAGTGCAGCTCAGGAGGGGTTTTTTTGTGTTTTTTTGTTTTTTAGTTTTTCAAGACAGAGTTTCTCTGTGTAGCCTTGGCTGTCCTGGACTCACTTTGTAGACCAGGCTGGCCTTGAACTCACATGATCCACCTGCCTCTGCCTCCCAAGTGCTGGGATTAAAGGCATGTGCCACCACTGCCTGGCTGCTCAGGAGGGTTTTATGCTGGATATTTGACAGTCCGGTGGCAGACATGCATTAACCATGCTTAATGCTGGTCTCAAAAATTAGTTTTCTCGAGAGCTTGCTGTTATGAAAATCAAAACTATATGATGGTCTTGGTCTCCTCTATATTCTTTTACCGTGTTATGACACAGCCAGGGGCTCTCTCTGGCCAGCCCCACAGTTGTGAGCCAAATAAGCCTTCATCTCCTAAAGGACCCAGCCTCGGTTACTTTGGTATAGCAACAGAAAACAGATTAACACAGGCAGACAAACTCCTCCCTCCTGTCATCTTCAGAAGGCTTGGGGGCAGGGACAAGCAGTTTGCTACTACCGTCCAACTCCCAGAAGAACTACATTTCTCATGTTCCCCTTTAAAACTATAAAGCCTGAAATTGCCATTGTGAAGGTAGCATCCTTTGTCCAGGCCCTGCTGGCAAGAACTTTAGGTTCTTAGGGTCACCTTGCCCAGCTGGATAATTCCTGCCTGTACATTTCCCCAGTGCTGGGGAATGTTCCTCTGCCCCCACCATCTGCCCTGTTTTCTCCCTGGCACACTCAATTCCCTCCAAGTCCAGCTACACTCAGGTCCAGGGCTTCCTTAGCCTCTGGACATTTTTATTCTGAAAAGGTGATTTTAGAACTTGGAGCCGTCGGAGACACTGGCTGTCTGTGACATGGGATGATACGGAAAACATGAATTCACCTCAAGGAAGAAACCACTTAGGCTATCCCAATTCCCAATGAGTCAGAACAAAGCCAACATGTTGATACTTTGATTGCCCAGATTCCCTGGGTCAGCATCATAGGACCTGTCCTCCTTAGAGAACATGAAACTGTCCCTTCTGTCACCGGGTCTGTAGTTCTGGATGCATGAGCTGTTGTTCGCACTTAGATAGCTATTGGGGACACTGTGAGCTGACTTAAGGTAACTGTATCCATCGCACTGAGCTTGATCTTAGTAGAAAGTGGTAATCTCCGACAGCTAGGAGTAGGCAAGGACTGTTGGTACCCAAACCTGCCTGCCAGGTATGTAGTAAAACACAAGAAAGTGCCCTGCCAGACCTAGTGTAAAGTTACCATCATCCACGTAATTGGTACCAGATAGAAAAGCTATTGGAAACAAATTGAGAGCCCAGAAACAGACCCTGCATGCTACACTGGTTGACACTGACAGAAGCAAGACCGGATTCCTGCATAAAAGGTCTCCATATTGGGAGGGAGTGCGGGATATGGCTAACCCCAGCCTCATGGCACAGTGGGCTCGCCTCCAAGAACTCAAAGTCGTCACCGTAAGAGGCAGTGCTATGAAGGTTTCACAAAATGAAAGCTCCCTGACTCTAGGCACAGAGGGACCTTTAAAGACTCGGAAAGCGCTGACCACAAAGAAGATGTATTTATTTGGCCACATCACATCTAAGAACTTATAACTAGGGAGGGAGAAAGGATGTAGGGTCAAAACGCCCTCAGGAGTGTACGTGAGGTGCCACCCTGGAGTCCCCTGTGCACCTCCACGGTGTCCATCCGAACCTGGTGTTCTGCACTCTGATGCAAGGGACACAGCTGGAGCACAGGTTTAATTTCCAGAACCGTTAGACAGAAAATGCATGGCATGGCACACGTCTCTTCGCTCGGGCGGCACCAGGCCAGAGGGTGCAAGAGAGGCACCAGGGAGCGCAAGCTAGGAAGTGCAGAGCCCCACTGAGCTGTGGAAGTTTCTGTGCGGGGGGGGGGGGGGGGGAGGGCTGTGTGAATCCCTCCCATATATGTTTGCACCCCTGCCTCCATGTCTGTAGTATCATGGCCCAGAAGCAGCTCTACACTGAGCGCTTTGCACCTCCATCTTTCTCACTCTGGGACCTTGGAGAGGCGGGAAGCTTAACTGAATGTCTGTTGAACTGCAGTGTTCATTTAGTGTGGAGCCACCTCTGTCACGAACAGAACATGCCTGGTAGACCAGCAGACAGAACAAATGCCTGTGCCCGCCTTTACCCTTACTTTGCTTCATACTACCTGCTGGTAGACACAGCTGGGCTCTGTTGTGACCCAGCTGAGCCACTCTGCCAGGTGGCTAGCAACTGGCCTGTGGGAGGCTGGCATGCTAACGCTCCATCACTCTGGAGACTTACATCCAGCCTGTATCCAAATCGTTGGGCTTTGCAGCTTCAACTTGGGAGGTTCAGGCTCTTGTTGGACACACTCCAGATGTTCTCCAGTTGTGTGGTAGAGATGATGGCAGACAGCAGGGTATGGTAGATAAAGAGGAAAAGGATGGCGTTCACACTGTTAGTGGATGTATCGCTTTCCCAAATAGCATGTACGGTAATGGGCTGGATTGGGTAAATATGAACATATAATGTTTGCTCTTATGCCAGCAGAATGTATTACCTCCATACATCTAGGAGACTGCGTGTGTGTGTGTGTGTGTGTGTGTGTGTGTGTGTGTGTGTGTGTGTGTGTGTGTTCTCCAAGTCAAAGGCACCAGCATCTCCAGGAAGCTTGTTAAAATGCCTGGTCCCAGGCCTCACCACAGGCCTGCTGAGTCAGAAGCTCTGGTGGGTCCTGAGCCACACAGTAGAAATCCCCCTGTGCCATCCTGATGCCTGCCTGAGTTTGAGAACCTCTGGTGACAACGTTCCTGACACCATCTCCTTCCGGGGCTCACCCATGTCTCTGCTCTAGGCCCTGATTCAGCTGCCCCCCTACATCTCCCAGTGTGATGAGGTGCTGCAGTTTTTTGAGACAAGACCCGAGGACCTTAATCCTCCCAAAGAGTAAGTTGGTCCGTGGACTTCCCCAGGGGACAACTTGCTCCCTCGTCCCCTCCTGCCATCCTTCCAGACCCACAGGGATGCTGAGTCAGCAAAGTGAAAACTAAGCCAGAGTTCATTGACTTGGCCCCCTGCAGAGCCTCGCTGCCTGCGGCTTCATAGCCACTGAAAGTGGGAAACAGTGGTCCCATCTAACAGGTGATGGAACCTGGCTAAGCATCCCTAACCCACAGTTGTTCACCACCACCACCACCACCACCATCACCACCACCACACTTATCAGAGTGTGATGGCTGGGTAGGCAGAGGCCCTTCACTAAGGTCTCCACTCCCCAAGTGCAGAGAAACGTTGGTCCCTAGATCCAGAAGAGGGCAGAATCAAAAATGAGGGGCTTTCTTAGAAGAAGCCTGGGTTCCTGGGGTGGGGTCCCTGAGGATGCCATGGGAAGGAGACTGTCAGCATCCTAATGGGGTCTCAGCCCAGTACTTAACAAGGGCTGACTGGCTCTTTCTCACCCCTCTCTCCTACACAGGGAGCACATCGGGAAGAAGAAATCAGGTAAGCTTATATTTCATCCCCTTCTATTCATTCCTGCAACGTGCCTGGTGTGGGGTTCCACACTGGGGACATAGTAGTCCAGCAGATGGATAGACAGAGGGATAAATGGACAGATGGATGGTAATCGGGTATGTAGTTGGATGGGGTGGTGGGTAGATAGACAGACAGATAGGGGTGGGTGAACAGATGGATGGGTGGTTGGCACATGTAGATGATTGGATGGATGGATGGATGAGCTGATGATTGATTGATTGATTGATTGATTAACTAATGCCCATCCCTGGCTCCCAAAAAAAAAAGGATTTGAACCTCTTTCATCCCTTGCCAAAACTACTATGCAGTGGATGAGATGAGAAGCCTTTATGGCATGGCCAGGCAGGTGTCTTCCTAGCCATGCTGTGGAGGGTCCTGTGCCTCCATTTATCTGCTTCCTACAAAGCAATGTGGACACTCACAGCCTTCAGAGCCGGGAGGCAGAGAGGATGAGGGGAGGGGCAGAGGATGGGGACCCTGAATCTCAGGGACTGGAGGTGAAGCTTTCCAAAGAGCAAAGGGAATTCTGAGCCGAGAAGACATCATGCACAGGGGCTGGGAGGTGGACTCAGCTGCAGATCTGGGCCCTGGTCTGTTGACAGCCTCAGTCCTGGCTGGCCACTTAAGCTTCCTTCAGGCCACTGTCCTGGGCAGAGCTTGACGCCTGTCACTCAAGCCCTGCTGGGCTCCTCTCTCACGCAGGAAGCTTTTCTTTCTCTTCTCAGGATGATTCCAGTCTTCTAGCAGAGGTGGTCATGGGAAAGAGAAGGTGGCCTGGGGGTGATGGGGTGCATTCTGAAGATGAGTAACGACTGTCCCAGCTCTTCTCACTGCCCATGCTCCTGGCAGCACAGCCAGGCTGGGTTTCAGAGCTTCCAGGGCCCCAGCTTCTAATGTCCTTGAACTCCAGGAAGTTTGAGGGTCTCCATGCATGGGGAGGAAGGGGCACAAACAAAGATTCCCGAAGTGAAAACTGATGGCCTTGCCTCAGTTTCCTCGTGTGTGACATCCAGGCCTCAGGTGTGCCTCAGTGGTAGAACAGTCACCTAACACGCGCAAGACCCTGGGCACATGCACACACGCACACGTGCACGCTTTATAAGATTGTCAGAGGGTCTGTATTGTAGTACATGTAAAACACTTTAACAGTACCGCCTAACTGATACTGTTGGGTTATCACGCAAGGCTGTAGGTGCCCGCTATAGCATCAGGAGCAGGGCCACATTTCAGGGCTGTGGTCTGCTTCTCCTCCCGGGAGCAGGGCCTGGGCCAGCTTTACAGGCCTCTAGGCTGATTAAAGCAGAAAAGGAGGACAGAAGGCATACCCCTTGTCCCTCTTCCCTCAGCCCCCTGTGCTCGCTGACTGCATCCGGCTCTCCTTTGGGGTTTAGTGGTCACTGGCCACACCATGACATCCTGCTAAAGCTGCAAGTGGCCCTCCGCCAGGATAATGACACGTTTCTTTTCTTAGCAAAGATCAGAGAGCAGCTGCCACTCTGGGCCTGTCTCGGAGTTTCTGGCTTTGAGTATGCAGACTCCCCTAGCAGGAGCCGGAGAAGAAGGGTGAGGAAGGGAGAGACGGCTTTGGTTTGTGAGGATAAGAGTGTCCGTTTGGAACAGGCTTGATGAGGGGACCTGTCTGGAACAGAGAGCCGAGGCCCTAATTTGCGGTGACCGTGGTTGACAGCACTCACCTGCAATGATGGGGCTCAGGCTTATTTATAGCCCCACTGGCTGGAACACGGGGCACCTTCCTCCACTCAGGCCCGGAACCCTGATGGGCTCCTTATTGTCTGACTGGTGGACACTGCCTTGATTTCAGAACCGGCCTTCTTGATTGAATTTTAAAGAGTTTTCAATTAAAAGCAGACCTTACCCCTGCATTTCCTGTGCCAGAAGGCTTGTCTGTCCCCAGCATGGCCCAGTGCTAGCCAGCTGGCTCCTGCAGACTTGACTCATGCGGCCTCCAATGCTGATCACTCTCACCACAATTGAGCGGGTCGTCTGGTGGCTTGCAAGAGCCCTGCTTCTTGATTCTTGCTTATTTACAGACTCTTCCAGCAAGCTGGCAATTTAGTGAACTTAGGAAGGGGGAAAAAAAAATCCCACTTTTGGCATTACTCATCATTTTAAAAATTCAAGGCGTCATAAGAAAGAAAGAAAAACCCCACCTAATTTAAGAGTTTCTCTGGTAGAGTAGGCGCTATGGGGCAGGAGAACACTTCTTAGGATGAATGACAAAAATAACCCTTCTGCTTAAACGATCCAATAGTGTTTCTTCTTAGTCCAAACACAAAAGATACGGCACAGTGTTTGCTAGTAACAAGGATCCAGGGCCTACCTTACTGCTTTGCCGTGCCTGGCCAGTGTTCTCAAGGTTACCTGCTGGCCTGAGATGGCTGTGGTAGCACCAGCCATGACATGTCCATTTAGGCCAGGAGAAGTGAGCAGGTGAAACAGAGCAAGCCTCGGTCCATAAGGACGGAGCACATACTTCTGACTCTAAGACTCAGGCCTTTCCCCCAGTGTTCATTGTAGCCAGGCAAAAACCAGCAGTCTCCTCACTGCGGAATAATGAGAACAGTAGCCTTCTGCCCTTTGGGGTGGGGGCTTGGGGAAGGGGATGAGTTCTGATTGGCTGACAGGCTAATCGATTGGGCGGGGCTTTACAGACATTGGGCTTTTCTTATGTGAGGTGAGAACCTTGCCTGGGGGGAAGATGATCCCTCTATGTGAAGAATCATGAACAACATGGCGGGTTGAGGCTGGCAAAGTGGGGAGCCAGTTGGGAGACTAAGACTAAGTGGTTCCCATGAGGAGGAGTTCCTGGCAGGTTCTACTCGGTGTGGACTCTGGTTTGCTCTGTTGAACTTAAAAGAACCCTGGTTTGCAGTGGCTAGGAACCCCCCAAAGAGCCAGCATCTTAGGCTCACCAACCCCTTGCACAGGGCCCTGGAAGAACAGAACACACCAGGTTAGCCCGGCAGGAGGTTCTCGACCGGGTCACGGTCTGCTAGGGTCAGCTGAACCTTGTCTCAGACCCCAGCCAATGTAGCTTTCTTGCTTTGGTGGACTGCCGGCCTGTTAGGAGGTGATGGGTGACAGAGAGCTGGGGGTAGTGACAATAAGCTCTGAGAAATACACAGTAGGGACACACGTTGGCTGGATGCTGGGGTGGACCCGGGAACTGCCGAGGAAAGAAGATCCGCAGACCTCAGACGTTACCTCCCTCCCTGTCCGTAGTCAGCTGTGTGGTAAAAGACAATCCACTTACTATCCCCAGTGGATTTTCTTATCTGTCACAGGCAGGGCCACCTCTGGCACAGTGATGCTGGAAAGGTTTGCCATGATGAGAGGCATTCTTTTCCAGGCTCCTTCCCAGCCAGCCTTCATCCTTTCTGCACCTCTTCTCGCCCTTCCCCTCACTCTGGCTCAGTGGCCAGAACCTGCTCACAGAGCCACCCCACCCCCACCCCCACCCCCACCCTACCACGTGCCATGCTGGCCCCTTCTCCTCGATGCCCCTGAACTGAGATGTCCCTTTTAAGTCTTCTGTGGTGTGTTTCTGTGTGCATACCCATCTGTCATAGTGGGCAGAGGGCCCTCACAGCTCCAGGGTGTGACGCCAGGAGAGCCGCCTGCCTGGAAGCTGCTCCCACACTTTTCCCTCCTGGGAACACTGCCCAGCCCCAGTGCCACCATTGCCTCTTGCCCAACGACTTCACACCTCAGGCCGGAGTGCTTTCTCACTTGCCAGCCTCTGCCTCTCTCCACATGGCAGCCAGAGTCACTTGGCCAGCTGTAAATTTTGCCATTCCCTCCCTTCATAGAAACCTTAATTGACTCCTCAGGATTTAAAAAAAAAAAAAGGTCAAACTTACCAAGCCCTTGGCCTGAGGCCAGTGCTTTCCTCGGGGACTTCTCTCAGGGCTAGGCCTACCTCCTGGCAGAACTCGGCCCCCCAACCTCATTCTATTCCTGAAGGCTCCTAGGCCTTCCTCATCGTGGAAGACCCCACTTACCCTGGCTCTCCCCTACTCCCAGGATACCTTCCCTCAGTCTCTGCTTTCTGCTTGGGAAGTCTTGGCTGACCACTCATCTGGTACCACTTTGCCTTTCCTGGTCATTCTCCATCCTGGCATCCTGGGTATTTCCAAACTGGTACTTACATAATTTAATCTCTTGTATGTGTGTGTGTGTGTATGTATGTATGTATGTATGTATGTATGTATGTATGTATGTATATAAATATATATCCTCCATGTGTCTATCTTCTTCCTACCTTGAGCTATTTGAGAGTCATCTATTTTTGTGTTGGTGATTCCCAACAAACTATGTGGAGCATCCCAGGAGACTTCTGAGTTCATAGGTGAGGGGTTTAGGATGAAGAAGACTGGCTGGATGGTGACCTCAAGATGATTCAAACTATCCCCTTGAGCTCCCCCCTCCCCCCGCCCCAGGCATCCAGGTTCGGGGCATATGTCACATCTTACTCACTTGGAACCTCTTAGAAGCCCCAGGGCTCTTGGTTAACTTTGGTGCCTGAGTAAGCAAGTGAAAGAGAGGATGCAAGGATAGGAGTCGGGGTACGGGGCAAACCCTGTCTATAACCAAGGCCTTCAGAGCTGGGATGTCTGATGGCATTTGCTGTCCCCAGGGAGTGACCTGACCTCAGTGGACCCCATGGTCCTGGAGCAGTATGTGGTGGTAGCAGACTATCAGAAGCAAGAGAGCTCAGAGATCAGCCTCAGTGTGGGCCAAGTAGTGGACATCATTGAGAAGAATGAGTCAGGTAAGGCCCTGGACCACCTTCCTCGCACCTTGAACCCTGCCCCATCACAGAGTCCCACAAACAAAAGCATGTGGAAACTCCAAAACAAAGAAGCAGGCCAGCCTGGGCCGGCTCCCCAGAGCCACTGTCTCGGCAGCCTGTGGGTCAGGTGTCACCACTGCTCATGGGCGAGCCTTCTGGTTTTCTAGTACCTACCAACAGAGCCAAGCGCTCCATCGAGAACTTGTTGGTCTCCCTTGGGAGTTCTCAAGAAGGTCACATATCCAAGAGAGGTGGCATATTCCTGTAATCCTAGTGCTCAAGAAGTGAAGACATGGGGGCCTTCAATTCCTGACTCCCCTGGGCTACAGAGAGAGACTGTTCAGAGAAAGTGGGCATCTGCCTGTGTTCTCAGCCCACCTGTCATCCCAGGACCACTGGCCACATCCACTGGGATGATTGAGACAGGGAGCCTAGATTCCACCTGGACTCTATACTGCACATCCGTCCGGGTCACTTTGTGTCTTTTGCCATCAGTTTTGTCATCCACGAAACCTGTCAAAGAACTATTGAAAGAGTAAATGATGCGCTGTAAAAAAGAGTGCCTAAACCTCAAATTGGCGCACAGCATGTGCTCCAGAAACGGTTCCCTTCCCCGCTCCTCTCTTAGTTACAGAGCAGCCATCACACCACGCAGGGGAAAGCAGTGGGTGAGCAGCCCCTCTCCTCGACAGGGTCCCCAGTGGCTCATCATGCTGTGAGGGACCAAGCTCTATGATAGCCCAATGGCCAGTTAAGTCCACGTACCTGTGGAAGGATGATGTTACAATTTCTCATGTTAATCATGACATCGGCATTAGCCAACCAGACCCTAACTGTGCAGTCTAGGAAGAGTCCCTGCTTCCAAAAATACAGGAAGAAGAAGTTTCCAGCATCCTACAGGTCACGTCTCCATTAGTCATGAGGCTGGTGTTAGCCAGCAAGCCTCCATAATTATGCAATCCAGATGTCATTAGCTTTGATGACCTGGAAGGTAGGACTACTCCAACGTCATCCCAGGGTCCCGGGCTCTAACTCTTTCAAGGTCACTTTCTCTCCACCACAAGTAGCACTCACTTCTGCAGTGGACATCAGCTGGCGGTCCGTCAGTGCAATTCTGTCCAGACTCCACACGCCTAGTGGTAGTGTTGGATCCCATGGGCTCAGTCCCGAGGCAATCTATCCCTCACTGCCTTAGCCAGGTGCAAACCCAGTTGTTCTGCCTGCGCGGCCCACAGCTAACTATCAAACACAGTTCACACAGCCCCTCTCTGGCTCCATTAAGTGGCTCACATAACCAGGGGAAACATGCTTTCAGGGTCATTGTCAAGGATACCGTAAAGGATAGGAGAAGGGGTGCACAGGCAAGTTTCCGGAGAGGCGCTGCACTTCCACACCCTCTATGGCTGCTGCCCCACCCCCACCCCCAGGATTTTCTGTGCTCAGCAAGCTCTCCAGACCCCTGGGGTTCTCAGAGATTTCATTGCAGAGGCACAATTGACAGCTGGGTTGACCCGTGACTAAATAAAAGGGGTCAGATCAAATGCTAATAGGCAGTGGGGAAGCCAGCGAGGCCTGTTCCTCCAGACTCGGTTTGGCCTGTGTTGTATTCCCGAGTGTGGGGTAGGAACTCCTGCAAAATGGGATTTTATAATCTACTATCAAAGTAGGTCAGATAATTTAATTTCTTTATAGCCAGGCGCTCCAAAGTGGAAAGGATTAGAGGATATTTTTAGCTTCTATGTCTTTCCCTTGGGGGAGGGAAATCCTTGCTTCCATGCCTGCCTTGAGTAAAAAAAGGCAGATGCAAGGGTCAGGCAGGAGAAGGACAGAGAGAGCCCACATCCCAATCTCCTGAGGCCTAAAGTATCCCAGGAGTGTTATAGGCACTTAAGTCACAAGAGCTGTGGGGATAGTGACCGTGGGTGAAAACTGAAAAGTACACATCCTCTTGCTATAATCCCTGTGCTATAGCTGAGTGAGCCAGGCTCCAAGCGACACACTATTTGCCCCCAGGTCTCTACAGGCCGCAGAGCTGGAGTTCCACAGTTCTTAAGCCCCAAGAGAGAGATGCATGCAGGTTGCATGGCAAGGAGATACCAGGGGACCTGAAGAGAGGAGGGCGCATTCTCAGGGTCCCCGGGATGGGATGCTAGGAAGGATGTGAGGCAGGAAGGCATCTTGAAGAGATAGCTCTCTGGCCCTTGATTTCAGCAGACAGAAGTTTTGCTTCTGACCTGCCCACAGCCTCTGTACACTTTGCATCCTCTTTGGGTGACATTGTGCTTCGTGTAATGTAAGTGTGAATAGATTTTTTTTTTTTTACTGTTTGTTTAGAGAAGTGTAGGCTGTGACCCCTTTGGGGTCGCATATCAGATGTCCTGCATATCAGATATTTACATTACGATCCATAACAATAGCAAAATTACAGGTTTGAACCAGCAATGACATCATTTTACGGTTGGAGGTCACCACAAAACGAGGAACTGTTTTAAAGGATCCCAGCATTAGGAAGGTTGAGAACCGCTGGTTTTAGAAAGTAATGTTAAGAGTCTATGGATTCAGTACACATGAGGGTTTTTCTTTTTTAGGGTTTTTTTTTTTTCTTTTTCAATTTCACGGTTGGTAAATACAAATGTAGAATCCACAGCTATTGAGGGATTAGAACATAGGCGTGTTGAGATGGAGGTCGCTGGGCCCACACCAGCCCGTCCTCACAGAGCACGTGGTACGCGTGTAAAGCCTGCCTGCCGCCAGACTCCTTGTGACGTGCACCGAGTGCCTTTTGAAGCCTGTGCCTTTAGGATCAAACACAGAGCGCAGCTCCGCCACACGCTTGATGTACACTGTCACCTCTATTGTCCTCTTTGTGTCTCGGTTTCTTCATTGCACAGTGAGGGCAATAACGTGAAGGTTATATCAAGCAATGCAAGTACGGTGAGCAGGCCATTGCACACCCCGCCAATGGCGCATGTTCTATAGTCTTCTCACTCAGGGCTACCCCCGTCACCCCTGTTCCAGGCTTAGGAGCAAGTTAATCGTTTACTTATTTTTAGCACTTAGTGTCTACTATTGGCAGTTACGTTCTACCTAGTGAACTAGTAAATTTTTCTAGCCTATCCTCAATATTATCTGTTGTATGGCAGAATATACAGTCAGTTTCCACACCTGTGGATTCTGTATCTTTGGATTCAACCAACCATGAATAGAAAGTAATCAAGGGGGAAAATGCAATTGTACTGACCCTGTCCAGAGCTTTTCCCTGTCATGACCACTAAATGTACAACCTAACTGTTCACAGATTTGACATCCCATTGGCAGGCATTACCTGCAGACGGGCTAAAGTCTACAGGGGTGTGGGGGTGTGGGTGGGTCCCCAGTGTGTCCTATACCTTTTATATAAGGGGCTCATATGTGAGGATCTGCTGCCCTCCGGGTACCCCAAGAACAGTCCCTCATGTGCCAACGGGCAGTTGGGTTATTACACTCTTGCTTTGCCCCACTGATAGCACCCTGGCCTCTTCTTCCTTGCAGGCTGGTGGTTCGTCAGCACTGCTGAAGAGCAAGGCTGGGTCCCTGCAACCTGCCTCGAGGGCCAGGATGGGGTCCAAGATGAGTTCTCCCTCCAACCCGAGGAAGGTAGGAAGGAGCTTCCGCCCTCTTCGCAGTCTCTGCTCTGGGATTGACAGCTCACTAGCCCGGGACCCAGAGCCTGTAAACAGGATGAAATCAGAAGTATAGGGCAAGGCTGTACTTCCGTGTGGGCTTGTGAGAGCTACCCTAGGTGAGCCTTGCCAAAAGCTGGGGCCTCACCCCTTTAGGGGACCCTCAGACTGACTGCTGCCAGCCCTGAGTGTGAATTTCCCTCTGTCACATCCGGAATGGTCCTGGGCCAGGGACACCTCTCTAAGTCCTTCCCCCCACCCTCCCCACTCCCACCCCACCCCCCACCCCCACCCCCCGCCTTCTCTGCTGAATGTGGGAACAATGAGGCCTATGTCCTCATCTTGCCTGAGGGCTGAGTATTGTTGGCTTTCAGCAGATGGCTCTGAGCACAGAGCTAAATCAGGTATGTTGGAAAAGGGGGCCAAGAGGAGAATCTAAGACCTCCCCCCCCCCAAATGTACACATCCAAAGATTGCATGCGGCTGTGCATTTAGTTTATTACAGTGACACTCTATAAAGTTTGTTTGCTCTGCTTCAGTGGCCTCCCTCCCCCCCCCACCCCCCTTCAGGAGCTGGATACCAAGCTAGCACAGGCTACCACAGAGTGAGCTCAGATTAAAGGGAAGGGGGACCCTGCAAGCAGACTATTGTCCCCTTACACAGTCTGTGGTGGGATGCCTGTGTAGGAGCTGACCATTTCACAGATGTGGAGCCACACCCAGAAAAGCCGAGATTTGCTCAGGGCCACACAACTTGAGGACAGGCAAGAGCACATTTCCCCAAAGGTTTAGGCATATTTTTTTTCCTTCCACTGTGACAGTTGTCACAGTATATTCATTCTCCGGAATAGACTGACTACTGGTGCGTGTCCTCTCCAGGATGCCTGGGTCTGGGAGTAGATTCAGGTCATTCCCTCCCAGGGAGTCACTCTGAGACGCTCCCAGGCCTACCGCCTCTGGGAGTACAGTCCTCTTAACTCTGCCTTCTGCCCTCCCTCCACATGCTGCCTGGCCAGTCTCCTGGAGGTACTGCTCTCTGCCCCGGTCTGTGGGTCGCCGCCGGACTCTGGGGGACTTGTATGCCATCAGCTGGCGTCAAGGTGCCTACCCTCGGAGATCTCTCAGCATCTGGTGCTTGGAGCCAAGCCTCTGCATCTGCATGAGCTCCCTGCTGCTCAGGGACTGCCCATGCCTGCTGCATGTGAAAAACATGGTCTTGTCAATCTTGTGTGTGCAAGCATGCGGGATGGGGAGGAAGTGGGCCTCGGGTATTTGATGGCCTCGGGACTCGGAAGGGTGCCAGTTTAAAAGGGTGCCTGGGTCTTCTGTGATGGTGACTAGGCAACCCCCGTTAATTTTACCAGACTTGTTTGAGTCACAGGAGGAAGCCACCACAACCCGATAAAAAGCCAGATTGGTGGTGAGTGGCTCACAGCTGTAATCCTAGCGTTTGAAGGCTGGGACAGGGGGATCACGAGTTTGAGGACAGCTTGGGCTACATAATGAGACTCCATCTTTAAAAAAGAAGAAGGGGGGCTGGCGAGATGGCTCAGCGGTTAAAAGCACTGTCTGCTCTTCCAAAGGTCCTGAGTTCAATTCCCAGCAACCACATGGTGGCTCACAACCATGTATACCAGTATTTGATACCCTCCTCTGGCATGCAGGTGTTCATGCAGATAGAGGATTCGTATATGTAAAATAAATAAATAAATAAATAAATAAATAAATAAATCTTTAAAAAAGAAGAGGAGGAGGAGGAAGAGGAAGAAGGAAGCATTGGCTCATATCCCCGAAAAGCCACTCCTCTTCTGTTCTGTTTCGTTCACACGGTTCTTTTCCTCAGGACACCAGTCCCAGGCACCTGTCAGGGGCAGTCACCAAAAAGTACAACTGCTTCTCCTTCAACACAAGCTGGGTCCTCCCACTGTGTGCCATCCCTGAGCCAGTCACAACAGCCAGGCCTTGCAGAACCTTGGCTAGGCCAGAGTCACATGTACATCCCTCTCTGGAAGGTAGGGGCTCAGCCACCCCTATGGCATGTGGACGAGCCACCAGCAGGACAGGTACCACTTGTCCATCCTCTGAGCTCAGGCTGGAGTCTCAGCATCTCTAGCATCCCAGAGCTTGAGAACGCCCTCCCCACCTAGCCGGAGGCTGAGGGGACCCAGGGCTCATGGGTTTACATGTACTCAGGACCCCAGTGGGGTGCCCCCTTCCCACCCTGACCACACGAAACCACTGTGCTAGGCTGACAGAATCCTTCCTTCCTTCTTCCTATCCCAGCCCGGTGCCTGCTGACTCAGCACAAGGGGAACTAGCTGACCATGCACGACACAGGATGTGTGCCACAGTCAGCCAGCGCAGCCCCCTCAGGGCGGTCAGCAGGCCGTTCCAATAAATAAATAAACGCCTGTGTGCTCCCCACCTCCTCTGCAGCAGCTGACTGGCAACAGATGCCTCAAGTGTTTTCCCAAGAAACATTAGCACTAGGCCACGGATGGCTCAGTGACTCACCTATGGACTGACATGGGACCTAAGAACAGCCCTCTCCTCTTGCTGGACTCCTCTGGGACATATGGCCATGTGTCTGTGTTAGAAGTCAGAGCTAACACTGGAAATACGAGCTGTTCCCTCACTCTCCTGAGCACCCTGGCCAGGGTCTGCCAATGAGCAGGAGGGGTGTAGGCTGTAAGGATGGTGCTGTCTGTGGCTTGTGGGGAGAGTGGGGCGGGAAGCAACCCAGCCGTGGTTGAATCGGGGCTGTAGTGTGGCCAATAAAAAGTCACCATCTAGGTACTGAGAAGTACTTTCTGACCCCTCCTTGGTGGCAATCTCGGCTTATCTCTGAACTCTTGGTCTCCACCAGCAAGAACTAGCAGGAGCCGGGTCGGGGCGTGGGGGGGGGGGTGGGGGCCGCTTAACTCACTGTGTGAGCAAGGTCCCATCCCATGCCTGCTTTGGGCTTCAGAACGTGCTCCGTCCCTAAACAGAGGCTCATCCCTAAAACAATTACCAGCTTTTCCAGGCCCATTCCAGTGCTAGAGACAAAGACTTGACTGGGATGGACCAATCCCTGCCTTCATGGAGTTCAGACTCTCCCAGAGGAAACAGGCTTGAGACAATAATAAAGGTCCTGTTAGTTAGAAGGTAATTCCTGGAAAGGGTGACCTGGAGGCATAGACTGAGATGCTGAGAGGGACTGGGGCCTCTAGAGCTCACTGGGAGTCTCTTTGTCATAGCAGTTTTATAATCAGCATCCTGGCTCCTCCTATCTGCTCCTCACTGCATCACCCTTTGTCCCTGCAGAGGAGAAGTACACAGTCATCTACCCATACACGGCTCGTGACCAGGATGAAATGAACCTGGAGAGAGGGGCTGTGGTGGAGGTCCTCCAGAAGAACCTGGAAGGCTGGTGGAAGATCAGGTGCCTGCCTGCACCTCCCCCTGCCCCCCCCCCCCCCGTGGCTGTGTGGGTTCTGGGTGTGTGGTGGGATACTCTGTCAAGTCTGTGTAAGCACACTAGCGTTGTGCAGGGCAGAAGACAATAGAGCATTTCTCAGACATTGCCCCACCAGGAAATGACACATGGCTGTCCCATGTGTCCTGGACAGAGTAATGTGCCCTGGAAACTCGTGGCTCTGCAGTGCAAGGGGGAGGGGGTCTTGACCTGAATCGGCTTTGAGGCAGTTGTCAGGATCATCCGAAGCAGGGAAGTACCGGAACACCCTCCTCTCCCAAAGCCCGCTCCCATGTGTGCTGCCTGTGCCGTGGCGTTGTGCCAGTGATGGCCGGGGGATGTGAGTTGTATTGCATCGTCAACTAGCTTTTTCCACTTAAAACAAGAATCCACTTAAAACTAGAGGGACTCTCTTAGAGGACCTTTTAAGTTTGACAAATGCGTAATTGGACAAATTTCCATCTCGTAAATTTGCCTCCATTTACAAATGGCCTGTTTTGTTTTGTTTTGTTTACTGAAACCCAGGCCATTTTGTTTTTAAAGTAGTTCTTTTTTTTTTTTCCCACCCCCTTTTCTTTTTGAGATGAGGCCTCTCTGAATAGCTGTGACTGTCCTGGAACTCACTATGTAGACCAGGCTGGCCTCAGACTCACAGAGATCTGCCTGCCTCTGCCACCTGAGTGCTGGGATTACAGGTGTGTGCCACCGTACCTGCTTTTTAAGTGATTCTTTTTCTTTTTCTTTATTTATTTTTACCTTTTTGAGACAGGATTTCTCTGTGTAGCCTTGGCTGCCCTAGAACTCACTCTGTAGACCAGGCTGGCCTTGAACTGAGAGATCTACCTGCCTCTGCCTCCTGAGTGCTCAGATCAAAGGTTGTGCCCCTACCTCCTGGCTTCTTTACGCGATTTTTTTTTTTTTAGTTGTTGTTTGAGACAGAGTTTCTCTGTATAGCCTTGACTATCCTGGACTCACTTTGTAGACTAGGCTGGCCTCCAACTCACAGCAATCCACATGCCTCTGCCTCCCGAGTGCTGGGATTAAAAGTGTGTGCCACCACCACCGCCGCCCTTTAAGCAATTCTTAATGAAATCTGGCTCAACTGTATATCACAACTAGTCAGCTGGGTCTATCCTTCTTTCCCCAAAGGTGCAGGCACCTATCTGGAGAGGCACTAGTAGCTCCTAGTGTGGGGTTGGCAGGTTTCCATGGAGTAAACGTCTGTCTTGTGGCCACTTTCAAGCCACCAATGTGATGCCACTAAATGTGGAGTTCAGAAGGTGTCTTTGCAGTGGGCTCTCGTGAGCTAGTGTGCACTTCCTCCAGCAGTCCTCAGGTCCAAACAGACCTCTCTGGTTATTGTTATGGAACCCAAGTTCTGCCATGTGAGAATTAAACATCCTGCTCACTTACCCCTTTTTAGGGACAGTGAGCGGGTATGTCAGAGTCCGTGCCATTCCTCAGTTCAGTGGCAGCCAACGTGGAACTGCATCATTCACCTCTAAGTGTCTTTATATCGACCGACGCACAGCCCTGCCTTGTCAGTGCGAGGCTGTGCACCAGGAGTTGGGGTGGGGGCAGAGGGGTGCTGCTGGGAAAGGGCCAAAAAGAACAGGTTAAGAAATCTGAGTCCAAGCCGGGCAGTGGTGGCGGACAACTTTAATCCCAGCACTTGGGAGGCAGAGGCGGGTGGATCGTTGTGAGTTCGAGGCCAGCCTGGTCTACAAAGTGAGTCTAGGACAGCCAAGGCTACACAGAGAGACCCTGTCTCGAAAAACCAACAAAAAAAAAAAAGAAAGAAAGGAAAAGAAATCTGAGTCCAGCTGGGCAGGGTGGCGCAGGCCTTTAATCCCAGCACTCGGGAGGCAGAGGCAGGCGGATCGCTGTGAGTTCGAGGCCAGCCTGGTCTACAAAGTGAGTCCAGGACAGCCAAGGCTACACAGAAAGACCCTGTCTCAAAAAAAAAAAAAGAAAGAAAGAAAGAAAGAAAGAAAGAAATCTGAGTCCAAGCTCAGGTGAGGTATTTAGCACAAGTGGGTCTCAGGCTTCTTGGCTTTAAAACAGATCCCTTACCTGGAATGCATGGAGCAAAGTCTTTGGGATGTGGGGTGTTGTGGTGTCACGGTGGTGTCACAAGAAGCTTTCCTGGAAGGTGGGGGTTGGGGGGCTAAATCTGTAGTCTGTTTTGCTGAGGTTGGCTGGGTCCTAGCATACTAATGACTGTAAATTGCTTAGGGCAGGACTGACAGAGTAGGTACCAAGAGTGCTGGCTCTCACTGCCATGACTGTTGTCGTCATCACAGTAGTACGGTAAAGGGACAGCTCTGAGGCAAAGCTTCACCACTGTTTGCCCAAGACGTGATATGCCCACTGGCAGCTTGTCCACTTGGGCCTTTGGTTCCTTCATTGAATTCACCAGTAGCTCATACCCAAAGGCTCATAGTCTAACTAGGAGTCGGGAAATCATAGCCAGGTGCACTGTGCGGTTTTTGGGCGTGCAGAGCATGCAGAAGCCAGAGGGCCACTGTGGAGGTTGGGCCTCATTTGAGGGTCAGAAGAAGACTCAATGGCATTAGGTAAAGCCTGGGAAGGGGAGCAGGTGCCACCAGGGGGAGAGAGAGAGAAGCTTGTCAGATAGAGCCCCACCAAGAGCAGTGCTGCGGGGAAGGTGCCAAGCAGTGGTGCATTTGGGAGACTGCAAGTGGAAGGGCTATGCGGGACGGGTGACCGTTGAGAGCGGCAAGTGGGGAGGGCCTGGAAGGCCATGCTGAGGGCTTAGGCATCATCAGAGGGCAGTGAATTATAGGTAGCCTCTGGCCCGCGACAGTTAGAAGTCACTGTCCCACCGTCCCGAACCTGATGTAGAGAAGTGTTGCTTCCCCGCTGACTCCAAGGCCACACCTGACTGGAATCCTTCCTCTTCCTCTCAGGTTCCAGGGCAAAGAAGGCTGGGCCCCTGCTTCCTACCTGAAGAAGAGCAGTGGGGAGCCCTTGCCCACAAAGCTGGGCCCCAGCTCATCTGCTCACTCAGCAGCCCTCGACCTGGATGGTGTTTCACGGCAGCAGAATGCTGTGGGCAGGGAGAAGGAGCCGCTCAACAACCAGAGAGATGTCCGGTTTGAAGGTCGCCTGGTGCCAGATGGTGACGTTAGGCAGAGTGAGTGACACCCACCCATGCTCTGGATAGCTGAGGTCTATCTGAGCTTTGAGCACCTACCTCCTTCCTTACAGCGTCCCTTTTTGATAGCTATCTTTTTGATAGCTTGAAGATAAAAATAAATGCTCTTTGTTTTACAGATAAAAGTCAGAGAAGTGGGTGATGGGACCAAGGCTATTCACCTGGTAACAGTGGGACTGGGGACTGAACCCCAGGCCTCTACCCCTCCAGTCTCCTCCATGACCTCATACAGGAACCAGAGGGAGAAAAGTTGACCCTGTGTTGGGATTACCTCCAGCACAGTGCCTCACCCATTTTGCTTTTCATAAGCATATTCCCCACACACCCAGGGCAGGGTTACTCACAGATGTCTGCATTGTGCTGGGAACTGTGATCCCAACACAGTGCCCAACATCCCCTGCTGGTCCTGAAGGCCTGTAGAGGAAGAACTCCAACTCCCCCACAGAAAGACAAGGGCATTGCCCTGAGCTTCATGCTCTCTGCACCATCCTAGGTGCAACCAAGAGCTTCATGGGTGCCACAGGCCATGGCAGGGCTTCTGGCGAGCCCTGTGATCCTAGTCTCTCATGGTCAAGCACATAGTCCACTGATAGTAGGGACCAAACAAAAGTCTGAAGAAACGTGACTTTGTTAGAATGTTCAGATGTAAAAATCAAAGTCTCCTCCCCCGACACACACATGTACACATATACACACACAAACCCATGCACATGTGTGTTCACACATACACACAAACACATGCACAACCAGAGGGATTTGAAAGTCACCTGGGGCCAGATGGTGATGTTCAGCAGAGTGAGTGACACCCACCCTTGCTCCAGACAGCGCAGCTCACACACACACACACACACACACACACACAGAGAGAGAGAGAGAGAGAGAGAGAGAGAGAGAGAGAGAGAGTGAGAGTGAGTAATTTTCATTCTGCCCAATAGAGCAAGTCTGTGTCTACAACTGAGATGATGCTTCCATGCAATCAGGGATCTGGGTCTCATACATCTGTTTCCTATGACCCTTGTCATCCAGTGTGGCCCATCATTGTCCAGCCCCTGAAAGACAGGAGGAAGTGAAATAACTAGAATGTTCCACCTTCCCTCATTTTCCACTGGGCTTAGTCACGTGGCAACACCAAGCTGCAAGGGAGTCCTTGTAGAGGCACTAAATGTCTCGACTAAGACTCTTAGATTTTCTAATATTATAGAAGATGAGGAAATAAATAATTCGGTTACCCCGGGGAGGGACAGGCATGCATTAGACTGTTCCACAGGGAAAAAAACTGATGGCTCAGAGTCAAACAGCAATTTTGTCCTATGCCGGGCCCAACTTTGTATAGCTCTGAGTCCATGCTATTTGCCCTGCGAGGACAATCTCCCATTACTTGAGGATCAGTGCCATTCATCTATTGTTCCCATATAGAGACGATCCAGGGAAGGCCGTGTTGATGGAGAGCCCCAAGCCAAGCATGTGGAGAGCACAGCCAGGCTGTTCTCACAAAGGCTCATAGAAACACAAATATGTGGCTGCTGGACAGAGCAGGGAGGGATGGGACCCCTCGCCTGGCTCCCACCACTGGCAATCTGTCTGTGGACCTTGCATGTGAATGAAGTCTTGTTTTCTCATAGGATCCCCAAAGATGAGGCAAAGACCCCCTCCTCGCCGGGACATGACCATTGTAAGTGCACACTTGCCCTGGGGCCCCATCTCCTTAGCCTGAGCCCTATCTGGGTCACCTACCAGACCCCACATGTCTCAGTACTTTCAAAGCAGGCCCACTTTTAACTTTTAACTCTATAGGTCCATTTATTTATTTATTCATTCATTCATTTACTTTTGTATGTATAGACAGAATCTCACAATATAGCCCTGGTTAGCCTGGAACTCTTAGTGTAGACCAGGCTGGCCTCATACTCACAGAGATTTACCTAACTGAGTTCTGGGGGAAAAGATTTTCACCACCATGCCCTGCCTATTGGTACTTTTTAAACCAATGTAGCTGGGCAGTGGTGGCACACGCCTTTAATTCCAGCACTTGGGAGGCAGAGGCAGGTGGATCTCTGTGAGTTTGAGGCCACCCTGGTCTACAAAGCCAGTCCAGGACAGCCAGGGCTACACAGAGAAACCTGTCTTTAACAACAGCAACCCAATGTAGGTTGAGTGTCCTTAATCCAAAAATTCAAAATGCTTCAAAATCTTGACACTTTGAGTGCCAGTGCAACACCAAAAGTGCGAAGAAAATTCCATACCTGACCTCATGTGACAGATCACGGTCAAAACACAGGTGCACTAAAAACACCACGAAATGTTCTACCCAGGCTAAATATACATGAAACATAAATGTATTTTGTGTTTGAACTTGGATCCTATCCCCAGGATGTGTACAGATATTTAAACTGTAAGACACTGGTGATCACAGAGAGTTGGAAACGGGTTGCTTTGGGGAAAATATCTGCCATTTCTTCATTACATGTCCGGTGCCTCACTGGGTAGCATGTGTCATCGTGCCCCAGACGCCTCATGTCGCTTGTTACTGTAAAACTGAAGGGCCAGGGAGACCTCAACGAAGAGGCAATAGTCAAGTCCCCCCACCAAGAAGCTAATTGGGCTTCCCAGCACCCCTTGATGTTGTGTACCCCTAGTTCCTTCCTGCCACCCCAGCTCAGTCAGCCCTGTGTCTAATCCTGCCAGCCCCGAGGCCTCAACCTGCCGAAGCCGCCCATCCCGCCCCAGGTGGAAGAAGAGTATTATACCATTGCCGAGTTCCAGACCACAATCCCAGACGGCATCAGCTTCCAGGCCGGCCTGAAGGTGGAGGTGAGCACGCCCACTGTCATTCTTCATTCAGGCGCTGCCTCTCTCTTCTTACCTCCTTCTAGGGGACAGGAGATGAGGCCAATGGCTTTATTAAGACTTGGTTATATCTTCATCATCATATAGGAAACCGTTTGCCAATTTGAGTGTACAAGTCAGTGGGTTTTTTTCTGTTTGTTGGTTTTGGTTTTGGTTTTGGATTTGGAACCAGCCTTGGCTGTCCTGGCCTCCGAACTCACAGAGATCTGCCTGCCTTTGCCTCCCAAGTGCTAGGATTATAGGCGTCCTGCGCCACTGCACCCAGCTGTCAGTGGTTTCTTTTGTTTTGTTTTGTTTTGTTTTATTTTGTTTTTGGAGACGTGGCTTCTCTGTGTGGCCTTGGCTGTCCTGGACTTGCTTTATAGACCAGGCTGGCCTCAAACTCACAGAGATCCGCCTGCCTCTGCTTCCCAAGTGCTAGGATTACAGGCGTGCGCACCTGCCAGCTCAGTGTTTTTTTTTTTTTGTTTTTTTTTGTTTGTTTGTTTTGTTTTGTTTTTATTCACACTCCTGTTCAGATCCCTTAGCAGGAACTCTGCCCCATCGGCCAGCACCGCGCTTTTCACATCGCCCCAACCCTAGAAGTGGGAATTATACACTATATGGCCCTGTGTGGCTGGCTTGGGTTTCCTTTTCTTTTTTTAAATTTTATTTATTTTTATATGTTTTGCCTGATGTATGTCTGTGTATCACATGTGTCCAGTGTCTGTGGAAGGCAGAAGAGAATGTCAGAACTCTGGGAACTGGAGCTACAGATGGCTGTGAGCAGCCTCTGTGGGTGCTGGGATTGAATCTGGGTCCTCCGGTAAAACAACCAGTGCCCTTAACCACTGAGCCGTCTCTCCAGCCCACTTTTTTTTTTACTTTTTAAGAAGATGCTCCTGTGGCACTCAATGCATAAGGAGGTCATAGGACAAAGTTTCCACAAGTTGGTTCTCTCTCCTTGTTTTTGAGGCCGAGTCTCTCATAATTTCTGCTGCTCCACTTTATTTTGAACCTCTGGCCAATTCCCCTGTCCCCACCGTCCCATCTCGCTATAGGAGTCCTGGGGCTGGGATTACAGACCTGCGACACCGTGGATCTAAGGCTCAAACTTGGATCATTAGTGTTGCATGGACCATATGCTGGTCCTATGGTCCTTTTTTTCTGTCATCTCCTGCCTCCCAGCTCTCTTCTGTCTTTTCCCTATGTTCTCTGTATGTGCACTCTGGTCCCTGGGTAGCCAAGGTAAGTCCTTTCTCTTCTCCTGTGTATCTTTTGTCCTCACAAGCATAGGGATGAAGGCTGTTCCCCATGCTGTCAAGAAGGCCTGTAGGTAAAAGGGTAGGTAGCAGCAAAGAGCAGGGATGGGAAATCTAGCAAAGATGCCTCCTGACAGAACCAGGTGATCTGGCCACTGGCACCCCGGTCTCTGCTCTGTCATGAGTAAACTTTGGCCAGATGCTTCCTACCCTACTTCAGGAGGCAGAGATTAAATCTGTTCATCTCTATGATACCTACAATCCAATCACTCCTCATGTTCCCAGGATCATATCTGAGCATTAAAAAAAAAAAAGGTTAGTGGGACAGTGGTGGTATATGCCTTACATCACAGCACCTAGGAGACAGAGACAAATGGATCTCTGTGAGTTCGAGGCAGCCTGGCCTAGAGAACAAGTCCCAGGAGAGCCAAGGTTACACAGAGAAACCCTGTCTTGCGGGAGGGTGGAGATTACACCTCTGTGGGACATGTAGAGACTTTTTGGTTTATCATTTTCCCCCTAAAACAATATAATATAACTTCAACCTACCTATCTATTTACCTACCTACTTGTCTGTAGATGGTAGATATTATGAGCAATCTAAGATGACCACAGAAAGATGAATGGGACATCGTTAGGACATCCTGCTCAGTCTTTTAGTTCATTAATTTGTTCTTCCGCTGTTCAATATGTTCCTCGTTTTCGTTCAACAATTATGTTCAAGCCGGAGCGTGGTGGCGCACGCCTTTAATCCCAGTACTCGGGAAGCAGAGGCAGGCAGATCGCTGTGAGTTCGAGGCCAGCCTGGTCTACAAAGCAAGTTCCAGGACAGCCAAGGCTACACAGAGAGACCCCATCTAAAAAAAAAAATGTTTATTTCCAGGCATTCTTGATTCTTTTTCATAGCTGTTTGTTCTTGTCTCACCTAGCCTTTGATTAATTTAATGTTCTCCTCTATCTGTCTAAGGATGGTGGTTTAACTTAACGTCCTGTTTTTAAAAAAAAACCAAAAAACACCTTAACGTCCTATTGTTAGCACTGACTATCTTTTTCCTCAGTTGTCAGTTCTTTATGTTGCTGCTGATACTTATTGCAGTTATTCCACAGTGATGTTTTGGCTGCAGAGGCCAGGGCTCAGAAGTAGATTAGTTGCCTAGCACATGTGACATAGAATTAAGTAAAAGACAAGGCAGCTGTGAGCCAGTCTGTGGAACTGCACACAAGAGGTGAATTGGCTTCTGGAGACTTCTGAGCCAACCACAGAGCAGTGTCACATCTCTGTGACCCCAGCCTGCACCTTCGCAGTTGCTCCCTAAAGTCTCCTGTACAAGAAGAACAGGACCTAGGACAGAGGCCAGCCTCGCTGGCTGCTTATATGGTGTCCTCCAGTCACATGCTTGCTCTTGCCCCCACCTCCCTCAGTGCTGCCCAGTGTGCCCTCGGACACCTTGTGCCCTCCGAGAACCTGTGAGGAGGTTCTTCCCTTGCATCCCTCTAAGCTGGCCTGCTTTCTTTCCTTGAATGTGCTGCATAAAGCAAAGACATCTGTCCATTCCATCTTGAAACCAGAAGCCCACATTGTAGGCTCTGAGAGCTGAAAATCGCCATGTAGTTTTTAAGACACCACTTTTATGGTCTGGGGACACAGCTCCATGGCAGAGCATAGGCCTGGTGTCCACACACATACCTCAGATTAAATTCAAGGGAGAAGGATAAAGATCCTTTGACAATGTATTTCCTGCAGTTTCTACTAACACCAGTGTTCAGCAGTAAGCACCCGCTAGGAGTATAGGCCAGAACCCTCAGGATTTCAGGAACATATGGGCTCGGAAGCCTAATGCTGCTACCTGCAGCAGGGACATTAATGAAGGTATCACAGCCTTTTCATCTCTGATCCTTTTTTATTCTTGCTCAAGCTGGTCCGGTGACAAATTTATATCCAACACTCATCTCCCTCCGCCGCTCCCTGCACTATAGCCCTAGCTGATCTGGAACTAACTCGCTATGTAGACCAGACTGGCCTAGAACTCACAATGCCTGCATGTGCCTCTCTCTAGGTCTTGGATGAAAGGCGTGCAGCACCATGCCCAGCACACCAAGCATTCTTCAACAGAGTCATAGCCACCACCCATCTGTAGACTTCTGCTTTACGCGTTGACAGACCCCACGGTGGATTTCTGAGGGGATGATTTTGCCACTAAAGCTTGGGGCTTAACCAGTTCTTCTTCGGTGTGATGAGTCTGTACACCGGTTTCCTTTTTCCTTTTGCTTTCTGGTTCATATCGCTGTCATCTTAGGCCTTTGCTCTCATTGACACATCCAGAGGCTCCTGGCAGTTGGGCTACAGTGAGTTTCAGGACACTGGGTATCTGCACTATTTATCTTTCAAACATGTTTTCAGATGGCTGTTGGGTGGCAGTGGTGATGGAACTGATGGTGTAGTCACTTCTTTGGTGCCTTCTCTACTTGATAACTAAGCCCAACAGGAGGTCAGGAAGGTCAATATCAGCTTGTCTTACAGATGAGACTCAGAGGATGTGGGTTAAATGCTTGTCTAAGGGTACAAGCTAGTAAGGGGTGGAGCAGGGACTTGAACTGAGGTCTGTCTGGTTTTAAAGCCCAGGCTCTTTCCTTTTCTCTTGTTCTTGTGACCTTGAATTTATTTTCTTCATCATAGCGAGTGGCTTCTCTCTTCGAACAAAATCTTGAATAAGAACCCAAACAGGGAGTGGGGTTTTAGCTCAGTGGTAGTGTGCTTGCTAAGGCCTCAGTCCTTGCTAAGGGTTCAGTCCTCAGCTCTGGGGGGGGGGGGGGGGAAGGGGGGGCAGGGGGAAGACAAAATTAGTACCCAAATGAGCCAAGCGGTGGTGGTGCACGCCTTTAATCCCAGCACTTGCAAGGCAGAGGCAGGTGATCTCTGCAAGTTCAAGGCCAGCCTGGTCTACACAGTGAATTCCAGGACAGCCAGAGCTGTTACACAGAGAAACCCTGTCTTGAAAAACCAAAAAAATAAAACAAGAACCCAAATGGGAGGCTAGCATGAATATGCATGCCTTTAATCCCTATGCTCAGTAGGTGGAAGCAGTCCAAGCCAATGATCTGCAGCCAACCTTGTTTTCATAGAAAGCTCCTGGCCAGCCTGGGCTACATAGTGAGACCCTGTCTCAAAAGAAAAAAAAAAGCCAAATGGCCATCTGTTTCTGCCACCATCCTCCTTTTCCTTGCGTGTCAGTGAAACAAAGCCACACTGGTAACTTCTCTTCGTCATCATCCTATTTTCCTTCCCTCCAGCAGTCTTAGGATTGGAGTTCAATTGCTGATGAAGCTGTGTCCGGCAGTGCCACTAACTGTACCCTAGTCTGCTGAGTGTTGTAACACCCTGGCCACCTGTCCTGCCTGTCCAGCACATCCTCTTCCCGGTGGCCTTCCCTCTGACCCGCTAATGTAGCACCCACACCAAGCGCAGTCGCGAACAGGGTGCACTTTTGCTTGTTCGGGCATTAGCAGCTCTTGCCACACCTCCTGATCCTTCCCAAACAGTTCCACCCACTGGGGACCAGGTATTCCAGCGTAATGGGGGCCTTTGGGGGGGTCCTCATTTAAAGCACCACGTTGGTCTAGCACAGGCCTTGTAGGAGAATATGTGGAGTCAGAGTACAGCTTCCAGGGTACCTGTTTCATGTGGGCTCTTTCATATGGCGTGGTCCCCAGGCCGTGGTATCGGACCTACTAAGTGCATTTCCTGTGCCCCTCCTAGGTGATTGAAAAGAGCTTGAGCGGTTGGTGGTACATTCAGATGGAGGATAAGGAGGGATGGGCACCCGCAACCTTCATTGAGAAATACAAGAAGACCAGCAGTGCCTCAAGGCCTAACTTCCTGGCTCCCCTGCCCCATGAGATGACTCAGCTCCGGCTTGGGGATGCAGCTGCAACGGAGAACAATACGGGTCCAGAAGCGGTGGGGCCCTCCAGGCCCCTGCCCGAGGCACCACATGGTGCTCTGGACTCTGGGATGCTGTGGTCCAAAGACTGGAAAGGAGGAAAGGACACTCCGAAAAAGGCATCCTCAGACCTGTCTGCCTCGGCAGGCTACGAGGAGATCTCAGACCCTACCCAGGAGGAGAAGCCCAGCCTGCCTCCGCGCAAAGAGTCCATCATCAAGTCTGAGGAAGAGCTGCTGGAGAGGGAGAGACAGAAGATGGAGCCTCTCCGGGGCTCCTCCCCTAAGACCCCTGGCATGATTTTGCCCATGATTCCAGCCAAGCATGCCCCGCTGGCCCGGGACAGCAGGAAACCAGAGCCCAAACCTGACAAAAGCAAGTTGTTCCCGCTGAGAAACGACATGGGGCTAGAGTGCGGCCACAAGGTGCTGGCCAAGGAAGTCAAGAAGCCCAACCTCCGACCCATCTCCAGGTCCAGAGCCGAGCTGCCCGAGGAGAAAGTAGAAGCCACGCCCCAGAATCTGTTCTTGAAGTCTAGACCTCAGGTTAGGCCCAAACCAACTCCTTCCTCCCCCAAAACAGAGCCAGCTCAGGGGGAAGACCAAGTGGACATCTACAATCTCAGGAGCAAACTCAGGCCCGCCAAGTCCCAGGAAAAATCCTTATTGGATGGAGAAAGCCACCATGCTGGTGGTGGCCACGACACAGCCTTCAGCCGAAGCTTCCTTCCCGGGGAGGGACCTGGCCGTGGCCAGGACAGGTCTGGCAGACAGGATGGACTGAGTCCAAAGGAGTCACCCTGCAGAGCCCCTCCTAGGCCAGCCAAGACCACAGACCTCGGGCCCAAGAATGTGCCTGTGCCTGTGCCTGTCCAAGAAGCCACCCAGCAAAGACCTGTGGTCCCACCTCGGAGACCCCCACCTCCCAAGAAAACCTCCTCATCATCACCATTGTCCTGCAGGCCCCTCCCAGAGATCGGGGGCCCACAGCGCGAAGAAAGCAGAGCCGCTCCCTCCGCAGGCCGGGCCCTCCTTGTCCCTCCGAAAGCCAAACCCTTCCTCTCCAACTCATCGATGGGCCAAGATGACATGCGAAGCAAAGGCGGGCTGGGGCCACGCGCGGCTGGCAAGGCGGGAGAAAACAGAGAGAAAGCCGCCTCCTTTCTCAATGCTGATGGCTCTAAGGACTCGCTGTACGTGGCTGTGGCCAACTTTGAAGGCGACGAAGACACCAGCAGCTTCCGGGAAGGGACCGTGTTTGAAGTCCGGGAGAAGAGCAGCAGTGGCTGGTGGTTCTGCCAGGCCCTTAGCGGGACTGCTTCCTGGGAAGGCTGGATCCCTTCCAACTACCTCCGGAAGAAACCCTAGCTTCCCCCACCCTGCCCAGAGACCCCCCCCCCGCCGTCCCTGCCGGCCTCCCCCTCACGTATTTAATACGCATCTTAATTTATCGGTCTCCACACCATTTCAAGGAAGGCGGCCACTGGGGTGCTATGGCTTTGTCCCTCGCAGGGTGGAGAATGCTTGGTGCAGAGATGTCCTGTAGCCTGGGCTCTGATTCTCCTGTTGTGGCTGGCATTCCCCAGAAGGCTTGAAAGCCACAGCCTTTGCTAGGTAGAAATCACGTCAGCATCCTTGTCTGTAGTAGCACCCGTGCTCCTAGGCAATGGTATTATCACCCGGAAGCAGGACAGTGACACTCTCAGACCTCCAGAACTGAGAGACCTGTTGTCACCTGGAGAACTAACAGACTGCACCTGAGTGCTCAATTGTAGCACAGAGGGACAAGCCCACACAGCCTGTGACAACTCACTCTAACTTCTCTGAGTTTCTAGAAGCCTAATAGTGGCTCTGTTCACTGTTCCCAGAATGCCTGATACTAGGGAGAACTGTGTCCCAAACGAATCAGCTTCCGGGCTTTCTGCGGCTAAGTCCTGAGCAGAGGTAGTGGTCCCGGGCGTTCACTTGGCCATCCTGCCTCCCGTCCGACCAGGAAATCAGTCCTGACAGAGCAGGATTCTCTTCACTGCTGAAGCCTCCTGTCCATCCTGGGCTTTTAAGTTACAATTCCTGTCCACCTCCCCCAGTCCCTAGAGCAAGAGTTCTCCATACTTGTTTAAATTGGGGGGTGGGGGCCTTCACAAGGCACACAGTCTGAGAGCGCTTCTTTGCCCGGTAGGTGCCAAACTGCCCTTGGCCTTTTGCCTTCGTGGTCTAACCTTCAACCAGCCTGCCCTGTTCGATCACACCCATTTTCTAGATGTTCCTTGGGCTCTCCTGGCCTCAGGATGCGCTAGCTAGTGGCAGGAGGAGGTTTAAGTCCAGGCCTGCCTGATTTCAGCGCCTCTGCTCCTCCCCCTGCAAGAACAAGCCAGTGAGGGAAGAACGGGAGGTTACCTGGGTGTCAGGGCAGGTGGCCTGGGGGACTTCCTTGTGGTATGAGCAAGGGCACAGTAGTGACTGCCCTGGACCCCTAGCTGCTTCTCCAGGGCAGGGTATGCCCTGACTCCTTAGCAGCTGGCACAGAGTTTGTAGGCTGGTACCCTATGTGTGGAAGGGGAAATAAGGGAAACTGAGGCAGTGTCCCTATGTAGCTTGAAGGGAGCTCTGGTGGCCAGGGACCAGCAGCTGGAATGTGCCAAACTAAACAGAGAGACAGTAGCCAGCCTGCAGATTTCTGCCCCTGGCAGCTGTGGCTTCGTGTAGAGCTGTTTGCTTTTTAGTGTGCTCTCTCCCTGGGAGAAGCCCAGGGCAGCCCTTCGTGTATTTTGACCAGTACACAACTGAGGCCTCAAGAGGTCCACTTAGTTACTGCGGAGCTAAACTAACTCCCAGCCCAGAGCAACTTGTACCTATGAACGGACTTCCTGTAAAAGAGAGGTGGGGTTGGGAGAGAAGAACCCTATTCCATCCCACAGACCCTGTAGAAGAGGAGGCAGCCCTGTCCTGTCCGACACGTACCCCAGAAACCTCTCTCTCTCTCTCTCTCACACACACACACACACACACACACACACACACACTGCTCATTTTTACTGTGGTTTGGGAACCACGATGCCTCCTTTCCCAAGATGCTTGCATCTTACCTGCAGTGCCAAAGATTTTGTGCAAGCAGATCTCTTCTGCGCCCCGCCCCCTCCCCGGGCCCCCCCCCCCTCTGCTCGGCCTGCAGCACTACCCCACCCCACAGCGTCCTGGGCCAGGGTACAAGGCACCCTCGGAAGGTCCGGAAGGTCGTTCCAGCTTAGTCTGTGCCCAGAGCCTCAGGGGAAAGCTGCAGTTAGGGAGAAGAGAGGCTGAGAGAGTCTTAGCACCACTTCAATGCTGCACACACCACCACCACCACCACCCCACTGTGCAGGAAGCCTCATAGCTTTTTGTTTTGTTCTGTTTTGAGTTTTGACACCTTCACTTGAACAGCTTTCATGCAACTGTTTTATAGGCCTTTGAAGAGGCAAAGGTTTTTTGTTGTTGTTGTTGTTTTGTTTTTCTTGTTTGCATTTGGCTCTCTGTTGTAACCTTTTCAAGTATTTTTCCGAGTCTCTACTATGCCGCAGGTGCTGGGTAGACTAGTGAGTGGGGCTCATCTAATGATACTGAATCTGCCTAGCAGCTCGGCGAGAGAAGTCACCCCGTCTCCTTGCCTCCTCCCTGGGCTCAGCTGAGGCAGAGCAGCCTTGCCTTCCTGTGGGCAACCCAGAGGATTTGCCTTTTGTCCTGACCCTGTGCTGACATGAACTGTAGGTGTTCAGGGTGCATTCTCTGTTCACTGCCCTTTTCTTGGGTCACCAGCACAGCCTGAAATTTTCTGTGGTAAGCTCCATCAGCCACAGTGGTGGTCATCACTGCTCTGGAAGTGAGTGGATCTGCAGAGCCAGTGACTCACCTGGATCCCATTGCCCTGTGTCTTAGCTTATCAACAACCAGGACTGTGGTCACTCCTCTGGGGAGGAGCATATACCAGGCTCCCCTCCATCCCTGCCCTGGATATTTTCCAAAGCCGCGGTAGCAATGTCTGGGCCAATCACAGATCAGATCACCAACACAAACCTGTCCCCCACCCCAGCCCCACCCCCTGAACTAACCTTCACATCAATGCTGTGAGATGACAAGGGCCACCCCTCCAATATGTAAGGAGAAAGTTAGGTGTGTAGAGTGTAGTCACATCTCACCTTGTCCAGGTACAGACCACCGACAAAGAAACGTGTACGGTCCTTGAGGGCAGTTAAGGGACCCAGTCTTTGAATTTAGATATCTCTTTCACAATCCCTTGGCCAAACACTGGTCACAGGCCAAATGGGCCCTGCTGTCTGCCTCTATGACTGCATTGTTTCTACCTAAGAGCAAGTGTAGTGCCCTGAGCTCTGGAAACCTGGACTTGAAAATGGCCGAGTGGTAGGAAGAGGCTTTGCTTATATAAATCTGGCCAGAGTCACTCTTGGCCGTCTGTGTTTATACCGAGGCCCCAGGCTGAGGCCAGGAGGAGGTCTGTGCTGCAGTCACTCCATGTCCCACCAGGAAATGGCTAGAGCCATGCCAGGTGTTCACAGTCATCCTCAGCCTCTGCCACCAGGCTGCCCCCCCCCCCATAGAGTTGATTTCTATGGCACAGTTCTTGACCTTAAACTGTTTCTGAACCCACTGGGAACTTGGGTAGTGGGTAGAAAGTGGGGGGCGGGGGGGAACACACGTGCCTCAGTAAAGAACAGGTGCCAAATCTCCCCAAGACTTAAGGACAGTGTTTATCACCAAATATCTGCCCTGGGTGGAAGGAAGAATTGTCCCGACCCTCTAAAAGCTGCCAGCCGGAAGCGCAGTGCAGCCGGAAAGCACTGGCCAGCATGTTTGGGGCACCAGGGTCCACCCCCAGCATCACAGTTAAACAGGACCATTAATGGCGTAGCTCCTGTCCCTCCATTGAGTCCATGGCTTGTCGGTGCTGCCATAGTCTGCACCCTGGGAAGCCTTGCCATGTCTTTGAACAGTGTGGCAGTCTCAGCCCCTTCACTGGCTGTCTAAACTCTCCTTCAGGGTTTTGCCGTGTACTACGGACAGCTGGACAGCCGTATCCTACTGCAGACCAAAGATCCCCTGAAGTCAGAGGGGTGTGGCCTGAATGATAGGAAATTAAATAGTATCAAGGCTTTGCCTTTACCAGAAAGAACTGCTCCTAACTTGCTAAGGCTCTAGTAGCTGGACTAGCCTGACCCCCAAGCAGGGCTACACAGTTAAGACATACTCCTCACCTGCTCATGGGCCACCCTCTGAGCAACCTTCCCACAGGCCAGACCTCCCTGCTCTAGGGAGGTTTTTTTTCTGCCTGGTCTCCGGTGCTATCTAGTTGAGGTACCAAGCCCCTCATATGTGAGTGTGTCCCACTTCCTTCCCGTCTCCATCCCCTTCCCCCAAGTAAGCCCCCTTTGCTCCCTTCAGAATGAGGGCTTAGCTTTTTTTTTTCATCCTTCAAAAGATCAGACCCGGTGCCATCGCCAGTGGCCTTCACTCTCACGTCTCTGCTTTTAAGAGCAAAAATGCCCCACCAGGCACCAGCAATAAGCAATCCTTGTGCAACGGAGGTGTCCGTATTACGCCTGCAATGCCTTTGTGCCCTGTCATTATTAGTAGTGCCTCTTTTATCAGGGGGGTGTGATAAACTGCGGTCACCTTAGCCATACAAGGTTCCTGTCTCAGGGCCACTGAGGAGCTGGGTTGTTTCCAGCCTCCCTCCAGGCGCAGTGGGCTCTAGGCAGCATGGCCCATTGTGTGTGGGGGGCGCCCATAGATGGTGCTGGGGACCCCACGTTCTTGGCCCTTTTCACACACACCCCCCCAAGCCAACGGACAGATCCTGGTGGTGGCTTTTGTTTCCCATGAGTGTTTAATGTGAGGAGCAGAGGACGAACACCTAGCTGTAGCATGTAGAGACTGTATATCATTAGACTTTTCTTCTTTTTAAAATAATAAAATGCTTGACTGGTTTCAAGCTTCATTGTGAAGGTGGAGTGTTTGTGGATTTTATCTGGCTGAAGGAGAGATTGTGGCCTCGTGCCCTGGTGTCTGGACTTGAGGTCACTGCATCTGAAGAATAAAACTGAATGGAAGCCATTTGGGCATTGCCCAGAAACAGGAGTGACTCTTTCCTGGGCCTTGGCAAATCTTCAATCTTTTCAATATGATTTAAAGAGGGGAGTGGGAGGGGGAAGAGAGAGAGAGAAGCAAACCTACAAGGGGAAGCCGCCTTATATTTCAGAGGTCTCAGTTCTGCCTAAAAATTAGAAACATCAGCTGTGCACAGTGGTGCACGCCTGTAATCCCAGCCCCTCAGAAAGGCAGAGGCAGGCAGATCTCTATGAGTTCGAGGCCAGCCTGGTCTACAAAGTGAGTCCAGAACAGCCAAGGCTACCCAGGTTAATCTTGCATGAGAAGCCTTCCACGTCCCCTGGGCACATGAACACACCAGAAATAGAAGACAAAGAGGAAGATCCATCAAATGCTTGATGAAGCTGGGCGCGGTGGTGCACGTCTGTAATTCCAGCACTCTGGAGGCAGAGGCTGGCGGATCACTGTGAGTTAGAAGCCAGCCTGGTCTACAGAGCAAGTCCACAACACCCAAGGCTACACAGAGAAACCCTCTGGGGGCGGGAGGGGGGCACTCTTGGTGAAATGTAACCCATTGCTTCCAAAATGTATTTGATGAGAGCCCTGTCGTTCATCAGGGCTTTAGAATGTGGTTTTAGAATGCCACACAGCACATACTGTGCTGCTGCAGGGCCTAAGCATTAATTATTTACAGTGTCATAGTACCCCGTGGCACCTGTGCCTCTGTCTGAAGCCTCTGGCCTTCATGCTCATGTCCTGCCCAAGCAGAGAGAGCAGCCTAGACAGGGGTGGGAGGGCTTCTATTTAGAAAGAACAGCAGGGGCTGAAGAGATCACTCAGAGGTTAAAAGCACTGACTGTTCTTCCAAAGGTCCTGAGTTCAATTCCCAGCAGCCACATGAAGTCTCATAACCATCTATAATGAGATCTGGTGCCCTCTTCTAGCATGCAGAAACACATGTGGGTAGAATACTGTAAAATAAATAAATATTTTATTAAAAGAAAGAAAAAGAGGCTGGAGAGATGGCTCAGTAGTTAAGAGCACTGACCGTCTATAGTGTGATCTGATGCCCTTTTCTGGCCTGCAGTTGTACATGGAGGCAGAGCATTGTATACATAATGAAAATTAATAAATAAGAAAGAAAAAGAACAGCAGATTCGCCGATTTTCCGCAGAACCCTCTGAATGCTCATTTTTAGAAGTTCCTCAGAGGAGGTTCTAGCGGCCTGGAAGCCCGTACCTTGGAGGTTTGTAGTGACCTCTAAGGACCCTGGAGAGCTGAAGGCTGGACTGCGCTCCAACTGCTGTGCTCATGAACTTGCTACACTCCCATCCCTTGTGTTTAGTGTTGCACATTACACTAAAAACGAACCATCTCGGCTGCTTCCGGGGCAGCTTGGTGGCATCGTGCACAGTGACACAGCCATCGCTGGCTATCCACGAAGCCTTTCTATGCCACTGAAATTCCATATGCACTGAGTAGAATTCTGCGCTCTTCCCTCCCCACACCCCCAGCCCCCCCTCTACCTTCTGTCTCGGCACATTGGCCCTCCAGGTACCCCACGTAACTGGAATAATATGTTGTCCTTTTGTGACTGGCTTATCTCACTGAATAGTGCCCTCATGGTCTTATCTATTTGTAGTACATAGCAGAATTTCCTTCCCTTTTAAGGCTAAATAATAACCCTTTTTGCATCAGCTTACACTTTCTTTAGCCGTTTATCACTGGGCACATGAGTTGCTTCTGTCTTTTGCCTATTATGACTAATGCTGCTATGGATACACGTATGATGCCAGGTGCATGACTCGGACCTATCATCCCAGCATGTGGGAGGCTGAGGCAGGCAGGTTGCCAAGAGTTCTAGGCTAGTCTGTACTTCATAGTGAGTTCCAGGCTAGCCTGGGCTACAGAATAAAACTCTAACAAACACGCTAAGGGGAGCTGGAGAGGTGCTCAGCAGTCAAGAGCATATACTGCTCTTGCCGAGGATAGAAGTTCAGTTCCTAGCAGCCATGTTGGGCAGCTCCTCTGGGGGATTTCATGCACCTGGCATCTAGGTGCTGCAACCTGCACACAACACACACACACACACACACACACACACACACAAAAGTAAAATAAATTTTATGCCGAGTAGTGGTGGTGCAGAACTTTAAGCCCAGCACTTAGGAGGCAGAGGCAAGTGAATCTGTGAATTTCAGGCCAGCCTGAATTTTGTCTCAAAAAATAAAATAAGCCAGGCAGTAGTGGCACGTGCCTTTAATCCCAGTACCTGGGAGGGGAAAGCAGGCAGAGTGAGTTCCAGGACAGCTAAGGCTACATGGAGAAACCCTGTCTTGAAATTAATAATAATAATAATAATAATAATAATAATAATAATAATAATAATAATAATATAATCTTTATAAAACATGGTCTGGCAGGATGGCTCAGCAGGTAATGTCATAAATTCAATCCCTGGAACCCACAGAAAGCAGAAGGAGAGAACCAGCTCTCAACCTTGCCCTCTGACATTCACATGGACACTGTAGCACACATGCACCAATGTACACACAACAACAACAACAATAATAATATAATGCTTAATTTTTAAAAGTGTGTAAATACCTGTGGAAGTCCTTGCTTTGTGTATGTGTGTGTGTGTGTGTGTGTGTGTGTGTGTGTGTGTGTGATATACTACTGGGTGCACTTGTGCAGAGGCCAGAAGACGATGTCAGGTGTCTTCCCTTAGCCCTCTCCATCTTACTGAGATAGTGCCTCTGCCTTGCCAGTGCTGAGACTGAAGGCTTGAGACACCCACCCCAGTCTTTTTCTTGAGCACTTTTTTTTAAAATAAAGTTTCTGACTGAACCTGAAAACAAACCTATTGAGCTAGTCCGGCTGGCCAATGAGCTTCAGGGACCTGCCTGTCTCCAGCCTCCTCAGGCATATGCTGCCATGCCTGGTTTTTTGACTTAGGTCTAAAGATCTGACCTCAAATCCTTGCGTTTGTGTGACAGGCACCCTGTGGGCTCAGCCATTCCCCCCATCTAGAGCTCTCCATCTTACCTCTGAAAGCACTTTCAGGAAAGTGTAGGTACCAGACCACAGGCTCACACAGCTAGTATGAGCTTCATTCATCTGTTTCAGCCTCAACTAAAGTTTCCTTCATACTGGGCTGAAGACAGAGCTACACTGTAGAGACAGCAAGAGGCTTTACTGACAGCGAGACCAATAAGGAAGCCTTCCTCTAAAGACCTCTCTGAGCAGGGCAGTGGTGGCACACGCCTTCAATCCCAGCACTCGGGAGGCAGAGGTAGGAGGATCACTGTGAGTTCGAGGCCAGCCTGATCTACAAAGTGAGGCCAGGACAGCCAAGACTACACAGAGAGACCCTGTCTTGAAAAAAACAAAAACAAAAACGAAAGAAAGAAAGACCTCTCTGTCTGCCTATGAGGGAGGCCTGGTACTGTGGCCATCGGAGGCAGAACTCACCCCTCCCCTACAACAGGGAGTCAGTAACATCTGCAGAGAACATGCTCTTGGCTAGGCATCTTATATGCACATCAGCTAGGAATGCGGGCGCCCCTATGCAGGCCCCTCCTCTCCCTGACCCAGCAGGCTCAAGGCAGACAGACTTCCTGGAGCAAGGCTGCCTTGGAAAAAGGGGCCTGGGCTTAGAGCCTGTGTGAACAACCCTGGAACTTCCATTCCTGCCTGGGAGTGCAGAACAACCATCTTCTTTCTGGAGTCTATTCTAGATCAAGTGTGTTGCTGGAAGCTGGGGAACGGAAGGTGTATTTATAATGTAGTCAGGAAGCCCCTTACAAAGGGCAGGTGACTGTGAGAGGTTATAGGACAACTGCAGAGGAGGGGGGAGGGAAGGAGGGAGGGAGGGAGGGAGGGAGGGAGAGAGAGAGAGAGAGAGAGAGAGAGAGAGAGAGAGAGAGAGAGAAATGACTGAGGGGCACAAAACAGGAAAAAGGAATCTGTACAATACATGAAAGGTGAAAGCCCAGTGCACGAAAGTATCCATATTTTCTTTTTCTTTCTTTCTTTTCTTTCTTTCTTTCTTTCTTTCTTTCTTTCTTTCTTTCTTTCTTTCTTTTTTCCAACAGGGTTTCTCTATGTAGCCCTGGACTTACTCTGTAGACCAGACTGGCCTCAAACTCACAGAGATCGACCTATCTCTGCCTCCCTGAGGGCTGGGATAAAAGGCGTGCACCACTATGCCCAGCTGACAGTGTCATTATTAAAACTTGACCTGAGTGGCCCATACTGCTGTTCCCACATCACAACTGTACCAACATTTTTTTAATATTGTACTTTAAATTGATTAACCTCAGCATTAAATGTGCCACTTTAACAGGCAGCTTTTTACCTGTGACAATAATTGGAAAAGTTTGTATAGCTCTCCATAGATTGAAAAAAAAAAAAAACTGTAACGGTGAAAATGAACTGGCACTGGCATCGTGTTCCAGCGAGGGGGTTAGCGGCATATTAAAGGTTGGGACTCTGAGGCCTGCTTGCTCTTTGTCAAGAGACAGGGAAGTTGGTGCACTCTAGGAGCTGTTAAAGACAATTTAACACCAAATACAGATTGTGTAGTCATTAGAACAAAAGAATGGTAAGATCACTGACAAGCCGCACGTGCACACAGTTCAGCGCCAAGGCATGCGCTTGAGTGAAAAAACTAGGAAGAAAAGAAAATGCCACCGCATTCACCTGCCCGTACTTTAAAATATGTTGGATTCATTCCCATGCCTTGGTCAGGTGTGAAGAGCAACAGCCATGCAAACAGAAGCCAGATGTGACAGGAAATGAGGCGGAGGGAAGTGGCTCTCTGGAAGTCAGCCGGGCAGCCAGGGGCAACACGTATATTTCAGGGTCCTCAAGTGACAGGTGAACAGGACAGGCCCATTTAGGTCACCTTTTCTGGCTTGAGAGATAAGTATTCAACATTAGGGGAGGCAGAAGCAAATGAGTCGCTGTGAGTTCGAGACCAGCCTAGTCTACAGAGTAAGTCCAGCACAGCCAATGCTACACAGGGAAACCCTATCTCGAAAAACCAAGAGAAAGAGAGAAATATTTTGGTAAAGTCTATGGTTGAAATGATTTTTATTTTAATTGAAATTACTTGATCACCTTTTTATAATGCACCTACAATTAAAATAAGACCTTTCCAACTCTTTGTGTTGAAGGAAGCAAGACAAGAATTCTTTCTAGAAACTGTAGCTTTAGGATCACACTGCACTGTGAACCTGTTGTTTATGTGACTGTCACCTCCACCAGACTGGGTGGCAAAGGTCTCCTGCTACTGCTTTTTTTCCAGAGTCTCTGGGAGACACTTGGCACAGTGTTTGCTGCATGAACAGCCCCAGATGGCAGAGAGAGGAAGGAGGAGAAAAGGAATCAAGAAAAGCCCTAGGCTGCTTCTGATTTGTTTTCTCAGTGTGATGGGGAAGTTAAACAGGTTAAGAGACCTGAGATCTTTGCCAGCAGAACACAGGCAGTGACAGTACTTATGCCATAGGGTTAGCGTCAAGAATACACTTCTTAGCAGGGCTGGGGTGATTTGCACAGCTCTGGGACACAGCAAACAGTTGAGGGCAGCTGCCATTACCATCATTAGTGTGTGACAGTATGTGTGTGTGTGTGGTGTGTGTGTGTGTGTGTGTGTGTGTGTGTGTGTGTGTGTGTGTGTCTGTGTATCTGTGTGTATGTGAACATATACATAGATAGATAAATAGATAGATAGATAGATAGATAATAGGCAGACAGACAGACAGATTGTAAATAGGGGCTGGAAAGATGGCTCAGAGGTTAAGAGCACTGACTGCTCTTCCAGAGATCCTGAGTTCAATTCTCAGCAACCACATGGTTACTCACAACCATCTGTAATGTAATCTGATGCCCTCTTCTGGCCTGCAGATGTACATGCAGGCAAAGCACTGTGTACATAATAATAAATAAATAAATCTTTTTAAAAAAGAGATTGTAAATAACTTAACTCGTTCAATACAATTACTAAAATTAGCCTGTAAGGACATGTAATACATATACGTGGTGAGTATCTTAGGACCCAGAATCACTCTGGAGTTAGGATTTTGAAATATTTGGGTATATACAACGAGATATGTTAAGGGAAGAGATGGAGCCTAACATGAAATTCATTCATAGCTCATCTACAGATAGCCTGATATCAATTTTATAATTTTTGTTTGTTTGTTTTTCAAGACAGAGTTTTGCTGTGTAGCCTTGGCTGTCCTGGACTCACTTTGTAGACCAGGCTGGCCTTGAACTCACAGCAATCCACCTGCCTCTGCCTCCTGAATGCTGAGATTAAAGGTGTGTGCCACCACAGCCCGGCCAATTTTATAATTTTTCAAAGCTTTGCTTGTTTTTAAAATTAATTTTGTGTGTGTACTTATCTGGTATATGTGTGTGGTATATGTGCACTTGTGTGTGCAGATGCACGCCCTTGAGGAGGACACTGGGTGTCCTGTTCTACCACTCTCTGCTGTATTCCTTTGAGATAGGATCTATCTTAGTTGCTGTGATAAAATACCCTGGCAAAGTGACTTAAGGCAAATAGCTATTTGGATCACAATCCAGGCACACACAGCCCATCATTGCAAGGAAGTCAAGATGGTGGAAACTTGAAGCTGCTGGTTATCCATGGTGCATCCATAGTCAACAGCAGCGAGCTAGTATACGCAAGGCTAGCTCTCTGGCTCACTCATAGACTCATGAGTAGGAAGCTTTCAGGACCTCCTGCCTAGGGATGGTGCCTCCCACAGTAGGCTGAGCCCTTTTGTATCAACTAATAATCAAGGTGCACACGTGTAACCCCACCCAGCACTTGGGAGGCAGATGGATCACTGTGAGTTCGAGGGCAACCTGGTCTACAAAGTGAGTCCAGGACAGCCAAGACTACACAGAGAAGCCCTGTCTCAAAAATAAATAAATAAATAAATAAAAATTTAAAAGTAATCAAGACAAACCACCCCCTCCCCCACTGGCCAATCTGATCTAGGCAATTCCTCCAAGACTTTCCTTTCATATAACTCTAGGCTGTATCAAGTTGTCAAAGCTAGCTAGAACACCCAAGCCCACTGAATGGTTTAGCTCGCCTCGGGTAGGTCTTCCCACATCAATTAATGTAATTAAGATAATCTCTCACAGGCATTCTCAGGGACCCTTCTCCCAACAGATACTAGAGTGTGTTGAGTTGACAATTAAAAACTATCATAAGAAAAAAAAAAAACAAAAACAAAAACTGTCATAGGGCTTCTCACTATACCTGGAGCCAGGCAAACCCCAGTGCTCCACCACCATTAGCCCTGCCACCCAGGCTCCCCCCGACAGATTTTCTTTTCACTTTGCAGGGATTTGTTTGGGTTTTTGTTGTTGATGTTGTTTATTTATTTATTTATTTATTCAGTGTTCTGTCTACATGTATACCTGCATGCCAGGAGAGAGGGCATCAGATCTACTGTAGATGGTTGTGAGCCACCATGTGGTTGCTGGGAATTGAACTCAGGACCTTTGGAAGAGCAGTCAACTCAAATAACCTGCCTCTGCCTCCTGAGTGCTGGGTGTGCCTCACCACACCCAGCTAAAAGTTGTTTATATTTTTATTGTATGTACATTGATACTTTGCCTGCATTTGTGACAGAGTTGGAACCCCTGGAACTGGAGTTACAAACAGTTGTTAGCTGCCATGTGGCCCCAGGAACTGAGCCAGTGTCCTCTGGAGAAACAACCAGTGCTCTTAACCGCTAAGCAAAGACTCGTTTTACTTTCTCCTTTTAAAATATGGTCTTCTCCAGGAATGGTGGCGCACGCCTTTAATCCCAGCACTCCGGAGGCAGAGGCAGGCGGATCACTGTGAGTTCGAGGCCAGCCTGGTCTACAAAGGGAGTCCAGGACAGCCAAGGCTACACAGAGAAACCTTGTCTCAAAAAAAAAAAAAAAAAAAAAGGACAGCCAAGGCTACACAGAGAAACTTTGTCTCAAAAAAAAAAAAGTAAGGTATAAAATATGATATTTGTAGCTTTTCTGTGTTGTATAGGTGACAGCCGATCCTGGTCTTCATCTTGGCGTACCTAGGAAGAGGGAACCTCACCTGAGGATGGCCTCAGTCACACTGGCCTGGAGGCAGGCCTGTGAGGCATCTTCTTGATGCTGATGTAGGAGGAAGGCCCAGCCCACTCCGGGTGGTAACATCCCTAGGTAAGTGGGTCTGGGTTGTATAAGGAAGCTGAACAGGAGCCCGGAAGCAAGCCAGTAAGCAGTGTTTCTCCATGGTTTCTGCTTCAGTGCCTGCCTCATGTTCCCTAGGTGGGGGACTATAATCTTTAAGCCAAATAAACCTCTTTCTACCCCCAAATTGTGTGTATGTGGGGGGGTGTTGTTTGTTCCGTTGGTTTGGTTTGCCTGTCTTTCAACACAGCTGTCCTGTAACTGATTCTGTAGCCGAGGCTGGCTTCAATCTCAGAGATTTACCTGCCTCTGCCTCCCAAGTACTGGCATTAAAGGTGTGTACCACCACTGCCAGCTTTATAATTTTATGGTATTTCCAACATTTCAAAAAATTAAAAAGTTAAAAAAATTCACACTCATTAGCGGTCATTTCTCCCTTCTCAGCAGCCATAGGCAACCACCTATCTGTGTTTTGTCTGTTTAGAGTTAACTGGTTTTTTGTTTTGTGTTTTGTTTTTCTTTTTTGAAATGGGATCTCTCTCTGTGCAGCCTTAGCTGTCCTGGACTCGCTTTGTAGACCAGGCTGGCCTCAAACTCAGAGATCCACCTGCCTCTGCCTCCCAAGTGCTGTGATTAAAGGTGTATGGCACCACCGCGGGGCAAGCTGACTGGTTTTGAACACTGCTCACCAATGGAGTCATTTGGAAAGTGGTCTTAGGTGTGGATAGTGATGTATATCTGTAAAGCCAGCAGGCTGAAGAAAGCAAGAGAATCACAAGTTCAAGACCAGCCTGAACTATAAAGCAAGACCCTGTACCCTGCCTCAAAAGAGCCAAAAAGTAAATGAATACAAGATAAAATGGGTTACCTTTCGTGACTCACCTCTTTGGCGCAGCGCGGCATTCCAAGGCTCACTCACGTGGTGCCATACACAGCTGGAGTTACTGGTGAGACAACGTTTGCTTAGCTCTCAATGTTTGAAGGGCATTTGAATGTTTTCCACCTCTTGGTTATTCTGAGTGTAGTTGCTATGAATATTCATGTATAAGTTTTTGTGTGGACTCATATTTTTCAGTTGTCTTGGATATATATACACAGAAATGGAATTGCTGGTTCATGCAGCAACTATACATTTAACTTTTTGAGGAATTGCCAACCTTTTCTGCAAAGCAGTTGTACCCGTTTCCATTAATGCCAATGATGTTTGGAGGGTTCCAATTACCAATTCCAACTTATAGTTGTATTGTCCATTTATCTATTAGCCGTCATGATGTGTTTGAAATGGTAGGTCAATTGTAGTTTTGATTTATGTTTTTCTTTGCAAAAGATGTATTTTTTTTACTCTGTATATGAATGTTTTGCCGGTATGTATGTCTGTGCACCATATGCATGACTGTGGCCTCAGAGGCCAGAAGAGGGTGTCTGATGTCACAGAGCTGGAATGACAGATGGTTGTGAGCCACCATGTAGTGCTGGGGATCAAAGCAGGGTTCCCAAGAAGAGCAGCCAGAGCTCTTAGGCAGCCCCTGCTTTGTATTTTTCTAACAACTATGGATATTGAATAATTGTTCAAATGTTTATTGGCCATTTTTTTTAAGATTTATTTATTTATTTATTATGTATACAGTGCACATCAGATCACATTATAGATGGTTGTGAGCCACCATGTGGTTGCTGGGAATTGAACTCATGACCTCTGGAAGAGCAGTCAGTGCTCTTAACCGCTGAGCCATCTCTCCAGCCCCTTATTGGCCATTTATATGCCTTTTTTGAAGAAGTATTTATTAATTAAATTCAATAATTTACATTCAACATTTGGGAGGGAAAAGTGGGAAGAAAATGAGAAGTTCACCGACACAGACTCTTTGAGGCCAGCCACAGGTGCATGGGGTCCTGCCTTAAAAAACATAACAAAATCCTCCAATGTTTCCACTGTGTTGTCTCTTTGTAGAAGTTCTTTACATAGTATATGTATCAAACCACCCTTGGTTATACAACGTTTACATTTTCTCCTATTGTCTCGCCACTTACAATTTTTTTGTATATGTGTGTAATATATGTACTCATGTGGATGGGTCCTTGCTGGCTCCAATGTACACGTGTGTTCATGTGTGTGCAGGCCAGAGATCAACACTGGGTATCTTTTGGGGGGGGGGGAGTTGGGTGAGACAGGGTTTCTCTGTGTAGCCCTGGCTGTCCTGGACTTGTGTGCTCCACCTCTGCCTGACTTCTTCCCTAATCAACCTCCACCCTTCTGACCGAGGTCTCTCAGGGATCCCAAAGCTCCGTGATTCAGTTCCTCTTTGCCTTCCCGAAGCTGGGGTTACAGATGTGAGGCTTTCAGTGCAGCTGCTGGGCCCTTGTGCTTGCTCAGCACCCACCTTACCTGCTGAGCCTCCTCTCCAGCACCCTCACCCCCTTTTGAGACTGTAGCCTTGGCTGCCCTGGAACCCTGGCCTTGAACTTATCTATCTGCCTAAGCATCCTAAGTGCTAAGATTAAAGGTGTGTGCTACCACCCCCCAGTGCTCCCTTTCCTTTTTGGATGGTGCTGATTCATGTTTGTTTGTTTAATCTTTTCTGCATTTTTCGACTTCTTTGTACTGGGGCTTGCACCTACTGCTCCCCTTGCTTTTTAGGTAGCATCTAAGAAGCCATCACCCAACCCTGGGTCCAAGGGAGTGTGACCCTTCTGTTTCTTCTAAGACACATATGCTTTTTAACTTTTATTTTTAGGTCTTTGATTCATTTTGGGTTAAATTTTTTTTTCTCTGATGTGATACAGGAACTCAACTTCATTCTTTTGCATAAGGAAATCCAATTATCCTACTGTTCTTTGTTGAAAAGGCTGTTGGTCCCCCCACTGAATTGTCTTGGCTCCTTTGGGGAAGCTCAACTGACCATAAACAACAGGGTCTTCTTCTTGCCATTCAGCTCTCGCTGCAGTTTTAATTCACTTATATTTCTTTCATTTTGAGTTACATGTTTAAAGCTTATTCTAGTTTTGTTGTGTATGTAAGCTGCCTGGTTGTGGCTTTTGCCAAATTTTTAACAGGGTGTCTCTGGATCTTTTTTTCCCCTCTGATTTTGAAGGGTTTCAAATATTAGAAAACTCCATCCTTTGTGTGGGATTCAAAGTACAAGAGTTTCTCCCTGCTGGCCACTTGTGTTTGGCTTTCAATTGTGATGTGTTTTCATCACGTGAGAAGTTTTAATTTTGTTTGTGTGTGTGTGTGTGTGTGTGTGTGGTTTGTTTGTTTTGTAGTCGAGTGAATCAGCTGGTTTTGCTCTAGCTGGTCTGTGGTATACTTTAATAGCCTTGTCCTGCACCTGAGCTGCGGAGGAGTTCAGCCACCCTTTCATATAGTCCTCACCAGACATCTAGTTTTATATTTTATTTTGTAACTAAAACTGTAATCGATTGGAACTTACCCTTGTTTGTGGGGTTGTGAATGAATCTAAATTTAGAATTTTTTTCAAATGGCTTTTGACTTACTACAGTATTAAAATGTTTACCTTCCATGCAACCTCTAGTAGATCAACAATACTCCAGGGGATGACCTTATACCTATGACTATATGGGCAGCACAAATTGGAATCAGTGGGCTATAAAATGATAAGAAAAGGACGTGCAGTTAGGAAGGGTACCTAGTGGTAGAAGTTGTACCTGAGCTGGGCATGATGCTACACGCCTTTAATCCCAGCACTGTGGAGGCAGAGGCAGGTGGATCTCTGTGAGTTTGAGGCCAGCCTGGCCTACAAAGCTAGGACAGCCAAGGCTACACAGAGAAAGCCTGTCTTGAAAAACCATTTTTTAAAAAAAAAGTAAGAAAGGAAAAATAGTTGTATCTGGGAGAAGTTAGGGAGAGGACTGGGGTATAGATGGATCAAAATACATTATATGCATGTATAAAATTCTCAAAGAATAAAGAAACATTTTAAGTTGATAATGATGAGATATGATAGACACTGATTTACATTCAGAATTTTAGATGCACCAAGATAGGAAAGATGTTGTCTTCAAGGCTTCCAAATACAACTAGCCAAAACACTAAGAATGTAACATTTACATAATTCCTGATTGTGTCATGATTCTTCTTGCTGTGGGTAGTTTATTGTATATATGTGTAATAATATCAATGTATATGTAAAAAATACTTCTGCTTTTCCTCTCTCCTCTTCCCCAGTGCTGGGATCAAAGGCATGTACCGTAACTGGACTTTTACTACTTGTGGGTTCTTCTTTTTCCCTCTCTTTATGCCCCCCAACCTTGTTTCACCCCCTATCATTAGTTAGGAGAGAAAGGAGGATAGAGGGGAGAGAGAGATGCTTGAATCTAGTTTCTTTCTTCTTTTTTCTTTGAGGATGACTACTAACAAACCACAACCACCCATCCCACCTAGCGAGGCTCTAGCATTTATACACCCTCTGAAAAGTTCCCAGAATTCCAAATAGCACACAACTGCAGAAAAGATCTGCAGCTGGTAAAACCACGCCTCTGCTAGAGCAGGAAGTAACTCATAGTCAGCTGCCGCACAGAGTCCAAAGCAGCCCCACAGCCCCACACCTGGGAGGAAAGCAAAAGTACATTCTTATAATATTTCTGTATTTGTTTTGTTTTGTTTTTGTTTTTTCGAGACAGGGTTTCTCTGTGTGGCCTTGGCTGTCCTGAGCTGGCTTTGTAGATCAGGTAGCCTCAAGTTCACAGAGATCTGCCTGCCTCTGCCTCTGCCTCCCAGAGTGCTGGGATTACAGGCATGTGCCACCTAGTCTGGTTCTGTGTGTGCGTGTGCATGTACGTGTGTGTGTGTGTGTGTGTGTGTGCGCGCATGTGTGTTTAAGAAACCCAAACTTTAAGAATTCTCACTCCAATGCATTCTTAAGGCTGTATTTTTATTTCCTAATTCTTTTTTATTTTATATTTTTCTTTGATGTTGTTTAAGACAAGTTCTCACTATATAGACCAGGCTGCCTCAAACTCAACAGAGATCAGCCTGCCTCTGTATCCTGACCGTTACAATTAAAGGCATGTGTCAGCCACTATGCCTGGCTAAATTTTAATTTTCAATTAGCTTACAGAGTTGTAAGACAGAGTTCCAGGAAATCCAGGGCTGTTACACAGAGAATAAATTATAGCATCTCAGGTCTAAATTCTTGCTTGTCTGCTCTGTGGAAATGTTTAGCTTTGACAGTAGAGGGCACTAGAGAGACACTGCAGGAGGTTGTGCCTTTTGCTCACTTTCTTACCGCCCAGGCTTCCACACCAAGAGGGGCTTCTCTGTGGCCAGATAGCTGGATGTGGGCAGCCTCTCCAGAGCCTGCCTCGTGGTCGAGAGAGCTCCTCTATTGAGCAGTCGATGAAGCTGGCTCTTCAGCGATGGCAGCTTCTCTGAGCCTGGCCTAGCCTATTAAAAGCAGCTCTATAATCAAGCGCCAGATCTCCAGCAAGTCCGGAGAGAGAGGGGTTTCCAGCAACTTCCACTAGCGAAGCACATCAGAAACTTCTTTGCTAGTTCACCAAGCCATGTTCTTTCCAAGATCTGGCCCGCTATGTAGGGGGCCTCCTTCTCAAGCTGGCTCAGACCTACGGAGTGACTGCTGCTGCTTTTTCTTGACAGGGTTTCTCTCTGGCTGTCCTGGAACCAGCTCTATAGACCACGCTGGCCTTGGAGCGCCACCATTTGCCTGCTCACAATGACTGTTTCTTACTGTCTGCCATTCCTCAGCAATTTGGAGGTCCCTTTTGTCTTTCATAAAGTCAAAGCATTGCGGGAGCGGGTGCAGGAGCTGAGCCAGGGCAAGCGAGATTCCCTGCATATGTCCCCTGAATACAGGAAAGGGGCTGGACCGTGGCTTGTGTGGGAGAAAAGACCGAGGTGGAGGAATGGCCTGCATCTTGTAGATTTGGGCCTTACAGAAATGAATGAATGGTCAAGAGAAAAACGTCTCAAGCCAAACACAGCTTGGCATGGAGGGCGAGGACATTTAAAAGTCCATCAGTGGCCCAAACTCCAACAGTAAATGCCTGCTGGGATCCACTCCAGACCAACTGAATCAGACAGAACCTCTGGGTGGGGGGAGGGGCTGACTGTCACAAGCTGCCCTCGAGACTGACTCCATTCCGAGGCTTGCCACTATCGCACCCCATTCTCTCTCCTTCTTCCGTTCCCCACCCCCTCTCCACTTTTGCTGGTTCTCCTGGAAATGGCTGAGTGAAGATGGCAGTGGGGGGGACATAGCAATCTTAAACATATCACAGCACAGACGCCCCAAACACACACGAAGCAAAGACGATTAGAATAAGTGAGTTTTGCCACATTGCCACATCCATGAGCAAGATGCTTTATATCAATTGTTACACGTTTGCCACGAATCATCCATAAAAGATGACAGGTCCATCTACAGCTGCACAGCAAAGGAGATTTCGAAGTAAATTTAACAAAAAAATCAAAACCTGACACTGAAAACTACAGCCATGGAAAAGAACTCAAGACACAAGCGGGGAAAAATAGCCATATTTCAAACTGAAGGCTTTAACTGTCAAAATGGCAGTATCTGGGCACTCGCCATGCACACACAGACTCAATGCAGTTCCCATCAAAATCCCAGCTGCTGCTTTTCCGGGAATGGGCAAGCTGATCCTAAAATTCATACAGAAAATTCATACAGAAACCCAAGGCACCCAAAATAAACAAAACAATCTTGGAAAAGAACAAGCCATGTGCAGCAGCAAACATAAGTAGGTCCAGCTCCTCTGGACCTGAGCGGGGTGGGGGGTTGGGGGTTAAGCGGGTGAGAGGGGTGGGGGGTGACGATGGGAGGCTGAGCGGGGTAGGGGGATGGGGGGGTGAGAGGGGTGGGGGGTGACGATGGGAGGCTGGGGCTTGGAGCTTAGCCTGAGACATAGAATGAAACAAAAGGCCCCCCATCTCAAAACAAGAAAGAAAAGGACCACATTTAAAGCTGACTGCGAAGCTACGGTACTCAAGTCCACTGTGCTTGAATAACCATGGCATAAAAATCAACAACTTAAAACTCACACAATAAGATGGTGTCACAGAGCAGCAACATTTGAGAGTCCAGGGGAAAAAAAACTTTAACACATATGGCCATGGATTTAATTTTTTAAAAAAATTATTGCTTTTAAAAATTGCAGGGGGAGTGTATGTTGTGTGTGTGTAGTTGTTAGAGTGGGTGAATGCTTGTGTGTCTGCATGTGCATGTGAACAGAACATTGGTTGACAATGGATGTCTTTTGTCTTTCCTCCATTTTCCTCACTTTTTTTTTTTTTTTTTTTGAGATGGGCCTCAAGGTGGAGAGAGATTGAGAAGGAGACACACCACTAGCCTCTGGCCCCTATAGGCACTCACATGTACCTGCACAAAAAAAAATCCAGTGGACAACCCTCAAGGAATGATACCCAGAGTTCTTTTCTAGCTTCCACAGATGTACACACACACACACACACACACACACACACACACACACACAGACTTGGGCATGATGGTCCACGATGCCATTAATCCCAGCACTCAGGATACAGAAGTAGGCAGATCTCTGTGAGTGTGAGGTCAGCCAAAACTACACAGTGAGACTACCTCAAAGAAAAGAATATATATACCAATCATTTATCTAGAGATTCACAGGCCCATAGAGATATAAATGTGTACACGTGTTTCTTAGGTATTAGATGGATTGGGCTAACCCAGTCAATGAATTTAGATAGGTGATGCACGACATGAAGTAAACAAAAGAGTCGATCGAGTGCCCCTACAGAGCTTGGAGCATTATTGTTGGCCCCATTTTACAGGCAGGACATCTGGGCTCTACAAATTGTTCAAGCCATACAGGGAGTACAAGACGGAAGCCAGACTCCAACCCAGGAAGTTAATAGCAGAGCTGGGGCTGTGTTAAGGCGACATGACTCCGCTCCTGGGAACATGTGTCTCTGTTCTAAGATGCAGGCAGGATGGCAAGCAAGCACTGCTAAGAATCTTTCCACAAGGCTGCTCTCTCTTGCTGGCGCGCCAGCGTACTGCTCAGCAGAAAGCCCTTAGCATTTGGGTGCCTACCATCTGTTTAATAGACGTCGTAGAAGTCTTGGTTGCTGCGATTTCTGGAGTGAAATTCAGGACAAAGCAATCTCTTTGCAAATACTCAGGCAGCCACTCTCCTTCAGGGAAGAGATAAAGTGACAAGTGTCTGACAATGTGAACATTCAGCTGGGGATGATCAGATCGACGGCTTTGTGACACAGTCCCTCCCTGATGGAAAAGCAATCTTCGAAAATCTGTAACAACATTTAACTGTATACAGCTTTCCCCCTCCTGCTAGCGTTCAGGACTACAATGAGGGTAAAGCTAATTCTTCACCATTAAGCCCAAAATAGTGGACTTTTATTTCTTAGACATTTCTGTGCTTTCATATAAATGCAAAGCTTTATTTGTTTGACCTTCATTTTTGTCTGCCTATCAAATGAACACCAGGCCCCAAATCTTATTTTGGACTGTTATCTGTGAACTAGATTCCCAGATGTGAAATAACCCCCACTCAAGAGGTATGAACATTTTTAAAGCTGCTGATTGGCACTGCCAAACCTTTGCAAAAAGATTGAACCAATTTACACTCCCACCAGCAGTGCACGAGAATATATTTAAATGCAAATCCTAAAAGTCAGAGTGTCTCTTTCTTAGGTATTTCGTTTTAAAAAAAATTTTTTTTTTAACGCTAAGCAAAAGCTGACCTAGGGTTTTATAAAAGGAAAATCTGGCATAAAAGTGGAACACAGTTAAAACAGCGTAGGGGGAGAAAAAAAAGCTTTCAAAGACCCAAGCAAGCCGATAAAAATGTTAAGGCGCCATGGCAAGAAGCCGAACTCCAAAGGGTCCATTAACAGTTTGGCTTACGTTGGGATGGCAACCGCCAAGAATGTTGGGCGTGGTCAATGTACCAAATTCTAGTTTATGAAAAACAGAATATTAATACTTGACTTTGTTCTAAGGACGACTTAAGATGTCTAACGCCAGGATCCATAGTAGTAGTATTGTCTGTAAAATGAAGCCAGTGGGAAGGACACACATACCGGGGGCCCCTTTGCTCCGGGAACGGGACACCAGGCCTGCGCAATCTGACAACACCCCTACCAAGTGGGCACAATGATGGCAGGGGCTGAGGACCGGGAGGCAAGGGACGCCCAGACTCGGTGGCTAGCACGGTGCTTCCACAAATGCAAGGGGTGCAGGCACTTGCGGTGAGGCCAACTCCTCTAATCACGTCCCGGCCCGTCCAGGACCTGGAGTCTCCTACGACTCCCTCTCAAAATCCTCTCCTACCCGCCGCACCGGGAGCCCCACCCCGGAGCCCGCCACTTCATCCTCACTTGGGTCCTCCCCCTTCTTTCCAGCCCACCTCAGTTAGCCCCCTACTCTCTCGGCCTCGGGCGCTCGGCTCCATTCGGCTCTGCTCGGAACTCCCCGCCCCCTCGGCGACTGCAGCCAATCAGCGCGCAGCCCCGCCCCTCGCGGCCGTTCCAGGCGGGCCGGCCGAGCGCAGGCCGAGCCGGGCTGAGGGCGGCGCCGCGGGCGGGGGCGATGGGGCCTGGCTGCCGGGTGGCGGCGGCGGCGGCGGCGGCGGCGGCAGCGGGGTTCGCCTAGGAGCGGGGGGCGCAGGAAGGCGAGGGGCGAGCGGGCACTGCGGCCCGCCCGGGATGGGTCAAGCCCGGCCTGGCGGGGCTGAGCGGGAGCCGAGGGAGGCACGCGGGCCCGGCCTGCGGGCTGGGCGGCCCGGGGGCTGAGGTAGAGGTGGGCGCGGAGGAAGGGGCCGGGCGAGGCGGTGGGAGGAGCGGCGAGGGGGCGGAGGCTGGGCGACGAGAGAGCGGCGCCTGGCCCGAGGCGGCGGCGCCGGAGCAGGCTGAGGCGGCGGCCGGGACGAGCGCCCTGAGGTGGCGGCCGCGGCCCCATGGGCGGGTGCGTGGGCGCCCAGCACGACTCCTCGGGCAGCCTCAACGAGAACTCTGACGGCACCGGAGGTAGGTGGCGCCAGGGGGCGGCCGCGGCCCCCCATTGTTCGCGGCGGCGGCGGCCACCTGTCCCGACACCGCGCCCCTTTGTGGTTCCTGCTCTGCGGCGGCCCCGCCACGCGCTTCGTGCCCCACGCGGGGGGCCACGGGCCTAGACCTGCCAGGGGGCACTCCACCGGGGAGAATTACTCGGCGGCAGGATGGCGGCCCGTGGGGCCGGGGAGGGGCGGCAGCCCGGACTGCCCCCGACGGGCCCCGCCGCACCCCCAAGCCCTTCCCGCGTCGGCGGAGTTGGCGGGGCTCAGCTTTCCCGAGTTTCGGATGACAGCTGCCCCGGTTGGTTCTGGTTTCTAGAGCTGGGCTAGGGAAGTCTCAAGTGGCCGTGGGCAGTGTTTTAAGGAGGAGGAGGGGGTGGGAAGAGGATCGGCCCGAGGAAAACGTGGCTCTCTGCTGCTGCCAGGGGCGTTAGCCCAGTGTGCCGTCGGGGCGCACTAGTCAAATTCCGATGTGTCTTACGTAAAAGGAAAACGTGCAGGATAAAAGTACCCCAGTCTAAGTGCTTTGAGTAAAAGTTTTCCAACGCGGCTCGCACTTCTCGGTTGTCGTAACCGTGATGAGAGGTCTCTTAATTCCATTCTTAGTAGTTGGAACAGTAAGATTAATTCTACTTTTAATTGACCCTGAAGGCGCCGAGCCCACTCGTTATATAGAATGTAGAAGTTAGAACGTTGAAGAAAAGAGCCACCACCGGGCAATGGCAAAGATAACTTGATTTGATTCGAACCTTATATTGGATGCCTTCAAATCGGGTGCAGATCTTTAAGTTGTTTAGTTGCTTGGTAATAGGTGGGGGGGTCACAGCTTTTCGCACCTTACACCAGGATCCTGCCCTGTCGCTTAAGCTCTGCCCTTAAATTCTGTGCACCCATCTTTTGTACTAGAAATTTCCCGTTTTAGGTGATGTTTAGCCATGTCACTTCACGAAAATCTCTGACACTAAATGCTGAACAAATAGAGAATTCAGTGAAGGTGGCCTTGAAAAAGTAGCCCATGGAAATGTACTCCTTTGTAGTGCATTTCATGTCACAGACCGTTTATTTGGTGAGGTCCTCTGTAACAACAAAACCCAAGCATAGAAAGGGTGTGATGAAAAACACTGGGCTAAGGGCAGATGGTGGGGTAGGTGATCTTTAGTTACGTAGTCTAGTACTTACTAGCATTCAGTTTAACTTTCACATATGCTAACATGATAACATTCCTCTATTCTGTAATGAGATTGAACCAATTTAACCCTGTTGGTAGTGCAGCTTAGGATCCAATCACATTACTAACATGGACTGTTAGATGAATGAAACCCTAGCTTTAGATAATTAATGCCAGTGGCGTCCAGTTAGTTAGCTATAGTATTGGTTTCTTTCATTGCTTAAATTTTCTGGACCATAAACTGGTATGTTTTTCTAAAGAAAAGTATTTATTTATTTATTTATTTATTTATTTATGGGAGTATCAGCCATGCGTGGGTGGTACATGCCTTTAATCTCAGCAGAGACAGGTGAATCTGTGAGTTTGAGGCCAGCCTGGTCAAAGATTGAGTTCCAGGACAGCCAGGGCACTGTGACACAGAGAAATTCTGTCTCAAAAAACGAAACAAGAGTTACAAAGAAGGGAGTACCTCCTTTTTCTCCTGGGGAAAGAACATGGGAAAGCCCTGGTGTAGCCAGCAGAAGAAAAGGGTCTGTGGAGAATAAAAGAATTCTTTCTGGAATTTAATTTTGGAATCCTTTATTCTCCATTACTGTCATGAGAGGTAAGAGCTGACAGTGGAGCCCGGGATGCTGGTGCTGGAGGATCTTAAGTCCCAGGCCGGTCCTGGCTGCATAGCAAAACCTTAGCACCCAAACCCAACAGACTGTTACTTTGCTATGCGTTTCAGGTTACCATGATAGCAGTTCTCTTTTCTTGTCTGTTTGAAAGGGAATGGCTTTTTCCTAAGAGTGTTGGCAAAGATCTTAGCTTTTCAAACATTAGCAGCTTTAATCGGGTTATTGAGTTTTATAACATTCTTATTAACATGAAGTAAGGATGTAATGCAGCTTCAGTTAACATTCGTAGTGCTGTGTGAGCACCATCATTTTAGAATGGCTCCAGCCTTTCCAAAAGTCCACTAATTCATAATAAATATGATTTAAAATAATTTCCTTTTGCTTCTGGATCCAAATATTTACTATGAGTAGAAAATTATCCAAAAAGCCTTATTAGGTAGATTACTTTTGTGAAGGGATTTGGAGAACTCTTAGAAAACATAACACTATAGAGATAGCTTAATTCTCACACTGGAATTTGTCTTATTGTGTGAGTCATTCATATCTGTACTTCTTCCCCTGGTCTACCTTGTCTAGAACTCAGGTTGGAGGGTTAGTTTTAAACAAGACGGGTCTATTACAGGCTTAAGGTTATCTAATAGTGTTTTCCAAACTGTCCTTCTCCTTGAGTCTTCCTTGGTTGTGGGGGGGTGTTTTGTTTTGGGTTTTGGTTTTTGGCTTTTTGAGACAAGGTTCCGCTGTGTAGCCCTAGCTGTCCTGGGCTCACTTTGAAGACCAGGCTGGCCTCGAACTCATGGAGATCGCCTACCTCTGCCTCCTGGAATGCTGGGATTGCAGATGTGTGCCACCATAGCCAGTTTGTGACTTTATTTCCCCTTTAATATAACATATTCTCTAGGTTTTCTTTTTAATGATGCCAGTGTGAAGCTGGACTTGGTACTTAACACCAGTAGGTAGGTAGAGGGGTGTGTGTGTGTGTGTGTGTGTGTGTGTGTGTACGTGTACACACCCACATACAGCCTTCCCCTATATTAGTCCCAGGGATTGAACTCAGGAGTCTTTACTCTAGCCCCTTTATGATTTTTTGAAATAAATATTTATGGAGACTACCATTACAACTAATTGAATACATCCAGTGTGCTTATTTTCTTAGTTCATCTCCTCAGTGAACTCTTGAGTGACACCCCAAGAGAACTGGTCCTGCTGTCTGCAGGTTCTTAGGTTCTCAAGAAGCCAGTCAATGCTGGACGTGTGCTGGTTTTATCATTACTTCAGAATGTCTCTGCATCATGGAGTCTTTCAGATACCCATTTATAGCAGCCTTACAGACACCTACTCAGTGAGTAGCAGTGACTTTAAAATAATGAAATCTACCGTTTATATGGTATTTATTATATAACAAGGCCTGTGCTAAGGGATTAATAGAGGCCATGTCAGTCAGCTCTGTATTGTAAGTGAAGATTGAAGCCTGAAGAAATTAAATGATGTCCTGTAGCTTATAACAGCGGTGAGAATCTTTTATTCAGGACTAAAACTAAAGTGCCTCCCTTATTTTTCTTTTTTTCTTTAAGGAAATCAGCATATAATATACCACATAAAATGTGGTATTAGCCCTTTTTTGTTGTTGTTTGTTATTGTTACTCAAGACAAGGTCTTTCTGTGTAGCCCTGGCTGTCCTAAAACTTACTCTGGAAACCAGACTGGCCTCAGATTCAGAGATGTGCCTGCCTCTGCCTCCTGGGTGTTGGGATTAGCATGCCATGGCACCTGGGTAACCATTTTTAGTGCAGTTACAGTGTTATATAGCCATCATCACTATCTATAGCCACAGTATTTTCAGATAATAGTCTCTCTCCTCTCTCTTTTCAACCTCTGATAACTAATAATGTACATTGGGGTGGGCGTTCCAGACAGGGTTTCTCTGTGTAGCCTTGGATGACCTTGACTCACCTTGTAGACCTGGCTGGCCCTGAACTCAAAGAGATCTGACTGCCTCTGCCTCCCTGAGTGCTGGGATTACAGGCATGTGCCACCATGCCCTCCTATGTACTCTTTTTTTTTTTTTTAAACTATAGCTTTTCGTAATGTGTTCAGGATGTTTCCATATAAATGCAATCTCATAATATTTTTCCTTTGTGGTTTATTTCACTTAGCATAATCTCTCCTGGGCTCATCTTGTAGCAAATGTCAGTATTTACTCCTTTTTATGATCGAATAATATTCTATTGTATGTACACATTTTCTCTCTAGCCATTTGTTGGTTTGTGTTTGAGTTGTTTCTACACTTTGGTGCAAATAATACATTTGTGAACTTCAGTTGTATAGATAACTATTTTTATTTCTTTTTAAAAGAATACCTAGAAGTAGAAGTACTTGGGGATTATGACAATTCTATTATCTTTTCGAGGACCTGCCAGACTTTCTTTAATAGAGGCTGTGCTGTTTTACTCCTACCTGGTCTTTCTGCATTCTCTCCTTCTTCACCAGCACTTGCTATTTTCCATTTTTAAGAATATTACAACTCTAGAGGTTTGTGAGATGCTATGTCCTTGAGGTTTGGTTTGACTTTCTGGATGAGTTCTGTTATTTATTATCTTTTTATGTACTTAATGGCCATTTATATAGTTTGTGGAAAATATCTATTCAAGTCCTTTGCCTCTGTGATGCTGGAATCTTTATATCAAATACATTTGTGCAAATTTTAATAAAGTCTAATTTATTTTCTCTTACTGTCTATGCTTCTACTTTTGAGTTTTAAATATACTTATATAGCTATCCCTTGATAATGAATAAATACATAGTTCTATAATCAGTAATTCATTAGTCCATCAAGGAACACTTTATCTTCTCAGTTAGGAATAGGAAACTCTGAGGTTTACTTCCTTTGATCTGGAAGATTATTAGCACTTTAGTCTTTTCTATAAACTCACGTGAACTTTTTTTCCCTCAGTGCAAATCAGGGCCTTGCACATATGAAGCTCTGTCACTGAGCTACATCTCAACACTTGCCATTTTGAGACAGGGTCTTGTTATGTAGTCCAGGCTGGATTCTTCTGCTTTAACCTTCTGAATGTTGGGGTGGGAGGAGTATGCTACACTCTTCCTGGATCCACTACAGCTTTTTTAAAAAAATATTTATTTTTATTTGGCATGTTGTGTGTGTGTGCGCGCGCGCGCGTGCTTTGCATGTGTGCCTGCTTCTGGCAAAGGCCAGAAAAGGGCTACAGGTGGAATTAACTTGCCAGGTAGCTTAACTATTGAGCTCTCCAACTCCACTTCAGCTTCTTTATCAGGAGATGATTTTTGGGGGATCAACAAAGGCATTGGTCCAAAAAAGGGATCATAATCCTTTTAGGGAAGTATAATATGCACACATGAGACAACTGCAGTGCAGTATAGGCAATAATGTAACTGTCCTGTAACCACATGTGCTGTGGGAATAGCAAGGAAACAAAGTGATCTCAGCAGCATGGGGCTAGGAAGAGAAGCTGTTTAAGTGGTCAGAAGCTGGGTGTGGTAGCACAGGCCTGTAATCCCAGCGCTCCAGTAGAGGGAGGAGATTAGGAGTTCAAGTTTATCCTTATCTGTGTAGCTAGTTTGAGTCTATTGTAGGCTACATGAGACCCTGTCTCAAAAACAAAACAAAACAAAAAATCAACAATATTCAGAATATGGAAGAAGCTAGTTTTCAAAACATGTTCTAGGCCAGGCACCATGGTGCACTCCTTTAATCCCAACACTTGGGAGGCAGAGGCAGGCCAGCTTCTGTGATTTTTGAGGACAGCCAGAGCTACACACTGAAAAACCCTGTCTTGGGGGGCAAAATGTGTGTGTGCTCACAGGTGCCTGTAGAGGTGTTGGATCTCTTTGGAGCTAGAGTTTCAGGTGTTTGGGATGTGCCTGATGTGGGTGTCAGGACTCAAACTTAAGTTATCTGGAAGAGCAGTGTGTTCTTCTAACCACTGGGCCATCCTCGGCTCTGGTGGCAGCACATGCTGTTCTAGCACTTGGGACATGAGGAAAGGAGAATCAGGACTTCGAGGTCATTTCCAGCTATATAGCAAGTTTAAGACCAGCTTGGGCTTCAGTGAGAGTCTGGCTTAAAAAAATAAAAGGCGGCCGGGCTGGGGAGGTTGGGGGTGGTGGCTGGAGAGGTTTCTCAGTGCTTAAAAGCACTGGTAGCTCTTCCAATTCTCAGCATCCACGTGGCAGCTCATACCCATCTGTAATTCCTGGGCTTCTGACACCCTCACACAGACATACATGTAGGCAGAACAGTGAACATAAAATAAAAATAAATCTTATATTAAAAACAAAAAAACAAGCCGGACATGGTGGCACATGCCTTTAATCCCAGCACTCCGGAGGCAGAGGCAACTGGATCACTGTGAATTCAAGGCCAGCCTGGTCTACAAAGTGAGTCGACAGCCAACACTACACAAAGAAACCCTGTGTCGAAAAACCAAAACAAACAAACAAAAATACCAAAAGGACATGCATACACTGGAAGAGAGAACATCCCAATTGGAGGAATAGTTGGGATCCAATGCTGAAAGGGATTTTCTTTATTTAAGTTCTTTTTAGGCAGGGTTTCCCTGAGCCAATGCTGTATGTATGTATGCCTTTTTTGGGGGGTTGTTGTTGTTTGTTTTGAGACAGGGTTTCTGTGTGTGGTCCTGGTTGTCCTAGAACTCACTCTGTAGATGAGGCTGGCCTCGAACTCAAAGATCCACCTGCCTCTGCCTCCTAAGTACCGGTCTTAAAGGTGTGTGCCACCACCACCTGGTTTAAGAACCTCTTAATAGAAGTTCTAGTCTGGGAGTGGTAAGTGTGTGTGTTCCCAACTTGGTTTGGCTTGTTTTGTTTTTGTTTCAATAGATCCCTTCTTTATGGAGGAATTTTTAGTAGAATCTTGGTTTTCCTGCTGTAATTAAAGCTTTCACAGCTAGTTCTAACAGCACTTTGCTCAGGCAGTATTTAATGAAAATGATTATTAAGTGCTAATCACTACTAATAAACTTTTGCATTAATAAATTAGCTATGTGTTTTGAGTTTAGGCAAAGTGAATTATTGCTGAAGAAAGAGCTGGGTTGATTTAGGTTAAGGAATACAGTCAAGCTAGCTGGGCATTATGAGTTCAGTGAAATTTTTTTTTCTTACCACAGACCATCTTTATTTGGTGGGCACCACACCTGATCTTCCTGTCCTCTCACAATCCTTACCATATGTCTGCTTATTGGGCAGTACTAGGCTACCACCAAGTCCTCACGATTGAATTGAGGAACAGTAGGTTGAAAATTTCTAATGCATTTTTACTTAAAGGCGCTTGTATGCTGGCCAAAGCAGTCAGCGTGTGTTATTCTTGCATTAGATACTTGACTTACACTTAGCAAAAAAATCATGTTACTTATTATTATGTGGGTGGATGATGTGTGGAGGTCAGAGGATGGCTTTGTAGAGTCAGCTTTCCTATCTGTATATGAGTTCTGTGAAATGAACTTGGGTCACTAGGCTTGTGCTGTCAGGTGGTGCAGAGCTTCTCCCACTGAGCTTATCTTTCTAGCTCAAGGGCTTTTTGTTTTGTTTTTTAATGTATTGACATTGAGCAGAGGTTAAATATTGCTGAGCTTACATTGGGTGTTGTAATATAAAATACCATATTTTGCATGTGTATAATAAAATTTGTAAAAATTTTTCCACCATAGCTCCCATATTAGAGCTACTTTTGCATTGTTGTGACATAACTTCAAGGAGGAAGGGTTCATTTTGACTCAGGCTTTTAGAGTTTATGGTTGGCTGCTCCATTTCTTTGGGCCTGAGTTGAGAGGAAACATCTTTGTTAATGAGATGGTGTAAAAGAAACTGTTTACCTCATGGCAGACAGGAAGCAGAGAGGAGAAGGGAAGGAACAAGGTAAGTCATGGCAAAGGTGACCTGCTTTCTCCCTCTTGGCCCGATCTCCTGAAGTTTCCCCGCCCTCCCAAAATAGTACCACCAGCTGGGCCCAAGCCTTTAACATAAGCCTATAGGGGACATTGCATATTCCAACCATAACAGCTGCTTTCTGAAATGGAATTTCTGTTAAATTAGACATCTAAGGAAACTGAAGTATTTAACTGCATGAATTTGGCTTGAGTGTGGGATCTTATAAATACTTCCTCAAGACTTGGCTGAGGGATATTTTTGTTTTGTGGTGCTGGAGATTTAAGCCAGGGCTTGTGTACATGGAGTAAGCATTTTCCAGCTGAAGTACTACCCTGTGACTGAATGATGGAGTGATTTGGGGCTTTTCTGATTGAGCGTTCCATTTCTGGAAAATGGTTTGATGACTATGTGTTTATTGTAAACTGGACTTGCTATCTACTAGGATATGCTTCTTTGATGGACTCATATAGCATCCAGGCCTGTGGGCTGTGTCTGGTTTATGTAGCTGTATTCCCTTAACTTAGCATAGGCATTTTATTTCTTAGGGAAGTTAAGATGCTTCTTTCAAGAGCTTATTTCAGACAGGGTCATTGTATGCTGCCCAGGCTGGTATCTAACTCTGTAGGCATATGTGACTATGCCTGGCTTTTCCTGAAACTTTTAAATAAAATAGCAGGTCTCCATATTCTGACTGTGTACTTGAAGCTATCTGTGTAACCAGAGTTGCAAGCAAGACCAGCTCTGAGATAATCAACTAGCTTATGGTTACTGGAGGAGGCATACATTTAAATAATTAAGACTTTAAAAATCTCTACAGCAATGAAAACGTTAGGCAAGTTAAAAGAATAGCAGGGAGCAGGGTCAGAAAGCTGCAAAACAGAGATGGTATAAGAAGTTTGTTTTTAATGCCAGACATGGTGGCACATACCTTTGATCCTAGCATTTAAGAGGCAGAGAGACTGGTGGATCTCGTAGAGTTTGAAGGCAACCAGCGCTACATAGTGAGACCCTGTCTCAAAAAGAAAAAAGGGGGGAAAAAAGGAAAGATTTTTGTTTGTTTTGTCTTTCAAGGAGTTTCCATGAGTGGCAGAATGGTATTCTCTGTGCAGATGAGACTGGCCTAGGGAAAGAATTAGGCATTTTAGAGTTCAGAGTATGTGAGGAGAGAGGTAAAATACAAAGTTCTTGTTTTCTGGACAGGGTCTGCTGCTGCACTTGGAACTAGCTGACTTGGCTAGCCAGCAAGCCCTGGGGATCCTCTTGTTTCCATCTGCCCAGGGCTGGGATTATAGACATGGCTGCTGCCCTTGGATTTTTTTTTACATGCCTTTTGGGTTTTAACTTAGGTCCTCATGCTTGAACATCATGTGTTTTACTGACTAAGCCATCTTTCCAGTCACATTTTTGCTTGCTGTCTGCCACCTAGATTAGACAAATTATAAATTGTATTTCTTTTTTGGGAGTACAGGGGTCTCATTGTCCATACCTGGCCTGGTTGTGACTTGATGTGTTGTTGAGGATAACCTTGATCTTCTAATCCTCCTGTCTCTGTCTCCTGACTGTTGGTGCCCCACCACATTCAGTTTCATACTGTTCTGGGGATAAAGCTCAGGTCTGTGAGCATGCTAAGCAAGTACTCTACTGAGACACATCCTCGCCTCTTTGTATTTCCATTAGATGATGTGCCTTTTTTCCTTTCCTTTAATGATATGAAAGTAAGCGAGGCATTATACATTCCCACCATGCACCTCTAAAAAATAAAGTTTCTGCCATGGTACTATGATCATGCCTAAAACTTGGAACTATTTATCCTTCCATGTTTACCAAGATGTAGTCTGTAATTAGAGTCCCCACTTTCTCTCCAAATATCTTTATATAACTTTTACCCCCAAAACTGAATTCTGTTGGTATTTAGGCATTACAAAAGATTTTCTCCTAAGTCTTTTTAAATCTAGAAGCACCCCTTTTCCTCTCTTTGGCATTGACTTTTTAAAGAGTCGTACAGACGGATCACTAGAGTCTAGGATTGTCTATGACCCTGGGTTTTTATTTTCTTGTGCTCTAGTCTCTGTGGTTTTCCTAAAGCTAGAAATTAGGTAGGTCTGATTTTGATAAGGGATTGTTAATAATTAATATTATTAATGAGTAATAAAAACTAGAAATTAGGTAGACCTAATTTTAACAAGATGGTAATAACGTACCCAGGCTACAGTGGGTTGACACTCTCCCCATTTTCTCTACTGTCTTCAGTATTAGCATAATTTGCATTATTGACCAAGTCTCTAAGCCCTTATCTGTCATCCTCACAATTTCCATTCACTGCTTCCCAGTGGTGCCCTTACTCCAAATAATCTGTTGTGGTTATTTTTTAATATTATGGCACTTCTCTTAAAATGTAAGCTGCACTTGACAGAGAGTTTAGTTCTATATGCTTGAGGCTCCAGTACATTTGTGGCACACATCTTTATTTTCTTATAATGGGGTTGGAAAGAAAGTACTAGTGCCTAACTCAAAGACCTTACTAGCCTCTAGAACAGGCACTTTGTTTTATAGGACCACATAATGTGATGAAGACCCTTGAGTGAATCCACTTAACCCTCCTTTCATTATGACCTTAAGTGACTTCCCAGCTCCTTAGTTCTTAACATGTTGGATAATATCAGTAAATTAAAACAAATTTCTTTAGCAGTGATCTTTCTTTTTAGGTGTTAAATGCCGGGCTCAGCATTTAATTTCCCTTTGTCTTAGTTTTTTTGTTTTATGTTTTGGTTTTTGGTTTTTCAAGACAGGGTTTCTCTATGTAGCTGGCCTCAAACTCACAGCGATCCACCTGTCTCTGCCTCCAAGTGCTGGGATTAAAGACATGTAACACCACACCCGGTTTTCTTTTTGTTTTTAGATTTTATTTGTTTATTTTATGTACATGAGTGCTCTATTTGCATATACACCTGCATGCCAGAAGAGGACATTAGAGGGTATGGATGGTTGTGAGCCACCATGTGATTGCCGGGATTTGAACTCAGGACCTTTGGAAGAATAAGACTGTGCTCTTAAGCACTGAGCCATCTTTCCAGCCCTTATCCTAGTTTTATTATTTTATTTATTTATTTTGGTTTTTCGAGACAGAGTTTCTCTGTGTAGCCTTGACTGTTGTGATCCGCCTGCCTCTGTCTCCCAAGTGCTGGCCTTATCCTAGTTTTACAGTCAGTAAATTGAGATTTATTCAACAGTTGAAGTGGATGCCACAGATCATACAGCATCTTGTTTTTCCTAAGCACTGTTTGTTTTCTTGCAATGTTGGTATGGACATAGACTGAACAGATGCATCTGAGCTTGCAGTGGCATTTGATGGAACCTAATACTCAAGTGCTGTGTTAGTTGCACTGCAGTTAGCAGCATGTTCGCAGAGTTCCCTAAGTTCCATGTGTATAGAGGCAAGAGAAGCTTCACGGTCAGTAGTAGAAGCCACTCCACCTCATGATGGCCCTGATGTTTGAAACTGGGCTTTGTGGAGCTTCGTATTACAGCTCTGTTCCAGCACTGGAGAGACAGAGGCAGGCAGACATCTGAAGTTCCAGGACAAACAGGTCTACCAAAAAGAACCCTATCTTTACAAAAAAGGAACAGTTGTGATAGAAAGTATTCCAGGCTATGCTGAGGAATCTCTGCGGAGACTGTGTCTTTTATTCCCTTGAGCTAGTTTTAAAAATCTTATGACATTAAGAAAAAAAATCATATGACATGATCTTAAGGAAAATCTTTACATAATTTAAGTTTTTCTCTACTATGACGTTAGTATAATATGTTGGATGTTGTTATTATATATTAAGAATTTCAGAGTTTCTTAAAATTACTGAAGTAGTAAGACAGTTAAGGGGTTTACTCAATTTAGAGAAACATGCTACCAAATTTGTTTAGATTTTAAGAAGACTGATGTTGAACAAGCAAACAAAAGATAAACATTAAAATTAGCTATGAGTGGCTGTACTAATACAGTCTTTTTACAGATTCTGGAAGCTTTTCACCCCTGCCTCCAGTTCACTTTCCCCAGGCCTTTGACAAGGTACAAGCCTTCAGACAGTCTTTCTCTTCCAGAGCAACTTTGGCTTCATAATGTATTTTCACAAAGTGCAGTTGCTTCATTATTTATGATATGAACTGGAGTGCAACTTGACTGTGAGGCTTACCCTCTTTACCTCTTCCTGGCTTCACTTTTCTCCTCTCAGAGGCAAACTATTCTTTGCCTATAATTGAGGAAAGCTTGTATTATGTTTAACCTCAGGAAGTTCAGACAACTTGTATCTCATGGAAAGTCCTTGATCGATTAGAGGCCTATGACAAGTTTGTCTGTGGCATAGAAAGGAGGAACCAGGCAGGCGGTGGTGGTGCACACCTTTAATCCCAGCACCTGCTGAGGCAGGCAGATTGCTGTGAGTTCAAGGCCAGCCTGGCCTACAAAAATGAGTCTAGGACAGTCAAGGGTGCACAGAGAAACCCTGTCTTGGGGGTGGAGGGGGGAGGAACCAAAGCTAGAAATATAGGTCAGTGGTAGAGTGCTTACCTAACATAGTCTAGACCCTGGGTTCAAATCCCAGCACTGAGGACAGAGAGGATGGGGAGTAGGAACTAGATCAGATGAGAGTATAGAGGTGTCCTGTCTGCTGTGCTTGTCAAAACCCTATCATGGCTTCTGAAGAGTGGATAAAACTTCAGATGAAATGAAGGATGTCAGAGGTGTGTCATGAGAGCTCTACCTTCCAAGTGAGTAAGGAATGGCTTTTTTCTCTCAAGACATTTGTAGTGTTTGTTTGTTTGGTTGGTTGGTTTGGTTTTTTGAGACATGGTTTCTCTGTGTACCCTTGGCTGTCCTGGACTCACATCATAGATCAGGCTGGCCTCGAACTCACAGTGATCTGCCTGCCTCTGCCTCCCAAGTGCTGGGATTAAAGGTGTGCGCCACCACGCCCGGGCAGTTTTGTTTTGTTTTTGTTTTCACTTGAAATAGAAATGATGTGGTGCTTTTTTCCTTTTAGTTTAGTTTTGGTGTTTTTGTTTGTTTGTTTTTATTTTTTAAGACAGTCTTTTATGTAGTAGTCGCTATCCTGGAACTCACTATAAATAAGGCTGGCTCTGAACTCATAGAGATCCTCCTGCCTCTCCTTCAAGACTTCTAGGGTTAAAGGTGCGCCACCACACCCAGCTTGGTACCTTGATTTGTTTTGGTTCGGTTTTGATTTTTGTGACAGGGTTTCACCCAGGCTAGCCTGGAGCTCAAGAGACATTCACTTGCCTATGCCACTAACCACGCCCAGACCATTGTCCTCATTACATTTATTACATTGGGTAGGTATAGTAATGACATTCAGAAGTCAGAGATAGAAAAATTAAAAAATTTTTCGGGGCAAGGGGGGTTTCGAGACAGGGATTCTCTGTGTATCTTTGGCTGTCTTGGCACTTGCTCTGTAGACCAGGCTGGCCTTAAACTCAGAGGGATCCTCCTGCATCAGCTTCCTGAGTGTGGAGACTAAAGGCATATAACACCAAGCCTGGCTGTATTTTTTAAATTACATTTTTTTGAGTTTTTTGAGTTGTGTAGGGTATGCCTGCATGTGTGCATGTGGATATACCCATGTGCCACAGTATATGTGTGGGGATCAGAGGCTTGGTAGAATCTGTCCTTCCTTTCCTCCATGTGATTCCTGGGCACTGGACTCAGGTCATCAGGCTTGGCCACAAATGACTTTACCCATTGAGCCACCCTGCTGTCCTTCCACAATATATTTTAATTGGTTTTAAAAGTACTTATTTGAGGGATACAGTTCAGTTAGTGGAATGCTTACATTACCTAACATGCACAGAACCTTGGGCTTGGCGGTGCATACCTATAATCCCAGTATTCAGGAGGTGAGGACAAGAGGAAACAAGTTCAAGATCATCCTAAGCTATATATCGAGTTTGAACAGCCTGAGCTACATGAGACTTTGTTTTTTTAAAAAAATGTATTTATTTCCTCTTAGAATTCTAGGAGCTGTATGAGGTTAGCACTTTGCCCTATTTATCAGTTTTTCTCAAGTTTGTAGGCTCTAGGATAGCTGCACTGGCTATATAGGTAATGTAGCAGGTGGACAGTTGTGACTTAATTATTATTTGAAAAATGAAAAGCTTTCTACTTGGATTTATTTCATTTGGGTTTTGAAATTATTTTCTTAGCTAGTTCCTTAGTTGTACAAAAGTCCATTATCTTTTAGAGACTCTCCCCACAGTAATTAAGTCTGGGATAAGTTTTCCCATTTGACAAGGAAGCAGTGATCTTATTTGCTTGTTGGGGTCTCTTTGCTTATTTTGTGTTCTGTTTTGTATTATTTTGTCATCCTTAGCAAACCTAGTGATGATTCCACCTGTTTTAGCTATGGACAGAAAGTTAATTATACTTGTACCCACCTAGTTCAGTAGAGCAGTGGACTCTTGTCAGCTGCCTTTCAGCTAACTCTGTGCTTGTGTTAAATGTGGTAGAAATTCAGTCTTCATATGTACCCTATGCTGAGTACATAACAGTTATGAAAGCACTGTTCATAATGCTCAGGCTGGGGATATACCTCAGGTGGTAAAGTGCTCAGCCACTGTGCACAAAGCCCTGGGTTTGATCCTCAGAACCCGAGCACTGTATAAAATTGGACGTGGTAACTAGCACATACTGATAATCCCAACACTAAGGAGCTAGGCCAGAGACTCAGAAGTTCAAGGTCATCCTCAGCCACTTCAGGAGCTAGAAGCCAGCCTGGCGTACCTGAGATACTATCTTCTTCTTCTTTTTTATTTTATTTTTTTAATTCTCTTATATAGGTCACATATTCATAGACATTTTGTGGACACTGAATGTAAATTAACTTAAAGACAGAGTTGGTCTTTTACCTTCTCATTATTTATGAATGCAGTATGGGAATTCAACCATGGCCTCATGTGTGCTTGTCAAATGCTTTACAGAGAGCTACATCCCCTGCCTTTACTTATTTATTTAGGGTTTTTGAGGTAGGATCTTGTTTGTAGTTCAGGACTGTCTCAAAGTCAGGATCTTTATGTGTCCACCTTTCCAACCCCTTATTTAGGCTCTCAAGAACGTATCACCAGGCCTAGCTAGCTCTTTCATTTTAGGTCACATTCTTTCATGTAAATATTTAGAGAATTGTTTTAGGGGACAATATATACAAATAAAACCATGATATAATATTGCTTATGATTCACTAATATTCTAGCTATAACGTACTATATAAGATATTTAGTATCATATGCCACAACTTTTGTTCTTTTACCTTCTAAAATTTCCTTCATTGCCTATGGTGGATACATGTTAAGTGTATCCATAACACACTTGATAGTTTATAAGTAGTAGGTACCTGTTATTTGCTAAGTGAGTGGATTTTACACTGAAGTCATTAAAACAATGATTTTTTTAGTTGCTTTCTAATATAATTAACAAATATGTGAGGTGTACATACTGAATTTTCCCGTGTATTCTCTAGATTTTTTGCAAGAACCCTTGGACTTTAAGAAAGATTGATATTCTATTGCCATTTTATAGGGGGAGGAAACAGAGGCACAAAGAGGTTTTGATCTGAACACAGAGAAACCCTGTTTTGAAAAATCAAACAAACAAATCTTAGTTCAATTTTAATTAAAAAAAAAAAATGGGGCCCAGGTTTGCCTCCAGCTGTGTAAACAAAGATGGCCTCAAACTCCTGCTTTTTCTGCTCCTACCACACCCAAGCACTGTGATGAGGCATGCACCAGTTGGTATGTGCCATTGCATGTAACAGAATGTTGCAGTGAAGAGGAACCTGAGACACTGGCTGCTCAGGGCCCAGAATAAACATCAACTGAGGGGGTACACTCTTGACATGAGTTCCATGTGGGAAGAGTAGCTTCTCGCTCTTCCTCCTCTTCTTCCTTAATCTTTGTCCTCCTCCTTCTTTTCTTCAAGATTTATTATTATTATGTATACAGTGCTCTGCCTGCATGTACACCTGCAGGCCAGAGGAGGGCATCAGATCCCATTATAGATGGTTGTGAGCCACCATGTGTTGCTGAGAATTGAACTCAGGACCTCTGGAGGAGCACTCAGTGCCCTTTACCTCTGAGCCATCTCTCCAGCCCATTGATCTCTTAGTGGAATGAAATAAAGCAAGGCTGGATGGAGCGTTCAGCAGTTAGAGCACTGGATACTCTTGCAGGGAAGCTGGGTTCAGCTCCCAGCACCCAGATGGCAGTTCACAGGGATTCAATACTCTCTTCTGGCCTCCTTGGACACCAGAAATGTCCGTGGTGTACATATAGATATATAGTCAAAACAGTCTTTACATAAAATACAAATAAAAAGTATACATATTTTTTGAGACAGAGTTTCTTTGTGTAACAGTCCTGGCTGTCCTGGACTCACTTTTGTAGACCAGGCTGGCCTCGAACTCACAGCGATCTGCCTGCCTCTGCCCCCTGAGTGCTGGGATTAAAGGCGTGCACCACCACGCCCAGCACAAGTAAATGTTTAAACAAAGTGTTTGAAGCTAGAAGACTTCTACACTGGAACTGTTATTAGGGTGAAAAATGGTATTGGTGTCTGTTTGCTTTCTATGCACTGGTAATACTAAAGGTCCTGGCAAAGTTATGCTATAATGTAAGGCAAATACATAACTGAAAATAAACTTTTCCTATAGTATATGGTCCTCATTCCAAGAAAGAAATGATAGTGACATAACTTGTGCTTTGATGGTGAAAGTAGCCTTTAAAACTTGAGGCAAGGATGAATACTGTTAGATTTAGGGCATTTCACCATTTATCAACATACAGGGGGAGGTAAATTTTCAGATAAAATATTTAGGGGAGAAAATTAGGATGAAGAGCAAAATCCAGTTTCTACAGAGAGTTCTGATTTACAAAATAAGTAGGAAATACAAGATATTTTGCAGGTAATCTCAGAATGCTATATATTATAAAAATTTTATTTTATTCCTGTGTGTATATAATCCATGTGTATGGGCATGTATATGCTACAGTGCTTATGTGGCAGATCAGAGGACAACTTCATGGAGTCAGTTCTTCCACCTTTATATGGGTTCTAGAGATTGAACTTAGATTTTCAAGCTTGCATGGCAAGCACTTCACCAGCTGAACCATCTTGCCAGCCTGAATACATTTTTAATAGGAAAATATTGATTAATTATGTCTTTGCATTTACTCTTGATACAGCCTAAAAGCTTATTGTAATGTTGCTTAAATTAAATCAATACTTGGGAAGATGTTTACACTGAACCACTTATAAAATCATTTTTCCTTTTAGATAAAGAGTAATTGAAGCTTTGGTTCCATATAGATCTAGATATACTATATATGTGTATGTTATATATATGCATCATGCATATGATATATATAAATTATCGGTAACCTCTTTGCCTGCTTAACATGAGAACTTAAGGCTAATGCTTTATTGTCATTGTAGAGATTTATTTATTTATTTATTTATTTATTTATTTATTTTACAGCTTGGATCTGAGACACAAGGCTTTCTGTTTGCTAAGCAAGCATTGTACCATTGCACTTAGAAATCCATTTCAGGACTGACAAGTGAATACAACATCAAGTGAATATATTTATCTATGTTCTTGTTAGAGCTCTAACAGACATTGAAATTCTTCAAACAGAGAAAGTTTCAGATTCAAGAACCTTGCACACTTACAATGCCTATCTTAGGAAACAATTAGAATTTTGTTCCTTGGTGGGCTCAGTACAAGCCACTAACATGTTCCTGGTAGCTGGCAGGTGCTGTCTGGCAGCACTTTGTTTTTAGGTCATTGATAGTTTCCTGGGCCATCCTTAGCATTAAGAAACTGTAAGGTAGAGTAATCTAATTTACTAGTAGTCTAACTTTGGAACTCAGATTGAGTCAATATCATTCAGCTATATGATTTTTTAAAATTCTTAACATTTAATGGGGCTTTTGGGAGTGTGAATCAGTAAAGTGCTTTCCTTGCAAGCATGAGGACCTAAGTCCAGTTGCCAAACATATAAAAACGCTGTCCATGGTGGTGGTTTTTTTTTGTTTGTTTGTTTGTTTTGTTTTGAGACAGGGTCTCTCTGTGTAGCCTTGGCTGGCCTGGACTTACTTTGTAGACCAGACTGGCCTCGAACTCACGAAGACCCGCCTGCCTCTGCCTCCCGAGTGCTGGGATTAAAGGCATGCGCCTCTAGGCCCGGCTGGTGGTGCTTTCTTGTAATCCCAGCGGGAGAGGTGGGCTGCCCACTTTAGCCTAATTGGTTAGCTCCAGAACAAGAGATGAACATGTTCCAGAGTAGAACAACTTCAGTGCACATATTCTAAAAAAGTTTGTTGGACATTTTGTGTGTTGCTTTTTATTTGTTGGGCGTGTTGCTTTTTATTTGTTGGGCACTATTCTAATAGTTTGAAAACATTATTTCATTCACAGCTGTAATCTAGCACTCAAGAGGCTGAGACAAGAGGATTGCCAGCTTGAAATATCAGGAATATAGTTATTATGACTGGATCTATAATATCCCTACAGGCTTATCTAGTTATTACTTACTACCCACTGGGTGGTGCTATTTTAGGGTTTGTGGGGCTTTACTTGCAGAGGTAGATCATAGGGCAGGAGCCTTTTAAGTGTTAGAGCCTGGCCTCCATTTCTTGTGTCTGTTGCTCCTCTTCTTCCTCCTCTTTTTTTTTTTCTGAGACAGGGTTTCCACATTGTTGTCAGGCTAATGTGAAACTTACTATGTAGCCCAGACTAGCCTCTGATTCATGGCTGTCCTCCTGCCTCAACCTTCCAAGTGCTAGAATTACAGGCATGACCACCAGACCCAGATTTGGTTTCTGCACTTTGATGTACAGTGTTATAAGCACTCTCTGCAAGCTCCAGCCTCCGTCCCCATTAGCCACGTGCTTTCTCATGATGGACTGATAGACCTGGAAACTGAACCAAAACAAACCTCTTCTCTTTTAAGTTGCTTCAGTCAGGTATTTTGTCATAGTCACAAGAAAAACAACACAATTATATTAAATACTTGTAACAGTCCTGTGAAATTTGTCTTATTTCTCGTGGTTATGATCCCTACCCAAGTACTTTGTATCTTTAAAGTTGTTTCCAGTCATCTCTCAATAATAAGCTTAAAAAGAAAACTTTCTGGTTCACTAATTTTTAAATGGAAGTTACAGTAAGGCTATCATGAGATTTAGTGGGATGGTAAGGGCTCTCTATTTGCTACTATTTTTTCTGAGAAAACCAAAACTTTATGGCAAGCCACTACTTGCTTACCCAGATGTAACAACTAGAGCAGTAAGGGACATTCCCTCTGGAGCAGTCCTGCTTATTCCTGAAGAGCTCAGGGTGGTTCAGTGACAGCAGGCTCAGCATGTTTGAGGGTAAATGAGACATGAGTTGTCACAGTCTGTCTTCTGTATTTCAGTCTACAGCTTATTCAAAAATCACAAGTCATCTTTTTAGAGAAGATTTACCTATATGTATGCACATGTCAGCCTGTGTGAGTTTATGTGCACTGCATGTGTCCAGGAATCCATGGGGGTCAAAAGAGGGCATTGGTTTTCTCCTTCCATCTTGTAGTTTCTGGGGATCAAAGTCAGGTTATCAGTCTTAGCAGCAAACAGTTGCTGAGCCATCTTACAGCTTCTTATCACTGCTTATTTACTGTTACTGTGCTTTGATTTTCACTCATCTCCATGCTTATTTTACCTATTGTTGCTGTGGTTTAGGGTATGGTCTTGGCTCAAAAGGGTTCCTGTGTTAGGAGTTTAGTCCCAAGTTTGGTGGGACTTTTTAAAAGTTAGTGTACTAAGAGGTCTGTAGTGAGGTTCTACCCTAGAAAAGGAACGTTGGTTTCCCAAACAAATTCTCCAAAGAGTGAATTGTTAGGACCCCTGGCTGTGTACTTGTTATCTGCCTTGTATTCCGGATGATCTCTCTCATGTGCTACTGCTGTTTGACACTTAAGCAATGACACTGGTTCTATGTTTTTGAGTCTCTCAAACTGAACTAAATAAACTTTTCTTTTTAAGGCAGGGTATTATTATGTAACTAAGCTAGCCTGGAACTGTGAAACTAGACTAGCCTTGAACTTGTGGTGATCCTCTCCCTCTGCCTCTTGAGTTGCAATTCCCAGATAAACAAACCTCTTTATAGCCAGGCACAGTGGCACACACCTGTAATCCCAGCACTCCAGAGGCAGGCAGATCTCCATGAATTCAAGGCCAGCATGGTTTACAAAGCGAGTCCAGGGAAACTCTATCTCAAAAAAAACCAACCAATCAACCAAACAGACTTCTTTATAAAGTTAGTTTGCCCCAGGTGTTTTATTATAATGAGTAAATGGATTCATGTAGGTTTATTTTTTTTTTAAGAATTCACCTATTTTTATTAAGTATATAGCTGTTTTCCTGCGCATGAATGTAAGTACATGTATAGACGGCCCTCAGAGGCCAGAAGAGGACGTTGGATTCCCTGAAAGTAGAGTTGTAGATGATTGTGGGCTGCTGTGTGGGTACTTGCAGCTGAACCCAGGTCCTCTTGCAAGAGCTGCAAGTGCTGTTAATTGCAGAGTCATTGCTCTAGATGCTGTATGTTTATGAGTTCTCCAGTTTTCTCTCTGTTACTGATTCATATTTTATAAATGTAGCTTACTGAGATAGTTCATCTGGAATATTTTCTTGGTAAGACTTTCTACTGTTTCTAATTCGAATTAGTGAGCTTTCCACTTCTTAAGTTTGAGTTTGCTTTTTATATCAGCAGCATTCTTTGAATTGAAGTTCTCTGGTGACTATGCTGCCCAGTGTATTCAATAGGTAAATCCTCAGTTTATCTGCTCAGGGAGCACGGCATAGCTCCACCACCACTCTGAAAGTAGAAGTTTAGTTGACTACAGTAGTGGATTTGGGCCCATTGATCAAACAGACAATTAAAAACAGTCACCTTACCTGCAGTAACTACTATAAAGCCTGAGTACTGGGTACTACTGTGAACTACTGAGGTCAGAGGTGGAAGGGATGGAGTCTGAGCAAGGAAAGATAGTGCTGTATCATCTGAGAAGAAAACACCAGAAGAGGGAATTAGATGATGGAGGGGAAGTATTGTTAGAATCTACAGGCTATGGAGTGTTACAATTGAAAGCCTAAAGGGCAGGGAATGGGAAGGGATAGAGGAGAACAAGGTGGAAATGAAAAGGGAAGGACAAGGGTTGTGGAGAGCAAGAATGGTAGAGTACAGATTAGCTTGGGCACAGAAACAAGATGTTGAAACCAAAACCACTTAGAGACATTTCATGCAGGGTTGAAGGTTTTAAAACATTTCAAACAGTGAAAATAGTAGATAAAGGTATATCATAGCGTTAGACAGTAGTTCTTCCTTGTTAGGATGGGTTTCTAACCCCTCCCTGTGATGCTTCTTGCAGTGAACTGTGCTGATAGGAGAGGTGCCATTTGCAATCCCAGTTCAAGCTCTGGTTGCAGTGTCCCACTGGAGTTCAAGTACCTTTGGGGTTGAGTTTGTGTTTACTCACCAGTAGGTGTCAGCCCTTCCTTGTGTTTTCCCCATCCCTCAGCATGGCTTGTTGTTTTGGGGGTTGTTCCCCATCTGTTATTCGATGTGTACTTGATGGTCACACTTCTTTTGCCTGGGATTCTAAGTCTAAGGTGCTGATGCAAACACACATATCTGCTGGACATGTTGGGCTTTTGTTTACTTTCTGGACTAGACATGTTTATCTTGCTAGGGCTGTTTGTTGGCATCTGGCTCCAAGTAGTTAAAAATCAGACTAGCTCACATGTAGGAATTGGGTAGTTCTGGCACACCAGAAACCAGTAAGTCTTCCATTCTTTTTCCCTTAATCTTTGTTTTGTTTTGAGACAGGGTTTCTCTGTGTAGCCCTGGCTGTCCTGGACTCACTTTGTAGACCAGGCTGGCCTTAAACTCAGAGATCCATCTGCCTCTGCCTCCCAAGTGCTGTGATTAAAGGCGTACACCACCACCCTCCAGCTTTCTCTCTTTCTTTAATGAAAGGCTCTGGGTTAATATTAAGCTACAATTTTTAAAATTCAGGTAATTTATACTCTACCTTAGACCGTGGTTCGTACTTTCTTTGAGCCTTAACACCAGCCAGAGATAGAAGCTTACAACTTTTTCTGATTTTTACTGAGCATCTGTCTTGGGTGGGCACTGTGTTTGGCCTTTTGGAATCCCACATAGAGGTTTAGATTTGTTGGACATCTCATTTCCTATCATTAGTTAATTTGGTTTTGGGGGTTTGGTTTTGTTTTTATCGTTTGAAGACAGTCTGGCTGTGCAAGCCTGAGCAGGCCTCACGTTCAGTATCTTACTTTCTCAGTTGAATGCAGGATTACAGATATACACCTCCATGCCTGGCACCTGGCCTCACATTTGACCTAAATGTCTCCCTGTCTCCAACAGGTTCAATGTTAAACAGCTGCTGCTTTTTAATTCTCAAACCCAAGACTTCCCACATGTGAAGCAAGTGTTCTACCACTGAGCTGTACCTTCAGCTTCTGCTTATTTTTGACAAACGTCTACAGAGAAAAAGCTGCTCACACAGCAGAGAAGACACTAAAGAAGCTTCATGAGTGGCATTTTATGAAGAACTTCCAGATAGGCTAAATAATGACAGTTCACTGCAAGTTGGGCCTAGAAAGACTAGTCTTCTGTTTTGTACCTGTTACTGGAGTCTCGGGGCAGTGAGTGAAAAAAGACAGAGTCTGGGGTGTGATAGCATGAACAATAGCACTCTTATAAGAAGATTAGTGTGCTGGTACAAGTCTCTGGCTGGTGTGCAGAGTAATGAAAAAGTTTATTTTGACAGCTTTGTAGAGCTTTCATTGCATTTATGGACCAGCAGGTTTCTGGAAGTCCTTGTTTTTCCTGATGATTTCACTTAATTATGTTCTAAGAAGATTGAGATGCTAGTTTTTTATTTTTATTTTATGATTGTGTGTTAGTCTCCAAGTATGTTATGTATGCTCAGTGCCCATGGAGACCAGAAGAGGGTGCCAGATCCCCCGAAACTAGAGTTGCAGACAACTTGGCAATTGTAAGCTGCCAAGTGGTTGCAGGGAACCAAATTGGGGTCCTTCTGAAGAGCAATCAGTGCTCTTGACTGTGTAACCAGCTCTGCAGCCTCTACATAATGACTTAACACACCTCGTATATGTGTTTACATCATTAACTACTTATTGTGCTCTGCAGAGTTAGATATCAGTTATTTTCCTTCAGCTTGCAGACCTTAGTGTTTGTGGTGGTGCACATTTATGGAAGTAAGTCCTCAGATTCTGTGGGAATAGCAAGGGCTTTATTTTGTCTTTGAATCTGTTTGTGTGAGACATGTTTGTGTTGTGTTGTCAGTGTAATGCTGGCCTTAGAAATTGAGTTGGGAAGGTTTCTTGGCTTGTTTTCTGAAAGTGATTGTAAGGGACTGGCATAATTTCTTACGAAGAGACAAAGTCTGCATAGAAATAGGTATAAATGTGTGTGTATCTGTATGCCTAAAAATAGTTACCTGTGAACTAAGAATTTAAGCTGGATGTGGTAGCTCGTTCAGGCCTGTAATCTAAGCACTTGAGAGACTGAGACAAGATTGTCTTGATCAAGGCTAGCCTAGGCTTCATAGTGAGGTCTAGGCCAGCCTAAACTACAGTTTGAGACCTGTCCCAAACAAGAAGAAAAAAACTTGAGAAAGGACTAGCAAGATGGTTTAGTTAGTAAAGTATTTCTGTGTAAGCACAAGAGCCTACACTCACATTCCCAGCAGCCACACAAAAAAGCCAGGCATGGGAGGCAGAGAGGGAAATCCCAAGCTCACTAATCAGCCAACTTAGCTGTATCATTGAGCTCCAGGGGTAGTGTGAGATCTTGTCTCAAAACAACAACAATGACAACAACAAACAAACAAACCACAAAAGAAAAAAAACGTTGGGGCCTGGAGAGACAGCTCAGCAGTTAAGAGCACTGTCTGCTCTTCCAGAGGTCCTGGGTTCAATTCCAGGCAACCACACGGTAGCGCACAGCCATCTGTAATGAGATCTGATGCCCTCTTCTAGCATGCAGGTGTACGTACAGGTAGATCACTTATACATAAAAGATGAATAATGAAAATAAATAATTGCCTTAAAAAATACATTGGAGAGTGACCTAAGAAAAACATAAGGGCTGGAGAAATGACTCAGAGGTTAAGAGTGCTTGCTGTTCTTCCAAAGGTCTTGAGTTCAACTCCCAGCAACCACATGGTAGCTGGGAACCATCTATAGTGAGATCTGGTGCCCTCTTCTAGTATGCAGGTATGTATGCAGGAAGAGCACTGTATACATACATACATACATACATACATACATACATACTTACTTCTTGGGGGAAAAAAGACATACAATGCCAATTTATGACTTCCACATGCGCGCACACACAAGACGCGTCAGTATGCTTGAAAGACCTGAGTTTGATCCCTAGCATCCATCTAAAAAGAGCCTGGATGTGGTAGTGGAACATTCTTTTAATACCAGTACCAGAGAGGTGGGGGGACAGGTGGACCCTTGGGTCTTCCTGCCCAGCCAATTTAGCCTTCTTGATGAGTTCAGACCAGAACCGAGAAACCTGGTCTCTGCAAGGAATGACACCCAAGGTTGTCCTGTGGCCACACTCCTGTGTGAAATGTGGGACTGGCTAGGGATCAAACCAAGTGCTTCGTGCATAGTGCTGAGGGCAGAACCAAAGGCTTTGGTGCTTGTACCAGAGAAGTGCTTTAGCACCAAATTATGCCAACCTGAGTAAAGATTCCTTATCATCCTTTAATTTCTGTAGGGTCTGTAATGACACCAATCTAACATTACTAATACTGGCAATTTTTTTCTTGGTCTGGCAGTCTAGCAGTTTGTTGATTCTCTAAATATTTTCAAAGAGTTAGCTTTTAGTTTTATTGATTTTTGTTTTATTATTTTTCTGCTTTTAATTTTCTGGTTTCTGTTCTTTATTGCTTTCTAAGCTTGCTTTTGATTTAATTTGTATATGTATATGTGTGTGTATATATACACACACACATTCTTTTGTAGTGGTATGGATCAGATATAGACTCTTGTGCATGGAGGCAAATGCTCTACCTCTGAGTTATATACCTATCCTTTGGCTCTATTACTGATTTGACACTAATAGTGTTTTGGGAAACATACTTAACATTTTTGGTCTGTTGTATTTTCCTTTTCATTCCATGCCATGTGTCTTTAAATTTTCCTTTAACCTGTGGTTTATAATGCATTTGGAGCTTTTCCAGAGAAACTTTTCTTTTCTTTTGAGACAGGATCGCATGTAGCCCAGACTGGCCTTGATTCTTCTGCCTTTGCTTCCCAAGTGCTGGAATTGCAGGTGTATGCCTAGTTGCAGATAACTGTCATTACCAGTGTCTAACAATTCTATCTTAGCTAAAGAACAAATATGTTGTATGATTTCCATCTTAGTGTTTGACTCAGTAGGGATCTGTGTTGGTGAGTCTCTGCCCATATGATAGGAACTTAGCTTCTGTTGGGCACAGTGGTATGCACACTTATAGTCCCTGCACTTGGGAAGTAGAAATAGAAGGGTCTGAAATTCAAGGTCATCCTCTTCTGCACAGTGACTTTGAAGCCAGCCTGGGCTGCATAAGACCATGCTTGTCTCAACAGAATCCCCAAGCCCCACAACAAAAACAAACTCTTATTTTGTAGTTGGGTGGAATGCTCCATCATGTTGATTGATAATGTTCCGGTGCTACTGATGCGAATGCTAAGGTCTCTAAGTGTGACTGTGGGATGATTTGTTCCTACTTTAGTTCTCCTGGTTCTTCCATGTTGGGTGATGTATTTATGAAGACTTGTGTTCTTGACGAGTAGACTCAGCATTTATCTCTGGAGTGCTCCCATGCTCTAAGATCTACTTCAGCTACTAACGCCTCCTTTTGTGTGTGTTAATGTTTGTATTCTGTTCTTTTAGTGTTAGCCTTTCTGTGTCAGCATGTTTAGAGGAGATTCTTGTAGATGGTGTACAGTTGAGTCAACTTAAACTTGCAATTTTACAATTTATTTCAGTTTTACTGGCTTCTTTAAGCCATAAACATTTCTCCTTTTTTGGATGTTTTTGTGTTGTCTTTGTTTCTTGAGACAGGGTTTCTCTGTTTAGCCTTGGCTGTCCTGGAACTCACTTTGTAGACCCAGGCTCAAACTCAGAGATCTGGCTGCCTCTGCCTCCCGAGTCCTGGGATTAAAGGCGTGCACCACCACTGCCGCCCCTCATAAACATTGCTTGCATTGATTTCCCCCCGCAAGTTTTAAAATTTTGTACAGTTTGTGTGCCATCGTACTGTAAAAAGACACTGGCTACTCATCCACCGTGGCTTACACTGATGTTGGTAGTTTTTGTTTTTGCATTCCTATCTATTTTTTAAAAAGATTTATTTATTCATTATTATATATACAATGTGCTGCCTGCATGTACACCTGCACGCTTGAAGAGGGCATTAGATCTCATTATAGATGGTTGTGAGCCACCATGTGGTTGCTGGGAGTTGAACTCGGGACCTTTGGAAGAACAGCCTCTTAACCTCGGAGCCATCTCTCCAGCCCTCCTATCTATTTTTATAGCTAAAGGAGGAAATTCATTTTTATATTCTCATATAATTTGGTTTTGGCTACTTGTCCTTTATTTTTGAACCCCTCGATCCCTCTGCTATCATTACCCATTAATTGTTAGGACTTCTCTTAACAATTTTAAATTGTTCTGTTTTGCTCTCTTCTAGCAATAAATTCTCCTCATTTTGTTGTCCAACCTGGGACATAGTTTCACTGGATACAGAATTTGAGGTTGACAGTTTGATACATAGCTGTTTAACGTTGTCTTACCGTCTAACCTCTGCTTTCTAAACGTCCACATCACTTCAGTTGTCATTCAGCACATGACTTTGCTCTAGTTGATCCAACATCTCTTCAGCTTTGATTTCAGTAGTTTGGCTATGGTGTGTGTGTTTGTGATTTTTTTTAATTTTTACTTATTTTATGTGTATTGGTTTTTTCTGTACATGTGTGTCTACGCACCAACAACACGCATGCCTAGTGTTCATGGAGGCCAGAAGAGGGTGTGAAATTCCCTAGGAGAGAAGTTACATATGGTTTTGAGGCACCATGTGGTGTTCTGAAGAGCAGCCAGTGAGTGCTCTTGCTGCTCAGTATCTTCCCCAGCCCTACTTGTGAGTTTCAGTTTTCCCTCTGGGGTTCACTGAGCTTTTTGAAACTAAATGTGTCTCACACATAGGAGGCCTCAGCTCTCACACATGCACATGCTTCTCTTAAATACCAGTGTCATCTTTTCTATCTGAATTTCCAGTGCTATATATACAGGACTCTTCCTCTATTTCCTGTGCTGTGCCTCAAATCTAAGACCTTGTGCATGTTAAAAGAGCTTTCTACCACTGAACTACAGTCCCAGGCCTCAGATGCTCGTGTTGTTTTTGTTTTTATTTTTAATGTTTTGAGGGAGTTTTTTCTTTAAAACATTTTTGGAACTTTGTGTGTGTGTGTGTGTGCGCGCGCGCGCGCACGCTTGTGTACATGCATGCATCTCTGTCAGGGTAAGGTGGATTTTGTTTAGAAAGCAGAGGGTTAGAAGGTAAGATTATGTTAAGTAGCTAAGAATCAAACTGTCAACCTCAGATTCTGTACTCATGCACATGTACCACAGCCCATGTATGGAAGCTGGAGAACAGCGTGTGGAGTTGGTTCTCTCTGCCCATCTTCACATGGGTCCTGGGGATCAAACTCAGATTGTTAAGCTTGGCAGCCAGTGCTTTACTTGCTGAACTATCATGATGGCCCCTCCATCAACTTATTTATTTATTTATTTATTTATTTATAGTCAGAATCTCATCTATAGCCCTGAGTAGCCTGGAACTTGGTGTGTAGATCAGGCTGGCTTCAAACTCACAGATATTGGCCTCTGTGTCTGCTTCCAGAGTGATGTGGTTAAAGTGTGTACTGCCATGCCCAGCTTCCATCAACTTCATTTGTTCCCCATTCTCTTTAAACCTTTCCTCTAAAAGTCTGTTTTCTACTTTATGTGGTAATTTAAATAGATACTATGTGCTAACATGTTTTTAAAACAATAAACAAGCTGGGCAGTGGTGGTGCATGCCTTTAATCCCAGCACTTGGGAGGCACAGACAGGTGGATCTTTGTGAGTTCAAGGCCAGCCTGGTCTACAAAGCAAGTCCAGGACAGCCAAGGCTACACAGAGAAACCCTGTCTTGGAAAAACAAAAATAAAAAGATAAAACAATAAACAAAAGAAATAGAATGAAAACAGTGAGGTGTTTGAATTAACAGTTTTTAACTAGTTTTCAGAATTTAAAAGTAACTGAGGTGTCCTTTGTGAAGATTGTGAGATGGTGGCATCTATGTCTCTGTCTCCCTCCCTCTCCCTCTCCCAGACACACATACACACACACTTGCGCGTGCTCACGCACACATGGTGATTCTGATATGCGTTGATAAATTCTGAACATAAAGTCCCGTAAATCCTTTGTTTTTTGTTTGTTTTTTTGAGACAGGGTTTCCCTGTGTAGCCTTGGCTGTCCTAGACCTGCTTTGTAGACCAGGCTGGCCCTCCAAACTCATAGCAATGCACCTGCCTCTGCCTCCCGAGTGCTGGGATTAAAGGCATGCGCCGTCACGCCCGGTGGAAGTCCCACAAATCTTAGAAGCCATAAACTTAACCTTTCCTATGTGGTATCAGGAGCGATAAAAACTAAATTCTCCCCAAGTGAGCCTGGACTGGTGCACTTATGGACATCTGTAAATTATGCATATGCTGAGGCATTTCCTTCTGAGCAGGACTACTGCAGACAGAGTGTCTCAAAGAATTTATTGATATCAGTCTGGTCATCCTTGTTGAAACCAGTGTTTTGGACAAGGTCACAGATGGCAGTTGCCGCGCCTCGCTCGACCGGCAAGAAAGACGCGACCACCGGTTCTTCTCCTAAGCAGCTTTACTCAGGCCTTCTTTTTCTGAAAATGCCCCCAGCCACTCCCCTCACGCTCATTTATACCACCCAAACAGCCAGTCACACCAAGCCACGTCTCACGCACTGATAGGCTCGCGAGCAGCGGGCCTTTTTCAAATAAGGGGTTGTTTAAATCGAGGTGGCTCCGGCTGCATGCCAGGCGCCATGTGGAGGCGGGGGTCCACAAAGGGCTCTGTGGCTCCCCACAGTTCCTCCCTTTTGTTTTATTAGCACTGACGCAACAGGTGAGAGTAGAGGTCTGATCTCCAGGAGGACACTGATGTATTACAGCCCACAATCTAAGCCCTCCACCAGATTGAGTTCTGAACCCGTCCTGTCGAATGGACACTGATGTACAACAGTACTCAGCCAAAGCCCTTCACTTGGCTCAGCACTGGACCCATCTGGTACCTTTTTTCTGGAGGTGGGTTCTGGGGTACCAACCCACATGCAGTAGGACTTGCTCCCCAGGAGGCCATTAACTGCAATCAGTGTACCTCCTGTGCAGTGCTCTGCCTTGCACCCTGAGCATGACGAGATGATCAGTTCTTCAGGACCGACAACCACACTTGTGGAGATTGCCCCGCCTCAACTGCTGCAAATGCCTGAGCCATCATTACTTGAGTACGCATCTGAGATACACGTAAACAACAAATACACCAAAAGCATACCACATATACTGCAAGCATCAAGAACCCCAGGGCTCCCGCCCACTCTTTCAGGTGGTTCATCGCTGCCGCCATCCATGAAGAGAAGCTCGTGGCAAGGGACAGGTCCACGCACGTGGAATTAATAGCTGCAGTCACGATACACAGGTGGTTGAGTGTCTGTTCGAGAATGGCTGACCAATTTCCCTGGAGTTGATCTGATAAAAACTTAGATTAGCGGCTCGGGTATAATTTTCATGAACCATCATAACTACCATTATATAGGATGAACAAAAAGGGGGGCCAATTTGCTCTTCCAAGGGTACAAAGAGCAATTCTAAACTAGCATTTGAGGTAAATAAACGGGGAAAAGCTTGTGCATCATGTCGAATCGGCATCGGCTTCAGGAAAACTGACAGTATCCCCCATTGGGGTTCCCGACTATGAATGCGCGGGAGGAGGGTTATCATCCACAGGATCCACAGGAAGATCATCTCGATGGCACCTACGGACGAGGCGTTCCGGAACCCACACCGGGTCGGTTGCTGTCTGGGGAAAAACACAAACAGATCCTCTCGCCCACGCCAGGACTGGATCAGGGCCGTGCCATACACCAGTCAAGACATCCTTCCATTTCACCAAACCTTGTCCACAAGGCACAGTGGAGGAATGGCGATCAGCAGCGGATCGTTCATCTATATCCAGATTTAAAAAATTTAAAGTAAACAGGGCTAAAGCTATTCTTTCTTTCGGGGTGCGGCCATTGCCTATTCCCCCTTTTTGTTTTATTAAGCATTCCTTTAAGGTCCTGTGAGTGCGTTCAATTATTCCCTGTCCTTGAGGATTGTATGGCAATCCATGTTTTAATGTCACTTCCATATGTTCACAAAAGGAAGCAAAAGATGCTGCTGTGTAAGCAGGGCCATTGTTGTTTGTTTTTAGTTGTTGTGGTTTCCCCCATGCAGCCCACGCCTCAAGGCAGTGGGTCATCACATGGGAAGCCTTTTCCCCTGTCAAGGGAGAAGCAAAAATGATACCTGAGCAGGTATCCACTGATACATGCACATATTTTAATTTTCCAAATTCTGCGAAATGAGTTACATCCATTTGCCAAACTTGTAACGGCCGAAGCCCACGAGGATTCACCCCATAGGACGGAGGATGGTGATGGATAACACATTGTGGGCACAGAAGCACCACTTCTCGAGCATCCGCTCGGGTTATGTGAAATTCAGCCTGTAAGGTCCGGGCATTAACATGAAACTTAGAATGAAATTCTTTTGCTAACTCCAAGCTAGAGGCCATGAAGGCAAATTGCATGCGGATGCATCGATCAACTACATCATTACCAATAGACAGAGGACCAGGAAGACCTGTATGAGCTCGAATGTGCTGTACAAAAAAGGGTTTATGTCTTTCCCTGATTATTGTCTGCAATTCTTTGACTATTTCAAAAATGGGACTCTTATCACTGATATTCCCCGCTACTTCCAAGGTCTTTACTAGATTCACAACATAATTAGAATCAGAGATTAAATTAAAGGGTTCCGGATGTCTTTTGAAAACTTCTAAAACAATTTGCAACTCAATTTGTTGAGGTGATGTAGGATGGAATTGTATGAGGATTGGTTTTTGACCTTCAACTAAGAAAACCCCACAACCGGTCTTTGATCCATCTGTAAAGATATTAACAGCTCCACTAATGGGCTGGGATTGAGTAATTTTTGGAAACACTACTGGATGTACCTTAAAGAAGGTCATCAATGGATGTTTAGGATAATGATTGTCAAAATACCCATCAAAACTAGTTTTTAAAATAGCCCATTCATCAACTGTTGCAAACAAAACTTGAAGTTGGTGACTATCATAAGGGACAATAATTCTTTCAGGGACCATACCGAAGAATTGTAAACTCTGTTTTAGGCCTTCCATGGCTAATTTTGCAATGGCTGTGGGATAATGATCTATAGTTTTTGCAGGAGAACATTTTGGGTGGATCCATAATAAAGGTCCATCTTGCCATAGAATTCCTGTAGATTGGTCTGATGTTTGTAAAATGCACATTTGAATGAGAATTCCTTCTTTTATTCTATTTAGGCAAGCTTTCTGCAATTCCTGATTAACTTTATCTAAAGCCTTTCGTGCTTCTTCATTTAATTGTCAAGGGGAATTCAAATCACTGTCCCCCGCTAGAATTGCAAATAATGGCTTTAAGATATAATTTGGAATCTTTAAATAAGGTCTAATCCAATTAATATCACCTAACAATTTCTGAAAATCATTTAAAGTATGTAGGCAATCCAGGCGTAACTGCAGTTTTTGGGGGCAAACTTGTCTTGGTAGAATCTTTGCTCCTAAATAACTCACTATGGTGTCTTGTTGTACCTTCTCAGGGGCTATAGACAATCCCCTTTGTCGCAGCAATTGGTCTAGTTCGGAGAAAGCTGTATGCAAAAGGGTTTCATCATTGTGTGCCAGAAGGATGTCGTCCATATAGTGGATACATCTTAATTTGGGCTATCTTTTCCTCAATGGCTCAATAGCTTGTCCTACATAAAGCTGACACATCATAGGACTATTAGCCATACCTTGTGGCAACACTACCCATTCATATCTCTGATCTGGCTTTTCATGATTCCAAGAAGGAACTGTGAAAGCAAAACGTTCCCAATCCCTTTCATTTAAAGGAATGGAAAAAAAGCAGTCTTCGATATCAATAACAATTATGGGCCAATTCTGAGGCAGGGTAGAAAGTAGCAGGAGCCCACACTGAATTGGTCCCATCACTTGCATTTGCTCATTAATAGCTCTTAAGTCATGCAACAGCCTCCATTTTCCAGACTTCTTTTTTAATAACGAAAATGGGGGTATTCCAGGGTGACACAGAAGGTTGAATATGTCCTAAGCTAAGCTGTTCCTGAACAAGGGTTGTGGCTGCCTGTAATTTCTCTGAGGAAAGTGGCCACTGGGGAACCCATACAGGGTCCTCAGTCTTCCATGTAATGGGAGTCCCCTCCCCAGCGGCCCCTAAGAAAAACCCAAACCCTCTTTCCCTTGTTTTTGTTTTGGCTCTATAGGAGAATGCCGTCCCTGGAGATATTTTCCTAGGCCAAAACTGGGATGATAACCCATATGGTTCATTATTCCCTGTGATTCTTTCGAGTATTCATTAGTTAGTCTAAAGCCCAAGTCTTGTAATAAATCTCTTTCCCATAGGGTGACCGGCAGGTCAAGGACATAGGGCTGAATTTCTCCAGCATGACCCTCCTGACCCTGCCATTTTAGCATTGTGGAACTCATGTCAGGGGCTTTGGCATATCCCAGTCCTTGCAAGATCTGTGAAGAAATTTGAACGGGCCAAGCAGTAGGCCAGTCCTTTTTGGCAATAATGCTGCGGTCGGCTCCGGTATCTAGCAACCCTGAAATTCTTTTACCCTCCACTAACAGATCCAAAATCGGTCTCTTATCCAATTGCAAAGAGAGGAAAGTTAAATCAACTCCACTGGACCCAAAACCTTTCTTTCCTCTCTCTTGTTTAGCTGATGGAAAATTAGTATGTAGACTAGGGAGAATCACCAGTTGTGCTATGCAATTGCCTGGTGATATGGCCACAATACCGTGAGGCGAGGAAACCATAATCTTAATAGTACCATAATAATCGAGGTCAATGATGCCTGGATGTACTATTAACCCTCGGAGAGCAGTGGAGGACCTCCCAATCAAGAGCCCCACTGTTTGAGGCTTCAGGGGTCCTTTGAAGTCAGTCTCTATTAATTGGACACCCATTTGGGGGGTTAATACAAGTCTGGTGATGGAACGGAGGTCCAACCCTGCGGAACCCGAAGTGTCTCTCCGTGGTTTTTGGGACGACGGAGAGATGGCCACCTCTCCTCCTCCCAGCTTTCCTGGTTCCCATTGTCCACGGCCCCATATATTTGCGGGCCCTGGGGACGTAGACCCCGCTGTCCATTTTTTGGACAAGCTCCACCATAGCCAGGTGTCAAAGGCTGACCATTAATATCTTTCACCGATCTACACTCACTTGCCCAGTGGTTTTCCTTTTTGCATTTGGGGCACAAACTTGGTTGTCTCGGTTGAGTGTTTCCTCCCCCTCCCTGTCCACTTCCTCTCTCAGGGCATTGTCTTTTTAAATGTCCATGTTTGCCACACTTGAAACAAGCGCCAGGGGGAGCAGACTTCCTTCCTCTCGAGAGCTGTACTACTGCAGCGGCCAGTCCAGCGGCTCAGTTCTCGACAAACTTTCATCCAGGCTTCTATTCCCTTGCCCTTATAAGGAGTGATGGCAGCACGGCATTCCTTTGTGCATTGTTCATACACTAGCTGCTTAACCAGGGGCATGGGGACATCTGGGTCCCCGAAGATTCTCCCTGCTGCCTCAACCATGCGGGCAATGAAATCAGAAAACGGTTCTGTGGTACCTTGGATGATCTTGGTCAGGTTCCCACTTACCTCCCCTTTATTGGGTAAGGCCTTCCATGCCCTAATGGCAATTTGGTTAATCTGCTCATACACTTGCATTGGATACCCTGTCTGTTGATTTGCAAATCGGCCCTGTCCTAGAAGCATGTCCCTGTCTCAGGCTGGATTTCCCGCCGCAGCATTAGCGGCGGCCTGTTCAGCGGCAAATTCTATTACAAAGGCCTTAAAATCAAGGTATTGACCAGGAGTGAGGCAGGCTTTAGCGAGGCTACCCCAATCCGTGGGCGTCATGCAGTGTCTGCTCAGCGCTTCAACCTGCGCCACTGTGAAGGAAGCCAAAATGCCATAGGCACGTACCGACTCGGCAAGGGACTTCACAATTTTGAATTCTAGGGGCTCATGGTAGCGCTGTCCCTGAGCATCCTGGAACACTGGAAAACCCAAGGCACCAGCTCTAACGTCCCTCCAAACTTGCCGGCAGAGAGATCGAGTGCTTGTAGTTGCCTCTGGCCCTGGATTAGGAATGTAATGAGGAGGCATGGTAACTTCCGCACCAGTTCTAGTCACTTCCTCCTTTGGCAACTTCCCCTTTTTAAATGGAGTCAGGTCTGAATACAAGGTGGACCTCTCCATTTTTTCTGCTAATTCCTCAGTATCTTCTTCCACATCTAAACTGTCGCTTGATGTGTCCCCTTTCTCTGACTTCAAAGACCTTTCTTCTTTGAGCTGCTCTAAAGCCCGTTTCCCTACTTCCAGAGCCTGTGAGCATCTGGTATCCTCCAAGCAACTGCGTACCAGCCTCCATATAGGTCTTATACCTCCTTTCAGATCGCCTTGTTCCCAGGCGAAGTCTAGATCTCTCCCTAACTTGTCCCAGCTCGAGGAGGCTAGTTGACCCGATACAGCAAACCAGGGGGCTACGGTATCACATTCTGATAGAAAGGTTTCCAAAGTTTTACTCTTTAATTTGATTCCCTTTGATTTTAACAGCTCTTGAAGAGCAGCGAAAACCGGAGGAGACTGTGACTCACCCATATTTTCACTTATTGGCTCCCTCCTGGAGACCTAAGAATTAGCTCCCTCCCGAGGACTTTCCCCTTCCCCAGGGGTCGTAAGCTCCACTTACCAGGAACTTACCCGCTGGCAATCCCTGACCACTTGGAGTTCTGAACTTGACGGTGGGGGAGTCGGGTCCCCGTACGGGCCACCACTTGCCCCGCCTTGCTCGACCGGCAAGAAAGATGCGACCACCGGTTCTTCTCCTAAGCAGCTTTACTCAGGCCTTCTTTTTCTGAAAATCCCCCCAGCCACTCCCCTCACGCTCATTTATACCACCCAAACAGCCAGTCACACCAAGCCACGTCTCACGCACTGATAGGCTCGCGAGCAGCGGACCTTTTTCAAATAAGGGATTGTTTGTTTAAATCGAGGCGGCTCCGGCTGCATGCCAGGCGCCATGTGGAGGCGGGGGTCTACAAAGGGCTCTGTGGCTCCCCACAGGCAGTGATATGTGATGCCATTTTTCACATGAGAGCTGTGTGACCCCACTCCCACCCCACCCCAAGGCTCCAAATTCATCTACTGAGATGATTCCCAAATGAGTGCTGTCTCTGGCCCAAAAATTAATCCAAATTAGTTGGTTTTGTGTCTGTCCATCCGACCATCTCCCCCCCCCCAAAAAAAATTTTAAAAATCCAACAACTTTACTGTATATTCTCTTGAATCCGTGGTTCTGTGTCTGGTCCTCCAGACAGGACTTGTAGTGCTTTGTATCTGCTGAGTGTTCACTAGCTGAGACCTTAGCATCCACCATGGCAGTTTCAGAGACCGTAGACTGCACAGTGGCTGCCTGCTCAAAAATGGTCAGTTGTCTCCTCTTAAATGCCAAAGAGATCTGAGGAATGGAAAGATAACTTCCCATGGAGCTGTCAGGTAATGGCTCTTCCTTGCTAGTCCTTTGCCTTAGTTAGTATGTGGCTTGATACTCCATGATCTGTGCTGACCCCAGTTTGATGCAGGCTCTTCTGTTGCTGACAAACAGTAACTGAGGGCAGAAAAGATGGTTAATACCTTGTAATAGTAGCAGAATGCATAACTTGGGTCGGGGTTTGCAGCTTGTATTTTACTAGCAACTGTTCTATTATCACCTTAAGCCCAAAGCAACAGTCTTCTCAAATAGTGTTGACATGGAAGCTCTCCAGAGCCAGGAGATCACTCCACAGGATGTCTGCAACCCGCCTGTTACTCCTCATGAGTGTGTTCCAGTAGAGCTCTCTACCATCAGAGTCTGTTTTTGAAGCCAAGGACAAAGGATCCCTCCCTGACCACTAAGAAACTGGATTACTGCTGACACTGCATGAACTCTAGAGATTGAACACCACTTCTGCCAGGACAGCACCTTCCAGTCAAGGGGTGCTGCTGGGGATCCCGAAGGCTGCTAGCTTTCTGAACTTGTCATGAGAGTGATGAAAAGGCAAAAGGGACAGAGAGTGGTGTTGGGGAAGAAAATCAGGTGAGTTTCTGCACAGGTTGTCGGGTAGACATTTATCCTTCATGAGTTTCTCCCCTTATTTTACCCCTCATGGTACATACAGACAGTATTACTCTGGTCTAGTTTAGCCAAAAGCTTGAGGTCAGTCCTATCAGATGATGAAACGGCTTTCTTACTAGAAGCAGCCAGCAAAATACATCTTGAAGAATTTTTAATATTGTCTTTACATTCACCTGATATTTATGCATCTTTCACCACATGCCCACATGGTGTCCTTAAGATGGAACTCTGAAATATAAGGGCAAAAAGAACCCCCAAGTTTCTTTTTTGTTGTTGTTGTTTATTTTTTTCAAGACGGGAGCTCTGGCTGTCTGGAACTTGCTCTGTAGACTAAGGTGGCCTTGAACTCAAAGATGAACTCATAAGATTTCTCTCTCAGCCTTGCCTCAAACCTTGAAGTCACTGTTGAACACATGTGCCTGCTTTGACAACTGCAGGCCATTCTTACAGAATATAAAATTAAATAATCCAACTAACAATGTAGATAGACACTGATCTCTGTGCTTAACAGGTTAAGACCTGCTTGGTGTTTCCCTGGTCTCATAAAAAGTTTGAAGATACAGGAAGCATGAAGCTGTGATTTCAGCCTGCATGCTTCACATTGGCGTTAACTCCTCAGGCAAGAATGGGACAGGGTAGTGTGGCCCTGCAAAATTGTCCAGCACACCTAAATATTCTTTCAACTACACTTCTTTGTTAGAGAACATTCAGTTAAGTCCTCCTGCCTTCTAGGGGTAATCTTGTCTTAAGTGCTGTATTTTTCATTTCTAGATTTATTTGTCTAATTGTTTGTTGAAACAGGGTCTCACTTTGTAGCTCCGACTGACTTCAAACTTGGGAGATTTACCTGCCTCTGCCTCCTAAGTGCTAGCATGTAAGGCATGCACCGCCGCATCTAGCCTCATTTCTAGAATTTATATTTGTTTGTTGAGGATAGTTTGCTTCTGCAAAGAACTTCTTTTGTGCTTCTTGTATTCCTGTGCATGCTTGTATTCCTAGTACTAAGAAGGGTGATGCAGGAGAATGGTGAGTTCAAAGATAGTGTGACCTACATAATAGTGAGACCTGTCTCAAAAACTAAAACAAAGGAAGAGGGAAGAACTTTTTAATCCATTTTGGTTTTAGTCTCATGAAACAGGATTGTAACTTTTAAAGTCTTTGATCATTTCAACATCTGGATCATCTCAGAATTTTCCATTTGTTTATCATCTTTTCTCTTGAAAATTGGTCACATATTTATTTTGTATTGAGTAATACTCGACTGTTTCCTGGATACCCTGAACATTTGAGAGTCTAGGTCTTTATTACATTTCCTGAAGATATCAGTTTGCTTTGCTCTGTTTCACCCTCAGCCTGGTTACTTCAGACTGAGTTTTTTCTGTGTTAGTTGTTCTGATGCTGATTTGCTTTTCAAAGCCTTTGTTAGGCTTAATAGCAGCACCAGCCTGGTAATTGCTAGTTTGTTTATATCTGAGCCATTACTGTGCTGCTTTATTGCCAGTGTGTGTGTGTGTGTGTGTGTGTGTGTGTGTGTGTGTGCGCGCGCGCGCGCGCGTGCGCAGATCAGGGTGAATTGGAAATTTACCTCAGCTCAAACACAGAATTTTAGGTTATTCTCCAGTTTGTATTGTGGAGTTACCTATCTGCCCATTCATCCATCCGTCTCCCCATTCTCCAAAGGCCAGTATTCTCTACCTTTTAAGTGGAAAAGGTTCCCCTCAACTACTTCCTACATGCCTTTTAGGGCAACATGATGAAAGAAAATGGTGAAAGGTTAGAGAAGAAAAGAACCCCCACTTTCTTCATGTTGTATTTTTTTTTTCCTGGTTGCTTTGTCTCAAAAGCAGGTTTTCTCATTTAGTTTTTGCTGACCACCCTGTCAAGTGTGGGTGTGGTGTGTGCACATCTGCACTTACCTGAGCTAGTGTGCAGTATGCATGAGGTTGGTATCCTCAATCAGTTCATGTTATTTTAAGTTAAGGTGTTTAGCTGGAAATGTGGCTTAATTGGTGGAGTACTTATCTAGCACGAGCAAGCCCTGGATTTAGTCCCTAGTACTGCATAAATCAGGCATAATAGTGAACATATGTAATATAAAGTTACAGGTTACCCTGAGTTACTTGAGACCTTATCTTAAAAAAATAAAAAATAAATCTCTCACTAAATCTGAGGCTGGCCAGCCCCTCGTTTTATTCTAAGAATTCCTTTTCTGGCTACTCTACCAGAAGCTAGATTCTTTCATAGTTTAGTCCATCTTGTTGCATTTCCATAATGAAACTGTTGTAGGTCAAATCAGAGAGAGAGAAAATAATGATAAATGGAAGACTAAGCAGTCCAGTGAGAATGTGTCTTTAAGTTTGGCTCCTGTCTGTCACTATCATCAACTTTTCAGAACTTTCAGTTAGTTGCTTTTTGCGTTTTGTCCCAGATTTTTGCTATAGTCAGTGAGAAAGATAAACCTCAATGGTATTCGGTTGGGAAACCCTCCTGCTAAGGAAAGCACTGAGCTCAGCAGAAAATTGAGGATGCCCTCTGTCTAGAAAGCTTCCTCTTTGCCTGGGGGTCCTGGGCCCCTACACCCTCTACCTCAGAAATGTCACAAAGCCCTTAGGGAAATTACTGGTCCAACTCCCTTTCTCCTGATTAGAACCCTTTCAGCAAGCACCTGGGATTCTTGAAATGCTTCCCTGTGCAAATGTGGCATCTCAGTATCTCAGTGCCTTAGCCCTCCAGCCAATGACCTTTGCCCACCCTGGATATCCTTACTCCCTCCCCCAAAGTTCTATATAACTTTCATTCACCCAATAAAATTGATCTGCTGCCCCAAAGCTGATACCAGGAGGTCATTTCCAGTCATGTTCGTAGTCACCAGTTTCCAGTTCATCACTCCTGTTCCCATGTTCCTCGGGACTGGTGGCCTATGGCCCTAGGAACAAAGGAGAGCCAGGCTTACATTTTTGGCCTATACCAGATGTCCAAGGATATTTTAACAGAACTAAGAGGAAGCTGGGTGTGGTAGTGCACACCTTTAATACTGGTACTCAGGGTAGATAGAGGCAGGCAGATCTCTTGAGTTCAAGGCTAGCCTAGACTACTAAGCAAGTTCCAGGCCACCTAGGGCTGCTCTGAGAAACCCTGTCTTGAAAAACCAAACCAAACAAAAAAAGAACTGGAAGGAAGAAAAGGTAATCTTGCAATTTACCACATGAAATTAAGCACCCTTTGAAGTATTGTTACTGAGTTAGACTTTGTCCTACATAAGCTCCATCCCATAGAGAGTGTTTCCCCACAGTTCCTTTCTGTTGCTCGGCTCTTACTGTTGAGCCTGGTTAGTTTTGCTGCTCATTGAACACGAGAATATGTAGGAGATTAGACACAGACCTAAAAGCTATACCTAAGTAGGAACTCAAAGCTGCATACAGAATGTTTGGCCTGTTGAAGGCTAAGCTGTTCTGTACCCACCCAGTTTGTTTTTGTAATATGAGTGTTGAGTGCAATGAGTTTTGTGAATCCTCTGGGTTCTGATCCCTTTTTGCTGAACATTGTGTCTTTATTCTCTTTCCTTCTATATTATGTGCAGTAGAGGAGATGAAGGTGCTCCCTCAGTCATACATATGCAGTCACCTTAGCTAAATAACCAGTTCACTGCTCCTACTAAAGTGTGAACACAGTTCAGTCAAGGTTTTTGCCACTTTATAACCATGGTCACCTTTGTTCCAGTCCAGTAACAGATTTCTTGTTTCTATCTGACGTGTCATTACAGTGGCATTTACTTTCCATGTTTCTGTCACTATCCTTTTTGTGACTATTCAAACCTTCTCTAGAACCTGAAGGACCTCAGATTTTCTTTCTTTCTTTCACATTTTATTACATTTATTTTCTCTGTCTCTCTCTGTGTCTCTGTCTCTGTCTGTCTGTCTGTCTCTCTCTCTCTCTCTCTCTCTCTCTCTCTCTCTCTCTCTCTCTCTCTCACACACACACACACACACACACACACACTGTGAGTATGGGGGTGTGGGTAGAGGTATGGTACACACTTTACACAGTTCATGTGGAGGTCAGAGGACACATTCCAGGAGTCAGTCTTTCTATCATATGGGTCCCAGGGATTGAGCAATCACCTTTCCTTAATGAGCGATGTGGTCAGCTCCTCTTTCCTTTCCTTCCTTTCTTTCTTTCTTTCTTTCTTTCTTTCTTTCTTTCTTTCTTTCTTTCTATCTTTCTTTCGTTTTTTCGAGACAGGGTTTCTCAGCATAGCCCTAGGACAACCTTGACTGTCCTAGACTCTCTGTAAACCAGGCTGGCCTCAAACTCACAGCAATCCACCTGCCTCTGCCTCCCAAGTGCTGGGATTAAAAGTGTGCACCACCACCGTCTGACAGCCCCTCTTTTCTTATAGAACACTCCTTAGAACTGCCTTTAGCAGACCCTTTTTAGTGATACTGGCTTTTTCTATCATGTACCTAAAACATCTTTGCTGTAGTTTAGAGTTTGAATGTCTTCTTAAAGTCTCACATCTTAAAGACTTCATCTCCAGGGTGATGTTTAGGGAGGGCATAGGACCTGGTGGAGACCTTTAGGTCTTTCAGGACCTTGATGAGGAATCCTGGCAGTCTGCTTATTCTTCTTGCCTCTTTGCTCAGGATGAGATGATCAGTTAGGACTGGGTCATGTGCTTCCACTAGTGTGGGCCTGTTCACATGCACAAAGGATCTAGGCAGGAACCTCCAAAATTGTGAGCCCAAACACACATTTTCTCATATGTCTATTTTCTTAGGCGTTTTGTTACAGTGGCAATGCTCTTCTTCTATGCAGTCACTTCTACTTTTTTTTTTTTTTAGGGGTTTTGGTGGTTGGGTTTTGTTTCATTTGGGTTTTTTCTGGTGATGGTGGTGATGGTGGTGGTGGTGGTGGTGGTGGTGGTGGTGGTGGTGGTGGTGGTGGTGGTTGAGGTGGTGGTTTGAGACAGAGTTTCTCTATATAGCCCTGGCCACCCTGGAACTCACTTTGTAGACAAGGCTGGCCTTGAAATCAGAGATCTACCTGCCTCTGCCTCCTGAGTGCTGGGATTAAAGGTATGCACTGAAATGCTCACTTTTATGTTGCTAGGTATTTGTTACAATAGTGCCCTGCTTCTGGTGGCAGTCTGTTTTAGTCAGGTCAGGTTGCTGTAACAAAATGCTGTGGACTGGGTGACTACTGAACTTTATTTCTCACAATGCTGAACATTGGAATCTTTAATATTGAGGTTGTGGCTGATTTGATGGTTAGTAGTAAAGTTCCTCTTGGTGTTTCCAAGACAAGGTTTCTCTGTGTAGCCCTGGCTGTCCTGGATCTCACTTTGTAGACCAGGCTAACTTTGAACTCACAGAGATCCACTTACCTCTGCCTCCTGAGTGCTGGGATTAAACCCATATGCTGCCACCACCTGGCTCATTTCTGTCTCTTTCTTTCCCCCCCCCCTAAAGATTTTATTTTGGCATATACATTTATATTATTACACATAAATTTAAAAATTACATACAGCCAAAAGAACCACAGAACAATCAGGGATTATGTAAATGTTACATTCATGGTATTTTGGCTAATTGTATTTGGCAACTTTGTAGAAAACATCTTTCCTTATGTTGATATTCTAAAATTCTTAATGAGAATCAATATCTATCATATCTCATCTCTGTCAACTTAAAACGTCTATCTTAAGAGTTAAGATGTTTTTAGGTCATTTCTGTTTCTTAACAGGTCTGTCTGTGAGGGTCCCATCCTCATGAACTTACTACCGCCCAATGGTTCTTCCTCTAGATGCTATGCTTTGGTATTGTGGCTTTACATAGGAATTCAAAGGGATACAAACAGTCAATAACAATGAGACGCTAAGGTGATCATATAGACCCAATAGTGAGTGATTACAGGCTCAGAGATGAGTGCTGTACACACTACCCACAGGATTTTGGTTTCTGCAGTTTTGTATGTGTGTGAAAGTACTCAAATACTGATGTCACTGAGGCGCAGTGCTTGGTTTAACTTTCTTTGGTGTGTGCCAAACTTTCTTTGCTGTGTGTCCTTTAAGTTGAGGGTGTCACTTAGAATTAAGCTCTGGAACTCAAGTTATTACCTAGCTCTGCTAGGTTGTCACTCCAGGCCTTTAGTCAAAGAGATAGCATCTTTAGGTCATAAGCTTATATTGACATTTCCAATCCAGAGTTGATGTTATTTTTATGTTTTTTCTTCTTTAACAAAATCTTTGTTTATAATAACATTAATAAGAACAGCAGCCTGGTGTTGGTGACACATGCCTTTAATCTCAGCAGAGGCACCTTGAGAGGCAGAGGCAGGTGGATCTCTATGAGTTCTAGGCCAGTCTGGTCTACAGATTAACTTCCGGGACTGCTAAGGCTACACAGAGAAACCTACAAACAAATACAGTAAAAATAAATAAATACAACATCAGCTGTTTCGTATCTATCTTAAGACTCTGATGCTGGCTTTGCTAGGCTATAGTAGGGCTGAGTAAGAAATTGTTAGATGTTGTCAAGGTCATTCCCCTCTTAAGACCTATGGGGGGGTTGCAGGTTCCTGCCAGCTCTGGGAGGGTGGTAAAATCTGCTGTCAGAATTCTGCACTGTCCTCAGCTCTGAAGTGGCAAGAGTCTTTTCCTTATGTTTTTATGCTTTTGGTGCTCTAGTCAGTAGCACATAGGAGCAGAACCTTTCTTGGTTCTCCCTGCTTTAAATACTTGAAAATTACTTGAGACGGTAATTTGTCTTTTGATCAAGATCTCTTTAAATAGTCCTCCCCAGCCCCAGGCATTGGATTAGGGAACTTGATGCTTTCCAGGTTTCTGTTCATTTCAGCTAGTATTGCCAGTCATATCTTGGTATTTTTATCTTGACTAAGTTTGTGGTCTCTCTCTTACCTGATGAGTCCTAAACATTAAGTCAGGGATTTTTCAAAGAAGGCCCAAAGGAAGGAAATAATGATAATCATGAGTCATTTTTAAGATCTTTGATTCTCTTTCTCCTCCCCTTGCCCTTCTCCTTACACACACACACACCACATCATCATCATCATCATCATCATCATCATCATCAGATGTCATTTCTTAGGCCTGGAATTAGGTCAGCTTGACTGGCTGGTGAGCCTCTGTTTCTGTTTCTATCTCTCCAGCACTAGAATTACAAGGGTATTATATCATTCACAGCTTCTTGTATAAGTTCTTCATCAAACTCAGGTCCTCACGTTTGCACAGCAAACTGAGCTAGTTTCCCAGTCCCCAGAGATAATTGTTTCTTATAAACAATGTCTAAATGCATTTGTAGTAAAATGCTTTTAGCTGTATAGTAAATATATTTAAGGTCATATGCTACTTAGTTCCATCTGAAAAGCAAGCCTTTAGCTTTTTAGTATTAAATACATTATAGAGTGAGAAAACAATGTTTAAAGTTTATAAGGAAAGGGGCTAGAGAAATACCTCAGTAGTTAAGAACACTTGCTGCTCTTGCAGAGGACCCAGGTTCTGTCACTAGCCACCCAAGCCATTTTCATGTTTTAATGAAAGGACAGCTTGAATTAATTTGCTAAAAGCTTATTTTTTCCAATTTAACTAATGATATATTAAGCAGTAACCCTGACATAGGTTATTGTAAAGCTCTTTTTTACTTGTTTTGGTACTCTATTGAAGCCAGCATGAAATTTTTAAGGTGCAGTGAAGATTCTGTACTGTAGGGCTAGAGGGATGGCTGTGTGGTTAAGGGCACTGGCTGTTCTACCAGAGGACCTGAGTTCAATTCCTAGCACCCACATGGCAGCTCACAACTGTCTGTAACCTCAGTTTCAGGGGCTCCAACACTCTCTCTAGCCTCTGTGGGCATTGCTCACACACGATGCACACACACATGCAGGTAAAACACTCATAGATGTAAAAAAAAAAAAAAAAAAAAGAAGTCAAAAATCTGTGACTTTTCCAAAATAATAATGTTTGTCACAGATTTGGTCATTTTAATAGTGGATGTTATGCACTCAGATGATACAAATATCAAATATGTATGTTTATGGTTCAGAGGCCTAGACATAAATGAGATGAGCATATTTCATATTTTCATGGTGAATACTTATTTTGTTTTATTTATTTCTGCAGAGCAATTGTTGTGGAACTTTTTGGCAATACACATTTGAAATGATGGCTACCTTAACCAACATAAATGTATCAGTGTGTGTGTGTTTGTGTGTGTGTTATGCTTAGTACAAATATGAGCCGCAGAAATAAAGTCACCTCACATAGGTAAGGAAAGTATTTCACATATGTAAGAATTGTTTTTCTTTGTTTTTCTATTGGCTTTCTGTATTTGAGAACCTCCTTTATGGGGGGCGGGGTTGTTTTGGTTTTTGGTTTTTCAAGGCAGAATTTCTCTGTGGCCCTGGCTTTCCTAGAACTCAGCCCTGTAGACCAAGTTGGCCTTAAATTCAGAGATCCACCTGCCTCTGCCTCGTGGGTGCTGAGATTAAAGGTGTGGGCTACCACACCCCATCCCTGGCTGGAGCCTTTTGGATTTTTTGTTTCTTTGTTTTGAGACTGGGGTCTTGCTGTGTTGCTTAGGCTAGACTCAAATTTCCTATCCTCCTGTCTCAGCCTTCTGGGTAATTGGAATTGTATGTGGGTGCCATCATACTCAGTTTGAGGTCTGAGTTGTTTTGTTTTGATCTCGTTTTGGAGTTCCCCTGATTAGATAGATTGTAGAGGTTTTGTTGAGAATCACAATGATAAGAGAAACTACGCCAAGTGACATGTTGAGAATATTTACACTATGTGAGAGTCTAGAACTGTTCGGGTCAACCTGCTGTGTTATCCTAGTAGATGGCACACTGAGTCTGCTTCCTTGTTACCATGCCCTCCTCTTTACTTCCTGCTCAGTGAACTGAGTGTTGAGTATAAACTTTTTGGCGCATGTAGAGGATACCGTAGCAGAAAATGGAATTTACCTGTGCATTTCCTTGGTGGAACCAGTGGGTAAATCGTGGGTTTTGGACATATTTCAGATACCTCATGAGAATGGTGCTTTAGCTTTACTTTCCAGTATTATTTGAAAAATATAGGGGAAAGCCATTACTACAGATTGAATTGTTCAAAATTGAATCAAACCTCAGAGACACAAGTATAATGTCATCTAGAATAAGCAATACCTATTTGTTGATTATATAAGGAGACATGGATTTTATTTCCAGCTGTGCTGCTAAGTACATTGGATTTCCTACTGTTATGCTTATCCTTTTAGAATTTGCCTGCTTTGCATTACACTAAGACAAATTAGAGGGCCAAAACATCAATTTGTGTGTCAAACCAAATGTATTTTACCATATTAGTTAGCCCTCTCCCCTAGGAATGTAGCCTGGGAAAGATTGAGATTTCCCAGGGGCTAGAGTATTTTTATTTGTTTTTGTTTTGTTCTTGTTTGTTTTTATTTTTTCAAGACAGGGTCTCTCTGTGTAGCCTTGGCCTGTCCTGGACTCACTTTGTAGACCAGGCTGGCCTTGAACTCACAGAGATCCACCTGCCTCCCTGGGATCAAAGGCATGTGCCACCACTCCTGGTGAGTCATTTTATTTTGCATAGACTAGGCCAGTAAGGGGAGGGTCATTAAATTTATGCATACTTTAGAAAGGGTTTAGGTTCTTTTAAATAGATATTCTTTCTGCAGCTAAATATGGAACAATGAATTATGATGCATACCTTCCCTGCTTCCCACTGCACTGTCAGTTATTACCCGCCCACTCTTTCCTAACATTTCTTATCTTTTCATCATGGTTTGATTTTCTTTTTACTTCTGTCTAGTAAGCTTTTTTTAATGCCTGTCATAATATATGCTACAGATCCATAGGTAGGAATGGCTATGTAGGTCCTGGAACTACCTCTGTAGACCAAGCTGGCTTTGAACTCAGATCCTCGTGCCTTTGCCTCCCAAGTGCTGGGATTAAAGGTGTGCGCTGCCGCTGTCTAGCTGGCATGACTATTCTTTCAGTTCTTTGTGGTTGAGAGATTTTTGCATCAACCCAGTATTACCTGTTTGATTCCTGGTTCCTCCAAGAAAAAAGAAAGCAAATGTGAATTTCATCCCTGTGTACTACTTTTCTACAGACTAGCTTTTGCTTGAGTTTCAGAGGACGGCATTCTGAGCTCTCAGAAGAGAAACTGGAGGAGGAAGCATTCCTCTAATCAGTTTCTTCCTGAATTTGGTGGTCTGGTTCGTTTTCCTTAAACACTGAAAAGTTGCCTTTTGTCTTTTTGGATTTGCCCAGTTCCAACTTCCAGACTTTATATGTCCAAAGATCCTGAGATTCAAACTATTTCACACCATTTACTTTCCAGTGTGATTTGTTATAATATCTGCCATTCATTCTGGTGAATACTACTATTTTTGGTGTTGGTGTATGTGCATGTGTGTGCGAATGTTTTAATGAACAAAATAGAACTTTTGTTCAGAAAATTTCCATATTGTTTATAGTTACCCATTGTACAGAACTCTTAGTTTTTCTTGTGGTTTTGTTTGTTGTTTTTTGTTTTGAGACAGGCTCTCTCCTTGTAGTCTTGGCTTTCGTGGAACTCTGCTGTGTAGACCAGGCGGGTCACCTGCTTGTATGTATGTATGTTTATGGGGCAGTGGTGCAAATGTGTGCCTGAGGAGGCCAGATGTCAGCCTCAGGAGCCACCTATCTTGTTTTTAGGTCTCTAATTAGTTTAGAACTCACCAATAGGCTAAGCTAGCTGGCAGCAAACCCCAAAGACTTGCTTGTCTCTACCTCTCAAATCTGGAATTATAAACATGTGCCTTTTAAATTGTGGTTTGTAGGGATTAAATTTGGGTCCTAATACTTGCAGAGCCAAGTATTTCATCAATTGAGCTAATGTTCCCCATCCACAGTCTTTGTATGTGTGTATGTGTGTGTGCATGTGAAGGCCAGAGGTCACTGTTGGTGTCCTCTTCAGTCACTTTCCACTTGACTTTTTTTTTTTTTAATGGGATCTCTCACTAAATGTGGAGTTCACTGCTTTGTCCATACTGGCTGGCCAGTGAGCTCCAGAAATCTGCCTGTCTCCTCTCCATCTCCTGCTTGTACCACAGGCATTTTACTGACTAAACCATCTCCCAAATCTCCTGTAGCTAGTTAATTAAAATTAATTAATTAAATAATGTTTGGTTTTTCAAGACAGAATTTCCCTATGTAGTCCCGAATGTCCTGGCAATAGTTCTGTAGACCAGGCTATCCTCAAATTCAGAGATCCATCTTCCTCAGCCTCTCAAGTGCTGAGATTAATAAAAGCATGTGCCACTAACACTTGACCTATAATTATTTTTAATCATCCTTTGGAAATATACTGAATGAAAAAGAACTATTGACTTACTGAAAATTATGCATCCTGTTACAGTGGCTCATGCTTATAATACTACCACTTGGGAAACTAAAGCAAGAGAATTGCTGTGAGTTGGAAGCTATCCAGGGCTACAGTATGAAACTGTCTCAAGAAAGAAGGGAGTGCAGAAAAGAGCCAGGCAGTGGTGGCACACACCTTAATCCCAGCACTTGGGAGGCAGAGGCAGGCAGATCTCTGGGTTCAAGAAAGGCCTGATCTATAGAAGGAGTTCCAGGACAGCCAAGGCTATACCGAGAACCCCTGTCTCAAAAAACAAACAAAATGTAGAAAATTTTGCATCTAGCTTATCTCCATTTGTTCCAGATTGATTAATAGAATTTCAACCAGAAATCAGCAAATATACAAATGTCTTATTTGTGGTAAAAGAATTGAAAACAGGAATACAACCACATAACCTTCTCTCCCCCAACCCCCTGCAAAGAATTGGGGTTTTGGGTGTGTGGATATTGATGTCAGCCTTTTCTCTTTTCAGTTGCTCTAGGTCGTAACCAGCCTTTGAAAAAGGAGAAACCAAAATGGAAAAGCGATTATCCCATGACAGATGGACAACTGCGCAGCAAGAGGGATGAATTTTGGGACACTGCACCAGCGTTTGAAGGCCGGAAGGAGATCTGGGATGCCTTGAAGGCTGCTGCACACGCTTTTGAAAGCAATGACCATGAACTGGCACAGGCAATCATTGATGGTGCAAATATAACACTACCACATGGTAGGTTTGGGGTCCTGATGACTGTCTCCAGTAGCAGTGAAACCACCTGGGGAGAAGCTTCTGTGTTTCTTCTGCGCATTACTCTAATTCTTTTACATTATAGTAAAACACGGCTTTCCTCCTTTTTTTTTTTTTCCTCTTTTTTCTTTTCTTTCCTTCTTATATCTTTCAGCTGATGGTAGTTTGTGACTTGGTTCATTTTTATGTTTTTTAATCTCAGAAAAGAGAACATGTGGATAAACTGTATTCTCTTTTTCTATGTGACTTAGTTCTTTCTACAGAGAAGCCCCAAGCTCCCTTGTCTGCTTCTCTCTTCTGCAGTCTACATCCCCATCAGCTGCAACTACTCTCCTGGGCAGTCTCAGTTTAGGTTTTATAAAGTGCAGAGACTTCATGGATGCCCCTTAAGTCATCATGCTGTCCCATCATTTAGCATGAGCAGACCTAAACCTTCAAGTTTAGGTCTCATTTGGGGGGGGGAGGGGGAGGCCATGGGAGAGATGGCTCAGTGCTTGCTGAAGAGGATCTGGGTTTAATTCCCAACCACTCTGTGGTTCACAAGTGTCTGTAACTCCTGCTCCAGAGAAATCTGATGCCCTCTTCTGGCTTCTGTAGGCACTGCATGTAATTAATACATACATATATGCATGCATACATACATACATACACATCTTTAGGCAAACACTCACATGTATAAAAGCAAAGTAAACATCTTTTCTTAAGTTGTACTTATTTTTACTTTATGTATGGGTTTTTTGTCCTGTGAGTGCTGGGAAACAAACCCATGTCCTGGAGGAGCAGCAGCAACTCTAAACTGCTATGCCATCTTTTCAGTCAGAACTTCAAAGTTTTTAAGGATACTTCTCCATGACTCTAGCCTAGGCCCTATAAGAAACCTTTCTTGCTTTAGGCAAGTAATATATATGTATCCAGGGACACAGAGATGCTAGACTTGTGCGCATGTGCTCACTTTTGTATGATCTCCTTGATTTGAAACATTAAATGTTTCGTGTTATGCTGAGGTTTAGGTATTAGTTTTATATATGTACTCTTTGGGTTTTTTTTTTTTTTGCTTTGTTGTTGTTGTTGTGTTTTTTGTTTGTTTTTTGTTTTTTTTTTTCTTTATGTATTTGTGTTTTTCTCTTTAGCTTTTCAAGTTAATAGCTTTCTAGGTTGTTTTTCCGACCTATATACAGGATGTTAACCACCTACATTTACTGTTGTTCTCTGTTCATTATTATTCTGCCATTGTTTTCCCCAGGTCTTTTTTACTGTGTTCATCTGTAGAGAGAAGTGCTGTAGTAATTTAATCATCTACAGAATGTCTTTGACTCTTTGTCCAATACAGGATGTTTTACTCATAGCCTTGCCCACTTTCCAAATCCCCATTTTACTCTAATTAGTCATGTTTCTAAGAAGCATTCCTTGTTTTATGACAGCCTGTTATTTATTATGAGAGCTTATTAACATGGGTTTATATCACTAACATTTATCGGACACCTACTTTTCCCACACATGTAAAAATGATCACTCCAAGCCGTGCGGTAGTGGCCCACGCCTTTAATCCCAGCAGTTGAGAGCCAGAGGCAGATGGATCTCTGTGAGTTCAAGGTCAGCCAGGTCTACAAGAGAAACCCTGTCTTGAAGAAACAACAAATAAAACCCTTCTTTAACTGGGCGCACACACTGGATTAAAGCATCCCAGCACTCAGGAGGCAAAGGCAGGTGGATCTCTATGAGTTCGAAGCCAGCCTAGTCTACAAAGTGAGTTCAGGACAGCCAAGGATGCACAGAGAAACCCTGTCTCAAAAAAAGAAAAATAATGTTGCTATGCTAGGCATGGTGGCACACATCTTTAATCACAGCACTCAGGAGACAGAGGTACACAGATCTTTTTGAGTTTGAAGCCAGCCTGGTCTACTTAGCTGTTCCAGTACATCCAGGACTACCTAGACAGACCCTGTTTCAAAAACCTAAAACAACAATAGTACTTTTTGTTGGCAGCCCCATCAACCAGCACATCTCGGGGAACTACTGGAAATTTGTTACTATTAGAGGAACATCAACTCCCCCATTCTGCCTATAAATTCTGCAGCCAGGTATGGTTGTGCACACCTTTTAATCCCAGCACTTGGGAAGCAGAGGACTCTGATTTTGAGGCCAGCCTGGTCTACAGAGCATGTTCCAGGAAAGCTAGAGATGCACAGAGAAACCTTGTGTGGAAAAAACAAGAGAGGAAAGAAGAGGGGGAATAGGAGAGAGAAATATATTCTTCATAAGCATGGAAAAACCATGATGATGTCTGAGCATGCCTCTCTCAAATAAATTGTAACAGACTTGTAGGTAATAATGTTTTTCACTGATACCCTTGAGTGTTTCCTTGGTTTTCTCTGAAGCTTATCAGTGATATTTCTTGGGTAGGTCTCTCAGTTAAGTTCTGTCATATATCCCTAGTTTGCCATCAGTTAAATTCAGCTACTTTATTGGATGTTTTTACTTAGATCTACTCAGTGGTAGGTTTTGATATCATTTGTGCTTTTACTGTAATAATTAAAGCTGTCTGCCTTTAAACAAATCCCTTCTGTAACCGTCAGTTCTCTTTATCATATGTGGACCGTGGTAACCATCTGTCTGGTTGGGTTGTTGCATTGGTTCAGTGTCATGATACATGTGAGTCATTTATCGTAATCCCTGACCTACCTACCGAGGTACTTAGTAAACTGAGTTTACTTTTTCATACTGGACTCTGGCACTAAAAGGTAAATTTCCTGTGCTAGCCTTAACTTACAGATCCTGACCTGGCTGTGTCCACCTTCTCATAGCCTTCTGTCTATAAAAGAACCTTTCCTCCATAGTTTTTACAGTATTTTAAAAAGTTAATTGCAGGCCAGACGTTGTGGTGCGTGCCTTTAATCCCAGCACTGGGGAGGCAGAGGCAGGCAGATTGTTGTGAGTTCGAGGCCAGCCTGGTCTACAAAATTAGTCTAGGACAGCCAAGCCTAACACAGAGACCTTGTCTCAAAAAACAAAAAATGTTAATTGCCTCTCTGTGACTTTGAGGACAGCCAACACTACACAAAGAAACCCTGTCTAGAAAAAGCAAATAAATGAAAAGTTAATTGCCTGGCTGGAGAGGTGGCCCAGCGGCTAAGAGCACTGACTGTTCTTGCAGAGGTTCTGAGTTCAGTTCCCAGCATGGTGGCTCATGACCATCTAAAATGAGATCTGGTGACCTCTTCTGGTGTGTGGGCGTATATGTAGGCAGAACACTGTCTATATAATAATCTTTTGTTTTAAAAAGTTAATTACCAGCCGGGCGTGGTGGCGCATGCCTTTAATCCCAGCACTCAGGAGGCAGAGGCGGGCGGATCACTGTGAGTTCGAGGCCAGCCTGGTCGACAAAGTGAGTCCAGGACAGCCAAGGCTACAGAGAGACCCTGTCTCGAAAAACCAAAAAAAAAAAAAAAAAAGTTAATTACCTTAAATACCTGTTTTGAATTCAATTTTTAAAAACTTTTTATTGATTCTTTGTGAGTACCCTAGTCCCACTCATCCCCCAGTCCCCTCATATCCACCCCACCCACACACGCAACAACATCTCATGGTGGAAGCTGTAATGTGCCCCACAGTATACCCCTTTGTCCGCAAATGTTCACTGCAATGAGTCATTGGTCAGGCTCAAGGTCCCTGGCTTCTGTGACACCTTCAATACTGGATCCTCACTGGGACGCCTAGTTATCCTGTTGTTGCCCTATATCGTGGAGATCCTGCAGGGTTAGACTGGCCCTTTCAGGGGTCCCAACACTTTGAAGATGATTCAGAGTTCTGAGTGGGCCAGTTCAGAGCCCTGGATCTGGGCCTGGGTAGTAGCTGATCTGGTCAGCTCTCCTTTTATCTGTACCTCTGCTTCAGCACTGCTCTGGCTAGCCTACCCAGTGCCACAACCATCAGCAGGAGTCAGGGACTGGTTCACCAGCACCCATGTCTCCACTGTGCTGCCCAGTCAGGGTTTGGGGCATACTCTCCGAAGTGCTGCAATCTGTGAAGTTCTGGGACAGCTCTCCTGCTACACCCTCCGGGCTGGCTCACCCATGCCTTCGCCCTCAGAGCCAGCTCCACTGTATGGCCCAAGGGAGATGCAGGTCCCGCTCTCCAGAATACTTCAGCCAGTGAGGGGGCAAGGCAACCCAAAAGAACCAAAGAGATGCTTCAGTGGATAAAAGCACTTGTCAAGCAACCCTGATGACCTGAATTCGATCCCTGGAACCCATGTTAAAGACAGATGTAGTAGCCGGGCGTGGTGGCATATGCCTTTAATCCCAGCACTTGGGAGGCAGAGGCAGGCAGATCGCTGTGAGTTTAAGGCCAGCCTGCTCTACAAAGTGAGCTCAGGACAGCCAGGGCTACACAGAGAAACCCTATCTCAAAAAACCAAATAAAATAAAAAACCAGATGTAGTGATACACATCTAGCCAGAAGTATACTTTGGCCTGCCTTAAAACAAGGTATACACAATTCAGTATAAATAGGGGACACACACACACACCTCCAGAAACTTTAAGAAATGGTCAAGGGCCAGATATGATACATGTCTGTAATCCTGGCACTTGGGAGGATCACTTGTTAAAGGCTGTGCTACATGCAAGAACCTTTTGTTGTTGTTTTATTTTTTTGAGACAGGGTTTCTGTGTATAGCCTTAGCTGTCCTGGACTCACTTTGCAGACCATCCTGGTCTCAAACTCACAGAGATTCTCCTGCATCTGTGTCCCCTATGCTGGGATTACTGGTATGTGACACTTCACCTGGCTGCAAGAACCTATCTTTAAAAACAAAAACAAACAAACAAACAAAAAACAGGAAATTTGGTTTCTTTAAAGGTCCTAAGGAATGTAAGCATAACTAATACAGAGAGTTGTTTTTATTGATGATTTTTGCTTGGCTGTTGTAGTGTTTAGAAATGAAGCAGCCTTTCAGCTGCCTGATGACTGATTAATTATAAATGATATATCATTTTCTTCTTCCTGTCCTCAAGAAAACAAAGAAGGCTTAGTGTTACAAACTGTGAATGTGTCTGCTCCTCTGGTACTGTCTTGCTTTTTCTTGAATTAGAGTGATAAGGTCTGAAAATAGCTGTGGTGGGAGGTTGTTCCTGAGCCAGGAGGCTTGTCCTGGGGTGAGGAGGGAGAAGCAGGCTTTCTCACACCCCGAGGGAGCAGCAGTTCTCTTAAGGCCTGCTGGGCTTTCAGTAGACACCAGATCCAAGTGCTTCTGACCCGCGCCTCTGCCCCTGTAAGGAAGCGAAACCCTGGAACTAAAGGTTAAATGTCCCTTGTAGAAATGAAGCAAAGTGCTACACAATGGTTCATGCTGGTCTGACTACCATGTGCCTTCAGCGCATGTGTTTAGCTAAGCCACTTTCACCTCTGCTTGCCCAGGAGAGTTGTTAAGCCTGGTCCCCCTAGTTGCCAGGCCTGCTGGCTGGTTCAGTAGATGCTGACAAAGCTGGTAGGTTTGCTAGATTCTCAGTACAGTGTACTTAGGGAGAGAAGCTGTATTTGTTAGCAGCCCCGAGGTGCTGAAGACGGCTCCCAAGGACTGGTGGAAGGAGTTAGTGGCCATTTAACATTGTGATTCAGGTTTGTAGAGAAGCCCATGCAGGATGAAGCAACGGGCTATAAGTTACTTCATAAAGCTGTGATCCATTTATTACATCGTTGCTTGTGAAATACTTTCCCAAGTGTGTAATTTTGAAATTTAAAACCAATGAGAGAGAACCAACATTACTGTTTTCCATGGGTTTTTGTCTGTACTAGGCAATTTTGAATGTGTTTAGTTTTTGAATCCTTATAGCAACCTTGGTTTTTTTTTGTTTTGTTGTTTTGTTGTTGTTGTTGTTTAAGGAAAAAAAAGGGAGGGGAAGGTACTATAATCCTTGGGGAGATAATCAGCTTGTCCCAAATTAGGTTCTACATGCAAACCTGGTTATGAGTAGAGACCCTGTCCCTCATACCAGATGCACTACTACTTTAGTCCTTGATACTCCTGGGGAGGGGGGTGACTTGACTCCTCAATGTTTGTTTCATTTCCTTACTTGAATTCTTTGGTTTTGGTGTTCTCATTTCTTTATCTGTGTCCACTCTAAACTGTTGAGGCATTTCTTTAACATAGGAATTTATGAGTATTGAAAAGTGGAATTCCAGAGGGCTAGAGAGATGGCTTAACAGTTAAGAGCATCAACTGCTCTTCCCAGGCCTGGGTTCAATTCCCAGCACCCACATGGCAACTCACAACTGTCTGAAACTCCAGGATGTAACACTCTCACACAGGCATATGTGCAGGGAAAACACCAATGCGTATAAAATAAAAATAAGTTAATTAAAAACAAAAAAGGTAGAATTTCAGCCTCCTAGGTCTGTTAGAACAGAGAAATTAATATTGGGGATATGGGTAAAACTATATGATAAAACTTGGTGATAAAAATTTTAAAAAGCAGTGCCAGGCACGATGGAGCACGCCTATAATCCCAGCTCTCAGGGAGGCAGAGGCAGGCGGATCTCTGTAAGTTGGAGACCAGCCTGGTCTACAAAGTGAGTCTAGGACAGCCTAAGCTACACAGAGAAGCCCTGTCTTGGGGGGGTGGGGGAGGAAGCTTTTGGCATTCTAAAATGTTGCCCCTTGTTTACTTATTTACTTTGGGGAGGTATTTTTTTTTCATGTTACCATGTGTTCTAAATATTTTTATTTTCAGACATTATTGAGAACTTAAGTTAAACAGGTATGTAAAATGTATACTTTCACTTTATCATGTATACACTATGAAACCATAGTCACAATCAAGACACTTTTTATCTTTACACATTACTTTTTATTACCGGAGGATGGTGATGTGTGTCATAGTGCATGTGGACATCAAAGGACAACTTCCAGAGTTTGTTATTTTCTTCAGCTGTGGGACCCAGTGTTCAGATTCGGGTTGTCAGTCTAGCATGTGCTTTTACCTGCCTAGCCATCTTGTGACCCAAAGAAATTGGCTTTTAAGTTTTGGATGTAGCTATCAAAGTCTTCTCTCAGGTGAGAAAAGTCTTAACCCTGAGCCACATTCTTATGGAATGAGAGCATAAAGGCACACTCAGCAAGGCCTTTACAAGGTTGTTTTTCAGCCTCAAGGACTGCTTGAAACAGTAAAGTGTTAGGCATAATGGCATGTAATAAAGCTACTTTTATTATTTGGCAACCAGTGTAATTTCTTTATCTTTCTAGAGATAGGTTTGTTTGTCTTGGTCTTTTTGAGACAGTCTCATGCAATCCAGACAGGCCTCAAACTCAGCATGTAACTGAGGCTGGTCTTTCCTGCTCCTCCTGCCACCACTTCCCAAGGGCTAGTATTACAGAGGTAAAATTGGCTGTAGTGAATGAAATACGGTGACGCCTAATTGAAAACAACTAGAGAAGGCAGCTGACCAAGGAAAGTAAAACATCTAAGCTAATGATCTAGATAAAATATAGATAGAAACACTTTCAGGATATTGTGTAAGAAGTCACTACACAAGTGATGACTTGGCAGCCTCTGCCAAACATGGGGAACCTTCAGTGCTTCCTGACTTGAAGAAGAGGGTGTCATACCCTCCCTTCCTAGCAAGTATTTATCCTGATGACCCACTGTCTGCCAGGTCCTACACTATGTTTGTGAGTGGAAAAAAAGTCTGCAGTGGATACTCCATAATAATGTAAGCAAGCCTGGCTAAAACTTTGAAAATAGTGAGGAATTGCAGGATGAGCTGAGCTTCAATGCTAGAGGGTAGTGTTGGAAACCTGTAAGTTTCTAATGCAGCCAGGGCTAAATCAGCTTTTGGAAAGTGTCTTCCTCCTGTGTGTAATCAACTGGCCTTCTGTGATAACAGATAAGCATATGTGTAGGCAGAGGCCCAAGGTCTATCTATGTTGGGTGCCCACCAGTGGTCCCTTCTAATTTTCTGGCTTCTACAGGTGCTCCAAGTCAACACACAGCTAAAAATTGTCCTCATAGGAGTAAGAACATGTGACCAGTGAAAGTAAACCTACTGTAGGAAGGACCTGGCAGAGACAGTTGGCCAAGGGGATAAATACTGCCAGGGAGGTTATCCTCTTTGTCTTTCTGGGGTGGGCCTAATATTTTCCAGGTTCCATACATTTACCTACACATTTCATGATTTTATCTTTCTTTGTAGCTTTATCATTTCCTTGGTTTCATTATCCATTCATCAACTGATGGACATCCATGCAACAGAACTTTTATTCTGTTGTAACTGTTATTTTGGAGGCTTATTGCCACCGTTTACTAACTTAGGCCTAGTCCTTGATGCTCTATACAGTCTAACCTAGGCCTAGAGTGTTTTCAGCCTCTGAGACTTACTCCTTTAAAAGCTCACTTTTTCTTGTTCTAAGTTCTGGGATGGCTGGTTCAATTCAGCTGTTTTGGCTCAAACTCCTCTCCCATCTGACTTACTCAATCTGGCTTTTCTCTCAGCCCCTGAATTGCTCTGCTTGGCCTCAAACTAACTCCAGCAATCTGTTCTAATCTTCTGGCTCTTTCTCATTATCTGGCTCATTAGGTCTTCACCACAGTCTAGCTTGCTACCTCTCTCTGTAAAACTCTGGTAAAACTGCCGCCTCTCTCCCTCATTCTGTGTAGCTCCCTTAAGTAGCTTCCCCCTCCTCCTCCTCTTTTTCCTCCTTCTCCTCTTCTTTTTCTTTTTAAGACTTATTTATTTATTTATACATACTCTGCCCACATGTGTGACTACCCTCCAGAAGAAGGTACCAAATCTCATTGTATATGGTTATGAGCCACTATGTAGTTGCTGGGAATTGAACTCAGGGTCTTTGCAAGAACAGACAGTGCTCTTAAACTCTGAGCCATCTCTCCAGTCCTCCTCTCTCTTCTTGTGAGAGTTGGCCATGTCCTGTTCTGTCAAATCTTTCTCTGGTTCATCACGTTTTCTGCTACTCAACTAAACATCACTTTCAAGCATGGGTGCTTCCTTTTACAAATTCACTTTACCTTCATTGTTGGGATTAAAGGCATTGTACTACTTACTACACCTGTACCTGAAACTTGCTCTATACCAGGCTGGCCTTGAATTTAGATCTCCTTTCCTCTGTCTCCTGGATTAAAGGCGTGTTTGTATTCCAGCCAGATCACATAGACCTAGAAGGTCTTTGGATGTGATCTCTTGGTAGAGCAGCCATGTTCTGAATTAAAATTCCTCTTCTCATCTAGGCTGATTCCATGTACCAGCTCTTGAAAATACAACAATGATGAGAAAATGGATGAACATCTCTATTTCTGTAGTGGGCAATGGGGTCCTTTGGGTATATAGCTGGACCATACTAGATCTGTTTCTGGGTTTTTTTTGAGGAACATTGCACTGATTTACAGAGTCAGCCTAGCCTTTTACGTGGGTTCTGGGATCAAAACTCAGGTCCTGCTGAACGTGGTGACTCCCACCTTTAATCCCAGCATTTGGGAGGCAGAGGCAGGTGGATCTCTGTGAGTTCAAGGCCAGCCTGGTCAACAATAGATAATCAGGGCTACATAGAGAAACCGTGTCTTGAAAAAACCAACCAACCAACCCTCAGGTCCTTGTGCTTGTGCTTGTGCTTGTACTTCACCCACTGAGCCATCTTCCCAGTCCAACTCTGGGCTTCTTCAAGAAAACCTTTCCGTCTTTCATTGTTCAATTTTTCTTTTTGTTTTGGTTTTGCTTTTTTGGTTTTGCTTTTGGAGACAAAGTTTCTCTATACAACAGCCTTGGCTATTTATTGTACAGAACCCAGGAACTTGCTCTGTAGACCAGGCTGGCCTCAAACTCAGAGATCTACTTGCCTCTACCTCGAGTGCTGGGATCAAAGGCATGTGCCACCACACCATGCCTCATTGCTCCAGTTTTCATACTTGCTTTTAATTATTGTAGACCAGACAGTGACAGTACTGAGCCTATGCTGTCACTATGTATAGCACTGAAGCTTCTCTGAGTGGGCACACTGTTTTTGGAATGACTTGCTGGTAAATACTGTCAGGTTATTAGGTTGTGCTTAGAACACTAGCTTCTTGTCATGCCTCTCGTTTTCCTCTGAGTTCATTTATTTCTTCCAGTTACCATCTCATTAACATAATAATAAGCTGTGTGCTCTTACCTTTATGTTGCAGATTTATTCAAGAATCTAATTACTGATTATTTCATTATTATTTACTAGCTATGTAGCTCTAAATAAAACTTACTTCATTATCAATTTTCCCATCTGTAAAATATGTACAGTAGACTTACTTTCTGCTATAGTTGTAGGTATTTGTTACATATATATAACATGCTTATGGCTAAGACTGGTAAATATTCTGAAGTGTGTGCTTTTGTGTTTAAGTGCATGTATTGAAATTGGTTGCCTACCTAAGATCTGAACATTGATAGTATGAATGGGCGTGCTTATGTGAAAGGGGAAATCTCAGAGTGCCCCATCCTATGAAAGAATCTGATCATTGCTGAGAGAGGGAGAATTCCTCAGGGAGGTGCCCCTAGTTGGTTTGTTCGTTCTTTCTTTCTTTCTTTCTTTCTTTCTTTCTTTCTTCATTGCTTTCTTTCTTTTTTTAACTTTTTCTTGGTTCTATGTGAATTTCACATCATGAACCCCAATCCCACTCATCTTCCTGTCCCTTCATATCTGCCCTTGCAACTCCCTCCAAATAAAACAACAAAATACAAAAAAAAAAAATCTCCTCGTAGAAGCTGTAGTGTGTCACACAGTATACTCTTTTGTCCACATATCTTTACTTGCAAATGTTCATTGCAGTGAGTCATTGGTCTGGTTCAAAGCCCCTGGCTTCTGCCACACCATCCACATTGGATCCTCACTGGGACTCCTCTCAGATATCCTGTTGTCACCCTGTGACTGGAGATCCTGCAACTTTGGATCTGCAGGACCGGGCCCTTAACAAGCTCCAGCAGTTCATAGATGGGGTAGATTTGGAGTGGGCCAAATCTAAGCCCTAGATCTGGGCCTGAATGATAGCTGAGTTGGTCAGCCCACCAGTTTTCGTGCCCCACCAGGGTGAGCTCTCCAGCACTGCCCCAACTAGCAGGACTGTCTCTCCTGCTCTCATGCCCTCTGGGCCAGCTCACCCATCTCCACACCACCAGGTCCAGCTCTACTTTGCTGGGCCTGCTCTCCCAAGAGCTACAGCTGGCACCTAGCAGCTAGCTAATTGGTTATCTAGTAGAATGTGATCAGCCCTGAAATCATACACATAAACCACTAAAGGGACTCAGTAGATTTTATATATATATATATATATCTCAAAAGAAAAGAGGTCATCATTTAAGGGGGGGATATGGAAGGAATGAGGGATTGATGTAATTATATTTTAATTGCCCTGCTAAGAGGCAAGAAACTTAGATACAGTGTCTCTGATTGAGTAACTACTTTCCAGTGACATCCTGTGATAACAAAGTATGGATTTTGGGCAAACATCTCTATCTTCCAAAGTGTTTAAGTGAATAGGTTGGTTTTGTTTGTTTGTTTCCTGAAACCTTATATGTACTGATCTTATTTTCCATTTGGAAGTAGATTCTTTTAATGCCAAATTTGTACCATAATTTTTACCATATTGAAGTATGCTAATATCTCCATTCTTTGGGACTTTAGGAGTACAGTTTCATTCAGCAACAGAAAAATGATATACAAGTGTTTATCAGAACCCTGTAATTTAATCTTTTCAGATAACTGTACTCACACAGAAAGTGACATAATGTGCTAATGCTTTAAAAGAGTATGTATTGGGGATTACTGCAGAGTTGGGGTTACTCTTTCTAACTTGTCCCTTTGTGCTTCTTCAGTTAGTTCCTGTCTGTCAGATCTGAGGCTGAAGCTTAAATTAAAAACTAGACAAAGAGCCTTTCTGGGTTTGTCTCTATTCCTCCAGTTAGGTGAGTTTTCTTTTTGTTCCGCCATTCTAACCCCTCACTGATCTCTATGAATAGTTCTACATTCAGGTAGGTGTGTGAATAGTTTTCTCAGGATTCCACTCAGTTGTTATTCTTCACATAGTTGGTAAAATAATCTGTCTTGGTCACCTGTGTAACCCTAGAAGCTAGAACAAACATCACTTGGGCTGCAGTAGAACATCTATCTAATGAGCATCTCCTCTGCCTGTGTTAGCCACTGTTGGGCCTCACTGTTGCTGCCTAGAGTTCCTGTCCCAGATCTGTGTCAGCCAGGACACTTGGTGTGTACTCCTTATTTACTTGTGTCTACTCCTATTTTCATATCATTATTCCTTTCTTCTTCTTTTTCTTTGAGTGTCTTTAAAGTGATGTCCAAAAACCACCCATTTCTTTAGCATATCTCTGTCAGCTCAAATCTAGGTGTTTTTCTATTTTCTGATGTCTCTGCAGCAGTTCCTGAATTTTCAGAATTGCCTGTCTGTGCTTATCTGCAGTGGATATGTTCTGTGTACTCATCTTGATCAGAGGCTCCTGTGGATCAGGACAAGCTTGACTCACAGCCTTCTCATCTTAGTACCAATGATGTGCTGCGTACTCCGTGGTGTTAACTAAGTGCTTGCAGACACTGGAATGCCATTGCTCTCATGCATACTCCTAACAGGAGGGACTTTGTCCTTAGGAGCAGAGCAATAAGAAGATACTGTTCAAAAGACATCAGCCACAGTGACTCAGTCTGTTCTGAGAAGTTGGTCTGGGATAATGCTCACCTGTGGACTAGAATATATACAAATACTATTTTTATTTATTGATTAATACACAGTTTCCATGTAACTATACCCTAAAGATGAAATTAAGTCATGTTTAATTATGTGATCTGGATGTCTGCTTACTAATATTGTATGTCTTGTACAGGATTACATTAGGTTGATTTCATGCAGGTAATATACTTTGAACATGTTTTCCTCAGTACTCCATGCACGACCCTCCCACTAGTCCTCAGTACTCAGCCTCACGTCTACTTTTATGTCTTCAACTTATAGATGTCTTTTTTAAATTATTCTTTTTTTCCCCCCTTGTGTGTATGGGTGTTTTGCCTGCATGTCTGTGCATCATGTGCATGTAATACCCCCAAGGCCAGGAGAGGAAGTCATGTCCACTGGAACTAGAGTTCCAGATGCTGGGAACTGGCATTTGGATCCTCAGAAACAGCAGTCAGTGCTCTTAATCTCAGTGCCATGCTTCAGCCCCATGTATAATTATTTTGTTGTTTTGCTTCCTTTGTTTTTGTTTGTTGTTGTCATTGTTGTTTGTTTTTTTAGAGACAGGGTTTTTCTGTGTAGCTTTGGCTGTCTTGGACTCACTTTGTAGACCAGGCTGGCCTCCAATTTCTACTGATCCTCCTGCCCCTGCCCCCCAGAGTGCAGGGATTACAGGTGTGCACCACAGTGTCCAGTTCATGTATAATTTTTGTATGTGTGCTTTAATAGATTTGTATTGCACGATATTTGATCCCATTGTGAATCCCAAGATTGTGAACTGTAAAGACTTGCCTTTTGTTTGGTGTAGTTCAGCCTTTGCACACACCTTTAATCCAAGAGCTTTCTGTACACAGGATTTAATAAAGTTAACCCTAGGTCAAGAGGTGGATCGAGAGACCAGCTGACAGGGATTAAGTAGAAAGGAGGGGCTTTAAGAGAAGATTCATCTTAGAGAAGAAAAAGGTTTTTTGGCTTTCTCCTTCTGGGCTGTTGGGTGGGCTAGCAAGCTTGTGGCCTTGGGCTTTTAGCTTTGAGCTTTTGGTTTCTGGCTTTTTGCTTTGTAGGGTGATTTCTCTGCCTCTCTGAGCTAGCAGGTTTTCACTCCAGCATTTGGTTCCTGATTCTTCATTGGTAAAATTGAACAATTAGGGATTTTTTTTTCTTTGTGACAATGGGTTTGTTTTTTAGAATGTTTTTTAGGTTCATAGCACATAGCCAAATTGTACAGACTGCATTTTGGGTTTTTTGTTTTGTTTGGTTTTTGCTTTTGTTTTGTTTTTTAAGGTAGCCTCTTGTTCGCCCTACATTGACAGCCTCCCTCATTATCAGCATCCATTCCTAGAAAGGTGTATTTATTGAAATGAGTGAACCTTTATTGTCACATCATTAGCACCCAAAACACATAACTTACATCATTATCAGGTTCACCATCAGTGTATACGCTCTGGGTTTGTACAAATTTATGATGGCATCTGTTTGCCAGTAGTAGCTCAATTGTCTGAAAACACTCTTTCCTGTCCCCCCCTCCCTTTGTTTTTAATATCTTCCTACTTTTGCCTTTTCCAGAATACCAGATACTTTGATTCATTGACAGTGTGTAGCCCTTTTAAACTGCCTTCTTTCAGTCAGTATTAAGTACTGTTTCCTACATACCTTTTCATGTTGTGATAATTCATTTTCTTTGTAGTACAGAGTAAAATCCATTGCTATATTCCATAATTTATTCACTCACACACTAAAGGACAACTTGCTTGTTTCTGTATACAGGTTTCTGAGTGGACCCAAGTTTTTGCTTCCTTTGGGTCATCTAGTAAATTGCCAGACTGGAGGCTGAATGTGGCAGTGTAAACCTAAATCATAACACTTGAGAGACAGAGGCAGGAGGATCACAAGTTTGAGCCCAGTCTTGGCTATATATAGTGAGTTTGGGATCAACCAGACTACATAGTGAGACCTTGTATCAAAAGAGAAGTTTCCAGGGAGGACCTGAGAAAAGTTGGAATGGGAAAGAATATATTTTTTAAAGATTTATTTATTTTATTTATTGCATATGAGTGCTTTATCTGCAGAAGAGGGTATCAGATTACATTATAGATGATTGTGAGCCACCATGTGGTTGCTGGGAATTGAACTCGGACTTCTGGAAGAGCAGGTGGCGCTCTTAATCACTGAGCCATCTCTCCAGCCCCAAGAATATATTTTTTTTAAAAAAGAAGAAAGAAAAAAGTAATAACAAAAAAAGAATTTTATTGAGAGAGAAGGGAATGGGGTAGGGGGTGGGGCAAACTGTCCTCCAAAGTAATTGTGAAGGAGGATCTTTATTGCTTTAGTCTCCTCAGCCTTGGTATTTTCAAAACTCTGTAGTTTTGGTTTTTTGGTTGGTTTGGTTTTTTAAGACAGACTTTCTCTGTGCAGCTTTGGCTGTCCTGGAGTCACTATGTAGACCAGGCTGGCCTCGAACTTACAGATCCACCTGCTTCTGCCTCTGCCTCCCGAGTGCTGGGATTACAGGCATGTACCATAGTGCCCAGCTGAAACTCTGTACTTTGACCATTGTAGAATGATTAGTTTAATTAGTGATGTGCTATCATGTATGTTTTCACCTGCTCATCTTTGTGAAGAGTCTTATTAAATATTTGAGCTGAGAGCCCAGGCACGGTGCTGTATGCCTTTAATCCTAACCCTCAGGAAGGTAGAGGCAGGTGGATCACTGAGTTCCAGGCCAGCCTGGTCTACAAAGTGTGTCTCTTCACTGTGCCTGGCCTTCAGCCCACTTCACAAAGAGTTGTTTTCTTATTACTGAGTTTTGAGAGTGCTTTTAGATTTTCAAGACAGGGTTTCTCTCTGTATCCCTGGCTGTCCTCGAACTCTTTGTAGACCAGGCTAGCCTCAAACTCACAGAGATTCAGCTGCCTTTGCCTCCAGAGTGTGAAGATTAAAAGTATGCACTGTCTGGTGAGAGTTCTATGTATTTATGTCTAACAGTCCTTTGTCCAATATGTCTTGAATTTGTTCTTGCAGTTTGTAGGTGTCTTTTTATTCTCTTGACTATCTTTAGCAGAGTCTAAATTTTCGGATGAAAATCAGTTCATGGATTGTATATTTGGTGATTATCTCACAGGTTATTGCCAAGGCAACAGTGTTTAGATTTCTGTCTTCTAGTTTATAGTTTTGTGTTTTACATTTAGTCTGTGATACATTTTGTATGTGTATGTGTGGAGGTAGGGAGAGCTCCTGTGTGCCATGGCATGCTTACGGGGATCACAGGACAAACTTGTAGGAGTTAGTTTTCTCTTCCCACCGTGTAGGATCTAGGGAGTAAACGCAGGTTGTCAGGCTTGGTGGCAAGTCACTGAGCCACTTGTCCTCCTAGGGTATATTTTGAGTTAATTTTTGTGACAAAGGTAAGTTCTGTATTGAGATTACTTTTTGATGGCTCATTAAACCAGCACTTTTATTTGGAAAGCCTGTCTTTTCTATCCTTCATTTGCTTTGTTTCTTTTACATAGATCACTTGATGGTATTTGTGTGAGTCTTATTTCTGGATTTACAGCTGTTCTGTTGATCATGTTTGTGTTTGAGTGTTGGTTTTTTAGGGTTTTTTGTTTGTTTGTTTGTTTGTTTGTTTGTTTGGATAGCCTACTATGTGTATAAACTAACCTCAAATATGACAGTCTTCCTGCTTCACCCTTCCACGTGCTAGGATTACAGTACAGGCTGCCATGCCCAGCTCCACACCATCTTACTATACATTTACCATAAAACAGTCCTAAGTTAATTTTTTTTTAACCTTATGTACAGTTTAGAGAAGTTTGTGCAGCATCTACCCAAAAAAAAAAAAAGCCTTGGATTTTGATAAGAGTGGCATAAGAGCCAGGCATGGTGGCGCACGCCTTTAATCCCAGCACTTGGGAGGTAGAGGCAGGCGGATCACTGTGAGTTTGAGGCCAGCCTGGTCTACAAAGTTAGTCCAGGACAGCCAAGGCTACACAGAGAAACCTTGTATCAAAAATAAAATAAAGAGTGGCATTAAGTTGTAGATGGAGGAAGAATTGGCTGACATCTCAATAATACCATCTTCTCAGTGCAGAGACCATCTCAGTTTAGTCCTTTGGTTTAACATTTTATCATTTTCTTGTAGGTCTTACACATTTGTTAGGGTTTATCTACATGTCTCACATTGGGTGTGCTAATGTACATGGTTTTGTGATTTCAGATACCACCCTTTTACTGTTGCATATGGAGCAGCTGGTTTTATTCATTAACCTTAATCTGAACGCTCATTGGATCCAAGACCATTTTGTTGACTCTTCTGATTTTTCTGCATAGATCAGAGGTTCTCAACCTGTGGGTCACAACCCCTTTGGGAGGGTCAAATGATCTTCTCTCAGGCGCTGCATATCAACTAGCCTTTATAGCAGATACATTACAACAGTTACAGTAGCAACAGTTACAACGTTAACAGTAGCAACAAAAATAATTTTATGCTTGTGGGTCACCACAACATGGACTGTTTTAAAGGGTCACAGCATTAACAAGGTTGAGAACCAGTAGCATAGACAGTTGTATTTGCTACAAGACACTTCTGTTCTGTCCTTCTTGAGCTGTAGAGATCCACCTGCCTCTGCCTCTGCCTCTGCCTCCCTGAGTATTGGGATTGCAGGCATGCATCACCATGCCTGGCTACAAACTATTCATTATGTTTTATTTTGTTTTCTTGGTTTTTTGAGGCAGGGTTTCTCTGCAGAGCCTAGGCTGTCCTAGAACTCCCTCTGTTCCAGGCTGTCCTCAAACTCAACTAGATCCTCCTGCCTCTGCCTCCCAAGTACTGGATTAAAGGCTTGAGCCGCCACTGCCCAGCCCATATTACTAAAAGTTTTTATCAGGAAGAAGTACTAGATTTTGCCAAGTGGTTTCCTTCATCCCATGTGATGGGGTTTTTTTTAAGTTTTTATTTTTTTTGAGACAGGGTTTCTCTGTAGCCTTGGCTGTCCTAGACTCACTTTGTAGACTTAGACTGGCCTCAAGTTCACAGTGATCTACCTGCCTCTGCCTCCCAAGTGCTGGATTAAAGGCGTGCACCACCACACCTTGCTGATTTTTTTTTTCTTGTTTAACCTAATGCTGTGAATTAGGTAATATCTGAAGGTTGAACTAGTCTTGAATATTTAGAATAAAGTCTGCCTTGGAATGGCATATAGTTTTTTCTATAGTGTTGTATTTGATTTACCTAATATTTTGTTGAAGATTTTTCAGTCTGTTCATGAGATATTAGTCTGTAGAGGTATTTGTTTTGTTCCTTTAGCACTAAGGTAATGTTTGTCTCATAGAATGAATTAGGAAATTTCTCTTCTGTCTTGTGAAAATAGGTTGTTATAATTTATTGTTCAGCAGAATTCACCGTTGATCCCATCTGGAGTTGGTGCTTCATGCTTTTTTATTATTATTAATATGCTTCCTGTTTTAAAAAGTTATTATTTATTCAATTTCTCTTGATAGGGCATGTTTAGATTATCTCTGTTCATAAGCTTCGGGAGAGTATTCTTTTCAGAAAAAGTCAGTTTCATCTAGTGAATCCAACTTGTAGGTATAATGTTTTCATAGTATTGTTAGACTTTTAATGTCCATATAGGTGTAGCTACACCTGATGCATACTGTGTGTGGTTTCTTTTGCTGCTGCTGGTAGACGCACAAGTTTTCCTGATATTTGCAGTGAGGGAGTGGGGATTGCAGCGATAAACTCAACAGGCCCCCACCTGATTGAGCCTCTTAGGAGCTTTCTCTTCCCTAACCTACTGGTTCTTGAGCAGCATACCTGTTAGAGGTTGAGATGAGAGTGCTGTGGGTTGAGGCTGACTGCACTGAGTAGAAGCACACTCACTGAAACTGCACCTACCCCCTTTCTCTGCAGGTGCACTGACAGAGTGCTACGATGAGCTGGGGAACCGATACCAGCTGCCCGTCTATTGCTTGGCACCACCAGTCAACATGATAGAGGAAAAGAGTGACATAGAGACTCTGGACATCCCTGAGCCGCCTCCCAACTCTGGCCATGAATCTCAGCTCCGTCTGCGCCTCTCCACAGGCAGAGACCTCAAGCTTGTGGTGCGCAGCACAGACACGGTGTTCCACATGAAGAGGCGCTTGCACGCCACAGAGGGCGTGGAGCCAGGCAGCCAGCGGTGGTTCTTCTCTGGGCGGCCTCTCACCGATAAGATGAAGCTTGAGGAGCTGAAGATCCCCAAAGACTATGTGGTGCAGGTTATAGTGAGCCAGCCTGTGCAAAACCCAACACCAGTGGAGAACTGAGCTGGGCTTCCTGCTCTCTAGATCCCTTGGCTCCTTTTTATTGTTACTATTTCCTATTCTATAGCGTGAAATTTATTTTCACTGCTCTGAATTCCCTATGAATGGATTTAGTTCTGAGGAATTACCAGTGAAAAATTCCATCTGTGATGGAGACCAACAAATATAATAAAACACACAGAGCCAGCCTCTGAGACTCCTGTAATTACAATTTCTAATTTGAAAGGCAGTTAAGAAATAGATAACCATTTATTTTAAAACATGTATCAACTATGTAATGGCTGTATTTAAATGATTTGGAGTGTAAACAGACAGCAGACCCATCAGGTACAGCACCAAGCACCTTTTGGATACAGAATTTTTAACATATATGTCAAATTATATTTCCAGAACCATCAATAACAGTTATAAAACAAACCTTTTTCGGTTTTGTTTGTATTTTGTTTGGGGGTTTTTGTTTTGTTTTCTGATGGAACCTAAAAGAGCAGAGGGTTTTGTCCCTCTCTGTTTGTATTCCTGCACCATCAGGAGGCAGTGGAGACTGGGGGTTGTCAGTGTTGCTTCCCCTCCCCTCCCAGTCATGGTCCTTATTCACATCCACCCAGTTCTGCTGCGGTCCAGCTGGCAGCAGGCACCCCTGGCACACTGGGCGGTAATTCAGTCAAGCAGTTGGGAAGTCTCGTCTTGCTGCACAGTAATTTTAAAATGTCTTTGGCACCTGGGCTTGACAGCTAGCTTCTGTGGGATGCCTTCACTGGTCCTGCCGCTCTGTTTGGCCATTTGTGGAGCTGACTGGCCCCACCTTTATGTTTCTGGGCCAGGCTACACAGAAATGGAGTATAGCTGCTTCCACTCCGGAATATTCTAAAAGCAATCCTCTTTCGTGCCTGCAGGGGATGTGAGTAAAGCCCTCTCTGCCTTTCCTGGAAAACCTGTGCCTAGTCTCAGCCTTGAGGAAAATTCCAGTTCAAAACTTTCAAGTGTGACAGTTTACTAGTGTCACTTAAACAATACTGGTGAGAATAGGTGGTGGCACCTGGCTCTAGTGTGGAGTATTTTCACCTCACTCTCACTGGTCATTGTGGAGGGGCAGCGTTCTTCCTGCACCTTCCCAGCAAAGATGAACTAACCACTGTCTGTACGCAAGGCTAAGGGATGGACACATTGAACCAGCATTTCCTTCTCTGGAGAAGGCTGGAGAAAGCTGCCAAAGGTTGTATTTAATCTGGAGCCTCTTAAATGCTGATTCTTCTGCCCATGGTAGGACCTGTCTTTAATCCCAGGCCGTGGGAGGCAGAAGCAAGCAGATCTCAGAATTTGAGACCAGCCCAGAATACATAGCTAGTTCCAGGCCAGCCAGAGCTACATAGTAAGACACTTTCTCAAGGGGGCTAACATGTGCCACACTAAATCTTTGAGAGTTTGTGAGGTATGAGCAGTAGATGAAAGAAGGTTCTTTGCTCTTCTCAGTGTGGAAATAGCAAACCTCCAATAACTATTGGATGTAAAACACCATTCATGATTTTAGTGGCAAAATGAAACTGCTAGCTAGTTTAAAATGTAATGTTAAAGTGGAATTAAATTTCCTATAACCTGTTAAATTTTTTCTATACTGTAACATGTTTCTGAGAACTCTAACCCCCTCTCTAAAGTGTTCATTTTTAAATTGGTGACTGCACCTAATTTAGATTTGATGGTGGCTGAGTCCAAATTCAGGAGGAGCACACAGCTCTAACAACAAAGGAGGATGGCTCACGTTCTCATGTGCAGGGGTACGGTATTTCAGTGCATCGCCCTACCATCAAGAAGGCTGATTTGTTTGTCACATTGAATAACCATATCTCTCAAAGTCTATCAACTGGAAAAGAGTGTTTAAACCTGTTACCTTTCTAAAGGGAATTTGATGTTATCACCAACAACCTATGTTTGGTCAAAGGTCTTGTTTGTTTTTTGAGGGTTTGTCCTCTCTAAGAATTTTTGTTTTTATTTTAAAGGAACATATACTTTGAATAACGATCCTCCAGGTGTGGTGAGAAAAAAAACTAGGTGCTGGAACTTGTCAATAGACTGATGTAAGATTGAATCAATACTTGATGTGTATAATTTTAGTATGTAGGGGTTTTGTGCTTTTTTATATATAAAAAAAAAGTTCCACTTTTCTCTTTGTCTTTGCCTTTATTCCTTCATACAGTAGCAGTCCCTCACATCCTGTGGGGAAGTGGGAGGCTTTCTCTCTAAAGCCAGTGGTGAGATCATGACCACCAAATTCTGCCCCACTGCATGCAACCGGCCACTTAGAGCTCTGCTTCAGCAACGCTGGTCTAAACAGGTTTGCCTGGGTGTTGAAAGTGGCTAAGTACTGCCTGCTGTACTGCTGAGGACATGCAGGAGGCCTGGAGTTCCACACTCAGCCAGTTGGGCCAAATTGGGGACCTTCTGCTTCAGTGAAAGACCTACCTTGACAGTCATAATCACCCAGTGTCACTTCTGACCTCTGCATTCACATACCCAAACAATGGGGGGGTGCCTTATTTTTGTGTGTGTGCAGAATTTTCAAGTGTTTCCTAGTCAAATCTGAGTCCCACAAGGTGTGGTTGCACACACCTCTAATCCTGGCAAACTGAGTTGGGAGGCAGCTTAGTTTACCTAGTGAGTTCTCAGCCAGCCAGGCCTATATAAGTGAGTTAACAATCTGTTTGCCTTTTATGGCCTCTGGTTACTTCAAAGGGCCTTCCCCACTCCAATGGATACTGACTTGCTTAGTTTTCTCTCACTTATTCATTGTTGAGTGTGTGTGTGTGTGTGTGTGTGTGTGTGTGTGTGTAAGGAACAGAGCAAGACAATGGACCCTTTTCCTGAAGCTACTTGGTAATTTCCATCTATCTTGGCCGTGGTGGGGGAAAGGTAGTCCTAACAAATGGCCGTCACTCAGCTGGTCCCATCTGTGATATATTTTACTTAGGGAGTCCAGCTGATACCATCTTTGGAGACAGCTAGTGTTCTGTGACTGCTGTTGGGGTCTCTTGTAATGTGGCCTGTTAGATCGTCTTCTCTAGTTCTGTGGCAAGAGCTTGAGTGATGCATTAAAGGTTGGACACAGTCAACTTGGCCTTGCCTAGTCTTGAGGCATGAGGCCTAGGATGGGGAGGAGACGTGAGAACCAAGCATTACTTTGCTAAGCTAGTGCCCACTTAAGGTCCTTCTAGCTGACAGGGATGTGGAGGAATCTGCCTGTGTCCCTAGGCTGGAACCTTCACCAGACCAGCATCTTACCCAGTGACTAGGAGTGTAATGGAGTGTGAAAACTGCACTGACACACAGGATGGAACCCAGGACCCCAGACATGTCATACTCTTACACATGCCAGGCCCTATTGACTCATTTAAGTCACTAGGGGGGAAAAAAAAAGCAGGGGCTGGAGAGATGGCTCAGCAGTTAAAAGCACTTATTCTTGTGGGTTCAATCCCCAGCACCAGCATGGTTCCTCACAACTCCCCGTAACTCCAGCTTCAATGCCATCTTCTGACCTCCGAAGGCAGCTAGCACTCCCATGGTGTACAGACACGCATGTGAGCAAAATACACACATTACGTAAATCTAAAATAAAACTCCATGGAACAAAGCAGGCTCGGATTGGTTGTTTTCTTTGTATTCCTAGTCCCAACACAGTATTAGTTTACTGGTTTGTTTGAATTTTAGGTTTTGTTTTGTTGTGGTTTTTTCCGGTTTTTCAAGACATAGTTTCTCTGTGTAGCCTTGGCTGTCCTGGACTCACTTTACAGACCAGGCTGGCCTCTAACTCACAGTAATCCGCCTGCCTCTGCCTCCCAAGTGCCGATTTGAACATGCTTTAAAAGGGAATGATGGGATGTCAGATAACTCAACAGGTAAAGGCACTTGTTCCAAAACCTAAGAACCTAAGTTTGACCCCTAGAACCTACATGGAAGGATCAGAACCAACTACAAGTTGTCCTGACTTCGACATGTGCTATAACACACACTTAATATCTAAAAATAGCTCTGCTGTTGTGTTCATTATACCCTTACAGTCCCCCCCACACACACAGACACACACACTCCCCTGTTGCAAATAACTACCTACTCTTCAGCTCTCCGCTCTCCTCCCCACCCTCCCCCATCCTGAGTAAAATATAGTGCTGCGTCTGCTCCAGAAGTTGTTAATCCTTTACACAGCCCAAGACCATCTCTGTGAGGAGAGACCTCTGGAGTATCTTTCCTAAGAATTGCACCTAGATCCTAAAGCTGTCCCGTGACCAAAGCCACCTAGGCTGCCTAAAAAAAAAAAAAAAAAAAAAAAAAAACCTAACTAAAAATAAGTTTAGTGGTGAGACCTTTTGGTTTGGCCCTTCTCAGGCTGGCTTCTCCCCCTCATCCCCCCACCCCCACCACTTTGGAGTACCAGCCTGCAAGGTGCATAATGTCCCAGTCTACCTGGAAGTCCTTTCTATCTCTATAGCAAGGACTGAAGTAACCACCTGGGGTCTAGTTTTTCCTGGTTCCCGTCTCACTGTGGTACCATAGGGAGAAGTCGCATTAATCCTGCTCAAAAACGTGTTAACCAGGTCCCCCGTTTGTTGATGAGGTTTCACAGTAACCTGGTTTCATGATTCCCAGTTTGACTTGCAGATAAGGATCTTAGGTGAGCTGTATTCTTGCACATCGGTGCCATAACCAGGTTTGATTATGATATTATCATATCTGGTATTGAAGACCCTCAAACTCACTGGTGCCTAGAGGTTAGTTAGAATGCCATAAATGCTGTTTCTTGAATCTTCTACCTTATTCCTAAGAAATTTAGAGTGCAGTTATGATTAACATTAAACATTCCTGCTGGGCGTAGTGGCGCACACCTGTAATCCCAGCACTCCAGGAGGCAAAGGCTGGCAGATTTTGGTGAGTTTGAGGACAGCCCCAGCTACACAGAGAAACACTGTCTCAAACAAAAAACAAAAACAGGATTTGCTAGCTTAAAATTTAAGGAGAAGTCTGGCCTAGTTGGACATGCAACACTATGAGACCCTGTCTCAATACATACATACATACATACATGCATACCTGTCTACATACATACATACCTGTCTACACACATGCATACATACATGCATACCTGTCTACATACATACATACATACATACATACATACATACATACATACATTAAAGATAAACACTTTGATGCTCTACGGCAGTGTGACCATGTTAATTTTATTTAGTTATATTCACTTGTGTATCATAGGAGACTCCTCTGGCTCAGCCTAGATGAATACATCTTCTTTAGGTGATAATACTTCTCTTTTTCTTTCCCTTTCTCTTTCTCTTTCTCTCTCTCTTCCTGTCTTTCTTTTCTCCTTTTCTTCCTGTCTATGGATTTGTCAGTGCAGAAGATTGTATACAGCTTAAATTCCTTGTAATTAAGCAGCTTTTATGGAGAGGGAGAAAAATATTACAAAAAGGTTTAGTAAGGTGGTAACCGTGTGTTACTTTGGACTCTTGGAAAGTTAAAGGTGTAGGAGTTAGGGCAGTTACAGGCTGACTGTGGCCTAGTGCCGAGGAACAGTCAAGACTGTTGCAGACCATAGGAACAGGGTCATTTTGTCGTGGGTCACCCACTGTGGTCGTCTGCTTCCCTTTACATAGGCAGAAATCGCCATCTTCCCAGGGATTTTTCAGGATTTTTCTTACTTGGTTCTATCATAGAATTTCTGCTTATCCAAGTCTATAAATGCCATGGTAGTCTACCTCCTTGAAAGCTTTGTGATTGTGTGTCCTTGCCACATGATGTGGCACTTAGCCAATCCTTTCTCTGCCAGACCCTCTTTATCTCGGTTCTTCTAGTCCCGGCCTGTTGCCGGCCTCCTCCATATCATCCCCACCACTGGTGTAGGGCGTGGCCCTGTGCCCCACAATTCATGAATCTGCACTTACTCGGTCACCTGTGATGTCAAAGTCACGGAAAAGGTCTCGGAGTTCCTGCTTTTTAATGTTGAAGAGAAATCTGTACATGTCAAAGTTTTCTGCACCTATTTGCAACTCCCCATCCAAATCTAGCAGGTCAAAGACTGGCCGGGCATGGCGGTACATAAATTGATCTTCCAGATGGTTCTATTTTGAGAGAAGTGTGTGAACATATTGGTACTACCCTTATTACACCAAGGTTTGTATAGCCCACAAAACATTCCCTAGAGAGATCAGAGCAAAAGGCAAACTCCCAAACTTGGGGAAAGGGCTAAAGGAGGGATAAGGCTCACGTAAGGCCCTGCTTCGCGGGAACCTTCCGTAAGGACCAGTTCTACTTATTCACAAGCTTAACTGCCACCATGCACAAGCTGATGTGTCATGAAAAGGGTGGAACACAGAAAATTCTCTGAGCCAAAGGACCAAGGTCAGGAGTCAGCAGGGTACTTGGGATGGCTGGTGGTGCTTTGAAGCCCAATGGAGGACAGGTAGGCCAAGAAAGGTGGGCAGGGGCAACATTTCCCTTACAGTGAGAGGCAGTGTGGGAGGGCCAAAGGCAGGTGGCAGCTGCAGAGAGAAGTCAGGAAGGCACTGCAATGTCCAGGTTGATGGTCTATTTAGGAACCAAAAATGAATTTCCCCTTTACCTTGTAGCGATGTGTTCCACTGTGCTCACCATCACTGTCAGCTTTAACAAGAAGGGGGCAGCCCAACCCTTGCCCCTGCCCCAGGGCAACCCCGGTACTTGCCTCATGTGACAGCAGTATGCAAACCAACACATAGAACTGGTCAAAACCAATCTCTCCTATAGCCGCCCAGTCCAGCATGTCAAATATAATCTTGATCTGTGTGCCTTTCAGGTTAGTCACGTGTTGGAGGAAATGAAAGAACAGCACATCTAGGGGAGGAGAGGAAGACAAGATGGATTGTTTCAGTGCAGTCCTGATACACTGGATCAGGAGGCGCATAAGAATGCAGTGGCAAGCCAGGCGTGGTGGCGTACACCTTTGATACCAGCACTCGGGAGGCAGAAGCAGGTGGATCGGTGTGAGTTCGAGGCCAGCCTGGACTACAAAGTGAGTCCAGGACAGCCAAGGCTACACAGAGAAAGCCTGCCTTGAAGGGGGAAAAAAATACAGTAGCATTGGAAGATGTACTGGGAAGGAAAATGACAATACTATTTCTGGCTTCATGCTAAACCTTCCACAACTCAAGCCTTTCGTTACCCTTGCTGTGGGAAAGCAGTGTGTCGCGTTATGGAAGCTGACTGACCTGTTGAGTTACATGCCTGACTTTATGGTGCTGCTCAGTGCTTGGCTCCTGACCCCAGGTACGATGACTTTGCACATGTCACCAATGACAGGCAAGGTGCTGATGAGTGACAGAGTGGTCTTTGATAGAAGAAGGCAGGCTTTATTCTTTGTTAAAGATGTTAGCATGTGGGTTGGAGCGGTGGCTCTGCCAGGAGACATTTGTCATGCAAGCCTGGAGACCTGGTTTTGATTTCCAGGACATATGTAAAAGTGCAAGGAGACAATGGACTACCCAAAGTTGGCCTCTGACCTTCCAGTGCACACATGTGCCCCCCCACACACACACGATGCACACACAGATACATAAAATAAATTTTTACAAAATTTCCCATGATTCTTTTCATCTGAATGGGAAATTTAAAAGTCACTGCTCTCATATGAGAAGAGTCCCTCTAGAGTGTTCATGCTCATTCACAACAAAGGCTTCTGGCTGTGGGGGGCAGGGAGCCTTCCCTGTATGCTAAGCACTTTTGGGTGTCAGGTCCCAGCAAACCCTGAGAACCTGACAAGGAAGGTGGTGGCACCCACTGCAAGCACATCAACTGCTTTGGGGGTCTTGTGTGTGTGCTCCCAGGTGTGACGTGGCTGATGGTGGACTGTGGGGTCTGAGTGGCAGAGTTGGGGTTCCCATGTGAGTCAGCCTGGGAAGGCCATGCACATATGACAGCGAAGCCACGTCTTTGTGCATTAGTTAACTCATTCAAGCAGACACAGCCAAGGAAAGTACTGCAACTTATAGAGCAGGAAGGCTCTTGTCATCCCACTCACCGGCCTTACAGCTGGGGCAAGACGGGAGCAGCACAGTGATGGGCCGTGACCTGGAACTGTAAGTCAGGCACACCTTTTTCTCTTTCTAGTTCAAAACTGAGTAAGTAAATAATCTATTGGTACTAGGAGTGAGTGACAGACACATACGGGCACACATCTGCAGCCACATTTATTTCTGTTTTTGCTATCATAATGCATCTCTGGTCGCTCTTCTGTTATCTTGTTTCAGAAGCAGAATTGAATTTTTTTGTTTGTTTGTTTTTGTTTTGTTTTTTCGAGACAGGGTCTCTCTGTGTATCCTTGACTGTCCTGGACACAGACACACACACACACAGAGACATACACGTATACACACATCAGACACACACACACATAGACACACACAGACATACTTACAGATACACACACACACAGAGACACAGATGCACAAAGACATACACACACAGATATACACACACATAGACACACAGACACACACACACTGACACAGATATACACAGACACACACAAACACACACACATACACATACACACACACACACACACACACACACACACACACACACACCCCTGAGAGATGACTCAGCAGTTAAGAGCACTGGCTGCTCTAATCCAAGTTCAATGCCCAGCACCCACATGACTGCTCGCATTTGTTTATAGCTTTGAGTCCAGGGGACACAATGCTCCTTTCTGCCCTCCAAGGGCAAAAGTGGTATACAGACATACATGCAGCCAAACATACACATAAAATATTTTTGAAAAAAACATTTTGTGTTTGGTTGGTTGGTTTTTTGTTTTGTTTTTTTTAGGGGGGAGGGGGGGTTTGGTTTTTCGAGACAAGGTGTCTCTGTGTCAGCCGTGGCTGTCCTGGACTCACTTTGTAGACCAGGCTGGCCTCAAACTCACAGAGATCCACCTGCCTCTTGCCTCCCGAGTGCTTTAAAGGTGTGTGCCACCATGCCTGGATTTGAAAATGTTTTAAGTGGGGGTGGGGGGTGGGGGGGTGGAGAAGACCAACCAGAAACTGTCTCTGGGCTCCACTGAGTGTATAAAATGGGTCACCTATGTCATTTGGAATATCCCGCTGGAAGCAGGAAGCCGGAGCACAATGAGCCTACAGTCACATGTCAGTTTTGGCCTCATGGCCACTTCCGGTTCCTCCTGTGTGCCCCACCAGGTGTGGACCCTCAGAGCATCTTACTGTACACTCGTAGAGATGGTAAGGTGCTCCTGGAGATGTGCCCTGGGGGACCCTGTAGCTATGGAATCGATGCTGTTTTGCAGCAAGATGACTCTGGCCACCCAAGTCCCCAAGGCCTGGAGTTGTTCTCTCAGGAAGCAAATCGTAAAGCTGTGCTGCCCCTCTTTCAGGTCACTGTCTCTACCCTTGGTAATCAGATAGCAGGCTTGGACCTCCTGGGCATTGTGTCATTGGGGAATTATTTGGTTACTAGGGAGACAAGACTCTGTGCCATAAATGTCCCAGGGAGACAGTGTGGCTTAGCTTTCTGAGGGACACCTTGGTGCCAGACACTGTCTTATCTGGGAGGAGGAAGACTGTATCACATGTTCTGCCCATCTGTATGCACACAGGACAGCGAGGCATGACACTGCGAGGAAAAGGTGTCGTCAGTTCACTGTTCTGGTTTCATTATTTGCAGCGCTGGCGCCTGCACCCATGCTAAATACGTTTACTACCGAGCTACAGCCCCTCCCTTGTTACTCTTTGTTTTTTTTTTTAAGACTGAATGGAATCAAAAATCTTCACCGAAGATCTGCCTGTGGCGGCGCACACCTTTAACCTCAGCATTCGGGAGGCAGAGGCAGATGGATCTCTGCGTTCCAAGCTAAGCAAGGCTACATAGTAAGACCTATCTCAAAAAACAAAAAACAAACAAAAAAATTATTTTTTTTTACTCACTTTGTAGACCAAGCTGGCCTCCAACTCACAGTGATCTTCCTGCCTCTGCCTCCCAAGCACTGGCATTAAAGGCGTGCGCCACCACACTGGCTTTGTTTGTTTTTTTTTTAAATAAAAAAATTATTTTTGCACTTGGGAGGCAGAGGCATGTGGATTGATGTGAGTTCGAGGCCAGCCTGGTGTACAAAGTGAGTCCAGGACAGCCAAGGCTACACAGAGAAACCCTGTCTCGAAAAAAAACCAAAAAAAAAAAAAAAAAAAAAAAAAACACCAAAAAACTGGTTCACCTATAATCCTAATACTCTGGGAGACAGATACAGGCAGATCGCTGTGAGTTCGAGGCCAGCCTGGTCTACAAAGCCGAGTCCAGGACATCTAAGGCTACAAAGAGAGATCCTATCTGCGGGGGGGGTGGGGAGGTGGGGGAGTGGGGGGGGGCAGGGAGGCGGGGGGGGCGAGGAAGAAAAAAATTTTAAAAAACCAAAAACCAAAAATAAAAATATTGCCCATCTACTCTGCAACTGAGTCGGCCTGCCTCTGCCTCCTGAGCTCTGGGATTAAAGGCGTGCACCACCACACCCGGCTTGGGCAATATTTTTGGTAACTCACAAGTACCATTAGACAGAGACAAACCTGGTTAAAATCAGTGGGTCCCAAAGACCCAAAGACAAAACAAAACAAAATAACATGAAAGTGGGAAAGGTCCCTGTGGGGAGGAAGAGGAATGACAGAGGAGGGGACACAAGGGGGACATGACTCACAGTGGTGCGGGATGGTGGGGGCAAGGACAGACACGAGAGGGTAGAGGAAGAAACTGAGCCTGAAGGAGGAGATGGCATGCTCATCGAAGCCCCAAGGAATTGTGGGTAGAGCGCAGGTCGCCCCCAGAGCCTGTACTTTCATCCCCTGCACTGAAGTGCCTTCAGTTTCAGCTCTATTGGCAGTTCCTCTCTAGGTTTCCCTGACAATATGAAGTAAATGTGAAAGAGATAGTTTTCGGTTGGGGTTGGAGGCAGGGACGGGGCGGGGATTGGGGGGGAGGGGGAGGGGGAGAAGACGGGGACGATGACATTACGCGGCTGACCGACCATTCAAAGTGTTCCTGTGATGAGCATCCAGAAGGTGAAAGTACTCCATCAAGGCCTTCACGTTTCTCAAAGACAACAAGCAGTAGATTTTGTCCAGGTAAAGGTACCACAGAAAAGACCCGTGCTTCAGTTTCATGTTGGCAACTTTCAGCCAGCCAGAGACTCTGGCTACCTGACACGAAATGGAGCCTTCTGCCTCAGAACTAGAATGTTGCATGGGGTTCCGTCATGACCTGGCAGACCTGGAGAGGACAATGGGAGTGTGGATGATGTGTCTTCTCACCGTTCACCAGTTTCGCTGTGGATGCCTCCTGACTTCTCGTAGCTTTTTTCCTCCACTCCTAAAGCAGCCGTTCTAATCACAGGCTGCTTAGACGAGAAGGGGTCATCTGAGCCGAGTGCCAAAGCGGGTCTGGGAGCCAACCTAGATGGTATATGCTCATTAGGAAGAAAAGTGCAAACACACATACACAAGTACAGAAAGATCCTCCAACAAGTATACTAATTTAAAGCCAAAGAGAAGGAATGTATGTCTATATAAATGTTTAAATTATATATATAAATTATATGTAAATATATTAACATAAATTATATTGAATTATATGAATAAATAAATTTTATATAAATATAAATTACATATGCATATATGTGTGTATATATATGTATACACACATACACAGATACTATTATCTTGGCCCACATGAAACTATGTAGATCAGGCTGATCTTGAACTCACAGAGATACACCTGCCTGTTTCCTTAATGCTGGAATTAAAGGTGTTCACCACCCATGCTCAGGTAAGGATTTTTTTTTTGTTGTTGTTTGAGAGAGGGTTCTGTGTAGTTCTGGTTGTCCTGGAACTCACTTTGTAGACCAGGCTTGCCTCCAATTCAGAGATTCATGTGCCTCTGTCTCCTGAGCCCTGGGACTTAAGGCGTGCGCAACCACATGGCTCAAGAAGGAAGTTTTCTTTTTTTTGAGACAGGGTTTCTCTGTGTGGTCTTGGTTGTCCTGGACTGTCTTTGTACACCAGGCTGGTCTTGAATTTATAGAGATCCTCCTGCCTCTGCCTCCCCTAGTTCTGGGATTAAAGGTGTGTACCACCACCGCCCGGCTGAGGAGGAATTTTTTAAAAGACCAAAGAACAGTGAGCCAGAAGTCAAAGCAGGAGGCTGGATTAGCACAACCACCTCTGTTTTCCTTCTGTTTTTTTTTTCTTTTTTTCATAATAGACTGTCCCAGGCGTGTCCAGAGGAGAACACAGTAGGCTCAAGCTTGGAACATTCGTCACTCAGGTCACCAGTGATCAGTTCAGACCAGGCCCTCCTCCTCTGTGTTCATTCATCATAGTTCCTGGGTTATTTGGAACCAAGTCTCAGACCAAACAGTTATGGGCAAATATTTGAGTATATATTCTAAAAACTGGGGGGAGGGGCTCAACTTTATCACACCTGTAGATTGTCAGTCCCCTTGAACACCCTAAATATCAAGTCAGCGTTTCCCTAATGGTTTCTTGGGAGTCTGAAGAGCATTCTGGGAATGATGGCACATACCCTTAGTCCCAGCACTCTGGAGGTAGAGGCAGACAGATCTCTGTAGGTTCAAGGCTGGACTGGTCTACAAATCGAGTTCCAGGACAGCCAGGGCTGTTTCACAGAGAAACCCTGTCTTTAAAAACAAGATTAGGAGAGGAGACAGGGTTTTTGAGACAGGGTTTCTCTGTGTGGTCTTGGTTGTCCTGGACTCTCTTTCCTGGACTGGACTGACTTTCACACGAACTCTGGTCCCCCATATTTGGCCATGTTCCCTTGATGGGCAGGCCCAATGGCACTCGGAGAAAGGATAGCAGGCTACCAAGAAGAAACTTGATACCCTAGCATCATATTCAAGGGGAGGAGGTCCCCATCAGTCACAGTCATAGGGGAGGGGAATGGGGTGAAAGCAGGAGGGAGGGAGGAATGGGAGGATGCATGGGATGGGATAGCAATTGAAATGTAATATGAGTGATTTCATTTTTCAATTAAAAATATAAAAAAGAAAAAAAACAAAAACAAATAACAAACAAACAAACAAAAACAAGATTGGAGGCTGGAGAGATGGCTCAGAGGTCAAGAGCACTGGCTGTTCTTTCAAAGGTCCTGAGGTTAATTCCTAGCAACCACATAGTGGCTCACAACCATCTATAATGAGATCTGGTGCCCTCTTCTGGCAGGAAGGCACACATCCAGGTGGGATACTGTATAAATAATAAATATATCTTAAAAAAAAAAAGTCGGGCATGGTAGCACACACCTTTAACCCAACACTCGGGAGTCAGAGGCAGGGGGATCGCTGTGAGTTCGAGGCCAGCCTGGTCTACAAAGTCTAGGCTACACAGAGAAACCCTGTCTTGAAAAACAAAATAAAAACAAAAACAAACAAACAAACAAACAAAAAAGAAAACCAAAGAGAGAGACAGAGAGGTCTGAAGAGCTATTTCAATCAGGAACCACCAGATCTACATTTATCATATTTCGTAAATCCTTTCATTTTTCACATTTGTATGTTTCTTTTTCTTACAATTTTGCTTCTGAACTCACAGAGATCTGCCTGCCTCTGCCTCCTGAGAGTGCTGGGATTAAAGGCTTGTGCCACCACACCTGGCCCACACTTTGTGTTTTTAAATGTTATTGGTTATTGTGTGAATGTGTATATACACAAGTGTGTGTGTGTGCGCCATGGCACTGGACTGCCTTCTCCAGCCCACAACACTCCTATCATACTTGATTATCTGTCTATATGCAAATATATATGTGCATGGACGTACATGCATATGGGATAGACACATACATGTGTCCATACACACAGTTCTATCTAATTTATAATTCATGGGAACCTCTGATGTTATGATTGGTTGGCCAAAAACCTAGGTGACACCCTGGACTTATGACTGGAGTGTTGGGGGGTGGCTATCTTTCAAGACAGATCCCTTCACCTTGGGGTCTATGATAACTCCCAGTGTCAGAATTAAGCGGTCCTGTAGGACACCCCAGCAGTGGCAGCAGAGAGTCACTTGATGTGGAAAATTTTCCACAAAATTAGTAAAATCAAAGGCAGATTAATAAGCAAATGGCACACGTTTGTTTATTGCATTTTATTTGTTCGGTTTGTTTGTTTATTTTTGAGACTGTGTAGCCCAGAGATCCACCTGCCTCTGCTTTCTGAGTGCTGGGATTAAAGTTGTGTGCCACCACCGCCCAGCTTACTTGACGTGTGGTTTTTAATTTTAATTAATTAATTAATTTTGGTTTTTCGAGACAGGGTTTCTCTGTGTAGCCTTGGCTGTCCTGGACTGACTTTGTAGTCCAGCCTGGCCTTGAACTCACAGCGATCCACCTGCCTCTGCCTCCCGAGTGCTGGGATTAAAGGCATGCACCACCACTGCCTGGCTTGTTGGGTTTTTTTTTTGTTGTTGTTTATTTTAATTTTTTGAGACAGGGCCTTGCTGTGTCTCAGGATGCCTGGAGCTCACTGTGTAGCCCAGGCTTTGCTTCCTGGATGCTGGGGTTACAGGCAGGGGAGCACCATCACGACGGCTAGTTAGGTTGTATGTGAACGGGAGTGCTCACAAGGGACTGTAGACACAAAGAAAGAGATGCGTTTGTGCAACATTTAGGTTTGGTGAAGAATGGAAACTCACTTGTAGGGAAGTGTGACTGCAGGTCAGAAAGGATTACCTGATGGCTTTAAGGGGCCACTTCAGCTCATTCTCAGCATCTCTGTGCCTCCATGTCCCTTCCTTCAGGGACAGAGTGGGGACCCATTGGATGAAGCTGGACAAAGTAAGTGTTTTTGCAGCCATATGTCCTGAACGCCATCATTTCCACAAAAAGACTCTGACGAGAGCCGGGTAGTGGTGGCACACGCCTTTAATTCCAGCACTCGGGAGGCAGAGGCAGGTGGATCGCTGTGAGTTCAAGGCCAGCCTGGTCTACAAAGCGAGTCCCAGGCTAGTCAAGGCTACACAGAGAAACCCTGTTTCGCAAACCAAAACCAAAACAAACAAACAAAGAACCAAATGGATGGAGCCCCACAGCAATTGTCCCTCAGCACCAATGGACAATGTATTAACGACTATAGGAGAATGCTAATAATGAAGATGAACGAGCCATGGACACAGGCAACATGACGAACCTCAGAAACAGGCTTCGTTAAAACAGGCTAACCACAAGCCACTGCAGCTCCTGCCTGCCTGAGCACCTGCCTCACTGAGGCAAGGGTCTGGCTTTCATCTCCAGCACTGGAGAAGTCATGTCTGAAAGGCGTGGGAATGGAATTGCCCGAAGAGGCATCGGAAACATTCTCTACCCTGACTGTGCTGACTGTCAAACTCGTGAACTGTGAACCTTAAGGGGAGCATTTTTATTTTGGGTACATTAAGCCTCAATGAGCTCAATTGTTGTTCTTTTGAGACAGGCTGGTGTGGACGTTGATAGGCCAGGCTGTCCTTGAACTCCGAGATCCACCTGCCTCTGTCTCCCGAGTGCTAGGATCAAGGGCGTGTGCCACCTTGCCTGGCCTAAGATGCTTTTCTTTGAATGTGCATGGGTGTTTTCCCCTGCATGTATGTCTATGCACTGCCTGCATGCAGTGCCTGGGAAGGTCAGAAGATTGTGTCACATTACATGGAAGTTGAGTAACAGATGACTGGGCACTGCCCTGTGGGTGTTAGGAATAAAATCTGCCTCTTTTTTATTTATTTATTTATTTATTTATTTTTTACTTTTAGAGACAGGTTTTCTCTCATAATCCTGGCTGTCCTGGACTCACTTTGTAGACCAGGCTGGCCTCAAACTCACAGAGATCTGCCTGCCTCTGCCTCCCAAGTGCTGGGATTACAGATGTGTGTCACCATGCCCGGCACTGAATCTCCTCTTAACCATTGAGGAGCCATCTCTCCAGCACCTTAAGTTGATTTCTTTGTTTTTGTTTTTGTTTTTTTGAGACAGGTTTCTCTGTGTAGCCCTAGCTGTCCTGAAACTCACCCTGTAGACCAGGCTGGCTTGAACTCAGAGATTTGCCTGCTGGGATTAAAGGCATGCGCAGCCACCACCTGGCAAGTTGAATTGTTTTTTAATTAAAAAAAAATTTAGCTCACCTGGGGGTGTAGTTCCCTCACAGAGCATGTCTCTTATGTACAAAGTCCTGTGTTCTGTTCTATCCTCAGTGGCAGGGAAATACGACACTCAGGTGAGATAAAAGCAGTGGATCACATCAATCTTACACATACTTGCTCAACAGGAGACACCACCAGCAAAGTTAACATATGGATGGAAGGTTGAGAGAAGACACTTTCAATATCTAAGCCCAACAGGAGAGTATTTTTAAAAATTCAGGTCTAGTGAGATGGCTCAGTAGGGCTTGGAGGCCCGAGTTAATCCCCAGGACCCACTTGTGGGAGGAGAGAGCCAGCTGCTGGAAGTTGTCCTCCATAACACACACACACACACACACACACACACACACACACACACACACGGAGGCACACACAAAGCAGGAGGATTTCTGTGATTTTTGAGACCAACCTCAAGTTACGAGACATCCAGGCCTACATAGAGACCCTGACTCAAACAGCACAACCCCCAAAACCCAACAACACAAAAATAGTAAAGGACAAATATTGGTGGATTTTTAAAATCTACTTTATTGGGATATTTTTTGTTTTGTTTTTCTTTTTAAAAAAATCTTTTTATCTGTGTATTGTTATGTATACAGTGCTCTGCCTGCATGTACACCCACAGGCCAGAAGAGAGCACCAGATCATATTATAGATGGTTGTGAGCCACCATATGGTTGCTGGTAATTGAACTCAGGACCTCTGGAAGAGCAGTTAGTGCTCTTAAGCTCTGAGCCACCTCTGCAGCCCTGTTTTTTCTTTTTCAAGACAAGGTTTCTCTGTGTAATAGTCCTGGCTGTCTTGGACTCACTTTGTAGACAAGGCTTGCCCGAGCTCAAGAAGATCCCCCTGCCCCTGCCTCCTGAGAGCTGGGATTGAAGACGTGCGTCACCACACCAGGCCTTTATTGGGTTCTTATAGCTCAACCCCTCAACACTAGATAGGAGAGAAAGCAGGTTAGAGGGAAAGGGGGGGAGGTTTAGGCCACTGAAGGCTATTTCCTGATGATTAGGGATATAGAGTTCCTTGAGGCAAGTCCAGTCTTTGTTGTCAGAATATCCAGCAAAACAGGACTAGCAAAGACAGCAGGATGACCCAGCAGCCACAGGAGGAGCAGCAACCACCACAGGCTCTCTTGGGGGGGGGGGGAGATTCTCCCATTTATACCTTCTCCTGAGTCCACCGAATTAAACTATTTGCAGCTGGCAATGATCACGCCCCTGATAGTGTGCACAAGGCAAATCATAATCACCTGCTGTGAAGCAGCCTTTTCTCCAACACCTGGTATTAAAACTAAAACATAAGGGCTGGAAAGATGGCTCAGAGGTTAAGAGCACTGCCTGCTCTTCCAAAGGTCCTGAGTTCAATTCCCAACACCCATATGGTGGTTCACAACAATCTATAATGAGATCTGATGCCCTCTTCTGGTGTGCAGGTGCATATGCAAATAGAACACGGTATACATAATAATAAATAAATATTTAAAACTAAAACATTTAAAAAACTACATAAGCCGGTGTGGTGGCACACACCTTTGATCCTTTGATCCTGGCACTCCAGAGGCAGAGGCAGGTAGAATAGGTAGATCACTGTGAGTTCGAGGCCAGCCTGGTCTACAAAGTGAGTCCAGGACAGCCAAGGATACACAGAGAAACTCTGTCTCATAAAACAAACAAACAAAAAAGCAAAAAAACCTAAAACATAATCACATAACTGGGTTGTTGTTGTTGTTTGGGGTTTTTTTGGGGGTGGTTTGAGACAGGGTTGCTCTGTTTAGGCTTGGCTATCCTGCACTCACTTTGCAGACCAGGTTGGCCTCAAACTCACGGAGCTCTGCCTGCTTCTGCCTCCCTGAGTGCTGAGATTAAAGGCATGCACCACCAAGCCTGGCCTCATAACTGGGTTTTTAGATAAACCAAAACTCTCACTACCGATAGGTTCTGATTCAAAGAAACAGAAAGGCTTCTAATACAACAATCAAAACAGACTCATCAATTGAAATATACACAGCCGGGAGTGGTGGTGCACACCTTTAATCCCAGCATTCGGGAGGCAGAGGCAGGTGGATTGCTGTGAGTTCGAGGCCAGCCTGGTCTATAGAGTGAGTCCAGGACAGCCAAGGCTACACAGAGAAACCCTGTCTCGAAACACCTCCACTCCAAATTGATATATATATACATCAAGCACGATTTATCAAACGTCCTAGTTTGTATTTTAAGTTGTTCCAGAGAGTGTGGTGGGGGAAGGGCACAACCCAGCTGCTGTCGTCATTCATCACTAGGCCAGTGTGAGGCCCTGTAGCTAGACAGAAGAAGAAGGGAAAGCTCACCTAACCTAAGTGTCAAAGTAGCTTTGGTTCTGTTGCACCTCCTTTTATTGCAGCCTTTTTGCTATATAATTTACACTTCCCCCCACCTCCCACTCCCGACACCTTACAAAAACAAAAGTCACTCGTGATTTGGGACAAATTTCCCAAATCACTTGTAGTACTGCCACTGTAGTTCTTTTTCTGGGCATTTTCATCACGCCAGTGAGATTCCTCATCGCTCCTTCCAGTTTCTCCCCAGGTCTGGAAGCAGGAGCCAAACCTTAACCGACTCTCCACAGCGTTGCCTTTTCTGGACCGGTCAGATAAATGAAGTCATGCTTCATGCGGTCTTTGGGTCTGGCTTCCTTCACGTACCGTGGACTTTTTTTTTTTTTTAACGGACTTTTCTATTCTTACTTTGTTTTCTTCTGAGGCTCCCGGGACTGGTCAGGGCATTCTGACCCTCTATCCACCCGGTGTAGCTGCACAGACTTCCGCGGGACCCACTGAACCGAATGCCAGACTTATACTTTGGTTCGCTCACTGGCTGACTCAACGAGAACAGTTTTGCATTACATTTCCTTCTTTTAATTATAAAATTCCCTCCCACTCAGTCAGTGGCGGGGACAGTCGGAACTGGGACAACTTTTGTTTGGGGCGTCCTTTGCACGGATCCCCGGGGGCATCACATTCACTCTACAGCTCGCTTTCCAAGTGGGAAACCGCACTTGACGCTTGCGCGGCTCCAGGAGTATTTTCGAAGAGTTTGGAGGAAAGGGAGCAACGATCTAAAGGCTTTCTCGAGACTCACTTGTTCAGGAGGGGAGGGTCATCCTCACAGGCCCTGCAGCTACATTTTGCACTGGAACCCAGGTTCTGATACGAGGGAAAGGCGTTTTGCAATCTGCAGGACGCCGGCAGCTAAGGTAGAGCAATGAAGGTCCCTCCGCCAGGATGGAGGAGACTGGCCCCCGAGACGCCTCCGCATTTATCTCTAACGGAGCGCGCTCTCCCCCCCCCCGCCCCGCCCATCAGCAAAAGAACTAGAAAGTTTAACTCAATAAAGAATATATCGGCTAACCTACAAGGAAGCCTAATAGGTCCTAAAGGGACTCTTGTTTCTTGTTCAGTCCTGGCAGTTTGTGGCTGGCGGGAGCAGGTAAAGCCTGGATTGGGGGACGCGCAGCCCCGGGGCTCTGCCTTCTGCGCGCTGGGAGGCAGGTAGCAAGTGCCTAAGGCCCGCGTAAGAAGCGAGGGTCCCCTGGGACCCCGTGAACCTTGGGGTGAGGGGCACAGAGAACCCGAGTGAGCCCCCGGGCGAGGGGCACGGGCGTCCCACGCCGTAAACTGGCAAGCGAGGCCGCTGCGGGCGCATTCTGAGCGCTGATGTACCAGCTTGGCACCGATGACCGTTGCGAAGAGGGCAGCCGAACCCGGTAGGTTCGGGGTTCCGGGAGGCGAACGGGCCCACGGGCCAGTCACCCAGCGGACTACAGTCTCCAGAGTGCCCCGCGGCGCGGGCGGAGCCGCGAGCTCCCGCAGCCAATTGAGGGGTCTCCGGGCGCCGCGGAGCAGGTGGAGCCGGGACGGGCGCGCGCGCGGGTGCCGGGCGTCCTGCGGGCGGGTCCAGGAGGGGGCGGGGCGGGGCGGGCGGGTCGCGGTTCCGGCAGCTCCCGGCGGCCGCGGCAGCACTCGGCCGGCGCTGCGCTGCGGGGAGGGCGGCTTTGCGAAGCCGCGAGTCCTCCTGCCGGGCTCCGGACCCAGCATGGCTTTCGCCAATTTCCGTCGCATCTTGCGCTTATCAACCTTCGAAAAGAGAAAATCCCGTGAATATGAACACGTCCGTCGGGACCTGGATCCCAACGAGGTGTGGGAGATCGTGGGCGAGCTGGGGGACGGCGCCTTCGGCAAAGTGTACAAGGTGAGGGTATCGGTTGCTGCTTCTGCCGGGTCCTGGGAGTCCCTTGACCCCCACATAGCTGCTTCCGAGAACTTCCTGTGTGCCCCGTACAGGACACAAAGGGACGTTTGTAGGACCTCAGCGTCCCAGGGGGCTACCAGAGGCACCCACGGGAACATGGTGATAGGGACACATCTTTTAAAGCGGGGCTACACCAGTGTTGTGGGAATATTTAGGCTCTGCGCTGTGCCTGGGAGAGTTGATGAGAGTCTGGGAGACTCCTGAAGATGAGCCTACGACAGGGACTCGGGGAAGGCAGAGGGAGTGAGCGAGGACAAGCGTGAGACAAGAGGGCTCAACGGAAGGCGAGCAAGGGTCCTGTGACTGCAGCTGCAGGGCACAGATTTGGCTTCTGGACGCCTGAGTCACCGGAGGCTCGCTGTCTGCAGTTACCTCTCCCCTGGAGGAAGACAGAGCAGAGGCTGTGTGGAGGAGTGGGTGGGGCAGAGATGATTCCTTATAGACACGTGTGCAGACGGACAGCTCCTGGGGTTTGGTCCTCAGAGCCAGTTCTGAGTGCCTGGGTTGTTGTTCAAGATACCTAACTCGTACATCTTGACTCCACTTTTTCTCATTTCCTCCAGGAAAACGTCTCCCCCTCCCACCTACCCCATTATGGAGTCTTGTTGCTCAGGCTGGTCTCCCAACTTGGGATCCGTTTGCTCTGACATAGCTTGGCCGCTGCAACCTGGCATCCCCTACTTTTATTCGGAAATTCCCCTACTTTAGCTGCCATTAGCTGCCCTCCTAAGCTTTTACGTCACTGTCCGTGGGGCTAGAGCCTCATCCCAGAAGTGAGCTCTCTAAGAGAGATGCGTTAGCATCACCGGGAAGCTTGCTAGAAACTAAGATGCTCAGCCGGGCTGGTAGAGCACACCTTCAATCCCAGCAGAGGCAGGCAGATCTCTGAGTTCAAGGCTAGCCTGGTCTACAGAGTGAGTTCCAGGATAGCCAGGGCTACCCAGAGAAATCCTGTCTGGAGAAAACCAAACCAAACCAAACCAAACCGAAATAAGCTAAGAGTCAGGTCCGACTTCAGATTACAATGCTCCTGAGACTCCCAAGCAGGGGCAGTTTGGACGTGAGTCAGACTGGTGGAGACCGCCTCTTTGGCTTGTACTTCCTGTTAGAGGGCCGAGGAACCCCCACTGGAGCAGAGTTCCCGGGTGAGAGAGAGTCAGGCAGAGGTCACCTGACATTACACCTGAATGGATTTGCTGCCCTTTGACTGAGGGGTTTTCCTGTATTTGAGGGCTACCAGGCCAGTCCACCCTTTCCTCTGTCCTCACGTCCTTGCTCGCCTGCTGCATTTTCCTAGTGATGGACCCCAGGCTCTCAGCTCTCTCTGATGCCGCACAGGTGTCCGGACCACTGTGAGGGCCACTGGCTTAGGTCAGCTCCCCACCTGATTCTCCGTCTCTAATGCCCAGCTGGTTTTGTTTTTGTTTTGTTGTTGTTGTTATTGTTGTTGTTGTTTTTGGTGCATGCCCTTTGAAGAATGCCCCTAGTTCCCAAAGCTGGGAGATGGCTCCATGGCAAGATAAGGGAGTGGGAGACCAAGAGGGTCATGTGACATCTGGTGCCCCTGGACAGTTTGTCAGGGCTGGTGATGGATTACAGAGACAAAGATAGTCCCGAGAGACTGTAAAGGAGCTGTAACACTCCTGTTGAGCAGTGCCGTGCTGTGCCTTGTGTGCAGCGCACTACTCACGCGTTTGTGGTGATGCTGACAGAGGCAGACCTGCGGTTCACATGTATAGGAATATAGCATGTAGGGTGACTTACAGCACAGGGTGCTCGATGAGGATAACAAGTGACTGTCACAGTTGCGGACCTACTGTGTGATGTTATTTTAGAACACAATTGAGCGTTTTAAAGTTTTGTGTAAAAGTGTCCAGCAAGGCTGGTAGGACCTCATCTGTCTCTAGTTTGCCCTGCCTCGTTTCATTTTGTGTTTAAGGATTTTCTGGGTTTTTTGTTTGTGTTTGTTTTGTTTTGTTTTGTTTTTGAGGCAAGGTTTTTTTGTGTAGTCCTGGCTGTCTTAGAACTCACTTTTAGACCCGGCTGGCCTCAAACTCAGAGATTCACCTGCCTCTGTCTCCAAGTACTGGGATTAAAGGGGTGTGGCAAGTTTATATTGTTCGTTTTGTTTTGTGTGTGTGTGTGTGTGTGTGTGTGTGTGTGTGTGTGTGTGTGCCCACAAGTGTGCAGGTACCCGGGCACATGTGTTCACATGTGTATGGAGGAGAAAGATTGGCACTGGGTTTCTTTGGGAATCACCCTCCACTGTATCTTTTGAGACAGGGTCTCTGCCCAGCCTGGAGTTCACAGACTGAGCTGGCCAGCAGGCCCCAGGAAGTGTTTCTGCCTCTGTCTCCCCGGCCCTGGGATTACAGGCTTTGTACTGCCACACCTAGTCTCTTCATGTGAGGGTTGGGATTGGAACTCAGGCTCCTTTTTGTGAGGCAAGCCCTTATCAATGAAATCATCTTCTCAGCCCTCACTTTTGTGATGTTTTGTTCAACAAAGGCCTGAAACCATGGGTTATACCGTGCGTATGTGGTGTATGCATAGCAGACTGTGGAGCCCGGCGAAGGAAGCCATCTAGGATTGTGTAAATGCATGCTGTACCTCCTGCAGTGACAAAATCCCCTGCGGATGCATTTGTCAGAATGTGTCACCATTATTGAGTGACAGGTCTGTGTTGCCACCTTGGCCTTAGCATATGTCATGTCGTTCTAACTACAGTTCATGTATGTGGGACTATGCTAGTCCATAGGGTGGAAGGGACTAGAATCCACAGTGCCAGGCTTTAGTTGAATACCTTTTCCTTCCTCTCCAGCTCAGGAAGATATTCCCCATTCACAGTGCTCTGTCCCTAGCCTGCCTGTCCTGAAGTCCGTGGCCCCTCCCAGAGAAATTACATAGCCCTCCTTTTTTAACCCCTCTCTCTTAAACTAAGGCCCCTAAAATTAAGGGCCATGACCCCTCTTCACTTCCTGGTTCTTTGACCTGGTCACTGAGGCAGAATGAGACAGAAATTCCCTCTTAGTTAAATGACTGGGCCCAGCTGTTGTCAGTTGGCCATGGGTGGGGAAAGATGCCTGTTCCCACCCCTGCCCTCTGAAGAGTGGGGCTTCTTTCCACAGCCTCTGTGGTAGGGACCTTCTTGGGGCTCCCCTAGCCTGTGAAGTCTTGGAAGGCTCTTGTCCTCATGATAGTGGAGAGGGCTCGCATTGACCCACGGGAGTGGGTGTATCCACAGGCTCTGAGATGGGGGGGGGGGGTGGCGTGCTTTTCCCTCTGCTTGCTTGCTTTTGTTTTTTTGTTTTTTTTTTCCAGACAGAGTTTTTTTTGTGTAGCCCTGGCTGTCCTGGAACTCGCTCTGTAGATCAGGTTGGCCTTGAACTCAGAGATCTGCCTGCCTCTGCCTGTGATTAAAGGCTCCCCTCCACTTTCTGATAAGGCTTTGTCCCCTTGAGAGAAGAGGGTTGATTTAGTCCAGCGTGAAGGCCATTCTCACCCCGTCCCTGCGTCCCTGTGTGATGCGAAGTCGCGGTTCTGAAAGAAATCATTTCTAGTTCATTACTCAAGGCTGATGGGTGACACATTTTCAGAGTTCTTATCGAGAACAGTCATCTTCTCTAGGGTGGTGTAGAGAGGAGAGGAAGTGTTTAGTCTGTGTAGTGGAAAGCGCTGCCCTCAGCAGAGCCTGCTACAGAGGCGCTATGAGAAGCCATGGAGACTGGCACTGAAAAGGCCAGGCTAGTGTGAGCTAGTGTCTACTTTCTGCAGATTGCTTTGGTTCTTTAAGTTTGTTTTGTTTTGTTTTTCTTTCTTTCTTTCTTTTTTGTTTTTGTTTTTTGAGACAGGGTCTCTCTGTGTAGCCTTGGCTGTCCTGGACTCGCTTTTTAGACCAGGCTAGCCTCGAACTCACAGCAATCCACCTGCCTCTGCCTCCCCAGTGCTGATATTAAAGGCGTGCCTCACCATGCCTGGCTTGTTTTGTTTTTTAATACAGGGCCCCTCTGTGTTAACCCTGCCTGTCCTGGACTCATTGTGTAGACCAGGCTGCCCTCAAATTCACAGAGATCTGCCTGCCTCTGCCTCCCTGAGTGCTGGGATTACAGGCGTGCCCTACCACGCCTAGCTGGTCTTTAAGTTTTTAAAAGTTAATTTGTAAAAACCAAAATGGTAGGAGTGGGGGAAGTAAAAGAAACACAAAGTCACCCTGAGTCCCATGGATTCTTCAGTGCTGAGTCCAGAGCCTTGGGCACACTAGACAAACATCCTACCACAGAAATCCAGTCTTGAAAAAAACCAAACCTGAGCTGGGCGTGGTGGCGCACACCTGTAATCCCAGCACTCAGGAGGCAGAGGCAGACGGATCACTGTGAGTTCAAGGCCAGCCTGGTCTACATAGTGAGCCCAGTCTAGCCAAGGCTACACACAGAACCCCTGTCTGGGGAAAAAGAAAGAAGAAAAACTAAACCAACCAACAAACCAAATAATAAATAATCACAATGGACTAGTTCTTGTCCTGCCAGGGACGGGATGCTTTACGTATTCTGTAATGTAAGACACACATCCTCAGAAGCACAGGCTGTGCGGGCTGACCTGGTGTGGGTAAGATCCTATAATGTGGCAGTCAGCAAGGGATGTAGGAAGGGGTGCAGGTGGCCTGCTGTATGCCCCGCACTATGTTTGGGGGTGACCTCATGCATTTTGCACTCCTTGGACTTGCTCTGATCAGCTGTCATCTGCTCCCCCCCCCCCACATAAGCCAAGTCAACTTTAGCATTGAGATAAATTTGCTCCCTGGCATGTCAATGGCCTTACAACAAAAATGGCACTTTGAAAGTTAGCATTCAAAAAAAAAAAAAAAGAAAGTTAGCATTCAGCCGGGTGTGGTGGCGCACTCCTTTAATCCCGGCACTCGGGAGGCAGAGGCAGGAGGATCTTTGAGTTCGAGGCCAGCCTGGTCTACAAAGCAAGTCAAGGACAGCCAGGGCTACACAGAGAAACCCTGTCTCGGGGATTAAAAAAAGAATAAAAGTTAGCATCGCAGCAGAGCTGCTTAGGCTGATGAACAGCTTGTTTGGAGAATTCTTCCTATGTTTTAAGTGCAATTTTAGGCCAGAGTCCCAGATAGGAATGCCTGAGTTACAGGCTTGAGGGTAATTTGAAAACACAATGAGATAAATTGATGGATGGTCCTTTGCTGCTTTCTCTTGCCAGCAGCCAACCCCAGAGTCCTTGTGCACCCCCAGAGAGTAAGGGGACTTTGGCAGCTGTGCCCAGACCTCAGGTGCCCTCAGCTCTGCTGGCTTTGGGAGCCAGGCCAGCACTGCTGAAGGCCTGCACCCCTCCAGGCCACGCCTCCACCTCGCCAGGCCAGGCCTTCCCTTCTCCTTTCACCTCCCTGCTGCTTCTCAGAGTTGGAAAGCTGGGTTTCCGCCTGGCTCCCCCGGGGCTGCCCAAGACCTCCTGTATCTTCCTCTTCCTCCTCTTCCTCCTCCTCCGCCCCCACTGGCCCTTTCTGCTCCTACTCCCGGAAAGAGATCTGCCCCTAGGCAGTAACCTTATTTCCTCTCAGCCTAGTATTTTTAAACTCAAGTCCAAGCTATTGTGAGCCATTCCTCACACGTCATCAAGGCGCCCTGTGTCCCTAGAGGGCACCTGGCAAGGGTCTACTGCTTACAGACCTGCATTGCAGCTGGCTTTGGTCAGCCCCGCCACACTGGATGTTTTCCAGCAGTCTCAGAGTAGGCCACGGTGGGTGTGGCTAGGTGGGTGTGGCTAGATGAGAGAAGGTTTAATGCTCAGCCAACCCCCCCCCCCCCCATCTCTTGCGGTTACCCAGATGAGGAAGAAACCCCCAGGACCATCCTGTGGGGGTACTCTAGGGCAGCTGCTGCAGAGGCCAGTAGGATTTATGTTCCATAGTGACCCGCTTTGTTCTCCAAGCCCCTGTGGCTTCCTCTGAGCCTCAGCTGTGTCTGTGAGGAGACGTCCACAGTCCACAGTGCAAAGGAGGCGTCATCCGCAGGGAGGACTAGCTTTACTCCTGGCCCCCTCCCAGGCAGTGCCAGGATAGGTTATGGTTGTTGACACTCTGGGTGCTGCTTATGTGAAAGTGTTGTCCTGCCACTACCACTTAGCTGAGGACAAGGCAGAAAGAGTATGGCTCTTGCAGCTCAGCTGTGTCACCACCTGGGCTTCCTGCCTGAGCACTGTTGATGTTGGTGTCAGGGTTAGTCTTCCTTGTGTCAACACAAAAACACAGTTCTCACCTCAGAGGGAACAAGTAATCCCTGGGACCAGACATGAATGCAGTGCCCAGAACACAGATCCTGGTCTCCCGCCCCCCGTACTCTGCTGCACTGTGGGAGTGTTCACATGAAATTTCACATTAGTCACAGAACAAAAGTCATTATCAGTGTATTGGTGGAGCCACAGGTTGGTGGGTCACAACAAAGCAGGGGACAGGGGGATTCTGCTCCAAGCTTCAGATGGTTTCTGGGGACATTCTTGGCTTTGGGGTTGATGAAGTCTGGCAATCAGCTAGGGATACGTTTTAGGCCGGGCGTAGTATGGCACACCTTTAATCCCAGAACTCAGGAGGCAGAGGCAGGTAGATCTCTGTGAGTTCCAGGCCAGCCTGGTCTACAAAAGAGTCCAGGGCAGATAGGGCTACACAAGAGAAACCCTGTCTCAAAAAAGAATACCTTTTAAAGGTTTTTGGTAGTTGCAGGCATGTAGGTTAGACACAGGGATGGCAGTGGACAGTTCTCAAAGGGACTGAAAATAGCCCAAGATAATTTGTCTGTCGTCTGCAACATTTTAATTCTCCCTAACTTTCAAGTTTAGCCCTTTGGCCTTGCAGAACCTTGAGTGCCCCTCCCTTCTAATTCCCCACCCTCTTCCTCCCTGGAAACTTCAGTTCGCATTTGTAGGCCTGCCTATGCCTTGTAGATGGCAGCACCCCCAGCTTGTGCCCACTCTCCTCCACGTGTCAGTAAGCCCCCACCAAGTCATGTCCACCAAGACTATCCTGACCACTGCCTTGTGCTCCCTGGGAGGCCGAGCCCTCCAGTTAAATAGATGATGTGTACGGTTCAGCTGGCAGTAAAGTCGCCAATACCTGTACCTGAACAAGCTCAATTTTGTCATATAAAGCGGGACTAGTATTGACACAGCCTCCTGTCCACTCTCTCTCCATCATCTCTGGAAACTTCTACTGCCTATGACACTGATGGTTGCTGTGTGAGTGGCCACTGTGCATCACTGGGGACACAAGACCAGAAAAAAAAAGTCTGTACATGAAAAAAAAAAAAAAGGTTTTATCCCAAGGTTGGATGGAAGCCACAAAAGTGAGGAGCTAGTTGCATCTGCCACCTCTGTGTATTCTAGAAAAGATTTGAACCTTGACACCAGAGAGATAAGAGTTCAAATCTTGGCTATCTCACTTAGCAAAGGTGTGATGGGAGAAGTGAGTGGCTTGCCTCTTAGCCTCAGTTTCCCCGTGTGTTAGTGGAATTGATCAGATAGCCACCCGCAGAGCCATCATGAAGGCTAGCCTGCACCAATGGGCAGCAGGAGGGCAGCCTCCAGCAGTCACTGTGAGATGGGGGTTGCCTGTCAAGAGAGCGTCAACAGGGACCACAGAGCCTGAGTGAGCAGGAAGCTGCCAGAAGGAAGCTGGGCAGAGGAGTGGTAGGCATGGAGACCCAGGTTGACCACTGCCAGCTTTGGAGCTTGGCGGCCTGAGGGTGGCTTGTGTGGTCTCCCTCAGGCTAAACCTGATGCCACTTGACCTCAGCATTTGAAACCTGGAAACTGCTCATAGAAGATCAGTGTGTGGGGGGATGGGGTGGGGTGTCTCCTCTGGGAGAATCTCATTGACTGATAGCTTCTGGTTTGTGTTCCTGTTGGGCCACATCTGTAGGAGCAGGGGAGCCTGGCTGCTGTCCCCAGAAATGTCCCACAGACCACAGGAGCCGCACAGGGCTACTAGAAAGAGTGACTGTGTAGCACAGTGGTCATTTTAGCCCCTGGCAGACATCAGCAGAGAGATGTTTAGATTTCTTCTGAAGTTTCTGGTCTCAAGCGTGCATCTGTGCAGACACACTTGATTTCCGGTGCTCAGCACCACGGAGCTGGCCTAGCCCTGGGTCCTTAAATCTCTGGTTCATGGTGCTTCTCTCTTCCTGATGGTCCGTGGGTTTGAGCATTTGAGTTGGGCATGGCTGGGTGCTGTCAGGGCAAGGTTATGTCTGCTAGTCCCTTGGTCTACATAGCTGTATGCTGCAGCTGTATAAAGTGTAGACAATTATGACCACAGTGTTGGAGGTTGGGAAGGCCAGGATCGAGGCTCTGATGACCTGGCTTCTCACTGTGTGTTCACATGGTAGAGGGGTGGGTGAGCCAGGGCCTTGAGCCTACTTTTTTTGTTTGTTTGTTTTTTGTTTGTTTGTTTGTTTGTTTTGAGACAGGGTTTTTCTGTGTAGCCTTGGCTGTCCTGGACTCACTTTGTAAACCAGGCTGGCCTCGCTGGCAAGTCTACTTTTCTATCAAGACTCCGATGCCATTTACAAAGGCCTGTCCTTATAACCTAATTACTGAGTCAAAGGTTCCATCTTCTAATGCTGTCATCTTAGAGTTAGGATTTTCATATGTGGATTTCTGAAGGAACACAGACATTCAGGTTATAGTAGGGACTGAGTCAAGGGAGCCTTGAGTGACAATCTAGGGAAGTTAAACATGGCAGTTTTGATCTCAAATAATGTCTTTTTTGTCCGTAACCTCCAAATCAGCATATATAATGTCAGAAAGGACCCCTCTGTGTGTGGGAGAAAGGGGACAAGGCCATGGCCAGAGAGGGCAATGGCTTGCCTGAGGATGCAGCCAGGTCCCCTGTGCCCCAACTGTGTTAGCCCAGGAAGAATGAAGATTAGGTCAGCCTGGTCAGCGCGTGGAGACTAGAGCAGCCCGGTGGGGCGGTGGAATTCCCTCCCTGAAGTGTGGTTGGGGCATTAGGTCAGAGCCTAGGACTGGTAAGTGGCTAGTGCAGGGACAGCAGTCTGCAAAGGAGATGCTCGCTGAGGGAGAGGAGGAGAAAGGAGAGGAGAGACAGGCTGAGACGAGGATTTGGGGGGAGTCCCTGGCTCTGCTCGACCTGGGCTGTGCGAGGCTGAGAAAATGGTTTTCCTCTGCCTGCTTTTCAGGCACTGCAAAGGTAGCGGTAATGCTGTCACTGGACAGGGTCCTTGAAGGATGAAATGCGACAGCCTGTGGTCAGTCACCAGAGTCCGGGTCCGAGTCCGGGTCACTGAGAGCACAAGCACGTTTAACTCGGAGACGAGTTCCCTGACCACCTTTGTGTCTCAAGCCTTGTGGGTCTCCACCACTTTGGCTTCTCTTACCCTTCAGAAAGGCAGAGGATAGCCCCTCACTCCGCTCGTGATACGGGAGAGGCCCAGACATGTCCAGTCACCTTTTCAGTGTCACACCGCCTTCCCATAGCAGGACTGGGACTTAACCCCAGGTCTTTCTGGCCAGGGCCCTGCACCTTTCCCCTACAGAGAGCAGGAGGAAAGCCAGAGGTCATGCTAGGCCAAGAAGGTTGCTTCCCTGTGATGTTTTCTCATGGCCTCATGGGTTCTGTGTCTAGAGGCATAGCCATCTTTCTGCGCCTGCGTCAAGTCAAGTGGGTGTTCACAGTGGCCTCCCCTACAAAGGAAGTGGTCATGGGCAGGACTGCAGAGGAAGTGGCTGGGGCCTCCGAGGGCAGAAGATGCAGAAGGTTCTTGTTACCCTCCTGGGCCCCAGTGGGTGGGTGGGGTGGCTGGGAGGCAGGACTTGTCACGGGGAGATACACCCCGAGGGGCCTCCTGCCCTCCCTCCACAGGCACCTCCCACTTCTCCTCTCTTTCTTCCCTTTTCGCTTCTGCTTCCCCCTGTTGCATTTTTTTTTCTCTTTCCTTCCTCCATAGCTTAGTGATTCTTTTGTTTAAATTGTCACGGTTCATTTATCTGTTTGTTTGTTTGTTTGTTTCTCTGTTACACAGAGACCTGGCTGTCCTGGACTCTCTTTGTAGACCAGGCTGGCCTCAAACTCACAGAGATCTGCCTCTGCCTCCCGAGTGCTGGGATTAAAGGCGTGCACCACCAACCATCTTGGCTCCTACCAGAGCAAGAATAAAGGGGAGGTGGAGAGATGGGGAAGCCCAGCAGTGAAAACAACTGTTGTTGCTGTGGTGCTGAGCCTGGGCCTAGATTTGAGATGATTGTGGAGTCCTGGGGAGGAAACGGGTGAACTCCCTGGAGGTCCCTCGTTGCCTGCCCTCCTTTGTGCTGCGGCTGCTCTGGCTAGATGTCAGTGAAGGTTCCTAGGGTCAGCCTGTGTTTACTGAACTCTGTGGTATGAAGGTAAACATGATTTGCCCGAGATAAAAAAAGGCCACCCTGGGGCTGGAGTGGGCGTGCATGAGGCCCAAGCCTCCATCCCTGGCCCAGCAAACAACCCCAACTAGAAGGCCACCAGAGCTTCTGTGGCTGCCCTACGGTGAGGAAGTCTAGGGTGGCTGAGGGCACCTGGACATCAGAGAGGTAGCTAGACTGTTCTGGAAAGAGGGGCCAGTGTCGGGGCTTGCTTGTTTCTGTTTTCCTTTCTTGGCTACTCTTGGCCTTCTAAAGCGGATGCTGCTGTCCAGGCTGGTGTGCTTATGACACGGTGGCCGCGTTGCACCGGCATGCCGCCCTGTTTGTTCTTAGGAGTCTACCTACCTTTGCTCTGAGTCTTGAGTTCTCTCTGAGGCGTTTCTCCTCCAGGGGATCCCCTTACCTTCCGAGGCAACAGGAAATCCAAGGGGGCGGAGGCCATGGCTGGGTGTCGCTGTTAATGAGGTGCTTAGGGCCCTATGTGCCAGTATTGGCCTAGCCCGCAGAGTCTGGTGGAGGTAGAGATGATGGTGGCAGGGTTTTGTGCTTCGAGGCCATTGGTGACGTGCATATGTGAACACTAGAGGACTTAACCTTAGAACGAGAGGGAAGGATGGTGGTTGCTTGTGCCTGGGAGCCAGGGTGTTCTCCTCAGGTAGAGAGAGGATGGCTAATGGGTATAGAGAGAGGCTGGATAGGAGAGCCTGCTGGTAATGCTTTGTGCGTGGGTGGGTCCGTGCATGCTGCATGCACACATCACAATCTTGCTGCATTTGCTTGCCCGGTGCCGGGGAGTACAGGCAGCACCACAGTTGGCTATACATTTAAAAGTAGTCATAGGAGGTGTGTGTGATTTTGTTTTTGTTTTCTTTGGCAGGGTCTAACTTTATGGTGCTTGGCTGGCTTGGAACTCTATGTATATCTGGCTGGCTTTGAACTCACAGAGAGCCACCTGCCTCTGCCCCCTGAGTGTTGGCTGTAAAAGTGTGTGCCTAGCTGGGCATGGCGATGCTCGCCTCTTAATCCCAGCACTTGGGGAGGCAGAGCCAGGCGGATCTTTGTGAGTTCGAGGCCAGCCTGGTCTACAAAGCAAATCCAGGACACCCAAGGCCACACAGAGAAACCTTGTCTCAAAAAACCAAAATACATACATACATACATACATATACACATACATACAAACTGTGTGCCACTACACCTAGCTCCGTAGAGGACACTTGAATGTTGCCAACACACAGCCATGATAAGTGGCTGAAGTGACTGACTTGCAGACTGCTGGATTGTCATATACTTCCCATGCAATGAGAAGTCTCACAGAACCCTATGAATACGTAAAATTATTGTGCCCTAATTAAATGTAAAGAAATTAGAGTGTACCTTTTAATCCTTTTTTTATTACCTGGGCTGGGCCTGTTCTAAGCACTATTCCCGGGGGTCTCAGGAGCCTTCATGTCCTCAGTGTAGAATGGCAGTGAGGAACACAATGGCCACTCCAATCCGCTGCAGTCACACAGCTGGGAGAGTTGGCATGGGACGGCTGTGCTGTGGAGGGATGGGAGAAGCAACCATACAGGGTGCAGATAACAGTGTCTCTGAGACTCTGTCTTTTTTTTTTTTTTTGTGCCATTCTATTTTTAAGATTCTTTTTCATATACTTATGTTATTTTTAGAATAATAAAACCGACATGTAAGGTATTGTTGAGTAAATAAACAAACCCCGCAGTAGCCGGGTGATGGTGCATGCCTTTAATCCCAGCACTCAGGAGGCAGAAGCAGGCAGATAGCTGTGAGTTCGAGGCCAGCTTGGTCTACAAAGTAAGTCTAGGCCAGCCATGACTATACAGAGAAACCCTGTCTCAAAAACCCAAACCAAGCCAAACCAAAACACATCAGCATCGTGCTGACTATAACTCTTAAGGGTCTGAGATGGGAAAATAAGGTGGCTCAAAGGACCCGTGAGGTGTAGGGATTAGATGAGACGTTATTATAAAATACAGCACACTCTCCCCCCCAATCCCCCCCCCCCCCCGCGTCCTTTCTTCGGGCAGGAGGCAACCTGGTAGAGATGGGAGCTTTGCTTCCCAGGAGGCAGAGCCCATGGCCACTTTCCCCTCCATTATCAGCTGATAACTCGGGGCTGTATTCCTCACTGTGTTTGCAACGCTGGGATCCAAAGGTTCCCACATGCCGGGCCAAGTTGGACCGGTTGGCTGGCTCCTCGGCCAAGGCCACGGCTTGGTATCTTTGAGGCCGATCCTGTTTGGGTTTGGTCCCGAGCCAAAAGGTCTTGGAGGCTTAGCATTTCCTGGCCGTGCCAGGATGGCCCACCAGGCATCTCCCCCTGGGGGTGTAGAAGGTACATCTGTGGGATTGTCACTCCTTTGCTTTTTGTGCCGCATAATCTCCGCTGTCCTCAAGTGTCACTTCTGAAACTTGGCTGGCCTGTTTGCCATCGAGTTAAAGCTTGGCAGGGCACTTGCTGATGGGGAAGTGGTTCTCTCTACTTGGCAGGTCTTGTTAACTGTGTGTATCCTGGCCCAGCCAGGGGTTTTGGCTCCTCTCAGGCAAACAGGTGGCATCTTCCAGATCTAGACCAGGATGACAGGAGGGCCAGGAGGAGATGGAGAGTCTTGTTACTTCCCAGGCTTCTCGTAAGTGGACTATCTCATTGCTCTGTAGTGAGCACAGACACAGCCTTCCAGCCCCCTTTCTGTGCACTCATCACCTGTCTGCTTAACCATCCTCCTACCCACCTTGTCCTAGTTCTAGACTATTAGAGTCTGTGGCCACTGTGGTGGGGAGCGTGGCAGCAGGCAGGCAGGTAGGCACGATGCTGGAGCAATAGCTACGGCTTCCATCTGACCCGCAAGCAGGAGGCAGAGATAGAGGGAGCTCAGTGGGAGTGATGTGGGCTTCTGAAACCTCCAAGCCCACCCCCAGTGACCCACCTCCTCCAATAAGGCCACGCCTCCTAAGCCTTCCCAAACAGTTCTACCAACTCGGGGCCAGGCACTGAAACATAGGAGCCTGTGGGGGCCATTCCCACTCAAGCCCCCACACCACTCGTTTGTAGCCGCCCTTCCACCTTCTCACCCACCCGTCCACCCGTCCTCACTCACATCTGTCTTCAAGGCTCCCTCCCTGTTCTCCCCACCCCATTCCTTGGCCATCCTGTGCCAGGCTCTGTGGGGTGTAGGCTGAGAGGAATCAGACATGGGCTCGGCCTTCATAACTCACAGCCAACTCCGACCTGAGTTGCACATGACCGTAGCACCAGCTGCCTACAGTGCAAACGCTAACAAAGGTTCAGGGGCCAGAGTGCTGGCCGGAGAGCTCAGGCTGTACGTGGTCAGCCTCAGGAAGCCACTCCAAGTGTCCGTGCCTGTAGGCAGTGGAGCAAGAGATGGTGGGGGAAGGCTGGGGCCCAGTGCTGTTGGTCTGGAGACCCTGGAGATGGTTGGCTACTAAGGCAAAGACCTGGGCAGAGAGCCAGACCTGCCTAAGTTCAAGTCCTGACAGCTGCTTTCTAGCTGTGTGAGCCGGGACAGGTCTCTTTCTCTTTCTGTCTCTCTCTCTCTCTCTCTCTCTCTCTCTCTCTCTCTCTCTCGGTCTTCTTTTTATCTTCCATCTCCACTCTTCTTGGGACTGTGCTGGTCAAGGCCAGTGCTCAGCGCCCTGCTCCCAAGGACCTGCTATAAGACTTATTATCCCGAGGCCACAAGGCTGCTACTCCCATTTGGTCTTTCTCCTGCCTCTTCCTGTCTGCTGGGCTTGCCAACCTTTGATCCCAACTCCTGCTACACACTAGCCTCTAGGTCTGCTGCCCCTGGTCCCCTTCCTGTGGGTATTGGTGTCTTTTCCTTGCATATATATACCCAGTTCTTCTGCAACCTGGTTCCCTCCATACTCCCTGAACCAAAACCCTCTTTCTTTCTTTTCTTTTCTTTTTTTCTTTCTTTCTTTCTTTTTCTTTTTCTTCTTTCTTTCTTTCTTTCTTTCTTTTTTTTTGGTTGTTTTTTTCTTTTTTTGGTTTTTGAGACAGGGTTTCTCTGTGTAGCCTTGGCTGTCCTGGACTCCCTTTGTAGACCAGGCTGGCCTCGAACTCACAGCCATCCGGCTGCCTCTGCCTCCCGAGTGCTGGGATTAAAGGCGTGCGCCACCACCGCCCGGCACTTATCACCATTCTGAACATCCTGTGTGTGACCCAGACCAAGACCCGCAGGTCCTAGGGGCCTGAACTGCGTTTGACCCATGGGCAGCCTAACCGCCAGCATGCACAGACAGGAAAGTAGAAACCTTCAGCCTTGCCTGCCCCAGACTTCAGCCTTTACCCACACACGGACTTTCATGGACAGGTCAGCTGGAACTCTTTCCTCATGCCTGACCCCAGCCAGGTTGCTAGGAGACCTCAGCAACAGCTGTGTGTCTAGGGACTGGCTCTCAGGGTTTCTCTGTGTGTCCTGGAACTTGCTCATAAACCAGGCTAACCTCCGACTCACAGAGATCCGCCTGCCTCTGCCTTCTAAGTGCTGGGATTAAAGTTGTGCACCCCCCCCCCCAGCCCCTTTTTCTATTTCTGGGGGAACAAAAGCTTTTCCAGAGTCTGGGGCATTGAAGATATTCTCCCTCTCTCTCTCTCTCTCTCTCTCTCTCTCTCTCTCTCTCTCTCTCTCTCTCTTTCTCCCCCTCCCCCCCCTTTTTTTGGTTTTTTGAGACAGGGTTTCTCTGTGTAGCCTTGGCTGTCCTGGACTCACTTTGTAGACCAGGCTGGCCTTGAACTCACAGCCATCCTCCTGCCTCTGCCTCCCAAGTGCTGGTATTAAAGGCGTGCGCCACCACGCCCAGCTCAAGAGGATGTTTTCTACTACAGAGGCTGGGAGTTAAAGCCTGAGTGTAGTCTCTACCGGAACGCTCCGCCACGGAGACAAGGCTGCTTTGGATGTCTGCTGTGTTCAGCGCAGCAGCCATCTCTTGTTGGTCAGGAAGCATTTGCCACATGGCAAATGCCACCGAGGAACTCGGGTTTCACTTCATTTATACCTCCCTAGGTAGCTTAGCAGCAGCCATCTGGACAACACAGCTCGGGCTGCCTGCCTCTGCCAGCCTATAAGACCCTGGAAGGCCAGACCTGGGGACGATGTGCTCGCCTTCTGTCCTGGGGACTCCTTTCCACTCCCCGCCTCTCACGGGACTCCTGTGCATAAGTGCCATCTGGCATGGCGTGGAAACCGCCCGTTCTCCGTGACCTGTTCCCCCCACCCCCCATCTCAGTCTGTAGGCATGCACTCTTCCCAAGGGCGGTTTCATTATCTTGCCTCGTTACTCTTGCGGCTTAGCTGGTTTCCCTCCTTGCTGGGTCGCTCACTTACGGTGTTAAGGGGTTGCTCATGCCTCATTAAAGCAATTTAATAGTTTATCTCACCATCAAGTATTTAGGCCACTCCTGCCTCATTTCCGTTGTTACGGGCTACGAGTGTGACCCTGTACGTTTCTTTTGTTGACTTTCTTGAATTATATCTTGGCTCTAAATTCCCCAAAAGAGGAGGGACAGTAGGCTTAAGAGGTATTTCAAACCTGTCTCCAAAACAAAATAAAACAGAGCATTCTGGCCAGTGGTTACTTTTGGGAGACTGAAGCTGTTGGTTTCGTCTGTAAGGAAGACTTCTATTTTAGTAGATAGTCACTGGCCTCTGTCATTATTGCTTGGTTTGCTAATTTAATGAGTGTATAGCATTCTGTTTCAATTTTTTAGAGGGTTCTTTTGGCAAGATGGCCCTGTGGTTTCGGTTTGCCCGTGGTCGTACTCTCCACGATGGTGCCCGGGTCTCAGCTTATCTCCCCCGGTCATCTTGTCAACGTCCCTCTGTGGTCAGGGTGGGAGTGGAAATGGCCCTCGTTACACGTGTGGCTGGTGCTAAAACTCTTCCGTACATGCCCGCTGTCTGTGGGAGCATCCCCCCCAGATGAGAGACTCATTTCCTTTTAGGTAGCGAATGACGTGAGTCCCCCATGGGGAGTTTATTGTCTCCCGTAACCCAGAAACCTAAGGGCAGCGCCACTGAGGGCAGCCAGCTCTAGTGCTGTGCAGTCCTCAGCGCTCCCTCTGTGGGCTCTTTTTCCCTGTTGTCTTCACTCTAAAGTGGACTCTAAAGAGGACACAAGATGGACTATCCCGTATGAGGATACAGCTTGCCTAGTGTGTGAAAGACCTCCGTTTCAGTCTACAGCACCACCAGACAGTAACAGCAGGTGCTGCAGGGCCAGGAACGTGACGTGGCTCGGTATACGCACTTGCTGTGCAGCCTTGAGGGCCAGAGTCGGGACCCACACCACACGCTACTTATGTAAAAGTAGTCGCAGCCTGTGGAATTGGAGCCAGGCGGTCCCCTGGCCCAGACTGGCTAGATCAACTAGCCAAAACCATGAGCTCTGAGTGATGTAGCAAGGCTCCCAATGTCAATCTCAGACCTTCACTTCACATGCATGGAAACACGTGTGTCTGCACACATGGAAACACAGGCGCGCGCACCATACATGTGGCCCCCCAAAACAAGCTACCTTAGACACAATGCAAAACTAAGCATGTACTTCAGTGACAGAGGCCTTGCCCAGCATGCATGAGCCTTAGGTCCCAGCACAGGAGAGGAAAGGTATGGGCCGTCTCCACAGTGCCCCACCCTTCCACTGCCAATTTAGCCAAAGCTGCTTTTCTGGTAAACTTTAAAAAATGCGCGCGCGCACACAAACACACACAAATCCCAGACAGACAAGAGACCAGTCAGGGACAGTCTGCCCATTTTGGCTCACATGCCCATCCCTGAACCAGTAGCTGTGACAAGGCTTGGCTCTGACTGGTTGGGCCTGGATGTGCACCTGACCAGGGTGGGAGTCAGTCCTTCTGGATCCTTGGACTGAGAACGAGGCAGTTCTCAAAGACAGTAGAATTTTGCAGGAACAATGGGAACAGGGTGCCCCAGGACTCACTCCAGGTGGCTGCAGAGGCTCCAAGGCCCTTGTGTGTTCTGCACCCCACTCTCCTTTGTTCACTGCGCTCAGGCTTGGGTCTCTGCAGTCTTTGTCATGGACTCAGTTTCCCTCTCTGAAGAAGGTGGATGGGGACTTAGCGTTCAGGAACTGCGGCTGAAGGCCTGGCTGCATTCTGGGGTGTTAGCCATTTCCTGGAAAGGGAGGGGACCAAGTGGTCAGCTGGCTGCCAAAGAAGGGGGAGGGTCTGGGGCCTGCCCTCTGATGGCTTTCATGCTACCAGGTTTCAGTAACCCCCACCCCCACCACCAGCCCAGCTCCTGAACTGGCTTGCTGTACCCCTAGGGTAGGGTAGGGCAGGGCCCAAGGCTGGGCTGGGAGGGTTGGCCCCACCTCTTCTAGGCTGGGCCCCAGGCTGTCACAACGGGAGGATTGTTCCCACAGAGTGTCTGGGCCAGAAAACACAAGTGGCCACTGTGTCTGCTCTCAGTGGGCTATGCTCCAAGCTTAGAGACCGCCAGCGAGCGGCAGGGCAGGGATCCCCCTCATCTCCGGCCTCACCTTAGAACTGGTGGGCACGGGCTTTTGAAGCCTCGATGCTGTGTTTTATGAGACTCCTGCCTGCTCACTTCTGGGTGCACCTCATTTGTTCAGACCCTCACCTCTCTCTCCAGGCTCTCCCTATAGCACGGAGAGAGCTTGGGCATCGTGCCTCACCCTCCAGCTGTATAGAGGGAACCAGAGCCCCAGACAGGACTGATTGTGAAAGCAGTTGGGCTCAAAGACTTTGAAACACTAGAGACCTGCGTCCTGTTAGTTTCAGCCATATGGCCCTGAGCTGTGATTTCAACCCTCTGAGCGTATGGCTTCTCTTTTGATGGAGCCGAGTCTCACTCTGTTGGCTAGGCTTGGCTTGAGCTCCGGGGCTCAAGTGATCCTACTGCCTCTGCCGCCCAAGCAGTTGGTACTACAGCCACCCTACTTGACCATTCAGTTTCTTATAGGTAAGACAGACAGACAGACAGACAGACAGACAGACAGACAGACAGACAGAAACAAGTAGCCCCTAGAATGCACAGCCTTCTCTTTGAACCCAAGACCCAAGCCAAGATCACGGTGCTGTCCTCCATCCTGCTGTCTGGGAACTACGTAGGCAGGTGGCCAGTGTCCGCGTCCCTGTCTGTGTGATGCTCCTTGCCTGCGCCTGTCAAGGCCCCTTGCTGTGAGTGGTTGGTACTGTCTGTGCCTTTCATTCGTCTTTAGCTCATGGCTACTGAATGTTGGAAGTGATTTGGTGGTGCTCAGAGCACTCAGGCTTGTGACAGACCTGGCCTTCACATGCCTGTCTGAATCCCAGCCTCCTCTGTTGACTGAGAGCGGCATTTGCCTTCCAGGTCTGGGTGGCACTGGTGCGCTGGCTAGTTTGTTTGTTTGTTTGTTTTTCCATCCTCTGTTGCGACATCCTCTGTTGCCTTTTGGGAACAGGTTGTTGCCTCAGCCAGGCTCTTAAGGAATTTGATTTTGGCACGGTCACTGCATGGCCCCTCCCTAATGGGTTCTGGCTTCTGAAATCTGAGTAAGGCAGTGGGCACCAAGTGAGCTGTCTCGGTGTTGACACTGGCTTCTTGCTGGAGACCCAACCCTTCGGTCAGTGATGCTTTTCCAGTGTAGGGCAAAGCAGAGTCTGTGCGCTCCCGGAAAACTGTCTTCGTTCCTCCACATTTACAGGAAAACATCTTTTTTCCAGGGAACTCAGGAAAAGGTGACATACAACCTTCTTCACCAGACCCTCAGCGCTGAAAGGTGGTAAGAGAGAGAGAGAGAGAGAGAGAGAGAGAGACAGACAGACAGACAGACAGACAGACAGACAGACAGACAGACAGACTGACAGACTGACTGACTGACTAGCTGTGTGTCTCATCATGGATTCCTTTGGCGGGGAGGGGTATTCCAGACAGGGTTTCTCTGTGTAGCCCTGGCTGTTCTAGAACTCAGTGAGTCAGGCTAGTCTCCCAACTCAAAATCCTCCTGCCTCTGCCTCCCTGAGTGCTGGGATTACAGGCGTGTGCCACGGTGCCCGGCTTTTAAAGAATTTTTAAGGTGTTCTGAACAAACATTCAAAATTGAGTTGAAAAGGACCCGTACCAACACACACACACACACACACACACACACACACACACACACACTTCTGATTCTGGGCTCCTCATCTGAGTGCTGGAGGTCTCATGATCTCTAGTCTGAAAAGGACTTCGGTGGAAGAAGTCTGGTCATCAGGAGTGTGCAGCAGGCTTGGAAGCAAGCTTCTGGAGGTCCAGTTGCTCCCTGCTTTTTTGCTCTTGGGCCTTTCCCAGAGTCCCCTCCTCTGCACGTGGACTGATAACTGCCCCGCCCTGGAAGCTGGTTGAGATGGGAATTGAGTTAACACACCTAAGAAGAAGCGCAAGCCAAGGATGAGCAAACTGTCCCCCATAAACGTGGAGCTGTTGTAATTGCTGCAGGGGACCCGGGGCTCTTAGCAGCTTAGACAGGGAGACCTGAGCTGACAATAGACAGGAACAGGCTGTTTGCATGCCCCGCACCACTTCCTTCTCAAAGGCCCCATCTCTGGGTGGTGCTTTCCTGGGCCACACCCATCATAAGCTGCCACCTCGTCCCCTCTCAGGAGGATAGGTGCCACCCTTCCATCCAGACCTTGAATCGTGAGGCCAGGGAGAGCGGAGCTGTCTGAGTGTGTGGTCACCCTATGTGGGCCTTGGCCCGAGGCATAGCAAAAGCCATCGGGTTCTAGAGCATCTCTGTGCTTGGAGACTGTATGAACTTGTGTAGTCTAGAACGGGGGTTCTCAAGACCCCTTTAGTGGTCAGCCAACCCTCTCACAGGCGTTCGCCCAAGGCTGTTGGGAAACATAGCTATTTACACCGCTGTTTATACCACTAGCAAAATTACAGTTACGAAGTAGCAGCGGAACAGTTTTATGGTTGGAGGGGTCACCACACCATGAGGGACTGTATTAAAGTGTCGCAGCGTTAGGGAGTTTGGAGGTGACTGGTCTAGACACTGTAGAGAGTCTGTGGAGGTGGATGGCCCAGGTGCAAATCCAGGCCCGTCTCCACAATCTGGGCTCTGGTTGTGAGTGAATGTGTGCTGTCATCCAGGGGCTGAAGATGGTCAGAGTGGGTATGAGGCTTGGCACCCTCAGGGAGGCATAGGTGGGGTACGAGTGCTCAGCCCTGGAGCATCCACTGCCCCTGCGCTTGGTGACAAGCAGCTGCTGGCTTCTAGGGCCATGTCACCACAAGGTGTGTCCTCTGTCAGCACCGTGACCTCGCTTCTCATGAGCCCCAGGTCAGAGAGGCTGAAGCCTGTAACAGCATCTTTAGCAGCTTGGGGGAGGTACCGAGGGAGTGGTGGATCTTGTGACCTGTTTCTAGGGCACCTTGTGAGGTGGAGTGGTGCCACCGCCTTCATTACTCACATGTCATCCCTCTCTCTTTTTGGAATTTTGGCAAAATAGAGTTAACATCCCGTTTATCACATTAGCTTCTCCAAGGCCTACAGTCCTTAAGTCCTCAAGCCACGGAGTCCTCACAGCTGTTCCTGTGCCAAGGTTTTGTTTTGTTATTTTATCTTCTTTTTGAGACACTGTCTCACTATATAGTCCTGGCCGGCCTGAAGTCACCACATAGACCAGGCCATTACTGGGAAGTGTCTGTGCCAGTGTCACTGCCCCCTTGGCCATCTTCCTCTGTCTTTACACATGTGTGGGGCCCGGGGAGCCGCCCTCTGCTCAGCCTGCCTTGTAACCTTCCGTTTCTCCACTTTGCAGGCCAAAAACAAGGAGACCGGTGCCCTGGCAGCAGCCAAAGTCATCGAGACCAAGAGCGAGGAGGAGCTGGAAGATTACATCGTGGAGATTGAGATCCTGGCCACCTGCGACCACCCATACATCGTGAAGCTCCTGGGGGCCTATTACTATGACGGGAAGCTATGGGTAAGATCGTAGCAGCCTGGGCCCCCCCCCCCCCAGGCCTCCCCAGGCCCGCCAAGCTTGCTTATTAGTATCTGCTGTGTGGGTCAGGTCGCAGCAAGGAGGTGAAGTCGACTGCTCTGAGCCCTTGGCCTCCGAGTCCCACACTCGTCACACTTCTCACACTCAGACGGAGGCCACAGAAAAGTGTTCAGTATATGAGCAAAGAAAGCTGGGCCTGTCCGTAACCATCTGTGAGCGGAGGGATGAGCTTCCCTCACTGAGAAATCCGAAGGAGTCCAGAAGGTGTTGATGCACAGAAAGTTTCCGATTTCATACTGTCTCAGCAGGGGGACTTGGGGAGGCTCCCCTGGCGAGGCCTTTGGGTGTGGTAGGACTGACATCCTCTCGAGCCTGAACACGGAACCCCATAAGGAATTCTTTCACCTTGAGGTGACTTGGACATGGAACACTCCAAGACTGATTAAATTTTGGATGAGCGCCCAGAAGCCTGGCCTGGGCCGGGCAGGGCGCCTGAGTGCGGATCTTGGTGTCATTTGCGAGACTCACAGATCTCCTACTTCTATGTCCTCGGCTCCTGCCAAGCGTCAAGGGACTTCATGGGCTTTATAGGATGAGGCTGCCCCGCAGAGATGCCCCTGCCATCCACCTGCGCTGTGTTTATACCTCTCAGTTGGCAAAAGCAAGATGCCCTAGAATGTGCATCTTGCTAAACTTGTTTTCTGCCGAGTCTCTCTCTGTCTCGTGTGTGTGTGTGTGTGTGTGTGTATGTGTGTGTGTGTGTGTGTGTGATGTTTCCAGTGGTGATGACTGAATTCAGGCCTTGTGTATAATGCTAGGCAAGTGCTCTACCACTGAGCTGCATCCTCAACCCACTAACGCACGCGTGTGCGCGCGCGCGCACACACACCCCCCTCAAAGTGACATGTGTGCAAGAAATATCTCAGCCAGATGTAATGGTGCACACCTTGAAGGCAGAGGCAAGTGGATCTCTGTGAGTTCTCGCCTAGCCTGGTCTACAAAGTGAGTCCAGGACAGCCAAGGCTACACAGAGAAACCCTGTCTTGAAAAATAAAACAAAACTAACTAAAATAAATAAATAAATAAATATCTCAAGTAACCGGGCATGGTGGCATACACCTTTAATCCTAGCACTCGGGAGGCAGAGGCCGGTGGATTACTGTGAGTTCGAGGCCAGCCTGGTCTACAAAGCAAGTCCAGGATAACCAAGGCTACACAGAGAAACGCTGTCTCTAAAAATCCAAAAAACAAACAAACAAGAAAACCAAAAACAAATCTCAAGTAAATTTTGAGTGCATCTGGCAGTGTCAGAATCTTGCAGACATTTGGAGACATGGCTGAGGGCCCTGAGGTGCCAGGCATTTCCGCCATCACGGGGGCTGTGTGAGCCTGTCCTGCCCCCGCAGGCAGGAGGGGTGGCCTAGATAGAGGTGTACATTCACTAGAAGGATGCTTTAGGCGTGGTACCCACTGCTGCGGTGGTTTGGTGTGTTTGGAGAGTTTCCCATGTCTAGTTAAATCTCAGGACACCTCGGTGCTTGCTACTGGCCAGTGATAGTTTGTCAGTTTTCGTGCCCAGTGGGAGGAAGTAGAGTCTTGGCTTTTAATGAGGGAGCGCCTGACTTCCTGGTGCGAAATGAGGAAACCTGGTTCATTGGAGACAGAGATCCTGCTGTTTAGGAAAAGGGAAAGTTTACAAGGCTGTGACCTTTCACCTCATAGGCGGGAATGGAAGCCAGCAGGAGGAAGTCAGTGGCCATGGGACAGGGGATTGGCCCTTGTAGCACCCATTGCTATGAGATGTCTGAGGAGGGACTTCGTGACACAAGACATTTAGTTGGCACAGATCTGGAGGTTTAGGGCCGTGGCATCAGGCTTGGCCGGGCTCTCTGGATGGGTTCAGGTCAGTTGGAATCTCAGAGGGTTTTGTTGCAGAAAATCACATGGTGGTGATTTTCTACGAGCCGGTGAGTGCCTCAGGTCCTAGCAAGGATGTCATTACTCATCGGTCCCTTCTGTAAGCATGGCTCTGGTGACTTCATGACCAGTCTCTACTCTTAAAGGTTCTATCTCTTGGTAACATCATTATAGTGGGGGCCAAGCTTCCAGTGCTTAACATCTTGGGGTACACACATACAGGCCATGGCATAACTCCCCCCTACCCAGGGCTCTGTGCCCTTTCACTTGTGGCTCTGTCCCATGTCACATCCCCTATCACCCCTGTTCCCCTACCCTCACCATCTAGTCATTTGTATCTTTCTTTTTGCTGTTTTGAGTCTTTCTTGGAGCAGCCCCTTGGGCAGCAGTAGCAAAATAAAGCCCACACAGTCAACTTCAGATTTTAAAGCCCTGTTCTGTCCCTTGTCACCTGGGACCCTGGAGGTGGGGCAGGATAAGGGAGAGTCACCAGGTGGCCTCCCTTTTCCAGAGGAAGAAACAGAGCTGTGGAGAGCCAGACCTCTTGCTCAGAGCCCAAGGGTCAAGGCAGATGAAGCCAGACTCCATGCTTTCTCTGTCTCGGGTCATGGAGCCACTTTTTTTCCTTTTTTTCTTTTTTTGAGGCAGAGTTTCTCTGTGTAGTGCTAGGTGTCCTGGAACTAGCTCAGTAGACCAGGCTGGCCTCGAACTCACAGCCATCCGCCTGCCTTTGCCTCCCAAGTGCTGGGATTAAAGGCATGTGCCACTACTGCACCCAGCTACTGGAGCCACTTTTTGTGGTTGTGTTTCAGGGCATCATGGCTCTTCACACATTCAACAGAAGATGCGGCAGCTGAGCCACAGGAGTCTCTTAACACTCTGGAGCAGCTTTGAAACTGGCTTTCCAGGGCAGGCTGGTGCTTGCTGTGCACACCTGATGACCCGAGTCCAGAACTTGCGGATGGATAGGAGAGAGTCACTCTCAAACTGTCCTCTGCCCATACGTGCGTTGTCGCACTTGTGCTCAGCTTGCACACACACACACACACACACACACACACACATTGTCATCATCATCGGAATGCTTGTTTTTAAGCAGTTAGAGAAAGAAGAAACAAGACTGATGTCACTGGGATAGTTATTGAAGAAAAATGGAAAAATGGGGAAAGCAAAAAATGAAAACTACTTGAGTCTTTCTTTCTTTCTTTCTTTCTTTCTTTCTTTCTTTTCTTTTTCTTTTTCTTCTTTTCTTTTTTTTTTTTTGGCCAGAGGACCCACTGGTGATATTCAAAATGTATTTCCTAGATATTTTCATACATAGAGATTTAAAATAAGTTAGAGTGTGTAAGGAGAGCCGTGGCTTGCTCTGTATCCAGAGAGACCGCAGCCTCCAGTGCAGTGGGCTGCCACCATGCAGCTCTGCGAAGGCCTCTTAGTGGTTTGGTTCTTGTTTGGGAGTTTCTTTGTGAGAATTTTTTTACATTTTTCAGTGTTTGTTTCCAGACTGGCATGACAGAGCAGCTTCTGATGTGCTCTGAATGTCCACTGGCTCATTCATCTGTCCATCATCTTCCTACCCACCTATCCACCATCACTACATCTGTCCCTCCCACATGTGCCCCTCCCCTACACCATCACTGCACCTGCCCCTCCCCCACCATCACTGCGCCTGCCCCTCCCCCACACCATCACTGCACCTGCCCCTCTCACACCATCACTGCATCTGTCCCTCTCACACCATCACTGCATCTGACCCTCTCACACCATCACTGCATCTGTCCCTCCCCCACCATCACTGCATCTGCCCCTCCCCCACACATTATCACTGCATCTGTCCCTCCACCACCATCACTGCATCTGCCCCTCCCCCCCACACCATCACTGCACCTGTCCCTCCCCCACCATCATTGCACTTGCCCCTCCTGCACCATCACTGCACCTGCCCCTCCCGCACCATCACTGCACTTGCCCCTGTCACACCATCACTGCACCTGCCCCTCCCCCACACCATCACTGCATCTGCCCCTCCCCCACAGTCATTGTTTCTGTTCTTCCCACTATTGCTACATCTATCTCTCCCATGTGTACCCATCCCTGCCACCACTCTATGCACCCCTCCCCTCCCCAGCCCTCCCCTCCCGCCATCACTCCATCCCTCCCTCCCTCCCTTACCCATCCCTCCCCTATCCATCATCTACAGGTTGGTGGGAACAGCAGGCCGGCAATTTCAGCAAACTGAGGAAATCTCTCCTACAGGCCTCAGATGCTGTCTGACAACATTCTTAGCTTTGGGTTCATGAAAGCTGGGGACTTGTTTATACATTCCAAAAGGATTTGTGCAGTAGTCACAGGATATTAGATCTCACACAACAGACACACACACACACACACACACACACACACACACACACTCACACGGGTGGGGGAGGGATGGCAATAAATGACTTTTTAAGAGCGCCAAGATAACCTAAGAGAATTTGACTCTGGAGCTGTGACATTCAACCCCCTCCCCCATTCACCAGTGTTCCAGTCAGTCAGTCAGTCAGTCAGTCAGTCAGTCAGCTTTATAGAATGTTCAGTGTAGGTGAGGACTTCTTTTGAGAAGTTCAGTGCCTAGGGGCATTGCTGCTTTTGGTTTTTTTGTGGTTTTTTGTTTTTGTTTTTGTTTTTGTTTTATTTTGTTTTTTGAGACAATGTCTCTCTGTGTAGCCTTGGTAGCCCTGGATTCACTTTGTAGGCCAGGCTGGCCCCGAACTCACAAAGATCCACCTGCCTCTGCTTCCCTGAGTGCTGGGATTAAAGGCGTGCACCACCATGCCCGGCACATTGCTGCTTTTGGACAGGGGCAGCCCCTGGGGAAAGGTGCAACTGCTACAATGATTGGAGGCCATCTTGTGCAAGGCCTGGATGCCAAGGTGAAGATTGTGTACCTGATCTCTAGAGGTCGGCAGCCTCAGCACTTCCTGGGACCCACGGTCATGTGTGATGGGGCCCCACCTGGCGCTCCCCGACCATAGCTGGGGTGCTGCCAGCAGCCTGTAGTTTGAGAGCCTTCGGGGTGAGTCATGGTGGTTTAAGTTTGAAAACATCTATTTTAGACCTTGGCAGCCCAGTTGCAGTTTTGCTCAGGGGAAGTACATTGTGAGTTGTAGAACAAGGTCAAGTTTTGGGGGCAAGAGGTAAGGCACTGGGTTGCCCCAGGAGCAGCTCAGAGTAGGACCAGCCACTGTGCGTGTGATGTGGAGCATGGACCAGCTTCAGGGGAAGGGGCAGTTGAACTGTGTCTTGCAGGATGCATAGGAGTTGGAGCAAGGCAAGGTGGGAGAAGTGCAGGGACCTGCATGTGTGGTTCTGAGATTGAAGGTTGGAGGCCACACCGGCTGTGGTGTCACTTCTGTGGGGTGGCTTGCGGCCCAGGCTTCCTGTGAGGTCTCAGGAGCCAGCTCTCCCATGTAGGTGTGTAACAGAACCAGTCAGGGCTGCTCGAGGATGGGCGTTGAGGAGCTGGCCTTTAGCCAAGCTCCTGCATCCCGCACAGGCTGGAAGGACCTCTCTTCCAGGACTGAGGCCTCTTCCTGCCATTCTACAAAGGGAGCAGTTTCTTCCAGAATTTACAACCCCAGCAAAATCCCTCTAGAGGACCCTCATCTCCACTTCTGCTTTCAAATATTAGATGGTACAAGTGGTGGGGAAATCCCCCAGCTCCACCTGCCTTGGAGCGGAGGGCCACAGACCTCTGAGAGCTGTGGCTACTCTGTTCCCTGTGCCTTCGCCCATTCTGATAGCTGTTGTGGGTGCTGGAGGTGGGACAGGGGCGTGTTTGGCCTAGTATAAGAGGTCATTTTGACATATGACCAATATTGAAGTTATTGCTGGGCGCGGTGGTGCACATCTTTGATCCCAGCACTCTGGAGGCAGAGGCAGGTGGTTCTCTCTGAGTTCGAGGCCAGCCTGGTCTACAGAGTGAATTCCAGGACAGTCAGGGCTACACAGAGAAACCCTGTCTCAAACAAGCAAGCAAACAAACAAAAAGACATACATACATACATATACATATATATATATATACATATATGTCTGTGTGTGTATATATATATATATATATTATTAGCAAGACATTTCTCTCTTTTTATTCTGTCTTCAAATTCTGTCCTTACAGCACATTTTTTTTTTTTGGTCATACATCTGCCTTTATTGTAAACAGTAGGTGGGACACATGTAGCAACGGTAAAAAGTTAATTTACAAAAGCAAGGACTTGGTGAGCTAGCTCCCTGGTGGGTACCCTTGGGGACTCACACATAGATGCCAACCCAGAGCAGGAGGAACAGGACTGCAAAGCCCATGAAGAGGGAGGCCACCAAGGAGACGAGGAGCTCTTTGTAGATAACAAGTGTGTATGTGGTGGAAGTGACCTCGTAAACAAAGAACCAGGCAGTAAGGAACATGCGGGTGGCCAGAAGCGCCACAGGCAGGGCTGGGAAGACAGCTGGCTTCACCGGCCTGGTGCACCTACTCACGGCCTCGAGCTCCATTTTGCCCCACACAGGATAACCCACCGGGCCGCCACCGCCTTACAGCACATTTTTAAAAATTAAAGTTTATAACCCTTCATTGGAAACCCTCTATCTAGTCAGATGTTACAAAATCCCCATAAAAGTCACATCCCCACGTGCCCTTGCAAATCTTCCACATGTCCAGTCACTGTGCTGAGTGGATTTGAACATTTAACTTCGCTGGGTACAATGGCTGATGGTCACTTTCCTCCCTGGGTGGCTACTGTATTGACAGGCCCCTGCCTTCCCAGTTCATCTACCCTGGGCTGACCCCGTGTAGCCTTGACCTCATAATCATCCCCGCCCACCCCACCCCTAAATCAGATGGCAGTCTCTGCAGGACCAGGCACCTGGGGGGTGGGGGGCTGTGCTCTGGGATGCGCACCACACAGAGCCCCTGAGGAGGGAACAGTGTGGCTCCTAGCTAATCCCCATTCTGTTGTGTAAATGTTCCCTCCACAGGTCAGCATCAGGAGCCACGCAGTGTCACTAACACAGGCTGGCAGGTCCCCAGTCTGTGTGTGGAAACACACTCTAAACACAGACTGTGTGGGAGGACTTGAGCAATGGTCAGTGAGGGAGAGCAAATCCAGTGGGGAAGTGCTGCTGATTGAGGTCTCTGGGGATGGGCTCAGGAGGGGCGGGAGGGGCGGGAGGGGCGCAGACATTTAAACTGATACCGGAAGGCTAGGTGGAGGCAGACCTCTGCAGATTTAGTGGCAAAACTCAAGTAGCAGCAATAGGAAGTTCAAAGGCCCTGAGGCAGGAGCTGTGGAGGACCAGACAGAAGCTGCCTCAGCTGGAGTCTAGCAGCCAGTGAAAGGAGATGGGGCTAGATTGTCCCAGCGCCTGTTCTAGGGGCTGCAAACTCAGCAGTGAGCCAGGTAGCCCTGTGGCAGGAGAGCAGTGAGGATGTGTGTGTGTGTGTGTGTGTGTGTGTGTGTGTGTGTGTGTGTGGTGTGTGTGTGTGTGTGTGTGTGTGTGTGTGTGTGTGTGTGTGTGTGTGTAGTGTAGGCCAGAGGTCGATTTTATTTATCTTCCTCAGTCACTTTCAACCTTAATCTTGAGGTGACATTTTTCACCCCCACCAAACCTGGATCTCATTGGTTCCTCTGAGCTTCAGGCATCCACCCTCCTGCACTGGAGTTACAGGCACTGTCCCCAGCTTTTTATTAGCGCAAAGATGACCTCATGCTTGCAATTAGCCATCTTCCCAGTGTGAGTACTTGGAACTTTAGAAAAAAAGATATCTCACATTTTAGTGGGGTTTTTTTGTTGTTGGTTTTGGTTTTTGGTTTTTGGAGACAGAGTTACAGGCTGGCCTCGAACTCACAGATCTGCCTGCCTCTGCCTCCCAAGTGCTGGGATTAAAGATGTGCGCCACCACTCCTGCCTGATATCTCACATTTTAGACATTAAATAAATATACGTATTTAGCTGGGCGTGGTGGGGCACACTTTTAATCCCAGCAGAGGTAGGGGGATTGCTGTGAGTTCCAGGCCAGCTTGGTCTACAAAGCTAGTCTAGGACAGCCAAGGCTACACAGAGAAACCCTGTCTCTAAAAAACAAACAAACAAACAAACAACAAAAGAAATAAAGGAAGAGAAAAGAAAAAAGAAATAAATACACTTATTTAAAAAGAAGCATGATGGGATATCTCTTTAATCCCAGCACTGGGGAGGCAGAGGCAAGTGGATCTCTTGAGTTCAAGGCCAGCCTGGTCTATAGAGAAAGTTCCAGGACAGCCAGGGTTATATAGAGAAACTCTGTCTTGAAACCCCCCCCCCAAAAAAAAGCTTTCATGTCACCACCACCATAAGTGGAAAAACTGGGTTCATTGCCATAGAAATAAAACAAAAAACGCTTGCTGTGGCCAAGCCCTTTGCCCTTATGAAGCCTTGGTCTGGGTCCTGCCTCAGCTGGAGTCTAGCAGAGGTCCCCCTGGAGGGCAAGCAGACACTGAGGAAAGACAAAGTGAAGCCTCAGTGCAAGGTGACACTTCCGCTCTCCTGTGGGGGGGTGGGGGCCAAGCCACACCAGGTCTGCAAGGCTTCTCTCTTTGGCTGGGATGGTGATGGACCAGAGTGACCTGCCCGCGTCATTACGGGCTGGACAGAGTGAGCCTGGGCATGCTCCTCCCTCCCGCGTGGAGCCCACTTCTCATTGCTCAGGGGCCCTATGTTTTCAGCTGTGGCACCTTCTGATGAGGCTTCCTCAGACATGCATGTGGGAAGAGGACACTGGTTGTTGGAAGCCACCCACCCACTTCTTCCCGTGGGGCCGCAGAGTGGGACCTAAGTGAGGCTGTGTAGCCTCTCCTCCCCCCCCCCCCCTGGTTTCTTGCTCTCAGCTGTGGGACAATTGGAAGCAGTTTGGAGCAGACGAGCCTTGCTGGGCTGTCCTGACTGTGGGAGGAGGTTGGCACCTTCCGTCTGAGACACAGCATCCCAAGTTGTCACTAGATGCTGCCAAGGATCCATGGATGGATGACCCTGGGTGAGAGCCAACAGTCCCTCCACACAGCCTTTTGCTGCTGTTGTGGGAGGACACACCCTTTATGGAGCAAGGGCACACGCTGATAGCCTCAGGCCACGAGGGCCACAGATAGACTTGGCGTGGCCACAGCCCCCAGGGCCCCCCCCCCCCCCCTGTGTGCTCCTGTTCCGAGTGCGGGCCTGCACCAGTTCTCTTAGGGTGGAACTGAGAGGAAACAAAACATTTTCATCTCACGTTTTTTCACCAAAGCTGAGGGTGAATAAAGATGACCAAGGGGACACATTTTCAGAAGAGAGTGCCAGGAGCCATTTCCTCCCACGGGGCTTGTTCCTCAGGCCTGGACGCACTGGAAGCCTGGAGGCCTGCCTCAGGGGGTCCCAAGTAGGCTGTGGCCAGCTCACGGGCTTTCTGGGCGATTTGGGGGTGCCATGTATGCATCTGCACACAGTGCCGAGTCACAGTACAGGACTTTGAATGTTCTAAGCACACAGAGTGATAGCTGTCTGAGGTGACCGAATACACCCCCACCGCAGTTCACAGGGCAGGCCAGTATGAATGAAAGAGAAAGAGCCACTCCATGTGTCCCGAGGCATGCTGGGTTGGAGTCAAGAGCCCAGAGGCTTGCTAGGTCTCAGGCCTATTGATAAGCACTCCCCTACTCCCCACCCCGACCCTTAGGGCTCTGCTTCCTCCTCGGTGATCTGGCAAAGAGTGACCTACCCTCAATCCCATCCCCTAACTCCTGGGCACCTGGGGCTGCCCCTTTGCATCCATCCCGTCTACTGTTGAATGAGCCTGCCCCTTTTATTATTGTATTTTGTTTTGTTTTGTTTTCTGAGACAGTGTTTCTACGTATAGTCTTGACTGTCCTGGACTCGCTTTGTAGACCAGGCTGGCCTCAAACTCAGTGATCCACCTGCCTCTGCCTCCTGAGTGCTGGGATTAAAGGCGTGCACCATCACACCTGGCACCCAGCTTTATTATTCTAATTCTTAGTTCTGGATCCCTGACCATCTGAATGGCCAGAGCAATCTTCTTAGGAGTGTATTGTCCCTGGCGTGGGCTCTGAGGGCCTGCCCTTTCTGGGCTCCCTGACAATCACTAACTTCTGTTCACCATTTGGGTCCCATTCTCCCTCCCTCCCTCCCTCCCTCCCTCCCTCCCTCCCTCCGTCCCTCCGTCCCTCCCTCCCTCCCTTCTTCCCTGTCCCTCTCCTGAATGTGTTGTGCTCACACAGGCACCTCTGCCTTCTGAGGCAGGTGTATCTCCTTCTGCCAGCCCCATTTTACACCATGGGCCCCCCCAGAAGTTCGGATGCGGTTTTGTCCCCCGAAGACTCAAGTGCTAGGACTTGGTCCCAAGGGTGACACTGTAAAAGATGGGAGAAGCTGAAGGGGCGGGGCCTAGCAAAAGGCCAGTGGGTCCTTGTGAGCCTTGCCGTCACCCTTGCTCTCTAGAAGGACCATGCTGGCCTGGGGGTGTGTCGTGTGTCGCTTCCTACGGAAAGGGTGAGCCTAGCTGTCCCACCTCCCTAAATTAGCATGCACCTTCCCAAGGCAGCACCTTATGCGGGAGCTCCCAGATGTTTGTCTTGGCACAAGGACTGTGGTTCTAACCCCAGGGGTCCCCCCCATCTGGGCCTATCTACCTTCACTCCCCCTCCCCCAGGGCTCCTGCTGGCCCTGACAGGGACCCATAATTGCAACCCCAGGCAGGAAGCCAGGCTGGGGATACTGCCTCTGCTCTCCTGTGTTTTGAGGCTTCCTCTTTTGGCCGGCCACTCCCCTGCTGCCCTCTCTGGAGGACTCAGCGGAGTTGTCGCTGAGAGAACCTTTACCCTGTGGCCCTTGTGACCTCTGCCCCATTGTAAAACTTCCTATGTGGGTACGGCATTCCATAGGCTAGTCTCCTGGCATTGACACCCTACCCCCAGCATGGCCGAGCCATGATTCATTCAACGGCCATTTGTTCATACAGACTCAGCTGCAGCATGCCCGGAAGTTTTAGGTGCTGGGAACACAGGCTCATAGCTGGGCTGGTCGCTGGGGGATGCCGCTTGAGTGTTACTAACTACATCTGTATTTGGTACACTTACCGAACACCAGGCATCCAGACATAGGTGTCCCCTGTGTCACCCATTTGACTGTGACCTGGAGGTGGGGTTCCACAGTTACCCAAACTCGATGAGTGAGGTTGCAGTTTCTGAGAGGAGCTAGTGGCTGACTAGAATGTTCCACGTGAAGGCCCGGGGCATACCCTGGCCACGTAGGCGCTTTGGCTCCGGAAGACTGTGTGCTCCAGGAAGGACGGTAGCCCTGGGGATGTGGAAAGACCGCACAACTCCTTGTTCACATAGTGCTCAGTCACTGCGTACCTCTCTCTGTCTCTCTTGAGCTGGCAAGTGTTATCCGTTTGTACCCACTACCCCCATTGTTCCTACCCCTCTCTGGTTCTAACCCAGCCTACCTCTCAGGCATCCGGAGCTAGGAAGCCTTCAGTCAGTTATAGAGCTGGGAATGCCAGCTCTGGCCTCTGATGTGTCTCCTGCCCTGTGTGCCCTGTCTGAAGGCTTTCAAATCCTTGTCCTGGGTCCTTGGTGGCCATGCCTGTGAACAACCCTGATTTATTCCTTTTTGGATCCAGTACTGCTCTTGACTAGCCTTATGAAATGGTGGACAGACAGAAAGACAGACAGACTAAATCCTCACTGCAGAAAGGGGACTCCTTTGACCCTTCCTAGAGAGCCTGAGCCGAGCTCTGACATTTCCTGCACAATGGCCAGGACTGCAGCTCAGGGGACTCTGAGCCTGAACCCCTGCCCCTCCCCCCCCCCCCCCACTTCTGGACTAGCCAGTCTGGGAGTGAGGAGTGCCTGCAGTTGATTCACCTCAGTTCCATCTGACCTTGGAGCCTCAGCGACGTGGAGTAGGGGTGGCTGAGGTCAGAGTGACATCACAGAACTGCCACCTCCACCCCTGCTTGCCTTCGAGAACCCAGATTACTGTCTCTGACTCAGGTTCATTCCAGGGCTGCCAGCCTGGGGGAAAGCTGCATTCCTAAGCCCAGCTTGCTGCAAGGTGGTGGGTGGACCTGGCACGGAGGAACAAGGCTGGTCCTAGGAGGCCTAGTGGGTGTGGGCGCCCTACTCAATGGCCACATTGTTTGCCTGATACTCAGAGGTGGGGAGGTACAAGGACTCCACCTACAGGGACAGGCAGCTGACGACTGTGCTGGGTTTGTGTTGATCTTGCTTTTTTTTTTTTTTAAGGCTGCCTTTATGACTTCCTCCTTCATGCTTTGGTTTACTAACCAGGAGTTTCTGTCTTCTGTACTGTGTCAGAGAGCCTGGAGTCCCCCCAGCCCTTGACAGGGGACCAGCTGCAGCCACCAGCCTTGCTTCCTCAGGGACAAAGGAATCCAAAGAGGAAAGGTGGCTTGTCCGTGGCTGGTCGCAGGGTTCAGCTGTCCCTGTGTCTTAGAGTCACCGCCAGCTTGAGTTTATGCCTTACTCTTCATGCCTTTGGGGCAGTTACCCTGCTGGACCTCTGTATTCTCATCTCTACGGTAGCTAGTGGTAAAGATGGCTGCTTGTGGCTTAAGGAATGCTAATAAAATGCTTAGCATAGCCCCAGGTCAGTGAGTCTGCCCTAATTTCTGGACGTCTTAAAGCCATTCAACAAACACTTGTTAATTATGTACTACTAGTCCTCTGTGCCTATGGTTGCAATGTCATCTGTACTGAACACACAGAGACATCTTTCCTTGTCAGTGTTGCCTAAACTGAGAACAACCACTCACCCAGCATTCCCACTGAATCCCTGTGGCCACTCACCTAGAGGGTTGCAGTTGTGTGGGCAGCTGTGTGGGCTCTGTATAGACACGGTGCCATTCAGTAAAGGCTTCTAACATCAGTAGATTTCTATCCACCGGGCTCTGGCCAGATTCCCACAGACTGATAGGCAAGTCCCGGGCTCTGCAAATGGACGACACCAACCTTTCACAAACACAGACTCTTGTTCTGTGAAAAACTGACTGCAGTCACCCTGAGACCTAAAATGTTGATGCTACAAAGGTCATATAGATTTTGATAACCTCGTTTTCCAGATGGGGAAACAGAGACCCAGGCAGGGAAAGGGCTAGGGTAGTCTGTAGTGGGACAATGGCCTTTTGTGGGGCCACATTCAGAACTCCCCCCCCCCCCCCCCGCTGTGTTCAGGAGTTTTACATGTATTGGTCAGCTGAGCTCCTATTCCTGGCTGGTATATGGTAGTGGTCTCAGGAAAGGCCATGGATGGAGTATGGAGGCCCATAGCTCTGCAGGTCAGTGGGGTGGTGGCGCACCTCTGGACTGTGTGTGACTCAGTTGTCTCTGGGGTATGGTTAGAGCTGTGGTAGTGCCTAGCAGGGCTCTCTGGGTACTGTAAAAGTTAATGTCTAAGCCCTGGGATGGCCACCATTCTTATCTGGGCTGGGACATCCTGGCCCCTTATCTCTGAATGAGCAGCCTCCTTAGTCTATGTGTGCAGTGCAAGGGCCCAAGGGTTAGAGCCAAGAGGCCTAGGGTTCTGTTCCTCACTGACCCAGGGCCTGTGACTTGAACTTCCTGTGACTTCCTCCTTGAGGCTGAGGAAGGGGATGAATACTCACTATATCTCTCACAGAAGCCACCTCACCCCATCCTGGTTCTGCCTCTGTCACTATTATTTGCATGACCTGCCTTTGAGATTCTTCTAACCCTAGTCATACAGATGGCAGTCATCAGCACCTACCTACCGTATGTCAGGGGTGTGTCCTGGCTCCCTGCTACAGTGAACACCACCCCCCAACTGAGATGCCAGCGTCTGTCGCGGTATCTGATGAAGAGCGAGTGTGATGTTCTACGCAGAGCATTTGCTTAGGGGATGTCATCAGAGAAGGACTCCAGCTGTGTTAGGTGTCATGGAAGGGGAAACTGAGACTGGCCAGCTTAGCCAGCGTGGGACCTGGGATGGAGTGACGCAGCATGTGGAAGGCCTGCGCACTTGGAACTTGCTGTGATTTAGTTGGCCAACTGCTTGGGGTGAGCATTGAGTTAGGGAAGGGAGTAACACGGAGATGTGGGAGCTTTCATTTCGAGCTCCCTCAGTCCTGCACAGTTACTGGGCATTTGTCACCTGCACAGCTCGGGAGAAGTTTGGCTCCTGGGCAGCAGAGAGGATGCTATCTGGGAAGGCAGGCTCTTTTAGAGTGGCCTGTGGGTGCTAAGATGTTCTTCCAGTGATGAGAGACTACCCAAGAATGTTCAAGATGGCCCCTCATGGCTGTTTCTGTTCTGTCATTGTGCCTGAAACGGTGCCTGGTATAGGGCCCAAACCCCATGAATCTCCATTCACAAATGACAAAAGCAGTGGCGCCCAGAGGCCCCAGAGCCTGGCCGCAGGACAGCTGCTTAGCCTAACCAAGGGCAGCATGATCTGCCGTGGTCTCCACTTTCCTTGGCCTTCAGCCTGACAAGGAAACAATTGACACCAGGCTGCTGTCACAGCCTCCCATTAGGTGCCCTCAAGCAAGGTTGCCAAGGAAACTGGGGTCGCCCAGATACTGAAGAAGGTGACCAGCCGTGCAGGGGACAAGCATCCAGCAAGGGCTCCCCTCGGTGGAACTGCCACATGCATCTCTGCGTGGGGAGGCCGGCTTTGGTTTGGTTTGGTTTGGTTGTTTTACTCTCTGGGCTTATGTGTGTGCGCTTGTGTTCTTGTGCACATGCTCATGAAGGTCAGAGGTCAACTACCCCACACCTCACTCACCCACCTTTATTTATTTGTATGTATGTATGTATGTATGTATGTATGTATGTATGTATGTATGTATGTATGTATTTATTGAGACAAGATCTTTCCTGAACATGGAACTCACTGATTCTTCTAGACTGGCTAGACAGAAAGCCCCAGGATCCTCCTGTCTCCGTCTCTCCAGTGCTTGGCTTATAGACGATTGTCACAGCATCCCACTTTTTTTTATATGAGTGCTGTGGATCTGAATGTTACGCCTCATGCTTGCACAGTATGCACTTTCCTGATGGAGCCATCTTTCCAGCCCTCCTTGTTTTTTAAACCTCCTTTCCTTCCTTTTTTCCTTCCTTCCTTCCTTCCTTCCTTCCTTCCTTGGAGAGAGAGACTTCAGAGACTTGCCCTCCTGACAAGATTATAAGTGTAGAATACATTATTGTTGATTATGGCTACAGTACAGACAACAGGCTCCAGAGCTGACTGCAGCTTGGAGCCCACTGATTGGCAGCTGGCTTCTCTCCTGGATCTGTGTTGTCAGTACTGGGTCCCTGGGTATACAGTATCTATCTTTCTGCTTCTGGCTTTCCTCCCTCAAGTGTCACAGCCTCAGGGCTCATGTTTGCCCTCTGCCATACTGCAGACTTTTTTCCTTTGGAAGCCAACAGTTCTGGTATCTGACATACTCCATGTGACATCTGTCATGGACATATAGCTTGTGTCCACACTTTGCCTTTTATGAATTGGAATTCAGTGAGCTTGGGAGTGCTAACAACTCTTTGGAGCCCTGGTTCCAATTCTTTTGGATAAATGCCCAAATGTTGAATAAGTGGATTCTTTTTTTTTCTCCAGACAGGGTTTCTCTGTGTAGCCTTGGCTTTGTAGACCAGGCTGGCCTCGAACTCACAGTGATCTACCTGCCTCTGCCTCCCAAGTGCTGGGATTAAAGGCATGTGCCACCATGCCCAGCTGGATAAGTGGATTCTGTGTTCCATTTTGTATTTCTTGAGAAGCCCCAGGATGGCCTTGAACACACAACCCCCCTGCCTCTGCCCATTGAATTCTGGCCACCATGCGATTCCATGCTGTGTTCTGTAGCAGCCTCGGCACTTTGTGTCCCCACTTGCAGTGGACCAAGGCACCCTTTCTATCCCCTCACAGCAACTGATGGCCTTGTCTTCGATAGCAGCAGTCTGACCGGCCGGCTCTCCTGGTGTTTATGACACACTTGCTTGTACACTTGTTTGTCTTCGGAGGCATGTCAGTTCCTGACCCGGCCACTCTTGGTTGGGATGCTTGAGTTTCTTTTGCTTCTGGATTCTGGGAACTCAATGTGTTGTGTGTGAGATGAGCCTGTTAGGAAGTGACTGTACTTGGCAGGTGTGTCCCTGGGCTACAGGCCACTCTGTGGCCTCTGCTCCACAGAAGCGTCTGCATCGGACAGACCCATCTGCTGGTTTCTAGTCACAGTCAGTGCCTCTATAGCTGGTTGTCACGTCTATGAAGTCACTGCCAAGACCAGCTGGTTTCTATCAGGCCCTTTACAGTTTCCGCTTATGTCTAACCATTCATCCAGTTTCCACTAATCTTTGTGTAAAGTGAGAGTCGGGCTTCTTTCTCTTCCCTGATTCTCCAGCTTCCAAACCCCATTTGTTGAGGAGACTGGGCACCCCAACTCTGACGCCCTCGCTGAAGGGCACTGAGCATCTGTGTGAAGGATCATTTCTGGGCTCTCATTATTTTGTTCCTCTTTCTGCTTGTTTGTGCCATTACCAGACCGTAGCAATTTGTGTAGCTTTGTACTATGTTTTAAAGGTGTAAGACTTCTGGGTTCTCAACCTTTTAGCTGAGGCCGAGTTCAGAAAGTGCGAGACCTCTCTAGGTGTGGTCTCCCATTTTCAAGGTCGTTTCGGCTGCTGAGGGCTCCTTGACAATCCCTGTGAACTTGAGGCTGAGTTTTTTCGTTTCTGTAAAAGGTATTATTAGAACTTGGTGAAGATTTATGAGCCTGTGATGGATAGAGGATGGCGAGCCTGTGATGGCAGTGAGTAGGCAGTACTGGGTGGTGCTACGTTTTAACAAGGTTAGGTTACAATCAGTGTGCTTGGGTGCCTTTCCATTTCTCTTGTGTCATCTCTCCTTTCTTTCTAGCAGCATTTCTATGATTTTCACATGATTTTTATACCCCGCAACTTTGATTTTTTTTCAGCTGTGAGTTTTGCTAGCCTAAGGTAGTGTTCCCCCGCCTCCTGCTTGCTTCAGCCTTTGGCCTCCAGCACAGAGTGGCTCTGAGTTGACATCTGTGATGAAGACGTGTTCTGCACTGGGCATGTTGTCTAGCCTTACCAGAGCCTTTAGCACCCCGTGGAGTCACCCATGAGTTAGTGTTCCCTGCAGGGTGTTTACGATGTAGTACATGAATACATTAGTGTGTGTTGGTCCCTCCTTGCACTCCTAGAGTGACTCCTGCTTGGCTGAGGGCTGATCCCACAAGATAATTCACAAGCCCTGATCCTGTGCAAATGCTGGGTAGATAGTTGTTATGATGTATTGAACCATGATAAGAAAAATGACAGTCACAGACATGTTTATTCCTTATATTTTTCAACCCAAAGGTTGGCCAGCTCCATGAATGCCAGCCAGTAGGTTAGAGGGCAAACTTTGTTACTTTTTAAAACTTTTTTGTTTTGGAGGAGAGAGAGGGAAGGGGCCTTTTTTTTTTTTTAAACTAACTGAACCCCATGTAGTTGTGTGAAAGCCCAGAGGAACTGATAGTCTGTGCTCTTACATCCCTGGGCTAACAAGCTGAAGGATAATCCCTAAATTCCCAAAGGCCAGAAACTCAAGGGAGGCATGAGACTCAAGCTAGAGCTAAGGAGGCCAGCCCCGCTCTGAGCTTCACAGCAGATAAAGGGAAAGCACAGGAGTTGAGAGCTCCGAACTACAGAAGAGGAAGAAAACCAGTTTCCCAGCATGCACTGCCCTCCCAGGGCTGGTCTCCGAAGGCTGAATGTGTGTGGGACCTTGTGTCTGAGTGTTGTGCAATGGGTGTCACAGTTGAGAACACGGGCCCCGCCTGGGCCTGGCCACTTCTCATCTGCCTCGTGATGACCCTGAGGGTGTGCCAATAGCTTGTGGTTCTGAGAAAACCCATGTTTATGGGCAGCCACGGTCCCGAGGTGCCACAGAAGTGTGGACAGCAGTGTGACTTCCCTGCAGGGCCCTCCAGCCAGGGACTGCTGTGTTCCTGCTGATGTTGGAGGCGGAGCTCAGGGCCGTTCTGCAGACAAGAAAACAGACTGGGGAAGAGTCCCGGTATCACAGTCTCTTACGTGGAATGTCAAAAGGGACTGTGACTCTTTGTTTTGATGATGCCTGTCAGAGAAGAGGGGCGTCTGGCCCTGTTACTGTGCACAGCATGGCAGACCCCTTCAGTCCTTGCGGTAACTCTACAAGTCGATAGTCGTCTGTGTTATAGAGACTGGCAGGTGGCTCTGGAATATTCTACCCATGGGTGGTGAGGAAGCCCCACAGAAGCTTCTGGGGGCGTTGGGAGTCAGCCTGACTGCTGGCAGACATGGCCCTGTTACTCATTTTTCTGGGTAAGAAGAAAGGACGGTGTCCGGATTTTGCTTCCTATTGCTGCTATAAAAACACCCTGATGTATCCACTTAGAGGAGAAAGGCTTACCTCAGCTCACAGTTCCAGGTTAGCCGCTGTCGTTGTGGGGAAGTTAAAGCAGCAGGGACTTGAAGCAGCTGGTCACGTGCACGCTTGGGCTCGGCTCGCCTTCTCCACTCCTCTACAGTGCAGGCAAGCCAACGGGATGGCGCTGCCCGAGGTGAGCTGGCTCTTCCCACCTCATTTAACGCAGTCAAGACAGTCCTCCGAGAGCCACCCGATCGTCCCTCATGAGACCCTCTTCCCTTGTGATTCTCATGTGATTGTGTCAAGTGATAACTAAAACCAACCATCACATATAGCTTTCATGGAGTCTCAGAAACAAACAGCTAGGCTTGATGCCACCCGCCTTTAATCCCAGCACTCAGGAGGCAGAGACAGGCAGATCTTTGTAGGTGCAAGGCCAGCCTGGTCTACGTAGTGAGTTCCAGGTCAGCCAGAGGTACGTGATGAGACCTTGTCTGAAAACAAATAGAATAAGCTAGATCCCAAGTTCCATAGAGGAGTCTGGTAGCAGCTTATATTGGCCGATCCCCAACCAGGGGCATCAACTTGGCCTTCCTGAGAGGGGTGGGGTGTGCCATCCACCTGACTCACTACGGTCCTTCATGGTGACTAGGATTTGTTCTTTCCCACCCCTGTGCTCTATGGTTCATCTTCCCAGTGATTGACAGGAACCCCCAGGCCTCTTGTGGGCCTGGTAAGGATTACAGGCAGGTGCTGTGAGGCCCAAACCGCAGTTTTCTGATGCTTAGGAGGAGAGCGAGTGGGAGAGTGGGTGGGAGAGTGGGTGAATGGAGAGTGTGTGAGTGAGTGGGTGAGTGACTGAGTTTGTGAATGAGTGGGTGGGTAAGTGTGTGGGTGAGTGGGTGAGTGAGTGTGTGGGTGTAGGTGGGTGAGTGAGTGTGTGGGTGTAGGTGAGTGAGTATGGGGGGATGAGGGTGTGGGTGGGTGAGTGAGTGGGGGGGATGAGGGTGTGAGTAAGCAGGTGGGTAAGTGAGTGAGTGAAAGAGAGAGAGATGGGTAAGTGATGGTGGTTTTTCTTCTCTGCATGCTGGTTCTACAGATGACTACTTCCGGGGGGGGGGGTGGTTATTGTCAGATTAGAGAGTAGCCCTGGGGAAGCTGAGGACAGTTTGCTGTTGATGGAAGGGCAGGGTGACCTAGCTGTCTCAGAGCCACATCCTCCCTTCCTGTGGGCGGTAGTGTGCAAGCAGACAAGTGCCCTTTCTCCATGGCAGCTTTCTTGTGGCATGTGGTGGGGCTGATGGGTCAGGACTGTCTGCTGCTCCTAAAACCTGGCACCTCTCATGTTGCCAGCCCAGATCAGAGCCCCACCTGGCAGCCTAGGACTGCAATCCAGCCTTATGGGACCTTCTGTGCCTGCGCCCAGCACGGTTCATCCCTCAGTACAGCCCAGTGATCGACCACAGCCAGGGGCAAGGACCACAGTGGTCCCTTTTAGAGCTGAGCTGAGTCCAGATGGTTGAAGGTGCCATGTGGAGATGCAGGCCTGGGGTGTGGACCTGTTGTGGCTGTCTCCAGAACATTATCTTTACATTATCCAGAAGCTTCTAGAACAGTGGCTTCACAATCTGTGACTCATGACCCTTTGGGGGTCAAATGGCCCTTTAGTGGGAGTCACCTAAGACTGTTGAAAAACATGGTATTTACATTACAGCTCATGGTAGTAGCAAAATTACAGCTATGAAGTTGCAATAATTTTGTGGTTGGGAGGCACCACAACATGAGGAACAGAATTAAAAGGTTGAAGCATTAGGAAGGTTGAGAACCACTGCCCTAGAAGGTCAGGCGCAGGATCCATCATAGCCCTGCAGTGCCTTCCACCCCTGTGTGGTAGAGCTGGTGGGGCCACCTGGGTCATGGCTGGATGCATCTTTCCTGTTGAAAGAGACCCAGCTTCTTTGTTACCCATGGTCGGTCTCTGTGTTAGGTTCCATCACAGGTACTGAAGCGGGAGCTGGAAGGTGACAAAGATGTGCTTAGAGAGCTCCCGGAGGATCAAGGATGAGAGTGCTCCAGGAGGAGCAGATGAGAGTGCTCCAGGAAGAAAGGGATGAGAGTGCTCCAGGAAGAGATCCTCTGTGCATTGTTCTTTGGTCCCTTGTACTAGCTACTGCTTGTTTTCCTCAGGCCTACCACCTGTTAGGTGTGAGGTTAGGTCTGTGGGATGGATGGATGCATGGGTGGGTGGGTGGGTGGATGGATGAATGGATGGACGGACGGATGGACAGCTGCCCTAAGGGTTAAAAAGCCCGCCTGCTCTCCAGTCTAGGATCTGCCACCAATCTATATGGCCTTGGTAGGACACACTTCATTCTGGGCCTCTGCTGTTCGTTTTAATTGAGCCCCCCACCCCACCCCTCCGCCCAGGCCCTGATGTTCTCATGGCCTGAGTCAGCTGGGGCAGGGCTGTGGCAGGTGGCCTTGGCATAGGGTTCTGAGAGGCTGCAGCCACCTTGGCTTTGGTAAGGAGGTTCTCTGAGGCTCTTGGACTTAGAGCCTAGGGAGTAGAATGGGCATAGGAAGCAGGGTTGGCTCCGGGCTGGCTGGAGGGCCATGTGGGGCTTTAGACCTGGCTGTAGAAGCCATTGCTGAAGCTGCATGTTTGGTGACAACTTGCTTTTTCTTTTTCTTTTTTTCTTTTTTTAAATATTTAATTATTTATTATTATGTATAGAGTGTTCTTTCTGCATGTACACCTGTAGGCTAGAAGAGGCCATCAGATAACATTACAGGTGGTTGTGAACTACCATGTGGTTGCTGGAAATTGAACTCAGGACCTTTGGAAGAGCAGGTGGCGCTCTTAACCACTGAACCATCTCTCCAGCCCAACTTGCTTTTTCTTGGAAAGATAAAGTGCCATGGCATTCTCCCTGGGTACCAGAGGCTCCTGTGAATGAATGTGGGGAGCAGAGGGACAGGTGGACATGTCCCCAGCAGGAGGGGCAAGTGGGACAGGCACTGGGGTGCATGGCTTGGCCAGGCTCATGGTGCTGCTTTCTTTCCTACAGATCATGATCGAGTTCTGCCCCGGGGGAGCTGTCGATGCCATCATGCTGGGTAAGTCTGTCTTAAGTCTCTGGGGACTCGGGACTTGCCCTGAGTCCTGCATCGTACTCCTTGACAGCTCTGACTAGTCCCTCCCTCCCGCTCTGCCTCCCTTCCTCTCTCCGGGTGTAGAGAGAAAGCTGACCCTGCCCGTGACAAGCACTCACCGTGCTGTGGCTGGAGCGTGTCCCCCTAAGCCCATGTGCTCAACCCTCAGATTCACCCACACAGTTTGGAGGTAGGGCTCAGGGAGGAAATAGGGTAATATGAGTTGTCAGGCAGCCCCTGTGGTGGCATTGGTGGCACGCTAGCACACTTGCTGTCTCACCATGTGGCACAGCATGAGGACCTCAAAGGTGATGCCATGCTCTTGGGACTTCCAACCTACAAAACCACGCACCCTTTCTGTACCAGTTACCACAACAAAAGGCACCAAGATGCCCTGAGTCCTGCCCACAGACGTCCTGCGTCTCAGTGGGCTAAGCTGAATTCTAACACCTTGGATCTCTAAAGTGACCTTCAGCAAGTAGCCCCTTTGAGCCTTGGTGACCACATCCGTGCACTAGGGAGGACAGCTGTGTCAGCCCCAGGGTTGCATCATGGGGCCAGGATTGGTGTCTATGCCAACAGGCTCCTGGCGATGCTCCCACTGCTGTGCTAGAGACAGTGTAGTGCAGATCTGGCAAGAGCCTGGTGCTGGTGCTGTGGTAGGGTCAGGGTATCAACCAGGAAAGGGCCTGGTGCTGGCCCAGCGAGTGCTGCGCAGTTGACAAGAGTGCTTCTCTTTTCCAGAGCTGGATCGAGGCCTCACCGAGCCCCAGATTCAGGTTGTGTGCCGCCAGATGCTGGAGGCTCTCGACTTCCTGCACAGCAAGAGGATCATCCACCGCGACCTGAAAGCCGGCAATGTGCTTATGACCCTGGAGGGGGACATCCGGTTGGGTAAGAAGGGCTTGCGGGGTAAGCAGTATCTGACTCAAGGTGTCCTGGCTACGGCTCCTGGCCTTTGCAGCAGAACGGGGTGGGGCCTAGGCCTGGTAGTGAGTGTGGGGTCCTCACTCACACAGCTACCCCTGCACAAGGTACCATCAGTGTTTCCCCTGGCCTTGGACCACATGTCATTCTAGAGCCAGGACCAGGGGACATTTGGCAGCACAGAGACAACGGGGTGAAGGCGTGGCTTGAACCATGAGTGGAGGCCAGGGATGCTGGCCAGCATCGTGTGGAATACACATAGCTCATGGTACCAGACCCTGGCCCTAGCTTCCAGGTTGGCAAACTCAAATGGGAGAGGCCCCATATGTACGCACTTTACCTGCTGAGCCACCTTGCTGCTTTCCCCCTGAATGGTTTCAGTACACTATTGGTCGAATCCACAGATACAACCCTGAGTGTGATAGAAGGTAAACCAAGTATCAGAATTAATTTTTCTTTTTTGCTTTTGTTTTTGTTTTTCAAGACAGGGTTTCCCTGTGTAGCCTTGGCTGTCCTGGACTCACTTTTGTGAACCAGGCTGGCCTCAAACTCATAGAGATCCACCCGCCTCTGCCTCCCTGAGTGATGAGATTAAAGGCATGTGTCACTATACCCAGCTCAGAATTGATTTTTTGAGAGTGAGGCACGGGTTCAAGACAGGGTTTCTCTGGCGGTCCTGCTCTGTAGACCAGGCCAGCCTTGAACTCACAAAGCTCTACCTGCCTCTGCCTCCCGAGTGCTGTGATTAAAGGCGTGCGCCACCTTTTCTTTGTAAGATTGTAGCTAAATGTCACATGTGTGCCCGCTGCTTCCACTGTTCCCCATTGTCATTCTCCAGAGGTGTGGCTCTGAGCGCCCCTGGCCCCTCATCTTCCCTTCAGCACCGCTGACTAATGTGCCTGTAATTCCGCCATGTGATGGGTAGCACATGCTTATCATACAGTCCGCCAGCACAGGAGGGGTGGGGGGTGGGGAGAGCCTGGAAGTACCTCCGACTTCTTTTTTTTGTTTTTTCGAGACAGGGTCTCTCTGTGTAGACCAGGCTGGCTTCGAATTCACAGTGACCCACCAGCCTCTGCCTCCCGAGTGCTGGGATTAAACGCTTGCGCCACCACGCCCGGCACTTTTGACTTCTTTATGTGGACATATCTACCATGTTGGTCCAGGGTGCCTGGCAACGCTTCTGTGTGCATCCTGGTGGCTGCTGGGTGCAGGTGGGCGGAGAGAGCTCATGCAGTAGGGAGTGGCACCCTGGTTCTGGCTCATGTGATAGCATTCGGCTCCACTGCCCAGGAATGTCCGATACTAGCTCCTTGCTCCATTCCCCTCTCTCAGCCTCGTCCTTCCAGGATAGACGTGTCAGCCTTTTCACTTTCCCTAGTGAGGGTCTTGGTGTTTCAGGGATACATAAGCTGTGCCATGGGGCCCCCATGAGAACTGTGGGTGGAGGCAGAAAGGGCGCAGTCAGCGGAGGTGTGCTCTGCAGCATTTGGCAGAGGGCTCAGAGAGGACCCACAGCTAGCAAGAATAGAGCCAGGGGCTCCCCCTGACTTGGGATTGTTTGAGGCCTCTCTCATTGCCCCCGTATCTTTGTACAACTCAGAGCTTCCTGGAAGAATTGCTTGTCTGTTCTTTCTCCCTGGCAAGGGTGTGGGGGATGACATCTGCACACATACTATGTGAGAGAATAGGTGAGCTGCAAAGCATGGCAGCCAGACTCCACAAGCCTGGTTCAAGTCCTGCCTCCGCCACTTCCACTGCGTGGTCCAAAGATGAGTGTTAATGGTTCAGACCCCGGCTCTTATCAGCAGAGAGGGTATAACAGTGGATCCTTCTGGAAGGGTTATGGTGACTGAAGGGGTAAAATGACAGCAGTGTCACATTGGGCAGATGCTGGGCACCTGTTCCTGCCTTGTGATGAGTACTTGCCGCTGTCTCGGGTTTCCGGCCTCTGAGGTTCCTCTGTTGTCAAGTCTGGCTTGGCTCCAGCTGCGCCATTCTGTACTGACAGTTGGATTGTGTTTGTTCAGAAAGAGAATCTGCAGCCTTAGGACGTTGGGATATTGTCAGGGTGTGGCCTCTGGAACAAGAGGATCTCTCTATGTTGTCCCATCAGAGTTGGGTCACCTACCCCTTTTGAGCCTGGCTTTCCACACTCAAAGTGCTGCCTCATGGACTGGGGGTGGGGGTGGGGGTCGCTTCATGAAGCTTTTCGCCCTGTCAGCCCACACAGCTGAGAGGGCCAGCAAACATGGCGGGCTGCTAAGAGATGAGCGCCTCCACTCTCCAAACCCCTGCAGGCCTCACCCAGTGAATGAAAAGGAGGACACTGAAGTACGGAGAGGATTTTTATTGAAGATACAAGGGAGGGACGCAGGTCCAGGGAGGAGTCCAGACTGAGCGTGGCCAGCAGGCTAAACCAGATCGGTACAGGAGCCAGGGGAGAGACGTCAAGAATTGTGTAGGGACCAGGCAAGGGGAGGGAAGCCGAAGCGTAGCCCCTGGGAGAGAGAGGTTTAGCGTAGCCCCAGGGTCCTGGGAGGAACTACGGCTTGTTTGAGATCTGACATCCGGGCACTCCTTGTGGGACCTGAGGCAAATGCTACAACTTCCATGGTCTTTCAAGGGCCAGGCTGAGGTGCCAGCCAGTGGTCCAGCAGTTCAGACGCCCAGCGTGAGCAAGTCCGGAACAGTCATGTCCGCATTGTCATTGCTCAGTCGGTCCGGTTACCTAGGGATCCCGACTCAAAGGCCCTTTGCCGCGCTGGGGGCCTGGCTAGTGGCTCAGCAGGGAGCCAGTCACCTGCCTCTCACCCCCATCTTCACTTCAACCTGGCACCCCTGACTCCTGCTCTAGCAGAATAGGTCTGGGGTCTTAACCAAGACCCCCAGGGGCTGCCTGGAACCCCGGGTAGCACCAAACCTTCTGTGGAGTAGGTTCTTCCTAGACACACACCCTTCAGCAAAGCGTCATTTATGAATTAGGCAGTGGACGTCGGCAACAGGGAGGAATGACAGCAGGAGTTATCTCAGGGTCATTGTACTAAAGGGTACATGAATGCAGTCTGTCTTAGTTATGGTTGTCATTGCTCTGATGAAACACCAGGACCAAAGCAATCGGGGAAGGAAAGGGTTTATTTGGCTTAAACTTCCACGTCACTGTTCATCACAGAAGGAAGTCAGGACAGAAACTCAAACAGGGCAGGAAGCTGGAGGCAGGAGCTGATGCAGAGGCCATGGAGGATGCTGCTGACTGGCTTGTTCCTCATGGCTCGATCAGCCCGCTTTATTATAGAACCCAGGACACTTGTGCAGGGATGGCCCCACCCACAATGGGCTGGGCCTGCTTCATTAATCACTAATTAGGAAATGCCCTACAAGCCAGGCATGGTGGCACACTCAGGATGACAGAGACAGGCAGATTTCTGTGAGTTCGAGGCTAACCTGGTCTATAAAGTGAGTCCAGCATAGCCAAGGCTGCATAGAGAAACTCTGTCTACCAACAAACAAACAAAAAACCCAACAACAACAACAAAAGAAATTGCCCTACACTGAGGTCTTTTTTCCTCCCCCATAACTTTTTATTGATTCTTTGTGTCACATCATCAAGCACCTCAGTCCCACTCACCTCCTCTATCCGCCCTCCCCCCTTGCAGCCTCCCCGCCCCTGCGCAAACAGGAATAAACAAGACAAAACGCATGATAGAAAACATCGTGGAAACCAGTACTTCCCACAGTACATCCCTCCATCCACACGATTTCACCTGCAAATGTTCATTGCAATGAGTCTGGCTGGAGACCGCTGGCTTCTGTGACAGCATCAGTGTTGGGTCCTCACGGGGACTCCTCCCGGTTATCCTGTGTCATGGAGATCCTGCAGCTCTGGGACAGCAGGACCAGCCCTTCCACGTTTCCCACCCTTTCACAGACAATGTAGATTCTGGGTCTGGGCCTGGTTGGTAGCTGAGCTGGTCAGCCCACGGGCTGTCTTTACTTGCACCACCAGGCCGAGCTCTCCAGCACTGCGCTTGCTAGGCCACCCAGTGCTGCCATCACCATCAGCAGAAGGCAGGGTCAGCTCTCCCTCTCTCATGCCCTTGGGGGCAGGCTCTCCTGACTGCCGAAGGGGGCAAGAGGCGAGCAGAGGGAAGGCATCCTCACCCTTGCACCCACTCCATCTGAGGGCAGATGTGGGGGAGGGGGGCAGCTTTCCCTAGCTCACGCCCACTGGGCCTACTTACTTGGGCCTGCTCGCCTACACCACCACCCCATCCCCCACCCCACTAGCGGTGGCTCTTCTGTGCTGTCCAGCTGAGGCACAGGGCCAGCTCTCCTGAAGGCCACATGTGGTGAGGGCAAGCGGGTGGAGGCCATCACTCCCACACCCAGGCCCAATGAGTTCTTACGGTGGCATTTTCTCAATAGAGGTTCCCTCCTTTCAGATAGCTCTAGCTTGTGTCAAGTTGCCATAAAACCAGCCAGCCTGACTCTTTCTCTATTTGTTTTTGTTTGTTTTTCAAGACAGAGTTTCTCTGTGTAGCCCTTGCTGTCCTGTACTCGCTTTGTAGACTAGGCTGGTCTCGAACTCACAGTGATCCACCTGCCTCTATCTCCAGAGTGCTGGGATTAAAGGCATGGGCCACCATGCCCGGCCTCTCTCTCTTGACTCTTAAAGAGCTAGGTTGATAATGTTTTGCTGACAAACTAAAACCACAAAAAGCTGAGCTGCAATTAAGTAGGTACGGTGGCAGCTGCACTGTCGGCCACTGTTGAATACCTGGTAGCTTCTTCATCCTCCAAGGTCACTGGCTGCATTTTACAGAGGGGGATTTTGTGGCCTCTTTGGGGAACACGTAAGCCCATCTCCTGTGTGTGAAGTCAGTGAGCTCTTGTCTCCTGGAGCCAAAATGAGAAAAAGAGGCAGCCAGGGGTACGCGGTTGGTTAGAGCCACACAGAGTCCTGCTAGGCCTTCCTGGCCTCCCTGCCTTTCTACGTGTCCCACCAGCACCTATACAATAAGCTAGACACTGTTGGAGGTCGTGGTGTCGGTAATGCTAGTGAAAGGCTCTGATTGGCCCAGCCTGGCACTCTGCCCCACCTCCCCAAGGAGTGGGTGCTGTGATTGGCCCTGCTTGTAGTCAGTCTCTGGCATGGAGGGAGGGGCAGGGGAGCGCAATGGTTGGCAAGATGGCCTTTCCAGAGGAAGAGAGGACCCTGCCTGCCCCAGAAACAGATCATTGTTCTCAGCCTGTAAGACAATGTGAGAATGAGGGGGCAGAGCAGGAAGCAAGCTCAGGAGACTGCTTCTGCAGTTGAGATTTGGGGTGATGTGGGGAGAAGAGAGGCCAACAAAACAAAACAAAACAAAACAAAACAAAAAAAAGTCCGCAATAAGCTGGAGCTGATAGGGAGTGCGTGAGCAAACAGGCTTTGTTAAGAGGCTATATATAGTTGCTCCCAAACAGACAGACATTAAATAGAAAGCTTTGCCATGGTGGAATAGTCCTGCTGGTTTCTTGTCTGGATAAAACGGGTGTGTAACAGGTGAGGAAACTGAGGCCTAGAGGAACGAAGCAGTGTGTCAATGATCACATTAGCATCCTGTCATCTCCCTTCCTGGTACTGTCGCTGCCGTGACACCTCTCCCCCTCAGAGGGCAAATTCATCCTATAATTAGGAAAAGCATCCTGCTAATGAGTCTAGCTGGGCCACTGACTGCTGCAACCTTATCATCCGGGATCCTGAGGAAGGTGACGTGGGAGCCCTGGGCCGACAGGAGCTTCCAATCTCCTTTTCCCACCCCTGGTCCAGCAGGGCACAACCTTTTCTAAGCCTGCTTCCCTGTGGTCCCATGAGGAGCCTGGCTACTGCCATAGGGTTTTTGGATGGGACAGTTTTCACCATGCCTTGTGTCAGGAGCCCTCGGGCTATAGGTGACTGTGCCAGGTTGTCATGGGGCCACCCCCTCCCCCACCCCCACCCCACACCTAATTCTCTCCGTACTCCTGGCTTCTGAGGGGAAAGTGTTGGGTCTTGTGCCTGGGTTGATCACCTGGGGTCAAAGGAACAGAGCTTCTTGTGAATCTTCAAACATTTCCAGTTGACTGTTTTCCTGTGCGCACATGAAATGGTTTTGTCCTCAAGAGAAGATACTTATACATGTATAAAAAAGTACTTCAAGTCTTTGGGACTAATGGCTCTTGCCTTTAATCCCAACTAGAGTTAAAAGCTAGTCTGGTCTACATAGCAAATTACCGGCCAGCCAGGGCCATATCGTGAGGTCTCTAAGAAAGAGATGGAGACTGGGCAGGGGAGGTGGGGCATACTCATGGGGAGGTGGTGTACACTCATGGGGAGGGGAGGTGGGGCACACTCGTGGGGGAGGTGGGGCACACTCGTGGGGGAGGTGGGGCACACTCGTGGGGGAGGTGGTGTACACTCATGGGGAGGGGAGGTGGGGCACACTCGTGGGGAGGTGGTGCACACTTATGGGGAGGGGAGGTGGGGCACACTTATGGGGAGGGGAGGTGGTGCACACTTATGGGGGAGATGGGGCACACTCATGGGGGAGGTGGGGCACACTCATGGGGGAGGTGGGGCACACTTATGGGGAGGGGAGGTGGGGCACACTTATGGGGAGGGGAGGTGGGGCACACTTATGGGGAGGGAGGTGGGGCACACTCATGGGGGAGGTGGGGCACACTCATGGGGAGGGGAGGTGGTGCACACTCATGGGGAGGTGGGGCACACTCATGGGGAGGTGGTGCACACTCATGGGGAGGTAGGGCACACTCATGATCCGCAAGGTATTCATCATGACACCTTCAGTAGTGAAGTCAGAAGTGACCCAAGTGTGAACAGGGGACGTTAATACCTACGTAGTTTTGTTCAGTTTTATATTGGTGTAGACCTGGGACTCAAGCCCAGGGCACGCTAAGCATAGCATGCTGGCAGAGGGAAGCACTTTCGCTAGCATCTCTTGCCCCTAGACTATCTTTTTAAATATTTTTAACTGAAACACAAGAACTACACACATTTAGGGCGTGCCGGGTAACAGTGATCAGTGTGACTGTTGTGGCCATCACCTCAGCTGCCCACTGTTTCTTTTTTTTTTTTCTCCTTTATTAATTTATTCTTGTTACATCTCAATGGTTATCACTGTTTCTTAAAGAACATTTAAAAGTGGTTGATTTCTTCCCCCACCCCCACCACCTCACCCCTCCAGACAGGGTCTTTCTGTGTGGCCTTGGCTGTCCTGGACTCACTCTATAGACCAGGCTGGCTTCAAACTCACAGAGATCTGCCTGCCTCTGCCTCCCGAGTGCTGGGATTACAGGCGTGTGCCACCAGCCCTGCTAATTGATTTCTGAGTCAGTCAGTTGTTGGCAGCTGTAGTCCTTAAAACATTATCGGCTCCACTGTGTACCCATCTTCACAGTTCCTCCCTCTGGCGTACCCCACCCCACCCTGGCTCCCTCTACGCACCATCCTCCCTCCCAGCTCCTCTTCACGTACCCTCCTACTGGGAGATCCTCAGTTAAGTGGGACCACGGTGACTTCATCTTTCTGTGCCTGACAGAATGCTGCCATCTGCTTTTAAAAATCCAACAGTATCCGCCGTTTCCCCATATCCTCAAGTGTTGCTCACAGGCATCGTTACTTCATACACAGGCAAGGCAGGCTACCGGTGACAGCGCTGGACTGGATATTAAGTGTGTCGCATCATGTTTCCAGCCAGCCATTTCAGGAGGAGCGTGCCGGCTCCGGGAGCCTCCTGTGGGGAGTTCCTGGGCCGTGGGGTCTCGTGTAGCTCACACTGCGTTGGCTCCTTTCTTCCTGCTCCCAGCATGTGCACCCCCAGCATTTTTCGAAGTCCCCCTTCACCACATCCTGTGTTTTACATAAGAGGAAACAGTAGCACTGCTATTTTCTAAAGCGTGAAAACAGTGCATTCCGTCAACAATGTCTTCAAGGATCAAATTGTGAAAAGAACAAGACTAAATAGATGAAGGACCTCTGTACCCTGCCCCCACCCAGACCCCCCATCTATGAGTTTGGGTGCCGCTGAGTACACGTAATATACAGATGTCATTCTTTAAATGCATCTGGGATCATGCTGTGTGTGTTCTATGTCTCAGAGCGTTACAGGTTAACTTCTGGTCGGGTATATGCAGCTGCAGCTGCGTGTCTTCTTTACGGCTACATGTTATTACATAGCCGAGGAGCCACATGACTTAACCAAGCTCCAGCTGTGAGTTCACTTGCTTCCAGTTTGTCCGTCTCCCGAGTGATGCCTCCAGAAGCATCTGTCTGTATTCTAAGTGTCTGTGGACAGCTATAGCCAGAACCAGGGGTTGCTGCCCCCAGCATACAGCGAGGCCGGGAAGGCGGCTTGCTGGCCCAGGCACCTGTTGCCTAGCCTGGTGATGCCAGATCTGTCCCCAGGCCTTACACGGTGGAAGGAGAGAACGGACTCCTGCAAGTTTGTCCTCTGACCCCCACACGCACACCATGACACCTGCCCTTCCCCATACAGAGGCCAAAATAATAAAATGTAATAAAGAATTGGGGCAGGAGAGATGGCTCGGTGGTTGAGAACAAACACTGCTTTTCCACAGGACCTAGTTCTGTCCCCGGCACCCCCACGTCGGCTCACAAACACCTGTAACTCCACTTCCAGGGGACCCTCTTCTCACTCCACAGGCACCAGGCATGCAGGGGTGCACATACATACATGCAAGACAACATACATGAACATACATGTGAAATAAAATTAAAAAGCCACACATCTAGTAGTCCCTGCTTATACATATGTGACACAATCCAAGGCCCACATGGGGGCTTGACGGTATGGGTGGCTCAGAACCCTCTACATAATATGTTTTTCCTACCCATACATACCAGTGGCAAATTTGGTTTATAATAGAGGTGTAAGAAATTAACAATAATATTTAGTGGTTAAATAGAACTATAATTATGTACTATAATGGATGTTATTTAAGACTAACAACTTACTTCTAAAAGTCCCAAGTAATAGTTCCAGACTGGGGTGGATAGCAGGTAACCAAAACCATGGAAAGCCAGGCCGTGGAGTGCGGGACAATGCTGCATGAGTAAAGACTTTTCAACAAAGTCTATGTGCTCCATTAGTTGTGATTATGTTCCCTTAGCAGTGACTGTGCTCCCTTAGCTGTGGCTGTGCTCTCTTAACAGTGACTGTGCTCCCTTAGCTGTGGCTGTGCTCCATTAGCTGAGACTGTGCTCCCTTAGCTGAGGCTGTGCTCTTTTAGAAGTGACTGTGCTCCCTTAGCTGTGACTGTGCTTCCTTAGCTGTGACTGTGCTCCCTTAGCTGTGACTGTGCTCCCTTAGCTGAGGCTGTGCTCTTTTAGAAGTGACTGTGCTCCCTTAGCTGTGACTGTGCTTCCTTAGCTGTGACTGTACTCCCTTAGCTGTGACTGTGCTCCCTTAGCTGTGACTGTGTTCCCTTAGTTGCGAGTGTGCTCCCTTAGCAGTGACTGTCCTCCCTTAGCTGTGACTGTGTTCCCTTAGTTGCGAGTGTGCTCCCTTAGCTGTGACTATGAGAATGTTCCCTCAACAAGCTTGTTGGGTGCCTTGCTGCAGGAGTGTTGTCAGGGCTAGAGCTGTGGGCCGGGAAAAAGGTGTCTCTATAGAAGTTCCAGTCTAGCATAGGGAGTCTCTTGCCCCTGCCTCCCTGTTTCTAACGTATTCTAAAACGGAGAAAGAGAATCATGCTTTTATGAAAGGAGGCTGCTCAAAATGCCTTCTGACTTAACTCAAGACAGCTGTCCACCTGCTCAGGGGACTCCCTCACGTGCTCCAGCACAGGTCATATACACCCCAAACCATGGGTGCCCAGGGCTGAGGTCCTAGGCTGCTGGGAGGAGCCACCCCACCCTCCACACTGGGTCCCTTTTTGTGAAGAGGAAGGAATAACAGCTACCCTAAAAGTTGATGTGGTGCCTGCTTCCGGATGGCCCTGGGGCCAGCTTGTCATTGTGGAGGTTGGTGGTTTCCCATCCCCCTTCCCTCTTGAAGAAGGCGTGGCAAGGCCCAGCCAGGGACCTGGCATGGGAGTGGAATGGCCAACTTCTGGAAGCTTCACCCCAGGGTCTCAACCAGCGTCTCCCCGGGAGACAGGAATAGTGATTGATTGTGGGGAAACAGGATCACGGGTACCCAGGCTGACCCAGCGGGAAGGAAAGCCCAATCCCCATTCGAACTCTTGAGGGACCACATTCCAAGCAAGCCGAGGATTCCCCTATGTCTGAACCTCACCCTTAGCAGCCCTGGTCCTGCCCTGGGAAGTGACAACCTACTGCAGAGGGTAGACTCTCAGGAACACACACACACACACACACACACACACACACACACACACACACACACACACACACACACACACACACCACACACACACACACACCCTGCTGTCTAGTCTGCACTACCTAGGACTACAGAGCTGCCTCATGGCCACTCCCAGGAGAGGCTTCAGATGATTCTCAAGGGAGACCTGTCCTCCGCAGTAACTGGGGGCTCCTCTATGGAGAGCAACTCATGATGACCTGGGCTGGGAGTAGAGTCATTTTGTGAATGGGCCAGTTTAATCCTCAGGACAGCCCCCCCAAATGAGCTCTTAGGAGTCCAGGGTTGGCATCCTTGTATCATGGGGGACGAGACAGCTGGATATCACAGTACACAGAAAAACCCTGTCCTGAAAAACCGTGTGGGAGGTTGTTCAGGCGGTAGAAAGAAAGTTTTGCTGTGTAGACCAGCTAGCTGCGCACTCACAGAGCCCCGCCTACTTCCCCAGTGGTGGGATTATAGGTGTGCGCCATTAACCCGTCCTGTGTCTGGCTTTTTAAAAAGGCTATTGTGATAGGGGCTGGCCAGTTCATACTCCCAGCTGTTGACAAGGTGCCTGCTGCAGGAGCATGCTCACTTTAGTTTAATTTTATTTTGGTTTTTCGAGACAGGGTTTCTCTGTGTAGCCTTGACTGTCCTGGACTCACTTTGTAGACCAGGCTGGCCTCGAACTCACAGCGATCCACCTGCCTCTGCCTCTGCCTCCCAAGTGCTGGGATTAAAGGCGTGCGCCACCACTGCCTGGCTTAATTTTAAAACTCTCGTTTGTTGGGTAGAAAAACACACGCTGCTGGATCCCTGGGTCCTCGCCTAGGGTGAGGGTGGCGAAGAATCTCTCAGCGATTTTATCTGAGGTTCCTGTCTTGCAGCCGATTTCGGTGTGTCTGCCAAGAATCTGAAAACTCTGCAAAAGCGAGATTCCTTCATAGGAACGCCTTACTGGTGAGTTGGAGTGGATTGGCAGGCCCAGCACCCCATGGTTACCTCCGGGTGGATTGTGTGTGGGAGCCAGGGGCCAGTTCAGAGCCCCCAGGGCCAGCCCTCTGGGTGTGGGTCCAGCAGTCTACTTCTGGAGACCCCTGTGCCTAGCACAATCGGCTTCACTTCCTCACGCCTCATCCATGAACCGGGGTTACAGTAGAAAGCACCCCATTAGTAAACGAAAAAGGTACTTCAGTTCCTGGTTTGTTCACACATGTGCTGCATTCTAGGTGCTGGGCTATGGGTCGGGGCAGGAAAACAATGTGTATTGGTCCCTCCCTGGCCTCACGAGAAATCATCCTGGGCCTCTCTCGCCTGTTGTGTCTCATCCTTTTTCAAAAGCTATAACTTAAAGTAAAAACACCTATAAAAAGAAAGCTCTCTGGTAGAAGTGGGCACCCGAAGTCTTGCCTCTGGCCTCAGCGGGCACATGTGTGGAGCTGAGCACCCACACTCCCACACGTGTAGCCCCAAGCCCGTAGCTCTCTTACTCAATTCCCCCCTGATGGCTTTGTGTTCTGTTATTACAACTTGCCACAGTGTTCAGCCCCTTCCTTGCTGGCTTATTACTCTTAACTCTTTCTCTCCCACCCCACCCGTTATTCCTTTCTTTCCCCCTCCCATCCCCCTTTCTCTCTGTGCTGTTCTATTCTGTCTACCCCAACATCCCACCTTGTTTGTTTTTGCTGGAACCTTCCCCCTCTGCCCTCACCCACCTGCCCCTTCCCCAGGACTCTGTTCTGGATTGCTGCTGCCACCTTGTGGTAGGCTCCAGGAACTGCAGCGGGCCGTGGCAGGGGCTGTTTGAAGACCCTTGAGGAAGACAATGGGATGCCAGTAATTCAAAGCACGGCTTCAAATGCTGCCAACCTCCAATGAGGTGCTGGTGGTGTACCACACCCTGAGGCTACAAGCAGCACTCGCAGGGGCCCAATTCTTAGCCCTTATTGTTCCTTGGTTGGCTCAGGATGGCTCCTGAGGTGGTGCTCTGTGAGACCATGAAGGACGCCCCCTATGACTACAAGGCTGACATCTGGTCCCTGGGGATCACGCTGATCGAGATGGCGCAGATCGAACCCCCACACCACGAGCTCAACCCCATGCGGGTCCTGCTCAAGATTGCCAAGTCAGACCCTCCCACGCTGCTCACACCCTCCAAGTGGTAAGCAGAGAGGACTGCTGGGGAGCTGTAGACATGTGAGGGCGTGAGGCAGGCGCCCCTGGGGTGTCCCGGGGAAGCATCTGACTCTTGGCACCGCAGGCTCTAGAGTGGGGTTGGGGGTGGAGCATCTCCGGGCGTTCTGAACTGCCCGCCCCAACTTTGTATACTAGATATGCGAGCAAGGCCAATTAGCCAGGATGAGATCCCATTGTGTCCTGGGACACAGAAACAGAGCCCCAACAGCCACGTGGCTCGGGGCTGGGGCTGGGGCTGGGGACTTGGGTTCGGGATTCTGACACCTCCGTGTTCATTCCCTAGCCGGTCTGGGTTCCTCTTAGACTTCTGTGTCCGGATCTGGACAGTGATGTACATGATTAAAAGGGTGTCGCATGGACTCTTGTCTCCAAACACCCGATGCTGGGCACACGGCGTCTGTGCTACGACCCACTTCTCACCCCTGCCCTCCCAGGTCTGCCGAGTTCCGAGACTTTCTGAAGGTAGCATTGGATAAGAACCCAGAAACCCGGCCCACTGCTACACAGCTGCTGGAGGTAAGTGGGGCTTGTTAGAGTTGGCTTGGAGGGGGGGTTGTGGGGATCAAATGACAAGCAGTCAGGTGCTAAGCTCAGCTGGGCAGTACTGTGCTGGGGGGGGGTGTCTTGATGTGGTCTATGAATTAGTAAACATTAAGCAGAGGCTAGGTGTGTGTGGTGGGCCACGCCTGTCAGTCAAGCACCCGGGAGGTAGAGGCAGGAGGATCATTGCAAGTTTAAGGCCTGGTCTACATAGCAAGTTCCAGGCTTACATAGAGAGACTTTGTCTCAAAGACAAGAACAAAGCAAAACAGAAGTGGGCCTACCCGCTGGGAGGTTCCGACTTTCCTTTCTGTCTCCTTAATGTTTGAAACTTCTGTTTCAAAATGGAACGTGTGGCCTTCCTCAAGGCCCACCTCCAGCAAGTTGTGTTTGTTTTGGGGGGATGGGGCTGCTGTCAGTGTCAGACCCAAAGGCTCCAAAGCCACTTGGGGCCAGTTGCTTCCTGCAAACAGCACCTCCTGTGCTTGGGCATCCGGCCCTCCTGACACTGTTGGGGCAGAGACCAGCTGTCCCATCCCACATGGCAGCCCGGATCCTTGGCCGGAGCCAGGAATTTCCATTTCCTAGCTGAAGCAGTGTCTGCCAGGAGATTCTCGGTATGCAGTGGGAGAGAGAACACAGGGCCCAGAGGAGAATGACAGAGGGGAGGAGCCCTGCCTCAGTTTGCCCAGGCTCCCTCAGACCTGCTGCTCCTCCTCCAACACCTGTTTAGGCTGGAAGCAACACAGCGCGGCTCTTCCAGACCTGAGGACACTGGGCTCCAAGGAGAGTCCCTGATTGGAATGCCAGCAATGGTGCAGGTCTTGGCTGTGGACACCTCGGCCCTGTGTCTATTGCTTCTGGGGTGCTCTTGCCCTCCGTCATTTTGTATCTCTTGTGGCTCAGCCACTCCTGGGGACTGGTGGTGCAGTCCGCATTCATCTGCCTAGATGTACCGCTGCCAGTGTCCTGCAGCAGGTGCTAACCTAACCTGGGGTGTGAGCAGTTGTCTCTGTGCCTCAGTTTCTCTTTTGGTCAGATGGATAGCCAGTTAGAGTGTGTGTGTAACGCTCTTCATGTGAAAAACATTCTCGGCATGACCTGTTCCGCTTTCTTCTAATGGTTCCACAGCAGTTTTCCTAGGTGGGGAGGTAGCAGTGAGCTCAGGCCTTGTCACTCCTGTCACCCGACCCTGGCTGGCATCTGCCTTTGCTGCCCCTTCTCTCCCCACTGCTCACTCCCTGTCTTGTTTCCTTCACTCACCCCACCTCGTACAACCGATGAGTGTGGTTAGCGCTGGGGCTCTCTGTGATGGCCAAAGGCAGCCTGTGGGGCCCCCTGGCTTCTAATCTCCAGCTCAGTCCACCCCTGACCCTTGTCTCTGCAGCTCCTTAGATGCCCAGAGCCACTTCAGCCCCGCCACAGCCTCGCAGAGCACTCAGACCCCTCCTCAGGCGCACTCTGTAGTGGCTGCTCATCTCTCTCTCTCTCCCTCCCTCCCTCCCTCCCTCCCTCCCTCTCTCTCTCTCTCTCTCTCTCTCTCTCTCTCTCTCTCTCCACCTGTCTGTGATCATGGGTACTAGTCCCTTTGCCTTCAGAACAGGTCCAAGGCGCACCACCTCCATGGGACCACTTTCTTTTCTTTCTTTTTTTTTTTAATATTTTTATTTGGTTTTAATTTATGTACATTGGTGTGAGGGTGTCAGATCTTGGAGTTACAGACAGTTGTGAGCTGCCATGCGGGTGCTGGGAGTTGAACCCAGGTCCTTTGAAGAGCAGGCAGTGCTCTTAACCACTGAGCCATCTCTCCAGCCCAATGGGACCACTTTCAAAGCTGCCGTGCCCTTCGTTTAGACGATGGCTTGTTTACTGGTTATTGTGCCAAACTCGAGTCTGTTCTCAGAGGAACCGTGTAAACAGCAGAGCTCCTCAGCTGGCATGGCTGGTACCTGCCCTTCTTATCAGGTAAAGGCATCATAGAGGACGTGTTTATTTCGGGTCATAGCCTCGGAAAGTCTCAGTCCATTATGATGGGCAAAGCCTGGCAGCTGGAGGGGGCTCCGGTTTTGTCTTGGGGTGTTATGGTGGAAGCTGTGGGACCTTTAGGGGTACAGTGTGGCCAGGATACTAGAGGTATCGCTTGCAAGGTCACACACACCCATTTATGTCACTCTCTGACTCCTATTGCCATGCAAACAAGCTCCCTGTGTGCTGCCATGGCCCAGACCAGAGCCTCCCCCAGCACGAGGTCACACAGCTGCAAGTGACAGCTAGGCTCCTCATTCTAGTGACTTGGGTCTGAAGTCTGTGTTCTTGACCGCTTCTGGGGGGGAAGCTGCTTCTAGTGAGTGGAGGGAAGAAAAAGGCCCAAAGGAGGGCTGGGAAGATGGCTCAATGCCTAAGAGCTGGTCCAGAGGGCCCAAGGTCAATGACCAGCATCCACATGGCAGCTCACAACTGTCTGTAACTTGAGTTCCAGGGCATCTATTGCCCTCTCCTGGCCTCTACAGTCACTGTATATGCATAGAACACAGGCATGCAGGCAGGCAGAACACCTGTACACATACATAAAAATAAGATTAAAACAAAACAAAACAAAAAAGAAAAGAAAACAAACAAAAAAGAAAGAAAGAAACAAGAGCCAGGCGTGGTAGTGTAAGTCTTTAATCCCTGCACTCAGAGGCAGAGGTTGGCCTGATTGATGTGAGTTCGAGGCCAGCCTAGTCTACAAAGTGAGTCCAGGACAGCCAAGGCTACTCAGAGAAACCCTGTCTCGAAAAACCAAAAAAATAAATCATAAAAATAAAGATAAAGCCGGACATGGTGGCGCATGCCTTTAATCCCAGCACTCGGGAGGCAGAGACAGGTGGATCGCTGTGAGTTCGAGGCCAGCTTGGTCTACAAAGTGAGTCCAGGACGGCCAAGGCTAACACAGAGAGACCCTGTCTCGAAAAACCAAAAAATAAATAAATAAATAAATAAATAAGAAAGAAAAGGAAAAGAAGAAAGGAAGACAGAAACAAAGAGAAAGGGTGCAGCCTGGGGTGGAGGCAGGGCATACTTTTTATCTGAGCACCCCCCCTAGTGGTTTCTCAGTGCATAGAGAGAAAATAGGCTCACTTGGAAAGGGCATCTGTTTCAGTGGCAGCAGAAATCCTGGCCAAAGAGGGGTGCCAATTGGCAAGCTCTGTGCTGCCTCCTCCGTGCTGGCAGCTTGGACCCCTCAGCAGAGCTGGCTCTGAGCAGCCATCCCTCTTCCTGGAGGGCTAGACAGTGAGGCCAGCTCTGACGTGCCCTTCTGTAGGGTCATGAATGCCTGGTGCAGCGTATGGAGTGTTTGCCTGGTGTTTGCCCACCCTGGCAAGTTCCCGGGCCCAGCCCTCTGAGGGTCCCAGCATTTGAGTTAGAAAACCTCCTCTGCATTCCCACCTAGAGGCGGTGGACTGATGTAGCACAGGCCACATTGCCTGTTCCTTGTCTCTCAGAGCTTTGACACACATCAAGGCCTGGTCCTCCTGGCTGGGCTGCCCACATACCAGCCACCTGCCCAGGGCCCCTTGCAGGGAGCTGCCCTGCTTAACTGGCCCTCCGTGAAAAGCTGTCCTCCCTCCCCTCCTCCTCCTAGGGACCTTGAGCTCCAGGCAGGCTGAGCAGATGGTTCTCCTCAAGAGCTGCTAATTTGGTCAATATGTGGGGTGCCCGATGAAAGCCTCTACTCTGAGAAGCCTGGCCCGCACTGCTGGTTTCTGCCACGTCCTCGTTAGTTGTTGCCGAGCAGTGCCCTGGGGTGTCCTGCTCAGGTCATGTGTTACCGAGCTCAGAGGCTCTGGCGACCTTGGCTCTTGTCATTCCTCAGAGAACTGTGCTCTGGCAGAGGAATGGCTAGGACTGTGAAACGGCTGCACGGACTGTTCTGCTCCAGCTGTGGGGCTGGTGATGGCGGCTATGTATGGTGGTTGTGATGGTAGTGATGATGGTGGTGGTGATGATGGTGGTGGTGATGATGGTGGTGGTGAAGATGATGGTGCTGATGGCACTGATGATGATGATGGTGGTGGTGAAGATGGTGATGATGGGAGATGATGGCAGTAGTGGTGATGATGGTGGTGATGGCAGTGATAGTGGTTATGATAATGGATTATGGTGGCGGCAGTGGCGGTAGTCATGGTAATAGTGGTAGTGATGGTGGTGGTGATAATAGTAATGGTGGTGGTGCTAGTGGGAATGATGCCATTTTGAACACTCACTATAACACATAGAACAGCCAACCTGTTGTCCCCATTCCACAGATGAACAAACTAAGGCACAGAGAGGGTCTCTTGACTTGCCCAGGTTGGCAATGGGAGCCGGGTTTTATCCCAGGTGACTTGGCTGTGTCCCTTAGTCTGCACACTTAGCCCTGCCCATCCCGGTGACCTGTTGGCTAGCTCTGTGCCTGCTTGGGACCTCTGGAAACATTCAGCTGCCAGAGTCACATGCTACTGAGTAAGAGCTTCTGAGCATGAACAGGGAATGGCTCCCCACTGCCCAGGGCTGTGCATGCTGCCCCAGCTCCCTCCCTGCACCCTCTGCCTGTCTATGAGACACAGCCTCTGATCTCCAGCGCTTCCTCCACCTTCCAAGCCCAGGCCCAGCTCAGGGGCTCTGAAAGCTGTGCCTATGCCTAACACTCTGTGCCTGGAGTTTCCCCTAACTTTCCCCCGCCACATCTCCTGGGTCCCAGCTGGAATGTAATTCCTCCCCTCTTAGAAAGGTCCCCCAAGGGCCCGGCATGGTGACGCACGCCTTTAATCCCAGCACTATGGAGGCAGAGGCAGGCAGATCGCTGTGAGTTTGAGGCCAGCCTGGTCTACAAAGTGAGTCCAGGACAGCCAAGGCTACACAGAGGAACCTTGTCTCAAAAAACTGGGAAAAAAAAAAAAGAACAGAACTGGATGGAACAAAGCAACCGAGGGTTAGCAGAGTGGAAGCATGGGTCAAAAAGAACATGACAAACACACAAATGGCACCGCCTCCACCCCAAGGAAAAACATGGGCTGGACCCTGACTTTACAAGGCTCTTTCACGTGAATTGTCTCCTTCCGTCTTCGTGGTTCCCCGTGGTTTCCACATGACCATCTGTCTGTCTGTCCTTTGGAACTGGAGGGGCTGTGGTTCAGAGAGGAGGCGTGGCATGCTGAGGGTCACTGGGCTTGAGTCATGGAGTTGGGGGCCACTCCTCTCTTCCCTCTACCTGCAGGACTTCCTGAGCTCCGCTTCCAGCTTCAGGTTCACTTGTTGCCTTGGGACCCCAGTTGGTCCTCTCGGGATCAGATCCCGCTGCCACTCCTGTCCCACAACTGGCCCCAAACGGCTCTAACACGAGTGTGTCTTCTCCTCAGCATCCCTTTGTCAGTGGCGTCACCAGTAACAAGGCTCTTCGGGAATTGGTGGCCGAGGCAAAGGCCGAGGTGATGGAGGAGATCGAAGATGCCAGGGAGGATGCCAAGGAGGATGGAGAAGAGGAGGAGGCTGTGGATGCTGCTGCAGTAAGTCTGGGGGCTGAGGAGGATGGGCCACAGCCGCCCCGCCCCGGGAGAGAGGCTGGGCAAGGATTCGTTTCTGCCTCCCGGGGCCAACTGGCTGGGAGTCCCCAACACCCACGCCCAGGTGAGGCTGAGCAAATGTTGGCCAGATTCAGGTTCTCCAGGGTGCAGGACCTAGAGCTGCCCTAGGGCCCCTGGCCTCACAGGTCAATCCAGGAGCTTCTGCTGGGGGATTGCTCACCCTAAAGGGATCCCAGTATGTCAGGGCTGCATTTTCATGGAGCGGAACGCCAGGCCTTCCACATTTATTGTCTTTTTATTTATTTATCTTTGGGTTTCGAGACAAGGTATTAGTATATGTCCTTGGCTGGCCTGGAACTCACTAGGTAGACTAGGCTGGCTTTGAACTCAGAGACCTGCCTATCTCTGCCTCCTGAGTGCTGGGATTACAGGTGTGCACTGCTGTACCTGGCTCTATTTATTTATTTGGTTGGTTGGTTTGGTTTTTCAAGGCAGAGTTTCTCTGTGTAGCCTTGGCTGTCCTAGACTCACTTTGTAGACCAGGCTGGCCTTGAACTCACAGAGATCCACCTGCCTCTGCCTCCCAAGTGCCGGGATTAAAGGCGTGCACCCCCACACCCAGTGGCTCTGTTTATTTTTTAATTTAAAAATTTAATTAGAATTAGGCTTCGTTGTAAAAATTTTAAACAAAAACAAAAGCAAATCTGTTTTTGGTTCTCACTCAGATGGAGGAGGTCCCATAGCCTCCTTCCCACCTTCCTGTAGGCGTTTATTTTCTATTCACAAGAAATGAGTGTTTGGTTTCGTTATAGCAGTACTCCAGTGCCTTGACAAAAAACGAAAATACAAGGCGCAGCTGGCTGAATCCAGCCCCTAGGTGGGATTGCTTGGCACTTTATGTAATTCCTTAATGTGAGTAAGCTGCCGTCTAGAACTCATCAGGATACCATGTGAAAATTCAAATTACTGAGACAGGCATGTGGCTCAGTCAGTAGAGTGCTGCCTGACACGCCTGGGGTCTTTCTCAGCACCACATAAAACTGGTATGTGGTGCACACCTGGGACCTCAGCACTTGGGGATGGAGTAGGAAGATCAGAAGGTCACGGCTGTCCTCAGCTACACTGCAGATTCGAGGCTAGCCTGAGTTCCATGAGACCCTGTCTCAAAACAAACAAACAAGCAAACAAACAAAAAACCAGAAAAATCAGATTGCCAGTGTGTGTTGAGAAATTAGGGGGCCTGACCTGGCCTCAGGTGAGAAAGGGGGATTTTCCCCATGCTGTGACAGTTGGCTGGGCCTCTTTATAGCTGGCCGCAGCCTGTTTGCCTCACAGGACAGGAGCAGCGATTAGGTCAAATTGCAACTAGGAGAGTCCTCACCCTGCCAGTAGCCTGTTTAAGAGAGGCTGTGGGGGAGTGGGGACTAGGCTCTGTGGCCCCTGTCCCTCTCTGCTGGCCTGTCACCAGTGGGCCCTAACTACTGCCTTGGAGCCCCAGCAGCTCAGCCTTGACTCTCTCCTAGCCCCTGGTCAACCACACTCAGGAATCTGCTGACGCATCTCAGCCAAGCCTCAACTCCGACAAGCTTCTCCAGGCTCCCTCTGCCCCGCTGCCTCCCAGCCAGCCTCAGGAGCCTGTGAACGGGCCTTGCAGCCAACCCCCAGAGGATGGAGCCCTCCAAACCACCAGCCCCGCAGACGTGGTGCCCACGAGTGACAATGACTTAAAGGTGCCTGTTCCTCTCCGGAAGTCCCGGCCACTGTCCATGGATGCCAGAATCCAGGTGGCCGAAGAGAAACAAGTCACTGACGAGGCTGAGAGCCCTGGTCCTGCAGCTAGCAAGTCCCCAAAGGCAAACCCCAGCCGGCCTAACAGCAGTGCCCTGGAGACCTTGGGTGGGGAGAAGATGGCCAATGGTGGCCTGGAGCTCCCCAGCTCTGTGGCTCCGTGCCATTCTAAGAGGGCTTCGGACTGCAGCAACCTGTCTACCTCGGAAAGCGGGGACTATGGCACCTCCCTGTCTGCTGACCTGTCACTGAACAAAGAAACGGGCTCACTGTCTCTCAAGGTAAGGTCACCTGTCACCCTGAGGGTTAGAGCAGGCATGTTGGCCAGTGTGCCATACTCCTGTTTCCATTCTCAAAAGCTGCTTAACATTGTGTTGATTTGAGTATTTATTGGTGAGAGGTGTTAGGGGTGAACACAGATCCTGGTGAATGGTAAGCACTACACACACGCACGCGCACACACACACACACATACATGTACACACATACTACACACACACACCATCACCCTCACACCCCTCACACACACCTCAGTCTCTTTACTTCTTATTTTAAATGGCTCATGAGTTTGAATCTTTAAGATTTTGGTTAGCCGAGCATGATGGCACACGCCTTTAATCCCATCCCTTGAGAGGCAGAAGCAGGCAGATGGCTGTTGAGTTCGCGACCAGCCTGGTCTTCAAAGTGAGTTCAGGACAGCCAAGGCTACACAGAGAAACTCTGTCTCGAGAAAAAAAAAAAATTAGCTCACTTCATAACTTAACCCCCCCCCATATATTTTTGGTCATGTAAGACAGTAATGTTATGTGGTTTGTTTGGGTTTAAATTTTGAAGTTTAGTTAAAGGGGCTAGTAAAATTGGAGAAAGAACATTCCAGAAGTGGAAGTTCCCTTGCTTGGGGGTCAGCTTTGTGCTCAGTGGCTGACAGGTAGATTCATTGATCGTACCTTCCCAGTCCTCTCTGGCCTCCTGTCTGGCAGTGGGTGACACCAAGTGGCTATAGCCACTCTGTGCAAAGTTCTTTACACAGAACTGAAGGGCTGTCCCTCCCCCACAGTTTCCAGATGGGCAGCAGAGACTCACAGAAGTTGGCAGCTGGCACAAGGCTGTGTGGAGTGGAAGCAGGGAAGTAGTGAGACTCAGGCTGGGCTCCTGGCTTGTGTCCTTTAGGCCTCTCATCCTCCGCCAGCTAGGATGGGTCTAGCTGCCCCCTTGTCTGCCCCAGCAGTTCTGCGATACTGCTTAACTTACTATTGGCTACCTGAACCCCCAAACAGGTCGATTTAGGAGATCAGACAGAGGGGGTGACTGCATTTCTCTGTTGTCTTCCAAGATTTACTCAGTGTAAAACACACAGTAGAAACTCACATATCTGCTAAGAGCAAGGCGGTGAAGGTGGAAGCGGCCAAGAGCCCCACAGTAGCCGCTAGAGGAGAAAGCAACTCGGCCTAGGGCGGGGCGTGGTGACGCATGCCTTTAATCCCAGCACTTGGGAGGCGGAGGCAGCTCGGCCAGGCAGTAGTGTCCAAGGCAGTTTCTTGTTTCCTCAGAAGTGACACAGAGTCTCATCAGCTGTAGTTGCCCGCCTGTGGGAGGGGCTTTTATGTAGAAGCACCATCTTATTTAGAACAGGGTCTTGTACTTCTTCCTTAAAAAGCACAAAGTGAGGCCGGAGATGTTCAATGGTACAGTGCTTGCCTTACGTGCACATGGCCCTGGACTCAGTCCCCAGCACCATTAGAGGAAAAAAAAATTTTTTAAAGGCACCAAGTGCCCAGAGCCCAGGCGAGGCATGCTGGGCATAAGCATGCAGAGCCAGGAACCACCTCTTAGCCACCCTGGCATGCCCGCTCTCTTGAAGGGGCTGGAAGACCTTCGAGCCATGTTAGAGGATGAGGTTCTAGTAGGAAGGGCCTTTGGAGCTCGTAGAAAGTTCAGAGGAAGTGAGCAGAACAGAAGCTGTCAGAAAACCACTGCAGGCCCTTCCCTAAGCCCTCATGTAAGCCAAGCACTTCCAAGGACCTCCATATGCCATCACCTTAGGCCGAGATGGTCCCACACAGCTCCAGACAAGCACAGCTGCCTAAGGACTTCAGCTATGTCAGCAGAGGCCACCAAATGCCATAAGGATTGCGGTCTGCAATCATGACTGGCAGACATAAGTCCATGCCACGAGCTGGTGCTGCCGTGTGCCTCATCCGGCCATCATGGCTATCTGGGAGGCAAGGTGGTTTAATACTCCCTGGACAGTGGAGAAAGCTGAGCTTCAGGCAAGACGAGGGTCTTTCCCAGGGTCGCAAAGCCAGCAGTGGCCAGTGAGGATGACCACACGGCTCCTTTTGATATCCAGTTGTGTTTTGCAAGAAGGCCTTGGGGGGCAGGCGGGGTCAAGAGCCTTGAGTGGCGTCTGCAGTCTGAGACCAGCAGAAAGAAGGTGGTCAAAGTCCAGCCGTTTAGGCTTCGTTTGGGAAGCTTGCAGAAGGGGGACAGCGGCTGGCCACATCCTTCGTGAGCTCAGGCTGTGGACCTCACCCTGTCTCTCCACTGTGGGGTTCTAGCTGAGTTTGGGGCACATTTCTCCTTGCCAGGGCTCCAAACTACACAACAAGACCCTGAAGCGGACGCGCCGGTTTGTGGTGGATGGCGTGGAGGTGAGCATCACCACCTCCAAGATCATCAGCGAAGATGAGAAGAAAGACGAGGAGATGCGATTTCTCAGGCAAGTCCAGGGGCGCACCGGTGTGGGGCTGGGTGGGTGCCCCGCAGGCGCTAGACACTGGCCCTGCGGGGGGGGGGCTGTCTGAGACCCCTTCCCCTGCATTCATCTACTCACACATCCATCTGTGCACGTCTGTCTGTCACCCGTTTTCTTCTGTCCATCTGCTCGCTCCTCCACATGCCCAGTGACCCACCTAGAGTCCCACGTCTCCAGGCCTCTGCCTCTGCCTAGCCACCTAATCCCTAGCCGTGCACTCACTGGCCTACCCATCGATCCACAGCCGCCTACCCGCTCACCTACTTTCTCCTTCCACATATCAATGCGTTCATCCATCCACCCACCCTTATATTTACCTGCCCTTCTGCCTGTCCACCCAGTTAGCCATCCGTCCGTCCACTGTTTGTAACAAAATCTCAATGGTTCAATTTTTACCAACAGTCCACCTACCCATCATCTACCCATCTGTCTGTCTGTCTGTCTGTCTGCCTGCCTGCCTGCCTGCCTGTCTGTCTATCACCTATTTAGTCCCATCCATCCACCCGCCTCTTCACTTACCATTTATCCTCATTCCGCCCAATTATCCACGCATGCGTCATCTTCCAGGTGGGACGGAATAGAAATCCAGATACATGAAGCTGCCCTCCAGGTTGAATTTCTACCTATGGCTCCCAAACACAACACTCAGGCTAATTCTCTGCTGTGCTGCACGCTGTGAGGGGAGGAGGGGGTGACGCAGTAGTGAGTGCCTGCGCTGAGCAAAGGCTGTTGTTAGGGACCTCACCATCCCCACCCCGAGGTGAGCTTGAAAGATGAGGTGAACACCCCAGAGCTAGGAGGCTGCTGAGGGAATCAGTAGTTGCTGAGGCCCTGACGGGTGACCTCTTGGTTTGTATCAGGGTCTTAGAAAACTTTAGTTTGGAATGCCAGGCCAGAAGGGGAGGGGGGCAGGACCCAGGCTACGGAGGTGTGTTAGCTGCAAGGGAAGAGTGGAAGATTCTAGGCACAGCAGAAAAGGAAATGACACATAGTGACGGGCCCTGATGTCCCGTCAGGGCAGTTTCTCTGGCCACAGTGTACGTCTTGGCTGTAGAAGGGAAACACTGGCTTGGAGGTGAGAGACAGTCCGAGGCCACCAGGCTCAGGCTCGGGCTGCGGCCCCTCCCTCCAGCAGGGAGCAGGGATAGGATGTCCATGAGAAGGAGAGGTAGTGGACAGAGAGGGAAGGTATACGGCAAGGCCGTTTGCCCCGCGCGGCTTCACACACTCTAGTGTCTCAAACAGCCCCCGCTGGGCCACCCTAGTCTTCACGTGCACGTGAGGAAACAGTGTTTCTTGGCAGATGAGCTGCAAGTGCTGAGTCTACAGTTGACAAGGAGCACAGCAGAGAGTCAGTGTGCGCTGTGGCTTCCTGGGACCGCTGGTTGCCGGGCGCTGAGGAGGCTCAGAGCACCTGAGGCCAGGGCTGTGCAGACGTCATCACTGCTTTAGAGGAAGCGTCTAGCCCTCCATAATAGAAATAGTTTGGGATGTCCTAAAGACATTTCCTTCATCTTGAGGCAGTGGAATGAAATTAACCATAAATGACATTGTTAAAAACATCCTCTTAAGGGGGGGCTAGAGAGATGGCTCAGAAGTTAAAGGTACTGACAGCTCTTCCAGAGGTCTTGAGTTCAGTTCCCAGTAACCACATGGTGGCTCACAACCATCTATACTGGGATCTGATGTCCTCTTCTGGCCTGTATACAAAACAAATAAATAAATATTTTTTAAAATCCCCATTAAGTCCAGAAGTGAAACTAGGGTGCCAAAAGGCATAAAGGGGTTGCCAGCATTTTCCAACGTGTTCTACTAATTAATATGAGTAGCACATTCCCCTATATGCATGTCCATTTAATGAAATATTTTCTTTTATATCTTCATTTCATATCATAGATAACTGTAAAGTTTCTTCTTGTTTTTGCACTTGTTTGTTCTATGTCTGTTCATGGTATGTACTACTTTTGAGGGTGGTGGTGATTTCCTTCCTTCTTATTGATCTGCAAATGCTCTTTATATATGAAGGATGCTGTCAGTGAATCCTGATCATGTCTCTGCTTGAATCAGTGGGATCCTGCTTATGTCTCTGCTTGAGTCAGTGGGATCCTGCTCCATAATTCCATGGCCCAGGCTGTGAATATTGTGGTCTCAGAGGCTCCCTTCTTACTGGGAAATGTTTGTGCCTGTTAATCCTCAGGCGCCAGGAACTCCGGGAGCTTCGGCTTCTGCAGAAAGAAGAACATCGGAACCAGACGCAGCTGAGCAGCAAGCACGAGCTGCAGCTGGAGCAAATGCACAAACGCTTTGAACAAGAAATCAACGTGAGTGAGAGGAGACCAGAAGCGTTTAATGTGGGTGGGAGAGTGTTGTAGAAGGCTGGGTAAATCACAGTGAACCTGAGTACCATAGGATCACCTCTAGAGAAAATCCCCTCTGTGGAGTGCCACACCATAGCCCTGCAAGGTTGGACAAGGAAACAGAGAAGTTAAGTAACTTGCCCAGGGTCACACAGCAAAGGGTGGCAGGGCTGGGACTTAGGCCTGAGTCTGTGCGCCTTCCAGGCCAAGAAGAAATTCTATGACATGGAGCTGGAGAACCTGGAGCGGCAGCAGAAGCAGCAGGTGGAGAAGATGGAGCAGGACCACAGCCTGCGCCGCAGAGAGGAAGCCAAGCGGATCCGCCTGGAACAGGAGCGGGACTACACCAAGTTCCAAGAGCAGCTCAAGCAGATGAAGAAGGAGGTGGCGAAGGGCTGGGGGCGGGGCAGGGCCGAGCTGGGGGCGGGGCAGGACTGGGGCGGGACCTGGCTGGGGGCGGGGCAGGGCCGCGTCAGGGACTAGCTGCTCTAAGGATTGGCCCCTCAGATTAGGGTTCTGCAGCTGTGGCAAAGCACAGTGACCGGAGGCAGGGCGGATGCAGAGGCTGTGGAGGAGTGCTGCTTACTGGCTGGTTCGTGGCTTGCCCAGCCTGTTTGCTCATAGAGCCCAGGGTCACAGACCCAGGGGTAGAACCAAGCACGGTGAGCTAGGCCCTCCCTCGGGCCCTCCCCTCCCACATCAGTCATCAATCAAGAAAACGTCCCACCTGCTATTCCACAGGTCCCACCTGCTATTCCACAGGCCGCTCTGGTGGGGCAGGCGTTTTCCCCATTTGAGGTCCCTGCTTCCCAAATAGCTCCGGCTGCGTCAAAGACATAAAACTAGCCCTCACTGCCCCCCTTCCTAAGAGAGGGGCTGCATAAAGTCCTTGATCCCAAGTCCTTGGGGCAGCCCACACTGCGGGCCTAGTGCCCCAGGCACGAAGCCATGACAGTTGTCCTTTCTCTGTTTTTTTTTGGGGGGGGGGAGGGGTGCCGCCTTCCTGTGTTAGCTTCCCTCCACCCCCAGCCCCCATTGGGTCCTTTGTAAGTGGTTTCTGTCAGCTTCTTTTTTTGTTTGTTCGTTTTCATCAAGACAGGGTTTCTCTGTGTAGCCTTGGATATCCTGCCCTGGAATTCATTCTGTAGACCAGGCTGGCCTCAAACTCAGAGATCTGTCTGTGTCTGCCTCCCGAGTGCTGGGATTAAAGGCGTGCGCCACCACCGCCTGGCCTGACTTGCTTTTTACATCTTCTTAGCTGAAAGAGAGCATGGGAGCTGCATGTGGTGGCACACGCCTTTAATCCCAGCACTGGAGAGGCAGAGGCAGGAGGATTGCTGTGAGTTTGAGGCCAGCCTGGTCTACAAAGCAAGTCCAGGACATCCAAGGCTAACACAGAGAGACCCCCGTCTCGAAAAACCAAAAGAGAGAGAAAGAGAGAGAGAGAGAGTGCGCATGGGAAAATGAAAGCGATAGTGGCCCCTGAAATTGGAGGTGGGAAGCCCAGTACACTCCATCCCCTGTGCTCTGCCCTCTTTGGGGTGTCTTCTTCCCCTCAGTTGTAAGGGGAGGAGGTACCCAGATGCCTGACCCTGAGATGACAGGACCTGGGTTCCCAGACTCTTTGCCCTGGCAGGCTGCTCTCTGCTGGAGCACTGGTGCTGCCGGCTGCTTACCCGCCTCCCTGCCTCCTGGGGGTCTACAGAAGGGTGTCCAGCCCTTAGCTTCCTCAGCATCAGGAGCTGTGGGCCGCTCTTGAGACCCGGTGTCCTGTGCAGAGGCAGGCTGCGCTGTGACTCCCTGCCTCGCTGCGGAGGAAACCCCTTGTGCATGCTGTACAGTTCTGAGTTACACTGAAGTTCCTGGTTTCATTGTACATGTTTCGTTTTGTTTTCCTTGGCTGTTTTATCTGGAAGCTTTCCTGGGAAGAAGAAGCAGCAGCCTGACTGCTACGTGGTTTTAGCTTCTCAGGAGGCCACTGCCGTTTAGTAAGCTCGTGTCCCTGGCACTGTTCTTCCAGGTCAGAGACTTGATTGCCGTGGCCTGGGGAGTGTGGACTCACATTTACTGTCTCTTTCCCAGAGTTCCATGGGGTTCCAGCAGTGAGTTTAGCGAGCCACGTAGACATCCCCCTCACTCAGGGGCTCCCACAGGTCTAGGGCTTCCATATGGCGGTGTGCTCTGCGTTTAACCCGCACACGCCATGCCGAGCACCCTCAGCTCCCCTCTGGGGCATTGGTAATTTCCAGTGCAATGCACCTGCTGTTGCTGGTGCTGGCCCAGGGAGCTGCGATGAAGGGAAAGCCGCTTCGTTAGGTTTTCCCTGAAGGTTTTTACTTGGTCTGCAAGTTAATGAAACTGTACAATGGCTTGTTTCTCAGAAAGTGTCCCTGTCATAAAGCTCGGCTTATTAAATGGTTCAGAGTTCCCTAGCCCTGCACAAGCCCTGGGGACTTCTTAGGTGAAAACGAGATTGTTTTTCTGGTTGGGAAAATGAGATGCCAGCACAGTCGGTAACTTCACTGCCCTGGAATGTAGCTTATCTGCCGCCTGGTGGAACTCCTTCTCCTGCTCTGCTCTGCCGTGCCTGCCATAGAGCGGTGCTGGTGTGTAAATGGTCCCACTGGCATATAAAAGGTCCCGCTGGCGTATAAATGGTCCCGCTGGTGTGTAAATGGTCCCATGAGTCCTTGGGCCTGCCTCTTTGCCAAATGGCCCCACAGGGCTCTGCTTTTCTTCTTCTTCTTTTGCCTCTTCCCTCCATCCCCAGATGTAAAAATGTCTCTAGTGTCTTCCATGCCTCTAACAGAAAACTCAGACCCTGTGCTCAATTGCCACTTTTAACCTTCCGGCCCCACAAAGCAATCAGTCTGTAAAAGCACAGTTTTGGGTCTAGCTCTTAAGTTGCATTGGGGGCACTCATGGCCGCTGAGCTGGGACTGGAAGCCATACCTAATACAGAGGTGCACAGATAAACTATTCCTTTAGGAATTTTATGTAACCCTGTGATTCTGAGCCAGCAGTCTACTGTTCCCAGCTCTCTGGGAAATCGGCAGGGTCTACACACATTTTAGGGGGTGTCTCAGCTGGGGGATGGAGTAGGGCAGTTTGTTGCTCTCACAGCTGTGACACTATTGACATCCTGTAAATGCACAGGACAGTACCTCGTCTCTCTCACGTCCCCTGAGTCAGTAACACTGCAGATAGGAATTCTACCTAAAGCAGAGAGGCCGGAAAACATGGGACCGGACTCAGCCTGCAACACCCAAGACCATTGTGCAGAGACCTAGCAAGTGGAAGAGAGTGTGAGACACACTAAGCACCCCAACAGATGCTCTGGATCCTGTCTGTCTCCACAATGACACATGAGCAGTCCAGTTGCTCACTTCTCCCAGAACTTGGTCTTGTCAACTTCACTGTTTTATTTTAGGCACCCTGATGGGTATGAGGTGGCGTCTTCTCACTGTTTCTTTGGGTTTGCATGTCACTAATAACTAGTAACTATTGACACGCATCTCTTCATTTGCCTCCTTGTTAAAAAAAAAATTTTTTTTTTTTTGCTCCTTTATTTGGCTGGGAAATTGGTTTGCTTTTTTGTTTGTTTTTCTGAATTCCGACAGTTACTTAGTGAGTTATTGTTTTGCAAATATTTGTTCTCAGCCCAAGGCTTATCCTGCAAGCCTAATAGTTTTTTAGGGGTGATTCTTTTTGTTGTTGTTGTTTTGTTTTGTTTTGTTTTGGAGACAGGATTTCTCTGTGTAGCCTTGGCTGTCCTGGACTTCCTTTGTAGACCAGGCTGGCCTCAAACTCACAGTGATCCGACTGTCTCTGTGCCTACTCCTCCTGTCCCCTTCTCCCACCCCCCCCACCCCCCCCCACCCCCAGTGCTGGGATTAAAGGCATGCGCCTTTTAGGAAGCCAAGAAATCCTCCCACAGCCCTATGGGATGCAGTGTCTTAGCAGTTTACCATGTTGGGCTTTGTATATCCTCATGAGAGCATTTTGAGTTGCATTTCTGTAAGGGATAAGGTGTGGATGGTCTCAGCGTTTGCTTTGAGATGTCCGTCCCAGCATTGTGTGTTGGAAATACCCACCTTCCTCTGCTAAGTTGTCTTTGTAGAAAAGGAGTTGACTGTATAGAAACAGATCTGGTCTGGTGCTCTTTGGCTCCGTATGGCGTACGGGTTCATCTGTCTGTCCCTCACCAGGACTTCATGTCTGTGAAGCTAGGCTCTAGTAAACCTTGACATCCATGGTCCTGTGTCCTGAAGCCGCTGCCAGAGCCACCTCTCTGCTTTCCACACACAGTGCGGCATCACCCTGTGCTTTCCATACACAGTGCGGCATCACCCTGTCCTTTCCATACACAGTGCGGCATCACCCTGTGCTTTCCATACACAGTGCGGCATCACCCTGTCCTTTCCATACACAGTGCGGCATCACCCTGTGCTTTCCATACACAGTGCGGCATCACCCTGTGCTTTCCATACACAGTGTGGCATCACCCTGTGCTTTCCATACACAGTGTAGCATCACCCTGCCGATCCTGTAAAGAAACCTTACCAGGATTTTGGGTCAATTTGGGTAGCATGACCATTTGAACAACACTGAAACTTCTACCCACAGACATTTTATATACATATATATTCTTTGATAACTTTTGTTAGTGACTTTTGTTTTTGTTTGTTTTTTGTTTTCTCTTGTAGTCCTGGCTGTCCTGGCCTCACCTTGTAGACCAGGCTGTCTTCGAATTCACAGTGATCCGCCTGCCTCTGCCTCACAAGTGCTGGGATTAAAGGCATGCACCACCACGCCCAGCCTGAGTTAGAGAACTTTTTTTTTAATATTTATTTTTTTTTTATCTGCATGTACTCCTGTATGCCCGAAGAGAGCACCAGATCTCATTATAGATGGTTGTGAGCCACCATGTGGTTGCTGGGAATTGAACTCAGGACCTTTGGAAAGAGCAGACAGTGCTCTTAACCTCTGAGCCATCTCTCCAGGCTCAAGTTAGAGAACTCTTAAAACAACTTCCTAGGTCAAAACTACGTTTGGTTCTCACTGGAAATAAGCCATTAATAGCTACCTAAAAGCCTTTGTAGACCAGGTTAAACTCAAACTCACTGAGATCCATCTGCCTCTGCCTCCCAAGAGCAGGGATTAAAGGCGTGCGCCACCACTGCCCAGTCCCTACTTTCTCTTTGTTAATGACATTTAATTTTTAGTACACATGTCCATCCTTGTTTTGTTAGAATTATACTTTGGGGGTGCTTTCATAAGATACTTTAAAATTATCTCTTTAGGAGGTTGGAGACATGGCTCACAGTTAAGAGCAGTTGCTGTACTTCCAGAGGACCTGGGTTCAGTTCCCCCAGCACTCACATGGTGGCCCACAACCGTCTGTAACTGTACTTCTGGGGGGATCCCAATTCTCTCTTCTGGCCTTTGTTGGTACCAGGCACATAATCCGTGCATAGATATGCATGCAAGCAAAACACCAATAATAAAAAATTAAAAAGTATCAATTTAGCTAATTATTCAGGGGGTAGAGATATATTGTGTTTGTGCAGTGGTCTTATGTCTAGCCTTATTGTCTTATAATAGGATTTTTTTTTCTTTTTTTGGTAGATTCTTTGTGGTCTTCTGTATGGACAGAAACAGTTTCGTTTCTTCTATTCACTTGATGTGCCTCTTACTGCCCTATTATGCTGGCTCCGGTTCCAGCAGGAAGTTGGATAGAAATAGCAGAAATAGCTCCTCCTTGTTCCTAGTCTCAAGAGGAACATGTTCGCTGGGCGTGGTAGCGCACGCCTTTAATCTCAGCACTCAGAGGCTGAGGCAGAGGCAGGTGGATCGCTGTGAGTTCAAGGCCAGCCAGGGCCACAAAGTGAGTCCAGAACAGCCAAGGCTACAGAGAGACCCTGTCTCAAAAATTAAAAAAAAAAAAAAAAAAAAAAAAGAGGAACATGTGCAGTGTTTCCTCACTAAGCCTGATATTGGCACAAGAGCGTTGATTTGGCGCTGACTTTTTTTGTTGTTGCTAGTTTGTTTTGTTTTTTGAGACAGGGTTTCTTCTGTAACAGAGCCCTGGTTGTTATGGGTTTGCTTTGTAGACCAGGCTAGACTCAAACTCACTGAGATCCATCTGCCTCTGCCTCCCAAGAGCAGGGATTAAAGGCGTGCGCCGCCACTGCCCAGTCCCTGCCTTTTCTTAACTAGGGTTTCCATAGAATAGATTTTGTGGGGCTGGAGAAATAATACAACTGTTGAAAACACTGCTCTTGTAGGGGACCCCAGAACTCACATCTGGCCTTGCCGGATAGAGAAGTAGTACAGGAAGGTACTGTGTAGACAAGTGTGTAAGAGCACGCCCCCACACAGACCACACACAAGTACACCCCATTTGTAAACATTAAGTTTAAAGACATCGTTTCCCCTTCTAACTTGTTGAGTAACACTGGTCTCTTGCTGACTGTATGTAGTTGGCCTGTTTTTCCAAAATGCAGCCTGCAGGTCTCTGTTCCTGTACATGGGCCATTTCTGCTGTTTACATGTGAGGAATTGTGTTCGGCTTCTTCCTCTTGTTTTTGTTCCTCTATTTTCCCTTTTCTTGCCTAATTTCTTTTGGAGTGCTTGGATATTTTTAGCACTCCACTTTAATTCATAGTCGGTTTAAATATTTGCCTGTTTGTGTAATCTGTGTAGCGGTTTCTCCCAGCATGTAATGCAATGTGCATGCCTTACCACTCAGCAGTCCCTTTGGAATAGGTATGGTGCCGCGCGCTTAAGTTACACAGGGCCCGCAACCCTGTACGTTTCTTCTTGTTTCAGTCGGTACACAGCCTTCTTAGGTTCACTTAAGACCCGCCCTACCTTTCTCACGTCCTCTGGCTTTGTCCCGGTGCTGTTCAACGCAGGACTGACCTGAGGCTTTTGGGACACTCATTCCTATAAATAAGGATTTCCATTTTCCTGTGTTCTCCTTGTGATACTGACCCCCAGCCTTGGGCCTGCCTGCCATCCATTTCCTGGTTCTCAGGCCAGAAACTCGAGGCCCCTGGGGGAGTTATGGATGTCTTTTCTCTTACTCCACTGTGCGGGTCTGGGGCTAGCGCGATGCTAGGAAGAGGCTAAAAGCGCGGCTCCTTCCCTGTGTTGCTGTCATCTTGGGCAGACCCCACTCTGGAGAGATTTACATCCTCTCCTAGGGAAGAGACCAGTTTCCCCCAGCAATTCAGCAATGGCCCCTGCAACGTGCTCCCCCTGAGCCAATCCCTGTTGGCCAAGTACGTGTAGAATGCACTAGGTCCTGCTCCAGCCTAGAGCCCTGCGTCAGGGCAGGGGGAGAGGGGTGGCTTGAAGGAGCGAGCCCACCTACACCTTAGGGACTACAGCATCATAGCAGACGGACAGGGCTCCCACAGAAGCAGAAACATCTCAGGAATTGAAACTGATACTGACACTGGAGAGCTTAGATACTGACAGCGAATCTGTGCGGTCGATGCTTACGGTGCTGCTAGGGTGGGAAGGGCCGCGGTGTGAGCCGCCCTCTGCCGTGTCTGCTGCAGGTGAAGAGCGAGGTGGAGAAACTGCCCCGGCAGCAGCGGAAGGAGAGCATGAAGCACAAGATGGAAGAACACTCACAGAAGAAGCAGCTGCTCGTGAGTCCCCAGCCTCGCTCACTGAGCCTCGGGAACCCCCGACGGCGCCTGGCCCCCTCTTACCGCCTGCCCGCCTGCTGCTTGAATATCGCCTTCTGTTTTGAGTGCTTACGTCCAGCCCATCGTTGTCTGGTCCTCTCTGCTTGCTTGCCAGTGCTCTCTCTGAGTGAACCCTGTCTTCTCTGGCCACTGCATCCTGCACCTTAGTCCTGCCTGCCTTACTGCAAGGTTGATCGGATGTCACATCCCCTGTCAATTCAATGATGTCACCTGCTTGCCTTGATATCTAAAAGACATCAAGGCCTTGAACTCCCAGAGGTGGCTTTGCTCTTAGGTCCTGAGGAGGAACTTGCCTCTGCCCTGTTGAGAGGCCAGAACCTTTGTCATTCTTTTTGTTTGTTTGTTTGCTTATACAGTACTTTGCCTGCATGTGAGCCTGCAGGCCAGAAGAGGGCACCAGATCTCGTTATAGATGGTTGTGAGCCACCATGTGGTTGCTGGGAACTGAACTGAGGACCTTTGGAAAAACGGGCAGTGCTCTTAACCTCTGAGCCATCTCTCCAGCCCCCCCCCCTTTGTCATTCTTGTTTCCCTCCACTCCTTCATATCTTCCTGAAGCATGATGCACACACATGCACACACAAACACACACACTGACCAGACATACACATAACACACACATCCTCCCCATAGCACACTAAACACACACAACACCCACACACCCTGACACATAGCATACAATATACATACATGCATCCTAAACACACACTACAGCTATACATATACACACACTGCACATTTCCATCCATCTAGGCACCCATATTTCTCCAGTCTTTGGACCTGTGAATCTTTCAGTGTTGCTGGGTCCCACCGTTGTTGTAGCGCTCCTCCCAGCTTCACAGCTGCTCCCCCTGCTCCTCCCAGCTTCACAGCTGCTCCCCCTGCTCCTCCCAACTTCACAGCTGCTCTCCCTGCTTCTCCCAACTTCACAGCTGCTCTCCCTGCTCCTCCCAGCTTCACAGCTGCTCCCCCTGCTCCTTCCAACTTTACAGCTGCTCTCCCTGCTCCTCCCAGCTTCACAGCTGCTCTCCCTGCTCCTCCCAGCTTCACAGCTGCTCTCCCTGCTTCTCCCAATTTCACAGCTGCTCTCCCTGCTCCTCCCAGCTTCACAGCTGCTCTCCCTGCTCCTCCCAGCTTCACAACTGCTCCCCCTGCTTCTCCCCGCTTCAGAGCTACTCCCTCTGCTTCTCCCTGCACTTCTTTATTTCGGAGCCAGCGGGTATTGTGGATATGAAATCCAAATCTGGCTGTCACCCTTTCTTCCCTCAGATCATTCCCCCTTCATGCATACGCTGAGGCCCACCTCCTGACTCTGCCTGCTGCTGCCCAGCCCTTTTGGCCCCTCCCAGCTTGGCCATAACCTTTGGTCCAGCCTCTCCCCATCACTGGAATGTTCCCATTTTCTTCACTGTGGGGTCTTTGCGCAGTCTGTCTCCTCAGCCCTGGGTGCAAACAGTGGTAGCCCAGGTCTACAGGTGCTTGACATGGTATGATCAAGTGTTTGGGGTACCTTGTACCTTAGGGTAGGAGTTCTTTGGTTTTCCATTTTCAGAAGAAATCAAAGCTCGGAAAGGGCATGCTGCAGAGTTGATAGCAGGGGGGCGGGACTTCCTGTTCTTGGCAGTGCACCTCATAACCTGTCTCTTCCCACCGGGTGGGGTTGATCGTTAGTGGAAGAAACAGGTTTTGTGTTCAGTAGCACAGAAGGGTGACATAACAAGAAGAAGAGGGTCTTCAATGTGTTTTTTTTCTTTTGGGGGGGTCTTCAATGTTTTACCACCAACAAAATTGATAACTACCTGAGGTGATGGGCATATGAATCCCCCAAACTCAGTACACCAGGCACACGTGTGCGGAAATGGCACACTGTACCTGTGCACACATACAATTAGTATGAGCAGATAACTTTTTAAAACACAGGGCTTGGGGCTGGGGAGATGGCTCAGCAGCTCAGAGCATTTTCTGCTCTCGCAGGAGGCCTGGGTTTGGTTCCCAGCAACCATGCCGTGCAGCCCCCAACCACCGATAACGCCAGTCCCAGGCGGCCCTCCACAGGCACATGTGATGCATATACACCCACGCCAGACAACACTCACACACAGAAACAATGTAATCAAACCAACCAAGGCTGGTGAGGAGAGGCCGACAGGGCCCTCATCTTCCCAGAGAGAGGAAGAGAACTGAGTCACCCAGGCATGTCTGTGTAAGGCCTCACTGTCCCTTTGCTGTAGGACCGGGACTTTGTAGCCAAGCAGAAGAACGACCTGGAGCTGGCCATGAAGAAGCTCACCACAGAAAACAGGCGGGAGATCTGTGACAAGGAGCGAGAGTGCCTCAGCAGGAAGCAAGAGCTCCTCCGAGGTGGGGTCCAGAGTCACCCTGAATGGTGGGACTAGAGGCAGCCCTCCCAGGGAAGTCAGCAATGAGGGAAGGGTACCACTTACCACAGCAGGCGTGGCAGGCAGATGCAACAGCTTGTGTGGCCACCGCTTGCCCCACTGCGTGCTGGCTGCCACACCTCACGTCCTCACCTTCTCCCTGCGAGACAGCTCCTCCTATGATCCTAGTGCATAGAATAGGCAACCGCTCGGGAGACAGGTACTGAGCTTCTTGGTCTCTTGATGCTGCTTAAGTGGCTCCCACAGCCCGAACGACTTAGAGGCAACAGAAAGGCAGTGATGCCCCAGGCCATGGCTCCTCCAGCCGCAGTGTCCGTGAGGACCTGCCTCCTCATGGGATTTCTCACCCCAGTCATCTCCACACAGGCTCTCCTCAGAACCCTTCTCCTCTGCCCCTCCAAAAAGAAGGGGTGTTATATTGATTTTCCTTAGCGATGTCTCCTAAGAACATTCTCTCTTTGGGGTGTGCCCGTGCCACTCGGTGGAGGAAGAAGCTGGGGGTGGGAGTGTCAGTCCAGCCGCAGCCCACTGCTCCCGGGCTGCTGGGGCTTGCCCTCTCTTTAAGTCTTTGGCTCTCAGTTTCTATGGCTGTCCTCAGACCAGCCAATATGGCCTAGCGAGGTAGCCGAGGTGCTCTGAGCCCAGCAGGTTGGTTCTCAGTCCTAGCAGGAATCCAGGCGGGGTGGGGTGGGGGTGGGAGACTTGTTCTGTCTTCCGGCTCTCCTCACCGTGTGGGCGACTTGTCCTCCGCAGACCGCGAGGCAGCCCTGTGGGAGATGGAGGAGCACCAGCTGCAGGAGCGCCATCAGCTGGTGAAGCAGCAGCTTAAGGACCAGTACTTCCTGCAGCGGCATGAACTGCTGCGCAAGCACGAGAAGGTGAGGCCGGGTGGGAGCCTGGGCAGCTTGATGTCAGCACCCAGCAGGGCCCGCAGCAGCCACGGTGAGGGCCCAGGCGGGGCAGGGGTGGGGTGAGGCAGGCAGCTCCCTCGCTCACACCAATACCCTCAGTTCAAAGATGCTGCTTCTTGACTTGTTGGGGACTTCCATCCCCAGCAGCAGTCCTTAATTGACAAATAACGTATTACAAATGCTCCTCTGCCACATGCCCTGCGGGCCTCCTAGCTTAATAGCACAGGTCTAAAGTCGCCCACTGTAGGGCATTTCCTCCCAGGAGCGTGTGGCCAACCAGAGCTGTGGCTCAGCTGGCGGTGGTGGTGCACGCCTTGAATCCCAGCACTTGGGAGGCAGAGGCAGGCAGATCACTGTGAGTTGAAGGCCAGCCTGGTGTACAAAGCGAGTCCAGGACAGCCAGGGCTACACAGAGAGACCCTGTCTCAAACAAACAAACAAACAGCTGTGGCTCACTGCCACTGCTCAGTGTTCAGAATAGTGTAGTAGATTTTGTTCACTCAGGAAACAATCCAAGTTCCAAGTTTGGGTTCAGGTGCATGGCCGTGTTTTCACACCACTGCAACGTCAGAAAGCTGTGACTCAAGCATTAGAAGTCAGAGACACTATAATGTCAAAAGAACAGAAAAACCATTGCTGGTGAAATGGCTCAGTGGTTAAGGGAACTTGCCACCAAGCCTGATGACCTGGGTTCGATTCCCAGAACCCTCATAGTGGAAGAAGAGAGCGAGTTCCCTCAATTTGTCTCATGTTTGGCCCTCCCACACCCAATAAAACAAATACATGTAAAAAGAAAAAAAGGGGGCTGGAGAGATGGCTCAGAGGCTAAGACTGCTATCCGTTCTTCCAAGGGTCCTGAGTTCAATTCCCAGAAACCACATGGTGGCTCATAACCATCTCTAAAGAGATCTGGTGCCCTCTTCTGGCCTGCATGGGTATAAGCAGGCAGAGCACTGTATACATAATAAATAAATAAATCTTTAAAATTAAAAAAAAAACAAAAACGTAAAGAACGGATGTCATTGATTGAACTGTAGAATTGAACTACAGCTCTTCCGTGCTGGCACCTGGGCTCCAGTGTCGAGCATGGTGGCCTTCGGCTCCCGCGCGCCCTCCATGCCTCGAGCTCCCCCAACCTCTGCTCGTTGTCCCTCCAGGAGCGGGAACAGATGCAGCGCTACAACCAGCGTATGGTGGAACAGCTGAAGATCAGACAGCAGCAGGAGAAGGCGCGGCTACCCAAGATCCAGAGGAGCGATGGCAAGACGCGCATGGCCATGTACAAGAAGAGTCTGCACATCAGCGGCGCAGGCAGTGCCTCGGAGCAGCGCGAGAAAATCAAGCAGGTGGGGCCGCGTCTGGTGCGCCGTGGGCAGTGGGCGTGGGCGAACTTGGTAAGGACCGCCCTCATACAGCGTGGGAGGGAGTAAGCATATTAGACACAGCCCAGTGTGTAAGCCACTCGTGTCCTGGAAGTTTCGATAGCCCGGGAGAATCCTCCCCTGGTAGACGGAGCCTTGTTCAAGTTTGTCTAGCGCTAGCCCCTTCCACGATCCCATGCACAGCATTCTCCGTGCCCCATCCACGTCTCCTGCGTGGCGTAGGCCCCTGTGGTTTCTGTACGTACTGCCCTCACACATGTCACATCGTGTCAGGTCCCTGCCAGTGTGAGGACAGAGGCTGGGTCTCCACTCAGGACAAGAGTTTCAGTAGTGAGATCATAGCCTGAGGCGGGCTGGGCTTCCCCTAGGTTGGGCCTCTGTGGCTGAGGCTGAGGGAGGCCAAGGTCCCCCTCTCCTCCCCCTCCCCCTGCCCCCCCCACCCCGCCCAGCCGTGCAGGTGAGCACCCGCGGTAGCGTCCCCTCTCTGCAGTTCTCCCAGCAGGAGGAGAAGAGGCAGAAGGCGGAGAGGCTCCAGCAGCAGCAGAAACACGAGAACCAGATGCGAGACATGATGGCGCAGTGCGAGAGCAACATGAACGAGCTGCAGCAGCTGCAGGTACGCAACCCCATGCCTCAGTTTCCCCAAGGCAGAGACCCACAGAGAGGGACACCATGGTCACAGGAACACAGCGCTGCCCTAAGTATTCCTGACGAGACTAATCTATAAACTCCCAGGAGCTTTCAGCTTGAGGCCCCAAATAAAACCCCTCTGAGGGGACGTTCTTCTTCCCCACCTGCAGGCCTGTAGTAGCCAAATAAAAAAGGCCTTAGACGTTCCTGTAACAGGACTGAGTCCTTGCAGGAATTCAACACGTACCTACTACATAGATTTGAGGTAAAATGTATAAAGCAGATGACTTTGAGCCTATAACAGAGGTGGGGAGAGCCTCAGCCATGTTCCCCACCAGTGATGTCTCCTGAAGAAATGACACAAGGCCAGAGATACCACATGTAAGTTGCACATGTCATGTGATATGTAATTAGACACGGTGCACAGTTATACATATAATTTCTGTAGGTCAGTAATTATATACTCAGATTTAGTCTGCTTGGGCTGCCTTAAAAAAAAAAGCCCCAGTGTAGCTAGATACGGTGCCACACACCTACAGTCTTGCTATTTGAAAACTGTCAGTGGGCGATGGCTTGGGACCAGCAGTTCCAGGCTGTAGTTTAATCTATTTACTTATGATATGTTTGTGTGCGTGTGTGAGTTTGGGCAAGTTCATGCCCGGCGCACATGTGCTGCTTGTAGGACAACCTTTGGGGGCCAGTTCTGTCGGCCTTCCACAGTAGGTTCTGGGGACTGGGCTCGACTTGTCAGGCTTTGCCCACGGAGCCATCTTACCAGCCTAGAACTTTTCTACAAGCCCAGACAACTTAGGCGATGTCAAAAGTTCACAGAAGCTCACTGACCAGAGTGCTTGCCCAGGCCTAACAGTCTGAGTTTGATCCCCAGAACCTGCGCAAAGGTGAAAAGAGAAAACCGACTCCACACAGTTGTCCTTTGGCCTCCACCACGGCATGTGTGCCCACCCATGGATGCTGCTCCCAGTAGTTTTCTGGAACAGTCCTCCAGGCATTGCTTGGTGCAGGTGTCTTACCACCTGCAGGCCCGTGGATAATGGCAAAGGCGGAACAAGCCTGTGGTGGCAGCGCCCTCAAAGGGGCAGTGGGTCTGGCCACCCAGGCTTTTTGCCGCCTCCTTACTTTCACCCCTATCCTGCCTGTTCCAGAACGAAAAGTGTCACCTGTTGGTGGAACATGAAACCCAGAAGCTGAAGGCCCTGGATGAGAGCCATAACCAGAGCCTGAAGGAATGGCGGGACAAGCTTCGGCCTCGCAAAAAGGTACTGCACTGGGCTGCTGGGTGACACACCACGGGAACCTGCCTAGGACACCTGAAGCCTCCTGCTTCTGCACCCGTGCTTCGTGGCACCCCTAAAGTTGGTCTGTTCCTGAGAGACGGGGAACCCAGCTACCCATTGTGCCGGACACTGGCAGCCCTCTACACTGGTCCCTATGCACCTGAGGCGGAGGACCCTGCCCTGTGGAAGCAGAGGGCAGGCCGTGAGCCTCAGTCAGTCACGGCACCAGGCTGGCAGTTTCTCTCAGGAAGTCACTCTGTGAGGTCCAGGGCCAGTGCCAGTCAGCTAGTTTACTTTCTGAATTGGTTTCCTAATGTGTAAATCACTGTGCTGAGGCTGGGGTGGAGCTCTGGGGGAGGGGGTATGGGGGAGGGGGGGGAGCACCTGCCTAGCATGCATGATGCTCTGGGTTGTGTCCCCAGCACCAAAGCCATAATCACAGCCATACTCAGAGCGGTTTAAACTGCATTCTTTATCAAATGCTATAGGAATAGGATTCAAAAGTTGGGGGTCTCTCCAGGTTCTCACAAGGCCCGAGTCAGGCTGGGCTGGGCTCTCTTAAGCTGTGGCTCTGAAGAAGGAAGCCTTCCTGGGACATTGAGGTCTATACAGAGCCCTCACTGCAGACACAGGATAACCAGGTGCCTGGTGCTCCTGCCAACGTGCCTTCTCATGATGGGCTGTACCCTCCAACGGAGCCAAAAGGAAGCTCCTCTTTCTTTAGTTGCTCTCGTCTGCAGCAATGAGAAAATAACTAACACAGCTAATCATTGCAGGCCTCAGGCCTCAGTGTGGTCACAGCAGCGCTGAGATTGTAGAGTCATCAGCTCACAGCACATCTCAAAGGCAGAGTCACATTACTCATTCAATCATTCGTTCAGTCAGTCTGTCTGTCTTTCTGTCTTTCTTTAGACAAGAGGTATCTGTGTAGTCCTGTAGAACAGGCTGGTCCACCAGGCCAGGTGTGGTGGTGCACGCCTTTAATCCCAGCACTTGGGAGGCAGAGGCAGGTGGATTGCTGTAAGTTCGAAGCCAGCCTGGTAGGACAGCCAAGGCTACACAGAGAAACCTTGTCTTGAAAAACAAAACAAACAAACAAACGGGGGGGGGGGGGCAGAAAGGCATGTGTCACCACTTCCTGGCCCAGTATAGTCATCCTTTAACTCTGAGGAGAGAGGTGCCCTTGTGCCCCATGTGGCCTGGCATCCTGAGGGTTTTTGTACCTAGACAGGAGGCAAGCTGTGGCCTGCTGGAACTTCTGACTCTAAACCCGTAGGGAGTGAACACGCACCTGCCTGAACAGCCTCTGGGCGGCTGTTTCCTGGCTACATCCTAAGGGTCTGAAGTGAGCAGTCACCTCCCCTAGCCGCTGCCTGTGACTTTAGGTGATCTCTCAGGCGTGTGCTTAGAGAGCTGGCTCTACACTCTGCCTGGGGGCAGGATTCCATCACAGCTGCCTGACTTGCTGCTGGCGTGGTGGCCCAGAGGTCATAGTCCTTTGTGCTCTCAGCTAAGTTCAGCAGCCTTGAGCTCTGTCTCCCCCTTTATACCATGCCCTATGGAGTATTTTTAGCGGAATTCAGCCGGCTTCCTTTTAAGTGAGTGCAGACTTCCTGATTTGCTAGGGTCAGTGTGAGGGCAGAGCGAGGCCTCAGGGCTTGTCTGCCCTCCCTCCTCAACTTGCCTCTCTAGTCTATAAAATGCAGAAATCGCACCTGCGTCTTAAAGTGTGTCTGTAGAAGCTAGCGTTAGCAGGTTGCTGCCTGTGGGCTACGTCTGCCTCATTACCCATGTGTAAGTGAGTGTGACTAGAAAGCACCCGTTCTTTACCCTAGGGCCCATCTTGCCCTAGGACAGCAGTTGTGGATTGCAGTAGGAACTCTGGCTTGCATAGCATAGTGCCTCCCATATTGGACGGGGAAGCCGCTCCCCCCCCCCCCCAAGACTTGGCACCAGTTGACATTCCAGCATGGGGGGAGGGGGGACATCTCACAGGGCCTCAGTCTAGACGAAGAGATAGAGGTGACTAAATGGCTGCTGAGAATGAGTCTTCTCCAGGCACGAGCCCCCCTGAGAAGCTGTCTAACCCCAGGCAGTTGTCTCTACTCTGTCTACATATGGGCAACGGTAAGTGGGTTCAACAGGCAGCATTTACAGACGTGTGTGTACGTATGTAACAGTGATAACTAAAGAGGCCATGGTGTGAGAGGAAGTAGAGGGGACCACATGGGGGACATGGAAGAAATGAGGGAAATACAGTACTCATGTACGATATGCTCAAAAAAGATGTTTAAGTGCTTATTATCTGGCACACAGCAGGAGGCAGGCTGCTGCCGGTGGCTTTCGAATGCTTTGGAGGAAGAATGCTTGTGGTGGGCAGGGGACAGCAGGGCTTGAGACGCAGCCTTCGATCCCTGCTCAGCACCACAAGCTGCGCACCCCTTCAGCAGGGAGCCAGGGTGTTTTGGGGTTTCAGATGTTTCTCCAGAGTTTGGGGTATTTGCATATGTATAACGAGACTTCTCACAAGGCCCGTTAGTTACTTGGCTTGACTCCTGTGGTAGAACACCGGACAGAAGGGTTGTTTTGGCTACACTGGAGTTTGAGGCGCTGGTCGCATTATAGAGGCAGATGACAGAAATGACCCCAGCTTCACCGGCCACGCCTTTCACCCCACCAGCTTGAGGGGAGTGAATGTTTAGGCACAGGAGCCTCTGCTGACATTTCACACACACGCCATAGCAAGACCCAAGTCTAGACAAACTCGGCTGTATCCCCTAGGTCCTTACACACAGCCAAAAGGTATTTTTTCGTATACCTACCTTTTGATCAAGACTCATTCTGTGAGGTCAGAACCGTGTTTTTCACTATGACATCAAACTGGCACTTCAGAGTTTTCAAGTTTTGGAACATCTTGCAGTTTTGGGGTGCAGCCGCTCAGCTATTCCTAGCTTTGAAATTGGGGTGTGCACTGAACCACCTCGTACCTAAAGAGCAGCAGAACCCTGGGTGCTGCCTCCAACAGGCTCATGCGGTATACCCCTGGGAGGCTCACACGCTGCACCACTGGGAGGCTCACGCGCTACTGGGCTCTGTGGCTTACAAATGCAACATTGAGCCAATACAGTGATATTTTTCAGGAGGTTTTGTCTTTGTTTTTTGTTTTTCAAGACCATGTTTTTCTGTGTAGCCTTGGCTGTCTTGGAACTCACTTTGCAGACCAGGGTGGCTTCGAACTCAGAGATATGCCTTTCTCTGTCTCCCTAGTGCTGGGACTAAAGCATGCACCTTCATTGCCTGTTTTCTTTCTTTCTTTCTTTCTTTCTTTCTTTCTTTCTTTCTTTCTTTTTTTCTTTTTTCTGAGACAGGGTCTCTTTGTGTAGCCTTGGCTGTCCTGGACTTGCTTTGTAGACCAGGCTGGCCTTGAACTCACATCGATCCACCTGCCTCTGCCTCCTGAGGGCTGGGATTAAAGGCATGCGCCACCACTGCCCGGCTATTCTTTCTTTTTTTAAAGGAGATTTTGTTTCTTTCTTTATATATATATACATGATTGCTCTGCCCACAGGCCAGAAGAGGGCATCAGATCCCTGTATAGCTGGTTGTGAGCCACCATGTGGTTGCTGGGAATTGAACTCAGGACGTCTGGAAGAACAGACAGCACTCTTACCCACTGAGCCATCTCTCCTGTTTAGTTGTGTCCTAATTGCTAGCCTTTAAGTGGTGATTTTACATAAATCCAGTTTCCCCTCCAACAAGTCGCCTGCTCTCCAGGCCTTTCCCACTTCCTTTCTGGGCTGGTGCGCCTGTGTGAGCACCCTTGGAACGTCTTTCTGGTAGGTTTTTGTTTGTCTGGATGAATAAGCATGTGCCCAAGGGGAGCTCCTGTGCTGCCTGCCAGCTGGAAAGCACCCCACCCACCCCCCCCACCCCCACCCCCGCCCCATTTACCTAAGGAGCTTAGCCACGCCCTCCCATATCCTAGGGTCAAACCCTCAGAGGGGCAGAGGCACACCAGCAGGCAGTGTCCTGATGCGGGGAGCGTGTTGTCCTCCTGTCATCTCTTTCCTGCTTTTACATCTTCTCCCCTGGCTTCTCTTTATTCACCAGGCTCTTTTCCCACCAGGAGAGTCTGCCCAGACCCCTTAACAAGCCTTTCCTCAGGGTTTGCCCTCGGCCTGGGAGCACTTCAGAAGGCACGTGGCAGGCGGAGGGGTTGCCTGCCTCAGAGTGAGGAAGGAGAGACCTTCCACCCGGTCCCTGAAGCCTGCGTGGGAGCTGTCCAGAGGAGGCCTTGTTGCTCTGTGACTGAATGACTGACGTCCCACTGACCACCGTCTGCCCTCTCTTCCACAGGCCCTGGAAGAGGATTTGAACCAGAAGAAGCGAGAACAGGAAATGTTTTTCAAACTAAGTGAGGAAGCAGAGCCCAGACCCACCACACCCAACAGAGCCAGCAAGTTCTTCCCTTACAGCACTGGGGACACTTCCTAACACCCCGCATCCCTGGGCTGTGGTGGCAGCATGGCCACTAGGGCCTCCGAGCCTTTATGAACAAGTGACTCAGGACCTCTTCCTCTTGTTTCTGTGCCAGCTCGAACCACCGAACCACCTCCCAGCCTGCAGTGCTCCCCCCCTGCCCCCATGGTCCACAGCAGCACCCCAGTGCCTCTGATGGATGACCTCATCAAGATTCAGATTTCCATCACCTGGAAGTGATTTGGCCTGTTGGGGTCAGGGGTCAGGCGGGATGAGTGTGCCCCTCTTGTTTGCCAAAATACCAGCTCTACTGTCTGTGGGCACAAGTCCTACCGATGACGTCACTGAGAGCGCATCCTTATTGCAATCCTCGTGGGGCTTTTGTTTTGTTTCGTTTCACTCCCACCAACTCCCCACAGTGTTGGAAACATCCCTAGCAGCCACCTCGGTTCTCCGCAGCTAACTCTCAGGGGCACCCTCCCTCCGCTGCTTTACCAAGCTTCCTATGTGCTTGATGACAGACGCCGTGTATGTGGGGGTAGGGAATGGGAAGAGGGGGCCCAGAAATGTTCAGTCTGCTGTTTTCCGGCATCTTATCCTGTCTCATTTCCCTTTCTCTCTCTGCGTGTGTATGCATGTACAAACACACACACACACACACACACACCTTGGCCCCTTTGACACCGCCCAGGCTGCCTCTGCTGCCCTGGCCTCCTATAACCAGGGGGCCTGGAACCTGCTTGCTGCCTCCTGAGCCTGAGCCTGGGCCACTGAGCACGTCAGGCGGAGCAGCTGGTGGCAGCATGCTGCGCGTTGGCACCACAGCCCTGAGGACGCACAGGGTGTACTTGTCAGCCTGCAACTCATTTGGCTGCACACAGGGTCCTGCGTTGCAAGGTAAACTGCCCCCCCCCCCACACACACTTGACTTCTGCTGCCTAACAGGTGCCAATCTCACCCTCGCCCACTTGTTTGCAGGCACCCTTGGGAAGGCCCTTGACCTTTGCCCTTGTCCTGTCCTAGAGTCCACACTGTACTTTCCAACTAAGCCTGGTGGTCCATTGGACTGCTGTCTTCAGGAAGACGTGCTTCCTGCCCTCAGGAACAAATGCTGAGCCTCCATGGCTCTGGGCCTTTGGGTTGCTCAGGTGGCCACCCAAGGTGCTGAGCCCCCCTCCCCAGGCTACCATACAGAAAAGCAGCTATTCCACCCAGCTGTGTTCACTGATAAAGCAAAATCTTTTTTGACTCTGATGCCTAAGTGCTCCGTTAAAGTAGATGCTTCATGAAGATGCCATCTTCCCTGCGATGATGGGGGCAGGGAGCGCATGGAGGAGGGGGTGGGTGGGGTACTCAGGCATTGAGTCTGGTGAGACCTCAGCATGGTCTCTACATCACTGCCCAATGCTGAGGCAATTCCCTGGAAAATTACCCAGATGATAACGGGTGTTTAGGAGGGAGGGGCCTTAAAAGTTGGGAAAACAGGTCTTGCGTGCAGTAAAGAAGCTCACAGAGCCTCCAGAAGATGATCGTTTCTCAGGGTAGCGAGCATCAGCTTGCCTTCGGGTCTCACACCAAGCAGTCTCCAGGAACAATTGACTTCTTTTCTCTGGTGCACAGGGGGGCTGGGAAACAGAAACTGGCAGAGTGCACCTGTAGGGCCCACAGATGGCAAGGGGGCGAGCCACACCTGCAAGTGGCCGGGCAGGGCTGCTTCTGCCATTGTTTACAATCTCTGCTTTTTTTTTTTTTCTTTTTCTTTTTTTGCATCCAGGGAACTTGACGGTGGCTATTAGGCAAAATGCCTGTTTTGTGGTTCAGGTGAAAATCTTGGACCATTCCTGACATCCCATCATTCATGTTGTCCTGGTCCTTTGTGTGACTGTCGCTTCCATGTCGAGTGCCACCTGAGCCGTGGTAGCTCTGCTGTGCCTTTTTGGGTGGGGGTCTAGCCTAGTCTCCCAGGCTCATAATTTAGCACATGTGCAATGCCTGCCGCTGACAAGGCCCACACAGTATTCCTCATGCTCTGTGCTAACATTTTCTGTATAGGGACTGGCAGAAATGTTTTTAGCAGAGTAAATATAACTAACTTATATTTCCCTTCATGAAGGATAGAAGTAATGTGTATGTCATTTCCAACTGTCATATATAATTTTTGTAAACTGTTCTCTGCAAACAAAAAAATGTAAATATGCTTCTAATAAAAATAACAAGATAATTTGTGTATGTTGTTGTTCTTTCTGGCTGGAGGGGAAAACAGGTGTGCTTCGCATGTCTGCCCAGCAATGGTTTATCCTCTGAGTATGGAGATGGCTCCTCCATCAGGTCAGGCTTTGGGCTTTCTGTTTTAAGTTAAGAGAGGAGGGAGGCCATATTCTCTCTGGCCATTCAATATCATTCTAATCTAAAGCCAAACATTGATTGACAAACACCCCCGGTTTCCATTTAATGCACTGAATTCTTTCCATAACTAAGATGAGGAAGGGAATTTTGGGTAGAGCCAGCTTCAGGCTAATCTCAGGAATGCTGCTGAGTGACACCTGTAGACTCCCAGCCACTGGCTCTGCCACACCTCTTTCCGACTGGCCCTGACTTCTTGCCCTGTCTGCGGTACTTTAAAAGTTTATCAGGAAAGATTTAGCTTGGTGACACATGCAAGGCTCTGGGACCCATCTCTAATTCTAGGAGGACAAATAGAAATCTGGTTTATATTTGTCTGCCCATGCCTCTTAAAATATCACTTGTATTCTTACTCTGGGACCCATAGGTAGAATTCTCGGCAGCTCTGCTTTTGGTTGTCAAAAGATGTGGTCTGTAGTTTTCCTGTCTTAAATTATTTCCCTTCTTTGTGGAGGTGGGCAACAACCCAGAGTTGGCAGCGGGGCTTGTGATTGTCACCAGCGGAGGCTACGGACACTCCATACTGCACCGTTTTCCTCACTTTAAACTTTTATTTTATTATATTTATTTATTTATTTATTGGTTTTCCAAGGCATGGTTTCTCTGTGCAACCTTGGTTGGTCTGGACTCTCTTTGTAGACCTGGCTGGCCTCAATCTCACAGAGATCCGCCTGTCTCTGCCTCCTGAGTGCTGGGATTACATCATTGTACATTTTAAAATATTACTTTGAGAAGGACTTTATATTTGTGGTGGAATACCAAAGGATTTCACAGTACCAGAAACAAACAAAGCAACAACAACCTCTGAGCTCATGCTGTTGGTGTGGAACACAGCATCTCTTGCTTACTGTCTGGGGGGGTGTAAATGAACAGGCATCTTAATGCTTGCCATCAAGGGCCAGAAAAGTCAAGTTCCAAGAATTCAGGAGCCTGGTAAAACCTCCCAGTGCATTAGGGGATGTGGATGACGTGGGCAATGAAATAATCCTATGTTAATTGGCCCCTCATACAACACCCAGTGCCAGAGATACTGGACTGAGTGATTCCTGGACACTGCCCTTAGCGTGTTCACCCTAGCGGAGACAGAGGCTTGGGAAAGCAGAGCATTGGCTGACACTGCCCGGGAGAATCGGGGAACCCTCTAGAAGAGCCACACTGTCTTGGAGGACAAATGGGTATATTCCAAAATAACATGCACTAAGGCTGGCTGGAGCAAATGGCCTAGAAGCATAAGGCCAACCCAGAATGCCAGGCCAAGATAGCCTTTGCCTAAGAGCTACAGAAGAGTGGGAAAGAAGAGCCTGAAACACCTGTACAGGCCCACAGAGCTTTGAGACCTGAAGGAAAGGAAAGATTGCAGGATCCTGAGGCAATTAATGATTAATGAGTTGTTGTTGTTGTTGTTTTAAGCAGAGCCTGGAATGCAGCATACAGAGGCACCATATAGCTGTGGTACCCAACGTGTCCATTAGGTCTGGCTAACAACCATCAAAACAGAACATTGTGTGGCAGCAATGGCATAAAAGGTGGTGGTTCAGACCAGTCCTAGGACCGAGGACAATTAGAGTCTAGGCAAGGGGCTGGAGAGATGGCTCAGTGGCTAAAAGCACTTCCCCCTTTCAGAGGACCTGAGTTTAGTTCTTAGCATCCACATCAATCTAATCCCAGCCCTCAGGAGGAGGCAGAGGAAGGCAGATCTCTTGAGCTCAAGGATAGTCTGGTCTACAGAGTGAGTTCCAGGACAGCCGGGGCTACACAGAGAAGCCCTGTCTTGCAAAAACACACACACAGAGACAGAAAGGGGGGGGGGGCGGGTTTTGCTGGGTAAAATGAACAATTCTACTTGAAGGCGTATGCAGATCACCAACAACGAAGGGCTTGCTGGCCAGGATTCAAGCAGGGATGGGGGCCCATGAGGGGGTTGGTGGTTCACCTTGTATGGGTTCCCAAGCCTAGAAAGAGCAACAGAAATGCAGAGCTGAGCTTTTGACAGGTCTCCAGGCCTATAAGCGCAAGGAGAGGAACCCCAGGCCTGTCGAGCGCATCTGAGTGTGCACGAGTATTTTGCCTGCACGCTTACAAGTGTATCACGTGCGTGCGTGTGTGATGGCCACCAAGGTCGGAAGAGGGCGTCGGATGCCCTGGAACTGGAGTCACTGATGACTGTGAGCCATCGTGTGGGGCCGGGAAATGAACCCAGGTCCCCTTGCAAGAGCAAGAAGTGCTCTTAAACACCGAGCCGTCTCTTCAGCTCTGTGAAGCCATTTCCTGAACTCAAACGGCTGGGGCTGGCGTTTGGTGGTGGAAGTTCATCCAAGCAGGGGAAAGGAAGAGAAGTAGGGGGAGGGGGAGGGACTAGCGGAGAGGGGCGGGGAAAATACAGGCCAATAGGAGTTCTCGATACTGGACTGGCCCCGCCTCACACCACAGTGCTGTGCTCCTCGCTGTGTTCCAGGAGACAGGAGATGACTTGAAAATTTCAGCAGAAAGCTGAAACCAAAAGATTTTTAAAAGAACCAAGTGTCGTAAACTATGATGGTGATAATAGTCAAATCCAGTTTCCAGATTTTACCTTTGTATTTGAAACTTTTCTATACCCAGTTCAAGCTTGAGTTACAACGGGAAGCTTGTAGTGTGAAAGGAAAGCACGGGCCAGGACGGAGTGCGGTCCTATTATGTGCGAGGGAGCTCAGTGGTAGGATGCTGTCCTAGCATGTGTGCAGCCCTGAGTTCTATCCCTGTACTGATTTTTTTTTTCCCCTTAAAGAAAAGCATAGCTCAAGTCGCGTGTTGGTGGCGCACACCTTTAATCCCAGCACTTCGGAGGCAGAGGCAGGTGGATCGCTGTGAGCTCGAGGCCACCCTGGTTTACAAAACAAGTCCAGGACAGCCAAGGCTACACAGAGAAACCCTGTCTCTGGGAGAGAAAAAAATAAATAAATAAAAGAAAAGCATGGCCCAACAATATTCAACTAAACCTACCGTTTGGACCCCCTCTAGTCACTGGGCAGAACAGGCTGCCTATCCGCCTGATGGCATTCGACTACTCCACCTGTGTGGAAGCACACATCAGAGCGAACATATGGTCCTCCCTTTCTAATGAGCAACCTCGGAGGAGGCCGCGTTCCAAGACAGTAGATCTTCCAGCGAGTTCTCTTCCACCTCCTGACCTCAGAGAGCATAGCCCCCTGAGACTTACCAAGAACATGAGGCCCGACCTTCCAGCTGTGGAGGTCTCAGGGTGCCCAGCCCATCAGGATAACAGTCCTTCCCCCCCTCCCCCTCACTAGGTTGCACCTGGGGCTCCCCTGTGACTGCAGATGAGAGAGGCAGTTAAGGAGGGAAGGAAAGAAAAGAGCATGTGGTAGCCGCTGTGTGTGCTTCCCCACTCGTGGTGCAGGACAGAGAACCCAGAGCCTCAGGCACAGGTCCTGTTACTGAGCCCCACCCCCACCCCATCCACTGCAGCCCAGATTCCCTTTCTGTGGCTTTTGTCTTAGCAGTCCCCAGCAGACTCTCTTCAAAAGGCTGCTTTGCGGCTACCAAGGCCACTTTGCCCACAGACACCAAGAGGTAACAGTGCCTGGGAACTGACATCCACCCACCGTGAGATGGGGCTCAGCCAGGGACCCAGTGGAGTGGGAGTTTGAAAGGCAACAAGTCAGGACAAACCCCAAGGCGTGGTCCGCACTCTAAAGCTCCCTGTGGGATCAGGCTGCGGCTGCCCCCACTCCGTGCTCTGTCTTCTCCCTTCCTCTCTGGCTCCAGCTCAGTTTCCAGTCTCTCTTGGGAGAGTTTCCTTAGCAGGTCACCTGCACCCAGCTCTCCGAGGACTACTTAAGACACGTGGAGCTGGTACGTCGAAGGGATGGACTCTGGGTGGGTGGGGTTTTAGAATGGGAGCACGCCGGCCAGGTGGCAGCAGGAGCAGTCACTGATGGTCAGAGGGGCGTGGTCAGGGGGGCGTGGTCAGAGGGGCTCATCACACCTGGATGCTGCGGCAGGAGTATAAATGCCTTATGGTAAAGTAGACTTTGCTGTGGCTGGAAGGCGTCCCTCTGGCTTGTGCACAGGAAGCAGCGAATTAAAGGACTACAGAGTTAATTCGCTGTTGTGGGGTATTATTGGTTTTATTTTTTATTTTTTGCAAGAGAGAAAACAAAACAAAACCGGCTCAGGTGAGACAATCACCAATTTAAGGCAAGCTGTAGAACTGAAAAGGCCTCCTCAGCAGTTTTAAAAAGACTGCCGTGAATATAGTAATCCCACTTTGGTATTGACCCAAAAGAGTTGACATCAGTTTGTCAAAACGGTGTCCACACTCTTACGCTTATCACATTTCTTCCACAATAGGAGCCAACATACGTGCCCATCAATAGATAGATGGAGAGAGAAAAGGCGGTCTGGATACACAATGGAATACTATTCAGCCCTGAAAAGGGAGAGAGTCCCTCAACATAGATGGGATTGCTGAGATAGGTATCCAAAAACAAATGCTGCATATTCTTTTGTGGGTGGGATCTACAACAGACCTGGGAAAGAGGACACTGGAGAGATGACGGCCAAAGAGTACAAATCCATTGGGAGGAAGAGACACTGCCTCTTTGCCTCTTTATCTTCTCTCTCCTCTCTGTCCTTTTGCACAGCCTGCTGAGCAGGGTCACAGGTAGAGGACCAGCCATGGCTGGAGCATGTGGTCAGCTAGCAGCAGCTGTTTGAGGTAACCTGAATCTGTGTTCCCAGATCATGATCACTCATGTTTAGTTCCAGAATAACCTGTTTCTTATTCCCTTTGAAATGAGAGCTGGGGGCTGGGGATTTAGCTCAGCTCTGAGGGTGGGGGGAGGGGGAGTGAAAAGGAAGAGGAGAGAGACAGACAGAGAGAGAGAGAGAGAGACAGAGAGAGAGAGAGAGAAATGAGAAATGCCAGTTTTGGGTCAAATGTATTTTATTTGTTGCTATTGTAAATGGGACACCTCCTACTATTTATGTCTCAACAAGCTTATTATTGATGTATGTCATTTTGATATGTTAGGCTTTTTGTTTTGTTTTGTTTGTTTTACTTTGTGGTTTTTGTTCTTTCAGGACAGGGTTTCTTTTGTAGCCTTGGTTATCTTGGAACTGGCTCTGCAGACCAGGCTGGCCTCGAACTCACATAGATCTGCCTCCCTTGCCTCCTGTTTGCTGGGGTTAAGGGTGCACCACTACCACCTGGCTATATGTTGCTTTGATTCCTGGTACTTTGATGTCTGTGTTTACCAGGTCTAAAAAGTTTTTAATAATTTTTTTGTTTTGTTTTGTTTTGTTTGAGATGGGGTCTCACTGTATAGCTTTGGCTGGCATGGAACTCACTATATAGACCAGGCTAGCCTCAAAGTCAGGCCTGTCTGTATGTACCACCATGCACTGCTAGATTTTATTTTTATAAAAAAGAATGACTGATGCCTTTTACTGATGAGCCATTTTCCTGGCTCTTGGAGTCTTTACTGTCATTTAAGTATAAGATCATGTTTGATAATCGGGCCTGGAGAGCTGGCTCAGCAGTTAAAGGCTCTCAACCAAGAAGGAACCCGGGAGCATTAGATTTTCCTCCTCTCCTGTATTAATAAGAGTTGAGAGAATGGATGCTCATCGCTCACTTCCGGTTTTAGAGGGACCACTCCCAGCCTTCCTCCATTAGGCATGATGCTGGGTTAGGTTTTATGCCAATAGCCTTGCTTATGTTGAGGAGTGTTCCTTCTGCTCCTGCTTTCTGTAAAGATTTTCTCACAAACAGGTGATGGGCTTTGTTGAAGGCCTTTTCTGCAACTGCTGAGATGCTATGACTTGTGTCCCATGAGTCATATCATGGGACATAATGCTGGATTACATTTATCAATTTATGTGTGTTAAACCACCCTTATGTCCCTGGAATGAAACCAACACAGTTATAGTAAATGATCTTTTTAATGTGTCATGAAATTCAGCTGGAAAGTATTTTGAAAATATATTTTCTATTGTGTGATGGTTATTTTTGGCTGCATGTATGTCTGTGGCCCATGTGGATGCCTGGTGCCGATGGATGCCAGAAAATACATTATGTCCCCCGAACTGGAGTCACAAATGGCAAGAGCCCACATAGGTCCTGAGAGTCAAAGCTGGATCCTCAGAGCCATCTCTCCAGCCCCCTACACTTGCAGGTATTTTATTGAGAACTTTTGTGGTAATGTTCACCACGGACATTTGTCTTAGGTTTGTGTTGTATATGTGCCTACATTTAGTTTGGTTTATTTTGGGTTTGTTTGTTTGTTTTGAGACAGGGTTTCTCTGTGTAGTCTTGGCTGTCTTGGGCTTGCTTTGTAGACCAGGCTGGCCTGGTTCCCCCTGCCTCTGCCTTCGAGTGCTGGGATTAAAGGTGTGAGCCTGGCGGCGCCTACATTGAGAACATTCTTTCTTATGTTTGTATTTTTAAGTGTTTCCCTCCCACCCCCTTTTTTTTTTCTTCATCCACTTTCAGAGTTTCAGGCCATCCACTGACTAGGGAAAGAGCTTGAATCAGAAACACAAACCCCTTTTCAAAACTGAGAGGAAAAACAAACAAACAAACAAACTTGGAATAAACTTAACCAAGGAAGTGAAAGACCTCTGTAATAAAACTTCGGTTAGCGGAAAAAAAACCAACAACAAACAAACCTAGAGGGGAAAAAATTGAAAAACACATTGAAAGACAGACCTCCTGTTCCATGAACACTGATTAGAATTATTAATATTTTGAAACCAGGAGAGGCAGAGGCAGAGGCAGGTGGATCTCTGTGAGTTTGAGGCTGGCCTGGTCTACAAAGTGAGTCCTGGGACAGCCAGGGTAACACAGAGAAACCCTGTCTTGAAAAACAAACAAACAAACAAACAAACAAACAAACAAACCCAAAAAAGTGTTTCCTGTTGTGCTTTGTGATCTTTGTATTTTACTTTGCTATGTAAGTACAGATTCTTGTTGGTATGTACCTTTCCCCCGCCCCCGCCCCCTAGACATGGTTTCTCCAGAGCGCTGGGATCACAGACGTGTGCCACAACACCCGGCTCTTCTGAGAGCTCTTACTCTCAAGTTTACTTCCCGCAGAGTCCAGCACACTGTGTCTGCCATCTTCCATTCCTCTGTGAGATAATCTCTCCTTTATTTCTTCTACTTTTGGCCTAGAGACTACATTAATCAGACACAACCATAGCCACCCATGCTTGCTTTTGTCTTCCATACGTATGTGAATTTCAAAATTACATTTATTTATCTGTGTGTGTGTTCCAGTGTGCGTTTCTCTTGTGATAAAGCATTTGGACCTGAATCAACTTGATGAAGAAAGTGTTTATTCCACTTACAGATTACAGTCCGTCATCAAAGAAGGCCCAGGTGGGAACTCAAAGCAGGAACCTGCAGGCAGGAACTGAAGGAGAAGCCATGGAAAAACACTGCTTACTGGCTTGCTCTTCGTGGCGTGTTTAGCCCACTTCTTTTTAAAAAATATGTATGTATGTATGTATGTATGTATGTATGTATGTATGTATGTATGATGTATACAGTGCTCTGCCTGCATGGCAGAAGAGGGCATTAGATCACATTATAGATGGTTGTGAGGCACCATGTAGTTGCTGAGAATTGAACTCGGGACCTCTGGAAGAACAATCAGTGCTCTTAACTGCTGAGCCATCTCTCCAGCCTCTTAGCCCACGGCCCACTTTCTTATTCAATCCAGAACCAGTGCCATCCAGGACCTGAGATGGCACTGCCCACAGTGGGCTGCACCTGCCCACATCAACTATTCATTAAGAAAATACCCCCCATAGACTTGCCTACGTGCCAATCTGATGGAGGCAGATCTTCTATTGCGGTTCCCTTTCCCTAGGTGACTATAGTTTGTGTTAACAAAACTGTCACTGTGTGTGTGTGTGTGTGTGTGTGTGTGTGCGCGCGCGCGCGTGTTACAGCTCAGATGTTGAGGTCAGAGGACAGTTTTCAGGAGTAGATTCTCTCCTTCTATTATGTGGGTCCCAAGGATTGAACTCAGGTCATCAATCTTGGTTGCAAGTGCTTTTACACACTGAGTCATCTTGCCAGGTCTGAATTGATAATTATTATTTTTTAAAAGCCATTGATGACTTAGAGGTAGGTCTTGCCAGGTCTGAATTGATAATTATTATTTTTTAAAAGCCATTGATGACTTAGAGGTAGGTTTGCAAATCTCTGTTGGGACTTTGGTCATCTCCGTATTCTCAGAGTTGGTAGCTGCTCAGTTACCATGTCTGGGAGGTGGCATTGTGTGGTCTCTTTCTGGTGTCCGTGTTCATTCTGTGTTCTGTTGTTTTGGGAATCTCCCTCCATTGTATCTGGTGACCTCACTGAAAAGCCTTCTTTTGAGGGGGCTAAATCTCCAGGAACAGTCAGAGAAGGAAAAGCAAACTACTCTAACAGCAATAACACCCAACACAATCAGCTACAGAAATGCAAGCAATTGTTGTCAGTTGACGACAATGAATGATTGTAGGTCAGAAAATGGCAAAAAGAATGTGGTGTGTGCTACAGACACACACACACACACACACACACACACACACACACACACACACACTGCTAGTTATCAGAATCAAGTTTACAGCCAGGCATGGTGGTGCACGCCTTTAATCCCAGCACTTGGGAGGCAGAGGCAGGTGGATAGCTGTGAGTTAGAGGCCAGCCTGGTCTACAAAGCAAGTCCAGGACAGCCAAGGCTACACAGAGAAACCCTATCTCAAACAAAAACAACACAACAAAAAGAAAGAAAATCAATCTAGTTACTAGAATAAAATATAGAAAAATACTACTATATAAAAAAGGAAAGAAGCTGGGCATGGTGTGGCACGCCTTTAATCCCAGAACTCCGGAGGCAGAGGCAGGTGGATCTCTGTGAGTTCAAGGCCAGCCTGGTCTACAAAGCGAGTCTAGGACAGCCAAGGCTACACAGAGAAACCCTATCTCAAACAAAAACAACACAACAAAAAGAAAGAAAATCAATCTAGTTACTAGAATAAAATATAGAAAAATACTACTATATAAAAAAGGAAAGAAGCTGGGCATGGTGTGGCACGCCTTTAATCCCAGAACTCCGGAGGCAGAGGCAGGTGGATCTCTGTGAGTTCAAGGCCAGCCTGGTCTACAAAGCGAGTCTAGGACAGCCAGGGCTACACAGAGAAACCCTGTCTGGGAAAAAAAAAAAAGACAAAAAAGGAAAGAAAAAAAGAGAAGGGGAATGAAAAAAATCCAATTAGAGATTTAAAAAGCAGATGAGAAAGAGTAAGAGAAAGTGGCTGGAAGGTTAGCTCAGCGGTGAAGAGCACAGGCTGCCTGGCTACTCTTACAGAAGACCTGGCTTTGTTTCTGGCACTCTCAGCTTCTCACAATCATCTGTAGCTCCTGTTCCAGAGGATCTGGCATTCTCTTTTGGCCTCTGGGGGCACTCCACATACCATACGTAGATGCAGGGAAACACTTATGCACATAAATCATCCCTCCCTCCTCCAACAGGGTTTCTCTGTGTAGCCTTGGCTGTTCTGGACTCACTTTGTAGACCAGGCTGGCCTCAAACTCACAGCAATTCACCAGCCTCTGCCTCCCTGAGTGCTGGGATTACAGGCATGGGCCACTGTGCCCAGCTAATTAATCTTAAAAAAGAAATGGAGAAAAAGGTTCAGTGAAAGATTTTAAAAAGAGAAGTTGAGAGATTGGAGAGATGGCTCAGTGGTTAAGAGCACTGTCTGCTCTTCTAGAGGTCCTGAGTTCAATTCCCAGCAACCACATGGTGGCTCACAGCCATCTATAATGTGATCTGATGCCCTTTTCTAGCCTGCAGGTGTATATGCAGGCAGAGCATTTGTATACATAATAAATAAAAAGAGAAATTCAGAGGATTAAAAATTAAACATTAAAAGATGAGGCAATCCAGGACAGCCAGGGCTACACAGAGAGAAGCCCTGTCCAAAAAACAAAGATGTAAAAGAAAAAAAAAAGTCTAATTATTTAACCAAACAGGTGTAGCATTTTTGTTGGTTTGTTTTCAAGACAGGCTTTCTGTGTAGCCTCAACCGTCTTGGATTTGCTTTGTAAGCCAGGCTGGCCTTGAGTGTTCAGGAATCCACGCACTTCTCCTCCCCAAGTGTTGGGCCTACAGATGTGCTCGACCATGCCTGGCTGAGGAATGGTCTTTTATTATTATTTTTTTGACATGATTCAAATCCTTTTATTATTTATTTATTAATTAAATTTTATTAATTTATTCGGATTACATCTCAGTTGTTATCCCATCCCTTGTATCCTCCCATTCCTCCCTCCCTCCCGCTTTCACCCTACTCCCCTCCCCTAGGTCTATGACCGAGGGGGACCTCCTCCCCCACTTTATGATCATAGGCTCTCAAGTCTCCTCTTGGTAGTCTGCTTATCCTTTCTCTGAGTGCCATCAGGCCTCCCCACCACAGGGAAGTGGTCAAATATGGGGCACCAGAATTCATGTCAGAGTCAGTCCTTGCTCTCTACTTGACTGTGGAGAATGTCCTGTCCATTGGCTAGATCTGGGTAGGGGTTCAATGTTTACTGCATGTGTTGTCCTTGGTTGGTGCAGTAGTTTGAGGGGAAGCCCTGGGCCCAGATCTACCTGTTATGATGTTCTTCTTGTAGGTTTCTAGGACCCTCTGGATCCTTCTATTTCCCCATTCTCCCATACTTCTCTCACCTAGAGTCCCAGTAGGATGTCCTCACATCTATCCCAATCTTCTGGTAAGTAAAGACTTTCATGGGACATCCCTTTTGGGCTAGTGCCCAATTGTGAGTATATACCATGTGAGTCTTTCTGCTTCTGGGTTAACTCACTCAGTATGATGATTTCTAGTTCCATCCGTTCCTCATTTTTAATAGCTGAGTAGTATTCCATAGTGTAAATGTACCACAGTTTCTTTATCCATTTTTCAACTGAGGGACACCTAGGCTGTTTCCAGGTTCTGGCTATTATGAATAAGGTCGATATGAACATGGTTGAGCATATGTCCTTGTTGTGTGCTGGAGCATCTTCTGGGTATATTCCAAGGAGTGGAATAGCTGGGTCTTGAGGAAGCCCTATTCCCAGGTTTCTGAGATACGCCAGATAGATTTCCAAAGTGGTTGTACAAGTTTGCAAGGAAAGGGCTTTTTAAGATGGCTCCTGGACACTACACTTGGTTACTTACTTGCTGGGAAGAGCAAACGTCCCTGGCACCGCGAACTGTGCAGATTCGGGGCCCTTGTCTCGTTAGGCTGCATTTCAGCGTGGTGCTGAGACTTGTGCTGTTCTGTCTCTCCCCATTCCTTTTGCTTGCACTGCTGAGCTGTGCTGCGCCATGCTGTGTGCTTGGCACTGGCTCACTCGCTTACACTCCGTTCCTTTCACCAAAGGCTTTTGAGTTTTTCTCAGGTCTGTTTTTACAAGTAAACTTCAGTACCTACTCATCTCATCTATCTAAATCTTTTTGCGTGCGTGTGTGCATGAGTGTGTGTGCATGTGTGTGTGTGTGCATGGTGTGTGCATGCATATGTGTGTGTGCATGGTGTGTGTGTGTGCATGCATATATGTGTGTGTGTGACAGAATCTCTCTACGTAACCCTGGCAGTCCTAGAACTTGTTAAATAGACCAGGCTTGCCTGGGGCTTACAGAGATCTATCTGCTTCTGCCTTCTAAGCGCTGCAATTAAAGGTGTGTACAACCACACCTGGCTAAATCATTTTTTTCTCCAACTCCGTATTTTTCTGCAAAGAATTTCATCCTATTTTTTTTCTTACATCAAGTACACTGAGACAAAACTATTATATATTTCTTGTTTCAAAGTCTTTTTTTTTTTGTTTTTTTTGAGACAGGGTTTCTCTGTGTAGCCTTGGCTATCCTGGACTCACTTTGTAGACCAGGCTGGCCTCGAACTCACAGCGATCCACCTGCCTCTGCCTCCCGAGTGCTGGGATTAAAGGTGTGCGCCACCACGCCTGGCTATGTCTTTTTTTTTTTTTTATTACCACCTCATCACACTTCTCTCCTGAGTGTTGCCATACTTCTTACCTTGTATATGATCATAGACTTTAAGAGAACCTTCTGGATTAAAGTGTGAATACAATTATTAAACACAATTGGTCAAATAAGCACATTAATATCTGAAGTACAGATTTTACTACAATTACATCTTTTAAATACATAATTTGTTAAGCTTATTTGCATAACATTTCTGCACATGAATGTCACTTGCTGCTGCTGCTAGAATTTACATTATTTTTTTTTCTGTTAATAGTAAGAAAACCTGTTCACACATGAGTGTAATTTGTCTCACAGCCATATTATGAGACCTCTTGGAATTTTTTTTTTTCTTTTTTCAGGCTGACACAGGTTTCTCTGTGTAACAGCCCTGCCTGACCTGTTCTCACTTTGTAGACCAGGCTGGCCTTGAACTCACAGAGAACTACCTGTCTCTGCCTCCCAAGTGCTGGGATTAAAGGCATGTGCCACCACGCCCACCTGTGTGTGATGATTTTGTGTGTGTGTGTGTGATGATTTTTAAAACAATGAAAATAGTGCTGTAGGCTAAAAAACCACATGGGAGGTTCATATTCATCATGTGACACCCTACACGCTATACCTATTTGACAGGGGCTGGGATCTTCCAGGTCTTAGCTGGCTGTTACACTGGGGAACTCCAATGAACTAGTAGTTCAGTATTCACAGAACTTCCCACACTCACTATGAGCTTTGACATATGACTTGCTTTGGCCAATGGGGCAATCAGAGCTTTTGCGAGCCACCCTCCAGAGGCTTGATAAGTAGCCAGTGGAAAAGGGAGGCCCCAGAGGATAAGAAATCATTATCATTCTGAATGTGTTCCCAGCTGATTACAGCCCCATGTGTAACCTCAGCTTAGCTTAGCTTACATCACATTAGTCTGGATGAACTTGGTTAACTTACACAATTGTAAAAACAAATACATAAATAATAAACCATTGTTATTTTACTCCACCAAGCTTTGGAACAGTTTGTTACGTTGCAATAGGTGACTGAAACAGAAGTTATTTAACCTAACCTCCTCAGTATATTACTGACTGGGAAGAGAGTCTGGCGAACCCCAGACAGCAAGGTGATGGCAGTAACTCTAATGCTGGGCTTTCCCCAGCTGCTCTTCTTTCAGTCTTTTGGTGAAAAGCCACCAGTTAAAGAACATAACATTTCAAACTCTAACTGCTGGGGATTTCTACTGTGATTTGGATGGCTACAGATTACTGTAACACGTTGATCTTTGGAAACGGAAAGAGTTCTAAGTCTTGGGACAGAGAATTGAAGAAGACCTGAGAAGCAGGCTCTGACACTGTGAAGGGAGCCATGTACAACCAGCCAGGCCCTTGAGATACTTGCTAATAGCCAGAGCCTGGCCCTCACAGCCAGGTGTCCCGTCAAACACAAACAGCTGCACAGGCCATCAACAGCCGACGAGGCCATTCTGGGGCAGTATCTTATGGATCAAGGAAAAAGCAAGTCCACCCCATAATCATTTGTGAACACAGATAAACACATGAGCACTGGCCAAGCCACACGCACAGCTACAAGACTAAAGGCTTGAAGCTGGCTAGGATGAGGGGCTGCCACTGAACAGTGCATTAGCTGCAATCCGATACAACTTCCTAGAGTTAAGTCCGAGGCGTTCGACCTTATTACTCCCCCACTTCCTGACAGTACCCGCTCCACAGCCTCTTCAAATCCTTTTCTACATTATCTACAAGGTCTCTTACTGAGATGCCCATGATTCGTCATGATGTATGTTCTCTTCCGCTTCAGCTAGAAATAAACGCATCTTGTTCAACTATCAGCGTGTTCCTGGGGGATTTTGGTTGGAGGGTACTGACAGCCTCGGAGGTCACAGAGGCGGAATTCACTGGAAGTCTCCAGGTGTGTTCCTTCATAGTATCTCTAACTCTCGGTTAATGTCTGCGGTCTTTCCATTAGAATTAAGCTTCACGAGAACAGAAATCTCGCCTGTCATGTTCGAAGTTGATTCCCAGTGCTTAGGGGCAGTACTTAGTAAAAAACTGAATGCTTAAAAAAAAATGTCCTCAGAATGAACAGCTTCTTTGGCTCGGCTCCTCCCAGTCAGTGTAGCAGATCTCCATCCTCCTGTTTCCAACTCAGTCTCCAAACTCTTCCTCTTGAGATGTCCATCTTTCCTTGGCTGGGTCCTGGGGCTCGCGGGGCCCCCCTCCCACACCTGCCAGTGCACTTGGGACCCATCTGTCTCAACCGTTCGTCCCTACCAAACGCAACACACACGGAGGAGCGGCTCAGCCACCTAGCCGACAAGTGGGCACTGCAGACACCCACTGCGCATGTGCGGAAGTCGGTCGTACCCGCAAAGATCTCAGAGGAGTGAGGAGTTGCCTCGGAGTTTCCGTCCGGGTCTGGGAAGCCCCGGGCTGCCAGGAAGTCAGGAACGACTAGCCGGAAAGAGACCTCGCGCGCGAGGATTTCTGGGACAAGTAGTCGCGGCACTCTCTAGGCTCTGCTCCGAGCAAGCCCTAGATTCTCCAGGTCTGCACGTCCCGCACGCCCAGCCCTGCGCTCCTCTAGGCGCACTGTCCAGCGGCGGGCCCCAGACAGGAGTGGGCCGGGTGGCTTCTTGCTCCCACAAGGCCGAGCGGGCCGCGGCGGCTACCGGGAGTTGTAGTTCCCGCTGTGCGTCCTGCGTCCGCCGTGGGGGAGGGCGGAGCTGCCGGCGGCCCGGGCGGGCTGGCAGCTAGAGTGGGTGCGAGAGCTGCCTCCACCGCCGCCGCTGCCACCGCCTCCTCCGCCCGGGCCGTTCGCTGCTGTGCGGGGAGAGCGAGGCGGGGCCGCCGGGGCCGCCATGGAGCCCGACTCGGTGATTGAAGACAAGACCATCGAGCTTATGGTGAGTGAGGCCCGCTGGCTCTCGGTTCTTCCGGCCGGCCGGTGGCCCGGGGGCCTGCCCACCTCGGCGTCCGCGCCAGGCCGGCCCTTGCTCCCCGCCGCCCGAGCCCGGCCGGTCCCCTGCTATGGCTCGTTGCTGACGCCTCGCGCTCTTGGACCGGCCCGGCCTCCGCTCCACCTCCCCCCCCCCCATCTTAACCCCCCCTCCCCGAGGTCCGGCCAGTCTCCGGCGCCCCTGCCTCGCTCCTCCCGGAGCCTCTGCTCACTCTCGCCTTGCCTTCGCACTCTCATTTTGGAAAGGGATTTCTTTTCACTTCCCTGGATTCCTCTGGCCAGGGCCGCAACGCGCTTCCCAGCCGCGCTCGAGCTGAGGCTGATGGTGGTGGGAGGGAGTCCGAGACCAGTTGGGGCTTCTTCGGCCTCCGTAACCTGGCGCGGGGGAGTGGGGGTGGGTCTCAGCACCCTCTACCCAAGCCATGGCTGTGTGGATTGCCGGATAGGCCCCACAGGGCTGGCATGTTGGGGGTGCCCTCGAGTCTGAGGCTGTGCGGGATAAGGGGCCTCTTTTCCGGGCCCCTGTGGTGTCAGGCTTCTTGGACAAAGGGTTTCCTACCCTGCAGTGAAGGATGTTTGTATACCAAGGCCCTAGGTACTCTGAATTCCATCCCCCAGGAGAGGGAAACCATAACTTTATCATTTGGGAAATGAGAAGGGAGGGGGAAAAGGTCGCCCTCATCACTGCCACCGCTCTTTTAGTAATAATAATAATGATAATAATGATGATGATGATGATAGTAATAATAATAGTTTGTGCGTAAGGGGAATTCTTTGCTCACGGAGAAGTAGCGATCCCTTTACTGTTAAAAACCATTGGTAGGTTTCCCCGGACACCCCTAACCCGTTTCTGACCTTCGATTTGGTGCTAGAAGGGTTTTTGGGAACGAGACTGTGAGTGAGTGGCTGGGAAAGTGAAGACTTTGCTCATTGGTGGAAGAAATAAGATATGGTTGGTATTACCTACCTGCCAGTGCAAACGTGAGGCAAATCTAGCTGGGCCTAGGAGAGTTCGGAGGAAATCAGCCTCTGCGAATGGACATAGAAAGGGCTTCTTCCTGTGAAAACCTTGACAGTTTCTTTGTATCTCTGCTTATACAGTAACAACTAGTATCTGCTCCACCGTATGGAGGCAACTACCTGACTTAGCTAAGCGTTTTCCTCGTCAGATTTTCTCCAGTGTGAAGTGCTTAATTGAGTCAGTGATTCCGCTGGGTAGGGTTGGTGACATCAGAGCCGCTTCCCCCATTTAATGCTATAAATAATAAATGGTGATACTGAAAGTCTGTTGGATAGTCTCATGGTTTCTGTGGATGATGTTATCCAGGGAGTTGAGGTCCATGTCTTCAGATGGAAGTATACTAGCATCAAACAGATACAGAGTAGTCTCATGTCTGCTGGCCTCTGACTGGACTTGTTGAAAATTAGTGGCAAAAACCTTCTGGTAGAGAGAGAGAGAGTGTGTGTGTGTGTGTGTGTGTGTGTGTTTTCAAAGGATTCTGTCATTTGATCTTGAGGTACTGAGGCATTTTTCCTTTTCAGCATTAAATTGTTGGCTATGATAGTTTGGGAAACTTCCATAGTGGTTTATTTTAACAAGCTATCTTTAAACAATTGTTATTTATGTATTATTCTGAATGAGCACAAGCACCACAGTGGGCATGTGGAGGTCAGAGGACGACTTTGTAGAGTCATTTCTCTCTTGTCTTTACCGGGGTTCTGGGAGTTGAACTCATGTTGTCAGGCTTATAAAGTCAAGTGCTTTTGGCTGAGCCATCTTGCTCTGTTTTGATAGTGTCTTCATATAAGGTCCATCTTCTTAAAGATAAACAATGTGTCTGCTTTCATTGTGACTAGTGCTTCATACTGAAACACATTCATTTAAAACAACCAAAATGTCTTCTTTTTCAAAAGAGAAGAAATTCAGTGTAACTAACCCCAGGCTGGTCTTTTATTATATGACTAAGGAAAGATTCTGGCCCACATTTACTGGTTTTCTAAGCTTATTACTAAAAAAAGTTTTGTTTTGAGTGCTGGGGTGCACCTCAGCGGGAGAGCACATGAAGAGCACTTGTGCTCTTTAGACTCTGTGTGATAGTGTTTGCTATTAAGCTGAAGAGATGTCAGTCAACTAAAACATAAGTTGGGGTTTAATGTAGGATTCTTTGTTTTTTGTTTCTTTCTTTGATTTTTGTTTTGTTTGTTTGTTTTTTTGAGACAGGGTTTCTCTGTGTAACCTTCGCTGTCTTGGACTCTCTTTGTAGACCAGCCTGGTCTTGAACTCTCAGAGATTCACTTGCCTCTGCCCCCCAAGTGCTGGGATTAAAGATGTGCACCACCATGCTCGGCTAATGTAGGATTCTTAGAAATGTAATAATAAAGGGCTGGAGAAGTGTTTGCCTTGCATATGTGAGGCCATAGGTTCAATCCCCAGCAGTGTTAAAAAAAAAAAAATTACCAAGACATACATTTTTGCTGGGTGAGGTGGCACATGCCTTTAATCCCAGCACTTGGGAGGCAGAGGCAGGTGGATCTCTGAATTCAAGCCCATCTTGGCCTACAAAGTGAGTCCAGGACAGCCAAGGCTACACAGAGAAACCCTATCTTGAAAAACCAAAACCAAAACCAAACCAAACCAAAAAGTAATAATAAAAAAAATGGCAGTCATGGTGGCACATGCCTTTTATCCCAGTACTTGGGAAGCAGAGACAGGTGAATCTCTGTAAGCTTGAGGCCAGCCTGGTCTACAAAATGAGTTCTAAGGCCAGCTAGGGCTCCACAGAAAAAACCCTGTCTCAAAAAAACCTAAAAAACAAACAAACGAACAAACAAATTATAGTGATTAGTCTTGTATTCTAGATCTGATTTATGTGTCTGTGCCTAGATCCTGTTACTTGAGACATTTATAAACTCTGTAGCTACAGTTTTTCCAAATAGTTGATATCTGCTTTTCTTTTCTTTTTTTTTCTGAGACAGGGTCTCTCTGTGTAGCCTTGGCTGTCCTAGACTCACTTTGTAGACCAGGCAGGCCTGGAACTCACAGCAGTCCACCCGCCTCCGCCTCTCGAGTGCTGGGATTAAAGGCATGCGCCACCACGCCCGACTGATATCTGCTTTTCTTTATGATCTGTTTCATTTATAATCAAGATACCTCTTTGTTGCATATTTTCTGTTTTGTTTTTTGTTTTTGTTTTTTTGAGACAGGGTTTCTCCATGGAATAGCCCTGGCTGTTCTGGAACTTGCTCTGTAGACCAGGCAGGCCTGGAACTCACAGTGATCCACCTGCCTCTGCCTCCTGAGTGCTGGGATTAAAGGCGTGTGCCACCATTGCCCCTATTGTTGCACATTTTAAAATACTACTTTGAGAATGACTTTGTATTTGTTGTGGAATACCAATAGTGGAGACCACACCTGTAGTTCATTACAGCACGCACTTTGCTTGAGTTCGTCCCACCTGACCTGGGGGATGATGGTTGGAGGAGGAAGATGGTGGTAGCAGAATAGTTAAGGTTTAAGATTCAGATCCCTCCTGTGTGGCTAACTGAGGCCCAGGTGAGCCACAGGTCCTTCGTGGGACTCTGACTTTCCTAGAGACCTCATAAGTACTCTCCCCCGCCCCCCCTCCACTCTCTTCTCTTTTCTCTCTCTCTCCTCACTCCTCTCTTTACTCCTCCCTCTTCTTACCCATCTCCCTCCTCTCTTCTTAATGCACTCTCCCTTTCTCCAGATCCCTATCATTTTCTAGGGTCTCATGGAACCCAGGCTGGCCTAGAACTTTGTAGCTGAAGGTGGCCTTGAACTCCCAATCTTCTTGTTTCTACCTTGCAAGTGTTGGGGTTATGGGCTTGTGGCACCATCCTTGACAAGGTGGTAAATGAACTTTTTGTTTTTCAAGACTGGATTTGTAGACCAGGCTGGCCTCAAACTCACAGTGATCCACCTGCTTCTGCCTCCCAAGTGCTGGGATTAAAGGTGTTCGCCACCACACCCGGCTGGTAAATGAACTCTTGATTGAGACAATGATTTTATATCTGCTGATAGTGAACAATTTAATTGCCATGTGACTTTCATGGCTTTATATTGGCACAGTGCTAGGCCAGCTTTATGGACCTGTTTTCTAGACTTCTTTGTAACAATCAGCTTTATTATGATGAGATATAACAGCAGTGATCCATTTTAGAAACATTCAGAGTTCACCATGCTGTGTGTCTGGTTTGGTGGATTTCACTGGAAAGAAAGCAAACTGCATTATGCATCACACTGAGTTGGTAGTATGAGGTGATGATGTGAAGGCATTCCTTAGGAAGCACTCAAGAGCTGCAGATTGACGGATGGCTGTTCCTCCCGTGAAAAGATAGCAAAATGCTGCTAACACTTTAAGGATACAGGCCAACAGGCAAGGAAACCAGCCACCAAGACTGACTACCTAAACTTCATTCCCTAGGACTCACATAGATGAAGAAGAGAAGAAATCTCTGGAAATTCCTCCCACCCTTACCTTGGCATGCACTTTTTTTTTCTTTCTTTCTCTCTTTCTTTTTTTTTTTTTTTCAAGACAGGGTTTCTCTGTGTAACAGCCTTGGCTGTCCTAGACTCACTTTGCAGACCAGGCTGGTCTTGATCTCACAGCAATCCGTCTGCCTCCACCTCCCAAGTGCTGGAATTAAAGGCATGTGCCACCATGCCCAGCTAGCATGTAATTTTAAAGAAGTTTAAGGATGCCAGGCTGTTCGTGGTGGCACGCTCCTTTAATCCCAGCACTCAGGAGATAGAGGCAGGTGGATTGCTGTGAGTTTGAGGCCAGCCTCGTCTACAAAGTGAGTCAAGGACAGCCAAGGCTACACAGAGAAACCCTGTTTAAGGATGATAATTCTGTCTCATGGGTGTGAACAAAACTAGCTAGTTACACTTCTACTGAGTTATTAGTTCCTGAAAGATTCCCCTCTGCTAAATGACCTTAAGTGAGTCATTTCCTTTAATCTCTTAAGTGGATGAAGTAATAAAGACTAAAATATAGTGGTCCTTATTAAGGAGGTGCAATATAAATGTTATTTTTAGAGCTATTGAGGTATAGGCAGGCTGCGGAACTAAGGAGATGAAAGAAACTGTTAAGGTAAATGATTGGTTTCCCCTCCTCCCTTCCTGTCTTTGGCTTAGAGAAGCAAGTAGGATTGTGTAGTGAATCTGTCAAGAAGTTGATGTCTGCACCCATCCCCTCATCGCTCTCTGGTGGCTCTAACTCACTAACTGTGCATAAATAGATGCGGGTTTCAGCAGGGCCCAAATAAAATAAACCACATGTGTTTATAGACTCTGACCTGTTTAAAGAGGCCATGGCTCAAATATGTAATCTGTGTGAGAATTTGCAGTAGGCTGGATGTCCTTCAGATTGGACAAGGATGGCCCTGACTGCTCTGGACTGTCCATTAAGTAGAGAACTAACTCAGAATACTCACCAGGTCAGTGACCCAGAGTCTTAGACCCACACATGCATGTTTTTTGGCTGTGCTGTGGGAGCTGTGAGGTGCAGTGCTCTTCGTACGCACCCTGCCATCCTGGGGAGGAAGCGTGTCCCGGCCTTCTGGCTCTGCGTCCCATTCCTCTTCAGTCTCTTTCTGCCCTGCACTTCTTTGTCCCTTTTGAATCTGCCTTTCTTTGCCCTCTGCTCCTGCTTTCTTCTCTTGTGTCCTCCAGTGGAGTTGGGGATCATGGGCCTGCATGCTTTGCTCACACTGTTCCCGGTGTCAGCAGGGGTATAAACTGCCTCGAGGACATTTATTGGAGACGGCTGTTTACTAAAGGTCTTCATCCGTGAGCAGCCTCTGGCTACATTGGCCTTCATTGCCTCCCAGCAATCTTCTCTTTCTCTTCTGCCCAGGAAACATAATAGAGGCCACGTGTTTGCTGTCAGTTTGGGTGGTGGTGGTGGATATCTTCTTTACTTGCATAGCACTACCTCTGTGAACAACCCTTAAATGAATCCCGACATTTGAATTATCTAGTACTTAGCAGAGTCTGTGCTTATGCTGTAGTTACCTGTTTGTGCCCCCCATTAAGGGCGAAGGTCTTCATAGGAGTCTTCACCTTCTTCCCTTCCTCTGGCCACAGCTCCTTCACACAGCAAGTGGCTCCTGTAATAGCGCTTTACTTAGTGGTGGACTACTCTCTGTATCTCAGCCATCTTCTTGTCTGGGAAACTTTACCTGTTCCCGAGTCTCATAGTCGTAACTTTATGGAGTCTTAGCGTCATTGCAGAGTTGCAGTTGTGTCTAAACACCTGCACCAGAAGCTGCAGCTAGTGCTCTGTTTACTGCTTCACCATGTGCGAAGTGTGTGGTAGCCCTGGCTGGCCTGGAATTCGCTCCGTAGATGGCCAGGCTGGCCTTGAACTCAGAGATCTGCCTGCTTCTGCTTCCAAGTGCTGGGATTAAAGGCACGCACCACTTCTGCCTGAGATTGTTTTTTAAAACTGCCGTGATACCTTTTAAGTCTTTTTTTTTTTTTTTTTTGGTTTTTCGAGACAGGGTCTCTCTGTGTAGCTTTACTGCCCTGGACTCACTTTGTAGACCAGGCTGGCCTCGACCTCACAGCGATCCACCAGCCTCTGCCTCCGAGTGCTGGGATTAAAGGTGTGCGCCACCACACCCGGCCTTTTAAATAACTTTAACACAAAGGTGTATATAGAAGAAAAAGACTGATGAGAGAAAATGGAAGGTGGTGTGTGGCACTCATGCTATGCATAGACATGTAACCATCTTTACAGATGTGCATAGGTACAGAGTGATTTATGCATCCTAGACCATCCATTAGCCAAGAACTGAGGAAGCCCCTTTCCTTTTATATCTGTTGCTGAGAATAGTTAGTTAAGCTGCAAGCATTTAGGGAGTGTGACTTAACTAGCAGAAAGGGCGTGGGCTGGAGGGCAAAACACCTGGTTTTTATCAAAGCTCTGCAACTCTGCAATGATGCTAAGACTCCATAAAGTTACGATTATGAGACTCGGGAACAGGTGAAGTTTCCCAGACAGGAAGATGGCTGAGATACAGAGAGTAGTCCACCACTAAGTAAAGCGCTATTACAGGAGCCACTTGCTGTGTGACCTTAAAGGAAGCCTAATAAGGCATGTAGAAACCTGGTTATCCTTCTGAGTTAATGGGAAGGTTTCAAGAGACATGTACTTGAAAGGGCTTTACAGAGGGGGCAGCCTTACTAATGGTACCCGAAAGCCAGGCACCCCTTTTTTATTTTAATGTTTGAGACCGTTGCTAAGTTGTCCAGGCTGTGTCAGTCTCCCCGCCTCCGTGCTAGAGTTACAGGCATAAACAGGCATGGCTGATGCTTTTTTAAAGAAAACACTTTATTATTGTGTGTGCATGTGCGTGACTTGTGTGTATGTGAGTGTTTGTGTTTGTGTGTTGTGAGTGCCATGGGTGTTCATGTGGACTGGTCAAGTTGTGGAGACAATCTGTTCACACTTCGTGGGTTCCAGGAGCTGACCTTGCATTGCATGGCAATCTTATTTACCCTCGGGGCCATCTTGCAGACCTAGCTCTTTTTTGTTTAACTTTAGAAACATTTAAAGTGGTTTAAAAATTTTGAGACAGGTTTCACTTCGTAACCCAGGTTAGCCTTGAACTTGTTAGCTTAGGCTGGCCTTAAACTCATGTCTTCTTGCCTCACCCTCCCATGTGGCTAGGACAGGTGTGTGCTACCATGACAAGCCTTTGGGGGCCTGCATTTCTTTATTGTTATTATTTATTTATTTGGTTTTCTTGAGGCAGAGTTTCTCTCTGTAGCCTTTGCTGTCCTGGGCTTGCTTTGTAGACCAGGCTGGCCTTGAACTCACACATCGATCTGCTTCCCCAAGTGCTGGGATTACAGGCATGTGCCACTGCTCCCAGCTCTAGACCTGCGTTTTATAAAGCAAAATCAGGACAGATGGTGTGGGAAAAGTTAAACTTTTTTCCCCCATGAGTTGTGCATGTGTTTATTTGTAAAGCTATTTGCATGTATATGCATTTATTTTTAGAGGCCTAACATTTAGTTGCTTTTAGTCCATAGATATAGTGAGTCATTCTGAGGGAAATGATACATTTACAGTATCCACAATGGTTTGGAAAATATGGGAGGTACATGATGTTTAGTGGGAACTATCAGTTATTCTGATCAGACCTGTGTAGCGCAGAGAGAAACGCCTACCTCCACCCCTGCTTGTGTTGGGCAGGAGACTGGCCATTAGTGTGTGTGAGCATTGACTGTGCTGACTAAGGTTTCACTGGTTTAGGGTGTTCTGTGCAGTGAAGGTTTTTGATTCTTGGCAGAGCTGGTGATTCTGGCCACTATTTGAATAAGCTGCGTTTCCTTCCAGGTTGAATTGTTGTTAATTGAATTAGTTGACAATAGGGGAAAACCTGTTGGTCAAGAAGAGCTCCCTTCTGTTAAGTTTCTGCTTGATCACAATTGCTTAACAGGAAGTTTGTCTTTCTAGGCAAATGAGAGACAGACTGGGAGGACCTGACAATCCAGTTGCTGTGTCTAACCTTGGCCTTACTGTTTTAGCAAATGTTAACTTTTTTTTTTTAAAGATTTATTTATTTATTTATTTAGCTTGGCAGTGGTGGCGCACGCCTTTAATCCCAGCACTCGGGAGGCAGAGGCAGGCAATCTCTATAAATTCTAGGCCAGCCTGGTCTACAAAGTGAGTCCAGGACAGCTGCAGTTACACAGAGAAACCCTGTTTTGAAAAACAAAAAACAAACAAATAAACGAAACCTCCAAAAAACCAAAACAAAAAAAGAGATTTATTTATTTGTTATTATTATACAGTGCTCTGCCTGTGTGCACATCTGCAGGCCAGAAGGGGGCATGAGATCACTTTGTAGATGGTTGTGAGCCACCATGTGGCTGCTGAGAATTGAACTCAGGACCTCCGGAAGAGCATACAGTGCTCTCAACCTCTGAGCCATCTCTCCAGCCCCAAATGTTAACTTTTGTATAGAGTTTTGTGATGTCAGCAGGAAAATTGTTTAGAAAATTCCTTCTTATGGTTAGGCAACATAAAAGCCTTCACAGGCCAGAGTGCTGTGAGGTAGAAATTAATAAGACATTAACAAGAAAAATGGAGGAGAAAAGGGAAAATGCTCGCTTGTGAGTAGAGAAGTGAGCAGATATAATGTGGGAACTGGTTTCCAGGAGAAAGACCCTGCTTTACAGAAGGGAAAGCCAAGTGTGGGCTCTACACAACACCTTTTTAACTTTTTAGAAATTAAGCCGAGAACTTTTAGCAACTTGAAAGAACTGACTGCTCTTTTCAAAGGACCTGAGTTCACTTCCCACAACCACATGGTGGCTCACAACCATCTATAATGTGATCTGGGGTCCTCTTCTGTCTTGTAGGTGCACATGCAGGCAGACTACTGTATACATAATAATAAATAATAAATCTTAAAAAAAAAAAAGAAATGATAATACAACTAGGCATGGTGGAGCACACCTATAATCCCAGCACTCAGGGAGGCAGAGGCAGGTGGATCTCTGTGAGTTCGAGGCCAACTTGGTCTACAAGTGAGTCCAGGACAGCCAAGGCCACACAGAGAAACCCTGTTTTGAAAAACCAGAATAAAGGGCTGGAGAGATGGCTCAGAGGTTAAGAGCACTGGTTGCTCTTCCAGAGGTCCTGAGTTAATTGAGTTCAATTCCCAGCACCACATGGTGGCTCATAACTATAGTGGGATCTGGTGCCCTCTTCTGATGGGCAAGCACATGTGCAGGCAGAATATTGTATACATAATAAATAAATCTTTAAAAAAAAAAGTGATAATACCTGAGAGGCAGAAGCTGGTGGATCTCTATGAGTTTGAGGCCAACCTGGTCTACTGTGCAAGTTCCAGGACAGCCAAGGCTACACAGAGAAAACCCTGTCTCAATGCCCCCCACCTTCACCCCACCCCCAAATGATAAAATATACTTTGGTTGTCTGCAAAGAGACAAGGATAACTCAGTCCTCACTCTCTTAGCCGTCACTTGTTAATCTTCTGCAGAGCTCGCCACCAGTTAGGCATTGTCCAGAGACTTCTTTGAAGGAAGGGTGAAAAATTAACTCACCAGGACAGGCAAAGGCCAGAGAGGATTCGGCAGTATGAGAATAGAGTTGGCTGTTTGCTGTGTCCTGTCTTGCAGTTTGGTTGTAAGTTGAACTTTGAAAAAGCAGAGTATGTTCTTTTAGCAACTAGCTACAGTGTCGTTCACTGGATACTTTGTCACACCTGGATTTCCAGTCTAATTAATTAATTAAGACAGGTTTCATGTATCCTAGGCTGGCTTTGAATTTGCTGTGTAGCCACAGATGCCCTTGAACTTCTGATCCTCCTGCTCCCACCTCCAGAGTCCTGGGCTTACAAGGATCTGCACCTGGTTAATGCAGTGCCAAGGACAGACCCTGGGACTTTGAATTCTAGGCAAACCCTCTGCAACTGAGCCACATCCTCAGTTGGCATTCTGACTTAGTGACATCAGCTAGTGAGGAACAGCTTGGCCTTTTTTTCTTTTGCTGTGGTGCTTTACTTGCATGCTTTCTTCAAGTTGTGAGGACTGTGGTGTTTGCATCTGGTCAACTGTGGTACAGTTACTCAGAGACAGGGCATTCAGTGCCCAGAGTGTGAAAATCAGTACATCCGTCATCATCACCGGCACTGTTGCTGCATCTGAGAAGTTAGGTCACTTGAGTTGAGAAGGGAACGTAATTTGCTACTAGCACAGAAGAGGACTCCGCTCTGCTATGACATTAGTGCTTGGGACCTTGGAAGTGCATGTCTCTTTGGTAATGGGGTGCCTTTTAATGTGGAATAATTTGTGGAGTTTGCACTCTTTCTGTCACCAGGCTGAAATTCTCACCCTTGTGTAATTTTGTAGTTCTTATTAACTTAGGGCCTTTTGAAATTATTTATTTCTTCTGTCCTGAGAATAATGCGTTTTCTGACCCTTGTACTTAAGAAGCAGCTGTGCTTTGAAAACGGTGTGAGCTTTACCTCCTTTAGATGGGGGACTTGAGAAGTTCTTGTGAATTAGTATGGGTTCTCGTGCGTGTGCCCCTTCCCTCCCTCCCTCCCTCCCTCCCTCCCTCCCTCCCTCCCTCCCTCCCTCTCTCTCTCTCTCTCTCTCTCTCTCTCTCTCTCTCTCTCTCTCGTTTCTCTGTGTAGCCCTGGCTGTCCTGGAACTCATTCTGTAGATCAGGCTGGCTTGAGCTCAGATCTACCTGCCTCTACCTCTGAGCTGGGATCAAAGGCGTGCGCCACTACCTGTTTTAAAAATGGTCATTAATGTACAAGGCTTGGCTCATCAGCAGCCTTAGGTATTTAATACTGCAGGAACACTTTGGCAGTAGTGTGACAAGTAAATTCAGTCTTCATTTTCTTGCTGGTCGTCTGTCCTATTTAGTGTCTTTTCTCTTTTTCTTATAGTTTGTTAGAATTTGCAGTCTATGTTAATAGGATTTGTATTGACTGTAATGTTTATAAATTTACAAATTTAAGTTTGTAAATTATTGATTTAGTGTTCTTTATTGTTTCTTTGGTTTACTTGATTAGCTATTGTGGGGTATTGGCCTTTTTGAACTGTAAATTCACACTTATATTGTCATATATTTAAGAATGTTCTGTTTTTCAGCTGAACATCAATGTTTGAGTAACATAATATAGGTTTGATGTCTTTTCAGCAGCAAACCAAATGATTTCCTTGCTAGATATGTCAGTAAATATTGGGAGATATTTAAACCCTCCCTTATTTTCATTTTGGCTGGCAAAATGCTTTTGTAATGGCGGAAGAGCTGTCCTAGAAACCTGACAGGAGGTTCATTGTATTGAATGATCAGGGACAGTTTATGTGGACCGTTGAGTGAGTTTTTAGTTGCTCTCATTTGTAGATTGTTTGGTATTTATCATGAGTAAATACTAACATTAGCCGCATTCGTTATTTGTCATGTAGAGTCCTTCTGTCTGCTGAGGTGAGGGGTACTGCTCCAGGCCCTCATGTCCTTCTGTCTGCTGAGGTGAGGGGTACTGCTCCAGGCCCCTCATGTCCTTCTGTCTGCTGAGGTGAGGGGTACTGTTCCAGGCCCCTCATGTCCTTCTGTCTGCTGAGGTGAGGGGTACTGCTCCAGGCCCTCATGTCCTTCTGTCTGCTGAGGTGAGGGGTACTGTTCCAGGCCCCTCATGTCCTTCTGTCTGCTGAGGTGAGGGGTACTGCTCCAGGCCCTCATGTCCTTCTGTCTGCTGAGGTGAGGGGTACTGCTCCAGGCCCTCATGTCCTTCTGTCTGCTGAGGTGAGGGGTACTGCTCCAGGCCCTCATGTCCTTCTGTCTGCTGAGGTGAGGGGTACTGCTCCAGGCCCTCATGTCCTTCTGTCTGCTGAGGTGAGGGGTACTGCTCCAGGCCCTCATGTCCTTCTGTCTGCTGAGGTGAGGGGTACTGCTCCAGGCCCCTCATGTCCTTCTGTCTGCTGAGGTGAGGGGTACTGCTCCAGGCCCCTCATGTCCTTCTGTCTGCTGAGGTGAGGGGTACTGCTCCAGGCCCCTCATGTCCTTCTGTCTGCTGAGGTGAGGGGTACTGTTCCAGGCCCCTCATGTCCTTCTGTCTGCTGAGGTGAGGGGTACTGCTCCAGGCCCTCATGTCCTTCTGTCTGCTGAGGTGAGGGGTACTGCTCCAGGCCCCTCATGTCCGAGGCCCGGGCCTCAGATCCACCATCCCATCGGCCCATGTTTCCATTCTTGGTGGCTGTCATTTGCCGCTGGTGCCATGGTGGGTGTATGGATTGCTCTCTGTCTTCCAACAGTTGCCGAAGTGCATGTTTGGGATTTTGTTGAAGAAAGCTGGATACAATAAACGGAAAGGATCTTGGAAGATGCTTGACTGCTGTCTTTTCTCAGACTAGTCTGAAAGGGAGTGCCCCATTCATTCAGTGGTGGATCTGAAGTGCAAAATGCTTCCCAGGTAAGCCATTGCCCGTGTTGCTTTGTTTTGTGGAACTCACCTCACTGAAAGAAACTTTAAAAAAATATTTTCAAAGGTGGATATTGTGGCTCACACCTGTAATCCCAGTCTTTGGGGGGGTCAGGCAGGAGGAGGATTGCTATAGGTTGGAGGCCAGCCTGGGCTACAGAGTGAGACTGGTGTTTCAAACAACAACAAACCTTTTCTTTTCCCCCATTGCTAGGAAAGACATATTGGATATCCTAGAAAGACATTGGATATTTGTGCTTAGTGTCGTGTGTGTGTGTGTGTGTGTGTGTGTGTGTGTGTGTATGTATGTATGTGAGTGTGTGTGTGTGTATGTGAGTGTGTGTGTGTGTGTGAGTGTGTGTGTGAATGTGAGTGTGTGTATGTGAGTGTGTGTGTGTGTGTTTGTGTGTGTGTGTGTGTGTGTGTGAGAGAGAGAGAGAGAGAGAGAGAGAGAGAGAGAGAGAGAGAGAGAGAGAAGGCACTATGGCAGAATTACCCAAAAAAACCCAAAAAAACAAAAACCCTGCATAAATGTAAGAAGTACAGTTATGGGCTTAAATATCTTCTAGTCAGAATCTCAAGAGAGACTATTGTAAAGAGGACTTTGGGGTATCAGAGAGGGTAGCGTCTAAAACAGTGGCCGTTTTCCTGAGTGATTAATTGTTGCTACCGAGCCAGATTATTTTTGTAGATGCCATGTGAAGTGGTGGTCTGTCGTGAGGACTCCTGCTCTAGAGGGTCTTGTCAGGAGCAGGCACTCTCTGCAGCAGCTGTTGAGAGCATTGCTAACCTGGCACGTTTATTTAGACTGGATTTCACACAGTGGGGTGACATGCAGATGTTCTGAGGAAGGAAGAGCAGGCTACCTAGTGCATACACTAGTAAATGGCAGAGCCACATTCTGCCCTGGATCTTTATGTTCAGTGAAGTTTGTACATAAGCCTTTTGGATTTTCATTTTTCTTTTTCTTTTCTTTTTTTGTTTTTTTTTAAAACAAATGTGTGTGTGTGTGTGTGTGTGTGTGTGTGTGTGTGTGTAGGTGCTCATTGTGTCTTTTTCTGGGGTGAGGGTTGAATATGAAGGCCAGGTTGATGGCAATTGTCTTTCTCCTTTTTTGTTTTGTTTTGTTTGTGTTGTTTTTCAAGACAGGGTTTCTCTGTGTAGCCTTGGTTGTCCTGGTCTCCCTTTGTAGACCAGGCTAGCCTCGAACTCACAGAGATCTGCTTGCCTCTGCCTCCCTGAGTGCTGGGATTACAGGCGTGCACCACCACATCTGGCTCTCTTCATTTTTTTTTCTTTTTAAAATTATTTTTATGTGCATTGGTGTTTATCCACATGTTTGTGTGATACAGTATGTCTGTGTGCAGGTGTCAGATCCCATGGAACTGGAGTTACAACCAGTTGTAAGCTGCCATGTGGGTGCTAGGAATTGGATCTGGGTCCTCTGGAAGAACAGCCAGTGTTCTTAACCACTGCTCCAGCCCCGAGTGTCTTTCTCAATAGCTCTTTTTCTCCCTTGAGACAGATTTCTCTGTGTAGCCTTGACTGTCCTGGACTGGCTTTGTAGACCAGGCTGGCCTCCAACTCACAAGACCCACCTACCTCTGCCTCCCGAGTGCTGGGATTACAGGAGTGCATGGCTGTGCCTGGCTGGTCTCAATAGCTCTTCTACCTTAGTTTTGAGATAGGGTCTCCTGATGAACCCAAGCTCACTGGTTTTGCTATGCTGGTCAGGAGACCAGTGCTCAGATAGTATGTGTCACCGCGGGCTTTGAGGTGATTTTTATTTATTTTTGTTGTTTTAATTTATGTGGGTAAGGATCAAATCAGGTCCTCATGCTTGTGCCACAAGTACTCTATTGACTGGGTCATCTCCAGCCCCTCACAGTGGGTTTTCACTTGGAGAACACATGCTAGCTCATTGTCTGGCATGATATTTGTCCTAGTCAGGGTTACCATTGCTATGATGAAACATCATGACCAAAAGCTATTTGCTTTCACACCACTGTTCATCATTGAAGGAAACAAGACAGGATCTCAAACAGGGTAGGAGCCTGTGCAGAGGCCACGGAGGAGTGCTGCTTACTGACTTGCTGCTCATGGCTTGCTCACCCTGCTTTATTATAGAACCCAGGACCACCAGGGTGGCCCCACTTACAAAGGGCCAAGCCCTCCACCATCAGTCACTAATTAAGAAAATGCCTTCCTTATCGGCTTGCCTATAGCCCAATCTTCTGGATGCATTTTCTCAGTGGAACCTCTCTCCTGTCTAGTGACTCCAACTTGTGTCAAGTTGACATAAACCTAGCAACACAGTATTTTGGTAAGTTCTGGTGTTCTGCTTCCTTTGTGAAAATTCAGCAGATCTTAAGTCAGTTCTTCGGGTGAATATGAAAGTAATTAAGGAACACAAGAGAGGCACAGTACATTAAAATGCAGTGTGTTACGTACAGGGAACTCCAGTGAATTCAACTCATTCCTTTTTGGTATTTATTGCTTTACTCAGTTTACAGCTCACATGCATACACTTCTTTTGACCTGTCATCTGTCAGCCTGACAGGATAGGTCAAGTGATTCTTGAAAACACAACTTTTTCATTATTTAACATTCCTTCTAGATTGTTCACACCCTATACTGTTTTAAAACTTTCTGTTATAGACTGACATTCTGACTTCTTTGAATTGGATTTCTTTTCATTTGGTAATATTCTAGGTAAGCATTTCCCATCCCACCTTAAGAGCTGTGGTTGTCGGCTGGTGTAGTGGAGAGAAGAGCAGGTAATAGTCACTGGGCACTTATTCTCTATAAAGATTAGTCTAGTAGTTTTTTTTTCCTGCACACTCCCCCCCTTTTGTTTTAGTCTAGTTACTTTTTACATATAAACTCATTGTATCTTTACAATAACCTGGTAAGGTAAGAGCCCTTGGTGTTTCATTGCTGAGGGAACCAGTGGATAGAGTGGTTAAATACTGTGCTCAAGAGCAGAGGTGAGAGAGGAATCCAGGCAGCATGATTCAGAGAATGCACCGCTATCCTCTGTGCTCTTGTTTAGAGCATTAGCTCGTCATGAGTACACAGGCCAAAATCTTGTCTAACACTGTATACAGTTTTCTTACTTTTAGAAATAATTGAAGCTGGGTGTGGCAGCTCCTGCACCTGTAATCCCAGATGGGAGGCTGGTTGTGAGTTCCTAAGCCAGCCTGGGCTATAGAGAATGATACTGTCTCAATAAAAAACAAGAGGAGACAGCTGGTAAATGTTTTACCCTTGGAAAAGTTTAGCTCTCAGGTTCCATTAACCATCTAGGCTCTCAAGTCTTTCCCAAGAAAACCCTAATAGTGTGAGTTTGAGATCGTTTTTCAGAACAGTGCTGTGTCGTTAACCGTCTGCCATGATCAAGATGTTTGAAATCTGTGCTGGCAATTAGCAATTGTCAAAGTGTTTGCTTTCTGCTTTTTGTTTTTGAGACTGGGTCTTGCCTCATAGCCCTGGCTACATTGAGCTTGTGATCCTTCTGTGTAGTCATCTGGAGTGCTAGAATTACAGGTGTGTGTCAGCGTGTTGGCATATGTAACAATTTTGAAATGTAACTAAATTTATGTTTAAATAGCCACATGTAAATTTAGAATTTGTCGTCATTCAAGATGATGTCTTTAGCACCCTCTGATCCTGTTAGTGTGCTCAAAGTGTGTCTTTATCCTAGGGATGGGTAACAGCAGCAGCTTTACAACACTGTGTAAGGCCAGAACTAACTTACAAGTTCACAGTGATTGCATGTATGTTGGCATGATCAGTATATTCTTTTCTTTCCTCTTTTGAGACAGAGTCTCATGCAGCTAGCTCTCAGGCTGGCTTTGCACCCACCACATAGCTGAGGACGGCCTTGAGCTTGTTTGTGATGTTTCTGCATCCACTTGCAAGTGCTGAGAATTACTGGCTTGTACAACTGTACGGTTTTATGTGATGGTGGGCACCAAACCCAGGGCTTCTGTACATGCTAGGCAAGCACTCTACCATTAGCCCAAGTATTCTCTCAAGAAAGATTTGCTTGATGCTAATTTATATGCTAATTTAATTCTGAGGGGCCTATAGACTGCACCCAATATGACTACAGCATTCTCTTTCTGTAGGTAAACTACCTAGCACAATGGTTCTCAGCTATGAGTCTCAGCCCTTTGGTGCGGGTGGTGAACAGCCTTTTCACAGGGTTCCTGTGGCAGCTGTCCTGCATATCAGACAGTTCCTTTGCCATTCATAACAGTAGCAAAATTGCAGTTATGAAGTAGCAACAAAAATAATTTTATGGTTGGAGTTTACCACAACATTAGAATCTGTATTAAAGGGTCACAGCAGTAGGAAAGTTGAGAATCACTGGCCTAGCAGGCCATATCATGGGCCCAATCTGTTAGTCTGCTAAGGAAGATATCTGCTGGATGGGTAGAGACAACCTCCCCCCCCCCCTTTTCCACTTTCCAAATTACTTTCTAATTAAGGCATTCAGGGTTTTGCGTTTTCCTCCCCTCCCCCACCTTAATTTTTGGTTTTGGTTAGGATTTTGTATGTAACCCAGGCTGGGCAGGAACTCCTTCACCATCCTCGGTGCTGCATTTAAGCTGCTACAGAGCAACTGGGGCTTTTAACATATTCGGCTTGAATGTACTTTTTGACTTAGAAGTCTTAGAAGTCCTCTCTCTCTCTCTCTCTCTCTCTCTCTCTCTCTCTTTCTTTCTTTCTTTCTTTCTTTCATGTGTATGTGTGTTAAACATTCACATGTATATCCGTGTATATCTGTGTGTGTGTGTGTGTGTGTGTGTGCGCGCGTGCGCGCATGTGTGTTCATGCAGAGGCCGGAAGTTGATGTCAGATGTCTTTCTCTGTTACTTTCCACTTTATATACTTAAGTTCTCATTACTGTAAGTTTCTCTGAATCCAGAATGCATGGATTGGCTAGTCTAGTTAGCTAGCTTGTTCCAGGGACCTGGTTTCCATTCACCCGTGCTGGGATGCAGACTCCTCTCTTCCAGCTTGGAGGAAAAGAGGTGCCCCCCACCCCCAGCCATTTTTCCGCCTCTGGCCCCTGATTTTGCATCGAGTTCCTTTGTCACTGCTGTGACCCATTTTCTGTCCACTTTCCACTCGTACGGAGATCGTTGACTTACTAAGCTTATGTAACTTGGTCCTATAGTGTGCTGTAAATAGGAACATACTCAGAGGACCACACACCCAGTGGTACGTTCTCTCTGCATTACAGCGGACTGTTCAGTGCAGCTTGCTTTCAGCCTACTGAGTCATTACTTTTCATTTTTTCCCCTTCTGTTCTTGAAGTGGAAAAGGTAACACAGTGAATTGGTATTTCAGGAAGTTACCTTGGCAAGTGGATGCAGGATGAGAGACTAAAAGCCAAGACTTGGGCTTAGTGAGCCGTGCTAAAAGTGAGCCGGAGGGCTTATATACAGGCTGTGGCTTTGTGAAAATTGTAGGCGACGGGTCTACAGAGGGGTCGGTTGTTGTTGTTTTAATGTATTTTTACTTCATGTGCACTGGTGTTCTGCCTGCATGTGTGTGTGTGTGTGTGTGTGTGAGAGAGAGAGAGAGAGGGTGTCGGAGCCTCTGGAACTAGACTTACAGACAGCTGTGAGCTGACGTGTGGGTCTGAGAATTGAACCCAGGGCCTCTAGAAGAGCGGCCAGTGCTCTCAGCCACTAAGCCATCTCCAGCCCAGGGATTGGTTTTAGTAGCAGGGCAACTGAGAAGGAATATCATGAGTTTTTTCTTTTGCCTTGAGCCCTTGGATAGATGTTTGCTTTCTTCCTCAGGATGGGTAATACTGTAATAAAATATGAGATTAGGGGAGAAGAAAGAATGAGTTTATGTTGGGCAAGATTACTAATGAGTTGGATTCACCCATAGCGGTATGTATGCAATATTGGTCTGAGCTCACCATATAGTGAAATTTCAGAGCCTTTGCCTTCATGTAGTAACTTTTTTATTTGTTTTTTTTGTTTGTTTGTTTGTTTTTTTGTTTTTTTGAGACAGAGTTTCTCTATGTAGCCTTGGTTATCCTAGACTCGCTTTGTAGACCAGACTGGCCTTCAGCTCACGGCGATCTTCCTGCCTCTGCCTCCCAAGTGTTGGGATTAAAGGCGTGTGCCACCACAGGGTTTTCTCTTTGTAACCTTGGCTGTCCTGTACTTGCTTTGTAGACTAGGTTGGCCTCGAACTCACAGCGATCCACCAGCCTCTGCCTCCCTAGTGCTGGGATTAAAGGCGTGCGCCACCACCACTCGGCCAACTTTTTAAGTAGAATTATGAGGTTACTCAAACACAGCATACAGGAATGGGCTGTGATGTTGACCAGCAGGTGTGGTCACACTTCTCTCTCATCCGGATTTCCCAACAGCCCTCTCATTCCTGTTTCCAGTTCACTGATGAGATCATCACACTTAGTTGGGACTTTCTCACGCCAACTGGCTAATCAATAGAGGCTCAGTTTTTTTTTTTTTAAAAGATTTATTTATTATGTATACAGTGCTCATCAGATCATATTATAGGTGGTTGTGAGACACCATGTGGTTGCTGGGAATTGAACTCAGGACCTCAATTTTATTTTATTTTATTTTTTGGTTTTTCAAGACAGGGGTTTTCTGTGTAACAGCTCTGGCTGTCCTGAAACTGGCTCTGTAGACCAGGCTGGCCTCGAACTCACAGAGAGCCACCTGCCTCTCCCTCCCAAGTGCTGAGATTAAAGACATGCGCCACCACTGCCCGGCTCATTCACTCAATTTTAATTCTGTATCTGGTTACTAAAACAAGAGAAAAATAACCTGAGAAAAGATGGCAAAGAGATATCTGCCCTCCTAGATAGCCTCAATTCTGAGTGTTTTTCACCTAGCTCTGGTGAGTGCAACTATAGTATTTTAAAAGACATTTTAAACATCACAACATGAAGCCTAAATACAAGTCAGCTATTTTATCTACTTGTCAGTTAAAGAAACAGCTGTTCGAGTTCTGGAGCCAAAATTAGCTGTGTGGGACTAACTGAGAAGCTATGTTGGCCTCTGGTGTAGCACTTCCTTCAGGGAGTTAATTTTGAGACACAGTCTCCCTGTGTAGTTCATGCTGACCTCACATTTCACCACTAAGTGGTGGTTTTCAACCTTCCTAATGCAGTGACGCTTCAATACAGTTCCTTATGGTGAGGTGACCCCGCCACCATTACATCGTTCTGTTGCCACTTCATGTCCATAATTGGGCTACTGTAATAAAGGGCGATGGAAATATCTGATGTGCAGCCCCTTGATCCACAAGTTGAGAACCACTGCTTTAGGGGATTAAAAAAAAAAAAGGAGAGATTTATTTGTTTTTATGTTATGTGTATGGGTGTTTTTGCCTGTATGTATGTGTACCACATGTGTGCAGTGCCCACAGAGGCCAGAAGAGGAGGTAGAGATGGTTATGAGCTGCCATGTGGGATCTGGGAACTGAACCTGGGTAAGAGCATCAAGTGCTCCCAACTGCTGAGTTCTCACACCCTCCTTAAGGGACTCCTCCCACCCCCCAGACAGGGTCTCTCTGCGTAGCCTTGGCTGTTCCTGCACTTGCTTTGTAGACCCGGCTGGCCTTGAACTCACAGAGATCCCCCTACCTCTGCCTCCCAGAGTGCTGGGACTACAGACGTGTGCTACCACACCCGGCTCTCCTTAAGGGACTTTAAAAAATTATTATTATAGTTCTTTTTTTAAGACATGCACATTTATTTTATTACACATAAATAAAATAAACTACATACAGCAGAAAGAACCACAAAGCAATCAGGAATTATATACATGTTACTTTTATAGTGATTTAGCTATTTGTATTTGGCAAACTTGAAATAAACATTTCCTATCTTGATGAGTTTAAAATTCTGGATGAAAATCACTATCTACTATATCTCATCTCTATCAACTTAAAACAGCTATCTAGACCTAAAAACATCTTAACCCCTAAGCAACTAAGCTTAATTGTAAGACTAAACTATCTGGTCTTCAACCCCATCAGAGACTTAAGAAGGAATAAAACTTAATTAGCTGAGTGAACTGGAAGTTCAGGTTAGCAGCTTCCAAATTGAAAAAAATGACAGATACAATTTACTGCCTGAAAAGCCACCCAAAACTCTCTATTACATTGGAGCATCCTCTTCTGCCTTGGGGCCCAGTATATCTGACAGACATATTTGGGAGGCAGGCACTATTGAGTATTGAGGACTTGCTTACCCTGTCTTGGCAGACTTTCGCCGCCAACTCTACCTGCATCCAAGCTTGCCCATTTTTAGGCAGAATTCTGTCAGTGGCAGAAACAAGGACATTTTTCCTAGTGGCTGGTTTGCCACATTTGAAGCCATCTCCATAAGGAGGTTCTTTGATGCTCATCATCTTCTTTGAGGAAGGCTAAGTGTTGCCAGGAGTTAACCTGTCTTGTCAAAGAATTTTTAGAATAATAAAAACATCTTTAAATGTCATATTCTGTAGGTCTCTGAAGGTTTTGAAGACCTTTCCTTAAGGGACTTTAACACAATTCTTTTTACTACATGTTAATTCTACCTTAATCCTTAAGACTGTTGGAGATGGCCATCAATACTTGACACATTTTAAAGTAAATTATATATATCTGTGGCATGAGCCATAAAGTACACAATGTAAAAGAAAATGCAAGGCTCTTATTCTGTACTCACATATAACCTGTTTCTATATATGTATGTATACTTTTTATTAGTAGTAATGTTTTTATTATTGTTGTTATTTTGAGATGAAGGTCTCATTATGCAGTCCTGGCTAGCTTGCAACTTGCCATGTAGGCCAGGCTGGCCTTGAACACTAAGCTCTGCCTGCTCTTGCCTCTTGAGTGCTAGGATTAAAGGCATGCTCTGTCATGCATGGCCTGAACCTTATTGTTTGTTTGCCTGCACACATTTCTGTGTACCACGCTTATGTGCATGGTAATTGAGGTCAGAAGAGGGCATTAGATTCCCCCAGAAGTGTAGTTGCAGACAGTTGTCAGTCACTATGGAGGTGCTGGGAATTGAACCCAGGTCCCTGTGAGCCATCTGTTCAGCCCCTGAATCTTACCTATTTTAATGTAAAATATGATGTGATCATCTTACCTATCAATTCCCAAAGGGCTCTCGTTATCACATAAATAAGCTGTAATTTGTGTAACTAGTCTGGACTGATGGATGGTATGTGGATCATTTTCAGTCTTTTGCTATAACTTAGAGTGCTGTAAGATAACTTTGTACATATGCCATTTCACATATGAAGTAGTATATCTTTAGGGCAGATTCTGAGGAGGGGTGGGGTAAATAGGCACACTGAGAGGTGTGGCCTTGGGCCAGGGTTTATCTCAGTGGCTTGCCTAACGTGTACAGGGACTTGTGTTTGATCCTCAGTGTTGTACCTCACACAGGCTTTGCCTCGGACTGCATTTATTTCCTGTTCTCTAATGGTGTTAAGTGAACTTCAAACTGGAAGTTAAAAAAGTTGTTGTCCTCCTGTCCAGCCCCCAAGCCCAGGGCCTTCTGCTTTTTGGGTAGTTGGTCTAGCACCAAGGTGAAGCCCCTTGACTTTGCCTGAAGACAGCTTATGTACATAGAGCTGGGGCTCAAACAGGCAGAAGGAAGCATTCTTTTCACCTGGGCTTATCAATTGTCATGGGCCACTTTGGCATCTCCTCTGTGTTATTTCTCTCCCTTATTTTCCTCCCTACCCTAACCCCTCCCTTTTTTTCTTACCCTGATAACAAATCTTTTCTTTGTTGCAAAAATTTTTGAAAGTCCATTGCAAACATTTTGATATTGTTTCCCTTAAATTTGTACTTCTCTGTCTCTCTGCTGTTTTAGTTTAGAACAAGCTATTTATCTTTTCTTCTTTTCCCCCACTGATTTCTCGGAAGAGCCCAGTTTAGTTAGTTGCCTTATACATGTGCAGTGGTGTGTGACATTCCACATTCATTTGAGTATTTCCTGAAGCTTTGGTGAGCTGCATCCAAGTTCAGCTTTCTGGTAGGAATGCTTCATCATAGGAGAAATGTTCCTCACACTGAATCACAGCACGAGGCATCAGGAACTGTGCTACCATGTCCCTTGGTTATGCTGACAGTAGCCAGATCTCTGTTAGAATTGCAGTTTTCACCTCTGCTCTTGGCAAGGTTGTCTGCAGGGCACTGTTTGACACCTTGTAACAGTCTGTTACAACTCCTCACCTGCAGGCTCAGAGCTTCCCAACCCTGAGGTCTTATTATATAGTATGGTTACAAAATTGTGGTCTAGTTGTCATTCTCCTGTTTATTAGCTAGTACTCACAGAGCTAGCTTGTTTCTCCACCTCTCTATCTGTGCCACTGTACTCTCATGGGCTTTTGTTTATTTGGCATGTTAACAGTCAATTACCATCCTTACTGATTCTCAGTGTCCCAGATTTGGCTAATGAGAGCCTCTTCCAGTAGCTCTCACTTTCTTTTGATGTGTCTTCACCAGTCTTTGTGTGTTTCCTGGCTTTGGGGATCAGATTCTCCCAGGTCTATGTTGTGTGACACTATGGCTTTTTATGAGGGGCATTTCTAGAAACTATTTGTTGTCATTGTTGTAGGTCCTTGTGGCAGACAGGGTTAAGAAATATCTTTAAAAGGAACCATGAGTTCATCTTATTTTTGATTCAAATTTAATATTACAGTTTTTCCTGTCTGATCTTGGTAATCTTAATGTTGCAAAAATCTAAGGGATCTTGTTAACATAATGACCATCAAATTGGGGTGCACATTGCTACATAAGTAGGTAAGTAGTGTATTCATTCATTATTGAGCATGTCCTCTTTGGTATTATGGGGAATAAAGAATAGAATCAGATGTGTATGTTGTTTCCAGTAGTTTGCAGTCTTATATGGAAATTAATTTTGTTTGGTGTTGCAAGAGTTAGAAAGGAGACAGTTTTATAAGGAATACTTTATTTGCTTATTTTGTTTGTGAGTATTGTTTATATGTATGGGGTGTGTACATCCATATATATATGTGTGTACAGGAGGTCTGAGGAAGGTGATGGGTGTCTTTCTCTTCACTCTCCACCTTGCTGCTTTAAGGCAGGGTCTCTCAGTGGGCCTGGAGCCTGTTCCCTTTGGGCTATGTTATGCTGTGGTTAAAAGCACATGCAGGGCACACCCAGTTTTTATATGGTTGCTGGAATCTGAACTCCCAACTTTATGCTTACACAACAAGACTGAGCCATCCCTCCAGCTCCATAAGGCACACTTTAAAAGCTCTTCTTTGAGGCTTGGTATAAATTAGAAATGGACATAGATGGACTGGGAAGGTGGGGGCGGGGGTGTGTGTGTCCTGACATAGCACAATGGCTGAAATGATGTCTATCTTTTTTTTTTTAATAATATTTTTTTTTTTTAGATTTTATATATTTATTTTATGTGTATAAGTGTTTTGTCTGCATGCGTGCATGTGCGCCTGGTGCCCATGAAGGTCAGAAAATGGCTTCTGATTGCCTAGAACTGGAGTTACAGATGGATGTGAAGCACCGTGTGGGTGCTGGGATCTGAACCTGGTCCTCTGCAAGAGCAGCAAGTACTCTTAAACACTGAGCTGTTTCTCCATCCCCCTTTAATTTTCAATTATGTGCCTGTGAATGCAGGTGCATGCTGTCTCTCAACATTCTTATGAGGCAGAGTCTAGCTATGTAGCCTGGGCTGGCCTTGAACGTAGGACAGTCTTCTGTCTTGGCCTTGAGGTGTGGGATTACAGGTGTGTGTCACCCATGCCTGGCAAAGGGTGTGTGGTTTCTGTCAGGAGGGAGGAGTAAGGAGTCCCATGGATTGCTTAATACAGCTTGACTGAACAACCGAGGTATATGAATTTGCAAAGGTATATAACTAAATTTTGGACTTTATTAGGTCACAAGGTACAGGCTAATTTACATATAGGCAGGAACCCCACAGATAGTTTTATTTCCTCTGCATAGTTTTTTTTTTTTTCAAAGGATTGGGACCTTGCATATCAAAACCCCCATTTCTGGTTTTGTGTGAAAACTGGAATGTGGTGGTTACTGGCCTTTTGAAGCAGAGCTGTGCTTCCTGCCTACCCTTGCCCGTCTTGCACACTTCATGTTACCTGCTGATGCATTTGAGCTTGCGATTCTTGTGACTAGAAGATGAGTGCAGCGGATGTGCATTATGGAAGTTTTAGCAGCATGTGTGCTTTACAAAGATGATTTTTGGCAGTCAGTTTGGAGGCTGCATTGAAACAAGAGAAATTGGAGCAGTTAATAGACAAACTAGTAACAGATGGTGGAAGAGGAGGACATGAGTCATGTTAGCTATAGAGTGGATAGAGTGTACTGTAGATGTGAGCATGATGTGCCTAGGGATTGACAGCAGAATGTCATTCTTATGGAAAAAGAAAAAGGCTTACTGTTTGTGTCTGTGCGAGCAGAAGTGCATATCCATGCTGTGGCCGGAAGTCAGGCTGACGCTCATCTCACCACAGGAGTGATGGGATTGCAACTATAGATTTCCACTTTTCTGTGTTCTTTCTTTTTTTTTTAAACATAGTTTCAAGGATTGAACTTGGGCCCTCAGGGTCACATGGGAAGTGCAAGTGCTTTTTACCCACTGAGCCATCTTGCCAGACCTGTAAGTCCTTTTTTTCTTTTTGATTTTTTGATTTTTTTTTTTTTTTGAGACAGGGTTTCTTTGTATAACAGCCCTCACTGTCTTAGACTTGCTTTCTAGACTAGGCTGGCCTTGAACACACAGAGGACGTCTAAGTTCTTAAAACTTTAAAACACAAAGTCCTAAGGATGAAGATTTAGCTCAATAGTAGTGCCAGCCCTTGACACTAAGTGGATAAGGTTCTGAGTTTGGTTCTCAGGACTGCAAACAAAATGAAAACAGCTTAAAAATGCTTTTAAAAGCTAAGATACTTATATTCACCAACCACATTCTCAAAATTGGTTATTTGCTATTTCTAGTGTGTTGGTTGATTTGTTGTCACTGTGTAAAGTTAATTGTGTTACTAGGTGGCAAAATACATAGCTTCATCAATGCCGAGGCCTGTAGTTCAGTGGTAGCTATCGTGCCTAGAATGCCCATGGCCTTGCATTTGAGTTCTAACACTGCATTAGGAAAAATGTAATTTTTACATGGTTTGTACTTTTGAAAGTTGTACATACATATTTATCTTTTTATTGTTTTATGTGACATCCCTTTAACTGTGTTAAAATTTTAAACAAATATCCTAGTAGTTCTGTGTAGCTCTTAAAAAATAACTTATCTATATTTAAATTTCTTAAGTCTGTTACATATACTAAAAAAAAAACCCCAAAACATCTTAAGACTATTTGTATTGTTAGTATTTGTCAGAAGTCCTCCCTGTTGGCTTGGGGTCAGACTGGAGCCAACTCACTGCCATTTCAGACACTCTGAGGCACAGCCTTGGGAAACACAGTTGCAGGAAGTGACAATAGTAGATAAAAGCATTTGTGTGTGTGCATGTGTGTGATTACTAACACTGAGAGTATATAGCTTTTATACGATAAATAACAACTATACAGCTCAGTGACTTCTCATTAAGTGTATAACACATAGTATGGCTGCTACTCAGGACATGACTCAGACCAAATCTCTTGAAGAGTTGCCACTGCCAGCCCACTCTCCCAAAGATATTTATAGGTTAGCTGTGTTTCTTTTACAATTATATGTTCATGTCCTCTGCCCATACTTATGTCTGTGAAGCTCTCACTTTGTGCATCTGTAGTGCTTGCCCCGCTGCATTTTCCATTTCTAGTTCATTGCTCTTTTTACTAGGTGGCTTGAATGGCCTGAACAACTGGGTTGCTGAGTACCTGGCTGCTGGTGTTAACTAATGGAGTTGCTTCCAATTTTTGGCTGGTCCTGTGGATAACGCTTGCTTCTTTGTTTGCTTGTTTTTTTAAGATGACTTCTCTGGGTTGACCTGGCTGTCCTCGAACTCAGAGCTTCACCTGCCTCAGCCTCCAGAGTACTGGGATTAAAGGCTTGTGCCACCATACCCGGCCTGATGACACTTCTAAGTAGACAGAATCCCATGTTTCTGTTGGGTATACAGCTCTGAGATGGAAGAGATGGGCTGGGTGGGCATATTGGGAACTTAGACAAGACAGCTCCAATGTCCTCTGAGCTGATTGCAGGGGCTAGTCAGTTTATGCTTCCGTTGCTAAGGTAGAGTTCCATGTAATCCATCATCTGATGGCTTACCAGTCCTTGTCAGTCAGTTTAATGGGTGTGTGCTGGTATTTTTATTGTAGCCTTTATTTTCTTTTTATTTAATTATCTTAGTAGAGTTGATGTTCAGTTAAATGTACTACTTATCTTTAGTGTAGTGTTTGCATTTTCAGAAATACATCTGCTCATATAACCACCACCATCATCAACACATGGTTCATTTTTTATGCTTTCAAAAAGCCTTCCTCACTTCCCTTTGCAGTCATTATCCTTTTCCCACACTGTCCCCAGTGTCCTGCTTTCCGTAACTGTTGGTTAGTTCAGTCTCTTCTGGAATTTCACATGGATAGAGTCATATAACATTGTATACACTGTATACTCAGCTATGTTCGGTTTGGTTTGCTCAGCATGGTTTTAAGACTCATTCATTCTTAAGAAGAAGAAAAAAAGTAGTGTATGTTTGTTGTGTTGTGTGCATATCTGCACATGTACAGATGTGTACCTGGAGGCTAGAAGGAGGAGTTTGATCACTTGGTGTTGGAGTTATGGGCATTTGTGGGTTGCCGGGTTTATTATGTGGGTGCTGAAAGTGGAGCTCTGGTCCTCATGGTTATGCAGTCAGTGCATTTTCCCTATTGAGAGCCATCTCTCCAGCTCCAAGACTTGTTCTTGTTCTAATCCTTTTTATTGCTACATTGTTTGTATTATTTGCTTTTTGGGAATAAAGAGAGAAAGCTTGTATATAGATTTTTGAGCACATTTGTTTTCAGGTGGATTTACTAAGAGTGGAATTATCGGCACAGTGCAAATTCAAAGAGGAAAAAAAAAGTTTCAACACTGGCAAGGAGTGGTGGTGCACGCCTTTAATCCCAGCACTTGGGAGGCAGAGGCTGGCAGATCGCTGTGAGTTTGAGGCCAGCCTGGTCTACAAAGTGCGTCTAGGACAGCCAAGACTACAGAGAGAAACCCTGTCTTGAAAAACCAATTATGACGGGTGGATCTGGGTCCCAGGGTCCTGCTCAAACTATGGCCAAGGAAAATACAGGCAGTAAACTTCGAACCCCTACCCAGACCTAGCCGATAGACAGGACATTCTCCACCGTTGAGTGGAGAGTGAGGTCTGGCTTTCATACAAACTCGTTGATTTATTTTTGACCACATCCCCTTGATGGAGAGGCCTGGTGGTACTCAGAGGAAGGATAATAGGTCACCAAGAAGAGACTCTATGCGCATATATAGGGGGAGGAGGTCCCCCTCAGTCACAGACATAGGGGAGGGGAGTAGGGGGGAAGTGGGAGGGATGAATGGGAGGATACAAGGGATGGGCTAACAATTGAGATGTAATATGATTAAATTAATAAAATATTAAAAAAAAAAAAAGAAAACCCAACCCCCCCCTCAAAAAAAAAAGCCGTGACACTGACTGTTTGGGCTCTCTATAGCAGCTCTCCAGTTCTTTGCATATTCCTGCTGGACATCCTGGCATTAGTTCCAGTGATACCTGGGATTTGTGTTAGATCCCAGATTGCCCCTACTTCAGGCAGCCATTACCAGTCCTGTGTTGTGACCTACTTACATCATGGGAGTTTCCATGACACTCTTCCTCATGGATAGTAATGTGCTACAATGCAGCAGAGAATTCAGGGAGTACTTTACTTAGGGTTACTAGTTTTATGAAAGGATATTATAGGATTTATTTTTATTTATCAAGTATTGAGTGTTCTGCCTGCATGTGTGTAGTGCCTGAGGTGGCCAGAAGAGGGTATGAGATCCCTGAGGCTGGAGGTAACAGACAGCAGTGGGCTGCTATGTGAGTGCTGGAGACTGCAGCTGCTGCCCTCAACCCCTGAGCCATAGCTTCAGCCCTTGCATGGATCTTATAAAGATACAAAAGAACTATCAGACCAAGAGGTGCCACATGTGGCTGTTCTGGCAACTCCTGTGTCCTTCCTAAGAGTTACCTTACATAAGCTCAGGTCTGGTTCAGAGGGCTGCTTAGAGATAGCCCTTGCACTCAAGGAGTCCCAAGTTTTAGAAACCATTGTTCTTGGAAGGGGGCAGAGGGCACAGCAGAGAATCAGGGATGAAATGTGTATTTATTATACCACAAGGGGTACCTGTAGCTAGAAAAATAAATCTTGACTCTTCTCTAAAGCAGTAAGATGCTTTTATTTTCGCTGGCAATATATGAACATTTCATTTGCTTTGCATTCATGTGAGAATTTGCTGTTGTCCTCTTTCATTTTGGTTTAACCTTGTGGTTTCACCTACAGAGTGACTGTTGATGTCACTTGGCTTCTCTGCTTGCTGGCTACTCATACCTGTAAGGGATGTGCCAGTTTCCATCTTTAATGCTAGTGTTTGGGAGCCAGAAGCAGGTGGTTTCTAAGTTCCAGGACAGCCTGGTCTACAGAGATAATTCCACAACAGCCTGGGCTATGTAGTGAGACCCTGTCTTGAAAAACTAAACAAACCTTGAGTGTGTGAAAGGGCAAAGTTCCACCAGCCTAACTCTGTGTTTCTAGAACCAGGTGTCTCTTTGCTGCACCCGTTGCACACATTGCAGACTCATAGTATGGAGTGAAAGGGGAGGAGGTTTGTTTCATTGTGAGAAGGCTGAAACAATTGATTGTGTCAGAGTTGCTTCCTTGTGGGCAGCGAGATGAATAATAGAAAAACAACTGGTGTGTTAATGCCAGGTCATTTCAAGTTACATTAGGGATAGAGGATTAACGATTGGACCAGAGGGACCTTCTTTGTCATGGCATTTGGCCTATTTGGGAAGCTTGTCTGTTGCTTTCCCCACAACCTGGGAAGGTAAGATAGCATAATTTGGTGACATGGAATGCTAGCATGGGTAACTCCATATTGACTTTAGTCTGATCTGATGTGGCGCAGTGCAGGAGTTTAGTTCCTTAAACATACTGTAGCCCAGGCTGGTCCGGAAAGTATGGTGATCCTGTCTTCTGAGTGTTGGGGTTAGAGGTGTGAGCCCCAAGCCCATTTCAGCTTTCCTTTTTAAGCACTAATTCATTGCTTGTAGAGTCAGGAGTCTTGTTAGATGTTGTAAGTGAGCGGCAGTTTTCCAGTGGATCTACAAAAGATTTTTCAAATACCAACTAATTTTAGTACTATGGAGACAGTGATGGGGTTTGTGTACAGCATTTTGCACTGTAGGAATTAGCCACATGTCTTCCTTTAGTAAACTGAGAAATTATATAGCTTTATCTACAGAAATAATTTCTGATATCAGAATATTTGGTTTTGCAGTTTCTTAAAATATTTGCTGAAGCATTTGCACCTTTAGCCTATACAGCAAATATTTTTGAATAAATAACAGCTTAAACTGAAAAAGTTAATTGTTCTCAGGCTATATTCCTGAAATAGTTATCTCTTCCTAGAAAAAAATGAGAATATTTATCATATGTGAAAAAGGTTTTGACTAACCATATGTTCTGTTGTTCTATATAAAACATGATAAAATTGCACTCTCTTGCATGAAAACTTGGTATGCTAAAAGGCAGTAGAATTTTACGCACACATTTTCAAAGACTAGTGAAGTTTTTTGGCTTGTGAGGTAAAAGGACCTGGAGTGGATGAAGCTGCACCTGTGCCTGTGATGGTATATTAATCCATTTTCTGTTGTGAGAAAGATATATAACACTGGTAGGTAGGCATCTTACAAAGAGGAGAGGTTTATGTAGGATAACAGTGTTGGAGGCTGACAGTGCAGGATCTGCTGCTCTATCTGTTTGGTTGCTGATGAGGATCTTGTGACAGGACAGATGTGGCTATAAAGCAAGAATGCATTCAGAAGAGATCACATAGACTAGGATAACATCCTGTCTTGGGAACTCGACTACATGGGAACCCCAGAAACTACATTATTCTCAGTGTGACAGTGTTCCCATGACCTAACCACCTTCTGGGCCCCACTTAAAGGCCCAGCACCTCACAGTGCTGCCAGGCTGGTTAGCAAGCCTTCAGCACACAGGAACCCTGAGGGCACAAGCCCATGGAGCTATAACCAGTGGGAAGAAAGGAAGCACGCAGCCAATGAGGGCTTGTCTCTGCTGCTTGTCCTATCATGTGGAAGTCCTTCTGGTGTAGTGCATGGTAGGGTGTGGGTGTGGGCTGCCGCAGTCAAGTTCACTTCAGTAAGGTTCCTCTTAGATGGCAAGTCACTGGCTTTCTGACCGAACTCAGCTATCTGGTAGCCATAGAAGTGGAAATGAAGCTACAGTAAGTAGTGTCTTGACCAAACTCTGATGGCTGTTTTGGCCCCATTTGCTTCATTGAAGGTCAGGGGACAAGTTGCTATGATCAGATCCCTGAGTAAGGATACAAAGACCAATGTTTTATATGAAGTGTTCTCAGGACGTAGGATCCAGAAGCCTGGATATTGTATGTCCAGCTGTATGTGGCCGACTGAGAGATTCAAATAGAAATAATTGCATCATATTCTGGGTATTTTATATGTATTAAAATGGAGCCGTAACTGCAGCCCTGATTTATTGCCTTTATTCAGTTAAAGCTTCTTGAATTACTTCAGTGTGTTGGATTTTTTTTTTTTTATGTCTATCTAGGTTATGAATAGGCTCTACTGGATAGTCCTATGTGCCAGGCACATCATGCTTTTCCTGTGGGTAGTCCATAACTTACTGTTTGGTCCTTGTTGCGTGGGTTTCTTTGCTATTGTGAATAATGATCTGATCTGATGAATGCCTTTGCTTTTCCTCTTACTATAATATTTTCCTTGTAAATTGAGTCAATGATACACAAGCTTTTCAACCTTTGAATCCATGTGTGTTGTTGCACCTCAGGCTATGTCTGCTTCCCAGTTACACTCCATCAGGACTGTGATTTGAGCAATAGGCTGATAAAATTTGAATTAACCAGGCAGATGCACCACTTAGGAGAGTTTAATTTTAAACAGAATAATAGATGATGTAAATTAGAAAAGGAAGCAGGGACTTTGGAGTCCGATAGAATTATAATTCCACTTTTTTTTTTTTAAAGAGGCTTTTACATACCCGAGGCTGGACTAGAACTCACTCCATAGTAGAGGATGGCCCTCATCCTCTTGCTTCTACTGCATTAATGTAGTTCATGGTTGTGGGGGTAGGGGGTACAGGGGGTGCAGGCAAGAGACATTTTCTTTTTTGCTTTCTAGAGAGGGTTTCTCTGTATCCTTGGCTGTCCTGGGCTCACTTTGTAGACCAGCCTGGCCTCGAACTCACAAAGATTGCCTGCTCTGCTTCCCAAGTGCTGCTGTTAAAGGTGTGCACCACTACACCTGGCTCAGGAGATATTTTCTTTCTTTCTTTCTTTCTTTCTTTCTTTCTTTCTTTTCTTATTATTTATTTAATATATAGAATGCTTTGTCTGCATGTATACCTGCATGCCAGAAGAGGGCACCAGACCACATTATAGATGGTTGTGAGCCACCATGTGGTTGCTGGGAATTGAACTCACGACCTCTGGAAGAGCAGCCAGTGCTCTTAACCTCTGAGCCATCTTTCCAACCCCAAGACATTTTCTTTTTTTTAATGTAATTTTATTAATTTATTCATATTACATCTCAGTGGTTATCCCCAAGACATTTTATTAAGTGGTGTAGCCACAGACAGTTTAGTTGCACATGCTCCTGTAGCAACCTTAGCTAAACTGTGTGCTACTCATGATACATAAAGAAAGGCTGGGACTTTGCTGGCACGTGTAAGGCTTGGATTCACATTCTAGCACCATAAAGTGAACAAACAAACAAATAACAGAGAAAAGGGGGAATGGAAACGAAATTATCCTTTATCCTTCTTCTGGAGGTGCCCATGCAGATCATGACGGCTTGCTGAGGTTCTGGATCATCACTCAAGATAAAGTCACTGAACAGTAAAGAACTGAGAGGACAGTGTATAAGGATAAGTTGGGCTCTGACTTTCAGCTCTGATTCTATCAAGTTGCTATCATTGTTTGGCCTTGTTTGAGTCTCTGAAACTCAGCAGATCATAAATTTCCTTTTTCTGCCCACTTTTTCCTCTTGCCCTTTTCTTCTCTTATTGAGTATCTCAGCCAGAGAATGTTCTGCTATAATATCACTGACAAGTAAGTATGCACTTCTAAAGTACAATTGCTAAGAATTAAATAGGAACTGTCATGGTCATATGACACGTGTTTATTGTCCAATTCTGTCTTAACAAAGTGCCATTCTGTTTGAAAGATTGTTACACATGAAGGTATGGATCAGTATTGTATTTTTTTAAAAATATGTATGTAAAATGTAATTAAATTGTGAATTAACTTGAGAGAGACAGAGAGAGAGACACACAGAGAGGGACAGAGAGAGAGACAGAGAGAGAGACAGAGACGGAAACATGATGTGACTGGTAGGTAGTCAAAAGACAGCTTTGGCGGGAGTGGGTTCTCTCCTTCCCCTTGTGCAGCCTGGGTTTGAACTCAGGTATTATTTTAAAACTAAGAGTTGCTTTGTTGATGTTTGCTGTGTCTTACAGATCACTATTTAACATTAGAGGTCTAGGTTCTAAGTCTTCCCAGATTTGGAACAGCATTATGTTTTTTTGCCATCACAGACACTGTTGCTTCTTGACAAGTGACAGGTCAGGTAATTAGACACAATAGCATGGTTCCTAATTTTGATTAATTTTAATGCTTGTTCTGCTTATTTGAGGTGAGTGCAGTCTTACAGAGAGATTTCTGTGGGTCCTGCTAGATCTTACACCTAGGTTTAGAGAGCTGACCGCTGGCTGAAGGTTTTCAGTGGAGAGCATGTTACCAGCCACATGCCAGTTACTCCTGTGTCTAGTGTCCCCAGTACGTTACCACGCCACCCTTGGCTTTCCATCTCATAAGGAGGGCATAATGGTGGAAGTCTTATGGGGAAGAAAAGGCCTCGGACTATGAGTGTTGGTAAGTTCTGGCTCCTCATGCACTGAGCGAAGTTTGCAGTGTGTAAGCCAAAACTAAAAGTGGCTTGAAGATGCCTGAGACAGCCTTTTTGCTTTTCCTCACACTGTGCTTTTTCTCTAGCTGCCGAGACTCATTTCTCTGCTTAAACTAGTTGAATACCTCCTATCATTTCTCACCAATGGTTTGTTAAATTAAAACTCTTGTATATACAGTATGTATGGGTGTCTGTATGTGGAGGCAGTATCATCCTCCGTGCTCTCTACCTCAGCTTTTGAGACAGTCTGCCATCAAACTTGGAGCTCAGTGATGAGCTAGATGTGCTGACCAAGGAGAACTCCAGGGCTCCCCTGCTGCCTCCCCAGGTGTGTACCACCACATTCAGCTTTTATACATGCTGGGGATCTGAGCATGGATCTTTATGTATACTTGCTCTGTTGAGCCGTCTTTCCCTGCCCCTGGTTATTAAGTTTTGTAAATTCTTCCTTAACAGAACTAAATGATCTGAGCACTCATATTTATTGAGCTTTAACAAAACTTACAGTAATCTATTAAAGACACCTATGGTTTTGTACTATTTACCTGTTATCCTGTTCTTTTTGAATAGATTTTCATCTTATGTGTTTACTACATATTCTAGAACACAGGCCTTTCTTTGAAGCTGGCTATGGATTGATAGTGTACTCCATCTCCTAATTGTTGGGCTTCGAATCCATGGCCTGGGCTGGAGAGATGGCTCAGAGGTTAAGAGCACATGGCTCACAACCATCTAGAATGAGATCTGGTGCCCTCTTGTGGTGTTCAGGCACACATGTGGGCAGAACACCATATTTAAAAAAAAAAAAAAAAAAGAACCCATGACCCATTAAAATTTTTTTTTTATTATTTTAGATCGTGTGTGTGTGTGTGTGTGTGTGTGTGTGTGTGTGTGTGTGTTGTGATGGGGGTGGGGGGGTGCTATGTGCACAAAAGTGTCAGTGCCCATGGAGGCCAGAGGTATCAGATCTCTCTGGAGTTGGAGTTAACTGGTGATTATGGGCCCTAATATGGGTGCTGGGAATTGAACTCCGATGCTGAGTCTTCTCTGTGACCTTACATATAAGGGTTAATACCCAGCTAGCTTTTGCCCTTACTGTGCTATTTCAGCATTGCTTATGCTTTTTATTCTGCTTGAAATTCATCTTTTCTTTCCTCCTAGCTGCCCCCTGCTCATCATTTTAGCCTTAGTTGCCTCCTCCTTTGGATAGGTTGTCTATTTGGTATATATGTGTATTTATACATTGTCCAGATATCTTCCTGTGTCTAGGGGAAAGTATTTTGTTCTTTATTTTAATTTTTTCTGTGCAGATATATATATAAGTTCAGATACTTTTTTATTGGATGAGATGGGGTTGGTCACCTCAGCCATCATGGTGGAAATTAGATGAAGGTAATGATTTGATTTGGTGGGAAGTGGTTTAAAGAAAACTACTTGAGAGGGGATTATAGGAAACTTGTAATAATGCAGATTTCTAGATCAGGAAACATTAGAGGGATGACAGAACATACCTTTGTGTGCTGCTTTAAAAGAATTGCCTCTTTGAGAAGGAATCAGGGCAGGAGATTCAAAGCAGTCCCGTCTAGAAACAGCCCAGTGGCAGCCTTTGTGAGACTGCAAGCTGGCCAGTGAGAAGACAAGGTGGCAGCAGGTGCTTTTTCATTTGATTTGTGGTTCCTATGGTAATAGAAAGAAAACCTAGGATATTTCTCTTTTACTCCTTTTAATAAACTCTCAGCTTTTGAAATATGCCAGAAAGCTATTATTCTTGTCTTTTATCAACCTCAAGTTTTCCCAGCTGGTGATGAATGTGGCAGAATCAGTAAGCATAGTTGGCTTCCTTGGCCAGTGTTTTATTTGACTTTAGAGTTGAAAAAGTATTCATCCTGACTGTATATTTTCCCTTAATACTAGAAACCTCATATGAATAATTTCATGTTTTCTATGAATATGAATAAATATGAGATTATAACATGTATATTGGAGATTTTATGACCTCTGGAATGGTCCTTGTGAAAGTCTTTGGGGCTTGAAACTGAGGTTGCAAGAAGAGCAAAAGCTTGCTGGTGTTACTGGTGGCTTGGTGACTAAGTAGGTTGTACATACTGTTGAGATTCATAAATATGCTATTCAGGGTAAATTCCTTAGACCTTTTATAACAGGAAATAAGAATATTTCACCATTACTGTAAAAGTGTACCAGGAGGGAGGGAGTAGTCTCATTGTAAACATAGCTGACAAAAAGATAGTTTTCATTTAAAAAACAACAGGCTGGACAGTGGTGGCGCATGCCTTTAATCCCAGCCCTTGGGAGGCAGAGGCAGGTGGATCGCTGTGAGTTCGAGGACAGTCAAGGCTACACAGAGAAACCATGTCTCGAAAAACCAGAGAACCAAACCAAACCAAACCAAACAACAACAAAAACCAGTTTAGCCAGGCATGGTGGCACACACCTTTAATCCCAGGATTTGGGAGGCAGAGGGAGGCAGATCTCTGAGTTTGAGGACAGCCTGGTCTATAAAGTGAGTTCCAGGATAGCCAGGGCTACACAAAAAACCCTGTCCTGAGAAACAAAAAGAAACACAAACAAACAAACACGATACCTTCAGTTTCCAACCAAGTCTTGAAATTTAAATTAGAAGCGTCATGGATCAATTACTGTTAAAGTTCTAGATGCATTTTATTTGATCTTCTTAGATTAATGAGTATAGTGTTGATTTTAAATTACCAATAGGCATAATAATAATTATTAGGCCTATACTTATAACTATTATGGCAGTATAACCCGCTAGCAATCAATCAAGACACAGACTTGTTATATTTAAAATAGCCTCAGTTAACCTGGGCAGGGCAGACATTAATCCTCTATACTACTTCTCATAGTGGGACAGGGATCCTATACCTGCCCCAATCCCATGTCATCTGCTTCTAATAATTTCTGTCAAGCTACCTCCCATCCATAATCCCATATACTTGTTAATCTTCTTCATCTGGGCCAAGTCTCCATGCCGGCCACGTGCTTCTCCTCCACCCAACCCACCATGGCCTTCTTCTCTTTTCTCCTCGGGTCTCTCCTTCTTCCCAAGATTCTGTCTCTCCAAGCCCAGGAACCTTAGCCACACCTGTCTCATTTGCCCTGCCCAGGTGTGATGGCTTTTTATTAATTAGCATCAGAATACATCAGACCAACCCCAACAGTATAGAACTTTTTGTTCGTGTCAAGTTGGACCCTTGCCTTCCTGGTTTGTTTTTGTTTTTGTTTTTTTAGACAAAAGGATCTGTGCTTAGGGCAGCGTGTGTGGACTTCCCTATTACAAGGTACATGGGTTTCCTACAGTGGCCTTTTCTGTTGAGTAAAGACCGTTTCCAGTGGTGTGGTAGGTTATCTGCGAATAGCAGTGTGGGGACGGAGCACGCCTAATGCCTGTTAACTACACTGTCTTACCCCATCCTGACCTGGAGGGTCGCAGGCCTGGGGAATGGAGGTTTCTGACTGGCAGGCTTTGGCAGTTGCTTTACAGCCACAGGTAGGTGGGCAGTGCCTGGAGCATGCTGTCTCCACAGCCCCAGTTCTCAAGCAGATCTGTCAGCTGTGGGGCTGGCATTCTAATTTAAGATTACTAGGACCAGCGCCAGCTTAGACCTAGCTCTGGGTGGTTTTTAGATAAGAAATTGCATCTCTTCAAAACCATTTTCTTATTCTGAATATTGGAAAAGTAAGGTGTGTAAGATGGAAATGGTGGCGAGTTGTGTTTAGCATGGCGAGACATGGTCGCCTCTGAGGGAGCATGGATCATTCTAGGCATCTACTGCGGGTGGTAGGAAAAGAAACTCTTGAAATTAGACCATTAAAGATCCTTCAAAGCCCCCCTCCCCTCAATAGAGTTGGACATGGTGGCGAACACCTGTAGTTCTGCACTGGGAAGGCTCAGGTTAGAGGCTCATGAGGTTGAGCCAACCAGCCTCATAGTGAGAATCTGTCTCAAAAGGAAACGGCAAGTTGGTGAATTCTATCCTGGGAACTTTTCCACCACTTGGAAGATAAGAGAAGAGAATAGACTATTCTAAGCCGTCCCTTGCCTCCCCCTGCCCCCCCCCCAATTATAATAAAGAAGCCAAAGCAAGCAAACAAAAATCTCTGGAATATGCAAATTCACACCAAAGTTTTAAAAGTTGTGAAGCAGGTTTGTGGGTGTAGCTCAGTAGCAGGATGCTTTCATGGAACTTGTAAGTTTACAGAGGATCTCAACTGTTTACCGAATAACTGGAAATTGATTGCAAGTGAGCTTTGCTAATTTGGTATTAGAAAATACTGATGTGATTCTTCCTCTCTTGGTTAAGATCTGAGTGATTTTTGTGAGTCAGTAAGCTGAACAGTCCAGAAAGAACCCTAAATTTCTGGCTGTGGAGTCTACTTATAGATCACGTGCTTAGCATGTTCAAAGGTCCTGGGGGTCAATCCCCAGAATTGCCAAAAGGAGGGACAACAAAAATACCGAGAGAATCTTAAACTGAGCTATGAGGATCTAGGGAGTTTATTTAACCTAAATAATCCATGTAATGAACATGTGATGTAGATCTTTTCTCTGGCCACACTCTGTGACACAGACTGACAGAACTGCTGTCCCAGTTAGTGTGTGTAACAAGGCCTCAGGGTATAGAACTCGCTGTAGTCAGGATCAGCCGGCATTGCTGCAGACCTCAGACACGCTGGTGTTTTTAACAGAACGTCTGTAGACCAAGATACTAACTGCCTTTCAGGAGTTACTATGACAGTTGTCCTAATAGGAACTAGTCAGAGGCGCTCAATAAATGGCAGCTACTCTCATTGTATTTTATAAAAATGTGGTCAGGCCTTTCTGTGGTTGCTTCTTTACGTTGTGAAACTGCTGGGTGACAGTCTGTCCTGAACAGCAGACACTTTACCACTGTCTTGTCCATGCTAAACCTTCAGTGAGCACTCAGGTTGGAAATGTGTGATGTTTCTCATTGCTTAGAGAGTTGTGCCCTGACTTATCCCATTTGCTTCCTCTGATTTTGTGTGCTCTTCTAAGTAACCTCAGCATTCTCTCCATCACAAGTGAGCTGCAATAGGAAGCAGGGAATGCAGGGTAGGACCAGGTCTATCTGAGTTCCAGCAAGGCCTTTTGTTTATAGTGCACGTGTACTGATTGTAGAGCATTTCCTAGTGAAAACCAAGGAGCCAGGGGAACAAACACATGGCTTGAGTCTTAAGATTTGTGGAGTGTTGCAGTAGAACTGAAGCACCTGCCTTCAGGGTTGGTTTGTTTTAATTTTTCTTTTATTGTAATTATTGGTTTTTGCCTCTGTAAACTAATTGATCTTAGAATAAAACTATTTATTAGATATCATAGTCTGATGGTTACTGTATGTTAGCTATAATATATGCTCATTTTTATGTTACATTTAAAAATTCCTTCAAAAGCAACAAGTTTCTTTTTAAGGGTGGAGTGGAGTCAATCAATTAAGCTTTTAATTCTTTTTATTTTGTTTGTTTTTTTTCGAGACAGGATTTCTCTGGGTAGCTTGGTTATCCTGGAATTTGCTCTGTAGACCAGGGTGGTCTTGAACTCACAGAGATCCACCTGCCTCTGCTTCCTGAGTGCTGGGATCAAAGGTGTGTGCCACCACCGCCTGGCAGGCTTTTAATTCTTAGTCTTTCCACCAAATTTGTACATAAAGTCCAGAATGAAAAGTCACAGGTCATAGTACTCCAGCTTTTTCTCTGAGCATGCGGAGATGTTGATGACAGTGAAAACAGTGTCTTTCAAGCAGTTTCAATTACCTGTATCTGTTACTTATCTCTCTTTTCCTTTCCCTCATTCTCTTTAAGTGTCCTGCAATTTTACTTTAGAGAAATGCAAAACTGTATTCACATGGTGACTGTTGGGTCACCAAAGCTTTTCAGTAGAGGAGGCTTGTGGGACTTGGTAGCCTGAGGCTAAACCATGCTGTGTGTCCTTGTGCAAATTATTCAACAACTGCGTCTCACCTTTTTATAGTGTGGTGTGGGGGCTAGGGCCTGCTGTAGTAGTTTCTTAAGCAATGCAGACTGCGTGGGTAGACCAGAATCCCTTAGCTTCTGTGGAATTGTCACGCACTCTCAGTGCTCTTGCTTTCCACGCAGACTCACAGTTCCCTCTAGGGGGTTGTCATTTAAGCAGTCTCTCCCTCTTGATTCTGTTTACCGTATCCTGTGAAATGAGTGCTTGGCTGCACCAAATCCCTGTCCATAAGACAGAAAGGGGGCCTGCTCCCCAGGGTTCAGGAAACCGAGGCCTCTCCCTGCCCTCTAAACTGCATGGGTGCGCCCCGCCCCGACTAACATTCCAGCTGCCTGTGTGAAGGAGTGACTTGTTGCGGCCTCTAACTGCTTCTTCTCTTCCTTCCTTTTTGTCATCCTGCAGTGTTCTGTGCCAAGGTCTTTGTGGCTAGGCTGCGCCAACCTGGTAGAGAGCATGTGCGCACTGAGTTGCCTGCAGAGCATGCCCAGTGTCAGATGTCTCCAGGTGCCTCTCTTCTTTCTTGTTGTAAATGTGTTTTTACGTATGCCATGAACATTTGTTGAAACTTGCAGTAGTGTGTTTAATCCAATGTTAAGTCTGCTAAATGTTCTGTGTAACCCTCTGCTTTCCTCCAGCCTGGACGCCCCCTGGGAGGAGGAGTCCAAGGAGGGGCCCTTCTGAGCAAACAGGTCTTGAAGGGTCCTTTCTTGCTCCCCTTTTCTGCTCCTACCTTTTAATTCTCCCCCTTACTTCAAAGTTGTGATTCTCATGTTTAATAGTTAAACCTTTGAAAAACAACACAAAATACTCTGATATTTCCCATTTGGCTACCTTTAACAGTTTTGAGTTGAGAGGGTTTCATAATTAAAATAATTTTTCTATTTTGAAACATCTTTTGGTTTACCTTTTCTCTTCCATTCAAAAAAGAAAAAAAAAAAAGAGGGGGAGGGAATCAGTTAAGATTCTATTACAAACCTCAAATTGAAGTTTATAAAGGCCATAGCTTTATGCTGCTGGGAACCATCAGTTTGAGCCAATTCGAAAAAAGGCCAGATCCGATACCTGTCCTTAGGGTCTACCCAGTTTTCCAGGCCAAGGCCAGCAGAGAATTCCACAAATAAAAGTAATATTGGGAGGGGATTTCGGGTGGGTAGGGGTGGGGGTTGCTCAGGATAAAACTGATGGCAGCATAGTTGGTGTCCTCTTCTGTGATGGCTTCTGATAAAACCAAGGCCAAAATCATTATGGCCGTACATGGGAAGCTCTATTTAGAGAGTGTGTTTAATTAAATGTGTCAGTAGCAGTATCAGCTTTTATTACTGTAAAGCTCATACAAGTTGGTCTTGTAAAGGCAATATTAAATGCCTGGTGTCCTGTGGATCCCACCCAGATCTTAGGAAATGAATCAGAGGGATATTGATGCCATGGGTGATTTCACTGCTCTGTCGCAAGGCTTTCTATTCATATGCACAGTTTTAAAATGGTGCTAGGTGTTTGGAAGGAAGAAGTTTCTTTTATATTGATGTTGAGCCCTTTATTTGCTTATTGGCCAGCCTCTGAGTAGCACTGGTGTGGTTACTGATGGAAATTGCTATCTTTAGAAAATTGCGCGGGTACCCATTAACAGTTAGCTGGAGTTTAGATTCTGCATGCCGCCCACTTCTTAGGTCTGTGGAAGAAGATAGGTCCCCATTCTGGGATACAGAATTGAGTGTTTGATTTTGGCTCCTTGCCTTGAAAGGGCAGCCAAGTGTTGCAGTGCTCCCTCTCTTCTTGGTACTAGGCAATGGCCATTTACATTATAAAAGTCTGTCTTTTCAATGTGTCTTGTGAGTTGCCTTTGATTTGTCATGGGCTGGCCCAGTTTTAGCCAGAGCTGGCAGTACAAGTAGGGAAAGAATTGTAGTTATGAGATTCTCTTTGCTGTGTTCAGTTAAGTAATCAGGCAATATAAGGCACCAGGCAGCATGCTGGTACTGGCTGTGGATCTCTGCAGGTGCTGGGGGTAGGAGAAAGTACAGGTTTCCCCTGAAATGGGGACATGCCTCCAAAGTTCCTCAGTCACCTTCCTCTGAGGAAAAATGATGAAATGTTGCCTTCCTAGGGGCCTGTTTCAATGAATGGGAGCAGGACTTCAGATGTATGCAGGGAGTTTTGATTATTAAGCCTTTACTTTGAGTAGCCTAAAATCGAAGGCATGGAGCTTTGTAAAATGAACTAAGGGCTGAGGTGATTGGAGTTGCCAAATCATTATTTTGTTCTGTGTGAAAAATGAACCTGGAAGATTTCTTTGCTTTCCACTCATTTGTTTTATATAAATATTACTGTTGGTTGCTATTTTAAACAAAAATGTATATGTGGAGTTTTAATTCTTACTTTTCTCTTAAAATTTAATTACTGTTTTGACTTCTGGTGCTGGGGATTGAACCTAGATCTTGTGTAAGTGCTGTGTCATTGAGCTGCATTCCTGCCCTTCCTTCTCCTCCTCTTCTGTGTTGGGCACAGAAGTCTCCAGGCAGTGCTAAAGCACCTGTTGACATGCTCTATTTTTTTTTTTTTTTAATTACAAAAATGGCTCTCCTAGATGTTGGATGCCTCAACACAGTCATTTAAAAAGACTAGAAGGAAATAGCACCTTAGTTGACTCTGCTTGGGCTGTTCAGGTCTGAAATTGACACATTGGGCCCCATAATAACCTCAGCTTTCAGCCTATTGTCCTATGTGGCTGTCTGTGTAGTTTTTGAAAAAGCAAGAGTGGAGGTAGTAATTGCATTTAGGCTTAGTTTAGCTCTTGCAGGTTTGCCAACAGAGAAGAGTCTTTTAGCAGCTGTGCTGAATGTTTCACATCTATCAGGTTTATGACAGCCCATGCGATGCAGTTCCTGTCCCCATTTTCCTCATGCGGCAACTGAGGCAGATGATGTAGCCTCCAGACTGGGATGATGTGTGCGGACTGGCTTAGGGTTATGCGGCTGTTAAGTGCTGGAGCAGGTGTTCGAGATCCAAGTCCGCCTTGGGCAGACTCTCTTCCCCCATACTGGGCTTTAAATTTCTTCCTTTCTGGGTTTTTTGTTTTTTGTTTTTAGCATAGCTGTACTTGTAGAAATTGTACTAGTGATAGCTAATGTATGGTTCCTTTAGTCATTATGTATTTGAATATAAAAGAAGAAAAGCCCGCCAAATTCAGATATCCCTTTTGCCAAAATGAGTGCTTCCCAGTCTTAGAGCTAGGAAACCTGGGTGGATTTCTGAAAATTTAGTGCCATGAGTATGTCCCTGGTATGCTATGTATGGGCCTTCCCCTAGTGTGTGGATGCAAGGCACAGATTTGTTTCCTGTTGTCAGGGAGCTTTCTGTAGAAAGCAGTACCATGAATGAAAATCCAGACTGCACTGTGAATGGAGTGTGTGTGTGTGTGTGCGTGTGTGTGCGTGTGTGTGTGTGTGTGTGTGTGTGCGTGTGTGTACGTACGTGTACACCTGTGGACAATAAAGCTCCAAAGTTAGCTAAACCCCCATATGCTTTTAGACTCTTGTTAACCAGTTTAAACTTGCTCCACTCTCCACATGTTTTACAACAGTTGGGTAGAAATGTTTGAATGTCTTAGAGTCTCGCTGAGCTGAGCCAAGGTAGGTTGTTTCACAAGCCCAGATTTGACTGGTTGGTTCTTAGATCAGATAATCCAAGAACACTGATTTGACAGGACACTGATGGCTGTACTTTTATTTTCTACCTCCTAAGTGTTTGTGGCCTAGGGTTCTCTGACGATTGAATCCAGGCCCTACATGTGCAGGCAGGCATTCTCCCACTGAGTCATGCCTCTGCCTTCGCTGGATCCTCTGTAGAAACTACCTGGTTTTTCTTTGTGTATGAAGTTAGAGAATTGGATTGACTTGCCGAGGCTGCATGTTTACTAACAACTGGGCTCTGAACCTGGACCTGCACAGCTGCCCCAGACTGAAGTGACCACTGCTTCTGCAACTTGATTGACATCATTTGAGAATTGAAACAAATTCCTCCTTTTGGTATTTTTGAGACAAAGTTTTTCTTCTATGTAGCCTTGGCTGTCCTGATCTTGCTTTGTAGACCAGGCTTGCCTCCCTCTGCCTGCCTGCTGTCTCGCTGCATGCTAGGATTAAAGGCATGCCCCATAAGCATAGTCAGTTCCTCTTGTTTTTAATGTCAAAACTGAAAAACTACAAATGGAGTACAGAGGCTCAGCACAGTAGACTGACAAGTGACAGTGTTCCTTAGGGGTTAGGAATGCTTGCTTGTTGGAAACAACAGCAAGGATCATGGGACCCTGCTTTCGGGGCCTTCCTCCTAGTGCCTTTGTCTTTTGTTGGGCTGTGAAAACTCAGCTGTGAGCCTGAGGGCTGGGAGCACTATACAGGATGTAGCTACTGATGGGGTGGGACTGTAGGGGCGAGGTGGCTCAGTAGCTAGAGTTGGGCTCCAAGCTGGTAAACCCAGATTCACCTTCTGGCTGCTTGAGCTGGGAGCTCGGTCCTCCCTTTAAGAATGGTAGTTTCCTACCTTGCAGGGTTTTTACCAACTAAAGGACAATACCAAATGCCTCCTGCTGATGGCCTTCTTCTAAGGGGATGGGAATCCATTTCTTTCTTTGCTTGCAAGGAGTTTTCTGTTGAAGAATAGGCCATCTTATTTGTAGTTGTAGGGTGTGTTAAAGAGAAGATAGAAGACAAGGCAGGTGAGGTGGCCCTGTTTTCTCCTGGTGTTTAGGGCATGTGCTTCTGGCTCAACAGTGGGCTCTCTTGACCACCTTAGTCTTTTTTTTTTTTTTTTTTTGGCTAAATGCTGCGGACTTGTTGTTTTGCAAAGATTATTCCATTGCACTTCAAGTCTAAAAGTATGAAGGCCTAGGATGACCTTTGGGATTCCTCAGGGTTAGAGACTTTAGTGTTTTCTGAATATTAAAAACAAACAAACAAAACCTCACACCTTTCCTTTCCGTAGAAAAGATTGCAGCATACACTGACCAGACTAGAGATATAGCTTAGTGGAGAGCACTGGCCTAGCAAGCTTAGCATGAGTCACGCATAGAGCCTTGAGTTCAATTCCTAGTAGGTCACAACAACATCAACAACAACAAAAACCGGATACCTTCTCCTCTCAAATCTGTCAGCAACCTTATTACCAGTCAAACACCCAGGGGCTTTATTTCAACCTGCAGCAGGGCAGTTCTGATGGTAATGGGAGTGTTTTTGTTTTTGTTTGTTTGTTTTGCTTTGGAGACAGGGTTTCTCTGTGTAGCCTTGGGTGTTGTGGGCTTTGTAGACCAGGCTGGCCTTGAACTCACAGTGATCTGCCTGCCTTTGCCTCCCGAGTGCTGGGATTAAAGGTGTGTATGGCAGTGTTTGAATTGTCCCACGAGGCTCAGTTTGGTTTTGGAGTCAGCAGAGGCATAGAAGAGCCTGGGCATTGTGTTCCTTGATTTCTGCCTTACCCAGAATACCTCTGGGTTGATCTTTTCTCTGAAATATTTTAATTGAAAACTTTATTTGACATGAGAAGCACTTAGCTTAATCTCGAGCCGTCTTCATACCTTCAACTTATGTTTACTAGGACATTTTAAAACAAACTGGAAAACCAATTAAGGTTGACAAATCACTGATTTCTGTCAGCATTTAAGGATTTAAAACTACAGTTAGAAATGAAAAGGAGCGGGTGGCACTGAAGGCTATAAAGTAGTGCGTAGTGTGGTAGTGTGTGTTTATATTCCCAGCACCCCGGAGGGAGAAGTGTAAAAACTTTTGGGAGGTGTGGAAGATCTTGTTTTCCTTTCTTTTTCCTAACTGGTGTGAGGATTGAAACAAGGGCCCTGCCAGTGCTTAGCGTAAGTGCTATCCTGCCTACCTACAGGGAACCAGCAGGTAGGGAGTTTGAGGCGAGCCTGGACTACCTAGACTGTAGCTCAGAAAACCAGAAGTACTGCTGGCAAGATGGCTCTGGGGGTAAAGTTGGCTGTTGCCTGCTGCCAAGCTTGATGACCTGAGTTCAGTCCCTGGGATCGAAAGGGGAGGGAACTATCTCTCCGCTCAAACAAATACATAAGTGCTGAACACTTTGCTTGACCTCCAAGTTTTCCTTGAGGACTTGTCATTTGTCACATGCTGGCTCCCATTTTACTTTCAGGTTAAATGCAGAGAGCCATAGTATGTACATACACCCTTCAGCTAGCTCAGTGCTGTTTCTTCACGTCAGTACAGGAGGTGATGAGCCAGGAGCACTGCACCTTACTTTTTTTAGTTACAACTGACAGATTCTAGAGCAAAACACTTGGTGGATATGGTTTTACAGTGTAATTTTAGGGAAAGGAAATAAATAAATGGGTTTTAGACTGCATTAAAATTTTTTTCCTTTTTGAATAAAAATTGTGCATTATACCTTACACTGCAACCACTTGTTGCTGGTAAAAATGCTGATTTTATTTCTCCTGTTGGTTTATAATTGTGTATTTTGTTATGAAGTAACATCTTTTCTCTGTCAAAATTTAGATAGTAGGTAAGTATAAAAGAACATCTTAGCTATAATATAAACTTTGTTCATTTTGTGATAATTTGTGACATTTTATGTCATATGTATTTTGTTTTATAAAGGCTCTTGCTTCTTATTGCATTCTCAATTATAAACCACTTTAAAATATTGTTAATGGAACAATATGGTGCATATTAGTGAATGTAAGTCCCTCTATATATTTTGTTTGTTTTTTGAGACAGGATCTCACTGAGTATGTAGCTTAGGATGTCTGTGAACTCATCCTTGACTGCTGGGATTACAGGAATGACTCATCAGCCTCATATTTTAAATAACTTTGGCTTATTACTGTGGTTTAAATAACTATTTGTCTTCATTACCTAAGAGGGTATATTAAGTTAATCAGTCTCTTATCAGTGAATGTTGAGGTCGTTAAACTTTAATGTGTATTCATGATTAATTCCTAAGGATACATTATTCACTGGGAAAATTTGAGTTGTCCTGAAGTTCATGTCTGCAGGTTTAAAGTTCAGCAGAAAGGTTGTCTGATGATTGTACAGAAATAATGCCCAATGTGAACTACTAGGAACCAGGAACACATGAAGAAGAAATTTAAAAGTACCCTTTGTTGGAAGCTAGAAAGATGTCTCAGTGGCTAAGAGCCCTTGCTGTTCTTCCAGAGAAGCCGAGTTGAGTTCTCATCACCCACAGTAGGTGGCTCACAAGTGTGTCGCTCTAGGACCCGACACACCGCCTGGCTCCTGTGGGCATGTAGACACAGACATGCACACATACAATAGAAAGCCATGAACTCCACCTGTCGTTTGTTTTCCCCTCCCCCAGCAGTAAATATTTACGATACTCCTACTATGTGCAGCTTATAGGGTGTGAGAAAATAGAAGAGCCGAGGCTTCCTTCCCAGCTGCTAGCAAGTATTCTCCCAGCCAGGAACTCACCTTCATTTTAACGTGAAAGAAACCAGATGATGTAAACAATAGGGTTCGGTGGGAGGGATGCTAAGGAGAAGCGAGCCTAGAGGAGCCTGAGCTTTGGGAAATGGTTTCTGCTTTACACGGGCTGAGGAAAAGCCCCCCCCCCCCCCCCCAGAAGGTGATTGAATGAATTCCTGGAGGAAATAAGTGAACAGGCTCATAGCAAGGGCAAAGGTGCAAAAAATCCCAGACTGCGGGAACAGTGAGTGAAGAGCCCAAGTGGGAGCATGTGTGGTGCAGAACAGCAGCGGCCGACCTCTGCTGGAACGTGGAGGGAGGGAGTAGGAGGTGAACCGCGGATGGACAGCGAGGTACATCCTGTCTGCTGTCAGCTATCACTGCGCCACGCAGGGGATCGCTGGAGCATCTACAGCAAGGTGCCTAACATTCCACCAGGCAGGCCCTGGCTGCTGGGTCACCGTGAGATGAAAAGAAGGAATCAGGGAGACCAGTTACAGCATGCCAGGCAGCTTTTCTCCAGAGCCTCGGAATCCAGGGTAGACAGACAGGAAGGAAAGCGTGAAGAACCAGTTCACTCTGTTGTGGGGACTGACAAGTTGGAGCTTTGTAATGTAGGCAGGCAGGCTTTCTCTGTTGCTCTCAGGAAGCAAATTTCCCCTGAAAACCTTAGCCTTAACTCTAAGGGTTCCCATTGATTGGATGAGGTTCCCTTACATTGTGGATTGTATAGGGTTTATTGGAAGCGTACTGCTTGTGTGTGTCAGTCATATCTGAGAAAGTGTTTCCCAGAAGCATCTGGGTTAGTGTTAGAACAAATGGCTGGCCATCATAGGCAAGAAGATACGTAAAGCTGGCAGTCACAGAACCAGGCCTGGGGTAGCGTGCCAGGCTGGACTAAGGGATTAGTGTAGAGAGAGACAGTCGTGACATGGTAAGAAGAGAAAAGGACAGAGTAACATTAATAGACATGCTGTCAGTCTGGTCAAGCAAGTGTCGTTTATAGTGCCCATATCTGATGAGAATTTAGAGCTGACTGGGTGCGGGGTCTGGTTGGCTCTGAAGGTGAAACTGCTCACAGAAGTGTGACAGTACTTCACGAAGAATCCTTCAGGGTATAATCTAGTTCATTGGTGGAAAACCTGGTCAGTGAACTCAGCGGTCAGTGAACATGTGACTGCTTACGTGTTCCTGGGCTGTCCCCTTGGATCTTCTGCACAACTTTGTAAAGCAGGCACTGTTAGGTCTATTTTACATTGCAGCCAAGAGGAGGGAGGGAGGCTCCAGGACTGAAGGAAGGCTAGTCTCTGCCCTTAGGAACCTCATTGGTTCTTACAGTACAGTCACTGCAGCGCTTGCCTGTGTTTTAGGCTGTAAACAAGCGTTTCAAAGTCTGAGGGTAGTCATGCATGAGCAGTGCTATTACGTCACTGTTGGCCACTCGCAGAGCCCAGTGTCTGTTCAGGGGCCTTTCTGAGTGTCTGTTCTGATGTCCTGCTGGCCACTGCTCCTTCATGGTTTAATTTTTTTCTTCATAGCACTTAGCAGTGGCTGAAATTGGATTGTAGGTTTGTTTTTTTCTGTCTCTTGCCACACCCACCCTACCCGGATCCAAGTTCTGAGAAAAACAGGTCATGTTTTCTGCTCACTGCTTGGTAAACACACTTGTTTCTAGACTGGCAGGTAGTAGGTTCTGAGTAATTATTCACTGACTGCAGAGTGGGTGCAGTCGGCTGGAAGAAGAGGGCCAGGCCAGGCTCTGTGCTCTGCTTTTCCCTGGATTGCATAGGCAGGGCCACTTTGGACTTGGTTTTCAGAGTTCTGTGAGTTTAAATATTTCTGCGAGTTGGAAAATGACTTTGGAAGAAAGTTGATTTTGCTTTAAAGCCAGCTAGTTGTAATTTTGTTTTGCTTTAAAAATTAATCTTTCAGCTAGGCAGTGGTGGCACACACCTTTAGTCCTAGCACTTGGGAGAAGGCGGCTCTCCGAGTTCCAGGTCTACAGAGTGAGTGCCAAGACAGCCAGGGCTACACAGAGAAACCCTGTCTTAAACACCCTCCCCCCCCCCCACAAAGTAATAAGTTAATAACAGAGAATTGGGGTAAAAATGGAAAGTGAGAGATAATCCTCACCTTAAGAGGGGGCATCCTTCATATTTTTGCCCTTTTTGTTTTAGTTTTGAATACATGCTTTACACGTAGTTGAGACTTTTTGTGAGTATAATTTGACATGCTTCATTTTTCTCTTTATGCCTTGCACATTTGTTGTTCTTTCGAGACAGAGTCTATGTAGCCTGACTGTCCTGGACCTCACTATGTAGACCATGTGGGCTCTGTCCTCACAGAGGTCTACCTGCCCTTGCCTCCAAGCACTGAGAGTAAAGGTGTGTGCCATCACTCTAGGCCTATTCAGGGTATTTATACTAACCTTTTCCTATAATTTCTCATAACACAATTTAAACGCATCCCACAATTCACTACTTATCAAGGCACTCAGAATCTTCGCTTAGGTATTACAAAATGCGTTATCTCCCTGCCCTTGCCTTCATTTGAGCTGCTGAGGGGCTAGGTGGGCAGAGCCTGTCACATGGCATTCATTGCAAGCACAGCTCACCAAACCCTCACATTATTATTTTGAGAAGTTTGGAAATCTGTTGCCCTTGGCATCAAAGTAGACGGACATCATGACACATGGCAGCTCTTCACTCAGAGCGACTTGAGTCTGTATGAAGTCATAGCGTACGGACACACTGGGCCATGAGAAAGAGCCCCAGGGACAGTGTCAAGCACGCAGCTATGCCAGCGACAGCTCAGACCTTCTGACCGAGCTCCTTGGACACCATGTCTCGAGTTTCTGTTGAGACGATTCAGTTAGAATGGCATTATTCACAAATACTTAAGTTATGCACTCTCATACTTCATGCTATGCCCAGCTAATGCAAAGAACAAGCTCGCAGTCCTAGACAGATTGTATGTAAACACGTACTCCCTTATATAAGGAAGCTTCCTACCCCTTGAGAAAACAAGGTGTCTTTACTGAAGTCTGTAAAATTGTTTTTATTCTAAGATACTGTTAGTTGCTTAATATGAAATAAGGAGCAAAACAAAAATTTAAATCTTTCATCTTTAAAAACAACAGAAACAAGTAATTAAGAGCTACAGTGATAGTATCTGCTGACAGGTAGGAATCATGTAATAATCACGGGGAAAGATCAAGGGCGCACTCCTTACTATCATGGGTGGTTTGGGAGATACATGACCCCAGTGCCCTCAGTCAGTGCTAGCTCTGGGTACTTTTTTGTTGTGTGCCTGTGTGTGTGCATGTGCTTTTGTGCATGAGCATGTGACTGCTTATGTGTGTGCACACATGCATGTGCGTTGAAGTCAGAGGACACTTGCAGAGTTCTCTCCTTCCACCTTTACATAGTTTGCACTCAGCTCACCAGGCTTGCAGAGCAAGTGCCGTTAACCTGCTGAGCTACCTTGCTGGCCCAAGATGCTTTTAAAGATCATCTGACAGTAATGGTTTAAGGCAGGGAGGTGGTCAGGCTTAGCCAGTTACTCTCCAGCTGGATTTGAGGCTGGCAGTACTGGAGGGAATTCACCCTCCACCCCTGTAAACCTGGACAGAAACCCGTGACTGGGGAGGCCACTGCTGTGGCTTTTCTACCTGGGCATGATGCACCTTCAAAATAGTTTTGTCTTTGTCCATGGAGCAGAGCTCTCATCAGATTTAGTCACAGAAACATCTTTTTTTCAAGTGGGCATTGGTAATTGCAGAGGTTCATAACTGGTCAAACTGCTGAAAATAACTGACTCTTGAAAAGTTGAGCTCCAAATGAGACACCTGTGTCACTCCTTCCAGGGTTCAGGGGCCATCATAGACGAGGGGCTTGAAGACACTGTGGGACGGGACAGAGGGTAGAATCTGTGGAGCACTGTCTTCTGACATGGCCGTATAGAGTCCTGAACTCAGCACGAGACCTGCACAGCACTGGGCCCTTAGCTTCTGTCAGTGCGAGCCAGAGGCGGCCTCGGGAGGCTCTGTTTCTCCCTGCAGAGACGAGTACAGTTAATGGTTCTTGAGAAAGAGAGACGTTTTCTTCAGTGTAGCCACTGGTAGGGTGTCCATGTGCGGGTAAGTAGCCGTAGTTAGTCTCAGCGGGTACCAAAGACAAAATGAAAGAAAAAGATGTGATGGGGCAGAAACTGGTTGAGAAGAGGAAGAGGATGATGGGGCAAGAAAGGACTCCTGGGGTTAAAAAAGAAAAAAAAGAAAAGAAAAAAAGAAGTTGTAGGAAGGATTTGAGTGTGTATGCACACCTCTTTATGAGTGTTCACATGTGTATGGATATGCTGTGGAAGCCCTGGGTTCATGTGTTCACATGTGTATGGACATGCTGTGGAAGCCCTGGGTTCATGTGTTCACATGTGTGTGGATATGCTGTGGAAGCCCTGGGTTCATGTGTTCACATGTGTGTGGATATGCTGTGGAAGCCCTGGGTTCATGTGTTCACATGTGTGTGGACATGCTGTGGAAGCCCTGGGTTCATGTGTTCACATGTGTATGGACATGCTGTGGAAGCCCTGGGTTCATGTGTTCACATGTGTATGGACATGCTGTGGAAGCCCTGGGTTCATGTGTTCACATGTGTGTGGATATGCTGTGGAAGCCCTGGGTTCATGTTGAGCGTCTTTGCATTCTATTGAGGCCGGGTCTCTTGTGAGTCTGATGCTCCCTGATTTTGGGTAGTTTAGCTATTTCTTACCCAGGGATTGCTGGGATTGCAAATGGTCACCACACCTGCCTGGCTTTTCACATGGGTTCCAGTAAAACACTTTATCTACTGAACTGTCTCCCTAGTCCCAGGATTTAATTTTTTAAAAACAAAAATAAAAATTGTTTTTATACTAGCAATAAAAAGAAAAAAGCTTAGGGCTGGGCATATAATGATAGCTTGCCAACCATGTGCAAGGCCTGACTTCAACCTCAGCACTGCAAAAATAAACAAGTAGCTAAATAGACAGACAAACCTGAGTCTATTTAAACTGAAAGGAGGAAGGGTGTTTTAAATATTCTATCATATCCTTTCTTAGCCATTGCTAAGAAGGCCGCTGCTTTCCCATTTGAGCTGGTCCCAGGCTTATAGAAAAGTTGCAGGTGTGTCACAAAAAGGTGTTTGTAAAAGCTTGAGAGAAGCTGGCTGCTGTCTTGCTCCAGCATTATAGTGCACGGAGACTGCTGACGACTCCTGCAGTCTGGTGGACCTCCGCAGTGCGTTAACACTGACGCGTTGCTGACGTCAGTCCTCAGGCCCTACCTGAGTTTCACCAAAGCTCTTTGTGTCCTTTGAGGCTGGACCATGCATGTAGGAGTGGTGCGCTGACTTCAGCTGTACCCTTGCAGTCTTTTCAGCTTTTCTATCTTTGTTGGACTTAGGTGACTTTGCTACTTATTTGAGTTGCAGACTAGCTGCTATGTGGTGTCTTCAGTGTAGGTTTCCGTTGGCCTCTTTGGTAGGAGTAGCACAAGGGTTTGCTCTACCTTCAAGGCAGAGCATGATTTTGATTTGTCCTTTATAATCTGATTGCTTGGTTTAAGTAGAGCCCAGCAAGCTTCCTTCATTTTAAAGTTCTTTATCCCTCTGTAAGTCAGTGTTTTGTAGAGGGGTCCTATGGAACTATGTAAGTATGTGGTTTCACTGGCATTTCACTTTCATTTATTGTGTCAGCATAGATGGCTTTCCCGTTTCCTCCGTAGGCTGTAGTCTGTTAGTCACTACTGTGATGGTCAGATGTCTCAGTTTGGCTAGAGGCTGCTTCAAGATCAGCTGGTGGGAGTGCTTTGGACATTTAGTTGCAACACATTGCAGGCTCTTGGGTTTCCCCATACTCGGTCCAAGTGTGGGTGCTTAGTGTTGCTGGGATGTCATTGCTGTCAGGCCCATCAAGTATGCTAGGAGTTTTCATTTGTTTCTCTCTGAAACCTCCTTTTTTATTGCACGGAAAACCCCAAGAATTCAAACCTTTAGCTGCAGTGCAGTTCCATTCCTCCATTCAGCCTTCAGTGAGGCCTTCCTGCCTCAGCCTTCCAGGGGAGGAGTTACTATCACGGCCACCACGGTAGCTTTACAGTTGCTTGCATATTAGTTTCCAAATGTATGTGAGGACTGAGTTTTAGCAAACTTTCTTTTTTCTTTGTACAGAATATTTGTGGTAATAATGCAGTAAGAAAAGTTGGTGTCTTAATTTATATCTCTTTAAAGAATTGAATGCTTATTTTCTCAAAAAATTTTTTGGAGCTGGGTGGTAGTGGCAATGCCTTAATCCCAGCAATCAAGAGACAGAAGCAGGCAGATCTCTGACTTCAAGCCAGCCTGGTCTATAGAGCGTTTCAGGCCAGCCAGGGCTATACAGAAAAATCTTGTCTCGAAAAACAAAAAACTCAAAACATGCGTGTGTGTGTGTGTGTGTGTGTGTGTGTGTGTGTGTGTGTGTGTACGTACATACATACATACACACACATATATAATTAATATTATATATATTTATTTAAGCCAGGCATAGCGGTATGCACCTTTAATCCCAGCACTCAGGAAGCAGAGGCAGGAGGATCTTTGAGTTTGAAGCCAGCCTGACCTATATAGTGAGTTCCAGGACATCCAGGGCTACATAGTGAGAAGTAAATACCAAATGAATACTTCTTTACTTTTAAAAACAAACACACCTGAACTCATGAGTAGCAGACCACCATGGTAAAAGTGCCAGTCATGTAACCCTGATGCTCAGAAGCAGTGACAGTCAGCAGCCCTTGTACACAAGCGGTTTTTTTTTTTTATTGTGATTAAATTTTAGTTTTTCTTTAGGGAAAATTCCTAGTGGCAAAGTTGCTAGATGGAGAGGTATAGCCATATTTCATTAGAAATTGCCAAGATGAGCATGCCTGCCTGCTGACCACCATGCTTCTATCCTGCTGGGTAGCTGCTGGTAAGTTCAGAGGGAATGTGTGGCTTCAGTTTGCACCCATCTAATGATAAGGAAGCCTTAGCATGTTCCTGTCATTAAGGATCATATTTGTGCCTTTACAAATACTTTTGTGTCAAGGTGAGTTGTGACCATGGATGAGATGTTAGAACGAAGCCCACTCTTTAGTGTAATTGCTATGAAATAATGAAGCCCCTGTTGAGGTCTTTCCCATTTCTTCACTTTTCTATGGAAAGTTTAGCATGTTCCTGTCCCCTCTGATTTTTTTTTCCTGTTCCCTCTGATTTAAAAGGAACTTTAGTGCTTTTTATCTGTGGTCTTAATTGTCCTCCCCCCCCCCCCCCTCCTCTGTGGTTTCATTGCCACATGACTTTTAGCTACACTAGGCTGTAACAGTTTCATCGAGTTTCCCCTCTCCAGGTTTCCCTCTCCAGGTTTCTGGTCTTTGTGAAGTCTATTGTGTAGGCTCTGCAAAGTGTGGATCTGATTTTATGCCCCCAAGTTGCTGACGTTGTCCTCACAGTACTCACTGAGCGCTTCTCCAGTCACTGGGATGCTGCTATGAGCCCGGTCAGGTCTCACATGCCCTCGGGCTGCTTCCCTGCTCACTCTTTTGGCACACTGACCCATTGGCAGATCCAGCCCTGTATGTAAACACAGTCCGTGCTCACTCAGCCACTGGTATCTCTGTCCTTGATGCCTTTGCTCCTTTCATGCTGAAGCAGAGAAATTGAGTGCTTGGACCTGCAGAGGCTGAAGCTTTGGCATCTGCCCGAGTGCTCCCCAGGCTCCTCCCTCTCCTGAGTCCTTGCACAGAGTTATTTCCACATGAGTTTGCCCCACGAGGAGTTTTGGTGTCAGTTTTGGAAGTGTGCTGACCTATAAATCGGGGAAGCATCTTCAGTAGTTTCCAACAGCAAGTTATAAAGCAAAAACCAGAGAGTCCACAGAGCACCCCGTCCACAGACACACACGTTCCTGAACGTCATGTAGTTCTCTCTGTAGATTGGTTCTTTTGAAGACTTACTCTTTATGGGAATTATTTCCAGTTTTAGGTTGTTTTAAATCACACACTATTTTCTAATCTTCCTTGTTTATGAAGGTTATTTCTTTAGATTTGGCATGGTCAGCTTTTGACAATTTTAGGCACATTTAAAAAGCAGATTACTTCAAACCTCTTTTTAGTAGTCAGTGTTAAATTTGATACCTACTTCTTAGATTTGCCCCCCTCATCACTTACACTTTATTTTGACCTCTTGAGCTGTCTAGTACCAAGAAAAATGTGTGTAGAATATTTTCAGCATTCCTTCCTTCTTTCTTTCTTTTCTTCCACCCCACCCCCACCTCTCCTCCCACTGTGGTTGGGATTGAATCTAGTCCTCATTGCATGCTGTGCAAGCATTCTGCCACTGAGCTATACCATACCCAGATACTTTGATTCTAGGACTCTCTCTTTGTTTCTTAGTTTCTACCCATGATGCATTGCTTTTACTCTTAGAGGGTTTGTTTGTTTGTTTTTGGTTTTTTCCCCTTCTTTGAGACAGAGTTTCTCTGTGTAGCTTTGGCTGTCCTGGGCTCACTTTATAGACCAGGTTGGCCTAGAACTCTTAAGAGATTGGCCTGCCTCTTGCCTTGCTGAATGCTGGGATTGTAGGTGTGCACTGCCACGCCTTGTGTTCTTGTGTTCTCTCTCTCTCCCTCCCTCCCTCTCTCTCTCTCGGGATGGGGTGGGCTAAAGTTAGGTTAATTTGTATTTATTTATAATATTGGAATACTTATAGCTCTCGATGAAGCATCATTGCAGTCACTTTTAGGCTATTTTCCCTGTCACCATGTGTAAACTACTTTTGGGCATGTAATAATGCTTTCAGGGGCTGGGAAGGGAGGCTCACTCAGTTAAGTCCCTGCTGTCCAAGCATGAGGACCCCAGCCAGGGGCAGTGGTCCATGTCTGTAGCCACAGCCCTGGAGAGACAGACAGGGGGATCCTTGGAGTGCACTGCTCAGCCAGCCCCACGGAATCTATGAGCTCCAGACTAGTGACTGTTTTTATTTAAAAAATAAATTACATAGGGATCAAGGAAGACATCTGACTCTGATTTCTGGTCTCTATACATAGTACAAATATACACACAATACTTTTAATGAACAGAATTACTTAACTGTAGTGTAATTTATCACACTTATTCTAACAGTAAATAATGCGTTCTATTTAAGAAAACTTGCCCAATAAGAATGTATTGGGGATACATAATAATAGTTTTCTTATTTATCATTTACATTTAAGTCCCTAATGTAGAGTAGGTTGTGTAGAGGGACTAGGAGCAGGCTTAAGGTATGTTAAAATATCAATTGATATGGTATTTTTAAAGACTACTTTCTTCCTATTGCACTGAAAGGTCAGCGTTTAGTCAGGTAAACTTAGTTTGTAGATTTGTGTTTGCATCTGTCCCTCTGTTGATCATTTATTTAAACGTTGCCTGCATGGCTGTCCTTTACTAAAGTTATATGCTAATGCTTAGTATTCTGCGGTGTGTATCCCCTAGCTGAGTTCTCTAGATTGCTTTGATTGTGTGTGATTATGTAGCAGGTGGGTGGCAGTGGGGGCGTTAGGGCAGCCGGTAGGGGTTTGCCCTGGGAAGCCTAGTGATACTCTGACTGCAGTTGTGTTGAATCTGTTATCTCTTTGTTCTTTGACAGTTTTGGTGGACTTAGGTTTTTTGTTTTTATTTTCCTTTTATTTCTTCAGTTTTTGTTACTTACCAAACGGTGGCATTGTAACTGTCATGATGCAGTCTGTGTAGTTGCTTTGATGTTATGGTTTAGTCTTAGCTGGATTTGACCAGCTGTACTTGGACAGTAATGTAAGTAGCGATTGTGATATGCTATAGTATTTCTAGCTTTGACAGGTGTTGCTGGTAGATGTTTTTTTGTTTTCTTTTACAGTGCCTGTTAGTAGAAGCGAAACAAGATAAAGAGTATTTTGCAAGCTTTGGATGATTTTGACTCATTAGCAGCATTGTAGGTGTTTTCATGTTATTTCTATGCTAGCAGCAAGGCAGGCGGTCCTCCTTGTTTAATAAAGATTTTGTTTCTAGCATGTTGAGGGTCAGAAATGGCGTGCATGTTTTTCTTCCTGTGTGTTTTGTAAAGGACATGAGAAATATAGAAAAGGACCAAGGACAACGAAATCACACTTCTGTCAGTGTACTAGCTCATTGTGTAATTCAAATGCTGACTTCTGTACCCCCCTCCCCCATATCTGGTTGCAATCCTTGTTCTGAGAATCTCCTGTCTCAATGTTGTTATAAACACTGCTCCCCAGTTGTCCCTTGAGAAGCCAGTAAAGCAGCTTACAGCGGATTGCTGAGCAGGGGAGAAAATAGGGCTGGACTTCCTGCCAGCCAGGGGAGGGGGAGTGAGAAGAAGAAGGGTTTTGAGCCATGGCAGAGGCCCAGGAGACATCAGGAGAGCGGAGGTGGAATAGGAAGAGCTACAAAGTGCTGGTATCTCTGGGATGCACACTGGGAGGAAGCCACATTAGTTTAGAGGGCTAAGAATAGAACAATAACTGCTCAGTTCCTAATGCTGTGAAGCTTGTTTAAAAAAAAAAAAAAGAATAAAATAATAACTGCTCAGTTCCTGTGCTGTGAAGCTTGTTAAAATAATATAAGAGTCTCAATTATTTGTGTGGTAGCTAGGTTACGAGAAAAACTGAGAAACAAACACAATTTTATAAAAATAACTTTGGAACTAGGAAGATGGGGTGGTGGCAGGCTGGTGTGTACTCTGCACACACGTTTGCTTCTCCATTTGCAGATGTCGAGAGGCTCCCTAAGTGTTAAGGTGGCAGAATGACAAACTCAACTGCATGAACTCTGTGCTGGTTGCAGTGGTTAAAGGAACCCTTCTGAGTGCTAGGGCTACCTTTGGTCATTTTCTCGCAGTAAGATCCTTTGCGAGGTCCTTGTCACCTGTTTTGTGGACCTTTTGGAAAGTTAGGTAGTTGGCTACTGTTTCCCTGAGAGTAGAGCGTGTGTGTCAGTGTTCTGTGTATGGATCCTCTTACTTTTGCTGATGGTTGGTTTTTAAGGGAGACACTTTTCTAAATAAATATTTAAGTAAAAAACAAAGAGAGCAAACTAACCAAAAACATACATACATACATTTACCTTTAAAGTCTATTTTATTTGCATGGTGAGATTCCCATCCAGTGTGATTCATACCCTTTTTATTGCCGAATTAGTCTCTCCAGGGACTAGAGAGATGTCTCGGTGGTTAAGAACACTTGCTACTCTTGTGGAGGACTTGGGTTCAGTCCCCAGAACCTACATGGCAACACACAACTGTTTACATAGCAGTTCCAGGGCTTCCAGAGCTCTCTTCTGACCACTATAGGGACAGTCACACACATGGTGCAAGTACGTACATGTAGGTGAACACTCACACAATAAAATCTTCAAAAGTAAAGTCTCACCATTTGGCAATAGTTGTGCATGTCTTCACAATTTGTGGTATACAGATGGCTGTCCAGCTGCACCAGGAGATTTCACCAACCTAGGGTAAAAATACTGAAAACAAACAATAGGAAAAACCCCACTATATTTGTAATGGTCGTTTACGTGATTTTCCTGTCCTCATTATCCACTGAGCAGTACAGTTTGACAGCTGCTTGCTCACATAGCATTTTATGGACAGGATTGTGAGGAGTCTGGAGGTGACTTAAAGAACATATATGCAGCTTAAGTGCAGACACGAAGTTGTCCTTCCATTTTGGTTTCTGAGGCGGTTCCTGAGATCAAGTCTGAATGGATCCTGAGAGACAGCTGTGTATCTGTATACTGTAATTTGTGCTTCTACACATTTTTAAGTTACACTTAAGTCAGAAAGGGAGCTATATATAACCTTATGACTGGAAAAATCAGTGGTGCTGTAGAAATAAGCTATGGAAAAAGTAAATACTATGAAAACAAGACCCCGATGAAATCATAGCCAGGTACACACTTTGGGAGAATATTAGTGTATGCTGCAGTGGTCCAGTTGTACTTGTAAATAGACCTGATAGCATCACACATGCGCACACCAGAAGGCATGGCAGAGCTATTTTTAAACGCTGAAAATGCGTTGGGATGTGGCCCAGCAGTGCTTGGCTTGTTTGCGTGAAGCCCTAGGTGGAACCCTTAGCACCAAATAAAAAAGGAGAAGCGAGGGGAGAAGCAACTGTGTGCCTGACCAGCTAAATTTTGGAGTTTTGAGGATTGAACCTAGGGCCTTATGTAAGCAAACAGTCTGCTTTTGAGTGGTAAATAATTCCCAGAATAGTATACAGAAATGAAAAAGAACGAACTGTTGTTGTATTTAAGAATTTCAATGATACAGTGTTAACACAAAGGAAGCCAGACTCAGAAAAGTTAATATAGCCATCTGAGTCCTGTCTTAGACCACACAGAACTTGGCAGTGACCTAAAGCCTGTCCCCTCAGAGGTAGAGAAATGTCTGGAAAAACACATTAATAACTTTTTGGTGTCCTTTGTGTGTGGATGTTTTGTTTTGTTTTGTTTTGTTTTTTCCAGGCAGGGTTTCTCTGTGTAGCCTTGGCTCTCCTGGACTCACTTTGTAGACCAGGCTGGCCTCAAACTCACAGAGATCCACCTGCCTCTGCCTCCCGAATGCTGGCATTTAAAGGCATGCACTACCACACCTGGCTGTGAAATTTTATTCAGTATATAAAAGTACATTCCTTCCTGTTTGTAACCTTTGCTTTCCAGAGACAGGGACACTGTTTTTGTGGGGAAAGTTTTTTGTTGTCAGATAGAATGTCTTAGTAATTCACAACCTCTTACCACAGAATTTGCAGTTTTAAAAATAAGAATTGTTTCTTTTAGATGATTCTCAAAATGGGGAGTTTTCAAAGTGAAATTTATTCTGTGTTGGTTGGTGGCACCTTCCAGCAAAGAAACTTCACTGCTCAGCTGCAAGGTAAAAGAAAATGGAGATGAGATATTTTGGAGCCAGACTGGCGGTTCCGTTGTTTGTCATGACAGTGTGAGAAGGCAGAGAACACTGTACACAGGCTGTGGTAGCTGCCACTTGTTTTCTCCATTCCAGTCTGGGAGAAATGTTAACAAAGTCACGGGGGAGAAGACAGCTACTTCCACTGAGCTTTTGTCAGACTACACTTTTAAATATTAGCTTAAATTTTTTAAAAAAATTCTTTTATTTTTGATTAATGGAGATCCTACTAAGTGATCCAACTGAGGAAGCCAGTTTCTCCTCCTCAGCATGAAAACCTGTGCTGCTTGCTCTAGATTTGGGATGCTGCCTGGGGCTTCCTTGTGGGTGAAGCCAGGCAAGCGCTCTACTACCCAGCTGTACCAGCCTCTTTTTACTTGTAGCTCTGAGACACATGGTCTGGCTAAGCTATCCATAACGGCTTGCACTCACCGTGTAGTCTAAGCTGGCTCCTGACCTTGTCTCCACCTCCCAAGAACCTGGGATTACAGGCCCTTCCCCTGGGGCCTAGTGCAGAATGGTTTTTGAAAGCCTCATCCTCGGTGCCTGTAGTTTCCTTGTGATGGTAGAAAAGGTGTCTTTAAAACAAGATTGGGGTCTTCCTAGGGCTCCAGCTAGCTGTGTGTGCCTGTTACTGAGGCACACGTGCATGGAGGAAGAGGCTGGCTCTGAAACCTGACACTGGTGTGACACATCAGGCCACTTGTATACTTCTGAGTATTGGTAAAACAGAATTTGTGCACTTGTTGTAAGGAATAGAAGGAATTCATATAAAATTTTACAAGTTTCAAAGCTGATTATTGTGGGCAAGCATTAAATGGTAACTTTTTGGCTGTTGTGATGGCTTGGTAGGAAAGGTAAAGCTGGGTGTTTGGTCCCTGGGACCCACATGGTAGGCAGAAATAGAGAACCAACTGCAAATGCCCTCTGACCTCCATATGTGGGCCGTGGCTCTTGAACATGCATCGTCATCAAAATGGCAACTGTTGTCATTTCTTTTATGGTGGAACTGCTACGTAAGGTGTGGAGTGGTTGTTTTTGTTTTGTTTTGTTTTGTTTTGTCTTTTTCATGTAATTGAATGTTACTTGAGAGCGTACCAGCAGTTCTGGACTCTTGCATTTGGGTTGGGTCCATTGTCGAATCAGTGGGGCTTTCTTCCTTTAGGTTACTGATGCCACGAGCCACACCATTTTGCCATAGCAGTGAGGTTTAAAAAGAGACATAAATCACAATTACTCAAAGAAATTATAAAAATTTTGTTAAAGCCCGTGGTCCTCTAGTAAGAACTCCTGCGATTAAAGTTTCTCAGATAACTGTTTTGATGGTAAGCAGCTTACCTCAGGAGGTAGTAGCTGCACATAGCTACCTGTTTGACTGGAGGCATGCACTACTCACTCTGTAGTCTAAGCTGGCTTCTGCCCCACTGATCTTGTCTTAGCCTTCCAAGAACCTGGGGTTACAGGCTTTTCCACAGCGGACTAGTGTAGGAGGGACATGTGCGGTTGTGCTACAGGCATACTGTGTGTGAAGAGCCTCAATACTGTTCTGGGGCCACGCTGAAGGGACTGCAGTGTCATCTGAAGGCCACCGCACAGCATAAACTCCTGGAGTACTGCCTTTCACACGGCACAGACAGTTCTCTGAGGAGAAGTTCCCATCACCACTTAACCAACAACACTGTATAGATTGAGAAAGGTAACGGAGAAATGGCTTCTGCTTGTGATTGTCAAAGTGGCCCTTTCCCTTGTGCCAGAGCTACTTGTGGAAATGGGAGGAGTAAGACTGTTGCCATAGTCCAGTGTTTGCAGATCTGTGCCAAGCTATGAGCAGATATTGCTACCGCTCATGTCCAACTGCCTTGAGGGAGGTAGTGTAAACTGTCTTGGTCTGACTCGGAGTTCTGGTTTGTTACAGAATTTACAGTAGTCTAGTCACTTACTGCGCGAGCAGGTGACTGTGTGTGCTCTTGTGCATAGGCAGTGTTTCCCAGACTTAATGAGACCACGGGTCCTTTTTCTTCTCAGCGTCTCTCATGCCATGTAGGAAATGATTCACTGGGAATGCGGTCCACTGTTAAGGTCCTTCCCAGCAAAATGAGGGCCCATGTTTGAGTTGTAGAAGTGAGAAGAAAGTGATGCAAACCAGCCCTCTCAGTACAGCTCGTGTGGTCTTGTATGAGGAGCTGGGGAAATGTGTAGGAGGGGAGTTAGCCTGGCCCTCAGAGGGTGTCATTGAGGTGTATACAGTTAGCCTCTGCAGCCCAGCCTGAAGGGGATAGTTGGCATTTCTTCACAAGAATGGCCATCCTCTCAGCTGGATAAATGCTGCTTTTTGCTATTGTGGAACAGGTGAGTTAAAACTCACTGTGGTGATGCTGTTACTGGTGTAGTCTGCAGGACTCCTGACATTGTTGCTTCTTTCTTGAGTGAAGAAAAGCATCTTGTTGTCAAAACCACTCTTTCTAACTGCCAAATCAGGCTGTGAGGAACCAAGACACTGTTCGAATTCCCGAAGGTTTAAGCTAGACTGTGTCCCAGGCCTTGTGAGATACGAGGGCCCTGGCTCTCATTACCTTCCTTCCTCCCATGCTTTCCTCGTGTTTCCAGACGTGCTGTTGTCCTCTTGCCAGTCTTTTTTTTTTAATTGATCCTTTGTGAATTTCACATCACATACCCCAGTCTCCCCATCCCCCCATCCCTTCCTAGCCACCCTTTGCCCTTGCAATGCCCCTCCCCCCTCTGCACATCTCATCATGGAAGCTGTAGTGTATCACAGTATGTCACACTATGTACCCTTTGTCCATACATCTTTATTTGCAAATGTTCATTGCAGTGAGTGGTTGGCCGGGTTCTGGCTTCTGCTACACTATCAATACTGGATCCTCACTGGGACTCTCTTCGGATATTCTGTTGTTGCCCTGTGTCATGGATATGCTGCAGCTTTGAATCTGCAGGGCCGGCCCCTTCTTGTGCCCCAGCAGATCACACAGATGGAGTGGATGTTGGGGTGGGCCAACTCAAAGCCCTGGCTCTGGGCGTGAGTGGTAGCTGAGCTCTCCATCACTGCCCCAGGTAGCTCACCCAATGCTGCATCTAGCAAGGGGCAGGGCCAGCTCTCCTGCATCTACACCATCAGGGTGAGCTCTTCATCACTGCCCTAGCTAGTTCACCCAATGCTGCATCTAGTAAGGGGCAGGACCAGCTCTCCTGCATCCACACCATCAGGGTGAGCTCTCCATCACTGTCCTAGCTAGTTCACCCAATGCTGCATCTCGCAAGGGGCAGGACCAGCTCTCCCACCTGCTGCAGGTGGCTAGGGGTAGGGAGGGGATGCATATCTCCCTCACTCATGGTCACTACAAGCTGCAACATGGCAGGTAAGATATGGTGGGGCCAGTTGTCCTGAGCTTACACCCTTGAAGCCATCTAACCCATGCTCACACCACTAGGGCCAGCCCTGCTGTGCTGCCCAGGCAAGGGGCATGGACACTCTCCCACTTGCATGCTCTCTGTACCAACTCTGCCACACTGTCCAGGCTAGGAATGGGACCAGCTCTCCTTACCTAGTGCTGTAGCTATTGAGGAATGGGGCTAGTTCTGCACAGCCCTCAGGCATCAATATGGCCCCAGGTGGCACCCAGAACAGAGACCTTTGTGGTAATAGACCCCCACTGCTGCAGCGCCACAGACCCAGAAAAGGCTCTCAGCGGCAGCATGGGCAAGGACCTCACCATGGCCTCAGGTGGCATCACTGCCTGTTTCTCTGGTTCTGCATCTCTTCGTTGTGCACACACTGTTCTGCTTCTCTTTCTCTTCCGTTTCTCCACCACTTGCTTGTTCATCTTATTGGTGCCGGGGGTTCCTGGGTGTCTGGGGTCGTCTAGGTCCTTCTCTGCCTGCCCAAGCCCTTGCCATTCTTGGACGCCACTGTGACATACCACTTTGTAACTTCATGCACAGGGCGCGAGGTACTGAGGCTCATTCTCATGTTGCCTAGTTTTGTAATGAAGCCGGTTGGACTCAATAGTCTCCAAGGCCATTCTAGGTAGCTGTAAAGGACAGTGACGTGAGGAGACCTTCATAAGCACAGCATTGGTCAGCTTCTCCCTCTCCTTTAGGATTGTCTACTGCTGCCCCTGGTTTTGAACACTAGGACACACTGCCTCTGCCACCCCCTCCACCCCCTGCACTCTGTTATTAGCCTTGACGTTCCAGGACTTTTAAGATATATTTAGGAAGATTTGCCCTTTAGAGCCATTATGCTTTGTCCAGGTCACTGAAGTTGGACATGTGTGCCAAGGAAACGTTGGGAGAGTAGTGTCCTCAAAGCAGGGAAGGAGGGCGTCTTTGACAGAGGTGCAGGGTTAGTGGTCTCATCACACCCCGTGGCTCTGTTTGATGAGTGACTTCAGTTGCCCAAGGTCCCACACTGAGTCCAGTGTCTGGCTTTGGCTCTTCTATTATATGCCACTGACACAGGCAGCAGTGACTCATGCTCAGTGGTGACTCCTGTCAACTGTTGGGGGATTTCCCATTGCTCTGTTAGGAAGTACTCTGGGTTGGGTCCAAATATGTTAGGACTTAAAGGAAAAGAAGGGGGGATTTGAGAAAGAAGTTTGTCCCTGAAGATGTAAACAGAGATTCCAGAATGCTGGCAACTTTAATAGATCTGTAATGAACCTTCCAGAAACACTGCAGGGCAGCTGCTGGAGTTTAAGATTTGTGTTCAGACCTTAGAGTTCTAGGTTCGGGACAGAACCCTGGAGTGCCCTGGCTGCGAGTGAGCTGTCACTCCTTTCAGACCACAACCCTTCTCCTGTCCCATCTCATTAAGGCTCCCTTGGCTGCTAGTTAGGTAGGACCTTCAAAAGGGAAAACCCAGTCATGTATTCGCTCCAGTTAATGGGCAGCTGTTGAGCCAGTAGGTCACCACAGGGATAATTGCACAGTGCTTCTTTGTAAACACAAGAGGGAAAGGAAATGTGTTCCAAAGGCAAGTCAGCCTGTTCGTGACTAACAACATCCTTTTCTTGAGGGAGAAGGTTGGGGCACTCCTCCGTTTTTGCTGGGCGAGATAGCGAGGCCATTCTCCAGAACAGCTGTGGAGGGAGAGGAGGGGAGGGAGGTGTGGTGTGTGCAGGGTCTGTCACTCGTCATTGCTGGCGGATGGGATGTATTACCAAACAGCAGGCATTTCTAGGACACATTTTGTGCAACCATAGGGGACTTGCCACAAGCCATAGCACAACGATGATGATGAAGGTGCACTTCAACCCTTCCCCACAAGTTAGCTGGTTTCCAGTCATGCCCAGCATCCATAAGTGAAAGCTGTATGCTTTCTATTGATTTATGAAAGCTGAATATAGGTTCCTGACCCAAAATGGCACGTGTTACCACCAGCCATATGTAAAGTTTGGGATCTCAAAGTTTATGTCTTGTAGTCACTTAGGTTTTGCAGAAGTTGGCATAATTCAAATAACCTGTTTTTCCCCCTTTAGAACACTTCAGTTATGGAAGATCAAAATGAAGATGAGTCCCCAAAGAAAAGTGCTCTTTGGCAGGTAGGCACGATAAGCTGGCAGATGACTGTAGATAAGCTCCGCCCTTGCTCGAGTCCTCACCGAGACCAGAGCCTAGCCTTTGCTTTGCGAAGGGTTGCTAGATTCAGGAGCCATCCTATTTGTCCATCATTTCCTCAGGGAAGTGTCCTTACTAGTAGTAAATACCTTTGGAGTTTTCTGAAAGATGCCAAAAGGGCAGTGTCCTGAAATACTGACTTTCTGACCCAAGACAGAGCGTGTGGAAATCCTCCTTCCCAGGAATGGGATGCTTTTAGCTCAGAGCCAAGTGCAAACCTTATGCCAGTGCCAGGCCTGCAGGCTGCTGCTTTTCTTCGTTGGTGCCACGCTCCTCCTGCCCTGCTCTTCCTGTGGGGTTCTCTCCCCTTCTCAGTCTCCTTTCGTGGCTTTCTTACTTTCCTGTTAAGTCTCTCAGGCTTTGTTGTTGGGTTCTGGGGAACCCGCAGCCAGCCCTTCATGGTTTAGTGTTTTCATTAATTATTCTGGTGAACATTTTTTTCTCCTTTGTGAGGACATGAGTAAAGGCACAGCATATATAGAATACAGCAAAACAAAAACAAATATACAAACCAAAAACCAACCTGGTTTCATTTGAAAACTGCAAAGGTAGGCTAGTTAGTTAGAATAACGTATGCCCAGCAAATTCAGCACGAAGTGAAACATGGTAAATAATGCCAGTAGGGTGTGTCTGGACCCACCAGGGAGCTGGAACTAGGAGCTGAAACTGTGCTCCCAAACATTGAATGCATGTGTGCTCATCTTTTTGAACATTATATGTAAAACGAACAGGTCGGCTCTCCAGTCTGCAGTGGTTCCCAGAGCTGTAGCACCCAGGTTTCTTCATCCATGCACCTCCTAGTTGGTCACTCAATGGGAAACTTGATGGTAAATGAAATAACAGTCCTGTTGCCTATTAAATGAGAAACTGGGTATGAAAGCCCTGTGAGTTAGGAAGCAGTGTGCAGATGCGAAGTGTTGACACAATTCTGTTTAACCTGTTGTGAAAGCAGATGTTGTGGAAAACTGTCACCCGGATGTTAAGTAAAAGAGGAACACATGCAGTCTGTAGGACTCCACAGCTGGCATTTTGACGAGCAGCCTGAGTTTGTCTTGGTGCGCTCCCCTTCCACAGATGAGCGTGTTTCTAGCATCACAAGATTCTGCACCTCACCTTTGTTCCTTTCCATCATTTTAAGAGCTGCCTCTGGTCAGTCCAGTCTTAACTTTATTTAAAGCTGGATTGTAACAGCCACACTGGAGCCCTTCTGTGTAGAGAATTGTGTTATAATTTGCTTTACCAATTGCTTGTAATTAGGCAGTTCTATTTTTTTCCTGTTAAACATTGGGATACTGTTACACTTAAAATATGATGGGCATCTCCTTTTATATTTATACTTTTATATTGGTGACTTTATGTAATATATCTTTACATGTCTCCTTTTATATTTGCTATTGATATTTATCACAGCAAAGAATTTTCACATTATCTTCTATTGGGAACTTTTAAAATGCTGTTCAATGCTGCCCTCTGGTGGTAGCAGGTGCCTATTGAATTATTCAGGATTTGTGTGGGTGTGGAGGACTGGAAGCAGACAGCTAATGTAAATTAAGTGGAAGATAAATGCTTTCTGACCTTGCCTGTAAGTGCAGACATAAAATAACTTGAGATATGAAACTGAAAAGATCTTTGTCAAGGAAGATTAGAAGTGTCCTGTGAGCATTTTCAGAGGCTCTCTTCCTGCTTAGATGAGTTAGTCTAGTTTAATGAGAGCACGCTATCAACAGAGCTCTTCATTCCACATAAGACTTTGGAAGCGAGTTCATAATGTAACTAATGGACATTTGCAAGTCAACTCTTTATCTCTGAAAATCTTCTAGTGTCTTCTTGTTGGTATACGCAAGTATTCGATTCGAGGACAAATGGCTTGGGAAGTACCAGATGGTGGTGGCACGTGCCTTTAGTCCCAGCACTCAGGAGGCAGAGGCAGGTGGATCTCTGACCACTCTGGTCTGCAGAGTGAGTTCCAAGACAGCCAGGGCCACACAGAGACACCGTGTCTCAAAAACTAAACAAAAGCAGGCCACTGTGATGCTTTTTGTAAAGAGGAAGGTACTGTCCTCCCTAGTGTTAGTAGTGGTTGTGGCTTCAATCTAGGGATGTAGGCTGCTGTTGCTATGGTGACGGGAGAGGGTGTGTATGTGAGTATGCAGATGTGTTTGGGTATTGAGTGTCTTCTTTTGTTGTTCTCAGCCACATTACCTTGAACAGGGTCTCTTGCTGAACTGAAAGCTTGCACTTTCAGCTCTCCTGGTTGACCAGCCAGCAGTGTGAGGCGTCTGCTTGTTTACATGTCCCGTGCTAGCGTTACAGGCATGTGCAACCATGTCTGGATGTTTTGTTTGTTTGTTTGTTTGTTTGTTTATGTGGTTTTTTTTCAAGACAGGGTTTCTCTGTGTAGTTCTCTGTGTAGATCCACCTGCCTGACTCCCAAATGTGGGGATTAAATGCGTGCTGCCACACCTGGCCTATGTCTGGATTTTCACATGGGTGCTGCAGACTTGAACTCAAAGCCTCATGCTTGCAGTGACAGTGCTCTTACCTGCTGAGCCATCTTTCAGCCTCTGGATTGCTGGATGCTGTCATTCAGAAGTAGTTTATATGGCTTGTTTAGGGGAAGGGTGTTGAAATTGGACCTTCCTCTGGACTGTACCCAGCATCCTATGGTTTTAATTTAAAATTTTAATTAACTAATTAACACACATTTTATAGTGTAAGTCTGGAGGCCACAGGACAACTTGCTGCAGTCAATGCTCTCTTTCCACTATGTGGGTTCCTGGGATCGGTCTCAGGCTGAGCTATCTCATTGGCCATCAGGTTAGATGATGCTACTGTTCAGGGAAAGGCAGGTGGAAGAAGTGGTGAGAAGGCATTGCTGTAATCATAACACTGGTCATATAGAAGCCGCCCAGGATGAATACCTTTCCAGGTATACAGGAGTTACTTTGGGTTATTTTCTGAGAAGTAGGGCAAAAGAAGGGATGGAAAGCCTAAGCTTTTTGGCCAGCAGTTATTAGCCACAAGAACTAATGTGGAGGGGCCAAAACTATTAGGAGAAAATGAAGCTTTATAGATTGATTTACTTTCAGGCTCTTTTCTACTGAAATTGATTGAGAATATCAGAGAGACATTAACTTTTAATTTTGAGGAAGTGAGATAGACGACTACTAGCCAGTCAGATGCTAGCTTGTCAGGCTGGGCAGTTAGTACCGCCAAGATGCTCATCTCCAAGTGAGTCACCTAATGACGGGTGGGGTTGTGTAGGGTTAGGGAATGGAGGGCTAAGACACCAGTCAGCTTCAGAAGCAGCTGCAACTCCAGGAATTACTGTGGTCATTAATTTGAGGATGCATGGGCCTTGAATACATTTTAATTATATCATGAATGAATGCACAAAGAAATGAAATTGGTTTAGGATAAAACTGCCATTTTTGGGTTAAATCTATAGGACAAAAGGTATTTCTAATAAAACTGATTAAATACCTTTCTAGCTAATTTTTGCTTCTTTGTTTTTCCAAAACAGATAAGTAACGGAACGCCATCTGTGATTGTCTCCAGAAAGAGACCCTCAGAGGGAAACTACCAGAAGGAAAAGGACCTGTGCATTAAGTACTTTGACCAGTGGTCTGAGTCAGATCAGGTGGAATTTGTGGAGCATCTTATCTCACGGATGTGTCATTATCAGCATGGACATATTAACTCGTACCTGAAGCCCATGTTGCAGCGGGACTTTATCACCGCGTTACCAGGTAACCTCTACTGACAATTGTTGGGCAGCACAAGACCCCAGTCCTTGATCATGGGTAGAGCTGAGTGTGGGTCTGTGAAGTGAATGGCAGAGTGCCTGCACTGTGAGCCATTTCTGGGGCCATCTGTGCTATTTGTAGTCATTTTAGCCTTCCTGCAGGGCCGTCTATTAAAATAGAGTGGGTAGATGGATACCTGTCTGTCTGTCTTTCTTTCTAGATGTATTTCTAGGAAACACAGGCTACCTCTGCATCAGTGCTATTGCTTTACTTATTTGCTTTTTTTGTTTTTAAAGATACACTTAAATTTTGTATTATATATACAGTTTTAATTACATATACATTCTGTACTTTACATATAATTGCAAACATGTACAGAGCTAGACATGGCAGCTCATGCCTGTTCTCCTAAAATTCATTAGGCTAAGACAGGAGGATTATTTCGAGGCCAGCCAGGGCAAAGCAGACAAAAGACATACGTGTCTATTTTTCCTTAAGTCTGCATCTCGGCAAGCCTCACAGAGTTCAGATTGTTCCCTTGTGTCTGCAGTGATACTTAGGAAATGGCCAAGAGACTGAGAAAACTGGTAGTATCTTTGTTAACATTTTGTTTGTTTAGATTTCTTTGTTTTCTCCTAGGTGTATGAGTGTTGTCTACATATATTCTATGCACTGTGTGGGCACCTTGTGCCCATGGAGGCCGGGAGAGTTCTGGGTTTCCTGGAATTGGAGTTAGAGGTGGCTATAAGCTGCTGTGTGGTGCTAGGGACCCAGCCTGGCTCCTTTGTAAGAGCAGCAAGCGCTCTTAACCCTTGGGCTACCTTTCCAGCCTGTTAACATTTTTTGAAACTTGCTTCTCTACCCACTCCTTGTAGTCCCACAGTCTCTCACACATGTGTATGTGCACCCATGGGTACAATTTTCTGTGTTTAAACCACACACACACACACACACACACACACACACACACACACACACACACACACACACACACACAAGCTTTGTACAGTTTTAGTCCTGTATGTGCACCCATGGGTACAATTTTCTGTGTTTAAACCACACACACACACACACACACACACACACACACACACACAAGCTTTGTACAGTTTTAGTCCTGAGCAAAATCTGATGAAAAGTACAGAGAACTCGTGCCTACCTTTGCCCCCCTCCCACAGGCACACTCCCTTGCATTGTCGATGTCCTGCTGCGTTTGTGTTCTTGGGTGAACCTATTGCTGCATCATCATCCCCTAAATCTGCATTAGACATTAGAATTCACTTTAGGGCACGTCATCATGGGTCTGAGTGATATGTAAACCTGGACCCACCACTTCCACTTAGGCTCTTTTTTCATTCTGCTTTGGGCTTTGACAGCTTATTCTTTTCTCTCTTTTACTTTGAACTGTTTCATCTTCAATTTGGCTAAATAGGATGTAGAGCTCTGACTTCTAAAGGGAATGATGGCTCTCCTTTGACAGTCAGTGCCTACTGCAGCAGCCCTACCTCAGGAACAGCAGCTTTTCTGCTGCCAGCACTTTTGTAGCACACAGGACCTAAGCTGTGGTCCTAGGCCTAGACCACTCAAGTGACAGGGATGCTTCTGATGTCTTTGTGCTCTTCTCCCAGAGCTCTTGTGTTTGCTCCTGAGGGTGAAGAGTATTTGAGAGTTATTTTGCTGCTGTTCTTGGGATGCCAGAGTGTTGTCTTATCTTCCCTATGTGTCTCTAGAAAAGCAAACAGAACTCTTTCCATCCAGAATTGTAGCACTTAACTGCTTAGCCCAACTTGTCGTTAGGTAGATTAGAATGACTAGAGTCAGAGAGAGAAACACTATGAAATGCCCTTTCACATTGTCACAGGGCAAAATGATGGTGGCCACACATTGGTTCAAAGTTAGCACAAAGGATGAAATCACTCAGAGTTGAGATTTTTCTTGGAAAGTCCTTAGCTTGCTCCTGAGTGTTAAATAAATATATCATAACTGTGTTAGTTTGCTACCTGGTACTGTGATCAAGCATCATGATCAGAAGCAACTTGGAAAGGAAAGGGTTTGTTTCCTTGCAGCTTACAGTCCTCCAGTGAGGGAAGCCAGGACCGGAACTGAAGCAGAGACCATGAAGGGGTGCTGCTTACTGGCCCGTTCTCCTGGCATGTGCAGTTTGCTTTCCTACGTAACTCTAGGCTGTGTCAAGTTGACAAAAAACTAATGAGAACAATAACTCAGTTCATAAAATTCATGTCTAGTTTTGGAGCATGAGAAAAGGGGCCTTTCATTGTGAGAGAGAAAGGTATAGGTGAGTGGATTCTTGGGTGTATCTGCACGTAGCACTGGAACTGCAGGGCCCTGGCATTGAGCTGCACCGAAAGAGTCAGGGAAGTCTTTCACGTTGATGATTGTGTTGTTCTAATGAGGCTGCCAACTAATGAGGCCAAGCCTCCATTTTCACAAGCAAATCTATTTATTGTTTGGCTTTTATTTTGTTTTTTTTTTTTTTCTTCTAATTTTCTTTCCAAATGGTTTAGATGTGGGTGATTGGCCCTTATGTTTACAGAATAGCCACAAGGTGGCGCTGTTGAAGTTCCCCTGATAGTTCCCAGCAGCTCCTTCTGGGGAGTGCACAGCCTTGGAGAAGAGGCAGAACAGATGAACATGTGTTATGTATATAAATATGGTTAGCATAATTGCATACAATTCAGTTTTCATTACAGCGAATTTTAAGGCATTGTCCATATCTCTGTTAAAGTGGAATTTTGTGGTATTGAATGTTACATGAAATGAATGGACTGTTGGCTGGAACATGGAAATATTTCTGTTAAAATGCTATTTGTTTTAACAGGATTTGATCTGAACATATATACAAATGTCAGTATATTTCGTACATGAGAGTCTAATAGCCAGGGACAAGCTGGCCTAGTTGATTGTGTTTGTGACTAGCAGACTTGGATTAAACCTGGCATCAGTTGTGTTCCCAGACCTATGTGGGTAGAGCGTTGTGAGGAAGACAAGTTTTTGTGCACTTACATAGGTTTAGTAAGACATAGAACAACCTTTAATCATCCTCCAGTTAGTGTTTAGCTTTAAGTCTCTTGAGTTTGAATTTTTACTGTTAAGATTGACACTCATTTTAAACCTTTGATTGTGAAAAAGATTAGTTCCAAAAAATTGTCTATAGTTTTGGCTTTTTTTTTTCTTTCTTTCAATGCTTACTGTGAACATTGTACCTGTCAGTATAGGAAAAGTGGAAAATGTTTGTGGTCTCTGGCTCCTTTTGGTTCAGTGGAAAAAGTGATAATTATGATACGCTTTTCTAAAAATCATAGTAAATGTTTAGTCTGCAATGTCAATTTCTGCAGGCTAAGTTTGTGGTTTGTAAGAACTGTTGTTAAAGGGAAAATTTATACTATTTAAAATAGAGGCAGATTGTACTTCAAAAGGGATGATAAGTCTTGCTGATCAGTTTGTGAGGTATCTGTGCAATTAAAAATGTTGAAATACTTAGCTTCCTGACCATGGTTTATTCATTTGTCTAGCCCCCAAGTAAGGACAGAAAACCATTATAGACTGTAAATGTGATAGGCTTGCTAGATCAAAGGTCACGGGAGATGGGCAGGAATAAGCCAAGACTTCAGGCTGGGTGCAGGGCCAAAGACCCAGCACTGCTGAGTGGAGAGTGAGTGCTGGAATTAGAGACTCTGCACACAGTAGCCCTATCCTCATCTGTATGGGGGCAACAGTAACCGCTCGTGTGTGGGAGGGTTAAAGACAGGGTGTTCATAATATGCTGGCACCTAGTGGGTGATCGTGTAACTGTTTCCACTTTGTCATTTGGGGCTCTGGCAATGTAACGGGAAATCCTTGGCTTTGTGACCTGCGCTTCTTTTCACTTCTCTTCTCGCCCTTAGAGTTACATGTTCCCGGGAAAGGCTTCACCGTACTGATTGTAGGTGGTTGTCTTGTTGTAAAAGGTTTCTAACTTCAGAAAACCAAATCTGTGACTCAGGAAGCAAGCAGCAACAGAGGCTTGGGAGGAAGGTGGGATCTGGAGAAAGGAAGTTTCTTTACAGCTGCTCTTTGAGAGGTTTCTAAAATAATGGAAGTTTTTATATCACCTAAACAGCTGTGTTAAACTGGTCTTCACCAAGGGCGTTGAACTGACATCACACAGTTTAGGTTCATTTTGATATGATAGTTTTTACACACTGAACTTTAGAATCGGTGCCTTTTTATTGTTTGAATTTATTGCTGACATTTTTCTGCATTGTCATGAGGTGACTGTAATTAGCACCGGCAGTGCTTTCAGAATTGTGCGTGCACTATGAGGCTGCATTCTTTGGAGGCAGTAGTGTGGCCTCGCGTTGCCTTAGGAGGGGAGGGTGGGAGCTGCACTCCTTCAGCATGATAGAGTAATAAGAGCCAGACACACTGGTTAGGAAAGTACCCGGTTTAACACCTCAGATCACTTCAGTCCTGGCTAAAAGATTGCCTTGTGCTCCATAACCTTTTCCCTCAGTGGACTTGAAACCAGAAAGTTGCGGGGTTTCTATGGCTCCTCAGGGTGGCTCTTAAGGAGCCCTCTATTCCGGGAGTGCCCCAGCACTTGATTCCTACTCGTCTCAGCACGGTTTGGGATGTGGGGCATAGATTAATAGACGGCAAGCTAGATGGTTTTGCCAGCAGGCATAGCATTGTTTTCTTTGTGGGTGAAGACTGAGACAGCCTCCTTGAGCACTCAGATCAGCTGAGGAGATTTGGGGGAGGTTAAGGACATTTATATCTCTTATCAGCCTTCCCGCTGGACTTGAGAGATTCCTCCCCTGTAGAACGAGGATAGTTAGAACACTTCTCTTGCAGAGCTCCTTTCCAGACTGTGTGAGATAACTCCTGTGCCTGTGCTATGGACTGTTGATATCCAAAAGGATAAGATGTTTGCTTACGGCCACTCGCATAGCAATCGACTGAAACAAACTGTAAGCCAGTTCTTTGGTGTGACAGCCATTGCGTTTTCCGTAAGACTGAAGCATGTTGCCTCCTGTCAGGATGATGGAAAGTTAAAGTAGTAACTAAAGGAAACGTAAGGAGTCCAACCTCAGATGTCACCAGGGTGTAGTTTAAATGAGCTGGTGGCATTTGGAAGAGGAAAATTTGTAAGGGATTTGCTTGTACAAAAACTTACTGGTGGCTTAGTTGTAAGCAGTCAGTGAGGAGGAAAGATCCAAGACCACAAGGTACCCTTGCTATGAACCAGAAGTCCCTAAAGTGTTAGAATTAGGTGGCACTTCCAACAAGTAGATTCCTAGGCTGCCTCCTCCAGAGGTTGATTCAGTAGAAAGTCTGAGGGGTCTGTTTTGTTGCTGTGCTTTTCAAAGTCAGTGACCCCAACCGTTTCCAGTGCAGCACACCCTTTAGCACCTCATGGTTGCAGGCTCTGGCTTGTCAGAGGTGGCAGTTTGAATTCTGTTCTCCTGGTTCTTCACAGGTCACGGGAACCATGCCATTGAGACTTGGAAAGGCAGCTGCCTTTCTAATGCTCGCTTGCCTTGCTATTTGTTTCATCTCTCCAAGAATAGAGGATCGGAAAGGGGAATTGGTTAGGGCATGTTTATCATAGGAGGATCCAGCCAGTGGGTTGGGAGTCATGGGAGTCATGTAGAGTGACTGTTAATATCCTGTGTGGGAGGAAGTCCAGTGAGCCCCCAGATTTAGAGAAACCCAAGAAGAGCTAAGTGGGTTTCCTTGTGGCTAGAGAAATGTGATTAAGCGTGATTTCAATGCAGTTATAGTTGGGATAAGTATAGACTCAGCTTATGACATATGAAATTTGAATCCATAGTTTCAGCTGTGGTGTGGAGAGAGAGGGCCACCTGTGTGACTACACATAGAAGATGTAGGAGAGGACACCTGAACATGTGGCTCACTGAAGGTATTTGAACTTTGGAGAATGGTACCAAGAACACTGAGTTTCACATCATGTCAGATTGACCAGATAGGGAATCCAGAGACTAAGTATCCAGCCATTTGGAGGGGAATTACAACAAATAAGTGGACAGTGTATTTGAAGTGGATGGCATAGTGGTAATGGAAATAGATAGGTCTATTTTCAATCCTGTTTAACTTAGTTCTTTCCTGTCCCTAAGAACAATGCCCTTAATCAGTAATGGAAAGAAAAAGATGTGGCCAGAAAGGTATGAATATATTTAGAAATCCTGCAGGTACATTTGTGAGGTAGCAACAGAGCCTGGGACAGATGTTCAGTCAGAACTGGAGAGTTCTGAGCAATGCCTGAGTGTCAGTGCACCTGGGTCATAGTCCTGCCTGATGGTGCCCAGAGGAGACTGTGGGACAAGCCTCTGAGAGGGGTTAGCAACTGGGGAGGTGTTTGTGGGATATCAGCTGTTATATTGGATGCTACTCTTCAGTCCATCTCAATTAAAAAGCTAATTGGCACCTGAAAAGATTAGGAAGGGCGTGTAAACCTCAAGAGGGTAAATGCAGGATTTGGAAGATCTCATGGATATGGGTTTTAGAACTGGCAGTTAATTTGGTTATGTGTGTTTTGTTGTTTTTCTCCAATGAGTATAGATTGTATATGTTAAGAAGGGACTCAAAGCAACTGGTGCCAACCTACAAATGAAAGATTGCAAAGCTAGTAAGTACCAGCGGGAGAGTGAGTGAGCAAGTGAGCCAGATTCAGCTCATTCCTCTTCTGGGTGCTCTTACCAGAGTAAGGTTGGAAGAGTGCTCTAAAGTGCTCTAAAGATGGCAGTGTCTTCATGAGAGCCTCTCCAGACGTCCCTGGGGACAGAGCCTCTCCAGACGTCCCTGGGGACTGAGTGGACAGATCTGGACTAGATATATTTAGAAGACTTAGAGAGCTGGCCGCTGAGTGATGACACCACCAGACTCATCAGTAACAGCCTGCAGGGGAAGAGCGACTGTCCTGGGTGCTGTCCTTGGTTCTGACCCGTTTTCTCTGTGTGTTCTCAGCTGGGGGTAAAGACAATCTGCTTGCTCATTATGCAGGTCTGCTGAGGGATACCCCCTTTCTGAATGCCAAAACCAGCATTCTAGAGACTGCAGTGACTGGGTCACACGGGCCTTTTGAAGTTGAGTTATAGTAAGGATAAGCATAAAGCGCTGCTGACTCTATCCTACTGGCGGCCAGACACAGAATTAAAGGGAATTCTTTTAATAGCTATTGGGAGAGGGGTGTAAGATTTTACTTTAACTTGAAAGCCATCTCAGGAGACAGCTGTGATACACATCCGTTAGGGGAAGGAGGTCAGTCTTTTATTATGTGACTCTAAGGTAATTTTGGTAACAGGATAGCAATAGTGCCATGTCAGGGTGGAGGATGGGCCTTAGAGTTAGTCCAGGATGGAATTAGTATATGAAAGCCTGGAAACTGTCATCAGCTATGCAACATGTCATTCTGAGACATGCAGGTAACCTCCGTTTATAAAGCAAACCTGTTGTCCTTCCTTCAGTGGAAATATCAGGCCTGGACCCTCACCACATCTGGCTTCAAAAGCATTGTTTGGTCTGTGCCGTAGAACCAGCAGTACACAGTGAACTTAGGCCATGAAAATGGAATGTTTTGTGCTGCGGATGAGTTGTATTTTCTGTAGCTACAGAAGACATACCTAGAACTACAGGAAGGAATAGGCCAGACGGTGACCGTGCTGCCCATTGCCATCTTCTGTGGCAAAGCTCAAACACAGCTGGAACCTCCATGAATTTCTTTCCAGGGCCCTTGCATTTTTAGTGTGTGTGTGTGTGTCTGTGTGTGTGTGTGTCTGTGTGTGTGTGTACACATGTACGTGTACATGTACACGCATGTGCTACAGCACTCCTGACTCCTTTGGTGGTCAGGAATAACTTGGGAATTGGGTATCTCCTTCCACTGTGGGTTCCTCAGGGTCACAAATTCAGCAGGCTCGTGGCTGACCTTCAGTGGACTGTTTAATTCAATCCTCAGAGTCACAAAGTGAGTAGGCATGCAGCTGTTGCCTTTGAGGGTTCTTGCCCATCTGCTCAGAACAGAAAGTAGTTCTCCATCAGAGGGAGATGAGAAGAGTGCCATGAACACTTTTAATTCTTTAAATGCCTTTAAAAATGGGTCAGGCTTCCCTTTAGGCCTCTGTGGCTATCAAGGATTCACGATGGAGTGCAGTTTATTGCAAAAGACTGTGAACATGAGCAACAAAGGTTTTGCAGTAAGAAGTCTTGAGGTCCCATCTGGCTTCACTACAGAGTACAGCCCAAGAGCTTTGCCCTCTTGAGTCTCACCTGTAACTTTAGGGAACTATTATATTAGCCTGTGAGGTTTGGTGGGAAAAAAGAGTCTCAAAATTTCGAGAAAGACAGAGCTGTCCCAGGGCAGCTTTTGTACCAAGGGCAGCTGCTGTCTATGCACCTGTTTATGAGCCTGTCTATGTCTTGCTCTTGGGGGTTTCACCTGCCTCATCAGGGCTTACTCATTTCTTTTAAAAAAGGGCCAGTCCGTGTCCACAGCCCTCCCCTTTCCTTCCACTGCTTTTCTGTTTTGTAGAGCAAGGCTTAGATCATATAGCAGAAAACATTCTTTCCTACCTGGATGCCCGGTCCCTGTGTGCAGCAGAGCTGGTGTGTAAAGAATGGCAACGAGTGATCTCAGAAGGGATGCTCTGGAAGAAGCTCATCGAGAGGATGGTGCGCACCGACCCCCTCTGGAAGGGGCTCTCAGAAAGAAGAGGCTGGTGAGTACGGGGGGCTTGTTTAGGAAGGGTTCCTTGGTGTACTGTCAGCTTGATTATTCAAGGCAGTTATATTTGTGAATGCACCAGTCTGTTTAAACAAGAAGGAAAAAATGATTGGTCAGGCTGGTTAAAGCTCTTAGAATTTCCCCTTCTGGTAGGTTTTTGTTATTATAAAGTTTTGAATACCTCAAATGGTGAACCATTCATCTTTTTAAACCTATACATTTATACTTTTTCAAAAGTTAAGCATGATCCCATCACAAAAATATAAGAAAGAGAAGTGTGAGAGCTGGACTGGAGTGCTGGTGAAGAACACTGGCTGCTTTCTCAGAGGGCCTTGGTTTAGTTCCAGCACCTAGTTGCGAGCTCTCGGCTACTCGGTGCTCCATTTCTAGAGGACCTGATGCCCTCTTCTGGCTTCCATGGGCACCAGGCACACACCTGGTGCACAGACATACACGCAAGCTCAACCTCCATACACAAAGCAGGTTTTAAGGAACATGTGAGCATCTAGTAATGTTATTTACTTGCTTTTGTGATTGCTGCGGATCGAGCCTGGGGGTGCATTCATGGTGGGCAGCTGCTTTGCCACTGAGCTGTGCCCCAGGCTGAGTCTGTCATTTCTCCATTTATTACTGCTCATGGGGAAGAATGGAAACACAGCACAGGATTTTTAGGAAAGCTCGTGAGCTTAAATGAAGTTCAATAGTTCTTTGTAGTCAGTGACCCTGCTCAGTCAGCATAGAGAAAGTTATAGACGGGACACAAGGCTGGGAGGACGATGGAGGGCGAGGCTGCATTTTCTCTAGGGGAGGAAGTTTAGTGCTCCTGTGTGGGTGCAGCACAGCACATAGAACAGGGAGGAGAAAGTACTAGGGATGGAGAAGGACAGCTAGTGGGCATGCAGAGTGACGAGGGGATAAGCTAATTGGTTTCCTGAGTCAACTCTGCCATGAAAATTTCATTTTTCTAGTGGATAAGAGCATAAAAATATGTTTGATAGTGAAAGTGTAAATATCCAGTGTGAAGGTCCACAGCTTCAGAATGTCTATTCTAAATTTTTTTAGCGGCTCATTAAAATGTATAGACTTTGTGACTGGTTCATTTCAACGTGTCCTGTTTTTTATTTGCAAGTTTTTACTAATAAAATTTATAGAGGAAAAAAAAAACCAGCTCTAGAATGAGAGCTTAATTATTTGTGTGACAGTACTCAGAAAACAAAAGACCAGTGTCACGCCAGAACTAAGCTGTCTGCCATGGAGACTGCAGTCTGTCAGAAGCCCTGCTTTTGAACTGTTAGCATTCAGTGCAAGCAAAGACATGAAACATGGGCTGTTCTTGTGAGCGTGCTTACAGAAAAGCCCTTCTTTTATGTGCAAAAATGTAACATCTGTTTGTTTTCATTTGCCAGGGATCAGTACCTGTTTAAAAACAGACCTACAGATGGCCCTCCCAATTCATTTTACAGATCATTATACCCAAAGATTATCCAGGACATAGAGGTAACTATTTCACCTAATTGTTTTGCACCCTCTGGGGTCTTGTTCTTTACTTTTTATATTGTTTTAAAAGTCCTTTTGTCCTAAATCACGGAAGTCATAATTTTTAAAAGTTGAGTTTTGAAAATAAATATCACAATGTGTAATCTGTATCTGTACTTTAAACCTGATGATGCCTTTTTATAGAAATAGAACTTTTCCTAAAACATGCAATGCTTCTATAAGGCTGCTAGTTAATTAAAACCTTAATCCAAGATAAACTGTACCCTAATTTGATAAGCTTTTCACAATCCGAGGCCTGGTTTTTTAGGTAAACATACTTTTATATTTTTGGCTATCTTTGTAGAAGGCATGTTTGTAGTCTTCTGTCTTAAGTCATGCATGATTTTTTATAAAAATGGCTCAGGTTATTCTGAGGTATTGTGAAGCAGGCCATGCTTTGGGGCCGTTGTGGAGTTGTGGAGTAACTCAGCGGCCAGCAGAGCTCTGTGCACGCGCTCAGGACAGTTAGCAGTGCTCCGTCCTGCTGCTGTGCTCTGCTCTGTCGGTTTAGCTATTTAGCCCTTTCCTTGAACCAGGAAAGACAGGCACAGGTATGCTGTCATTAACTCTTTCCCACATGTGTCCTCGCCTGTTCTTGGTTACGTCACTGTTTTCTCTTTGGCAAAAAAGTTTACCTTTCGCTGGCTAATGCTGTCTGTATCTCCCAGAGCCAGTTTCCAAAATGTGAAGTCATCCCCTTTCCCAGGTGAGGAATGCAAACATTATTGTGCCAGAATTCGTTAATGGAGAAACATGTGTCTTTGCGTAGTTGATCCCGAGCCCCTTCTCAGGCAGACGTGAACTGACGGATCCATCCTGGTACTAGTGCATCTGTGACTGACTAGGTGTCATTATTTAAAAGAGAAACTTTTGTCTTGAGTGTATGCTCTCTAAAACACTGAAAACTAACCTTTTAGGCAAGGCTCAATAGTTTTAAACTATTGTCACAGAGTTTAAGAATCAATTGACTTGTTGTTCAAAAGTTGTACTAATGTCCTGCATTGCTTAGTGGGTGACATAAGTGGACAGGCATCATGGGTTAGTGTTTGCGCATTGCAGGAGGGCAGGGCCTGCTCTAGCTTGGTGCATGACGCTGTGGGTATACATATCTTGGAAGTGCCTTTTGGCAGGGGGTAGCTGTTGATAGAGACTCTGACTTTCCTTGAGTGGTCCCAAGAAGGCATTCCTTTTGAGGGGATGTTGTTTAAAGCCAACCATTAATAAACAGGAACTCTGGAGAACCTTTATCAGATTGAGGCTTGGTGATGTAAATTATTTTATTTAGTTGCTATGACTGCTGTTATAATTGACAGTAAGACAGCACTTACCATAGCCATTTCCTCAGGCTGAAATAATACTTTTGAGCTAGCAAAGGAGGCAGATGTGATGGGAAATGGAACCGTTGGGAAATGCTGTTCGACACAAAACCTCTGCATCATGGTGGTCTTCCCAGTGCCTCTTAAAGTGTGGTTTGGGAAAACCCACTGCCTGGCCACAAGAGTTTCCTCAGATTTTTGTAGCTAAGTTTCTTAATATGAGGGATGACGATTATGCTTTGGTGTACTCACTAATAGTAGTAGTGACAGAAACAGTGCATCACTAATAAGAGCCCTTATAAGTACCAGATATTTTGTTTAGAATTTTATAGCATATTTCCTCATTCAGTAGCCTGGAGATCCTGAAAAGTAGGTCAAATCCATGTTGAGCATTAAGAATTATGAGCTGACAAGGTAAACTCTTACCCTGGATCACAGAGAGTGGTATAGTCCATAGTCAACCACGTGCTCTTGCGTACACAGTGAGTGCACAGCTACCCACACACTCTACATACATAGTTACTGAGTGGTGGAGCCCACAGCCAACCATGTACTCTCTGGCCCTTCATACAGCACTTGCAGCATGGATCAGCGGCACCACCTCTGAATAGATTGTGCTGTGTTCCGTCAGGGCAGACGTGTGTGGAAGTTCTTCTCTCTTGTGAGCCATAGATCAGAGTGTGAGGCACACAGATGAGCTTGACCTTGTCCGCAACGCCTGCTGTGAGTGCCTTACCTGCAGCGCACTATGATAGTGCCCCTGTGGTCTGCCATGAACTGTTCTAGGGGACCTACGTAGATAATTGCAGTAATATTACAGGGTCCATACATACATCATACCATATCATATCATTTATCATACATCATATAAAAAGGGAAATTGAGACTAAAAGAAATGTTAGAATATGTTACATAGAAGTAGGCATTTTAGCTGAGGTCTGTCTAGCCTCAGGCTTACAGTTAGTTGTTTGCTGTTTCCAAAGTAGACAGTCCAGGAAGTGAAGGAGAAAGGCATATTTATTCTTGTGGACTTCTCTTCTGCTGAGTGTGTGGAGAGTCATCATCACCTTGGCTGTTGGGATGAGACCCTTTGCCTTGCTTTAGTTCTGCTAGGGAGAAGGTAGGATGGAAAGGTAGCACACTGCCCAAAAGGTAAAGGAACATGAGCCTGTCGGGCGAGTATTCAGGCCTCCCCTGCCTGTTCTGTCCCCTCCACCCCACAGAGCGGGCACTTCCTTGGTACCACTTGTGCTTTCCTCTCCTCTGTCTTGACAGTTGGCTGACTCCTGAAATACATCCACTCTCAGCTTGGGTTCTCATGAGCGAAGAGAAAAATGGTCCCCTCTGAATTTTGCCTTAACACGTAAAACCACCAGAAATTGGCTGTATTTTAATAAGAAATAGCCTGGCTTTGTGTGGCTAGCTCTTGCTGGTCAGAAAACGGGGAGTGAGAGTCGGAGTCTGCGAGGACAGTTCACATTCTTCCCTTTCTGCCAAGGCCCCTCTCTCCTGGGTGTCCTTGCCACACAGATGTCTGAGGGCCTCTACTGGCAAACCTGAGGCTTGTCCTGCCAAGAGGCAGCCACACCCTCCCGTACTATCTAGAGCCCTTGTCAGTGCTGTTTTCAAGGCAGCGAGTGCACTGTGCACGGCAAGGTACTTGGCTGAACCTAACTCTCAGAACTGGGATGCTGACTCCTCAGACTCTCCCCGCCCCGCACTCCCAAGCCAACATGCTAGTGTCCTGAACTTGATTTTTCTTTTGGATTTGTCTTTTCTGCCATTTTAGAGTAGTGACTCTTTATATTTACTGGGTAAGTGGCTTTGAAGTACTCTCTTTGGAGCTGACCGTGGGGAAAATGACGATGTGTTGTATCACACCTTTTAATAAACCACATTTCATTCAGGGAAAGTGGAAAGCTTTTTTGTGGTTTGCAAGTTTGATATTAACATTGTCCCGACTAGAAAATGCTGAAGCTTGCCCACCCACCCAGTTATGTTTAGGCTTCTAAAAATAATGTTATTCCTCTATACCCAGACATCTGTTTTCACTCTATTGCCAATTTAAATGCCGCTGTGTACTCTGTATATCATGGCTACTTTCCCAGTATTTTGAAATTTTGCGCAGGGTAAGGGGATTTTACAAGTTCTCTAACACATGAAATACTCTTGTACAGTAGCTGTACCACCTGATGGCTCATGGTAGGGCAGGCATCGGCGAGGGCACCTGCGTGTGACTGGCCTTACTGCTGCTGCTGGGTTAGAGCTGGGTTCCATTGGAAGAAGACTGAGCACCTTGCTGGGCCTACTACAAATGCAGGCCACCAGCGATGGATAGCAGCCTAGACCAACAAAGCCATTCCTGCGATTTGAAGAGACCCCTCCTTTTTAAAAACAGCACACTGCTTTTGGCAGCATTCCTGATACGTGGTGATGAGCACATGCTTTATCTTACGTGGTCCCTTGGTAGTTAGGGAACAGATTCTACTGATCTGCTTCCCAGAGGTGGAAGCTGCTGTTCAGTCTGCACCACTGGCAAGGCTGCCTGCCAGGCGTGAAGGTCTAGTTTTTGTGAAAGCCTGGTTTAAAAGAATTGGAGTGAAAGTTGAGGTGGTCAGACATGGTGGTAGTGCTCTTGGTAGGCGCAGTCATCAGCAAGGGCTGCTTTGCGTGTGGGTGGCCTGGAGAACTGCAGAGAGGCAGCCTCAGGACTGCCTTTGGTGGCTGCACGGCTGTCAGAGACTTCCTGTTGGGTTCCAGTGCGCTATACTTACTTGGATTCAAGAACCTAAAGATATAAAAACCTGCTCTAACTGGGGACTTCCCAGTGTGACTCACCAAGAGTCTTCTAAACTTTTCCTTAAAATTTAAAAGTATCTTAGAAAGTTAGGAATCTTGTGTGCATGGAAAAACTCAGCTATACACTGATTCCCTTTTGACTTAGAGGGAACATGGGATATCTAGTGGCACTAATGTAAAGACCCGTCCTCTCACAGCTATCCAAGGGACAGCTGATAGGACAACTCAGCTTTCATATTGGACTGTTCTTTGCCGAGGTGTTTCAGGAAGTGATTTTGCCACCATAGGCGACCATGTGGTATCATCTTGTCTCCTTTCCCTCATCCATTCTCTTGTTTCCTCTGTGTGTTAGGTACAGTTGAAGGTCATGGCTGGCTCACTCTGTTCGAGAAAATACCTTGAAGAGTGGCAGGAAAGTGTATAAGAAATCCTCTTGTTTCCTCTGTTTGAATGAAAAGCATTTTTCTCCCTTCAAACTCTCATGAGATGTAAACGTGCCTTCTCTGTTCATTGAAGTGCACAGGAAAGCACACCTTAGACCCACACTTTAAAGCCCAAAGGTAGCCATGCAGTTTTAAAGCAATGTCTGGTCTATGAGGAGGCATGCTTTGTATTCGATGCTTTGGCTTCAGATGGAATCACACACTCTCTATCAGCTCTTGTTCCTCTCGAAGGATGGCTGGCACCTGAACATGGGTGACTACTACTCAAGGTCACTGTTAGGCTAGGAATAGACTCCTTACCCGTAGATGTGGCTTCCCAAGTCAACATTTCCCTGGAATGTTTAGCATGCTGAGATGGCTCAGTCACCATCCAACAATACACTGTTTCTCTGGATGTGTCTAAACAATTGGTTTGTTTGAATCAGTTTTTATGCTCTGGAGAGACCTGTCTTGAAAGATGTTTGCAGGTGGGGTGACTTAGTTTGCCTGGTTTTGACAGAGACAACACCTCGCCGAAGATGTCCTGATGGTAGCAGGTGGGCAGAAGGCTTCTCCAGTCTGTTGTTGACTCCAGGGCTTGAACATGCTGTCCTGCTTGTTGAGTGCTGGCTCAGATATTCCTGGGGCCCTTGCTGAGCATGAGGGTAACAAATGACAGTCACTTGCCCTTTCAAGTATACACGTATATGTATTAGTGGCTCCAGCGCTCCATTTCTTTCTCTGTAAAAATGTGGGCATTGATTTTTGCCTCAGTGTAAGATGATGAACTGGCTAGAAATACATCTGGTCCTGTATATGACTGTGCTCCACAGAGGCACCTGGTCCTGTATATGACTGTGCTCCCCAGAGGCAGCTGGTCCTGTATATGACTGTGCTCCCCAGAGGCAGCTGGTCCTGTATATGACTGTGCTCCCCAGAGGCAGCTGGTCCTGTATATGACTGTGCTCCACAGAGGTACCTGGTCCTGTATATGACTGTGCTCCACAGAGGCACCTGGTCCTGTATATGACTGTGCTCCCCAGAGGCACCTGGTCCTGTATATGACTGTGCTCCACAGAGGCACCTGGTCCTGTATATGACTGTGCTCCACAGAGGCAGCTGGTCCTGTATATGACTGTGCTCCCCAGAGGCAGCTGGTCCTGTATATGACTGTGCTCCACAGAGGCAGCTGGTCCTGTATATGACTGTGCTCCCCAGAGGCACCTGGTCCTGTATATGACTGTGCTCCCCAGAGGCAGCTGGTCCTGTATATGACTGTGCTCCCCAGAGGCACCTGGTCCTGTATATGACTGTGCTCCCCAGAGGCACCTGGTCCTGTATATGACTGTGCTCCACAGAGGCACCTGGTCCTGTATATAACTGTGCTCCACAGAGGCACCTGGTCCTGTATATGACTGTGCTCCACAGAGGCACCTGTTATAATGGGAAAGAAGTAGAAAAATTGCATTTGTCCTTAACATGTGCAAGATTTTTTACCCCCTTTGGTTGTGATTCCTTAAATATTTTAGTATCATAACCATTTATATAACATTTATATTGAACTGGATGTGGTGCGCACCTTTAATCCCAGCACTTGGGAGGCAGAGGCAGGTGGATTTTGGGGCTAGCCTAGTGTAGTTCCAGGACAGCCAGAGCTACACAGAGAAACCCTGTCTTGAAAACAACAACAAAACCACAAAAATCCCTCAATGCTTATGGTCTGTTTGGGTTCTATGTTCTCTACCTAAGAGCTGGGACTATCCTTTACACCAGAGAATATGTTCCTAGCAGAATCCTGGCTCATCAGGACTGAGGATGATTTCTAGCTAGTCCAGTTACTATTTTTGCAGCCTTAGGCAGATTAAACTGTTTCCTTATTTATAAAAGGATTTTATAAATCCTTATTTATAAAAACAATGAGAAATCCTACCAGGATTATAGGCTTAATCTTTAGCCAAGTGAATTTAGCCCAAAGTCTAGATGTTCCTTAGTGTACTATGAGGTTACAGCCGATAAACCCATGGCAAGTTGAAACTAGTGTAAACTGAGATGTTACATGACATATGTAACCCGCTGAGCAGCCTAACTCAGTAATACATTGCACTGTCATCCAGCATCCAAGTGGCAAGCCAGGGAAAGGATCATTATTCAAAATACAGTTTCTGTTGAATGTGTATTGCTTTTGCATTTTAAGGCCAAGAATAAAAGTTAAGCCTAACCATTAAAAGTGAAGAGCAAGTGTGTGGGCCTTGAACTTGACATCCTGTGCCTCAGCTTCCCGAGTCCTGGATTCCAAGTGTTTGCCCTCAAACTGGCTCGATGCCTCCTTGGAATGCAGCATGCATGCTGTTGCTCTTTTGCCCCCAGGACTGGGGCTACGCTAACAGCCTATCAAACAGTGCATGATGATGAGCGATTGGACACCCCCAACCCAGCGTTTCTCTGTGTAGTCTTGGCTGTCCTGGAGCTTGTTCTGTGTACCAGGCTGACCTTAAACTCAGGTCCCCCGCCTCTGCTGGCATTAAAGGCATGCACCACCCCAGGCAAAGTATTCCATTCTTATTTCAAGTGCTTTCAGTCTGGCGGGGGCTTAAAAATGACAGTGCAGTTCTCTATGTAGCTGGCAGGCACTAGCACAGTGCCTTCAGTTAGATGTGTGGGTTGTTAGCACAGCGCTTCGTCATGGGGCAGTCTTTTGCCAAGTATCTTAATTGGCACTAGGGAGTGACACAGTGAGTTACTATATATTTGTATTTTGGGGGGCAAGTGATGTTCTTTAAAAGTACTGAATTCTGTCTAGGCTGTTTCAGATCAAACCCAGAGCTCACTGAAAATCCCATGACAGCTGCCAGTAGGCAGGGAAGGAAGGGTTGAGAAGAAACCTTGTTGGCCAGTGTGTCACTAGGAAAGAGCGAAGTTGGGGTCTCTGGTATTTTGCTTCTGGAAGCAAGAGAAGATTGTGAAACCTAACAGAATAGTTGACTCAAAAACCCCACCTCTTGCCTCCTTTCTCCAGACCATAGAGTCAAACTGGCGGTGTGGAAGACACAACTTGCAGAGGATCCAGTGCCGCTCTGAGAACAGCAAGGGTGTCTACTGCTTGCAGTATGATGACGACAAAATCATCAGTGGCCTCCGAGACAACTCTATCAAGGTGAGCTACTGACTGTGTGTGTGATTTTAGGGCGAGGCTCCGGAGTGAGGTGCTGCTGCGTGGTGGTCTCTGCCACTGCCGATAGGTTCTTATCTGCTCTCAGCCTCAGCAGCTCTCGAGTGGTTCAGAAGACACAGAACCAGCATTTCCTCTTCTCACCGCATCATCCCCCTCAGCTTCCCTTGTCCTGCCCCCTGAGATAACCCTTTCACATCTTCATGCCCTGGAACCCAGTGGTCTTCCTACCCGCTTCCCTTACCTCTATATAAAACCTAGCATTTCCTATCAGTGTGTCCATGTAACATGAACAGACTCTTGAAACTGGCGTCTTGTTCTCAGGACAGGTGGGTGTAATTTCACTCTCTTGCTTTGTTTCGCGATAGTTCATTACTTCTTGCTGTGGCATAGCATTCCGTGTTACTGGGTGCATCGTAGTGTGCTAATCCATGTGGCTCTCAGGGATGGTTATGCTATTTGTGGCTTCTCAGAATTGTGAATGCAGCCTTTGGAAATACATGCATGCAAGTCTTTATGGGAATATAGGTTCAGTTCACTTGAGTGAGTGAAAACCTGGGAGCTGAATTGCTGCCTCATGGAGTAAAATGATCTTGGCTTTGAGGATGACATTGTAGATGTAATACCAGAGCACAGTCTGTGAAAGAAGAATTGCTGGGCTAGGCTCCGTTAGCATGATGGTCTTTGCTCTGTGAGAAAATCCAGGCTTCAGACCGCCAGCATATGCATGTAAAAGACACAGCTGATAAGGCAGTAGTAGCTACAGTGTGCAGAAGCTGTAAAAAACCAACAATAAGGAAATAAAACACATTTTTAAAAACAGGCAGAGACCTTAATAGATATCTCTCCAAAGAGTATGCCTAGCCAGCAAAGCAGCATTTGCAAAGGTGGCCAAGTCGTCAGTACTCAAGGACGGGGAAAGCAACAGTGAGAGGCATCATGCTCCATCAGTGTGGCAAGAACCGTAGCACTTGCAGCACTGGGTGAAGGTGAGGAAGCAAGCAGAGCCTTCATCCATTGCTTGTGAAAAAGTGAAATGGTCCAGCTACTTTGGAAGGCGGTTTGGCAGTTTCTTAGAAAACACTCTTATACAACCCAATGCGTGTATTAGTTAGTATTTGCTCAAAGGAGTTGAGAACTTAGTCCACTCCAATACTTGCACACATTGGCAGAGCTTTATTCATAATTGCCAAGCCTTGGATATAAGCACGTGTCCTGTGCTGCTGATTAGATAAGCTGCAGTGCGACCAATTAGTGGGATAATTTTTCAGCATTGAAAAGAATTTGCCTAACAAGTCTTAGAAAGACGTGGACAGCTTTAAATGCATGTTAATAAGTTAAAGAAACAAAGTTGAAAAGGCTGCATGATGCAAGATTCAGTATGTGATGTTTTGGAAAGGGAAAACTGAAGACTAGTCAAAGAAGAGGGAAAAGCTCAGGATGTAAAAGTAACTACGACTCCTGTTTCACTTCTTTTCATCTTCAGAAACTAGGACCATTATGTCATCATATAAATAACTTTTGTTTTGATTCTTAAGTGCTTAACTTTTTAATAAAACACCGTATTTTCTTATTAAGAACTCTGACTGCCAGGTATGGTGGCGCACGCCTTTAATCCCAGCACTCGGGAGGCAGAGGCAGGTGGATCACTGTGAGTTCGAGGCCAGCCTGGACTACAAAGTGAGTCCAGGACAGTCAAGGCTACACAGAGAAACCCTGTCTCGAAAAACCAAAAAAAAAGAACTCTGGGTAGTTTGTTTGGGGTTTTCAGGGAACAAACACTCCATATTTGTAAAGTTTTGATGCTATAAAAGTATGCGTTTTTAGCCGGTCCTTGTAGAAACTGTGATGTTATTTACCCGAGAGTAAGCTGGCTCTTCCCAGGTTCTGTTAAAACCCCCTATCTCAAGCTGCTGAAGGGCTCACATTAAGTGACTCCTGTGGGTCTGTTCTGGAAGCTGGTCAGTATTGCACAGTTCTGGTTCCTCTTGTCATTTCCTACCTGTTTGATACTTATCTTGTATCCTATACCCTGTGTGTTTTCTTGTGTGATTCAGAGTGTGGGGTGCATGAGAGCCTTTGTCTAAGTGGATGCACTAAATTACTGCTCTGGTTGATTTTTGTCTCAATAGATCTGGGATAAAACTAGCCTGGAATGTTTGAAAGTGCTAACAGGGCACACGGGCTCTGTCCTCTGCCTCCAGTATGACGAGCGAGTCATTGTAACTGGTTCTTCAGATTCCACAGTGAGGTGAGTGGTCTGGCTGAGTTCTCTGATCTCAGAGAACTTTTGTGAGGTGACAGAGATGCATACGTTCTTCAGGGATTTGCACACACACAGATCCACATGCACGCGTACATGCTATTCTGTACATATTTTAACTTACTGTATCTCGAGGCTCTTTTTGATGGAGTTTTGTTAAGCAAATAGACTAGAAGGGTGAGTTTTAGGTGTGTCTTGTTCCTCGTGCCACGTTTTGCAGAGGTGGCAGTGTGCTCTCCTAAAAACCCACGCTGCTTTATATTAGCTTTCCCCTGCCATCCAGAGTTAGTTGTTTTTGAAACGTGAAGGGTGCTGGAAGTGAAAGAACTGGGCTGTTTGCAGGCCCTTGGAAAAGTGAGACCCCAGAGCCAGAGATGATATGTTTTGATTACGGACATCTGCTTGAGTTCTTTTAGGCATTGTCTTTATCTTTGTAGGTACATTAGAAAGCAGAGGTTAAATAGTTTCTTTGGAGTCACATGACTAGTACATTTTTTAACCCTGAGTTTAGGTCACTCATGATTGTATTTAGTCACTGCAATGATAGAAGCTTTAGTTTTTAGTTGCCACCCCAGGGCAGAGTGGAGAAGGCATTATAGAAGGAAAGCAGTGACTGGTGGCTGCGCATCAAGAATGAAAAGGGAGCATTACTGAGACATGCTCCTGTGTGCCTGGGAAAGCACGCCTCCCCATACCTGATGGACTTGCAGGTGGGCTGTAGCGAAGTCCGGCTAGACTGAGGCAGACTGCGAGGAGAGAGGATAGTGGCTCAGTCTACCCTGGGTTCTGCCATGTCCCCTCTTGGTTACTTGTCTTGCCACACCGTCAGACGCTTTATTCAACCCTGCCCACAGCACAGCTACTGCCCGTGCCCTGGCTTGGCCCTTAGGCCACTTCTGCCAGATGTCACTGTGTGGCCTGAGGCCATCTGTTCTATGTTGAGGCATTCTTTGGGATGTTGGGGTTTCCTGGAGGTGCTGCACCTATGCACTCCATGTCTTCAGTGTCAGACAGAAGGTGCTCTGATGAGATGCCCCAGCTTAGTTTGCAGATATAAGCAATAGATTGATTCCTCAGCATGCCAGAGGCCAGTGGAAACCTTAAGCTTGAGGTCACCTGGGCTCAGCTGTCAAACTCCTCCTGTCAGCACAGACTCACTGAAAGCCTACTGTCTTGAAGGATTATCTTTGTCGCCTGTACAAACCTGAAGATGTCCTTGAGTTAATTACTTTGAGTGTGAGGTAAACCTGCTCGTAGCCAGATTTTGCTGCCTTTTTAAAGAAATCTTGGCTTTGTCAGCATTGACGAGGTTGCCGCCTGGATTCTGCTGGCATCGTGTACCTGGTATAAGAGTGACACTGAGGTCAGACTTCACCTTTCCCTGGGTTTCCCTGTCACACCTTTCTGTTCTCTTGCAGAGTCTGGGATGTGAACACTGGTGAAGTTCTCAACACACTCATCCATCACAATGAAGCTGTACTGCACTTACGCTTCAGCAATGGACTGATGGTGACTTGTTCCAAGGACCGGTCTATTGCCGTGTGGGACATGGCTTCTGCCACTGATATCACTTTACGGCGTGTCCTGGTTGGCCACCGTGCTGCTGTCAATGTAGTAGACTTTGATGATAAGTACATCGTGTCTGCCTCTGGAGACAGGACCATTAAAGTGAGTGTGTCTGTGGTCTTCACCCTGACTGTCTTGTCCCTATACCACAGAGAAAACACAGATGTACTCACACTAGGTGGCAAGGTCTGTCCTTCATGCATTCCTGTGAGACCGTTCCATTGCACATGCTTCTGGAGCCACAGGCAAGGCCCGGGGGAGGGGGAAGGCCATTTCCCAAGAGAGAACAGTTGCCAATTTTGAGATGACATTGTCACCCTGAGCGTGCTGTGTGGAGGAAGTTTACGTTTGTCACCTCACTCCCCCCACGCTCCCCCAAACCCCGTACACTTTAGGGTAGGTGTGTCTGTTTCACAAACATGGCTCAAGCTAGTCATGTGGAGCTTAGATTTGGTTTATGCACTTCTGAGAGCTTGCTGTTGTATAGCCCCTGGCTAGATGCTGGAGAAAGGCTGAATAAGGCACACCCCTGCCTTCAAGAAGCTGGGTTGGGGTAGAAGGAAAGTAAATGTGTGACCAGCAATTGTAGACTTAAGGTAGCCCACAGGGTGTAAGAAATTCAGTTCTGATTCTTGTATCTTTGTTAACTTATATAAACTTTAGCACTGCTCCCCCTATGTCTGTCTGTATGTACACATAACTCATTTTTTTCTAAAGTTGACTCACAATTTCACACACAAACATGCACTCATTTTTTTCTTAATTAAATTGATTCATTGACAGTTTTCACACATTGTCCCTACTGACCATTTTCAAGGAGCTCCCACTTTCCTCTTTCTCCATTTCCCCACAGATCTCTTTCCCATGTTCACCTGTTTATTTTGTTCTGTGATACATTGAATTTGACCTGTGTTGCTTGGGTGACATGGGTTTGGAGTTATCTGTTGGCGCCTAAGTGGCTCAGAGATGGAGTGCACAGCTGAAGAGAGGACACCCCTGTCTCAGAATCTTATCAGTAGCTAGTAGTTGCTCAGTAAGGGGTTAGGCTCCATGAGATCCTTCTAGTTTTTAAAATGTATTTATTAACAGCTTTATTGATTTATAATTTCCATACCTGAAGATTTGGTTTTGTAAATGTACAATTAATTTAGTACATTTACAGCTTTGCATAACATTACCCCAGCCTAGTCTGTAAACATTTTACCTATAACACTGAATGTGCAGTAGAGCCAACCTCTGCTCTCTCCACAAGCTCCTGTCATCCTCCTGTCACGGTCCTGCCAGCAGAAGGCTCTGTGCTGGCCTCAAAGCCTTTAATCACTGGACAGAGCTCTGTTCTCTCTCAGCTTGCCCCACAAATCATGAGCTGTGTTACAGTAAACCTTAGGGTTCTTGAAGCTGAACACGTGGTTTTTGTGTGCATTAACTTAGACACATCACAGTAGTCAGGACAAGAGGAGCCCTGATAGCCAGTAGCACTTGGGCCTGATTAGAAGACACCTCTGTGGGGAGATTGCTCCCCACACTTGCCAACACTTGTCACTATCTTGTTTTGAGCTGTAGCTGTCCTGGGCTGTGTGAGAATCTGGAGTTTTGCTTGCACTCTGCAGTGACTAGTGGTGTCTTGCTTGCTTATTGGTATTGGTTACTATGGTACCTGCTCTGGATAAAAATATTTTAGCCCATTTAATAGCTTAGTTTTCTTTTGCTGGTTGGGTTATAATTTTTTAAAAAACATTTTTAATACATTTTGGAGATGAGCCCCGTAATTGGATAAATGATTTTTCTCTCATTCTTTCACTCTGTTGATGTCACCTTGGGAACACAAATAACTTTTAATTTTGATGACAACCAGCTTACCAGTTTATCTTTTGTGTTGCGTGTACTTTCCTTATACATAAGAACCCATTGCTTGACACTAGAGTTTACTCCTTTGTTCCTCCTGACGGTTATATTATTTCAGCTCTTCCATTTAGATCTTTGATCTATTTTGAATTAAATGTTCATATATGGCATGGGGTTCAGGGCCTAACTCCATTTGGTGAGGGTGCAGCTCATTCTGCTGAGCGGCAAACGGCAGCTGTCACATTAACTCCGGGGCTCCAGCTACTGTCTTCTCCCTTATTTGACTCATTACACAGTATGTGTGTCTGGGAGCATCTGCATCTTAAGACAGATCCACAGAGGGGATTATTTACATCATGTATGGAATATTAGGAGTCATGTGGCAAAATAAATGATACTACTCAAAACCAGGTGAGAAGAGAGGGATGTGGAAGGTGAAGACTGGCATGTCAGATGCGTAAGTGTGATGTGTGAGCTAGCATGCAAACACAAAGAAAGGCCTGAGCCTTCCAGGACAGTCTGTCTTTGTGAAGATCTCAAACTTTAGACTTTTTAACTCCCTTCAGTGCCACTCTAGTTTTATTACCCTCAGTCCAGGAAAACTCACCCTGTCCAGTTTCTATTCCAATCCATCGTTAACAGAGAAGCAAGTTTATGGCTGAGCATTTGGGATCATTCTTGGAGTGGGCCTCTTCTCCCTACTATGTAGCCACACTATCTTTAAGCTTGCCATCCTCCTGCCTTGGCCTCCTGAATGCTAGGATCATAGCGGTAATCCCCTGCCAGCTCTCCCTGAAGGTTTTTCGTGGCAGGACGTGGTGTCATCCTAGTGCTGCTATCTGTCTGTCTGCAGGTGTGGAGCACGAGCACCTGTGAGTTTGTTCGCACTCTGAATGGGCATAAGCGAGGCATCGCCTGCCTACAGTACCGGGACCGGCTGGTTGTTAGTGGATCATCAGATAATACCATCCGGTGAGTAGAAATTGCTTGGTTCATATACAAAAACCGTCTGTAAAACCCAAAAAGTCTCTCCCTCCAGAATTAGAATACACAGGAGTTTGTCCCTGTGAATCATGTAGAGGAGAAGGCTTAATATGGCCAGCAGCTCTGCATTTTAAGACCCTAGAGTCCAAGACCCACTCCTTAGGGACCAAGTGATCCTGGTGTCTAGTACACACAAGGCAGCACTGAGCTTTGTCAAGATTGGGAGACCACCAGGACTGAAGTCCCTGGCCAAGTGTGATCTCCCTTCCTTCCTTCCTGGACATGCTTTTTTCCTTCCCTGACTCAAGTCCACATCTCCTCCGAGGCCATGGGGCTCTGTGGGTTTATCAGATGGGATGTCAAGAGAACTCCCAGGAACTAAGCATAATTGAAATGCTCTTGTTGATGATTTGACTTAAATAGAAAATGTCTTTTAAAAGTTTCAAATTGTGTGTGTGAATGTGTATATACACATGTGTATATGCATACACACACACACACACACACACACACATAGAAAGAGGAGGGGGAGGTTTCTGTCTAAATTAGTGCTAAAAGCCCAAATGTTAGATTTAGAGGTGCATATGCATGTGAGCCAGGAGTGAGATGGGACTATGGAATTCAAGGAGAATGAAAAGTCTTCTCTGCACGGAACAGGTGTACAGGACTTGAGGAGGGTGGGAGTCATGTGTGAGAATTTGTTTCATAGATGACTGCTTCTTGTTCAAGGCTATGGGATATTGAATGTGGTGCCTGTTTAAGAGTCCTAGAGGGGCACGAAGAATTGGTGCGATGCATCCGTTTTGATAACAAGAGGATTGTCAGTGGCGCCTACGATGGGTATGTATTTACTCTGCACATGCATGGCTGTAGCCTTGTCAAGAACAAAAGCTCTGTGCATGCTGGACTCTGTAGGTTTAGTTATTTTATTATAACTTATTAACTGAGTATACGTCACTTATAACCCGACTAACCAAAACAATAGGAAATGAGGATTAAGGAACACACTAACAAAACTGTAAGGATATCAGTTCCGAGCAGCGATTCTCCTGGCGTGATCAGCAGGATTTCCTCTGCTGGAACCTGGAGTAACCAGAACCCAGAACCTCAGCTGGGTCCAGAGCCCCGAAGCCTTCCCTCTAGCAATTCTCTCTAGGAGTGTCTCAAAGTGCAGCGATGAACAGCCAAAACTATCCCAAATCTCCAAAGGCCCCGCCTCCAGTTCTGGGCTCATTTATATATCTCTTCCCAGAGTCTGTTCACGGGATCTTTCCAGCTGGCAACAATCAAACTCCTGCAAGAGGTGGTTGGTCTTCTAGTGGATTAACCTCACCTGTTCTCTCACAAGACCGTTTTGATCCTGCACTTGGGATCTTAAAAAACAGGTTTATCTCTCCTTCAGGACTCGGTGTGAGGAAGAGCAGTGGGTCAGATGAGGATGCTCAGGGAAGATGAAGTAAAGCTTGCCTCAGTCACACCGCAGCCAGGCGCTTGACTTCCAGCTATGTTCTTGTATTAGCCGAGGTATAGGAGTAAGACCTGCCTTGTGTATACTTGGTTAGTGGTCAGCAGGGCTCTGAGCATTTCCTCCTGTGGAGAAAGGCAGCCTGGGAATCTTGCACTCAGTCCAAATAATGAGTTGGGTAACGTAGATGTCAAGTCAGGACGTGAATTTAGGTAACCTCAAGTCTCCTGCCTGTTTGTCTCCTTAACAACAACATCCTGTCAAAGTTTCAGGGATTCTAAGAAGGTTTAGATTCTTTTTCTAAAACCTAAGTTCAAAAACTGAGAAACAGCAGCATATTGCCCACTGGCTTTGGTGGTAGAGCTTTCAAGTGCACTCTGCTTTTTTATGGATGGTGTAGACGGTGTTAACTCTTTTATTAACCCCAGTCTCATTTTCCCTCATAGGAAGATTAAAGTCTGGGACTTGCAAGCTGCTCTTGACCCTCGGGCCCCAGCAAGCACATTGTGTCTGCGCACCTTGGTGGTACGTGATGAGTTGGGGTGGCAAGGGTGCCCAGGAAAGCTTGCGTCTTGTACCATGCTTTCAGAGATTCATGGGTAATTTTGGCCAGCCAGAGCATAGTACCTTTACACTATGTAGGATCCTCTGTAGGTGGGCAGGTGTCCTCATAGATTATACTGCATTCCACCTGCACCTTAGGGGAGTCTGTAATGTCTGACCGTGGTATGTTTTATAACTGTGCATTTGTGTATCATTGAGGTAGAATTTCCCTTCAGTCTCTAGTATATGGATTATTTCTTTGACATATAAGAATACTTTAATTTTTAGGTTTTATTTTAATTTTAAAAATAATGTACATTATAGAAAATTGTCAATCAATTAATGAATCCATCAGTTTTCATTTCTTTGTGATAGAATTATTAAAAAATCTGTTTTTAACACTGAGTGTGGTAGTTCAGACCTATAATCTCAGCACTTGGGATCAGGGTTCTAAGGCCATCCTTGGCTACGTAGTGGGTTTAAGGCCAGCCTGGGATGCAGAAGACTCTGTCTCCCACCTGTAACAAACAAACAAACAAAAACCTACTCTGAAAAAATCTTGAAATATATACTACACTTTGCCTTTTACTGTGGGCACTCTGTAGTGCAGTGGGACCCCCCCCCCCTTTCTGCCTCATCTTTGTGGGATTCCACAGTCTGTGGGATCATTGTCTTTCTGTGTCTGGCTTATCTCACTTACTAAATGACTTCTGGGTGGTTGGTATCCATGTCAGTATAAGTGGCAGAATGTCTTGATTGTCTTGAGACCAGATAAACACTTTATTTTGATATGTAAACCTTTTTGAGTATTACCAAAGCTGTTGATTTCTAATACTGTGGCTGAATCTGTTGGGGTTTTTTGTTCTTGTTTTTGTTTTTCTAAGAAAACAATCTGGATACAGTGATAGGCTTTTCTTGAAAATTTTCAGCCATTTTGTTCCTTTTTTAAAAATTATTTTTAAGGCCATGCTAGTGAATCACGCCTTTAATCCTATCCCCTGAGAGGCTGAGGCAGGTGGACCTTTTGAGTTTGAGGCCAGCCGGGTCTACAGAGTGAGTTTTAGGGCAGCCAGAGCTACACACAGAGAAACTGTTTCAAAATACATCTATCTAGCTTTATGTGTATGATGATTTCCCTGTTGTGCGTGTTTGCCTACCTTGTGTACACCTCTTAGATCCCCTGAAACTAGTTATGCAGGGTTGTGAGCCACCATGCTGGTGCTGGGAATGGAGCCTGGGTCTTCTGCAAGTGTGACTCATGCTCTTAACTGCTGAGTGTTCTCTCCACTGCCAGTAGTTGGGTTTGCATGTCCTTACCCCGCACGCTGACTAGACCAGGCAGGACTGTAGTGAGGCCACTCTTGCTTTCAGCATGAATTGTGATGTCTGCTGTGATTTAGCATAGATGTTCTTGATCATCTTTGAAAAAAAAAGTTATAGCAACTTTGTCCTTCTCATCCTGGTTTTGCAGTGTGTCTTGAGTGGGTATTAACTCTGATGGTCTCTGTGAGGTGATCACATAGTTTTTCTTCTGTGACATATCACCAGGTCATGGTTTAGAACGTAATATTTAACTAAAAATGAAAAAGAAAAGTCTAGAAGGCAAAGCAGAGTTTTTGTTCTCAGAGAAAGGTCACAGTTCAGTGGCTGGGAGGCCATGCAGGAAGCTCTGAGGTGCACAGACCTTCCCACCTGAGTTGAGTTCCAGCTCCGGAGGCCGGGGCTGCCAAGACGGTACTGCTAACCAACTGCTCTTTCCTAGGAACACTCTGGACGTGTGTTTCGGCTGCAGTTTGATGAGTTTCAGATCATCAGCAGCTCCCATGATGACACTATTTTGATTTGGGATTTTTTAAACGTGCCTCCCAGTGCCCAGAATGAGACACGCTCTCCCTCCAGAACCTACACCTACATCTCCAGATAGCGGTCTGCACTTTGGCCCAACCTGGTGAGTGTGTTCAGACTCTGGTCCTGCCTGCGCTCTTCCAAGCCTTCTTTCTGGGCTTTACCTTCCCTCTGGGAATTAGGAGAGTGGGGTTCCTTGGTGATGCGAGCAAAAGCTCTACTAGAGCTAACAGGCGAGGTCTTGACAGTCTCCCGATAGAATCCTGCACACCGTGGGCTTTCATGTCCTCACTGACAGGTGATGATGGATGTGGTTGCTCTTTTTATAACAGTGGTTTCCTAAATGGTTTTCTAAATGGTCATAGGCATTTAGCACCAGGATAGTTTTTCAGGTTTGATTTTGGAGTGCAGAACTCAACCTTTTTTCCTGGTCCCTTGGTTCTGTGGCTGGCAGTCAGAAGATGCATGCGTGCGTGCGCGCGCACACACACACACACACACACCACAAAATCCAAAATCTTCTTACCGGCACCTTAGTCCACTCTGCATTGCCAGCTCCACACGTAGCTGTCACTGAAGTATGCTGTGAGCCTTGAAGGCCACACTTCATGGTGAAGGGTGCAGGCGCTTTCTAGGTGCAGAGCCATCACACCACTGGGGATAGATGTTCAGCTTGAACTCACAGAAATCTGCCTGCTTCTGCCTCCTGAGTGCTGGGATTAAAGGCGTGCACCAGCACTGCCTGGCTCAGATTTTTTTAGTCAAGATCCTGAGTCCCATAAGTGACTGTCAAAAAGTTTATTTTGCTCAGGGTTAACACACTGTAGCTGAGTGTCAAATTTGACACTTTGTTTTTCTGCCACGGCAGGCCAAAAATAGTTCTTATATTTTAAACACTTGAAAAATATTAAAAAGATATTTTCATGCCATGTAAAAAGTATATATTAAAATTCCAGCCTTCATAAAGTCAGTTTGATTGGAGCTTAACTGCGCTCATGTATTTACATGTCACTGTGGCTGCTTCTGTGCCTCAGTGGCAGAACTGAGTAGTTGGGACAAAGATCACACAGCCTATAACATGGCAACCATTCTCTTTAAGAATCAGAGATCTGCATCAATAATGGCCGATCTGTGCTGCCTTGGAGATCTCGGTTTGACCAGTAGTGCTGCTTGGGGGCTGCCTTTAGAATGGCTCTGCAACCCCAGGAGACTGCAAGGCAAGATGGGCTGGTAACAGCTGCTCTGTGTGTCTGAGGCCATCAGCAGGCACCTGAAAGGCACTCATTACTGTACCTGGTCTCCCGTGTGTTCGCACCATCTCTGCCTACACAGTCATCTTCCTCCCTACTTTCTCTTGGAAGGTTGTTTATAAGTCTATTGACAAAGCCACCTGTCAGACTCTTGTGTTCATTGATGAAGTCTTTGGAGTACAGCACACGAGAGGTTTACAGAGGTAGAGGACAGGAGCACAGGGAAGGCATGGAGGAGGTCTGGCCTTCCCCCTGGTCTTCCCTTCTTCTTGAGCCTGCCCCTGTGCCCCTTCTGTGTCCTGTGCAGTTACAGTAATGCCTGCTTTCCATCCTTCTCCAGGGTTTTCTGGTCTTGAACTACTGGCTACGTGGCTACCATATGCCTAAGGGAGTTCGTTCGCAGCTGAGTTCTGGGGCTAGACTTGGTTCTAGATGCTGGGTAGACACAAAGCAGCCCCACTCTTCAAGCCCCGACATTTCTCACCGCGCCCCAGCTCTACTTGGAGAAGGACAGCTTAGCTCACCGCTGCAAGTAGAGCAGCAGCTCACGCCCCTCCCTTCCGTGAAGACCCCAGCGCTCCCGATGCACGTGTTCTCGTGAAGGACACATGGCCTGTACGTTCTCCAGAAGCAAAGACCGTCGGGGGAAGCCCTGCCTCTAATTTACGTCGCTTTGCGCCTCTGTTTGGTACTAAAAGCAGCATTGCATTTCTTGGTGAAGTGCTGGGTGCCAAACGCCGACCCAGAGTTTTCAGGGCTTTTCTGTCCAGCAGCAGCTTCTCCTGAGACCACTGGCCATGGTTGTTCTGAAGGGCGGAGGGATGTGCCGGACAGTGGGCAGATCTGGGTTATCGTAGTGTTTTTGGATTACATTTCCTTTCTGTACCAGTTTCTTTTAATTTAAAGAATAAGCAAGTTATATTACCTCTCCATAGGTAGTATAGCTGTTTTCTTTTATTAACTGTTCTCTGTTCCCCGTCATCTCCTGATATTTGGTAGAGTAACACCTTTATCTGAGTGCTTGCCTCCTAATTTAAAATACTGTATCCGCATGTAGATAGAATGTACATAACAATTCAGGCTCAAGGTTGCCGCCCGGCCCCCTGCGCCTGAGACACTACCGTGGAGCGTGTCACACTTAGCCGCAGGTGGGCCGAGTGCCTGACTCCAGGGTTGCTGTGATTGCCTAGAACCTTCCTGCAGTATTCATTCGGGTTTTATTTGTCACTGTCTTCGTGTGTGCTGTGTGTTTTCAGATGGAACTTGAGAAGTTTAACATGTTTATTTGTTGTGTGGCATCTGCAGGGGACAGGTATCTTCACAGGCTCCATGACGCTCTTCTTTTCCTCATGAGCCCAACAGCTTTCTTCTTGGCAGTGACCCTGAGACAGGGAGATGGCAGCTCCGTTGACGGGGCTCTAGGCTCTGGGCTCCCTGTACTCTGATGGGGTGCTGGGGCCTGCCGAGTTAGAACCTTTGGGGCAGGTTAACTTCAGAGCATGGCGCTCCTGTGTGGAGCAGTGCCTCAGGCGCTGTCAGCCCGGTGTGAGAATGGCATACAGACAGGACATTGGTCAACATTATTTCCCTCTTTCAAGATTTGGCTTTGATTTGCCCCTCACCATTGTTTGCAAAGATGAAGGAATATCAGTATGGTTTTAAAGGACCAAGCAGCCCCTGCCTGTGAATGAAAGCTCTTCCCATGGAAGCACATTCCAGGAGAGCAGGCCCCTGGGCTCCGCTTGTCCTGGCATTGCGAACCCTGGGGCTCAGCCTGTCGGGGATTTGTTTCCTGGGTTGGCTTTGGTTTTGTTTTGATACATCATTCTCACTTGCTTCTGTGTTTGTTTCTGAGTGGTGGGGGCTCAGAGATATAGAAGGTAGGCCCCGCTCCATAATGGTGTGAACACACCACCTCACAGCTCAGCACCCATTTGACAGGAACGCCCAGGGGAGGGGGGAGGGGAGGAGGTGAGATTTGAACAATTGGACTTTTCTGTTGTTTTTGCATGTTTAATATAGAAGTTCCTGTCGCTCCTTGGGAGATCATCGCCTTCAAATATGCACACAACCTTTAAATTGTGCCTACTAAATTATAGCAGGGGACTTGGGTACCCAAGGAATTCCAATTTCTGGGATTACAGTAGTAGTTCCCAGCTGTACTCTGGACTTTATTTTGCTAACCGTAATTGAGCAACTGTAAATTACTGCTATATTAATGTGTTAAAGCACTGGGGTAGTCTAATTCTAACTGGTAATTAATTATGTTTGCCAATTATCTGTTTGAAATAAATATGTGTCTGAACAGCTATTGAAACTGTTAAATTGTACAGATATTATCATGACGGCTTTGTACTGTGGAATGTGCTTAATAAAAACAAAAGTTTGACCTTTGTCCAACAAATTGCTAAGTAATGTCAATAAATGGAGATGAGTATTACGCAGTACACCTGACCTGGCTTTAATGGCGATTGTTACTTCAGCTACTACTTCAAAGCCAATACTCTAAATAAAGTGTTGCAGTACTCTGCTGGTCGGTTACATTTTTCAGAAAAATAGTTTTGTGCTACCAGGAATTAACTGACATACCATTAAAGGTAGATTTTCAGGAGCATCTGGTCTATAAGGTGACGCTGAAGGCAGTGTTTCTGGCCTGTGAAATTCCTCACCTTTGGTTTTCCCAGAAAGCTTCAAGAGCTCAGGGATTCTTGCTTAGAGCCATCCGCAGCAGCTCTGCGTCTCCGGGGTGTGCATGGTCACTTCATGAGGTCCGCAAGATAGAAGAGCAGCCACCAGAACTTCCAGGTGAGAGAACCCTTCCTCTTGAGATGGTGTGAGTGGGTGTGAGCTACAGGTGCAGGAAGTGAGCCCGCCATGGGCATGGGCTTTTTGGATGAAATTAAACGGTATTTTGACAAGACTTGTCTCCTTAAAATAAGTAGTAGCATGAATATGGGTAAGAAAACCAGTTTGCAGCTCCTAAGAGAGTGCAGAGTGCGGCCTCCCCTGCTCCGTTTCCCTTTTCCCTCTCCTGTCCTCCCCCATGTCTGCTGGGTACCAGTCTATACCGTGTGTGTGGTGTGTGGCGGCGGTGGTGGTGATGGTGGTTGTTAGTCCTTAGGAACAGCAAGGGAAAGCCCAGAGGGAAGGATAGCAGCTTGGATCCTGTGCTGGATAGTTTTATGTCAAGTTGACACAGCTAAAGTCATCTGAGAGGCGGGAGCTTCAGTAAAACCCTCAAGATCAGGCTGTAGGCAAACCTGTAGGGCATTTTCTTAATTAGTGATTGGTAGGGGAGGGTCCAACCCACGGTGGGTGGACTGATGAGCCTCAATTCTATATGAAAGCCAGCTGAGCAAGCCAGTAAGCAGCTCCCCTCCATGGCCTCCACATCAGCTCCTGCCTCCAGGTTCCTGCCCTGTTTGAATTCCTGGCCTGACTTAATATGGTGATGAACAGCAATGTTGCAGTGTTGGCCAAATAAACCCTTTCTTCCTCAACTTGCTTTTTGGTTATGGTGTTTCATCGCAGCAATAGAAACCCTGACTAAGAGGTCACTTCCTGACCTCTTCTGTAGCTGGTAGACTCCCTCCTGCCCTCCTTCCTTTCTGTTTTTCCTTCCTGGATGCTGGGACATACCCGCCAGTGCTGGAGAGCCGAGGTCCTATAGTGCTTGACCACCATCAGCGATGAGCTCCTGCCATCCCAGACTGATTGTCTTCTATTTAATAAAGACATAGTTCTCTTCCCAGTTAGCTGCCTGGGGTCTTTGCTCCCTGTTTGCCTTTATTCAAGAAGGCATGGCAAGCTTAGCTGACTGTACAAGAGCACAGAGCCAGTGATGCCAGGGCTGACTTCAGTGTAACCTGGATTATGCACTCACATAACTTGTAGAAGTTGGCACTTTTTCATTAAGACATATTTCTGTGTATGCATTTTGTCTGTGTCTGGAGGCAGGAGTTGAACAGAAGCCATGGAGGGCTGCTGTTCTTGGCTTCCTCCTCCTGGCCTGGTTCTGTTTGTTTTCTTATACCAGGACCATCTGCCTAGAGTGGCCCCTCCATGATGGTCTGGGCACTCCCCAGCACTCGGAAGGCAGAGGCAGGCAGACCGCTGTGAGTTCAAGGCCAGCCTGGTCTACAAAGAGTCCAGGACAGCCAGGGCTGCACAGAGAAACCCTGTCTCAGAAAACCAAAAAGAAAAAAAAAAAAAAGAAAAAAGAAAAGAAGAAGAAGAAAAAAGTGCCCTACCGGCTTGCCTACAAGCAGGTTTTATAGAGGCATCTTCTCAAATGAGGTTCCCTCCTCAGATGACTCCTGCTTGTGTCAAGTTGATAAACCTAGCCAGTACTGCCTGCCTATGTGTACGTATGTACACCAGCTTGTGTAGTGCCTACAGAGGCTGTTAGGAAGGCATTAGGTGCCCTTGAACTGGAAGTACAGACAGTTGTAAGCCACCATGTGGGTGCTGGGAACTAAACCCAAGTCCCCTGCTGAGCCATCTCTCCAGCCTCTGATGACATTTACTTACGTACTTATTTATTTATTCATTATCAACCCCATCACCAGCTTGCATCTCTGAACAGTGTGATATTAAGCATTTCTAGTGACCTGCGTATTTATTGTATCAGTGAAGGGCTTAGGAAGGGGACAAGATAGGGGTGTGTGCATGTGTGTGTGCGCGCGCGCCCCCGCGTGCATGTGCATATATATATATATATATATATATATATATATATATATATATATATATGTATGTATATATGTCTTGTAGCATTGTATATAGTGTACAGTACAGTAGTCACTCAACGTGTTGGTTTCTGAAGCGGTATTACACAAGACCAGAGGAGGAAGGAGCCAAGATCCGTGTTTCCCGTCTCCCATTGCTGGGTGAGTGTTCAGGTCAGCTGCCTGCTTTGGGTTGCCCTCATAGCAGAGCACGGTTGAGGTGTGGGGTTGGCTTGGTCTCCATCAGGAGATTATAAACTTGTCTCTGCAGAGCTCCAAGGTCTCTGGGCTCCTGCAGGCTCCTTGCATTAAGCTGGTGGGTATCCAGCTACCGTGGAACATGTGGCTGGTTAGGGTACCATCATTTGCCTGAGGACGGGGCAGTGGGCCCTTGATTGTGGTGTTTTGTTTTTTGAAATGGCCTCTGTAGCCTAACCTGTCCTTGAACTGGCAGCAGTTCTCCTGCCTCTGCTCCCAGGTGCCTGGATCGCAGTGCCTGGCCTGGGTCTCTGATACTCTAGTTCGTGGATCTAGGAACATGGCTGCTTAGGCAGAGCTGTGAGGAAGGGATAGGGCAGGCAGTGTAACTCTCCTCTGGTGGAGTCACAGCTGCGAGAGGTGAGCGAGTGGATTCATGGTGCTTCCTTGCTTCCTGCTCTGTCTCCACTCACTTCTAATCCCCTCCAGGAGCCTTAGCGTTTTGTCGATGACTCTGGAACTCTGGAACCTCTTCTTGGGCTGGGCTGGGAGGAGACCGGGGTTGGGGGCCTTAGGAACAGCTCAGCCTGGTGTCCTGGGGAGGCCCTTTGCCCAACCTCAACGCCCTTGGTGCCTGTTGACCTCTCTTGCAGGGTGTATTTGTACTCCCAAATCCCAACAGTCACCACAGTCTTTAGGTCTTGCTGGAGAGCATTCTCCAGGTGGCAGAGGAAAGGGCAGCTTTGGGCCCAGGCTCCTCCCCCAGGACTGATGAGCTCTGTCATCTGTGTAGCAGGCAGGACAGTGGGCAAAGACATCCATTGCTTAGAACCTGAACTTCCACAACTGGAAAGCATAGACAGCGTTTCCAAGAGCGCTGTGGGGGATTTAGTGGTACAACCTAAAAATTAGCTAGAGTTTTCTAAGATAGTCAAAGACTGTGCAGGCGTCTCAGAAGCAGCTGCCTTGCATTGTGCCTGGTAGCGCCACTGGTGACACTTAAATAGATAGGACTGTGCTTAGTCAGGGCATGGTGGTGTCTGGGTTGGCATGAAAATGGACACGTACAGCAGCCAGCCCTGGACCATGAGCTGATGGATCCAGTCAGAGCTGTGCCCCAACAGTGGAGCCCCGGCTTTGCACGCAGGGTCTGGGCTGTGCATTGTGTCCTAAGGTAGAATACTTTGCCTAGACTAGCTTCTGGTCCACATTGGTAGCCATAGCTGACCTCTCTGTAGGTGGCTCTTCTCTCTCCTGGCTCTGAGTGCCATGATGCCGGCAGAGCCCCACCTCCACCCCCTGCAGAGAAACCAGGCCTCAAGCGGTGTGGTCTCCTCAAGCTGACAGACTCTGCTCATCTCCCTTTCTTCCACATCCTTGACATCCTCCTCCTCCTCCTCTTCCTCCTCCTCCTCTTCCTCCTCCTGAGATAGAGTCTCACCGTGTAGCCCTGGCTAGCCTTGAACTCACAGAGATCCACCTGCCTCAGCCTCCTACGTCCTGAGGTTAAAGGGATACACCACCACATCTGGCTTCTGGCATGCATTCTTGATGAGTAATAATGTGTGTGATGTGCTTGGGCCAACACTGAAGGTGTGACTGAGTGCAAAGGGCATCAGGCTCTGTCCCAGGTTAGTGAGCTGGGTGTCTACTGTCCCAATCCAGACGGAGTCCGAGGTCTGGAATAAGAAAGAACACAGGACATGGCGGGGGTGGGGGTGGGGGGTGGGCCTCCGATGGGCATTAAGGACCTAGGAATTATGGGACTTGGCTGTGGTGGGAGGTAGAGCAGGTAGCAAAGCTCCCTTCCCTGTTTGGTGTGTGTCTCCCCTGCACCACTAAGTGGCACTGTGACAGAACGGGGGACACAGTCCCTGCTCTCAGGAAGCTTGTGTTCCAGAAGTAGTAGTCCCCTGTACCTGCCCTAGGGTACAGGGAATGTACACACGGAGTGACATGACAGAGTGAGATGAGTAAGGGCAGTGAAGGCGGCACACAGACAAGGGGTGGGGAGGTTTGGGACACTTGAGCCAAGACCTCAGTGGTAAGGAGGCAGACATGTTGAGTCAAGGAAAGATGTTTCTGAGGAGGCTGCGGAGATGCAAAGGCCCTGAGGTGGGAAACCCTTGGAGTGGGCATCCAGTCCCCTAGAGAGGAGAAAAGAGTACGGCGGGGGTGTGGAGGAGGGCGCAGGGACGGAGGGTTTAAACAACAGAAATGTCCAAGAGAGGCGCTGACCTGAGAGCTGCCCAGAAAGGGGGCTTTTGATGCCTTCTGAGTCTGGATGAACGCATGCGTGGGTTTAGGAGAAAGGAGGGTAAGCCGTGGTACAGACAGAACCAGAATGCAGGCGTCTCCCGGGAGCCGTGTCTGTCTGCTGCTTACACACTGGACACCTAATCCCGCCTCACACTCCTTCCAGCCTCCAGCCTTTCCCTGGCTCTTGTTTGCTGGCTCCCTCCTTGGGAATGTTCCTGAGGCCCCTCTGCACAAACAGCCCAGGGCCAGGTCTACACCTCAGGAATGGGAGATAAAAGGGGCCGTGGGGACTTTTCCACCAAAGGCAAGAGCAGTTTGTAGAATGGGCTGTGAGGTTTTGTTTCAGGAAATTTCATCATGTCTCCAAGAAGGAGATGGGGGGGGGGGGAGGGAAGAAGGGAGGGGTGAAAGAAAGGGAGAGAGAAAGGAAGGGAGGGAGGGACAGAATAAGGGGGGGGAACTGGTCTCAGACTTCCTTGCCCCTTTTCATGTTGGTAACACAGGTGGCCCAGGTCACCCTCAGGTCAGCGACAGTCGGCTCTTTAGTGCCCCTCTGTGAATACCTCATTTCTGTAATAGTTTTTCCTTTAAAAACAGCTCTGCCTTCTTTGGCAGATGGTGACATTCCATTAGCATATGGAATATTTTTCAAAACACATCCAAAAGTGTGTCTCTTATGGAGGAGCCTGGGTAAAAGCATGTGCATGCTTGAAAAGTGTGTTGGAGAACCTTGGCATGGAATGAAAGGCCACAGTCCCCTGCCTGGACACTGTCGTCTCTGGTCCTCACCTGAACTGAGCAGATGTCTGCCACTGAGGGTCACCTGCCAGCTCTGCAGAACAGGCGGAGCCACAGAGCAAAGCTAGAGAGCTGGCAGAGGACAAAGAGTGTAGCCGGTACCTGGCAGCATTGCTCGTGTGGCTTTAAGGACAGTGACCTGTCCTGGGGATGCTGTTGCCTTCCTGTTGAAACTCATCTGCCACACAAGGCTGACCAATCTCTTGCATATGCAGATGAGATCAGGCCAGTTTTCCTGCCAACACTGCAGTAGCAACCATTGCCCTCAAAATCTCACAGGAACTCCTTGCTGTGGGGCTCTTACTCCTGCTATTTTGGATCAGGGTTCTTTCTCTCCCCGAGGGCAGCTGGCTTCATGAGTATTCGCCATCTCTGTGCCTGCCTCAGGACTTTGGCATGTGCTGTTCCTCTGCCTCACACACATTTTTCTCGGCTGTGTGCACGGTTCCTCCTCATTCAAGTCTAGGCTTAAAAGCCTGTTCCTTACAGATGTGTCCCTGAGCAGGTAATTCACCAGTTCAGTGTGCCATCCACTGTGCCAGAGACACACCCAGCAAGCCATCTAAATGGCCCATGTCACCGTCTAGCACATTCTGTGGGACTTTAGGTTCAAGTCCTACTCAAGACTTCTTTCTTTCTTTTTGTAGTTTTGTTTTTTGTTTTAGGACAGGGTTTTCTCTGTGTAGCCCTGGCTGTCCTGGAACTTGATCTGTAAAGCAGAGTGGCCTTGAACTCACAGATCTGCCTGCCCATGCCTCCCAGTGCTGGGATTAAAAATGTATGCTGCTACCACCCGGCTTTAAGATGTATTTCTTGAAGGCCTACTATGTGCCACATATAAGCTGGGGAGGGTCAAAACAAGTGTCCCTGATCTTAGGACAAAGGAAGGCAGACAATGCATTAGGGTAGTCTCTCGTATCTTCAGGTGACAATTCTATGACCTCTCAGAAACCAAAATCCCGGCATACTCGGACTCATCCTGTAAAATGGCTTAGTGTTTGCACAGAACCCACGTATCATCCCAGGTGCCTCCTGATGAAAACACTGCACAGGTTGCTGTGGACTATACTGTACACAGTGACAAGGTGTCTGCACAGGCATGGAACAGACATCCTCCCTCCCACTCTGACATTTCTAGCCAAGGCGAGTGAACCTGTGGGTGCAGACCCTGTGACTTCAGAGGCCCGACTATTTGCAACTCTATATAACTGACTATCCTAGCCAGAAACATGACCTTGAGGGGCAAGACCCTCATTTGTTTTGTTCAGAGACAGAGCACAAGGCTATTGAAGTCCAGCTTGGACATCAACTAGGGAAAACTGAGGTGGGACATGAATCCTGTGGCTGGCTGGCTGGCTGGCTGGTGACCCTGCTGACTTTCTGTGAGGGCAACCTTCCAGGCTGGAACTGATTGTTACCGGCAATAGCTTCCATTGATGGTGGTAAGCTGGGGCTAGGGCTGATGGCTCCTAGCAGGGGCTTCCACTGACGGTGGCAAGCATCTAAAACAGAAGGGGAAAGAAGGAAAGGAAAGAAACACACGCATGCACGCACGCACACAGACATGCACGCATGCACATGCACACACTTGATAAAGACAGACTCCAGCAGGTAGCTTTCAACAAGCTTCTTCTTCTTTTCTTTCTTTCTTTCTTTCTTTCTTTCTTTCTTTCTTTCTTTCAAGTTCCTCTTACTTTACAATTTCACAATTGATATACATACATACATACATACATACATACATACATACATATACACACACACACACACACATCTTGGTGGATGGAACAAGATTCCAACCCAACCTTATACACATACACACATCTCTGTGGATTGAGAAAAGATTCCAGTGACTTTCTTATGTCTCCAACAGCTTATATAACCCAGCAAGATCTTTTGAGCAATTCAAAAATCACAATGTGTTTAGATTCTATTTTTCTATAAGTAAATGATGACAATGAATATATGTAAGAAAATCATGTTCCTTCACATGATCATATGTTTTATGTATTATGGATGAGAAACAAACATGAATAACAAGTTATTTCCAAGAACCCACATACATTTGTAACTAAGCAACTTGTCACATATTAACAGAGTATAAGCAAGCAAGGGAATTTCTCAGCTAGCTTTTCTTTCCTAGCAGGCTGCAATCTGCGGTTACAAAGAAGGAATCAATTATCTTAAGAAGTAATCTTATAAAGATCTTAAAAGAATCACAAATCTAAACTCCTATATAAAAATAATCAGCCATTTCTACTTTAAGTCCTAAAGGTGCTCGTCTACTCATTTTATGTTTTGTTAAATCATATCAGGAAGCTGAGGGCAGAAAATGGAATAAGGAAATCAATTGTCATCTTAGTCACCAGCCCAGCTTGAAAGAGTCACACCAGCCAATGGTGCTATGGGCCATTGTTCTTGCTCTGCCAACCTCAAAAAGTCCCTAGCTTTCCTAATAACAGTGTGCTTTCTCTAAACTTCAATTGTCCCCTAAGATTTCCTGCATCGGGGCCAACAGCAAAAACATCTTTTACCTCACTTTGCTGAACAGTCTATTTTTCCCTAAGACTTTCTATGTCAGAGCCACTAGCAAAAACATCTTTACCTAGCCTTGTTGAACACTCTAGTTTTTCCTAATTCTTTCTGAGGGTAATGATCATTGTCAGCAATCTACAACTGCAGATTGTTTTCAAAGGTGTAGGTTGAATCGTTAATCTGCTGTGGCAGCAGTGCCTAAAAGAGATGGAGCATCGTTGTTGTGTATGCCAGTGATCCTGCCCAGTGAGGGGCTGGAAGCACAATTCACGTATTAAGGGGATGATAAGGCCCTCAAAAGTATGCTATGCTCCATAACAACATGAAGTCCTGAGGACACGCAATTCTCGGGGTTATGCCGCGCTGAGACACACACATCGAGTTTGCTAACCCATAGGTTGCATTCTGTGAGTTCTAGAGCTGTTTTGCTGTTCATGACCCCCCAAACAAGGCATTGTGGTTAGCTGGAGGGCTGCACCCACATTGGATGGACAGCCTTGAGACATAATCATGGAGAATATTCTGCCAGTGGAACAGCAAGTGTCTGATTCTGGGCCAGTGTTGTGTAATCCCTCATCTGCTCCAGGATCCTCAGAGGCCACTGCCACCCACCCATTTTCCAGATGGGTAAGTGAAGTCTCAGAGAAAGGAGATGTGAGCTGACTGATCCCTTACTGTCTATGGCTGAGGCACAGGATCAGAGTTATCACTTCCCTCCTACTCCGCAGCTTTTCTGGGTTATTCGTTCCTGTTGCTGTGACATATGCCTGAGAGAAAGAAAATCTGTGTTTGGCCCCATCGTGGCACGAAGGGCATAGTGGCTCTTCTCAGAAAGCAGAGGGGGGCAAGAATGCCTGAGTCAGCAGCCTTCCCCCTTTACCCTCCTTTCTTCCACTGGGGTCCTGCCTGTTGGAATGTGCCACCCACATTCAAGGTAGGTCTTCTTCCCTCAGCTTACCTCTCCCCTGAGAAGGGCCTCGTAGACCCAGCCTAGTGTGCTTTACCAGTCTGAACCAGATGCACCACCATCGCATTTTCCAACTGTCCAGAAGGTTACACAAAGTCTCTTTGGGGATTTTTGTCTAAAATGGTGAAGCAGTAGTAGGGTTCAGCCTTCAGTCTAAACTGTCTAACCAGTTTAAGCACAATTTTGTCAATTTGGTGCCAGGTTATGGCACTATCCCCCTAAAGGGCTATTGTGACTCAGTGGGTAGGCAGTGCTGGATCTGCACCCCTCAGCTCAGCTCGGTGTGTCCTGCTCATTGGGCCCTGTGGTTCTGTCTCCCACAACCCTGGAGACCTCCAGGAGCTGCCTGAGTAACAGTTAATTCTGCATGGTTACTGCCAAGCATGCTATCAAGAAGATCCCATTGTAATAGCATCTCATTAAATCTTCTCACTCAAGATACATGTTTCAATGGAGCATCAGGTCCTGGAGAAAACCAGGGACTTGTCCAAGGACCGTCACCCGCAGATGGAACTGGGCCTGAGTCCAGGCCGATTTCATCCTTTATCACTTCCCCAAAGCTTTGGAAGCCTAGTGGATGTGCTAAGAGCTCAGCTTCCTTTTGGCTACCAGCTCTACCATGCCCACTACCAAACTTGGGATTGCAGGCTGTCGGAGGTAACTTTTGTGGCACTGTTTATCTTGAGTAAGTGACCATTTCCCTTTACCTCCTCAGCCCTCCTCGGGAGATGCTCATTAGATGGTCCTGAACACCTGACCACGTGAGCACAAGGCTTACCTTTTCCAAGCCAACTTTCAGGTCATTTCTGCTGGCTCTGGGGCCTTTGGGCTAGGCCATGAGGGTTGAAGTCTGGCTCTGTTTCTGTGTAAGCTCCTTGCTGGAGTGCTAGCTCAGGGGCCGAGTTCACAGTGCCCTCAAGCAGATGGATGTCTGCTTGAGGGTTCCATTGCTGTGAAGAGACATCATGACCGTGGTTAAGTCTTATAAAGGGAAAAATTTACTTGGGGCCTGGCTTACAGTTTCGGAGCATTAGTCCATTCTTGAAGTAACAGGAAGTACGGCATCATGGTACTGAAGAAGCTGAGAGCGCACGTGTTAGCCCATAGGCAGTGAGGAGAGACTGTGAGCCCCACTGGGGGTAGCTTGAGCATAGGAGACCTCAAAGCCTGTCCCCACAGTGACACGCTCCCTCCAATGAGGCCACACCTACTCCAACAGGGTCACACCTCCTAATAGTGCCCCTCCCTATGGCCAAGCATTCAAACACATGAGTGCATGGGGCCATCCCTAGTCAAACAGTCGCATTCCACTCCCTGGCCCCCGTGGTTTGTAGCCGTAACATAGCCCAACCTCACAAGCCCCCATAGTCTATCATCACAGTCTTAAACTTGTTTAAAAGTCCAAAGTTCAAAGTCTCTTCTGAAACCTAACTGTAATCCCTGTGAAATCAAAGCCAAAAAGCAGACCTCGTTCTTTTAGCATATAACGTTATAGGATATGCATCACTGTCCAAAACGGAGGAAGAGGAGCATGGTGAGAAAACACTGGACCGAAGCAAAGCTGAAGGCCAGCTGGGCAAACTCCAAACTCTCCATCTCTGTATCTGCTGTCAGAGCGCTCTCTTCAAGATCTCCAACTCTTTTCAGCTCTGTTGACTGCAACACACTTCTTTCTCTTGGGCTAATTTCACTTCCTGTTAGCAGCTTTTCCTCAGCAGGTATCCCACAGCATTGGCATCTCTAACCTCTTGGGGTCTCCAAGACAACCCAGGGTTCACCTTCACCGCTTCCATGCAGGGACACCCCTGACCCAGGCCTGGCCTCAGTGGCTTTCCTTAGTCACAAAGGGAGATTCCATAGCCCCTTTTGTTCTACTCTTTATCCTAAAGCCAGAACCACGTGGCTGAGGCTGCCAAATTCTGCTGCTTGCTAGGCTGGGACATGCCCCCTTGTTCAGTGACATCTTCACCAACGTTCTATTTTCAATGGTTTCCTTCACTGCCTAAGCTTTGGCTATCCTGGAACTTGCTCTGTAGCCAAGACTGGCCTTGAACTCAGAGAACTGCAAGCCGCTGCTGTCTCATGAGTGCTGGTATTAAAGGTGTATACCACCACCCCTGGACCTAAGCTTTTCTTTAACTCCTTTTCACAAGATGGAAGCTTAGCTAGCTGTGATCTTACCTTAAGGTCACTACTCCCTAGATCCCACTTAATATCTTTAATCTGTTTATCTCCTTGAACACAAGATTTAGCTCCATTCCACTTCCTGGGGCCCCTTTAATCCGTGAACCGTACATTTTTGTATTTTTCCTTGCTCACCTTGTTCCTTTTCATCAAAACATTCTTCAGAAGAGTTAACATTACAGTACTCAGGGAGGCAGGGGCAGGCGGATCGCTGTGAGTTCAAGGCCAGCCTGGTCTACAAAGTGAGTCCAGGACAGCCGAGGCTACACAGAGAAACCCTGTCTCAAAACAACAACAACAACAACAACAACAACAACAACAACAACAACAACAACCAAACAAACAAAAGAGTTGCCGTGGTCATGGTGTCTCTTCACAGCAATAGAAGCCCAAACTAAGACAGGAACCTTCTGCTTGTGAGGTCTACCTGGTGGGTGTGAGGCCGTATGAATAGGCCTTGGCTCCACTTCTGGTCTTTCTCTGTTCCCTGATCTGCCAAGATATAACAAGCTGTGCCATGGGTGGATCCCGGCTGCTATGCCCCGCTGCCGTGGTGCAACCATGTCCCTTATAAACAAACCAAGATTCCCTCTTAGGGTGCTCATGTGAGGAATTATTTTATGGCAGCGATAGGAGAAGTAACTCACGTAATGATGGTTAATGACAGCCGAGATAATGTTGGTGCTGCTGAAGGTCGTGATGGGGATAGTGTTGATGATGATGATGATGATGATGATGATGATGATGATGATGATAGGGTTGTTGCTGATGGTGGTATCATTGTTCAAGGTGATGTAACTGCTGATACTGATAATTGAAAACCAAAAGGCACAGTTAAGGCCTTGGAGATATAGCAGAATATGGGTATTGGGGTTCATCGAGGCATCTCCTGTGTTCTTCACGCATGCCTTCCCTCACGTGGCATTGCAGAGTGGTCATGGTTGATGTTGGCAGTGGCATGAACTGGAGACAGAGTCCTGGTCCTGTCACTGAGTGGCTGCATGACCCCAGTGGGAGGAGGAGTATTTCACAAGCATCTCTGTGAATCTGCAGGAAATGGCGGTGTGCATGAGGTGAGGAGTTTTGTGTCAGGCTGCAGTTCTCACTGAGCAGATAGATATTCTTCTCTGCATCCCTAGGAAGCTTCGGCTTTGCATCACAGCTTTGTACACAATGGGGGCTAGCGAACTTAGTCCTCGGCTTTACATCACGGCTTTGTACACAATGGGGGCTAGCGAACTCAGTCCTTACTGGAATGATCCTGAAGCTAGCTTCAACCCCAGTCCCTCAACGTCTTGTCCATGACACCCGGAGGGACGTCACTTCTGGTGCAATATGGAGGCACTAGGTTACTGCCTCCCCTTGCAGGCTCCTCTCGGGTTGGAGGTGCTGCCTGTGAGGCACTCAGCATGTGGTAGATCTGGGACCAAGCTATTCATATAGAGACTTGGCCCATTCCTGACCAGGCTGAGCTCAGAGGGGTTAGTGTCCCACTCACCGTTGTCCTTCTCTGAGGCCAAATGACTAGGATGCCTCTGTGAAGGAGACATATCTGTAAGCCTGGGCTCTGCCCACTAGGGAGCCATGTTTAGGGAGACACAAGCTAGGGGAATAGAACGGCTGGAAGCCCTCTCTCGGGCCTGTGGCATCCAGAGGCCCCCCTTCCATCTGGAATGTCTCTTCTTCAGCTACAAGCTCCGGCCTGTGTAAATGCAGCCTTGCTTCCAGAGCATAGGTTGAGGTTGGTTTCTGAGAGGTCCCTTGTGCTCCGTGGCAGACCGTGCAATGCAGCCACTTTCCAGGTCAAATTCAGGGAACTCAGCTGTGTTGATTTGAGGTCACAGGCCAGTCTCCTTTACTTACCTGTGGGATGCCCCCTCCCTCTCAGGATGGCAGTGGGGTGAGGCTTGATGTGAGCGAGGAGCCTCCAGTCTTCTCACGGCTCCCGCTTCTCTCTAACCTCCTGGCCTAGGTAACTATTTCACTTAGAGGCGGCCTTGGCTCTGTCCGGAGCTGGCCCAGAGGTCTTTGAGGTCCCATGACATGCCGTGCACTCAGCTTCCGGCACTGCTCAGGAAGTGTGCTGGTTTGAGGCCCTTCTTCGGGGATCCCAAGGCATCACTACCCATGATTCCATCCACAGAGTCCTGTCTGCCCTCAGAGCAGAGACACATCCGCCTTCTTGTATTCTAGATTTCATCCTGGCAAACCCCGCAGGGTCTCACCCTGTAAAGGTGAGGCCCTTAAGCATGACGCAGCCACCAGCCCATTCTGAAAAGCTTTCTACACAGAGGCGGTCCTCGCTTCGCTTGGGAGGGCTACACTCTTGAACTCAGGGTTTCTGATTTCTGAGTTGTCTTCCCTCTCCTTGCAGCTAGCCTTGGCAAGGAACGCAAGTTCTAACATGGGAGACTTTGTCAGGCCAGTGGTTCACAGGAGATGATGCCTACATCAACAGAGGACCAGAGGGCGGTGACTTACCCAAGATCATCCAGCTAACAAACAAGGCCTGTACTGGGACTTCACTTTCCAGCACCCAACCCTAAGAGCAGTGGCTCTTCATGGTCCCAGCCCTTCAACTTGGCCCAAGCCTAGAGATGACACAGATGTCCACTGGACGTCATTATTTCTCTACCAAAAGCTAGGTGGGCGTTTCCCCTGGCGGGGAAGTAGGATTTCCTTGCTTCCCCAGGCAAGAAAATTGTGTCTGGGGTGCTCAGGTATGACTCCTCTCTGTCTGGCTCAGGGTCAGGAGGTAAAACCTGCTTCCTGTTTTCGTAGGGTGGGGAATGTTCACCTGCAATCTGAGTTTTCCCCTTCCTGGCCTCTGACCGCTGTGGCCTTCCTTCAGCCCTTCCATTTCTTCCCCAGGCCTCTGTCCAAATCCCAGGCTTGGGGAGGCATCACTCGCTTCCCCGCTCTTCAAGTCCTCTCACTCACCCCTCCTCACAGGAGATGCAGGCTTCCAGCCAGTGCAAAGCCAGCAGGCTCACAAAACTGCTCTGGGTCCCACTTGCCTGTGTTTGCCGGGAGAATGCTGATGCTGAAGCAAGCAGGAAGCGCTCCTGGACGGAGTGGGAGGGGCTCTGAGCTCAGACTGCTTGCTCTTGCTGAGGTCTGGGCTCTGGGCTGAGATAGCTGTCTGAAGGAACATGAAGGAACGGGCAGGCAAGCGGCAGGGGTGGACCACACATAGGAGTTTGGGATGGTGGTGGGGGCAGAGGGCACATCTTATGAAGAGTGCCAAGGCTGGGGACTGGAGAGATGGCTCAGTGGTTAAGAGTACCAGCTGTTCCTCCAGAGGTCCTGAGTTCAATTCCCAGCAACCACATGGTGGCTTACAACCATCTATAATGTGATCTGATGCCCTTTTCTGGTGTACGTGCAGGCAGAGCACTGTATTATCATCATCATCATCATCATCATTATTATTATTATTATTAGTAATAATAATAATAATAATAATCTTTAAAAAAAGAGTGTCAGGGTTGAAAGGAATCCACATAGAAGCCCATGAGGTGACAGACACAGCCAGGGGGGAGATGGCAGGCCCATGTCACAGAAGAGAGCCTCCTTAAAGGGGATGCCTGTGGTTTTTGACATCACCCACACCACCTTAAATGGCCACCATTTCCCCCATCTGCCCCCCTCTCTGGCTCCCCACAGGCAGTGAGAGGGGCTGAGGCACTCCTGGGCAGTGGGAGGGGTGGAGGCATGCAGCCCAGTGCTCCGGCTCGGGTTGTTGATGTGCCCATGTTGTGCCCTTTAGAAGGCAGCTGGGACAATCAAAAAGGTTGCCCAAGCTTGCCAGGTGAGTGTATGATGGCACTTAGGACCGATGTTCATTGAGCAGCCAAGAGAGCAGGCCAAAGGGTCAGCGGACAGGCTGAGAATGAGTCGAAGGTCCCACCATCCATCAGCACACACCCAGTGCTGATGGACCAGGTGGGGAGGAAGGCATTTTGCCAGTTCTTCTGTGAGATGCTGCTGAGGTTGCAGTGGCCAAGAGAGGCCACCGACAGATGGGCAGTGTTGCCCGGAAGTTCACACCCGTCTCCCCACCTCTTTCCACTAAGTCAGTGATGCTCAGGGACTGGGAAGGGGAACCTGGTTTCTGAGAGATTAGTGTTAGGCAGCCCGGGACTCTGATGCGCCATCTTCCCAAGATGGAATTTCCTTATGTTGTTTACCTGTGGAACTTATTAGGATGCGTTTGGCTCAAAGCAACAGGGCAACCAACTAACAGAATCGTAAACAGGACATCTCTGCTAGACAGTCACAGACTAGCAGTCCTAGGGTGGCTTGACGACTCAGGATTAACATCAAGAACTCTCTCTGAGAAGTCTCGAGTCTACCGGCATTGATATATTTTTTTTCACAGTACGGAGTACCTCCTAGCCTTAAGAGAGCTGCCATTGCTCAGAGCATCACATCTTTATCTACTGTACTCCAGGTAGAAAGTAGAGAGTTGCCATTTATTAAGGAAGGAACGTTTCCAGGGAGCTATGGAGACATTGACTTCATCAGCACTGGGACCCATGACCAGCCCAAAGTAAAGATTAGCCAGTAAGGAGACATAGGTCAATGATGGGTCCCCTAAGGCTGGACACATCTTGCCAAGACTGGGCTTTTGTGGCAGCGATGAAGACACAGGCTGGCTATCCAGGAGGGGATCCCTATCTCTTGTCTGCATGGCTGTATTCCAAAAGTGGAATATAAACCCCACCTGGACTCAGGCTAGCTCTGCCCTCCCTAGTCAGCCGAGGCTGGGAAAGGGGACAGGGTCAGGCAGAGGGCCGATGGGAAGCTTGGGTCTTCCCTGTGTATAAGCTGATGACACTGTATGGGAAGGTTTCATTGTGGACATGAGAGAGTGAACAGCTGGATGCATCTGGAAGGGTCTAGGGCGGAGAGAGAAGAGAGGTAGACTGAACATGCCCAGCAAACTGGACATGGCCAGGGCAATCCGTGAAAAAGGGAGCGTGGCAAGGGACCGAGAATAGGGTGAGCACTGAGACTAGCAGCAACAGGGAGCAGTGGGAATAGCTGGGTTATAAGAAGGGAGTAGCTGAGGAGAGAGAAGCCTGGAGACTGGCTGGGGGCTTTGAAACGTATATATACGGAGAACTTGTGAGCAGGGACTTGAAATTCTGACCCCCTCACAACCCGGCTATTCTCCCCTTCTCTGAGCTCCAGGCTCCACCAGCCATGGCCCCTCAGGCAGGATGGGCAGGTTGTACTGCCTGGGAAAGCAAAGGAGCATGACCACAGATGAAGATGAAGCAGGACAGGCAGCCAGCCCCCTGTCACCAGCGCTCATCCCGCAGCGCGGTCCTGTACAGACGTCTCTGCTGAGTGCTGGGCATGCCTTCTACTGCCACCAAAAGAAAAGTACCAATACGTGTGTTTTTCTCTTTGCCAAAGCCAGGGCCAAATATCTGTTACCCAGGTGCTGGGGTCTGGCTCTTGGGTGACCAAAAGTTCCCTCTCAGCTCCGCTCCCTGACTCCTGTCCCTTCCTGACCACCCCACCCCTACCCCCCACGTCCTGCGCGCATGCTCAGAGACTCTGGGCCAGCAGGATGAGTCTGCAAGAGGCACGCGCTAGGCTCCGTCCTGCCCACCTGTATAAGCGTATTCCCAGGCTCACCTCTACTCTCAGCCTAGACAAAGCAATGCGAATTGGGCCAGGGAGGCAGAAAGCGCACGTCTTGGCCATCTCAGCGACCACTGAATCACTGAGCCTGGCTGTTTTTCCACTGTCAAGGGGTTTCCGGCTGCGGGGAGAGCCGCCCTTCCTGGATTAATGGCCTCAATGTCAGGCAGTGGGAGGAGGCCTGCTGACTTCTCACCGGGAGAACAGTGGGTTTTTAACAGTGGGAGGATAGTCCTGGTTAGTAATCGGGTGATTTATCTGATGACCAGCATTTGGGTTTCCCCTGTGGTTTGCACTTGAATGTGGGCTGAGTGGAGTGAGCATGACATGGCTTTAAGGAGGAAAGGATGGGGGTGGCTCAGAGTGGGGGCTGTCCCCAACACTGCCCACACGTCCCAGTTCACCAGTGTATTTGCTCAGCCCCCTCGTCGCCTCCTTCCTGTCTTGTTGGAGCCACCGCGCGTTTGTAACACGGGCAGGTCTCCCGCTGACGATGTGTGTACACCTCACACCTGTGCTGAAGCCTGGTCTCCCCAGGGATGTTTGCAGAGCCCTCAGGAAGCTACTGGAAGGCCTTTCTCAGAAGCTGGGCCACCAACCTGAGGCTTTCTGCTTCCTGACGTGAGAAACTAATTTCTGTTGTTTTATAAGCTCTCCAGTTTCTAGCATTTTGTTATAGCAGCCATAAGCTGCCTAAGAAATGTTTCTTTACAAGATCACAGGCTCCGAACAAGAAAGAGAGGGGGCCAGACACACCCAGTGCTTTCCCCATATCCCAGCACTCAGTAGATGGTTTCTATGTGGGAACCCACTCATTTCCCACTGCCACACAGCAAACAGATTTTTTTCCACCTGCCACCTATTCAACTCCACCTCAGAAAGGAGCCCACAGAGTGTCACAGTGACTCTGGAAGACGGTTGCCACATGCTGCTGTGGCCTTAATGTCTCTTCCCAAGTTCCTGTTGTGACAAGTCATGAGCACAAAGCAGGCTCAAAGTTCTGAGTCTTTTGATGGATTTGCTGGGAAAGAGGTTCTCCTAAGGATTTGAGCCAGGTATGCCCACCTGTGGCTGTCACCTTTGTGGGGAACTCAGCCAGTCTGACTGCAAAGCAGGCTTGGCTTCTGCTTTGGTTACTTTTCTGTTGCGGTGACAGAACACCCTGGAAAAAAGGTGTTCTTTAGAGGAGAAAAGGTTTATTTGGATTCCAAATTCCCAAAGGGACACAGTCCATCATGATGGGGAGTGAGGCCAGCCTGGGAGCCATGAAACTGGTCATCACAATTCATCTCCATACAGGAAGGAGAGGAAAAGAGGGATGGGGAGGAGGAAAACTCTGTGTGTGTGTGTGTGTGTGTGTGTGTGTGTGTGTGTGAGAGAGAGAGAGAGAGAGAGAGAGAGAGAGAGAGAGAGAGAGAGAGAGAGAGAAAGAGAGAGACAGACAGACAGACAGACACACACACACACACAGATAGAGACAGAGAGACTGAGAGAGACAGAGAGGCAGAGAGAGACACACACAGAGATACATACACACAGAGACAGAGAGATAGAGACACAGACACACACACACACACACACACACACACACACACACACAGATTGAGAAACAGGAAGTGGGCCAGGCTGTAGAACTTCAAAGCCCAGCCCCAGTGATGCACTTCCTCTAGCAAGTCTGTGTCTCCCAAAGTTTCCATAACCTCCAAAGCAGTGCCACCACTGGGGACCAAGTGTTCAAACACAGGAGCCTGTGGGGGACACCTCTTTGTCAAACCACCATAGTTTCTGTGGGTGGTCACTAGAGGCTGAATGGCTGCTGCCACAGAACTGCCTCTCCACAGTTTGAGGCTGGAACCCAACATCAAGGCATCTGGTGGTGTCTCTTCTTTTCTTTCCCCTCTTATTCCTTCTTTTCCCTCCCCTCCCCTTCCTTCCCCTCCCCTCCCTTCCTCTCCCCTCCCCTCCCTTTCCTTTCCCTTCTCTTCCTTTTTTCCCTCCCTCTTCTTCATCCCTCTGTAGCTACAACCCCATAAACCCATTCATCCATTTTACAGATGGGAAAGCTGAGGCTTAAGGAGGGATTGGATCGAGAGCATACTCCAGGAAAAGGACAGCCAGATTCAAAATGCTTCATTGTGTGTGTGTGTGTGTGTGTGTGTGTGTGTGTGTGTGTGTGTGTGTGTGTAGGTATACAGGCGTGTTGAGATTAGAGAAGCACTTTTTGGAAGTCAGTTCCTTCCTTCCATCTTCATATGAGTTCTGGGGACTGAGCTGCAAGGACCCCTGCCCAGTGACCCAGCTCACTGGCCCCCTCCCTCTGCTTTTGAGCAGGGTGTTGAATGGAGGGCATGGAAGGAGAGCGGAAGGGTTCAGATCTCACAAGCAAGGCAGTATGCCCTAAGCTGACACACTGGGGTCTCCAGCAGCGAGCTGCAAAGGCAGAGGCCCCGTGCCCTGCTGACTTCTTGCCTGCAAGGAAAGTTCTTTTTGCAAGCGATTTGCCTGAGCCACTCCATGAGCTAAAAGAGGACCCCGGGGTCTCTTTACTACAGGGAAAGGAGAGCAGACATGGCCTGCCCCTGCCAGCACCGGCCTTCCAGGGCAAATAAAACGCAGCTGACATAGGGACACAGCACCTAAGTTGCACTAAAATCTACCCCATAAATGGTCTCTTTCCTTGTGAAACCACAAAAGGCATGGAGGAAGGTGGTTAGGTACAGGCCAAAAAAAAAAAAAAATTTTTTTTTTTCTGCAGTGTGCCTGACTTTCCAGGATCAAGGGCAGGATCAAGAACTTCTGCCCGAGAAGTGGACTCCCTGCTCAGCAAGCCCATACTCTGCCTAGTCCCCTTTGAGGGACTAGGGTTGGCATATGGGGCAGGGGTCGTGTCTGGGCTGGGAACTCCAGGAAACGGATGCAGGAGGCGGGTTTAGAGGAACTCAGGGCATTTTTCGTGTGATGATCAGGGTGCTGTCAGAATCAAGGGGAGGCATGGGATGAGCCTTAAGCAGCAAAGAGGAGACTGAGGTACCCGGATCCTGCGCGATGGTGGCTCCTTTCACAGGCTGCCACTGGAACTGTAGCTGGAGAAGTGCTCCCCTCAACGTACTGCAGGTGCTGGGTCTGGAACCCTCACAAGCAGCCCGAGGCCACCAATTACTCTGTTCTTCTGGGCCGTACTTCTTAAAGTCCACTCGGCCACAGGCAGCATTGGCCTTAAAAGGCCAGGCTGCCTTGGGGAGATTCAATTTTCGGGTAATCAAAAAAAGAATATATTCGTAGAAGAAATGGCTATTTATCTGAAATTAGTGCTGGGCAACTCATGCTTTTGCTTGCTAGCGAGTTCTTGGCTCTAGCCTAGTGGTCAGTGGACAGGAACCTGGGAAGGAGGAGCCTCAACTGCCGAAGTGTCCCCCCATTGGCCTGTGAGCATGTCTGCAAGAGACTGTCTTGATGGCTAATTGATGTAGGAGAGCCTAGCCCACTGTGGGTGGCACCATCCTTAGGCAGGTGGTCCTAGGCTATATAATAAAACCAGCTGACCATGAGACAGTGAGCAAGCCAGCAAACAGCATTCCTTAGTGGTTTCTGTCTCCATTCCTGCCTTGAGTTCCCATCTTGACTTCCCTCCGTGATAGACTACTGTCTCTTAGTTTGCTTCCTATTGCTGTGGTAAAACACCCTGATCCCCCAAAAAAAAATTCGGAGGAGGAAAGGGTTAATATTTCAGCTTCTGCTTAGGGAAGTCAGAGCAGGAACTCAAGGCAGGAATTTGGAGACAGGAACTAAAGCAGAGACCACAGAGGAATACTATTTATTGCCTCTCTCCTCCTGCCTTTGTTAGTTTGCTTTCTTGGTTTGTTTTTGAGATAAGGTCTTGCTATGGAGGGGCTTGGTGGCTGCAGGTGTCCTTGGCTTGTAGACATAAAGCCCCAATCTCTGCCTCTGTTGTCACTCCTAGTTTGCTTTCTTATACACCCAGGGCCACCCATCTGTGGATACCACTGCCTGCTGTGGGCTGGGCCTTTCCTCATCAATCTTCAGTCAAGAAAATGCCCCCACAGCAGCACATGGTGGTACAAGCCTTAATTCCAGCACTCCAGATGTACAAGGCACAGGCAGAGGCAGGGGGGTCTCTGTGAGTTCGAGGCTATCTTGGGCTATGTAGCAAGTTTTAGGCTGACTAGATCCTGTCACACACACACACACAAAAAAAACAAAAAACAACAACAACAACAACAAAAAACAGAAAGAGAGAGAGAGAGAGAGAGAGAGAGAGAGAGAGAGAGAGAGAAAGAAAGAGCCCTCCACACGTTTGCCTATAGGCCAGTCCAATGGTGCCATTTTCTCAACTGATGCTCCCTCTTTCCAAATGACTGAAACATATGTCAAGTTCAAACAAACAAACAATAACAAAAAAACAAAACAACTAGCCGACCAAAACAAATAAACTAACCAGCACAGACGACGCTGGAAATGAAGGCCAAATAGACCCTCTCCTTCCCAGGCTGCTTTTGGTCAGAGTGTTTCGTCACAGCCGCAGAGGGGGAAACAAGATGTCTTTCACCTCTGCTTGCCAGTGCCAACCTTGGAAACTAGACTAATTGCATTGTTTGGAGGTAAAAGAGCCCAAGACAGCAAATTCAGGAGTTCCTGGATTAAAGATGGGGTGCCATCCCAACAGACCCACACCACGCTGCAGACACTGCAGGCAGTGATTGACTTCTTGTCTGTGCCAGCTCAGCCACAGCCACCCCTCAGCATCTGCTGCCACTCTCCCCCCCCCCCCCCCATTGAGCACATGGACAAGGGGTGGCTTGCTGTGACCGCTTGGTGTCTGGAGGGAGGACCATAACGCACATTGGTCTCTTTTTGCTATAACAACATACCCGAGACCGTCAGCTTAAGCAGAAAACAAGGTTTACTTTAGCTCAGTGTGGGATGTTCCACTGATTTTGGGCCCGTGTCAAGGCAGCACATTATGCTGAGAGTGTGTTGGGGACAACCATGGCTCAACTCAGAAGCCAAGAGAGGGTCAGGAGGGACAGGCATGCCACTAGTGTCTTCAAGGACATGCTGTTCATGGCCTACACACTCCTAAAGGTTCTGTTTACCATGTCCCAACAGCACCAAGTTGGAGAACCAAACCTTTAACACAAGGGCTTTGAGGGAGGTTGAGATCTAAGCCGTAGTTGCACACATCACTAGCCTAGAACCAGACCCCAATTCAAAATCCAAAGTTCTGAGTCTGGCTCCTATGGGGTGTTATTGTTTCTGCACACCATAAGATGGGAAAAACTAAAGGTGAGCTGTCCTAAGTCAGGGACTACTTGAACCAACTGCAATGCCAGTTTTAAAAGCTCTCTTATCTCTAGGGTGCCATGGGCATGGGGAGACTGGTCTCTGTTCCCTTTTCAGAACCCAGAGGCCTCCTCCCCTCATGGTCCCTGTCAGGCACATTGGAGGCAGACCGCTCAGAATCTCCTTACACTCATGTGCTCACCGTCGTGAGTGGGTGAGGAAGGGAGAGTCCCGACAGTGGCAGTGATCTATGGGGTTGCCTGTCTAGACAGGGCTGACCCACTAAACGGGCAGGAAAGCAGACGAAAGTGAGATTTGGCCAAAGCTGAAACCCAAGACCACCCCCCCCCCCCGAGCCATCCTCTGCTGATCTGGGCCTGTCTGGGCCACAGACGGCCCCACTGCTGCCTCCTCCAGATTCAGAGGGTCTAGCTTCCACAGAGAAAGCCTGAATGTCACAGTGAAAACTTTACCAAGGGAAGGGAAGCCGGGACTCTCCTCTTTCTTACCCCTCTGTGTGGAGGAGGCTGCTGAGAGGAAATTAATAGTTTAGCTGTAAAAATTGTCTTCAGATCTGCTTTAGAGAGACATGTACTAATTGAAAACATCATTTGGGGGTGGGGCTTTAAATCAAAGGAAACAGGTGCAGGCTTGTGGGTTTTAGAGGGAATATTTCTCTTGGAAAGTAGCGAAGGAGGCCCAGATAAGGTCCCTTTAAAGCCAGAGCCCTGCGCTTCAAGTAGAAGCTGGCTGAAAGATTCTGTGTAGCTCCCCGAGTCAGACCTCTCTCCTTCCCTCGATTCCTACCAGGTTCTAGGAGGGCAGGTACCCTTCCTGCAATTTCCAGAGCATCCCATCCCAGTCCACTCACTCCCAAGTGGATCCTGCCATGCTCAGCTTTTATTAATTTATTTGGGTGCAGTGAACGTATTGATGGTATGCAAGGGAGTTGGAGGGGGATCCCTAAGCCCCTCTCTTCTTCTGGGGGTCTGAGATGGAAACTGTTGTGGGAGATGACCAGTGTTGGGGGCTGAGTTGGCACGGGAACTCTCCGGCAGCCAAGGGCCTCTGTCTTGCTCTTCTGTTCTTGCTGGGGTGGGTAGTCCAGGGCTTCTCACTCTTTGGAGGCCATGTAGGTCATGAGGTCAACCATCCTGTTGGCTGTAGTCATCTTTGTTGTCATACCAGGAAATGAGCTTAGCAAACTTGTCATTGAGGGCAATGCCAAGCCCATAGCAAAGAGTAGGTGTCACTGTTAAAGTTGTAGGAGTCAACCTGGCCCTCACATAGCCAGGATGCCCTTTAGCGGGCCTTCCAATGCCTGCTTCATCACCTTGATGTCGTCATACTTGGCAGCTTTCTCCAGGCAGAGTGTCAGATGCATGATGGACACACACTGAGGGTAGAAACATGAAAGGCCATGGCAGTGAGCTTCCCGTACAGCTCTGGGATGGCCTTGCCCATGGCCTCGGCAGCACTGGTGGATGCAGGGATGATGTTCTGGGCAGCCTCATGGCCATCACACCACAGCTTCCCATAGGGACCGTCCACAGGCTTCTGGTGGTAGTGATGGCATGGATTGTGGTTGTGAGTCCTGTCACAATGCCAAACTTGTTGTCATGGATGACCTTGGCCAGGGGAGCTAAGCAGTTGGTGGTGCAGGAAGCATTGCTGGCAATCTTGAGTAAATTGTCATATTTCTCATGGTTCGTACCCATCACAAACATGGAGTATCAGCAGAAGGGGCAGAGATGCTGACCCTTTTGGCCCCACCCTTCAACTGGGCCCCGGCCTTTTCCATGGCGGTGAGGACAGATGCCATCACTCCATTTGATGCTGTCAGGCTCTTGCTCCTGGAAGATGGAGGTGGCCTTCCTACTGGTGACAAGTTTTTCATCCTCAGCCATGACTATGCCATGGGCCTCGCTGTCACTAGAGTCACACTGGAACATGCAGACCCTTTAGTTGAGGTCAATGAAGGAATCAGTGATGTCAACAGTATCCACTTTGCCAGAGTTAAAGGCAGTCCTGGTGACCTGGTGCGGGCAAGCCATCCACTCTGACCTTCACTATCAGGGATGAGGCTAGCAAGGCATGAGAAGCTGCTGCTGTTTCTAGAACAGGGAAGACTAGAGGAGCAGATGGCCTCTGCTCTTATTTTACTCTCTGGAGGACAAGCCTGGCTTCCTCCTTCCACACGCACCCAGCAGAACTGGCACTTCCCACTGCCATATCGGCGCCATGGTTTTGAGCATTTTAGCTGAAGGGATGTACATAAAAAAATTCCACTGGCTATATCAAGTTAGATTCATTCTGAGAGTATAATGGTATTTAACCCATGCGAATCAATGAGCTTGTCTTCCCACATCATGGCAAAAGTCATGATATCGCCTCAAGAGAGCAGGGGAGAAAGTTGAGAAAGTCCAGTTTGTTGATAAAGACTCAACAAATTAAGTGTACAAGATATATACAATAAAGACCAAGGATAACACTACCCCCACCCCGAGCTGATTGCATTCTAAACAGAGCATGTCTGAAAGCATTCTAGGATTCAGGACAGGATGAAGGCACCCATCCTTACCACTTGTATTCAGCGCACTATTAGAAGTCTCAGCCAGAGCAATAGGACAAGAAAAAGTAGCAAGCATCAGTTTCGAAGGGAAGATGTCCAGTTGCTTCTGTTTGCAGAGGACATAATCTTATATACAGGAACCTTAAAGTGACAGAGATTCCAAGGTCATAAAGTCTCAGAAGTAATTGTGTGTGTGTGCGCGTGCGTGCGTGCGTGCGTGCGTGCGTGCATGTGTGTGTGTGTGTGTGTGTGTGTGTGTGTTTTGGAAGCTTGGCTATATCAGATATTTCCATATTTCCAATGGAGTTTCTCTCTAAAACCCCTTTGTATAGTTAAGGAAAAGATGTTGAGAGAAAAGTGACAGGCCAAGGCAGGACAGTAATCTCAACCTCAAAGTCAAGTCCACAACTCTTGAGTCCTTGAATCTACTGTTGCACAAACTTGCTTTCCGTGCAGTGTGTCTAGGGCGGGAAATGGGATATGGAAGTCAAAAACATGAAGTTGCCTAGAAGACCCTCTGTCTTCAGAAACTACTCAGAAGTGTATGTTTAGTCGTACCTATACACCTTTACCTATGCCATCGCTAGCATTTGTTTATCTGTCTGTCTATCTTTTATCTATCTCATTGCTATGTTTGAGGGGGGAGTTTTTTAGTCAATGTCAAGACAAGTAGTCTGGGATGATGTGATGGCTCAGCAGGAAAAAGCAAAGCCTATGAAGCCTGGCTAGCAGAGTTTGATTTGTGGAGCCCACAGACAGCTAGAACATGAGAGAACGGACCTCTGCCCTACACACGTGTGTCTTGGCCCCCACATCCCATCAGCCCACATTAAAAAAAAAACAGAGAAGTTATCAGTAAAGCCTGTTTCCCAAGAAAACTTCCATCGTCTATGAGTTAGCTGTTACTGCGTAACAAATCAGCCCCAAATCTAATGACTTAATATTACATTTATTATTTCACAATTTTTTTTGTGTGTGTGCAGGAGCCTGATTCATTCATGTCTTCTTCAGATTCCTTGTAAGTTTCTGTCATTATCAGAAGTCTGGGTCCAAGTTCACATGATGATTGGCAGGACTCAGATCCTCTCTGGCTGGCAGCGGCTGAGTCCCCTCCCAGTTCCTGCCACACGAGAATTTTCAACATGCCAACTCATTTCCTAAAGTGCACAAAGAAGAGAGGCAACAAAGTGGGAGCCACAGCCCTCAAAAACTAACTGTAGGAGTGAACGCCACCACTTTTTTGTGTTCCATTCACTGGAAACAAGTCCAGTCCCCTCAAGGGGAGAGATGACACAGGGGATTATGGGAAACTGTGATGGCAGCTCTCCTTGTCTCATAACAGGAATGTTGAAATGGCAAAAATAAAGCGAATCAATAATAGACTGGTGAAAAATGCTGGCATCTTCTGGGTGGTTTGGATTTGCCAAGTCTTGGCCGACCCCTTCCACGCACTTGTCTCAATTGCTGCAGCAGAGATAGGGCCCAGCTCCAGTGTCCCTCATGGCAGAGTCGATCCCATCATGTGACGCCATGTGATGCTTAGCTGTCTGAGCCGCTGCCCCAAAAGGCCTCCACTCAGTAAAGGGGCAGAAACACTTGAACCAGAATTCCCAACTCATCAGAAAACACAAATGAACCCAAGCCAGCAGATTGGAAACCACACTGGAGGTTGGTGGGGGAGTGGAGAATTCCCTCGCTCGACAGAGAGACTATAAATTTGTATAGCCACTTTGGAGGGAAATTTGGCAGGATCTATTAAATATTTTTAAAGGGCATAAAAAAACGTGCATCGCTTATGACCCAGAAATTACACTGTCGACCCCAGAGAAATAGTTGCACATGTGAACCAAGCACGGTGTAGGAGAGTTTTCAGTGCGGCATTGTTCCCCACAGTAAACAGTGATACTGGGCACCATTGAAATGGCCATCAGTTTAAAACTGGCTAGGCAGGCTGGACCATTCATCACAGGGAACAACATGCAGTGGGCAAGGAGGAGGCGCAGGTACAGCATAAACCTATACAAAGCTTGCTGTCGAAGGGAAAAATGAGTGGCTGAGCTATATCCTGCCCAGCATTACATACCTGTGTGTGTGTGTGTGTGTGTGTGTGTGTGTGTGTGTTGTGCATGTGTGCATGCACGCCTACCACGTGTGTCCACAGAGGTCAGAAGAGGGTGTCAAATTCTCTGGTGCTGGAGTTACAGGCAGATGTAAGTCACCCCGTGTGAGTGCTGGGAACTGAACTCAGGTCTTCTGCAAGAGCATCGAGGGTTCATCCTGAACTGTGTCTCCAGCTCCTAAATGTCTTCATTTGAAGCGCACTGTCCTCTATGTCCTGTTCAGCTCTTTAGCCCCTGATCCCTTAGAGGGCTTGGGGGTGGAGTCAGCTCCTTCAACTTATCTGTGTGTTGGTGTTGCGTTCTTGGCAGCATGCAAGCTGATGTGTTTCCCCCTAGCCAGCTCCCTGGCTGGCAAGGTCCAAGGAACTCACTGGGCAGTGTCCGGATGCTTGATTCCTCTTGGCTGCTTTCTGCCATTTCTCATGGAGTCCCGTAGGAGGGGGTACAGCTAGTCTGCAAGGCAAGGCGAAGGGTGCGTCTTTGCTGAGTGACACCACAGGGACTGGCTGAGGATCTTATACTTTGAAGTGTGTGGGCTGAGAAAGCTCGGCATGAGCAGTGTTGGTGAGGATGCTCCTTCCTGGGGAGAGTGGGGCCGACAGACCTGGGGAGACTCTCTGTGGTGCTTACTGCTCCCGTGCTTTGCTGCTCCAGATGTTCTAGGCAGACAGAGACACACACTCACTTCACACACCCCCGTCCACTTCTATCCATCCATCCACCCACATATCCATCCATCCATCCACCCACCCACTCTTCTATCTATCTATCTATCTATCTATCTATCTATCTATCTATCTATCATCTATCTATGTATCTATGTATCCATCTATGTATTTATCTATGTGTCTATCTACCCAGCCCTTTATCATCTATTTTCTTTTTCTATCATCAGTTATCTATCCACCTTCTTGCCAATGATCTACTGTCTATCCACCCACCCTTTGTCATCTACCCACCCCCTTTCCTCTATGCCTCCAGTCTAACACACAGAACCAGCCCATTCTCACTGTGCTGGTTTGAATGAAAATGCCCCCCCCATAGGCTCATAGAGAAGGCACTATTAGGGGGTGTGGCCTTGTTGGAGTAGGTGTGGCCTTGTTGAAGGAAGTGTGTCATTGGGGGTGGGCTTTAAGGTTTCAGAAGCTCAAGCCAGGCCAGTGTCACTCTTTCTTCCTGCTGCCTGTGGATCCAAACAGGGAAACTCTCAGCTACCTCTCCAGCACCGTGTCTGCCCGCCTACAGCCGTGCTGCCTGCCGTGATGACAATGGAATAAGCCCTGAAGCTGTAAGGCAGCCCCAGTGAAATGCTCTCCTTTATAAGAGTTGAGGTCATGGTGTCTCTTCACAGCAATAGACAACCTAAGACATTTACTTTCTGTTCTTCTATATCTGTAGCAGCACTGCTTGGCAATGAAAACCCAGAATATATTTGCAAATTGCTTATTATCCCTGCAAGGAACCTTACCCTCTCTCTTGTCACACAAGGGCTTGGAGCTGGCATGTTGGGAGCTTCCCCTCCTGGGGGCGGGGAGGGCACCTCTAGTTTGGCTCCAACATCCTGTCCCGGCTCATGACAAAAATCACTGCTTGACATGATTGGCCCTTGCCCCCTCAGGCTCTGCAGTCACCACCTGCCTTGGTGAGGCACCTGCCCTGGGTCACTCTTCTGCTTGGACACAGGCCTTGCTAGGTCTATTCAGCAACCTGGGTCAGCCGTGCCATGGCTACTACAAGCTCCTCGCTGCTCAGCTCAGCTCTCCAGTCTTCTTCGGGAGTGCCTTTTCAGCCAGGATGGTGCCTTTTACATTGAGTTCCTGACAAAGGCAAGAAAGATAAAGGCCTAGTGATCATTTTAATGGCTGTAAGCATGCTGCACAGGGATGTGACCCAGCTGCCTGGCTACCTCCAGTTGGACTAGTGACAAGTTGTCCCTCCCTCTCTCTGGGTGAGACTCCAGGAACTAAACTGAGGCAATGAATCTTAATGTACCTCCTTAGGCTCCTCCCAGGGCTCCCCTCTCCTCCAGCTCCTGGTTTTTGCTGTACAGACCAGCACTCATTGTAGGACCCGTACAGGATACACAAGCTCTGCGTCCCAGAGTGGGCTTTTCTAGGGGTGACACTTGTTTTACTGCTTTAATGACATCATCGCCTACTTAGACCTCGACTGATGTAGGAAATAGTGTATAAATAGTCAGCATCAACAAGCCACTGTGTCAGCTGGCCTGTTAGAGATGGGCTGCTGGCTCAGCACAGCCAGGCCAGCCTGTGTGGGACAGGCACCCATAGTTTTCCTACTGTAAATGTCTTGACTCACGGAGTTCTATGATGTCACTCTGTCCCTAGCCTAGGTATTGCTGAGACAGAAGGAAGAATTGTTGTGGTGGAGGCCAAGTAGCACTGAGGAGGATGTTTGTGATTTTAAGTGGGAGAAGAAAGAAAGAACGGACACTGTGTGTATGTGTGTGTGTGTGTGTGTTGCTTGCACAACTAGGTGCGTATCAGCAGCTGGGCAAACAAGCACTCAAGTCATGGGGGTCACAGGCTTGCTTCCTAAGAGCTGTGGACTGCTCATTGGCCATTTGTATATTTGCCAGGACTTCCTTTGTGTCAGGTACTATCCTGGGGTGCTGGGGACCCAAGGGAAAGCAGACATCATCTGGGGCTCATGTTTGGAAAAGGAGAGATCAAGCCCACAGTGTAGTATCCACTGGTGTCCCAAAAAGATCTGAACAAAGTGTCGGAATCACAGACAAGTCTCCAGTCCAGTGGTTATAATTGAAATGGCTTTCTTTCTTTTCTTTCTTTTCCTTCTTTCCTCCTCTTCCTTGTTCTTCTTTTGGTGAAGGGTGTTGAGACAGGATCTCTCCATGCAGATCTGTCTGGCCCTTGAGCTCACAGAGATCTACTTGCTTCTGCCTCCTGAGTACTGGAATTAATGGCCACCACACACCCAGCAGAAAAGATTTTGTTGTTGCTGTTGTAAGACTGAAAAGGGGTTGGAGAGTTGCGTCGGTGGCTAAGAAGGTTTACTTGTCTTCCAGAAGATTAGGCTTGGATCTCAGCATCCAGATTGGGCAGCTCACAATCACCTGTAACCCCAGCTCCAAGGGGTCTGACACCCTCTTCTGCTCTTCAACACACACACACACACACACACACACACACACACACACACACACACACACCACACATCACGGACACGTGCATGTGCACACACATAAATAAAAATAAAGATAAAGACAGGTAAAACAGTCAGAGTAAGAGTACGCAAACACACAAGGATTTTGTGAGACTGTTCCACATGCCCGACACTGTTACAGGAAGGGAATTCCTGACCCAGACTTGAACTGGGAGTTGTTATGCACTCTGTGAAGTGTTCTGCTGTCTCCTTTATATGCACTCCGTGACCCAAGGCCATGAAACAGTGCTGCCCATTTTTAGGGTGTGTCTGCATTATACTGCTCATGACTTCTTTTTGCTTCCAGGGTACCCCACAAATGTCCAACCTAAGCATCCCAGGCTGACTCAGTTGACAAATGACCACACAGCCTCAGTGGCAGGTGGAGGTATACATTTGTTGTCCTTTTTCTTGCATACTCCTGTGGGCTAGCATGTGGCTGCTTTTGACTGGGTCAGCAATTCCTGGTGCAGGCTGTGTGAGGAGTCCCTGCCTGCCCCGCCCGACTCCAGCTCGCAGGAGCTGTGATTGCAAGGGCAGGCAGAAGGCCAGAGGCACTTGAAGCATGTTCTTTCCTCCCCTCAGGACTCCCATGGGTCAAAGTGATGACATGGCCGTGTCCAAATCCAGGCTAGTACAATGTCTTCTGACAGCTATGACAAGGACGGGGCTGCCCATTGGCCCCAAAGACCACTGTTGCCTCACTCTGTTCTTCCAACACCTTTGGTGGAGCCGCGTTGGTAGGACCATTTGTGTTTTGGCATGCCACAACCTCTCACATTCCACAATTTGCATTGGCTATCTCATGGGCCTAGAATGTTCTTTGCTGTCTCACCCATCAGGTCTACCGCTTTCCGGCATTCCTGACTAAGCTTGCTGGCGGGTGGGAGGAGTTGTCTGTCTTTTCTTTCCTTTCTTTACCTGGTAGAACTTGGATATAAAATGTACCCACAGGCTCTTGTGGTGAGTGCTTGGTCCCAGCCTGGGGAGCTGTTTTGGAAGATAGTTAGAAGCTCTAGGAGAGGGTTCAAGCAAGAGGAAGTAGGTCCTTGGTTGGGGACATCTGATGGCTGCACCTGGACTGGTCAGCTCCTTTCTCACAATCCACTTCCTGTCATGAGATCAAGAGCCAGTTCCTCCACACTCTGACGCCATGACACTCTCCGGAGTGCATGGATCCACAGAGTCGTGGGCTGAGCCCTCTGAAACGGAGCTGAAGAGCCTTACTTCCTTTAAAGTGTCTTGTGCATTTTGGTCACTCTTGGGCTCATGGACTGTGGCTCCAGGGGAATTGGCCCGAGGCCTAGCGAGATTAGAGCATGTCTAAACCCGGGAAACCCCCACACTTGAAACTTAAAATCTCACCCTGAGAACTGAAGGTGGAACAAAGCTCTCTGCTTGTTTTCTGTGCCTGCCTCAGGAGCACGAGATACAGCACCAAGATTACGGGTGGTCACTCAAGGTTATGGGCGGGCAGTCACATGAGCTTGTCTCCTGGTCTCTTCCGCCCAGGCAAATACAGCAGTGCAGCCTCCTAGTCCCAGCCAATGACACACATTCATCCTCAAAACCCCGCCCACAGCCCAGAGTTTATATGTCCCTGCTTCACAGGAAATTAAACAGAGAGTGCCATCGACTTCCTCAGTGGCCGTCTCGTCCATTGCTGGACCCCTGGGCTTGACAACCACAGCAGAACCACCTCAGTCACCACTACAGCCCTCCTGGCTGCTGTAAACTTCTGCTGTTCCTCGGTCTGTCTATGAGGCTCACCGCTGCCATCTTAAGCTACAGAGGCCCACCGCAGTGCCCGGCTGCGGGAGTGAGCGGCTGTCTGTTCCCAAAGCAGCCACCAACTTGCCTGAGTCAGGTCAGGCCCTCGTTGCTGCCTGGCTTTAGTTTTGGAGCCCTGAGCTCCCTGCTGCCAAGTGGCCTGATGCTGGCAAGCCCAGCCAAAAAACAAAACAAAACAAAACAAACAAACAAACAAAAGACCAAGAACACTTACACAGAGAAATCTTTCCTCCCGCAACTCCGGGATCTCGATTCCTTGTTCCACCCTTCGAGGCCAGGAGACTGGTGTTTCAGGGAAGGCAGAACCTTTGATCTCGTGCTTCACTCTTTTCCACCCGGAAGTCTACAGTCCTTGGACTCTTCCTGCAGTAGAATCTCGCACTCCCGGCCCAGCAGCATCCTGGCCTCCTGGGAGAGCAACAGGTCACATCTTTACAAAAGCGACTGACACAATATGGGTGTGCAAGCAGAGAGGATTCTGAGTCCTTCTTCGTGCTCGTTTTTTTCTTGTGGCCTGCCCTGCTCTGCCTGCCTCCATCTTCTCTCCTAGTGTTGTTCTCAGCATGCAGTGGGCACAACAATTATAAAATTCAGATCTGGGCTAATGACAAGCATCCTTGGTTTTTTATTTTGTTTTGTTTTTTGGTTTTTTGTTTGTTTGCTTTTGGTTTTTCGAGACAGGGTTTCTCTGTGTAGCCTTGGCTGTCCTAGACTTGCTTAGTAGACCAGGCTGGCCTCGAACTCACAGCGATCCTCCTGTCTCTGCCTCCCGAGTGCTGGGATTAAAGGCGTGTGCCACCACGCCCAGCTTGGCATCCTTGTTTTGATGTTGACTTTGGACCAGGTAAATACCTATAATTCCAGAACTGGGGAAAGTGGAGCAGAAGGATCGTAGCTATGAGGCCACCCTCAGCAACACGGCAAGATCCTGCCTCAAGAAGTGTAAAAAGAAAAGCCGGAACAAGGCTGAGGCTCCCGGGGCTGCCGTTTCATCATAGCTGCTCCTGTGACAACTACCAAAGCAACTTAGGGGCTCACAGTTTGAGGGCACACAGTCCATTATGGTGGGGAAGGCAGCTGAGGATAGTGAACACCCATACCCAGCTCCCCTTTTTATAAATGCAGTCGGTGGCCCCAGCCCGTGGGATGGTGCTGCCCACACTCAGGGTGAGTCTCCCACCTCAGACAACCTAACCTGGATCCAGATGTGCCTGGATTCTGGATCCTAAGCTGACAGTCATTATTAACTGTCAAAAATGGTGACACCGGTACACAGTTCTCGCCTGCCCCAGGGGCCATGTGCAGCAGGCTGCACGCTGCCTAGCAACAAGTGTATGGAGGGAGCCGTCTCTCCTTACAGCATTCTGTTTCCTGTGAGCACCGAGGGTGAGCCTGGCACTTGGGTGTGCACAAGCAGAGGGCTGAAGGAGCAGTAAAGAGACACTGAGTGTGGGCACCCTAGGTAAGCGTACCAACTCCGTCCACAGCAGTGACCGAAGGCAGCTCTGAGGTCCCGGCACTTGGTTTACAAAGTAGGTACAGGTTTAGGGAGGGGATTTAGCTTTGTATGATATTCTTGCGGAAATGCTAAAGTTATGGTGCTGGGGGTGGGGGAGTGGGGGGTGGGGGAGGGGAGAGGAGCTTTGAGCCTCTTCTGGCCCACTTAGCCTGAGTGTTGTCTTCAGGGATGGCCAACTCCCTTTATGTAGAACTTTCCATTTACTATTGCTAGGGCACTGTCCACGTTACAGTGAGCAGGCCTCAGGAGCCTCATCCGTTACACAGGTCATAAATGAGATCAGCGAAGAGAACAGGCGACCTCGTGGCCCAGCAGGCAGCATTTTGGGGGTTTAAATTGTGGGTTGTTTTTGCATTTTAACAGAGGAAAAAGCAGTTTGGGAGGGAAAAAGTGATCGCCCCCCGCCACCACACACACAGGGCCACTCAGATAGATAGCTGATGAGTTTGAGGTTAGTCCGGTGGCAGAGCTGAGCACCTGTGGGGGCGTCACAGTGGTGCGGATGGCCTCCACTCATGCCAGGGTCAGAAGGGAAGCAGAAATTAGTGAGCTGGTCTGAGGCCTGAGGTCACTCTCTAGCAGGAAGCAAGCTCTTAGAAGCAGATGCTAGAAGGCCTTGGCTTTGGCAAAGGACACAGAAGGGACTTAAGATGCTGCGAGGAGCGGGTACATACGGGAGACCTTCTAAGGCGGGGCCATGGGCCAGTGTGTGAGCCTCACGGATAAGAAGGAGGCCTTCCTGGCCTCCTCTGCCTCCAGGCGGGTCCTTTCTGTTGAAATTACAAAGCCCCCCCTACACTGATCCATGGAGCAATATGGCAGACAGTGGGTTTGGAGAGCCCTGAGTCCCTGAGCTCCTTCCACTGACCATCTGTCCATCAGGGAGCCACATCTGTGCAGAGAAGAGGCAACTGCCTTCATGAGGGTGGAGGGCAGGGTGAGGTGGGCACACATGGGGTGGCTGGGCATCGAGGGCAACCTGCAGAGCTCCAGCATATATGTCCCTGGGTCTTGGGACCTGCAGAGCTCATATATCTATATCTATATCTATATGTATATCTATATCTATATCTATACCTATCTATCTATATCCCTGGGTCTTGGGACCTGCAGAGCTCCAGCATATTTATCCCTGGGTCTTGGGATCTGCAGGCCGGTTTTCATTCCCACACCATCTGTCATGTAACCCTCCTGGTTCAAGGAGGACCCAAGTCCTCCAGGAGACAGAGATTTGCTGCTCCGAGTTGGTGCTTCCAGCCCAACATTCTGGCCTCAGTCACTGGCCAGTGTCCTGTTCTCTGAGGTGGAAGCTTTCTGCTGGTTGTTCTTTCACGGGAGTTCGCTTGGAGGAGCTATTTCTCTACTGGACCAGGAGGTAGCTGTTGCTACTGGCAGCCATTTTGCGGCCAAGAGGAGAGGCAGACATACGCGGAAAGGAGACAGAGCCGAGACCTAGAAAGAAAGGCGCGTGGAGACTGGACTGAGCCACTGTCTGAGCTTTGCTCAAACGTCCCCCAGAAGCTTCTATGCTTCTCGGCTGCAGGAGCCTTTGAGTTCTCTTAATTCATCAGTTTTGTGTTACTTGGGAACAGACTGTACCTAAGTGATTTGGAAAGCCATGCCTCCACCGTGCTCCGCTCCTTGGAAGCATTTCAGGCCTTCTTGCTGATGTAGCCTCTGAGTTATAGCCCTGGGCTAGCCTCAGGGGACGAGTGAGGGAGGTCACTGAGTCTGAGTGACTTCTTGGGATCGGCCCCCCCCCAGCCCCACCCTTCTCTCTTCCTGTCATGATATACATCTCAGACCAATCCAGTGGTTACAACAGACTCTCAGGTCCGGGGTCAGAGAAGACACCTCCCAGTGATTTTTAGTAAAATAGTTGACTCTCCCTTTCTTGAGATCCATTTTGGGTGAGGTCAGCCATAAGACAGAAGCCCCGGGGGCTGAAACCATTGAGTACTCAACTGAAAGTTGGACCAGATACTCGCTGGCTCTCCTCGCCAGCGCTGACACACTGCAGTTCTGTGGAAGCTAATCCCACTGTGGCAAGGAACCTCACAAGTGCCTCTGCGTGCCAGACTCGCTCCCTCTTTTGTCCTACCGAGGAGGAGCCAGTAGGCACTCCATTTTGCCTCTGTGGCAGCAGGCTCTCTGAGGGGCTCTGGTAGTGGCTCAGGGCCACACACAGGTAGGGTCAGGATCGGAGCTCAGCTCTGTAGCACCCTGAAGCTCTCGCTGTGCTGGAACACTGTCAGGGACCCTTTCTCTGGGCACTTTTGTTCTGGAAGCATGGCTAGCTTACTTTGGAAGACATGGCGGGGGGTGGGGGGCAAGTGCAGCTGGTGGGAGTCCATTATGGAGTTATTGTGCCATGTTTTATTTGTTTCACGAACTCACCAGGGTCAGCCAAGGGTGTTTGCACTGCCCTCACTGGGGCCTGGGAGACTGGATGACAAGGAACCAGCCGCACCAGTCAGAGTCACCCTATCCCTGCTCGCTGGGTGCTGGTGTGGAGTGTTGTTTGTTGTCTCAGTAGCCACCGAGCGAGCGAGCAGAAGTCAGAGCAGGCGACGAGCCCTCTGGGACAAGCCAGTCTGCAAGGATCCAGGTACATCCAAGTCCTTGCAGCATGGAGGCAGGAAACCCCAGGCTGACTTCATACCCTCCTGATGAGCACACCGGCTTTTCTTTCCAGACAGTCTGGAGTTTTATTGAGCATTTACTGTGTTCCCTGGACAGGCTCTAGTGAGAGCACAACTCGGCTTTTGTCTGGCAGGGGTTTCAAAGGGAGCAGAGGGACCCAAGGGCTGGCGCTATGCATGAACACGTGTGACTGCCTCTGTTCCTGGGCCTCTTGCTGGGCTCGGCCATGCTTCCCCACAGGACGACCTGAGAGGACTTGGTCTCCTCTCCTCCAGATGAACTCTTGAGTTTTGAATTGAGGCTCTGGCTTGCCTAAGCTGACTCACCTAAGAAACGGAGTTCAAAGGTAAAGATGTGTGGAGGGAAGGTTCTGGAAGGAAGGAAGAAGGGTGGAGAAGACAGGTCACACAAAAACTTGCAACAGAGGCCTTAGCTAGAACTTCCTGGAGCCACGAGGCAGAACAGCCATGTAGAATTGTTCTGGATTGAGAAAGGACTTGGGGGGCGCTTTGAATATCCTCAGTGACCTAGTGTTAGGAGACCATTACTGTGAGTCAGTGCTCCCAGGCCTGGGGTTGATGGCCAATGGCTGCAGACCTGTGTGTGTGCTTTAGGGTCAGTTTCTTTTCTTTTCTTTTTTTTTCTCCCAAGACAGGGTTTCTCTGTGTAGCCTTGGCTGTCCTGGACTCCCTTTGTAGACCAGGCTGGCCTTGAACTCACAGGGATCCACCTGCCTCTGCCTCCGGAGTGCTGGGATTAAAGGTGTGTGCCACCACTGCCTGGCTAGGGTCAGTTTCTTAAGGATTTTGCTGGGCCTGTTTGATGAGGGGGTGGACTCTCGTCCACTAGAGAGTGAAGGCTGTGGCTATGGAGTCCCCGTCTCTTATCTCTGCTACTCCTGTGCATGCGGCCGAGCTAGCACCTTTAGAGTCCACATGGTTTTCCTGGGGACCAGAGGGTGAAGTGAATGTGACATGACAGGACCGGTCACCCTCCTTTACCTCTTTGAAGGTGTCACTAATCTCTGCCTGGTCCTCAGGATATGGTACTATTTTAACGTATTGGCCTAGAGGTGGGTACAATTTTAAAGGCTCCTGCTTGGCCCTTTCCACCTGGCAGGCTCATCTGCCAGCGAACCCTGCAGGATTCTAAGTGTCACAAGTGTGCATTCCACTTACATATCCAAAAAAGCAGGAATGGACCTGAAGTGCCCCCTAGAGCCTCTATTTCCTCCTGGCTCCCTCTGCCTCTCTTCTGTCTGGGGACCACCAGGGTTGCAGCACAGAGCAGCATCTAGCCATCCTTGTGCCTGGCTCTGGACCCGGCTTCGATGGTTGAGAGGGTCAGTATTGTGTCGACTCCCTATGATGTCCCTCAGAATATCGTCCTTGTGGGGCCTGCATTAGTTTTTTTTTTTTTCTCCCCTCAGTCCTGTGACATTTCCCTCAGACCTGACGTTTTAACATCTTGGCCAAGGGATAGGTGCACTTTTAAAGGCTCCTACTTAGCCTTTTCCACTAGGCACTGCCACAAGCAACCTAAGGAAGTAAAGGTTTAGTTTCAGCTCGAAGTTTGAGGGTGCCACCTATCATAGATGGCACATAGGACTGTGAGGTGGCTAGTCACGTGGCACCTACTGTCAGGAAGCAGAGAGAGAGAGAGAGAGAGAGAGAGAGAGAGAGAGAGAGAGAGAGAGGGAGGTGGGGGGGAAGGCTGGTGTTCATGCTCTCCTTTTGATTCAGTCGAGGACCCCAGCTCATGGAATGGTGTGTCACCCACATTCAGGGTGGGTCTTCCTCTTTAGGTAAGTAAGCCTCACTGGAAACACCACCTCAGGCATCTCAAAGCTTCAACAACTGGGTGATTCTAAATTCTGTCAAGTTGACAATCAGGATTGACCGTCACAGGGACTGTCACATGACCATCACAGAACTCTCCATCAGTCGCTAGTTCTGATGGCGAGTGAAGAAGGCCTATACAGCTTCCTAGTGAGGCAGCTTCCCTCAGGGCCTCTCAGTTGTACACGCTGAGAAGTGACATGCCTTTGGAGAGCCCTTGTTTGCCACGCAGAGCACTGCTCTTCACTATTTGTTGTTGTTATTATTGTTGTTGTTGTTTTTCTAGACTTCTGTTGGCAAGACTCAGTACAATATGTGTTGGATCTTCTGGAACTGGAGGGATCGGGGGTTGTGAGCTGCTTGCTAGGGGATGCTGGGATTCAAACTTAGGTCCTCTTGAAGAGCAGCAAGTGCTCTTAACAGTCTCCCTGCCTCTGTCATTTTATGACCCTGTTGCTGTCCTGGAAACTCGCTTGTGACCTCTGATAGTCTTGAGCAGTCCATCAGTGACGCCTCGGTTCCTCTCTGGGCATTGTTTGCTGCATTGTTAAATGGAGGCTGTTCTGAGCCCCTCCAGCTTGCTCACACCTGAGTCCACAGTCTTTCTTTCACCAACTCTGTGGCAGCCCGTCATCACTTCATGCCAGCTGTTCCAAGACCAGCAGGCAGTGTTTTGGGAGTGCCCTTTCCTTGAGGGGGGGGGTCCTTGCCAGGGTCTTAAATTCAGTATCATAAGACAGTGTTGCCACATTGTGTCGGTTTGAATGAAAATGGCCTCCACCGACTCATAGGGAGTGGCACTATGGGAGGTGTGGCCTTGCTGGAGGAAGTGTGTCATTGGGAGGGCGTGGGCTTCCAAGCTTCAGAAGCTCAAGCCACGCCTAGTGGCTCACTGTCTCTTCCTGCTGCCTGTGGACTCAGATACAGAACTCTCAGCTCCCTCTCCAGCACCATGTCTGCCCACACGCCGCCATGCTTCCTGCCATGACGATAATTGACTAAACCTCTGAACTGTGAGCCAGCCCTGATTAAATGGCTTCTTTTATAAGACGCCATGGTTACGGTGTCCCTTCACAGCACTAATGAAGACACACGTTGAATACCTTTATTCAGCACGCGTTCCTTCTGTTGCTGCTGTACGTTCTCCCCAAGCCCTTCAGAGCCTTCCTACCTCACAGCAGGCCTGGCTCTTCTCTACCTGTGTGGTAGGTGGTGAGGACACAGTGGCTAAGAGAATTTTTGAGAGCCTGGTCTCAGGTGGTGTGTTGTCCGGCGTGTCGTCTTTAGTTGTGGAAAGAACTGACAGCTCCAACAGGGAGGTGTGGGCCACTTCTGCACGCCTTGGGGTTCTGGAGACATCAGCCACTGAATCTAGACATTTTTAGCCTAATACTCAAGGTCCTAATCCCTGATAGGCAGGCCCTAGACTCAACAGTTCTGCCCATTCATGAATTTTCACTTACCATAGGAAGCCCTGGGACCAGGCCTCAACTTCTGATGGTTTTTTTTTTTTTGAGAGTCTGCTTCTGCCACAAGGGGTGGGTGGCTGCCGCTCTCAGCTTTTCATGGTGTTTCTCAAAAGCATCAACACTCATCCCCATGACGGCCATCCTGTTCTGTTACCCAGACTTCTCAAAAGTCTACAGCAGTGTGCCCACTCCTGTGTTCCCTCCTGCCATCCTCCAGCGCAGTCTTCCTGCAGTGACCAATCACACCCCACTTGTCACACGGAATCCAGTTATCCAGAGGTGCTCAGCTCTAACCTCCTGTGAGTCTGCCTCCATCCACCTTCTCAGGCTAGCTGCCTAGAAGAGAGACAGTGAGGCAGGTGGGGCTCACTGGGGAGATGGGAACAGCACCTGTCTAGAGAGGAGGCAGCCAGGGAAGAAAGAGCCAGAGTTGACAGGTGACACCCTATGGCCAAGCTCCCTGATGTTGGCTCTGTGGTAGGCGTGTCCTTGACAGATGCCTTAGTTGGAGGTCTGAAGTTTGGTGTCCTTCCATCAGCCGCCTGTGATCCTCTGCAGGGAGGGTTGTAACTGTGGACAGTAGCAATAAAGAGCACAACTGTGACACTTGCTACGAAGAAGGAAGACCTAAGACTTAGAGGAGGGAGAGTGAGTTAGTTCTGAATACAGTGGGGACAGTGGGTATCCTGATTTTTTTCTTTTTTCTGTCACTTTGACAAAACTTGGAGTTATCCTGGATGAGGAACCTCAATTGAGAAAAACCCCTCTAGTCGTTTGCCTGTAGGCAAGTCTGTAGTGCATTTTCTTTATTAAGGAGCCTATGGAGGTGGTGAGGCAGTACCAATGCAGGGCAGGTGATTCTGAGTTATATAAGAAAACGGGCAGATGTGCAGCTTGGTCATCATGTGAGGCCCCTAACAATGGGAGTAGATGCTGTCTGTGACTCTGTTGTCCGCCTTTGGATCCATTGCCCCTAGCTGGGCTGCCTTGTCTGGCCTCGGTGGGAGAGGATGCACTTAGTCTTGGTGCAACTTGAGATGCCAGAGTGCACTGGGGGCCTCCCCTTCCCTGAAAAGAAAGAGAGGGGGAAATGGGGGGGGGAGTGGAGGTAGGAGGAAAGGAGGGAGGGGGCTGGAGTCAGGATGTAAAGTGATTAAATAAATAAATAAATAAAGTAAAATGAAGAAAGAAAGCAGACAGAGTAAGCCACGAAGAGCAAGACAGTAAGCATAGTTCCTCCATGGCTTCTCCTTCAGTTCCTGCCTCTGGGTTCCTGCCTTGCACTGCTGCCCTGACTTCCCTCAGTTAATGGGCTATGACCTGCAAGAGTATGATGAAAGGAAAAAAAAAAACTTTCCTCCCTATGTTGTGTTTGGCCACAAGTTTTACTGTAGCACTAGAACCCCTAACTAAGACAATGGGGATTTACAAAGCAATATAAACTGGGTGTAGGTGTGGGGTTGGTAGGATATGGAGGGCCGGGGAGTTCTTGCTGAATTGGGAGGCCAAGGGCACGTGAGGTGAGCAGACGCCCAGGGTAGGTCATTCTTGCTGAGCCCCACTTAGTGAGACTCTTACTGCCACTGCCTACAGCAAGGGCAGGCTTAGTCCAGAAGAAAGCCTAATGGAAGCTTGTTCTGGATAGGCATCTTCGTCAAGGGCAGCCCACAGGATGAGTCACAGCCAGGAGATGTGCTGGGGGTATTGGTACTGTGTGTCGGAACATTGTAGATAGACCAGACCCACTAATATCTTATTCAGGAGTCTCTTTGCCTATTGCCTGGTATGATGGTTTGAACAAGAACTGTCCCTCACAGGCTCGTGTAGCTGAAGACTCGTTCCCCAGTTGGTGGCGCCATTTGGGGCAGTTATGGGCCGCTTAGAAGGTGCAGCCTTGCTGGAGGAAGTGCGTCACTGGGTGTGGGTTTTCAGGGTCTACGGACTTCCTATTCTCCTCTGCTTCCTGTGTACAGCTAAAATGTGATCAGACAGCCTTCCGTTCCTGCCCTGTTACCATGCCTTCCCTTTCCTTATGGACATGATCCCTTTGGAACTGTAAGCCAAAATAAACCAGTCCTTTGTTAAGTTGCCTTTGGACATGGTGGCGTATCACAACAGAAAACCAACAGATGCCTCCAGCCAGGTGGGGTTGGCTGTTTTCTGGCCTTTGCATTTCCCTAACCAACTCTATCTGGGTGGAGGCAAGTGGAAGACTAAGGGAGAAGAAAGAAGAAACGGGGTTATTGCAATGGTTGGAGCCAGACTGGAAACTGGGTTACTTAAGCCAACATCCTTTCTTCCAGTGCCAGCTAATGAGTAAATTGAGTTGATTGCTGTCTGAGCCTCTCCCAACTGGGAGAGAGATAATTGACCATCTGGAATAGGTTGTGCCACAGAGGTGGGGGGGAGGGGCGTCTCTTACCCACTGCAAAAAGCCAGAGGGGGAGAGGGGACACATGTGTCTGGGAGAAGCCTGGGGGTCAGGTAGAAAAACAAGTGGCTTCATGGGACTCGGGAAAATAAGTGGAGCCTAGATCTCCCAGGGGCTTCTGGCTTTGAAGTACAAAGACGTTTTCCTTTCACAGGCTTCTATCACCACCCGCCCAGTGGAGAGCTTTGGGCTCCTTGGTGCTTGTCTGGCTTGTAGAGACTCCACCAGTGTCTGTCCCATGTGGACCCACAGGGAATCTTTTTGAGTGATTCCGTGGTTTTCCTTAACAACGGCGGCTGCTTAGTAAGCTTAGTAGCTTAGTAAGCTACTCAAGGTGGAGAGGCTCAGTGCCACCAATGACTTCCACAAGATGCAGAGGTGGGGTGAGAATACAGAACCCCAACTGCTCCACAGCAGTCCGTGTAGAGCTGGGATAACAGCAGCAGAGTGGGGGAAGGGAGGGGGCCTCCTGAGAAAGGAAGCTTTCTAATCGCTTTGGAGTGTCCCAGGAAGGGCATGCGCACCATGATGGCAATTCACAGCCATCCTGCAGAGGCACCTTCTTGGGATGGAGCGGACACTGTGGACCAGGGATGGGAAAACCAAAAGACTCCCCAAGTCCTTGAGACATCCCTGAAAGTTCTGATAAATAAAACTTGAAGTGCCCCCCCCATCCATTTTCTATGACAGAGACTTGGGCTATCTTAAGCCAGTTTAATTTGTTAGTAGAAGCATTTTGATTTGTTGTTGTTTTTTTTGGGGGGGGCTTGTTTTTTGTTTGTTTGTTTGTTTGTTTGCTTTTTAAGACGAGGTTTCTCTGTGTAGCTCTGGATGTCCTGGATTCCCTCTGTTTACCATTCTGGCTGCAAACTCAGAGATCAGCCTGCTTCTGCCTCCCGAGTGCTGAGATTCCAGGTGTGTTCCACCACCTTCTAGCTGTGTTTTGATTTTTCTTTTTTAAAAAGAGAGATAAATTCCTTCTTCCCTCCAAAATTTAAAATTACTTATATGTTTACTTGTCTCTGTGTGTATGCGTATGGGTGTGTGCCATGACATGCATGTGGACGGAGGCCAGAGAACAATTTTCAAGAGATGGTTCTCTCTACTATATGGGCCAAGGAACTTGCGTTCAGGTCATCAGTCTTGGTGGCAAGCACCTTTTACCCACTGAGCCATCTTGCCAGCCCAGAACTTTGAATCTTACTACCTCTAAGCCCTTTCTAACCCCTGTGCTTGGCTCCTGCAAACCTCAAGATTTGGTTTTCTGTTTCCAAGGATCTCCTCTCTCCCAGCCAGAACCCTCCATCTCTGCTGACTGTTTCCAGTTCAATCTAAGGTTCCAGAAAAGTACCCAACAGCTCACGGCAGGCAGAGGCTGGCTCAATGGCTCGAGGGTCTGGAGTTGAGAATGAGTACGTAGAACGAAGACCCTCACCCGGCCTCTCGAGTTAACCTTCAGCTTCAAATCCCACTCCTGTTACCAAAAGACCAGGGAACAAAGCTCTCGACGCCCGCATGCCTGTGTTCTCCATCCGGCTTGTAATGGCAGGTTTCAGAAGGCTTGTGAGGATTTGGTGAGGTGACTCATGGACTTGTACCTCAGCATCACACAGAGTCTGTTCCAGGACCCCGAGGCTACACAGCCCCTCAGATACTCAATACAATGGCGTGTCTGCATATGACCCGTGTGCTTCCATATCCAGTAAACAATGTCGGACTTCATATACAATGCGCACGCTGTAGAGGTAGCCGTTAGCCTTCGCGGCTTCGGGAGAAGGCAAAAGGGGAAAAGTCTCTCCTGAAGAGACCATAGTTGGCCACATAGATGTAGAATACAGACATGGAGGACCGGCCTTAGTGACTGCTTCAACAGTAAATGCTTAATGGACGGCAGCTGTGGCCGGCTGTTCTCAGAGTTAAGCTGAGTGCATGGTGGATACAGGTACCACTTCCTGTCCCACAGTCCCACCTCTGCCCCTGGCCAGTCGGGTGAGGCGTGTCGGCCAGGGAAAGAACTGTCGACTTTTCCTTCCTGCCAAGTGGCTTTTTTGTACTTTTTACAGTGAACCCAAACAGTCCAGCGGTGGCAGTGGGTGGGGAGGAGGGTGGGGAAGAGCCTGGCTGTAGTTTTTGAGACTCTGCCCCTTCCTTCTGTGTGAGGAATCATTGGGGATTGGGGTGTTTTGAAGGAGTCAGAAGTTGGCTGACCACAACCTTAACACTCTTCTTTTCATCTTGCTTGGCCCCTGTCACATCTTTATTGGGTTTATAGATTCCTTTTTCCCTTTTCTTTTCTTTCTTTCTTTCTTTCTTTCTTTCTTTCTTTCTTTCTTTTTAAAATCACTGTTTATTTGTAGAGTTGCTAGTTCAAAACTTGTGCAATATCTTTTTTTTTTTTTTTTTTTTTTTTTTTTTTTTTTTTGCCTTAGTCTGATCTGAAAGGCAGAGAGCAGGATTCTTACATAACGTAGCTCAAGGCTTTGGAAAGAGATGCCCAGCAAGCATTTACCAGGGCAGTCATTACATAACAGGCTGAACAGCTCCTGTCATTCATTTGACCTGTCATTCAGGGTGGAGTGACAAGGCCACAGAAGACTATGCTGTCAAAGCAACCTAGTACTTCAACTCATTTTCCCTGGGTCCACTGAGGACCCCCCCACCCCCCCCCCAAGGCCACACAACTGAGTCTGCTGTCGCCCAGTGTAGTGAAGTGACCAGGCAGATTCTATGCTCAACTGGGTCATCTCTCGCAGACAACTGGCTTTGTTTATTTTCTCTTTCCGCTACATTGGCCGATGGAATTGCATTAATTGGTCTGTTGTTTCAGCATCCGGTAATGACACTTAGAGTCAACTTGTTAGCCAATTTGGTGGGGAGAGCATCTGTCAAGCATGGTGCTCCACACTAGCTGGTCCAGAGTCCTATGGAGACAAGCTGCTACGGTTATGAGAGTGGCGACGGCACCTTGTGTTGCTTCGCTCGTACGTAGCAGCGTACAGCTGTCGCCCGACAATCGCTCTTCATGCAGGAGGCCCTACTTGCTGGTATTTCCATGTGGCTGGTTGATGGGATGGTTCTAGAAGGAGCGTTGTTGCAAGGTTCAGGGATCAACTGTCCTGTCTGCCTGGGTAGAGGGAGTTCTTGTGATTCAGGGTTCCCAGTTTCAGGCATCAGACACAGCTTGAGCACAGGCGGGGATGAGGGGTAGCCGGAGCAAGCCGGGAACTCTGTGTCTGTTTTGAGGTAAGTGTGTGTGATGAAAGTGGGTGGGGGCCCAGATCACGAGAGGCCTTAGCTACCAGGCTAGTCTGGTGTTATTGTCTATCTTTGTTGTTAAAACAGAAAACCCAGGACTGGAGAGTGCAGGATGAGACCCCGTTTTAAGAGACAACAGCGAAATACTGCCAGTTCTTGGAGTTCATCATGTGTTTCACTATCTACAGGGTTTATCAAATGTGGTTGGAAGCAGAGTTGAGCCTGTAAGGACTCCACCTGCACTAACCGAGGGCAGAGTTATCTTCCTTGCCGGCATGCTCTAAACAGCACATATGATCTAGTATTTTATATTGCTGTCTTCACAGTGGGCACAAAACAAATCATCACCTACATTGCGTTACACTGTGGTGATTGACCATATCATGCGCAGGCGCACAGGCCATCAACAAATGCTGCATCATCTCCTATCAGCCCCAGGTGCATCCTTGAATTTTATCATCTGTGGGGGTTCTGAAGCCAACCCTCTATGGATCCTGAAGGAAGGCGGGCACGTAACTTATTGAGAAAAACACGTGCGCCAGAGCAGCCTCCTTTAGGTTTAAGCGGTGCTGCTGTGAACCCTGGGGAGCTCAGTGTTAATCAGCGAAAACAAGTGTTAGGTATATGCATATGTGTACTCATATGTGTGCGGTATGTGGACAGAGTAAAACAGGAACACACACACAAGGTTACACGCTGTATGAATCTGTTGAGCAATGTGATCATAGCACGACTTTCAGTGCTAAGAAGTGAGGTCAGCCTCAGCCTAAGTGCCTGTCAGCAGGTGAGTGGATGAAGGAAGCAAGGTCTGTACACACGGTGGAATACTATTCAGCCGTAAAAACAGTAAAATCCTGCCATTTGTGGCAACCCATAGTGTGGGAAGACATGACGCTAAGTCAGCCAGGCACAGTGAAATAATCTCTGATCTCACTCACAGGTGGAGTCAGAAAAGCTTGACCTACAACAGCTGACCATGGATCCATGGCTGCCAGATGCTGAGGACTGGGGGAGGGGCAGGGAGGTTGACCGGTAGGCAGGGGCGAGCAGCTCTGGTGTGCTGTGATTAAAAGCACAGTGGGCTGGCTTGGCAGGTAAGCCTGAGGACCTGAGTTCAATCCCCAGAGGCCACAGTGGAAGGAGAGAACGGACTCTTGGGTATTACTCTCTCACTTCTCTCTGTGTGTGCGCGCATATGAATTTAAAAAGACAAATGTTTAGAGCTGTGGCGATGGCCTAACATGGTGGACTCGCATGTGCAAGGCCCTGGGTTTGGTCCCCAGCACTGCTGAAAGAAAGTTTTAAGGAGACAGATTGCTTTAACTCAATATAAACATCAGACAACACACACACACACATACTGAAATATGACACAGTACTCCATTGATACACACAATTTTTATACCTCAAAGTATTTGTTGAGACAATTTAAAAGAACAGCAAGAATTACCGAGAAGAGACTTGATACCCTATGAACATATACAGGGGGAGGAAGTCCCCCTCAGGAATAGTCATAGGGGAGGGGAACAAGGGCAAAATGGGAGGGAAGGAAGAATGGGAGGATACAAGGGATGGGATAACCATTGAGATGTAACAAGAATAAATTAATAATAATAATAAAAAGAACAGCAAGAAAAGAAAATGTGACCTGAGACTTGCCGAAGTCTGTTTGCAGGGGGCCCCAAGCAGAGGAGGAGAAGATATTTTGCTTGTGAAAGTCCCTCTGGCTACTGGGTTAGGCTTGATGGGACGAGCCAAGACTGAAGGCAAGAAGAATCTTCACAAGGGGGTTCTATATACTTGTGGGGGATAATGAGGTCCATGCCAGGAAAGACACCCCGGAGGAGGAAATGGGGTGTATGCGACATGTCAGTATGGTCACCCCTCATTATTTGTGGGCGACTGGCTTTAGGCCAGCTGTGGGTGCGAAGTCCACAGGTGCTCAGGCCCCGTGCACTGTTCCCTAACCTTTACATCACGTGGGAGTCCTAACAGTGTGTAATCACCTGTCACTGCAGCACCCAGGCAACGGCAAAATTCACATCTGTTCGGTACGCCGGCCCCTTCCTTCTGAACACTTTTATTTTGTGATTGGTTGCTCTGCACATGGAGAAACCCGGGATACAGAGGGATGATGAAAACAGTTAAGGTCGAGGAGAACACGCGGCTGATGGGGACAGCCAAGCAGGGCCCCAAACAATTCAGAGTGTCTTGAAGGTCTACATTTGAGTTGTTATTATTATTATTATTATTATTATTATTATTATTATTATTATTATTATTATTAAATGTCTCATGTCTGCACCATGTGCTTCCTTCCCTGAGAAGTGGTGGGGACGCTTGGCCCTCAGAGGGGCAGGGGCTGAGCAGCTGTGCAGGGCTGGCGGCTGGGGACAGCGCACAGTCTGCCCCAGCCTCTGTAGTAAAGGCAGGCGGAACCAGCTGTGTTTTTCCTACCCCCTTACCTCATCGCCATCATAAAAAGCCATGGAGTGGAGGGGGAATTGTGCTGACGATCTCAGCTGTGGTGAGGGAGACAAAGGGGTCCAGGGATTCAGTGTCATCACCCCTGTGGCCACTGGGGTCTGGAGGCAGAGGCTGGACCAGGGGTGACCACTGCCCCACCACCTCTCCCTCCTCCTCCAGGTCAATCACCTCCTGGCTTTAAGCAGACTGTTTAAGTTCAAGTCTGGCCTTTGAACCCCCCCCCCCCCCCCCGACTGGCGTGCTAGCAGCAAGGTGCTGCAGCTGGCGTGGAGCCCCCACCCTCACCCTCCTCCCCGCCTTCCCGCAAACCTCTGCCCTCCTTGGCTTTGGAGTGTGGGGTCTGGTGCTGGATTCCTTTGAGCTTTGTTGTCTGCTCCTGGCTTCTGGGGGTGGGGGAGGGGGCGGAACGCCTCACCTGAGCATGCCTTGGCTTACCCTCTAGGGAGCTCCCTGACTGAAGCTAGTCCTACCCCCCCCCCCCCCCCTTAGACACTGGCCGCTGTCAGTGTGCTTTCTCTCTGAGTTGGGCAAAACCCATTTCCACAGTGTCTGGAGATATGCTCACCTGCAAAAACCATTGGACAGAGAGCCCTGAGCCAGGAGCTTGTTTAGAAGCACACGTGTAAATGCATACCCCTTGGGAAGTATCAAGTGTCAGTAACATTTTTAGGGTGTCTACCACGTGCCAGGCCTTGTGCTAAGTGTTTTTTACTCAACCGAGTCCACCGCCCCCTCCATGACCACTTTATCAGGGAGATTCCACTACAAAGACACTGGTATCAAAGGGGGGGTGTTGTCAGACCCCATCCTGGTGGCTGAGTCAAGCTGTAAGTACAAGCTGGCTGGCTCAGGGCTGGGCTCCCCACTTGTTTGTTGAATGAAAAAAAGGAAAGGAAAGAAAACATGACAGCTCCTAGGTATGGTAGAGGAGAAAGTTTATAGTCTATATGTAGGCGAGCATAGCCAGAGGCAGGGGCATCTGGGAGAGTCCAGAGTGGACACGACTCTGAGCTGGGTCATGTGGGAGAGAGGAAGGGGAGGGGAGAGGAGAGAGGGCAGCCAGGTGCAGCAGCCAGGAGGCCCACAGTACAAAGAGAGCGGGCAACCAAAATGGCTGGATTTTATAGGGAAGAGTGGCCCAGGACCCCTGGGCTGGAGAGGTCAAGGTTGGGGGTGGGGTACGCCAGCCAGGAGGGCCCTGTAACAGGTGGGGACTGAGGGATGCTGGGAGAACATGGCGACCAGGTCTGCTTTCATGTGTTAAATAGGCACTCAGTCATGTGTCCTGGGTCCGAGACCTGACATTTATGAGTCACATTTTTGCCACCAGTGAACGTTCTCTAGGATCTTCCCACTCTGCACCGAGGGCCAGAATGTGGAGGAAGGAAAGAATAAGAAAATCTGACGACTCAGATCAAACAGGGTTTTTTTTTCTGTGTCGTATTATTATGGGTTGGCACCTCTTTTCACCCAGGTCATGCGTACTCTCCTCACTGTAAATATCTGAAGCATCAGGACCAGGGAAGGTCACCTTCCTTTCTCCACTGTTCTGTCGCTGCAGATGGCACCTTCTGTCCGTTCTCCCAACCTCCCTGTGCTTTCTGACATGTATGTGTGTCTATGTGTCACTATGCCTCTGCTACTTCTTCCTTTTTAGACAGAACCGTCACATCTGTGTGGCTCTTAACTCTTTTTCCCCGAGTCCCTGGAGGTCTTGCTGGCCCCTATGAATGGTCACATAGTATTCTATCCGTGGGGGTCTCTCTCATTCATGTGATTGGTCACATAGTATTCCAGATTATGCATTTGCAGTGATTTATTTAACCCATGTGACCAGGCACTTTCTCAACAACACAGATCGTTTGAAAAAGTTAATTACCCATGGTTCCCAAGTGCTAATAAAATACACCGAGGAAGGCTGGCAAAGGCAGGATACTAATTAGACTATGAGAAAAGAGAAATTCACACCTCTGGCTTTAACCTCCACGTTACCCACTGCAGTATCTGTTCTGTTCGAGAAGGTGGTCCCCGTGTTGCCTCTGCCTTTTGTAATATTAGCATTTCTGTCCAGGCTGTGAAAGACCTCAGAGTCCCAAACCCCAGCATCTCTCCGCTGCTCTGAGATGGAGGACCAGCTGCAGACCGCTTGAGTTCCAGGGCCCTCCTGGCACCAGGGCAGGAGCTGGTTAAAAACTCTGTCATCTAAGAGGTGCCAGAAAACAACTCAAATTCCACACAGCCATCTCACCCAGTTTTACTCTGTAAAATCCAAACGACCCATTTTTGTTGAGACGTTGGCGAGCCCTGGGACCCACCGAGGGCCCGCGTGCCTCTGCACACGTCTGAAATATGTCAGGCAGGTGTTTCCAAAGAGACCTTCTGCGCCGGGGAAATATATCCTGATGTAATCTGGCTAATTTGGCTTTTGCCTGACTTTCAAGAGAACTGGCTGTTTGTCACACTTGTCATGGAAACAGTTCCCGGCCACTTCAGATGGGGCTTTGTAATGTGAGCTGGTAAAACCCTGCAGGTGCCTTTGCCCTGTTTTCATTTCACGTCTCCTGTCTGTTTACTTTAAAGTGTTTCTCAGGAGGAAGGAAAAAAAAAAAAGAGGATGTGGGGATAGGCTTAACAGGTCATTTTTTATTTTATTTTATTTAAAGGAGATGGGTTTCTATTAAGAAAATTAGCATTTAGGACTGGGTTGCAGGAATCCCGTTGATGGTTGGAAACACAGGTCCTAGGAGGATGTAGTCCTCTGAGGAGTTCCCCAGATACACGCTCAGGAGCAACATACCTGCAGCCTTGGCAGAGGCATCAATTAAGAGAGCAGCCAGCAATGTTTTCCTTGCTAATTCTTGGCTCCTGGGCCGGGGTTTACCCAAAGCTCCCTTTCCCCTCAAAATGAGGCAGCTCTGAAAGAAAATCATAAAATTACGAATTCAACTTTGTCTTCAGTCAAAGGAGAGGAAATGGTTCCTGGGCTGCAAAGGTCATGTGAGGGCTGGAAGGGCCGCACCACACACACTCTCACGTGTTTACAGAAGACCCACAGCCAACTCATGAACAGGAAGGGGATGGGGTGAGGGTGGGGGCTGGTGTGGAAGGGAAGGTGGCTGCTGCAGACCTAGTGAGGGGGTTTCCCTGAGGATGGAGAGGAGGCTGCATCAGGCTAAGCTGCCTGCAGAGTTAACCTGGTGACCTGTTTAATCTCCAGAACCACCAATGTAAAGCTGGAAGGAGAAACGACTCCTCAAAGTTGTCCTCTGACATGGGTACATACACAAACACACACTAATAGTAATAGTAGTGATGATGGTGATGATGATGATGATGATGATGATGGTGATGATGGTGATGATGATGATGATGATACCATTTTTAAGTTACAAAGAGAGAAGAAAAAAAGTGAGATGTGGGGCCTGGTTTCAGTGCTAGGATTACTTCTTGCACGTTGAAGCCATGGGTTGCCATCATCAGTGGAAAAATCTGTTGTAGGCTTGATTTCATGGGCTTGCCTGTGCCCTGGAAGTTGGTTCAGTTAAACCTCGGTCCCAACTTCCTGCCCTCTGTGAGGAATTCCTTGTTCCGGTCTCGCCAGGTCCTGGTGCTGGGTGGGCGGCTGTCTTTACGCCCCCCTCTTCTCACTTTCCTCATGTTCTCATGGGCTGTCCCGGATCTGGTTCATCTCTGTCTCTGAGGGAAGCTTGGCACCTCCCCCAGTTCCCACAAGAAAGTCTGTCCCCAATATGTCATGACTTTAGGGACATTATTGATGATTGGTGAGGTCATAAGAAGCAGCTGCACTCCAGACCGCAGGGACTTCTACAATCTGGGGCTCGCTGCATTCTTTTTCTCTCCCAGGGAAACACAAGATTTTCTCTTCTTCCTTTGAGAGTCCCTTCCTGCCGTGCCCTGGTATTTGTGGGTCTCCTCCTGCTCTGCCTTACCAAGGTGTAAAAGAAAACTGTTTAAGCCATAGGCACATAGCTCACAATGCATTTAAAACACTGCTACACAGGCCTAGATGGGATCACAGCCAACTGTCACTGAAAAAGGCCATTGCAGATCAGTAGACTGCTATCCAGGAAGGGGAGGGGACTTGCCTACTGCCACTATGAGGTAGGAGACCAAAGCCCCTGATTCCTGTCCTGGCACATTCAGCTCCAGGTCCCCTACCTCCCCTTGCCCCGTGACCACTTTCCCCGGATGGAGTTCCACAGGCGTAGACTGTGCTGAGCTCCCAGCTTCTCCCTCCTGGACGCTCCGTTACATGTGCTCCTTCCTCCCTGCTGCCCTCCTATCTCAGGAAGGAGGGAGTGTAGACAGAGCCCAGCAACTTGGCCCGAAGCCACGGAGGCTGGCCAATTGGATGAAGTCACTAGGAACGGAAAGAGAACATCTGAAACCGACCATACAGGGACGCAGCCCCTCCCTCTCTCCGAGAAAAGCTCATCTCAGTTTCGACCCAGACACTCTGGTAATATCTACCACGCACGTCAATGACATATGCGTGCTTATTAAATAGATTGTGATATGATCCAGTTATAGGCACGACGTTTAAGGGAAGAGATTGGTGAGTTTATTCTGGGCACACCTGTGCACTGTCCAGGTCAGGAGCTAGACAGCTGGACAGCACACGGGCACACCGTTATACAAATGGATGCCACAGTATCCATCTGCTCTGAGGGGTTTTAGATGGCCTCTAGTACTTCAGTGCCGAGAGAATCGCTGCTTTGGTAAGTTTGATTGTCAATTTTGGTCCATATAGATAGTTGTCCCTCAGTATCCAAGAGGGGTTAGCCTCATGATCCCTGCAGACCACAGAATACAAGGATTTAGGAGGTATATAACACACACACACACACACACACACACACACACACAGACACACACACACACACTGTGAGTCCATGAGTGCTGCAGTGGTGGTCCTGTCATGGCCAGAAGACACTGTTTCCCTCTGGTCCTCCCCCAACCTCTACCTCCTAGAATTTTTCCTCCAGGGATGGTCCCCAAACCTTGCAGCGGGGCAGTGATACAGATGTCCCATTTGTGGCTGAGCACTCCACTGATACTCTCTGCACTTTGAGCAGCTGTGAGTTCCTGCGTTAACCACTGTCCACCGCACGGGGAAATGTCTCTGATGAGGTGTGAGAGCTGCACTAATCTATGGGTGGAAAGAGGCAGGTTGATACTATGTCCATTTACAATAGTAGGTTTTTATCCCCAGGGCCCATGCACTCCCCAGCCATGGGTTCTCAGCCAGATTTACTGTACAGGTACCTTGCGTGCCACTACTGTATACTGTAAAGCAAGAAAAGAGCAGTTCTTGCTTAGCCTTACATAGTAGCTCCCAGGGTTCACAGCTGGGTCATACTATTGATGGGCACCCCCACCCGCCCACCCACAGCAGCCTACATCGCACCTACATCAATTTGCTTTCTCTATGTCCTGTGAACAAAGTGTGTGATGTCTTTAAGTGTGGGTCATACCATTGAGTCCTGGTGGGCCACCAAGAGCAATGGTGGTCCTTCATGTTGTTATGGAGTCTCCTGGACACACCTGACCAACACATCGAAGGAGGATACCCCAAACCCAGTGTTGGGCTTTCCATTTGGCCATCTATGGCTTCTGGCAGGAACACTATCCCTTGTGTATGTGTAGGGTGACTCCAATAAACTATCTACCTATGAATCTATCTACCTATCTATCTATCTATCTATCTATCTATCTAAATATATGCATGTGTGTGAAGCTTATTTTAAAAGTATGTTTCTATGTTGCTTTTCCAAACATCCTTAGTGTTACCTTAGTGTTACTTATCCCTCTCACAGGCCACCCCTGTCTACCAGGTGAGAGTTATTATGTCATGCTCTGTTAGAACAATGTCAAGACAAGGTCTGTATATGTTCCGTGCAAACACAGTTGAACTCACACGTGGGAACTCTGGGACTTAGAGGGCTGCTGTTCTGCATAGTTTTGAAAGCATATATCTGGAGTGAAATTTCTGATTTAAAAAACCCATGTGGGGTGCTTGAAGCAATGCCTGCCTTCTTATTGATTTTTAGGAGCTCTTTACATACGTATTACATGGCACCCCACCTCTTGCTCTGCTGGCCTTTTCACCCTCTTCACATTGCCATTTGGTGAACAGCAGTTCTTAAACTGAGAAAGTCTAACTTGTGAATCTTTTCCTTTACACTTAGCAATCTTTGTGTTTTAGACCATCCTTGTCACAGGCATGAGCAGATTCCCGGGTGTGTCCCAGAGGCTTTCCTGTTGTACCTCTTTTTCACTGAAATCGTATTCTGAATGTGATATGAGCTCAAGAGCTGATATCCATATTTCTATAGAGTTGCAGCTGACTCAGCATAACCCACTGACAACTTTGTTCTTTCTTTGCTGCCCGGCCTTTACTCTGTCCAGGGCGCTGTATGAGTTTTGGACTGGCCCAATTGGTTGTGGAATGAGCCGTTTCTTTTTGAGAGCCCGTGGTGTTGAAGCCATATGGGAAGACTGTTTTAGTTGAAGGTCCTTATATATTCTGGTTGGACTGACTCCTATACCACCATCAGATCTTTCTTTTTAAAGAATTATTATTATTATTTTTTGAGACAGGGTCTCTCTGTATCAGCCTTGGCTGTCCTAGACTCACTTTGTAGACCAGGCTGGCCTCGAACTCACAGCGATCCGCCCGCCTCTGCCTCTCAAGTGCTGGGATTAAAGGCGTGTGTGTGTGCACATCTGTGTGAATGTGAGTGCAGGTGCCTGTGGAGGCCAGAAGAGGGCGTCAGATCCCCAGAGTTGGAATTACATATGGTTGTGAGCCACCCAGTGTGAGTGCCGGAAACTGAACTTGGGTCTTCTGGAAAAGCTTACTTTTTAGTCTTCATAGATATAATTCCCCCTCCTTTTACTTTCAACCACTCTTTGTCTTTTATTTGTGTCTCTCATTAGCAACATACATCTGGAAAAAAAATCTGGATGAATGCTGGCGTGATGGCTCAGCAGTTAAGAGCACTGTCTGGTCTTCCAGAGATTCCGAGTTCAACTCCCAGCACCCATATGGAGACTCACAACCACCTGTAATGGGGTCTGATTCCCGCTTCTGAAGTGCATGAAAACAGAGTATTCATATATGTAAAATACACAGATAAATACATTTTTAAAATCTGGATGAACAGGGCTGGAGAGGTGGCTCAGAGGTTAAGAGCACTGTCTGCTCTTCCAGAGGTCCTGAGTTCAAGTGCCAGAAACCACATTGTGGCTCACAACCATCTACAATGTGATCTAATGTCTTCTTCTGGCATGTAGGTGTACATGCAGGCAGGATACTGTGTACATAATAATAAATAAACAAATCTTTGAAAAGCAACAAACAAATCTGGATGAATGATCTTTCTGCTTTAGTTCAGAGTGCTTGATCTGTTCTCTCAGGTTTGGGCTCTTTCTTTCCTTCTTTCTTTCTCTCTTTCTTTCTTTCGAGAGGGATGTGGTTGAGACAGATTTCTCTGTTACACAGAACTTTGGCTGTCCTGGACTCTCTTTGTAGACCAGGCTGGCCTCAAACCCACGGAGACCTGTCAAACTCTGCCTCTGGGGGGCTGGGATTAAAGGCGTGCACCACCACGCCCGGCCGTCTTTCTTTTTCTTAACACATTTATTAATACTACTAAAGAGTTCTTTGAAATGTCTAATAGTGCATGGGAAAAACGCACACTGTCCAAAAGTGCATGTTGGTGGGCTGGAGGACACGAAATGTACTTGCAATTATGACCTTAACTATTAAATTTATATTTTGGAAGAAAAAAAGAAGTGCATGGAACACTATTCGGGTTGAACCAGGGTCACCATCAAACACAACACAAATGTGTACAGCCCAGTGGCTGTAAGTCCATTTTCCGTGTCACCCAATCATCACTGTGTGATTCTGGAAGGTTTTGTCTCCCCAGATGGAAACCCTATATCTTTTAGGACTCTCTCTGATTCTCAGCCACCAGCCCCTAAAGCTACTATAAGCCACTACTGTGTTTCTTGTCTCTAATGTATTTTTTTTAAAACCTTTTCTTTTACCCCCACCCCCTGGGATTTTGCTAAAGAGCATGTGTGGGTAGGAAGCAAAAACTAAGAACAAGGGAGAATGCTTTCTGGGAAGCAAGTGTAGGGATGAGCCCTGGGTCAGCATGACGGAGGAAGACTCCTTTGGGGACCATAGCTCACACTTGCCCTGAGCTACCCAGGCAGGCAGGCTCTGATAAGAGCCTGGTATTCTGTGAGCTGACCCGGATCTAACCAGGCCTCAGCGGAGGGAGCCAGTTCTTGTCTGCGTCCCCACCCCTGGAACTCATGAGGTCACAGACCACGTTGATTTCAGTCTCCAAAAATGTTCCTTACTGCGTACTGTAGCTCCCTCTCACCCTGGTGGTCACCAGTACTAACTGATGGCAGGAAAACTCCTGAGTTGGATTTCTAGTGGTTGTCTGTTCCTGGTCCTGCTCCGTGAGCTCCTCTGTCCCTTTTAACTAGAGGAACCGGAGAAATGGCTGAGGCCGCTGTCTTGTCTCCAGGTTGTAACCCCCGGAGTCAACGCAGGCTGAAAGGAAGGGCAAGCAAGCTCAGGGGCCAGCACGGAGCTACGGGAAAACATCTGAGCAATAGGTTCAATAGGTCTCTCGTGGCTTTAACGGCCAAGGTGGGAGGAGAAAAGTAATAATGAGTGACATTTATATAGTGTGTTGCAGTTTACATAGCTCTTGTGAGTGTATTACCTCATTTATCCCGGAAGGAGCTCAGGGTGGGGTCCAAGCACATGGCGGGAGTTTGCCTGTCTGAGTTTGCATCCTGGCCCTGCCACTTACTAACCGCACGGCCCTGGAATCTTTTTTTGCACCTATGTTCCGGTTTCTTTAAGTGTGCAGTGAAGGTATGGCTGGTGACTGTCCTGTAGCCCTGTGACGATGAAATGGACCAATGCCTGCAAAACGCTCCGAATACTGCCAGGGGCATAGTAAACACTAAGTAGAAGTTGGCCTTTATTACTTCTTCCTCTCTGGGCCCAGGAGATGTGTAGGCGTACCCCAGTTTATAGACAAGCCGACCAGGGCACCGGTGATGGCGTGACCTAGCTGAGGTCACCCAGCAAAAAAGTGGGCTAGGACCAGGTCTGTTTGAGCCCAAAGCCCTGCCCTTGTAGCTTTTCATGCCAGCTACTGCGATGTACATTGGCCTTAAACTCACAAGCAAGAGACACACATTCTGCTGCAGTGGCCAATGCACCGGTGTGATTTAAAAAAAAAAAAAGGCTATTTGTCTAAATAAGCTCAGACCAAAGTGAAGTCAACGTAGTTGGGAGGCACTTTCACCCTGCAGGAATGGGATGGAAACGGAGCCAGGGCACCAGTTAAGTTAGAACATGTTGTGACTGCGGACGACTCACTGGTTGAGGCCAATCACTTGGCAGGGCCACAGGTAGCTCTGTTTAAACTGTTTTTTTTTTTTTTTTTTGGTCTAAGTGAGAGGACTACACTCTGTCGTGACAATAACAAATGATGCCATGAGTACAGAGCAAGTTCAAGTTCACACATAGCGCACCACTGTGCTGCTGTTTTCCCATGACCAGCATCACCACGAATGAGGATCATGCGTGGAACCATGACTTGACGATGGCTTAAGTGTCACTAAGGAATAGCAAGGTGTGGGCTCCATTATACTCCTTCCGGTCTGTTGTAGTACAAAGTGTCATTTGTAGCCAATGGCTTCTTGGCTCTCGTTTCTTCATCTTCCGGTTACAGCGCCCTGCTTTCCCTCCATTCTGCCCGTGCTTGGACGAACCTGACCCTGTCCCTGCCTTGAGGCGCAGCACACGCACGGTACAGGTCTGGCTAACCAGAGTGTGGGCATGCGTCACAGTATGAAAGAGCCCCCAAGAAGTCACCTTGCTATTGTGAAAAAAAAAAAAAAAAAGGCAGAGGTGACAGTGGCAACCTGTCTGGGGATGGGACTGACTCGGAGTCAAGTAGCCCACAGTTCGTTGCTGGCCTGGCCTTTTCTTTTTTCTTCTTTAGTGTATTTATTATATATACACCACTCTGGCTGCCTATCTGCCTACACACTGGAAGAGGGCACCAAATCTCATTATAGATGGTTGTGAGCCAACATGTGGCTGCTGGGATTTGAACTCGGGACCTTTAGAAGAACAGCCAGTGCTCTTAACCTCTGAGCCATCGTCACTCCAGCCCATTCTATGATTCCACCTAGCACTAAGTGTCCAGATTTGGATGTTGCAGACCTCATGTCCTCTCAAGAGACCAATAGCTACTTAGAGAAAGAAACTGAGTCTCCGAGGCCTGGAGTGAAGAGGCCAGGACACACAGGTGACTCCCAGCCTTTTGTGGGAAGGGCACGGCCTGCCCTGCTCAGAAGGCTGGCGCCTGAAGGGAGCGCCTGCCTTTCCCTGCCTGCAGGCAGGGAAGTGTTTGCTCATGGAAATGTCACAACAGAAGGGATTCCGGGGCCCTGGGAAGGCGTCTTCTTTGACCCCCATCCCTCATCACCCTCAATTGTCCTCCTGACAGCCGGATTGGAACCAAATTGGATTTAATGCATTTCACAATGTTGTTGAACAAATTTGTGGATTAAGGGAACAAATTAAATCCACATTTTCATTTGGCATCATCGAAAATGTGACATGCACACTGGAAATGGACATTCCAGGTCTTGGGGTAGACACAGCAGAACCCAAACTCTTGCTTCCCAGAACTTTCTTTCCAGGGTGATTTTCCCTGAGCCTTTTGGGATGTCTGATTCCAAACCTCACCTGAGAGTTAGGATGTGGTCCTCAGGTCAAGGCTGAGCCTCAGCAACCCTCCTTGAGCTATGGATGCATTCTGCCCCACCCAGTACTCAATTCTACCCCCCCCCCCCGCCTTTTCTCACGGGCTGTAAGCTGGTTTATGTTCCAGCCCCTGCAGTTGGACTAGCAGATATGGCACATTAGAATCAACCCAAGTGCCCTATCCTTTCTCTGAACCCTGAGTTGAGCCAATAAATATTTATATAGCTCATTGGTAATTAATTAGGTGACTTTGGCACTCCGTCCGATGGCTTGTAAATCAATGTAGATATTTCATTTTCCCCACCTCTGCTTTTTTGGCTTCCCCATAGCAAGGCAAGCTATTAGTGGGCAGGAAACATGATTTCTACTTGGCTGTATGTGTGCCCTACATGTAGTAGCATGCAATGAATCTTTATGCCCTTATAAATTTAATTGACGTATGATTACTCCACACTAAAATGCAAATTTTTTTAAGAGAGAAAGGAGCTTATCTTGGCCAGGGTGCGTAGAAGGGAGAAACTGGAGAGTGACAGCTTCTGTAAGAGGCAGGCAGGCCTAAGACCCGGCTCCTGCTTACACGTAGGAACTACTAACAATGCCCCCGTTTCCACGGCGGGAACTGCAAGTATCACTAGCACTTGACCAGATCCCCACCCCAGCACCAGGGCACAGGAAACAGCCTCTGAATGCTAGCCGCCACCTGGCCTCACAGTCTTCAGAAGTGCACACACCCGTGCCCAGCTCGGCAGAACCGAAAGAGAGTTCTGCTGGAGTATCAGCTTCTCGTCCTCCCGAGGTTTATTCGTGTGTCTGTGCGTGAGTATGCGCACCATGTGTGCGCAGGTGTCCGTGGAGGACAGGAGAGGGCGCCAGATTCCCATTGAATGGGTGTTACAAGTCTTTGAGAGCCACCTGATATAGTGCTGAGACCTGAACTCGGGCCCTTTGCAAGAACAACCAACGTTCTTAGCAGCCGAGCCACCTCTCCAGCCCCCGGATTCCCATTCTTAAAAAACAGGAACTATCTGAGGGATTGCAGTTTTCCTCACCACGTAGTTCAAAGTAATCAAAAAATAATTATAACTGGTCCCAAACAAGAAAACTCCAGACTACCTAGAGCTGGCAAAACAAAAGACTGGGAGGGACAGCAGTAGAGAGAGTTGCCCAACGTACCTATTGAGTAAAGGAGAGACTCCATCAGTTGAGACTATTTAAAAGGTTTTAATCATGTGCAATGATGACCTCATGTTCCAGATTCCTGAAACGAAGAAAAGAAATGTAGGTAATTGGGGCGTCTTGACATTTCCCCCACTGACCGCTTTCACCCCAGCAAGAACAAGCACGTCTCTTGCCTTGCTCCATGGTGCTGCGGTCAGGGCTTCAAATCTTGGCTCACTTTATGAGCAGAAGAAAACAAGTCCCGAGGCCTGAGGAGTAGCTCCATGCACCCATCTCCCTGTGCTTCTTCTTAGACTATCTGCTGCTGTTCTGTCCTGTGGCCCTGCTTAGCTCGTTGCCCACTGCACAGCGTCTGCTAAGCCCATCCCTTTCTTACCTAGAAACTGCAGCTGCTTGCTCCATGCTCTTCTTGCTTGCTACCCTCTGAAATTACCTTGCCTTTTGTTTCTTGTTAGCCTGTGATCTTGTTCCTTAGTGACTGATACACATGGCCCAATAAATACTTTTAAAAAATACATGTATTGTGTGCATGTGACTCTCTCTCTCTTCTCTGTCTCTGTCTCTCTATGTGCACACGTGTGTGTGTGTGTGTGTGTGTGTGTGTGTGTGTGTGTGTGTGTGCACGCATGTAGGCTTGAGTGGACACTGAGCATTAGGAACCTTCCTTAATTGCCTTCCACCTTCTTCACTGAGACAGAGTCCCTCAGTTGAACCCAGAGCTCTTGGACACAGCCAGTCTGCCTCACCATTTTGCTATGGGGATGCCTTGTCTTCCACTGCCTAGCACAAGGGTTACTTCAGGGGGCTACATTTTGTGTAATTTTCTTCCCCATACCCAGGAACAAAGGGCCAAGATTGAAAGAATTCACAACTATTACTGTGGCTTTTTTGGTGCTTTTAAAAATACTTTATTTCTCCTACAGTATATTCTGTTCATGGCCCCCCCAAATACCCCTCATCTCCTCACCCGTCCAACCTCGCACCTTCTTTCTTTCTTTAGAAAACAAAGAAGCGAGCAAGCAGAGAAAAAGAAACAAAACAAAGAAACACACACATGAAACAATCAGCAGCCATAAGAGATAAGCAGAAGACAAGTAAGTTATAAAAATCCCTAACTGAACTTTTACTGTGTTTGAATTTTTAAAGACTGTGCGACTTTTATAGTTTTATTATTTATTTTAATGTGAGATCTTGGGGATAGATGAGAAATGTAAGGTTGTGGCTTAATGGTGACATGTTTCGTGTGTCACATTGATAAGGGGTCAATTGTACTGGCTAGTTTTATGTTAAGTTGACACAGAATAAAAATCATCTGATGGGGAACCTCAATTAAGAAAATAAGGTGAGTCTATAGGCAAGCCTGTGGGGCATTCTCTTAATTAGTGATTGGTGGGGAGAGGGCCCAGCCTTTTATTGTATGTGGCGCCACCCCTGCGCTGATGGTCCTGGTTCTAGATAAGAAAGCAGGCTGAACGAGCCATGGCGTGCAAACAAGTAAGCAGCACCCATCCACGGCCTCTGCATCGGGTCCTGCCTCCAGGCTCCTGCCCCGTTTAAATTCCTGTCCTGACTTCCTTTGGTAATGAACTGTGCTGTAGAAATGTAAACCAAAGAAACTCTTTCCTCCCCAGTTCGCTCTCGGTCGTGGTGTTTCATCGCAGTAATAGAAACCCTAAGACGCGTGGGTAGACACGTGACTGGCATCATTTGTTCTGCTTTACCCATGGAGCACAGACTGATAGCTGATTTGTTCCTAGGGGTAGAAGGGATGGCGCTCTACACTTACCTGGGTGAGCTGGGACTATAGGGGCACATGTGCATATTAAAAACGGACCTGGGGAAAAGAGTGTCACTCCCTCATCTGGATCCCTTAAGAGGTGGACACCTAGGACTGCAATGACAAGGGCTCCCACTGGCCTGTCACCCTCCCATCTAGCATACATGTTGAGGAGGTGACAGAACTCTCAAGGCTTCAAGAACTGTCCCAGAGGCCTCAGCTCATTGTTGGTGACGCCTATTGGAATTGCCGTCTGCTTGGTTACCTGTCTGTGTGTCTGAACCTGCTGTCTGTCTGTCTCCTCGTTCACTCATTTGTCCAGACTTGTTCTTACCTTTTCACCTCTGCAGCTGGACTCAGTTCTGGAATTCTGGAACATCCTCACAGCATGACCCCACAAAGGCAGACCTCCTCCTGAAACTTCCACAGACCCTCTTGCCTTTTCTGTCTGTTTCCTATCTTTAACCTCTACAGCCTCTTTGAAGCACCTTAACTGCTTTTAGCCCTTTACAGCCACCCTGCAGTGAACAAATGCAGGTGTGTATCTATGTATTTACTATGTGATCTGTAAAATGTAATCTGAGTAATTAAGATTAGTAATTAAATGTAATATTAGTAATTAAGCTTGTAAAAAAAATATCAGTGTTAGCCTTGGCTGGAAGCCATCAAGGAAAGAAAGTGGGACTATATGGCAAACTGCTGCCTTCGAGACTTCTGGTGTGTGTGTGAATGTATGTGTGTGTGTGTGTATGCGTGTGTGTGTGTGTGTGTGTGTGTGTGTGTTAAATTTGGGCATGTGGAATGACAAACATATTCATCTCTTTCTGACACAGCACACTTGTGACAGCTCCAGAAGCTTGGTCCTCATACAGCATTGTCTCATACATGTCTGGAGCCCTTATATTGACTCGGATTTGCTGACCACCTAGGAAGTGAGATTGTCACAGCACAGCTCAGAGTCCCTGGAGGGGATTGGCCCCAGACTGTCTCTTTTATCAGTTAGCTCTTTCTAAAGTACAGGGGCCCCTCAGTGTGCACAGGGGACTGATTTCAGAATCCTTCCAGATACCAAAGCTGGAGGATGCTCAGGTCCCTCATGTAAAGCGGGCACAGTTGTACGTAATCTGAGCTTTCGGCATCTCTAGATAGCCCATCGCGCCAGCGCAAGAGAAATGGATGTGACTAGCTGTCATACTGCACTATTTAGAGAATGAGGACAGGACTGGGTCCTGAACAGTTTTTATTGATTTTCTTGAATACTTTCAATTCATGGATGAGTCTCCATGGGTACAGAAGCTGACTGTACTTGGTTCTCTCTGGTGGCCACCACAGTCTCAATCGAAAGGCAGGCTGGTATGGCATGGCACAGCCAACAAGATGGGTCAGTCACCCATCAACCATCATCTTAGAATTTCACCTGGGAGGCATGGACACAGTGTCATGGTCAGCAGGAATTGAAGGTTGTGGCGAAGGACCAGTTGCACGGGGCTGGGAGCCGTTAGAGCCTGAGGCCGAGTGCTGAAATGGGATGGCAGGAAGCCTGAGGCAGGGAGGGTTGGGACAGACGCACAGAGGAACAGAAGCTAGGGAGAGCGAACAAGCTGAGGTGAAGGTGGCCTGCAGGGGAAGGCTCCAGGAACTCCTATTGCTGGGTCCATGGGGGCCATCTTGAGTTCTTGGAGACCTTCCTGCTTTAGGCTCTCCACCTCCAGGATTGTGCTATGCTGGAGCACCTTCGTGCACATGCACGCACACAAATTTGCATACATGTACATAAGAATATATTTTATAAATACAAGTTAAATACCCTTCTCTAAATTCTGGGAGCCATATATATTTTGAGACCGGATATTTTTGAAGAGTGGAATGTTTGCATTACCTAAGCAGATGACGTAGGCATGGGGCACAAGTTAAGCTCACAACTCATTGATGATTCGTGTGCAACAAACACATACAACCTGATGGGCTTCTGTGTTTTTCATGAGGCCAGTTGTGAACTTTCTACCTGTGACAGTCAGTGCTCAAAAAGGCTGGGATTTGGGAATGTTCCAGGTTTTGGGTTTTTAGATTCAGAAAGAGTCTGATCGACAAATACAAATTATAAGCTGATATAAAATACAATATAGTAGAAAATATCTAGATTGTGTAAGGTAGAAACAAATATGAGCCTATGTTATTGCAGATATGGTCGAATTTCTTCTTAGATGGAGACTTGAGAGTAAAGTATGTGTGGTTGGGATTATGTTTGAATCCTTTAAAGTCCCTGTAGCGCACATGCTGTGGTGCAGCTGCAGCCCTGGATGGTAACATACAGCTATACACGCAAGCGGGACCAGAGAAAACACCGGGCGTGGTGGCGCACATCTTTAATCCCAGCATTTGGGAGGCAGAGGCAGGAAGATCTCTGTGAGTTCGAAGCCAGCCTGGTCTACAAAGAGAGTTCTGGGACAGCCAGGGTAACCCAGAGAATCCCTATCTTGAGAGAGAGAGAGAGAGAGAGAGAGAGAGAGAGAGAGAGAGAGAGAGAGAGAGAGAGAGAGAACACAAGACGTTAGCTCTAAGTCCCTACTGGCTACCCAAAGAGAAAACACAGAGCTTAACTTGCGAGACTTTTCATCCCTAATGGCAATTGATTAATTCCTCTGGGCATTCCCTGGATGATAGCTGTCCTCTGAGATTATTTGGTCAGACCCCTTATGATTTCCCATAGAGCTGAGTCGATTTAATAGTTGGCATCCATGTAGCAACGGTATTAAAATAGGAAAACACAGATCACAGAAAAGGCACTGTGCATAGGCCCGGATAGCAAGGCCGACACAATTTCAATTTAAAACAACTTCAGTTTCCAGGAGGTAATGGAAAAGGGGGACTCCTGGGTAAGACAAAGGCTGTTTGTTTTTCTAAATTGAACAAGTGGGGTTTTCTGAAAGTCGCCACTGCTCAGGGTTTCATCATCGTTGTCCTGTTGGTTTTGTTTCTCACACTGGATTGCCATCCTTTCCGACTTCTGGGTTTCGGTTGCCTATTCAGTAACATTGTGAGCAGGGGCACTAGCAGGACTTGTGTGTGCCATCCCCACCTCCCTAGCACCTTGACTGCTTTCAGGCGGTATGCCATGGCTTGCAGGCTTCTTCATATCAGGTGGGGGAAACTGTCTCAGCTTTTCCAGGCAGCAATGGCAAAATCCCTTAGTCTGGAAGTGCGTAAGTAGTGTCCTGGCACCGGCAGATGCAGCGTCTGCTGAGACATTGCACATACACATAGACACGGACCTGAGCACCCATGTGAGCACACACGCCAACAGTCACGCACATGTGAATACACGTGCGAATATGTATTCACGCATGAACTTACACGTGGGTATGCTTGTGCTCACCCATGAGCAAATGTGAATATGCGTGCACACACATGAACCTGCATGTGACTATGAACATGCACATACATATATACATGTATTTTTTTTTTAAAGAGAGAGAGAGTAAATTTGCCTAGTGTCTCCGGTGATTGGAAAGGGAGAGATGAGCTCACAGCCTCTGGGAGCTACCACAGGCCTGGTCTCCCACCCAGGGTCCCCTTATTCTTCCTCAGTGTTCACAGTGAGCCCTGCGGTTAGCCTCTCAGCCACTTTATTTTTTTCAAGCCTGCTTGGAGACTGGCCTCATCACCGCGTCTTCCGCTGTACCCCAGGGCCCGAGCACCTGCCCTTCACACGTGACCTTTGTGGGCGGAGCAGAGATCCCCTGGGCAAGGCTCTCCCAGAAGCGCATCCAGCCAGAATTCCAGGGCTCGCACCAGCTGTTCCAGCTCTCTCACTTCTTTCTCTAGTTTCTCCAAAAATCCGTGCAAGTTTATCTCCAGCCACTTCCTGAGCGTCCTTGCGGGCTCTTCAGCGGGCTCCTTTGTCTGATATTCAAAGACCTGAAAGGCAGACAGCGAATGTGTACCCGAGGACTTTTCAGGAGGGCTTTGGGTTTGAGAAAGTTCCCTGGGCCTTGCATATGCTGTTCGTCCTGCCTGGGCTACCCACCCCTGCCTTCCCCACCCGACCGGTTCCTGTCAGTCCTTTCCTAACTAGCTAGCTGAGGACACCTCCTCCGGGAAGCCTTCCTGGGCCCGTTACTGTTACCTGGGCTGCCACAGGAGTCTGAGGGTAGCTGCAGTCCCTGAACTGTCCTGACATTTCCCAGCTGCTTCCTGAAACAGGCGTGGGTATTAGCAAGCACAGTACTAATAAGGGCAGGTGGTCTCTGCACTTACGAGCGCAGGGGGAAGCAGGAACAGGCAGGGTGTGGGGGCGCCTCCCTGGCATCCCTCCTCAGGACCTCCCCCTGACTCTGTGGACTTGTCTTCTCCTCCCTTACATTCCAGAATGCTTACCTGATATTCCTGTGCCCAGGTACAGCACCAGGAAGAGCAGTGCTAACAGCGTCTGGGATGAGAAGAGGAGGGAGGGGACGGGGAGACCAGACACTTAAACATAGTCACTTCCTTAGAAGCCTTGTCTATGAGTTGAGTCACTTGGGGGTTAGAGCTTTAATGTATGACTTTTGGGAGACAAAGTTCTGTTCTCAAAGGACAACAGTGACATTACTGTACTTGCTATGAGAATGAAGAGAGAATTGGGGGGTGGGGCTATAGGAAGGGATGATGGAGTCTACCTGGTGGGCTCCACCTGTGAGGGTGGGGCTATAGGAAGGGATGATGGAGTCTACCTGGTGGGCTCCACCTGTGGGGGTGGGGCTATAGGAAGGGATGATGGAATCCCACTGGTGGGCTCCATATATGGGGGTGGGGCTATGGGAACAGATGATGGAGCCCCACTGGTGGGCTCCACCTGTGGGGGGTGGGGCTATGGGAACGGATGATGGAGCCCCACTGGTGGGCTCTACCTGTGGGGGGTGGGGCTATGGGACCGGATGATGGAGTCCCACTGGTGGCCTCCACCTGTGGGGGTGGGGCTATGGGAAGGGATGATGGAGTCTCACTGGTGGGCTCCACCTGTGGGGGGTGGGGCTATGGGAACGGATGATGGAGACCCACTGGTGGGCTCCACCTGTGGGGGGTGGGGCTATGGGAACGGATGATGGAGTCTCACTGGTGGGCTCCACCTGTGGGGGTGGGGCTATGGGAAGGGATGGTGGAGTCTCACTGGTGGGCTCCACCTGTGGGGGTGGGGCTATGGGAACGGATGATGGAGTCCCACTGGTGGGCTCCACCTGTGGGGGGTGGGGCTATGGGAACGGATGATGGAGTCTCACTGGTGGGCTCCACCTGTGGGGGTGGGGCTATGGGAACGGATGATGGAGTCTCACTGGTGGGCTCCACATATGGGGGTGGGGTTGCATGCAGAGCAGTTGGCGTGAGGTAGGGAGGGACAGGGGAAACAGCATGCACCTGCCTCACCTGCTTCCTGTCATCAGAGTGGCTGCCCCTTCTCTGTTCAGTTAGCTCAGCTGCTGCCCGGGTCCTGCCACCCGTCTTCTGGATGGCCATGTCTCTTGCTCAGGGTTAGAGGATTGGGTGGATCAAAGAACTTTCAGTGGACAGGCAGGTAGGTGAATCCCCTCCCTATTCTGTGTCATCAGGCAAGCATGAGTTCTGATGTCACAGAGGGCAGAAGGCAGCAAAGTCCACCACTCTCTTACCAGTGCCTCTCATGTTATATGCACGCGCACACAGGCACACACAGATGCACACACACACACACACACACACACACACACACACATGCACACAGGCACACACACACACACAGTAAACACACATGTACACACATAGATGCACATATACTTAGAGAGTGTTAGGAAAAGATGCTGTGAATACTATATTTTCAGATGGAGTTTTTCTCTTTTTATGTGGATTTGTAATTATTATTGTAATTATTGTAAGTTATTATTAAAATGTGAACCTTTAGATAGGAAAAAAACAATAAAAGTCATTTTGAAAACAAACTGAAAAATTTATGGAGATCATAATAGGTTCCCACCGAAGTGGAAGCAGTAAAGTAGCAGCGCAGAAAACAGGTCTGTCCCTGTCCCAGTTCCTACCCACGGCATTGTCCTGTGTTATTGCAGTCTTCTCCAGCTTCCCAGTTTCATTTGTACTTGTGTGTGTGTCTATATTTGTGTTTAATTTTGGTTTTTCTGGTTTTTTTTTTCAAGACTGTCTTTCTGTGTAGCCTTGGCTGTCCTGGAATTGCATTGTAGACCAGGCTGGCCTCAAACTCACAGGGATCCACCTGCCCTCTGCCTCCTGAGTGCTGGGATTAAAAGCATGCGCCACCACTACCTGGCTTGGGTTTAATTTTTAACACTGATGTCATATCTGTCAGTTTGGTACCTTCCGAGATACAGAATTCCAAAAGCCCTTGAGCACCAACGATGCACGAGACCTTTGTATAAAATGCCACAGCACAAGCGTGTAGCCGACACACAACCTCTCGTGTCTGCGGCATCACCTCCAGATTGTCGGCAATCCTTAATGCCACATTAACATGGTGTGGATGGCTGTTAGGCGGGAGGATGTGAGGAGAACGTGTCCATGCTTGGCACACGCGCTATGCCTTCTGGGTACTCTTATTTATGCGTGGTGTTGACCCACAGTTAGACGTGATCTAGTGTGACTCCTGGAGTTCCATCCAGACTCTTGTCTCCATCCTTTGTTGTGGTTTCCTCTGCTGTCATAAAGCACCTTGGCCAAACACTTCTTGGGGAGGAAAGGGTTTACTTGAGTGTATACTTCATATTCCATCATCTAGAGCAGGAAGTCAGGGCGAGAACGCGAGGCAGGAACCTGGAAGCAGGGGCCATGGGGGAACGTTGCTTTGCCTGCTTTGTGACAGCACACAAGATCACCAGCCTGTCGGGGGTGACACCGCCCATGGTGAGCTGGGCCCCCTCACATCAGCCAGGAAGACACCCCAAAGGCTTGTCCGCAGGCCAACCTAGCGGGAGCATAATTGAGCTTCCAAAAATGACTCTAGCTTAGGTCAAGTGGACACAAAACCAACTACGACATCCTTCTTTTTGCTGAATAATATTTCATGTTACATAGCTGTGTCCATCTTATTTGTCTGTCTACCACGTGCATGCATGCACGTGTGTGTGTGTGTGTGTGTGTTGCTTTCTGTCTAGCAACTCAGCCCCCAAAGGACATATTCCACACATACTATAAGCAAGGCTTTTCAGTTTAGAATTTTTAAGCACGAAGGCTTTTTTTTTTAATGTTAACTTTTCATTTCTCAGGGATAAATGCCTTAGTGTGCAATTGCTAGGCAGTATAGTAATTGCATGATTGTTAACTAATATTTACTTTGTGCATAGGTGTGTGTGGCTGAGTGTTTATGTCTGCACTGCCTGGCTTCCCTGGGGGCCTGTGGAGGGGAGAAGAGGCTCAGAGCCTCTGGAACTGGGCTTACAGGCGGTTGTGAGCTAGCTGCCTTGGGGATGCTGTGAGTCAAACCTGCATTCCGCTGCAAGATCAGTAAGCACTCCTGTCTGCTGAGCCACCTCTGCAGCCCCTGCATGATGGCTTTAGAAGGAGCATAGGAGTGTCTTTCAGGATGATGGGCATTGTCCAGCAAAGCACGTGCGGCTCTGTTTCTCCATATTCTCACCAATAGTCAGTGTTCCCATTATTTTAAACTCTAGATCTCCTAAAGGCATTATCTTGTTGTCTGGAAGTGCATTTCCTAGTAGATAACGTCTTGCACATCTTCCATCTTGCACATCTCCCATGTGCTTATCTGCCACCCGTGAGCACTTGTTAGTGAAATAGCTGTTCCTGTCCTTGGCCTATTTTCTAATTAGACTGAGTTTTCTGTGGTTGAGTGTTATAAGTTCTTTGTATATCCTGCAACAAATCCTTTTCTTGGTAGACGATCTACTAGGATATCTTTCAGGTCTATAGACCATTAAAAATTCTCTTAATATGAACTTTTACAGACAAGAAGTTTGAACTTTTAGTGTGGTTCAAATTCATCATTATTATTATTTTTCTTTTCAGAATTGTGCTTTTTCTCTTCTTCTTTTTCATTTCAAATTGTGGGCTGGAGCGATGGCTCAGCAGTTAAGAGCACTGGCTGCTCTTTCAGAGGACCTGGGCTCTGCCTAGCACCGATACAATGGCTGACAACCCTGTGTAACTCCAGCTCCGGGTGATGCAGCACCCTCTTCTGGCCTTTGTAGACCCTGCGTACACACAGTGCACAGATATACACGCAGACAAAACACCCACGTAAACTATAAACTAGAAAAAGAAATGTGTTTATATAGTGCACATGTGTGCACACATCTATGTATTGTGGATGTCCTGTGGCTCCAGCAGCATTTGCTAACCGTTTGTTGAGAGCCAGTTGAGCATAGTGGTGAGGCCTAAAAATTGTTGCATCAGTCTGTGCGTTGAGCTCTGCAGCAAACCACACTGCCTCGATCACCATAGCTGTACTGCAGGCCTGATATCAACCACTATGCTGTCTCTCACTTCGTTCTTCCTTGGCAAGATGGTCGGTTCTTCTAGGGTCTGCTCTTTCCACATACACTTTAGAGTAAGCGTGTCTGTCCACAGAAAGTTTTGGTGGCTGGGATTGACTCAATCCTACTGATCTGGGAGCTCTGACATCTTTACTAGGCTGTGCCAGTCCATGAACATGGTGTGCTTTTCTGTTTGTTTAGACTTTTCTCTGTTTGTAATTAGTGTCTTACAATTTTAAGCATATATGTCTCATAGGCATTTTGTTAAATGCATATTTCATTTTCTTTGGACTTCTCTTCACATATTCCAAATATGTGAAGAAATTTCCCATATTTTTATGAGCTTCTCAAACTATACACAGCTTCTAATTAATACACAATACTTATTGACACCTGCTGTCTCCTAGACATTGCACTTGATTGCTATAGCTTTAGGTTATAATTCTGTGGGTATTTGAGTACTGGATTGTTTTACCAGCCATTGTATTTCTAATGTTCACTGTGTGACTTGTTATGTGGTAAACATTGGGTAAAAATATGCATGACCAGCATCAAACTGTGGGCTCCTAGATGCCATGGGCAGTGTGTGGTGAACACATTTTTATCTTTTCAGTTCTTGATTCATGAATTAGTTGAATGAGTAGAGCAGCTTAGGTATTGTTTTTATTTTAACAGTGAGAAGGAGGAGGCCCCAGCAAGGCTAAGGAAGGACACTAGCAACTGTGGTCATTATGTACTGAGTGCCTACTGTGTGCCAGACACACACTAAGTGCTTTACCTCCTTGCATCTTCACCAATACCTTACAAGGGCAGAAGGGCTGGCCTACTGGGGACATACTCTAGAAGGTTCAGCATCTCACACCTTTCCTGGTATAGGTCTCTTTAACTCAAAACCTTCTAGTTTACTTCAAGGAGTTTGTGTAATTTCAGCCCAAAGAGACCTGCCCTTCAGGTCATCTCTTGTTTACTGTGTGGATTTCCGCTTGCATTCTGAGCCGTCAGTCATGGCACATGACCTCTTTCCCCTCTGGTCCCACACCCATTGCAGCTGGCTCCTCGGGTAAGTTCTGTGAATTCCACCACTGCTTCCCTGTCTTCTCCTGGGTACCACTAGCATCACATGAAACTAAGGTATTTCAAGAACTGTTCCGTGCTGCACCCTATTCAAACTGCTTCACACACACCGACTTGCCATATATTGGCTCCGTGTGGTGAACAGCATCGTCATTTTTCAGGAGACCGAAGCTTAGAACAAGGAGGCCAAGTCGTCCAGTTGCACAGCCGACTAGAAACAGGGCTGTGATCTGAAATCTGATCAAGGCCAGGTCTGTAAAGGGGGGGGGGTGTGTGTCTGATTACAACACACTGCCTGCTTTGGTGCCATCAGATGCTGCCTGGCCCACAGGAAAACTCAAGCCAGTGGATGAAAAAGAGACTTGCCCAAGCCAGTTAGAGGACCTAATTCAAGGCTCTTGCTTCCCACCTGGAGGTAGGCTTTAAAGGGGCAGTTTTCATCATGTCTATGACTGTCACAGTTACTGTTCTGTTGCTGTGAAGGCACACAGAGACCAAGGCTGCTTAGAAGGAGAAAGTATTTACTTGGGGGCTCATAGTTCCTGAGGTTTGAATCCATGGCCATCATGGTGGGGAGCATGGCAACAGGCAGGAAGACATGGTGCTGGAGCAGTAGCTGAGAGCTTACAGATGATCCACAGGTGGACACACACACACACACACACACACACACACACACACATGCACAGAGAGAGAGAGAGAGAGAGAGAGAGAGAGAGGAGAGAGGAGGGGAGGGAGGGAGGGAGAGAGAGAGAGAGAGAGAGAGAGAGAGAGAGAAAGAGAGAGAGAGAGAGACAGAGACAGAGACAGAGACAGAGACAGAGAGACACAGAGATAGAGGGACACAGAGAAAGTCAAACAGAGACAGAGATAGAGAAAGACTCACACACAGAGTTAGACAGACACAGAGACACAGAAATAGAGAAAGAGAGATACACAGAAACACACACACACACACACACACACACACACACACACACACACACAGAGAGAGAGAGAGAGAGAGAGAGAGAGAGAACTGGGAACGAAACATCAAAGCTTGAAGTCATGTGACACATCTCTTCCAACCAAGGCCACACCTCTTAATCCGTCCCAAAGGATCCATCAGCTGGGGGCCCAGCACTCAAATAGACAAGCCTATGGGGGCCATTCTTATTCAAGGCACCACAGTGACTGTCCACATGTCTGCGCAGCTGCTGTCCCCTTGGGCTTTATCTTTTAAACACTTCCAATGTCAAGTGCGGATACAGAGAGGTTGTCTTCTGAGCTCACTGTAGCCCACTGAACGTAAGGGGCTGCAGCCACAGAGTCAAGAACCCACCAGACACATGTTGGGCAGAGAAACAGCCCAAGGATCATAGTAGCAAGTGCTTGGAATATATGTATGTTGTGAGGTTTCGAGTCGTTTGTTTAGTTTACCAGTTTCAAAGCTCGTTTCAGACTCTGTGTCAGTTATTAGCCACCTTAGGCTGAACTGATACAATTTACTGTAACAGCTTAGCTTTGAGGGTCATGGCGACTTGGCATTAGCACAGGGAAGAGCATGCCCACTTTGCCCAGCACCTGGCTCGGAAGAAGGCCAGGGATTAGGCCGAGGAGGAGGAGCACAAGGGGAGGGTGAATAGGGATCCAGTGACCTCCTAAGTGACTAAGTCAGGGATGAACAGGAGGAAGAGGACGAGCGGGGGAACCTGTGTGTGCATACAGAGGGCCAAGCAAATAACTTGTCTTGAAAACTACACACCAGCGAGGAAGGAATCCGCTCCACATCCAACAAGTGGAACCAAAGCAGGACTGCGGGGTTTGAGTCCCGTCTCCCAAACACACCTGCGTCCGTTCCTGCTGCCACTGTAACAGGACACTTGGAAAAGTGACCTTACATCTCTGAGCCTGGATGGGAAGCCGATGCCACATAGGTCTTTTGAGGTCACTGGGAGGCCTGGGTGGGATGAGCTCTTTTCCTTCTCCTCCTGCTCATCCCGTCTCCTCCTATCTCTTGCCGTTCCCTCATTTCTCCAAATAGTGTTGTTGTCTCTCCTGGGCAATTCGGCTCTCTAAGTAGGGCTCCAAAGGCCTTGGCATGAGAAGCTATGCAGAAAGCTGATAGGGCAGTGCAAAAGCCTGGGTAAAGGGTGAATGGGATTAGTGGAACAGAAAGGGCATGGCTTCCTAGAGGAAGCTTCTGGAAGCCAGTGGCTTCTGACTAGCCGAAGGGAGAAAGAAGGAAATCTGGGGAGAAATAAGTGTTCTTGGCAGCGACCTCAGAAATGGAGCCTGAAGATAGGACCGTGTCCTAGCCTGGGCCTGGTGCCTTGCTGGGGTCTATGGAAGAAGACTGGTGTTGGCGACAAAGGCTGTGAGCCTTGCCATCAGATGCACGGGGCTGTGAACTGATACACAGGATGACGACACAAGGGTACAGAAGAGCAGAGCAGGGACCGAGGCAGGTCAATAGTGCACAAGTCTAGTGTGCAAGCCAGTTGTAGCCCTGAGAACGAGGAGCCAGTGCCCTCAGATCTCCAGACTATGTTCAAGAAGGCGGCTAGAAATCCCATCTCGCCTGTGAAATCAACTGACTGACGCAGGTTGGCGGCAAACTCTGACGTCAGAAGGAAACACTGCACGCAGACTAAATGCGGACAGTGCCTGTGGACTCTTCTTGCTTGCCCCGTCTCCTGTGACAGGTACTGTGCTGGCTTGTCCCAAATCTTCATAGCAGCCCTGCCTCACGGAGTTACTCAGGATGGTGAGCCATAGCCACCCCCTTTGTTACAGGAAACCAGAAAAAGTCCAGTCATAAGGGATGCCCAAAGAGTTTCTGGGCCTGATGGGAGGCTGAGAACTCAGGAGGGATGGTGGCTTCCAGGGCACGGTTCTTTTTTTTTTTTTTTTTTTTTTTTTTGCCATAGTCTGGACCCGGAACTGTGTACGAGGCAAGCTTCTGCTCTGGGTGAGTGGATCCCACCAGCCTGGAGGAATTCTAACTCTCATGGTGCCTGTGTTCTACGGGCTCTGTCTCACATTCTCACACCTAGATGGTCTACAACAACAGAGAATAATCTCCGTCCAGCTCTGGATGCCACAAGTCCTAAGTCATCACTGCTGGGTTTGAAGTAATGTCTTCGCTAGGAATTCCATTGCTGGGATGAAACATCACGGTCATCCAAGCAACTTGGAGAGGAGAGTGTTTGTTTCTGTCTGTAATTCCACGTCACAGTCGGTGACAGGGCAGGGGCTCGGGCAGGACCCTGGAGACAGGAACCGATGGGGAGGCCGTGGAGGGACACTGCCTACTGGCTTGTTCCTCGTGGCTTGCTCAGCCAGCTTTCTCATAGCACCCAAGACCACCAGCCCAGGAATGTCATCACTCAAAATGGTCTGGGCCTGGATGCGTCAATCACTAATTGAGAAAATGCTCTGCAGACTAGCCTGCAGGCAAATCTCAGGGGGTTATTTTCTCAATTGAGGTTCCCTCTTCCCAAATGACTCTAGCTTGCAACAAATTGACATAAATCCAGCCAACACAACTATGAAGCCGTCAGCTTGACTGCATCTCCCAAAAGGTCCTGGGAGAGGGAGGACCCGTTCCTTGCCTCTTTGGGCTACTGGAGGACGTCTTTATTTCTAGACTTCAGGCCACATCGCTCTCACTTCTGCCTTTGTGTTCACATCACCCTTTTCTTCGGTGTGTGAGGTCTTCCTGCAGTTCTTTCGTAAGGAAACATGCGATTGTCCTGGGGCCCACTGGAGAATGCATGATACTTTTCTTAATTGCAAAATTCTTAATTTAAAGACACTTGCGTTCTTACTTTGCAGTACAGGTTCTAGGGAACAGGATGTGGAAACCTTCGGGAGAACTTTCCCCAGCCTGCCATTGTGTTTTGGGAACAGACCTCTGAGACTCAAATTTCTGAACAGTGAGAGCCTCTAGGTTACGGTTTCTGTGGGTCACAACCTGTGGTCACAATCCCTTTGGCAAACCTCTCGCTCCAAAAATACTTACATTACAATTCATAAGAGTAGCAAAATTATAGTTAAGAAGTAGCAATGACATAATTTTATGGTTGGGACGGTCACCAACTTGAGGAACTGTCTTAAAGGGTCTCAGCATTAGGAAGGTTGAGAACCATTGCCCTAGGTTGACCTTTGCCCCAGGCCTGACACCCAACAGCAGGTGGTGGAGAGGATGCCAGGGCCACTCTAGCTCCTGTAGTAGAAGGCAGGGATGTGCTACCCTTCAAGGCTTCCTGGGTGGGATGTCAAAGGTAAGGGCATTTGGGAGGGTGACCATCCCATGCTTGCTTCCTTCATTCAGCTGCACCAGAGAGGACCAGCAGGGAGACAAGGTGTCTAAGCTGTCAGCACTGTTTTCCTTTCCTGGCACTTAGTAGGCTGTTTTCCCTTTCCTGGCACTTAGTAGGCACTCACTGCCTGCTAGCTACTTGCTCCTGCCAGGTCCGTCTTCTCTCCCCTCCTGTGAATGAACGCAGCAAGTGGATTCTCAATGCCAGAGAAGCCGAGGGGACAAATGTATATGTTTACACACAGCTCTGGCATATGCTGCCTGCCAAGGACACAGGCCACACCAAAAAAAAAAAAATCCTACTGCATGCTCCATTAATCAAAAGGCCAAGAGAACTCAAGAGCGGACCAAAAAGGAAAGAAAACGTAGGATTAATTTATGAGGCGTTCCGCTGCCTGGATGGCTCATTGCACCCCCGCTCTGGCAATGCTGCTCTGCAGTGTTGCTTCTAGACTTACTGTACTTCACCATCCAGGGGCTCTTTTGTAACAAGCCAAATATGCCTGTGTTATTGTTCTAGGCCCCTCCCGTTGGTCATTGGGCTAATTTATTTCAGTCGGAATTTCAGGACCAGACACAACTCTTATTACTCACTGCTTCAGAGAGGGAATAAAAAAGCAATTGATATTTGGAAAAATGAAAAATATGTCCAGAACACTTTGGGTCCTGAGGCCAAGAAGGAAAAGGGAGGAGGTGGGGGGGGGGAGAGGGTTGGGTGGAGGGGAAAGCTGGAGGGAAAATTCAGGCGGGCTCACCTCGTCACGCACTCTGTCGTGGCCTGTCTCGGAGACAGAGAGTCTAGATGTCTACAGACAAATGAATCAACGACAGAGTGCTGAGAATTCCCGACACCTGAGTCCTGCTGCACATGACTTCAGCAGCCACCTGTGGGGGGTAGGAGTGGAAAATACTGCCATTAGTTGGAGGGCGAGAGAGAAACCTCAGTGGGGCTGTTGACTTCCAAAGGCCGTTCGCTCCCCGCTCTGAGATGCCTTGTAGAAAATTAGTGTAGGAAGGGGGCTTGAGGCACGACAGTTGAGATGCTTGCTGCTAGGTGTGACATGATGCCAGGTAGTGGGCGGGGAGGAGGGCTTCTCCTGGGTGGAGACGTGATGAAGTGGTGCCCCTGGATAGTATAAGCATTCTTCCAGAGACTGGAGGGAAGGACAAATGTCTATTTTGCCATGATACATCTTTTGCCAGGAGTCAGTGTGAAATCCATGGCTTTGCTGTTCCTGGGAACCCGGGCTGAGCACCTAGTCTTTGGCAGCCAGAGCGGCTTCTGCAGACAAGCAAAGGAAAGGAGTAGGCTCTGGGTTGGCAACAGAACTGTCCGGAGAGGCAGTGTGCAAAGAGGAAGGGATGTGTGTACATGCCCTGGGCTTTCTGGGATGGTGTGTGGAGATGGACCTTGGCTGCCCAGCTAGGCAGCATTGAAAGAAACCCCACCCTTCTCCACTGTGAGAGCCTGGGCCACAGCCTGTATTTTATGGGCTCTCAGTTTCCCCATTTATTTTGTGAGAACAATGTGCTTGCTGGTTTTTGTAAACTTATAAAAACCTAGGTTTATCTGGGAAGAGGGAATCTTAGTGGAGAAAATGTCTCTGTAAGATTGGCCTATAGATAAGTCAGTTGGTATTTTCTTGAGGGCCTGGACCATCATGGGTAGTACCACTTCTAGACAGATGATTCTGGGGTCTATAAGAAAGCAAACTGAGCAAGCCACGAAGAGAAAGCCAGGAAGCAGCATTCCTCTGTGTCCTCTGCTTGAGTTTCTCCCCTGACTTCCTTTCACGATGAACCAACCGTGAGTTGTAAGATGCAATAAACCACCTCCTCTCCAACTTGCTTTTGCTCATAGTGTTTATCAGAGCATAAGAAAGCAAAGTAAGATGGAAATTGGTTCCAGGAGTGGGGTACTGCTATGACAGATCTGACTGTGCTGTTTTGGAGAAGATGACGGGAGGTCTTTGGAACTTTGGGGTAGAAAAACCATTGGGTGTTCTGAGTTTGAGGAGCTACTGTGGGAACTCAGGAAGTAACTTCGAGAGTGGTGTAGATGGTGGAGGCCTGGCCTGTGAGGTTTCAAAGGGAAATTTGAGAATCCCTTACAAGATGCTATCAGGGCCATTGAATATTTTTGAGTTAAGAATTCATGGTTCTGGTTAGCCAGGGCTGAAGAATTAGCTGTGATTAGGAAGAGAGAAGTTCAGTTGCAGGGTGTGGTGGTGCACAGCTTTATTCCAGACCCTTGGCAGTGTTTGGCAGGCAGGGCTCTGAGTTTGAGTCCAGCCTGATCTACAGTCTACAGATAGGGCTACACAAAGAAACCTTGCCTTGGAAAACGAGAGAGAGAGAGAGAGAGAGAGAGAGAGAGAGAGAGAGAGAGAGAGAGATCTTTAAAGCAAATTTGTCTGCAAGGTGTTCCTTAGAGTCAGCAGACAGAAGCCATGTTCCATTGGCAGCCAAGGTTATATACCTGGTGCTGCTACTGAGCTTGGCAATAGATAAGAATTATAAAAAAAAAAAAAAGAATTATCTAGATGCAACTGGTGTTAAAGGAATGGAGTGGTTGTGGAGAGCAGCTGAGGCCTGGCACTCTGAGGGGCCAGGAGGAGCCACTGGTGGAAGTGCAGCCTCAGTGGCAGTAGAAGCCTCAGGATTGTCGGGGTCATAGAGAGAAGTTGAGGCTTGGCCCTGTGTGGTAGGGTCAGAGTCCCTGAAGCAAGCCCAGGAAAGGCTGTTGATGAAGGCACAACCCAACTGCAGTAAAGACCTCAGCGTATTGGAGAGAAGAGATGACCATCAGGGACAATGACAATAGCAGCTGTCATCAAGTATAGCTAGCCTGAGCCTAGGAGGCAAGCTGTGCGTGCTGCAGAAGGAGGTGCCGGAGAAGTGGAGCCGCCAAAGCCTGCTGAAGCCCAGAAACCATGCTTATGGCATTGTAGCAATAGAAACAAAACTACATTAAAACCCCCGCCTTCTAAGATGTCATGAGGACCAAAAGCTTCCTGTAAAAAATGCTACCCATAGTGGCAGTGATATCTGTCCCTATACTGTTGCACTTTTTTTTTTTATTCTGGGGTCTTGTAGAATCATGCCAGCAACTCAGGAAGGCAGAAAACATGACTTTTCCACAATATAAGAAACTGCGTTCATAATCAAGACCCCGGGAGACAAGGGTAGAAGATCTACTGCTTTTCACCACGATGTAGGTCTTCAAGATCCATGCTGAGGGTGTGAAGGGAGCAGAAAGCCTGCCTCCCTGAGAAGTCTGACCTGCTCCTCTTCCGGGGGGTCACATCTTCCGCCAAGCATATGCTGACGTTGTAACCAGAACATGCTGAAGTCCATGGTCCTCCAATCAAGAGGGGACAGGAAATCCAAGGAGGAACATGTGACACCGAAGTGTAAGGGAAGGGGGCTGGGGCTCAGTCCTGGCAGTGGCCTATGAAGCTGTGTGGTTTCCACAGTGTCTGCCAGTCACTGGCTCCCTCTGAACTCTCACGTGTGTGGCTGTGGTCGGGGGAAGCTGGACTGGAGGCCATAGGCCATAGAAGATGAACCTGCAGACCCTGTGCAGGTGCTAAGAGTGTTCGGCCTTCCTGGAAGGTGGGAGAAAACCTCTCTCTCTCTCTCTCTCTCTCTCTCTCTCTCCCTCTCTCAAGTAACCGTGGCCGAGGATGAGTGTCTGGCTTGGCCATCAGCCCCTTTTAGGTTGAACCGACTTCAATACGAGATCGAAACATCCACGTCTGACACATTTCTGAACTCATTCAGCTACTCCACCTCTGCCCCACTAAGTCGCTGCTCATGTCTACTTCCTCACAGGCTCTGAGGCCGTCAGCGGGTCTCCCAAGAAGGTCTGCGTCTGTGCTGACCCCAGACGGCAGGTCAAGGCCAAGTTCATAAAAAGAACGGTGGGTGTGTCAGCCGCTTGAAAAGACCTCAAGCCAGGTTGTTTCCTTTCAAGCCACATTGGGTTTCTGGCAGCTGGAGACAGAAGGATCAGGGACACAATAGCTGTATGTCAGAAGGATTTTTTTTTTTTTTTACAAGGAACACCACGAAACTCTTTGCTGTGGTCAGGACACTCCCCAGGCTTTGTAGACCGAGCCTTAGAACCAATTCAAAGGCACCTTTGAAGGGACTGAAGAGCAGGGTGGGGCCGGAGAAGGATGGCTAAATCCAGAAGAGGCTTCAAGAGGTTTGAGACTCGAGTCCTAGGGCCCCCTCAGCCACCCATGAATCATAGGAGGGGAAATGTATGTTTGTGGGGGGGGGGGCGAGGGGGAGGAGGAACCTGGGGCCCCATTTTTTTTTCACTGATTCTCTAGGCAGCCTTGGGTTGGCGTTCCTACAGCTCTGCTTCCTAGGTGATAGCAATGTGTCTGTCTGTGTCACAAGGCAAGCATATCAAGGTGGGGTTCACCTTGAGTGGGAGGGGCCCGGAAAGTGGAGAGTGGCAGAGCTGTTCAGTTGTCAGTGCTAACCGTTGTCATGGCAGTTAAGATGGTTAGGACAGAGAAGGGATATGGCCAGGCTCTGGATCGTACCAGATCGAATGACCTTGACCCCACTCAATCCCCACAACTGTCATCTAGATAGATACCAGGTTTTTTTTTTCCTCTTTTCCTTCCGCTTGGTACATGAGGGATCAGATGCAAACTCCATAGCTTCGAAGACTGCTGATAGTGCCCTGTGTGTAAACACATGCAGGCTACTTACCATGTGAGGCCTGCTGGAGCCCCGTCCTCCTTGGTCAACCACAAGCATCTTCTCTCTCATGGGGCTGCAGAACGTGTGACCTTTACAATACCAGCAGCCTCCCCACACCTTGGCTTGGACCTGGATTCTCATGTGACCCCCTTGCCCTGGGTGTCAGGCTTTGTTTGGGTGGGGACCTGGGTGCTCTTGCTGGCCACTAGGTACTGACATCTACCTGCCTGGCCTTGACAGCCCCTGGCTGCCATTCCTACCCCCTGTTTTCTATCTAAGTCTAGTCCCCCATGGCCTTGGATTATCAGCAGACCCTTTCTATGTATTTTTTTTTTAAAATGAGCCCTAGGAGGATCTCAGTACCTCTATAGGAGAAATGTCTTCTACCTCTTTAGAGCCTGCCCTGTCTGGAGTTGGGTGGGCCCCCATGGCTTGGACCTGTTGTCTGTTGATTTAGTCAGTGGACACAAGCCACCCCAGACAGAAGGCGGACAGAATTCAGTGATCTCAGAGGAAGGTGGATCTGTTGTCTAAGGATCTGTTTCTAGTCCTTGTCTAACGCCATATGCTGTGGGTCTAAACCATGATTATTAACCTGTGCATTAGGCATGGTGGAGGGATAGGCCCATTTTCAGGTGAGGAAGGCTGGATTTAGATGCGATGACCCTCCCCCCCCCCCCCAACCTCTGCAGGTCAGAACTGACTTGCTGATATCAAAGCCAGGATTTGAACCCAGGTCTGTCGGTTCCCACGTCTGACTCTTTCCATACACGCCCTGGGCCAGCTCTCCATGCCAGGCCGCTCTCTGCCAAAGCGAAGACCTTTGCGATGTTTTGTGTCCTTGAAGGCAAACCAAAAGAATTCCCTTCTCGCTGCCGGCATTCCAAGTATTGGTTTATGGGTTTTGGTGAGAGCGTAGCCAGGGGCCTATCGCCCTTAGTGAAAAAGATACTTTTCCAATCAAAGAGTCAAACGCGAACTTGGCTTCTTAGAAAACCACTCGTCTGGAATGCCTGCCAGCCACCAGCCGCTCCTACGGTTCAGACTGTTAAAGCTGTCTCAGACATATGGAGAGACCTTTAGGGTGGAGGGTGGAAAGGCACAGGCCTGCCTGTGAAAGTATATAGATGGCCAGCTCCTTGGGACCCTGTGGCTGGCCAGAGGCAAGCCGGCCCTTTTGTGGCATTCTTGGAGTCTCGCTGCCTCGCTGAACCCCAAATAGGCTTTTATTTTGTGAGACTTCTCTTTCATGAAACAAAAACAGCAATTAAAGAGAAAACCCTTCTCTAAACAAGTGTCTATAGCCCTCGTTTGCTTAACTGTTTCCAACCTTAGGAAAAACTGGCCTTCTGAAGGAAGATTTGGGAAGTGTTTTCTTTCAGTTTCATTCAAAATAGTTACATTGCCCTTTCCACACTTTCTGGAATTCTCGTTTCCAGTGGTCCCCACCATATCCTGGAGACTCACGGGGCAGGTGTTTTCGGGATCTCCGGCCACCCTTGTGGGGATATGCAGATGACTGTTTGCCATCGTGATCGAAACCTTCACCCCAAATCAATATGGGGCTGGAGACTGTAGATGGTCCTGGCTGGCGTTTGCATTGCAGATTTTGGTTACTATCATCCAAGGAGCAGCTGCCAGCTGGCGAGGGACTGGCTAATCCAATCCGAATGGTCAGCCGAGCTTGGTGAGCAGACGTAACCCATGGTTCCCAAAGGTTTTCCTGAACCCTTCCTGAGTTTTGATCTGAGGTTTGTACAAATAGAAGTTATGTGCGGGGTGGAGGCCAGCCAAGAAGTCTCTGAGAAACCTCCATCTTACACATTTGGTTTGAGACAGCCAGACATAAATCTTTGAGGATATCCGTCTTCCTAGCAAAGCGGCTGGGTTTTATGATTACTACACCCTGGTTAGACTGGAATGCAGAAAATACTTTCTGGAGTCCAAGGAAAAGGGCTAATATTCCCTGAATAGCAAATGCAGTCTGTCAAGCAGAAAGGAACGCCTGTTTCCAAAAGTCAGTGGCTATATGCTATCAAGGGAGGAAAGTGTGTGTGTATATGTGTATCCACAAGTGTGCATATATATATATATGCTTGTGTACATGTGTGTACTTTTATATGTGTACAAGGGTGGGTTATGTATGTATATATATGTATGTGTGTATGCCTGTATGTATAAATGTGCACATATGTGAACGTACACACACAAATATGTGCATGTGAGTGTGTGTGTGTGTGTGTGTGTGTGTGTGTGTATGCATGTCGTGAGTAGGGACAATCAGCTTTAGTTTTTCTGCCTCTGTAGTAGTAAGTTAATTTAGCCATCTCTGTGGTAAAATGAGACAAATCCACATTGCCAACCCATTCTCTGGGCCCTTTAAAAAGCCATCAATTGCAATGACAGACTTCACCCTGCACATTCAGTGTTAAAGCACCATGCTCATTTCCTTGCGCCCAGAGCCTTCCCAAGTCCTCGCTGCACGCCTGACACTGACTGGCCTGGCTTCGTCACTTACTCAGTTTTTGAGACAGGGTCTCCTGTGGCCCACACCATGCCCTAGGTTTGTCGGAGCTCCCCTTAAAGCTGGCTGGGGACATGTATTATTATTATTACTATTTTTTTTTAACCAATCTGGGTTTATTAAATTTGCTGAGAGAGTACGAGCCTCATTCTGAGAGAGGCCCGGCCTCAAAATGGGAAATTCAAGACAATGTATGGGCTTGGGAAAGAGTGTTCTCTGAAGTACATGGATGCAAAAATGGCCCAGTTTGACTTCAGGAAGGTTATCGCTACAGAAGGAATCAGCCTTGTGGGTAGACTGTCACACGCTAGTGGAAAGATACTGGGACAGTAGGAAACACAGAAGAGGACCCAGTCTGAGCCTATGGAGAATAAGCCCAAAGAAAGGGTTAACTCTAGTTTTTCTTTTTTATTAGCACATTCTAATTGCACACAATACTGGGTCTCATTGTGTCGTTTCATACATGTATATAATATATTCTGATGCTCGTCCTCCTTATCCTCCCCTGTCTTACTTACTCCCATGCCCCTGTTCCATCCTTTCCCAGCTACTTCCTGATTTCCCTTCTACCTATACATCTTTCTTTGTGTGTGTGGGACCCAGCTTACTTAATTAGGATTGCTTATGTCAACATGGGTGAGCGGTTGCTTACAGGACCATGGACAATACCACTCAAGAAAATGTGGTCCCTCCCCAGTGACCATCAGATGCCTGCACATGCTCAGGGAGGGGCGAGGCCCTCACAAAGCCTCCCCCATCCATGACAGCTTTGATGGAGTCAGTCTCACGCAGGTCTCATGCAGCCATCCCAGCTGCTGAGAGTCCAAGGGCACAACGGCCGTGCCCCGCCTGGAAGGCAGAGGTCCACAACACTCCACCACCTTTTCGCCTCTTAAATTCTTTCGTGACTTCTTTTACAATGCTCCCCAAAACCTGGAGGGGGTGGTAGAGAGGTCTCACTTAGGGCTGCACACTCGACAGTCACTTATTCTCTGTGTTGTCAACAGGCACCACTTGACCAGTTATGAAACTCCACAGTAACTCACTCACTGCAAAAATAAGCTTCTCTGAGCAAGGCTGAGAGCAGCAGCACCAGACCCGGGGCAGAAATATAAATGTTTAGAAGGCAATCTGATGCACACGGCATGCTGCCGAACAACAGCAGTGGCTCTCCTCCTAGATCCCTGACCTCCCCAGCCATGGGCTTTTGTCTCAGTTTACAGGACCAAGCATGGCTTCATTCAATGAGAAAATGGCTGGTTACTCTTGAAACTAGAAGGGTTAACTCTTTAAAAAAGACAAACAAACAAACAAACAAAGAAAAACTTATTGGACTGGGTGTGGTGGCACATACTTTTAATCCCAGCACTCAGAAGGTAGGCATATCTCTGTGAGTTCGAGGCCTGCCTGATCTACAGAGTGAGTTTCAGAGTAGCCAGACCTACATAGTAAAGAGAGGGGGAGGGGGAGGGAGTGAGGGAAGGAGGATTGGGAGGGGGGAGAGGTAGAGGGGTGGGGAGGTTAAGGCTTGAGCACAGGGGACCTCATGTAAGAGACATGGTACTCTGGAGATATTTCTAGGTGTTCTGACTAGCTGCAAGAGGGCACCTGAAGAGACAAAGCTAAGAAGGGCCTGATAAAAATAGCTCAGTAGCGGTGGAAATGGCTGCAGGATCCCAGGGAGACACTCACAGCTGGCAGCGAGCTCCAGGAAGTGGTCAGAAACATGAGGTGGGCAGGGCTGGTAAGACGCCCAGGTGCATGGTCAGCCAGCATCTCAGGATTCTGCGTGGGAGTTGTGGCCAGGTGAGCTGGCTTTCCACTCCCGTCACTCAGTCTTGTCTGTCAAGCATTCACCCAACAGGATCACCATCGAATGGTTAGGATGTGAAATGCTCCTGAAAAGACTAGCGTGCTGAAGGCACGGCTACCAGCCTATGAGCTCTGGGAACTAAGGGCACCTCGCCAGTGGAGTAACCTGTTAGAGGTGCTGTTGGTACCCCTCTGATGGCATTAGTGGGTGCTGTACAAGCTGTAGAAGAAAGAAAGGTGTGAGCAGTGAGTCACGGGGCTGTGACATGGAAGGGTCCGTCTTGCTCCGGGCTCCTTCCCTCCTCTTTCTGCTTCCTGGCAGCCAAGAGTGAGCAGCTAGCTCCGCCCCTCCCTGATCTTCAGACTCATCTTCGTTCCAAAGCCACGGAGCCAATCAGCCATAGACTGCCGTCTCTGAGACCAGGAGTTGAGATGTATCTTTCCTCACTTAAAATTGGTTCTTAATGATCTTTGGCTGGGTTGGGAAGCTAACCTAGTCACTCTGGGATGATTCTGCCTTTTCCTTTTCAGAATTTTAAATGGTAAAGTAAGCTATAGACCTTTAAAATTGCCCAAGACAGACATGTGCTTCAGTACACAGTTAGAACCCAAAGGTGAGACTCTCGCTCCAATTCAAATGAGTCCCCCCCCCTCCAAGTCATGTGTTAGAAAACGAATCCCTAAAGTGACATGCGAGAGGTAATTAGAGTTCGATGAGCTCATGAGAGAGCCATCCATGCCCATGGTGACATTCAAGACTCAAGCCACATTTGTTCCGTGTCTCTGTGAGATGTGCTCTGTCACGCTTGGACACACAGGGACGCCCTCGCGACGTGCTTGAGAGATGTTGGCCTTATGCTTTAGGACCAAACTGTGAGCCAAACAAACTTTTATTCTTTATATATTACCCAGTTTTAGTTATTTTGTTATAGGAACAGAAAACGGACACCGAGATGTCATAGTTTAGTTTCACTCACTAAAAAAAAAAAAAAAAAAAAAAAGGTGCCTTTTAAAATCTCTTTAGCCCTTCAAAATTTCCTTGTATCTTTTGATTTATATTTTACGTGTACGGATATTTTGCCTGTCTATGCACCACATGCATGCAGTGTCTGGAGAGGCCAGAAGAGGGTGTTGGATGCCTTGGAACTGGAGTTAAAGACATTTGTGAGCCACCGTGTTGTCTCTGAGAATTGAACCTGGGTCCTCTAGAAGAGTGGCCAATGCTCTTAACTCTGAGCCTTCTCTCCAGCCTCGACGGCCTTTTCTGTGTTCCGTGTTTTATGCTCATGAACCTGACATGAACTCAATTGGCATGTGTGATCTCACTCACTTGGGATCTGCTCTTTGCATTCTGTGAGGGTAGGGCACGGCGTTTCTCTCTTCCCTTGCTCTCTGCACACTGGCGGCGGGCAGAGACCTGGTCAGATGCAGGTTCAAGCACTTTGGCAGAGAGAGAGAGAGAGGTGAGAGTAGGTCTTCTGAAGATGTAGAGCTGCTGTATTGAACTGTTGCCCTTCGCCAGCTCTGTGGATGCCTGGGAATTGTAAAAATGCTGTCATGACACTTTGGAGGGCAAGGCCACAGACAAGGGGGCAACTCTTTCGTGAGACGGCTCCTGTGTCTGCGAAAGGGCAGGAGGCTGGAGGATGAGCTGCCAGCTTTCACCCGCTGGCGGACACCGGGGGGTGGGGGGGTGGGGGTGGGGGGTGGGGGGTTGGGGGGGTGGCAGCTCTGGAGACTGTCAGTGGCACACTATCACGTTAATCTGTAGAGGGCCCTGCTTGGTCCATTTGTTTCTGAGACAGGAAGAAGAGTGTGACACTGGGTACCTGTCTGTTGCAGGTTTTGGCTGCATCTGTGCATCTGCTGCTGGGGCTGCCGTGTGAGAGGGAGTCAGGAGAGCTAGGGGAGGTTGCCATAACAAATCCTTGTATAGAAGTTTAGTGAGGAGGAAATGAATTCAGACTGAAGGAACCTGCAGAAGACCAGCCACCACTTTACTTGCTGTTGGTTTATCAAGCAACTTGTGCGAGGTGTGTGTGTATGCGTGTGTGCATGTGTGCGTGTGCGTGTGCGTGTGCGTGTGCGTGTGTGTGTGTGTGTGTGTGTGTGTGTGTACCTAGGGATGGAATCCAGGACCTCACACATACTAAATTGTATTCTAATAAGCCATAGTCTCTAATTTTTCAATGCTTGAACAAAATTAGTCACCCCTTGGGAACCGTGGAGGGTTAGAGGGCTGTTTCCAGGAACCTCCCCACCTCCAAATGCCCAAATCTACAGACACCCAGGCTCCTTGTATAAAACAAACCGATACCTGTTTAGACTTTTCACACTGCCTTCCACATACTTCAAGTCCCTTCCTGATGACTTCTTTACCTAAGGCCCTTAGATGTAACTAAGTAGCCCACCACAGGGAGTCACTTAGGGAATATTGACAATGAAAAACATTTTGTACTTATTCTAATGGCAAGCCTTTTTTTTTCCTGAATATTTTGGGCCCGTAGTTGAGCTCGTGGGTTTGGATTTCTCGATTCAGGGGGTTGACAATTCATTCAGCTTACAGACACCCAAACCACAGGGAGTTAGAGGCTCACTCTGGCCCACATGGTCACTAGAGGCTTGCCAACACTTCCTGGCTTCAGGGATGAACTGGCACCAGGACAGTCTTTGTGTGCACCTGGACTTACCTACTCTGCTTGGAGGCTGGTTCTGATGGGGTTGGTAATCAGGTGGGCAAGCTGGGCCTGGCAACTGTGAGCTTTTTCTCTGTCTTGTTTTGGGCATTCTGGGATCCTGACTGGACCACCTGCGTTTCCAAGCCACAGGTGGGCAGTGGGCCATCTGTTACCTACCCAAGTGGCCTGCTCAGGGGCTCACCTCACGGCTAGAAAGGGAGGGAAGGAGGGGAGGAATTGCTGCTTTTTGCCTACCAGCCCTAGACGGCAACAGCTGGGAGTGGGATACACATGGCACCTCAGGAAGGTGACTTCTACTGAACCCAGCCCCTGCCGCAGCTGAGGTCCACCCATCTCTAATTCTCATAGGACTTATATTAAAGAGTCTGATGGGAAAGTATGTCTTGGTTTAAAAATAGAATAATACAACAATAAATCAAGAAGAAAAAGCAAACCTGAAAAAAAAATACAGAAAACAGATGAAAAGAAAAGGGAAAAAGTGAACGGTATAAAAATACCCTCAACGCCAGGCACTTCAAATGCGATTTCCTGTGGCCTGGACTTTGAAAGCCTGCTGCTCCGCCATGTGCAGCATCTGAAGGCCAGCAGGGCAGACCAGAAAGGCATGTTGAGACTTGGAGGCCAGGGTGACATATGACCTGCTCTTACTCCAGACGTGTCCATGGAGGACACGTCAGAAGATTTTCCGCTCGGTGTAACCGAGCCCCGTGGGTCTGCTCAACCCACCCAGCTCTGACACACTTCCTGTTATGGGCGGTGGGGCACACAGTGGGGCCACGGGTAGAGGCCAGGGCGCTGGCTGCCTTGTGGGTTGGTGCAGACAACTTCAAAAGCAATGTCTGGCATGCGGAGAAATGATTTAAAAGTGTACTTGGGTGACACCCAATATGACCCATACTCAGTAAGGAGAAAGAAAACATACATTATCCCATGTTAAAGAGCAGGCATCTTTGAGAGCTCTGCCAACGATTTATGAAATCCTAAGTTATTGCTGGAAAAAAAAAAGGCCCTCCAACAATCCTCACAACCGCCGTCGAGGCAAGAGGGCATAAACGTGATGTCAGGAAGCCAAATTCCAAATTGGCTGGGATTGCATGACAAATTTGTAATTCTAAATCAACCAGAATCTCAAATATATTCCCCAAGAATCTACTGTCTGCATCAAGGATGCACTTGTCTGATATTAAATTATGCCAAGGCAAAAGCAAAATAAACATAGTTTCCAACAGGCCAGTTTGGGAGGAGTGTGAGGTGGTGGCATACAAATGGAAAAAATAACATTTCAATAACACGAGAGTGAGAGAGGGAAAAAAAAAACACAACAGATCAAGCAGGAGGAGGATCCAGCCGGTGGCACTGCCCAGTACACATACTTGGGGCTTCAGACTTTGCTGTGAATCCTGGGACATGGAAGGTTGGTGGGGTGGAGTGTGGGTGTGGATGGAAAAAGACACGCAGTTCTTGGGAGCACCTGACACAGATGGCCCTGAACTTGAGAAGTGTCCCAAGATGAATTGGGACCATATTTATAAACCACTAAAATGTTTCTGGTTTGCCAGGCAAGAAATTGGCAGCAGACGTCTGTGTGTGTGTGTGTGTGTGTGTGTGTGTGTGTGTGTGTGTGTGTGTGTGTATCTCTGTGTGTGTGTATGCATGAGTGTGTCCTGGCCGTCAGCGTGAGGACAGCTGCACTTGATTAGCGATCCCCAGCATGCCTGCTGACACACATGTGACTGAGGGGATGGCATGTTATTAAGTAAATGTGATTTGTTAACGCCGCACTCGGGGCCCCTTCTGCCGCCCCTCTGTGACTGGGAACATCTTGGAAGGGTGCTGTGTGGGCTGCCTGAGGAACATAGGCTGTAGAGGTCAGACTGGCATAGGGGACAAGAAAAAGATGTAATTAGGACTCTGCCCCCTTCCCTACTGTGCTGACTCTACCACTGGTAGGAATCCAGACCCACATAGACAACGTTCAGAAACTCCTAATGTCAGGCCTGTGAGGAAGAGAGAAAACTCAGGAAGCAGGTACTAGCTATCTGGATAACAGTTGGAGTGCCTTGGGGCTGTACCGAGGGGAAACATCTCCTCAGGGCATCAGATGTAAGGGACACAGTGATTACCGTGGTCAGTATAGCCAATCACTGCAGGAAGAAGCACTTCAACGTGACCAGCTGCCCTGCGTGCTGGCCCTGCCCTGGGGTCTAATATTGTTAGTTCTTGTCACTTTGGGTTAGACTTGGAAGGTTTATGTTCAAATGCAATCTTACCAGAGAGGAAGCCGGTTAAGGTGGCTGCTCACCTAGCATGGGGCTAAGGTGGCTCTTAGGTATTCAGGGGACATGGAACCCCTCCACCCCCTCTTGACTGGTGTTGGCCACACCCATATCTTCACATGAAAGTTATTGTGACTTCAAAAATGTTACTGAAGCCGTGGAGATGGGCAACCAGGGACTTCAGACTAAGAACATCTCACACGGTTAGAAAGTCAAGAAAGATCAAAAGCGGCGAGCCAGCCTTGACAGGCAGAGGAGTAGAGAGAGGCCGATTGAATGTCTCAAGGTTATAGAGCCGGTCAGAGCTGGAGCAAGGTCCAGAGCCCTGGGCTACCAGACCCTGTTCCAGAGGAATCAGAAAGCTTGGCCGCCACCAGACCCCATCTGCCTCTTTTGTATAAGCCTGCACATGTCTCTTAACTTGCGTGGACATTTTTTTTTCTAATCTCTACCCTTTTCTGTCAGCCAGACAGATCTACTCACCTGTGGCGGGAGATGCTACAGTGGTCACTAAGCATTTCATATGAGTATCTTAAATTAGGTGCGGTTTGTACTTACGGAATTGGATACAAGTTGCTTTCGTGTTCTGGGTTGTTTTTGTTTTGATTTTTGTTTGTTTGTTTGTTTGAGACAGGGATTCTCTGTGTAGCCCTGGCTGTCCTAGAACTTACTCTGTAGACCAGACCTGGATATTTATTACCTTCAAAACTCCCAAGGTGAAGTCCATGCTAGTGTGCTGGTGTTAAAAGAGCAGAGCCTTTGAGAGGTGACCGGATAGCAAGGCCTCAGTGCCCATGTAGAAGTCCTGTGGAAGTTTACTTTCCCTCCTGCTTGGAGAATTCTGCGAGGAGGTAGAACCCATCAGGCAGAGCAACCCCAGCAGACGGAGGCTCTGCCTCGCTTGAGGCGTGGACTTCTCAGCCTGCAGAACAGCAGGAGACGGCTTGCTGTTTTCATGAGCTTTTCAGCACGAGGCATTTTGTTATAACAACGAAATGAGTTATGATGAGAAGTGGGCGCAAATGCGGCATTGCTTTCCCTCGATAGCGTCTTAGTAGAAGGCCGTGTTACTTGAAGCGGTCTGGCTGAAGTACGAATAAAGCTAGATCCAAAGGTCTGTGATGGCCGGAGCGGGCGGGGGAGGGCAGGGAGTGGTGTCGCCTGCCATGAATGGGAGATTCTCCCGTGGCTTAAGCAGAAAGAGAATTTGCCCAGCTCACCCCAGTTGCTTCATTATTTCACTTTGCCTTTAGTTATTTGGTCTTATCTCTTGGCATGCCTAGTGGTTTTTGTATCCGTATCAGACCTTATTTATAAAAAGAGCTATCGAGTTTCTAAGTCATGGTATCTTTCTCCATAGACGGCCATTGACTTTTTTCTACATCGGGTCATATAGGGCTTGACTGCCCCGACCTCACCTAAAGAGGCTGAGTGGAGAGGTACTGAGGGGTCCTCCCTTGCTTCGGGACGTCAGGACACCAGTGCATTCTCTGGAACCGCCTTCCCTGTCCAGGCCTGACCTCAGCTTCCTCTTCAAGCACTGAGAGACTGCAGGAACGCGTCTACCTCAAAAAGGCTTTTCTTCGTATTTTCTGATCCAAAGCCTCTTGCCCCTCTGCCCAGGAAAGGCCTGATGTTTTTGCACTCTCTTCTGTTCCCCAAATTAGCAAGTGCCCCGAGGAATTTGGTGACGGCATGTCAGATTCTGTACTGGCCCCGCCTCTTGCCCTCCGCCCTCAGTTTTGTCTGTTCACCTTTGCGAAGCTTTGGACCCAGTTTGTTAACAAAAGGCGGCGTGTGCAGCCAGCACTGTCTGCTCGCTGTGGGAGGGTGTGCAGGTCTGTTGCTCTCTGCTCTCTCCGTCCTGGATGCAGGGGTGTCTGTTGACAATACCCAGCACCTCAAAGGGTGGATTTAAGATTCAGGAGTGGCTAGGTGCACTGAGCACCCTTCTGGTCTCTGTCTGTCTATCTCTCCCACACTGCCTCACTCTGTGGCCCATGACACTGTAGGGACAAACCCCACTAGCTCCAGACTTATGCTGTAGCCGGCAGAAAAGAGAAACTCAGCCTTCCTTCCTTCCTTCTTTCCTTCCTTCCTTGCTTGCTTCCTTCCTTCTTCCCTCCTTCCCTCCCTTTCTTCTCTACCTCCCCCCCCCCTCAATAGACTCAGCAGAAATCCTGGCCTGGTTTGAGTTTTATGTCCACCAATCACTGTGGCAGGATTATGAAACTGATAATTTTTAAGTTCTTATATTATATGCACTATAAAGTCTGAGTGTCATCAACCTTACATGGCCCCTCCAATTAGAGTCAGGGGAAGGATGGCTATCTAAAAAAAATGGGGGGAAATAGATGCAAGCCAGGCATCATCTACAGACACTCTTTGTTTTACTGAGTTTCCTGCTGCTATAACAAAATATCTGAAGCTGGGTACTTCATAAAGAAAAGAGGTTAATTTAGACTATAGCTTTACAGAGCTAAACTGGAAAGTACAAGATGGGTGGTGGCCTCATCCATTTGGTTTTTGGTGACAGCCTCCATGGCTACCTATACAAATTAGAGAATCAGAAAGGGCATGTGCTACATGATGACAGGCCCGGTGAGACAGGAAGCCAAAGGAGGCTTGCAGGCTTGATCTTTCACAGCAATGTGCTCTCTGAGAACAAACTCATTCCAGGAGAGCTGGATTAATTCCTTCTGAGGGGCTGCCCCAAGTGACCTAATCCCCTCTCACTAGGCTCCAAGAACTCTGCAATACTACATTGGAATCCAAGCTTCCATGCTGGAGTCCTATCCAAAGCAGAGGCTATGCAAACAAACATGCAAATGATATGCAAATGAGCACACCGCTGACCACTGACACTGGGAAAAAATTCTTTCTCCCTTCACCTCAGATCCTGCTGGGAGCTCAGAGACCCTGTTCAGGCCAGCTTTACTTCAAGTAAACACAAACTCGAGTCATTTTGGAAGAAGGGAGCACAATTGAGAAAATGCCCCCACCAGACTGGCCTGTGGTACATAATCTAGATTGATGACTGACGTGGGAGGACGCAGCTCGCCATGGGCAGGGCCACCCTTGGGCTAGTAGTAGTCCTGAAAACTCTGCAGAAGGCAGGCTGTGAAGTGAGGAGGAACAAGCTAGTAAGCAGCACCCCTCCGTTGTCTGTGTGTCAGCTCCTGCCTCCAGGTTCCTGTCTTGCGTTTCCGTCCTGACTTCTTTCGAGGGTGAGCTATGATGCTGAACCTTAAGTGAAACAAACTCTCTTCTCCCCTAGTTGCTTCTGCCATGGCGTTTTTATTGTAACAATAGAAATCCTAAGACAGATCCTTGAAGCGAGTCATGTATCTGGCCCGTAGCATTCGCTCCCCGGACTCGGTCAGTGCCTGGAGATGCTTTAGTGTGCCATGGATGGTCCTCACGCCTCCTACCTGCTTCTGCACCCCACTGAGATTCCCCCAATCCTTGCGTGTCTCACAGCTGTAATCTCATCACGGCCGCTTTATTTCTTTTGTTCTCTCCCAGGTGTCTCCACTCCCTTTGCACCCTGGCCTTGCACACTACCTACCTGCCAAAGCCCAGCGTGGGGATGAGGTTGCTTTCTTATCCCTTCTAGAGTCTGCAGTTGTTAGAAGAGCCTGTGCAGTGTGAAGGGGTGTCGTCGTGAGAACGGTGGACGGTCAGCCTCCATGTTGCTTTTCTCCTGTATAATCTTCCACATTCTTTGCAGGACGCCTCAGAACCTGCACAGCCCCATCACTGGGCCTGTGGAAGCCATCACGGCTTCATGCTTCCGTCACGTGTGGAATGGTTACCCCTGTGCTGAAGAGGACCTCTCGGGTCTTCTGAGATGTGCATGTGCCTCTCCCTCTGGGTCCACATAGGGCAGAAGGCTCCAGAGCCCTAAGGGGTCATCTTGTCATTCCTGCTTGATTACCATTGATGCCACTGACTCACAGAACAGACACTCAAGCCTACTGCGCTAGGCGTCTCAGGTTCCTCAGCCGACAAGTAGGGGGAAGGCTGACCTCGATGACGTCGGCTGTTTAGTTGGATAAAAAGGGAAACAAAACAAAAGCCTCCCCCAGAAACAGAGAAGTCATAAAAAGCTAAAATTGGAGCCGTGTGAGTGCTTAAATTGTGCTAAATGGTGAGTGACTAAGCGTGAGAGGTGTGGCCGGACACTTCTGCTTCTATCGTGGGGTTAATTCTACTGTGATTGTAAGAGTGTTCTGTAAGAAGTCGTGGGCCTGGTATTTGCTCAGACTTTACAAGTGCTTGTGGGTTTGTTTTTTTGTTTTTGTTTTTGCCACTAGGATAAATACCTGAGAGTAACAATTTAAAAGAAAGATTTGGATTTATCCCGTAGGTTTAGAGGTTTCAATCCTCGGTAACTTTCTTTGTGACCTCAGGGTGGTGGTGAAGCAGAGCAAAGGTGTCCACACAGTATCCAGGAAGCAAAGAGACAGACGGGTAGGAGCTGGTCTGATATGAAGTCCCTACAGTCACGTTCCCCAAGTGACCCTCTTCCTCCAGATAAGATTTGTCTCCTAAGGTTTCCATCAAGCCCCGGCAAAGTATCTCCATCAACAAGAGACCACCTGATCCACGGGGGCCTTTGTGTTCAAACCACAGCACCCTTGTATATTCTTTGTGAATTCTGTAAAGGAGCTCCCTGGCAAGTAAGCTAGGCCCAGTGGGCCGCCATGTTTAAACCTGCTGTTTCTAACTGACTTTTGTCCGCCTGTGCCAGCTTCCCAGAGAGAGTGTGTGACAACGTGAGCTGCTTGAGTTTGTCAGTGTCTCCTTTTACCCTTTTCAGTAAGAACTTGCTATATATATGAACATATATTTATATATATTGTGATGTTATAGTAAGAGTGCATGAATTTAGAACTGTCTGTCTTTAAGTACATTTGGAATAAGTATTTTTCTGGTGGTGCTTTCTTGTCTGAGCATAACCGCACAGTGTTTTCTGTTAGTGATTGTATGGTACAGACTGAACGGATGAAAGTGTTGTTGTTCCTGGCAAAGTCTAAAACAATGGTTGTAACCCCATTGCGGGTCACAGGACCTTTGCACAGGAGTTGCCTAAGAAAACACAGATATTTACATTGCAATTCATAACAGTAGCAAAATTACAGTTATGAAGTAGCAAAAATAACTTTATGATTGGGAGGTCCCCACAACATGAAGAGCTGTATTAAAAGGTCGCAGCGTGAGGAAGGTTGAGGACCGCTGGCCTACAGGACTCCCCTTAGGCAAGAAGTATCTTCACGATCGCTGAGCCGTCTGTTCTTAACCACAGCGACATCTTTACAAACTTGTAAGTTTAAGGGGTTCAGGAGCCCTCATTGCCCAGCAATGTAGAGTCATCATTTTATTCAGAAACTATTTATCAGAAAATCTTAGGATATGCTATATTTAGAGGCAGAATTTGTGAATCACACATGAACACATTTGTATTTAGCTCCGTGGGAAACTTTTGTTCATTTGCTTGTTTGGGATGTTTTGGGGGGCAGAGCACTATTTTGTATATCTTCTTTCGTGAATGTTTATTTGATTCCTTTGTCTGTTTTACTTATTTTAATTTTTATTTTATGCCAATGTTTTACCCACAAGTACCTATCTGCACCACATGTGTGTAGTGCCCCAGGAGGCCAGAAGAGGGCACCAGATCCTCTGGAGCTGGAGTAACGTGGTTGTAAGCCACCATGAGGATAATAGAAACCCCACGTAGTTCTCTATACGAGCAGCCAGTGCTCTTAACTGACGAGCCATCTCCCCAGCCCTCCGTGGCCCATCGTTTAGTTGGTTCGTTTGGGTTTGGAGTTGTGGAGTTAGGTGACTCATTTACATATTCTGGATATTGATAAATGCTTATCAGGCACAATACCTGCAAATGTTGACTTTTGTGTCCTTTGGTGCTCAAATGTTTTAAATTTTGATAAAGTTAAAATTAACTACTTTCAGATCCAGGTGTGGTGGCACACACCTGTAATCCCAGCACTCTGAGAAGCAGAGGCATCATTTGTTGAGGATGCAATCCCTGTCCTTTGAGTGAACTTGGCCTTGTCAGAAAATCAGCTGACCAGCAGGCATATCTAGCCCGTGGCCTACAGATAGCATGAGTATGACCCAACATGAGATTGTGAACTTATTTAAAACATTATGGGATTTGTGTGCGCGTGCATGTGCTCGTGCATGTGTGTGTGTGTGTGTTTATGTGTGTGTGTGTTTATGTGTGTGTGTGTTTATGTGTGTGTGTGTGTGTGTGTGTGTGTGTGTGTGTGTGTGTGTGTGTGTAGTTTGATCCTTTGGTCTCTCATATTGTGTTGTGACACATGCTGAAGGACTGGACTCACCTATGGGTTATATGATGCTATGCTATGGCTTGTCCCCAGAGCAGAAGGGCTGCTTTAATGAACATGTCACCCATTGACAGGGATTGACGCCCTTCCTTGAGACGATGAAGTCTCATAGAACATGATAGTTCCCACAAGAACCGGCTTCTGGCTTTCTTTTTTCCATCCGCCTTCCCTCCCTCCTTCCTTCTTTCCTTCCTTGCCTTTGGGACAGGGCCTCACTATGTAGCCCTGGATGGCCCGGAATTCTCTTTGTAGACCAGGCTGGCTTCAAACTCACAGACACCCACCATCCTCTGTCTCCAGGGCTCTGGGATTAAAGGTGCGCTGAGCGTACCCTGACATGTTTGGCATTTTTAACTCTTGCTTCCTCTCCCAACAGCCTCTCGTGCAGTGTTTCTAAGAGATGCTGGTCCACGAGGCCGGACAGCTGATGCACTTCCGTGCTCCAGGTCTTCCGAACTCTCCCTCATCTCTCTTGAACTAAGTTTGTTTTTCATTCAACCCTGACTTGCTGCCCACCGGCCTTTTGTTTCACCGTGAAGCCTTTGGTATTGGCCTCTTCCACTTCGGTTGATCTGATTTGCTCTGGCAATGTTTGGATTGGCAGTTTGGCTGAATATGGAAATGCTAGTTGATCATTTTCTTTTAGATTCAGGACTTTATACGTAGATCGCTTCTCTCTTGCTGCCTTCAAGGCTCTCCTTTTGAATTTTCACAGGCTTTCAGTTAATCTCACAGTTCCTGAAAGCTTTGTCTTACACACAGAATACCCGTCTTCTTATTGCTCTTCTGGCCTAGCTAAGTTTGGGGCGTCTTTACTTCGTCCTCCCAGATGGACTTTTTCTAGCCTGTTTACATTTAATGTAACAGTGTTTTAGTTGGGTTCTCAGGCAGGAAATCTGTTGGTGCGTTTCCAAAATTGAGGTATAGGTCAACGTGAGTGGAGCATGCAAGGCAGAGAGAGAATGGAGACGGCAGAGGTCAGAAGAGGCCAGGCTGCCCAACACAGGGGCTGAAGCTCATGGCAAAAAAAAAAATGGATTCTAGAGATGGAGGATTTTAAAAGGCTTGGCGGTTTGAATCAGGAGTGTGATGTGAATGCACTAACACAGGGAGGGGCACCAGGAGCCTCTGCCGCCACCGGGTGAGAGGTTAAGTCTTCTTCTGATGTCTCCTCTCACTTTGTGTAAGGCTGTTTCACAGCCATGCCGTCACCTTCTGTCACCTTCATTTCCACCCCCTTCTCTTCTTGGCCCTTCATTTTAGTCCACACGTGTCATCAAATCTCTCCTACAAGCAAATCCCTCTTGTCACCTTTGTTCATTGAATCTCCCTAGATACAGTTCGGTCTCTTCTACTTTCAACACAGATGATTTTTCAAACAGTAGGTCAATTGTTGCTTGACTTTTGGCCTTTCCATTTCCTGTGTGGCACTCTGAGGTGATGATGGCCTCTCCAGCCATGGCAATGCCTCCTAAGATCCCTCCTTTTCCTTACCAATAGCTACTCCCTTCTAGGAGTGGCCTGATCACTGCTGTCTCTGTTGACAGCCTCGACTCGTGGAACACACCAAGTCTTGAGTCCGTCTTTTTGCATAAATAACTGAATGGTGAAGTTCTAGGTGTGTGACTCCCCCGGATGAGGGGGGTAACCAGTGTGTCCACACTTTCTACCTTCCTTTTCTCAGCATTTCTGCATCCATTGGGAAAGAATCCTTCCTCCCTGCTAGTTAGCAATTAACTCCCTCATTTATGCTGCAATATTTTTTGAAGGCCCATATTGTACTGTGGACCACTTATAAGTAATATAATTTCTATAATCTGCCGTATCTGGGGCCTTGTACAGTGCCTCGGGGATGCCAGGAAAGGTGTACAGACTTAAAATACTCTAAAGTGTTCTGACTGTCTGTAAGATTAAAGTCAGACATACTTCAAAATATTTTAAAAATTGGTTATCTTTTTAAATTTTATTTTCATTATTTATGTGTGTGGTCTCTCTCTCTCTCTCTCTCTCTCTCTCTCTCTCTCTCTCTCTCTCTCTCTGTATGTGTGTGTGTGTGTATCTGTGTGTGTGAATGTATGTGTTTATATGTATGTGAGTGTTTTTGGAGGCCAAAAGAAGGCATCAGAGTCCCTGGAGCTGGAGCTACAGGTGGCACTGAGCGCCCGGTGTGGGTGCTGGCTACTGAAATCAAGACCCCTAGAAGAGGAGCAAGTGTTGTTAGTTGCTGAGGCATCTTTCCAGCCCCTAATTAGGCTGTCTCATGTGTGGGGCAGGACACAAATCCTAGGGACTGCATGGCCCCTTCCCTTTTCTGCGTGTGTCGCGAGTAATCAACACTCAGATAAAGAGAGACTCCGCCCTGCTCTCAGAAGCCTCCCCATATTTTGCCTCCTTATACTGAAAATTTACCAGACATTAAAAAAATAATAATTGGTCATCAATGTTCCAAATAAGATAGGTTTACCTTAGGGAAGGTAATCAGGAAGTTAAAGTCAGGACGTTCAAGCCTCTATATTAGTTGGTATTAAATTAATGTATGATTTAGGATCAAGAAATTTTTACTTAATTGAAGGGATATGACCCAGCAAAATGTGCTACAAAGTGATTTTTTTTGTATGTGTGAAACATAATCTTTTGCTGCCAACTTCCATTATAAAATTGGAAGCAACCTTCATTTGGGAGGACAAATGCTGGCCTCTGGCTGCAAGCATGCATTTTTAAAGCTTCAAGAGCCTTCAGAAGGTTAGCAGGACTTACAGTTGCATAATTCAATGTCAAGGCACTGGAAATAGAAGTGTCCTAGGCCCCCTCTGGTAATGTGATGACCTCATGCTGTGACCTTCCTCGTGCCTGGCTGGCGCTGGCCTTGGGTCCCTGACAACTGGCATGGCAGGACAAGTGCTTGCATTCTGAAATCCAACTCCTTTCCAATATCAGGATAAAAATAGATCAACTCTAAGCTGCCAGGTTTTCTTCAGGAGGCTCACACGAGGTGGGACTTAGTGGATTTGCCTACCCATTTCTTCAGTAATCTATGTGTGTGAGATTTGCTAAGAAACCGTGTGCCTGCTTCTGTCAGGGCATGAAGGAATTCAGAGGACAGCCATGGTGTCTGCTTCTGTGGAGTTTACAACCAGCTGCTAAACAGACGTCAGACAATGGCTTCAAAGCACAGAGGGACAGGCGACCAGAACGGTGGCCAGTAAAAAGAACCCTAGTGACAAGGAAATTATAAAAGTGATACCTGGGGCTACTTGGGATGGCTCAGGGGTTAAGAGCACTTGTTGCTAGTCTGAGCTCAGATACCAGCACTCCCGCTGAGCCCCTCACAAGTGCCCGGAACTCCAGCTCCAGGGAATCCAATGCCCTCTTCTGGCACCTGCAGGTACTGCACACACGAATTACATAAATAAAATTAACAAATCATAAACACCAATGATACACAAATTAACGAAAGCACATGCATATATACACTCGCATACTGTGGTGTAAAGACTTCTTCTTAGGGTCTGACTCTGCAGAGCGAAGTCCTGCTTTGGTTTTCTAGCATAAACCACTTTCCTTAAACAAGACACAGACAGTGAACATCGTCCCTCTAGAGTTTTATGGTTGCATTTTACCAGTTTAGGGAGTTTCCTCCTCACTTCCATCCAGCACACTTGTTTTCTGGGACCGGCTTGTACTGATTATTTGGAAAGCAGCCCATTTAGAAACTGCATTTCAGTCATCTGCACACTAGTGAATTAAACAATGATGTAACTACAATACCGGGGTCATCTTCCATCTGCAATTGAGACGTGAAACCCAACAGTCTCTTAGCTGGTAAGCTGCTGGGTTGACGGGAGAACTTTTTTGGCAGCGTAGCAGGGTTGCATGAAGATGCATTTGACTGTGAATGACAGAATCTGCAACCAAATAGCACCCTGAGGTTTATTTTGTAAAAGGCCCTGGCGCATAGCAAGGCAGATGCTCTGTGCGTTCGCTCAGTGTGCTTGCATGTGCATGGCAAAACGAACTGAAAGTGATTTCCACAAAAGACCAACTTCCATTACAGACTTGGCTTTGTGCTGTGCTACCTGGCGTTTTCCAGCTCTGGTCTTTTCTATTCCACTGGTCAAGATTCATCAGAGACACTTTATACACTAATAACGGGGTACAGAGCACCAATGTGGCAAACACTGTCTTAGACGAGGAAATGTATATGACTTCATACAGGAAGATGTTTGGGGTCAGAGAAGCCTTTAAGATTCTGAAGGGACCCAGCTGTATTCCAAGACTACAGAAAATTTCATAGATCTTGTTCTTCCACCTGTAGAAAATTAAGAATGTCTCCGACTCGGAGCTTTCACATTCTAGCAGCTGGCACACACAGACACGGTTGTATTTAAAAAAAAAAAGAACAAAGGAAACCTCCCTACAAGACCCCAGTCAGCTTTTCCTGAGGTCCCATCGCTCAGGCCTGGCCACACGACTGTCCCCTAGCTGCAAGGGAGGCGGAGGAAACTGGCGAATGGCATGTTTAGCCCCTCTAAGGGGACTTGGCCCGTGTTGGGAAGGCAAGCCAGTGTGGAAGACATGGTGGGCGTTTAGGCATGAGCATCCTGCTTACCCTGGGCAATGGTTGAATATTTCACACGGGGTGGGGGAGGGAATGGGAAATATCTCTTAATTTAGGGGCTGAGTAATCGGAGTCTGGTGAGGCAGCCAAACAATGGGAAGGAGATGGCGTAGCTGTAACTGGTTCATGTGAGAGTGTGGATCTGGGGTGAGGCTCTCTCCGGAAAGAGGCGCCGTGAAGCTAATGTAGAGAGGTGGGGCATGGGGTGGATGGTGGGGTCGGCCAAGGAGTAGGCAAAAAGGAGGGGTGCTCTTGGACTAAATGGAGCGTGCATTTTCCACTAGTTGTCCCCACCTGGGGACCCAGACTTGTACTAACACTAAGGGCTCAGAGTGGCCTGAGCAGCATGTCCAGTAGCAGGCAGGATGATATGAGAGACTGAGAATAGGAAACCCAAAGCAGAGGCCATGCCTTCAGAATGCTGCGATCGCTTCCAGCGGAGGTGAAGAAGGGAACATCTTGGCAGCGCTGACTGGGCAGGGCCGGATGAGTGGAGCGGTGGGGGCACACTGCAGTGGACATGACTCCAAGGGGTCCCAATGTGAGCTCACTCCCGTAAGGCAGGACCCTGGAGTCCTGCGCTCCTGGAGGGAAGGCTAGGGGATGATTTAGGCCCGCCCTCTTTGCCCCTGCTCCATACACTCAACTCCCACCTTTTGTAGCCCCAGCCTTGGCTAACCTTCCTGGCAGCAAGTTTGACACCAGGGCTTGGGAGACAGAGGGATGGCTCGGGCTTTGTTGCTGGCTTAGCCTATTTTTCCCCCGTAAAGCAGAGTGACCCCCCAGAGAGTAGCCCTTGACTGGCTCTGTCTCTTGGCACCAGCGAAGGCGCCTCTGTAGTCTCCCAGGACAATCCAGATTCTGGATGGTGAGGTTTGGACGGCTTCCCCCTGGCTCTACAAGGAGGGCTAGTGGAGGTAGTGACAGGTTCTGTGGGGAAATTGCAAGAGCAGCCCAGGCCTTGGGCCACAGGCCAGGATCCTGAATTTCTGCTTTGAGGGTTATCTGCCCCTGATATCTTGAATGACAGCACAGGCGCAGGATCAGGGATGGTTGCACAGTGGTACCCAAGGCCTTGAGGGTGTCTGGGGGGTCTTTTGAGGGATGGCAGATAAAGTCTAGGCCTGTGATTCTGGCTTCTCCACAGAGACTATGGGCATTTGGGGCGGGCTGAGTCTTCCCTGCGTAAGAGGAGGAGGCTGTCTATGCATTCATGGATATTCCTGGCCTATACCCACAAAATATCAAAGGAATCTTCTTTGGTTGGCACATGGCCAGGTGTCCCCCTAGAGTGGAAAAATAGCCTCCAGCAGAAAGCCAAGGCCTCGAGATGAGCAAAGGGTCACGTGCAGCACTCCTGTGCACCGCTGGGCCATAGAACACTGTTGTCATGGCAACCTTAAGGGGCTGTTGTGGAGGAGGGAGGCCAAGGAGCAGGAGAAACAGATCTGACTGGAGAAGTGCTTTGGGAGGAAGAAGATGGCATCTGGCATCTGGTGTGGACCGTGATGCGTAGCTCTATGCCTGGAGCCAGGAAGGGTGCTCGACCGAGGAGAGGTTTGCTGAGTACCAAGGGACGGGAAGGAAGGGCTGGGAGTCGGTCCTCTGTCACTGTCACTCAGTCCGGCTGAAGTCATCCTCCTAACATTCCAACCGACCAGATTCTGCTGGGGCTCTCACAGGCCGCGGAGCGTGGATGAAAACCCACAGCGTAACCCTGCAGCCAGCGACACCTAGCCCCCTTCCAACAGTAGCCACGGGTCTGGTCACTGTTCCCACAACTCAGCTGCAAGTAGGCCTAGGTCTGGAGCAAGGTTGAAGGTGGCCCTGGATTGTGAGGATCTGTGGAAAGGAGTCAGCAGTCCTGGCACCCCCAGGAGCTTCAGGCTCATGGAGGAGGAGGTATAGGAAGTGGCCTGGGTCAGTAGCAGCTGGCCCTTTAAGAACTGTTTTCAGTCCTGGGGAGATAGCTCACTGAATAAAGCACCCACTGTGCGTATGTGAAAGCCAGAGATTTGGTCCCCAGAACATATAAAAGCTAGGCCAGCATGGCAGCCACCTGTAACCGCAGCACTCAGAGGACAGAGAGAGAGAGAGAGAGAGGCACAGGGGATCCCTGGGGCGGGCTGGTTAGTTAGACTAGATAGACTTTGTGACTCTAATGTCAGGGAGGCACCTGACATTAATTCAGGCTTTTACATGTGTGTGTATACACATGTGTGCAAGCATGTGTGTGTTCGCGTGCGCGCGCGCGCGCGCGCGCACACACACACACACACACACACACACACACACACACGAAAAGAAAATAACCAGTTCTTATGGAGCCTGTGTCTCTTGCCTTTCTACTGCCTGGGAAAGGGCAGGTTATATGCAAAAAGCCCCCTCCATGGAAGCCAAAGGCCAGAGGCGGGACCCTCTGTAAACACAGTATGTGGGGGTTTGGGGGTTTGGGTGGGAGCTGTGCATGGGCTGCTGGCCAGGACTCGGCTGTGGGAGGCTGGTGGCTTTTGCTTGGGCCTGCCCTTCCTTATTCTCCTTTCTCTGTGGCCTTCCACCATGCTCGCCTCCTCCTCAGCAGCGGTGCCGCCCTGGCTGTGCTCCAGGCCCTCCAAGGTCCATCACAAGGAGAGCCTGCCCCTGCAGACGGAAGATACGGAAAGGCAAAGCTTTGCAAGCTGTCTGAACAGTCCTGGGAGTCGTAATTCAGGCCCAAACCCACACTCCTGAGGAGCAGGGCCATCTCATGGCACTGTGCCAAGATACACGGTGCTTCTCGCCTTGGTGAGGCTTCTTGCCCTGCCTTAGCTGCCTCCTCAGTGGCGTGTGACTGTTGGGGCTGTCTTTGGCCACCTGGCATTGAGTGTTCTTATTGTGGGTCTTGAAGAGGTCAGAGCCCATCACCCTGAACAGCAGCCCGTATTCCCAGGTCCCCTTGCGGCTGGGTCTTGCCTTACTCCCACCTCACCCCTCTCACACTTGTGTGATCTGACCTTGACATCAGGGTCCGTTGAGGCATAGAGTGAGGATCTGGAGAAATCTTGGGTTTCTCTGAGGTGAGGATGGGAGTCAGGTGTCCCGTGTTGGGGCAGGAAGGGGGCGGGGATCTATGTTGGACTGTTTTCTAGTATGCTTTAGGGCAGAGGCTCTCAACCTGCCTATCGCTGAGAGCCTTTAATAGAGTTCCTCATGTTGGGGGTGACCCCCAACCATAAAATTTTTGTGTTGCTAGTTCATAATTGTAAATTTGTTATGACTGTCGTTGACTGTTATGAATCATAATGTAAAATAAGTGTTTTCCCGTGGTCTTGGGCGACCCCTGTGAAAGGAACCGTCAACCCCCATTGAGGTCACGACCTCCAGGTTGAGAATCATTGTCTAGAACGTGCTCGCCTCTCAGAAGCCCTGTAAGTGTCCAGCACATTCTCAACAGACTCCATTTCTGCTTTGAAGGGCACCTGTCCTCAAACATGAGCTCTTCTTAGACCAGACGTTAATGTCACCCAGGATTCCTGTGTTGAAACCTAACACTAGGTGTGACAGGATTTGGAGAAACTGGGGCACAGTGGCGGAACCTAGTGGATGGAATTAGTGCCTGGCCAAAGAGACAGCCTGGCTCCCTTGCTGCCTGTGCCCCAGGAAGACAGTTATCTGCCAGCCGCTTGATCTTGAACTTCTAACCTCCAGAACTCGGAGAGTAAGTTTCCGTTGTTTCTAAGCTACCTAGTGTCACTTAGTCTATGGCCCTCGCCACAGAAGCCAGGGTAGAACAAGATGCTAGCTGCTGCCATCTGTTTGGCAAACTCCAGGTGGTCGAATGGGTCTCTGATCCTCTTCCAGGAAGCCTTCTCGAAATCCTCGGCAAGAAGATAGAGCATAGGAAGCCTCGCGGAGACAGAGTTTAAGTGTGAACGCTGAAAACTTGGATAGCGAGTCAAATCTATGGGTGATAGGGCCGGGGAAGCTTATGCTCTCTGATGTGGGTTCAGATCCTAGCTCAGCTCCATGCCAGCTGTGTGGCAATAAGCAGGTGGCTCCAGCTCTCTGGCCTTCCTCTTCCTCTTCTGGAGATTGAGACTGTGAGGGAGACCTCTGTGAAAGATGGTTGCGAATCTCAGAAGAGCTGCCCCCGACTCCTTGTTTGTGCCAGGCTGGGTTGTACAGAGCGGTGTCGTCGCAGGGCAGGAGGCGCAAGCTCTACACCACTGCACCACCTGCCTCCTGTCTCTCTGCTCGGGCATCTCCAAGTTCATGGGTAGAAATGATCTTGACATTTCTGTATCCTAGTTCTCAGCCTCCTGCTGAGAGCTGCAAATGGGCTGTAGGTGAAGAGCGTGCCCTGGGTCCCGCCAGCTGTGGCCAGGAGGTAACATGTGACCCAGAATGTCTGCAGAGGCCCTAGCCTTGGTGAAGGAGTTGAGCAGACCGTCACTTGTGTCTCACGTTCTTACCTGTACGAAGTTCCTTCATAGGTGTACCAGTGTGAGTATTTTAAGCTACTAATTGCTAATTGTCATATGCGTGTATTCTTGTACAAGCTGGAAGGTAAAAGTAGATTGCAGGGTTTTTTTTTTCCCAGTTCAGTCTTGTCATATGCGGTTGGTGTCTTTCTAGCCTTTGGCTCTACCATCTTTAGCCTGCGGTGTTTCATCTTAAGACTTCTTATCTCGTGGTTGCACTGTGGTTGCAGCAGCTCCAGACCTTCACGGGGTACCATGGAAACCAGGGATGGCAAGGCGTCTTCCCGTGCGAGGCCTTTCGGTCAAGAAGTCTGTTAGAGATTTCTTTTTGCATTTCATCCATGAGTACTTGTAAAAAGCAAGGAGATCCGAGAAAGCACCTGTTATTTTCAACTTGCAACACTGGAGAGTCTGCTGGCTAGCTTTTCCTGTGTCTTGACACCACCGTGAGTCCCCTGGAAAGAGGGTACCTCAGATGAGGAATCGGCTTGTGGCCGTGTGTGTGTGTGTGTGTGTGTGTGTGTGTGTGTGTGTGTGTGTGTGAGAGAGAGAGAGAGAGAGAGAGAGAGAGAGAGAGAGAGAGAGAGAGAGATTGTCTCGACTCGTGGTTGATGTAGGAGCACGCAGTCCACTGTGGGCAGCACAGCGCTAGGCAGATGGCCCCGGGCTGTATGAGGAAGCAGGACAAGTATGCGCCAGTGAGTGGACCAGTCAACAGTATCCCTGCATGGCTTCCACTTCAGGCTCTTGCCTTGAGCTTCTGCCCTGACCTCCTTCAGTGTTGGACTGTGAACCTAGAAGCACAAGCTGAAATAAACCCTTTCTTCTCCCAACTTTGGTCTTGGTGTTTATTAAGAAGAAGGCAAACTGGAACAAAGAGAGACTTCACCAGTGTGAAAAAATGGCCACAGAGTGAACACCTAGCCTTCCCTGGGTGAGAGGCAAAAGTCAGTTGTCTCTCGACAGCACCGTTTCTAGGGGCTCCTGGAAATTCAGAGTCAATGCACAAGTTTATGGGCAGAGGGCTGCTCAAATCCTATTCGTTGTTAGCTCAAGCAGACATGAGGCACTGCAGCCTGCGGGGGTGGGCAAGGTCAAGTGTCTCAGAGAGCCAGTGGTGTGTTGGCAGTGGCCCCAGCTCTCCTTGGCATTTTTTTTTAAAGCTCTTCGGGGAAGAAAAGTGTCCAAAGATGTTTTCACTTTGATTCTCTTCATTTCATGGTAAGAAAACACTTCTTTAAACAGCTCATGGACCGGCACTAGCAGATAATGCCAAGGCCAAGGCTGCAACTGGACATGCATGGCTGCCTCGAACCAACTGCAGAAGCCGGCTGAGCTGGCCTGCTTCTCCTAGTGCAGCTTTCTTCGTATCTGTGGATGTTTGTAAGGGGCTCAGGGGGTGTGGGGCTGTGGTGCAGATACGAAATTGTTTTTGGAGTGTGGGTGGTGCATGGGATCTGGGTTCTCTTTCCTTGTAAACTCTAGCTTTCCTTTTGCCGGACTCTCTGAGGGTAGAGAGAAAGAAAGGAGGTAAGGCTCTTGTGCTGTACTGTCTCCCTTTCCTAGAACGTGGGTGCAGAATCATAGGGCCATGGGTGTGCTTGCTTGGAACCATGGAACACATCCTACTAGCCTGAAGGAGGCGCCACTATCCTGGGTGGCAGTGAAAGAGGACAGGCTTTGGAGCAGCCAGCTTGGGACTCCTACCCATCTCTGTCACTTGCTTGACCAGGACCTTCAGCAAAGTCTTGTAGCTCTTGAGCCTCAGGTGCCCCAGCTTGGCCAAAATGAAACACTAACTCTTAGGGTGTGGACTGCAGGCAGTGGCCAAGAGACTTGCCAAGGCCCTGTCCATAGACTGGAGTCTGCCTGCAGTGTTGCCATTTCCTGTGGGTCCCTTTCTGTCATTTTACTGATGCCGCTCTGTTGCTCTGGGCATGCCCCGAGTTTCCACCAGAGTGACCTATTGAGCCACCTGCAGGGTAGGGCTGCTTACATGTGACATCTAGATTAGGAGACTGAGTCTCAAGGGGACAGGGTTTGCCCTTGACACCTGGCTGGCAGGAGGCAGGATAGCCTGGGCCTCCGCCCCTCTCTCCCCCCCCCCCCCCGCCCCCACACACTTTATCCTGTTGAGAAGTGCTCTGTCCCTTCATTGTAAATACCTCAAGTATTTGAGGGATGAATCTAGTCCCATGGGCAAGGACAAGCCTCTGCTCGGGACCCAATCCCTCCCCATACATTAGAGATAGTCACATGGTCGGGTATTGACCAATCAACTGGTATATCTCCCATCGCACCAAAGCTCAAAGTAAAAATGATCAAATCGTGTAATGATCCCCAATCTTTGGGAACACTTTGGGAGAATCTGTTGAGAAAGAAGAGCCACAAGTAGGGCTTTTCAAATGGCAAAAGCCCCACCAGAGAGGCAGAGGCAGAAAAGGCACAAATGGCAGATGCTGTGGGGTCCTTGGAGCACCGAGACCGAGTTGTTCCTAAAACTACCCGTCTCCTGCGAGGGGGAAGTCATGGCTGAGATGCCTGTGGTCACACGGCACCAGACAACAGGGGCCACAGAGACTGTCAGCGTAGCAGAGTTTCCAGCCTGTGTTTCCTGGAATCTTTTCCTAGACTTCTGCGTGTGTAGGACGTACGTGAAATGCATCCCAAGCCTCCCGCCAAAGCTGGAACATATTTTTGGTGTGGAACTTTGGCATGGAGGGTTTGGTGGAACTTCAGCTTGGCTATTTTGATACAAGAAACTGCCAGTTGCTGCCGGAAAGGGAGAGCCGGGGAGGGACCTTGACGTGACTGGGGATTGGAGGACAGGCGGAACTGATGACAGCCTGGGGATGGGCTCCTGGGTGCTCTCTTGGCAGAGACTTCAGTCCTCTCTGCCCCAGCATTCTACCCAGCTCCCCACCCACCGGTGCCATCTCCTGAGTTTTCCTTCCTCTGATACTGAAGAGCAGCTGGTCCATGAAGGCACCGACTGCCCTACATGACATCGTTTCTGCCTCTGGTCTCTCCAGAGACTCCATAAGGAGAAGGAAGACTCAGCTCATCCTTGGCGAGCACACCTTGGCTGCTGGTCAGCCTGCAGGTTCTTAGCTCTGCCGAAGACTCGGGTCAAAGTGGCTATGCCCACAGCCACTGGGTGTCCAATCAACGCGGGGTCATCTGACCCCTCAGGGGGTGTTGAGGATGGTGGAACTGAGGCTAACTCTCTGATAGGAAGAGTCAACTTCCCAGTAGCCCAAACTGCCATGGAGTCGGAGGATGGGAACCATCTCATGTGAAGGTTCAAACTAACGCTGAGGTCATGAAGTATATGGCCTGTGCTAGTCAACTGCCACAGTGACAAAGGTACTGGGTGGTTAACTTCTAGGAAGAGAGGTTTTTGAGGTGCAAGTCCCTGCTCTGCTGTTCCAGTGTCGGGAGCCTGTGGTGAGGCAGCACACCACAGTGGGAACATTTGATGGAGCAAAACTGTCCACCTCAGCCAGGGTCCCAAGGGTATCCCCCTCAGTGACCCAACTTCTTGCCGCCAGACCCCCACCTCCTAAACCTTCCCTAACCTCCCAAAGCCAGCAACATGTGGGTACAAAGTCGATGGTGGCCTATGTGGGGGACATGGACAAAAGAAAAGACTACTATATAAAGCAACCGTGGCTGGGACAGGACCAGCTGCTGTCAGGGAGCAGTGGGAGGGCCACTGTGGACTCTGAAGTCAAGGAAGATGCTTAGTGCTCAGGCCAGCCTAGGCAATCATTCTAGAACACAGAAAGCCCACACCAGAAGGAAGTCGGTGTATCTGAAGAGCCATCAGGGCCAGGGTGAGAAGGCCCCAGCTGCGACCAGAGCTGGCCACACAGCACAGCTCAGGCACAGGTCCTGGTACAACACCTGCATTTTATCCTGAGCTCACACAGCAAGACATCAGGAGACGGGCTGCCATTCTATCCTTGAGGACTATGTTATGTCTTTGAGCTTTAAGTTTTCTCCTGTGCGAAGTGTAGATGGGAACTGAGCCAAGCGGCAAGGGTAGGTAAGAAAATGGGCTTAATGAGATAAACTTGTTTGAGAATGGCTGGACTTTGGCAGACCTCTGTAAAAGCGTGTGTGTGTGTGTGTGTGTGTGTGTGTGTGTGTGTGTGTGTGTGTGTACGTGGTGTGGTATGGTGTATCTTGTGTGGTATGTGTATATGTGTGTGCAGTGTGTATGTGTATATCTAGTGTGTGAGTATGGTGTGATGTGTGGTGTGTGTGTGTGAGTGTGTGTGTGTGTGTGGTGTGGTGTATATTGTGTGGTGTATATATGTGTGCAGTGTGTATGTGTATATCTGGTGTGTATGTATGTGGTGTGATGTGTGGTGTGTGTGTGTGTGTGTGTGTGTGTGAGTTGTCTGTGTTCATGGGCATATGGAGGCCAGAGGTTGATGTCAGATGTCTCCCTCTATTGATAGCCACTTTCCTTTTTGAGACAGGGTGCCTCACTGAATTGGCTATGCTGGCTAGCAAGCCCTGGGATCTCTGTGTCTCTGCCTCCCCAGTGCTGGGATTACAGGTGTGCACTACCATGCCTGGCCTTTTAGGTAGGGACTGGGGATCCAAACTCAGTTCCTCAGACTTGTGCAGCAGGCATGCTAAGATAGAGCCACTTCCTGGCCCCTTGGTAAAAAACAAAAACAAAAACAAAAATAGTTTTCCTTTGTTTGGCAACAAAATAGCAAAGTGTCACCCTCTTACAAAGTTACTTCTCCTTCATGCGAGCTAGGTCGGCTTGGTGCCCCATTTTCTGAGTGTGTTAAGCTCACGCCCAGAACCCACATCTGAGAATCCTCTGCCTCTACACTCTCTGTAGGACACTGTGTGTGTGTGTGTGCGCACGCGCACTGGGTCATGGCTTTTCACACATCTCCCCGTAGCTTAGCATTCCAAATGCCCTCTCCCTCCTCCCAGCCCTTTTCTCAGGGCAGAAGTTTAATAACTGTTGATGAATATTAATAATTAATATTCAGTCATATACTTAGTAAAGCCTTATTTATTCATTAATCAAGAATTTCCCCCCAAATAACCACACACTGAGACTATGACCCATTCAGGATTAAACACGGCGCTGAGCATAATAACTAATCTACCATCCCACTATCAGTTTATCATCCTCCCGTCTGATGCCCCACGTACTTGCATTATCTTCTCTGGACTCCCCTCCATCCTCCTCCTCTTCTGCATCTCTTCTGCCAGCCCTGGTCCTCCAGCCTCTGAACCTCAAACTCCACCCCCCTTTCTTCTGCCAAATCTCAAGCTTCAGCATTTTTTTTTTTAAATTAACCAATCAACTTTAAATTAAGTGGAGGAAGGTTTCCACAAGAAGGACAGGTGTCTTTAAGACTTTGCCTGTCTGGGAAGCAACCAGCTCTTGGGTAATTGGCATTAAAATACACAGCATCAGACCAACCCACAACAAGTGTTTATGTAACTCACCTTAGGCGGGCTTTGTCTTGATTCACCGACAGGTTCCTGCCCCACTTCTATAGAGTTTTGTTGTGCTTTTTGTCACTCACCCTGTGGGGGAAGACATAACAGCTTTCTTAATTGCTGTTGAGTGGAACCTTAAAGTCAGACCCAGCAGGGTTCAAACTCTAGAATCTCTTGGTTCTGACCAGCAAACTTTAGGCACCCAACCCCCAAGCCCTGTCCTTTCAGCTGTATTCTTTGTGGGCTGTTTCTGTCCGCGACATAGGTATTCAATAACACTGGCTCATGTTTCTGCAGACTAAAGTTTCCCCCGAGCCCCTACACTTCCAGTTTCATTAGCACGCACCTTACTCCCCTCTTTAAGAGCCTTTTGATAAGTTTCTTCCTATGTTATATGGACTGTAATCTCCAGGTTTCTATTAGTCTGTTTACTGTTGCTATAACAGAATACCCAGTGTACTGTACTTTAGAAAGAAAAGAAGGTGCTGAGCAGTAGTGGCTCACATCTTTAATCCTAGCTCTCAGGAGGCAGAGAGGCAGGAGGATCTCTGTGAGTTCAAGGCCAACCTGGTCTAGAGAGTGAGTTCCTGAGCAGCCAGGGTTACATAGAGAAACCTCTTTTCAAAAAAACAAAGTAATAATAGTGGTGGTGGTGGTGGTGGTGGTGGTGGTGGTAATAGTAATAAAGAAAGAAAAGAGGCTTTATTGGAGTCACATGTCTGGTAGCTGGAAAGTCCAAATAGTATGTCATTGCTACTTGGCAAGGGCATCACAGCTTGGCAAAGAAGTAGACAGGGACCTAGTCATCTGCAGAAGAGACCAAGCACATGAGGGCAGCCTTGCTTGATCATAACTCTGCCTCCTGAGAACCAACTTGCTATGTGAAAGGAGCCTAAATCTCTGAGGGCAGAGCCCCCAACGACATAGTTACCTTCCACTATAGTTGTCAACACTGCCACCTCAGGGACCAGCTCCCCAAACAGAAGCCTTTGTTCCAAACTGCGTGAGGTCAGGCGGGACTGGGTTCCTGTGGGGAGCAGAGGAAGCCTTGGGTGTGTGAAGGCCTGAAGGAATGTGTGTTGTTGACGTGGGCACAGCCATGTCAAAGGCCCTAGCCTCAGATCTAAGGGGAAAAATGGCAAACCCTTCCCCGCTGCAGTGGTTTTCAACCATCCTAACACAGCAACCCCTTAATAGAGCTCCCCATGTTGCAGTGACGCCGACCATGAAATTATTTTTGTTGCTACATCATAACTGTAAGTTTGCTGTTAGGAATTGTAATGTAAAGGCTTGATATGCATCCCCAAAGGGCTTGTGACCCAAGGACTGAGAACTGTTGTTCTAGAGTGAGGCTCAGAGGATGGCAAAGCCAGCCTCCGCTCTGTGTGCAGACATTAGAGAAAATGTCCCCCATAGCTTCCTCATCTGGATATTTACAATATGACGACCATTCACTTACAGGACCTGCTGAGACTAGCTAAACCCACTTCTTTGTTCTCCTGTATGTAATAACCTGCCTCTCATTCACCTGTATATAATAACCCACCTCCTTTTTCTCCTGTGTATAATAACTGCCTCCTTTTTCAGCTGTATATAATAACCTGCCTCCTTTTTCTCCTGTGTATAATAACCCGCCTCCTTTTTCACCTGTGTATAATAACTGCCTCCTTTTTCAGCTGTATATAATAACCCACCTCCTTTTTCTCCTGTGTATAATAACCCACCTCCTTTTTCTCCTGTGTATAATAACCCGCCTCCGTTTTCACCTGTGTATAATAACCCGCCTCCTTTTTCTCCTGTGTATAATAACTGCCTCCTTTTTCAGCTGTATATAATAACCCACCTCCTTTTTCTCCTGTGTATAATAACCCACCTCCTTTTTCTCCTGTGTATAATAACTGCCTCCTTTTTCAGCTGTATATAATAACCCACCTCCTTTTTCTCCTGTGTATAATAACCTGCCTCCTTTTTCAGCTGTATATAATAACCCACCTCCTTTTTCTCCTGTGTATAATAACCCGCCTCCTTTTTCAGCTGTATATAATAACCCGCCTCCTTTTTCTCCTGTGTATAATAACACACCTCCTTTTTCTCCTGTGTATAATAACCTGCCTCCGTTTTCACCTGTGTATAATAACCCGCCTCCTTTTTCTCCTGTGTATAATAACCCACCTCCTTTTTCTCCTGTGTATAATAACCCTCCTCCTTTTTCACCTGTGTATAATAACTGCCTCCTTTTTCACCTGTGTATAATAACCCGCCTCCTTGTTCAGCTGCGTATAATAGTGCACCTCGCTGTTGAACTCCTTATAATAAGCAGGGTACTATGGTATCTCCACCAGGAGCCCAGTCTGCCCTGACCCAGCTTTTTTGTGTCGTTTCTTCAGTCCCCACTGTCAGGTCACTCTGTCCACTGGAGCCATTCAGAACGTGGCAGGTCTTTATTCCCCTGCTGTGTTGCTTAGAGACTCGGAGACTCACTTTCTTCACATGCTAGAGGGAGTTACTGATAATGACAGTGTTCTAGAAGGGCTCAGTTCAGTGGCCGCTAAATGACTTTACCACTGCCTGTCATGTCCCCGCAAGCACAAGGGCCTACAGGTCTACAACCCCATGGGAGGCTGGCAAGCCAGTAGGCCTCATCTGGCTTCAGTGCCTTTTCTCTCCTACAAGAACAGCAATAGAGCTGGCCTCCCTCACGGCCAAGTTGGCCAGAACACCAGCATCCCTGTGAAATGGTACCTGTTTACACAAATGCCACTTTCTAAGATCTGGTGAGACAGGGCAGGACCCTGAAGTGGAAAAGCCTCTGGACTTAATTGAGCAATCAAACTGCTGGCCACGTCCCTGGGGAATGGGGGGGCGGGGTGGGGAGGGGGATGGGGGGGAAGGCTGGAGAAAGCCATGGCCACAGGACGGCCTCTCTCTGGAGAAGAGCCCTGAAGAAAGCCCCTTGTCTACTGTGTCTCTCTTCTCTTTATTTTTCTGAGAACCTTTTTAGAATTTCATTGGGAGTCAAAAAAACACATTTTGCCAAATCTGGAGGCCCTGTAACCACAGGGCCTGGTCCTGGTGAGCAAACCAAGACCAAACCCGAGTCTCCTGGCCCTACTCACTGTTTATTGCTGGCAAAAGAGCATTTTGGGTTTCACAGTAAAAAGGGTTAGAAAATTGTATGAAAAGGCTCAGCAGACTCACGGACATCAAATAACTCTTACAAAACCAGTGCTGTAATTAGTTAAGTATAAATGAATCAGAACCATATGGCTTGAAAGTTAAAATGAGAAAGAGTTGAAGGGAAGAAAATGTCCATTGGGATTTAATCAAACAAAAAACACTGGAAAAAATTGTTGATGTTCACCAAGCCTAGACCCCAGTTGGGTTCTCTGGTCTCTGAAGCGCTCCTCTCATTTTCTGATTGTTCCAATGAAGCCGGGAGGGGGGAGGGCATCTGGGCAGTGGAGCAGGTGTGCAGTGGAGGTTAAACTGGGGAAAGGTTCCACACATGAGGAGAACAGAGAGAATGGGGGGGGCAGCCTGGCAGACTGGGGGCAGGTTCCGTGTGGCGATGGTGTGGATGCCTGCCTTGAACGGAAGAAAATGGATGCAAGGGGTGGGCGGCCATTCTGGAGGGCCTATGCCCAGGCCGGGCTGCCTTCAGAGCAATTTCAGAATTGTAAGTAATTTAGAATGGCTCTCTCTCTCTCTCTCTCTCTCTCTCTCTCTCTCTCTCCTTTGGTTTTTTGAGACAGGGTAGCCTTGGCCTGGACCCGCTTTGTAGACCAGGCTGGCCTCGAACTCACAGCGATGCACCTGCCTCTGTCTCCCGAGTGCTGGGATTAAAGGCGTGCGCCACCACGTGGCCCCCTTCCCTGACCATCCAGTCAGAGCCACTTTCTTCTTCCTCAGGTTCCTTCTAGCCACTGAGACTCTTGCCTCGTGGGACCTTCTCAAAGTCTGACAAGGTTCCGTTTCTTCTTTCTCTGCCATTTGTGTCTGGGATCTAGACTTCTGAAGAGAAGGGACCTCCCTTGTCCTACCCCTCTCTCAGTGTCCCCAAGCATCTGACTTGGAGTGGTCGAATAAGAAGTATTTGGGGGAATGAATGAAAGACAAGTGAATGAGTGATGGCTAGAGCCCAGAAGGGATGTGGGAAGAGGCGAGAAGACGGGAGGGAGAAGGGGGCAGACAGACACCAGGCTTTGCAGGGCTTTGTGGTCTTGAGGGGCTCCTGAAGGAACTGGAAAAGCAGTAAAGTACAACCAAGCGGACACTGACAGTCAGCACCGTATTACAGAGGAAGGGGCTGAGAGGAGGGTGGGAAATCCGGAAACTAGCGAATGCCAGCAGCACAGCCCAGTTTCTTTTGCCCTCTCCTGCCGGCTCTTAAAGGCATGCAATACGGGCCCGATAAAGGCTGTGGAGTTCATAAACGGTAGATGCTCTGGCCCGCAGCCGTTACATACAAGTCATCATTTTCTCATTTAGAAAATGAACCTTGAGGCTCGATGTGGAAAAGCATCTCCCAGAAACAAGAAAAAGAGAGATGTGTACGTCTGCGCCGCCGACGCTGATTGTTTTCCCTGAACCACGTTCTCTTTCCGGAGGGTGGCTGCCCTTGGCAGTCGTCGGGTTACATGAAACGGGACTGGGGTTTCTCTGACATTTCGGCAGTCACGAGTGGGTGAGACGACGCACCGAGCTGCAGAGCGGGCAGGTTGCTCAATGTCCCTGGAAGGCTTCCGAGGACAAGACTTATTTGGTGGGTGTTTTGGGTGCAGAACCGTCTTTATGTTAGGGGAGAAGCACGCAGTCCAGGCTGCCGAGTGGTTAACAATTGTGTTATTGCTGGAAACCCTGGAGGAGCCTGGACTCGGCTTCCCTAGCGGATGGCTGTGCCTCACTGAGAAAGCCATTTTCCTAGCAGCCACCCCCAGTCTGACCTATTGCTTATCCTGATCCCTCGGTTTCAGGGGCCAAGTCTGCAGGGGACACCCCTTTAATGAAAAGAAGAAGGCACCCTATCACCAGCGCTGGCTCTTGTAGACGTTGGCAGGCCCCTTTTTCCACTCCAAGTGCACCCCCGGGGGGGAGGGTCCTGTCTTCCTATAACAGAAGCTCACACACAGCTGTTGCTTGTTCAAGATCACTGTCAGGAGCAATGCGGCGTGTTTGCTGCCTTGCCTGAGCACCCATCACCCTTAGTGAGGAAAACCTTGCAACTAGAAACCTGAGCTCATCCATTCCTTGCTGCTCTGCTCCGCTCCCTCTAATCCACGAAGCTTTTCCATTCTGGATCAGAACGGCAGTGCCCACAGCTGAACACCTATGGGGTTAGGAAACCTCAGGGGCCAACATGCCTTCCTGGCGGCATTTCTCTTCCAGTGGCAGTCCTCCCTGAGCTATCACTGGTCACCAAGCGGCACCTCCTATATGGAATCACAGCCTAGTTCCCCTCCTTGCTCTAGCTGCTAGCAAACAGTGACTGTCACCTAGGAGGTAACCGCATCTTACTGGAACCTCGAGAGATTGATTTGAACTTGGGAAGGAAGGCTGGTGGGAGGCTCTCCAAGCCCGAGGCAGCAGGGTGGCGTGTAGGCCACCCATTCCCATGACCTCGAGAAGGCCCCTGTTGCAATTCCTTGGTCTCTCGCCATTTTCCAGAGTTCATCACTCATCCCTGCCAATCCCATGAGCCCCTGATAGCCTTCCAGTAAATTCCATTTGATTACCACACAGCTTGCAATCAAGAATCTTGACTACCGTACAACCATTTGTTAAACAAGAAGGTTGAGCCAGACCCTGGCATGGGCCATCTCCATGCATCAGCAGACACTCTGGTGAGAAAGGGTCATTGGACCTGTTTTCTAAAGGAGGACACTGAGGCATGCAGGGAAGCCACAGGCTGTGCCAGGAGATGCTCAGCTGCGAAGCGCCTTCGGTAGAACTTGACTCAGGACCTTCTCACTCTGAATCCCACCTTTTCTCCCATCTCATCCGCTCTGGCTTGTAGTGCAGTGCCACAGAGAGGCAGTGTCGGCTAACCCGGAGTTAGCCTGCCACCTGCACTGCTGGTCTAAGACTTGGGGCAGGAAAAAAAAAAAACACTTTCAAAATCAAAATTTGCTCACACACAGAAACACCTGCCAGGCTGGGAGCTGAGGTGTTTGGTCTAAACATGGAAAAGCTGAGTTCACTTGCCCCAGAGGAGCACCTGTGGGGAAGGGAAAACATGATTTAACCCTTCCTTCCCCTGAGTGAGAGAATGAAGCCACCAGACTCTTTCCCTGGCAAAGGCTGTGGCTTGTGCAGATGCGACTCTTGCTTGGGAAAAACTAAGACAGACTCTTCGGCCTTGTGCCTTTTTCTTGTCAGATCTGAGTGTTCCGATCTATTCAGCATATGCCATCAAGTCGCACCATTGACAGAGCTCACGTGGGAGGTTTATTAAGGGAGGGGATACGGAGGCGGCCTCTGGGTGAGCGTGGCAGGAGAGTGGTTGGGGAGGAACAGGTCTTTTCATAAGGGGGTGTAGCGCATGTGCAGGAAGGGACACACAGCTCCTGGAAACAGTGGGAATGTGTCCCATCTTGGTGGCTAGTGCTGGACCTCTGGTTTCTCAAGAGCAGCTGGCCTCCCATGTCTTTCCTGACTGTCCAAAGTACTTCACCTCTTCAGATCTAGAAGGATGCTCAACCCATGATGGAGGAAATAGATGTTGGGATGGCATCTGGCCTTTTTTGGAGGCCCAGCTCTTGACTGAGGGTAGGAATGATGGCAAACCCTGGCTGTGTGTGCAGCTGAGTCCCCAAAGGCCTGCTGGGACAGAGTGACAGATGCCTGGTGCAGAGGACACATGGCCTTGACCACAGATGTGGGCTACAGTCCTGTAACTATATCTAGCCATGTGGCTGAGCTCTGGACAGTTTGGGGTCACAAACACACATAGAAGTCCATTGTTTGTCACCGGATGTATTGAGATCTAGCTTCTCCAGATAGTGACCAAGTGGCCGGGAAGAGCAGAAACTCAGTCACAGTAACTCAGATAAAGAAGGTTCCCTGGGCACTGGTAAGGGATTCTTGGGGAAGAAAGAACGAGGTGATGCTGCCCTTGCAGAAAGTAGAAGCAGGCTGCCAACCGTGCTTCTCCCTCCGCCTTTGTGGGGCTGGCTGGCCTCTCTCTGGAAGGAGCAGGCTAGCCCGGGTTTTGTTTGTTTGTTTGTTTATTTGGTTGGTTGGTTTTTGGTTTTTTGCCACTTTGTAGTTTCTGTTTCTCCATAGTTTTGACTTACACCAAGATTTTAATAGCACCTGCAGCCCATGCTTCACAGGATCAAACAAAGTCAACACCACCTTTCAAACGCTGTTGCTTTAAAGACGCTGGCTTCTAGAGGGAGTATGCATCAGCTATCTAAAGCCACTGTCATGCTGGGTAACAATCAGTAACCGCTCAGGAGAAGCACTGACCTGGGTAAATAAGCCCCAGGGATGCTCAGCAGCTGGGGGGGGGGGCTGGTGGAGCATATCAGAAGTCACTTTGGGCTTGCTGGGGTGGTGGGGGAGGGGCTCCGTGAGTCTTGGGCAGGATTTGTTTTTTGTTTTTCGAGACAGGGTTTCTCTGCTGTCCTGGATTCGCTTTGTAGACAAGGGTGGCCTCGAACTCACAGCGATCCACCTGCCTCTGCCTCCCGAGGGCTGGGATTAAAGGTGTGCACCACCATGCTAAACTCAAGGATAGGCTTTTTTGTGTGTGTGTGCTGGACTTTTCCTGGGCCAAACAAGCTGGACAGGTGCTGTCCTCTGTGTCCAGGCCTCCAAGAGGTTGGCTGGGTCCCGTCAGCTGGAAAGCCAGAACAGTCAGTTGGAGGATGGAGTTGGAGGATTATGTCATGGCTTCTGCAGGCTGTTGTGTTTGAGCCACAGGCCGGCTGAGAATCAGGGGTGGGGAGCTGTACAGTCACACTGAAGAGAGCCCAGCTCCTGGGGTGTGACAAACTGGTAGCCAGGGCCTTCTGAACCACAGAAAGATTCTAATTGGCTCTCACTCAGCCAAGCCTGTAATGGGTTCCTTCTGGTCCAAGTGCTCTGTGTGGTCTGACGTTTGGGTGTGTACACGGCAGTAAGGGAAGGATGAGGAGAGATACAGGTGCATCCTTTTTGGCCACTGCAGGCTGTTACTCAGTCAGGTTGACTAAGAAGCAGTCCTTTCCATGTACTCTTTAGGCATCTCCCACTTTGAGTTTGGCCAGTCCATTTAAACTGAATGTGGGCGCTTCAAGCAGCTTCAAGAACAGGGTAGTTAATGTTTGCCTGAGCCAATCAGTGGGCTCTATGCTGTTGTCGCGTTCAAGCCGCAGGCCAGCCCAGAATCAGGTAGATTGATTGATTCAGGAGTGGGATTTGAAACAAGTCAAACGGAAACCATTAAGGCATCCATAGTCTGAATTTGGGTCCTAAGAAAAGAGACGTCATGGGCCACGGACGCGATCTTGTCATCTTGTGGGGCCTTCAAACAGGAGGACAAGTGCCACCACGCCTGGTTCATTTTGATTTTCAGGTGGCACCATGTGATGGCAGAGACCTATTTAAAGATGTCCTCATTCCTCTCCATGCAAATACCATGCCTGCTTTTCCTGAATGCTGTGGCTATTCTTGATGGAGCCCCCAAAAAGAAAGCCCTCCATCTTTACCATTTCTAGGGGTTCTCATCATCTTTGGGCTTCATTTACTTCCACGATAAGGAAAGAGAAGAATGAAAAATTGACTGGTTACCTGTCTACACCTTCAACTCCCTCCTAGGAGGACAAGAACAGCTGTGATGAAGTGCCCCAGGCTCTGCACTTTCCATACATTTCTCTCTTTATTGCTATTATCAAAATTGTGACTGAATGTTTTGACTTTTTAAACCCTTTTTTACACTTTATGAGTGTTTTGCCTGCATGCATGTGCACAGTGTGCATTCAGCGCCCACAGAGGCCAAACAAGGGTGCCAGATGTCCTAGGTATATGGTGAGAGTTGAACCCAGGTCCTATGCAAGAGTAGCAAGTGTTCTCAACTGCTATGCCATCTCTCCAGCCTTACTTGGATGTTTTTTTTTAAATTTGTAATAGCTTCAAACCTCTAGAAATGTTGGATGAACAACAGAATTATTGAACATCCTTTACTATGATTGGTTCCTTAGTTGCTTGTATCTTATTGTTCATCCATTCATCTGTATGTCACTAATTTCCTGCTCACCCTCTGTATGTATATATGCATGTTATGTACGTACGTACGTACGTATGTATGTATGTATGTATGTATAGTGTATCTCCCTCAGCAACAAACACACACAAGAATGAAGTACTTCAGTGTATCTTGCCCATGAAAAAAAAAACCATACTCTTACCTAACAACAAAACAATGATTAAAATCAGGAAAATGAACATGAACATAATTCTATTTTCTCATTTAAAATTTTTCATTTACGTATGTGTCTGTTTGGCTAAATATGCACCATGGAGGCCAGAAAAAGATGTCTGATGGAGTTATAGGCACAGGTGGGCTGCCTAATGTGGGTGCTGGGAACTGTACCTGGGTTCTCTCTGAAAGCAGCAAATGCTCGTAATTACTGATGAAATTGATCAACTACTAAAAAGCAAGTATTTTGGCAAACTGCTATAAATGATCAGAGATCAAAGCTAAAAATACAAATAAATGGCATTGAAATTGAAGATTTAGTAGACAGAGGAGTGGATATAACAATAATTTCACCAAAATCTTGCCATCCAGATTGGCTTCCTCAGGAGGTAAATATTCAGCTTCTAGGGATTGAAACTTTGTTTCAGGTAAAACAAAGTGCAATATGGGTTTAGTGTATAGGGCCAGAAGGACAAATAGGAAAATTAAAGCCATATGTGGCTAATAAAGCCATAAATTTATGGGGACATGATTTGTTGCAGCAATGGAAAACACAGATTAAAATTCCTCCAATCTCAGAAACAAACCATAAAATAAAGAATGCTTCTGAGAAAAAAAGTAAAAGGTATTATCAAGAACAGTCACAGACCATTCGGGTTCTGTGTAAGCAGAACATGACAGCTGTTGGTCTTTCAAAGGTACCAACAGCCCTACCTTTAAAATGGTTAAATGACAAGCCTTTATGAGTGAAACTATAGCCTATAACAAATAAACAAACAAACAAAGAAACAAAAAACCCCAAAACTACAGGTACTGGAACAACTGGTACAGGAGCAGCTTAATGCTCAACATATTAAAGAATCTACCAGGCTATGGAATTTTCCTGTGCTTGTTATAAAAAAGAAATCAGGAAAATACAGGATGTTAACAGACTTAAGAGCCATAAATAAGACAATTCAACCAATGGGCTCTTTACTGCCAGAATCCCATTACCTTCTTTATTACCTAAGTCACGGCCTTTAATAGTAATTGATTCAAAAGATTGCTTTTCCACATCCCTTTGCATGAGCATGATAGGGAAAGGTTTGCTTTCTCAGTACCTACTTAAAATAATAGTTGTCCAATAAAGAGGTAGCACTAGAAAGTCTTACCACAAAGACACAAAGGTACCACAAAGGTAGCAGTCCTACCTTATGCCGATATTTTGTACAACAGCTGTTAGAAATAATTTGTAAATAGTTCCCTCAATCTAAAATTTATCATTATATAGATGGTATCTTACTGGCTGATTCAGATGCAGATACCTTAGGAAAAAAATGTTTGATGAAGTAAAAAAAGAATTGTGTCTTACTGGGGATTACAAATTGCTTCTGAAAAACAAAAAACAAAAACAAACAAACAAACAAACAGAACAAACAAAAAAACCAAACCAAAACAAAACACAAAAAGGAGATTCTATCAGCTATCTAGGATATAAGATAATTTTACAGAATATTCAACCACAGAAAGTATATATCAGGAGAGATCAGTTACAAACTCTTAATGATTTTCAAAAATTGCTGGGAGACATTACCTGGCTACAGCTCATAGTTTTATTAACTTCTTAAGAGCTAAGTAATTTATTGCAAACCTTACAAGGTGATAAGGACTTAAAGAGCCCAAGAAAATTATTAGCTAAGGCTGAGAAAGAATTGGATAAGTAGCAATGAAATTACAGGATGCACATGTGGAGTGCTTGGATCCAAAGCTTGACTATATTTTAGTTTCTTTTGTCTTCTTCTAATTCTTCCACAGGAATTCTTATGATGAAAGAAGATGATGTCTTATAATTGATTTTTTTTAGCACAAAAGCAGAGTAAAAAAATTAAAGATTTATATAGAAAAGATTTCTGAGAGGAAAAATGACACTTCATCAATTAGCAAGAATAGACCCAGCAGAAATTGTGATACCCTTTATTAATGCTGAAATTGCCTCATTATGGGCAGAACATGAACACTGGCAAAGATCTTGCTATAATTATTTTTGGGGGGAGAGATTAACAACAAATATCCCCAAAAGTAAGAGACTTTAGTTTATAAAAAGAACTTATTGCATTTTCCCTCATACGGTAAAATGGACACCAATTCTGGTGCCCCTTCATTCTATGCTGATTCAAATAAATCAGAAAAGGCAGGTTATAAGTCAGGAAAACTGAGTAAAATGGCTCCAAGCTCCTATGATTCAGTTTGTTGTTGCTGTTGCTTTAATCAGAGATGTATGCCATTCCTACGGTATTTTCCTAAATCTCTTAATATTGTTACTGACTCTCAGTACACAAAAAGAGTTGTTTTACATATGGAAATCACTGAACTTATTCTGGATGATTCAGAATTAACTTAGCTGTTTATTCAACTACAACAAGTAATCAGAAATAAATATCGTCCACTGTATATAACACATTTTAGATCCCATATGGGTCTACCAGCACTCTATCTCAAGGCAGTGGCGAAACTGATCAGCTACTAATAGGAAATGTGCTAGAGGCCTCAAATTTTCATAACCCTGTTAACAGCAAAGGCTTAGAGAAAGATTTTTTCTATCATTTGGCAACAAGCCAAGGAAATGATAAGGAAGTGTCCTACTTGTTCTTTGTATAGCCAAACGCTATTACCTGTAGGAACTAACCCAAAAGGTATCCTCCCCCAAAAAAGAAATTTGGCAAATTTGGCAAAACTCATCTTGCAGAGTTTTGAAAATTAAAGTATATGCACCATACCATAGATACATATTCAGGATTTCAATGGGCAACTGTCTTAAGTTCTGAAAAGGCTGATTCTGTAATTACACATTTATTAAAAGTTATGGGCAATTATGGGGATATCTGTACAAATTACGATTGACAATGTTCTAGCATATGTCTCCAACAAAATGAAACAGCTTTTTTGCATATTACAACATGAAGTGTATTACAGGTGTACCACACAGTCCTGCAGGACAAGCAGTTATAGAAAGATCAAATCTCACTTCAACATATATGTTGAATAAACAAAAAGGGGTAATAAAGACCTCAGATGTAGATTTGTTAATTAAAATTTTTATTACTTTTTTATTGATTAAAAATTTTGTTAATTAAAAAATTTTAATGCTAGTGAGAAAGGAACAACAGCTGCAAAGAGATAAGGGTAGTAGAAAAAACTGCTGAATTAAGTCAGCTTGTGTATTTTAAATATGTATTGACCTCAGAATGGAAACTGGAACATGTGTTACATTGGGGAAGAGATTTTGCCTTTGTTTCCACAGAAAAAGAAAAGCTGTGAATACTAGTAAAACTCATAAAGATTAGATTCGAACAGGAAAGATCGCTTGAATAAGGATTCATTCCAAACTAAGTTGTAAAAGCTAACTTTTGCTTTTTATTTGATTAGACATTTCTTCAAATGATAATTTACTGAAGGCATGCTTGCCTTACTGGCATGAAATGGAAAAAAATGGGCTTGCTTAAATCATGTGTCTTAATTCCACATTAGAATGTTAGACTGTAGATTGCCACATGGCCCATGCCATCTTGGGCATCAGCTTTTTGACCCAAAGTTTTCTTCTTAAATAAAAATGATATTTTCTGTTGTTTGGTATTTAAAACATAATTAAGAGATTTAAAATGTTTTTAAGTAAATTTAAAAAGTTGCTACAGTTTAAACTTGTTTTCTAAATCTCTGGGAGTTGGAGTGCAAACACTGGACATCTTTGACTGCTGAGTTCTACCTAGCTAGTACTGTCACTGAGCTGACAAACACCACCTAAAGATCGGCTTCGGACTACAAACCGCTCAGGACATTCAAATTGCTGAGTTTGTAGGAGGCTGACATGACCATTTTACAGAACTTTGAACTCAAAAAAATACTTAATTCTAAGACTGCCAAATATAAACAAGCTGGAAGTTGGCAGAAATAGCTTCATTGTTGTAAATAATTTTACCATGTTAGAGGTAAATTTTTTTCTTTTTATTTAGACAAACAGGGAGATGTTGCAGGATATTTGACCACACTATGAACCTGAGATTGTGTTGCTTACTGAAGAAACCTGTTTTTAGACGTTGTCTCAACCCTAGCACACACCTTTAATCTAAGAGTTTTTGCTTGAATATTGATAACAGGATTACATAATGTCAACCATAGGTCAAGAAGTGGAACAAGTAACCAGTTGACAGGGAGTGAACATAGGAAAAAATCATAAAGAGTAAGAGGAAGTCAGGAGGATGGATAAAGACAAACAGGAAGAAGAAGGGAGGGGCCTTGGGTTCAAAGGGTTTTTTTTTTGTTGTTTGTTTGTTTTTTTTTTTTTTTGAACTGGTGTAGGGGATGTTGACTGAGGAGGATGTAAGTTGGGTGTTTTCTCTGCCTCTCTGAGCTAGCAGGCGCTTACCTCAGCATCTTGTTCCTGAGTCTTTATTGGTAAAATTGAATGCTTGAGATTTTGTTAAAAACAGCACACTACATGTGCCTGTGGGAATTAGAGGGCAATCTTGGTGATCAGTCTTTGTAATTCGGCTTCCTGAGTGGTGAAGAATCACAGCATGTGAAACGTGACCTGCCCCATGGCCTAGTTCTTAGCAGACCAGACCCAATCAGGTCCAGGACTACATTTGTCACCGTGTCTTTAGCGTCTTTAACACAGACTGGCTCTGGCCTTTCTCTGTTTCTCAGGACCTTAGCCTTGCTGAAGACTAATAGTCAAGCACTATGCAAAGTGTGTTCTAATACACCCACATCCCACATTCATGGCAGACACACGGCCAAAGTGCTGCACGTCTGTGCTGTCACCCTGCGTCGTCGCATGCTGAATTGATCCATCCTGGCTTTGGTGAGGTCCACCTCTGCTTGGCTGAAGTGCTGTCTACCTTTCTTAGTTATGTTTCTCCCTCCTTTTACACCTAATAAGTCACCTGTAGGGACAGGGTTCAGGTGTGTGTGACCATCTTGTTCCTTATCAGACAGTAGATTTGTCATCCATTCTTAGCACTCCAGTGCTGATTCCATTTATGCTAATTTAAGGGATCTTTTGTAAGAAAGTGCCATCTTCTCTCCTATTCATGTATTTGATGCTTTTAAGAGTATTTTTTTTTGGGGAGGGAGAATGTTTTGTTAAGGGTAGCTGTGATGGTGCATCCCTTTGGTCGCTGTCCTCGGGGTTGGGGAGGGGCAGGTGGGTCTCTGTGGCTTCTGGGGGGCAGCCTGATCTACATATGGATGATATTTATTATTGAGTAAAGAGCAAGACATTAAGCTGTCCCTCCACAGATAGCACACTGCTTGGAAACAATAACAGTCGTAACTGCAGGAACTTGGGAATAGCATTGCTGTGTGGTCAAAACATCTGTCGTCACTGAGCCTGGCACCGTCCTCTCCCCCACAAGGTACAGTATCAGAGCCCAGGGTCCTAAGTATGATCCAACCAGAGGGAGATATAGGAGAAGTTTCTAAATGGAGCATTTGGTTTTGAAAAGAAGAAAATACCAATGTTACAAAAGATAAGAGATGGAGTATAGTCCACTTACAAGAGACAAGTAAAAATGCAAGCCCTCTCTTCAGTGTATCCCACACTGAGAAGAAAATGCACTAAGTTCCATACTGAGTCAGTCAAATGAGATAAAAAGGTTTAAATCAGGGCCAAGTTAGAACTGGTGAGATGCAAATAACTCACAGGTTTTAAGTGTACCAAAATGTAATGTAAGCTCTGTCTTGGGAAAGAACATGGAAATATTTAGGGGTACAGAGCCACAGTGTAGGTGTGTGTGCAGCCTGTACTCAAAGGGTTTCTGAGGAAAGGTGTGTGTGTGTGTGTGTGTGTGTGTGAGAGAGAGAGAGAGAGAGAGAGAGAGAGAGAGAGAGAGAGAGAGAGAGAGAGAGAGAGGAGAGCCTGAGACAGAGAACCAATGAGTACAGACAAAGGGTATGTGATGACTCCATACGCTGCTTTTAGTCTTATACCTTTTCTCTAAGATTGAGATTATTCAAAGCTTTTTGTGCCTTTATTTTGCCTATAGACATTTACTCAGAAGTCAGTGAATAAACAACGCAGCCTGAAAAATATGATGATGTCACTATTTCACTGTTAAGACTACGTTGTATCAGTAGCCAGACGATGAGCTGACATCTTGATAACCCTGGGGATGTGATCTATGAGCATGGCGTCTCTCTCCATCACTTACTTGAAAATGTTTCTCACCAGCACAAGGTTATTGTCATCAGTGTAACAGTCAGGGATATTTTTCCTTAAGACTTTCTCTAAGTATTCAACCCATCTGAGATTTGCTGTTCACACATGAACATCAACTAACTTTTGAATATTCACCTTGCATGTTATGGTGCTGGCCCTGCCAAATTTACCCAGTTGTCACAGCCATTTGATATATTTACTATGATTTTCTAACCAAATAGTCATCTCTGGACAGCTATACTTTTTATTGTCCCCTCCCCCATTTGTTTGTTTGTTTGTTTGTTTACAGTTGTGGTGAAGATATCCAGAAACAGACTGAACACAATGCTTCTGGCAGACATCTTTGCCCAATTTCTAGTCTCAAGTAGAAAGTGGTTTGATTGATTAGGTCTTCATGAGTGGCCATCAGATTCCAAAAGTCCCTTTCTGTTTCTTACTTACTAAAAGTTTTAATGTCAAATAAATATTTAATTTTGCCAATTTTCTTTGAGTCGTTAACTCTATACATTCTGTCATGTGGTGGTCAGTTTCAGTTTTAAATGTCGGCTTGCCACAGCGTGGAGTCACCTAGGAGGAAGCCCGCAGTTGAGGGATTGCCTAGGTCAGGTTGGCCAGTGCTCATGTCTTCTGGGCAGTGGGGATTGTCATGATGGTTTATTGATGTAGAAAGCCTGAGCCCACGGTGGGCAGCACCATTCCCTAGTCAGGGGTTCTTGCAATACACGAGATAGGAGAAAGCTGGATAAAAGGTGTCTTGCGAGCAGTAGGCAGCTTCTTTCTGGTCATGGCATGGACTCCAGAATGTTCCTTTCCTGTGTCAGATGTCAGTTGTTGTGTGGCATTGTCTTTGTGCTATTAAACATTCTACTTCATCCTGCAGAAGTGTGAGTGACTTTTTAAAAATCTTATTATTTATGTATTTATTTTTAGAATTGGCCAATTTCATCTCTGCGCCTGTGGGATGTATTGCAATAAAGATCTTCAAACTATTATTTAATTGCCTTTTATTTGTTTGTTTATTTTCAAAACAGTGCCTCAAGCAGTCCAGGCTGGCCTTAAACTCCCTATGTAGCGGAGGGTGATCTTGAATTCCAATCCTGCCTCCACATCTGAAGTTCTGGGATTGCCATGTGCCACCTCAGGTATACATTGCTGAGGATAAGACTTCAGGGTTTACACATGGTTGGCCAAGTTCAGGGTTTACATATGTTTGGCAAGTACTCTACCAGCTGAACCGTATCGTATGCCCAGCCATTGCTGTCCTTTTAATGTGTTTAAAGATGCATATTATTTTATTTCTGACTAGGTGTGTGTGTGTGTGTGTTTCTTACTCCCACCTTGCTTGAGAGAGCATCTCTTGTTTCCCACTGTGCACACCAGGCTAGGTGACCCTTGAGCTCCCAGGGATTTTCCTGTCTCCACCTCCCACCTCACCATCAGAGCACGGGAATTACAGACGTGGGCTGTCCTAGCGATTAAGTAGCCGGTGTTTGCCCAGTGAGCCATCTCCCCAGTCCCTGATCTTGTTAATTTATATTTTCTCTGTCTTTCCTTGGCTATCAGACTTAATCAGATCGAAGGATGGGCTGTTGATTTGTTCGTGTTCTTCATTGTTGGCTCCTTCTGTCACTGAGTGCCACTCAGACTTCTGTCTCCTAACTGGTTTTCATTTAGTCAGCTCACGTCGTGTTAGCATTTTAAGGCAGAAACTTAGAGGTTCATCTATAAACATCTCCTCCTTCCTGTATACGCACTTTAATCTCTTCATTTTCCTGTAAGTGACGATTTAACTAAAGTGTGTGGTTTTGCTTTGGAGTTCGTTTTATTTCTGTTTGTTTCGTTTTTGTTTTGTTTTGTTCTGCTTTTGAGATTGGATCTCGTTGTGGCCTTGGACTCACTTTGCAGCCCAAGCTAGCTTTGAACTTTGATCCTCTCGACTCAGCCTCCCACGTGTTAGGAAACAGGTGGTCCCACTGGCCTGCTGTCAGGGACCTAGCAGCAGCTTATGTCATCACCTGCTGCCGCCAGGTGCGCCAGGACAGCTTATGTCATCCTCACCTGCTGCCGCCAGGTGCGCCAGGACAGCTTATGTCATCCTCACCTGCTGCCGCCAGGTGCGCCAGGACAGCTTATGTCATCCTCACCTGCTGCCGCCAGGTTTGTCCTGCACGTAAAGGGGCCCCAGCTACCCTAGATCTTTCTCTCATCTCTCTCTTCTCTTTTCTGTCTTCCCCTCATTCCCTCTCTGTCTTTCTGCTTGTCTGCTTCTCTCTCTCCCTCATGTCCCCACTCCCAGATGGTCTTTTTTGTTCTCTCCTTTCCCAATAACCCTCTTACATTAGATCTGTTGCCTGGTGTAATGTCTCAGGGGCACACCTTGACTACGCCGGCAAAGGTACCTCGCACCCTTCCTCACATTTTGTCTTATCACCAGTACTGGGGAGGATACAGGTTTGCGTCACATACCCAGAAAAAAAAAATGTTATTTAAAAATCTTGGTATATTGAATTTGTATTAATGTAAAACATTACTAAATGCATTTCCTTATATGTGTTATAAGTGTGCTGTTTAGTTTCCAAATATTTGGAGAATTTCTGAATGTACTGCCATCTATCTCTAGTTTAATTCTATTGACATCAGAAAACACACTACCTGGGCCCATTCTTTTAAATTCGCTGATGTGTTTTACGGGCCCGCCCTGATGTTATTTATTCTACAGTGGTTGGATGCAGGGTTCTGTAAATGTCTATCTGGTCAGTATCCTTAATACTCTGGTTTGTTTTAGGGTCTTGGGGTTTATGTTGCTTTTTATCAGTTACTGATGGGATTTGAATTTATTTCTCCTGTTAGTGCTGTGTCTCGAAGGGTTGTTAGCTGAGATGGGATCTTCACATTTGTAATTACGCAGTTTCCTTGGTGGGGTGACTCTTGATCTTTTGGGATAGGCAGTCTGGCACAGGGTCTCTCTACAAAGCCCTGGCTGTCCTGGAACTTACCATGTAGATCAGTCTGGCTTCAAACTCACAGAGACTCACCTGCCTCTGCCTTGGGGTGCTGGGATTAAAGGCATCCACCACCACTCCCAGTTCTGACCAGTTTTCAACGGCCCTTCTAATCTTTGCTAAGTCTTTTCTTCCTAAAGTCTAGTGTGCCTGGACTTAACAAAACAAGGCACATTTTTAGTCCCACTCTTTGTATGTATATATTTTATCATCTATTTTATTTTTAGCTCTCTATATCTTCATAGCTAGAGTTTCTTACTGACAAAATGTAGATGCCCCTTCCTTCCCACACAGCTAGTGATCACTGCCTTTTAATTGAAGTGGGTTTAGACTACTAACATCTAATGTAAATATTGGTGTGGCTGTCTTTTGGCCTGTGGGATTTTTTTTTTCCTCCTTAAACTTGCTCCGTTTTGTATTTTTTTTTCTTCACAGTTTTTATATTTGAATGCTAGTAAGTGCTTTTTAGTATCTTATTTGCATTCATCAGTGTTTAGGTATATTTTTTTCGTTTTCTGTGTACTGGCCCTAGACACTGTACATCTTTGACTGGACAGCAATATCTCAGAGTTTTCATGGTGGAATTTCATGCGGGAAAGCACCATTATAGGATTATCTTCCTTAAATTTCCATATTAAAAAATCTGACAGTGGGAAATTATAATCATTTGTGTCTACTCACATAGTTATTGTTTTCTTTCATGTGGGCCTAGACTTCCGTCTGACACCACTCCTTTCAGCCTGCGAGGAGTAAGATAATCATTTCTTGTGTTTTAAGAAATAATTGTACATATTTTATTAGCTTAAGAAAAATGTTTACTTTCATTAAATCATTTTATTGCATTCATTTTTTTGTGTGTGCGTGCATGCAAGCGTGTGTGTCTGTGCATGCATGCGTGTGTGTGTGTGTGTGTGTGTGTGTGTGTGTATGTGTGTACATTTGTGGAGGTCACAGGATGACATGTAAGAGTTCCTTCTCTCCTCTCACCCACATGTTTTAGGACTAAAACTCAGGTCATCCAGTGTGGCAGCAAGCACCCTTACTCACTGAGTCATCCTGCTAGCACTCTACTTGCTTCTTTAAAATATTTTATTTATTTTTAAATTTTGTGTGTGGGTGGGTGGGTTTATGCATATGAGTGCAGTTCCTGAGGAGGCCAGAAGAGGGTAACAGACTCCCTTGAACAGGAGTTATAGGCACTTGTAGGCTACCTGACTTGGGGCGTAGGACTCAAACTCAGGCCCTCTGCAAACGCACCATAGGCTCTTAACTGCTGGGCATCTCACTGCACTTGCTGTGCTGGGAACCAACCCCAGGGCTCCCTATTCAGTCCCAGTATCTCTCGTTGGCATTTTAAATATGACCTTCCACTGTCTTCTGGCCGTAGCTGCTTTAGGTGAGTGGCTACACACACACACACACACACACACACACACACACACACACACACACTATATATATATATATATATATATATATATATATATATATATATATATATATATATATATATATTTGGCTTTTTGCATCACTACTCTCCTCTAGCAGCTTTAAATTTGTTCTTTCACCTTTGGTTTTGCAGCACTTACACTGTGTTGTGCCTGGAAGTAATTTCTTGGAATTTTTCCTGACTGGGTTTTTGATGATTTTCTTTTGTGTTGATTTTCACTAAACCTCCAGGCAGACGTACAGAGACCACTTTTGATGCATTTTTACACTCTGATTTTTCATCCCTTTCTGAAGCCAATTTTGAAGCAAATTGATGCTTTCTGTATCATCTATGTCTCTGTTGAGTCTATGCAGTGAAATTGTCACTTCATACATTGTAATCCTTGGTTCTGGAATTTCTGGGCTTTCTTTTCTTTCTTTGTGAATAGTTTCAGTTTCTGGGCTATAATTCTTCATCTGCTCTGTCATTGTGGCGATGCTTTCCTTTAAGTCACTGAAAACATTTACAGTGTCTGCTTTAACTTTCTCTGCTAGTTGCAACTTTTGGATTGCCTGAGGTGGGGGCCGGCTTCTAATGATTCTTTTTCCCTACAAGAAACAGTTTCGTTTCGATTTTCATGTTTAGAAATGGTTTGTTGTAGTCAGGAGATTTTTGAGGAATGAAGACCCTAGGCTTAGTTCTCATACTTGGAATAATTTTTGTTGTTGTTGTTCCAGTAAACAGTTAACTTGATTGAGTTCAGACTTCAAACTCAACCCCCCACCCCCGGGCTGGAAAACAACCTTAATTTGTCCTACTTCCCAGGTGTTGCTTTCTGCTGAGAACCCTGCACTCCTCACTCAGCACACAGAGTGCAGGGCTCAAGATGCATCTGGAGCTAACTTTTTATGCATGTTCCTGAGGTCCACACTTGCAACCTCCTCCTGTCCATCATGGCAGCTCCAGCCTCTATCCCTTTGCCCGAGTCACATCTGTGACTTTTGCCTTTTTGCCAAGTTGTGGTCACTCTGGGGGCACACAGACGGGGACATATTCCAAGGCAAAAGCCTAGATAACCTTCCCCAGTTTCTGCCTGTTTGGGTAGCAAGGTAAGGTACCCATTAGTCTGAAGTAGCCATTCTGTGCAGTGTCCATGGTGACTTACAGGAGGGCTGTCATGCTAATGTTATGCCATCACTTCTGAAAGATTAGAGTTCCCAAATGACTAGTAGCTAATCATTACAAGCAAAAATAAGTGAGCGGGTAGTGGAGTCACCTCGTGTCACTTAAGTCCCTGTCTGCTTGTTTAAGGTCTGCTTTCCTCACTAGGGGGCGCTCTAAAGGGCAGAGACCATTTTGATGTTGTACATATTCCCATTGTCTGATAGATATTTATAAAGTATAAAGCAGCAGGATGAGTAAATGAGTGTCAATCACTCCGGTCACCCAACCTATATATCGCCAGATATACCTGGTCTAGTTATCTTTGCTCTTTTCCCTGTAGCCCTGATCTTAGGCTGGCTCTTCTTAGTCCCAACCAGCTACTATAGTCCCAAGAGTCCTCTGCAGATACGACACTCAAAGAGGAGAGATGGTCTCATCTTGTGGGTTTTTTAATTAATTATAAATTATTTATTTATTCACTTTACATCCTGATCGTAGCCCCCCTCCCACTTCCCCCACCGTCCCTCCCCTGTTCCTCAGAGAAGGGAAGCACCCAACGCCACCACCAACCCAGCCCGCCTCATCAAGTCATGTCAGGACTGTGCACATCCTCTTCCCCTGTGGCCTGGCAAGGCAGCCCAACCAGGGAGAAGTGATCAAAAAGCAGGCAACACAGTCCATGTCAGAGACAGCCCCTGCTCCCCTTACTAGAGGAGCCACATGAAGCCTGTGCTACCCATTGGCTATATATGTGTAGGAGGCCTAGGTATAGTCCATGCATCGTCCTTGGTTGGTGCTTTAGTCTCTGCGAGCCCCTCTGGGTCCTGGTTAGTCTTCTTGCGGAGATCCTATCTTCTTGGGGTCCTTCTATCCTTTCCCCCACTTTCCCACAAAACTCCCTATGCTTTGACCAATGTTTAGCTGTGAGTCTCAGCATCTGTTTCAATACCCTGCTGAGTGGAGTCTCTCAGAGGACAGCTATGCTAGGCTGCTGTCTGTGAGCGTAGCAGAATATTGTTAATAGTGCCAGAGGTAGGCTCTCTCCCATGGGGTGGGTCTTGGGTTGGGCCAGGCACTGGTTGGATATTCCCTCAATCTTTGCTCTATCTTTATCCCTGCACATCTTATAGGCAAGGTACATTTTGGGTCAAAGTTTTTGTGGGTGGCTTGGTGTTCCCCTCCTTCCACTATGAGTCCTATCTAGTTAGAGGGTGTTTTCTTCAGTCTTCATGACCCCGGCTACTAGAAGTCTCAGCTAGAGGAGTCACCCCCATGTCCTCCCAAAAGCCTACCTTGTCTTGGGTCTTAGGTCTCCACCTTGTCACAGAGATGCTCCCTACCCCCACGTCCATGGTTTCTCTTCTCTCTGTGGGCCCTCTGTCCACTCCCCACCCCACCCCTCAGTCTCCCCAGGTCTAGTCTCCACCCTCATTTCTCTCTGTGTTCCCTCTCCTACCTTCTTCCTTCTCTTCAACTATCTATTCTATTTTCCCTTCTCAATGAGATTTAAGCATCCTCCCTTGGGCCCTCCTTGTTACTTGTCTTCTTTGAGTCTGTGATTATAGTACGTTTATCCTGTACTATACGGCTAAAATCCAAATATGCATGAGTACATTCTATGTGTGTCTTTCTGGGTCTGGGTTACCTCATTCAGGATGATTGTTTCTAGTTCCATCCATTTGCCTGCAAATTGCATGATTCCCTGGTTTTTTAATAGCTGAGTAGTATTCCATTGTGTAAATGTACCACCGTTTCTTAGTCCATTCTTCAGTTGAAGGACATCTAGGTTGTTTCCAGCTTCCGGCTATTATGAATAAAGCTGCTAAGAACATAGTTGAGAAAGTGTCCTTGCTGTATGGTTCAGCATCTTTTAGGTATATGCTCAGGAGTGGTATAGCTGGGTCTTGAGGCAGAGCTATTTCCAATTTTCCGAGAAAGCTCCAGATTGACTTCCACAGTAGTTGTACAAGTTTGCACTCCCACCAGCCATGGAGGAGTGTTCCTCTTTCTCTACAGCTTTGCCAGCGTCTGCTGTCACTTGAATTTTTGATGTTAGCCGCTCTAATGCATCCTGTGGTTTTGATTTTGAACACGGAGAAACTTTCTCCAGACTCTTCCAGTTGGTCTCCTAGCTATTTACTTCCCAGTCAAGCACCAGGAGTGACCTGCACTAGTTAAGATCTGTTCCTGACTTGCTTGGAGGAGAGGCAGAACTCAGAGCAAAACCCTGACTCAGCTAGCGAGGAGAAAGAAAATGGGATGGTTGGTAGAGACAACCTGTAGTGACATCTGCGAATAGTTGGCACGCCAAGGATGGCTCTGTCTCTACAGAGCACAGTCTGGTGGGGAAGAGGCATCTACTATGGAGGTCAGTATTTGGAGAGGGAGAGTGAGCTTCTCCCAAGGATGATCCCCCTTATTGGTTATTCAATACAAAGTGGCCATCCCTGAAACCATATACAACAAGAAAAACAGACTCATCAGGTCGTATTTATATATTTGTGGGCTCTCTCTCTCTCTCTCTCTCTCTCTCTCTCTCTCTCTCTCTCTCTCTCTCTTCTCTCTCTCTCACACACACACACACACAACAACAACAACAATAATAAAGAGACTATCATTTTGAGAGGAAGGCATGGGAAGAACCAGAGGAAGGAAAGGGAAGGGAGAAAAGGATATGATTTTATTTTAACTAAAATGTATTTTAAAATGAAATTAAATTTAGCTGGACGCAGTGGCACATGTCTGTAATGCTGGCACTTGGGAGGCTGAGGCAGGCAGATCCGATGTGAGTTCAAGGCCAGCCTGGTCTGCAAAGCTAGTCTAGGACAGCTAAGGCTACACAGAGAAACCCTGTCGTGAAAAACCAAAAAATAAAAAAATATAAACAATAAACCAGAAGTCAACCACTGTGGTGTCACACACCTGTAATCCTAGCACTTTCAGGACAGAGGCAGGAGGATCACAAGTTTGAGGTCAGCTCAGGCTTTACAACAAAATTTTGTTTCAAAGAGCAAAGCTGGGGAGATAGTTTAGTGGTTAAGAGCACTGGCTGCTCTTCCAAAGGACGTGGGACCACCTGGCTGCTCACAGTTCTGCACACCTCCAGTTTTAGGGGGTTGAACCCCCTCTCTGGTCTCCAAGGCATACACATGAGTGCAGGCAAACACCCACACACTCCACCACCTCCCTCTTCTCTCCCTAAAAAAGGGAAAAGATCCGAGTGAAACCAAACCAACCAACAAACGAGAGTGAGCAGAAAGTAGCAGCATGGTCCCCCATAATGCTAAGGTGGAAGTGCAGGGGCCTGCCTGGGAAGTGGTGATGGGTCTGAGGAAGCCTGGCCAGGAAGTGCCACTTCTCTTCCCAGCTATGTGACTGTCTGAGCCAGTTTTGTCACCAACAGTCTTCTCAGGGTTGAGCAAGTCTCTCAGTCTAGGCGGTTAGATAGTCCCTTTCTCAGCTTAGAAAAGGGGCTGGGGGTGGGGGCGGGGCTCAAGGTCAAGAGGCAAGGATGATCCCTTGTCTTCACTTTGGAAAACAAGCCTCAGGCCCCTGACAACATCAGACTTGGGCCCCTGTGAGAACTGCACCCCATTGGAAAGCACTCAAAATTTGCAATTCATCATCCTCATCCTTTGCAGAGCCAGATCTTTTCCCTAAAGACTTTTCTCCCCAGACACCTAGTGGTCGTGGGGTTTATCATGCAACAAATTCATCCTCCCCCCCCCCCCATCCCCTCCAGAGATGGTTGACGCTCAGGGGCAGGCTCTGTCTGGCATATAGACCTTGATGTGTTGGAATCACCTGGTAAGGCCAGGGACGCAGCTGGGGCCCAGCCTACCTAATTAGGACCAGAAGGTGGTGGAGCTGGGATGGTGCACCTCATCCCCCCTCTTCCTCCTCTTGCTCTTCCTCCTCCTCCTCCTCCTCCTCCTCCTCCTCGGAGTCTGGTTCTAATAAGAGCAGCAAGTAGCGGAGGCGGCAGGGTGAGTGTGGATCGTTGGTTGTGACATCATCCCCCCAGCTGTTTTACACATCTGTAACACGGCTCATTAGGACTCTCTTAGCACTTCATCCTTCCCTCCTCTGTGAGGCTCCAGTCCTGTGGGCCTGCAAGGAGCCCAGACGGCCGACTCCAGAGGTCACGGGTCAGCTTGGGCACCGGCCCAGTCTTGGGGCGTCTCGAAAGGACATCCCAGTCCAGCGTGTGCCCCTTCAAGGTGCTAATGGCTTCAAGATGGGGCTGCCCCTTTCTGCCTGATCCGTGGCTCAGGGCCCACTTAGTGTTGGGGGGCAGGCCATCTGCCGCAGCTGCACAGGCACTTTTGCTTGCTCTGAGCATTCTAAGGTTTTCCTAGCCGTGAATTACAGCAAGCGAATAAATCATCCCACGGCGGGGAGAGGAGGGCTGCCACTTTCGGGGAGACATAGCACGTGCCACAGATACTGCACACAGAGACTCGGGGTTTGTCTGCAGCAGTTAACTAGGCAGATTTAGACACTGGAAACTGCCTCAAGTTGCGTGAATAGAAAAGCATCCTAGATTTCACTGGCCAGCCTGAATAAACGACTAATTTTTTTTAATGTGTCATGTGCATAAGAGAGAGAGAGAGAGAGAGAGAGAGAGAGAGAGAGAGAGGGAGAGATGCATGCAGATGGACACGGTATGAAGGGTAGAGGTCAACCATGACTCTAAGGAGGTCACGTGTCTTCCTCAGGAACATTCCACCTTTTTTTTGGTTTTTGTTTTTGGAGACAGGGTTTCTCTGTGTAGCCTTGGTTGTCTTGGACCCGTTTGATAGATCTGGCTGGCTCTGAACTCACAGAGATCCACCTGCCTCTGCCTCCCTGAGTGCTGGGATTAAAGGTGTGTACAACTGCCTTGGCTTCCACCTTATTTTTTGAGACAGTCTTTCACTGGGACACCAGGCTCACCGAATGGCTAGGCTGGCCTGCCGTTGAGTCCCAGAGATCCTGTCCTCTCCAGCCACAGTGCTGGAGTTGCAAGACTGTGCTATCATACCCACCTTTTTAGTTTTTAAAGCATGGTCCTTGGGGATCAAAATCGTGTTTGTGTAGCAAGCTGGGATATGGCCTCAGACCCCAAGTAATAATTGTTTTCAAATTATGCCAGGTGTGGTGGCACACACCTTTAATCCCAGCAGTAAGGAGGTAGAAACTCTTGGTTCTCTGAGTTCGAGTCTAGCCTGGTCTACAGAGAGAGCTCTAGGACAGCCAGGCCTACATAGAAAAACTCCATCTTGAAAACCAAACAAACAAAAATTATAAAGACTTTGTTTCTAGTTTGTAATTATGTGTATGTGTGGGGACATGTGTGTACGAGGACAGGTATCCTCAGAGGCAAAAGAAATGAGACGCCCCCTGGAGCTGGAGGTCATACAGAAGGCTGTCAGCCACCTGGTGTGGTGCTGGTACTGAAACATGGGTCCTCTGAGAGAGCAGTCGGTGCTCTTAACTGTTAGGCCATCTCTCAAAAGAGAGCAAAGCAGAAGGGTGCTGTTGCTTATTTTCAGCCTTCTAAGATGTCCTTGGTCATGAATTAGAAGAGAGAATAAATCATCTGCCAAGGGGAGAGGAGGGCTGTCGCTTTCAAGGAGATATATGATGTGCTACAGATGCTGGACACCAAAAGAACTCATTTTCAAAGATCCCATTACTCCCTGGTATAGTGCCCACTCTGAAATAAAACCCGCCATCACTACAGGATAAAACGGGAAGCTCTGTCAACAACAGCTTCACGGAAGAAAGTGGAGCCCAGCCTTGGAGACCTTGGCTTCTTTGCGAAGGCTCCCCAGGATGAGCCGTTTTTTTAAGGTCTAATTTCTCTGCGAGTGGAATGCTGGGAAGCCTCCCATGGGCTGGGGGAAGTTTCAAGTAGAAATGAGCTGGCTTTCCAAGCTGCTCAGGTGCTGAGCTTGGCACTCTTGCTGTAGCTGCTGCCTAGTGCAAAGTCGCTGCCACACAATGCTTCGGTCAGATGGCCAGGGTCGAATTTCAACCCTGGACAGTACTGTTGACTCTGAGGAGGTCACGTGCCATCATAAAGAGAGAAGAAAGAGCAAGGTATGGCGGTACACACCTGTGACTCAGAGGCCAAGGCAGAAAGAGATGGGAAACTCAAGGCCCTTCTGGGCCATTGTGTGCGTGTTCAAAGCCAGCCTTGAAACAGTGGTTGCCAAAAAAAAAAAAAAAAAAGTTTTTTGAAGAAAGGCTGGAGTGTGGCTCCAGGGTAGAGCACTAGCATGCACAAGGCTCGGCTTCCGTCCTCTGCCCCAGAGCTGACAAAGACCATACAGAAAGGCTGGTCACAGGGCTGTGAATCCTCTTTGTCACATAGGCTAGACACTACTCTGGGAACACAGATGTCCAGGTTGGGGCTCCATGGCCCAGAGTGATGTCTTGCAGATGGTGTGTGGCAGATACAGAACTGTTGTCTGGCTGGGTGTTTAGGGGCAGAGGAGCAGCCTAGGAGGCTGAAGTAACTGAAGAGACAGACATTTACTGCCTCACAGTTCTGAGGTTGCAAGTCAGGGACTGGTAGTGAGGCTGGCTTCTCTTGCCTTGGCTTTAGAGGCAATGGCTCCTCCTCCTCCCCCTCTTCCCCCTCCCCCCACTTGTGTGTGCACATGTGGGAGTGTCCTTATAGATCAGAGGTGTGGAGTCTCAGGTGGTTGGTTGTGAGATACCCAAATGTGTGTGCTAGGAATTGAACTCCGTTCCTCTGCAAGAGCAGAATGTGCTCTTACGCACGGAGCCACCTCTCCAGCCTCCTTGGCTGCTTCCTGCTTCTCCATGCGACCTTGCCTCTGGGCTTCTGTGTCTTCAGCGAGTTCCCGGCATTTTCAGAAGAGAACCTGGGCGAAGACAGAAAAATGTCAGCTGAGCGCACAGACCCAGCTGTGAAGGAAACTTCTCGACTTCAGTCTCATGTTTGCATAGCAAATGCTCTCACTCACTGAGCCGCCTCCCCCAAGCCTGTGTAAGCTATGTTTAATTTTTTAAATATTTATTTACTTATTTATTGTGCATGTATGTGTGCCCATGAATGTGCCATGGCGCACCTGTAGAGGTCAGAGGACAGCTTTTGGGAGTCAGTTTCCTCCTTCAGCTGTGTGGGTCCCAGAGACTGAACTCAAGTCAATGCCTTGTTTGGAGGCCAACACCTGTACCCACTGAACCATCTTGTTAGCCTATATGTTTAACTTAAAAAATAAAACACCAAGCTGGGGCAGGGGGTGGGGGGTGGGGTGGCACACGCCTTTGATCCCAGCACTTGATAGGTAGAGGTAATCAGATCGCTGTGAGTTCAAGACCAGCCTGGTCTACAAAGCAAGTCTAGGACAGCCAAAGCTACACAGAGAAACCCTGTCTCAAAAATCCTAATCACCAAACCAAACCAAAAGCCACCATGTTCCTCTCCCAAGTGGCTGGCCATTTCCATCAGTGGTTCCTAAGCACTTGAGAGGCTTCCCCACTTGCCTTCTAGGACATTCCAGATTTTAGCCATCTCCCCAGGTATGACACAACCTCCTTATAGTTTGTTTATTTCCCTGCTGATGGGCGGCAGAGGGTCACTTCAGTTGCCTGGTGCAGGCTCTATGGCTTCCTTCCCCTCTGCCCACTCACTCCAGCTGGGGCCTCTGCTCTCACTGTGGCTTGATAGTACTAACCTTTGGGTCAGGTGGCTGTTTGGAGAATGTTCTTTCATTCTGCAACTTGCCTTTCAATTTTCTTAGTTTTCTTGTCTTTTGAAGGAGATGAAGTTGCAATATGATAAAGTCAGTTTACACTTTCTCCTCAGGGTTCTGTTTCGTATAAGGAATGTGTCCCTCTGACTCAGGAACCATTTCAGAGGAGGAGGCTGAAAGTGAAACAATTTATCTTACTATTTATTTATTTATTTATTTATTTATTTATTTATGGTATGTATGCATACATTTGTGTACAAATGTACATGCGCACATGTTGAAGACAGATATCGCTATTAGGTGTCTGTCTTAGTTGCTCTCCACCTAAGTTTTTTGGTTTTTTTTTTTTTCCAGAGACAGAGTTTCTCTGTGTAGCTTTGGCTGCCTTGGACTTGTTTTGTAGACCAGGCTGGCCTCAAACTCACAGAGATTTTCCTGCCTCTGTCTCCCTGAGTGCTGGGATTACAGGCCTACCCTACCACATGGCTTCCACCTAAGTTTTGAGACAGAGTTTTTCATTGTACCTGGAGATCACTGCTTTGGTTTGGACATTGAGTGAGCTCCAGGGGTCTGTTGGTCTCTGCCTCCCCAGGGCCAGGATCACAGCTGTGCACAATAGCACCCAGGTTTTACTTTGGCCTTGGGGTTTAACTCAGGTATTTTTACTAAATGAGCCATCTCCCCAGCCCCAAATACCCAATTTATAAAAGGGCAATGTCCTTTGTGACCTCCTCATGGCACCTGGCACACCCTCATAAGCATTTCATCAGCCCACAGCAGTGACAGCTGTAAATTTTGCTGCAAAACCTAACTATCAGCTCTCGGAGTTGACTTCTGCAGCGTGGTGTCTTTGCAGCAGGAGGCTGGCTTTCCCTAAGGCACAAGACAGACAGCTCCTTAAGGCAGGCCCTGCTTCTGTGTTGGAACACTGGTGCTCCAGCACCCAGGACAGCACCCAACTCAAGTCAACAGTATACCAAACCCACTGGGAACTCCACAGTGGCGTCAGGCATCCTGGGCCTCCTTCCCTGCACCCCTAAACTGCTTTGCTGACACCCCAGGCACAGAATCTCAAACTGCTAAAGCATCTAGCCTCTGAGCCTTTAGAGGAGTTGCTAATTCAGGGGCACATGAGCCAGACGTGAACGAAGCATGACACACACACTCGTAGTTCTGGAGTTCTGGGGGAGCTTGAAGAAGCAATGAAAGCCAGGGCAGGTGGATAGGTGAATAGGAGGCAATGGGCCATTACAGTTAGTGACACAGACAGCACCACTGTCCCACTACTGGGTGGGAGCTGAGCATCTGTCCTTCACGGCTGGGCAGGTCACCTGACCCAGGGCCAAGCACTGTCCTTCCAGCCAGAGCCCCCTCAGTTGGGGTCACAAGCTAATCTCAAGCCGCTCCTAAGACCATGAGGTACGATACAGGAAGTAGCTGGGGCCTGACTGAGGCTGCTGTTGCCAGGGCATGCATGGAGCCTGCTACCTCGCCTGAGAGAGGGCTACAGTGGGAGTCTCCCTTCCCACATACTCAGAGGTGAGGTGGATGCCAGCTGGGGTGGCTTTGGAAGATGCTTGCTGACCTCCACTGTGGTTGCTGCAGAGAACAGATGTGCTTCAGAGCTTCAGCGAAGTGGACACAGTACCTGACATGGAGGAAAATGGCTTGTAGAACCAAAGTTCATGGTTCTGTAGTTTCCAGGACAAGATGAATGATCTTATTGCTGTGTGCTTCTGATGAAGTTGGCACATCACAATGGATAAGAGAGAGAGAGAGAGAGAGAGAGAGAGAGAGAGAGAGAGAGAGAGAGAGGGAGAGAGGGAGAATACGGGTAGGACCTCACATTTTGTTTTTGGGGTGTGCACCCAGAGACCTAAGCACTTCCTCCTACGACTCCCACTTGACTCTCCATACACCTCCCCCAGTATGGGGACAGTGATCCAGAACACAGCAGCAGGACGGTGCTCGGAGACTCTGGCTGCACATTCCTACCTCTGCATGCCATCACTGTGTGGACACAAGCAAATCACTTACTGGAGCCTTGGCAGTAAAGCTGTCCTTCCCCACTCAGAGTCTGTGTACATAGAAAGTGGCCTACTTGGCACTAAGACCACTAGCTAGCACTCAGTGGTAGCAAATGTTATTCTAATTGTTATCATCCCCTGGCTTGGGACTCTGGGAAGCCAAAGATGCCCAAAGGACCAGCTGTACATCATTAAGTATCATGTGGGTGACATGTGGCTCGGAGCAGCCAGTGTTGAAGACCACAGGACACATCTGGTTGGGGGTTCAGGCTGCGCTCGAGCCTGCCAAGCATCTATATGGGGGGCTGGGGAGCAGGCCTGGCACTTCAGGACTCCTTTGACGACAGCCTGTTAGCAACCTTATATAAATGCTCCCTGGAGAATGACAGTGACCTGGTGATTAGCAGCTCTGAGCAGAGCAGTGGCCCTGGAACGCTTACCAATGTCATTTATCCAGTCCTTATTGCCAGCCAGGCCTTGAGGCAAATGTTTTTATGAGCAAGAGGCTTCTGGGTGTCTCCACTTCACTCTCTCTTCTCTCTTGTAGGATCAGAATCCCCGATTCAGAGCAGAGCACAGAGGTGTCCAGAACAAGGGCGGCAGGTAGCCCACCCTCTCTCTTTTCCATCTCCAGGCTCCTTTGCCATGACAGTCTTTTATATCCCATTAATGGACATAAATGAGTGCAGGGAAATGTTCCTGAGCACTTACTACGCACCGTATGTTGTATGGGAAAAAAAAAAATCAAGAAGGCGGGGCAGGGAGGGGAGGTGGGGTGGGGGTGGGGCGGGTAAGAGGTGGTGCTGCCTTTCTGACAGCTAGAGAATTTCCATCTTTGTCACAAACCTCTGAGAAGCCAGTGGAAAGGTCCCAACGGGATCATGTGGATGGCGATCTGGACAACTTCAAGGGAGACTCTAGAGCCATCACTGGGCATGCAGGGAGGGCCAGTCAGGGCCTTGCAGTGGCTCTAGGTCTTTCCTCCTCTCAAATGATGCTGTGATCAAGGCTAATGACCACACTTCCTCAGAAACCCCATATACTGTTCTTATCCCCAAACCACCCACCCAAAGCCCCACCTGAGGCCATTTATCATGAGAAGCCCGCTGAACTCTCCCCTCCCCCGCAGCAGCTTCTGTTCCGTTCCTCCCTTCTCTGCTTTCCCCTTCAACCACCTTGACGAAGATGCTTTCCCTACAGTGTCAAGGTTCTTAACTAAAGGGCACGGCTCTCTTATCACTCTCGGCGCTCTCGCTCTCGGTCTCTGTTTCAGGATGAGAGTTGGCACCAGTTAAAGGAATGTCACTGAGCCCCTCCTGGGACTGTTTTCATCTCCAGAAAGAGAGCTCAGTGGAGTCTGGTTATGCGCTCCTCCTCTTGAACATCATGGGAGAAGCGTGTTGTGAACTATTGAGTTTGAAATGTTCGAAATGCGTGGATCTGCACAGACTACGGCGCCATGGCACCGTTGTGGTTTTAACAGTGCTCACCTGTCCAGTAAGGCCAATGTTTCCTGAAGCCTTTTCCTTCATATTTCAGAATATTGATAGATGCTGTAAACACCCTGGCGATTCCTTCAGGATGACCAGTGAGCACACTTCAGGTCTAGGGCTAAGTGACACAGGCCAAGTTGTGCAACTCCTGTGGGCGGCAGATGGGTTTGATGCTGCCAGACTTACAGACCACAGAACCGGGGAGAGCATCACACCATTGGTGCAAAATATTTTTGGGAAAACTCAAGTCGAGTTACTCCGTTGAATTCCTGTCAATCACCTACCACATGGCACCTGCCTTAGATGCTCACAGATGACTCAGTGAGACTGTCTAGAGCCCCCAAAGGATGCACTCTGCCCTAGCCATTGTGCCTGTCCTGAGCCACATCCAAGGACTCAGCTTGTTACGCTTACACCACTGTGGGTTGGCGTTTCCATACTGCTGCTGAGCTGGCCAAAGGGAGTTCAATCCTACCACCATGAGGCCAGCTGCTGATTCCCCCCTTGTTCTTGGCAGGTGCCCATCTCCTTGCATGGCTCCCCCAAGGCAGCCTGGAGGCTTCTGCTGCTTGAGAATGTCTCAGCATTAGGGACTGACTGCTCCCAGGACCTCAGTTCCCTTCCCTGAGCCCCCCCCCCCCCCACCAAATGCTGTCAGGCCCACTCTTTTTTAAAGTTGGCATTTTTCCTTCCTTCTGAAACATGGTCTGCACCAGAACTTGATAATGTAGATTACCCTGGCCTCCAGCACACAGAAATCAGGTGGCCTCTGCCTCCCGAGCCCACTCTTAATGCTGCCCCTGGCTGGAACAGATCCGCAGAGGTGCCTTTCCAACTCAGTACTCTACCACGCAGGTCTCCCATGTGTTGAGAACACAGATGGGTCTTGCGGCTCTTTTCCGAGCATCGTCCATGGAAGTGAAAACAGTCCCGGGAGAGGCTCAGTACAATTCCTCCTTTACTGGTGCAACACACCTGCCCTGGGTTTTATCCTGAAAGACAGAGAGACTGAGAGGACTGGATGGAAGCAATGGGGGAGATGTGCCCTTCAGTTAAGAACCTTGATATTGTAGGGAAAGAACTGTTGCTATGGTGATTGAAAGGGGCAGAAGACTGGGGACAGGACAGTGGCTGCTGCTTGGGGTGATGGGAGAGTTCAGCAGGCTGCAGGCAGTGGTTCTCAACCTTCCTAAAGCTGCAACCGTTTAAACAGCTTTTGACCCCCAACCATAAATTTATTTTCATTTCTACTTCACAACTGTGATTTTGCTGCTGTTGGGAATTGCATTGTAGATAACTGATATGCAGGATGGCCACTGTGCGACCCTCTGTGAAAGGGTTGTTGGACACCCCGCTAAGGGGTTGCGACCCACAGATTGAGAGAAACCTGCAACTGATAGCTCTTGAGTCTCAAGTGAAAGAGAGATATACCTGTTTTTTAGGATCCCAAGTGTGGGATTGGAACGGTCTTGTGAGAGAACAGGTGAAGTTAATCCACTAGAAGACTGACCACTTTGTGTGGTAGTTTGATTGTTGCCAGCTGAAAAGATCCCGTGAACAGACTCTGGGAGGAGATATATAAATGGGCCCAGAACTGGAGGTGGGGCCTCTGGAGACTTGGGATAGTTTTGGCTGTTCATTGCTCCACTTCGAGAAGCTCCTAGAGAGAACCGCTCGGGGGAAGGCTTCGGGGCTCCGGATCCTGCTGAGGTTCTGGGTTCTGGTTACTCCAGGTTCCAGCAGAAGAAATCCTGCTGATTACGCCAGGAGAATTGTTCCTCGGAACTGATATCCTTTTGGTTTTGTTAGTGTGTTCCTTAATCCTCTTTTCCTATTGTTTGGGTTAGTCGGGTTTTAAGTGATGTATGCTCGGTTAATAAGTGTGGAATAAAATACATTGCTTAAGAAAATTGAGTCTACACTTAAGACCAGGCACACTCCTGTCTTTCCTTCCACTGAGAGTCACCAATCATCATTCATGTTTTCTTTCAGTTCCTGTTTGTTTCTCTCACATCTGTCCATCCCTAAAGTGGACCATATCTGCTAGGTCCTCCTTTGTACAGCCAGCTCCTGGAGCTGCCCAAGAGTCTAGTAAACCTCCAGTGTGCATCTGTTCAAAAGAAAAGAGGTCCTGGGTGGACTTGGCACTTCACTTGGAAAACGTTTGTCTTAGGCTCCTTGTGTGCTGGAATGACCCCAGATGCCCAGATGCCTGGAAATGTCTGAGAGCCTGGGACATGGACAGGAAGTGCAGGGCCAGGTGGAGGCCAGAGGGCCAGGCCACTCTTGCCGTGCCTGCAGTGGTCTAGCTCTGCTAGGGAGAGAGAGAGTCTGCGAGTCCTGTATTGCTCAGGGGACTGTAACTGGGACAAAGGTAAAATGTGGAATGAATATGAAAATTCATATGAAATGTGTTTGTGTCTTTAAGCTATTCACTGCAGTGCTATTTATAAAGCAGTAATCGAAAACAATTCAAATTGTGGCAGTAGAGGGATGATTAAAGGCAAAAATGATACCTCAAGTCTATGATTTGGCTATTTAAAATAAAATTTAAGATAATCACAGGAGACTTACTAAGAAACAGTAAACTAAATATATAATATATACATATATACATACACACACACACACACACACACACACACACACACACACACACACATGAAGTCCTGTGTGTATGCGCAGAGGCATGCATGCAATAAAATGTAAAAATAGCAATATAAGATAAGAACAATAATTCTATATATAATGCAGACAGGATACATGGACATAAGTAAATGTGAAACAAATACGAAATATGAGTAAACATAATTACTATCAGGATCTCATGAACTTTAAGCTATGAGCAGGTGCATTTGTGTAGGCACCACTAGCCATAGCCGGCTTCCTATTTTCAGGCATTTTCTCTTATTTGAACATTAAGAGGCAGGACGATCTGTGACCACTACACTCATCTACGGGGACAGTGACATGGTGCCGACCTATGAGTGCTGCAAGAAAAGCCAAGTTCAGTGGCACAAATCGGTGTCCTTCTGGACTCATCCAAAGTCTCCTCCTCATTGGCAAAGCCGTCGCACCTCCCTTAACTGGAGAAGCATTAGCTGGTTCCCCTCACTAAATAGATGCCTCTACAACAAAGGAAACATAAACGTGATGAGCAAGTTGTTGGGAACAGCAGTGGCTTTTCGAAGCTATGAGTCTCTTACTTGGATCCGTGCACCAGGAAGTCTGCAGATGGTTTATGGAGACTCTGTAGATGTGAAATTTTATCCAAACATTTTGAGTTTGTATGGATTTTGTGGGGAGGCGTTTCCACAGTGTTTATCAGATGCGCAACAGGGCCTGTCACCACAAGAAGAGATCAGGACTACTGCTGTGGACCAACAGAACACAGCAGCCGGTCTTCCTGTATCCATTCCACAAGTGGGCTCTTGGTGCCTGCTGAGTGCCAGGTACGGGGGACAGGTGTAGTGACCTTCATTGTCCTGCCATCTCTTGAGGGGTAGGGACTTCATCTAGTCAAAAAGAAGATTCCTCACATTCATCTAAAAAGTCCACTCTTGCTCCCAGTGAGAGTCCTGAGATTCCCCACTTGTTCATCTCCTGGACACCCATGATGCACTTGGTCTCACTGCCCCAACGTTCAGCTTCTAGTCACCAGGTCCAGCCTGGCACCGCTGTGGCCCCCGCTGGAGGCAGTGACCTCTGTACACAAAACACACAGTGCTGTATGAAGAGAGCTGCAGATGGAAAGAATGGGTTTGCCTCATGAGTTTTTATATTGAGTGTACATGTTGTAATGATTTCTTTGTGATGTATTGGGCTAAATACAACATGTTATTAAAATTAATTTTACTTGTTCCTTTTCATGCTATAATTCAGAGTTTCCTGGGTAGCTGGCACTCTGTTTCCACAGCATAGTGTTATGGGGCCAAGGGTGGGAAAAACAGACATAGGGATGATAGTGTGTGTGTGTGTGTGTGTGTGTGTGTGTGTGTGCGTGCGTGCGTGTACAGGCTAAATGCAGACAAAACCAGAAAACTGCATAGACCTGAACCAGCACGGTGGCTAGTTAATCTTGGTAGGGGTCTCTGTAAGGGAGCAGTCACCTGGGAGGAGACAGCTGTGGTGGAAGCTGCGATTGACACTTTCTATACACACTGCCAACATCTGTACTCAGAGCAAGGGAAGGCTTTGCCATTCTCATGGGTCCGAGCTACTGGGGCCCTTGACATGGCCGTGCTAATGTCAACAATATACATTCCCCCAGGACTTCATCTCCTCCCCACAAGGGCTGGCCTTCTCCTTCTACAGAGACCCATCTCCCTCCTCCCTCCCTCCCTCCCTCTCTCCTGACTGTGCCCGACCCGACACACACCTATATGTCTTTGACCTAGGTCAGACCAGCTGGTTCAGGCCACGGGTCTGTGACCCACAGCAGGACTATGAGTTTGACTGGAGGCATTGCTCAGCTTTACATGTGGCTTTGAAATTATGTCAACATTGCTCGCTATTTTTGAGACTTTACTTGTTTACCGTTGCAAGTGTGATTATACCAGTGTTGTCTGATTGGCACGGGCTCACGTCCTGATAACCCACAGCACACTGTAAGATGAAACTGCACTGGGACATCTGACCTACCAAAAGGCATAGTCCCGCTCGGCCCATCTGCAGCGTGTTCAGGACACTTACCCTAGCCTGCAGCCAGGCAAAACCACTAAACACGGGCCTGTTTTATAAGGAGTGTGGGGCATCTCAGAGTAATTTGTTGAATTTTGTGATAAAAGCAAAAAGAAAAAGCAGAATGGACACAGGGGGACGCTTTGCACACTGTACTGTCAAATCATCACAGGCTAGCGGCCTTCTGTGTACATAGCTGTAGTGTGTGACCACACGTTCTGATACGACACACGTGGAGTGGGTAGACCAAGACAGGTCATGCACCACTATCTCACATGCCCATCCCCTTCAGAATGAAAATGCTTGACGTCTACTCTCAGCAGTTTTCTAAGTCATGAAGTGTCACACACACACACACACACACACACACACACACACACACACACACGCACACTTCCATATTCAACTTCTCTGGAACTGGTTTGGCAACCATGATCCTCTTCTCCACCTTGCAACTTGTCATGGGGGCACGCGGCTCCAGGATTAAAGAGACGCCAAGATCTGGCTTGTTTCGAGGGGCAGAGCTAGGTAGAGAGTAGTGTGCAGGGCGACACTCAGTTGCACCCCTGCAGGCCTCCTAGCGGCTCTCAGAGAAGTCAGCCCTTCCTTTCCTGGAGCTCAGAAATGCAGGCGGCTCGCTGAGGTCTCGTGATGAGGTTCGCTTTGGCTTCTGCACCAGCGGCTTGAAGCTCTGGTTCCAGTCTGAACATGTGGCCCACCTGGAAGCTGCTCATGGTCTTCAGCCCAAAGAACTTGGTTACAGGGAGATGCTGTGTATGTGTGTGTGCATGTGTGTGCGTGAGCACCCACATCATATTCAGTTCTCTACTCCCAGAGCTGTCCTCAGGTGGTGGCAGGAATCGCTGGCTTTCTGTTTTAGAGCACATCGACAGACAATCCACCTTGCCTCCAGGCAGGGACCTGGAAGCAAGGGCAGTGTGCGTACAGAACAGCTGTGTGGTCCTGTGTGCGGGCATGAAGGTGAGGCATGCCTTCCTTCCTCCCAGACACAAGAGGTGGAGGCGTGTCCTGAGAGTCGGGGGTGAACAGGGAGGCTAGGGCTTGACTGACAGCTGCACAAGGCAGTGCTGAGGGCGCACGTTGGTTTTACTGGCGATGTTACGGAGAATCTCTAAGGGTGAGGAAAGGGTGAAGCAAGCCAGTAGACCTGCAGCCTTTTGCAGCTTGGGACCTTGTCCCAGGATGGGAGTCTTAGGCAAGGCTGGGCCCAGGGACTTAAAGACTGTCACCAAGACACTGTTCTTACCTCTCAGGTCGGCCTCTTTGCTCTGGCTTTGCCTTTTCCCAGAGGCTCCAGAAATGTTTATGTGACATTTAGTCATGGAAGACTAACTCAAGTCACATGTTTGTCCCCTTGTGTGGGACTGCGGGGGAGGGGGAGGCACAGGTGGCGGTACAGTCCTTTGACGGTCTAGCTCTGATGCTCTCTAGCCAGTTGCTGGGCTAAGTGAGCCTCATGGGGACCCAGAAGGTCTTGGTGCCTCAGACCCACACAGGTGGGAGGGGTCGAAAGGCCCAGGATGGAGGGGTACCAGGTCAGTGGCTGTGAGATAGGGAAAGACGGGTCATATGTCAGGTCATAGGAGAAGCTGGTGGGTGTGGTAATAAACACTGGGACTGGACTTGGGGACCCATTCCATCAGGATTCCTGGCCGCCAGTGATAAGTATTCATCTTGGCCTTAGCAAAGACGAGACTCACTAGGGGGTTCCCTCAGCAACTCCCAGGATTGAGGGGAAAGGCCAGTGAACTAGAATTGGACTTTGCCCCTGAGGCAGGCATACATCCAAGCACAGCTGCTGCAGTAGTTGTGGTCTCTGCACTCTTTGTGTCCGTGCTCAATTGTAAAAACCTCCTCCTCCTGGGCTTATGGCATACCCTCCTCCTGGGCTTATGGCATACCCTCCTCCTGGGCTTATGGCATACCCTCCTCCCTGGCTGGCCTCCTGGGATTAGGATGTAGCCCATGCCTTCCACCCAAGACACAGCAGCAGCAGCAGGAGGAGGAGCAGGAGGAAGAGGGATAACCAAGAGGAGGAGGAGGAGGAGAAAAGGAAGAGGGGAAGAGGAGGTGGGGGAAGAGGACAAGGAAGAGGAGGGGGAGGAAGAGGAGGAGGGAGAGGAAGCAGAGGAAGAGGAGGCAGAGGAAGAGGAAGAGAGGGAAGAAGAGGAGGAAGAGGAGGAGGGGGAAGAGGAGGAGCAAGAGGAGGAGGAAGAAGAGGAGGAGGAGGGATAACCAAGAGGAGGAGGAGGGATAACCAAGAGGAGGAGGAGGGATAACCAAGAGGAGGAGGAGGAAGAGGAGGAGGGAGAGGAGGAGGAGGAGGGATAACCAAGAGAGGACTGGGTCAATTGATGGTGAAAGCAAGGGTGGGACAAAGCAGGTGTCAATTCCAGTCCTGCTTTGGCCTAGCAGCTCAGAAGATTGGGCCTTAAAAGCTCACAAGAGGGGAAACTGAGTCCCCATGTTGGGGACTACAGAGCTGGGACTACAACCAGGCTTGCCTAGGTCCAGACCTCTGGTACTGTCTCCTGCCCAATGGTAGCAGTGGAGTCCACCTGAACCTCAGAAGAGACAGACTGCTTCCTGATGTCCCTGTCAGCATATTCAAATACCACAGACTACAGTATTTCCGGGGGTCTGGAAATACTATCTACCTGCCCAAGGTTGGCCCTACTGGGAAAAAAGACACATCTATGCAGTAGCCCTGAAGGAAAGGAGGCAAAAAGCCCAACCAGCTTCTCAGCGCAGACTATTTTCATCCCATCAAAGTAGCAAGCACACCCAGGGAGAGGGTGAGCCCACTCTGGGTCAGGGCTGAGTCCATGGGTGTGACCAGGAGGGCCTAGGGGCTTGTCACAAACCCCTTGCTACCCCACGATGCTGCTGCGATGCTGCAGCTGGAAAGGGGTGGGATGGGCTGTCACCAAGCAAAAGCCAAACATAGCCTGAAGCTTCCTCCCACATTCTGGGGGAGCTGGCCTCTCACTCTATGCACCCTAAGAAGAGAAAACTTCCTGTTTGTGAAAGGAAGGCCCTTCCTTCATACGCTTCCGGTCTGTGCATCAAAGTGTACTTGCGTAACAGCACCCTAGTGGCTTGGTGTCAATGAATGGGGACATATGGATCCCATTTGCCAGAAAGGACCCGCTGGCTTAAAAGTCCTGAGGAGAAGTGCCAGGGAAAATATGTTTCAGGTTTTATTGAACCAAAAAACTCAAAGAAGATAGATTTTCGTTGGTCTCCAAACCCAGGTCCGGCTGCCTAAGGAAGGCTGAAGGCAGCTTAGGCCCTTAGGCGGCCCTAAGCATTTTCCATAAGTTTAAAATTGGTAAGACGTGTGACTTGTGGGTCACCCGAGGGGTGTTTGACAGCCCTCACTCTCTGGGGACACACCCAGGAAGAGAAAATTCCATACAGTTTCCCAGGTCTCACCCTCACTCCCTCCAATTTGCCAAACTGTCCTGTGAGAGGGAACGAGACAAGGGAGTGAGCGAGCAAAGGAAAGAGGGGGGAAGGGAAAGGCGTGTTTTCATGTTTTCCCCAGCACCCGGGAAGATGGAGTCGGAGTCGCACTTGAGCGCATTAGCAGCCCCTTCGGCTTCATACTCCGCTTCGGTTTCTCTAGTCACGTGTTCTTCTCCCCACCCGCCCCCCCACCCCACCCCGCAACCTCACTCTGCGAGAAGTGTCCTACAGAAACGCTTTGCTGTAACGCTCTCCGACTGGATCCGATTTCAGGTTTTTTACTTCCCAAGGCATTATCCCAAGGAGAATCCGTGTACTGTGGAGCGATCTGTCGGAGCCGCTTAGAGGGACAGATGAGAGCGCTGGAACGGAGCCCGGCTTTGGAGAGAAACCTTAGCTCAGACAAGGGCCAGAAGGGGCCTGCGGTTTGGGGGTGGGGGTGGTGTCTTGAGGCCTTCACGTGGCTTATGCTCTGGACCTGTTTGCTATAGCTCATCGCTGAAAGAGGAACATTCCCGTATCTTCGCTTCTCTGCCCTCCTTTTGGTAGGGGAACTCGTGCTGGTCACTGATGCCTCGTGCATGAAAAACGCCATCTTGCTACCTGTCTTGGTATTTAGCTTCGCCTGGTTGTGTGTGTGTGTGTGTGTGTGTGTGTGTGTGTGTGTGTGTGTGTGTGTGTGTGTGTGCGCGCGCGCGCGCTCTTGTCACTTTGAAGTGGTATGTTACATACACAGTCCATCGTCTCCTCACCCCTTTCTAATCACTCACCATATGAGTGGGGGGGGGGGGTGAGAGGTGGGAGAGTCACAGATTCAGCTCTGATCCATATGCACCCCAGATTTCCTTTTGAAAGCCCTGAGGCTTGGCCCACACTGACATGAAATTATTATGTACTCTTGTTGTATAACAAATTATCATCCTGCCCCACTGCACCAGGCTTTCTCCAGAGAATGCAGGTTGTAGTAATTTTGTCATACAGAGCAGTATGTCACATAGACCGTTCTGGATTTAGACCAATATATACAGTTTCTGGTCTAAGCAGTAACACATGTTTGGGGGAGAAATCGTTTCGTTTTACTGGAATGGACAGTAAGTAGAAACACATTCCAGATTTCTCCTCGTCCCCCACCCACCCACCCCCACCCACCCTGAAATCTGGCAGCTGGGGTCCCCCTTGCACTTGATCTCAGGTATTCAGCTGCTTAGGAGCCACAGTGCCCCGGGTGTGACGATGCCGTGTGCCCAGGGACTGGTGACTAGCAAAAAAATGGAAAGCGCAGCACAGTGCACTTCCTAGACCCTCCGAAAGAGCCGTATTAAGCAAATGTGAATGGTACACCAAGTTTCCCCGCTGCTGGGCTGGCTGCAATCACAAGGCTAAGAACAGAACTCTGCAGCCTCGGGAAGGCTGCTCCTGCTTGGATGGGTTTGACAATGGGTGCCTATGCCCAGGGCCCCGAGGGGTCATTCTCTTACCTTTCCATGTTTTGGGTTTTCGAGACAGGGTTTCTCTGTGTAGCCTTGGCTGCCTTGGACTCACTATGTAGACTCACTAAGCTGGCCTCGAACTCACAGAGATCCGCCTACCTCTGTCTCCCTGAGTGCTGGGATAACAGGCGTGTGCCACCACGCTTGGCTTGCCTTTCCGTCGTATCCAAAGAGAGAAGGCAAGCCAGGCAGTGCTCTTGCTGGCTGATGGTGTTTAGGGGAGCTGGTCCCAGAGTTTGAGGAAGTGGCTACTGCGCTGGGATGTGGGGGAGGGGGTGGGGGAGGGGGTGGGATGTGGGGGAGGGGGTGGGGGTGGGGGTGGGGGTGGGGGCAGGTCTGGAGTTCACTGGGCTGCTCTGTGTACTTGTTCTGTGCTTTGGGACCACTGCAATCCTCTTGTCTTAAAGGGCTGTGTCCCTAGTTTTCTGTAAGAGTTGACACCAGGCTATCTGGTACAGAATCCAGGCTTGTTTCTTCTCCTGTGGTCCTTGCCTTAGTGCCTAGTGCCCTGTCCTGGCTTCTTGGTGACACTTTCTTCTCTGATTGGCTTGCTTGTGTGGTCCCCATAGGGTGACACTTTGTAAAGTTGGGGACACTGCATTGTGCATTCTCATCTTGCCTCCAATGAGGGATCATGTATTGGTAGAATATAAGCAACCTTTTTGAGAAGTTGTCCTCAGCTGCAGTGACTTTGTCCCTCAGATGACATTAGACAGTATCTGGAAACGTTTTGTTAGAACTAGGGGTGAGCACTGGTATCCAGTGGGCAGAGGTCAGCGATGCTATCAACACAGAACACCCTTCCACACATCAAAGAGCTACACGACCCCAAATGTCACCCGTGTGGACACCAAGAAACAAAACAGACAGTCCAGGCCACAAGCCACTAGTTGCCACAACCCAAGGGACTTGTTTTAAAGACTTAAATGAAAAACCTATATGCACTAAACATTCTTAGAAAGGTACAATCCACAGATGACCAAACACAGTGTGTGACTAGAAGGAATTGGGGACCAGGAAGAGGGAAACATGGAGAGGGGTTTTCAGCTAGCCTGCGAGCTTCCTCAGGCCGAGGGCAGTACTCCTCCTCCAGGCTCAGCTGGAAAGGCTCACTGGTGTCTTCTGGGTAAACAGGGCCTCCTAGCAGGAGTGTTACACTGACTGGTCCCTGCCACCCAGCTACCACGCATGCTGAGCTCTTGCTCATTCCTTTAGCCCTACCCAGGGCCACCTCCCAGTCTCCTCTGTGGATGTTAGTTCCTCGTGATGACCGTGACTGTCTCCTAGGGAAGGGATGTAGAGCCATTGCCCAATGTTCACTAATGAGGGCAATGGTACGACCAGCGTAGATGCCATGAGGACCTACGCACAAACTCATAAACTACCACATATTTACCTGTATGGGCCGTCTTTCTGTACCCCCCCCCACATGTCCAGACATACAAATTGCACATGTGTATACATGCCCACATACATACACGCCTGCACATACATGCTCACTCAGTGCCTGTGAACACCATGCCTTTGGTGAGTGGGGGTGTGACTGCTGGTTTCCATCATGTTATGAGCCTGGTTGGGAGTGAGGGCTCGTCAGAGGCGTGGTATTAAACGGCTGTGCTTCACAGAAATTACTTTTCAGCAAGCCCATTTCAGATGCATTTCCAGCCTTCGGTTGAGATCAAGCTGTTTTGCATATGTCACATACGTTTTCATCCTGGGAAGGCCTGTTTCTGGAGCCATGGCCTGCCACATGTGTGTGCCAGGGGCCAGGCTGAGGGCTGGGAGCTGCCGAATGGCTTTTCCATGTGTCTGACTGTGGTGTCAGGAAGGCATCCTGTGCTACCTCAGCTGCTAGAGGTGGCGCCTGTTGCTGGGACTGAGCTGCAGAGAGCAGCAGAGCCTCTGGCCCAACCTGCCACAGTAGCAGAGTAGGAAGGCTCCTCCCAGCAGGCAAGAGCTAGGCTGAAGAGAGGAGAAAACTGAGGGGAGGGGAAATTAGATGTTGACACACGCTCTGAAGAGGCCAAGGAATTCTGTTTACTCCATGGTGATATTTCTGCCTTTTGTTGTGGCAAAGACCTGCCTTTTACTGTGCGGTTGAACTGTCTTCAAAGACTGGAAAAGCAAGGGCCATTCCAACAAAAACCTTTTGCCGAGCTGCAGCGGACAGAACCCCAAATTCAAATCAGGTCTGAGCCTTTGGCAGTGCAGCCAGAGCTGGGTGGTGTGAGCAAATGTGTGGAGGATGCCAAGAAGCCTCCTGTGTGTGACAGGGCACTCGGGGTAGAGAGTCCAGGTGAGAAAGGGTCCCTGGGCACACGGCTTCAAATCAGATGAACCTGCTCAGATCCCAGGTCTATCACAAATTCCCCATGGGAACTTAAACCTGCCACGTTGGATCTTTGAGTCTCTGTTTTTTCCCACCTGCAGAATAGGGGTGTGTGTCTGTGTCTTTTTTTGGTTTTTGGTTTTTGGTTTTTCAAGACAGGGTTTCCCTGTGTAGCCTTGGCTGTCCTGGACTTGCTTTGTAGACCTGACTGGCCTTGAACTCACAGGGATCTGCCTGCCTCTGCCTCCCGAGGGTTGGGATTAAAGGTGTGCACCACCACGCCTGGCTTACGTCTGTGTTTTAATGCCCATTTATAAAGCTTGGGACCAGACTGGAGTCATATTGAAAGGGCTTGGCACATGAGGGTGCCAACAGACTTCACCACCCCATTTTTTCTTCTGTGGTGATCAGCCATGCCTTACGACCTACCCCTCTCCTCTCCAAGTAGAGGTGTAGAGGTGTCTCATGCTGTCGAGAAAAACAACTCACTGCCTCTTGCTTCTTCACTTCCCAAAACAAAAAAAAGTGGGGGGGGGGAGCTTGGGGGTACCTCCGGGACAGAAAGCTAGTCCTGACTTCAGCTGCCTGGATCACCACCAGGCTCCTGCGTGGCCCAGCCTACTTGTAGTCAAGGATAGAATGTATGACTTTTGAAAGCAGGGAGACCCAAGAGCAAAGCTCTTGTCTCTGTGCCACACCTGTCCCTGTCATCTGCTAACTGTCTACCCCTGTTCAAGCTGTGGGAAGCCTGAGCTGGGAAAGGCCTCTAGACCTTTTCATGCTAATGAGACTACAGGGCTGAGGCTGGTAGCGTAGCTAACCGTTGAGGTAGAGGGGAAGCTACCACCCCCTCACAGAATGTCAACACAAAGCTTAGAGACACTCAGGAAGTTCCCCCGCCCCCCAACAAAGCAGGGTCCAAGCATCTTCCTGATTCAACTTGTTATATCCTGCTTTTTGTTTGATTGACTCTGAGGTCACTCAGACCAGATTGAATTACACCGACTTCTGAGAGCCTCGTGTCCACATACATGAAAAGAGTCTACACGTACCCTTTTGCACAGTCATGGTGGGTAGCCTAGGTGAAGAGGGCCTTGAGTGAGCACAGCATTTGTGGGGAGCAACCAGTGTTATTCCAGTATCTTAGTTTTGTTTCCTGCTGCTGTGGTAAATTACCCCAACAAAAGCAACTTAAGGGAGAATGGGCTCACAGTTCCGTGTTATGGTCCACCATAGCCGGTAGGTAACCGTGACAGGAGCCTGAGGAGCCTGCTCACGTGACATGGAGCAGAGTGTAACAAACACACGCTCACTTGTGCTCAGCTTGCTTCCTCCGTGTTTTTCTGTAGGGAATCCCAGCCTAGGGCACAGTTCTGCCCACAGTCAAGATGGGTCTTCCCACATCAAATAACGCGATCAAGGTTATCCCCACAGACGAGCTGAAAGGCCTCGGTTATGGTTCTAGATTCTCCCAAGCTCATGAGTAACAGTAGCCATCATGTCCTACCAGCGTACCAGTTTGCTAAGGACCAAGACACCGGCAGCAAAGCGCCTCCATGTGAGAGACAGTGTGAGATGCAGGGATGTAGAGGGAGGGGTGGAGGAGAGGGGCAGGGTGCCAGGGATAGAGGGTACATTCTCTCTTTCCTTGCCTTTGGCAGTGGGATGGAAAGGTGAGACAGGCCTTTGGGGCCGCAGACACAGACTCTCATCTTGTTATACTTTTTCCATGTTCTTAGACTTGAGAACATTTCTTTTTAAGATTATGTGTCTATCTATCTATCTATCTATCTATCTATCTATCTATCTATCTTTCTGTCTGTCTACCTACCTTCTATTATGTCTATTTATCTACCTATCATCTATCTATCTATCTTCTATTATCTATCTAGCTATCTTTCTGTCTGTCTATCATTTCATGTAGTAAAGCACTGCATGCTATTCCGCTCATGTGGAGGTCTGAGGACAATTTTTCAGAGTCAGTGCTCTCACAGGTTCTGGGGATCAAACTCAGGTCCTCGGGCTTGACAGCAAACAAGCCCCTTTACCCACTGAGTCATCTCTCTGGTCTCCTTAGCATTTCAGAGTCTGGAGATGGAACGCATGCCAATGACCGCTTCACTGGCGCCTGGTTGGAAGGATGGACTGAGCAGTTAGCCCAGGGGCCTGACTCAGCACTTGAACTGACTGTGGAATCATGTCTATGAGCACTTGAAGATCAGGCCCTGGGAACTCACCAAGATACATGTGACCTTAAATAGCTCAAAGCAGGAGATAAGGAGGGGAGCACGTGGCTTCTTGAGGTGTAATACACACCAAGCATTGCCCTATGAGATTCCTAGCAGGCCAAGTCAAAAGGGGACCTAGGTCACATGCTTTTTATCATTTAGGAGTTCATGAGACAAACAGTATTTTCTTCTGGTCCAAAATTCCTGTTGTGCTGGTGGGGACAATGAAAGCAGAGAAGTTAAGCCACTCAGTGCAAGTCATATCGAATGAACTAGTAATGAGTTCTAGCTCTGCTCTTTGCAGTATCAAGGCCTCTCTGCTGTTCGTGGCCGCTGACAGCAGGACAGCATGCTGGGATGCATGTCCAGCCTGGATGTGCTTGTGTGGGAGTGGCCTTCCAGCTGTGCCGCCATGTGGATGAATTCGATTTTGTAATCAGATTGACCTGAGCTGGTGATCAGGCCTGTGGCAGAAGCTACTGTAGGAGAAAATGGTCTGAATAACTTCTGATAGAGCAAGCAGAACTTCCCACAGTTCCTGGCTCTAAGAAAGTGAATTAAGGAGGAGGTCCTCCTCGGTCACAGACATAGGGCAGGGGAATAGGGTGAAAGCAGAAGGGAGGGAGGAATGGGAGGATACAAGGATGAGATAACAATTGAGATGTAATCTGAATAAATTAATTAAATAAAAAAATAAAAAATTAAAAAAAAATTTTAAAAAAGAAAGTGACATTGGATCAAAAATAACAACATCACATGGTATGACCTCCTAGCTCCCAAGGTTTTCTTAGTGTCCTGTTTAATCCCCTGAGGGATACCCATGGTCCTCGAGGCCTCTTCCTAGGAACTAACCAACATGATTTTGTGAGGCGGACATACTGCTGACACAACCTTCATAAAGAACTAGACTCATTAAGTAGTAGGGACAGCTGGTCTACCTCAGATGTGATTGGTGAAGCTGCCTAGGGATGGAGCTGTGCCTGCCACAGCTGGGCTCCTGAGCGCCTGTTATCATCTCAGTGAATTCCGCTAGTGTGAGGATGTGTTTTGTGTTTTACCTTGGCTGGACCACAGTGCCCAAGACATGGCCAAACATAATTCTGGTGGACTTTGAGTGAAGCCAGGACAGCAGCTTGTGCTCCAAAGGGTCCCACACCCAGATTCCTGACATCACTGGGCTGAAATTCTGAATATCTTGTAAGAAAAAAAAAGTCATTCTCACTAAACTAGGTTCTTCAAATTTTATAGGCAGTTCTTTTCCCAAGGTCCAGCCACATGCATGTTCCTTGGTGATTCTGTTCCTCCGAGGTCCATCACAGGCATGGGAAGCCATCCTCTCAGTCCTTGGGTTAAGGCCCTTTCAGACAAGCCAATTCTTCTCATCTCTAAACCTAAGATTTTGGAAACAGAGGAGTGTTTCCTCCCTAAAGGCCAGGTGAAACTAGTTTTCTGGGGCACAAGGTTCTTTCTTCCTTCCTGAAGTAGAGGGAGGAAACAAACCCTCTTCTCCGTTCAGGCTGGTGCCTCTGCTCAGCAAAGCATCCGCACCACCCAAGAGCACAGCTGGCCTCCGTGCTATGGCTTTGTCCTCTACTGTGGAAGCAGTGACGGGGCAATGTGTGGAACAAGGTATGATACTGACTTCTTCATCTTGCCGCCATCCCTTAAGCAAGGCATTCCAAGCATTCACACAGCGTTTCCCTGGATCGGTTGCCTACGTCACCCAGGGTCTAGAAGAAAGTGCTAGAGCCTTGTGTAAATACGTGTTTTGTGTAAAGGGCTTGGGCATCCACAGATGTCGGTATCTGTGAGGGTCCTGTGACCTGTCCCCTGCAGGTGCTGACAGAGACCATCACCTGTAGCGTGTGCGTGTGTGTGTGTGTGGGGGGGTTCTGTGACTCCCCAAGAGCACTGCAATCTCCAAGCTTCCCGTTCTTCTAAAAGTGTCTGCAGACCCTGTTAGACAGGGAGGAAACATAGGCATGAAGGTAAAGTCCCTGATGATGTCATTTCTGCTCCTCTAGATCAAAAGACATGGCCAAGCTTGAACCCGGAGAGCGCAGTGTTTACCATTAGACTCAGCACACGTAGTTGTACACCTGTCGTCTGGCTCCCTCCATGGTTCCGGTCTCTCTCTCTCCCTCCTCTTCCACCCTCCCTTCCCTCCTTCTCTCTCTCCCCCTCTCTCCTTGCCACACACCCTGAGTTAGCCCCCAACTCCATCCACCTGCCTCAGTCTCCCCACTGTGAGAGAATTAATAGGTATCACCAAAGCCTGGTTCAAGAATGCAGTCACAGTGGCCCCTCCGGAAAATCCAGAGCTGTGCCGAGGACCATGGGTGCTAACCTAAGCCCCAGCCAACCCCTGAGCTGGGACCCTGACACCCACCCGCCCCACTGGAGGCTTGCCTGCTCTGCAGGTGGGAAAGCGTGGGAGACAGCGAGCTGTTCCGAGGAAGGTTTCCATTTCCAAGCTGTGGTCTGACCACTCATGGTTTTGAAAGTGAAAAATTAAATCTTGGCTCTGGCCCAAGAGCAGAGAAAGCAGTATTTTATTCTTGAATCCCTGCCCGATCTGCCTGCCCCCTCCCCCCACCAGTAGGGGGTTCTGTACCGGGAGGGATATAGTACCGTCAGCTGCCAAGGAACAGATCAGATGCCTTGACCCTGAGTTATTGCTAAGGTTAGAGAGCTGGGTGGCTCCACTGGCCTTGATGAATAGGGGTAGCCTTGACATTTCTGAGTCTCCCAGAGAGTTGATCCAGACAGGAAGTCGCTGTGTGACCGAGGAACCTTCCCAGAGGATAAGAGATAGTTCTGAGGCCAGTGTTAGCACAGAGGAGACCGATGAGCAGTAGCTAGGCTGTCCCCAGGGGGATTTCAAGGGACGCTTCTCTGGCAGGGTCCCTTGTTTTGTCTTCTGCCTCTTCCCGGACAGGCAACCCGCAGCCGACATGTCTGTCTTCTCACAGCTGATCAGGCCTGGGTGCTTATCACCACCCGGCTGTGGCCCTACCTCTCTCGTCTCAGCCCTACGATCTGGCCATTGTGCCAGACCCACCAGACCTGTGGGAGTGGCCCTCTGAGGCCTGCACTGCAGCACTCTGCCACCATAAGAGGTTTGCTAGTAGCCTGGCAACTTTATCTGCCATAGCCAGGCCCAGAGGGTTCCCGCAACGCACCATGATCTTCCCCACCTGGGCTCCTTTGCCCTTTCTCCCACTGGCCTGAATAGCTGCTCTTCTCTACCTACCCCACTCCAGACTAGCAGGTCCTGGAGTGTGAAGACACCACCCGTGATAGTAGACAGTGGATTCGAGGGCCTGCAGCTGACCTTCCCTAAACTATAGAGAAGATAGTGTGGCCACCGTCAAGAAAACGAGGCTACAAAGCCAAAGTCCTAGCGTGATGCTTGACACACACTGAAGGGCTCAAGAGACATCAGCTGTGGTTGCCTTAACGATACCACCAAGACGAGGCTACAGGTGGCCTGGAAACTGTTACAAGTCACCAGCAGGGAGCAATGCTTGCAGGGCCTTGGAATCCTAGCGATCCGTCCCCATCGGTTTACCAGAGTGTCCAAAGAGAATTTAGTTTGTTGTACCTGGCTACTGGTTCCCCAGGGAAAATTCTCTCCGAGACTTTATTGGGTACACGGAGAAGTGGGTCCACCTGTTTATAGCTCCTCTCTCTTCACGCTTCCACCCCGGGCAGCTAAGTGCTGTAATGGAAAGCTGAGGTTTATGTTCTCATTAAACACAATGAGCCACCTGGTCCCGTTGTTTGTCCAACCTCATTTCATTCAGCTATCAGGCTCCAGGCCTTAACACCAAAAACAATAATAATTAAAAAAAAGAAATACGTAGAAAGCCTTTGCACTGCTTGTTTGTCTTCCCCTTAGAAGTTTTCCTTTGATTTCAAACCATGTGATTCAAGCAAAATGCGCACCACATGTCCTGATCCACTTTACCGACTCATTCAGTTACGACTGCAGGGGCGACGTGGAGATGACTGGGTTTCACACACAGCACCAGAGCATCGACGTTTGCACTTGGACATCAAATAGCGCTTGTTAAGTGGCTGCGCAGAACTGACTGCTTTTGCTGCTGGTTCCTCTTCACATCTCTTGGTTTGGGCAAGGATTTCCCTGATGCTTTGACTGATGCTCAGGAACCATCAGCTTCTCAGTCTGTCCACACTCACCCACAATCCCCGCTGTACAAAATGACAGTGGCCCAGGAAAGTGGGTGGCCCTAGTGAGAAGAAGTGGGGTCAAGGAAGGTTCTGGAGGATGGATAGTCACAGTATGTTCAGCATGGCATGTTCTGGTTAAGGGGAGGTGGGTGGGGGTGGGGAAGCCTACTCAGGTTTCTAACCTGAGAGTCAAATGGTTTGGGGATTATATTTTGAGGAATTTGAGGAGGAAAAATCCTATGGAAATTGGCTGGTTAAAAAAAAAAAAGCTTGTTGAAAAGTAAAAAAAATGAAGGGATTCAAGGTCAAGGGTAGATTTTTTTTTTTTTGTCCTTCTGTCTATTTTTAGCCTGGACTCTTTCCTCTTCCACATCTGATCCTCTATCAAGTGCTGTGGAGTTTTATCTCGTGAGTTCTGTGTTCCCCACCCACCAGCAACAGTGTTGGGATCCTGTCACTTCTGCCTTGTGGTGGGAGGGCCAATCCGATCCTAGCACTTACTCTGTGCAGTCTGTTCATCTACTACATGCTCAGTTCTTGGGCCTCATCCCACGGTGAAGGCAGAAGGCCGTGTCCTCACCATGTCACAGATGGAGAAGCTAGGAAGGTGGGAGAAGAAAAGGAGGAAGGAGAAGAGGAGGAGGAGGAGGGAAAAAGGAAGGAAGAAAAAAAAAAAAGAAAGAAACAAAGAGAGAAAGCTGTCCAACGTTGCAAGGCATGACTCCAGCCCAAAGCCTTTTGCACTCCTCTCTGCTTTCCTCCTCCATGGAATTCCTTCTCTGAGATGCCCAGAAGGCATGTGGCTCTGCTTACTCCTGTGTAGCTGAGGCTCATAGCCTTCACTCTCATCCTCCAGTCTCCAGCTATGCCAAACTATTATTCACACTTTCATGCCTGCACACAGACTGTTAGGGGGTGGGGGGCAGGGTGCTCCCTGCTCTTCACAGTCCCAGTGATGCCTACTCATATTGTCATCTGGCAGGCCCGGCATCCTGGACCTTTTTCACTTCTGAGATGCCCAGACAGCCTCTCTCTACTCAGCAAACAATCCTTCATCACGGGCTACAGCCTAACCCTCCTACAATGTCAGGGGGTCAGTCAGCCCTGGCCCACGAGCACTCCTTTCTCTGTGTGACATCATCACGTTTTGCTGAGGGAGAGGCCTGTGGCCCAAACAAATGCAAGAATGCTCAAAACTTGGAATTTGAGAATAAAAGTAAATATGACTTGTCCTTTCAGGAGCAGTTAGCTGTGTGCCCCTGTAGCCTGTGTCCTGAGTGTCTCCTGGGTAGCCTGCCTTCGGAAGTGAAGCCTTTTAAAAAGTACAGCCGGGTGGTAGATGGTAGTACCACTTGACACTGGCAGAGATGCCTGTGGACACTGAGCTCCTGGATCAAGCCATGCCTGAAGCAGATTCTCTGAGCTTTTTATTCCCCCTTTAACCAAGTCAAGTCATGTCCTGTCAGTTGTCACTAGAAGTCATAAAGGATGCATCACCTGGAGGGCACATCCCTTCTCTATGCAAACTCAGGACCTGGTGCACACATCTGCTTCCTTTATTCACAGTCCACTGTGGTCTTCTCCTTCCTTTAAGCTTAAAGGGAGGCTATAGCTATATCTCTGTTGTCCTCCCATGTCTTGTCCTAGCAAAGCTTTGAGCATGAGCTGAGGCCCACTCAGGAAGTCCACAGGAAGGCCAGGCTGTGGCCTTGACCACACTGTAAGCTCTGCAGAGGACAGCGAGGCCTCAGTTTCCTCCCAGCCAAGGTCAGACAGCTCCAGATCCAAGTCCCTCCTCTCTGCTGCCATCCCTGGCTGACTCCCTGTGGCTTGTCCTAACCATCTGTAACAGTTTGGAATAATTCCTGCTCTCATGGGAAGAATAACACGTTAGGGGTAGTGGTCTCTCCCAGTGAGCAGGAAGTGCATAGTCCCAGTGTTCTAAGGATACAGTCTCCCTGGGCTGCCATTTGGTTCTATTCTGGATGTCTCTAGGGACAAGACAAGTTGCAAGGAGCTGCGGATGGAGCCCTGGGGTCCGGGTCTGCCCTCTCATTGGCTCATGACGTGATCTTAGGCCATCCCACGAGCCTCAGTTTCCCAATCTGTAAAATGACAGGAGCTGGAGCCTGAACCAACTTAACCTCTAAGGGCTTTCTTGGCTGACGTGAAGCAAGAACTTCACTTAAGTCCTTCAGGCTTGCAGAGGTCGCAGCTGGTCCTCTGACCCAGCAGCTCTCTCCTCCCAGTGTTCGGCACCCGCAGCAGGAAGCATCCTCCCATCTTCACTTCCCAGGGCTAGCTGTGATTATTTAACACTTTGCCCTTTTCTCTTCCACAGCCATTAGGATGCAAATGCGACCAGTTGACATTGTCCTAGGACTGTCGGAAAAATAGACTCTGTTGCATAATTTTAACCCAAGTCACTTGAAATATCAGTGCTTTGTCATGAGCCAGTAATTACCTTGCCGGCTTCCCCCCAACTGATTCTGGCCCAGGAGGTTGTCTAGACAGTGGATCAAAGCCGTGTCTGCAATGGGCCCAGGAAGAGAAGACAGCAGTGTTTCACATCCAGGTGAGGAGATGTGCAGATGGCGTGTCCCCAGCTGGTACCCAGACCCCCTGCCCCCCACACACACCAAGATAGGCATTGTTCTCAAACATGGACAGTGCTGGTCAGAGGGCTCTGTGTGCCTGAAGGAGATACCAAGTTCCCAGCACAGCATGGCTGTGGAGAGGGCAGAGGGAGAGGTGACAAGGGAAAGAGCCAGAAAGGGAATGGAAGTCTCTGCTGTCAGGTCTCCTGTGACAGACCCCAGTGTTATTGGTGCCTCTGTGGCGGGGGTGTCAAGTGAGCGGACTCGTCAGTCCACAGAACCACCTCATGGTGCAGGAGCCAAAGTCATGGGCAAATACTGAGACCCAAAACCTCTGCAAACATCACAGAAACCACCTTGGCTTCTGGTCCGGGGGTTTCTAGCTATGCTAGCCAGGCCTGAAGTGTTGTCAAGGACTGCTAATATCTAGGGTGTGTCCTGTTTCTGCAAATGAGGTGCCAAGGCTGCCCAAATTGGGCACAATAGGTTGTTTCTGCCCATGGGTTCTTCATTAGGGCTTTACCTCCTGATAGCCCTACACACACACACACACACACACACACACACACACACACACACACTTATCAAATTAACAAATCCATTGAGAAGTACCTTCTGCCTTTAGTTGGACTTCCATGCACACTCTAGTTAAGTGCTTCCTATAACAGAGAACTTCTTACACAGCAAGGCATGGGGGAAGGGAGCCACTCTAGAGTGTGTGGACTTTGTCTCAGCATGCATCCCAGGATATGACATGGCGCTGAGCTGTCATGTCCTCCAATCTGTGACCTTGCCCAGTCTTTCCTTACTTTTTAGGACATGACTACCATACACATTGGCAGTTTACCCATTTGCCTAACCATTCTCTGACCCACACAGTGGTCCATCCTTTGGAGGCCCTGATGGCTCAGAAGGGGATCACGTGAGGTCTTGGTCTTCCAATGAAAGACTGACAAGATTCTGACCAAAGCTTGGGGAAGAGGTTGGGGTAGACAACCCCTGAGCTTGTGGCTACAAATGGGTGCAGAGCGGTGCTCAGGATATGGGGTCCTTTGGTCAAGCTTTGCACTGAGGGCAAAGGACTGTCCTTCCTGGAGTAGGCCTTGAGGTCACACAGGAGTCTTCATAAATGGGGCATCACGCATTACGTGTCAGTGCCTCCTCGTGGGCACCACCTGTGCTGCGGGCTCTGCTGCACTCCCTATAATGAGTTACTACGTCTTGGTCTCCAGGACCTGTGAAGATGGCCTTTCCTAAAAGGCCTTTGAGGAAGAAATCAAGTTAAGACAAATCTATACTAGATTCAAGTTTGTCCTTGCAAGATGAGGGAAATCTGCCAGGGCGCCATGCAGGGGAATGGCCACAGAGACAAAAATGGCATCTGTGCCTTCAAGCCAAGGCATGCCAAGGCCTTGCTGACAGCCACCAGAAGCTGGAAGAGCCTGGAAGGGGTCGTCCCTAGAGCCTGCGGGGAGAGTGAGGCCTGTCCAGTACAGAGCTTTTTGCTGCCTAAGTGATTGTGTCAACGTTTGCAGCAGCTCCTGGCAGCCCCCACCTCCCAGCATCTGCTTAGAATCTCATAATTGAGCAAGAGCCAGGGTCACTTCTAAGATTAGCAGTAAAGGATGGACTCTGGCTGTCTCTACTGTCCTCCGGTTCTCCTTGCTCTCTCTAAGGAAGCAAGCTGCTATCTTGTGGCCTGGCCTATGGAGAACCCCCTGCAACCCCACCCCATGAGATGAGGAGCAGTGGGTGGTCCTGGCCAGCAGCCTGGTCAGCTGAGGGCCTCCAGGCGATCCCCACAGGAACTGAATCCTGACAGGAAGCCTGTGCCAGAGCTTGGAAGATGATGCTTCCCAGAGTTGGTCCCAGTAATGACTACACTGTGGCTGACACCTTGATTGTTGCATTGTGAAGACCTTGAGTCAAAAATTCCCACTGAGCTCTAACCGACGCCCGAAGGCAGAACGCTGGGAGGTGGTAAAAGATGCTCGGACCCAAGGGGTTTTTAGGTCTTTTGTTCTGCAGAAATAGATAGCACGCCATGTGACAGTAGCAGCTGGTGAGCACCTCAGACAGAAACATTAAGGCAGCCTTCACATATCTGTGAGCTTTTATTTCTGAAAGAGGCTAGAATTTTCACTTAATTTTTTTTGCATTTATGTATTTTATGTGTGAGAGAGAGTACATGTGCCGTAGTCTCCATGCATAGTCAGAGCTCTCCTTGGCCAGGCGGGTTCCTGGAATCAGGCTCAGTTTACCAGGGTTTGACTTGAGCCACTGAGCCATCTCACTGGCCATGAATTTATTTTTAATGCAAAAGGTCCCACTTGTAGCAGCATTTCTCTGGCAATTTTGCTGCCTGTGGGATGTTTGATAGGATCTAGAGGCATCTTTGAACACTGTAACTGGAACGTGCTGCTGGATTCTAGAAGGCAGAGGTCGGGCATGCTGCTAAATGACGTGCAGGAGAGTACCATCTGATTCCGCGAGGACAGTAGGTTATGGAACCAACCAACAAAGAAACACGTGTTCCAAATGTCCCTGTCCTTCTGTTGAGAAGATCTGAATTAGCTGGGCATGGTAGCACACGCCTTTAATCCCAGCACTCGGGAGGCAGAGGCAGGCAGATTGCTGTGAGTTGGAGGCCAGTCTGGTCTACAAAGCGAGTTGAGGACAGCCAAGGCTACACAGAGAAACCCTGTCTCAGAGAGAGAGAGAGAGAGAGAGAGAGAGAGAGAGAGAGAGAGAGAGAGAACAAGTCTTTTGAAGCCTCAACACCTGTCTCAAGTTTTGTTTATTTTTAATTCAGAGACAAACTACAAGCCTGCAGAACGGGTCTGGTGGGATCTCAGGGCCCCAGTCTCACCAGGGTAGCTTTCCAGGTCACTGTGGGTCAGGGATGGCTTCCTACAGAACCACTTGCTTCTCCATCACCTTTTTCTCATCCCCTGCCTCCTCTCTCTCTCTCTCTCTCTCTCTCTCTCTCTCTCTCTCTCTCTCTCTCTCTCCACCCCCGCCCCCGGTCTGAGTGATGTTGTGGGCTTCCAAACCCCTTTCAGGCCTGGACTATAATACATCTCAGTTATTACTCAACAGTGTCTAATATGGAAACCCCAATTGCTCATCTACTCTAAAATGTCTTTACTCTCCTCAGGTCTGACCTCACTTGAACGCTCTGCAGGTTGATCCCTGGACAGAAGGATGGCTATGGCAGCCATGGTACAGTTAGACAGCAGAAGGCTGCCCGGGATTCCTAACAGAAGTCTCTCAGGACAGGGGACCGGTTAAATGGGTCCTAAAAGAACAGAAGGGCCAGAAAGGGAACAGGATGGTGACACAGATAAGCGATTACAGCAAGTACCTAGGGTCTAGGATGGGAAATGGGAAGAGGAAGACATTACTGGATTCTGCGAGCTGTGGGGAGCTGCAGTCATTTTGAGAGTTGGGATTGGGGGAGGGGCTTCTAGTCCTCATGAAAAAGAGGGGCAATTGTTGACCTTGCATTTATTTGTGGCAAAGTAAGGCCAAAACTGGGCACACGTGGACAGAAGCAGACTTGTCACGTGGACAGAAGCAGTCTTGACACGTGGACAGAAGCAGACTTGACATGTGGACAGAAGCAGTCTTGACACATGGACAGAAGCAGACTTGACACGTGGACAGAAGCAGACTTGACACGTGGACAGAAGCAGACTTGACACGTGGACAGAAGCAGTCTTGACACGTGGACAGAAGCAGACTTGACACGTGGACAGAAGCAGACTTGACACGTGGACAGAAGCAGTCTTGACACGTGGACAGAAGCAGTCTTGACACGTGGACAGAAGCAGACTTGACACGTGGACAGAAGCAGACTTGACACGTGGGCAGAAGCAGACTTGACACATGGACAGAAGCAGACTTGACACGTGGGCAGAAGCAGACTTGACATGTGGACAGAAGCAGACTTGACACGTGGGCAGAAGCAGTCTTGACACGTGGACAGAAGCAGTCTTGACAGGTGGACAGAAGCAGTCTTGACACATGGACAGAAGCAGTCTTGACAGGTGGACAGAAGCAGTCTTGACACGTGGACAGAAGCAGTCTTGACAGGTGGACAGAAGCAGTCTTGACATGTGGACAGAAGCAGACTTGACACGTGGACAGAAGCAGTCGTCTTGACGCTATACTCTAGGCTTACAAAATGGCAGCCATATTTGTAGCTCTAAAACCCAAGGGCAGTTGTGATGATGTCACTCATTGCAGGTGATGACGGGTACTGGCAGAAGCCCAGCTGCTCTGTGAGGGTGTGGGTATGGGTGGGTCTACAATAGGAGCCCACAAAGTTTGGGAAGGGGTCCACTTCGCAGAAGGTCCAGCCGAGGCCAGTGGCCTTTCAAGGTCAGATGAAGGCAGAAGTACACGGACCACCAAGCTTACAGGTCTAGCCTTCAGGTGTGGGAGCTGAGAAACACCTACCTGGTGCCATTTTAATATCCCATTTTGAGCTTTTCCCTTGACAGATGGTGGCTCACCTCTCCTCCTACCTGCTCATCTGCCACTGGTGCCTCCTGCTGGCAGAGCCTAAGGGGCCGCTAGGGGAGCAGCTTGAGAATGGTGCTTCTTGTCATCTCTCTGCTCATTGCCCCATCTGCACTGGGGTGGCTTTACCTGAAGATAGCTGAAGGGTCCCAAAGGCCAAGGGCCCAGCACGCATGTCCCTCGCGGCCTTTCCAGGGTGCTTTGACTTCATTTAGGCACATATTGTCGGTGTTCTCTCTACCCTGCTGAGCTCTCCCACACATTTCCACTGTCCTTTGTGCCTTACTCAGAAACCTGCCTCTGGGGAGCCCCAGTTTCCCCACTTTCTGTCTTATAGACAGCCCCTGACTGGCTATCTCAGTGTTCCGCAGCTCCTGAGATCTCCTAGCACACCTCTTACAGGGACAGCCTGCTGCTCCTGCTGTCCCAGCATGCCTTGCTTTAAATGAGTCCTTTTCCAGAAGGCTCTGGCTCAGCCAGGTTCCATGCCCCCTCCCCCACCCCTCCACTCTGCTCTGCCAAACTCCAGAAGGTCAGGTCTCTCAGCATCCTCTCCTTCATTACTCCCCACAGGAAAACCAATCAGGCTCTGGCCTTCACATCACACCAGAGGGAGGCCAGGTGCCATGTTTACGTAACTCTAACATATCATTAAGGGTCCCTAAAGCCTTTTCTACCGCACTAACAACACCGAGGGGAGAACTGCAGTAGAGTACCTAAATACAAGTGAACAGTAGAAACAGGATTAGTTCACACAGCCGCCTTCCATGTTGGCTCACTGGCTGAGCTGGTGTCTCTCTGGGTCTCTTTGGTCTTCTCTCATGTTGGCCACATGGTCCTTGATGAAGAAGGAAAGGGGGTGCAGGAAGAAGAGCCCCCCCCTTTCCCAGCGGGGCTCTTGAACTTGCAGAGAAGAGGATTATGGCTCTGATCCTAGCTTGATCAGTGACAGGAGGGAATGGAGAGACCACAAAGACCAATATTGAGCCATCCCGAGGAGCTTGGAAAACCAGAGGGACGTGTGGTGGTGTACTCTGCTTGTTCTGTAATGGGTTTTTATTATCATCGTTGTTGGTTGCTTTGTCTCTGCCATGCTCAGGAGGAAGCCAGGCCTTGTCCTTGTTAGGCTGCTGTTTTACTACCGAGCTCCACCCTCCCCCCCCCCCCCCCAGGCTAGGGACACTATTTTCTAAAGAAGCATCCAGAAAGACTTGGGTGGGGAGCCAGCAAGCTTCTACCACAGGCATTTCAGCTACTTCTGACCTCCTCTGTGTAGACAGCACTGCCCTGTGTGTCGCTTCCACCTTGTCAGAGGAATTAGCCGTGGCCTGAGGTAGCTGTCAGGGTCCTGCTTCTGTGAGTCACCTGAGGCCCACATCACCAGCAGGCCTGACATTTCCTGGCCGTGAGCCAGACTCCTATCAGCTGATACAGACAATCTGATCACTTCCACATTGTCCCTTTCTACTTTGATTTTAGCAAATCCTTTGGATTTTTTTTTTTTTTTTTTTTAGCTCTAGTCTAGTCAAAACACTCCAGCCAATCCCAACCTCAGAATATGCAAGACCCAAAATCAACAATTTAGAACAAAACCTTAATTCAACCAACAGGCCTTTTTTTTTCCCCCATCAGCCACTTCTCTGGAAATCCTGCAGTGTGCACTTTTGATTAGTGATTAGATTAAGAAGCCCCACTGTCACTCACTAGGGCCTCCGGCAGGCACTGTATTTAACAACCCCAAAAGTTAGCTGGCCACAAACACAATTTGTTCATCCAATTGAACAGCTGCTATTAGAATACTGTACTAGTTAGGGCAGGCATTGCTAGCTGCTGCAATAGCTAATCTCCAAAGCACACCAGCTCACCCTGACAAACGTTTCTGTTTCAAGGGAACCCTGGCCAAGCAGCCCCGCAGTGCTTCCACTGTGTCCCCTCTGCTTTACAAGCCTGATCCTCTCCATCAGCCAGTGTGTGGGAAGAGCGGTCTCGCTGCCCTTCCCCCCCCCCACCCCCCTCCAGGCCCAGCTTTAGGGAAGGAATAACCAAACCACAGACCCCTACCTGTGCAAGTACTTTTACACAGTACCTTGTAAATGGCTATGCAAATTCCCATTTTACAGATGAGAAAGACAAGGCTCGGAGAGCCGACATTTCTTGTCCAAGGCGACACAATTAATCGGTGAGACAACTGTCTTATTGTCTGTGAGAACTTTCTATTTAGGCCATCTGCCCATTTGGAGTCTACTCTTGTACAGACATTTTGGTTTTTCTTCTGTGTCCCCAATCATAAAACAGATCTTTAAAAAAAAAAATACCTGGTGTTTACTTTTATTATTTTTTTAGATGACTCTAGATTCCCACCGACACAGCAAAAGTGTGTCCGTTCCCTCCCACCTTCTTTGACACACAACGGTATTACTTTTTCCATGGCATCATTTTATTAATTCTTTGAGAATTTCATACAGTGTACTTTGATCATATTCACTTATCCTGCCCCACTTACTCCCAAATCTACCCCATCTCTCTACCTACCCAACTTTGCTCCCCCCTCCCCGCCCACTCTTTTTTTCTCTCACTCTCTCAACCCAATGAGTCTAGTTTGCGCTATCCAACGACTCTTACGAGTAGGGCCTGCCCCTGCTGTGGTTGGTCTACCAGGGGCCACACCATCAAAGTAGACGTTAAATGCCAATAGCTCTTCAGCTAGTGGTGGGATTCTGTGCCTCCTCCCTTCCTCCGTGCTGGGATGTTGTCTGACTTGGGCTTGCTTAGATCTTGTGCTCGTTGTCACAACCTCTGTGAGTTCATGCGTGCAACTGCCCTGTTGTGTCTAGAGACTGCGGTTTCCCTGAAGTCACTCACCCACTCTGGCTCTTACAGTCTGTCCTCCCCACTTTCATGACACCCCTGAGGCGTGGAGTGAGAGATGTGGTGTAGACGTCCTAGGAAGGGTTGCGCTCTATGCAGACTCTCAGTCCCTGCATATTGGCCAGCTGCAAGAAGAAGCGGCTCTGATGAGGCCGAGAGAGGCGCTAGTCTACGGGTACAGCAATATGTCGCTAGTCTACGGGTACAGCAATACGTCGCTAGTCTACGGGTACAGCAATACGTCGCTAGTCTACGGGTACAGCAATACGTCGCTAGTCTACGGGTACAGCAATATGTCGCTAGTCTACGGGTACAGCAATATGTCGCTAGTCTACGGGTACAGCAATATGTCGCTAGTCTATGGGTAACAGCAATATGTCGCTAGTCTACGGGTACAGCAATATGTCGCTAGTCTATGGGTAACAGCAATATGTCGCTAGTCTACGGGTACAGCAATATGTCGCTAGTCTACGGGTACAGCAATATGTCGCTAGTCTATGGGTAACAGCAATATGTCGCTAGTCTACGGGTACAGCAATATGTCGCTAGTCTACGGGTAACAGCAATATGTCGCTAGTCTACGGGTACAGCAATATGTCGCTAGTCTATGGGTAACAGCAATATGTCGCTAGTCTACGGGTACAGCAATACGTCGCTAGTCTACGGGTACAGCAATACGTCGCTAGTCTACGGGTACAGCAATACGTCGCTAGTCTACGGGTACAGCAATATGTCGCTAGTCTACGGGTACAGCAATACGTCGCTAGTCTACGGGTACAGCAATATGTCGCTAGTCTACGGGTACAGCAATATGTCACTAGGGGTCAGCTTAATACTGTGGCCATTTAGCCGAATAATAGGCTTTCCTCTTTAGCCTACGGCCTCTCTAGCCTACGGCCTCTCTAGCCACAGGTTCTTGACTCTGTTGACCATGCCAGGTATGGGTTCTATTTTATGGATCGTGCCTTAGATAAAAATCAAAACAGCAATTGGTTGCTCCCATAACTATTGTGCCAGTGGGCATGTCGTAATAGTAACAGTATGTTTAAAGACAGTGCATTATTCAGTGGCGTAAAAGTGCTAGCTTATTTAATGAGACCTCATTCTCCCCCTTTCTGCCCAAACATGTTTGTTCATTTGTGAACTCTCTACTTGAATTCCTCGTTCCTGTACCTATACTGGGTCTGGCTAACTTCTCAAGCACTGAGGGTGCATAGGTGCACACACGGCACACACGGCACACACGACCGAGCTGTGCCAGCGCCTCCTCCTGCTGCTTGCTGCTCACTTGCTGGCTCCAGCGTGTGCGCCATTTGTCTGCCATTGATGCCATCCATCTCCTCCTCTGTGATCTTTTCTGACGCTTCTAAGTTTAACCAACCTATTCTCCCAAGAGGTCCTGATAAATATTCAAGTCTTTTCCCTCCATGGTTTGGCTGTTTTTTTCTTTTTTAATATCTCATTCTCTTGGGCATCTGGAATGCATTTTAGAGCAAGGCGGCTGTGCGGCTGTGCCGTGCAGAAGATTCCAACTGCAGGTCTATAGCCTGAGAGAGGAGGGACCTCGTTTGCACTTCAAGTCGTCTGGCCTGGCCTGGCCTGCTGCTCTTCTCAGGCCACAGAGACATGAGCAGCCTGGAAAGCACAGAGGCTGGGGTCCTTCCTCGCTTCCCCACCCGACCCCTCCCCTGCCCACTACAGAGGCTACCATAGCTGTACAAAGTCAGCATACCAAGCGTTCTAGAGTTCTCTCTGCTTGGCACAGATTGGGCCAGGGAGCTGGCTATCAGACATCCTCCGTGAGGCAGCAGCAATCGCCCCCATTTGACATTTGATGGATGAACTGATTCTCCTTACCTCGGGCTATTCAGGGCCTGGCCTTCTAGCTGCTAATCACCTGAATGTGCTGGTTGTCATGAAATTAAGTAGGATGGCTTTAAATTAATCCCACCCCTCCTCTCTTGGGCCTGTTCAAGAGTGCCCTGAGAAGACAAAGGCACTGAAGGAGGTCCGCTTCCAAGAGAGTGGCCCACTGTCCCACTGATCCGATGCCAAGCCATTGCAACCATGCCGAGCCTAGTTCCTATGTGCTGCCTACAGTAACTGGTAACTGGTTTCAGGCTTGCTAAATACGAGCACAGGTCAGTCCAGGGACTTAGGATAAGGCTGGTAGAGTTTGGGGCCACATCAGGAATGCGGACTTACTCGTCCTCTTGTCTCAGGAAGCTTTCCGGTTTTGTGAACCTGGACGTCTGAGTGAGGAAGTCGTATGGTAGAGGACCGATGGAGAGGTCTGAGGGAATACGGCTGTCACGTTGCTTTGGTGGACTGTCAAAACAGGGTGATGATGTTAAAACAGATGACCACGCTACCCTCCCAGCAAACTTCTGACACAATGTGGCCAGGGGGTCCCCAGATCACAAGCCTAGTGCTTGTTTCTGCAGAGGATACCAGTTAGGGTCCTGACACCATCTGCTTGAAGATAAGGTCAGCCCTGCGGGTCAAGGGCTCACACCCCAAGGCGGCCAGCACCTCCAGGCGCCTCTGAGTGACAGGCTACACAGCTTGGATTCAGCAATCTGCTTAAGCCACTGGTCTCCTCGAGTGGAGAGTGGAACAGAGGGATCCACAGGCTTGTAAGTATGGGTTACTGCAGGGGAAAGCCTAAAGAAGAGGAAAGGGTGTGCAGAGCCAAACGTGGAAGAGGAGACAGCGGTTGCTATGAATCCTTAGTACCGTCCCTGGCACCAGCTGTCTGGCACCCCTCCCATCCCCCGGCCTTTCAGATTACTGTGGTACTGATGGTACTGAACTCCTGAGTTCACTTAACCTTCAGCAGCGTTCTCCTTCCCAGGGGCTGGGGAACAGGGGTTTTGGCTTTGGTGTTTTGGGTGAGCAGCTCCATATTGGCCTGCAGGTAGTTACTTCAGACCTGGCAGCCGGTGAGGATTTGCTGCCAAAGCAGATCCCCCCAAGCACCTGGGCAGGAGAGATGGGGCTTGCAGCTAAGCAAAAAGGACACAATGCATTCTAGACTCCAGAGTGGACCCCAGCAGCTCCGTCCACGGGACAGAAATGGCTCCATTTTCAGCAAGGGTTCTAGGAGATTTTTGTGAATTTCCTAGGCAGAAGCTTAACCTGCTGTGTGAAAAGGCAGGCACAGGGAGTCAGGAAAAGTTGCCTTCTCCCTCCTAATGATCTTGCCACAGATGTGCTTTTCTCTGTTAAATTTAAAAAAAAAAAAACCAACATAGCAATTAGGGAAAACAGTTTTGAAGAGCCACACCAAGGTAATGGAGGACTCGGTGTGCTGCTTTTATTGGGTTGAAGCGACTGTCACCACGGGGTGGGGAACAGGTAGGATGTCCCAAACAGAGACAGCAGTGAGTAGGGACAACCTGGAATCAGACAAATCATACAGTACCCACCCCCAACAGCAAATGCAGGGGACTAGCTTAAGGTCTGTCTGTTTGCCAGATTATTAAAAAGTATCCATGTAAAAAGTGTAAAAATCACATAGAGAAAAAAAAAAAAAGGTGTATGGAGCAGGACAAATGACCCATAATCCTCTTTGCAAGTAACAGCTTCTTTGCATTGAGGTGATTTTCCCCATAGAATTTCCTTCTAGGCTTAAAAATTAATTACATTTTAAATTTTGTTTATCTATTTACTGCGTGGACACGTGTGCGTTTGAGTGCATGTGTGTCCCAGCACATGGTGCAGAGATCAGAGGACAAAATAACATGTAAGAGATGATTTTTCCTTCTACCACGTGAGGATCATGCCCAGGTCATCAGGTCTGGCCACAAGCACTGCCAGCTGCTGAACATCTCGACAGCCCCGGTCTTGTTTTTAGGCAAACATGAACCCTGACAATATGAATCTGCTTCCCCATTACATACAGCGAGCACATACATTTCGGATTCTAAAAATGGAATATGCACGCTGGAGACAGTCTAAAAATTACAACAAAAGAATGAAGAAAATGAAGTAAAAATAAATTAAAATCCTACCACAAAGAGGTTTAACATGGTGATATCCCCCCGGGCTTTTCTCTTTACTTCTTTCAGTATGGTGTATATGTTTACTTAATTTTATTCTTTACTTTCTTTCCTCGATTTTATATTCTAAGTGTTTTCTCGTGTTACTGCTCACTCTTTCAGTGCTGCAGAACGTTCTTAGTCTAGATATTACATAACATATTATGCTATTTCCTTTATGGTGAACGTTTGATTTTCTGCTAATTCTGTTTTGAAAACCTTTGCCCACATCTCTTTCATTTCTTCAAGACTGAGTCCTTTAAGACAAGTTAGGACTCGGAGCAGTACAGCTTTTCCGGAGAGTCCGTATCTTCGTGGACACTTACTGCTGCGCACACTGGGGCTGTGCACCATCACCACGCTGCGTCACCGTGCCCTTGACAGCGGGCACACACTGGGGCTGTGCACCATCACCACGCTGCGTCACCGTGCCCTTGACAGCAGGCACACACTGGGGCTGTGCACCATCACCACGCTGCATCACCATGCCCTTGACAGCGGGCACACACTGGGGCTGTGCACCATCACCACGCTGCGTCACCGTGCCCTTGACAGCGGGCACACACTGGGGCTGTGCACCATCACCACGCTGCGTCACCGTGCCCTTGACAGCGGGCACACACTGGGGCTGTGCACCATCACCACGCTGCGTCACCGTGCCCTTGACAGCAGGCACACACTGGGGCTGTGCACCATCACCACGCTGCATCACCATGCCCTTGACAGCGGGCACACACTGGGGCTGTGCACCATCACCACGCTGCGTCACCGTGCCCTTGACAGCAGGCACACACTGGGGCTGTGCACCATCACCACGCTGCGTCACCATGCCCTTGACAGCGGGCACACACTGGGGCTGTGCACCATCACCACGCTGCGTCACCGTGCCCTTAACAGCGGGCACACACTGGGGCTGTGCACCATCCCCATGCCCTTGACAGCGGGCACACACTGGGGCTGTGCACCATCACCACGCTGTGTCACCGTGCCCTTGACAGCGGGCACACACTGGGGCTGTGCACCATCACCACGCTGTGTCACCGTGCCCTTGACAGCGGGCACACACTGGGGCTGTGCACTATCACCACCATGCATCACCATGCCCTTGACAGCAGGCACACACTGGGGCTGTGCACTATCACCACCATGCATCACCATGCCCTTGACAGCGGGCACACACTGGGGCTGTGCACCATCACCACCATGCATCACCATGCCCTTGACAGCGGGCACACACTGGGGCTGTGCACCATCACCACGCTGCGTCACCGTGCCCTTGACAGCAGGCACACACTGGGGCTGTGCACTATCACCACCATGCATCACCATGCCCTTGACAGCAGGCACACACTGGGGCTGTGCACCATCACCACCATGCATCACCATGCCCTTGACAGCGGGCACACACTGGGGCTGTGCACCATCACCACGCTGCGTCACCGTGCCCTTGACAGCGGGCACACACTGGGGCTGTGCACCATCACCACGCTGCGTCACCGTGCCCTTGACAGCGGGCACACACTGGGGCTGTGCACCATCACCACGCTGCGTCACCGTGCCCTTGACAGCGGGCACACACTGGGGCTGTGCACCATCACCACGCTGCGTCACCGTGCCCTTGACAGCGGGCACACACTGGGGCTGTGCACCATCACCACGCTGCGTCACCGTGCCCTTGACAGCTGGCCTGCTCACCTTACCAAAGGCTAGTGCTAATGGAGTAGGGTGTTGTCTCTAGCCAACTCCCCAGACCCCAAGTATCTTCCTTTGCAGGGCTCTGAGACACCTTCTCCTGAGAGAGTCCCTCCCCTCCCCCACTTCTTAACAAGACAAACGGTCCTTAAATTAGGAGGATGAAGGACCCCACCCCTAGGGAAAGCTTCCGTGGCTAACTAATGAGATATGCACACAATTAACAACCACAGGGTGAGGAACTATTAGTCCTCCCCAGGGGTGAGCCTCTTGGTAGGTTACCCAATATGGGGAGGTCAGGTCAGTCCTGGAAACTTGGACATGTAGACAACTCTGAACAGAATCAACAGGGTGCTTATATTTATTGATTTATATGCATATGCAACTCAATGGTTGAAGAAGAGGAGGTCGTGAATTTGGGATGCGAGGGCACACATGGTAGAGGGAAGGAAGAAATGATGTAAGCATATTTTAATTACACACACACACACACACACACACACACACACACACATATATATATATATATATATATTTTTTTTTTAATCGTGGGATAATTTCAGTTTTCCAAATTGGAAAGCTGGTTCTCCGAGCCTGCTTTCTTGAGTACAATGTGAACAGTGTCCAGCTTACAGAGTCAGGGGACCGGCTGACCAAGCAAAGGACAGCACACTGGCTGCTAAGCTCCACATATGTGTGGCCCTCAGCAGGTGCCAGAGCCCATCAGATGGCCCCTTTTTTGGCACTCCGCTGAAGCCTCAACCTGAAAGCCATTCGACAGTTGAGAGAAATAGAACTCAAGGAACGTTTCTATCTGGGGAAGCCAGAACTCTGAAAAGCAAATTAACTTGCCTAAGCCGTGATAGCTGGGGACTGACCAAGTGAGGCCCACACCCGTGGTCTAAAAGGGGGATAAAGCGAGGCCAAATGGGGCCTGCACATCTGGTTTACTTGGCCCACAAAGCCAAAAATAAGGGGAAAAAAGTAAATAGGATAAAATCAAATAAAGCCAGCCTTCAAATTTCACATCAGCGCGGTATAGGATTTCGAGCTTTCTGGAAACTGAGCTGGTGGGAGGAGCTTGGTGATGACCAAGCCCCTTTGCAAAGCCAAGGCCTTGGATTCCCCAGGTCCACAGGCTGTGTGGATTCCAGACCTGCCTGCTCCGGATGCACTGACCCGCCCGGCTCTTGGGATCTAGGGTTTCTGTGGACTCCCAGGCCCATCTCCTACTAACCTGGGTTGGCTTGCACCCAGAGGCCGGGGGATAGCCCATTGCATGAACCGCTGCTGAGTGGGCCGGTCCTGTGGCTGGGCGACTGCAGTCCAGGAATCTGGACGCGAGTTGTTCTCCGCCTAGCCACATGCATGCCGGGTGAGCTCACCCTGGCTCCCTGCCTCCTTCCCCCAATCTCTCCAATTAAAAACATATTACCTTCCCGCTCCGCCCGGAGCAGCCCTGGGCCGCAGCTTTATTTTATAAACACATTTAGACACGTTCAAAAAGGAATGATTCATGCTGGACCTGAGCGCTGCGAAACGCGAGGCCGGCTGAGCACTTTCACAGGGCAAGCATCCTGCGCTGGACCAGGCCTGGCCCTCCGGGGGTATCATCTCTCCTGCGCCAGGTGGGGGGGGGGGGGGGGAGGATTACCTGGCCGCAGCTGGAAGGACTTACCCACACGGCCACCTTTCGGCACCCCCAGCGCAGCCGCCTGCAAGCTCTAGGAAGGGCAAGATACAGCCTGCCCCCTCCCCCCCAGGGGAAGATTCCTGGGGTGCACCGCACCCCCCCCAACCCACCGCTGGCCCCTCCACCTCTCCCGTTCCTCTGTAGGCTCTGGTTCTCGCTCATCAAATTTTAAATTCCTTTCTTTTGCCCATTCCTGAACCGTCCTGCAGGGTTTTGTAGCTTATTTCCAGTGTCTGTCTCCAGGGCACTGAAAGGCAAGTGACAGGTGTCAGGATAATAAAAATAATTCTGTTACGGCTGCCTAATAACGAGAGTTGACTGTGCTCCGTGCCGGTCCTTAGTGGCTTATGTACATAATCTTTCATTTAATTTTCTGTAGAGCCCAGTACAGCAGGCGTTGTTGGGGATAAGGCCATTTTAGAGATAGGAGATGGGAGCCTGGTAGGGGAAGCCTACCAGTAGGGACCTAACCTTAGTGTCAGAACTGGAGGGCTCTGGGACCATGTGTTCTTGTCACTTGATTTTACAAACCAAGAGGCTGAGGCCCAGAGAGGGCGATCTGGCAAAGATCCCCAGGGATCTGACTCTTGTACGGAGCTATAAGGCCTATGACATCACACCTGGAGTAGTAGAAACTGAGATTTTTCTGAAGGCAGGAATGTGAGTGTCTACCTCCTTAGAGTGTTATTACTATGGCTGTATCTTTTGTTTTTGTTTAAGACCTTTAGATATATTTCTCTCTCTCTCTCTCTCTCTCTCTCTCTCTCTCTCTCTCTCTCTCTGTGTGTGTGTGTGTGTGTGTGTGTGTGTGTGTGTGTGCGTGCAGATGTGAAGGTCAGAGGACAACTTGGCGGAGTCTATTCTTTCCTTCCACCTTCCAGGTGCCTGAGATGGAGTTCAGGTCACCAGGCTTGGCTGTAGACAGCCACGGAGCCATCTCGCTGCCCCTGCCATGACTGCTGGATCGGAACCCGACACAAAGATGACAGTCCACACAGCCAGTCCCACCCTAACCGGTGAGGATGCAAAGTCCAGAGAGCCTTGCTGATGGGACCGCAGAAGGCACAGATACTCCGGAAGACACCTTGTCAGCTTCCCACCGAATGCAACACACTCTTACAACGGGTGGGATTCAGCTACTGTACTTCCTGACATTTTACACAAATGAGGTCTAAAGTAAGGCCCCACAAGAGCCTGCTTATGAATGGTTACAGCACCTTTACTCGCTGCCCGCAGCTAGAAGGACTTACCCACACGGGGGGGGGGCACCTTTCGGCACCCCCAGCTATGAAGCTACGAAGGCTTAGAAGCTATGAAGGCTTCCAGAGGCGGGGAGAGAGTGAAATTGACCCACTGGGCAGGACCGTTACTGCTGACGATCTCACTGCTGCCTTCCCCAGCCCCTGCTCTCTCACCTGGCACACCTGTGATAGCTAAAATAGAAAAAGAGACGTGAGAGATGGCTCTTCTAGTTTCATCTCTGTTGCTGTGTTAAAACGTTCTTTGGGGGAGTGTCTTAGTCATTGTTGCGTTGCTGTGAAGAGACGCCGTAACTGTGGCAACTCTCACGAAAGAAAACATTTCACTGGACCTTGTTTACAGTTTCAGATGTTTAACCTGTCACGTCACGGTGGGAAGCACGGCAGCACCAAGAAAGACAAGGTGCTAGAGAGAGGCAGCTGAGAGTTCTACATCTGGATCTGCAAGCAGCAGGAAGATAGAGCCACTGGACGTGGCTTGGGCTTTTGAAATCCAAAACCCACCCCCAGTGACACACTTCCTCCACCAACAAGGCCACGCCTCCTCCAACAAGGCCACGCCTCCTCCAACAAGGCCACACCTTCCTGTTCAAACCGCTACAGGGAGGAAGAAAGGGGCTTATTTTTAGCTTGTAGGCTACAATCCATCATTGGGGGAAGCCAGGACAGGAAGTCAAGCCAGAGCTTGAAGCTGCCATTCCTTAATGCTGTCTGCTAGCTCACATACAGCCCAGCACCACCAATGCAGGGAATGGTGCTGCCCATAATGGGCTGCGCCCTCCTTCGTTAATTAACAATCAAGACTATCTCACCAGGACGTATCCCACAGGTTGTTCTGATGGGGAAAACCCTTCCTCTGAGACTCCCTTCTGAGGTAACAATAGGCTGTGTCAGGTAGACAGTGAAAGTTAATTAGGACACGTGGGACACTGCCACTGCAGGTAAGTGGCTATCATCCTCCTGAGTCCTAGCTCTAGAGTCTGGGGACCAGGTGGAAGTGCCTGGAGCCTCGAGAACTGAGTGATGTTCAGTAACCCCTCGCGTAAGCAGTGTGGGGATACAGACACAGATTGGACTGGCAGGCTGTGTAGGACCTTGGACACTTGCCACCGCACACCACCCTTGAATACCTTCTTTCTGGGCCTTGACCCACTCTGGGGAAGGCCATCCATACTCAGGAAGTGTGCTGCAGTGTCTACTTTTGACAGCACGTGATCTCGAGTGCCCTTGCCCCTGTGACTGTTCCTTTGGGCCCTGCAGCTCCAGGCTGAACAGGGGGACTAGTGTCAGCAGATGCTGCAATAAGAGGCACCCTTTAAAACACAGGCTGGCACTTAACAAAAACTGTCGCGGCTGTGAACAGCCTAAGGACACCCAGTGGCTACATATCACACACTGTCCGAAAAGGGACGTTGAGTCAAACTCAAGGGACTCTGAAAAGACCACAGGCGTGAACTGATAGTAATGATTAACACTGGTTCACTAACAAAAGAACCCAGTAAAATCAGGCACACCAAGAGGAAGTGCACAGGCGTGGGCAGGGGGAGGATGCCCCGGGAGGATTCCGTGCTGTTTGTCCGATGTTTCTGGAAACCTCTGAAAAGGTGAGTGATGAAATGGAGCAGACTTTCAGGTTAGATAATGTGGGTTTGTAATTTGACTTTAAAACGGCATTTGGCTGCCTGGCCTCCAGTAGGTTCTCCCCACCTCCTCGTTTCCCTGCCTCACGTCCACAGAACAAGGCTAAGAGCAGGTTTTAGCTCGCTGGGATGTTTGGAGAATTAAGAATGTGTTGCAGATCCAGCACCACTTGGCACGGCGCTGGCTATGTGGATGGCCGTCGTTAAGCTCTCAGTGTACTTGAGGACCTGCGTTCAGGGACCGTGTACTGTGCTTATTACTGATGCGTGGTCTACGAGGTCTATTATTTTATTTTATTTAACGGGGTCTGTTTTTATTGTCTTATTATTATTATTATTTTTAAAGCAAACACTGTCAGCCAGCTCTGTTCTTAGTAGAAAGACCTCTTGTGTTGAAGCCAAAAGTACTTGACTTGTCTTTCCAATGATGTGGGCCGGTGCAAGCATTTAGGCTTGGGTTCGGAGTATTTTGGCGGGGTGGGGGGTGGGGGTGCCGTTGGGAGTATTTAATCTTCCTTTACATGCAGGGAATCGGCTTTTGAGTGGACTCACTGGCCTGACCCGCCCTTTCTCCCTATATCCACCAGGCTTGAGGGCCACAAGGAAAGAGCTGGAACAGTTTAAACCACACAGAACAAAAGAATTCTGGGAGAAAAGGGGACTGAGCCTCCAAGCCTCACCTTTGAGGTTCAACGCTTCAGGAAGACTTGAGATGAGACGGGGGAGCTTTGTCTTCTGTGAGGAGAGGGTGGCTTAGGAACCCTGATGGGCCACGTGTGTGGGCACAGCCTTCCTATGCCGCACCTCTGCTCTATTCTGCTTTGGTGCAGACACATCGTTGAGCACACTGACGTGTGGGGGACTTGCCCACACTGAAAAAGTCCAACTCGAGGGCCTGAGCTGCCCAAGTTACCCATGAAGAAGACAAACCCTGACCACTGCTGGCTTTCCTGGAGGGAGAACAGGTCTCCTGACCCGTCGTGCGGGGATGTGGATTCTCCGTTTCTCTGACTGAGAACCTGGTTCGATCTCCCAGCATTCCTGTCCAGGACAAGGGCAACCAGATCTCAGGTCTGGATTCACATGGAGACTGGACTATTTGATTATAGGCAAGAATAAAAAACAAACAATAATGGGCCAGGGTCCTCACACTTCCTCCAAGGGTACATGCCCGATGCCTTGGGAACCTTCCACTAGAACTTCTAGAAGAAGTTCCCCCCAACTCTGAACAACACTACCCTAGGGGTCCACACTTTTAACCTTTGACATCTATTCATACAACCTACACTAACAAGGCCCTCTGTGGGGACTCTTCGTCTCATTTTCCAGTGCTGCTGCTGCCTACTGAGAGACACCTTTGACGTCTAGTACTGGAGAACCGAATCCTGGTTAGCTGCGTCACTATCCACACACGTGAACACCTTTAAACACATTTGTGAGGGTGTACACGCAGACACGGGTAGACCATGCAACTTATTATCTTAGAGGAGACGTTCTTCTGTGATCTGGGCTTTTCTTCTCAAGTCTTGAATTCTTGGAAAAGGGCTGCACTGAGGGACTGGGGGGGCGGGCAGTGCAGGGGGGCAGGAGGGTGGGGGTGGGGAGGGGCAGGGAGAACGGAAGGACTGGCAGAGCCCTGTGGAGAGAAGCTAATTTGTTTCTGAAGTCGACAGATGGGTGAGCACAAATTACTCCGTGGGTATTAAAACTCTCCTTTAATTTAGCAGTGTTTGCAAACTGATCTGAGCCCCCTGAAGCAATTCAGAGACTACAAATCCAAGGACCGATTCCAGTGTGTGTCCCTACGGTGGCCCTGCAGGAGCCTCTAGGGTGTGCATCACCTGCAGTGCACACAGACCCAAGTAAATCCTGGCCACAGTGTAACCATCCATGAACAGATTGTAGTTAGGCGACAGTTGTACAGTTCCCCGATGCAGGAAGACTCTCGGCTACTCCTGAGTGACTGTTTGGGAAAGAAAACTGTAAAACTGTGTGTATTTGTTGTAGAAAATTTAGGGATGTGTGACCAGCAAGACTCCCTCCCTCCAGACAGCTCTGGTATTATTTCAAACAGATGTTTATGAACACCGCTAGCACCTCAATGTCTATACAGTAACCCATTCCCACCCCTTTGATTCTTCCGCTTGCCTTTGTCTGTCATTAGAGTTAGTTGTTCATCCCTGTGGCCACAGGCCAGAGGTGTGAAGACACTTAGGAAGAAACCGCGTTGGCTGCCTCACCTCAGCCCAGCCCCACTCCCGCTTTCCACAGAGGCTGCAGCAGCTGGAGCCCTGCTCCTCCACACTCTCAGAGCACTCACACATCTGGAGGACTTGTTACCAAGATTAATGTCAGGCTCGCTGTCACACCCCCCCTCGCCCCCCACCCCCCCACCCCGCCAGGAAATTTCCTCAGTTTATCCAAACATTTCAGGGGGAGGGGAAAAGGTTCTCTGGGGGCTTAAGAACCACAGCACAGTGCAGGACCACACTTGACCTCCTGAATTCTCCTTTCCCCGGACACACTGCGTGCAAATTTCCTTCTTTAATCGATAAAACAATGAGGTCGTGTACAAAAGCAATATGGCTTGAAAGAGTTTAAGGAGAAAATCAAAGAAGGAAAAACTGGACCCTTTGTAATGTTTTTGAGTGAAAAATAACATTGAAATGATAAGGAAATCGATGGTTCCAAAGCTTTTGTATGTGTGACACAGGGTCTTGAAGCGAAATACTTTGAAGTCTGAGTCAGAGAATTTTTGGTTCCCTGCCCCCAACACTGTATCAGAAGAAATTCTGTTGCTGTTTCAAACTGGCTAACATGCATTTAGAAACGGTTAAGTGACTTCTCCTTATGGCTAATGCACGCCATGTAACTAATGTGTCTTCCATGTTGCTCTGGCGGCCAGGGGGCTCAGGAACTCCCCGCTTCAACTTAAATTACTACACACGTCCTGCATATCGATGTTGTAATGTTCCCTCTGGTTTTGATATTTTTTTCCTGATCCTGGTTTTTATCTAGTTAGATTTTTGTTTTATTGCGCGCATTTCTCGTAAGCCACCTCAAATCTTTTGTTAGATTGATTCGCAGATCAAAACAAGTTGGATTTGTGGTTCAATTTAAGAAGAAAAGAGCGTTTCGGTTTGGTTTCAGAGTTCAGCAAATTAGTGTGATTAGCCCTGATTTGAGGTTTACAGTTTTATTACGTTAAAGTCCTTGGTATTTAACACATCAAAGAGCCCGAGAGCTCACACTTAACCTCCCACGTGTTAACACTACACAGTGCATCGTAGGTCTGTTTCCAATGATCACGGAGTTAGGCTTTCTCTGAGATCCCATGGAGTCTTGCTCACACTGTTCTGAGACATGGACGCCTGAACCCTGTTTTCAAGCACACACGGCAGGAAGAGTTTAGGAAGCAAAGTGTCCACTCTCAAACCAGTGTCCCCCCCGCCCCCCATGTTTGCTTTGAGTGATAAGGATCCAAGTATAGAGGTAAAGACGTGCTCTCCATTGTGTTGCCCACTGTCCAGCACAGCAGTCCCAAAATCTTCTTCTGCCTGCTGCATCTTGTGCCTGCCCACCTTTTCAAAAGTTAGGACCCCTCATACTGAGGCGTGACACTCAGCCTCAAGAGAGAATGCAGTCTCCAGGCAGGAGGTGATCAGCAGGCCTGGGTTCTGGTGAGATGTGATGTTGGCTCTGCTGGCTCCCCTTTGAAAGTCCTTGGATCCATTATAGACCTCACTCTCTGAGAATGTCTCTTTGGGGGTCAGGGCTCTGGTCCTGCTGGAATATTACCTCTCAGTTTGACTTTCGTGAACTTTGTCACCGGCCGGATCTAAAGTGTTCCTCAAGATTCAAGTATTAAAGGTTTAATCTCCAATACTGTTAACAAGTAGGACCTAGTAGGAGATCTTCCAGTCATTAGATGCAGCCTTGAAGGGGATGTGGAGGCCCGACCCCTTCTACCCTTTCCCTTTCCACCAGCACAAAGTAGGCATCTTCCTCTCCCATACTTTTCCTGTGACATGACTGATGTAAAGCCTGGTCACAGTTGATGATGAACTAAACTCCCCAAACTGTGAGTCAAATCAACCTTTCCTCTTTATAAGTCGATAGTCTCAGCTATTTTGTCACAGTCACAGAAAGCTGTCCAACATAGTACTTAACAGCTCTGTATTCTTACTTTCTCCAAGCCCCAACAGAGGAGTTAGGAGACTGAGGGGAAGGGAGTTGTCCATCAGAGACCACGTTTCTTGTTTGCTGCTGGCAATATATGATCTTGAGCAAGGGGGCTTCATCTTCCTAAGTCTTGATGTGCAGATCTGAAGGTGGAAATGACATTTATCACAAAGCAAGTGAATCTTGGCGCTCAGGGATCACCTTTTGCCCAGGCTGCCTCCTCCAAAATCTTGCAGTGTGCCTGCCTCTCCCTCTGTGACTGTCAAGGTGAGTCTGTGTCTTGAGCCACTGCTGTCCCTTGAGATGTCTGTCTTTGACTCTGAGCATCTTGGATCTCTGTTCTAAAGACTGGGTGGTCATGACCCCAACCATACCTACTGTTAGTGTAGAGGCGATCTGACTAGCCTGTCCTAGGGACCCAGCAACCGTGGCTTGGTAGATAAAGGCCCTTGGCACTGAAGCTGAGTTCAGTCTCTAGAAGTATGCACACATTCACATATAAACTAAAAAATAAAGAAATGACAAATTGAAACACTTCACTAGAAAACTAAAAGTAAACAAGAACTGAAAGCCACAGGTATTTAAAAAAAAATACTGAAATTTAAATGAAGAATACAGGCAGTGGTTTTAACAGCAGGGTGGACACGGCTGAAGAAAAGTTTAATGATCTGAGTAGTGGGTTTATGAAAAAATACATACATTGAAGGATGGAAATTAAAAGAACCGGAAGAGAGAAAAAGAACATAAAATGCCTGCTAAAACAATGAGGGAAAATGGCACCTTACGTGGTTGAAGTCCTAGAAAGAGAGAGAATGAGGCAGACTGCACAAGGCTGGGCAGGCCTCAGACTCCGAGATACACAAATATAAAAATGAACAACAGCCCTCCTGATAGCCTGAGAAAATCCAAGGGGCAGGAAGAAAATGCCGTGTACCATCAAAGAGGCAAAACAGGATGGGCGAATCAGAAAAGCCACAGACAGGGGCCTGGGGAGGTCGCCTAAGAGCATAAGAAGGAAGTTGCTTCCATGGTGAACGAGTCTAAGGACACTGTGCTAAGAGGAATCCCAGAAGGAACATCTTCACTGGGGAGACAAATCTTCTAGAAAGGTCCGGAAGGTGATAGGAGGAAACAGATTTATCAGAGAGGGTAAGTGTGCAGGTCTCTGCAAGGGAGGTTTGGCCAAATGCAAAAATGATAGTCAGACATCACGTGCATTTCAAATATACATAGATTTAAAATATTTGATAGCCATACCATATACATTCAAAGGGAATTAAATTAGACTTAATTTAGATTCAAGATTTTTGTTTTGTTTTTGTTTGTTTTTGAAAGAAAGTGCATTTACTTAGTATGGTGCACATGGCAGCAGGATGGGCAAAGCACCCTCCCCCTATCCTGCAGCCTGGGTCTTCTCATTTTTCATCTGTGAGTGGCAGTCTTGATAACCCACGTAATCTTTTGATAACTCAAAGATGCTTACTGCAAAGAAAGCGCCTACAGCCGGTAAGTACCACAAGGAAGTGTGGACAATAACAAAGAATAAAACTAATGTAGCCGGGCGTGGTGGCGCATGCCTTTAATCCCAGCACTCGGGAGGCAGAGGCGGGCGGATCACTGTGAGTTCGAGGCCAGCCTGGTCGACAAAGTGAGTCCAGGACAGCCAAGGCTACAGAGAGACCCTGTCTCGAAAAACCAAAAAAAAAAAAAAAAAAAAAGAATAAAACTAATGTAAAAAAAGTGACTAATTGAAGCTGGGTGTGGTGGTGCACCCCTGTAATCCCAGCACTCGGGAGGCAAAGGCAGGCAGATCTCTGTGAGTTCGAGGCCAGGCTGGTCTACAGAGTGAGTTCCAGGACAGCCAGAGCTACAGAGAGGAAGCCCTGTCTCAAAAAACAAAACAACAGCAAAACAAACAAACAAGCAAAACAGTTTTAAATGGCTTGTTGACAAGAACTCCAGAAAACACGTGGTGCAGATGGAGACTTCAGGGCTGAGGTAAGAAGTAGGAGAGAGAAGAAAGGTCTAAGATCCTGACGCAAAGCGGCTAGACTGAAGACTCGTGATTCCAGGCGCATGCGTACCTCAGGACACAACTTTAGAAATGAAGTGATGCCCTCAGAACAAAAAAGAGAGAGCCAGGTCCTCAGCCTCAGAGAGCCACCGACCACAGCTGCTCAGTGTTCCCAGCACCAACAGAGGAAGGAATTGTGAGCCGTGTGCTTGGAGAATGAGACCCCCCTGACCTGCTCAGGCCCTGCGTCCTATCCAGACACCTGAACCCAGTGTAAGCTTTACTTGTCCAGACTTCTGTACCCTGCATAGATTGCATTCACCTGGACCCCTGGACCTACTGGACCCACGCAGACCTCTGTACCCAGCATAGACTAGACATACCCAGACTCTGTGCCTTGTGCAAACTGGGCCTCACAGGCCTGTGCAAATGATCTGCCTGGGTAAGGTGGATCCATCCAGACGCTTGCAACAAGCAGATGCTTTCTGCCTCAGCCACTCAGGTCTGGTGACTAAAGTTGGCCTGCTACCTCTCCCCCACCTCGCTCCCTTCCTCCTTTCCTCTCTTCTTCCCTCCCTCCTTTTTCTTTCCTTCCTCCTGTCTTCCCTTTATCCCTCCATCCCCCCCCCTCTCTCTGGTGCATATCCACTAGTTGTTGCAAACCTTTTTGAAAGTAGAAAGTATTACTTAAGAATTCAGAACCATAGCCAGCAGTGGTGGCGCACGCCTTTAATCCTAGCACTCCCAAGGCAGAGGCAGGGGGATCTCTGTGAGTTCAAGTCCAGGACAGCCAAGGCTACACAGAGAGACCCTGTCTTGAAAAACAAAAAGAAAACAAATGAGAGAGAGAGAGAGAGAGAGAGAGAGAGAGAGAGAGAGAGAGAGAGAGAAGAGAAGGGAGGGGAGCGGAGAGGAGAGGAGAGAAAGCAAAACCATGCAGATAGCTGATGGAGGAGAAAACTGTGCATTTGGGAATTTGGGAACATGGCTTTTCTTTTCTTTTTTCTTTCTTTTTGTTAGTTTTTCAAGACAGGGTTTCTTTGTGTAGCCTTGGCTGTCCTGGACTCGCTTTGTGAATCAGGCTGGCCTCGAACTCAAAGTGCTCCATCTGCCTCTGCCTCCTGAGTGCTGGGACTAAAGGGGTGTGCCACCATGCCTGGCAGAACACGGCTTTTCTTTTCCATTCTGTCACTTCTACCTATGAAAACTAGGGCTAAGGTTCATCTGAGAAAATAGAGAAAACGGTAGCCCTGGGATGGGCCTACTAGGCTGCTATAAAGATTGGGACAATGTGTCCCAGATGCATAGAGCAAGCACGGTGTCTTGGCCGGTGTTAGCAAGCATGACATCACAGCAGATGTCACCAAGCATGGCGTCAAGGCTGATGATAGCTGTGTCCTTTTTCTGTGCTGGCACTGGAAGACAGCAGTCTTTGAAAGGGTAAGAGCCTAAAATTGCATCTGTCTCAGATCCTCCAAGCAAGCAGTCTACCTAGCCAGGTTCCTTGGTCCCCTGAAAAAGTCTGAAAAAAACGGGAAGGAAAAATGGTCTAATCTGACATTTAGTCCAGCTCAGCTGAGCAAAACACTGTGAAAACAGGCTATGTGTGCTTGTGGGCTAAAAGCCATCAAGGTCAGTGTCTCCTGGGATGCAACCCAGAATTGATGCTCACTGCAGGATCTCTGGAGATGCCCTCACATGATGCCCTTAACTAAACTTATTTGGCCTAAGGCTGCAAAAGCCTGACCGTCTCGGCCATGCCAGGGAGTATCTAAGGACTGCTCCTGTGACTGGGCCAGAGTGAAGATTCCTAGTCCTCACCTGATGCTTACTTTCCCCAATGCCTGCTGTACCCGTCTACAGTCCCCAGTGTATGTAGCTGCTGCTCACACGTTTGCTTTACTGAATCTGGATCTGTATATGCAGTCCTGGGCCAGGACAACAGCACCAGCAGGTATATGCATGAAGGGATGAGGTGACGTCTTACAGTGTTTCACACAGAGCCTATTTGATGACAAGCACTGTCAGCTAGACATGAGAGACAAAGCAGGGGCTAGAGAGACGGCTCAGCGGTTAAGAGCAGTGTCTGCTCTTACAGAGGTCCTGAGTTCAATTTCCAGCATCTATAACGTGATCTGATGCCCTCTTCTGACGTGCAGGTGTACATGCAGGCAGATCACTGTATACATAATAATAAATTTTAAAAAAACAAACAAAAAAAAAAAAACAGGGCTAGAGAGATGGCTCAGAGGTAAAAAGCACTGGTTGATTTTCCAAAGGTCCTGAGTTCAATTCCCAGCAACCACATGGTGGCTCACAACCATCTATACTGAGATATGGTGCCCTCTTCCGGCATGGAGGTGTACATGCAGGCAGATCACTGTGTACATAATAAATAAATCTTAAAACAAACAAAGACAAACAGACAAACAAAACCACTGCATCTCTGTCCTTGTGAAACACATTCTTGTCAGGAAATAGGCCAATGACCAAGAACATGGAGCCACCAACAAGGGATGAAATGTCCGCATTAAGTGCTCTCTCTGGGACGACGGAGGTGTGCTTACCTTCAGTCAAAGGGCTGACTTAGCAAGGGGAGTGATTAGATATTTGGGTATTGCTTTTAGATGGCAGATGAGACTCTTGAAAGTCCCTGACTCTTTTGTGCCCTAAAATTTTCATTGCACTTTACACAAAATTTAAAAACCATGATCATGTCAGGAAAAAGAAGATTTATGAGACCCCCCCAAAACCCTTAGGAGTAATATAATAAATATTACACGATTAATAATGTACAGTATATACAATAAAATAATAAAACAATAATATGGCATGCATCCCTCCACTGCCTACCACAAATCCCAAGTCAGACATTAGCAATCAATCTTGGCACTCTTTCCAACTGAGCCTAGGTCCCCTTTCAGCCTAGTGCTCCGGGAAGCCATAACCAATACTGGAGATTGGCATGGAAGCTAAAAGTTCCACACTCTCCTCACCTAAGGCATTATAACTCCCTCCTGGCTGAGAGAATACAATCCTGTGGCAGTGGCTTTAGGGAAATCCAAATCCATGGGCTGATCTTGGCAGCTACCCTTAGGAAAACAGAAAGAAAGAGAGAAAAAGACAGAGAAGAATCGCTTTTTAAATATTTGCTTTCCAAATGTATTTATTTGCAACTCCAGGTCGACTGCCCATATGCATTGCATCTGTTCTAGGTTTGGATTCAAACAAGGTTTGGGATTTATTATCTTTTTTTAAAAAAACCCCACATATCTCGGTATCTCCACCTAAAGATGCCAAGGAGAAGCCTGGCACTCACTCCGGAGGGTGCATATCTCTCTCTCTCTGCAAGTCAGAGTGTTTGGGCCCCTTTGCCATGAGCCAGTCTCATGGTTTGATTTAAAAGGAGGAGAGGAAGCCTCGGTGTGGAGGCTGCCAGTCCCCTAGCAGGAATCACACACCCTGGCTGGTTTCGCACACCCTGCTGAGTTGCACAGCTTTGTGGAGGCCGCGCCTGTCCTGAGGCAGTGAAGAGAAGCTCGGGACCGGGGATTTGCCAAGCCTTACTGGGTGGCCCCTCTCTGCAGCTTCTCTGGAGGGAGACTGGGCTTCTCACCTTCAGCCCTTGGGCTTTGCCCTAGGGGGTTTCTGGCTTTCCCCAGTTGCTGCATACCTCCCCCTCTCCTGGCCTCCCCACCATGGCCCCACCACGGAGGAGCGAAGAAGAGCTGAGTCAGCACACTCGTGTCTGGGCTAGAAATCAGGCAGGTATCTGGGTCTTTCTCTGCTCTCTGTTTTCCCAGCTGTAGAATGGGAAAGGAAGGGGATGTGATCCCCCCTGGTGGTCAGACTATTTGAGGTCTAGTCGCAGGGTAGACAGTCTGCTCTTTCAAGTAATGGGTTAGCTCACCTCACCTCAGGCCCACAGCTGTATAGATTTTTGTTTTTAATTTCACAAAAGCCACAAGACTGATGCGATGGCTAGTATTAATTGTCAACTTGGCAGAGTCTAGGAGAATTGTTTGCCTTTCTTTGCTTTAATTTTATTTACTTTTATTTCTGTGTGCACGTGTGTGCCTGCTGGTCTGTATGTACACTGCATGTGTGCAGTACCCACATAGACCAGAAAAGGGGGTGTCATATCCCCAGGAACTGCAGTATGAGAAAGTTGTGAGCTGCTCATTGTGAGCTGCTCAGTATGGGTGCTGGTAACCAAACCCAGATCCGTTGCAAGGTCAGCAAGTGGTCTTGGCCACTGAGCCACCTCTCCAGCCCCATGGGGAACTATCTTAATGGAATTCATTGAGGTGGGAAGCCCCACCCCCCTACCTGGGTGTCAGATTTCCTGGTGGGATCCTCATCCACACAAGCAGAGAAAATACATGACTGACAGGGCTCATCGCTCTTTGTTCTTAGCCGTGCATGTCTGTGACCAGCTGCCTCAAGCTTCTACTGCCTTGAGTCACCCACCGTAAGAGACTGTGCCCTTGAACTGTGCACCAGAGTAAAGGCTTTATTCCTTTAGATGCATTTAATGGAGTGTTTTATCACATTGGTGGGGAGAGAGACTAAAACAACAGGGTTCTCGTGGGCGGTCAGGGAGCCCAGATTGCCCCTAGGGCTCAACCCGGGCATGCTTTCATGCAGTCAGCGATGAGTCCCGGGAGTCGGCTTGGTAAACTAACATCCCAGAGGGGCCATTCTATATAAAGAAAGACACCTGGCTATTTTCCAGAGAAGAAAGATAAGGTTCAGAGAGGTAAAAAGAGCCGCCCCAAGACACAGAAGGAATAATTAGCCGAGCTGGGATTCGACACGGGCTCGTCTGACTCTAGCATCGAATGAAGGAGCCACATTTGGAGATGCTTTCCCTCAGCGGACGGCTGCCACCTGCAGCAAACCCTCCTGGCTTGCCTGTGGTGGCCTGTCACCTCTCACATGTCAAACTCTACCCAAAGAGAACATGGCAAACCCAGGTGCAACTCAGAATCCATGCGCTCGTTGAGCACATGGATGAGGCCCTGGGTTCTGTGCCCAGTGCCACCTAAAACAACACATGGCAGCCAGAGGTCATATAGGCCAAGGGTGGCTGGAAATGCTATGGGTGACGCTCAGGAGCTGCATGCCTGAGCAGCTCTTCGGCCTCCCCAAGCATCGGTCAGTCTCGTCCCGGGATCTGCACGGCCTCCATTTGCCAGCATACTCCTCTCTGTCTGCCCCCACTGACTCCGTGGTCCTTCAGAGAGACAGGCAGAAGGAGAGCCTGATGCAGGGAGAAGGAACGGGTCAGAGTACCACTCCAGCTTTATCAGTGAGGCAACGACTCAGTATCCCAAGGATGCAGCAAGTGTCCACCACCTCTGCCTGTCATCCCTGCCTCCCCCAGGATTTGCAAGCACCCCATGTGGCTGTCCCTGGAGAAGACAGCCACCCTCTTCCTTACTCTTCAGTATCCTTGCCTGTAGTAAACCCTCTCCAGCTGCCCTGCTTGAGTGGCCTCCATTCCCTGGGACCCTGACTGACGCATTCACTCTCCTCATCGACAGCAGGGAACTCCTCCATCTTATATTAACAAAATACAGTTTAGGGCCAACTCTGGCCCACAGCCTATTTGTATAAATAAAGCTTTATTGGAATGCAGCCTTGTCCATTCATTTATGTTTAGTCTGTGGCTGCTTTCATGTTACAATGGTAGATTGAAATAGCTGCTCCAGAGACCATTTGGCCTTCAAGCCTAAACTTCTCGACTGCCCGGCCTTTCGCAGGAAGCTTGCCAAGCCTTGAACTCTATTTTGGGGGGTAAGATAGTTGGTGACAAGCCCTTGATACTACGCCTGGCACACAGGAAACTGTCAATCAGGCCTGGCTCTTCTTGCCTGAGTTCAGTGGCAGCCATGTGTATTATCTGAGCCAGGGAAAATGGGAGCTGGAATGCAGGCTGAGGGGGAGGGCAACCATCTGCTTCATCGGATGCTGGGTCACAGAACTCCTTTATAAAGCAAGGTTTCCAGGTGGTTCTTCACTTCCTGGGCAAGGATCTGCTCTTCTCGTTCTTCCTTTCAGCCCCTAGCTGGGAGTCCCAGTGGGGCCAGTAGCTCCAAGTGTTCGCTGTTGAATGAACAAACCCAATTAAGCACCCATTGGTTGGGGTGGAACTTTGCAGAGACCCAGCTTTTATGCAAATCAGATTCCTTTGGGGATGCTGCAGCTGTTCCCCAAGGCTCATCAGCTTTCTCTGCAGCAAGGCTTCTTGCAACCCAGCCCTCCGCTCCTAGGGACCACCACCGCCTCCATGTTCTCTTTCTTATCTTCCACCTTCAGACTCACCCACCTCAAGCTCCCGCCACACGGCCTCCAAAGTCACCTTTCCACTTCCCGAGTGCATCTGGCTTCTCTTGTTCTAGGAAGCTGCCCATGGCTCCTGCTACCCACCTGCTAGCTGGCTGTCACCTGCTTCCTGCACTCACTAGCCAGAGCATGTGCCCAGTGTGGCCCCAGCACCCCATCCTGCTCCATCTCTCCTCTCGGCTCTCCTGCACAATGGTCCAGCACCCTACAGTCTTTCTGGGACCCCCTAGCTACATACGTATGGCTGCCACCTCCTGCCCAGAGCACTCATTTGTACCTCTGTCACAGGTGAAACCCCACTGTCATCTGGGCTTTATCTTCCCAGGAAGCAGAATCACAATCCTCCAAGCTGTTTCTCTCTTGGATTTCCTGAAACGTTTGCACTGTTGGCTTGGAAAAGTTGATTTTTGTCTGTTTTCCTGTTGCCTTCTCATGCTGGACCAGATATGTCAACATGTCTAGATGGGGGGCACATCTCTCTGGATTCAAAAGACAGCAGGTACTTGCAGACTTCGACCTTTTCCAAACCTACTTTATTTGGGGTTCTTTAATGCTTATACCCTCTTTCAATCCACCTACCCTAGAGAGGAGAGAAAAGAGGTTTATGGGACCGGGAGGAATAGACCTTTTTGGACTCAGTTCCTGGGAGTGATTCCCCTGGTGTAGTTGGCAGGATTTCAGCAAACCAGTAACTCAACCAAAGTTGCTACTGGAACCTGGAACAGCAGCCGGAACCCGAAGCCCCGAAGCATTTTCTGGTGGCATTCTCTCTAAAAGTGGACTGATGAACAACCAAACAATACCAAGACCCAAAAAGCCTTCTTGTTTTGGGCTCATATATACATACATACATGCATACATACATACATACATACATACATACATACATACATATGCATCCTCTCAGAGTCTGTACTAGGATGTGTTTTAGCTGGCAAAAACCAAGCCCCCACACAAGGTGGTTCATCTTTTAGTGGATAAACATCACCTGTCTCTCACAAGTCTGTTCCCCACCTGACACTTGGGATCAAAATAAAAACATGTTTACATCCACTACAGGTGCTCAAGTAATGGCGGTTCCTGCCTCTGTCAACCCAGTCCTTTCTGCCTCTTGCCCTTTGGCATTCTGCTGGCACACAGTTGGTCCTCCAGAAAGATGGATCCAACATCCACGAATTCAACTCACATCTGATTAATGTTCTTCAGAGAAAAGCTAAAGCTGTGCCTCTTCTGGACCTGCAGAGACCATTTTCTCCTCTTGCCCCTGAACAGTGTCGCATAGCAACCATCCACGCAGCATGTGCATTGGATTTGAAGTGTAAGCAGCTCTGGAGGATTCAAGTCTACAGAGGCTGTGTGTAGGTGCTGTGCAAACGGCATACAAGAGACTTCGGAGTTGGGTGTATACAGCAGGCAAGGGGATACTGGCCCCGTGTTAATACCGAGAAGGATCTGCCTGTGTCCTTGGAAAGGTCTGTCATTTCAGTATATGTCATTGTGTCATTTTACCCACTTGTTGCCGAAAATCTCGCAAAGCTCCAAGCAATGCCTGGAAGGAAAGCTACGTTGTTTAAACGCTATGCTGAAACATATTCTTTGAGGAGAAACTGCCTCTTGCTTGGGTCCTGGAGCTCACTGGGAAATACACTTGCAATCCAATCAGTCCATGGGTTTCCTGCTAGATGGAGTGATAGACACCTGGCTTTGTTCTGAGGGAGCCATGACAACTTGTCCCTTGGCTGTCTTTGTTTACCTTTCTCTATGAAAGACCATGTCCATCAAACAGAAATCCAAGCAGACACAGGGGCTTGAAGAAAAAGTTGAATAACTCCACCGTCTTGGCAGGAAATACATCAGAGGAAGCCACTCCTGTACCTTGCCTTCGGTGTTAGAATCTTTCATAAGAAACTGAATAGAATTTTCTTCCTATAAGAAAACCCCTGGGTACCAATGTCAGCGACTAATTAAAGAAACTCCAAAGCCTGAAGGAGAAGAAGCGGATGTCCTCTCTTCAGCCGCCTGGCATCAGTTTGCAGCTGCTGGCCTCGGAGGTTTCATTCGTCTTCTCACCACCCACCGACCCGGTCTCGTCTCAGGGCCATTTCAGACGGGGAAGCTGAGATTCAAAACCACATTCCTAGAGCTACTGGTCAAAATGGATCAAGACTCAAATCCAGCTCTGTCTGGGTCCTTCTACTGGTCACATCCGTTGGAAACCCTCCCCTGGGGCACAGACGGTGAGTGGTCTGCTACTCCGAGGTCCCCACTCGCCCCTCTACCAGCATCTAGGATGAAGACAGTGAGCTCAGCCTCTCTGTGGACTTGGAGGCAGCTGCTTCCACGTGGGAGCCAGGCACACACAGCCCCACGGATGCAGGGGCCATGTTGCCATGCGGAAGAGCAGGTTCAGGATGGGAAGGGCGGTGGCTCTGCACACTCCCTGTCCCTCTGTCCTGTGGCCAGTCTGTCTGTTCCCTGGCTCCCTTTTCCTTTCTCCCTGGCACTTCCTCTCCCTGCCTCGCCACTCTTCGCTCTCTGCTTCTCTCGCTCCTTTTCCGTGCCCTTCACACTTGTTGCCCCATTGGTTCCTCCCTTTCATTTCCTCTCTGCCCTTTTCTTCCCCCTCTTGTTTTTTATTCCCCTCCTCCTCTTCATTTTTACCTTTTCTCTCCATCTTTCACGAAATAACATACAAAAGCCCTTCATTCTGACTTCCTTCCAACATCACATACAGAGCAAATAAAGACACTGCCACCAGGAGGCAAACCTCTGTGTCTCCGTCTCTCTATCTTGTCTCATGACTTGGCATCCAGTGACAAGTTAAGTGATTTTCCAGGCACATTGGGATTGGTGTGTAGAAGGCTGACAAATCCCTCTAAAGGCAGCTTTCATCTGCAAGTCACTAAGATGTCTGGTTTTTCCCATCACTTCCCCTGGACACACATACACACACACACACACACACACACACACACACACACACACACACACACGCATGAATGCACATACACACATGTGCCCACATACATACACTTACACACAGGCACACACAGAGACATGCATGCATGCACACATGAATGCATATACACACATGTGCACACACACACACACACTCACTCACAGGCACACACACTTGACGTTCCTTTGAAGGGAAAATGTGCTGGGCCTCAGATCTCTGGCAATGCTCTCTTGACAAGTCCTTCCTTGAGAAAGGGGATCCTGTATCGGAGGGGATGCCTCTCTTGGGTTGGACAAACAGCATAGATAAAGATCCTAAGAAGTGACCTGCCCAAGCTCATTGAATAGCCTCGAGTTGACATCTAAAATGCCAAAGGTTCTTTGGGGAATGTTTTGGGGATGAGGGTGTGCTGAGTCACAGAAACAAAGTTAGAAAAACCCTCCTTGGACAAGTGTAGACCATACCCCTGCACATCCCTACTTCTCAAAGATAGTAACAAGGTGGGTATTTTTGTTCCAGCCTTACTGGTAGCACACTTGTTATCTCTTATCATTTTACTGCAGGATCCTGGGTAATTTTTTTCCCAATCTGAAATGTCAGTCCCTTATTTGTAGGGTAAGGTTATTAATGTTTTCCTTGCATGGAGTTTTGAAACTCTAGGTCTTTGTGGGATACAGAGCGTTTAAAACCCTGCAAACATGGCTTTAGACTTAAGCCTTATGAAGAATAAGAAGCAAAATGCTTTGGATTATTGTTTAAGTTTAGCTTTGGGGTTTACGTTCCAGAAAGGAGATAGAAATGCATGGAATGCCATTCTTACCGCCTACTCCTCAGCCATGACAGACATTACAAATCTATCACTGGATTTCAGACATTTCTAGTTGATCAATATGGAGACGAATAGCACAGCTTGCTCATTTTCCATCTTGTTACAGAAGGAGAGACACACTTCCTAATCCAAGTGACGTGGTTAATCTTGGTTGTTGGTTTGACTGCATCTGAACTCAGTTAAGAGACATGACTCTAGGCGAGTCTCTGAAGAATATTTACAAAAAGTATTAACTGACAGCATTAAGACTATCCCTCAAACTAGGCAACACCTTCAACCATCCAGCCCAGACACGAAGAGGCCAATGATAAGGCAGTGTTGCCTGTTGCCTTTGTGCCTTGCTGAGGAATGAATCTACCCTGCTGCTGCCATGCTGCTACCGCAGTTAGACTTCACTGACAACAGACTTCAATTCCTTTGGTCTAATGTAGGCTGAATGCTGCCAGCTCTCCAGGAATCCTCCAGGCGGTGGACATGAGGAGGGCCATCGCCAGGATTCCAGTGGGAACAAAGCACAGCTGCCCCCTTTCCAGTAAAGCCTTTCTCTCCTGCTGGATTCTGGGGTCCTGCCAGGCCTGGAGTTCATCTGCTGGGAAAGGCAGCACATGCTATTTTGATACTGAGCCTGTGCCACGAGCAGTGTGATGGACAGGCCTTTTACACATCTCAGAAGTCAAGTTCACAGAGTCATTTCCTGTTTGGCTCACACTGTAGGCAGAAGCCCAAAGGTACAGCCCCGCTAACTCTCTCATCAGCCTAATAGGAGAACAATTACCAAGTCAGGATCTAAATTTAGCAGCAGACACTTCGGAGGGTTTGCGACTTTAAAGAGGAGCAACCTTTTGACAGGAACACGGGGTAGCACTGTTTTTCTGAGGAGCAGAGCTGTCCACACTGCTAATGGCAGAATCATTAGGTCATGGCTGAGGTCCAAGAGTGGCTAGAAACCCAGCAGCTTGTGGACAGGCATGCTTATCTAAAATTAACCGGAGACTTTAGTTCTTTAACTGTCTATTAAAAATGCATTTAAATGCATTTAAATAAATAAATAAATAGGCGTTCCAGGAGCCATAGAAATGGCCCAAGGGTACCCTCCCACCTACGCTTTGTCAGGGCCCTGGTGGAATGCATAAAAGGCACTGGAGGAAATGACATTTATTGGTGTAGATGTGGCACATCAGAGCAGACAGTAGCATCAGTTTAGACAGCAGCGTCAGTGCAGAGACAGAACAGCGTAGACATCTGTCATGAGTGTCATACACAACCATCAGTCAGCTAAGCTAACCGGAGACAGAGAACACCAGTGTGACCCACACTGACCATACACCTGCATGCCCACTAGTAAGTCCAATGACCAGAGTTTGATGGTTTGATTCCCGGCCTCGTCATGAGACTTGCCCAGACTCTGCTCTGGAAATGTGAGCTTCTCCTTGAAAGGTCCTGTAGGAAGAGGAGGCCAGTTGATAATGGTTAAAGCCCAGCAGCCTGCTGCTCTGAGGTCTCATGCAGCCGCCTTAGTTCTAAGCTTTGTTCTTACATCGTCCCCCTCCCCCCCCCCGCCCCCCCCCCCCGCCCGCCGCTGCGTTCACAGTTACACTATGAAATAGGCACTCTTACTGCCTTCTACTCTCCAGCTAAGGAAACTGAGGCACACAGCAACACTCTTCTCCCAGTAGCAACATGGAATATAGAAGTTACAATAAACAATCTGCTGACCCAGTCAGTCTCACTGCAGCCAGAGAAATACCTGTGCCACTAGAGCTCCCGAGACAGGAGCAATGGAATGCAGGGCTTTTTCTTTTTGTTTTTTGTTTTGTTTTGTTTTTTTCTTTTTGTTTTTCTCTTTTCTGTCCTACAAATATGGCTTTCTGAAGAACTGTGCCCATTTTAAAAATCTGATATAAATAGCTCTTTTAATTTTTCTTTCTTTGTCCTCCTTCCAAATATCAGCCAATACTGGAGAAAAATTGGTTCTGGTCGGCAGTGACAAGGTCAGGGCTCCTTTGGAGAATGCTTGCCAGTGCAGGCTCCGTCCCCGGGCCGAAAAATCACGGCATTTATTTTTAAGCCGAAACATTCTTATATTTAAAGCTTGTCATCAGGCCGAAGTTTGTTTATTGCATTCCATAATTATGATGAATATATTTTAAATAGAAAAAGATTTAAAATGTAGGACAGCTGCAAAAAAAAAAAAAAAGCACGATGCCAATCACTGCAAGGCAGTCACATCTGGAGTCGGCCACATCTGGAGTCAGAACTTGGGTGGGAAAGGCTTGTTTTGCATTTTTATGACCAGATGCATGCAGATTAGATGTACCTTATAAACTTCACCCAGACAACTGTCAGGGCCAATCAGCCTTAATTGCATGGGACATTTTCTCCAGCAAATCCCCTCTGAGCCCAGGCCAAGAATCCCCCCCTCTGTATCATGCATGGGCAGAACAAGTTCTGTTAGCCGTGCGTAGAGTGATCTGTCAAACACAGGCCAAATTCAATACTGGACTTCTTTCCACAAAGACTCCAATTAGACCAGAATGAAGTCTGGAAAGCTCTGAAAGGCCCCCTTGGCCCTGTCACGTGGAGACATGACCAGTGGAAAAGGGGGAGCTGGAGCCTGACCCGTGCTGCGCGCCTACACTTGAACACTTACTGTGTGCCACTCACACACACTATTCGTGCCCTATATGTCCTCCCTCTAGGTTCTTCCAACAGTCCAGGGGCTGGGATGACTCTCCCACTTGACAGACGAGGAAACTGAGCCTCAGAAGGCTGGAGGGTGAGTGTGACTCCAGTTTACAAGTGAGGAAAGCTTGAAAGGTTGGACCGATGGCAGCCTCAGCCCTTCCTGGGACATGCACACATGTCAGAGGGCATTGAAGGCTTTTGTGATGACTGAGAGGACACGACTACCATCCACACCAGGGGCCAGAAATGCCAAAGCTCTTGCAGCATGGAGGATAGAGAGCCAATAGCCCTTCTCATGTAGCAACTCTGGCCTCCCACAGGCCAGCACCACAATTAGGGAGGCTACAAGCAGGGGTGTAAATCAATAGATGTTAAGTGTATTTTCTTAGTCTGGATTGCCAAGATACTGAACGCTGATACCCAGCATGTGTCCAGGTGCCAACCATACGAATGGACAAGAGAGAACATGGGGACTGGGAGGGGACAGAGGCTTCCTTGTTCTCCTATGAAGCATCCTTTTAATGTTAGCCCACAATTGCTACCAAGGCCATTATCATTACTTGTGAGGTCCACCAAGCAAAGCAGGGTTCTGCTACAAGTGTATATGGGTGATAAAAATTTCACAGGCCAGGTTTCTATTTCCTGTGTATGAAACAAGGCAATCTCAGAAAAGCAACAGTCCCAACACAAACAATAATGTCTGGTGTTGCGTGTCCTTTTATTCCATGAGCTTGGCACGCGCCATGTCAGATCCCTATGGCAGCTGCATGATGTAATAGCTGCTTTGCTGGCTTTTAGAGGAAATAAAGGAACTAAGGCTCAGGGGCGAAAAGGAACAGTCCAAAGTGACACAAGGAGTGGTAGCTGAGCACATCCTGAGCCTGATTCCACAAACCGAGCTCACAGGAGTCATGTGAGTTGTGTTTTCGATGATACAAGCTAAAGAACATTCTAGCTAATCTTGGTGACAAAATGCAAGCCAAGGATGCTGGGGTGGGGAGGTGAGGTGGTGGACGTTTCTGGTTCTTTGAAGACTCAGTTGTGTCAAGTGGTGTCTTGCTGCAAGCTGGCTTGTAAGAGGTCACGTAATGTTTTTCTGGAAGATGTCTTGTGAGAGGGCGTGTGATGTTTGGCTGGGAGCAGACACGTGCTGATAGACGGTCTTCACTGGTCTTCAGTGGTCTTTGCTGGTCTTCAGTGGTCTTCGTTTCACACAGAGAGATGTTCCAGAGAACCTATCGTGGTACTCCGGCTGATTCCGGCCGCTTCCATGGACTCGTGCTGACTAGACAGAGCCCTACAGTTTCTGGCATCTCTATGGAGTCTAGGACGGCCAATGCTGCACAGAGAAACCCTGTCTCAAAAAACAAAAACAAAAACAAAAACAAAAACAAAAACAAAAAAACAACAACAACAAAAAAGAAAAGAAAAGAAAAGATTTGGGTGTAAAGAAAGTATAAGGTTTGGGTATAAAGTCTGAAGGCTTTTAATTCCAATTTTTTTGTAAACAAAAACCTAATTGTGTATGCCAAGCAAAAACAAACAAAACAACAACAACAGCTCTTGTGTTTTTACAAGTCCTTTGGACTGTTGGATTCTCCCTGTGTGTTCCTTCCCCAGAAAACAGAGCAGTCAGGCCTCTCAGGGACAGGGTGGGCATATTACAGCTTTTCTTCCCCATTTCTTGATGTCCCGTGTGCTCTTACCGGTTGAAGGAGCCAAGTGGGCCATAGGAGATGACACGGTACAAACAAACAACCCAAAAAGAGACTTTATATTTATTTTTTTTTAATTTTTTATTAATTTATTCTTGTTACATCTCAATGGTTATTCCATCCCTTGTATCCTCCCATTCTTCCCTCCCTCCCATTTTCCCCTTATTCCCCTCCCCTATGACTGTTCCTGAGGGGGATTTCCTCCCCCTGTATATGCTCATAGGGTATCAAGTCTCTTCTCAGTAACCTGCTGTCCTTCCTCTGAGTGCCACCAGGTCTCCTCCTCCAGGGGACATGGTCAAATATGAGGCACCAGAGTACGTGAGAAAGTCATATCCCACTCTCCACTCAACTGTGGAGAATGTTCTGCCCATTGGCTAGATCTGGGTAAGGGTTTAAAGTTTACCGCCTGTATTGTCCTTGTCTGGTGCCTTAGTTTGAGGGGGACTCCTGGGCCCAAATCTGCCTATTATAATGTTCTACTTGTAGGTTTCTAGGACTCTCTGGATCCTTCTACCTTGATATTCTCCCATGCTTCTCTCATCTAGAGTCTCAATAGGATGTCCTCCCCTCTGTCCCAGTTTCCTGGTAAGTGAAGGCTTTCATGGGACATGCCCCTTGGGCTAGTATGCAGATATAAGTGAGTATATACCATTTGACTCTTTCTGTTTCTGGGTTAACTCACTCATTATGATCATCATTTCTAGCTCAATCCATTTGTCCACAAATTTCGGGAATTCCTTGTTTTTAATAGCTGAGTAATATTCCATAGTGTATATGTGCCACAGTTTCTTTATCCATTCTTCTACTGAGGGACACTTAGGCTGTTTCCATGTTCTGGCTGTTATGAATAAGGCTGCTATGAATATGGTTGAGCAAATTTTCTTGTGTGCTGGAGCATCTTCTGGGTATATTCCAAGGAGTGGAATAGCTGGGTCTTGAGGAAGCCCTATTCCGAGACTTTATATTTATAATAGCAGCTGTTTAAGTAAGGGGAGAACAAGCAGGACATGGTGACACTCACCTTTAATCCCAGCACCTGGAAAGCAGAGATGGGTGGCTCTGTATGAATTGCAGGCTAGCCAGAGCTACACAGTGAGTTCCAGGCAGCCAAGGCTACATAGTGAGACCCTGTCTCAAAAACAAATAAGGGGTGGGGGTGGGAGACACACGTAAGAGAGCAGGCACACCAAGGAACAGCTTCTGGGAATTTAAGCTCTGAAAGAAAAGAATCAAGGAGGGAAGGAATTGTTGACTAGCTAGCTGGAGAGCGGGGTCCTCTGCAGGCCTGTTCTGAACTCTCTCTTAGCTAGGCAGAAGCAGACGCTGGGGAAACCATGGGGTCGGAAGCTGGGTTGAAAATCTGTACCTGCCAAACAGTGTGACATTAGACAAGTGACTCTCTCTCTCTCTCTCTCTCTCTCTCTCTCTCTCTCTCTCTCTCTCTCTCTCTCTCTCTCATCTCTATTAACCCAATCAAGATAGCCCCACAACAGCTATACCCAGGACATCCGACACCCGGATGATTCTAGATGGTGTCAAGATAACACTGATGTCACAAAAACCAAGAACCTCTCTGACTCCCTCATACCTAACTGGCTATTCTTTGACCTTGCACCTGTACAGTTATGTGGGGATGGAGTGGGAGGGAAAACACCTACAGGAAGAGGAGGCAGTTCTGCAGGCAGAGGTGCCATCTCATCCAACCTGGATGGTCTTGGGAAGGGAATGTTGAGTTGGGTTCCTCAAGCAAAGCTTAAATAAAGCTTGTCTTCCTTGTCTGCGTGCTCAACACTAGCAGGGCCGTCGGGAGGGGGAGGGGGACCAAGACAGTGAACTAAGGGTGCTTTACCTCGCTAATAGTTACTGTGGGGAACTGCAACCCAATCCTGAGAAATCTGGGCCCCAGACAGAGGGGAGCATGCTTTGAAGGTCTTCAGATACAGGCTGAGGGGTGGAGGTGTTTCTCCGTTGGCTCCTGCTCACCTCTAGTCCAAGGCCACCCTTCTGGTGCTGTTTACTTTGCCCTGAGTTCAGGCCTGGCAGTTTCACTAGACTGAAGAAGCCTGTGGGCACGTGGCAGGCCTGTGCAGGCAGAGGTGGGCATCCAGACAAGTGGTCAGGGAAGGAAGGCTGTGATGGTGGGCTGCGATTGGAGTTGTTTCCACCATATCTTTGGCTGACTTCTACACAGGTCAGGCACAGCACTGCTTGGCATGAGCCCCAGATGGCCAGGATATGTTATCACTTGAACTCCTCATAGGTGCAAGGGCATCTTCCATCACTTTTAGAAGTCTTCTGGATCTTTCCTTTTGGTCTCTTGGCAACAGCTTTGGAATCCCTGAGATTTGGAAAGTACAATTTTAACTAGAACCATACATACCATTAAGGGTAGCAATTGTGCCTTGGAGTCCAAGCATCCAGAACGGTGCCTGACTCACGCTGCTTCACCTGACCCTCAGAGCAGCCCGGTGGGACAGGTAATGTCATCATACCCACTTCATAAGTGGGGAAGTTGGAAAACAGAGAAAGAAATGACTCTCTGAAGTCACACAGTGATACTGAGGAGCAGTCCATCCCAGGGAACCAGTGGGCCCCCAAAATGCTCAGTACAGTACACTACCTCCAACTATTTTTAGCATCATGTCTCTGGCGGTGGGGGGAGGGGTGAGCCAGAATGTGTCCTGAGCATTCTTAGGGCACTTAGTAGGTACAATAAAAGCTGATTGAATGGGGGCATATCTCTGCTATAGGTTCCCCTTAGCCCTATTTCATGGAAGTTGTTAAGAACAGTCCTGAGGAGCTAGGACTCCAACAAAGGCCACTCTGACCGCAGGTTCTCTCCTGCCATGCTGTGGGGCCTGTGGTTGGGCCCTGGCTGTTGAAGGCAAAACCACATAGGCCAGCTGCCTTTAATGTAGTGCTTCAGCATCGTGCTCCTGGCTCTGGCCTCTGCATGGTCACTGCCCACTGCTGACCACAAGGGGCCGGTGGGTGAGAAAGTGGCCCACGCTGCTCAGATTCCACAGTATGGAAGCCACACTAGCAAGCCACAAGGGATATTTTAAATTTCTAGTAGTCAACTTTTAAAAAGTACAAAGAAACAGATGAAGTTCATTTTTTGAAATATATTTTGCTTAGGGGGGAAAGGAGATTAAGAAGAACAAGAGTGAAAGCTTCTGGGTATCAGTTCCACAGAGCAAGTCCCCTGGCGGAATTCTCAGGAGTCCAGCAGAGCCTCTGACAGAAGAAGCCTCACTGTGTGTGGACCAAACGTGGAGGAATCCACGGAGCTTGCAGCCAGCCACCAACTCCTCCAACCGTGTGCACTGTGGGCAGGACCCTCAGCTGTCTCAGGATCCTCAGTGTCCTTCCCCTCTCTCTCCTCCCCACTTCCTCCTCCAGCTTCCTCTTCCTCCTAATTGATGGTCCTTTTTGCAATACCATACCCCGGGGCAGAGCCTGTCTTTTGTCTTGGGCTGAAATTTCTTCTCTCTCTGAGTCTAAGATCTTTATTAGTTTGTAGAGACAAAATCTCAGTGGGGTCAAGCCACCCAAGACTGCTTTCTCCTTGGGACCAGCCTAAGGCAAGGTTACACTTTCTTCACACCTTGCCTTTCCTGGTCTTTCTTGTTCATCTCCTATACATATGGCAACATTACACACACACACACACACACACACACACACACACACACACACACACACACACCAGGTTACTTTAACTTCCTTCATGTCTTCCATTGGTAAGAACAGTGTTCACAAAAAAATAAATAAAATGAAATAAAATAAAATAAAAAAAAAGAACAATGTTCACTAAAGTGAAGAAACAAGAATCCTCATAAAATAATACCTGGGACTGGAGAGATGGCTCAGCAGTTAAGAGCACTAGCTACCTTCCTAGAGGACCTGGGCTTGATTCCCAAGATCCACAACTGTCTTTAGCTCCAGCTACAGGGGACCCAATACCTTCTAGTCTCCACTGTCACCAGACACACACAGGCATACATTCAAGCAAAACACCCATAGACATAAAATAATGAAAAATTTAAATATAAAGTAATAATTGCTTCAGATGAGTGTGTCCTCCTGTCACCATATGCTAGAACGTAACGCCTTTGTGCAACAGCACGGAGATGCGGGAGCTCTGACACGCAGACAAAATTCCTGTGTAGAACAAAATTTAAAAATTAAAAAGGAAAAAGTTGCAAAGGAGATGTGAGGATTGAAGGTGACCCCTGCCATGGTGGGCCATGAGGAGTTGACAATGGCCAAGTGAGAGCAATCATAGAACCCATTACAAAGCTACATAAGACACTGCCAGCAAACGCCATCTGGACCATTTGACAGTTGTTTGGTACTTGAAGAAAATCGTGGATATGTGGGTTCCTCAAAAGCTGACCAAAACAAAAGAAAACTGTCACCTTGAACTGTTATCCTCTTCTCTCTTGGGCTAAGAAGCAACAACGAACCATTTCCCAATAAAAGGGAATGTGCAACCCACGCTGGACTGGATACTACTGGTTAGGACCAGCTCAGTGGCTAGACTGAGGAGACACCTGGAGCACCTCTCAAAGTCAAACTGAAGATCATGGCCACTGTGAAAAGCAAACAGGAAGGAGCGAGGGAGCATCACTGCAGTAGGATGCAGACCCCTCTGGGAACATACCCAGGAGTGGTATAAGGTCAGCTGGTGGTCTGTTTCTAGCATTTTCAGTGATCAGCCTAGACGTCTGTGAGGGCTTGGATGAGAATGGTCCTCATAGGTTCATCGATTTGTCACTGGGGACAGGTGTTGAGGCTTCAAACGACTTGTTCTCTCTCTCTCTCTCTCTCTCTCTCTCTCTCTCTCTCTCTCTCTCTCTCTCTCTCTGTCTCTCTCCCTCTCTCTGTGTCTCTGTCTCTGTCTCTGTCTCTCCCTCTCCCTCTCTTCCTCCCCCCCCCTCTCTGCCTAAGGCCTGCAGATCAAGATATGAGCACTCAGTTGCTGTTCTCAGCAGCAGTTCCTGTCACCTCAGCTCTACCTCCATGGACTTGAACCCTCTGAAGCTGAAGCCAATCAAACGCTCTCTTTTTAAGGTGTCCTTGCCATGGTGTTCTGTCACAGAAAAAAAAAAAACTCCTACTAATATAATAAAAACACGGAAGATATATACTAGACAGAGATCACTGGGTGTGAGGGTGGGGATGCCTTAGAGGATAGTAGAAGACAGGTGGGGGGGGGATGCCTTAGGGCAGCGATTCTTAACCCATGGGTCTCCACCCCTACAAAGGTCACATATCAGATATCCTGCATATCAGATATTTACTCAAAACATTACATAGATTACAGTTATGAAGTAACAACAAAATAATTTATGGTTGGGGGGGGTCCCCACAATATGAAGAGCTGTAGTAAAGGGTCTCTGTGTTCGGAAGGTTGAAAAGCACTGCCTTAGGGGACAGCAGGACACAGATGTATGCATGTAGAGGTGGGGAGTGCTGGGGTGGAAGAATTCGATCAAAGAGTCGGGTGGGGGGATATGAGGGGGTGGCAGAGTGTAGATCTCACTGAATAGCCTAGAACACTTGGGACAGTTATGTCAGGGAAAGCCAAAGGTGTGTTTGCACAGAATGCTCCACAAGAGCACTCATAGAAGCCTTGTTTATAATAGAAATAATAATAAAAAGCATAAGTTACAACAATGTCCTAAGATATATATATATACATATAAATAACATCCTTAAAGATTATATATACATATATACATGTATACATTGTCTATATATTATATGCAACATATACATGTGTGTATATATAAATGTGTGTGTGTGTATATATATGTATGCATGTATTCGGGGGCTGTGCACATGAGTGCAGAAGAGGGCATCAGGTCCCCTGGAGCTGGAGTTATAGATGGTTGTCACCTGCCCAACATGGCAGCTAAGGACCTAACTCAGGTTCCCTCCAAGAGCAGCAGCACTCTTAACTCCTGAGCCAGCTCACTGGCCCCAAGACAGCATTCTATTATAATTGTTTTTAAACAAGATGTTAAAAAAAAATAAAAACAAAGACAGAGATAACCTAAATGTGTAACACTCAGAGATTGGTTAACTGAGCTGGGCTATGCTCAAAGGGTGGGGAGGTAGGTAGAGCAATCGAGGTGAACCCCATAGACAGGATCAGAACAGAGGAGGACCCTGTTGTAACTTATGCAGAGTGCACCTGCAGCTGGGTCATATGGCACCTGACCTGCACAGAAGGGCAACAGTGGTCCTGGCTGGGTGACCTGTGATGATGTACTTGCATTAGTTTGTGAGCCAGAAAGATGATGCTATTTCTTTTTTCTTTTTCTTTTTCTTTCTTTCTTTCTTTCTTTCTTTTTTTTTTTTTTTTTTGGTTTTTCGAGACAGGGTTTCTCCATGTAGCCTTGACTGTCCTGGACTCACTTTGTAGACCAGGCTGGCCTTGAACTCACAGCGATCCACCTGCCTCTGTCTCCCGAGTGCTGAGATTAAAGGCGTGAGCCACCGCGCCTGGCTGACAATGCTATTTCTATTTAGGAAAAACCTTAAGTCTTTCTGGTGGTGCTCATCTGTAACCTCAGGCAGAGGATTGATACAAGTTCAAATCCAGTGTAGTTTACATAGCAAGTTGCAGGTTAGCTGGAGCTACATCGCAAGGCCCTGTTTCAACACAAAACACCCATGAGTGTGCAGGAGGCAATGAAAGGGCGGCAGGCAGTCCCTGTGCACCGTGCCCTGAAGGTAGCACCAGGCCTGTGCAGACAGAGGCTGCACTGCTGCTCTCCCCCCAGGGAGAGGGGCCTACCATACATGGCTTTTTTTTCTGGCAGGAGCCCAGTGAAAGAAGATGGAATGATGCTGACCAAAGACTGTGACGGGTAAAGAATTAAGCACCTGCTCTGTTACACTGTGCTAAACATGTGTGAGCCAAGGAGCTGTGTCCATGAGAACACAGAGCGAGGGAACTGAGACTGATACTCATTCTCTCTGTCTCTGTGTCTCTGTGTCTTTGTCTCTGTGTCTCTTTCTGTCTCTCTGTCTCTATCTCTCTGTCTCTCTCTGTCTCACTGTTTCTCTGTCTCTCTTGTGTCTCTGTGTCTCTCTGTGCCTCTCTATCTCTCTATGTCTTGCTATCTCTCTGTCTTTCTTTGTGTCTCTGTGTCTCTGTCTCTGTCTCTCTGTCTCTGTCTCTGTCTCTCTCTCTCTCTCTCTCTCTCTCTCTCTCTCTCTCTCTCTCTGAGGAGTAGTGCTTAGTGGCTCTGTATTTGCAGCCTCCCGGCTTCTCTCTCTATGAAGGGCCTGCTGCAGATGCATGTGCAGAGGCCAGGGCAACCTCTAAGACTGTCATGACCGTCTTGCCCACAGTCAGCATAGTCTGCTCGTGTCATAGTCATTATGCTGCAGGTGCTGACATAGCTGTGTGTAACTACTTCTAAAAGTGGCAGGGCTCCCCATTTTACAGATAGGGAAACTGAGGTCCGAGGCCACACAGTATTCCTGATGGAACCGGCTTGAGCCCCAAATGTGTCCCCTCCAACCAAAGCCGTGTTCTTTCCACATGCAGCCTTGTGCTTCTCCCTCTCCCTCGGTTTCCCACACAAAGCAGGTCACTAGAACCCTGGGGCACCCCCTCAGGACAGATGCCTGCTGGTGCCACCAAAATGGCCACTCCTGGCCTGAGTTGGTCCCAGGCCCCTGAATTGCTCTAGCTGGACTGGGATCTCCTGCACACAGGCTCCCCCTTATGGAAACAAGGGACATTCCCCGTGCCTTGGATGTGGCTGGGGACCAGATGCTGGGGAGAGCCTCGCTGATCTCACCCAGCCTAGTGCCTGGAACCAGCTCCTCTGCCTACTGGCTCAGTTCTGCGCCTCAGCCTTGTAAAGTGCTGCTGGCCCCGCCATGCATCTCCCCTGGTGCCCCACTGGAGGACACATTCTTGGTCCATACATGTGGAATGTTGACAAATACAGCAGCAGAAACTGAAGTCTATAAAGAACTGATGGTATTTACAGTGGCCTTCCCAGGGAACCATCTCTTGTTCAGACATCAAAAGGAAAGCATTCTTTATGTACACACACACACACACACACACACACACACACACACACACACACACACCCATCACGTGCATGACATGCAGAATTCTTCACTTCCTTGCATGGCTGAGAACAGCTTTCTAGTCACCAAGCATGAAGCCAGTCCCACACTCTCTGCGGGCCTCGGTGCTCCTTTCTGTAAAATGGGTACAGCGGTGCGTACAGCCAAGATGCTTCTAAAAGGCTTGGGTCACATTCATCCACCCCTTCAGGTCCCCAGGAAATACGGCTCACGGTGTTAAAATTGGGCTGCATTATAACCCTGATGCGCTTTGCTTATTCATTGATTTAGCCAGTCAGACGCTGCTTACCGACTGCCCGCCGCCTGCCAGGCCCAGGCAGCAGCAAACTCAACGCAACTCAACAGCTATCTCTGTATCGCTGACAACCAGCCTACAGGTCCAGCAGATAGCAGGAACTTGGGAAATATTTGATGCCGACAGTAGGAAAAAGGAAGAAGGGACAAAGAGAGGGTAAAGGGCCAGCTGTACCCACAGCCCCTTCCTCTGTAACCTTGACCTCTCTTCCACATTCCTTTTCACTGAGCCCTCCCGCCGGAAAAATGAGGGTAAAGAAGAGAATTCTTAGTGAGGTGCTGCCCTTTGACAGTCAAGCTTCCTCTGGGTCAAATAACACCCCTGCTCCACCTGACCCTGAAGACCCTCCTCCTCTATGGTTCCCCACAGGGCCACCTTGCCTGCTCGCCCAGACCCCAAGTTACTGTCCTTGCTCATGTAGACGTCAGCTAGTGAAGTCCGAGGCTCTGTCACCCAAGCCTCAGTTTCCCTTTTCTATAGCGTAATGTGTAAACGGGCCCCTGGGGCTCCACTGAGCACTCACCTAGGAAGACAGTGAAGGAGCTCAACAGGACGTTGCCTGATCAGAGGCCTCCACAGATAGGTAGCCCTGTCACCACCATAGTTTTCCCAAGCAGTCCTGTGGAGAGATGCCGCTGAGATGGCTGGAGGAAGCTAAAAAGGAGAAATCTTACTGAGGGTTCACCTGGAAAGTCCCTGAATCCCAGTACCATTGCGATGGGTAGGGTGGCAAGTCTGAGTGTGTGTGTTTTCAGGGGTCAGGAGGGAGCTGTGGTGCAAAGGCCTGGTAGCCCAAGGTCTAGCCGTGTGCTTCTCAAGGAAGGTTGTAGGCTCTTCCAGTGTAGGAAGGTGGTGGCCAGTTCAGGTTTGGGAGGAAGGGGATGGTAAGGTGGGAAGTAGCCCACCTCCAAGGTCACAGGCAGCTTTGAACGCCAACCTGCTATGGCAGACAGAAGAGAAGTAACGCCAGGGAGACCAAGCAGCAATCACCTGGGGCCACAGGTAGGATACAGGCTGGCTGAGGTGAAGGCCACGGGATGTGAAAAAGGGAAAAGTATATGAGGGATGTGGCCAAGATGGCCCCACTGGGCCTGTGTGATGGATTGAGTGTGGGGTGTGAGGCCCAGGAAGATCCTCCCACCCAGCAAAAGGGCCAGATGGACACCCAGGGAATGAGAGTGAAGGAGAAGAGAGAGAGAGAGAGAGGGGATAATTAAGTGCTAAATTGTGCAGCTTAATTTATTGCTTGGACAGTTGCCTTGTGCTATAAACCCCATTGCTCTAATGAGCTCATGACATCAGTCAGCAGAGAACGTGTGCCTAGCCCATCACCCATTGCGATTGCAGCCATATGCCAGCACTGCTCTGATGCCTATCTGGGTGGACAGACGAGCTGCCAGACTCCTGACTCAGTTTACAATTGGGAGTACCAACCACTGACAAGGCACTTTCTCAGACTACTACTGAGGACCCAGGACTCCCACGCATGCTGATTCAGAGAAGAAGTTCAGACTTTGGCTCTGACCATGATACAGGAGCACAGGCTCTGCTTTGATGCCCAAAGGAGGTTGAGTCACATCCGGCCCCCTTCTTCCAGATGTGAACTTGACAGAACCCTAACTCACTTTGTACCACAGTTGTCCTGTCTGTGAGTTCAAGCAAGAACTGGGGGAGCATTCTGTGAACCTCTGTTACCATGGGAAAATCCTCTTGGCAGAGATAGGTCAGAGCCAACACCTTTGGCCTGTGAGTGCTACCCCAGCTCCAGGCAGAAGATGGACCATGCCTACCTACTTTAGAGGGGACAAAACAGTTTCTGCTTGATTGTATCAGTGCAGTTCTCAGGTCTTGTGAAGGCATTTTAAGTGTTTATGCTTGGGGAACTCAGAGAAGGTGGAAGAAAAGTAGACCTATGTGGACACCAAGACTCCTCACCAGGGAAGCAGTCATTTTCAGGCATGCTGCTGTGTGCCATAAGTCAGAGCTTAGAAGGCCGTAAAAGAATTAGCCTTGTTCTTCTTAATAAGGGCTTCTAAACACCTTTGTTGGAAAGACTTAGAAAAGTGTGTGGCTGGAAGGCAAAACGGAGCTGTGGTTATGAAACATGCTGTCACGTGGAATTCAAAGGCCCATGTATCCCCAAGTTGATGCTGTTGGGAGACGGTAGAACCTTTACCGGGTGGGACCTACTGAGAGGATTCGGGTGATGGAAGCCTGGTTTGAGGAGGGCTGAGGGTCTTTATTCTCTTCTTTCTGTTTTCCATTTCTGGCCATGAAGTGAGCCAGTTTCCTACATCATGTTCTTCCACCATGGTGTACTGCCTTACTGCGTGCTCCCAAGAAATGGGACCAACAGAATGTGAGCCCTAAACACCTTTTCCTCCTTTCGGTTGATCACCTCAGGTGTTTTGTTACAACAACAAAAAGCTGACTGTGAGATTGAGCTGGTGGATTGCCTATAGCAAGGAAAGTCATCCTGGACAGACTGTGGATGGGTCAAAGCTCCTGCTGGCCCAGCTCAGCAGGCCACCATCCCTCCCAACATGGGTTGCAGTGTCATGGGAGGTCATCTGCTTGACTTGTGCTTTACATGGGGACCATCACCACCCTGTAGTGGGAGATGCCTGGCATAGGATAGGCATCCGCTTTAATGAAGACACTGAAATAGTTGCCAAAGAAGTCAGGTGAAAGAGAGAGATTGTTTTCCCTGACCAGATCACCCAAAGTTAAGATGTGACGCCTCAAACCTGGTGCTGATGGCCAGTGAGGAAATCGCCTTCTGGACACCGCGATGGGTGGCAGAAGGTTATGGGCCTTCCCTGGGAACAGCTGGGCCATCAGAGGCTTCAGGATGCCAGTGGCAATCACTCCACAGCACAGAGTCTCAGGAGGGGCTGGGACCAGTGCAGATAGGGAGCTAGTCACAGAAGACTCGAACCAGCTAACCACTCAACAGTTGGGGATCGTCAAACTGTGACCTCTCTTGGGATGCTATCAAGCTGTTTAAAATCATCATTCAGACATGTGTGTATAAAAAGGTGCCTATGAAGTGTGACATGCATGCATACACAATCATGGATGGCAGACTAACCCATGATTCCCTCACCTACGGGAGACCAGTCCTTGCATATAAAACGGGAGCAGTGCTGGCACTTGACCCCTGCACACCCCTCTGCCTACTTTCATCATCTCTGGGTGACTTCTAATGCCTGAGATGCCAGAGCTGCTCTTGAATAGGAGCCCTGCATTGGGTAAGAGCTAGGACCAGAAGAAAATGTCTGAGCATGCTCAATACAGACATACACACAGATTTTCAACCACTGATTGGCTAAATCCGCAGATGAGGAATCCACGGATGTATAGGGCCAGCTGTGTGTATAGACACAGCTTTTTTTCTTTTATTTCAAGACAAGTTGTTTTCTCTGTGTAGACTTGGCGGTCCTGGGCTCACTTTGTAGACTAGGCTGGCCTTGAACTCACAGAGATCCACCTGCCTCTGCCTCCCAGAGTGCTGGGATTACAGGCATGCGCCAGCTTCCCTGGCTATTTCTGGCCATTTTTATTTCTTCCTTTTAGCCTATCTGTATTCTTTCTTTTAAATTATGTGTATATATGTGTATCTTTTAAATTAAGTGTATATAGTATGCACATGAATGCAATGCCTACACATGGCCAGAAGAGGGAGTCAGAGTTCCTTAGAGCAGGAGTTAACAGCCAGTTGTGAGCCGGAAACTGAGTGCTGGAAACTGAACTCCACTCATCTGTGAGAGCAATACACACTCTTAATTGTCTCCAGCCCCGCCTATTTATATTTCAGATGTGAAATGGAGGAAACGGAGAGAATACATACTGCTGTAAAACAGTGAGGTTGTTTTCATGTTGATTGTTTTATTTTGTTTTAGGGGAGGCAGGGTTTCTTTCTCTGTTTAGCCTTGGTTGTCTTGGACTCGCTTTGTAGACCAGGCTGGCCTCAAACGATTTTTTAAATAAACAAGAGAATGAGTAGAAATGACATCTGGGGACACAGAAACTGCATAGCCTCTTAACCCCGCCTCTGGCCAGGTGTGCTGGCCATGGCCAGGTGTGCTCCAACAGGCCAGGGACAGCTGTTGGCACAGCTGTCTCTCAGTACTCTTTGCTGGGGGAACATCTCCTCTTCTGAGGGACCCTCAGGGCTACACCCAGATGGTGACACCCTCAGGCCACTTCTGAAATCCATTCTCAGGCCCTCACTTTCCTAGGGCCTAGGGATTGTGCTTCTGCCCTGCATCACTTTCCTCCTCAGAGACATCTTGTGCATGCCTGAGGATGCCCAGGTCTTGTGTCACTTGTGGCATCAGAAGCATCCAGCAGAAGCTGGAAAACACAGGTGACACTTTCTTCAAATCTCAGCTCCTCCCCCCCACATCTCCCCCCTACACCCACACACTGGCTGCTGACTTTGACGGAGGCAAAGGTGGACTTCCTTGGCAAGCACCTGCTGGATCCACCGGATACCGAGGCCCTTCCCCGGGTCAGCCGCTTTCAGAGGAGAGTCAGCTCTCCTCTTCACTCCCTGAAGCTTTCACAGGCCAGAAAGCCAGGATGGAGACACACAGCCCAAAAGAACATCTTGGATGGACACTGTCTCCTCTCCGCAAGATCAGCCGTGGTACCCGTGGGGGAGGGCTGGCAGTAGAGGGGGAAAGTCCCTGCTATATCTTTAAGGTTCTCTGGGTGCTTTCAGAAGGGATGTATAAGGGCAGCTGTGTGTATAGGCACAGCTTTTTTCCCCCGTATTTCTGGCACTGCATGACAGCCAGAGGATAGAGGGAGACCATTGCTGTTATTCCTGTTGGCCAGATGGGAAAGGAAGCCCTTACGGGCCTGTTCGGCTCAGCTGAAGAGGGCTGGGGCAGGACACGGGTATTGGGGCTCTTCCTCTCCCACATAGGATGATCTTGAGCAAGTTGTTTGCCTTAGAGTCTTGGTTTCCCAGTCTGTGAAATGATCTACCAGCCTTTGAGCACGTCCCTGTGAAGGCAAGCAAGAATGCAGGAAAATAACCGAGGCGGTGCACGGGAGAGTAAAAATACAACTGCTGACTGCACTGGTTCTTTTCATAGTAATTGTTCTGTCTGGCTCCAGATTCCATGGGGAGGTAGAGTTGGGAGTGGATGGGGTAAGCTTAATTCAGGGACCGCAAGGGCATCTTTCCTTAGATGGGAACCAGGGGACCCGCGTGAAAACCCAGAGGAACTGTCTGCCCACTCTCCTGACTGGGTGGGTCCCACCTGACCAACCAGCAGCCCCGGCAACATGGCCCTGCATTTGGTTTCCGGCTCAAACCTCAGCAGATGGAGGGCACACAAGAAACGGAAGCCCTACTGTGTGTCGGGCCTGATATCTGCCACTTGCAGAAGACAGTTCAGAGACAGCCCCCAGCTTCGAGTGATAAAACAGGGACTTGGGGTTTGGATCCACTGGTGTCAGGCTTCCCCGTTGTTGTCTTTCTCGTGTGGCTTTTGTCTTTCCCACTACACCGGTTCTGATTTTTAAAGTGGATGCTTTCCAACAGGATGCTTTGACAAACCTGCCGTGGACTAGTTTTGTATGCGGATCTGAATGCAAGGAGGGGGAAAAAAAAAGCAACAAACTGCCCTTGAGGTGGCTCCATCAGGAGAGTGGCTGATGGCTGGCTTTTCCCCTCAACCCCAGGGTGGTGGTGCCATTGTGAGCAAGCTGCAGACCCCCCAAGCAACCAGAACATTCTGTACCTTGTGGCAATTAGTCCCCACTTGGCTTAAGGACTCCAACATCAAAGGAGGTCTCCGCCTGCTACCCAGGGGAGGCCCAGGGAATGCTTCAGAGTGGAGCCCTTTCCCCCTCATTAGGGGGCTCCAGCCACCAGCAAAGCAGACTCTGGACAACAGGCCCGGGCCCCATCAAAGGCCTCCTTCTTCTACGTGGCCTCTGTAATCCAGGGCTTGAGTGCGCCCCGCCCCCTTCCCTGAACCAGCTCAAAGCAGCCGTCTGGGGACACCTGCCTGCTCTCCAGGGCAAAGCCAAGTGAATGCATTCACAAGACAAAACACTATTTTCCTGTCTCAAAACTCCTATGGCTCTGCTTTGAGCTGTCTGCAGTCAAGGCCTGGAGGGCTTACAATCCCTGCCCACTTAGCAGTGGGCCTGAAGTCAGGCCCCGCCTCAGCAGTCTCCCCAGCCTTTGAAAACCCCTGAACACAAACAGGGGCTAACTTAAGCCACTTAGCAATGCCTCTTTAGGCCTGATCTGCTAAAGATCTGGTGAGGTAGGTGGCCAACCTGGAACCAGCAATCCCCAGAGCAGGGGCGATCAGAGGAGAGAGAGGGTACTGCGGAGCTGACTGCAGCCAGAAGAGGTTGTCTCTTCCACACCAGAGTGAAGGCGAGGTAAGGAAGAGGCTTGCCTAAATTCCCAGTGTTCTCAAGCAGAAGGGTGGAATCGAATCATGCCGTCACACAACTACGCCCCCGCGTACCTATCCATCCGCACGTCTACCCAGTCCTTTGTCTGCCCACTTATCTGTGCATCTATTCTTCCGTCCATCTTTCCATCTGTTTACCCATCCAACACATACATCTGCCCATCCCTCCATCCGACCATCCTATGACATTGACGGATTCAGTTTCCATGCTCTGGAATGTCAAAAAAGAATTAGACACAAGTCCTCCCCTCAAGAAAAAAGGGCAAAGATGGCCTTCCTGGCAATACATATAAACCATGGTGGCCTTGGGTAGCCTAGAATGTGTGAGCAGCACTGTTCACGCTTGACGTTGGTGTGCAGCCATAAGGAAAGGGTGGGGAGTAAGATGAGGATGAGGATGGAGCTAGGGAATGGAACTCTCCATCCCATAAATCACGGTCCTTGATTACCTCTTATATCTGCCTAATACACACACACACACACACACACACACACACACACACACACACACACACATACACAGAGAGAAAGAGAGAGAGAGACAGACAGACAGACAGACAGACAGACAGACAGACAGAGAGGCAGAGACAGAGAGAAACAGAGACAGAGAGACAGAGAGAGAGAGAGAGAGAGAGAGAGAGAGAGAGAGAGAGAGAGAGAGAGAAGAGGGAGGTAGAATTCCACTCAGGCAAGCAGCAACTATATGACCAAATATACAGACTGAACACCTTCACATACATGCATGCTTATGCAAATGCAAACATGCTCATACATATATAAGCAACCTACACACACATATACTCACATCACATAAAAGCACCTGCCCCTGGTTAAAAATGCTTACATACATACATAGACATGCTAATATATATCAAAGTGTCCTAGCACATACATGCAAACTCTGGAATGCACTCATAAACAAGCACATAAGATCGACATGTGACATCTACACACACACATGCACGCTCGCGCACACACACACAGCTGCACTAGGAAAATCTGGGAATTAGATGCCTGCCTCTCATTATTCCTTGGTCATAAAAATGTGCCCCGGGCAATGAAACCTGGCAGAGCTGGGCCCATCAGCTGTGCTTTGGGCTGGAGCCTGGTGTCCCTGGACTCCCCTGGGCTCTGCCAAGATGGTGGCTTTCCTGCCTGATGTCAGCCTCCTTTCCCTGCTCCCACTGTGAGAGCAGTATTCTCCTTCAGCCACCGTGGTGCTTGGGTGGCAGGACAAGCCTGGATATGTCTGATATCCACCCGTAGGGCAGGGTGGCCAGGGCCAGCTCTATGATGTTGTCACTTGGACAGATGCCCGGGCAGCCCCGGGCAAGACATCACCATTCTAGGTACAAGAGCAAGTACTGCAACCTCCTCCCGTCCCATCATGTGGGCCTCCCCAAGTCACACGTCCTCCACGGTCAGTCACCCTGGGTCCCCATGTGGTTCTTGGTGTGGGACCATCAAGATGAGACCAGAATCCGGATGCTTATAGGCTGAGAAGGGGTCCTCCTGGACCGCTGGGAGATAATGTGGGATGGGCTGATATTAGCTGAGTTCACCTCAACGGAAGGCTGGGGCTCTGCCTACTGAGCCACAGACAACCGTTCTCAGGGCATCCATCCACCTGTCCTTCCCTCCCCGTGTACTCCGTCTACTCTTCTTACTGTCTAGCCACAATGTCACAGGCACAGTACTTAAACAACGAGTCCACAGGTGTGGACAATAAAATCTCTCCATCTATCTATAGAACCATATGCCCAGGTCCCATTTACTTTACTCATCCATTACACCGTCCATGCATTCTCAAACACCCAGCAAGCCATCTCTTTGAATACCTATCATCCAACCATCAGAGAGTATGTGTATGTGTGTGTGTGTGTCTGTCTGTCTGTCTGTCTGTATGTATGTATGTATGTCTGACTGACTGTCTTTTTAGCCATTCATTCATGTTCTTATCCACTAATAAACTTGAAATTTAAAAAGTCGTGGACTGGGGCTGAGGATATGCCTCCAGGCTGGATGCTTACTGAGCACACACAGGCCTGGGTTCAATTCCTAGTGCTGTAAGAGGCAGGACTGGAAGCTCTTACTTCAGTATTTTCTGCCAAGGCAAAAATGCTGGCAGTGCCCTTCTGGATGCCGGCTCCTACTGTCTCAATGGGCAAGACTGAATTCCAACGGCCAGACCCTAGATCTGCTTTGACCTGGGGGTTTCCTCGCATCTGACCCTGAGTGTGGTAGGCTGAAGTGCTGTGGGGAATCAAGACCTCTAGACACAGCCTCCAATGACTGAGCAGTCAGCCGGTATAAATGTAGTGACCCTGCACCTCTGGAGGGAGAGGCTATTCAAGTGAGGGGACTAGGGGAGCACTGTGAAGCTTAAGAGTTCTGAACCTGGTAAACACTGTTTTGTTTTGTTTTTTTTTCCTGTATAAACATACCCATGATAAAGTTTAGTTTGTAAACCAGAGTATGAGATTCATGACAATAATAATAAAATAGAACAATCGTAACAGCAAATTTTAATGCTGTTTAAAGCTTAAGAATTGCTCTCTTCAAGCTGGGCGTGGTGTGGCACACCTTTAATCCCAGCACTTGGGAGGCAGAGGCAGGTGGATCTTTATGAGTTCAAGGCCAGCCTGGTCTACAAAGTGAGTCCAGGACAGCCAAGGTTACACAGAGAAATCCTGTCTTGAAAAACAAACAAACAAACAAATAAGTATTCTCTTCTGGAATTTTCCATGTATTGTTTATGGATGTGGTTAATGTAACTGAGGCCACAGGAATCAAACCATGGACAAGAAGAGACCATTGTTCCCTGAGTTCCTCGTGCTTGGGTGACGGGAGCCTGAGGTGGTGTTCTCCTATGGCTCCTGGAGTTCCCCGGCAGGACCAAGCTCCATTGTCAACGGTATCATTAACTTGACAGCATGTCCTTCAGAACCACAGTCATGCCCCGCCTCATGTCTACCCCCTTAAATGCTTTGCTTCCCAATGCCTTGCCTTCCAGTCTCTTTTACCAGGTTAGCTTCTGGTGAATCCACGCTAACATGACACCGCTGTGACTTTTCATATGGAATTCTGCTTTGGACAGCACTCAACAACTGTTGGCCACTGCTTCTGTGACCCACCAGGATTTATATACAGTAAGTGCACAGGATACCGGTTTGCCCCTGTTCTCAAGCCCTTGGTCTCTGCCCTTGAGGAGCCAGTCAGAGTTGTCACTACCCAGCTTTGGAAGTGGAGACCTGGCTGAGTCCTGGCCTTCCTCCCCCTTCCCTCTTTTTAATCACTGCAGTCACCAATGCTCTTCCCTTTCTCCGTCTCCACACCTGTCATTTTTACCATTCACCCCTGGGCTGCAGAAAGGCTCCTAGGCTACTGCCACCTACTTCTGGCCCCTCATCTTGAATAAGTGCACACGTCACCACGGAGCTAGAATGACCTTCTAGAAACACATGGCTACTCACAGGCCCTAAGCTCGCCAAAGTCTTCCACAGCTCTTAGGACAAGGGTAGACCTTCCCAACATGTGCTGTGGGCACTGCCCACTCCTGAACCTCTCCTCTAGAGGTCACTTATTGTCCTAGCTGATCTTATGTCATCTTGACACATGCTAGAGTCATCTAAAAGGATGGAACCTCAACTGGGAAAATGCCCCCCCCCATAAGTTCTGGTTGTAGGGCTTCTTAATTAGTTATTGATAGGGGAGGGTCCTGCCCATTGTGGGTGGTCCTGGGCTGGTGGTCCTGAGTTCTATAAGGAAGCAGGGCTAAAAAGTCATGGGTAGCAAGCCAGTAAGCAGCACCATTCTGTAGCCTCTGCCTCAGCTCCTACCTCCCAGCTCCTGCCCTGTTTGAATTCCTTCCCCGACTTCCTTTGATGATGAAAAGCGACATGGACCTGTAAACCTTGTAAACCCTTTCCTCCCCAACTTGTTATTTGGTCATGGGATTTTGCCGCAGCAATAGAAACCCCCAAGACACCTATGTTGTGGCTCTCAAGCCAGCTTCCCCTCCAGAACCCACCTTGACTCCTTACTCATCCTTTAATCACCCCATTAGCCTGACCTCCGCCAGCTGTGATGTTACCCCTCCAGGAATACCCCTTGGGTCAACGCCTACTAAGATTCAAATACAGGCACAGTCGCTTCTTCTATTCTGTGGGTATTTATTGAGAGTTTCCCTGTGCCACTATTCATGGCTGAAGTGAGTAAGTCAGACCAGGTCCCTTAGCCCTCTCTAGACCTTCTGGTGCCCCTGCCTGTGTGAGATGGGCACAGATCAGAGGGAGTGGCTCAGAAGGCTGTAGGGTCAGGAGAAGGAACTTTGGGCTGGCATCTGCTCGGGGAAGGGAGAGGAGATGCTGGGATCAGTGGTGGCAGTGGTAATAATTGCTAGCCTTGGTGGTAAAAATAAAGTTGGGTGGTTGTAATAGCTTTGGGTATGATGGCAATGCTGGTTTGGGCAAACAGAAAGTTCCTGTAATACACAGGACCGGTGTATACATTATGTCAAATGGCAGAAGCAAATCAAGGCTGCTGGGCTGCTGCTCTGGAGAGAGGGATGTTATCCTGCTGACTCTGTAAGCATGGAGTCATCATAGTGAAAGAGGGAGGCAGGAGAGGTCGGAATGGTCCAGTTTCATTGCTCACAGATGGAAGGAGGCAAGCTAGCAGCTTCCAGAACCTGGGTCAGAAAGGAAAACGTTCTCCAGATCCCCCAAAAGGAATACAGCCCCGCTGCTGAATGCATTGGTTGGGGCTCAGAGAGACCCCTTTCAGATCTCTCAGCTCCAGAGCCGAAAGAGAATACATTTGTACTATTTTAAACCATCCTCCTTATGACTATTTGTTACAGCAGCAAGAGGAAACTAGCACAGTGGCAGCAGGATAGTGAGGGCAATGCTGGTCATTAGGGGAGAGCTGGTTGTGGTGGAAGCAGAGGGTGGGCGACGATGACAACCAAAGAGTTCATGGTGACAGCAGAGGTGATAACGATAACCATGATGGTAAGAGGGGTAGTGGTACTGGTGATGGCAAAGACAGTGGTGACGGTGGTGGTGACGGTGGTAGGACTGATGAAGGAAGCAGCATGTGTTGACGGAGGTGGGGGTAGTGGCAGAGATACCAGTGCTGGCGGAGTAGTAAGGATGGTAGATGGTAGCATTGATATGTCAGTGGTGGCTGTACTGATGGTGGAGTAATAAAGTGGGTACCAACAGTGCTGACAGTAGTGGTACAGATGATGATGGAGGTGGCAATGGTCTGAATGGTAACGGAGGTTGCGTAAGTGGCAATGATGGTGATGGTGTTACTAATGACCGCGGTGGCCATGGCAACGGTCATGGTGATTTTGATGGCGGTACTGACACAGGTGTTGATGAAGGTGGTGCGTGTACAGGTAGTGGTGGTTTTTTTTTTTAAGGTGGAGATGATAGTGATGGTAGTCTTGATGGCAGCGGTGTCATTGCAATGGCGGCGGTGATGGTGGCAGAGATGGTGGTGATGGTGGTGATGGTGGTAATGACAGCATCCATTGCAGTGGTGATGTGACTATAGTGTGCTAACGACAGTAGTGGATTGATGGTGCTAACAGCGCGGGTGCTGATGTAGTCAGCACGGTGACAACGGTGAGGCATTTTGTTGGAACCCAGTCACTTCCTGGGGTCTTCCTGCAGATCCTGGGCAGTCTTTTAGTTTTGCTCTTCCTCTGCCCTATACCAACTTTGTCCCAAGCAGGAGTTTGAAGACAAAGCTGGTACAGGAAGGAGTTGAGTCCGAAAATTGCCTAAGTCTAGAGGGTCTAGGGAAGGAGGTCGAAGTAGACCAACAGGACTGGTCAGGAGAAGGCCATTTCCTATTGTGACCATGTCCCTTTCTGCGGACAGCCAGACCTCTTCTCAAGTGGGGTCAGTAGAGAGAAAATGGATGAACACAGCCTTGTGCATCTTTCACTGCCTTCAGTGGCATAGGCACCAACGCCTAAGGAGCTCAGGTGGCCTTGAACTTTGATCCATCAGGTGCCTCTAGCAGGGTAGGCAAATGACACCCCAGAATCATGCAGGAAAATTGGGAATAAAACTAGGCTTCTGGGGGTACCCACCCTGTGTTTTGTCATCACCCTACAAACTCTTTGACCCCTGAGACACCCAGAGACAGCGAAGAAAACTCAAAGATCCAGTCAACCAGGCACCAAGAGAAAGGAAAACCAGCTAGCCCCTGAGGCTGTGTGGTATACAAGCACTTTCCATGGGCACCTGAAGCTTCCCAGGGCTGCCAACTGCCATGGGTATTCCCCGGCCCTCTTTCCTGCCCAGGGATCCCGGAGTGGGAAGAGCAGCCATGCCTGGGACAGACTTTGGGTCTCCAAGGGTGTGGTCTTGGCAGGCCCTAGACACGCGCAGAGGCCCCCGCCCCACCCCAGAGGGGTATCAGCCACCATCACACATGGGGCAGAGTGGCGCCAGGCCCAGTCTGGTCATCACAAAAGGCCTGCTGGTACCTGTGGACAGCACCTCTTTACCCCGCCTCTGCCTCCATGGACCTCATTAACACCCTCCCTGGGGCTGGGGCTGGGGCTGCAGGGGGGTGGGGGTGGGGGTGGAGGGGTGGGGGGTGGAGAACAGTGAGGCAGTGGGAAGAGTCCTAGCTTGGCTTTTGCCTGGCCTATGACTTCGGCATCTCCTGCTGTCCTGAACGTTTTAATCTGTAGTGCTCAGTCTGTGGTGCATACAAGACAGGGCCCACTAAGGAAAGCTGAGAAGCGCCCATCTGAGGTGCCAAGCACATAGTGGGGGACTCAGTAACAACTCATCTCCAGAGCTAACAGAGAGGCCCCTGCCTCCCCAGGCCACAGCACTGAAGGAAAACCATGCACACTTCTCCAGCCTCAGGACCCCCACCCCAAAACCTCTGGGAGGAGTGGCGGTCTGGTGAGCCCAAATCCAGATCCCAGACTGTCCCAGTTTGCTGAGACCTGGTTTCTGGGCATGTTCAAGCAGCCGCCTGGACCCACACAGCAGCTACTGTGGTCACCCCTGCTCGCTAGGTAGATCACTTTCCCTGAGAGCGTCGCATGTGCATGGCAGGGTGTTAATTCTGTCTGCCTCGGAGAGGAGGTGTGCCATTGAGAGAATATATGCTTCCCTGAGCAGACCTTTCTCCCACCTTTCCCCAGGGTCTGGCTCTGCTGTCTGGGAACCCCAGGAAGAGTGAGGAGAGGGGAACAGGCTGGTGTGGGGAGCTGCATAACAATAGCAGGCCAGCCTGTGGAGTGTCCTGAGAGGCCAGCCAATGCTTCTTGTCATCAGATTTTCCAGTCACCTGCCTGGGAACCTGAGGAACAGATTAAGGAGCCAAGCACATATTATTTCTTTTGTTTGAGGTGCCAAGTTTGATCGGATGAATTGGCCGTCTGTTCTCCGGCTACGGGCAAGCCAGAAACCTGGGCCTCCTGAGTTGCCGCGTTTGTCAGTTGCTAACAAATATCGAGGTGTGGGAGTAGATGGGGCTCCTCATCCTTTGCAGAGCCCAGGCGGCTGAGCATCCACCAGCTAGGTTTCCTGCTCCAGGTCCAGTGGCTACTGCCAAACCCCGAGAATGAGCCGGAAAGGGGATCGAGACCAGGATCAATTCCACAAATCAGCCTTGGTTTCCCCCACTGTTAAGCGGACAGGAACCAGCGCATCCCCCGGCTCTGACACACAGACATGATGGTGTCTTCTGATACCTAGGGAAGGGGAGGCTAACTCTGATAATCCCTGGCACAGGGTCATTCAAGTTTGTCACTCCCTTTGCCAGAGCCCAGTGAGCTGGCCAAGGGTCTTGCAAGTGTCCTTGAGCAGGCCTTGGGCAGGCTCCCCAGCCTGAGGACTGACTTTTGTGGCAGGAATCTGAGTTGCGATCTCTCTTCATTAAGTTAGCAGTCACAGGAGAGAGGCACAGACAGAGGTTTGGGGGTGCCTCTCCCAGGAGTGAGCATTCCCACCTCACTGCCAAGGACTCGAGGTCCTTAGGAAAGTATGGGATGGGTCGACTGGGACCTGGGAAGCAGGTCTGCCCAGTTCCAGAGCAGCAGCCCCAGACTAGGAGAACAGAAAGATCAAGCCCCCCCGACATCCAGCATGCGGACTGTCCCTGGGGGGGGGGGGTGAGGGACTCCTGGGAAGAGGCTGGGTAACAACTGCTCAAGAAGTGAGGGTACGCCTAGGCTGGGGCTCTTTGAGGAGGTGGGTGTTAACATACTGCTCCTAGTCTGCCTAGCAACCTATACATCATTACCTGCCTGTCACTAGCTATACTCCTGCCGAGGGTTATAAAAAGGACAAACCCACCTCATCCCTCTCTTGTTCATCTCTCTCTCTCTCTCTCTCTCTCTCTCTCTCTCTTCCCCATCTTGCACCTCTCCCTCTCTTTCCTTCTCTTGTTCTCTCTCTTGTTCTCTCTCTTGTTCTCTCTCTGTCTCTCTCATTCTCTCCCTCCGGCCCCCCCCCACCTTGGGGTGTCCCTCCCCCTCCCCTGCTCTCCCACGCTCCCTGCTAATAAACTTTTCCATATCATATCTGTTGCCTGGCATCTTTTTTTTTTTTTTTTGATCATTACAGTTGGTAGGTGGGTAGTCGGGGCTCTCAACCTTAACAAAACAGGTTGGTCCTCTGTCAACAGAAGCCAGAGCAAGGCAGTAGTTAGAGAAGTGAGAGAATAGTGCAGGACTACTGTGGCAGGGAAGTCCACCTTGGACTGTGGAGAGGGGGGTCTAGTCCGAATGTATCAGGAACAAGGGGAGTCTACCACCACGGAGCAGGAAAGGAAGCAATGCGTGCGTGCGTGCGTGCGTGCGTGCGTGCATATAGACAGGCCTCAGGGATGGGGGAGACTGAGGAGCCTGGAGCCTGGTGGACATAGAGACACTGGCAGTGGAGGTGTTGGGGGTGTCTAAAGCTTAATTAAAGAGTTACACAGAGAGGCCTAGAAGGCGGCCCAGGAGCCAGGACCGATCTTCCATTCCTCCCTGTGTGAGGCTATTTCACACTCTTATCGTACCTCATCAGGCAAGAAGCCTGACCACCTGCAACTGAGCCCTTCTGAGCTCAGATATCCATCAAGGCTCCATTTCACAGGCCAGAACACTGAGGCTAGAGAGGTCAAGGGACTCACTGGGTCAGAAAGAGGCAGAGCCATGGTGAGAGGCCTGGGCACCAGATTCCTTGTGCCGTTCACAGAGAGAAGATGCCGGCCTATCTCCCAAATCGCCTTGTAGCCATTGACCAGCACCCCTGGGCCTAGCCAAAGTGCAGCCTCACACCTCCCCTCCCTCTACCACTGATGCCTAGCCCCAAGGCTCAGCTTCCACCTGCCCCTCCCCGCCAGATGTTGGGTGAGGTGTTCTTGCAAAGCCATTATAGTCTCAGCCCAGGACGCTGGGGCAGGGAGAAGCTTGACAAAGAGACTTGAAAGAAAATCTGAAACACACATGGTTGCTTTGGCTGGGTAACCCAAACCCCTCAGGTGTGGCGGCCTCCTCTCCTGTGCCGCTGAGGAACTGCCTCTGTTACACACTCTCTGCTAGAGAAGCCAGCTGGGGCTTCAAACCCAGGAGTTTGGGGCCGGAAGAGAGCACATGGTAGGGAGCCCCCCTCCATCTCAGATGTGGACACTGAAGCCCACAAAGGGAAGATGTTTTCTTTCCATCAAAGGGCTAAATAGGGACAAGACTCCAAATTCCACAACCAGTAGGAGATGCTCAGGCCCAGGCTGATTGGAGACCAACCTCTCCCAAACTCCATGAACCACCTTCGTCCAGTACCTCAGTGCCAGGACAGCCTGTCTCCCCCATGCCTGCACCTGTTGCCTCTACTTTAGTCCTTTTCCAGCTGGCCAGGTGGCCACCACTGTTATAGGCTGGAGCTAGAACTGGGGGAGGGGACAGTTGGCAAGAGTGGCTCTGGGGACTGGAGCCTGGTTCAACTCAGAACAGAAGATGGGTCCCAGCGACCTGTCCTACCTCCTGCTGTCTATGTGGCATGTCCTGCTAGCACTCAGCTCTTGGCTTCCAACATGTGGCTCCGATCTCTCCTCTGAAATACAGAGGCTGGGGTACAGCTGCTGCCAACAGCGCCAAAGGCTCTTGTGGGCCAAGGGAGAGCTTGCTGGGAAGGAATGGCCCACTAAGCTTCTGGCCAATGGCACTGCACTCTTGATTGCAGATTGGATTCCTGTGGGGGAGGGTGTGGCCTGGGAACCAGTGAGGCTTTAGAACAGGAAGAGCCTGGGACTTAGGGGTGGGCAGGACCAAGTTCAAATCCCAGAGCAATCATCGAGAGCCAGTGGCCACCGCCTGAGCAGGTGACGTCACTTCTCTGAGGTTGGCTTCCAAAGCTGTGAAAAATGGTTATACATGCTATTTAATAAAGAGCAATGGTTGCTGGGCTGTGGTGGCACACGCCATTAATCCCCAGCACTCAGGTGGCAGAGGCAGGTGGGTCTCCGAGTTCCAGGCCAGCCTGGTCTACAGAGTGAGTTTCAGGCCAGCCAAGGCTACATAGAGAAACTCTGTCTCAAACAAACAAACAAACAAACAAAAAAACCCACCACCACCAAAACAACCAAAAAAAGAAAAACCAGCCCAAAAAACAAAAAACCCTTGGGGGGGGGGCGGAGGAGGGAGAGAGAGACAGAGGAGAGGGGAGCCTTTAAACCCCAGAGTCACATATCGTGGCCAGTGTGCACTGGCTTTCTCTGGCCCCTGTCTGTCCACCTGTCCCCAGGCCCACTGTCTACTCCTCGACAGCCTGTCTCCTGCCTGTGGCTGCTTTCTGGTTTAACATGGTGTATTCCAAAAGTTAGGGAGACCGGAAGCAGAGCTATGTCAGAGGCTGGGAATGTGTGATACCCTTTAGCATCGCTTTTCCAAAGTATTAGATGGTGGGGCTGGTAGCTGGATGAAGTCTCTAACACGCAGAGGCGTTGGGAGGAGGGATGGGATCCCAAGGCTGGAGCTGAGCGGGATGAGTACAGGGTAAGGCTGGCAGATGGCCTGTGTCAGAAGGACTGTGCTCCCATGCCAGGTATGCGGGGACAGGGGGGTGGGGGGGTGGGGAGGATGGGGGAATGTGGCTTTCCTCCTCCACTGCTGAACCCCCTTACCTCCCTGTGTTAGCCACCCCTATTTGTGCCAAACTGGACTCACTCCTTGTGTTGGTGGGAGTGCGGTGAAAAGCCCTTTTCCCGCCCGACTGGGAAAGCCAGGTTAAGCAGCCAAGCTTGGTGGGGCACGCACACCTTTAATCCCAGCCCTCGGGAGGCAGAGGCAGGCGGATCTCCGAGTTCGAGGCCAGCCTGGTGTACAAAGCAAATCTAGGACAGCCAAGGCTACACAGAGAAACCCTGTCTTGGGGGAAAAAAAAGGGCAGGGGGGGCGGGGAGTGAGGTTAACATGAAGTAACCTAGGCCCTGAACTCTTCAGCAGCAGCAGGGATGGGGTCCGGAATTGTGATTTTAGGGTGATTCTTAGTCATTCAGAGGCCTCATCAAGGCCTGAGGATTCAGGACTGACGGGCAGGGGGCAAAGGTCTCAAGGTCTACTGATGCTGAGTTTAAACTGTACAGCAGCTCTCAGGCGGCTGAGGGAACATCAGCAGTTCCTTTGTCCAGCCTCGGATCTTCAGTCTGACCTTCCTATCCCATTCCATTGTAGCAAGGGTTAATTATCATCTGCATCGGTTTACTTGGGCTGTGTAACAGATTACCAGAAATGGGCGGCTTAACACAATGAAATCAGTCCTCCCAGAGCCCGAGGGCAGAGGTCTGAAACACAGCCCAGAGCAGGGCTGCCTCCCGGTCCAGCCTCTGGTGGCTTCTGGAAAGTGCGGCTCCTTGGCTTGCAGAAGCAGCTCTCAGGTTCCAAATGCTGTCTGTATGACTTTCCTCTCCCTCTGCATCTGTGTCCAGACCTTCTTCTGAGGACACCAGTCACTGGGTTAGGGGTTATGATGTTCCATGTCCTCAGCTTGATTGTGTCTGCTAAGCCACTGTTTCCCAACAAGGTTATATTAACAGGTGCATGGAGTTAGGGTTATTTGAGTGGGCACAATTAACCCTTCGTTACTCCTAATGTGCAGGGATGGTACCCAGAAACTGGGGGTAATAGATGAATAGATAGATGGATGAATGGAAAGATGGATGGATGGATGGATGGATAGGTGGTGGGGGATGGATGGATGGAGGGAGGGAGGGAGGGAGGGAGGGATACATAGGGAGAGAAGATGCTGTGTGTCCTTGAAGATACGTGTGCCCTCTCTGTGCCTCGGTCTTCTCAATGGCAGTACAGGGATAACAGGCTTGGCCTTCCCCGAGGACCACATGAGGTCCCATCTACAAGGCATCTGGTATAGATAGTAACTTGGCCATCAATGCTTATGAAATGTCAGTCCCTGCCTCATAAAAAGGTGATTCCCTGAGGGGCTGCTAGTAGGGTCATAGGGTTACTTTCTCATGACTAGGAGAAAGGAGAAAATGGGGACACCAGTAACAAAGAAGGTACAATGCCAGGCTGACGGTTTGCAAAAATCTCCAGGGCCATGGATTGAGAGGAGCCATTGACTTTGAAGTCCAAGGCATCTACTCCCCACCCCGCCCCAACCACCACCACCACCAACTCTCCCAAGGACTGAGCTCAACCCAGGACTGGGCAGCAGTGTCCAACTGCCAGGCCAGCGCTGGGCAGCTGGGCTGGATCTGGCAGGACGCATAGTCCTGGAGTGATTGGAAGTGACAGTGGGGATGGGTGGAGCGCGAGCAGGGTGAGGCGGCCAGCAGGCATCATAGCAGGCTCAAGCTGCACTGTCTGAATCCAGAGAGGAGCCAGGGCAACACCAGGAGGGGAAGGGTGTTTCCAAATGGGAGCCCCAGTGAGGGCTGCCCCTCACCAGCCCCCGGAGGCCAGAGGCAGAAGGCAGCAGAACACCTTGCTATGCAGTTCTGAAAGCCTTCCAACAGCACATTCTCCGGAATTCTCCACTGAGCGGAAGCTGGGGCTGAAGGCCAGCACGCGGTCCTCTCCACCACACACGTCCCTCTCTTCCTTTATCTCCATCATCACATCCTCCTGTGTCTCCCTTTCTCTCCATCCTTCTTCGACTCTGACAGCTGACTATCAGTCTCCCACATATAGGACACCTGTGAGTGCCGCCTGATATGAACAGGACGCCATGTAATTGTAGTGGGTGATGGCAAAGACTTGAGAGGCCTGGAGATGGACTGGTCATCCCAGGTCACCTGGGTGAACTGGTGCTGCCCAGGGAAGGTAAGAGGATCCAGTTAGAGGGGCAGGAGAGGCCAGAGGTCACATAGCCCAAGCTCCAAGAGAAACTGGAATGAGGTCATAGAAACAAATTGTCCCTAGGAGGCTCTGCCCATCCCTTTATTTCAGCCCTGTAAGTTTCCAATACCTGCTGTCACGCCGGCGAGAATGTATTTGTCTTGCCTTAATCGGTGTGTTTATTGTTACAGCAGCAACAGGGAACTAATACAGTGCCTCGCTGCTGTTACTTCACCAGCTCCATGCTTGCTATCTATGGCCACTTGCTAGATGCCACATCACTTCTTCTAATATCTTCTCTTCCTCTTCCTGCTCCTTCTCCATCTCTTCTTCCTCCACCTCTTCCTTTTCCTCCTCCTCTCTTCTCGTCATATCAATTTGTCTAGCCTCTTCCCCCCATTCCTCTCCAGCACCCATCATAAAAAAACACAGTTTTGAGGAGACTAGAGGCTGACTTGAGAGCCCAGCTCGAGCCCCAGTGGACCATGTGACTATACAAGCGACTTTACTTTTGGAAACCTCATTACTCTCCCCTTGTCAAAGCCAGTGTCTTCCGGAATTGGAAGAAATAACACTGGCTGTTGGCTCTGTTTATTAACAATTAAACTTTATTATACAACCCAACTAGCATACACAAGAAGGAAAAAAGGTTAAAGGGACAGAAGAATGAACCTTCCAGTATCTGTTCCACGGGATAGGTCTTTAGGTGTCTCTCTGACCCACAAGCTGGTCTGGTCCGTTCCTCTCTCTCCGTGCTCTCTCTTCCTCTCCCCCAGGTGTTCTGTCTTCTCACCACCTTCCAGTCACATGCAAAGGGCGGTCTCCTTCTCCCTTTGAGGGTCAATTAGGAAAACAATAGCCACGGTGGGGTTCCCAGGTAGGCTTCCTGAATTCCAAGCCCAGGAAGGCTCCAAACAGTCTCTCACAAGGTATTCATGGTGTGCCCCAAGGGTAAAGCCCGCCAAGACTGCTTCCACCTGTGACAAAGCTTAATCGTTCCCACACATTCCCCTTCTCTTTTAAAAAATTAAGAACTATATACACATATATACATATATACATACTTAACAGGACATACAAAAAGACATAACAAAGTCCTTTTATACTTGTTAACCTAAGGGAAAGTATACCACTATCCTACCAAAGAGAGTCCTTTTCTTTCATGAGAAATTGCAATTATTAATCTATAAATGTGTTTTTAATTCTTAGACTAAAGCTTCTAGTAACACTGTGGCTATCTAGTCTTCAATCCCATCAGAGACCCAAGAAGGAAAATCTATCTAATAAAGGAAGTGCTGGCAGGCAACTTCCAAGTTGCGTAGTACAGAGAGAGCAGACTGCCTGGAAAGTCACCGAATTCTCTCCTTCATTGGGGCAATCAGTCTTCAGCCTTATCGGCCCAAAACATCCAACAAACTGCTTTTTGAAGGAGGAAATCCGACGGTCTGGTCCATCTAGTCTCTTCAAAGCTGGACAGTCAACTTTCCAGCATCATTGTTGATCATTGCAGACAGTCAGCCTGTTATCAGCAGTAGAGATAAGAGCAGTAGCAGAACAGTTTTTCCATCTAGTGACCATTCTGTCACCAGCGTCTCTTGAAGCCCCCATCTTCAATGATGTAAATGGAGATGTGGCCAGGAGCGGATGTCTCTCTCTGTCAGGAAAGCCCTCATCATTAAATGCCATATTCTGTGGATCTCTGAAGTTTGAAGAGCAAATCTATCTATTCTTACAGTTATCAATCTATTCCTTTGAAGACATATACGAGCTATTAAACAAACCTCTATAAAAAAGTGAGTATCTAATAGGATTTCTACGTAACTAAATACCAACTTTTATCCCCGATGATTCCAAACAGTTTTTTATAAGACATTAGAGGTACATGAATAATACATCATATAAACATTGAACAAAAAGAACGTAAATTTCTAACATACAATATACAATATTTTGTCAACATATAACATACAATACATAAGGCAAAAATGAATGGAATATACAATTTAAGTTCATATCAATGTGAAGCAAAAGTTGAAGTCTTATATTTCCATCAATCAAAAGTCTTAAATTTCCATCAATCTACAATACCAATGTAGAATTTTTGAAGTTAGTAGATTCAATAATCTACCTTTTATTCTACAACCCTGTATCCTCCCTTACCAATATAGAATTTTTGAAGTTAGTAGATTCAATAATCTACCTTTTATTTTACAACCCTGTATCCTCCCTTCCTTCCCCCCTTTTCCTTAATATTAAAAGGGATAGAAAGTAAGAGAGAAAGAAAGATAGAAGAAAGAAATCCCCAAATGAACTTTTATTAATTGTAAATAACCCCGTTAGGCAAAGATGAGCATTGGTAACCCAACAAAAACACACATCCCACCTACTGGGAATGGGGGCGTCGTGTTCTCAAAATTACTTTATGCTGTTTAGGAGAAAAATATTTTTCGGGTACCGAAGAAAAATAATATATTGGCCAAGCGCTGGAAAAGCTAGCTGTTTTTGTCCAGTCCTTTTGGGATCGATCCTTTCGGCTAGCCGATTTATTGTTAATATGCATGCAATTTCTGGAAGAAGCAGTAGTGCCAGAGGCAGAAGTTCGATCTTCATAATTGTCATGTTTTTGCTCTGAAAGTAAGCAGACTTTAGAAATCATTAGTACAGGTATGTTAGTACATATATAATTTTTCAAGGGAACATCATTTGAGGCATCTTGGTCGAGGTGCCAGAGGCATGCTTTTGGGGTTAAATCACCCATGCTGCCTGGAAACCTCATTACTCTCCCCTTGTCAAAGCCAGTGTCTTCCGGAATTGGAAGAAATAACACTGGCAATGAAAAGTGGCTGAGAGTGGTCATTCGGGAGATGTGGCCTTTGGATGTCCCTCAAGTCCAGAGCTGGGCAGATGATAGCCTGTGGCACACACCTGGTGGGGTAGGACAATCAAGTGCAGGCCTCCCGGTGGCTGCACAGCCTCTCTATGCCCACTGAGTTGGATGACAAGGGGGCAATCGTCAGGGACTCGAGGTTGGCTTGGCTCTGTCAGCCTCTGTCCCATGAACTGCCCCTGGTGTCCTTTGTGGGGCCTGGTAGAAGGTGAGGGATGGTTTCCTAGGAACACTTGCTAAAGATACCACTGCACCTGGGAAAACCACCGTTAGCTCAGAGCTGTGGGGGCTCTTGAGCCGGGTGGGCAGGACTCAGTAACACAAGTATAATTGCCTGGCTGCTCCACAGCCGAGGGAGAGAGCTCCCCCGCCAGTGTGCCCTGGGAAATCAAGCCATGGCTTCCTCAGCTGCTGTCCCCAACAGTGCTCCAATAAATTAGCCAGCAGGTAGTCTCTGGCGGATTTATCAAAAGTTTGCCCATCTCTTAGACAAGCTTCGGGGAAGAGTAAGCCCCCAGTGTTTAACCTTGGCCTTTAGTCTGCATGAGGAAGAAGCCATATGTATCTCGTTCTGGCTTCTCACTATGTATGAGACCATCTAGGAAAACAGCAAAAGCCACCACATTTCAAAGATGAAAGTCACTAGTCAGGTGAGGACAATCGATACGAGCTGGGGTCAGTTCTAGCCACAGAACCAGTGATGCCATCACCAACCCGCCATGTGGCAGGCTTTGTGGAAAACCATCTACGGAACCAGTGGCTGTGTGGTTCATGCTTAAAGAAAGGGCATGTGCTGTCTTTGCACACACTGAGGAACTGTGTAAATGTGTGTGATACTAAGTGGCAAGAGGATGCGAAGCCAGGGGCTTGGTGACACAAAGGTTTCCAGACTCCCCTTACCCCTGCCTTGGCCCCCTGCTTGTTTTTCCCCTTCCTCTAGGCTAAATGGCTATGCCTGGTAGTCTCATTTACTCTTGTCTGTATTCTGCTATAACCTCTCCCCAGGATAGCAGAAAATCAAAAGTGAGCACACCCAAGTTCATTGGCCACCTTTCCACTGCTTGTTGGAATTTCAAAGCCTCAATGTGTTGGGTGTGACATCATACCGCGACATCATACTGTGGGACCAATGGCCAAGGCCCCAGGTGGGAATCCACCTGCAACTGCCAGAGCATCCAGAAGCAAACAAAGCCTGCTCCCGAATGTTTGCTGAGCACAGCTGCATGGTATCCAGGTCTTAGGGAAAGCTCCATTTACAGTGTTTGTACTTTATGGTGGTGCGACAGCTCAGGCCCTCGGAAGGAAGGATACTTTGTACATATGTATGTATGCATGTGTGCATGTATGTTTTTATGATGGGTGTGTGTATGTATGCATACATGTATGATGCATTGTGTATGATTGCTTGTATGATGTATGTATGTACGATGGATAGATGTGTTGTGTATGTATTACATTTGATTTAGGAGCTGGAGAAATGGTTCAGTGGCTAAGAGCACGGACTGCTCTTCCAGAGAACCTGGGTTTATTTCCCAGATCTTCTTTGGGCCTCTACAGGTACCGTACAAATACATGGAGAACATAAGCAGGCAAAATACTCATACACACAAATATAATGATGATTTAAAGTGTGTGTGTCTGTGTGTGTGTGTGTAGCAAGTAGACAGATACCTGTAGAGACCAGAAGAGGGCTCTGATCTCTTGGAGGTGTAGTTACAGGCATTTGTGAGCACCGGTATGGGTGCTGGGAAGGGATTTTGGGTCCTCTGGAACAGAAAGTGCATTACTCACCCAGCCATCTCTCCAGCCGCTACTTTCAACGTGGATCTTTTCCCTACTCCAGCAACATAGGACGTGAGCCTCTCCTGTGCGCTGAGATGCCGGCAGCCCACCATTCACTGCACGCCAGACGATGATCTCAGCAGGGAGCCTAAGTTCGGAAGGTACTCCAGCGGCCAGTGTGTTCAGATACAGGGATTCAATAAATCACACGAGCTTTCTCCCACATGCTATTAGAAACTCGCCTTTGTGTCTGGCAATTCTGGCCAACTGTGGGCTGGTGTATGCATCCAGAGTATGTTTAGGTATGTTGGCTAAGCTTCAGTGTTCCACATTTTGGGGGAGTTTCAATGTGACAAAACTTTCATTCTGTGGATAAGATGATCAAGGTGTGATGGAAGCACAGGTCTTAGGGTGTCTGCAAATCCCAGGCCTAGTTCTCTGTGCTGGAGAAGTCGGCCTGCCCCACACAGGTGATCCACCTGAAGTCAAGAGAGACAGCAAAGAGAACTGTAAGGCAGCCTCATTTTATGACAAACACCAGAGGGGATGGGACAAGAGTGCATGTGAAATTGCTCACACCCAGAGCACTTGGGGCCGCCCGGCTGCTGGACGTCGCCTAAGAAACTGACGCTAGAGACGAGAGTAGAAAGACAAGAAGCGGCTGTGCAAAGACTCCCGGCAGCAAGTGATAAAGGCAGGATGAGCCCAGAGAAGGGAGGAACTTCAGTTCACTCGGATCTGAGGGGCATTGTGGTGAAGAGCTTCCCATGATGCAACACGAGGCCATCGGGAGATGTCAGGCATGGGGCATGAGAGGTACTTTCCACATACCACTCACACCTGTGAGCTTTCACTGCCTAAGTGTATGACCCAATCAGAGAGGTTAGCTGCCTGTACAGTGTAAGGGTCCTGTGAGTCCTTTCAGCTTCCTCGTTTGCTTTGTGCCTTTTCTGGGACCACTGGCGGCCATCTTTTTCTTGGTAGTCCTTTCTGTTTTTCTTCAGCCATCCCAGAACTATGACTGGACTATCAAGTCTGCTGGCCAGAGCTTTGTGGCCTGGTGACACGGCCAAAGTCTCGGGCCAGCTGCAATTTGCTCTAAGCACTCTCAATCTCATGCCTGTTGTCTTTTATTGCTGACTTTCTGAAGCTAGGTTTTAGAGAGGACTACACAACACAGTGAAGCAAACCCATTGCCAACTTCAGAGCTGTGACACTTGGTGACAGCACTTACAGAGCACTTCCTGAGGGCCAGCCACGTTGGTAAACATTTTGAAAATGTGATTTTATGTGATTCTAACTTTTATGTTTAATAAGAAGAAAATGATAAGAAGATACCGAGTGCCAGATATTAGATTATATGAGGTTTATTAAATGAACATGGGGGGGAGAAGGAAAGGGGAGAGGGCGTACCCGAGAGAGAGAGACAGAGACAGAAAAGGGGTAAAGAGTAAGAAGATAGAGGGTCATGAGGAGGGTCTGTCCTTTTACATACTGGGCAGGGTCACGTCCCCATAGACAGCGACATCACAGGTTGGCAAACTGAAGCAGAGACCCAATACTAACCATTACCCTTGCCCCATCTTATAGAAGTAAGAATTCTCATAAATATACCGATCAGAGCCAGCCCTCTCCTGCATCAGGCACTAACTAAAAGATCTAACGACCCAGAAGTAAGAAAGGAATTTGCCAGTTAGGGGTGGGATTGTGTTCAAAGATGAGACCCAGAGGTTCATGTGTTTCCGGCACTTGAGTTGGTGTGGGGCAATGACAAGGACACCGTGTCACCGTGCCCACTCCCTAAACTGCCCCCAGGAAATGTGTGGGTTTGTCTACACAAAATCATTTGTGTCATAAAATGAGCATCGCTCATGTGGCACAGTGTCATGGACCAAGTTCTACTGACTTAAGACTGTGAACATGCTGACATTCGCTGATTGGAGCTGTGCACCAGTCATGTGATGCTATCTGGGAAACTGGGTGTCTATTTCCACTCTATTCAAACCAGGGAACTTACAGATAAATCCCAAACCCAACAATTTTAAGGGAAGATGATTACTTCTCCGCGGTGTGTGTTCTACGACAAGAACTACTAAGGCTAAGTACCTAACTGGGTTGCATAGCAACCAGGAAGGACACATGGGGTTCTAGATGAAGGCAGTTGCAGAGAGAGAAAATAGATTCAGTTGGCTTATTTGACTGACAGGGAAGTGGTCCCTTTCTGATGCATACTCCTCATTCCATTTGCTATTCTCCTCAGCCATCTCTTACACCATCAGCTCAACTCAGGCTGGACTTAAATAGGCTTAACAGAGATTCACACCTTAACATATAAAGAGCCTCCTTTAAAGGTATTTTGTTTCCTTGAGATTATAATTGTATCACTCTACTTCCCTTTCCTCCCTCCACACCCTTTCTTTTATCCTTCCTTGTTCTCTTTCAAATTTAGGGCTTCCCTTTTCATTCACTGTTGTGGTATTGGGGTCGGGGCGGGGTGTCTGCGTGCCTGCGTACAGGCAAATACAACCTGCTGTAGCGTTCTGTTGAGTCCCATCCTCAAGCGCTCTGTCCACGTTAGTGTGTCTATTGATGTCTTCCTTTTGCAGCTCAGGTTTAGGTAGGTAAGCTGGGGAGAGCTTATGGGCGTAGTTTCTGACGTGCTTGAGAGACATCTTTCTTCACTTCTTTGACCTGTGGCTGTGGTAGTGGGTAGCTGACCTCCTGCAGGTCGGCTTTCTTCTTGACTGCTTTTGTGTAGCATAATCAATCACACGGACACCTGTCCATATTGATCTTTAGACCACCTGGCCAGCTGTCTTCTCTTGCTTCAAGGTGCCTGACGATACCTCTGATTTTCCCTTGGAACTCTATGGACGTTTCCTCCAACAGCAGGCTGATGAGTGATTGATCGCGGAGTAATTGACGTTGTGTTCTCTACTAAGCCAATTTGTAAAACTACTGAAGAGGATTAAGAGCTTCTATCAAAAAGATCTTTGAAAAGCTAACAGACTACAGACAAGAAATATTTAGAACATATACAGGAAGGATCGAGGTGGGGTGGGGGGTTTTGAAAATCAAAAAGGAAGGGGGCTAGAGAGATGGCTCAGTGGTTAAGAGAACGGATTGCTCTTCTAGAGGACCTGGGTTCAGCCCCGCGTGGCAGCTCACAACTGTCTAAAACTCCAGATCTGACACATTCACGCAGACACACATCCAGACAGAACATTAATGCAGAAAATAAATTCTTTAAGGAACCAAAAAGGGAAAGAGAACAAATCATTAGAAACACGGGCAAGAGATAAGTGAACAGCTGTAAAGAGGGGTCTTGCATATGGCTGACCAGATATGCAAAGAGTTCAGTCTTGTTAGCAACAGGAAAGTGCAACTCAGTGTTAACTGGAAATCTGACAGCCTGGATTTCATGGATCATTGGTTGAACATGATCTCTAATCAATTCGGCTCTATGCTATAAATTGAACTCCGAATAAGCTAAGACCAAACCGTTTCCGTCATGAGCACAGACCCAACGGAAATGTGTTAGAACTTAACACTCCTACCCACAGGAGAACCATTAAGTAAATTGTGGAATATACACAGATGGTTATTTTACATGAGTTAAAATCAATATACTTCAACTCCATGGATGAATTTTAGCAACATACGTTGAAAGGGAAAAAGCAAGTCTGGGATTTCTGGAATGTACTTTTTATAACAAGAAATTTTTAAACAACATATTGTTAAGCTGTGTGTGTATATCTGGAAAACTATAAATATGTATGTTCCCAAAGCAAGAAAATCACCACACACACTTCAGCAGAAGTTGTCTCTGATAAGAGGAGCACACTGAGGATGGAACTTCGTAAAGATGTTTAATACGCTTCGGGGCTAGGTCACAAAGTTCCCTGTAAAATTAAAAATCAAGTAGGGTGGTGGTGGCGGCTGCAAAGCCTTTAATTCCAGCACTTGGTGTTGGGGTTCTGCTTCAGCCAGCCTACCTGTGATGTCACTGCCTACCTGGCATGGGGGTGTGGCCCTACCTAGTATATAAAAGGACAGCAGACCCCCCTTGTGGCCCTCTCTCCCTACCTTTTCTCTTGCTTTTGTGTTATCTATTCCTCTGTCTCTGCCCCTCTCTACTCTCTCTCCTACTCTTTATTCTCTTACTTCTTCTCTCTCTCCCCTCTCTTCCTCTGTCCTTGTCTCTGTCTCTCTCTCTGTCTCTCTGTCTCTGTCTCTCTGTCTCTCTCTCTCTGTCTCTCTCTCTCTTTGGGGCACCCCTCCCCCCTTTCCTTCTCCCCATTCTCATTTAATAAACCTCATATAATCTAATATCTGCTGTCTGGCACCTTATTATCTTATTGCCTTATATTAAACATAAAACCTGGGAGGCAGGCAAATCTCTGAGTTCAAGGCCAGTCTGATCTACAGAGTGAGTTCCAGGACAGCCAGGGCTACACAGAGAAACCTTGTCTCAAACAAACAAAAACAAAGGATTAAAAAAATCAATAATTAAAATGAAAGAAGACCCATCACATGTGAACCAGCAATCGTCGATTGTGTCAATCAACTTTATGTCACTGTAGCAATAGCATAGTAACGCGATGAATAACATAAAACACTGGGAAGGTTTCTGTGGCTCACGGTTTGGGAAAACTCAGTCTGATCAGCTGGAGAGCCAATGTGTCTTGTATAAGTGGGCATTCATGACATGAGCACCTCCATGCCAATCAAGGACCCCGATGTCGCAGAACTGGTTCTGTGTGTGTGTGTGTGTGTGTGTGTGTGTGTGTGTGTGTGTGTGTGTGTGTATGTGCATGTACAAAGTAATAGTCATGGACAGCTTCTCCTCCCACATGATTTTAGACTGAGCCTGCTCCCCTACAAAGGGCTCCTACCACAACTAGCTCACCTGCTCCTCACTCAGCTGAAGAAACTCACTGAGTTTCCCAGCGGTTGGTTCCTCTCCGTCAGAGTGCACAACTCACCCAACCCCAGCATTTTTGTATTTATGACTTCTATTTTCTCATTCCCTGTTGTTTCGGTAAGGTCAATGCCTAAGCCATGTAGACCCTGAGTGAGCAGCAGTGGCCTCTGGATTTCTAGTCCTTGATTCTTGCACAGCCCTGGGATGTTTATGCTGAGCCCAGGAGTAGGAAGTGTGGCAAGACCTTAGAGCCCAGCTGGAGGCAGGGTGTCTTTGTCTGTTTGTTGCTAAGAGCAACAGCATGGTGCCACATCGTGGGTTATACTAAGAGCACAGGGCCATGGAGTGGATACATTATTAAAAAAAAGAAGAAGAAGAAGAAGTAAAATTTGACTCATGGTTCTGATCCAAGATCAAAGGCTGGCATCTTGTGGTGGCCTTCTAGTTGAGGTGGCACAGGGAATCATGTGGCTATGACAGGGAGGGTGCACTTGCATGTGTGCTTCTCTTCCTCCACCTCTTCCTCCTCTTCCTTCTCCTCCTCTTCCTCCTCCTTCTCCCTCCTCCTCCTCTTCCTCCTCCTCATGGTTTTTCAAGACATGGTTTGTCTGTGTAGCCCTGGCTGTCCTGGAATTAATTCTGTAGAACAGACTAGCCTAACTCACCGAGATCCATCCCCAGGGTTGGGATTAAAGGCATGTACCATCACTGCCTGGCTATACATCCCTTTCTTATAAGCCACCAAGGTGACTGTATTAAATTAAATCTTTTTTTAAGATTTATTTTTTTTTCCAAGACAGGGTTTCACTATGTAACCCTGGCTGTCCTGGACTCACTTTGTAGACCAGGACAGCCTCAAACTCAGAGATTGGCCTGCCTCTGCCTCCTGAGTACTGGGATTACAGGCGTGCACCACTGCACTAAGATTTAATTTATTTTTAAACAGTGTGTATATGTGTTTGTGTGTGTGTGTGAGTGCTCTTGAAGGCCAGAGGTAGGTCTTGGATCCCTTAGAGCTGGAGTTACAGGCTGTAATGAGCCAACCAAGAAGGATGTTGTGATCCAAACTTGAATCTTCTAGAAGAGCAGCAAGCACTCTTAATTTATAAACCATCTCTCCAGCTAATCACTTCCCCCAAGATCCTCTGTAAAAAGTGTAGTGAGAGTAATACACACACACACACACACACACACACACACACACACACACACACGGGTAGGGTGGGGGGGTTACCTAGCCAAGAGCAGCCTGAAGAGGGCAGGGCAGCTCTGATGGCAGGTCTGATAACAATTGGATCTGTGCCGATAACAGAACACCACTCACCCCCAAATGCTTCTTTTTTTGGTCTTAATTCTGAAGAACTTAGCGCTGTAGTTGCCCTTGTGTTGATGATAAATCCCCGAGCTCCTAGTTTGCACAGCCTCTGAACTCTTTTCTATCTGTATTCAATGTTGGGCCTGGTCAGGACCACTCCCAGCCCACCACCACATGTACTCACAAGGAGAGTTGGCAGCCCATCAATTCAACCAAAGTTTCTGCTGGAACCTGGAACAGCAGCTGGAACCCGGAGGCCCGAAGCATTTTCTGGAGTGGTTCTCTCTAAGAGCCTCTTGAAGTGGAGCGATGAACCACCAAACAATACCAAGACCCAAAAAAAATCCCTTCTCCTGTTTTGGGCTCATATATATATATAAGAAAGTCTGTACTAAGATGTGTTTCAGCTGGCAAAAACCAAGCCCCCGCACAAGGTAGTTCATCTTCTAGTGGATAAACATCACCTGTTCTCTCACAAGTCCGTTCTCCTGCCCCACACTTGGGATGAAAACAAAATCATGTCTACATCCACTCCAGGTATGTTTTTGTTTGGGCACAAACTTTAGTTTATACATGATACAGCTTAACAAGTCCAAATGCTATCTTTAAAAGGATTTTTAAACTTTCTTTAGTTTGTTTGCTTGTTTTAAATAAGGCTTCATTTTACCCAGGCTGGCCTCAAATGTGCCACGGAGCTAAAGATAACTCTGAACACCTGATCCTCGTGCCTCAACCTCCCAATGCTACAATTACAGGCCTGTCACCTGTCCAGCTCAAAATATATTATTTTGATTGCCAACCAATGTTGAAGGATTATTAGCAGTTATCACTTAATTACTACTAATACTAATTTCAAAAACATAGATGACTGGTCTAGTAAAAGCTGATTACGAAACTATAGTTTCGGCTCAGGACTTGTCTATAGTGAGTCCCAGAGCTCTGCCCCCAGCTCTGCAGAAAAGAAAAAACTCCTCACTGGGTGCTGCTGGCTGTAGGCCTATGAGCCAGAAACCAGGACACCAGGCACGCCTCCACCCTCCTTAAAAGCCGTGACCCCCAACATGATAGGCACATGCTCGCAGTCAACCCTGGGTTGGTCCCACAGAAAGACACGGGAGCAGGTAACAGCAGCCATGGTGGGGGCATCACAGCTGCATAAGCTTCAAGGGAAAAGAGACCCCTTGAGATGAGACTGGATCCCAAGACACAGCGCTATGGAGGGGACTAAACGTACTCAGCCAGCTGTGCAGGTTCTGTGAGTTAGGAAGGTTGGTGTGGGGCTAGGCAGCTGGAGGCACAGGAAGGAGCCCAGGAAAGGTCCACAGTGCTAGCTGAGAGCCCAGGACTTGCAGTCACCCCAGAAACCTTGCCACCCACAAGTGTCTCTCTCACCATGGTCCCTGTTCCCAGAGCATGGGAGGTCCAGGCTGACCTCTGTCCTGCCCCTCACACCCCTCCTGTCACCAGCTCCAGACCTCCCCTTGCAGCACCAGCATTTTCCTTTCAGGTTGGATGGAAATTTCCCGGTGTGGGTCAAGTTAGATTTCTCCAGTTTTGTTGGTTCCTCATCCAAAGCAGTGGAGCTGTGTGATTCATAGAGAGAACTGCCTGTGAGGGAGAGGCTTTACAGGCCATGGTTCTCCAGAGATGGTTCACGGAGGAGGAGGAGGAAGAGGAGGAGGGAGGGAGGAGGAGGGGGAAGACTGGGAGAGAGGGGAGGTAGTAAAAGAGGAAGAAGAGAACAGAGGAGAGGGAAGGGACAAGAAGAGGGAGGAAGGGAGAGAGGAAGAAGAAGAGGAAGAGGAAGGGTCTTTAGCTATAATGAGTGGTTCTGTGGCTTTGCGCACGCCAAGCCCCTCCAGAGGTTGAGTTCGCCGAACTCTGTAAAGGTCGCTGCTCTCCTGGGTCCGGAGTCACCTAGTACCATCAGACCTGGTAACCAGGAGACTCAGATCCCAACATCTTTCCCTGTTTTCCCACACCCTTCATCCTGGTCACCCACACACATAGCATGGAAATGAACTTTCCTAGCTCTTCTGGTTTGGAGAGGCCAGGGGAATGGGGCAAGGGGCCAGCTCACCCTGCCTGACACAGTCATATAGCACAAAAGTCCCACAAATGTGGTCAGTGGCCACCTGGGTTCCCGGCTTAGCAGCCCTCTGTGGGGAACGCCAGGGAAAGGATGGACTCCATGATCCCCACAGAATCTGAGGGAGGGAGGCAGGCCTGCTTTACTACAGCACTGCATGCGTAGACTCTCATTTATGACCGAGTCCACAGAGAGGGAAACTGAGGCAGGCAGTTGGGGACCTCCAAGGCTGTGGGTTTCACCAAAACATGACCAGAAAGTGGCAGCAAGCACAGCCCGGGTTCCTGACCCCAGGGAAGTGAGGCATGGCAAAGACAGGAACGTGGAGAACGCTGGGAGAATCTGAGTTTGTGAGGTATCCACGGGACCACGGGAAAGGCAGGCTGAACTGAGCACACACATATCCCGGCCTCAGTACGAATAAAGGAATCAAGGGAAATTTCCAACTGTCTCCACCCACCCCAGCTTCATCTCTCCCCTCCAGTTCTACCTCAGGAACCTGGACCCAAATGTCACACCGGCACCACCTAGCCTGGCAAACACTCCTTCCTTCAGTCAACTGCCTATGAGTCCAAGAGTGGCCCACCCGGCCGTGCTCACTCCTTCAGTCTGCTTGCTGTCTGCCAATCTGCAGCCTCGCATCCCAGCCTTGCTCTCCTAATGTGCTCAACTGTCACATGCTGCCTGCCCTTGCTTGGCTGGGAGAACTTAGGCGCCTGTCCCTTGCTCCTAGGACCATGCTAGGAGCTCTCATCTATAGAGAGACACGGCAGGAGGTTTGTCCCATGTCTAATAAGGGAGGGCCTGGATGAGTTCCATGGAGAAAGGACCAGCTCTGCCTAGAGCTTTAGGGGAACGGAGAGTTAAATAGGGCTTTGAAGAGTAGACAGGAGTTTGCAGGGCTGACAAGTAGGAGAAAGGGTGCTCCATGCAGCATGCGGGCAAAGCATAGACGAGAGCTGCAACCCCACTTCCAGATGTGCCCCTACTCTCACCCCATGGCTCTGACTCAACTCCCCACCTCTCCCTGCCGCCCCTTGTGCCTGCTGGTTCTGAAGTCCTCTCCAGGGATGCGACCTGGACCACAGACCCTTCCAGCCTTCCATCCTGTGTTCCCCGGGGGGAGACCCAGGGATAAGCCGCAAATGGGGGCTGGGGGAGGGGAGACACATGGATGAGCCGCAAATGGGGCCCTCTGGGGCTGGACCCTGCTGAATCAAAAGCACATTCAGTAGCGAGTGTGTTTGTTTTTGTTTTCCCTCTCGAGTCGATGGAAACACGCACTGACCTCACTTTCCCACAAGTACAGTAGCTTTCCTGAGCGGCAGAGCCGACTGCCAGGAAAAAGCGGCGGAGCCCTCGGCATCAGGAACCCGACTTCAGTGGCAGCTGTGGCCGCCAGTGGAATACAGCTGTCAGGCCACTGCCATGAGTTTCCGGGGGTGGGGAGGATCCGGCCTGGGCCTCCCAGGGGGACCCTGTGGATGGAGGGTCCAGGTGGCAGGCTGGGAGGAAGGCCCTAGATGGACCTCGTTCAGCCAGACTTGGGTTTCTACATTAGCACACAAGGCTGTCACCCCGGCTGGCCACCACATCTTTCTTCATCTTTGTTTCAGATCTTTGTACAGGCCGCAGATTCTGACTTTCATCCTCATAGCCGGTGTTTTTAGAGGCAGGATTGCCTGGGCACATAGTCTTCTGTGCCTGGTTGCCTTCACTCAACATTACGTGTATGTGACTTCTTTGTGGCTGTGTGTGAAACAATAATGATTTATCCTTTTTCATTATTGTGTTGTATTCCACTTCCTCTCTCCCAGTGGGAGGCGGTAAGCTGATCTCCACTGGGCTCACGCTCAGCTCTCTTCTCAGCCAACACTATCTATGTCATAAAGCAAAGCACACTCCATTTGGGGAATTAGGTTTAAAATTCACGCAGGACAGGACAGAAATCTGCGGTAGAAACTTCTTTAAAAAAAAAAAGCCTTTTCCTGCAGCCCCTGACTTCTCCTGGCTCCCAGCTGCTACCTCGCCCAACTCCCTAACAACAGAGCTCAGGTGCTCGAACTTGGCCAGGCAGAGGTCCCAGTGACCAGAGCAAGGGACAGCACAGGAAACCAGAAGAGCTTGCTGCCAGGCCGTGACTCCATGGCCAAAAAATGTGCTCTTGGCCCAAGCCTCCTCCCTCCCTCCTCTCAGCCCTTCCAGGCAGCGAGGAAGAGTTGGCAGGCTTGGTGCAGATAACGCAGAGAGCCCCCAAGCCGTCTTCTGTCATCACCTCCCCAATGTGAAACCCAAGATCTTGTTTATTTATGAGGAAATTCTGCTCGACAAATGGTATACGTTGGCCAGGGCACATGGAGCATGGAGCTGGCCTGGCCAGCATGCTGTGCCTCTCTCTGCTGATGCTCACTCACAAGGGGAGCTGGCAGCAATCAGAACTGGCTCCTCTCCTTGCATGGGAGCTGGGCTAGAAAGGATCCTTCTTCTCCCCACCCCACCCCCACCCTGTCCCCCCATAGCCAGAAGCTCCTTCGCCCCATAGACTATAAGTGATGATGGTTGAGGCAGCCCGTCTGATGACCCCGCTACAGGGCAAACACTATCTCCTTCCCATTCTGAGAGGGTGCGATGAAATGGAGTGTGTCTGTATCCTGGGATGGGAGAAGAAAACAAAACAGGCCTGGGGCCCATGCAGGTCAGAGTACACCATGGTGGTCATTCGATTCACCAGCTGAGTAAGTCTGGGGTCTTGATCGGGCCTGAAATCAAGAGTGATGAAATCGCTTACAAGGCACAGTGCTCCCAAGTATGTGGACTAGGGCCTCAAACCTGGGCTTTCCCTCTTCCTCCGACAGAAGAGGTGGGGCCGAACATTCAGCTAGCCAGTTTTCAGCAACAGCCAACTGCATGTGAAATTGGTGTCTGATTCTAGATCTCTGCTGCTCCCGTCAAGGAGCATGTCTTGTGACAGCACGGTCCTTTGGATGAAGAGTCCTCCCTTTACTCTACTTCTATCCCCAGTTGATCTGAAAGACCCAGGACAAACTGAGCCCTTATTGTCCAAGCAGGGGTCAATTGCTGACCCCAGATCCGGTCATGTTTCCCATGCATGCATTAGGTATGTCATGGTTCCCTTTCCTCCATCCCACTGTAATTGTGGACCCAATTAGAGAGATGCTTCAAGGAACAGAAGAAGTTGCCACCACCTGTGATATAAATATAAGTGAGCTAAATACCTCTATCAAAAGACAAAGACTCCAGCTTCAGAGCAGAGGATGAGGTCATTCAAAACATACTCCAACCCTGAATCTTCACCGACTCATCTCTGTCTCTACACGAGCATTTATTTCTATAATACTGGCCTGATTTAAATATATCATAAAATATCTCAAACAAGCTTAAAAGTATAAAAAGTAATGCAACACCCCTTGGTCTACCACTAAAATTTAATCTATGCCATCTATTCTGGATCTTTTTTTTTTTTTAGGGCTCATCCCTTCCATCCCAGAGGTAGTTGCTAATTGGAACATGATGTGTACTATTTCCACAAGTGTTTGGTACTTTTCCTACAGATGGGTGTAATTAAAAACTGTACAAGGGATCCTGTGCTCTTAGAGTTTATCTACACCATATCGTGTATTCGACATCTTTTGTAATTTCCTTTTGAGGGGATGATATATATTGGAGCACAGAAATGTCTTGCTGAGTTGCTAGACTGGTGCTCACTGTGTCTCTGAACAGAAGGCAAACTGCCTGTTTACTCAGTAATAACAGTCTGTGCTTGAATGCACACCTTGTATACCCAGGCTGGTGGCCCGTGAGGGCTCAGTTGAGTCCCAAACACTTATCTGACATCCGTCAATGCTCTGGCATTCCTCTCTGATGGTGTAATTGATGAAAGCTTGGATCCCAGGGTTTGACTGAAGTTTGAAGAAAGAGATGATACTTAGTGAGGTTAAAAAAAAAAAAAAAGAAAGAAAGAAACGTGGGCAGCATTCTAGAAAAAGGGAGCCACCGAGACGAAGAACAGGCCCCACTCTTTCCTGTTAATTAGTCCTGGGGGCTGACGTGACTGTGGCTGTCATTATAGCCAAAGGCTCTGGGGACTACTTCTGTTTTTTGAAAAGGCATCACTCTCCAGTTTGTTCTGGTAACATCAGAGTATTGCTAGTACAAACCAACATTTCAAAATTGAGAACCTGTGATTGCCAAGCTTGGCTGGGAATCGTGCTTGCTTGGGGCAGGAGGATGGGCTTTTAAATGCACAGATCTCTGAGTCCCCACCCAGAGGTCAGGCTCACGGACCTGGGATGAGGCCTGGAATCTGACTTTTCACAACCGGTCCCAGGTGGTTCTAACACCAGCAATTTGCAGCCAGGGCGCAGGGGCGGCATTTACCTAAGTCACTAATGAAACCCTTGGGCAAGCAAGCTCTTTCAGCTGCTTCATAGCCTCTGTATTTGAAGCTGCCTCTGCCCGGCTTCCCATCACTCAATCCTGCATGTCCTTGAGGAAGAGGCTATGGGCATCACCCGCTCTTAAATGGTCCACCAGCCTTCCCATGCTCTTTCCAGGGGTCTCACCATGTGGAGAGAAGTCCTACCAGAACCAGGAGGAGACTCCACCGTAGCCTCCTCCTAACCTACCATCTCTTTGTATGTGTCTCTTCTGGAGCGCAGGGCCTGGCAGGGCCACATGGGAACCAAAGACTGCTGCTAACACAGTTCTGGAGATGGCGCCAACGCAAACAGCACTTTCGGTGAGGCGGAAAGTGTTACAATTCCCACTTTGCAGACACAGAGGACACTGCGGGCACCGAGGCACAGCTAGGAAGTAGAGGAGCCAGGAATTAACCAGACACCCTGGCTTCGGCATGCTTAACGAGAGCTGCTCTGCAGGGTGCTGGCCTCTCCTTGCTCTAGGGTCCCAACCTTCCTAATGCTGCCACCCTTTACTACAGTTCCTCATGTTGTGAGCTGTTATGAATCATAAAGTAAATATTTGATACAAAAGGTATCTGCTATGTGACCCCCCCCCCCCCGCCAAGAGGGATGCGACCCATATGTTGAGAACCATTGCTTTAGAGGGAGCAGCCTCTACTGGGTTGTACTTCAGAGATTCCCCCTGGCATATCCCACCTACTCCAGGGTGATGTGCAGGGTTTCTTGTCTGCACTGCTCTCTTTCTACCTCATTCTTGCCTTTAAAATAAACTGTAGGTGCGCACATAAGTGACTGTGCTAATATGTTTGTTTGGTTGGTTGGTTGGTTTTTGTTTTTTGAGACAGGGTTTCTCTGTGTAGCCTTGGCTGTCCTGGACTAACTTTGTAGGCCAGGCTGGCCTCGAACTCATAGCGATCTGCCTGCCTCTGCCTCCCGAGTGCTGGGATTAAAGACGTGCGCCACCACCACCTGGCTGACCATGCTAATGTCAATGACTGCCTGGATCCTTACTGTGGGACAACATTCAGGCGCATTGAGAAAGGGTCACATGGGTTATCTCATGCAGTCAGCACAGGACTAGACACATAAGCGTACACACACACACACACACACACACACACACAGAGTCCCCTAGCCCTCCTCCCACAAGAAGCTTATCTGTGAGAGGCAAGGCCACATGGCCCAGGTTGCTTGGCTGTTGCATTTAGAGACTTTCTCACCCCAGGGTCCTGTTCTTTCCAACACTCCTCAGGCCTTCTAGCTCCTTCTTCAGAATGAGGTCATGAACCACAGTAGCAAAAACAACATAGCAACAACACAGCCCATGTAGTTCTCCAGACTCCCCTCCCAGGAGTGCTCAGAGCTGGACAGAGCGTCTTGCTGGGCTCTGGCCACCCCACCCTAGTCTAGCTCAGCCTCTGGCTACCGGCTGCTTCTCTGTCCCAGTCAGGCTCTGGTCTCCTCTTGAATTAACCCGAGAGCCATGTGGCTTGCTGCTCATCTGATGCTCCCTTTCCTCTTAGAAAATACCAAGGGGTCCTGTCACCATGTCCCTGTGCCTGTGAGAAGCTGAACAAACCAGCTCTCAACACTTCTCACCTTTGTGAGATCACCCATGCAGCCACCTGCACAAGTTGAGTGAGTCCCGTCAGGAGAAAGAAGAGCGTGGTGTTGGAAGCAGCAAGTGCCAGGCCTGGGTCTCTGTTCCTGGGTCTCTACTCTGTAGGCCCTGCTGCCCTGACTCAGCATTACAAAAGAGAGGCCCTCTTCATCAGGCTCTGCTACTGCAGTGCAGCCATGGGGGGGGGGGCTTGGGAGCCCTCCCTGCGCCCCCCCCCCAGCAATGGAGCTAATGCTGTGAAGACACTAGCTTTGAAAGTTCTTACATTCAGGTAAACTAAACAACTGACCATTGGTTGCTGGAGCTGGCATGTGTATGTTTTAAACAACTTAGCGATGTGATTATGGTTCATACCACACATATTATAAGAGGCAAATAAACACCGCACGTTTCCAGTGAGAACAGAGCACCTGAACTGAGGTGGGCCTATACACCGAATGGTCAAGGCTCTGCATATGGAAAAAAACAAAACAAAACAAAAAAAAAACAATGGCAAGGATCTCATTGAGAAGGTTTTTATTGCTTGTTTGTTGGAATGATGATATTTGGGGATTCACTAAATGATAGGTCTCTGTCCACAGAAGTTCGGGTTGTACCTGCTATAGGCGGAGTGCTGCAACGGTGGCCTCCCATGAACCAGCACTGGCAACAAATAGCTTGTTCACCATCCACGGGCAGAGTTAGTGCCCTCACCTCCTAAGAGAGTGTGGAGCTAGCTCTGATGGCAGAAGAGCTGCAGCCATCAGCAGCAGGGTTCCCTGGAGGCAGAACAGGCATCTGTAGTTGTTCCCAGAAGGAAATTCAGAAAAGGTTCTCAGGAGATGGCTTTGGAATAAATGCCAGAGAAGGAAGTGTCCCGACCCAAGGGAACGGCGTAGACACTCGTAGGCATGCGCGAGCAGAGCAAGCAGAGCTACCGTGCTAACCGCCAAGCCTTTAAGAAGGCCGGAGAGACTACAGTATGGACAGCAAATGGGACCTCTCAGAAAGGCAAAGAGCTCCACAGACAGGCAGCCCTGAGCAGATGGGGAGCTCTTTTCTGAGAGCCAAAGCCAGGCTCCCTTCGTGGTCCACACTTTAGCTCTGTGGGTGGCTCATTTCTTTTTATTCATTGATCTAGGAATCTATTCACTGTATTAAGCACTTTCTAGGGGCAATGAGTTATGGATGTCCAAAGGCTAAGTCTTAAGTCACAACAGCTTATGAAGGTGAAAAAGCCAAGACCTGTGCTCACTAAAGCCTTATCTACTGTCACAAAGGCACTTGGGACAATGCGGATAGAAGTGGGTGCTTAATAAACGCTTCCCAGGAAGTGTAACAGTAAGTCTATAAACAACACAAATTTCTACCAGGAGGGCAATGTTGAAAACCTGTGATGTATTACCGTGAAATACTTTTCTTGGGCAGATAAAGATGAGTAGAGGGATGGATGGATGGGAATGCTAACCAGAGAACAAGAACACAGTGAGCCTGAGTTCAGAAAGCATCATCAAGAAGATTCTACGGCACACCAAATGCTTGGCACAGTGTAGGTAGTCAAGTAGGTTGTCTGGTAAGACAACCCAAAGGTCTCCGAGAATATCTATGTGTGTCCCAGGCTGTTACTGGGTCTTCCTTCAATAGCAACTCTTAATGCTTACTGGAGCCACACTGACCTCAACACGTATCACAAAGCTATAGTTGGCAAACACTCTGGTACCAGCATTAATGGGACACAAAGACTGATGGCACAGAGTAGAAAACAGGAAAATACCTCCATGCACTCAAAGCTTTTTCATTTCTGAGAAAGGCCCCATCCTTGGAAAAGGAGAATCTTTTAAATAAATAGGGCTGGGGAAATTGAACGCGTGCAGAAGAATCAAACTAGATGTCTTGCCGCAGCATACAGAGGTCAGCTCAAAGTTGATTACAGAAATAAGTGTAAGCTTCAAACCATGAAGCTGTTTGGGGACACAGAGGAAAAATTCTTCATCACAGGGGCATGGGTGAGGATTCTTATGGGTAAATGCGTTTTTATAAACATAAAAGAAACACAATCAGTTTGAAATCATTGAGTATAGGTAGAAAATATATGAGGAGCCCATTGTAGCATTCTTCTATGCTTGACATTTTTCTTTTTTTAAAACACATTTTTATTGAAAAATAAAATAATTCATATTACATCTCATTTGCTATCCCATCCAATGCATCCTCCCTCCCTCCCGCTTTCACCCCATCCCCCTTCTCTACGACTGTGACTGAGGAGGACCCCCCCCTTGAATATGATGCTAGGGTATCAAGTCTCTTCTTGGTAGTCTGCTATCCTTCCCCCGAGTGCCATCATCAACCAAAATTAATCAAAAGGGATGAGGAAGGACACTTCATACTCATCAAGGGTAAAATCAACCAAGATGACATCACAATTCTGAACATCTATGCTCCAAATACAAGGGCGCCCACATTTGTAAAAGACATTTTTCATAACAAAACATAAGTCAGAAGAAAGAAAACCCCTCTGATACTGACACTGCATGGATATCTGACATGTCCCCCAACCTGTGTTCTATGGTAGGGCATTAAGACTGCAAAGCATCACAGAGCCTTCTGTTCCAGCCAGGTTGTTGGATCCAGACATGAAGCAAGGGCCTTGGGCTTTGTTGAGACTCAGCCACTCAGCTCTCCGTGCCCTCGTCCTTCGTAAGGCCCCTTTCTGGCCCAGGACACATTGTTTCAGTGTCACCACATCTGCTCAAGGTACAGCCGACTGGCATTTCCTGAGAGTCCCACCCTTGCAACCACCTGCTGCCTGGAAAGACAGTACACAAGTGAACACGGGCTCAGTCACAAGACAGACACGCGGACTGATCGATCAGGGGGAGGAATGAGGGGGAGGGAAAAGAATGGCCCTTAGCATGGAGCTGTTCTCCAGCCGGGAAGAAACCCACTGCCTCTGGTCCCGGAAGGGAAAGACCCATTTCTCCCAACCCAGTCACGGAGGCCACATTCTCCAGGGGAGAGGCCTTTGAGTCATGGCTACCCCTCTCCAGCCTCTCTCCACAGAGGACAGAGGCAGACCTTTCCTGTCATCTAAGCAATGGGCCCATTGCTTCCTACTGTAACTCAGCCTGTCCAGCCACGTCCAACCTAGGAACTCAGCAGACCTTGGTAACAGGGAGATCTGACCTTCCAAAAGATTCTCAACAGCTTGCAGCTTGCTTAACCTTCCCTTAAAGCCGGGAGGTGCCAAAGAGAAGTGAGCTTTGGCTGGGAGGTGTGAACTTAGAGATAGAGCAAAGGGCCACCTCTGGAATGGAAAGTGGCAGAGGAGGTGTGCTTCGAGTCCCCACCCTCCATGTCCCTGGAGCCATGAGGACACACTTGCTCTGGTATAGATTTTGGTGGTCTCCAGATTACAGCTGAGAAAGCTTTGTCTTCACAGCCTGCTCATGAGGGCCCAGATCCTGCCCCAGCACCAGTGCTCCCCACAGCAATGCTCCCTACACCAGTGCTCCCCACACCAGTGCTCCCCGCAGCAATGCTCCCTCACACCAATGCTCCCTGCAGTAGTGCTCCCTGCATTAGTGCATTAGTGGCCCGCCTGCAATAGTGCTCCCTCATGTGTCCTGAGCCAAGTCCTGCCTGAGCTCTGGGAGGGTCTTACCCCACCCCCACCTGACAGAGTGATGAAGGAAGGAGTGAGTGCCTCAGGAAGCAACCCCGACACGAAACAAAAAGGGTTACACACCCAGACGTGTGCAAGAAGCCATTCTGTGCCGGCATCATCCATTAAAACAGTGCTAAAAGTTCAACCAAAAAAAAAAAAAAAAAAAAAGAACCATTGCCAGGAGACCAGCAGGAGCTCCTGGCTTGACTTCAGAATTTGAGGGTAAACTATGGATGACTTGGGCCTTCCCTAGGTATACTTCAATGTGTCTCAGAATAGCCGCTCCTTCTTCCTGGTGTCTTGTTGGGACCACAACTGTAGAGGCACTCATACCATTTATTTGTTGGGTGACACTAGTCCTGGGCAGATGTGAACAAATGTATACTCACTCCGAGTAGGGAACCAGTGACAGACCAAAGCATAGAAACCACCCAAGTCTATTGAGGCGAACCAGTGAGCTTTGTTGGGGTTACATACTGCAGGGTGAGTGAGGGGTTATGTGACTAGAAATGACGCAGAGACAGCTGCCTCACAGAAGCCACCCCACTACGGGTGACGCTCATCAAAGCTGGACACTGGGGGCACACTACAGCTTTTAGACAGCTCAGCAGGTTTGACAGTGTCTTTTTTTTCAGACAGCTTAGTTGATCCGAGCCTCTTCTAGATAGCTGATCTTGTCGGAGAGTGTCTCTCAGGGGTCCTTCGTGGTTATATAAAATTGGGAGGGCCGGGCATGGTGGCGCACACCTTTAATCCCAGCACTCAGGAGGCAGAAGCAGGCAGATCTCTGTGAGTTCAAGGCTAGCCTGGTCTACAAAGCAAAGTCGAGGACAGCCAAGGCTACACAGAGAAACCCTGTCTCGAAAAACAAATAAAAAACAAACAACTGGGAGAAAGACTTAGCGGTTCTGGTCAGTTTCAGGGACTTCTTGAAACTTTTAAGTCATTTACTTCCTGAGTGTTAATGAGCTTCCCTTTAGAACAGACTGGGTTCCCTCCAAAATGTACCGTTTTCTCTCAGACAAGGAGCTCTTTCCTGCTTTTGCACACCTGGTGTGGTAGGAAGCGGGTGCACACCAGCCAGACTTAACTCCCTGCCTTAGCCCTAGAGGTTGATGGGACAAGGGAACAAGATTCTGGGCGACACTCCTCCTCGTAGTAGTAGCTGACTTTATAGGGACTGCTACAGTACAGTTGCCATGGTTCCCAGAGATGCCCTGAGGGATCCAGGCAAGCATCAGCATCATTTCTGAGCCGGCTCTTTTCACAACCACTAGTTTGTGTTCTCTCCACAGCATGCTTCCCACGGTTCTTGAGCCAGAACATCTATCTGGTCAGGTCCTGATTTCTGTAGGTCATGGTCCGTGAACTCTGAAAGAGAGATGTAGTGTGGACTCTGCAAACGTTTGCTGAGGGTGAGGATGAGTGAGGTCACGGATCCGTGTATAATTAACACACGTATGTGTGAGTGAAGAAGCTTCTCCAGCCTCGGTGCCCATCTCTGCCCTCTCCCAGTCTCTCTGGCAACAGCTGTCTCAGTGTGACAGTGCCCCTCCCTCCCCAAGGCACGGACACATGCTGTGTCTCCATCTTCCCTTTACCTTAACAACTCTCAATCTTCAGCCCCATTGGCTCAGGCAAGGCCCCCCCCCCCAGCTCTCCAAACACCACAGATCATGTTTTCCTCATTCTTGGTCCTGACTTCACTCCTGACCCGTGATGCCTGGATTCCGGCCTCCATAAAGGCAAGGACAATATTAGTTTGGCTTCACAGTGCGTCCAATCCCAAGCTAGCCAAGAGTGCAGCTGTGCTTGGTCACTCCGCAGAGCAGGACAGCATGTGCCCTCTAAAGGAGGACGCGGGGTGCCAAAGCCTGGGAAGCACTTGATAAATGTTGATTCTTGAACTTGACAGCTCAGTCCCATGTGTAGGGTTGGTTCCTGGTACTTACTGGACTAGTGCTGGAAATGATTGATAAAATCCACGTGACAGCAGCACAGTGGAAGGCAGAAGGATTGCGAGCAAACATCTCCCCCTGCCTCTGGCTGTGAGCTGATTAGAACTCAGGTGCCTGGGCAGCCTGAATGCTGCCTCCTCATGCAGGTACTTAAGAAACCTTCTGTGGATGTTAAACAACCTTTGTGTTCCCTCACTGGGCTCTCACAGCAGAGGCCCAAGGTCTTATTCCTGGGGTTCTGAGACCCTGAGCAGGATGGCACAGCTTACGCTCTGGGAACTTGCTCTCTTCCCACAAGCCTCTTCTGCAGGCAGTGACTCATCCCTTGGGGGACCCAGGCAAAGTCAAGTTGGCTTTAGGAGCAACTGATGAAATCACCTGCTCCTGAAAACCAATCCTCTAGCTCTCTCCATGAGGGAGGCAGCTGGGGGTGCAGTGTGGGCAAGAGGGACACATGGCTCTGCATTTTAAGCACGGTTGATGGAAGACGAGTGGACTCAAGTTGGCTGCTAGCAACTCAGAATGATGGGGCTGTTTGCACTCCAGCGCTTCATAAATAACTTCTCAGCTCAGTTTCCAAGGGTTGACAGAACACACTTCAAAGAGTCTCAGCGGGGAGGAAATGAGCTTCTCCCTCCATCCCTCCCCCTCAGGTGAGGACTGAGATCACCAGTTGGAGGGGAACATCAGGGTGTGGCCCCACCTACTCACTGGCAGCTGACAGACCTATAGACTGGCTGATGGACAGACTGAGGAGATACCTGGCCAACGGTCTAATGGAGAGACTGACATAGGCTATGGCTGGTGAGATGCCCAAAGGATGGCTGCTCCAGGGGATGGCTGATGCGCTGTGGGTAGACTGACCGCTAAAGATGGCGGGAGGCCACTTAACAGCCAGCCAGCCAGCAAGACTAACTGGTTGGCAGTTGGTCAGTGAGCTAGTTTTGTCAGTGAGCCAGTGTGACATACACAGTTAATCAGTTAACCTGTCTGCTTCCCCCCCCCCCCAAAGCCCCAAGCTCACCAACGGACCCTGAGCCAGCATGCCCAACACCAGAGAGTATGGAATGCTGAGACCACTGTTGGAAGAATGAAAGGTAATAACCACTGACCTGCACTACTTACTGCCAAGAACTCAGACTTCCAGGACTCCCAACAAAGCAAGACGCACACTCCAGGTGTAAGTCTAAAGACGACAAAGTGTTAAAAGAAAATTACAGAATCTAAAATGCCCACCGAGTCGGGGAGGGGAAGGACTTGCATGGGCACATTGAAGGCAGCCTGGCCTTCCAGCCATCAGGGCAGCACAGAGACTGGGAGGCTTCCAGTCAGCATCAAGATGTGGCCTTTGCTTCAGGTCTCCTCTGGGTATTTGGATGGAGTCAGCTCAGCAGAGGTCTCTTTCAAATCTTTCTGACACTCCCCGCCCCTCCCCCACCCCCCATGCCCATCATGAACACAGCAGACACAGTCATTCTCACAGGGCCCAACCAGGGGTCGTAAAATGCGGTCATGGTGGTGGATTATTTTTCCTGTCATTTTTCTAATTATATCCTGTATGGGGGCTATACTATTTTGCAATGGAAAAAAAAATCACATTTGTAATTTTGGAAGGAAAAAATAAATCTGGTCCTTTCTCTTTTGATCCATACTCAATAAGTATTTCTTAATCGATGTGTCCAAGGCATCCTCAGGCTTTGCCTTTCTTTCCTCCCAATGCCAACATGTCTTATTGAACATCTACTAACTCCTTGTCCCTTTTTCCCTCGAGGACTAGATAGATGAGCCTTTCCTGACTTTCCTGGCTCAAGGCTGTCCTTCAGGCAGTTGCTAAAAGAATCTCCGCATTGTTTCTTCTTGAGGACTTCAGGGGGTTACCCAGGGCTCTTCACTCTAAATTTCAACTTTTGAATCAGGTCTCAAAGGGCTTTGAAGTTACTCAATGTCCCTTCTCACTTAACACATCTACCCATATCCATACGGACCCGTGCACAAGTGTGCATACTTATACATGGACAGCCCCACCCCTCACCCCCCCACACCCCACCCCCCACACCCCACCCCCCCACACCCCACACCCCACACCCACACCCCCACACCCCACCCCCACACCCCACACCCCACCCCCCACCCCCCACCCCCCCACACCCCACACCCCACACCCCACACCCCACCCCCCCACACCCCACCCCCCCACACCCCACACCCCACCCCCCACACCCCCACACCCCACACCCCACACCCCACCCCCCACACCCCACACCCCACACCCCACACCCCCACCCCCCACACCCCACACCCCACACCCCACCCCCCACACCCCCACCCCCCACCCCCCACACCCCACACCCCACACCCCACACCCCACACCCCACACCCCACCCCCCACACCCCACACCCCACACCCCACACCCCACACCCCACACCCCACCCCCCCACACCCCACCCCCCCACACCCCACACCCCACCCCCCACACCCCCACACCCCACCCCCCACACCCCACCCCCCACACCCCACACCCCACACCCACACCCCACACCCCACCCCCCACACCCCACACCCCACACCCCACACCCCCACCCCCCACACCCCACACCCCACCCCCCACACCCCACACCCCACACCCCACACCCCACACCCCCACACCCCACCCCCCCACACCCCACACCCCACCCCCCACACCCCCACACCCCACACCCCACCCCCCACACCCCACACCCCACACCCCACACCCCACACCCCACCCCCCACACCCCACACCCCACACCCCCACCCCCCACACCCCACACCCCCACCCCCCACACCCCACACCCCACACCCCACACCCCACACCCCACCCCCCCACACCCCACACCCCCACACCCCACACCCCACCCCCCACACCCCCACCCCCCACCCCCCACCCCCCACCCCCCACCCCCCACACCCCACCCCCCACACCCCACCCCCCACCCCCCACCCCCCACCCCCCACCCCCCACACCCCACACCCCACACCCCCCACACCCCCACACCCCCACCCCCCACACCCCACCCCCCACCCCCACCCCCCACCCCCCACCCCCCACCCCCCACACCCCACCCCCCACACCCCCACCCCCCACCCCCCACACCCCCACCCCCCACACCCCACCCCCCACCCCCCACACCCCACACCCCACACCCCACACCCCACCCCCCACACCCCCACCCCCCACCCCCCACCCCCCACACCCCACCCCCCACCCCCCACCCCCCACCCCCCACACCCCACACCCCACCCCCCACCCCCCACCCCCCACCCCCCACACCCCACACCCCCACCCCCCACCCCCCACACCCCCACCCCCCACCCCCCACCCCCCACCCCCCACCCCCCACACCCCACACCCCACACCCCACACCCCACACCCCACACCCCACACCCCCACCCCCCACACCCCACCCCCCACCCCCCACCCCCCACACCCCACCCCCCACCCCCCACACCCCCACACCCCACCCCCCACACCCCACCCCCGCCAACCTCTCACTCTAACTTCCTAGAATTTTGTACCTCTCTGTGCTGTCAACATCCTTGCAATTAGCAACGGAAATTTCACACCCAGTGTGTCCCCATCGTCACTCTGGTAGATCCTTCCATCTACCAACCAAAAAGTCACTGCTGACCAGCCAAGATGTGAACTCTACAAAGAAAGAGAGAAAGGTGTTACTGGTCGGTGAGTGTTTACCACTTACCAGGCATTGACTCCAAACAGGTGATATTTTATGCTACTCACAGGTGTGATAATATCCCCCATTTTAAGCGTGAGAAAACTGAAATAGAGTTAAGCAGGTCACAATGCTGAGGTGACTGACAGCACTGTGTTGTGTCTTTGGAGAGGTGATTTTCACCACTCTATGCGTTTTTTTTTTTTCATTTAGCAAACATTCATGAGCATTTTCTGTACCCCAGGATATTAACACATGATGCTGGGATTAGAGTGGTTAATACCCTCACAGAGTTCACTGTTCAGGAAAAGAGGCAGGCAAAGAAATGTGTGTTCCATCATCTGTCACCTGTCTTGCTAGCTGCCACTTAGCATTTAGACCAGTGGTTCTCAACCTGTGGGTTGTGACCCATTTTGGAGGTCACATATCAGATATCCTGCCATCAGACGCTCACATTACAATGCCTAACAGTAGCAAAAGTGCAATTATGAATTAGCAACAATAATAATTGTATGGCTGGGGGGTACCACAACATGACGAACTGTATTTAAGGGTCCAGGCATTTGGAAGGTTGAGAACCACTGCTCTGGACCATATTTCAGTTTCCACTGAAGAAAGAACCAAGAGAGTGGAGGGAAAGAACCTGGTAGTGTTGCGAATTTGGTTGTGGTTTCATAACCACTATCATATATAGCCTTAGAGTTCATGAAGGCCCTTGCAAACCCCAGGTGCAAACCAGTTCCAGAAACACAGTAATTCTAAAGATAAATTGAAGGCAGATCACCTGGGACAAGGCCATGGAAAGAGGGCCATGGCTGGAAAAAGGAGAAAACATGGGTTTGGAAGTATCCCTGCTGGTGTTCCTTCCCAGAGGTGCTGAGCCTGGGGATGGAAGAGCTGACAGCAGATCTGGAGGAGGGGAACAGCGTCAGCCTTGAGCACGTGGCCTGAAATGTCTCCTTCTATGACCTTTCTGGAAGAGCCTAGCTCTGTGAGATATGAAGGTCATGTGAGACGTAAGTTAAGATCACTAATAGGCCTTTAAAAGAAAATTATGGATAAAGCCTCTTAATAATGCCAATATCTAAGTGTTTCTGAAAGGAAGCAACCAAAAAATAATGAATCACAAAGCTTACTGTTGTGAGATATTCACCAGAGAAGGCTATGAGGCCATGGGTTCCAGCCAATAAAAAGTCTTTATTAGCCATCCAGTAACTACACTGGGTGTTTTGAAACCTTGTGCAGTCTTGAGCCTTTTTCAGAGTGAGTTTTTAAGCATAAAGTACAATCCTACGTTGACACACCTCAGTTAGCAAGAATAGTTAGCCGGAAGTGGAGCTACAGAAGCCAAAAGCAAGGGTAGTACACTCAAGGACTTTCCTAGAACGGAGGGCCTTGATGGATTAGGTCTTTGTTTTCTATTTGACTGGTGTTGCTCCATATGTGCTGGGTTTGAAAGCTCAATGGTCCCTTTCATCATGGCGTCCATTGGCACTTGAAAGATTGGAACGATGAAGAAGCACCTATCTTATTAAGGTCTATACTGCTTGGTGCACTGCAAGCAGGGCTCACAGACAGCACTTGAAGGACCCAGAAGCTTCCAATGGGGCCATCTGTGTGTCTCTTGCTTACCTTGCAGATGCTAGTTCAAACCCTCCTGAGAGTCTGATTCTCCCTTATAAAAATCTCAGCATGAACCTAAGGGATTGGGCTTGGGGACTTCCTACCCTAAACCTTCCGCTGGCATGCTGGGCAGTTTTGGGCAAAGTCCCCAGACTCTCTGAGTTTCAGTTTTATGCAAAATGCGGGAAGGGGAAACCACAGCTACTATGTTACTTTTCTGTTGCTACAACAAAATGCCATGAACAAAAGCAAACTTCTAAGAGGAGAGCTTATTTGGGCTTATGGTTGCAGAGTGATGAGTCAGTCAACCATGGAAGGGCGGCATGGCAGCAGGCAGGTGTGGTGGCCGGAGTAGGAAGCAGAGAACTCACATCTTGAGCCCCAGGCTCAAAGCCTGCCACCACTGATGCAATCACTCCCTCTGTCAAGGCCACACCCCCTAACAGCGCCCACCACCTGTTCAAATACCTGAGCCTATGGGGGATTCTATCTATTATCCTCCCATCTATCTATCTATCTATCTATCTATCTATCTATCTATCTACTGTTTTTTAAGACAGAGTTTCTCTGTGTAGCCCTATCTGTCCTGGAACTCACTTTGTAGACCAGGCTAGCCTAGAACTCACAGAGATCTGCCTGCCTCTGCCTCCCAAGTCCTGGAATTAAAGGAGTGTGCCATTGTAACTCAGTGACATTCTTTAAAAAAAAAAAAAAGATTTATTTATTTATGTATGTATATGAGTGTTCTGTCCTCCTGTATATCTGTGTAACAGGACTGAAAAAAGCATCAGATCCTATTACAGATGGTTGTGAGCTACCATGTGGTTGCTGGGAATTGAACTCAGGACCTCTGGAAGAACAAACAGTGCTCTTAACCACTGAGCCATCTCTCCAGCCTCTTCCACCCGCACCAGTGACATTCTTATTCAAACCACAACGGCTACTTTTCAAGATGTCATGGATAAAAATTAAGGTTCCCCAACTCTGTGGTAGATACTGTTTTTGCCTGTTCAGAATCCGCTTCCTCTTCGTCTGGCAGGAATATCCATATTCCCCATGGATAGCTAACTGCTCTTTTTCACTCTCAGACCATACTGAGGATGACTGTACCTCTTAGACTCCAGGGTGGACATGTGACCAGGCTTGACATGTAATCCAAAGCTGTCCAATGTACTTAAATCCTAGGCCTGATGTTAAAGTTTAGGCTAGAAAAGCAGGCAGCCACTCTGTCATCACAGGGCAGAGCCTGGCTGGAAGTCATTCCAAACTGGCCAGTCATGACGAACAGATGATGGGAGAGTTTAACTGGGCATCTGCGCTCGGCTGGACCTCAAACCCTATTTCCTTGTTAAAAAGCTCCTCTGCCAGCTTAAGACAATTTAAGTGAGGCTTCTGTCCAAGAGACCTGCTATGGTTTATATACGCGTCCCCCAAAGGCCCGTGAACAGAGACTTGTCACTGGCCCGCTGGTGCCACTAGGAGGTGATGGAGCCTAGCATTGGGGCGATGGCTTAGTCAGTAAAAAGTTTGCCTCACAAGCATGAGGACCGGAGTTTGGTTCTCCAGAACCTGCAAAAAAAAAATGCCAGGTGTGATGGCACATATGTATAATCCTAGCGCTGGGCAAGAAGAGACAGGCTAATTGGTAAACTCCAGACTAATAAAGGAGATAGAGTTCCCGAGGATCACACCCAAGGTTATCTTCTAGCTTACACACACACACACACACACACACACACACACACACACACACACATTCACATTTACATACTTAAAAATAGTGGGGGCTAGTAGGAAGAAGTTAGGTCACTAAGGGTGTGCCCTTGAAGGGATAGGGGAGCCTAGGACGCGTCCTTTCTCTTTTTGCTTCCCTAAGGAGACATAGTTTGTGTGGCGGTTTGTTTGCAAGACCCAAGACTCAGGGTCCTCACTAATGTTATCCAGGGAGCCGAAGAAGTTAGTATCAAAAAAGAAAATGACCCTCAAATCAAAACCAATTCCACACACGCTGAACACTTACTACCTGGCAGCTATGTTAAAAACACGTTCAGTTATTCAATTGCATTTAAGATTATTAGGTGGTGGCCGGTGGGGGGAGGGGGTGAGAAGGGGAGGGGCACTACTCTAGGGAACATCCACTCCGGGAGGGGAACTGAGTCTGGCTGTCAGGGAGGGTCTCCGAATCCCATTTGATAGATAAAGGACATCAGGCTCAGAGAGGAAGACTATGTGGCCCATAGTCACATCTCAGGACAAAGGCAGATTCAAGAGTCTCACTTGGGTCTAACTTCAAAGCTACATGCCTGTCATCACTCTAGGCCACTGTCTTTGTAAATGCCGCTCTCTGGAGGCACCCTACAGTTTGCGTCTTTGCCGGAGTGGAGACGGGGGGAGGCGAGGCTTCATGTGCGCAGACTCTGGCTCTAAAGTCAAGACCCACGGCGTCGCAGCACTTGGTCATGTTTATGTGGCTCGTCAGACAGGCTGAGTGTGTCTGCCCAAATGGACTGTGAGTTGCGTGAGGCACTGGAGATTTTATCTGAGGAGCCTCCAACAGCCAGGGGACCTGGCAGAGGGCTGCGATGACTACCCTGTCCTGCCTGTAGTTTCTTGCTTCACTCAAGATCCTGGGTCTAAGACACACTGTCCCTGTCACTCCCCTCCCATTTACGGAAGACATCCGTGTGGTCCCACAAAGGGAGAAACCTGCTATGGACTAGCTAAAGCAGGTCACAGGTCTCCACTGCACCCCCTTGTCCTCACCTGGAGATCAGGACCCACCTCTCAGCTTGCCATAGGGAGTGGACAAGATCTGGGATCTCTCTAGAGCCATAGCTGGGAGGACTTTACTGCACCCATGTCCCTCTTGCTCGAAGTCACCATCTCCATCTGCAGCTCCCTGGCTCACCTGCCCAGGGAACCTCCCACCCCTCCACCCAACCCCAACGACTTTTGCAACCTGTCTGGTCTGAGGTGGCAGTAGCTGAAAGGCCAGAGACTCCCCAGGCCCCTGGGCTCTTTAATCAGCCTCTGTGAGGGCTGCAAGTGATTTGGTACCGGGCACAACAACAAACAGGCCTGCAGGGAATCACTTCAGCAGAAAGCTGTTGGCACGTCTCTATAGCAACTAGGGGAAAATATTTCACGCGAAAGTCCATCTGCTGTAACATAAAGGCAGTCCCAGCCAATAACCGAGTTGTAACAAGTTATAAATTAATCCTAATTTGCAAGCTTTATTTTTACCAAGCCACAACACACACACATATACATACACATGGCATATATGTTTTTATACACATATGCAGACACGAAACAATAGCATTGCAACTGGGGCTGGATTATCTCATCTGAGGGCTGAACACTTAGTTGTCAGTGGCTTCCAATGCAAACCCTGTTCAAATGAGAGACCGACTCACTAAGTTTCCTACAGCCTTCATGCGAGTCAGAGCTAAAATTGTTTTTATTCGTTTTGTCAGCTTCTTTTAAGGGAGAAAAAAAAGGGTTTTGTTTCTGATGTCTTCGCAAAGAGACATTTGTATTAATTCATTGGTCTAAAATGCTTTGCAGAGGCTATCGGAGTGGGAAAAACAAAGTGATAATTCGTGTTGTGATGCTTTTAATTTTAAGTGTTGTCAACACTTCAAAGTAGGCTGAGCTTTGCCTGGGAGCACAAGAGCGGGCTCTGGCTGTGCAGCGAATCCCGGCTGCCGCTGGCTGCTGTTCCAGAGCGCAACGCCCACTCTGGCTTTCTCCTTCTTTCCTTTCTTCCCTACTCTCTAGAGTTCATATCTGCTCTGTAAAATTTATGTAGCCTAGAAAATGGAGGCCGGGTGTGTGTGTGTGTGTGTGTGTGTGTGTGTGTGTGTGTGTGTGTGTAAGCAAAACCAAGATTTCCACTAAGAACTTCCCAAGCCACTCAGGGAGAGGGTTGAGACTACCACTGCCAACCCTAAAGAAGAGTCCCCGTGTCCTGCCACCGCCCTTAAGCCAAACTCTGTGCCAAGGGCTTGCACTGTGTCTCTTAACCTTGTGCTTGACCCCTCGAGTAAGGTTGCATGTTTGCCTACATGGGACAAGACATCATATTTCATTGTAACGGGGACCCAGAGGAGTGGAGTGAAACGGAGCAGGGGCCCCTAGCTGGGAAACAGAATTTGTATTCTGCTTTCTACTGCTCTGCTACCTGGTTTTTTGTTGTTGTTGTTTGTTTGTTTGTTTTTGTTTTTTTCGGTGCACTTAGAAAGACACATAGTGCCTGTCCTCCCGAGCGAGAGTGCCAACAGTCAGCTTTAGGAACGCAAGGCTGGATCAGGTCCTGTCTATTCGCCCAGAGACGCCCACGGATTCCAAGTGCAATGTCTTGGCTAATAGGGTGGCCCCTCCGTCAGAGGATCACACCATGACCCAGTCGCTCAAGACTCTTTTGTGGGGTGACACAGCTGGCTAGACATGCCCCAAAGCTCTGGCGCCACTGAGCCCTGTTGGGCCTTTCTCCCCTGAACAGTTAGTTGTGTCTAGAGCTCTACGGTAAGGCCATTGTCACAGGCAAGGAAGGCAGGGCCGTCTAGCAGCATCTGTGCCTTCCTTGGGCTGAGCACAGCTTTGGACTGTCTTCTGAAAGCTGTGGAGGACTTGCTCAAATTTGGCAGGGATGGGCCCGGGCAGAGGGGTCAATGAGGGGAAGAGGGCAGGAACACCCTGTTACCAGATCTGGAGGAGAAATGGAAAGTGAAATGCTTGGAAAGTGACTAGGGCCTGCCTGGAAGAAACTGCGTGGGAACGTTCCAAAGCCTAGATGAGCAAGCTTTTCCCCCACCACCCCCACACCTCACTCACTGGAGGGTCAGGGGTGTGTGCACAAATCTCCATGGAGGTCTCTCTGGCCCAAGTCCCTGGAGTTTAAAGCCACTTCCAGGAATAGTCCCTGAAGAGCTGGGAGATGCTGTCCAAGAGGCCGCTGGACCAGTGAGGAAGGCCCCTTGTGACGCGCTGACCCTTTCTATCCTCCTGGAGGTGGGAGGGGCCTCAGCTGCAAGAGCTTAGGTCCCCACCAAACAAATCTTTCCCTTGGGCCCCACATGGCTGTTTTAGCCAGGGCGACTCGATGTGGAATGAGCATCCAAGACCTTCGATCAGGTCCGTTGATTTGGGGCCTTGGAATGGGGGAGCCTGCAGCTGCAGAAGAGGTCGCGGTGGACTTGCTGGGGACATCTGATGAGCTGTTCCACGTCGCCCACTGAAGCTGTAATTCAGGATGAGCCCTCAGGAAATTTGACTCAACACAAGGTCTTCCCCCTCCCCCCATCTCGGTCTCTCTCTTCTCCCCCCCCCCCCCCCCCCCCCGCCTCTCCTGCAGCCACCATTGTGGCAGTGTTTCCAAAGCAGAGCCGTTCTCAGCTGCAGGGTCAGGGGAGCCACATGGTCCACCCATGTGCTGAGAGGCCAGTTCAGTATCCCTCTGGTTGGCTGGAAATCTACCCTGGGAGAGAGTAAGCCAAGAGCAGGGCCTCTGCTGACCTCTGCCTTGGCCTTGCCTTGTTAGAAAGAAACAGCGTAGAGCATGGCGGGAAGATTGAGCAAACCAAAACCCTAAACACATACCCAGGAAAAGCCAGGCGAGGTCTACAGAACAGGGCTTCGGCTTGAGACAGAATTGGCTCGGAGAAGCATAGAAGTACACTGTCCAATCCTGCCTTCCAAAGGCCGACCTACCATGGGAGACCTTGGAATGTAGTGGCCATGATCTGGGGGTTCAGACAGATTGTTGTAGCTTGGATAGGTGTCCCCCCAGAAGTCCATATATAAAAGTTTGGTCCTTGGGGTGGTGATGTTGGGAGACGGTGAAACCTTCGGGTCATGGGGCCTATGGGGGCATTCAGCACATTAGGGATGCTGCTGTAGTGAGAATTTTGGAGCCTTTCAAAACCCAGTTATGTTGTATAAATATGTTTTTTTGTTTTAATCCCAGGTGTGGGATATGGGGCTGCTTCAGACTGTCCACAGCAGTATACTATTTGTCTCATGCGTGCTCTGGCAGGGGCGTGCTTCTGCCAGCTGAAGATAGTTTAATTGTGGGGACTCTAGAGAGGGTATAAAGTGACCAGAGCCACAAGAGAAGAGGCGTGGCTGTTCCGTCTGCTGGCTCCTGCTCCTGTTGCTGGTTTGTCCAGTGGCCGAGAGAAAAAGAGACAAGAAGTTGGAGAATGAAGATTGGACTTGTCCCAAGGAATGCAACTCTGTCCCTATCAGCGGGAAGTAGTCTAAAGTGATGTTAATTAGGGTGGAGTAAGGGTTGGAAGGGAGGTAGAGATACAAGAACCCAAATAAAGTAGCTAAAACAAACCTGACAGGATGCTTCCCTCAGGGGAAATATGGAAGCCTACCCAATCTTCCCTTCCTGCCTCCTGGCATGAGCAACTCCCTCCAGGCTGCTGCAGCTCCTCCATCTAAGATCCCAGGCCACCTGATGCCAGCCTTTCCATACGTGTGTCTGTGTGTCTGTCCTTTATTCATTCCTTCATTGCCTCAGTTAGGGCAGTCCCCGGAGTCGTGCACAGCACGGCCACAGATATGATAAGCTATGGAGTAAACAAACACTCAACAAGGACACACGTACGCATAGTACAAGCTACGGCACGCACACAGTGAGAACTCATACAGCACGCATTGTGCGGTACATACACACAGTGAGACCATGCGTCATGTAATCCATGAGAGTATTTACAGTGTGAGCTATGGTGTACACACATTTGGGGAGCATCTCCAGGGTCTACATATCTGTATTTGCATAGCACGTGAGATGGATAGGATGCTGGAAATCACGTGAGAGCAGAGAGCCGTCAAGTCCGTAGTCACCGACCCATGCATGGCAGAGTGCGGTTGAAAGGCAATGCTTATTTCTTTAGATTCCTCATTCTCATTAACCGACGGATGCACAACTACTTTGATTGACCCTTCTCAGGAAGAACTGGCTACTTGCTGAAACAACGTGGCAAGTGGGGCATACCGCCCATCACCTGCCCAGCTATCTCCTGCGGTGGGCGTTCCCGGGAGAATGAAGAAGCTCACGGGCCCTTTTAAGGTCTGGCTTAGTGCATTTTCCATTGCTATGGTTTAAGACTAGAGGCCTGTTCAGGTCACACTTCTAGAGACTTTTAAGTTCAAGAGCACGGCACGTGGTGTGAGGCCCAGAAGCATGCTAGCTCTGGAGCCACTAATACCTTAATGGGGGCCCTTTGTGACTTCATCTACTCCCAATCACCCACAGAGTCCCTGCCTCCAAATACATTTAACACAAGAATCAGGGATTAAGTTCCCTATCACTTTATGTGTGTATGGGGGCGGGGAGGGGCTCACAGCAAGGCCTACACTCTTGGGCACACACCATCACCTCTATCATGTTCTCTTAGAACAATGCACCGTGCACACAGAGATCTAGCAGACAGTGAGGAAAACGCAGCCTCCAGAAGGAGGGCACTTCAAAAGCTTCCTGCAAAGCCAGTATGGGAGAGATGAGTGCATCTCTTCTGTGCTGCCAACAGCCTAGTAATGGGAGCAATGGGACTGGCTCAGTGGTTTAGGGCCCTGGCTGCTCTTCTGGAGGACCCAGGTTCGATTCCCAGTGCATACATAGCAGGTCGCAGCTGACTGTAACTCCTTTCCCGAGTGCTCATCCTCTTCCAACCTCCACGGGCATCGAGCATGCACACCGAACTGACGCACACGTGGGCCAAATACCCATATACTTTTTTAAAAAGCGATCTCAAAAACATAAAAAACAAAATTTCCAAAACCAACCAAACAAACAAAAACAATCTGCTAGGCAATACAGCAAATGCAAAGGTGCCCACTCCCCACCAACTATATGGAAAACGATCCCCTTTTTATAACGTTGACAAGTAGGCTCTGGGAGTCCGGGAGGAGAAGGCAGAGGGATGGCTGATCGTGAGTGTCTGACTGGAAAGGAAAGCACCTAGATCTGTGCCACACACACCTGATGTGTCTGTGACAGCTGTTCCACAGGCAGTTTTCTGAGAGGGACTCCACCCTGAAAGCAGGTGCCATCACCCCAGAGGTTGGGACCCCAGGGTGCAGCAGGGCCAGCCCTGGAGTCCAGGCCTCCAGTTTTCTGGCAGAGGCAACCTGGGGTGCTCGGCTCCCGCACTCCCTCCATACCAGGATGGACTATGAGCCCAAAGAACTATTTCCTCCAGCAAGTTCTTTACATCAGGTACTTTGGTCACTGTGATGAAACTGCGGATTAACAGAAGCCGCACTAACGCAATAAACACAAGATGCAGGAGGCTGGCTTCCCTTGGGTTGCAGGAGACACGGTACTGGGCATGCAAACGTGGGTTATTGTTGGTGCTTTTGTTTTCGCTATTAAAAATAAGAAAGATTGGCCAGCACTCGGGAGGCAGAGGCAGGCGGATCGCTGTGAGTTCGAGGCCAGCCTGGTGTACAAAGCGAGTCCAGGACAGTCAAGGCTACACAGGGAAAGCCTGTCTCGAAAAGAAAGAAAGATTTAAAGGCAGGCCTTAGGAAAAGTGGTGCTTAGGCAGACTGAAAATGGCTGTGAGGTTCAAACAAGGAGGCGCATGTTTTGAGAGAGAGAATGAACCGTCGCATTGGCAGCAGACAGGACAGGGGAAGCTCTTGGACGGCTGTCGTGATGGAGAGATTCTGGGATCGACTCCAGAACACCAGCTTGAAAAACTGGGCAATGGGACTGCCCTGGAGCCAAGAACCTGACAGAAGGAAACCCAGAAGTGTGTTGGAAATGTCTGTGAAGATGCACAGAGCAGGCCCCGGGAGACTGCTGGCTCTCTGCAAGTTCGAAGAACGGCCGCGGCCAGAAAATCAGGAGCTTCAAGCCCATGCAGCACGGAGACCATCCCAGAAAACCATGCGCTGCTGCGTCACGTGGAAGTCCAGCCCTCAGTGCACCACCCTCAACTGCCTGGCCCTTGCAGGGGCCCCCCGGATTTCCCTCCTCCCCCTCCCCCCCAGCTCCTTCCCGAGGACTGCCCGGCCACGTCCACAGTCAGGCCTCCACCCTGACTGCCTGGGCCAAGTCAGTGAGCTTGAGGTAGTGGCTGAGGGGGCCCCAACAGCCGTCTCCTCCCCCAGCAGGGCCAATGGGACCCCAGAGGGGGCTGGCTGTTTGTGCAGATGACATGCTTGGCCCCAGCCTTTACTTACTCATGCTTTTGGCTTCTCCGCGCTGCTTTTGGGTGGATCCCAGTTCGACTGCTGGATCTCGGGAGCTCGGGGGCTGGGGATGAACAGAGGTTCCTTTAGCTGTTCCAACCCAGAAAGGTTCCAGCCCCTTCCCCCGTCTCCCCTTCGCCTTCATCTTTTCCCACACCCAACTTCAGTACAGAATGGAGCATCCTGGGGCTGGAAAGGGTCTCTGGCATCCCCTCCCCCCAAACCCCGCTCCACAAAGGGAGAAAGAGGCCCAGAAAGACAGGCCTTCCCAGGGTCACCCAAGCAGGTAGGAACCAGGCTCCCAAACCGCCCACAGCAGCTCTCTTAGATGCTGTTTGTTTGGGAAAGGCCCACAGCTGAGCCGGGTGCAGTCCCTCTCCCTCCCAGGGAGGCAGCAGACAGTGACGGATGCTCCACTTTGACACTTTCATTCCATAGGAAATTGGAAATTGCCTGTCAGAGGTGTCCGGGTGGCCCAGCTGCCTAATACCCCACACAGCCCAGGCTGTCTCACCCTGACCTGACCAACAGGACGCCCAGCATCCCCTGCACCTTGGTTTAGGGGGAAGGTGGGGGCGGGGGGGGGGGTCCTGTGCACCACCATTCCCAATGAATTTCTCTGCTCCGGTGGATCTGGGGCTGAGCTTCCTTCCAGAGCAGGACACAGAACTCAGGACACAGGAGCCAGGCCTGGCTGGGGCCCTAAACCCTGACATTTAGCTGCACTGTTTCCACCCTGGGGTTTTCGGGAGTCTCCCTCACTAAACTTCAACGTGGCTTCCTGCCCAAGGTCACAAGGTGCTAAGGAGCTGCAACTCTCCTCCAAGGCTCTTGTATAGCCGGGATGCCCCAAGACCTCGGCATTCCCTTTCCCAGTGTCTTCTCCTCCGCAAGGCCCCCACGGAGGCAACAAGGCTTGCCTCTTCCCTTTTTGAGGTTCTGGCATCCAAAATCTAGTGATGGAATCTCCAGTTTTGTCTCAAGAAGCCTGGCTTTCAGAGGCCAGAGCCACTGTTGCCCGGTATTTAGAATCTCTGGTACCTGGCTCCCTAGACTCAACTCACAGCCGCCATTTTTTTTTTAATTGTGTGACTCTGAACAAATGGCTCTGCCTTCCCAAGCCTCCCACTTCTGGTCTGGGAGGCAGGGATAGTACCTAGAGCATCATACTCTCTGACCGGGAAGACCTGGTATCACGGTCACGGCCCACGCTTTCAAAGTTCTATGTGAGGAGAGTGGGATAGTTGTGAGGACATTCTATTGGGACTCTAGGTGAGAGGAGTATAGAGTATAGAAGAATGGGAAAATAGAAGGATCCAGAGGGTCCTAGAAACCTACAAGAAGAACATCAGGATGGGCGGACCTGGGCCTAGCGCTTCTGCTCAAACTACTGCAACAACCAAGGACAATACTTGCAGTAAACATGGAACTCCTTCTCAGATCTAGCCAATGGACTAGACATTCTCCACAGCTGAGTGGAGAGCAGGGACTTGTGCCCCATATTTGACCACTTCTCCGTGGTAGGGAGGCCTGGTGGCACTCAGAGAAAGAATAAGCACGCTACCGAGATGAGACTTGATAGCCTATGACCATATAGTGGGGGAGGAGGTCCCCCTGAGTCACAAACATAGGGGAGGGGAATAGAGTGAAAGCGGGAGGAGGGAGAAACAGGAGGGTACAAGGGATGGGATAACAATTGAGATGTAATCTGAATAAATTAATTAAATAAAAAAATTATATCTGGGGGGAAAAAAGTTCTGTGTGAATACTCAGCATCACTCATCTAAATGGCCATCGGAGCCCCGGAGTTGGGCTGAGAGAAAACAAGGGACGCTCCTAAACAGCTGACAGGAAATACTGGAGGGTAAGCATTGAGTACTTATCTGTTGGGGACCAAAGCCCAGCAAGGTTAGCCTAGGCTGTGGAGAAAGGTGAAGTGGGGGGCGGGGGGAAGGGTAGGGAGAGACGGGGTAGAGGGAGAAGCGAAAGTGAAAAAAAAAAATGCCTGAGAGAGTGAAAGGACTGAATGGTGTCTTGCATGACGGGAGTCAGGAAAAGGCCAGGACAAGGTGAACCGGAATTAGAAAGAAGAGCTTTGCAAGCTTGTCCCGAAGGCACTAGGGAGCCCATGATGTCTGTCTACCAGGAGAGTAACAAGGGAAACCTGCCTTTTAGATTGCCTCCTTGGTGGGTCAATGGATGGAAGGGTAAGGCTTGGAGGCTGGAGAGCACGTGGCGAGGCGGTGACAGTCATCAGAGTGAGACAAGATGAAGAACAAGACTTCAGGGTGCTCAGGGCAATTCTGGAGGCCTCTGCCAAACTGGCCCATCGGACTTCCCACTCTTCCTTGCTGTGTCCCGCTTTAAAGGCAAGGGGGCGCTCGCCTCCGGTTGCTGCAATAATGCTGCACTGCAAATCAAGATCTGTGTCTGGGTGTGCCTTGCGACACAAGAAACAGTTGTCACTACTGGTATTGTGAGTGGCTGGGTGGCAAGCTACACTTCCCTGCTAGGCCCAGGAGTGTCACTGTCTCTATGGCGAGGAGCAAGGACTCCTTTCAGATCACTCGGGAGGGTGCTGATGGGTGCTCGCCGACAGGATCACAAAAAATGAGTTCCCTGCCATCAAGTCAACCAGCTTTTGCCACCACCTTGCTCCCATGGGAGCTTTGGGGTGGGGTGGGAGAATCGCCCAAGGGGAAAAAAAAGTATTTGCTGTAGTAGAGTGTGGATGGCACAGGCTGTCCCTAGCTTGCACTTCACAGACGGAGAGGACGGGGCAGAGGGGAATGGTGGTGTTTAGTTACACGCTCAGTAGCTGGTGTACGGAAAAGCCAAAGTTAATTGGGTAGAAAGGCGATGGGTGTACCAGAAGCCGGTCGGTCTCTCCACCTCACACACACGCAGGATCCGGCTGGTGTGAAGATTTGCAAACCCTGGAATCAGCTGGAGGGTTGCAAGCTCCACGGCGCCTAGGAGGTAACTGTGGTGTGGTTCGTCAGTTTCAGCTCAGAGCACCTGGGCAGCCACTCACACCCTCCCTGTGGTCCCATGGCAGGAAGCTATCCGCGTGTCCCAGAGGCAGCCTGCACACACCTTCAGAGAGCCTAGGCAGGTGAGGGGGACACTGTCCTCCATAGCCTGGTCACCTGTGGTCAGATTTCTGGTTGCTACTTTTGACCGCAAAGGTGTGGGTAAAGTGGAAGACGGCCATCACACTGTAACTCTTCCTAGAGGGGCATGGACTCCCCACTATCGGAAGTCACTTCCAGAGAGGGGTTGAAGACATTCACGGCAGTGCCCCCTCACCTTCGTTTTTTTTTCTTTTTTCCCCCTTTTTGAAGTTTGACATTAAAAACTAAAATGTTAAAAAAAATATTAGAATTAGTATGCGACCACACATGTTAGTATGTCACCACACATAACTAGAGAAAGGAACCTGCTCAGAAAATACCAAAAATACATTGTGTGTGTGTGTGTGTGTGTGTGTGTGTGTGTGTGACATTATATAATATATAAAGTATATATGTATACTTTTAAAAATCAATTATTCTAAACACTAGTATAATAGTAATATTTTGTGACTCTATGTCCATTTTCTGCATTATTCAAGAAACAAATGCATTTAAATGCATCATTAGTTTATATTTGAGGCATGCCGCACACAAATTATGTGGTATCTTAACATCACCAAACTTAAAAGGCTTGGGCAGAGGAGTGAGGAAGTGGAATTGTTTGATGATATTGGATGTAAGTGGGTACCAGTTCAAAGTAGAGTGTTTTAACTTTAGGATATTGGTTCTAATTCGCATACCTCATCAGAAGAGGTACAGATGCAGGTAGACGCAGAATAAACTCCAGGAGCTCCATTGTGCAGCAAGGTAACTATGGGAATGATGACACATATCACTGAAAAATGTGAAGAGAATAGACATTAAGCATCATCATCTCAAAACGACAGCTATGTGAGTAATGCACTGGCTTGTTAGCGAGACTGAGCTGTTGCGAAATGTAGACACTTCAAAATATTGTGCTATGCAAAGTGAAAGCAATGTTAGCTGTCAACTTAAATATATAATTATTTATATATTGAATATTTATAATTATTTAAGGGAAATTCCTCCCCCAAAATATTTCTAGACATTCACAGGAGTGGAAGATACAATGCTTCATGCATTAAAAAAAAAAAAAAAAAAAAAAAAAAAAGAGAGAAAATTCAGTCAGAACGGAAGCAAACACATCAATTACCAGACAGGAGCAATAGTTAGTTTAACTATAGCTTGTTTGTGCAAAATGTTAAGAAAAGGAAACCAAGGTATTTTTTTAAACCACAAATCAAATTTATAGAGATAAAACCTCTACTGTCCAAAATAAAACACATACTGCCTGAGACATGAAGGCAAATAAGATGTGAGAGGGAAATATTCATGTATGTGCGAGGAGTGACAGGAACTATGCAGAGGAGCGATGAGGAGCAGGCAAGAAAATAACCTAACAATGAAAAGGAGAATCTGTAGGCTGTGGGAATTTTCATGCCGTATAACATGCGTAATTGGAGTCCCTGAAGGAGCAGAGCAGACAGAAGAAATGCCTGAAGACGTAACAGCCGCACAGTTTCCACATGTGACAATAACTATAAACGGACCATCCAAGAGGCACAACCGAGCTCTGCCTCGGCAAACATCAGTGAGCGGCATCCAAGTGCTCTGCAAGTACACCATAGTGGCACGGCTCAAAGCCAGGGAGAAGGAAAATACCCTAAAATGGCTAACGGGAAAGATGTGTCCAAGAATTAAAATAATGCCAAAATTCTTTCTGGAGAAAAAAAAAATGCAAAGAACATCTTAAAGTGTCAGAGGAAAAGAAATAACATATTAATCTGGAATTGCACACTTGGAAAACACATTTTCTAAAAGTTAAGGCAAAATGATGGAATTTTCCAAGAAATTCACTCAGTGGACCCGATAATCAAGAACTGCTAGCATAAAAGGTAGAAGAAGAAGAAGAAGAAGAAGAAGAAGAAGAAGAAGAAGAAGAAGAAGAAGAAGAAGAAGAAGAAGAAGAAGAAGAAGAAGAAAGAAAGAAAACAGATGGATACCTAGAAAAAAATCTTAAAATTAGAGTGAATTCTTTAATAAACTCCACTAGTGAAGTATGTGGTTATAATTTATACATAAGAAAAAAATGACAATCAGTGGATTAAAAAGTGTGTGTGTGGAATGCTCACAGCAGTGTACCACAGACTGTGCACCATAGTCAGGTCCACGTAAGAAGTGGGGAGTGGGAGAAAGTGGCTTGGTGCAGTGGACCAACACTGTCAATGCTGATGTTAGTATACTGTGTGTGCAGTGGCACGCAGTCACTTGAGTGTGATAAGCAAGCAACGGGTACTATAAGCCCTAAAATAACCACAACTACAAAGGAGTTATGATTAGTAGCCAGAAGAGATGAAATTTAAAAAATCATTAAAATTTTCAAAAGGCAGAGCAACGGAGACATGGGAATAATAGAAAACAAATACCAAAGCATTACACTTGAACCCATGCATATGATTACACTAACTGTGAATGCTGTAAATATGTGCAATTAAAGGGCAGAGATTTTCAGATTAGAGGTTGTTTTTTTTTTAATGAATAAACATTTGACTATATCCTGCCAATAGAGACTGATTTTTATATATAAAGAGAAAATTGAGAGCAGAAGGATGATTAAAAAAAAAAAGAGGTACTCCTTATCCCTAATCAAAAGAAAACTGGGGTGCTAAGATTTCAAAACATAAAAATATTACCAGGGATAAAAAAAAAAATTCATTCCATCATGATAAAATTCGTCAAGATGAAACACTAAACATGTACACAATAAAACACTTTAAAACGTGATGTAAAATTAATAGAAGAGAACTAAGATTAAAAACTAGGTCCAAAGATTCCAATATCTGTCTTTCTCTCAAGAACAGATAGAATAAGTAGAGAGAAAGTCAGCAAAGATATCCAAGGCCTGAACAACGGAGTTAACCAATCTGACCCAATTGGCATTTATTTATACAGCACTCCACCCAACATCAGAATACATTCTTTACAAATGCACAAAGAATGTTTACCAAGATACACCACAGTTTGGGCTATAAAACAAATCTCAATAAACTTAAAAGGAGCCCAGTCTTACACAGCATGGTCCTTAACCACAATGAAATCAAATTATAAATTAATAACAGAAAGATCTCTGAATTTTCCACAAATATTTAAAACTAAATAACACACTCCTAAATAATTGAAGGGTCAAATAGACAAAACAAAAAGAATCTGTAAGTGTTTCAAAGCAAATGAAAGTGAAAACATATCAAAATTTATGGGCCACCACAAGATCTGTATTTGCAAGGAAATTTACAGCATTACATGCTTATATTAGAACAGAAAGAAGTTTTCAAATTAATGGTCTCAAACTCTACCTTAAGGAAACAGAAAGCAAATTAAACCCCAAGGCACCAGAGGAAAGAAAATAATCCAAATTTCAACTAAAATCAATGAAAATTTTGTTTGTTCATTTGTTTTTGTTTTTTGAGACAAAGTTCTCACAATGTAGCCCTGGCTGACCTAGAAGTCCCCTTATAGACCAATTTGGCCTTAAACTTCCAGAGATTCACCTGCCTCTACCTCCCAAGTCCTGGGTTTAAAGGCATACATTACAAACTCAGTTTTTATGAAATATCTTTTAAAATAGAAAAAAAATTAATTAACCCAAAGTCTATCTATTTTAAATGTTAAATAAATAAAACCTAAAAAAAACAAGCCAGACATGGTGGAACACGCCTTTAATCCCAGCAATCAGGAGGCAGAGTCAGGTGAATTTCTGTGAGTTCAGGGCCAGCTTGGTCCACATAGCAAGTTCTAGGGCAGCAAGCATAGTAAGACCTTGTCTCAAATAAACAAACAAAATATAAAAAATAAAATAAAATAAAAGCATAAATGTTTAGCTAGTTTAACTTGTTAGAAAATGAAAATTCAGGCTGGGCATGGTGGTGCACGCCTTTAATCCCAGCACTCAGGAGGCAAAGGCAAGTGGATCGCTGTGAATTCAAGGCCAGCTTGGTCTACAAAGTGAGCCCAGGACAGCCAAGGCTGCACAGAGAAACCCTGTCTCAAAAAACAAAAAACAAAAAACAAAACAAAACAAAACAAAAAACCAACCAAAAAAAGAAAGAGAAAGAAAAAAGAAAATGAGAATACAATAGATGAATTATTATCACTATCAGAAACAAAATGAATGATATTCACTCCTACCTATACCACTAAAACTATTTTTTAAAATGAATTTGAGGTTAAAGGTCGTTCCAGAACAAAACCCTGAGTCCAGATGTCTGTATTGGTAAGGATTCTTAAACATTATTGTGGTAACGTGAATGAGAGTGGACCCTATAATCTCATATATTTGAATACTTGGTCTGCAGTTGGTGGAACTGTTTGAGAAGGATCAGGATGCCTTGTTGGAGGAGAAGTTTCACTGGGGATGGTCTTGGAGGTTTCAAAAGACTCTATTCCCAGCCTCTCCCTCTCCCTCTTCCCCTCCCCCCTCCCCTCTCCCTTCTCCCTCCCTCCCCCTCCCCTACCCTCCCCCCTCCTCCTCCCTCCTCCTCTGTCTTCCTCTCTGCTTCTTACTTGTGGATCAGATGTGAGCTCTCTGCTGTTCCTGCGGCCATACCTTTGCTCTACCATCATGGACTCTAACCCTCTGAAACCGCAAGCCCAACTAAACATTTTCTTTCACAAGTTGCTTTGGCCATGGTGTTTTGTCACTAAGACCATTATGGAATAAATAATACTGATTATATACAAATACATCTGGATTCCCTATTAAAAGGAATAAAATGATTTTTAATTGTTTCTATAAGGACAATATTATTTACTACAAAAATAAAACTACTAAATAACAGGTTAGGAAGTCACAAGCCAATATCTCTCACAAGCACAGATGCAAAAATAATGGTTTTAGCATGTTACATTCACCAATATTTAGAATGGAGAACTCCTCATAATATAATAATAGAGTGCAATCCAGGTGTGGTGACATACTTATTTACTTATTCTTCTAGCAATTGAGAGTCTAAGGCAAGAGAATTGCAAGTTCATGGCCAGACTGGGTTATATAATAATACCCTATGTTTTTTTTAAAAAAATCAATAAAATTAAGAATAAAAAAATAAAATTATAGCCGGAAGTGGTGGCGCCTGCCTTTAATCCCAGCACTTGGGAGGCAGAGGCAGGAGGATTACTATGGGTTCAATGCCAGCCTGGTCTACAAGTGAGTACAAGACAGCCAGGGCTACAAAGAGAAACCCTATCTCAAAAAAAAAATTAATTCTAAGAATATGTGTTATTTTGAGGGTCAAATATCAATGTTATTCACCATAGTAAAAATAAAAGGAAAAGTCATATGATCTCAGTAGACGCAGAAAAATCAACTTGACCTAAAATATATCAGCATTTACTCTAAAATGCAATCTCTGAAAACTAGTAGTGGAAAGAAATTCCTCAGTCTCATAAAGAATATCTAAACAAAACAAAACAGAACAAAGCAAAAAAACCCACTAGAGTTAGCATCAAATCCAATTGAGAAACACTGCATCCTAGGGATCAGCATCACAAAGGGCATCTACCAGCACTTCTTTTTAGCACCTGAAATGAGGGTCCAGCAAGGTGGGAATAAAAAGAAAAGTGGTACAGGAAACTAAATGTAATAAAAGTAAATAGTGCCAAACTTTGGAAGAAGAGAGTAAGTCTCCCCCGACATACAAACAGCATGGCTAAAGTGCTTGCTATGCAAGTGTAAGGATGTGAGTTCAATCCCCAGAACCCACAAAAGGCTGAGTATGGTGACACACACTTATAATCCCAAGGCTAGGGAGCTAGAGACAGGCAGATCTCTGGTGAGTCTAGTCCCAGGTGCCAGGGACAGGTCCTGCCTCAAGAAACAAGGTGCATGTTCCTGAGGAAGAATGACACAAGATCTTGTCCTCCTTTCCCAACTTACCCAGACATACTGACACAGACTCAGACAAAGACAGACAGACAGACACACACACACACATACATACACACACAAAGTTTCTACAAAGAATCCACTAGAAGTAATAAATAAATTTAGCAAAATTGCAAGAGACAAGATAAACATGCAAGTGTCCATTGTGTCCCTACCTAGTAGTAATGAAAAATTTGACATCGTCATTTAAAAGCCAATGCCACTCTAGGGGAATACAGACACACCACCCATTTACTGGTAAATCTTCCAAGAGACACATGTGCTTGATTCGTTGGAAACTTCAAGATGTTACTGAGAGAACTGAAGATGCAGAGGACTTAACAGCATTAAAGTGCTGCATCTCCTACTTCAACATGGCCTCCAGCCGAATGTCTTCAGAGCTTTTTCTATGGAAATTAAACAGCTTCTTCTTCAAGTCTAAGAGACTCTCAGCTGACCTGGTTCAGCCAAAACAACTCAGAAAGGAGCAGACCTGCAAGAGCACCACACATGATTCCAGGAGCAAGACAGCGTGGCGTTGATGGGAGATAAAGGACTTTAGAAATAGTTCTGAATATATAACCAATGTTTTTGCATGTGTGTGTGTGTGTGTGTGTGTGCGCGCGCGTGTATGTGCTCACATATACTTGGACAATACTTGTGGGTATGTATGTTTGCATATGTGTGGAAGTCCAAAGTTGGTTAAACGCTACCATTAATTCCAAGAGTATGTAAGGATTTGGAGCTACTGGGAGCTTCATAAATTACAAGTGGGCGTGTAAAGAGGCACAGATAATTTGGGAAGCAGTTTGGCAATTTTTTTTTATATTAGATGAGGAGTTTATTAAATGAGCATGGGCGGAAAAGTAAAGGGGGGAGCGGTACACAAGAGAGAGAGAGAGAGAGAGAGAGAGAGACAGACAGACAGACAGACAGACAGACAGAGACAGAGAAAGGAAGAGAGAGAAAGAGTAGATGAGTAAAGGAGAGTAAGAGAGGGGGAGGGAGTAGAGCGTAGAAGAGAGAGGGGCAAGGTGGGTCTGCCCTTTCACACAGCCCTGGGCAGGGCCACGCCCCCAGCTTGGCAATTTTTTAAACTGTTAGGCCCAGACATAACACATGTTCCTACTGTCTGATGCAGCCACAGTGTTTGTGCCTATGTACTCAAGAGAGATAAACGCATATATCTGTGCGAATAGTGATACAGAAAAACCCACAAGCCAGGAAGTGGTGGCATACACCTTTAATCCCAGCCCTAGGGAGACAGAGGCAGGTGGATCTCCGTGAGTTCAAGGCCAGCCTGGTTTAAAGAACAAGTTCAGGGACAGCCAGGGGTACACAGAGAAAGTCTGTCTTGAAAAACCATAAAAAAGAGAAAGGAAGGAAGGGAAAAAAGGGAAGAACCCCACAAAACAACAGCAAAAACATTCATAGCATCCTTACCGAAAACAACCTACTTCTCCACAGGTGTATTGAAAACCCAGAACACAGCTCAGCAATAAAAGACATTTGCTGCTAACACCTGAAACAGCATGGGTGGGTTTTAAAATCATTTTCTTGCATGAAAAGGCCAGATAAAAGACTCTATATGGTATACGTTTGCTTATATAAACTTTCAGAAAAATGTGATCTAATCTATGGTGAGAGAGCAGGTCAGTGTTGCCTAGGGAAGGGAGGGTGTGAGAGAGGGGGAGAGAAGCAGCTGTGGTTGCAGGGGCCTGGACTGCAGCAGGCAGCTCACGTCCTTGCTGTCTTGGTTTAGGCTTCAGTTACCACGCTGTGTGATTTGAACTGTGCACTTTTGGGCATGCGGTGTCTCAGTAACACTGGTTTAAAAGTCTGAGGTTGTTGATTTGACTTTTCACGCTCTGGTAAACCCTATACAGGATCAAGCAACTCATTCTAAATCCAGACACACAGACGAGGGAAATCCTCATGCATTTAGGCACAGGAGTTGAGAGAACTTACTACGAGGAGATCTTAAAGATGAGCTTCAGCCAAGAGCGTAATCATCCGTGAGGAAACCATTGAAATGTCAGTCAGAACACTGACTGTGAGTAAATCTTAATATATTTTATCTTTACAAGGACAGTGAAATCTAGTTTGGGGAGGGAAATGAGATAGAACAAAAATACCAATCCAAACAACAACTGGGGAGGATTTCATTGTCCATCAGGAAGAAATACTCACTGACTTTAGTCTTGTTTGCATAAGCCAAGATGCATGCTGAAATGTCTTGAGCAATAAATCGAAAGGTTAAAAAGAAGTTTCTAAAAGTTCTTACTGATCCAAGAAGCAGTGGCAGATCAGAACATTAAATTTTTTTGTTTGTTTGATTGGTTGTTGTTTTGTTGTTTTTCAAAACAAGGTTTCTCTGTGTAGCCTTGGCTTTCCTGGACACTGTAGCCAGGCTGACCTGGAAATCACAGAGATCTATCTATCTCCGCCTCTCTGAGTGTTGATATTACAGGCATGCACCACCGAGCCCAACTGAACATTAAAAAATTTAAAGCTGAAAGATAATAAAATTTCTTTACATTAAATCCATACAATGCAGTTACTGCTGAACTCTTGGGGACAGACACAACCTTAGATACTTACATTTTTAATTAAATTAATTTTTTAACTGTACATGTTTAATTGTATATATCCATAGGGTACCATGTGATGAATTGATACATTATCACATTCTGTGGTGCTTTAATTAAATATAAAGTATCTATCACTTCAGAAGCTTAACATTACTGTCTTAGTTAGGGTTTCTATTGCCGCAAAGGGACAGCATGACCTCGGCAACTCTTATAAAGGAAAACATTTAATTGGGGCTGGCTTACAGTTTCAGAGGTTTAGTCCACTCTTGGCAGGAAGCATGGCAGCGTGCAGGCAGACATGGTACTGGAGAAGCAGCTGAGAGTTTTACATCCAGATCTGCAGGCAGCTGGAAGAGCAAGCACTGGGCCTGGAGTGTGCTTTTGAAACCGTCAAGCCACCCCCCACAACTTCTCCAGCAAGGCCACATCTCCTAACAGTGCCATTTTGTGGGCCTATGGAGCATTCTCATTCAAACCACCACAGTTACAAACATAACTCAATAGTATAAGTTCAAAAACTATTAAGGAGAGAAAGTATTGAAAAATAAAACATTTCCTTCTTAAAAGACTAATAGACACATCTCTGATCATCCAGTTCAAGAGAGAGAGAGAGAGAGAGAGAGAGAGAGAGAGAGAGAGAGAGAGAGAGAGAACATACAATAAACAATTTAAAGAATGAAAAAATACAAACAGGTGTAATGTATAGTAAGTAAGCAAGATGAGATTATGTAAAAAATTTGCCAAGTTATTGACAAACACAAGGAAACAATTCTTCTCATAACCTAATTCGTTAAAACTGACTCAAGAGGGGATGGGAAGCCTAAGGAGCTAATGAAAAGAAAAGCAGAATCAGCAGCTTCCCCTCTGCAAAGGAAACTCAGGGTTGAATTGTAAGTATCTCATCAACTAGATGAAAAACTGATAATTTGATCTTAAATGTTTTATTCTTCATAGAATCAAGTACATAAAAGAATGTTTTATGGGTTCAATCTCCTCTTGATTAGAAAGTCGGAAAGTGAGGGGGCACTGAAGGAATGTATCTTGGCCTTAGAACTAAATGAAGAAACCCTAAACAAAATTTTTACTAAGCATTCCAAAAACGCATATTTTTAAAAATGTTATATAGTGAAACATAAAGAAATACTTTGTTAAACAAGGAATAACATCTTACACAGTCTGGATCTATATTTCCCCTTCCTAAGGGAAGAGATGCTGAGGACGAAGGTAAAAAGAGCAAAAAAAAAAAAAAAAAAATCAGAGACAACCTGGTAAAGGTAGAGAGGCTCAGATGAGCACAAACTTGCTAAATCATAACTGTGAACACCCACTTCTCAAGCTCGTCCCCAGAGAGCTTCTTAAGCCTCTTAAGTGAGCATCAAGGCTGCCGACTTGGTCATCTGGGGTGGGGGATAGTACAATGGGTGGCTTATATTAGTCTTTTTAATGTTAATTTTAACTTTTTCTATTGACTCTGTGAATTTCACATCATGCACCCCGATTCTGCTCATCCCCTTATCCCTTTGTATCTACCCTACACCCTTGCAACATCCCCACCAAAAGAAGGAATTTTAAAAAAACAAAACACAATATCTCATCATGAAGCTGTGGTGTGTCACAGTATGTCCCACAGTATAACCTTCGGTCCATACATCTTTGCTTGCAAATGTTCATTGCAATGAGTCATTGGTCTGATTCGAAGCCTCTGGCTTCTGCTACACTGTCAATACTAGATACTCACCAGGGCTCCCCTTGGGTGTCCTGTTGTTGCCCTGTGTCATGGAGATCCTGCAGCTCTCCAGAAGTTCATTGATGGATTTGATGTTGGGGTTGGCTAACTCAAAGCCCTAGAGCTGGGCCTGGTGGTAGCTGAGTTGGTCAGCCTGCCAGCTCTCCTGAACCTGCACCGCTAGAGTGAACTCTCCATCACTGTCCACGCTAGCTTACCCAATGCCACAGCAAGCAAGAAGCAGGAACAGCTCTCCTGTTCTCACTCCATGGAGCCAGCTCACCTGTTCCCAAACCACCAGGGACAGCCCAGGCAAGGTGCAGGGCCCTCTTTCCACAGGTCCCACGCTGCAGCGGGCAAGGGGAACGGCCAGCTCTCCCACTCTCATGATGATGGGCCCAGCTTTCTTGGGCCCCCTCTCCAGCTCCAGTTCTCCAACCCTTCTCAGGAGGGGTCAAGGGGTTGGGAGGACATCTTTTCTGCGCCCACACCACCTCATGGCAGACAAAGTCCAGAGCCATGGAGTCAAGTGAGATGATGAATGCCTGTAATCCCAGCACTAAGGAGGCTGAGGCAGGAGGATCAGAATTCAGGGGTGTTCTAGTGCTGTGAAGAGACACCATGACCAGGGCAAGTCTTTGTTTGTTTGTTTGGTTGGTTGGTTTTGTTTTAGGCAGTTCTTATAAAAGAAAGCGTTTAATTGAGACTGGCTTACAGTTTCAGAGATGAGTCCATTATCATCATGGTGGGAAGCATGGCAGCGCACAGACAGACATGGGGCTGGAGAAGGAGCTGAGAGTTCTACATCCAGATCTGCAGGCAGCAGGAAGAGCAAGCACTGGGCCTGGGGCGGCTTTTAAAACCTCAAAGTCCTCTCCAACAAGATCAGACCTACTTCAACAAGGCCACACCTTAGTCCTTCTCAAATCGTGCCATTCTCTGGTTACTAAACAGTCAAACATATGAGCCTATGGGGGACCATTCTTATTCAAATACTACACTGTAGCCGGCCTAGGCTATATGAAATCCTATCTAAAACAAAAACTAAAATATTTTTAGCTCCCTTTGTTTCTGTCTTCCTTCAAATGTCATGTTTTCATTTTTCAAAACTTTTTGTTAATTCTTTGTGAATTTCACATCATGCGCCCCAATCCCACTCATCTCCGCATCTCTCTCTATCCACCCCTTGCCTTTGCAAGTTCCCTGCAAAAACAAACAAACAAACAAAAATCTTGCAGTGTGGAAGCTGCAGTGTGTTATGATGTGTCTCAGCACACCCTTTTGCCGCTTTGTTTGTTTGGTTCATCTGTTTTGGTTTTTTGAGACAGGGTTTCTCTGTGGCTGTCCTGGACTCCCTTTGTAGACCAGGCTGGCCTCGAACTCACAGTAATTCACCTGCCTCTTCCTCCAGAGAGCTGGGATTAAAGGCGTGCGCCACCACGCCCGGCATAGCTTTTCTTGCAAATGTTCCTTGCAATGAGTTATTGGTCTGGTTCGAGGCCTCTGGCTTCTGTTACACTATCAGTAGTGTATCCTCCCCCGGGACTCCTATCAGATAGCTTGTTGTAGCTCTATGTCATGGAGATCCTGCAGCTTTGGTTCTGGAGGACCAGCCCCTTCACATGGATCAGTGGTTCATAGATTGGGTAGATGTTGGTGTGGGCCAACTCAAAGCCCTGGATCTTGGCCTGGGTAGTAGCTGAGTTGGTCAGCCTGACAGCTTTCCCACACTTACTCCACCCCGGCCATCTCTCCCACACTCACACCAGGGCCAGCTCTACTGTGCTGCCCAGATGAGGAGCCCAAATGAGCTCTAACCTAGTCTCATGTTCTTGGCTCCTCAAGCAGTGTCAGCCATGGGTTCCATCTCATGAAGTGGGCCTTAAAGCCAATCAATAGTGGTTGGTCCCTCCCACAGCTCTTGTGCCACTGTTGCACCATGTATATTTCAGACAGGTCACTATCTGATCATTGGGTTTGTAGCTGGGCTGATGTTTGCCTTTTCCTCTGGTGGCATGCAGAGTTATCTTCCAATACCATGGACACTAGTCAGGAGGAGTGAAGGCTGTAGCTAGACACCATCTTGACTTCTCCTTGCTCAGTGGTGTTGTTGGACCCAGGTTCAGTTCCTAGCACCCACATGGTGGCTCACAACTGTCTATAACTCCAGTTTCAGGGGAATGCAACACTTTTGGCCTTTGCAGGCACTGTACACATGTGGTGCGTTAACATATATGCAATCAAAAAGCATATATGCAATCAAAACAGTCATACACATAAAATAAAAGTAAATAAATCATTGCAAATGGGATATTTTCCTGATTTCTTTTTTTGGCAAGCTCATTGTTGCTATGCAGAAAGACTACTGATTTTTATATATTGTTTTTTTATACTGATACTTTATTTAAAGTATATATCAGCCTAAGCTGTTTAGCTAGACTCCCCATATGATTCTTTAGGTATAGAATCATGTCACCTGTAAATAAGGGTACTTTGACTTTTTCCTTTCCTTTTTTATTTCCTCATTTATTTCTGTTTCATTTTGTTTCTTTCTGTTGTTCTATTGCTAAATCTAAGAATTCAAGCCTTGTATCAGACAAGAGCAGTGAGGGCGGACACTTTGTCTCAAGCCTGGCATTAGGTGAGAGCCTTTCATTGCTTCCTCTATTTAGTGTAATGTTGGCCTCAGGGTTGACATTTGTAGTTTTTATTGTGCTGGAAACTGTTCCTTTTATGCCTAGTTCTTTCTGGACTTTATATAAAGGGATGCTTAACTGTGTTCAAGGTCTCTTCTGTATCTATTGAGATAACAATGTAGTTTCTGTCTTCATATCATTTCAGCATTATGTCACTTTTACTGATGCATGTGTTGAACCAACACTCCTGTGATGAAACCCACATGATCATGGGGTAACCCCTTAATGTAGTCTTAAACCCAGCTGGCAAGTATTTCATTGGGAACGCTGGCCTCACAGGATGTGTTTCAGTGTTGCTGTTCTGTATGGATGAATTGTTTCTATCATATCTATAATCTTCCTGATTTAGTCTTGATAAAGACCATTTTCTTTTTGTTGTTGTTGGTTTGGGTTGGGTTGGGCTTTTTTGTTTGTTTGTTTGTTTGTTTTGAGACAGGGTTTCTCTGTGTAGTCTTGACTATCCTGGATTTGCTTTGTAGACCAGGCTGGCTTTGAACTCACAGCAGTCTGCCTGCCTCTGCCTCCTGAGTTCTGGGATTACAGGTGTGTGCCACTGCATCCATTTTGTTAATGAAGAATCTCAATATCATAGCCAAGCCATTTCTCTTAAAATTAACCCAGAGATGATTCCGTCTGAGTACTTTGTGTCACTTCGGAGCTGATTTGAATATTTATGTCTAGAAATAAAGAGGAATGAGATGACTGTTCTCTGTAGGTATTGTATTTCATAACATGTCTTTAAATAATTGTTATATTTATATTGTATAACTTCTATATATAATTTTTATATATTTATATAAAATATGGTCTTATATAGCTATGGTTTATATGCAATATACTCTTATAAAGCAGTAAGAAATACTGACAATCTAATAGAAAAGATCAATTAAGAGCTTTAACAATCAACATGTTGTACAGTACTCATAACAAAGCACAAACTAAACTACAAGATATAGGTTGCCTGTCCTATTGAAAAAATGTTTATTTGTTTATATTTATTTACACTCTAATGTAAGGCAACATAAGGCAGGATAGTGGCTACACTTTCAGGAACTTACTCTACGGCTACTGTTGCTCACCTGCAACGAGGTGAGAGAGCATCTCATATGTGTTTCAGCATGTGCACACGTGCGCATATGTGTATGTGTGTGCACACTCGCGTATGTACATGAACTTGTTTTTAAAGGTGCACTTTTCTGTGTGTGCACACGCTAGAGGCTGATATCCAGATCTTTTCCTCTGCCATTGTCCACTTAGCTGTTTGATGCAGCCTCTCTCACTGAACCTGGAGCTCAGCATTTCAGCTACATCGGCTGAGTCATGGGGATCTGCCAGTCTCTGACCACCCAGCCACACTCTCCACCCCAGCACTAGGCTTCCTGACTTTTCACATGGGTGCTGAGAATCTTATGTCTTCATGTCTGTGCATCTAAGCCACCTCCCCAGCCAGCTTACTCCATTGTCCATTGCTGTGACCAAACATTTGCCATTGGGTGGTTCAGAAAGAGCTCTAGAGGCTTGAAAGTCCCTGGGCGTCACCAGCCTCGGCAAGTGCTTTCTTACTGTGCCCTAGCGTGGCAGAGGCTTACCATACAGTAAGACAGGAGTGCTAGCTCAGGTCTCTCATCTTCTAAGACAGCAGTTCTCAACCTGTGGGTCTTGACCCCTTTGGGGGGGGGTCAAACAACCCTTTTACGGGGTCACCTGAGACCATCAGAAAACACAGATGTTTACATTCTAACTCCTAACAGTGGCAAAACTACAGTTAGGAAGTAGCAACCAAAAAATAATTTTATGGCTGGGGGCGTGGGGGGATTCACCACAGCGTGAGGAACTGTATTAAAGGATCGTAGCATTAGGAAGGTTGAGAGCCACTGTTCTAAAGCCACTGGTCCTCTGCGGCCCCCTTTCTGACAGTGACATCAGATCTTCATTATCACTCAAAGGCCTCTCCTCCAATCCATACGTGAATTTGGGGATTACGTCCCCAACACATTCAAGCCAAAGGGGCAAGAGACTTATTTCTCTGTGCCTTGATTCCTTCATCTAGAAAATGAGACTAACTAATGCCTGCCATGCAGATTTATTTAAAGTACTGAGGTGGTGTGGCCAACAGTGATCATAATACTATTATTTCATCACGATTAGTGGTATTTTTCTTTTAATGTGTGTGTCTCGTAGGAGCTGAAATATGTGATCTGGGTAAATAAATCAGTGTGCCCATGTAATGGAATATCACACAGTTGTTCAAAGGAGTACGTGTATGTGAAACCACTTCAAAGAAGTGTGTAGGTGAACAGGACGGCACATGCCTGTGGCCCCGGCATTTGTGAGATAAAGTCAGGAAGAGTACGAGTTCTAGGCCGATGTGGGCTGTGCGGCGGGTTCTAGGCCATCCTGACCTACATAATGAAATGCTGTCGAGAAAAAAAAAAGGTTAGAAAACATTGCCCTGCACCATGTACACAGCTTCATGAAGGTCGCTTTTCACTGCCAGCCTGACACAGTGTGGAAGAGTCTCTGTGAGAGCTTGTTTTCATTGGGTTGACCTGCGGGCATGCCTGTGGGGGATTTTCTTAATTGGGTTAACTGAGGTGGAAGACTCGCCCTGGATTCAGGTCCCGGACTGTGTGAGAACGGAGAGTGAGCTGACAGAGCACGGACGCACACTCGTCTTCACCTCTCCCTGCTCTTTGCTGTGAACGTGATGTGAGCGGCTATCTTGACTTCCCCCACAGGGTAATGAAATCTGGACTTGTACGCCAAATAAACCTTTTCTCCCATAAGCTGCCTTCAGGGAGTGTTTTACCACAGCAGCAAATTTGGTGATCAACCAAAGGATCCCAGGGCTCCCTACTCCAGCCCAACCCTGGAGGCTCCTCAGGAGGAGGGCTCGGAAGAACAGACAGTAGTGAAATTCTGGGTCCCAGGGCTTCAGATAAACAAGGGTGAATTCAGCTACTTAAAATACACAATTAAATTAAATATAACTCATATGCCATCTGATTTGCCCTTCTACCACGTGTAATTCAATGTTGCCCTTTTTAAAAAACAAAACAAAACTGTATTTACAAGGTTGAGCAAGCTTCTCTTCTTTGTAATTCCAGAACATTCTTCAGCACTGCAAAGAACAGCCTCACACCCATCAACAAGCTAGTGGGGAGAAGAACAGTCAGTCACTCCCATGCTCCAGTGCTGGCGTTTCCCTCTTCCCTCAGTGAGAAAGAAATGGCCTTCCCTTATCCTCCTGGGGGGGAAGACTGGGTGGGGAAGACAAGGAGACAGCTGACAATTAGGTCCCTGCCCTTGGGCCTTGATGTTCAAACAGGATAACAAGAGGCCCAAAGAGGCCATCTTTCTAAGCACCTAGGAAACAACACATCCTGAGTGGCTGGGAGGGGGAATACCCCCTTCAGGTAGTCTGGGACTGTCCCTGGCTTTCTCCTTCTGTTAGAAAAGCAAGGAGCCTGGTGTAGGGCCACTCAGCCCACAACGACAGGGGCTGTAATGAGCGTAGGTTTTTTTTTTTTAATGCCTTTTAAGCTAGCACAGTGGCACACATCTGTAATCCCAGCACTCTGGGAGACAGAAGCAAGTGGATCTCTCTGAGTTCAAGGCCAGTCTGGTCTACAAAGTGAGTTCAGGACAGCCAAGGATACACAGAGAAACCCAGTCTGGGCGGGGCAGGGGGGGGGAGCCTTTAGACATGTAAAAATAGCTTAGTCAGAATCCCCACTACACCCAAGGCTGTGCCTCATAATCAGAACTCAGAAACATCACTCACACAAGATAACCAGACACAATCCTAGAAGCCCATAACACCCACTGGACAGTTTATAAGCAGAGACCAAGAGCACTGCTCTGCTCTGCATATCTGGAGAGTGGCGGGGTCTGTGCAAGAGGAACAGCCAAACAGCTCTAGAACTCATGGAATGCGGCCCACCGGTTAGCAAACCCAACAATGGGTGTGTCTTGGTGAGGCATAACCCCGAGAACTACACGCCCTGAGGCCTTCATGCTGTTATGTTGTGATATGTTATACTTGTTACCTTTGCGGTCCTTATAATCCCCTTAACATGTGAATTGTGAGTACTATAAAGGGGGCTCCCAGCCCCTCACTGGGCAGTATCATTGGCACATGCAACAACAATGCTTGATCTCCTTCAGGCATTGCTGCTGCAGCAGATTAATTATTCAACCACCACCTTGAAAACAACCTGCAGATGTAGATTGCTAACAATGATTACTACCCTTAGAAAGAATTTGGAAAAATAGATTGTTCAACAAGGTTAGGTAGAGATGTTTTTGCTAGTGGCTCTGACATAGAAAGTCTTGGGGAAGAAGAAGAAGAAGAAGAAGAAGAAGAAGAAGAAGAAGAAGAAGAAGAAGAAGAAGAAGAAGAAGAAAAAGAAGGAGGAGGAGGAGGAGGAGGAGGAGGAGGAGGAGAAGGAGAAGAAAACAGGTAAGAATAGGGATAAGGATGAAAATAAGAAGATAATAATAAAAGAAGAAGAAACAGCTGGAGTCTGTCCTACTTCATCGTCTAGTGTAAGTGTGTGTGTGTGTGTGTGTGTGTGTGTGTGTGTGTGTGTATGCAGTTCTTTTCTCTCCTTTTCCTTTCTTTTTTAGATGCTTGCCACCATCAGCCCTAGCCCCAGCTTGCCACCATCAGTGAAAGCTATTGCCAGTAACTATCAGTTCCGGCTTGGAAGGTTGCCCTCAGAGAAAGTCAGCAGGGTCACCAGCCAGCCACAGGATTCATGCCCCACCTCAGTTTTCCCCAGTTGATGTCAAAGCTGGACTTCCATAGGAGAGATACCACCTTGATCTGCCCTGAGAGGCTTCCGTTAGAGACTGGACCTGACCTTCAGCTAGGATGTGTTGCACAGGTGAGCAGCCTTGGAGAGATAGATAGGCTTAGGACTGTAGTTAAAATTAGAGTGTGAACCTTGTGTGATGCCCCCCAGCATAATAAAATATAACTTTTGCTATACTAACTACATGTTTCCACCTTCTTGCTCATGACTGGGGCCTTGATGGGTTGGCTGTTATTTCTGGTCTTATAAACCTGGAGGGGTAGGGGGTGGGCTTGAGGCTACCTGCTGCCTCCTGTGGTTGGATGTGCCCCTGTGGCACCATGATACAATAACACACGGAGAAGGGCCTGATGCCAGCACAGTACTCCTGAACTTCCAGCCTCCAGAGCCAAGACCCGCTGGAACGTCTATTCTTTTAAAAATAGCCCAGACTCGGGTATTTCATTGTAGTAACAGAAAGCTAAAACGTTCTCTATTACAGTGGTTCTCAACCTGTGGATCGCAACCCCTTTGGCAAACGTCTATCCCCCAAAATATTTATGTCACAATTCATAACAGTAGCAAAATTACAGTTGTGAAGCAGCAACAAAATAATTTTATGGTTGTGGGTTACCACAACATGAGGAACTGTATTAAAGGGTCACAGCATTAGGAAGGTTGAGAACCGCTGTTCTATTACTTAGGGTTTCTGTGGCTGTGATAAACACGGTAAACCAAAACCAACTTGGGAAGGAAAGAGTTTGTTTGCTTTACACTTCTGTATCTCATTCCATCACTGGGTGATAAAGTCATGGAAGGAACTTAAGTCTTTTGATAAATATTTTGAATGAATGAATGAATAAATAAATAATAAATAAGTGGGTAACCTTCACATTTGGACTCAATTGTGATCATTCCAGGGAAACTGGAATGGTCTCTTCTTGTGTTCTGTGACAGAAAGCCCATGAGATTGGGCCAAGCAGCTCCCAAAATGGAGGGCTAAGTCAGTGGTATCCTAGAGGTTCAGTAGAGAGTGGTTCACCATCGTCCCAGTAAAAGCGCTCTCATCCCCAGTTCCCTGTGGTGGCATCCCAAGCTGAGGTCCCTTCCCTCTGCCCCATTCTTTCACTCTGCACACACTGACTGCACACACGCCTTCTGCCATCTGGACTGAGTGCTAAGCAGTGGGCATTCAAAGAAACTGAAGACATTTCTTTATCCTTGGAGAGGCTGGGTTAGAGGAGAGGCCAGCACCATAAATAAACCTTCCTGGTCCAGTTTCATGACAGGCAGCCCCAAGGGTGGAAAGCACAAAGCATCATCTCAAGGGGGTTATCCCAACATCACTTACAGAGAAACCTGAAGTAAAACGAAACGGGGAAATGTAACATTTCCCCATATTGTGAAGGGAGCATACTGCATTCTTAATTAGAGAAAAGAACTTCGTTAAACCCCCATACACATGCGTAGACATGTACACACATACACATGTGCTCACACACACACACACACACACACACACACACACACACACCTGCTCTTACAGACTAAACAGAACTCCTAGACTTCTATGTTCAGGTCTGGCAGATGCATTATGCGCCACCTACATTGTGTTTTAGTGCAGATTTTTCAGAAGATAAAATGATCTCGTGGCTTCTTTTGAAGCATGAGAGGACAGGACTGGAGAAAGGCTACCTCCTGTCCAGCAGCTGTTGGCTGGACCTGCACAGCAAGGGCGGAACCTGCCCCCCACCCTTGATGTGGGTCACTGTTCCCAGCCACTGTCATCTCCCACACTGAGACTGTCAATCATCATATAACTGGCCTGGTGGATTCTATCAGTCATCCTATAAGTAGCCTGGTGGATTCTATCAGTCATCCTATACCTAGCCTGACTGACTCAGCTTCTTCACCCCTGCATGTTTTTTTTCCTTAAAGAGAGCAGAGCTGCCTATGAGAATGAGTGTCTGGTAGAAGAGCAGTGTGCCGGTTGGTTTTCTTCAATTTAACACAAACTAGAGTCACCTGAAAAGAGGGAACCGCAGCTGAGGGACTTTGTGTTCATCCCTTACCTCAGCTTCTCTCCTGGCATGGCACCCACTCTTCTCTCGTAATGCTCCTATTTTGGTGGTCATGGTTGAGTGTAGCCCGTTTCTGGTGGTCTCAGGGCTAGCTGGTGGCGCAGAGGTAGGTCTTCCTTTCTGGGTTCCAGCTCAGAAGTTTTTTTTTTTTTTTTTTTTTTTTTTTTTTTTTTTTTGGTTTTTCGAGACAGGGTTTCTCTGTGTAGCCTTGGCCATCCTGGACTCACTTTGTAGATCAGGCTGACCTCGAACTCACAGCGATCCGCCTGCTTCTGCCTCCCGAGTGCTCAGAAGTCTTTAAGAACCACCCCAGTTGACCTAGCTTCTGCAGGAGGCCGCCTCAGAGTGCAGCACCTCAGCAGAGGAGCGTTTGCTGGGTGTGCTTTGGGTGAGGACAGTCCTTTATAAGCTAATGTGTTTGAACCTTGGTCTTCAGTTATGGAGTCTTTAAGAGGTGGAGCCTGGGTGGGGAAGTGTGTCACTGGGCAAGGCTTTAAGGGTTTATATTTTGTATTTATATACTTGAGGATCTATATTTATGTTTTAAGCCTGCTGCCACTTCCTGTTCTCTCTGTTTCTTTCTTTCTTTCTTTCTTTCTTTCTTTCTTTCTTTCTTTTTTGGTTTTTCGAGACAGGGTTTCTCTGTGTAGCCTTGACTATCCTGGACTCATTTTGTAAACCAGGCTGTCCTCAAACTCACACTGATCTGCCTGCCTATGCCTCCCAAGTGCTGGGATTAAAGGCATGCACCACCACCGCCCAGCTTCTCTCTGTTTCTTATATATGGATGGAAATGCTGCCATTTCCCCTGGTTGTTGTCATACCTTTCCCACTATGATGGACTCGTTTCCTCTAGAACAGTGAGCAAAAAGAAACCCTTTTCCCCTTATTTTATCACAGCAGCAGAAAACTGACTCGGCCTGGGAGCTCAGAAGCAACCCAGGACAGGCACTGAGGAGAAAGAGCCTGGGGGAGGGGGGAGGGGGGAGGGGGGAAGGAGGGAGGGAGGGAGGGAGGGAGGGAGGGAGAGAGAGAGAGAGAGAGAGAGAGAGATTTAACAGCATGGCGCTAATTGCTCAACAAGCAGCCTCCTCTGGAAGCACAGAGAAAGTTCTTGACCAGGCTTGGCAGGTGACAAGAGGCTTCCGGGAAGAGGTGATTTCTGAAGCTACCGGTAGGTTTTATTTGGGATCCAGGAACGTTAAAAAGCAGAGGTTCAAACACTGACATAGGCAAAAACCTCAAAGCGAGACCCAGACCTATTGGGTAGATGCCTGGCACTGTCACTCAGGCTATACTGACCTTGGCCAGGCCGTGTTTCTCAGAGCCTCAGTTGTATTCTGGCACTTTCCCCGCATAGACATTAGAGCCAGGAGGACAGCTCAGTGGGCATTCGCATAACCCTCCATAGGTCTCCATAGGTCTCCATAGGTCTCCATAGGTCCACAGGTCTCCATAGGTCTCCATAGGTCTCCATAGGTCTCCATAGGTCTCCATAGGTCCATAGGTCTCCATAGGTCTCCAAAGGTCTCCATAGGTCTCCATAGGTCTCCATAGGTCTCCATAGGTCCATAGGTCTCCATAGGTCTCCAAAGGTCTCCATAGGTCTCCAAAGGTCTCCATAGGTCTCCAAAGGTCTCCATAGGTCTCCAAAGGTCTCCATAGGTCCATTGGTCCCTGTGCCCTCATCTGTAACTCCTGGCCAAAAGATTCTGGATACCTGTGGTCAGGAAATACTAAAAATCAGAGCTAGGAGCCTGGGTGTAGTGGCACACACCTTTAATCCTAGCACTCAGGAAGCAGAGACAGGAAGATCTTTGAGTTCGAGGCCAGCCTGGTCTATAAAGCAAGTCTAGGACTTGCAAGCCAGGAGGACTCTGTTCGAGAGAAGTCCTGTCTCGAAAAAACTAACCAACTAACCAAACAAACAAAATCTGAGCGTTAGACCAAACATGGGATTGATCACCCTCTCCTTGAGTCAGTCCTTTGAGGGTATGTTCATTTGGCGAATGGCAGCCAACAGTAAACCAGGCCAAACTGGGCCCCTGAGGCTGTAGAGGAAGACACCAGGGCTGACCCATTTATGTACCTGTGCTCCATCCACAGGTGCCAGGCCCCTCTTGCCTCTGGGGAGTTGCCCTCACACTCCCCTCACAGAGGCCACAGGCATGAACCGGGTCCCTTGGCATGACCTGGCTGGGCCTGTGGTGTGAGCGGCAGGAGGCGGCCCAGGTTTGCCTGGAAGCTCAGGGCCACTGGGCAGAGCGGATGCCTTGAATTTAGACCCAGGTTTATGAGCCGTGGCGGCCGCCAGGAGGGACAGGGCGCAGTCCTTCGGAGGCCAAGGGGCCGAGGGAGGAAGGCGCACTTTAATGGAGTTGCCTGTTTCTCCCAAATATTACGCTAAGCAAGGAACTTGGACTAGAATGAAAGGCGGGAGTCTAATTTTAGACAGTACCTATGAATGAAACTTGACCCGGGCTTGTGGAGGAAATACCTTCCACAGGCCCACGCCAGGGCCAGTGTGTGCGATTTTCTGCTAAATCAGGCAGCTCCAACAAACAGGTCGCCTGGGTGACCCGGCTTGTCTTTTTCCTGAACCAAACCTGTGTAGCTTCTAAACATACCACCCTCTTCCTTTACAAAAGGCCCCTTCCTTTACAAAAACCCCAGGTCGCCATTTCCTCGTGTTCCGGCTAGTTAGCTGTCTTTTCTCCACCCAGCCCTTCCTGACCAAGAGCTCAAGACATTAAGGTCAAGCCAGCCTGGGTGCCACAGCATCAGAACCGAGTAACAGCTCTCCTGGGGTCAGGAGGCTCCTTGATCTGGACTCTGGACCCCAAGAAGAAAGGTTCACAGTGGGTCCCCATCCATGGCTTGCCTCCAAAGTGTCCTGCAAAGGACCTGGTAAGGATCTGAGCTCAGTCAATACCTTAAGGCAACATAGTTGCCCTTGGGGGTTTCTTGCTTCCACGCTTGGATCAATGAAGCAGAAGGCATCTTTTGCCCCAAAATACCCACCCTCTTTACTTCCTCTTTCTTTAAAGCAATTTGGCAGACCTGGCCAGGGAGCAAATAAGAGAGGAGCTACCATCAATGTGAGCACTGAATCCCCCCACCCCCCACCTCCAACCCCCCAACCCCCACCCCCACACAGCAGAATGAACAGGCCAGCACCCTCATTCCAAAGTGTTCTTCATATGTCTGGTATGTTTGGTGAGTCTCTTGGTCCCCATTAAGCCTCTATTTACACATCTGTAAAATGGGCTAGCAACTTCCTAGGGCATTGTATTCTGTTTCTGGTAAAAGTGTAAGAAGTCTGATGGCTTGAAATAAACTAGTCACAGCCTCAGTCTTGCTGTAAACACCTTCTACCTGGTGCCTGGTCAAAGAATTGTTTCTCATCAGTCGTATCAGATAACCTTGGCCTGGTAAGTAGCGCTAACGCTTAAAATTCTGGTCTTCCAGCTGGGCGATGGTGGTGCACGCCTTTAATCCCAGCACTCTGGAGGCAGAGGCAGGTGGATCACTGTGAGTTCGAGGCAAGCCTGGTCTACAAAAATGAATGCAAAACAGCCAAGGCTAACACAGAGAAACCTTGTCTCGAAAAAAAAAAAAACCAGCAAAAAAAAAAAATCTGGTCTTCCAATTTTGCACCAAAACCGGCCCACTTAGCCCTGCATACAGCATTTTAGGGCTTCTCTATCTGAATGGTCCAAGAGCAGAAGGCAGCGGGTTACACTGAATGCAGGCAGGAAGCAGACAGATGAGCCCTAGGCTTAGATGGCGATGGCGCTGTCCTTTTTATTTAGACCAGGATCCCAACCCATGGAATGGAGCCACTCACAGCATTCTAGGAACTCGCTCACAGATGTGCCCAGAGGCGCATCCCCTAGGCCTTGTCGATTTAACAGTATTAGTCATCACAGGAATTAACTGTCTCATCCAGCTTCAGCTGAAAGATACCTCTTAGCCAGGGCCACCTTCCTTCCCAAAGCCCACCTCTCTTCCCCACGAGAGCCTGGACCAATAGAACCATGTGGACCCATGGGCTTTCTCTGAATAAATGGAAATCTTCTAAGTCAACTCCCAGTATCCAAATGGTTTCAGCGAAAGTCTTTCCAACCCCCAGTGGCTGAGCACTAAGTAGTCATTTAGCAGATATACTTAGCATTCCAGGAGGGAGACAGGGCAGGAGCCAGAACCTACTCATTTCACAGATCAGCCCTGTCAGCCATGCTCAAAGCTCAGCCCTGGTTTCCTCCTCAGCCTGGTACCACAGGGCACCTGGTTTCAGATGTCTCTCTCAGGCAAATATCACAGCACCGAGAGAAAGGAGAGAACCCACTATTCTTGGGACTCCCTCCTAGGAGAGATGAGACTTCCCAGAGTTCTCACGGTGGGTTCCACTCATCTCTCATTGGTCAGATGTGGGTCACATGACCACTCCTAAACCAGTCACTAGTAAGAAGGGTTAAATCATATCCATTAACTTTGACTAACTACTTTGGATGGAACAGATACTTAAATGAATGAAGACAGCCAATTTATTTTCCACCTCGGGACAACTTCTGCTCAAAGGATCTCTTTGCGCTACGTATCTGTTTGATACACATGAACTCCAGCAGGCAATTGCTCTGAGTGATACATTGCTATATTACGTTGCAAGGGATTTCTGAGGCCAGCAACTATCCTGCTGCAGTATGTCACTCTCCTCCTACGTAGCTTTCAGATCATACTACAGACAACAGGGATGAGAAAGCAGGTACAGCATTGTGACTACACAGTGCACATGTGGCCCATAGCTGGTTGCCCTGGGAGCTCTAGGCAGTGCACACGTGGCCATTGGCTGCCCTGCGAGCTCTAGACAGTGTACACGTGGCCCATGGCTGCCCTAGGAGCTCTGGAAAGTGCTCATCCTCTCCCTTGCTCAGTTAAAAAAAGCTTCTAGTTCAAGAAACACAACACCCAAACACTGGCAAAAACTTTCCTCGGAGAACAAGTGTCCCCATGGATGTAGCAGTTCAGCCTTGCCACTGGATCTTTTCACCATTCCTAGAGTGCAGAACTTGGTTTGGAAGCTCATCGCCTCCTCACCGGAAGCTTCAGCTGTAACTATGTTGTTCAAAGCAAGAAATAAAGGGAATGGAAATGTTTGTGTGAACCTCCAATCAGAACTTCTGGTCAGAATCCGATTGGTCAGAACCTGCTTACACATCAGCTTCTGATCCAGTCACTGACTTAGACCAAATATGGTACATTCCAGAGTAGGGGCCATGAGCGCATGGGGGAGCCCAGGGCTGTCTAGTGGGGACCGTAACTATCTGATGGGCAACCAGCAGTACCTGCCACGGGCCCATTTTACAAACAGAGGTGACAAGTGGTTTCCATGCCCAAGGTCAGCTATGCTGCAGAAAGTGGAAGCAGGTTTCAAGCCAAAGCTGAGAAGTCCCAGATTAAGAACCTTTCCCCAGTGCCATGGTAACAGGTGAGTATGTAGCCCCTGAAGTAGTTTCGTGTGCACTCCTGAATCTTCCAACAGGATTCTGCCTGCTCATCCCCAAGCATGGAAGAGACGCCACACTTGGTGACCAGCTGGCCCTCTCGCAAATGCAGCCAATCAGAGCAGGATTTCCAAGTTGTATTGGAGGCTCCTCAGACACAGCTCCGGCTAGTTCCTCATCGTGTGGCCGTTAACACCCAGCTGTTAAAGGGAACCCCCACCACCACTTGCACTGAGCCATTTTTATGACATCCAGTGAACAGGAGAGAATTGCGATGAGAGCCATTTATAGACTTAATCTTAGGGCCTATGATGATATAAATGTTTAATGTTTTTCCCAGGTGTGGGCTGCTGGAAGCCGTGTGCACAAACCTGGCATTGACAAAGGGCTGACACGGGAGGGTCCCATGGCTGGGGAAGCAGGGCAGCTCTCTCTAGGTCCATCTCCGATGGTTTCCCACTGCAGGATTCCAAGCTCGGGCCTCTTCTCTCTGGGTTGCTTCCACACTCCTTGTCCCACTCACCATCCCCTCAGAAGAAACGAGCTAATTTCCATCCATCTTTGTTTCTGTTTCGGTGGCTAAGAACTGGCACAAAATATGTACTCAGAAAGCACACACAGCCAGGCGTGGTGGCGCACGCCTTTAATTCCAGCACTCAGGAGGCAGAGGCAAGTAGATCACTGTGAGTTCAAGGCCAGCCTGGTCTACAAAAACAAGTCCAAGACAGCCAACACTACACAGAGAAACCCTGTCTTGAAAAAAAAAAAAAAGCACACACATGAATGAATGAACAAAAAAATAATGAATGAATGAAGTGAATGGGTGAGTGGGTATGTCTCTTCTTTAAAAGGGGAGAAGCATCTGAGTTTCACCTATCAAGTCTGATACAATCTATGGATTTTACTCTACTTCCCTTGGATGAGCTGCTTCTAGAGCAGTGGGTCTCAACCTTCCTCCTGTTGTGGTGACCCCACCCCCACCCCACCCCCACACACACCATAAAAGTATTTCCCTTGCTATTGTGTAATTGCAATTTGGCTACTGCTATGAATCACACTCTGACATGCAGGACGTTTGATATGTGACCCCTGTGAAAGGACCATTCAATCCCCAAAGGGATCCGGATGGACCCACAGGTTGAGAAGCACTGCTTTAGACAAGCAGAGGGCACCCTGAATGCCAAACCCTAAGTGGAAAGACTATGAAACAAGTCATTTGAGGAGCCCAGTGTCTGCACCAGGCATTAGAATTCTGCATCACCTAACTTGGTTTTCCTCCACCATCCGCCATTTATGGAGCACCGAGGCACTGCCGAAGCATCAGGGCTTCCATCCTTCATGATGCTTAGGGCCCCTTGAGGGGAGTCAGACCAGAAAGTAGATCTTTGCAACACAGTGTTTCCATTTACTCCCTGCCTGACCTGGAACTGGTTCCAGTGCCCCCCTATACCTGTCTTCTCAGCAGTCAAGTGTGGTTACAATAGCTCCTATCTGGAAGCTATGGACTGAATATAAACACAGCACTCAGCACCTGTGTGCACTGGAGAAGTGCTCACAATCCGTGTTAGTTTATGTAACATTAGGGTTGATATTACTATTGCCATTATCATTGGCATTGTCATTCAGCAAAAAGTACTGGGGGTGGGGGTGGGGCTGGGCAGTGGTAGCCCACACCTTTAATCCCAGCGCTCAGGAGGCAGAGGCAGGTAGATCTCTAAATTTGAGGCCAGTCAGGTCTACAGACGGAGTTCCAGGACAGCCAGAACTACACGGAGAAACTCTGTCTTGAAAACCAAACAAAATAAAACAAAAAAGAAATAAAAATTAAAAAACAGCCAACCAAACAACATGTTTTTGAGTTTGAGGCCAACCTGGTCTACAGAGTGAGTTCCAGGACAGCCAGGGCTACACAGAGAAACCTTGTCACAAAACTCTAGGGATATAGAACAAAGACCCCAGGGCAGCCTGGAGGTGTGAGAGGGACAACACTCCCTGCAGGAATTCCGTGATGTGCAAGCAGAGAGCAGAATGCTTACTGGGAGTTCACTTGCAGAGAGAAGTGTAGAGCCCAGAGCTAAGCCAACAGCAGGTGCGCGCGGCTGACTTCTCAAAGCCCAGCTTGTTGGAACACAGGTAGAGGGGAGATGTGGAAGAGATGAGAGCCAAGGAGGAGGTTTGGATATGACCTTGGGGTCACTGAGGACTCTAGGTAGGAGAGTGACATGATCATAAACTAGACTGAAGGGGCCGAGAGGCGTGGTGGGGTGGCGGCCACCATTAGTGGCTTGGGTGACAAGTGGAAATTAATGAGTAGGTCCAGAGATTGAGAGGATGAAGGCAGGAGGATCTAGCATCCAAAGGGAAGAAGAGGAGTGGACCAAGGGAAGGAGACCACTGGCTGGGGCAACAAGAATGTTGGTTTAAAAAATGGTTTTCAGGGCTGGAGAGGTTAAGAGTACTGGCTGCTCTTCCAAAGGTCCCGAGTTCAATTCCCAGCAACCACATGGTGGCTCACAACAACCTATAATGAGATCTGGTGTCCTCTCCTGGCGTGCAGGTATATATGCAGGCAGAACACTGTATGCGTAATAAATAAATATATCTTTTTTAAAAAATGGTTTTCATGTGTCATATTTCAGGGCTGTATCCATAACAAGATAATGGAGGCCCTGGGCTGCTTTATCACCTGAGTCCTGGTTCAGGGTGGGTGCTCAGTGGATGTGTTCTTGATTCTGGCTCCTCCCAGCTACCAGCCATTGCACTGGGCCGAGCCCGTGCCAAGCCCTGTGCCACGGAAAACCAAACCACAGTGGGTTTCCAGAAATGTGGAAAACATCCCGCAGGAATCTATTGGCCCCATGGCTCTCCTGGCAGGAGGAAGCCAGGCTGATGGGGACTGTTCAGGGCTGGAGGCCATGGTTGCCCAGGACACCACAGTGGCTCACGGGGGATGCTGAGAAGAGGGGCTAAGGATGCAAATCTGGCCTGGAGCCCAGGGCTACAAAGGATTGTCTCACAGCCACTGAGCCACACGGTAAGGCCAGGAGAGGAGTGTAAAGGCCACGCAAACCTCCAGGCCACTCTCACATCTCCTTGTCCCAACATGAATACACACACACACACATGCACACACACATGCACACACACATAGACATACTCAGACACACACACACATATGCACACATACATACAGACACACAGAGACACACGCATATGCATACACATGCGGGCACACACAGAGACACACACATGCACAGAGACACACACATGCACAGAGACACACACAAGCACAGAGACACACAGAGACCCACGCACATACACCGACCCACGCACATACACCTCTTCACAATTTGTCCAGCTAGGTACTAGGTACCAGGATGTTCATCCTTTGTAGACACATTGTCTCCCACAATCCTGATACAGCTCTGAAACACAAAATGATTGATTGACATTTAAGAAACGGAGAGATGAGCTCACTCAGCTTAGACCTCATAGCCAGTGGTCAGGGTTGGGGGATTCGAACCTAGTATTTGGGAATCTCAAAGCCTTTACTTTTAACTATCAGTCTAGAATCCTTAAAGCCCGGAGCCAGTGGCCCTGAGGTCAACTCAACATGCACATGTGTTTTATTTGGCCCCAACCCTGTTTTAAAAGGGGGGAAATTTCACATAAAAATCCAGGTTTCCGGCTTCTCTTTAGAAACCAGATCTGGCCCACATTTCCGCAGGGCCACTACTGGCTAAGCTGAGCAGCAGCTGCCCCTTGCATTAGGTTGTGCTTTCCCCATCCAGCCTCACCCCCAACACCTCCTCCATGTCCTGGGCCTGTCCCTTGAAGGCATGAGCGGGTAGTCTGCCAGGCCTTGGAGTGCCCCAGGAGAGAGTGCCCACATGCCAGGGTAGAGACTGACTCTCATCTCCTCTCCCAGAATTCATATTCTCTCTCTCTCTCTCTCTCTCTCTCTCTCTCTCTCTCTCTCTCTCTCTCTCTCTCTCTCTTTCTCTCTCTCTCTCCTTCCCCTTTCCAAGCTTCCATTCCCAGGCTCTCAATAGGTGTCCTAATTTTCTTTTCTGTTCCTGTGATAAACACCATGACCAAACTTAGCCTGGGAAGGAAAGAGTTTACAGGTCATACTCCATCACTGAGGGAGGCCAAGGCAGGACCTTGAAGCAAAACCACAAACAAACAAATATTAAAATGCTGCATATTAGCTTGCGCCCAAGCTCACCTTCAACTATTTTTCTTAAGCAGCCCAGACAGGCCCACTTGCCTAGGAACAGCACTGCCCACAGTAGGCTAGGCCCTCCTCTGACAATTAGCAGTGAAGAAAATGCCCTGCAGACGTAACCGTAGGCCAATCTGATGGAGGCAATTTCTCAATTGAGAAATGGAGGTCTCAAGAGTACAATCAATCTTAGAGGGCTGTGCAGAGAATTACATGTGGCCCCAGACTCTGTGTGGGAGACACAAACACACACACACACACACACACACACACACACACACACACACACACATACACACACACACACACACACACACACACATACACACACCTCCTCCCCTTTCTACCAAGCATAACAGCTCGTGCCATGTTTATGAGTGGTTTGGACTGGGTGAAGTCTCACTAGGGGCTGACCTTGAAAAAAAGCTATCAGGCTTGAGTTTGCTAATTTCTCCCACATCTGTGGTCTTTTCAGAATCTGTGTTCTGTGAAGCCAGTGATCATGTTTTCATCATGTGTGTTCCAAGTCCTCACCATAGACCAGGACAACCTTCAGCGGCAGGTGGCCCTACATCATCCCTCGGCACTTTTTTCTTCACTGTCTATACTCTGGTCTCACCCATGCTTAGGTTTGTGGACACCATTCATATGTCAGTGGCTTCCACATGCATACCTTGAGCCAAGACCTGTAGCTGATCTGAGACCACCTTGACCTCTGTGCATGGCATCACCACTGCACAGCTAGCAAGCATCTCAGACTCAGCAATTCAAACATGGACTCCAAATGGCCCTAGAACAGGCTCCACCCACAGCCCCCCTCCCCTTTCTCAGGTGGTGGCATCATTCTGGTTACTCAGGCACTAACCAAGGAAATCATTCCTGAGGCTTCTCTTCCTGCTTCTCGCTGATGGAATACCCACAGCTCTTGCTGTTTCCAAAACAACCACTCTGGTCCAAGTCCCCATCACCTACTCCCTGGATTACCTGAGATAAGTTTCCAAGCTGGTGCTTACCATTTTTGTATCCTTCTGGCAGACTATTCTGTACACAAGACTTGGAGTGGTCCTTTCAAATCAAGTTGCAGCTGGGCGGTGGTTGTGTACCCCCTTAATCCCAGCACTTGGGAGGCAGAGGCAGGTGGCTCTCTGAATTCCAGGCCAGCCTGATCTACAGAGTGAGTTCCAGGACAACCAGGGCCACACAGAGAAACCCTGTCTTGAAAAAACAAAATTAAGATAAAAATAAAATAAAATAAAATAAAATTTAAGCTGGAGTACACGTCCCTGCTCCAGTCCCTGGCATGGTGCCAATTGTACTCAGAACCAATGCCCAGGTTCTGTACCACGGCTTTGGGCCTCACCGCCCTCACACACAGTTGTTCCCTTTCCTTACAGAATCAGAGTAACTTGGCCGGAGGGGACGGGGTGTCTTCCCATTAGAAAGGACTAGAACTCAGGTTTGGTTTGACCTCAAGGCCTTTAATCCCTTCTGCTCAAACGCTCAACTTTCCAGCAAGTCTCAATGACGTCCCAGAGCTGGGGTTTCCTCATAGAAAACAAGGACGGATCCTATTCCGTGCATGATGATCTTTCTGAGACCACATCCAGAGTTCGGTGGCTTCGGGATGGGGTTGAGCGGAGACCTGCGTTCCGGTGTTCTCCAGTTCTGAGTAAAGGAGGGCCCCCTGAGGAGATGGACTAATGCCTAGCAGGATGGGTGGACGGATACCCGAGGGGCAGATGAAAGAAGGGGACAGGATAAGTGAGAGGTGGCTGCAGAGATGGGTAGGTGGACGCTGAGCGAGGAAATGGAGAGCTGAAAACTAGAAAGTGGGCAGGTGGATGAACGAATAGGTGGAAGGTGGCTGGCCAGGTGGTTGGATGGATGGGTAGAGAAACAGGTACAGTGGGAGGTGGGTGGGTGGGTGATCAGATGAGTGGAAGGCTGGGGGAATAAACGAAAGGATTAGTTAATGTTTAAACAGAAGAAGTCAGAAAGAAAAAGGACATCCTGATGAAGATGTTTTAGGGGGAGCCAGCTGAGCCAGTGGGGCCTTTTGAGAGGCTAGCAAAGCAGGGCACACAGCTCAGACTCTAGGACCAGACAGGCTTGGCTTCACGCCTCGTCACTGCAGCTAGCTAGCTACATGACACTAAGTCCAAATATCCTTGGGGCTTTGGGGGGATAATACAATCCCATCTCTTGCGGCCACTGTGAGCAGTAAGTGAGATGTCGTATTGACAAGTTTTTTAAGTGCCTGGCACACAGTAGGTGTGCAATGATGGTGCCGCTGTGGTTTTGAAAAGCCCAAGCCAGGGAGGGGAGAGTGGCCTTGGCCAGGTCTGGCACCTCGGTGTAACTAACTCCCTGTTTTGAAGCTGCCCAGCAGCTCTGATGAAAGGAGCCAGCAGGCCAGGCCAGAGGCTCTGTCTGTATCTGCCGCTCTCCGGGCCATCAGCTGAGTGGTCCAGCTGGCAGCTGCCTTAACCAAGAGCACAGGTCGGGCTGGCTGGGCCTAGGTGCAGGTGGGCCTGGCTCTATCCCTCCCTGGCCAGCTTGGAAAGCCTTTTCTGGGGACCAGCCACCTGCCCTGCCCCACCCAGAGAACTTGGCCTGGAGGTCCATAGCCCCAACTTCTCAGGAAACTCACAGACAGGGGGAACTTTCCATCCACACTGCAGGAATTTTGTTCAAAAAGGGAGAGAGAAAAAAAAACCCTAAAGCCCTTCATCCTTTGGCCTCGAAGAGAATATTTCTTTTATGTGAAACTGGCAGGGAAAAAAGTTCGAGATTCCTTCTCCTTTGCCTAATTGATATCAACATGAAATATTCTAGTGTTGTTTTAATAAGACTTGGTTTTCCAACAAGACTGAGGGGGAAGCTCTTCTGGATCAGAATATTTTTAGCAAAAATATTTTGTTTGAATCCTCCCTGCCCCCCCCCTTTTCCTGCCCTGGCTTCAAAGGCGCAGCAGCGTGTTCTGGGGTGCTGCACCCACACTCCACAGCCCCCCTCCCCTGCATGGCAGGCTGGATGGCTGGCCAGGCAGGAGTGCCGAGCCAGGAAGCTATTTTTTCCAGAAGCGGCATCTGGCTCCTTGGCAGCCGCACAAGCAGTTGTGCCGGCAGCAGGGCTGGCCGGGGTCTGTCCTGTTTAGGCTGCTGCCTGGCTCTCACCCGCAGACACCATGTTCTCTCTCCACATCCGGGCCCTTCCTCCCCACCCCCACCCCCCAAAACAACCTCACAAGGGTGGGGGGGGCATCTCAGAGCACCCAAGCTCTGCCCCTTGACTCCCAACAGGGCTTGCCCCTAGAGACCCACCTGAGCTCTGAGCTCTAGCCAGCTTGACTCCCGGCAGGTGGTTTAAACTTCCGTGAGTTCACAGGTTCAACTACTGAGAAATAGGATCATCGCCACAGCCTGCCTGTCTGGTCTGACTCTGACCTGACTTCACAAGATTCTCATGGCCTCCTAAGTGGCAGGGCCTCCAAAGGCTTTGCGAGCCCAGGGTCATTGTAGAGGTGGCATGCGCTCTCTCATAACGCCTGTAACATTTAAACAGCTCGCAACTGATTCAGTTCCACTCACTACCCAAAAGCCACCTTCTTTAAGACAATTTCCCCATCCCAAACAGCCCCTGACCAGCTATGACAGCTGCTGGAGCTTTGCTATAGAGCACTCACAACACAGTGTGCTGTGCATGTGACATTCTCCCGTCCAGGGGCTTCATAAGCGACAAAGACGTTGCCTGCCCATCTAAGCACCCACACAAGACTTTGCAGACAACTGCAGATAGATGGGTGAAAACTGTGCCAGCCAGGTCCCTGTGCATGCCCTGTAGTTCCCCTGTGAGCAGCCCTTGGGGGTCAGTGTGCCCCCAGCCCACCCTCAGAGAAAAGGAGGAAGGCAACTAGTGTTAACATGCCCTATGAGCCCAACACGGAAGACCGGTCCCTGCTTCTCACGGCTGCCTCAACCCTTCAAGGCAGCACTCAGTGCTGATTTACAAATGAAGGTGTGGAGGCACCGAAGGGCTGCCCACTGCAGCTCAGCTGGGATATGATGGATGGGCTCTGTATGGATGCACTGCCCTCTCCTCCTCCCTATGCCTGGTGCTCAGCAAGCTCAAAGTGACAGCATAGCGCTGTGATGAACACTGATGGCAACTCCTGTGAGAAGCCCTTTGTACTGTGCTGGTATTCACGCCTGTCGCCTCACCAGGCTTTTTTAAAGGCAGCCTTGCAAACAGATGGTGGTCATTAAAGCCCATCACACAGATGAAAACACTGAGGCCGACAAGAGCAAAGCAGCTTTCCTGGCACACAGAGGGCAGGGAGCCATCTAAGGGGGAATGCGCTCCACCTCCCCAGCAGAAATCCCATTTGTGTCTTTGTCCATTTTCTGTTGCTGTAACCGAGCATAACAGGCTAGGAAATGAATAAACCATAGAGGTTTATGTGGCCCACAGCTCTGGAAGCTGGGAAGGCAGAGAGGGTAGCACCAACCTCGCCTCCACATCTGCTCATCACCTGCTGGGCGAGGGCCTTCTTGCTGCATTGTCTCTGAGACAATGCGGACCCAGGGCACCACACAGCGAGGCAAGGGCAAGCGCCACCCCCTGAGAGCTGCGGTCACAGCGAAGTCACTCCCTCAACAACCTGTCACCCGCTAATCTATGAATATGACCCTGTCACTTCCCAAGGGTCCCACCATGAACATCGCTGACCTGGGGGTTTGGAGATTGTCGTTCCAAGCGCGAGCAATTTGAGGGGCTCTGTCAAACCATTCTAATGCGTGGCTTTGCTCTCTAATGCACCCTCCACATCCACTTTTAATCGCACAGCCTGAGTGTGTCTGTGATCCACAACTTGTCAATGGTGGGAATGGATGGATGGATGGATGGATGGAGGGAGGGATGGATGGATGGATGGATGGAGGGGTGGATGGATGGATGGATGGATGGATGGAGGGGTGGATGGATGGATGGATGGAGGGGTGGATGGATGGATGGATGGAGGGAGGGAGGGAGGGAGGGAGGGGTGGAGGGGTGGATGGAGGGGTGGATGGATGGGTGAATGGATGGATGGATGGATGGATGGATGGATGGGGCGCTGAATGGAGAATGGATGAGTAGATAACAGGTGGGTGGAGGATGAAGTGTTAAATGAATAGATGGACCCAGGGCTAGAATATGAATCTTGATAACCCTAGACTGCGAGGGCCAAGGTCCCAGGTTTGCCTCTACTCCCCTCCCAGGTTAGACCCCTGTGTATGCCCAGATGCTGGCCTCTAGGCACAATGACCTTCTCCAGGAGCCAGCTCAGTAGTGAAGGCAGAGCAACTAGTCCATGAAGGTTCCGTCTTCCCATCCTTGCCACTCGTGGAGGGACCAGGAGTCAGAAATGGCAAGCTCAGCTGTCTAATCTGTCCCCATAGCCACCATGGAGTCCGGCTCTACATCTCCTGGGGCCGTCAGGATGGCACGGCGAGTGAGTGCCCTGATAACTTTTCAGACATTTTCCTGTGGGCTGACTATGGTCAAGAAGCACAACCTCATGTCTGCTGTTCTGTCATCTCTCTCGAGGCTCAAACCTTTCCTGCCTGCTCACAGATAGAGAGAGCCCTGGATGGCACAGGCACTGCCTGCTTCGTGCACAGTGAATGAACGCACTGTCTGCTGAGCAGTCCTTGGACAGCCCACATTTACAGCCCTTCCACAGGCTTGAGCTGAGGCCTGGAGACAGACTTGGAAACCTACCTCTTCCCAGAGCAGAAAGTCACTCAGTTCAAAGTGCTGAAGACTTAGTGGGTGCACATGTGCAGGTGGAGAGGACTGTGGCTTCCAAAGGATTTACACACACACACACACACACAGAGAGAGAGAGAGAGAGAGAGAGAGAGAGAGAGAGAGAGAGAGAGAGAGAGAGAGAGAGAGCTCACAGATTCCTGGTAAAATCCCCATCTACCTGCTTTATGGCAGAGGCTGCTAGGCTTGCCTGCAAGCTGTGCCTGCCTTGCTGGGCAGGTGAGTCTGGGAGAGCTGCTGGGCCGGTTTCCTCCCATCCTTCCCCCTCCTCGCCCGCCCCTCAGACAGGCAGCCAGCTGTGCGGCAGACATTCCTAGGCCTGCTCATTGATATTCAGGAATGGAACTCGAGCCGCTCCTGGTGCCCAGCCTCAGCCTGGCTCTTCCACCCATACTGGGAAAGCCTAAACACCCTCTCCAGCCAGAAAGAGCATCCCAGGCCACGGGCACTGGATCCGGACATCTGGGGAAACTGGGGGCCTTGAGGGAGGACCCCAGGCACTCAGGAGTGCTAAGAGCCTTAGTGACACACTGCTCAAAGCTCCATCTCCACCCTAAGCTGCAAAGTGTTCCAGGGCTTCCTACCCTTCCAGGTGCTTCTCTGTCCATCCAGCAAGCATAGCTTTCTGGAGGAGAGGCCGGCTAAGGTGGAGGAAGGGGAGGGGGGCTTGGATCCCACACTACTCTGCAGGGAAAGGACACTTCCCCCCACCCACCCACTGCAGCCCCTTTCCCAAGCCCCCACCTCTCACCTCTTGGGTTTGCAGATGGGTTTGTTTTTCCTTGAGGTGTGAAAGGGCCATTGCAGGGGCCTCCTCCCCTCCTAGCAGCTGGCAGGAGCCAGACACAAACTCTCAGCCCCCCAGGAGAAGGCCCCTGACCCAGAGGTCACAGGGTAGAGGGAAGGTGATGCCCTCCAAGATCCAGCTGGGAATAGCCAGGGGGCCACTTCAAGGACTCAGGCTCTCACCCAGGAGGTGGCAAAAGGCCCTCCAACAGCCTCCTTGTAACAACCACTGCCTGTTGCATCTCCTTGTTCCTCGTGGCCTCACAGATCTCAGCTGACTTCTGTTAGGTCTAAGTATCCAGCAAAGAGACCCACAGTAAGGCCTCCCATCCCTGTCCCCGAGGCATCATTCGTCTTCAGGCTATGTCTTCCATCTCCCTTAAAAGCAAGATGGCCAGGCCGGGCATGGTGGTGCACGCCTTTAACCCCAGCACTTGGGAGGCAGAGGTAGGTAGATTGCTGTGAGTTCGAGGCCAGCCTGGTCTACAAAGTGAGTCCAGGACAGCCAAGGCAACACAGAGAGATCCTGTCTTGAAAAACTGAAAAATAAAAGAAAGAACAGAAAAGAAAGAAAGAAAAAGAAAAAAAAAAAAAGCAAGATGGCCAAGATCTCATTTCAGGTCCACAGTATGCTTTCAAAGGTTGGTCTCCCAGCTCCGTACCCCAGATGGTGGAAATGCCCATGACTCCCAAAGGAGACCTGAAGCTGGCCACCTCTTTCCAGCCAATCTGCAAAGCTTCAGGAATCTAGAGGGGACTCCAACCCTGCTAACTTGCAGCTGTGCAGAGCACTGTACCAAAAAAGTGGCGGTTGTCATAGCAGCGGCTCCCATGAACTGGGTGTGTGCCCTGTGCTGAACACTGCACATCACTCCCTGAGTTCTCCCAACAATGCCATAAGAGCCATTTCAAAGAGGAGGGAAGAAAGGCTGCAAGGACTCAGGACAGGATGCGTGGAGCCAGGATGCTTCTGCATCCCCCAGGCCTGATCTCCACAGCAGGAGGCTTCGCCTGCAGCACTGGGACCCTTGACTTGAGAACTGAGTCTAGTTGAACTCAGCTTCCTCCCCACCACGGCAGAAACAGCAATCCTCGAGTTCACCCAGCCTCCTCCTGAGCTTAGAACTGTAGCCAGAGGTACCATCTGCCAAGACTAAAGAAATATGCAAGGCAGCGGTTAGCTGCTGAAGCTGGGTCTGGGTTCTGGTTTCTAATGCCAGCTCTTTCCCCACAAGTTCTTGGACCTCCCGCCGACAAGCCGTTGTTTCATGCCTCAGTTTTCTCAGCTCTACAATGGGAAGAGTAACAGGTGAAAGAAAAGGCACCTGTGAAGGGTAAACACTGGCGGCCACACTGCAGAGCACCTCCTGTGTGCCAGGCACTGATCCCAGGATATGAAATACAGAGTTGAGAAGTAGACTAGATAAGAGGAATGTGTGTGTTGACAGTCGGGGGAAAGGAACGCCTACTCCTGAGAGCCCTGCTTTCTTTGAGGATGAGCTGTGTGGGAAAACAACTGTGGGTCACTGTCAGGTTTCTGCCTTTGCAGGGGCCGTTCCTTCTGCTAGGGCCCTTCCCTTAACTGGGTCATGTCTAATCAGACTACGACATCCAGGCATCCACCCCTCTGTGAAGTTGATTCTCAGTCCCCTAAGTGGCATCTGTCCCTTCCTTCCCTCTTCCAAGGCATGGGCACTCTCCACAGCATTTCGTACACAGGTTTACTAGTCATTCGCTCAATCTGTTCAACCCGTGGATACTCACTCGCTGAGCCGCGCGCAGTTCCCCATTCTGAAAAGTGAAATCTCAAGTGAGAGCCGAGCCCTAAAATCTACTTCACACCTAGGAACGCAGCTGCTTTAAATGCCCGATGCACAGGTGGTCTCCAGGGCCAGGCATCTCCTGGGATCCACATCTCTGCTTTGCTGGTGGATACGTGAAGGCTAAAGGGGCTTCAGTCGCTTGCTCACGGCTAGTAAGTGGGGGAAGCCTGTGCCCTGCCCTGCCCTCCCCTGCCCCTTCTGAGACAACTGTCTCTCCCAAGAGCTGGATGAGTCACAGTCAAGGCATTGCAGTTTTTCTCAGGCATAGCCACTTTTCTTCAAGGCTGACCCACCAACTGAGTTTGCCTTTAGCTGGGAACTTTCCCGGGAGACCTGCATCCGGAGACTTCTGCTAACAAAGATGGTACACCTTAGGCTTCTTCCGTTGGGAATGTCATGGGATCAAAGTCACATGTTCATCTTCTCAACTCCACACCACCCTCCCAAGCAGCCCTGGCATGGAAGTGAAGGAAAGAGAGACCCTTCTCCCAAAGGAGAAGAGACCCCTCGTTATTGTGTGATTGTCGGTGCTGGCTCTTCCATTGCCCAAGTCTGCAAAGCTGGTGTTAGAATGGGTTAGGGGAAGGCATGCTGCCAGCCCAAGGGCCTGGATGCTGGTCTGCTCCAGTCTCTACCACAGAATGCCTGGCCTACTTCCTACTTCTGGCCTTAGTCTTCAGCATGGGAGAGAAGCAGACCTGACCCTTTGCCCAACACCACCGGAAATGAGAGGGTTGAGGCATCCGGTGTCCTGTGCCGGCTGGCTCTTTCTGCAATCAGGGAGGGGAAAGACCATCCAAACTAGTTAAAGTCTCCCCTTGGTCGCCCTCTTTCTCCTTTCCAGCCTCTACCTGATGTGTTCAGACATCCTCCTCTCTACAGATAGTAGAGAGCTTCCAAAACTCTGTCCCTGAAATCTGCCACATCTCTCTTTATGCCACTTACCACAAATTGTCACCTTCCACATGCATTTGTTTATATCTAATGGAGTATGGTCTTCTTTGGGGCCAACACTTCCCTGTTTTACTCTTGACACATTTATTTCATTTTACTATGTTTTTTAATTTACTTTTTTTTGAGACAGAGTCTCATTATGAAGCCCTGGCTGGCTTGGAATCCACCATATAGACCAGGCTGGCCTGGAATCCACAGAGACGGACTTGCTTCTGCCTCCCAAGTGCTGGAATTAAAGCCGTGTGCCACACACCCTGTTCCGACATGTTTAGTGAGGATGTATTTGGTGGTTAATCTTGATCACCAGTTTTATCTGACTGACAGGTGCCTTCTGGGTATGTCCACAAGAGTGCTTCCAAAGACCAATGTAAGGAGAAAGCTGTGCTCTGAATGTGGGCGGCTCCACTCAATAGGCCCGGATGGAATAAGGCCCAGGGGAAAGAGAAATACAAATGACACAGACAAACTCCTGGGTCTCTGTTCTACTATGAGCTGAGCCACTTGGCTCCATCGCACACTGCCCACCATCGCGTTCTGCCTCACCAAGCATATATCCTGGAGCGGCAGAGTAAAGCGAGCGTCTGCTGAGACCTCTGATGCCGTGAGCCAACACAGGTCTTTCCTCAAAGGTGTTTTGTCAGATCTCTATCACAGCAGTGAAAAGTCCAAGGCACACATTTCCCGTGCACATCTGATCTAGTACTGTGCCGGGTCTGTTATCACCCGGGTACCCAGTCAACACAACAGTTCCTCTTCTATCCGAGGTTAAGATTTGCATGATTTCAGTTCCTGTCTTAGCTGGCTTTCTGTTGCTGGAATGAAGAAGACGATGACGACCAGAAGCAATCTGTGGAGGAAAGAGTTTGTTTCCTCTTACAGCTTACAGCCTGTTGTGACAGGTAATTATGGCAGGAACCCAAGACAGGAACCTAGAGGGAGGAACTGAAGCAGAGAGCACAGAGGGATGGCTTGCACAGGCTGCACCTGCCCACAGTGGAGTGGGCCCTCCCACGTCAACCCCTAATCAGGAAACGCCCCCAATCCAACAGAGACACTTTTCTCATTAGCTTGTGTTGGTGGACCAAAAACTAATGAGCATAGATATCTACAGTCAAGAGAAGTCCAAAAAAAAAAAAAAAAAAAAAAAAAGGAAAATTGCAGAAATAAGCAGTCCATAAGGTTTTAATTCCATACTGTTCTGAGTAGCATAGTGATATCACGTGCCATTCCACACCGTCTTGCCTTGGGTATGACTCATTCCCTTGCCAAATGTATCCACATCGCATGGTGCTACTCACTCATGACTCAAGTCAGCTGGGTATCTCAGCATTGGTGGCAGAGTAATGCCTCTTTTGCATAGTAATGACTGCAAAGCACAAGCACAGTGCTGATGGCAACTTTACTGTAGCCTATTGTTTTGATTGATCTATTATTAGTAGTGATGGGTGTTTATCCCTTTTCTAATTTATAAGTTAAAATTTATTCCCAGGTGGTAGTGGTACAAATCTTTAATCCCAGAACACAGGAGGCAGAGGCAAGTAGATCTCTGAGTTCAAGGCCAGCCTGGTCTACAGAGCTAGTTCCAGGACAGCCAGGGCTACATAGAGAAACACTATCTCAAAAACAAAACAAAACAAAATAACCAAAAAAAAATTATCACAGGTAGCAAAAATGTAGCCCATCTAGAACTTGGTACTATTCAGTTTCAGGCATCAGTGGGAATAAAAGGTAGAGCCCAACAGTGTAAACGAATGAGCACACTATGACCTGTGCAGTGGCACGGCTGAATCTCCAGGTGGGGACGCTGAGTGAAGAGGCCAGGCGTAAAGAGAATCTGCGATTCTTTTCTATAAAAAGTTCAGAAATCATCAACTAAGGCAGAACAGTGGTTTTCTGGGGCTGAGGATAGAGGCAGGAAGAGACTACACAAGGGCACTTGGAATTTTTGGAGCGATTAAAAACATCTCTAAATCTTAATTGTAGCCATGATTTCATGGCCACATTCATCTGCCGGGATTCATCGCTGTGTGCCTCAAGGGGAAGCAATCGATGGTACGTCACTCATACCTCAGTAAGCCTGTTGACTTAAAAACAAAGAGATGTTAGTAGATGGATGGATGAATGAATGAATCTATCTATCTATCTATCAGTTGATCAACCAATCAATCAATGCCTCTCCTTGAAGCTCCTCCTCCTGGGGGGCTTCAAATTCAAGGTGTAATCCTAACTGGCACATTGGAAGCCTTTTTCTCTCAGCCCTATAATTTTCCAGTGGGGCTAGGAATTGGTCTTTACTTAGTGGCTAGGAATCGGTCTTTATTTAGTGCCTACTGTATGCCAGACACCTTAAGTTCCTTCTTGAAAACACCTGTAAGGCAGGCAATGTTGATTTCCATTTGACAGATAAAAAGCAGTGAGTCTCAGAGAAGCCCGGAGACCTCTCCAGAATCACTCAGCCCCCAAAGGGCAGAGCCAGGATTTTAACTCAGCCTCCTAACGCTGCTCAGCTACAATACAGACTTCCTTCCCAACCCCGGCCCCTGTAGAAACTGTATTGTTCACACGTACATGAGTGCGTGCATGAGTGTGTGTGTGGCCTCTCTCGTAGGTCTCTCATCTTCCCATCTCTCAGGGAGAAAGTGTTGTTTCGGCCAAAGAGAGCAAATGTGGTTTTCATCATGTTTGAATGTCATGAGAGAATTGTCAAGTAGAATTGGTAGCCAGGCCAGATGTTGTCTTTGGTCTCTCGAGGATTAAGAAATTATCCCATCTGGAACCAGACGTTCAGCCAGTGGTGTCCCTCTTGAAGGAGACTCTATGCTGAAGTACGAGGCTGGAAGGGGAATGTTAGCAATGCCGGGGATGTGTTTGTATTAAAATGGAGCTGGATGGGGCTGGAGAGATGGCTCAGCCAATAAAGTGCCTGTCATACAGCACGCAGACCCGAGCTCTGAGACCTGGTGCCCCCTGGAGCACTGGAGAGGCAGAGACCACAGAACCCCTGGGGTTTGCTGGCTAGGCAGTCTAACGAAATTGGCCAGCTCACCATTCAGCAAAACAAAACAGAAGGGGCCTGTGAAATGGCTCAGCAGGTGAACATATCTGTTATAAGTCTGATGGCCTGAGTTTGATTCTGGGAATCCATAGTATAAAGAGAAAGCTGACACTTGAAAGTTGTCCCCTGTCCTCTGCATCTCTCTCTCTCTCTCTCTCTCTCTCTCTCTCTCTCTCTCTCTCTCTTTCTCACACACACACACACACACACACACACACACACTCACTCAATCAATCAAATAAGATGAGGCTGAGGACAGACACCCAATATTAATCTCTGGCAACTATAATTGCATGCACATAGAGGCATGTGCATGACACACACATGTGAACATATCACACACATACACCAGACTGGGATGGACATTACAGAGGAGACCTTTACAAACTATGCTTCTGAAATACAATGAAGACGGAGGGGAAAGGGAGAAGGACACAGAAAATAGACAATTGGGAACTTAGTGAAATGAGAACATGCACTTGCACACATGTCGGGCTGTGGCCTCACAGCGCCCCAGCAGGCGGGCAGAGAGATGAAGACACAGCAAGAGAAATGGAGGAAGTCACATGAGCCATGTACACAGAAATCTTTGCTGACTTGATTCCTCAGCTTAGCATTTTCTCAAAGAGTTCTACGGATGCCCAATGCACCGCACCCCACATCCATCCACTCATCCACTCACCCTTCCGTGGCTTCATGTCTACATAGTCTGCACCTTGGTGGCCAGCTGTCCGCTGCTCCACTCATATAAATGTTTCCACAGCCACTCAGCAGCCATACAATTACGGAGCCATCAGCCCTTCACCCAACAGCAGGTCTCATGACAATAGTGAATTGCCCATGCCACCACCTAACTAGCCAGCAGGCCCACTTCCTCCCGCTTTTACTGATCAGCCAAACACCTACCTATACACATATCTACCTATCAACTTACCCACCTACCTATTCAATCAGCCAGTTCTTCCGGGATTTAACCACCTGTCCACCTGTCAGTCCATCGTCCCATCTAAACGTATACTTATCACGTTCTCCATCATACCCACACGTCCCTCCGACATCATCACACTCACTGTATACAAAAAGACGCACATAGTGGAGTGGTGAGTTTCATGGGTCAGTCTGGCTAAGACACAGCACTGAGATACTTGGTCCAATACCAGTCCAGATGTTGCAGTGGAGGCTGTAGTAGTTGTTGTTTGGTTTTGGTAACAATTCATACTAGAAAAATAGATTTGAAGTAAAACTGATCGCCCTCCATCGCGTGTGTGAGCCTCCATCAGCTAAAGGCCTGAGAGGAGGCAATCAATATCCATGGTCCCCAACAAACAAAAGAATTTTCTAATCTTCCTCCAGAGTCCCATCAGCTCCTCCCTGGGCCTGCCGATTGTGTGCTCGCCAACTCTATAGTCACATTAGCCCATTCTTTAATAGAAATCTACAAATCTATGTCTGCACATCTGCATCTAGGCCTAGGTCCACACTCTTGTCCCATTTGTATGGAGAGCCCCAAATCTATGCACATGTATATACAGCAAAGTAGGCACCTGCAAACAACCCACTCCACTCTTCCATCAGAACTATGGAGAGCTTCTGTATAGCTCCACAGGATGTATTTATTTGGGTGTTTAAAAAAATGCTAACTTTCCCCCCTTGAGAATGTTGAGTTCTATTGGCCGCTTAGGAGAGTCAACTTGTTTCACCTGGGACTTTACTGTTACCTTTTAATTCTATTGAGCACCCAGTTTGAGAAGCACAGGCCTAGGCAACGAGACGAGACAGAGGAGGGCCAACTGGGGTACAACACGCCCTGGTGTGTGTGTGTGTGTGTGTGTGTGTGTGTGTGTGTGTGTGCACCTCAGAGGTGACTTCCCACTGGCAGAGGTCTCGGGGTTCGCCAAGCGTTCTCAACTTGGTGACTGAGAAATGAGGGAGTGGCTTAAACGGGCCTCCACAGTTCTGGCTTGACAGATGGGTGCCAGGACAGAGCCGGTGGGAGAGGAGGGAAGTCTTGGGCAGAGCTACCTCTGCAGAGGTGTAAATAGATGAGGAGACCTGGCTGGCTGGAACCGAAGGACTAGAGAGAGAGCCAAGGTAGAAACTCGACTTCGAAGGAAGGAGGAGGTGACAGTCCACAAGCTGAGGAGCCCCAAGTCACAGAAAGACTCCCAAAGGGGAGCAGTGAAGAGCCCCAGTTCTTACTCATGTTGCGAGGAACCTGGTTTTTGCTCAGAGCTGGACCCTACTATGGGGGTCCTTCCACAGTGATTTCTCTTTCCTGGAGCTCATGGAGGGGTGGGTAGGGGTGGGGGGTTCCCAGCAGCAAAGTTGCCTCGTGAGGTTCCTGCACAGATGGGAAATGGGGCCAAGCCAGGCTCTGGACTAAGCCTGGGCCCCAGAGCTCCAGCTGGAAACCCCATTTGGGGGCTGCAGGGGTGTGTGTTAAAATGCTCCCTGGGTGGCTCAGGCCAGGCAGTTGGGAGTACAAACTGTTGTCTTGGTCATAAATCCCCTGGGCCATAAAGCCTCCCCCACCCCACCCCGCCCCATGACCCCTTAGTTGGTGTGAGAAACTGAGGGCAGGGCAGGGCAGGGTGATGACCTCCTGACTCTAGGGCCTCTGGCCTCCCAGGCCACCATTTCATTACTTTCTAGACTCTGTGAGCTACTCGGGACCCAACACCAAGAGGCCCAGCTCTGGCCTGGGAGTCAGAGACTCAGCCAGAATCCAGCAATGTTGTGGCCCGTCTTCAGCCGCCACCTGGGTGTCCACTTCTGTCTAGTTTAGTTTCTCTTAGTGTATCGTCTTTGAGAATCCCTGCACTGTCTGTAGAGAGGGCTTTAGAGGTAAAATAAAAGGGACAGGTCTAGTGTCACTGTTAGGAAGAATTCATATTAGCATACCACTCCATCTCTCTGAGGCTCAGATTAATTACATAGTAAATTGGGACCATCACTGGGCTTACATCTAGGAATGTGGGAAAGAAGTGAGATGGCAGCAAGGCAGTGCAGGCCAAGCCCAGGACCCAGGCCATGCCGGGGGGAGCCGGGGGAGCCACTGGGCAGAAAAGTATGTGAACCTCTCTTCATTTAAACAAAAAAAAAAATTTTTTTTTCAAGACAGGGTTTCTCTGTGTAGCCTTGGCAGTCCTAGACTCACTTTGTAGACCAGGCTGGCCTTAAACTCAGAGTGATCTGCCTGTCTTTGCCTCCAGAGTGCTGCGATTACAGGCATGCACCACCACGCCCAGTGAACCTCCCTTCATAAAAAGTCTAAGGTGCTAGTGTGGTTGTATAACATTGTGATAGCCAGGGAAAGTGTGTTGAGCATGTATTATTCCAGAAAACTTGATAGAATACACATGTCTAGCTAGGTAGAAAGCTGGACAAGCAGGCAGGCAGGCAGACAGACAGACAAATGGTAGTAGGTACACACACACACACACACACACACACACACACACAGTGAGTCCTTTTCTATTTGTAAGTTCTGTATCTGTTGATTCAACCAACTGCATATTGAAAATATCCAGTGTCTGTTCTAATCATGTGCAAACTTGTTTCTCTTCGTTTTCTGAACAACACAGGATAGCAACTACTCACGCAGCACTGACACTGTGCCAGCTATTACAAACTGCCTAGAGATGGTTGGAAGTGTACAGGAAAGGGTGGTGGTGGAGTATGGGTAGACACCATGTCATTTCCTGTAAGGGTCTTAAGCATCTTTGGATTTTCGGAGTTCATGGAGAATGCTGGACACAGTCTTCCCATGGGTAAGTACCAAGGAATGATTGTGTAGCATTTATAGATGTACACTTCCATAGACACAGAGAGGGAGGGGGAGAGCTGGAAGGAGAAAGGAAGGAAGAAGGAACAAACAGAGGGAGGGAGGAAGAAAGGAAGGAAGGGAGAGAGAAAGAGAAAGCAAGGGTGCCTAGATTGATATGTAATTGGAGTCACTGACAGAGATGGCAAGTGTCCCTTCTCCTCGGGTCTGGGGACCCCTCCACTAGCCTAGACAGGGACTAGTATCTAATGGATGTCAAGGGATGCCAAAATTTTCTGCCCACCCCACCCCCATCCCACCCCACTCCTGTCTCCCGGTCTTTACCTGACCCTCATGTCTCCCTCCAGCCCAGCCCCTCTCAGTCCATGGGGCAGGTACAGGTGGTGATTTACTCCTGCTTTCTTCCTTATTGGTGAATTTGTTCAAGCAAGCCTCCACCTCTCCACTCAGGCCTTGATCTGGGACCCGCTGCCTGTATCTCTTTGCCTGTTGCATGACCATAGTGGTTGTTGGATCATGGAACCAACAGTTCCTACGTACTCACAGAACGTAATGTAACATAGCCACTGGTCTTTGCCACTGGCTGGTCCCCCTCATCCGTAGGATGGGGACAGTGGTGATGGCAAGAGAAGACGGAAGGCATCTCTGCGAGCCTCTGAAGCACAACCAGTGTCTTCTGGCGTTACTCCTTCTGAGATGAGGTCCAGCGCTGGGGTCTGGTTTGGTTGTTCCTTACCATAGCGAGAAAGAAGATGGGGGACCGCTCAGAGCTGGGGGCCTCAGCAAGGCCTGACTGCATGGCCAGACTTATGCTGGGGGGAAAAAAAAAGACAGATCTAGCACTGCTGCCCCTGAGGAAGCCTGCCTTTAATTGCAAGGCTGTATTTTGCAGCCACGCTACAGACTGCTCTTCCCTGCCCCAGGATAGCCACACTACTCGCTACTCGGGTCCTGCTGAACCCCGGAGCGAGCAGCGCAGCTCAGGATGCTGAGTCCTCATAAGGAAGCCCTACCCAATACTTGCTCAGCACGCAGGCGCGCTGTAAACCGCCCAGCCTTAGCTGGTCACTCTGAGGGCATGCCCCGGACCTGCGGCCCCAACACCTCTCATATGACTTCAGCAGGCCGCTTCAGCCCTTGGGCCTCAGTTTTAACCTGAAAAATGTGCAAAGAAAACGCACTATCCTGGGTTGCTATGGGGAGCAAATAAAACAGCCATGAGCAATTCAAGCAAACACCAGGTGGGCTGCGGCCTCCTGCCACATCCCGGGCTGGCTTCCCCCAGCTCCGGCAGGGCGAGACTGGGAAGCCTAGGAAGACTACCCTCGAGACAGTCCCTGGGCTCTGCCGAGGGACTCTAGGGCCAAGCATAACAGCGGGTGATAAGAACTCTGGACTGCAAAGGCTGGCGTGGCTGGCCTGGGCACAGGAGCCAGCAGACCACAGCCTGGCTGCTCCTCATGCCTCGTGGTCACATCACTTGTTGCCCTGGAAAGAGGAGGTTCCAAAGGCACCCAGTACAGACTGGCACGCTTGTCCAGAGCTGAGCCTTGGGGCATGGCCTGGCCTTGGCATTGTGATGAGAAGGCCTTAGAAAAAGCTGATGGATGGGTCTATGTTCGGTAGAGGGAGGGCTCCCACTCTGCACCCCACCCTTGGCTGTCGAACAGGCCTGAAGGTGCAAGCAGAAACCAAACCCACAAGGGGCCCAGTGGGCTCTGGCTGGAAGTACGTGCTTGCTGCAGTGTAGAAGCCTCCGCAGCTGTCTAAGAGAGAGCAGCTCACTGTCGCTCTTCGAGCCCCAGGGCTGCATCCAAAACACCAGACAGTCAGAAGTCACCCCAGACGGTGGACCGCAGGTTAAAGTACAATATACATTGAAAGCCCAGTGCCTGGCAAAACAGAGGGGAGGGAGGGCGGTGGTGGAGGCAGGGGAAGGCAGAGCTCTATGAGTTCGGATCTATAGAGTGAGTTTCAGGACAGCTAAGGCTACAACAGAGAAACCTGTCTCAGAGGAGGGAAAAGAGAAGAAAAGAAAAGGAAAGGAAAAAGCAGGGAAGAACCACAGTTAGTATGCCTGAGAAAACCCCGTACGGAGGGGCTGGGAGCCAAAATGCCCACCACCACCACCACCACCACCCCGGAGGCTATGTGGTCAGTCGGGGGTGAGCTGTCGTCTGTGCAGCCAAGCATAGCTGAGCTGGGTATAGGGCTCATGGCTGTGACCTCAGAACTTGGGAGGCTAAGGCAGGAGGATGGGTAGGGAATTCAAGGCTAGTTTGGTCTACATAGTGAAAGCCTGGCTGAACCAAACCAAACCAAACCGAACCAGATTCCAACCTTGCAGTATCCTGGTTTCAGTGGCCCAGCTGGTCCCCTAGAAGCCCTGTCTCTACATGGGGATATGGCTAGCCTCGGAGCTTTGCCGGCCTGCTCAAGGAAGCAGAGACTGCAGCTGAGCACTTACGTTGCACAGCGCGCTAAGACCTGTGAAAGGACCGGCTCCCTGTCACTAAGGCCCTTGTAAAATGGCCGGGACGCTCTGCATGGGCAGTGCTGGCATCCAGTGAGCTTTTATACCCGGTAGCCTAATTAGCTGGCTTCCTCGGCTTTCCCTTCTTCTTCCCCCTCTCCCTCCTTTCCTCCTTGTCTTCCTTCTCGCTTCCTCCTCCTTTCCTTTCTTTATAGGGCTTGACTCAGATAAGCACCCCCATTACACAGAAAACGGGGTGTAGGGTCCAGTCATCTCATTCCCAAAGCAGGTGCCAAGTCTTTCCTGGCAGCAATATTGGCAACCACGAGAATGAAGAATCTAGAAAAACTATCCACTCAAGTTACTTTCTAAATGGCCGAGGCTGTGACCTTGATCCTGAGCCGCAAGAGAGAAAGAATGACTTGGCAGCCTGGCGGGGGGGGGGGGGGGGGGGCACAGGGGGGAGGCTAGTCCAGCCTCTTTAGTGCTTCCCTGAAGAGACCCAAAGAGATGTCCCACTGTCACCCCAGTCTCACTGGGAGTGGGGCCACAGACGCTCCAGGCAAGGCCTCCTTGGTGTCACCAACTCACCACCCAAGGCAGAGACATGAAGCCCGCAAGCCAGCCAGTTCCGCCTTCTCGTAGCTCTGCTGTAATCAGTGTTTCCCTGCTTTAATTAGGAAAATGTGGCTGCTTTCTGGGTTCCTGGAAGATGCCTGAACTGCAGCCAGCTCCCTGGAGCTTCTCGAACACCTCTCCAAACAGGTCCGTCAACAGTGCAGAGGACTCGCCAGCATGTTCCAGCTCAGTCAAGAGACTCATCAGCACACCCCGCCTAACCTGAGTTCCCACACTTCCTGAGTTGGGAACACATCCTCTTGGCCCCTGAGGACATGACCTGGGGTTCAGCACAGGGCGAGGCAATTTTGGTTGGTGGGATGGCAACCCAGAGACCGAACCAAAAGCTGCAAAAAAGCATGTGGGGAAAGGACTTTTTCTTTAGGATTTTCATGATGACTACCAAAAAAAAAGGGGTGTGCATGTGTGTGGCCTACAACTGGCCACTCAGATGACTACATGACTGGGCAAAAGGATGTGAGGCATCACTGTCCTGCAATCCATTTCTGGAATCTTCAGTGCAGGACTACCACTAGACCCAGTCCTCTGTCCTTTCACTGAGGCACTGGGCAGCATTAGCGAGGTACCCTGTGCGTCAGCACCTGTCATCTCCCATGGATTTCTTAGTCATTTCTGACAGTCCTACTTAATCACTCATTCGGTGAACATCTGTAAAATCATTACATGATCTGAACTTTGGTTTGGGGGTGGGGGTGGGGTTTCTACAAAGGACCGAGATTCTCCTTTTTTGCCTTTGTTGCATTCTCTTCCAATGAAAGCCATGTCCTGGTTGCTTATTGTCACACTAGCATCTAATATGTGAAGTTGTCTTAGTCATTTTTGTGTCACTATAACATAATAACTGAGGCTGGGATCATTATAAAGAAATGAGGTTTACTTAGCTAACCATTATGGAGATTTAAGAGTCTAATGCCAACAGCTGCTTGGCTCTAGTGAGGGCCTCATAGGGAGTGGAGCCATCATGGTGGGAACACTGTTCAGGAGAGGCTGGCAGTATGCACAGCAGAGGACTCTGGGGACAGGCCTGGCTGAGTTATCATAAGCCATTCTTGTGGGAATTAATCCAGTCCCTCAGCCCCTGCCTCACTCCTTATAAAAAAGGACATGACCTAATAGCCCTCCCATCCAGGCTGCCCTTGCTTCTCTTAAACATTCTATTATTAATTACCTTTAACAATGTGTTCTGTGCGCACAGTGTGAGGCTGCCTTCGGATCTTCCAGAGCTAGTTACATATGAGTGCGTGTGAACTACAGACATGCTGAGGTCAGAACTCAGGTCCTTGGCAAGAGCGGTACCCACTCTTGACTGCTGTAGGCTGTGCTTCTTAAAGGTCCTACCACTTTAATACACTGGGACCAAGCTTCCAGTGCACAGATGTTTAGGGAACAGAGCATAGCCAAGGTGTATGTGGCTCATCTCATTGCTGACTTGGGGGGATAGGAAGACCAACCCACTGTGGATGGCACCAATCCCTAGGCTGGGATCCTGGACTGTATATAAAGGACAATGTAAGCAGAGGACAAACATTCATCCTTCTCTGTTCCTCACTGTGAATTGATGGGATCAGCTGCTGTTGTTTTTTGTTTGTTTGTTTGTTTCTGTTTTTTTTTAAAGATTTATTTATTTATGTTACAATGTGCTGCCTGCATGTGTGCCTGCCCACCAGAAGAGGGCACCAGATCTCATTATAGATGATTGTGAGCCACCACACGGTTGCTGGGAATTGAACTCAGGACCTTTGGAAGAAAAGCCAGTGCTCTTAACCTCTGAGCCATCCCTCCAGCTCTGGGGTCAGCTGTTGCCACCTTCACTTTCCTGCCACAATGGACTTCACCCTTTGAACTGTGAACCAAAATTAATCCTTTCTGCTTTAAGTCACTTTTATCAGGGCATATTATCACTACAACGGGAAAATAAACCAAGACACCAAAACAGAGAGGTCATAGTTTCTATCGGACAGAACTTACAACAGCAGTCTGCACACAGGACATGTTCCTTAAAGTTGGCATTGTGGTACCTAGTTCACAGAAATAGAACCTCCCAGCTCTGTGTGACTCAAGCAGGCTACTTATCTCTGTGAGCAACTCACAGTGCTTAGTCTTGGGGTGTTGACGTCATCATCGCCGTGTGGGCTTTATCCTCTTGGTGGCTTAGACAGTATCTCTGTCTAACGCTTAGACAGTATCTCTATCTACCATTTTCCAAAGCAACCCCTCAAAGCTCTGTTACTGAAGAGAAAGAACCTAGAAGGGCCTCTGCCTCAGGGAGATGCTTAACTATGGTTGGCTAAATTCAGGCCTCTGAATGTTCTGATTGGCCGGAACGCCAGTGGGTGTCGCCCGTTCCCCAGGGAGTATTGGATGGTGTTGTTGGAGGGTGACATCAGATCAAGGACGTGGCTTTTTACCTGGGTTACTGTACTTTTTGTCTGTCCTAAGAAAAGCTCATCAAGGCCGGGCTTGGCGGCGCATTCCTGTAATCACAGCAAGTCCAGGACAGCCAAAGCTACACAAAGAAACCCTGACTGGGGGGGGGGGGGGGGGAAGGCGGGCGGAGTTCCCAGCACCCTCACAGGACGCGCACAAGCACCTGTAACTCCAGTTTCAGGGCTTCTGATAACACTCTCTTCTGGCCTCTACAGGTACCCACTACACATACACACACACACACACACACACACACACACACACACACACACACACATATAGGTTTGGGTTTTTTTTTTTTTTTTTTTTTTTTTTTTTTTTTTTTGAGACCAGCTTTCTCCATGTAGCCTTGGCTGTCCCGGAACTCACTCTGTAGACCTGGCTGGCCTCAAATTTGAACTGAGTGCAGGCATTAAAGGCGTGCACCACCACCACCTGGCTACACAAAATATTTTTAAAAGGAAGTTTGACCATCATATTCGCTTTTAAGCGTATAGGCCACTCGCATTAAGTACAACCACAGACAACTAATCTCAAGAATCTCTTCATCTTACAAAACTGAGACCTGTCTTTGTTAACTCATCCTTCACTGTCCCTTTCCCAGACTCCGGGAACTTTGTCCAACTGTCTCTATAAACTTGAACCCTTACGGTACAACTCATAGGTGGAATCTACAGCACTAGTCTTTGATGGCTGGTTAGCTCATCCTGAAGAACATCTTCCGGGTCATGCCTACAGCAGCCTGTGTCAGTTTCCTCCATTTCTGAGAGAACAGTCCCCTGCATGTGTAGCCTTCTATTCGCATCCATTTGTCGACAGCCCCTTGGTTGTGAGCCGTGTTGCTGTGCACATGTGTGCACAGACATCTGCTCACCCTATGCTTCCAACTCTTTGGGGAATACACCCAGACCCAGAATTGCTGGACCACGTGGTGACTGTTTTTGCTTTGAGATACACTATCTTTCTCCTAACAACTACACCATCCCCGATTCCTGCTGGCACAGGTGTTCTGCTTTCTCCACACCCTGACAAATACTTTTCTGAAAACTTCATTTTAGTCTGTTTTATCAGCAGTGGCCACCCTGTGGGTCTAAGGAGCTATCTCACCGTGCTTTTGACTTTCATTGATCCAGTGGTGAGTGACAGCGCCTGTCCTGCTTGGTGGTTTTGTCAACTTGACACAAGCTGGAGTTATCTTAGACGAGTGAACCACATATGTCCCCCTAAAATTGGCCTGTAAGCAAGTGGGGAATTTTCTTAATTAGTGACTGATGTGGGAGAGCCTAAACCATTGTGGGCAGGTGATCCTGGGTTCTATAAGAAAGCAGGCTCAGCAAGCCATGAGAACCAATAAACAACACTCTCTACAGCAGTGGTTCTCAGCCTTCCTAATGCTGCGAGCCTTTAATACAGTTCCTCATGTTGTGGCGACCCCCAACCATTTTTTTTTTTTTTTTTTTTTGCTGCTACTTCATAACTATAGTTTTGCTCCTGTTGTGAATGGTAATGCAAATAGTTTTGGAGATGGAGGTTTGCCGAGGGGGCTGCGATCCACAGGTTGCAAGCTTCTGCTCTGCGGGCTCTGATTTCGCTCCTGCCTCCACGTTCCTACCTTGAGTTCCTGCCCTGACTTCTCTCGGTCATGGACCTGAGACCTGAGAGTTGGAAGTTGGATTAAGCCCTTTCCTCCCCATATTGCTTTTGGTCATGGTATTTTTATCACAGCAACAGAAATCCTAACTAGGACAGAAGTTGGTACCAGGAACAGGGTATGCCATGGCAGACCTAACCACGTGTTTTAGGGAGGATTGTGGTAGCATTTGAGCTTTGGACTAGAAAAGCCACTGAGTGTTCAGAGCTCAGTGGCTTCTTCTGTGGCAGGTTGGAAGACAGGAATTTTGAGAGTAATGCAGATGATGGAGGTCTGTCTTACTAAGTTTCAGACAGAAGCCTGGGAGTCTCTTAAAGACTCCAATAAGGCCATATGATGTTTTGAATTAAGACCCAGCTGTGATTAACAAGATAACAGAACCAGTAAAGTCAAACCTTGCAGCCCTGGAGAGATGGCTCAGCAGTTAAGAGCACTGGCTGCTCTTCCAGGGGACCCCAGTTTAGTTACCTGTACCTACCTGGCAGCTCACAACTATCTGTAACTGCAGTGTCAGAGGGTCTGACACTCTCACACTGATATGTGTGCAAGCAAAATATTAACACGCATAAAGTGAAACTTCTGCATTGCTGGAACAATTGATGCTAGGTAGTTTGAGCTGAGAAATAGGTGACAATTAGGAAGAGACCAGCAAAAAAAAAAAAAAGAAAGAAAGAAAGAAAGAAAGAAAGAAAGAAAAGACCAGTATATCATTGAGAAGAAACCTTGTGGGAAGTGTTCTCTCAGGGTCATCACATGGAAAATATGGTCCAGAGGGGGCCCAAAGCTGCATTGCATGCTGACACCCAAACATGGTAATGTGGAAGAGTCACCCACATGGTATTGGTTCTGAAGGCATGAAGGGGTCATGGAGAGAGAGAGAGAGAGAGAGAGAGAGAGAGAGAGAGAGAGCACATAAGACTTGAAACCGTGTGGCAGGGCTGAAGTGCCACAAGAGAGGCCAGGAGAGGCTGCTGGTAAAAAAGTGTAGCCTAATCTGTAGTAGCAGCCCCACAACTTAAGAGATCATGGAGAGAAACTGGAGCTTGGCACCATCAGGCATGGCCAGGGTCCCCAGAGAGAACCCAAGAGAGCATATTGCTGATGGTGCAATCCAGTTGCAGTAGAAACATTGGCATTTTAAAGATGCCACCCCATGGACTGATGACCAAAGAGAGCAACATCTGTCGGGTGGAACTGGCCCTGAGCCTACAAGACAAGCTGCATGGGCTGTGGATGGCAAAGCAAGAGAAGTGAGCTGCCAGTGCCCTTTAGAGCCCGGAGGACGCCGGCTGGGTCTCAGACAGCGAGCACTGACGGTTGTACGCTGCTGAATTTTGGGTTTGCTTTGGTCTGATTGTTTCTGTGCCCTGGTTCTTCCCTCTTGGACTAAGAAAGTATTTAACTTTTTTTTTATTTTATTGGAGCCCATGATTAAGAGATTTTGGAATTTTAGAGAGATTTTGGAATATTAGAGAGAGACTCGAATACTTTGGAGAAGCTTTGAACTTTGAAAGGTGTTTTAATTTTTAAAGACTATGGAACTTTTAAAACTTAGACTGTTTTATATTGTCCTGCTAATACTAATATACTATCTTGAGAAAAACAAAAAAGTAAAGGTTATGGTTTAATAGTGATGTGTTTATATATCAAGTTGACAAGGAGTCAATTGTCCTGATTGGGATTTGTTTGTTTGGTTGGTTGGTTAGTCAACTTGACACAAGCTAGAGTTATCTTAAGAGAGGGAACCACAAGAGGAAAAATGCCCTGGAAGCAAGCCTGTGGGGAATTTTTTTTTTTTAATTAGTGGTTGATTTGGGAGAGTCCAGACCATTGTAAGAAATCCACCCCTGGTAAATTTGTCCCGGGAATGTAAGGAAGCTGGCTAAGCAAGGCATGAGGAGCAAGGCAGTAAGCAGCACCCCTCCACGGCTTCTGCTTTAGCTCCTGCCCTGACTTCCCCTAGTCACGAAGTGTGACCTGAGAGCTAGAAGCTGAAGTAAACCCTTTCCTCCCCAAGCTGCTTTTGGCCATGGTGTTTTATCACAGCAATAAAAACCCTGACTAAGATGTTGCCCTAGAGACTCACGTTTGAGTCTTGAAATCAGATGCGGGGATTGCTCTATCATTTCTCAGAGCAGAAGTGGCTGTGCAGGGTCATTCGTTCACTCCCTCGCTCACTCACTTGTGTGCCTTCGAAGCTCTGCTGAGCTCTCAGCGGGAGGTAAAAGAGATGCAACTCCAAGGCCACGGTTCTGTGTGAAGCCACAGCATGAAATGGAAATTAAGTGCGATGAATACATGGGAAGTCCCACCTCATTGGTCACCATAAAACTCCACCTTTAGGGCCTGGAGAAATGGCTCAGTGCTTAAGAGTGTGTAGTGCTGCTGCACAGGATCTGAGTTCAGGTCCCTGCACACATGCCAGGTGACTCACAACTACCTGAAACTCCACGCCAGGGGTCCCAGTGCCTCTGGCTTCTTCATACACACACACACACACACACACACACACACACATACACACAGGCACACACACACACACACAGGCACACACACACACACAGGCACACACACACACACATTTTAAAAATATAAAGTTTTTTATTCCATATTTAAACAAGAAGATGTAGCCAGGTGGTAATGACACACATCTTTAATCTCAGCATTTGGGAGGCAGAGACAGGCATATCTCTGAGTTCAAGACCAGCCTGGTTTACACATGGAGTTCCAGGACAGCCAGGGCTACACAAAAGCCTTGTCTCAGAGAGACAGGGGAGGGGGAAGGGGAGAGGGAGAAGGAGAGGGAGAGGCATTTCACTCCATGCCGCACCTCACTGAAAACATTTAGAAGGCTGCTATTAGAGGGTATAAGTGAGGACATTGTTTTCTTTCTTATATTATTGCAGGAACTATAAACTGAGTCAACATTTTTGGAAGATAATCGAACACATTTACAACTAGAATTTATCTTTAAAAGGCTGGGGCCACCACACACAGCCTGGCAACTGATCACATGGCATCTTGATTGGAAAGAAAAAAATGGAAGAGGAATTGAACTGACCAGAACACAACCATGAATAGCCTCTCTGCCTGCCCCTCCCCCTCCTCTGCCTCTCCTCTTCTTTCTCTCTCTCCCTTTCTCCTTTTCTCTCTCCCTCTCTCTTTCATCTCTCTTTTCTCCCCCTCTCTGCCTCTCTTCCTCCTTCTCTCCCTCTCTCCCTTTCTCCCCCCTCCTCTCTCTCGCTCCCTCCCTCTCTCTCTGTTTCTCTCCCCCTCTTCTTTCTCTTCTCCTCCACTTCCACCAAGCCTTTTTGTCCTTTGTTTCTGCTCAAGAAGGGATAGTAGGGAACCTTGACAAGCTTACAGAAACTTGGTTCCCTTCCTTCCAGAGCAAGGAGCTAAAAAGCAGCCTGGGTTCGAATCCCACCCCCAGTCTTACTGACAACCCCAGAAGGAACTGGTTCAGGTATCTCTTGCTGCCCCATAGCAAATCACCCACAACTCTAGGTCCCAGGTCAGAGCAAGCCTGGGCTCCGCCGGGTGGTTCTTCGGCTCCTGTAGTGCCTGCAAAGGCTGGGCCACAGGAAGCACATCAGTACCCACATATCTGCTATTTTCACTACGAGATAGGGATAGAAGGGCCCTCTTCTTTCTGCTCCCATCCTCTCCTCGGACAGGATAATCAGAACTGTTTTTATTGTAGTTCCAAGAAAGATTCCAACGGAACACTTTTTAAGCCTCCGGTTGCACCGAGCTCGCTAATGCCCCACTGAAAAAAGCAAGACAAAAGACAAGGTAAGATCTACTCACGGGTGTGAATACTGAATGTCTCATCGTCTGCTCCAGGGACTCCATGAGGTACAGCCAGGGTACAGCCCAGCACTGACGTGTGCACCTGTGGGCCCCGCTCACCTCTCTAAGCGTCTATTTAATAGCACTGGGCATACACCTGACAGGCACATGCCCTTATAAGGCTTTGCTGTGAACTTGCTCAGCATTGGTCTCACTGAGTGCCTGTGTCCAGCATCACACGGCCTACCCAATGACACCCTCCTCCCGCGGGGAGTCAGAGGCACGCTGCCGCTACGGCTAATCATCCCCAGCTCGTTGGAAAATCTAGAGAGCTGACATCTGTGAAGCGGCAGGGTGACCTCTAGGTGGTACCTATACAAAGGAGAAACCTCCTGAGGATTTGGGCCCACATGTCCCCACAAACCTCAGAGGAAAAATGAAGATCCTAACAGAGACGCTTGAGAGTGAGACTGGTAGAGACTATGGGGACATTACATTCTTCCCCAAACCATCCAGGTCTGGGCTTAATCCTGCCTGATCATGGATGTCTATACCATCTCTGTCACTGGAAATTAGGTGACCTTAGTGAGTCATGTTGCTTCTCTGGACCTCAGTGTTGAGAGGGAATAACAGCACTGCTGGTGTCCTAGAGGTACTGAAAGAGTTAGTATAGACCCAAAGTATAAAGGGTACTCAGTAAAGAGTGTTCTTGCATTCACCTGGGGTAAGCTGTTTTGTTTTTTTAGTCACATTGGGGATGTGCGCCCTCTAGTGGTAGAGCCCCTCCCCTGTGGTGGTGTAGTAGCATTCTGCCTTGGGGGAACGAACGGTTGGAAGGTTAGCTCTTCCGGAGAGCCGAGTTCCAATCCAGGGCCACAACAGCAGAGTCCAAAAGTGGCGATCTGTGTACACATTTCTCCAGAAAGACAGCAAGCCGTTCCAGTCTGGGCCCCTGGAAACTCTAGAGAATTCTACACGAATGAATAAACCATGTAGCTAGGGAGAGCCACGAGGGGTCCAAAGGCAGCACTCTCCCTTCCCCTCTCCGACCCTCACCCTCTCCACCCTCCTGTAACGCTTGAGTTGTACAGGCCGAGTCCCAAGGAGTCACAGGACTCTGCATCATCTCCCAGGACATCGTTGGCCGACTAGCCCAGCCAGCACAGGACTCCAGCGCCATGCTCTCTGCCCTCCAGCGTAAGGTCAGCTTAGCCCAGCAGGCGACCGGAAGCCCGAGATGTTTCTTTGAATCACAGAGTAAAGTTTCGAAGAAGAGAAAAAAGGCAGCAGGCGGAGTTCCCAGGGCTGGAGCCTTGCCCGGCTGGTCCCCGGGCTCAGGGAGGGTGGGAATGACGCAGCCTGGGCCCGGCAGGTCTCTGGAGCACCATTCGCCGGGAATCTGCAGGCAGCCGCAGCCAGGAGGACGACGACGAGGCTCTGGGAAGGACAGCTGAGCCAGTCCAGGCTGACTCACTGGAACTCTGTGCATGGGGCACAGCCTGTGCTCAGCATCCTGTCTTGGTGGAATCAGAGAGACGTCCCACCTCCACTCCCCACCCCCAACCCCCATACACACATAGACACCACCACAGAGAAGCACCAGGCGCCAGCCTGAGTGGGTGTACCTGGGAATGGCGAATAGAAGCCTCTTCATCCAGGAAGGGTCAGTTTGGAGCAGAGAAATCCCTGAGGGCTCATGGGAGGGGGTGGCAGAGCAGGAGGCCAGGCGCAGCTGTAGGCTGAGGCCACAGACTGGAGACTGCACGGACAAACAGCTCACTTTCCCTGCACAGGCCCCCTTCCAGTGCCATGTGTCCTAGAAACCTTCTCGCGGGGTGAAGGTCAGGGGTGACTCCCCAAAATACAGCTGGAGATGAAGCTGAGGCTGGAAAGGGAAGAGATGCCAAGCTTCTGGGCCAATTTCCACCCAGCACAACTATCTGTGGTTCACCCCTACCCCACCACCCACCCACCCACCCACCCCCACCCCCACCCCCACCCCCACCCCCAGGTTCATAGTGACACACAGCTGGGACGAAGAAGGAAAATCTGTCACCCTCTGATCACAGGCTCTAGATGGTAGAGCCATCTTGTGCCCCAACAACCACCAACTAGAGCCCCTCTCCAAAAAAACGTGTACGCCTGGGGCTAAGTGTACCATAACCGCACCACACCACATGGTGACAGTAAGAAAGCAGTATCAAATCCCAGCTTTGGGTGAGCTCACTGCGGGACCTTAAGCATGTCATTTGCATGTTGGCTGAAGTGACAGGAAGTGTCCTCTGCAGAAAGCATTTATGGAGAAAAACAAACAAACAAACCTGCTGCCATTGGTTGACTCCTTCAAGACCGAGTAATGTTTAGTTAGTCTGGCTGTACTTACTGATGGGATCCCATATGCCCCGTTACAGACGGCTCCACGGTCCTGCTAGCTGAACTACACTCAACTAAAGACATGCGACTAGCATACTCTATGTGGGAGCTTGGGCTTGAGTGACAGGCCCCAGAGCACACTGGTTGGGGTAATCCTGCCCCTGCCAGGATTTGTCGGGACAGAATGGATCCTGGCCTGGCAAACCAAAAAGAGAGTCTGAGAGGGGATCTTCTTGGAACCTGGAATCCCTGAGCAAATCTGTTTACCAGCCACCTCTGATGCACCCCTCCAGCACGGGACTTAACAATACACACTCCAGAGGAAGCAGCGAGGGGCCCAGGAGGAAGCCTGCTGGATGCTGTAATGGTAGCAGGCAGGAGGCGAGGTCATGTGTCTTCCTGGCAGGATAACTCACTACTGGGGAGGCCCTCTGTTCAGACCTCTCCATTAAGTCCAGGACCTATTTCTCTCAAAGGTCTAGCTGACCCCTTTAAGAAGGAAGGGGAGAGCTGGGCGTGGTGGTGCACGCCTTTAATCCCAGCACTCGGGAGGCAGATGCAGGAGGATCACTGTGAGTTCGAGGCCAGCTTGGTCTACAAAAGCGAATCTAGGACAGCCAGGACTGTTACATAGAGAAACCCTGCCTTGAAAGACTAAAAGAAGAAGAAGAAGAAGAAGAAGAAGAAGAAGAAGAAGAAGAAGAAGAAGAAGAAGGAAGAGGAAGAAGAAGAAGAAGAAGAAGAAGAAGAAGAAGAAGAAGAAGAAGAAGAAGAAGAAGAAGAAGGAAGAAGAAGAAGAAGAGAAGAAGAAGAAGAAGAAGAAGAAGAGGAAGAAGAAGAAGAAGAAGAGGAAGAAGAAGAAGAAGAAGAAGAAGAAGAAGAAGAAGAAGAGGAAGAGGAAGAAGAAGAAGAAGAAGAAGAAGAAGAAGAGGAAGAAGAAGAAGAAGAAGAAGAAGAAGAAGAAGAGGAAGAAGAAGAAGAAGAAGAGGAAGAAGAAGAAGAAGAAGAAGAAGAAGAAGAAGAAGAAGAAGAAGAAGAAGAAGAAACCGAGGGGTCTTGCACCCAGACTGAGGTGGGTTGAATGAGCCTCTGCTCACTCCTTGACCTTCCAGCCACCCCTCTGCCTCTCCCAGTCCCACGTCCCCATGCCTTGGTCCCGGCCCCTCGGCAGCCACAGTCATCGCAGCTGATCTTTCCCTGGCCAGGACTCCTGGCTAAACTGTGCAGCCCTTCCCTTCCCACTCCGTGCTTGGCAGAAGGGTTAGTGTCTGTTCTCCGAGCTGGGCCCAGGGGGCTGGCCAAGGCTAATGAGTGCAAAAGAGGGTGGAGGGTTGGGCTGTCTCAAACGGAACCCCCTTTCCCAAGGAGCCAGCGCCGCCCACCAGGGGGATGTGAGGTGAGATCAGCTATGTACACAGAAGACTGAGGAAGTGGTTAGGCTTCTAGAAGAAACAACTGGCCAAAGAGAGTCCAGAGCCTGGACAGGAACAGCTAGACCTCACCTGTCATCCACCTAAAGACAACACAGCCACAGCTCCAGGTGAGTACAGACACTGCCTGGCACCGTGCAGGCTGCCTATCAGCCTGATGGTTTCCCCACACTTGGGCCTGCCACCTCCACTTCAAACCCCTTCCAAACTAGGAAGAATCCAAGCCCATGATTGGAGTATTGATAAATGTTGGGTGTAAGTTGAGGCACCACCAAATAAATGTCTGGCCTCAGTTTCCCCATCTATAAGATGGCAACGATGGTTCCTACCTGGCATTCATGTAGAGGGCCACAGTGATGAGCTCCTGACATCCGGCTGCCCTCAGTTGGTACATAACTCTCTCCACTGGTCTTCTGGCTCCACACCCCCACCTGGGTGCAGAGACTCTGAGTCAGTCCCTGGTAGGGAGTAGGGAGAGATCCCTGACCTGCCGGTGCAGTGGGGGCAGCCCCTCCTCTCTGCTCGGCCATTTTTCCTACCTGCGTATGGCCTTTGTTCAGCAGAGCGGGCAGGGAGCCACAGGGTAGCTTTCCTGCAGAAAATTTCTAGATTCCTGAGAGCCACCCCCAAACTGTTCCTGTGCCATCACCAAGGGGAACCCAAGTGGAGCAGAGAGAGAGACCACCTAGTAAAGAACGGACTCCCCCAAGATCTGTGTCTCGACACCCAAGATCAACAAGACTGTGCCTGCCCCTGCCACTGGTTAGCAGGATGGACTTCATCCCCTTGTTCTTGCTGATCCACTAATGCAAGGAAGGTCCTGAAAGATTGCCCAAAGGCTGCAGGGCTCCAGGCTGAGCAAGCCAGGAAAATGCAAATTCAGCTCTCGAGACATCTCTGGCCTTTCATTGCTTTATTGAGTCAGAGAAAAATACTTTGACCCTTTTATGGGGATTTGGGGAGGGGATGCTTCGTCCAAGAGAAACAGCTTCTGGAGGCCTCCAGCCAAGAAAACTCAAGGACAGGGCCAGAAGGGTCCTAGGATCACAGCATGGGTAGGAAGGCGAGGGAGCAGAAGCCAGAAGCCAGGTCTGTAGGGGGAGACCCCCTTTCCAGCTGCTGCATCTCTCTTTTCCCTGCCACCACTGCTACCACTGCCACCACTGCCACCACTGCCACCACTGCCACCACTGCCACCACCCCAGGCATCAGGCAGCGGCCCCGGCCCACCGTGACTCCTAAAATGGTCTGTTCGGTGCACTCTGGTGCACACTCATGAACTCTGTCATTCATTTCCTCACCATGCTCTAGGACCCTGCTCCCAGGCACCCTCCAGTAGAAGCAGGATTGTCCCTGAAGGGCACTGGTTGGGGCTTGTGTTCCACGTACTCACTCTGAGATCTAGGCCTCCCTGGAATCTTCTACACCGTCTTCTACCAGGTATCAGCTACCAAGAAGGAGTGACACGGGACCTAGTATTGCGTGGACATTTTCAGCCTGTCCCAGAAATCGCACCCTGCTCTTGCCTGCATTCCACCTTGCCGCCACTCACCTGCAAGGGAGGCTGGGAACTGAAGAGACAGTCTTCATAGGTAACCAGCAAGTGTGGGTCACAACTGGGAAGCAGAGGAGTAACTAAGCCTGTAGGAACGGAAATGCTTCTGGAAGAAATGGCCCGATCTCCATCCAGATCGCAAGTGTGGGAAGGGCGGCTTGGATGGGGGCTATGGTTTGGCAAGTCACAAGAAGTGACAGAGACCCTACTCCTGGGGCCTGGATAAGATACCACCTCAAGGTCGGTGTCCTCACCAGTGAAAGCTTTATCACTTGTAACTGAGAGGTGGGGCAGGCATACACTGGAGGTACTCCATAGGTGTGGCTGTCCTGGCCATTGTGGGCCCTTGAGTCTACTCCCCAAGTGGAACTGACTGGACAGACAGACAGACAGACAGACAGACTTGCTTGTTCCCAGCAAGTCTGATCAGCAGCCATGTCTTGAAACCCCAGGAAGGGGAAAAGGGGACACCATGGAGGTAACTCTTTACCCAACCTCTGAAAGACCTTCCTGTCCTAAATGCTCAGAAGCTGCAGACACCCGACACCTGTCCCCAAAACAGGACCGGCCAAAGGTATCACAGCATGTGCAAATGCTGATCCAGTGGCTCTGGCTGGCCTGGAGGGCGACAAGACTGCAGAAGGTTTATCCAGCCTAGATGGTAGAGGAATGTTAATTCAGAACATGGCTACTCTGGCAAGAGATCACATCCAAAGACCTTCTAGGTCTGTGTGATCCGGCTGGAATACAAGCATGCCTTTAATCTAGGAAACAGGGGCAAGAAGATCTGAGTTCGAGACCAGCCTGGTATAGAGCAAGTTTCAGGTAAAGAAAAGCTTAGGTCCAGGCATGGTGGGTGGTACATGTCTTTATTCCCAAAGGAAGATAAAGTTAGTTTGTAGAAGAAAGCACCCATGTTTGAAAGTAAAGTTCGAAATGAGTGGCAGAAAAGATTTGACAGAATAGGATACGCCCAACTCTCATGAGAAGAGAGAGGAAAGGGAAGCTACTTAAGAGGCAGTTTGAGAGAGGAGGCAGTTTGAGAGAGGAGGCAGTTTTACCAGGACAGGAACAGAGAGATGGGTTAGAGAGAGAGAGAGAGAGAGAGAGAGAGAGAGAGAGAGAGAGAGAGGGAGAGAGAGAGAGAGAGAGGGAACTCAGGTGAAGATGGAACGAGCCAGAAAATGAGAAGCCAGAAGATTAGAGCAGAGTTAGTTTTCTGAGTTAGTTTGAGGCCAAGCAGAGCAATTCCAGGGTGAGAAGAGAAGCCAGATTAAATAAGTCAGCTGGGAGAGAAGTTTGAAGCAGAACAGCTGAGCTGAACCAGCCAGCCCAGAGCTCAGTAAGAGCTAAAAAGGGTGAGTTTATTTAGCAGTCTCAGAGGCTGAAAACATTCTAGACATAGGTTAGATTGAAGGCTAGAAGCTTCCAGGACTAGGCCTAGGTTAGCAGAAGGAAGTAGTTTGCCTCCCAGACAACAACTGAGCCAGGAGAATAAAAGTTACTGTTACACTCAATGGGACAGAATGCCAGAATCCATCAGTTGTGTCTGCTGTGGGCAGGTGTAGAGAGCCCACAAGAGGCATTTATGTTCCTGATAGTTATGATAAAGATGGGCCCCTCTCGCCACCTTTTTTGTTTTGTTTCATTTTGTTTTGCTTTTTTTTGAAACATGGTTTCTCTGTGTGGCCCTGGCTGTCCTGGACTCAATTTGTAGACCAGGCTGGCCTCGAACTCACAGAGATCCACCAGCCTCTGGCCTCCCAGAGTGCTGGATTACAGGTGTGGGCCACCGTGTCCTTCTCACCATCTTTATCATCTCCCTAAAACATTTCCAAATAGGCACAGAAGATGGCACTAAATAAACTAGAAGGACCCAGAGGACAAAATAAATAAATAAATAAATAAATAAATAAATAAATAAATAAATATCAAACGGCCACTTAATAAAAGCCAGTTGAGAATTCCCAGGAACTCTACCACTTACCATCACCCCCCTCTGTACCCAGAGCCCAGTCAACAGCTGAAGCTACCGAAGCATAGCCGACATTTGTCACCAATCTGCCTCCAACAATGTCCCAACTTCCTCCTGGGCTGCTGCCTACTCGCCATCACACCCCTTCCATTGTGCTGTTCCCGCTCGCCCTACACCCAAGCCTAGGATTTCCATCTTGGGCAATGAGACACAAGGATTGGAAGTGGTTGTGGGGTTTGCTCATTTCAGTGGTAGCTTCTGGCCCTGTTGTTGAAGCTCAAAATAAAGTGGGCAACTCCGGCCACCCACCGACTTACCTCCTACCACAGATGTCTCCGCATCACGCTGCCACGGTCCATGTCCTCAAACCCCTGGTGGATGAAGCCCCTGCTGAGTTCGCTGGTGGACCACTGAAGATTAGCAAGCTGCCTATACACTGCAGGCATTCAACAAGTTTTTCTGTTCTTAAATAATTGAATGAGGGTACATCCTAAGGCTGAGTATATGGCTCACTGGTAAAGTGCTTGCCTAAGCATACACAAAGCTCTGGGTCCAAATCTCCAGGCCCAAGAAGGGAAGGAAAGGGGGAGGGGGAGGAAAGAGGAGGGAAGGAGAGGAGAGAAGAGGGAAGGGAAGAGTCTGGAATTAGCAGGATTCACACTCACTTGCTGTGTGGTCTCTGGCAAGCAGACCTCTCTGAATCTCTGTTCCCTCTTGTGTAAAGTGGAAACAGTCTGCACATATCTCACATCTGTTGGTGGTTTCAATGAGATAGTGGATACGAGTTCTCTGTAAACTGTCAATGAGACAGAGGGGGTGCTCCTAGCACCATGGGAGGGAAGAAGTTGGTGAGGGTTTTAGATGATTCGAAGATCAAGTTCGCCTCAACAGCTCACTGAGCCGCCAAAGGCAGGTATTGTCTTTGTCCAAAAACAGCTTGTGATGCAACCAGCACCTTTGCTAACTTGAAAACCTCAGAGACCTGAACTCAAAACAGCTTAGTCAGTCTGGAGAATTCATTGACTCAAGACATTGGGACAGTTTGGGCATTAACTTCAGGTAGGTTTTGATCTGTCACCAAACACCTAGTTTTTAAGAAGCAAAGACTAGGTGAGTAAACACTAATTAGTGGCCCTTTTACTGAGCACATGAGAAGAGACTAGGGTTTTATTCTTTTTTGTCAAAACAAATAAAAAAAATTACCATTGACCTAACATGTGGAAGAAATATTGGCTTTCATCATTCAGGAACTAGGGTTTTTGCTTTTTGTTTTTTGGGTTTTTATTGTTGTTTGTTTTTCTTTTTGTTTTGGGTTTTGGGTTTTTGTTGGTTTTTTGTTTTGATTTAGTTTGGGTTTTAGTTTTGGGAGGTTTTTTGCTACATGCAGCAAAAGCTGTGTTACTATTATTGCTGCTCTACTGTCCAATTTAAAATATAAAAGATGTGTTTCGGCTCATAATCTAAGAGCCCATAGTCCTGGGCTTTGTTGACTCTCGGTCTGTGCTGAGCGAAAGCAGAGCATCAAAGCGGCAGGAGCATGTGCAGCGGCTGCTCAGTTCATGGGGAGCAAGAAGCAGAGAAAACCACTGGTCCCAGTATCCACATAGCATCCAGTGGCGCATCTGTAATTCTAGCACTGGGGAGGCAGGGACAACTCCCTGGAGCTCACCAGCCTAGCCAACTCAACAAACTCTAGCATCAGTGAGAGAACCATCTACACACAAATTAAATTAAAAAAAAAAAAAGAATGTAAGCTCAGCAATAACCACACACATACACACCGCACATACACCTATACACATGCCACAAACACACACTGCACATGCACACATCACATACACACACACACACACACACACACACCGCACATATACACACACACAGGCCACACACATATACACACACACATGCGCACACACATACACACACACACACACACACACACACACACACACACGCGCGCGCGCGCACACACACACACCTTTTGATGTCAACCTTTCCTATCAGCTTCCTATCACTGATGGAATATCTGACGTAAACAACCTAAAGGAAAAATTTTTTTTCTTCTGTGTCAGAATACTCCATCCATGATTTCTTGACTCCTTGACTTTGACAGAACATCCTGGCGTTGGGAGAAGGTGATAGGAAAGACTCTTCATCCATGATAGGCAGGAAGCAGCATGGAGGCCACATCATGGCAGACAGGAAGTGAGTCAAGGGAATACAGGAAGTAATCAGGCCGTGACACAATCTTCAAGGACACACCCCCTATGACGTGCTTCTTTCAACCAAATGGGAAGTCCCACTACCTCCTTACAATCTGTTCACTACGAAACCATCTAAAGTTTAGATTCTAAACCATCATCTCTAGCAACGGCCTTGCAGACATGCCCACGGTTGGGCTTCCTAGGTATATATTAATCCAGCCAAAGTGAAAAAAAAAAAAATCAAGATTATCCATTACACTAACTTAAGCCAAAGAAATGCAAGGGAAGAAGTGATGGGCGGCTGGCAAACAAGGCTTGGAAACAAACAGGAGTCAGTGGTTGGCAGGGCCAGTTCAGGGAAGGCCAACAGTGGCAGTGTCAGGGAGAGTAGCTTGCTGCTGCCTTTGCAGTTGAGAGAAGCCTCTGGCTGCAGCCTGCAGAGAAAAGGAGGCAGAGAGGAGAAAAAAAAAGGGGGGGGGGGAGAATGGAGATTAAGACAAGGCTACCACTGTTCCCCAAGTGAGAGATGATGGAATCCAAGACAGGGACGAGAGACACTAAGAAAGGGACTCAGTAGGGTATGACACTTGTGGGGAGGCAGAAGTGGAGAAGCCACCTAAGGTTCCAAGCCTGAGAGTTGAAGGGGCCTAGGCTGTGCCCACTGAGATGAGGCACTAGAGAAGGCTTTCCCTAACCAGTGCCCGCGTAGCCTACTCAAAGCCTGGGCCAAGGAAACCAGGCAGGGGTGGACAGACCACAGAAGGATGCTCATCCTGGCATCGTAGACGGCAGGGTAATTCCAAACTCCTTTGGGTACAGAGTGGGGCCTCTAGAGCCGAGTTCTGGAATGTGCTTTGCCTCTGGCCTCCTGCCACAGGCATCATCTGCAGAGAATAGTCCCAGATGTGAGTACGATGAGTTCATCAGGGTCCTCGTGTGAGGGGACACATGTGCAGGAGATGGCAGCCCATCAGACCGTGGAAATTCTGACCCAAGAGGCTGAGACACAACAATGCGGTGGCCTCCTGCCCCTGCTGGCCCACACCCAGTTCTCAAACGTGACTAATTAGTGTAATGAATTATGACAAATGTGGATGGCGCCTCTGATTTGCTGACAGCAGATACAAACAGAGGCGCTGGCCAAGAACCTCAGTGCGTACATCTCACACACACACACACACACACACACACACACAACTCCACCAAAAATAGCTTGCCATTGGCCTGTAATCCAGTGACTTCCATCTGTACTGGAACCTGGCTGCTGCTGGGAGTGAAAGAAACTGCTGGAGACATGCAGCCTCCCTACCTTTAATCTCACAGGCTTCTTTCTCACTGCCTCATGCACAGCTGGTTCCCACTAGCCAGCCCTGCAGTCATCAAGGGAGGAACTGGAGTTCTCTGAGGACCAGCTATGCATTTTGTGTACTAGATCAGACTGGCTGGCTGGGGTCATAGCTCTACAAGCCTACAGTTGATCAGCATAGGAGGAATCAAAAAGGTGTGAGTTAGCTGGGCACGGTGGTGCACGCCTGTAATCCCAGCACTCAGGGAGGCAGAAGCAGGCAGATCTCTGTGAGTTCGAGGCCAGCCTGGTCTACAAAGAGAGTCCAGGACAACCAAGGCTGCACAGAGAAACCCTGTCTTGAAAAACCAAAACTAACGTTAAAAAGAAGGTGTGAGTTTGGGACAGACCTTGCAACAGTCTTATAGTTATACAGAAGTTGAAACCCAAACCAGGACAGGGAGACAAGCAGAGCTGGTGACTGATGATATCCCACCCAGCTGAGGACCAGATGGATGGATGGATAGATGGATGGATGGATAGATGGATGGATAGGTAGAAGACAGATATGTAAATAAACTGATAATAAATAGATGGCAAAGATGGTTGGCAGGTAGATAATAGATAGGTTGGCTGACTTTGTGACTGAGTATTTGCCTAGTTACTTAACATGTTTTACAGTGCCTAAATTAATATCCATAGCCCATTGACAGGTGGTCATGGACAGGATGATGGTTGATATTGATTGCCAACTTGACTGGATCTGGAATCAAGTAAAAGGTACAATCTCTGGGTAGGTGTCTGAGGACATTCCCAGGAAGAAAGGAAGAGAAGTCCTTTCCTCAGAGCGAGTAGCCTGGGCATATGGAGGTCTGAGGAGAAAAGCCATGCTTTTTTGCCTGCCCACCTTTGTGTCTTGCTAATGTGTGCATCAGCCTCGTCGCTGTTGTTGCTGCTGCCACCCTCCATTGATCTTCAGCCCCAGCTCCTTCAGCTTTCCAGGTAGCCCCGGGCCTTCAGCACCAGATGGGAGCTGCTGAGTTACCCAGCATTGTGGACTGAACAAGTTCTCAGACTCTCCAGTGTACAGGCAGCCACTGCTGGACCACACGGTGAGTATTAAACTCTCTTTGCAACATGTATTCGTTCTTTGGGGCCGTTCTCTAGAGGCCCTGACAGATATAGACATGCACAGAATACTATAAATGTTTAGGTCACCCATGCAAACATTGCCAGCCAGCATCAAACAAGGCAAGCCGTGGGCCTTCTCTTGCTTCTCTTACTGGAAATAAAATATCCTTTCTGAGACTCACCAGGGGACAGAGTTTGCTCATTTTTTCCTTTGGTCAGTGACTTACTTGTTTAAAATGGTCACACACATAAGAACCCGAAGCTTAAAATCTTGCCTTAGGGAGAGAGAGCACACGTGTGAGGGGAGGTGCATCCCAGCATGAGCTACAGACCTAATGGCTGCGCGTCTATAGCTAAGGACCATGTTGAATAAGGCGATTAAAAGGGTCGTGCTGAAGGTAAGGCTGTTTTCCAACTCAGATGGTGAAGAGGTGACTCCCAACTTACAGATGCCTCATTGTGAATTGCACCCCTCGCTACATCATACAGCAAAAGTCCCCGTTAGAATATCAACTGTGCATCCTGTTTGCCAGCTGCCCATCCTGCCTTCCTCACCACAGAGTCCCTTGTGGGGCAAAGAGCAGGCTTCCCAGTGCTTCCCAGCCCTGACTTCTGGAGGTGCAAACTCAGGACTAGCTAGCAACAGAGGGGCAGAGAGCCATGTCTGAAGACATGGCACCTCTCAGGAAAGCTACGTAAAAACTCAGAAACAGTAATTCTAAAACAACCTGTTTTCATGGGCTTGGAAGAGCTGTGCAAATAAGCATCACTCACCCACGTAAATGCACACATATATGTGACATATACAAACACATGCATGTTCACACGCATGTGACATACATCTGCACACATGCACACACATATATATACACATGCATACTCACACATTCATACACTCTTACAACACATATGCATGCACACTCACACATGATTATGCACATACATACACATCCATGTAGCAGTACACACACATCCATACAACAAACATATATACACACACATATGCATCCATGCACATACATACATACATTTGCAAATATACACACATATACACATGTATATACAGATACGCATGCGTACACACATCTGTTAAATTCTTATTGCAAACATTTCTGTACATCCACATGCCACCTGTAACATCACTGACTAGTTTTTCTTAAATTAACTCTTTCTGTCTTTGCTCACATGTACTTAAAAGGGAATTTTATATTTCTTCCATATATAGAAGTTGATCGTCAAAATATACTCATAACATTAAAATAGAAAGCAAATGTTAGTCCTGGAGCCAGCTGCAGCCCTCCCTCTGAAGGCTGAGTGCGTGTTTACAGCAGGTTTGTTCCAGCATGCACCCCGTCTGGGAGCTCTGTGCAGAGAGAGCCAGTGTACCCTTACACCCTAATTTAAGGCCCCCACAGAGTGAGACTCAAAGAACACTATGCACCCAGGCTTAGGTGGCTCCTTCCTGCATGTCCGTCCCAGGTAGATCCTGAAAAGGGGGTGGCTGAGGAAAGGAAGCCCTGAAAGAGCGGTGGAGGACGCGCGGGTCACAGCTCTAGCTTGTCTGGCTGAGTCCCAGCCCCCTGCAACCTCACCTCAGAACCAGGCCTGCTGGTGCCGGCTGCCCTCCCCATATTATCCCTGTGTTTTCAGCACCGCTGTGGGCTCTGCCCGCTTCCTGAATCGCCTCCCTTCTCTCCAGGGCTCTTCGAATTCCACCTCCTCTCCTGTAGCAGCTGGGTTTTCAGCGACACAGACCATACAACCCAGCTGGGAAATAGATTCAAGGAAACTCTGTCATCTCAGCTGAGAAGACGCCATATGGCTTTGCTCTTTCCATCTCTTTGCTCCTCCATCCTCGGGGCAGTGACTTCCTCTCCTTATGGTGGCAAAGTGGCTACAGTAGTGCCAGCCATTGCCCCCTCACAAAAACCCAAACTGATAGAAAGAAGTCATGACTTTCTTACACCTTTGTTGTTGTTCTGAGAGAGAGTTTTCCTGCATAGCCGGGTTGACCTGCTATCTTTGATTTCCCAAATGCTAAGATTACAGATGTGTGCCCACTATGCCTCTCCCTTTTATCTAAGAGTTAAGAACTCAGCCGGGTGTGGTGGCGCACGCCTTTAATCCCAGCAGTCGGGAGGCAGAAGCAGGCAGATCTCTGTGAGTTTGAGGCCAGTCTGGTCTACAGAGTGAGTCCAGGACAGCCAAGGAAGGCTACACAGAGAAACTGTGTCTCAAAAACAACAACAAAACAACAACAACAACAACAACAACAAAAAGAGTTAAGAAATGTCCCTAGAAAGATGAGATTCCCCACCTCTGTAACTCGCTGGCCACAGTGGAATCACATGACCGTCCTCGAGCCTGTCACTGGCAAAAGGACTACAGTTGGCATGAAGGTGTGGAAAGTCAAGACTCATTGTACAGACTCAGGTGGTCGCAGCCCCTGGGAGGCCTCCAGCCCCATTATGTGCTCAGAACTGACTGTTCCCAAGATGGCCACCAGAGCCTTCTCGGCATTTTCCCTTTGTGAACTTACCTCCCCATCTCTCTGTGTGTCTTGTCTAGTCTCACTGAATTGTTTTACACTTACACCAAATACGTGTTTTTGTTCACTTTTTTTTTTTTTTTAATACTGGGGCTAGAACTCAGGGCCTCTTGGATACAGGCATGCACTCTACCACTAAGCAACACCCTACTCCAAACTGTAGTGGAAATCGGCCTGCTCGTGAGCCTGTCTTTGTCGCTAGGCCGGGAGACCCTTCCACCATAGTCTGGATTTGCTCTGGGGGCCATGTGGAGGGTCCAGGAAAACAAATGCCAGTCACATTAATATGATGGAAGTGAACAGACCAGGGAAAGGAGGAGGGAGGAGGGAGCCACAGGAGGGACCACCCAGAGGCTGCAGTCGGCTCTCTCAGCAGCCGATTCCAATGCAAGGTCCTCCTAGGAGGAGCCCATCTCTTTTCTCCCTTCCTATTTTTGCCCTCTTCTGCTTGAATGTGGTTTCCTCCAGGCAGACTTCTCTGACTGCATCCGTGCAGTCCTTCCCACGGTAGCACTTACCACACTTGCGGTTGCTCTTGACTTATTTGCTTCTCAGCAGTGTGTGTGTGAGACTTTTGGATTCCACAGAGCCCAGTGTAGAATAAGCCCTCAGAACATGTTGCGAGCAGAGGAAAGGAGGAACGCGGGGAGGCAGACCTGAGCCTTATAAACTGGTGTGTGCCCAGGCTTCCTCAACGATGTCTTCCCAAGGGACTGTGTAGAAGGCAGGCAAGTGGCCAGTGGCCAGAAGAACGTTCAAGATTGAGACTGCGTATCTACGTATATGCACCAACTGGGCTAAGATGGGTTTGACTTGCTTTGTCCCTGAGCTCCTGCCAGTGACTTTGAGAATTACAAATATTCTATAGAATCTATCTCCCACGCAAGCAAGTCCATTAAATGAATGCACGTCAGTAAATAGTGACAGCAAATAAAAGACGTGCTCCCAGGTGAGAGGGAAAAAGAAGGGGGTGGGGCTGGGAATAGTGCTACCTATCTATAATCCAGCACTCAGGGGGTAGAGGCAAGAGGCTTAGGAATTCAAGAGCAGCCTGAGCTACATGGCAAGTTCAAGGCCAACCTGGGCATCATAGGGAGACCCTATCTCAAAACAAAACAAAAAGTGTATTTATATTTATCTAGTAATCTAGTATGAAAATTAAGTGAGAATACAAGGAGAAATGTTAGGCACCAGTTTTCCACAAGCATGTGGTGTTTTACATGGGACAATCTGTAGAAAGTGAGTTTGGGGCTGGCAAGGTGGCTCAGGGAGTAAAGGCACCAGCCACCAAGCCTGATTTTGATCCCACATAGTGGAAGGAAAGAACCAAGTCCCACAAGCTGTCCTCTGACCTCTACATGTACCATGGCTGACACACATGCACACACACAGCAAATAAATGGAATTTTAAAAAATTAAGTATGTTTAGAATATTTCCCTCCTGCTTTGAAACCGAGAAAAAAAATCAGAATTCACAGAGATAGAGACTATGACAAGATGGACAGGAAAGTGATATGATTCCCCAGTCAGGTTTACCTTTTCAAATCCTACATGTGGTAGCTCTGAGATGATCTAGTCAGTATGTGGGAAGATAGGTAGGTGAGTAGGCTGGTGGATGGTGGATGGATGGATGGACAGATGAGTGAACAGATAGGGGATGGATGGATGGTAGATGGATTGGATGGATGGTGGATGATGTGATGGATGGTGGATGGATGGATGGATGGATGGATGGATGGTAGATGGATTGGATGGATGGTAGATGGATGGATGGATGATGTGATGGATGGTGGATGGATGGATGGATGGATGGATGGATGGATGGTAGATGGATTGGATGGATGGTGGATGGATGGATGGATGGTGGATGGATGGTGGATAGATGAATGGATTGATAGGTGGATAAAAAGATGGACAGACAGACAGATGCATGAATGCAGGGACAGACAGGTGGGTGGATGGACAGACACGGGGATGGAAAGGTGGATGGACAGCAGGGTGGGCAGATGGATGCAAAGGCAGGAGTGCTGGTAGACAAATGGATAAATGAACAGGCAAATAGATAACTGAGTGCTTAGGCTTGAGCTTGTGTCTCCTGAACCAAGCTTCTCCTGCCATGCACATCTCTTTTCCTATGAGGAGACTCTCTCTTACCACTAAGTGCAATGCAGGTCAAGATTTGGAAAAAAAGAGAGACAGGTAGCCAAAACAAAACTGTTTCCACCCAGCTATGCCCGAACTCAGAACAGCCCAACTAGCCAAGACAAAAGCTATATTTTCTTTTTAGAGCTGATGGGTACCAGGCAGGGAAGGCAAAGAGGCTAGGAACACAAAAAAGAGAAATCCTTGGAAAAAAGGAGGATCCTTGGAACCTGCCAGCAGTATAAATCCAAGAGTGGCCCCCCAGGCCTGCTGAAGGTGAGCCTGTTGGGTGGATCCCAGAAACCACGTGTCTCCTGGGCTTTCAGTGTGCCCTGAGTTGAGAACCTCAGGCCAGAACTGCCTTTTCGCCTGGTACATCACGTCTGTGCCTCATCAATCCCACTTTCAGAGATTATAGTTGCCTGGGACTGGCTTTTCCCTGTACCAAGCCAGATCCATGGACTGGCCCTGGGTCTAGTCCTGGCTGCCTCAGCTTCTCTGTCCCTGGTATAAAATCGTGCAAGTCAGAAGTTCATCCGGTAAGAGTGAGCAGGACTTTTGCTGGAGCCTCTGAGCATAATGAAGTTCTTAATCTAGTTGAACTGTAGGTAGGAAGGACAAGGAACGGCTTCCTGACAATCAAAGGAAACACGGGAGGATGGAGCATGAGGAAACTGAGCATCTGGACCAAGCTGTACCTGAAGCTACATGCCAGCTCACTTTTCTATCATACGTATTAATGACGTTCTTTCTGGGCTTTGGCCTCCTGTGTTTTTAGCACCTGGAACCCAAAGAATTTCAAAGACCGCAAGGACAGGTGTGGAGGTGTGGGGGAGAATTAGGGCTCTTTAATAGCTGTTAAGTTCAAATCCTGTTTGTTTGTTTGTTTGTTCTTTCCATGTAAAAGCTATCTGAGTCTAGGCAGGTCTCTTTGCCTCTCTGACCGTTTATCTTTTGGTAAGGCAGGGAAATTATCAACTTATTGCCGTGGGAGGGAAAGGGAGACTTCTCTCTGGCTTAATAAACATGTGTAGGGGTTGGGACCGCAAACAAATGACCTCCAACAAGCAAGCTTCCTTCCTGGCAGAGGCAGGCAGATCGATGTGAGTTCAGGGCCAGCCTGGTCTACAAAAGCGAGTCCCTGACAGTCAGAGAGGGCCACGTGAAGATGCTGCAGTGTGATGACACCACAGCCTGCATGAGGTGGACCAAGGGAGCCCTCAGCTACAGGCAGTGAGAAGAGCCTCGCCCCTCCGCAGTGCAGCAGACAGAAATTCTAAACGTGCTAATTACGCCTGCACGCTGCCCAGAGAGAGGAATGCCTAGTTAATAACTGGCTTTCCCAGCAGGGGGCCACACCCAAGGCTACCTGCCACCTTCCCTCCTGGCCAGAGCTGGAAACCTCAGCCAGAAGGCCAGGCAAGTCCTGTCCCAGGACAGCCTGCAAAGCTGAGCCCGGCAGCCATCTGGTCCCCAATTCCTCTAATGTCTGCAGCAGACCGTGAGCTAATTGCCTGGTTGGGGCACTGCCTGGACATCTTTAACACCTAATTCACTACTGTTTCTCTGGAAGCCCCATTCCCCACCTGCAAGGGAGGGGCATGCCTGTTTACAGGGATTTTAAGCCCCCTGGAATCCTGGTCTGACCTGGCATGGCTCCAGCTGGCCCCATAACCAGGAGAACATCCTTGGTTCCCAGCTCAAGCCCTAAGTTGCCCCCAATCCACCGGACCAGTCTCCTGCCTCAGGCTCTGAGTTCTATCTCCAACTCCAACCCCAGCAAAGGTTAGAAAGCTTAGAAAATGAGACAGGATCAGGGATCTGGGTTCAAATCTCACCTCTGTCACTTCCTAACACGGGTCCTGGAAACAATATCATTCGACTCTGGTCTGTTTTCCCATCCACAAAGGAGATGCCAGGAAGCCTTTCTGCAGTGTGTTAACAGCGGAGATACCAGGAGCTCTGCTGAAACCACAGGTCAGAATCAGGCATGTGCTGCTACAGAGCCAGCAGGGAGACTTCGTTTACACAGCAAACCTGGACGGATGAAGCAAGCCCCTTGTCCCCAAACTCACTCTATTCCAATTTGCAGCTCCTCCACAAGCTCCTCTCATCATCTTGAAATGCTATGCCCAAATCCCTTTGCACCCCAATGCCCAGGCACAGGCCCCACTGTGAGCATAGGGTGAAGAGCCAGTGCCCCCTCCAGAAATCCCTCCCCATCTGACACTTCAGATCACAGAAACAGATTGAGGAGGGACCCAGGGTGTCTAGCTGCCCAACAGTGAGGGCATCCTAACTCCCACACTTACTGTAAGAACTCTCACTACCTCCTTAGTCATGACCCCTAAACCAACACAGTCAAAACAGTTGGGGCATGAGAGATACCACCCTAGAAAGGATATGATTGGCTTAAGCCAGGCAGAGCGAATGAGTCAAAAACACACTCTGGCTGCAGGTCCCATGCAGAGAACAGGAAAAGCAATAACTACATGGGGAAACTGGGCATGGGGTCTTTGCTCCACCAAGTGGGAAGAGACATAATGGGCACCAAGGCTTACTGCAGCCCTCCAGGCTCCAGACCCCAGGAATTCACTTAGCTGAGGAGGCAGGGAATGAACAAGTGACAGATACACAGAGGCAAGAGAAAGGCTAGGACCCAGCGTTCTGGGCTATCGGATGGAGAAGTTGGGGTGCTCTGGAAGCTCAGCGGGTTCATGATGTACAGTTGAACAGGGAGGTGAGTTTATCTACTGTCTGAAGGGCAGTTTTTCTCTGTAGGACAGTCTCTCACTGTAGGACAGTCTCTCTCTGCAGGACAGTCTCTCTCTGCAGGACAGTCTCTCTCTCTGTAGAACAGTCTCTCTCTCTCTCTCTCTCTCTCTCTCTCTCTCTCTCGAATAGTCTCTCTCTGTAGGGTAATCTCTCTCTCTCTGTGGACAGTCTCTCTGTAGGACAGTCTCCCTCTATAGAGATAGTCTCTCTCTGTGTAGGGCCAGTCTCTGGACTATAAACTCCCAAGAGAGAAACTACAGTGGTCATTTTCTGCATACTCCATCAACATCCAGTCATGCCAAAGGCAGGCTGTGCCATCCCTTGAGCCTCAGCTGGGAAGAAGGCTCTGCCATGTTTTCATGGGTCTGAGGTTTTGGTCTTTGACATGGCTGGCTCATGGCAACAGCACACATCCACATGAGGACATCATACACTTCCTCTGCTCCCCACAAAGGCTGAATTAGGGGTCTGGAGTTGTGAAGACACTAGAACTCTGACAAATATAGACAGCTCCAAATGTCTAGATTTGGGGGGCCCATTAGTGATGGACAGAGCTGGATTCAAATCCCAGACTCTCTGTTTCCTAACTATGTAACCTCAAGCAAGGGACTACTCCTCTCTGATCCTGACCTATATAGTTAACAGGGGCCACTAAACAGGCTGTGTGGGGTGGGTCCTGGGGCACAGATGGAGTTCTGAACATGGGGACTGATGCTTGAGGTTCCCTGCACAGCTGGAGTGTGGAGGCCCGTCCTGGCCTCCTCAGTAGAGTGAGCGGTCCTAAGAAGACACCATCCGTGGCAGGGAAGTCTTCTTGGCAGCCCGCTATGCTTATCACATATTTCTCCTAACTCAGGAAATGTAGAGAATGCTAACTAGAGCAAAAAGAACCTGGGCCACATCTGGCCACATCTTCCCACCTCAGGCCCAGTGGCCCTGAAATGGAGGCAGTGTAGCCTGGTAGCCTGGGGGGGACAAGAACAAAGGCCTGAGCCATCTATACTTGGAAGTGTGTGTGTGTGTGTGTGTGTGTGTGTGTGTGTGTGTGTGTGTGTGTGTGTGTATGAAATATGATTATCCTAGGCAGGCAAAGTCTAGTCTGTGGGATCCCAGGTTACCCTGAGGCAGCCTTAGGCTGGAGTCAGCCAAGCCTCTCTGTAATGCAAAAGGCCTGTCCTGTGCCAAACACAAACTGGAGCCAGAGTCCGGCTGCCTCCAGCCCCTGACTCTGTTACTCTTCCTGACCCCACATGCCTTATTCTATGATGGGGCTCCCGCCCTCACACCTTCTGCTTCCTGTCAGAAATGCTCTTTCCCTGGGTGTGGATATGCAGCTTCTGTCCTTGGGGCCCACTTGAATCCCTCCCAAAGTCCCCTCTGCTCAGTCATGAACAGCAGCCCACTCCTTCCCCTCACCTTCCCCAGTTTTCTCTATGGTGTATGTGTGTGTGTGTGTGTGTGTGTGTGTACACACACCCATGTATGCTCAGATGGAGGCCAGAAGTCAGGTCTTTCACTCTCCACTTTTACTTTTTGAGACAATGTCTTTCATTGAACCTGGATCTCACATTTCAGCTCGACTGTGCTGCGATGCCCAACTTTACTTGGGTGCTGAGGATCCGAACTCAGATCCCCGTGCTTGTCCTAGCAAACTCTTTACCCTCAAGCCATTTCCTCAGCCCTCAGGACTACTCGGCTCACTGCTGTCACCCATTCCTAGCCAGCAAGTGTGACCAGGGTATATGTTTGCTGGTTGAATGAATGGATAAATGAATAACGGAATTCCAGTTCCAGGCATCCATTTGTGGTTTTTTGTTTTGTTTTGTTTGTTTGTTTGTTTGTTTTTTCAAAAAAAAAACTGAAAGAGTAGAGGGGAGGAGACAGGACAGGAAGGTGAGACTTGGCTATGGGTCTCCGGAAAGTCATATGTTAACTTTGGTCCTGGAGGGGCACAGCATTACTGGGAAAAGGTGGAAGCTTGTGAGAGGCTCCCAGCAGTGGTGCATCCTTGAAGGGGATCAGAGGACTTCAGGCCTCTTTCCTTTCTCCTTCTGGCTCATGACACAGCCATGAGAGATTGTGGCCTGACACATTACCTCACTGTGTACAACAGCCTTTTAGGCCCCTCCAATTAGGGTTCTCATGAAACGTTTCACTTAGGCCTTGGGCAAGATGAGGATTTTGTTGAGCCTAGGAGTATTTCTCTGTCAAACGTGGAAGGAGACAGTGGGCCAGGGAAGGTGCTTGCCCCACTTCTGTCTTATTTAGGGATCTTAGCCAGTTTTATGTTTCTTAGCCTCCGTTCATCATCTACAAATGGGACAGCCACGAACTTCCCACCCCACTGGGCACCTGGAGGGCTTCACAACGTTTCAAGGACACAGGCTGTGCCTGGCAGGAGGGAGAGCCAAGTGGCAGGAGCCGGGAACTGGGTAAAGGTGGCGGTTGGGTCACAAAGCAGATCTGCTTGCCCAGAGTTCAGGAAATTTCAAAGGAGGGTGTGTGTGACAACAAAGGGGTTCAGGGCCCCCTCTCACCTCCTAGAAACTGTTATCCAAGGATGAGGTCTGGACTGAAGGCGGAGGAGAGAAAGGGTATGGCTGCCTACCCCAGACTCCTCAGGCCCACACCTCAGAAAGAAGGCTCCCTGGAGCCTTGTCTGCCTCCAGCTCTAGGGTGACCCTGGAAGAGCAGGCAGGCCCTCACAAGTCACCAAGGCATTATAACCCTGACTCACAGCATAGGAGAGAAACTCCAGGAACGGAAACAACCTCAGAAATCCAGCTTCAGCTTGACCAAACACCGTAGGATTCATCGATCGTAATGGATACCAAGCAAGAGAGTGGTTCATCAATGGTGAATGATAAACATCAATGAAGCAATGGATCTGAATCCCTAATGGCTAAGGTCCCTGCGGACGTAGCATGGAGGCTATGTAAAGGCCTGTGAACCAATGTCTGGGTCCATCACTGTGTCAAGGGCACTGGAGAACTACTTTCTCTGATGAAGCGATTCCCACCTGCTCGACATTGCCTGCTCAGTGCCTAAAAGAGTGCCCTGAGCAGCCCTCAGCACAAAGACCAAGAGGAAGAAAGCTTACCCCGCCCCCAGCCACCACACTCCTCACGGGTTTGGTTGGTTTGGTTTGGTTTGGTTTTTTTTTTTTAAATAATTTGTGGGTTGTTTTTAATTGTTGAGGCAGTAATACTTGGTTCATGAAACTGCAATATACAGAGAGGTGAAATAAATAGCTTATATATATAATATATATAATATAGCTGGTTTTAAAATATTCCCTTATCATTGGTGTACTAGGTCACGTGAGTCACGGAAGGTCCATAGCAGCATCCTCCAGAACCGCGGGCAAGGCAGTCCACCATGATTGGACGAGGCGTCTGTCGTCGGAAAGGTCGAGGCGCGGAGAATTCTCAGGGGCGCCTTCCCTGCGCGGTGTCGTGGGACAGCTTGCAGTGGACAATAAATAAATGACCGCAAACCAGAGAGCGATTCTTGTTGGAGTCTAGGGCAGGAAGAAGGGTTGGGGGGGGGGGGTGCGGTGTTAGGGTCAGGGAAGGGCACTACTCTTTTTTTTCCATTTTGTTTGTTCGTTTGTTTTTGCTTTCAGAACCTTTGGGGGAAAGGACTTTGGTTTCTCGCAGTGTGAGTTTTCTCATTCAAGTCCTCCTCTGGGGATGAGTTTTGAATTGCCCGCTAGAGAGAGGCAAGCACCTGTAGGTTGACAGCAGTCCCCTTACTTGAGCACTTTGTCATGGGGTTCAGGTCAACAGTGGAATCCTATTGCCCCCCCTCCCCCCAAGACTTTAGGTTCAGTTTTTGTCTTCTTTTAAACACAATGTACAAAAATAGAGATTCTTCCTTATTTTTCATGTAAAAATATTCCTCTGATGTAGTTCTCTGGGGGTGAGTGTGGCCAGACCTAGCCAGGGTGAGTGGGGCGGATCCTCCGGGAACGCTTGGTGACCGTGGTGTACTTGAAGGGCTTCTGCGGCTCAGCCTGTCCCTTGGGGTAACGCTTCATGAAGTGCACATCTTGCTGGTTCTCCCGGGTCTTGGGACCCTTGCGAGGCCGCCCCTTCTTCGTGAAGCCCACGTACCAGCCTGAGTACTTAGCTGACATCAGGGCTGTGTAGTTGTTTTCCAGAACCTTCTCAATGAACACACACTCCTTGCTAGTACCATCAGGCTGCAGGAGAGAGAGAAGGGGGGGAGGGGTTGTCAGATGAAGTCAGGCGATAAACCCCCAGTAAGTGTGCCGCAGCAAGCTTTACTCGCAACCAGTGATGGATGGGTACCGGGGCCCATTGCACCCAGGTCCCCCCAGGTCTAGGAAGGGTCTGCGCAGCTCCCAACCTTAACACCATCAGCAAATGTAGTCTATAGCCACAGAGCAGGGAAGGCACAAGACGGATCTGCCGGGGGGAAGGGGTTGAAAACAAGCATGAGCAAACATGCCTGGGGATCAGATACCAAGAAGAGTTCTGCTTAAAACTGGGCTTTACAAGCACTGTAGAGACGGGCCTGAGCGAGTATTAGAATATTCAGGAGCACGGCTAAAACCAAGCAGAAGCCTTTGCCAAGAGGAGAAAATAAAGGAAAATAAAGGAAATTGGAGGAGGGAAGCTCTGTGGGGAGGGCACAGGGGTCATGGTGGAGGCTGGGACGGTGGAGAGGGTCTAGCCTCTACTTCCTGATGTGCAAATAGCTCTTTGTTATAGGCCCCTACATCTTTGTGCATCCTCCACCCAGGGAGCAGAGTCCCATTGTCTTGCGGAAATCCACTCCATCCTTATTCTCCTCTTTCATAAAAGATACAGGCTCTGCATCAACGCAGGTTCTCTCCCAGGTATGTGACCCAAGCCCACCAATCAGTGTGCTATGCAGGTTTCACCACCGGTGCCGAAACAAGCAAAAAAAAAAAAAAGAAAAGAAAAAGAAAAAGAAAAAAAGAAAGAAAGAAAGGAAGGAATGAAGGAAGGAAGGAAGGAAGAAAGAAGGAAAAGAAAGAAAAGAAAAGAAAAAGAAATAGGTTTAAACTTGAGGTATTTATAAGGCTGAAATGAGGGCAGCCATTTTACCAACATGAAGGAAAATCCTGCTGGGCAGTGATGCCAGCGCTGAGGAAGTGAGGCCGACAGGAAGATGAAAGAAACAACCAAGCCCTGGTCACATCACTTGGGCTCCCAACCCAGCTGCGTCTGCAGTTCATGTTACCTCACCGCCACGTGGGCCAACCGTGTCTCATTTCCTTTCACTCAGCTGATGTTTTAGTCTACTACGTGTAAGAGAAACGGGTCCTGGCAGATCTGCACAAAATCTGACGTTAAGTCAGCTGCTCGACTCTTCTGCGCCACAGCTGAACACAAGCTTCACTCACGGTGGGACGCAGCACACTTTAATACTTGGTATGAAGCAAGCTGAGAGCCTCCAAAAATAAGACATAGCATAAGCCAACCTCCACAGGCTGCATTAAGGGGGCCCTGGGGTCTCGGGTTCCTGAGCAGATGTCTTCAGAGACTAGGTATGGGCAGGGCAAAGGGCACTGACTCTGGAGCCACCAGCCAAATTAACATCCTGTGACCTCAGGTTGCCAAGACCTTGCTCCAAACCTCAGATTCCTCACCAGGCAAAAGAATACAATGGTTTACTTCTGCATCACAGAGACCCGAGATGGGATGGCACTTGTAAAGGGGTCTAACACACGGAGGGGCCCTCCAGGTTGTCTCTCAAGAGCAGCTGGCTCTGCTGGGGCTGCCCTGAACAAAAGACGGTGGGGAGACGGCTCGCAAGCCTTCTTCTGGAGCAGAGGTTGCGAGATTGCATGATGGGAGAGAGTGGGAAACACAGAGTAGGACGGGCTGGCTTAGCAGTGCAAGTTTCCAGCTAACATCTCCAAATTTAGGCCACGCCCACTCCTCGTTCCGGACGGCTGCCCAGCCAAGTTGGAAGCCCAGCGGTCTGGCTGTGTGTGGAGACTGAGGTGCGGGTTCCAGCCTTTTGTTTGAAGTGGAAAACTGGCCTGAGCTTCCAGGGACGTTCACCTTTGAGAGGAGGGCAAGCCTACTCCCTGCAGACAGAGTGCTGAACTCTGCAGAAAGGCTGGGAAATGCCATCTTTCCAGACGGCTGAAGGACAGACAGAGGGCAGGTTCGAGACACACGATACGCAGAGGACGGCATGGGGAGATACTCTAGTGAGACTATTAGAAAGGAAGGCCGAAAACACATGGAAGGCAGGTTGCAGCGGGAGATCTCTGGACCCTGAGTCTCTCATGGAAAGGTCTAGAAGCTCCTTGTCCAACTCTGCATGACCTTTACCAAAGTCAAAGCAACTTGAGCAAAAGCTAGAGAACCCAGTCAGTCTTCAAAGTTCAGTTCTGTTAACTGCCACCTCTGGGAAGCACACTTGGACCACCAAATCTCTCTCTAGGCAACTCCTCCACTTCCTCAAGAGGCAGGTGCAGCCTGTTGGTAGCCTCTTAGCCTTTCTGAGTCCATCAAGGAGAATCTGTGCTCATCAGAGGCTCTACCACTGGTCCCCAAGAGTCCCTCTGTGTCCTGGGGTGTTGGGACCAGCCCAGAGCCCAGCTTCCCAGCCCTCTGAAATAAGTTTAGACATGCACTGCACATTTGCGCTTAGGCTTTAACTGGTTCCCACACTCCCCAGATTCCCCTCACTTGTCTACTGCCCCATGCTCCCAACAGAGTAATTCTGCATCCATGTGCCTCCTCCTCAGTCCGAGAGCTCTCTGAGACCAGGATTGCCTCTGACTTACTCTAGGAGCTGAGCACAGGCCTTAGCCAAAGAGAGTCTCTGTTCACACAAAGGAGAGCCTTAACCAAGATGGGAGAAAGAGAAAAAGAAGCTCTGAACCCTTTACAGTGTCTCACAGATGTCCCTCTAGGAGGACTAGCTAGTCAAGCACACGGAACATGCTGAGAGCTTGTCTGGCCCACCTGGTCTCCCCATTCACTCACTCAGTATGTATTGATTGCCGACCACAGGCCAGACATTTCCACATCCGTCAATGTCATTACTTCACCCTCTTAAGCCACTGAGAGCCACTCTACGCAGAGAACGGAAACAGCTAAAAGAGGCGAACGGGCTTGCCCAAGGTCATGGCACTCGAAGACAGTCCCTCGCACACTTGTCTCATGTCCAGTTCTAGAGAAGTCCATGGGGGAAAGAGAGAAGGTAGAGAGACTGATGCCGCCCCCCCCCCCAAAAAAAAACTCCTCACCTCCCACAGAGCCACCATGGACACAAAGAAAAAATGTTGGTTGTAGCCCAGACCAGGCATGTAGGTTCAGTACATGTCTGCTTCAAAGGGCTCTGGGCTGGTCCCAACACTCCAGGGCACAGAGGGATTCTTGGGGACCAGTGACGGAACCTATGACGAGCACAGGTACTCCATGATGGGCTTAGAAAAGCTAAGAGGCTAACAGCAGGCTGCACCTGAGTTTGACCTTTGTCTCTGTTTTTGGCCCTTTCTATGACCCTAAGTCACTTACAACTACATTACAACAACAACAACAACAACAACACAATGTCTGGGCCCCACCTCCACTAGGTAAGACAGGCAGGGGCATCAGTTCTTAGAGAACGTGACCGATCACTCCCAAGTCTTGGAAGGTTAGTAGAAGTCCTCTCTCACCTCCCACCCTCTTACTTCTAAAGACAGTCACAGCCCTTCCATGTGACCTGAATTCCAATGACATCACTAGATCACGCAGCACCTAACACCTAGAGGTGTCATTTGTTTGTTTGTTTGTTTGTTTGTTTTAAGCTCTTTGGGGGAGGGGGATCCCCTTCTGCTGAAAACATTGAGTTTTCAGGAACTCACAACCAAAATGGTCTTAACCACCTGCCCCGAAAGACTCTGCGGCCCAGTTGCTCCCAAAAGGGCAGGCAGGAGCAGATGAGGAAACGTCTGATTAGCATGTGATAGAAGACACTCAGCAATTCTTTCTGGACCATGCTACCTTCTGGACAAGTGCATATGGTTGGGAGGAGTGGCCAGGCTGCCAAAGCACGCAGGGCTCCAAGATGGACTCCAGCCAGAGTTCCCATGAATGCAGAAGTGATGTCACATGCCAGCTTCAAGCTCAGGGTGTAGCTCAGGCCACATAGTACCTACTTGACACGTTCAGAACTCAGGGTACATTCCAGCCTTACATGAACTTGGGGTGGTTGTGCTTGCCTCTAGTCTCTGTAATCAGGATGTAGAGGCAGGAGGATCAGGAATCCACAGCCATCCATGGCTACATAGGGAATTCCTGAGTCCCAGAATAGCCTTGGCTGGAGGAGACCATGTCTTAAAAAATAAATAAAGTAAAACAAACCTATCTTCAAAGGGGAAGGAGGAAGAGATTAACAGTTAGGCAGAGCCTACTTAATGGCAGCATGAGTCCCTTTTTCAAACAAGGCCTCAAGATTCAGTGGGGCGGGGTACCTAGTGGGCCAGGGTACCAGGCTCTCTGGCATCGTTATAGTAAGAGGCTGAGTCAGTCTCAAAAAACTAGAGCCAATGTCCCTTCCTCTTTGTTGCTTCTGTACCCCTCAGGCTCTGCATGAGCTCCCAGCTGGGAGGAAAATACAGACTTGAGGACAAGGAGTGACATCCAGGTGAGGGGGTGGGATGTCCAAAGACAGCTGAGGGAGGTCAGTGAGCTACCTAGGAGCCAGGTAACTCTAGAGACCACATCAGATGGGCCAAAAAGGGTCCATGGAGAGAGCATGACAGGGCTTGAAGGGCTGATGCACAAAGCCCTAAATTCACATCCAGGGGATGGGTGTGAGCAGTGCAGAGAGCCTGCCTGGGGCATAGGTGTCCAGGAGTGTGGAGAGGCCAAGCTGAGCCCTAAGCTGGTCCAGGGAGAAGAAAATCAGTCGGGGCCTGAAGCTTCCCAAACAGGCAATATGTGGAAATGGCTGAGGGCAGACCCAGGTTGTAAGGAGGAGACACACCCAGCCATCAAAGAAAGGACTCCCCACACAGCCTGGGTGAGCAGGGAGGATGCCATAAGAGAACCTAAAGCATGATTTCCACACCTCCCAACACAGACCGATGGGGCCACCAAGCCTCTGAGCCCAGAAGGGTGGCAGAGGCAATTGGGCTGGAAGGAGGGCTCGGGGATGGAGGCAGGGGACAGGCCTGCTTCGGGGCAGCGCCTTGAGCCAGCTGAACCGTCACCAATATTAATGATGGGAGAGAGGGCAAGGGGGCAGGAAATCGGAGCCGGCTCCGCTCCTGTGGAAGCGGTGACTCAGCGGCCAGCCGGCAGGAGGCTGGCGGGGCTGAAGCCAGAGGGGACTGGGAGCTCTCCTGACCCTGCGATGGCACTCCTAGGAGGTCAGGATGCTGGGAAGAGAGCAGGCGGGAGGTAGCACGGGTGGCACTGGGTAGCGTGGGCACTGGGCACTGAGGGAGCAATGGGGAAAACCGAGTCTCAAACTCAAAGCAGGTTGGTTGGGAGGAGGCCCAGGCGGGCAGGAGAACAAAGCGCCTGACGAGGGGCTGGACCGCCGCTGCCTCAGGAAACTGCTGGCCAAGAGGAGGACCAGCCAGGCCAGGGGACCAGGCACCCGCCCCTGCCCGCTGTCCCAGCCGCTGAGGGACCCCCTCGCCTGCCGACCAGCCTGCGTCGGGGCGGCGGAAAGTGAATCACTAATTGAAACCACTCCTAGGCATCTTGACGCTCTTTGGATTACTATTATTTTGCAGCTTGGGTTGGTATGGGTGTGTGGCTGGAATCTTTTCCTTCCAAACCCTGTGGCTTTGAATTCAGCCTAGTGCTAGTATGGGACCTAGGACAATTGCACAGGGATGTGGCCGACTGAGCCTCAGCTTTCTCACCTGTGAAATGGGGATGGTAGTGGTGCTAACCTGCCAACATTATCTGCAATTAGTTTTTGCCTATCGCCTGGGAGACAGTAGGTGTTCAATTAAAGGAAGCAGTCACTGCTCCTGTGACTGGGATAGGGGCACAAGGGCTTAAGAAATCAAATATTGCTTCAGCAAGACTGACCCCAACAGGTATAATGAAACCAATTTCCCCAGGACTTTGTTCCTAAGCAGAGGCCCATTTCCCACACCACCTGCCCAGACTGACTCCCCCTTAGTTCAAGTATATAAGCAGAGAGAGTCGTTACAGAGAGCAGAGGACAGGGAGGTGACTTCACTATAGAGCCCCTGTGGGTGCCATCTTCCTCTTAAACCCTTGGGAGAAACATGCCTGTGACCTGCACGTGAGGATATATAAAGAGATGAAGGGCAACCTTCAGGGAACATGCAAACCCAGCAAGTGGGTGTACACACACACACACACACACACACACACACACACACACACACACACACGCACGCGTGTGCAAGCACATATGTGCACATACACTCACAGATACATGTACGCATGTGTACACACTCACATACACATACACCAGTGTGCACATGCAGCTCTCTGGCCTGTTCCAAAGGAATAAAAATCTTCCTGAACTGATAGAACCTCGGGCCCAGCTCTAAGGAGGGAAGGCTTCTGGAGGTGGCAGCGGCGGTGGCAGCGGCAGCGGCAGCGGCAACGGTGGCAGCGGGCGGCTGCTGCTGCGAACCAGCCCCAGGTGATTGTTCAAATGATCTCTACAGTCCCAGCCCTTGGGCTGCAGGGAAGGAGCACGAGCTGGCTGCCCCAGAACTCCGCACCCTTCCCCAGCGGGACCCAGGCCTCTATGGCACCAAGTGGCAGCCATGCGTGTACCTCAGCCTGATTGCTGCAGGCACCAAAAGAAATGGTGACAGGAAGCGAGGCCATCAGGTACAGCTCTCCCTCATCCATACACACACACACACACACACACACACACACACACACACACACTAGACGTGCATTCTGGGTAAGGCCAACAGGACCCTGGATCTGCGTTGCCAGTTTTCCAGATCTGGCTGGGGTGGACCCACGCACCCAGGCGTCATCACTCACCTTCCCCACAAGCTTGCCTTTTCGGTTCATACACAGGTAGAACTCTGTCTCCTTGCCCTTGATCCGGACTTGACTCCCGAAGGTATCTGTCTCCACTAGGAGCTGGGCTTCGAAAGGCAGAAGGAAAATAAGAAAAGCTTTTTAACCAGAGGCAGTGGTATTGTCTAAAGACCCAGCAACGTGCTCCCTGACTATACCCGTGGTTCCTCACTTCCCCAAAGTCAAGCAAAGGGCAGGGAGACTGCCCCCCTCTTTCCCCATGATCCAATCTGAGGGGAGCTCTGTCGGTGGCCTTTCCCCCTCACCCACCTCCCAGCCCCTCCATTCCACTCCCCAGGTGGGACCAACAATCACTCAGAGTACCCCCCACAGAAACAACCAAGGAAACAACACACACACACACACACACACACACACACACACACACACACACACACACACACACACACACCCTTTGGGAACTCATGCTGTTTCCTTCAAAAGTTGAATCAGATATCCTTTTCCCCCCAGGGCGAACATCTGGCACCCCTGCTAATACAGTTTTGGCACCTTTGACCTGGCCACTTGACACAGGAAGACAGGAGGTGAAGGTGCCATACCCCATGTTCGAAATCCACCCCACCCCCACCTCCATCCCCCACCCCCTACCCCACCCCCTACCCCGCATCAAAACTGACAGGTAACTAACTTTCAAGAGCACAGAGGTCTGACCAGAACACACCATTCTCCCCACTCAGGAGCCTATCCATGCCTCAGCGTCAGGATAGAGTTGTCCAAAACCGCTCCCCTAAACCCCTAACAAAGGCATCAATGACCTATAGGATTCAGGGTGACCTGGGGTGAGCTCTCCCTGCTCCCTGGCCTTGAACCCCATTGCCACCCTCTCTCCCTTGGCTGTTTTCTTTGGCTGTGACCCTTCCCTTCCAGCACCCGCCCCTCCCTCAGCTGCAAACATTTCATTTCAGTGACAAGGGACTTGCTTCTCCATAACAAAATCATAGCCCCAAATTCCTGAGTACAGTATCCTTGGAGCTGCAAGGAGTGTACCTCGGGGTGCCCCTAAAATACACTAGGTATGATTTTAATAAAAAACATTTACAAATATAGGCCCTGGTGCCCTGCTGTGAAAATTGAAACCACCTGGATCTCAAGACTTCTATAATTAATCTAGCCCTCCTTTGACACCACTTCTAATTAAAATATGATTCCCACCTTAAAAAAAAAAGAATTTACATAAAATTTAAAGACCTAACAAGAATTTTGTAATGCTGGGAGCAAGGTGGGGTGCATTCTTCTCTTCCCGCCTTCCCCCACCCCCAGTAAACACTGAGTTAGAACCATGAACAAGCTCTTGATGCACTCTGCTTGCCCTTGTTCAAACCCCTCCACTTACCCAGTTCCCAGAGGGAAGGTCACAGTAGCTCCCCAGCCTGCTCTACCCTCCTGGCAAAGCCTAGGTAGGCCTCCCGTGTGGGAAGATTCTAGAAGCTTCTATGGGGGCTGAGTGTATATGAGGAGGGCAAGAGTCTGGTAGTGGACTTGACCCCTGGGGCTCTACTTGACCGACATCTGTGTCTTGGGCAGCCTCGGGACCTTTACCAGTGAAATGGAGAGAGCCATCCAGACCCATCAACAGGGCCTGGGAGGCCTGTAGCAAGAGTGTCCTGTCCTAGAGGTCCAGGGAGAAACCTCACTGATCTTCATTTTAAGTTTCCTAAAATCTACAAAGTCAAACCTTTCCTGGAAGAAAAGAGAGCCCGGAGGCTGACCCGGGAGGCCGAGCCCACACATTCGTTCCTGTGAGAGCAGAAGGCAGCCTGTTTCCCGAGGCCCCACCCCTGCTCTGAATCTGCTGGGCCTTCTCCAGACACAGGTGTCCCACACCAGACAGGGCATCTGAGAGTGCCCATGGGCCTGTTACCATCCCATGCTGTGTAACTGAACCCCGAGTGAATCACCACACCTGTCTCTAAGACCTCAGTTTCCTCCCTGGTGCTAAGGGGGGGTGGGGCATCAGCCTCAACCCTGTTCTATTTTGTTCTGGCAGCCTGGATGGAGTCAAGCCTGGGAGAAGGTCAGACTCTACTGGGAGTAGGAGGGGCCTGTGATTAATGGGAGAAGCACTGGGGATAGGACCCAGGGTACCACCCCAAGTCAAGGAGGATGCTCCACCTAGCTCCTCCCAGTACATGTCTTCCATGGACAAGATCTGCTTCCATACAACACAACTAAAGCTCACTCCCGCAGACACATGAAGTCAGCAGCCCTAGTCCTCACTCCCCAGGGTAAGCATGTAAGACGCCCACCCATAGCCCGGGAGGAGGACTTAAGTGCAGGTTTCGATGGCTCTGAAAGCCACTCCTAACACTACCCAACACACACACACACACACACACACACACACACACACACACACACACACACACACACCCCACATCCTCAGGGTAGGTTCAAATATCCAAAGGGCCTGGGGAAGAGGCTATGGCTTCAGGTCTACTCTGCCCTCCTCAGGCCTGGTCACCCCCCATCCAGCCTGGGGAGGGCCTGGGCCTAGCAGCCACTGGCAGTCTGTTCCTCCTACCCACAGCATTTCAGTAGTGTGACCTAGACTCCACTCAGAGAGTGACATAATGAAGGAGCCGGGCCAGAATTATGTAAAGTCTTTGGGGAGTCATAGACCAGCAGCAGCAGCAGCAGGACAGAAAGAGGGACGGAGACTCCACCCTAGCTAGGTTTGCTCCAGAGCCTCCCTGGTCCTCACCCTCCACCCACTTCTGAGAGCCAAGCTCCAAAGATGCAGCTTGAGGAGCCAGAGCTTCGGCTTGGTTCAGTTCCATTGGCAGGGCGTGCAGCTGGCCTGGGGGTGGGGGTGGGGGTGGGGGGGGGATGACATTATGTGGCCGCCCCTCCCCCACAGCCTGTACAGCTCCACAGCCACCTCCGTCCACTATTCTTGCCCTCACCAGTCTTCCCTACACACATCGATTTGGGGGGTCAGGATGCTTCAACCTGTGAGGTAGTGGCCATGTGGCATAAATACTTGAGCGTGGATCTCCAAACAACCCACATAAAAAAAAGCTAGGCACGGTGGCGGACGCTGTCACCCTTACGCTGGGGAAGCAGAGACAGGCAGATCCACAAGCTCACTGGCTAGACAGTCTAGCCAACCAGTGGTCTCCAGGCTCAGTGAGAGACCCCTTTCTCAATATAAATTATAGGTAATGACTGAGGGAAGATATCTGAGTTGACCTCTGGCTATACACACACACACACACACACACACACACACACACACACCACACATACACAGATACACAAGTACATCTCTTTCCTGCTGAAAAACCTCCCAAGGATTCCCAAGCAACTTAGAAAAACTCCAAACTCTTCACTGGGACCCACATCATCACCTGCCCGCTTCCTCCATCCCTCTCCCCGCAGTGTCCCTCTTTTCCAGCCTCCCTCCCAACCTCCCAAGCACACTGACTCCCTTGCCATTGCTCTGACACACCTAGTTTCTGCTGCAGGCCCTTTGTCCTTCTACCTGGATGCTGCTTTGTCCAAACCCTCTCCGTCTCCCAGGTGGCCAAGTATCATCTCCTTAGAGATGCTGTGATTTGAGTAAGAATGTCCCCCATACATTTGAATGATTAGTCTCCAGGGAGTGGTATGTGAAAGGATTAGAAGGATTGGGAGGCGTGGCCTTGTTGGAGGAAGCATATAATCACTGGGGTTGGGGCTTTGAGGTTTCTTTTTCTTTTTTTTATTCATATATCTCTATATATGAATATACACAGAGACAGGGTCTCTCTGTGTAGCCTTGGCTGTCCTGGACTTGCTTTGTAAACCAGGCTGGCCTCGAACTCACAGAGATCCACCTGCCTCTGCCTCCCAAGTGCTGGGATTAAGGGCATGCGTCACCCCCGCCCGGCTGGCGCTTTGAGCTTTCAAAAGCACAGGCCAGGCCCAATCTTTCTCTTTCTCTTTTACTTCAGATGAAGAGGTAGCTCTCAACTACTTCTCCAGCACCGTGCCCGCCATGCCTGCTACCATGATAACGGACTAAACTTCTAACACTGTAAGCAAGCCCCCAATTAAATGCTTTCTAATAAGAGTTGTCTTGGTCATGGCATCTCTTCATAGCCAATAGAACAGTGTCTACAACAGATGTCTTCCCTGGCTCTACTGTATCTGATGTTAGCACCGCCTTTCCCAACCCAAAGATTCCAGTCTCATGCAACATTCTATTTTCTGTGCATTGTTGTGTCTGTGTGAGGGTGCTGAGTCCTCTGGAACAGTTGAGAACCCCCATGTAGGTGCTGGGGATTGAGCCTAGGTCCTCTGGAAGAGAAGCCAATGCTCTTAACTGCTGAGCCCAGGATTCCAGTACTCTAAAACTGTTTGGTGCTATTGTTTGGATCTTAAACATTCTCTCTCTCTCTCTCTCTCTCTCTCTCTCTCTCTCTCTCTCTCTCTCTCTCTCTCTCCTTCCAAGCCATCATGCAGTAAGCCTCCTCTGCCTCACACTCAAGCCATGACTGAAATTCTGCCTTGCCAGGAGCAAGGGACTAGCCAATCTTTGACTGAGCCTCTAGACCTGAACCAAAATAAACCTTACTTATTTTTAACTTGATCGCCTCAGCTATTTTGTTATAATAATAGTAAGTTAACACAAACTGTCACCCTTCCTGTTGTGTAGGTATTCTCCATGAAGACCGGAGAGCTCTCCTTACTGCTCATTGCTTGTTTTTTTCTAACACCCAGCCCAGGCCTGGATCATATTAAATGGCCACCAATTAAATGATAATAAGTGCATGGGCACCCTAGTGATGTAGGCAATGACTTAACAGGTTTCAGGAGCTAAAGGGAACTCCAGATCGGGCAGGGTCATGTTAGAGAGCACATAGTTGGTGATGACAGTTTAATCAGCCCCTGATTCAATGTCCTTCATCACTCTATTCCCTTCTGCTTTGAGCCAGGGCTGGTCTCAGGCCATAGACAGAGGAGAGGGATTCACCAAACCCTCCACAGCAGTGCAGAAGGCTGGAAGAAAACTCTGTCTATAAAGCTTTCTGTTGTCTTTTTACTTCTTCTCGGAAGTGCTTGGAGAATAAACATGGCACCCGTGGTAGCCAGACTGGGTGGCTGAGACAGAAGAATAACAAGTTCAAGGTCCACCTGAACTAAAAAACAAGGGAGACTAATAATAATAATAGCCAATACCCATAATGCTTTTCGCAAGTGTAGTTGGGAGTCTGACGATGGTAGTCCTTATAACCCTGTGAGGCACGGACCATGATTGCAGTTACGAGTGAAAAAGCTGAGGCCTTGCAGCCCACAGAGCAGGGGAGCCACCTGCCCCGAGCATGCACTAAGACAGGCAGCAACATTAAAACAAGTGGCAACTCCAGAGCCCACCACGATGCATGGACAGAGTGAGGGCACACAGTGTAGGCCTCAAATGACAAGAAAGGACAAGTGGCCCCAATGGACTGACCCTGATGTGTAGGTCTCCCACTGGCTTTACCAAAAAAGCGACTTAGCGCCTCTACTTTTAGACTCTGGGTTTGAAGGGTAGGAAAAACAATAAGGGGAAGACAGAGGCTGTGGAGTCAGAGAAACTTGGGAGCCTGCTTCAGGGAGAGACAATTCAGAGAATAAAACCAGGACATACCCAGGGAAATCCCTCAGGACCTGGTCAGAGTGCGTGTGTGTGCTTGTGAGCTTGCGCATGCGCGCACACACACAAACACACAGACCAGGGAAAGGCTGGGCAGAGCCCGTGCAGGAGTGCCTGAGGGACTGGCTGACACATTCCCACAGTACATCCTCCCATGAGGAAATGTCCTGTCTCTGCTCTCCCTTCCCCCTGGAGGTGGGTCAGGTGGAATGAAGCAGAAAGGGAGTGGTTCTTTCTGGAACCATTACTCTGCTGTTGTTACACATACACACTCAAGCGCCCCGAGTTCCTCTTCTGCATAAGTCGCCAAGGAGGTTGGCAGGCTACACAGACTCACCAGAAAGGACTAGGGGAAGAAATCAATAGGATCGATCAGGAGCTATATTGAATCCTGGCTGTAGCTCTAACACAGCCCTTTCAACATGGGAGCCAGGAGACGTGGGTGGCCACGGCTCTCTGGAGACAGAGGCAAGGCCCAAGGATGGAAGGCTTAAGCTGAGATGCAAAGGTCCCATGGCAGAAGAGAGGACTCCTAGGGGAAGCCAAGTCTCTTCTTCTTGGTATTCAAGGCAAAAGCAGGTGAGAGGGAGGGAGAAAGGCTTCCCTGAGCAATGTACCAGGTGCCGCCTGGGTGTGGAAGATGCTTTGTGCCCTGATCTGCTGGGGTGGCCAACTTGTCTCCATTCTCAGGTGTATAATGGAAGTGTCCTTCTACTGGGGGCAATCACCTTTCTGTGGCTGGCTCTGTGTCCTGGGGACAGAGCAGCACAGAGGCCCAGAATCTCCTGAGAGACAGAGTGTTAAGTACATAACAGGACTGTAAGAAAAAAGTACACCAGTGGAAGGGCAGAGATGGCGGCCCCAAGGAGAGGACAGTGGAGTGAGTGGGCATGTCTCAGGACCGTGTAGGCGGAGAGCACCCGAGGCCCTTAGAAAGAAAGGTGCTTGGCCTGACCATGGCACCATGCCTGGCAGAGTACGGGCCACAAGAAGAGGTGACACAGCCTGAGACTGTGGCGAGATGGGAATGGCTCGCGAGCAGAACCCTCCCGGCTCTCTGGCTAACCCAAGGACTTGGGTTCTGGGTAATATGAGTTTTGTTTTTGAGCAACAGAGTGGCATTCAGACAGGTAGAAAAGGGACCATGGGGTCAGACTCGCGGACTCAGCCTCAGCCATGCTAGCTGTCGCAAAGAACCCTTCTCTCGCCTCAAACCACCTTCCAGAAAGTACTAGGATGAGGAAGCAGCAAGAGGGCCCACAGACCCGGGGTCCTGCACCCAGCAGAGGCCAGCCTTTGACAGACCCAGAGCTGAGGATCCCAGGTGTTCACTTGGCATCTGTTGTACTTCTGGCTCAGCAGATGATGATACAAGGCTGTGTAGCCAAGTGGGTATCGCAGGTCTCTGGGGGGAGGGGGGGCCAGCCCCCAGCCTTGAGATAGCAGAGCAGGTTCTGAAGCGCTCCTCATGCTGCTGCCCCTCCCCCCAGCAAGACAGCTCCTGGTGCAGAGAAGCAGGGAGGCCCTGGGGTGGGGGTGGGCATTCTCCTGCCCTGCGTGGTCACATAAATCACCCTCCCAATAATATTTGTATTGATCATCTAGATTGGAAGCCTCCGTGGGCTCCATTGTCTCACTTCCTCTCCCCGGGCTCACAGATGGGTCTCACAGCCTCATCTGCGTTTCTAATGGCACATTCAAATGGAGCAGCAGCGGCGGCCTGCAAGGCCCCATGCTGCCCTGGGTGTTGGGGGGGGGGGCGGGGGCGGTGCGGGGAGTAAACACAGGTCCTCGGTTCCTCAATAGAGAAGATAAAGGCCAAGAGTGTGTGGACAGAGCAGCAGCAAACTAGGACAGTCCTAGACACTCAAGGCAGGCTTCTAGCAGCAGCACCTGGGTGCTGGTCCCACCCGCAGCAGCTCAGACCACCTCTGACCCACGAATCAGTAAGGACATCTTGACAAGACCCCCCCCCCCCCTCAGAGAGCCATGTGCACATTAACCGCTCACCCGAGCCTGGAACCATACAGATGAGAAACGGGGACAGAATGCTAGGAGAAGAGTGGCCCAGCTGAGGAAAAGTCAGAAGGCCAGCAGCCTCTGCCATGAAGGTGGACCACATAAGGCTCCTCTCCTTCCCAGCCCCTGCCTCCCATCCTGGGGTGTGGACAGATGGCTCAACCAGAGTCTGACACACACACACACACACACACACACACACACACACACACACACACACACCCCTTGTACTCTCCAGACTGGAGGGGCCAGAGTGAGCTCCGGGGACACCCCAGGAGGGCACCTCCTCCCTCCTGGCCAGCCAGCTGCCCCTTTCCTGGCAGCACTGGGCAGAGAATCCCAGGGAAAACTTCCACCTGGGTCTGCCCTGCACAGCCCAGCATCTGGGGGGTGCCCCCCCCCCAACAAGAGCCAGAGGGCCTAAAACCTGTGGGAAGGGAAGCTGTGGACAGAGCAAGGAAGGGCAGACTCCACGGGGAAGGAGGAACAGAGATGGACCAAAACAAAGACGGAAAGGAGCACGAAACAGGAAGGAGAAAAGAGTAGAGGAACCATAGGAATAACTGTAGGAAATAGGGACGGAGGCAGCTGGCCTGGAGGTGCTGGGGCCCCGGGACCCAGCCCAGGCTGCCCAGCCTGGCCCAGCCCCCAGAGCGGTGCAGCTGCCTCACTCAGGGCTCTACCATGAGGTCAGTCCTGCCCTGGGGCTGTGGGAAAATAAATGGTGTCCAAGATAAAAGGTCCAAGAAATTATTTGTCTTGTTGTCATGTCCTGATGGCAATGGGCAGGGGGCCCGACAGGGCACCATCCCAAAAAGGCAAGGCTGGCAGGCTCGGCACATATGCAGGATCCCACCCCCAGCCCACGACCTCTAGAACCTGGGCCCAATGAGGCAGAGAGGCTGGGGATGGGTGCATCCCATAGACAGGCAAGGACCAGGAGGCCCTCCTGGCAGTCCCAAGCCTTTCCTGTCTAGCAATTTTAAATAAGATATCTGCGTGTCTAGTGTTTGCCCAGCATCTGTGTTGGCTGAGTCCTCTCCAAAGCGCTGATGAGGTGGAGGTATGTCCACTCTGTTCACTGCCCACGGCTTGCATGGGCTGGGTCTCTCAGCCCTCCAGGAGGGCTAAGCTGCTCCCGGATCAAGGAAAGGTCACAAGGCCCCATTGCCCAAGTTTTTGTGCATACCCATGTCTTGTGGGTGGTACAGGTTCAAGCTTAAACACACACGTGCACATTTGCATACGCACAGATGCACACTCCCATACGCCTTCGATGAAGATGACTCCCGTGGCCTCCAGAGCATCCAGAGAGCATGACCAGAGGTTTCCACCCTTCCCAGTAGCTGAGCTGGAGGGAGCTGAGGTGCAAGGAGCAGCCACTGACATCCCAGCAACTCCCACCCAAGCCACTATGTAAGGGGGGCACTTCTTATTCACGTCTCAAGGAGTCACCAACGCCTCCCCCATTTTACAGATGGAGAAACTGAGGTTCAGGAGGGGGCTAGTGCTAGGTCCAGCACCACATGTCCAGCGCAACACAGAGCTGGGATTTGGATGAAGACTCTCCAAGGCTGGAGAGCGCATGCAAGGCATATGGACAGGGTCTGGCACATACCATACTTGTCCCCGTCCTCGCCACGGGCACTGATCCTACGGCCCAAGACTTGGATGTGCTTCCCACTGGTCCTGCTGTAGAGCTGGTACAGGCGCAGCTGCTTCCGGCTCACATCATCTCGAGCCCGCGTCTGGTTCTCCACATGGATGCGGAAGTCCACGTTCTCCTCGGCTGCCAACACCTACGCAATGGGGAGAGGGAATGGTGAGAGCCAGCCTTGTCGTCTCGCCTCTGCACCCACCTCTGGCCAGGCCCCACGTCACAGACAAGGCAACAACTAAGGCAGCTGGGGGGGAAAAAATCATAAAACCGGGCGGGCCTGGGTCTATCACTCTTCCTACCCACCCGCATGTGTTTTCTGTGACCACAGCATGCACAGTGTTCTGCCTCAGTTTCCCTTTCGGTACAGAGGCTCCTATCCCAATTGTATCGGGGATTGTGAGCAGTGCCTCGGCAACTAGGAAGAGAACTAACATCCACAGACAGGGCTGAGGGGGAAAGTCACAGGGACACGTGGCAGGAAAGGCATGAGATGAGAAGCCTCAAGTACTGGCCACCGGGCCAGAACGCAGCACGCCACCTCCCCTCGGATCTCCACAGGGACCCCTCACACTCAGACCGCGGCACTGAGCCATGTCCCAAGCCTCCAGTTTACATCCCCAATGGCAACTCCATGGACTTATTGCCATTTGATTCCTATCAGCCAAACCCTGGGGGAACCCTTCTTAGGTTGCACCCACATTCACTGCTTCCCTCCCTCATGGAGAACACAGGCGCACGCCTGAACAGTATGCCCCCATCGCCTGCTCAGCCCCCTCCGTCGCTGCCCGGCTAATAATGTGCCCTCCACCACACAAAGCCCTCCTGCAGCATCCTCCATATCCACAGTCCTCAGGGCTTCCTCACACTCAAACAGTTGTCCTCTCTGGGGCTTCCAGACCTGGCCCGATGGCTACCCCCCATGCTTTCTTTTCCTCCTCCTGTTACTTCCATGTCCCCCCCCCCCCCGATACACCTTACCTTTAAAGGCTTTGGAACCTTCTTAATACTTAGCATACACCAGCCTCAGGCCCTTTGCACATGCTGGCCCTTCTGCTCTGACGCTTTCTCAGTTCTCTACACTCATTTCCCTCAGGTCTCTTGACGAGGTATCACTTCAAACAGGCCTCCTTGGACTGTCCTACCCCTGCCACCCTCCATGCCTCCACTCTGCCCTGAGACTCTTTCTAGCACATGTGACTCAACATAGCATCTTCATACTCAGCTTCTGACTGTCTGCTCTTAATACACTGGTGACACCATGAAAGCCAGAGCACACTCTTTTTTTTTTTTTTCTCGAGACAGGGTTTCTCTGTGTAGCCTTGGCTGTCCTGGACTCGCTTTGTAGCCCAGGCTGGCCTCGAACTCACAGCAATCCACCTGCCTCTGCCTCCCAAGTGCTGGGATTAAAGGCGTGCGCCACTACACCTGGCCAGAGCACTCTTTATATTCCTCTTCCCCTTCTCTCTCTCTCTCTCTCCTGTGTTGCTGGGGCCCTGCAGCTCCAGCACAGATGACAGATACCCAAGCACTTGTTCAGAGATAAGTGAATGAAAGAAAGAAAGAAAGAAAGAAAGAAAGAAAGAAAAAAAGAAAGAAAGAAAGAAAAAGAAAGAGCTGGGCATGGTGGCGCATGCCTTTAATCCCAGCACTCGGGAGGCAGAGGCAGGTGGATCGCTGTGAGTTCGAGGCCAGCCTGGACTATAAAGCAAGTCCAGGACAGCCAAGGCTACACAGAGAAACTCTGTCTCCAAAAAGAAAAAAAAAGAAAGAAAAGAAAAGAAAGAAAGGAAGGAAGGAAGGAAGAACACATACAGTCCTGTCATGCCATTAAGCACTGAGTTATGCTCACCGGTGCCTCCTAGTTAGCTGCATGGTCTATCCCATCTTATAAGTCAGAGCAGGTTAGCATTATGGGTTTGCTCTGTGGACTCACCAAGTCTGGCACAAAGCTAACACACAAGACTCCGTTCCCAGAAAAGCATTGCCCACCCAGCCTTTGCTAGAGCCCTCTGGACCCTGGCTGCCCACACATCCCTCTCAGCCTTAACTGTGGGCCCCTCTCTGTGCCTCAATTTCTTCACAATGAACAGGATGAAGACAGCACCCAACTCGGAGGTTGCTACAAAGACTAAATGCAAAGGGCAACATGGCAGATACTGCCACAGCTGAGCAAACACCAGAACTTTTGACAAGACTCCAAGTAAAGCTCAGCTAAGCAGAAATCGAGGTTCACAAACATCTACTCTGCAACTATGCGCCTCCCTCCATCTCCAGGGCGCGATGGCCAGCAAGCAATACCGGGGACGGCCTCTCTTCCCACCCTGACATCCAAGGAGGAAGAGGCCTGGAGGCCCACACCTAGAGGGCATTTTTTCTGGGAGACCCCACACTTGGGGGCCACTGACCTTTCTGGAATGATTGCTGGAGTCAGTGTAGTCCTGTCCCCTCCCCCGAAAGTAGGCACGGTATCCCCGTCCCCCACCACTCCTGCTCTCACAGGAGACCCTATCGACTGGAGGTCAAGCCAATCTCCACACCCCCAGTTCCCATGGGGCGCCTCCCTGCCCCCAGAAGCTGGCCTTCTATTAATGATTTTCTTCCTGGCCCAGTGGACAGAAGCAGCAGAGTGACCCAGGGTCAGCAAAGTCTATTGGGTGGCTGTGCACCAGGATGTGGGGATTCAATCCATCTTGCCTAGCTTCCGCCACTTAAGCCGTACTCTGACCAGGTCAGTCCCTAGGGAACGAGTGGGCGGCCTCTGCCGGAAACTGGGCCCCTCTTCTAGAAAGGCTGGTGGGCTCAGGGCACCGGCCCCTTCTACCTGTCATTATAAGCCTGCTCTAGAGATCCCCTCCTGACACCACCTCACAGGGCAGGATCTGGACATGCTATTGTCCCCAAAGTCCATTTGGATAACCAGGCTCACCGCTGGGCATCATCTTGTCCCCAGGAAGTAATCAGTGGTGCTTGTCAGATGACTAGGCAGAAGTAAGGGACACCTGGAAGCCAGCATCAACCCTTCCCATCCAGATGACTACAGTGTCCAGCAGAGAGAAGCAAGGGATGCCAGGCTGGGTACAGGTACACGGAATTCTGGGCTCTGCTGCCAGAGGCGTGCAGTGGAAGCCTCCTTTGGAGACTCACCATCCCTGCTTTCTAGCTGGGTGGCAGGCAGCTCTCTTGGCTATGGTGCTTAAGAGAAGTCGGCCTGGATGACACGCCTCCAAGCTCACAAGGATTAGAAGTCAACAGCACCCATAAGAAACCAGAAGACCTGGTGTGTAGACAATGTGGCCCCACCTCCCTCAATGCCACACTCACGGGTGATCCCTGGTCCAAGTGGGCCCTCAAGAGTGGATGATGGTGTCCACGCAGCCTAGAGTACTCCAAGCACTCCCAACCTGGCCCTTGCCCTTGCCTTAAAGATTGGGCCCTGGTGGAAATATTTACTTCCCAGTCCATGTTCTGCCCATGAGCAACAAGGGCCCTATAGGCTGGAACCCAGTTCTGACCTTGGGATCTCCTAAAGCCTTGGCCTAGGAATGCCAACACAGAGCTCAGTAGATGGAGCCCAGAGGCCCCCTGCCTGCTTCCTGTCTTCATCTAGAGTGCTCTCAGTTCAGGGGAGGGTGCTCCTCTCTACTCAGAAACCTGCCAGGCCTCAACTCTCCAACCTTCTGCCCCCTCATTTTGTTAATAATCTGACCAGTATAAAAAGGCGTTCTAGCTGGGCAGTGGTGGCACATGCCTTTAATCCCAGCACTTGGGGAGGCCGAGACAGGTAGATCTCTGTGAGTTCGAGACCAGCCTGGTCTACAGAGTGAGTTCCAGGACAGCCAGGGTACACAGAGAAACCCTGTCTCAAAAAAACAAAAGAGAGAAAGAAAGAAAGAAAGAAAGAAAGAAAGAAAGAAAGAAAGGGAAAGAAAAGGAAAAGAAAGGAAAGCTTCCAGAGCCCAATCAAGGTATCTTGTCCCACAGGGAAACCTGCCACCCACCCCCCATGCTTCCTTCCTTGAAGGCTTCAGACCCTTGGCTGAGAAGCAGAGGATCTCCAATCTTCTCAGACCACATTACCATCTCCCAAAGATCTGCATCAAGGTCCAGGTCACCTACATGAACCTCTGACAACAGGCTAAGTGGGACCATTTGACCATCAGGCTATCTGTCTCCAACCACAATATCTGACTTACTTGACCTCAGTTTTCTTGGCTGCAAAATGGAAACGTTTATAGCATTTGCCTTGGGGGAAAAATTACATTAGTAATGACATTTATCTTTTTTTTTAAGTCTTGCTTTACAAACAGCCAAGGGACTTTCAATCTCTGTGTCTGTGCGCGTGCGTGCGTGCGTGGGTATGTGTGTGCACACGCATGTGCACATTTGTGGGGGAGGGTATATGGTGAGGTGCATGTGTGGAAGTCAGAGGACAACCTTGGGTGTCAGTCCTCGCCTCTTCTCTCGAGGCAGGATCTCTGTTACAGTTCTCGGCTGTAGACACCAAGTTGTCTGGCCCATGAGTGTTTAAGAGCCTCTTACTCCACCTCCTGTCTTGCCATAGGAGCGCTGAGATTACAGACACACACACTGCCATGCCCAACTTCATGTGGGAGCTGGGGAGTCAAACCCACATCCTCACACTTGCATAGAAAACAGTTTATTCACTGAGCTCTCTCTAGTCCGACAGCCATTTTTTTTTTTAAATACCCACTGTGGGTGACTCATCCTATAGAATCACCAGAGCGATACCATCAAGACGAATGATATCATCCCAGGTTAAAGCTGAGGAAACTGAGGCCTGGGGGAGACCCCATCATGTGTCCTAAGTCACAGAATTACAGAGGAGAGGACTCAAAATCCAAACACAACTTTCCCTGTGTCTAGAGTCCAAGCCATTTCATTCGCATCTGTTACCATTTTCCCTGCTTTCACCATCTCCTTCCTACCAGGGTCCCTGTATCCTGGGTTCCAGCTATACCTGGCCAACCAAGGACCAACAGTATCACATGGACAATTCTAGACATGAACAATTCAGTGCTGCTATGAGTAAATAGTGTGATGAAATCCCATACCATTCTTCAACCAAGTGCATCCTCACTGCATTGGCTATCCACTGCCTTAGTAGCTATCTAGGCTATCTGGTCTACCTTCTCGGTGGTGCTTGCACATGGTGTAGCCATCCCTGGAAGGTCTGAACATATACCATGCAAGTAAAGGGATACAGCTGCACTCTGAGACAGAAGATGGGTCAGAACCTACAGCATGGAGGAGGGGCAGGAACACCATCCACGAAGGGGCAAAAACCTTGAACTCCCCTGTGTGAGTCCCACGGACCTGCCCCCGGATTCTTGAAGCTTCGTGCCACTTATGTCCTTCTCCATGCTTCCTGCCCAGGAGTGAAGGGTCTCCTGGGTCCCAAGAAGGACAACCCACAGGCTTCAAGACCAGAGCTTTTAGAGCTTTTCCAAATTCTGGGTTCAAACCCAAGACTTTAGGCCTTCTCTAAGAGTGGGCCCCAGGAAAGCCAGCTTCCTGCTCCACTCCAAAAGGCAACCCTCCAGATACTTCCTCTAGGGCGGCCATGATGTCAGCCTGGAGTCAGCTGCCAGATACATCAAGAGTGAAACTCACATTGGCTCTGACCATGGGCCATCAGCTTACTCCTGACCCATCCTGAGCAAGTGTAAACTATACTAGCCTTGGGTTCCCAGTGACACAGGGAGGCACAGCGAGGACAAGGGACTTGCCAAGGTGCACAGGAAGGACACAGCAGAACCGAGATCTGGACACACTCAGCTTTGAAGCCTTAGTTTCCTCCAAGTACACTGCTTCCTATGAAGAGGAAGAAGGTGCCCCGCCCCCTCTCCGCCCCTCCCATACCCCATGTCCAAGCTTCTGGCCCCTACCATCATGGTCCCCACTGCCACTACAGCCTGGATAGAAAGTAAGGCCGCAGAGGTCCTTTCCCCGCCCCCAAGCCTGTCCATTAAGCTCCCAGGGCTATCAATGTATTGATTGGCAGGGCCAAGCCATCATCAGCATGGGCGGGGCACTGCAGAATGGGGGCTGGGCCCAAGGTCCAGCCTCCCTCTCCCCATACATCAGCCTTCTCCATACAGATCATCGATACGCGGTGCAGGTAGTCAATCCTGGAGCTAGCCTGGATAGGAAACAGGACATGGGTGGACTTGAGGTCTTTTTCCTTTCTCCTTCCCCCTGCCAGCACCTCAACATCACTCTTCTCCCTGAAATCAAATGTAGTCTCCCTGAAGGCAAATGTGGTCATCAAGCCCAAGAGATGATGGGGAAAAAAAAAAAAGCTCCTTTTTTCTGGTGCTCAGGACCCATGAGGACCTCTTCCGTCAGTCCCTTCTTGAGCATGATGCTCCAGCAATCACAACGGGGTTTACAGGACGCTGCACACACAGTGCTGTTCCCTGCTTCCAGGAAGCCTGTGCCAAGCGCCTCAGTGGCCTTCCATGCGCATGCACCTGCATTCACAGCACACGCTTCCGCTGGCCAACTGCTCTGGCCCAGGTCCAGTTTCAGGGTCCTTCATCAAGGAACCCATTGTCCTTCCGGCTCTGTTCTGCAGCAGCATCCCTCAGTGCCTGCTACCCAGGGGCTGGGACAGGCATGGACCCTTAGGGGCCCAGCCCCTGGCACACAGGCGGTGGCCACAGGAACTCAAGCCCAGGCAGGTCCAGGCTCCCAAAGCCTCTGCTCACTGAGCTGAGAGGCTCCCAGTCAGGACCTAGAGCCTGTAGCAGGGGTCTGCCCTCCCCTGGGTTTCCAGGTACAAGTACAAGCCTGGTGGGCAAGCAGGCTTCACGACATCCTCAGCTGGAGCTAGAGCTCTGGCTCACTTAACATCTGCAAAAGAGCCTGGCTTCATGCCAAGGGCTCCCCCCAGGGACCAAAGTCCCCCTCCCAGCAACCCCTGGTGCTTCCTTAATGGTGAGCACAGAGGGGGCTATGCCATCTTCTGTGTCATACAGCTAGTGAGTGCCCCAAGACAGGGTGTGACCAGTGGGCTGAAAGCAGACCCCAGGCTCTTTCCTGTGCCTATGAATTCTAGCAAAGGATGCAGTTTGTCAAAGACAGTGAACCGGCATCCCATGGGGTCCCAAGGCAGAAGGTGGGGGAGGGGTGGAAGCAACCTAAAGTGCTCACCTCCTCATATAGTACACGAGGGAAAGGCCAAAGCCTTGAAAAGCAAACCCAGTTGCGGAGGCAGGCATATAGCAGGTATCCCATAAATGCTCATTAGTTGTTTATTAGCAAAGAATGATACCATAATTGAGTGTCCACTGAATACATGACCCAAGATATGGCCTTCATTATCCCTATCAATGAGTCTGGAAAGTGCTTGAGGATTCTCTTGTGGTTTTTTGACTTAAAAAAAAAATTTTTTTTTTTTTTAAATTTTCAAGACAGTAAGGTTACTCTGTGTAGTCCTGGCTATCCTAGACTTGCTTTGTAGACCAGGCTGGCCTCGAACTCACATTGATCCACCTGCCTCTGCCCCCCCCCTCCACAAGAGCTGGGATTAAAGGCGTGCACCAGGGTCCCACTATATATCCCAGGCTGATTCACCATCCTGCCTCAGTTTCCCCAGTGTTGAGTCACAGGTGAGTGCCACCATGCAAAGCCTTGGGGATAGCATAGTTAATCCCTGTTTATAAAACAGTTTAGAGGTTTAGGGTCTTGCCCAAATGTGGGATAACATGTGGGCCTAAGTTCAAATCTCTACTCCCAACAGCCCAGAATACCTGCTGCCGCTCATTCGAGGACCACGTTTTTTTTTGCTTTCTCTAGCGCGTGGCAGCACACGATGGGCCTCGGACATGGCATATAGTTGACCAGGCAGTTACAATTACACAGATATTCGTTGAGTGTGTTGTCCGCTCCCTAGCTCTACAGAGATCCCTCACATTATCACACTTTACAGATATAGGGGAGCAGGTGGTTACAGGTAAACAGTTACAGAACTGAAACCCAGGCCTCTTTGATGCCAGTGCCTGTGCACGGGGCCCCATGAACACTGCCGGTGCCCTGCTCCTACCCAGCCAGATAAGCTCAGTAGAGCAGCGATTCTCAGCCTTGCTACCTGCTGCGACCCTTTAATACAGCTCCTCATGTTGTAGTGATCCCCGCCAACCATAAAACTATTGTGTTGCTACTTCATAGCTGTAATATTGCTACTGTTATGAATCGCAATGCAAGTATGTTTTGCAGATAGTGGTTTGTCATCAAAAGGGGTCTCGACCTACAGGTTGAGAACCACTTTAGTAGCGCAAAGGCCCAGGGTTGACTGAGCCAAGGTAGAGACTGATTATACAACCCTGGAGTCTTTGGTGGCCCTCAACTGACCAGGGCAGTGTCTCTGGCCCCGTCATCAACATGGCAACATTTTATATGTTACTTAGATGTCTGAACAGAAGAACAATCAGCCAGCCAGGCCACACACACCCTTAGGGGCCACCTGTGTTCCAGAACAAATTCCCAACTCAGGCATATGGTGCGGCAGCAGGCCTAAGCTCATCCTGAGGCCAGGCGCCTCCCCTCCTGCCCTGGTCTATGGGGAAAGATGTCAGCATGCATTTTACTCAGTGGTCTGCCATGGGCCCTTGCTAGTGAACAGTCTTGCCAACAGCATTAAAGTCAACATCAAAGGACACACACAGGATCATCAGAACAGCCCTTGTTCAACACACACACACATACACACACACACACACACACACACACACACACACACACACACACACCAGGAGGGAGCAGTGCTTGCTGTACCCAACAGGTGACAGAACACTTCTAGGACCAGGAACACAGCAGCCAAGCCTAGAACTACCACCTACTCCCATTAGAAGATAGTAACTGTGCCATTGGGGTTTTTGTTTCTTTTTTTTTTTTTTTTTTGGGGAGGTTTTGTTTCTTAGGAGGGGCAAGTGGTAGGTTTGCCAGTTTACACATACAGAAGCTAAGCCCCAGGGAGATTAAGCAACTTGCCCCATGGCCACACAGCAAACAGAAGGCAGATCTACAGTTTGAACCAGGCTGTACGAATCGCAAGCCTTCAGATGCCCTGGAGTCAGACATCCAGTAGTATCCACAGCTTTGCCTCTCTCTCGCTGTGTGACCAGAGGCAGCTTACTGTGCTCTGCTGCAGCTGTTCTTTGTCTACAGAACTCTCTAATCCCAAGCCAGTTATGAGCTACAACCTGAATCGTGTAAAAGACACAGACACCCAGGTCAAACAGTGGGCTTGAGCTGTTGTCAGCAGCCTGGAGGACCGGCCCCCCCGGTGTAAGCACCTCCATAAGTTTTCTGCAACATAGTCAAGTCAGAAACACAAAGTTCTACTGGGAATAGATGACTCGCCCCTGCTCCCCTTCAAACCTCCCTTGGGGGGTTGGCGCCCACAGAACCACAGAGCTGTCCCATCCTAGGGAGAAGGCTATACCTGTGACTCTGACAGACTACCCCCAGCCGACTGACACTGGCTGTGCCAACCACAAGAAATTTAAAGAATCCACCTCCTTATCTCAAAGCAAGTGGGTGACCTTCCCTGGCTGCAGGAATGCTGGCAGGGTGCCCCACCCCTCCCCTCTCTCTGCCCTAGGAAGGAGGCTTGGAGAAAGACTTAGGCCTCCTATGACACACAGCACACCCCCCAGAGCACCCATCTCTGGCTCTGGGGCATTCCCAGGAGAGTGGAGCTTTCTGACAGGGAAAGAGAGGCAGCTGGCTTACACCAGGGCCACCTACCCTCCTGAGAATCAACACAGGACTTCCCACTAAGGGCCTGGCCCCAGGATGCCTCCTGGGACGCTTTCCTCTACTAGTCAACTTGAGAATTCCTTCCAGAAGAAATAGAAGGAATACAAGGGTTTGTTTTTTGGTTTTTGGTTTTTGGTTTTGGTTTTTCAAGACAGAGTTTCTCTGTGTCACCCTGGCTGTCCTGGACTCACTTTACTGACCAAGCTGGCCTTGAATTCCCATCGATCCACCTGCCTCTGCCTCCGAGTGCTGGGATTAAAGGCGTGCACCATCACACCGGTCTCCAAATACAAGATCTTAAATCCAGATTCTTGGCTTGTAGCCATGGCCCTGAACAAAGCCTCTCTGCCTTTCCTACCTGGTTCTATGTCTGCTTTCTCTCTCTGTGGAGCGGGAATAAGACCTGATCCTACCTGGCTTCCTTATAGAGAGCGAGAGGAATGAGAACAATGTCCCTACGTGAGACCCCCTTAAATTCTAAGAAGCAGTCTCTTTTGCACCTAGGCAAGTCTCTTCCCGGGAAGTGGAAGAGACGTCACAGTTCCAGGAGCATCCACAGTGTCCTCCTCTGAGACCAGAGACTGCCTAGGGCTCATTCCCAAAGCCAACAAGAAGCAGACTATGTGTTGAAGGGAAACTCAAGAGAATGGATCCATAAAAGACATTGCTTTGAAATAGTAAAAGTGCCATCCAGGGGCTGGAGAGACAGCTAAGGGGTTAAGAGCACTGGATGTTCTTCCAAAGGATCCTGGTTCAATTTCCAGCACCCGCACGGCAGCTCACAATTCCAGTTCCTAGCAGATCCGACACTCTCACACAGACATAAGTACAAGTAGAACACCAATGTACATAAAATAGAAACAAATACGATCGGTAAAGTGCCATGCAACAGGACAGTTTCCCCTCCTCCTCTTGTCCTGAAGGGCACTGTCTCCTAGCCTCTCCAGTCTGACTAGTGTGGAGGGAGGGTCTAATCTGCCTCAATGAGGAGGAGGCTCTGTGCGGGTGGTCAAGTGGGAACCTGAAGGGAGCTCCAAACTCCAACACCTCCTGGTGAGTCTGGAAGTAGCTCTGTGGGAGGAACAAGGGGCTGTCAGGAGAGACAAGAGGCTGGAGGAAGACACCCACCCACCCACCCCCTCCCCGTCCCCACCTCCCTGCACTGGCCCGCCTTATGCTAGCCTGTCTGAGGAAGGCAAGGACCTAGTGGAGCCTGGCGGCAGGAACAATGTCAGGCAGGTGCCGGCAGAGCTTCGTGAAAAGCCCGGCCCGGTGTCATTGTCAGAGCTCAGCCAAGTGCAGAAAAGCAATTTACTGGTCACGCTGCCTGCTCCCCGCGGAAATTTTTAAAATTCTTCTGATTTGAGCTATCTGCGGTGTCCTGAATCGTGTGGAGAAAGGATGAAGGGGGTTTTATTAAATTCCCAGCTTTCCACTTCCCAGGGTGGCCGGTGGGTGAAGGCGGGGCTCACCACACTGGTGGCGGGCGGAAGGCAGTATCTGGCATTGAGTGTGTTCATAGAAACCTGACTTGGTGGGGAATCCATTTGGGGGCTGGTGGCTGAGGACAGGGAGGAGGGGAGGCACCCAGAAATTCCACTGCTAAAACAGTACCGACGTCCTAAAATAGTAAGGATGAAAGTAAACTGGTTTTCCACTTGGCCATTATGCCTCCCTGAGTGGGTAATAGTCAGCAACATCTCTTCTTGCCCTAAGGGCCACTTTGCACAAATGAAACTAAAACTCCTACTGACCATAGATGGGGCACGATGAAGCTGGGGTCCAGGCAGAGATCACCTATGGGCAAGCCCTGTGCCCCTTCTCAAGGCCTTCTGATCCACTTATACCAAAGGCATTCCACCTGCAGACGTCCTTGTGCATTCTGCCTAGGACTACATCTGCTTTTGCAGCATCTGACGAACTTGCCTCTGACTGCAGACTCCAGGCAAGCCACACCTCTGAAGCCATCTTCATCTCTACTGCTAAGAACCATTCCATCGGTCTCTGAACTATAAAAGCCAACAGGAGCCTGCTAATCATTCCCCCTGATATTTATTTATTTACCTTTTAGGAATCCTGGGTACTTTAAAAAACAAAAAGAACAAAAAAAGCCTAAGGATTACTATGAATCCTTGTCCAGGCATACCAAATTTGTACACTATTTTCTGAGTGATTTTTCAAGGACACTCCCAGCCAGTCCCAAGGATACAGACCAAGGGTTAAAAACACCAGCCCTATGCAATTCAGAAATGGAGAGGCAGAAGGGGACAAAGAGGCAGAAGGAAGGGGGGGGGTGGAAAAGAGGAGGCTCCCTCACCTGCACAGATCCTGCCTCTTGACCTAAGCCAAGCAGACCACCCAGCTCTTTCTGAAAGATGCTGGCTTAGTTCTGGCCAGGAGGTGGAGGTGGGAAGCTGGGGTCCAGACTCCCTCCTTCTCACTCCCACCAGAGAACAACACAAAGACCACCCAGCAGCCCCTCCCGGGCCCTACTTAAAGAACTGAGAGCAGCAAGCACGTGCAGGCTCGGGCAGCAAGATCCAAAGGTTCCTTTCTGCCTCCATACCCATATCCTCAGCTCCTGCGCAGGCTCAGCCCAGACATAGGAGCAGACCCCCTGGAGTGACCCTGGGACCTGCCCTCTGCTTGGGGACTCAGCTGCAGACAGACTAGGCAGCCCATGCCTGGCACTGGCCTTTTACTTTAACATCCACCATTCCCCCACCCAGTCCCCCACCCCCTTCGCCACACAGGGTCACATCTGCTTTGGCAAACAGCCAGCCTTAAGTTACTGACTCCAGTTGTATTGATTCAAGGAGTCACTGGGGACCCCAGCCTGGCCAACAGAAGGAAGGAGCCATCGGTCTGTCCATCCATCTATCCTTCCAGCCCTGAGCCTCAACTGGTTGCCCTGTCCCAAGGAACAGTCTTCTCTCAAAGAGTCAAGAGATGTAGAAGACCCAATAGCAAACATTGATCAAGCTAGGAACCACAGCAGCAGCAGCTACAAACACAAACTTCCTTGTACCTGGGAGAACTGCCTCAAGCCCGTGCACAGGGCAGTCTCCAGACATCGACAGAACTCAGAAGGCACAAGCATCCTCCCATTACCCCTGCAAGGACACCTGCCTTTCACAGAGAGGGGGAGGGGACAGATAATCCTCTTTTGGCCTATGTCCAGTTTATCCTGAGCCCCCTCCTCCCACCACCCCCCCTCCTTGTAGCTGTAGGTAGGTGGAGGTATTGGGCAGCTGGTGTTTCCTATTCCCTTTGCCGCCGCCGCCCCCCCCCCCCACCATGCTGAGGCAGCCCTGGTCTGGTTCTAATCGGGGCTGAAGTCGACTCCCTACCCCCCCCCCCTTTCCTTCATTTCCACGGCTTTGGAAGCCAGAGCATTCCAACTGTCTGTGTGCCAAGACCTTCCCGAGTCTGAAAGCTGCTGAAGTAACAGATCAGATTTTAGCAAGTGCTTTCCAGGCTGAGCGCCAAGCCCTCTTCTGATTCACAGAGAGTGAACGGGGACCAGGCAGGGAACAAGCCCTGGGCTGCACCACCTTGGGCAAGGACATGTGGAGCAGAGCGCAGCAGGATAGAGAGCAGTCTCTCTCTCTCAGTCTCCGTCTCCCTCTCCTCTCCTCTCCTCTCCTCTCCTCTCCCACCCACAGAGTAATTTACAACTAAAGCTCTCTCGCTCTCTGGACTCAAAATCTACTCAGCTGAAAACAACCTTTTTTGTCTGCAGGCACAAGCAGGCTGTAAAGGGGCAGTTGGCAGAAAAAGCCCTAGGTCTCTACCCTCCTCCAGCTGCGGTGAGGGGTTGGAGTCCCGCACATCACTTTTCGGTTCTGGGAGTTCTCCCTACAGAGGCTGACCATGGCCGCGACAGCCTGCACTGGCTCAAGCCCCGCAAGCAGCTCCTAGCCTTTGGCTGGACACCGCCAGCGCAGGGCGCGCGCGAAACCGCCCTTCCGCGCCCTGGGAACAGGTGCACTGGGCTTTTTGCCCAGGAGGGGTGGGGCACCGAGAGGGGGCGCGGTCCCGGGAAGGGGGGTCGTCCTGCACCTCGAGGAAGAGCGTGGGGGGGGGGGGCGGCGCGAAATGGGGGGTGGTGGCGAAGGGGCACGACCCGACTCTCAGAAGCCCACATACCTGAACCTGGAAGCACAGCAGTAGAAAGTGTAAACACCTGCGGGAGAAAGAGGGAGAGGCGGTCAGTAGGACCTGAGGGAGGGGGCGCAGATGGATAGACAGACATGCAGCAGAAAGTCATGCGAGCAGACGGGCGGGCAGACAGATAGCCACACGCACGGGGACAGGCATCCAGGCAGGGGGGGGACAGGCATCCAGGCAGGGTGGCCAGCCCCGGGCGGGTGCTTACAGGCAAGTGCAGGCGGAGGGCGCTGAATACATCGCGGGGCGGGGGGGAGGCGGCGGCTCCTAGCCCAGCCTGCACATGTCCGCTCCGCGCGGCCGGGACCGGGCGCCTCCGCCGCCGCCGCCGCCGCCGCCGCCGCTGCTGCTGCTCCCTCCTCGCCGGCTGCTTCGGCAGACTCTGCTGCTCCGGGGCGCTCCGCGGCGCGCCCTGCGGCATCAGCGCCCCGCGCGGCTCCTCCCGAGCGCTGCGCCCTCCGAGCCGGCGCGGGGGCTGCGGGGCAACCGCGGTGCGGGAGGCGCTCGGCCGGTGTGGAGAAGCTAGTCCGAGGCGGGCAGGCGGGAGGGCCGTCTGGGCGTTCGCGGGACGCTGGCTGCCGGCTCAGTCCCGGGGCAGCATGCACGGCGGGGACTGCGGCTGGGGCGCCGCGGCCCGGGCGGGAGGCTGGCGGGACCGGAATCAGCGCTCTGAGGCTGGGGCGCGCGGCTGCAGTGCGAACGCGTCACGGCCGCTCCGTCTGGGCGCCCGCCGGCTCATGTCTCCTCCTCCGTGTCTCTCCGGCCGTGCGCATCGCCGCCTCCCACCGCTGGCGGCGGCCGGGGCGTTTTCTACGCGCGGGCGGCGAGGGGGCGGGGGGCCGGGGGCGGGCCCGGGCCCGCGCCGGCACAATGAGGATGCGGGGCCCGGGGTCTCCCCCCTCGGGGCGCGGCCGGACGGGCGCTCAGCTCGGCTGGGTGCGCCGCGCCCACATCAAAGCCGGCACTGCCTGCTCGCCTGCCTGCCGCGGCCTCTCCACTGCCTCCTCCTTCTGGCGGCTCAGGGTTGAAGGGGAGGCACTCAGACTGTCGGCGATGGGTCTGGCGGTTCAGCAGGGCAGAACCCACGAATCTGGAGCTGATGAGAGCTGGAAACCGACGGAACTCTGCGCCACAACGCTAATATTGGCCGAATGGAGCAGGCGGGATTCCCAAAGAATCCAATTAGGTGCAGAGAGTCCTCCCTCCCTCATATTTGCTGTTTGCGTTCACATTTACTAATGTTCGAAAGCAAGGGGAGAACGAGCAAGACCCACCCGGTGAGGTGCCTCAACTGAAAAGAATCGTGTTTACCCTTGTTCTGAGGCCACGCAAGATAGTGGCTTTTCCCAGACGCTCACCACCACCACCTCCACCACCACCAGCGAAGCCTTCTCTCCCCGACCCTGCCAGGGGAGATGGGAAGGGCTCAAGGGCGTCTCTCTCTCTCCCTTCCCCCGCCCTGGGACCCTAAGGTCCGTTCTAGAGATTCCAGCTGCGTTCTTTCGTAGGTGACTGGGTTTGTGGAAGCACACGGCTACCACCTAGCGGTCCGAAAGTGTCTCTGTAACCCCAGCCCTGACCGGATACATGCCTGAGAGTAGCCAGGACTCTGGTCAGCGCTCACTCAGGTCCTCTTCGGTTTAGACACTAAGCAGCTTGTTTTCCTGCCCTTCATCACCAGCCATGAACTTTTTCTGTCCTTCCATTAACCCCAAAATGTAGATATTGTTGTCCGAGGCCTGCCACATTCTGCCTAGAGCCTGGGTCAGCCAAGCTCTGCTTTGGACTGATGCTAAGACAAACAGGTCATAGTGGGCAAGAAACTAGAGAACAAGATCAAAATGCAAAACTCAGGAATTCAGATTATTTGGTTTAGAGCCTTGTGTCAGTAGCTGTGGTTGCTATTCCCCTTTCACTGGAGCATAAAGAGGGTGCGTAGTATTTGTTCCAAGTCCCAGACCTCCCTGTAAGCTACTTTCAATTCCTTTTCAAAGTTGAGGCTAAAGAGGGCAGTATTAAAAACAAATCCTGAAAACCCTTGCAAAATCGACTGCTTTGACATACATCTTGCACGAAGCTAAATTGACTCTATGTAGACTGTCTGGACTGCCAGAACTATTCTTGCAGTTATTAGTAACTTCCTGAAGTCTGGAATGAACCAACCAATCCAGAGTGAAGTGACAAACCACAGATGAACTGAAAAGCCTTTGGCCTTGCTTCACAAACTGACACACCACACATACCCTCGGAGGTGTAGGCGTTTTACTTATCTGCTGAAATGTTTCATGTATCTCCTGGCTAAGAATCATTCTTTCATATCTGCATTCTATACTGTTTTTCATTACTTTTGAATGCAATGGGTTATTGTTCCACTTCATTTATCACATGAATGCAGTCCCAGGTCCCAAAAATCCAGTGGTGTTCTGAGAACATGAATTCAAGAATCACAGGTCCTGGTGGTGGGATTGTGGCTCATTGGAGAGACCCACAGTTTAATTCCCAACACCAGGCTACAAACAGGATAAAAGGCTTATGCTTGGACTCAGCCAGCAGCCCACCTGGGTGTTACATTAGATCCTGTCTCAGAGCCAAAGGGGGAAGGGGCTGGAGAGATGGCTCAGCAGCTTCCTGCTTGGGTACCTGCACACATGTGCCACAGTTCTTTGAAAAATCAGTCCCTAGAAAACCTGAATGTTCTCCCTTGCCTACAAAATACAGCTAACAACTCAAGACTGCTGCACATACAATGTGGCACACCCTAAAGACAACCACTTTAGCTGCCAACTACTAACCTTAACTCCGTCTTTTCATATCTCAATTCCATTAAGTAGAGACAAGATCGTTTACACTGAAACATTAAAAACAGTATCTATTGACTTCAAACAAAGCCATTTAGGTCACTCCTTTCTCAATTACTCACACCCTGAAGCCCAGTTTCAGATATTAATATACATACGCATCAACCTTAAGTGTTCAAAATGGTACTTAAGTGCTAATGTGATAACTTACTCCACTGCTGTCTGAGGTCCTGTGTTATCAATACTTGCTGAAACAAGGTAACTAGCTTGTTTGGTGGTGGTGGTAAGATGTGGCAAGTGAAACCCATGTAGTAGCAGGAGAGAATCTACCCAAGCTGTCTTTAGACTCGCATGTGTAGGCTCTAACACTCATATGTGCGCAAATACATGCATGCACCCACACATAATTATCTTCTCACAGTGTAACTGGGTAATAATCAGTAAGTCAAGATGTGCCAAGTTTTTATTCTTCTAACCAGCATTCTGAAAAATAAGAAATTACGAACTGCAGATTGTCCAAAGAGCTGGCCAATATGTAGGCTGAGACCAATGATAGGAAGGATGCAGCCAGCCAGCCAAAGGAATATTTCAGGTATGTGTGAGAAAATGACTAAAGTGTCAAGTTTTTCAGTGACAGGAAGGCATTACCAGGGACAGCAGAGAAGAGCAGGCCTAATGCCTTGTAAGCAGGAGGCCCTCGTAAGGTACCAAGCAGCCAACATTGTTAAAGGTTTGTATTCATTTTTGTGCATCATCCAGTTTTGGCAAACCCACCTATATACAAACATCGCCTCTTAGGTAATCTCCCCAACAGTCCCTAGGGCAAGATGCCCTCCCCTTCCAGTGGAATCCTGCTTTACAATCAACTGCTGCTACATTTGGACATTACACCATGCTTGACCATTAAAAAGCTTTGAAACTCTGGTCAAAAACAAGGAACTCCTAAGTGAATTTAAAAATAAAGGGGAGTAGAAGACTGGGACTGGAGCAATAGTAGTACACATAAGGAATTAGGTCGGATGGTCAGTTTGGAATGATCTAACTGCAGCACAAGTCTGTTAAGGTCTCCAGTCAAGAGTACATGGTGACTCATTCAATTGCACACCTTCCTAAGGAGAGACTGTCTACTGCATACACAATAAATGTTAAACACTGCTTCCCTGGCCAACCCCAAACACTTGTAGAACAGGGGGAGTGAGGTTAAGTTTACATTGTTATTGGGTTTCTGTGTAGCCTTGACTGCCCTGGACTCACTTTGTAGACCAGGCTGGCCTTGAATTCAGATCTGCCTACCTCGAAAGTGCTGCAACCAGATCATTCTCATTTCTTAAGTGAGCAAACTGAAACAAGCAACCTGAAGAACGCTCCTGGAGACCATCTACGCAGATGAAACTCAAAGCAGCAAACCCGGACATCTATCTGCATTTCTAGAATCCAGATGCCCCCACCCTAAAAATGTTTTACTAGTAATTCCTTACCTCAAGTCAACAGTAGAGGTAAGCAAGCTCCTTTTCTTGTTAAATCAACCTGTGCTTCAGCCAAGACCGCTTGACCTGATCTCTGTAGGCCTTGCACAGGTAGTTCATCAATAGCTTATAGCCCATAAATAAGATTGTCATCTAGCTGGCTAGGAATCGTGCCTAATAGCTTTGAGACACAGGAATCTTATTTGCCTTTTTATAAGGTATTTCCCCCCGCCCTTCGGTTTGAGACAGGGTTTGTGTAGTAGCTTTTGATATCTTGGACTCTCTGCAGACCAGGCTGGCCTCAAATAAGAGATCACCTGCCTCTGCCTCTTGAATGCTGGGATTAAAGGCGTGCACCACCACACCCAGCCTTTTAAGGGATATTTTAATAAAATGTTAATACCTTCACCTTGTGTCACTAAATCAGCAAGAGCCGAGTGTGGTGGTACACGCCTTTAATCACAGCAGTCATGAGGCAGAGGCAGGCAGATCGCTTTTGAGTTCTAGAATTGAGTCCAACAGAACCAAAGCTACAGAAAAACCCGGTCTTGAAAAAAAAAAATCAAATCAGCACGCAGGTGTAGAACTCTTAAAAATGTAACTGAGAAACACCAGCCTTAACATGGTAGAAATGGTATTTGGAGTTCCCGCCACTCCTAAGTGTAATTTTAGACAAAACCAACTTCAAATTAAAATCTATTTAAAACCTCCTCTTTTACTAAGCCTCCAAAAGGTAAATGCTAACTAACTCCAGTTCTGAAGCTCTCTCAATGTCACTCTGCATTGTGCACACCATCATCCCACGCAACAGCCAAGAAAGGACTAGGTCTGCACTGAATGTCTGAACGCTCTGCTCCTACAGCTTAGTTGTTTATCATCCTGGTAACTCAAAATTTGGTTTGGGAGTGGGACACTTTCAGGCTTCTGAAATGCCTCATACTCTAAACCTTGGTGAAATGGTGTTCTTCCCCATTAACAATCACCCTAATACAATTGACAAGTATTTAACCATGTGGTCTTTGTGTAAAAGTTAAGCACATCCTCAACATTCAAGTTTCAGTTTAATCCTTATCATAATTACCAAATAACTTAAAAATGTCAGGATTGTATGTATATGCCTGTTGTGTACTCATATATAAATTTTCCTTAATGAAGAGGTTGTAAGAAAGACCCTGCCTAGAAAAGTCTAACATAAATGGCTGTTTTGTCACCAGTACCATACTCAACTTACCACATGACTCTCTGGGCAACCCCAGAATCATAATCCCACAATCACCAGAAACATATAAAGGAACTATTTGTAAAGCTTTAACAAAAACAGAATTTAAGAAAAAAAATCCATAAAGAATATATTTAAGACTGAGTTTTTTTTAAGTATGAGTAGTCTCCCATACAGTGCCACAGTACTTTAATATACCATAGAGTAAGCCAGGATGAATTCACATGAAGCCACAATGGTTATGTCCAACTCAGATAATGGCATTAGTCCCCTAAATATCCATGACTGACTTACATGGGTGGGAATGTATAAACAGGATGAGCTAGATAGAGGGAAAAGCATATTTAGCTTCTGACAACGTATGAAAGAAACAAATAAACAAATAGAAACAGTGCTACTTTATTAAAATACTGAGTTTATTTCACATGTATTTTTGTCTCCCTACCATTTCCACATCTGACCACCACTATTACTATGTCCTATCATAACATTCCATACATACTTAAAAGTAAAGGGTGGAGGTCCATCCTTGAAAACTAAACAGGCATTTAGACAACACATTCTTGGCAACTGAACCTGGACAACATTTATCAAACACAGTAGGGAAAGTTCTCACTTTGCATTATAAAAAGGACAGCCAGATATTAACTGTTACAGAAATGAAGCCGGAATAGTTCAAACTGTTTAAACCATTTTCTTAAAGAGACTTCCTCCACTGCCAGAGATCTTGAATGGCCTGTTTAAAAAAAAAAAAAGAAATGTAACTTTATATAAAATTCAATAAACTTCAGTTCAATACTTTTCATTCTACTTAAGGAAAGGTCAGAATGTTAACAAGGAGATTCCTATAGCTTAACCATTTGTTTTAACATAAAAAAAAAAAAAAACAGCTATCTAACCAATGTTGCCTTGGCCTATGGGGCTCAGCCCTATTTCTATTTTTAGGCTTCAGAATGAGTAAATGTATTTAAACAGTAAATCCTAGTTAAGTGTCACAAAGCAAGAACAAATCACAACCTCAAAAACCCAAAGGAATATCTATTGTAACAGTAAAACAAGCTAATACCCTTTCCTGAAAACAGTTAAAGGGGGAACGGGACCTAGCATGCATGAGGCAGGCTCTAGCATCTCAATTCTCCACAAGGGTTTTGCCTTTTACGTTAAGTACAAACAAAAACACAAAAGGCTGGCTGGTACTGGAGACACACATTTTGATCACCTCAACTGCTGACCATTCTGCCTCAATCCTAACCACTGTGACTACAACCAAATTTTAAAAGGCCACTCATTAACTGTCCCCATTTTTCCAACTTTATCAAAGGTTGCGTATAGAAAATTATACAACTGATACTGATGAAACACTTATATTTTACCCGTTTACCACTGTGAATAGAAAAATTTCATTCCACTGGGAAGACAGATCTCTGGTAGTGCTTTGCCACTGCTGTGACCCAAGTGAATTCTCCTAGCATATTTTTCTAATATTTACATAAACTCTCCCATGTAAAGAGCTTTAACCCATCCAGTTGGGTTTTTCAAAATATTCCCTTTCTTCACTATGGGGAGAATATACTACTGCTCCCAAGAGAGCATGTAACAGATTTATGTTTAGAGGATTCAAAGGAGCAAAGAAAAACCACCATCTATTCCTTTAGCCAACACACTACCCAGAGTAAAACAAAGTTCAGAAACCAAGAGATAATTTACCATGTAAAAGCTGGGAAAAATGCACACACACAAAAAAATCTGCTGTCTGCCATTAAATTCTTTCCATGTATTTAAGTACTGTCTGTGGTTAGGAACTTTTTACAAGAGCCATGACTTAAGGGACAGAAGAAAAAAATCATAAATCACAATGAAAATTCTGGATTTGGTAATATACATAGAAAAGTTACCTCTTGGTCGGTCATCCGGAAGCAATTCTTCACATAATTAATGAACTTGGCTTCCACTTTGGGAAGAGAGGCACCCTATTGAGGGGGGAAAAGCATAATTTAGTACAAGCACACAAGTTGTTGAGACACCATTAGAGAACTCTCAAAGATTCACATGTCATTATATGAACAATTTATTTCTTGTCAACTTTTCTGTTTTACTAAAATACCAATGACATTGAGGCCCAAGCAGACCTATTAAGCAGCAACAATAAGACCATGGTCTTTCATTGCTGGGTGTCCAATTCCTCCAACAGCCAACTTAAACTGCAGAAGATTCTATAGGAATGCAAATAGACAACTCGAATACCTAGCCTTATCTTATAAATTAGTTTTGTCGCCTTCAATAAACAATCTAAATTTAACCCAAGTGTTTCCCAAGAACCAAGGATAGCATTGTAACACTTGTCCAGGAACCGACGGAAGGAATCTAAAGTTAACAGTAGCTACTCTTCACTAATGCAGCACACTTCGCATTTATTTCCAATTATGAATGTAGACAGTGAACCATAATAAGCAATACCTACAAGGTGTCACAAAAATTCTTTAGTTACTGTAACCGGTAATTTATCAGCATAAAAAAGTAATTGTCCCTATAATCATCCCTCGTTTCATATAAAATATATCACCTCTTGCTAAGTTTCTTTGCATTTTTGCTTTTAGAAAGACTAAGGCTTCCCAAATTCCAAAATTGTATGTTAGGTACTCAATTGCCTCCATCACCAATAAGTCACTAAATTAAAAATATTGTCACATACATCCTTATTTGTTTGGTTCATTTTAAAATTTATTGAGCAGCTAAGGATACAAAGGTATTAAAACACGGTCAAAGAGATGAGGCATATGCACAAGTAGTAGAAAGCTGTAAAGTTCTCTGCATCATAGGAGTGAAAGGAAAATGCTATAGGAAAACAAGAGATTGCTTCCAGCGTGCAAGGGGTTAGGCCAATCAGGAAAGGGGATTGAGATTAAAATAGAAGACTTCAGTCTGGATTGTTGATGGTACTCAGTATGGACTATATTTGTTTCTCTCCTTTTCCTCTTTCCCCATCTTTGGGCTTAATTTACCAGGAATGTTCAATGCGCCTGCAATTAAACCAAGGAGATAGGACCATATTAAAATGGGGGGGGAGGGGCATCATTTTAGCAGTGTATGCAAGGGTTTTTTTTTTTTAAATCCAGTGACACCAGCATAGTTTACAGTTTAAATAAAGTGCTGGCACTGAAGTGCTAAATTCCAATCTGTTCGTGGCTGCACAATGGAAGAAAATCTTCTGAAACCATGTGGGGCCTACATACAGGAAAACCATGGACAAGAAATGGCCATTTCCTTACTCCAGTCATTCCCAACAGCCAGCCTGTTAGAATCACAATGCAGAAAATCTAATTCTCCAAAAAACATCCGACCCAATAATTCAATTTCTACACAAAAGACCAAATGGCCAAACAAGATACCCAAATGGTCAAACAAGATAAATTTAAGATTAGATGTAAGCCTATTAGCTACATAAAATTCCAGGTCATTGACTGAAGATGCTGTGGTAGAGGGCATAGCAATTATCCAAATCACTGTGAAATACTTAAGTGATCATTTCTCCACCTTAGTTATAGTATCAGGCAGCCAAAAACTTGGTCTTACTTTTCCTTTTTTTACCTTTATTGAAACCAAATGCCCTCTGCTGGTTCTGCAGCATAATCCTAAAGACAATGCTCTTATCTAAGAGTGCATCCTATCCTTGTACATTTTATTGGAGCAATTTATAAATGCACAAGACTGTACACATTATTGTATTATCTACTTTTTACACCCAGGATGACCAAGCTATTCAATGGTAATCTTACTTACTTTTTCTATGCTTGCTTGCATTTTTGCCTTAATGTCTTCTACCGAGCTGGGTCCTTTTGGTGTTTTAGGAGTTTTTTCCTGTTTTTTGAAGGACTCTTGACCCTGGAGAAAAATTTTAGACTGTTAAAACTACTAGTTCCTTTTTTTTCAAGGTAGGGTTTCTCTGTGGCCTTGGCTATCCTGGACTAGCTTGTAGACCAGGCAGGCTGGCTTCAAACTCACAGCAATCCACCTGCCTCTACCTGGGATTAGAGGCATGTGTCATCAAGCCCAACTAATAGTATTGTTCTTAGTAAGTAATAATTACCAAGATTTCTCTAAAGTCTTACAATCTTTTATGAACAGTATAGAAGTTGCTAATATGAGCCGGGCGGTGGTGGCTCACGCCTTTAATCCCAGCACTCGGGAGGCAGAGACAGGCGGATCACTGTGAGTTCGAGGCCAGCCTGGTCTACAAATCGAGTCCAAGACAGCCAAGGCTACACAGAGAAACCCTTAAGAAGTTGCTAATATGAATTGGTATGATAAAAATCAAGGGACTGGAGTTAAGAGCACTGTCTGTTCTTCCCAGCAACCACATGGTGGCTCACAACCATCTAGAATGAGGTCTGGTGCCCTCTTCTGGCCTGCAGACAGAATACTGTTGTTTTTTTAAGTTGGAGTAAATAAAGGATTGGGAGATTCCTAGTTTAGAATCAGGGTACTTTGCTGCCAATCTGTGTCAAGCATCTCAATACAATCAACTCCTGGCCTCTACACACACAGGTCAAAATTCAATAGTTCTAAAAATAGATTAGTGCCTGGAGCCCATCCCAGGACACTCTTCACAAACTACACAGCACTACAAATTTGTTACGTAGCCAGGGTTGCCTAAACACTTACCAAGTTTGAGGAAGACTAGCTTTCTACATAGAACTTACTACTTTTCCTTACTAGGTCAATGACTTACCTTTGATCTTGGTGTTGATGGTTTTAAGTCTTTTCCGTTTTGGTTTGATTTCTGTGCATTTTTTCCTGGTGTATCTCGTATAGACTGCAAACAGAGATTGGTCTTAATCAGTATGCCTTCTCTAGAGTAGAGATCAATACATATTAAACTGCCCTAAACCAACATAAGCAACCAAAAAATTACAGACATAGAAAAATGATGGTTTCTAGCCTATCTGGCCCAGAACCAATTTTTGAATGAGATCATCTTAGCTAGTTTTCACTACTGGCAATAAGGCATTTTCATGTCTTTTATTACCTATTTTTGACAATTTTCATAGCATGTTTTATGTACTCACTTTCTTCACTGGAACTTTTTCTTCAGCTTCTTCATCAAAATCATCATCATCATCATCACTACAAATGAAATAAGCCAAGACGCTTCAACTTTACGATCAATTTGATCAAAGAACTAAGTTATATTCATCCACTGTAGCAAAATCTTAACAGACAAGTCAATAGATCAAGAAAAAAAAGCCAAGGGCAGTGGTGCATGCCTTTAACCCCAGCACTCAGGAGTCATTCTGGGGAGGTAGAGGGTGGAGCAGCTCAGATGCTCAGGCCAGCCTGGTATAACCAAGAGTCCAGGACAGCTAGGGCTCTGTAACAGAGAAATCCTGTCTCAAATCACCTCCCCCAAGACACAAAATTTCATGGCAGATTGACAAAAAGGCAGAGGCAGATTGAGTTCAAGGCCAAACTGGACAGCCAGGGTTAGAGAGAAATCCTGGGGGCAGGGGGCATGTAACATGATAGCCAATAACAAGAGCAAAGATGCCTAATTATGCAAATAATCTGGACAGACATTTCTCCCAAAACATACATAGCCAATAAACATAAGATGCTTTATTCATCTAGGAACTATAAAGCAAACATGAAGACACCACTTCACATTGCCCTAAATATATAAACTTTAAAAGCTCCTATACTGTTGACAATAACCCAATGCCCACAGCATTAGCACACCCACAAGAAAAACTGAGTATGAAAATTGAGTATGGGGATCAATCTTGTCAAAAATCACTAGACATGCACAAACGAGCAGGAATCAATTATGGAAAATAATTTGAAGAGGCAAGTTTGCATACAAAAATTCACAAGCAGCTAGCTATAAGCCTAAGAAATATGGACAATGTAATAAACAAGCCTTTTAAGGCTGATGAAATATTTTAAAATTCAGTAATACAAACGTCTATACTCAAAAGCTAATGAATTTTAGGGATCTTGTTAAATGTAGCAAAAAGCTTAAACCTGTTCTGATTCTACTTGTGTCCTAACGTTTCCCCTTGAGACAATCAAAGCTCTTTCTTCACCTCTTACAGCTCTTCATTCCAATGTGGGGGTGGAGCAGTTTGGCAGGGCTTTTATTTTATTGGCTCTTCCTAAAGCTCCGTCATTAGAATTAAGCTGCCAGACTGCAATTAACAGAACAATCCACCTCCAGTACTTGAGTGTTACTGAACAGCTCAGAAGATTCTGCTTCTCACTTTCACAATCTAGATCTAAGATTATTTAGCGCCACTTGGCACTTGATTTAGGAGGAATACTAAGTACAAAATGTTCAAGCATGCTGTTTTCAAACATTAAAATATATATACCTAAGTACTCATAATCTAACTATTCAGGCTGAGTTTAATCCAAAGTCAACCAACAGTGGTCCTACAATAGTTTCCACACCGCTAGGCTCATTAAGTTAGAGAAGTATGTAAATACCTTTTCAGTAGTAGGGGAAATTCTTGTTGGGATCTATACCATGTCAGTGCCACATGTAAACACGGCGCTTTTGGTGATTTATTACTATTTGCTAGTATAAAACTGGCCTTAGAACTCACTCCATGCAGGTACTTTCTCTGTACCAGAAACAATGCCAGTTTCTATAAAACTAACCACCTTTTCTTCTATCCTTAACCATGTAATGTTAAATCAGTCATGCATTACCTAAAAATTACTCATTCTAAAAATTTCCTAAGAAAGCTCTATTACTAGGAAATATCGTTATGGGACCAGATACATTGCCATTTAGTACATAAAGCAGCATTCACTACCCAGTTCATAACAGCATGCTATTAGTTTATAACATAATCCCTAAAGGTAATCTAGATCCTCCTCAAATGGCAAAATAGTAAAAATCCGTTATATAAATGGCATGGCTTTTTGTAATAACCCATTTGTATCTGCTAGTGGATTTGCCACTCCCCAACTTATTAAAACCATAGAAAGAAATATAAGGAAGTCAATCTTTACTACATTTGAGTATCTGATGCTGGATTTCAATTCCATATGCCTAAATTGCATACACAAACATACACACACATGCCACGTGTGTAAATTAAAGCCTCTTTTCAGAATGGAAAGATCACTCATTTCCTTTCATGAATTCTACAACTTCTGGATATATGGGTTGTTTTGTCTTTTTTTGGAGACAGGTTTTCTATGTAGTCTTGGCTGTCTTAAGACATGCTTTATATAGTATGCTGGTCTCTTGAACCAGATTGGCCTGCCTCTGACTGAGTGCTGGTATTACAGGCATATACCACCATGCACAGCTCTGGCAATGATTTAACTCTTCAACTGTGTCAACAAATCTCCAGACATTACTTCACTTTCACGGACATCTATGTTGACCATTATCTCACTAATGGAAGGAACTTGCTGGCCACTGTCCATATAAAGTAATCACCAATCACAAAGTTTGATTTTCCTGGGACAGTACTTTGCCTTAGTTCTAACATGCTTTCAAATAAATATACATGAACCAAGAACAAGATATTCAAAGGCAACAATTGTCATGGAAGACCAGTAATAGTTCCAAATTTCACATCTGCTTACTTTCACAACTTGCCCGTATTAAACATGTAAAATTTTATCTTTAATCCTTTAAACACCAGCATTAGGGAGGCAGAGGCAGGGAGATCTGAGTTCAAGGCCAGTCTTGTCTACAAAGAGTTCCAGGACAGCCTAGTGGTACAGTGAAACCCTGTCTGGCAAACCAAAAACTCCCAAGAAGCTGGTTAATTTCAGCACTTGGGAAGTAGAGGCAGGCAGATCACTGAGTTTGAGGCCAGCCTGGTCTGCAAAGTGAGTCTAGATAACGCAGAGAAACCCTATCTTGAAAAAACTAAAAAACAAAAACAAAAACAAAAAAGCAGCAGCAACAACAACAAAGCTCCCAAGAAAAATCAATGCCCCATCATTAAGAAAAATGGAAGACTCACAGGCTAAAGTCCTTTATAGGTACAAAATCTTTACTTTCACCACCACCACTGATCATTTATTTAATTATGTTTACAGAGCCCATGGGGGGAGCAGGAGGGTGTAGGAGAAATCAATCCTAAAAACCCTTTGCAGTGCATATAATGTCATGTTTCTAAGATCATACTACTTACTCATCATCATCCTCATCATCTTCATCATCATCCTCATCATCGTCATCAAGTTTGACTTTTTTCTAAAAGATAAATATTCATTAGCCAACAGTCACTTCTTGATGATTAACCAAACCAACCACGCCCCCCCTAAAAAAAGCCAGAAAATTATTTATAGTGAAAAATCTTTACCTGGGGGACCTTGTTACCACCTCCAGGGGCAGTTCGTTTTCCAGACATACTTAAGAGTTTTACATCTTCCTCATCTTCATCCTCAGACTCTGCGTCTTCCTCTACAGCTAAAAAAGAATTGGATATACTAAATTTCTTTAACCATCTCACTCTATTTACATTTGTGTTTTGACTGTGTGAGGATGTCAGTACATCTGGAACAGGAGTTATAATTTTGAGCTGCCATGTGGGTGCTGAATTGAACCCAGGTCCTCTGTTCCCTTAAGTGCTGAGCCATGTCTCCAGCCCTAGTTATACAAACTCATGACAAGAACTTAAGAGTATACAGCATGTGGTATTTAAAGATTCCATTAAAGGCAGCAAATGAAGATCAGAAAATGTTCAGTGTGTTAAGAAAATCTAGACTTTTCTAGATACACATTACTAGAGTCTCATTTCAGTACACGTAAGTAGAACTAAAACAGGCTTTATAAAGTCCAAACTGGAGGTCCAAAAAGATAGCCTAACTGATGATGCGCAGGACGTACATGACAGAATCAGACACTAGGCAGACTGTCTCGTTTGACCTGGATATGTACACCATGTCACGTATTTAAATGTTTTAAACTGTTTAAGACAAATGCTTAAATTTTTTTAAAAAAGCCAGCCTATATTGGGGACTAAGCAACCAAGAAATCTCACAATAAGCCAGTAAGAAAAACATACCTACTAGGTGCTGTCCACTAATGTGCACAGGTCCTGAACCACACTTCAACCTTAAGACCACAGGTGGTGTAATTTCAAAGCCCCCAAGGGAAACCTAAAAAACAATTTTCCATCATTGAGCACTGTGAAGTGTTTTACACCAGATATCACTAGCAAAAGTTATTTATCAATAAGCTTTTTAAGAGAAGCTGCAGAGCTATGTTGGCAACAGATGTAACTTCCGTTGATACTTGTGTAACCAGAAAATACCTAGACCAACATGAAATGTTTAGGAATGTACTTACCGTTGGTTGTACAGACATTTTCAATGTTGCCAGTGTTACTTTAATTGGACTGCCTTCATAGTTCATTGCTTCTGCCTCTACGATGTGTAATTCATCTTTTGCCCCCGCCCCTAAACTGACCTGTGAACAGAAAGCTTTTATGAGCACTCAAAACTTCGATTATCTTTTCACCACTACTTAAATCCTCAAGAAACGGATAAAAATATATGTTCCTAACTAATACAACCTAATAGAATAAAGTTGGCAGACTTAAAAGATCACTTCACAAGGCTATGTAAAATAGCACATGGCATAGACTCCCAATTTTTATTAACCAACATATACTATCTGTACAGCAGTTAAGGAAGTAAAACTAACTCATCAGAAAGCACTAAATGGCTGAAATTGTTTTAAATGCTAAGTATCTTCAAAGTTATGTACCGTTCTTAACGATAACTGGTGCTCATTTTCATCATTATCCACTTTAAAGTGATAATCTTTGTCAGCCTTTAGTTCACAACCTGTGAAAGAAAAAGAACGCAAAACTAGCAAGGAGACATGTAACACACCAAAACCCAAAACGACTCGGTTCTCTTCATGGAATCAACCCAATACACATAAGTGAATCCCACTTAAAAAATTCCAATTATTATTCATTATCAACTACAATGGGGGCACCATTGCCCCTTTCACAGCAAGACTCTGACTTAAAACTAGAACCGAACCCAGTGGCTGAAGCTGAACCCAATAGTTTTGAAGGTTAGTACGGCAAATCAGAATTCTCACACACCAGTAGGTGTCCATGTATACAAGTACTCATCTTTTAAGTAGTGAGGGGAAGTTGATTGAAATTACCAAAATTTAAAAGTATTTAATGTGGTTCACCTAACAGTTATTGGCAGTCCACTGCTCATTTAACCTCAGCATAGTTAATAAGCTGAAAACCAAAATTTTAACACCTGAGTCTGGTAGCAAAGTTTAGGTGAGAGCCCAAATACTTTGGTGCCAAAGTGAACCCTCGATCTGCTCAACAGATACTCCCCCTGCTCCCCACGCCTTGCAAAGAAAAAACTAGTTCTAGAGACAAGTCACATCGACCATCATTTTGGCCACCTGCAACGTGAGGCTGACTCCACCTTCCAGAAGCCAACCTGAGTTCTAAATTCACGGTGAATTTTGAAAAATCTGAACAAAGACCTTACAAACCCGGAGGCCACCAGCCACCTGAATAAGCATTTGAGTCCAGCAATCCTAAACCACAGGACCCCAAAGGCTCAGGGTTGACAAGACATCAACCAGTAGAGCCCGGATGTAGAGCCCACACCCCCCTCCCTAACCCCCAACCACGTGGCAGCCACGTGCTCCCAGAGGTTGCGAAGGGCCCCCCTCCGCTTCAGGGGGCCTGCTCGACCGAGTCCACGGTAATGGCCGAACCCCCTAGTGCGGGAGCCGCGGCCCATAGTATTGTCTGCTGCGGACTTTACATATATACCTCTCAAATAGGGCGATGGGGGGGAGGCCTCGCTGCAAAGGCCTCATTCTGCAGGGCGACCCGCCTAGGAACCATCTGGGGGGGAAAAAACCCAGCTGCCCGGGAACAAGATCCTGCACACTTTCTTGCGCCGGAGGAGCAAGTGCCTATGGTCGGAGCCCCAGCTCGCCGTGCGAGCAAGGTCGCACCCTCGGCCGACTGCTACTCCAACGCCCGAGGCTCGAGACTGGGCCTCTCCCGCCCCAAACAGGACGGCTCTCCAGCCTCCGGGCCGCAGACTCTTCCTCCTCCCAGCTTCCGATACCCTGGCGGGTCCTCCCAATCCTCCGGCCTCCACCGACGCAGCGTACATCAGCCAGGCCGCGGCTGGACTAACCCCCCCCCCCACATCCACCAGGCCCTGCCCAAGCCCTCCCAGATAGTTACCGAAAAGGTAGTTCTGAGGCCTAAGAGGGCTCATGTCCATGTCCATTGAGTCTTCCATGAGGCGGAGGCGAGCACTTCGGTGTGGGTGAAGTCGGACGGAGAAAACTACCCACTGCTCCTTAGAACAGACACGCAGGACGGAATCACGCCAAGGAAAGGACGCGGGCTCGCCGCATGTATATATGGCCGCAGGAGATCTCGCGAGATCCCATCTGATCCCGCCTCCGTTAGCATCCTCCGGATCCACCCCCACTTCCCGCACCGTCGCGTTCTTGCGCAAGCGCTCTTCGACCCTACGGGCCTCTACCTCGCCTCCACCTCCTCCAGGTACTTGGCGGGCTCTGACTGCGCACGCGCGCCCGTCCCTGCTCCGCCCCTCCACCCTGGTCGGCGGAACGCAGGCGCGCTCTTTCTCTTTGTAATGGAGCCCTGCGCCTCTAATGGTTCCACGTTTGCTTGCCTTCTGTTCGTGGGCCTGTGTTGAGAGGCTGCGCAGCCCACCCTAAAAGATGGCGGCCGCGGGCAGGGACTCAGAGAACAACCTCCTTCACGAGCAGGCATAATCACCTCATATTTATTTTACTTGCTCAAAAGCCTGGAATTTTTCCCATATAGCTTCAAGAGCCAAAGGTAGAGCGGATGGGTTATTAAGTAAAATAATAGGCTACTTGCCACTTGGCCATGCTTTTATTCTTCTTTTCTGAGGCAGCCTCCCCAAAGTCGAAATTAATCAGCTTAACGTCATTTGGGGGCCAGAGCGGGACCGAGTCATTCACCTCCAAAGAGCATCTTTCTATAGGTGTAGAGAGTGTGCAGAGTTAAGAAAACGCAGGCCATCTTTATCATTACAAATGAGGACGTATGGCTTGTAAGAAATACTTGAGCCATCATACGAATCTTTGGCTGGGAATGAGCATTTTAAACTGCATCCTGATAAACATCCCACAGCATTGTGTGCCTTCTGAGACCAGTCCTAATTGGTTCGTACCTCCTCCCCGCAACCCGCCCTTCCCCCAGGGTTTCTCAATGTAGCCTTGGCTGGCTTGTAACTCACTCTTTTTCAAGCTGTCCTTGAACTCAAGAGATCTGCCTGCCTCTGCCTCCCTAGTTGCTGGAGTTACGGGTGTACACCACCATCGCCCGGCAGCCCTAATCTTTTTTTTTTATCTCAACATAGCTAACAAATTCAAGAATTATTGGGAGGAATATAAACAATGATATGAATTCTCCTAGACTCTCTTTACTCCAGCGACGGTCGAATTAGGAAGACAATTGAATAATGCGTGTGAACCCATTATTAACCAAATCCTAAATTTGGAAAAAAAAAATCAGTGAATGGGGCCCAGAGCATTTTCACTTTACAACTACCAGTGAAAAATTCTGAAACTCGTGAAGAATTGTCTGTGTAAATAAACCAAGATGGACTCAGAAAAAGAAAAGAAAACCACATGTGAACAGTTTGGCCATTCAAAATGAGACTTAGGTGCAGGAAGAAGTGTCGCTATTCCTTGAGCCTGTGCAGTTCAAACTGGGAACTGCTTCACTGGTTTTCAGTTCTGGATCTTATTTAAGGTTTAATCCCAGCAGAGGCAAAGGAAGGTAGATCTCTGAGTTCAAGGCCACTGGTCTTCAGAGCAAGTTCCAAGACACGAAGAGCTACACAAATGAACCTTGTCTCAAAAGCCACAAATAAATAAATAAATGCAGAGACTAAGCCATTTAGAAGCCATCACTAATGTAAACTCATTTGTTATAGCACATCAGGCACCTTGTCTAAATATAAACTCATGGAGTTGAAAGATTAGGAGTTACAAGCTGGGCATGGTGGCACACGCTTTGATGCCAGCACTGAGGAGACAGAGGCAGGCGGATTACTGTGAGTTTGAGGCCTACCTGGTCTACAAAGCAAGTCTAGGACAGGCAAGGCTACACAGAGAAATCTTATGGGGGGCGGGGGGACAGAGAGAAGAAGAAAGATTAAGGAGTTACACAGACTCCCTGTTCTGCCGAGGACAGATAGGGTGAGGGGCCAAGGCTGGATAGTAAAGGTAGCTCCTTCCTCAACCTCTGCATCCGAGATAAAAGACTTCCTGCTCAACCAGTTTAAGACCTGCTCAGGACTTGTCACAGTTCTGGGCCAATCAACCATCCTGTCTTCAAACTGACCAACCCTAAATTAGGAGAGAAAAACAGGTCTAATAGTTGAATAAAACTAAACCAGCTCTCAGGAGCTGGAGAGATGGCTCAGAGGTTAAGAGCATGGACTGCTGCTCTTCTAGAGGACCAGGGTTCAAATCCCAGCACCCACGTGGCAGCTCACAACTGTCTGTGATTGCAGTTCTAGGTAATCTGACATCTTCACACAGACACACATGCAGGCAAAACATCAATGTACATAAAATAAAAATAAACTAAACAAATCCAGCTGTCAAGAAGAGGCTGGAGTTTCTGGCTTTGCAAGGGGCCTTATCTCTGTGTGTGCTTCCTCAACCCAGTGCCGCCCTTCAACTGTCTGTGGTGCCTGAGATTTCTCTGCTGTACCTGTTGCACTTGAGGCTTTTCTTGCCTTTAATTCTTTAACTGGCAGAGAAAATTAACATAATCAAACATTTGTTTGGGTTTAATTTGGTTTTTCTCCACGCAGCCTTGGCTGTCCTGTGTTTACTTTGTAGACCAGGCTGGCCTTGAACTCACAGAGATCCACCTGCCTCTGCCTCTAAAGTGCTAGGATTAGAAATGTACACCCCACTCCCACCTGGCTTTATTTTGATTTTATTTTCATGGTCCAGAGGCTTATTTGTTTTACATCTCTAGAAAAAGCAGCTCAGGCCAGGCGTGGTGTTGCACGCCTTTAATCCCAGCACTTAGAGGCAGAGATCTTTGTGAGTTCAAGGTCAGCCTGGTCTACAAAGTGAGTCCAGGACAGCCAGGGCTACAAAGAGAAACCCTAGGGGGTCGAGGGGGGGGGGGGAAGAACTCCAGGATTTTCCCTCCTGTGTGTTTTTGTCTTGCTCCTTTATGCCCATGATGCCAGGCTGAGGTGGTCAGTACCGTGAAGACAAACTGACAGTTTGGGAGCAGACTGTTCTGTCATTTTTCTAGGTCCCTGAGTTGCACATCAAATCTAGTGCTGATCGCTCCACGCTTGTTCAGCCCACCTGTGAGGTTCACAAGGATTTCCCCAGCTCTGGGGTCATCAGTGATCTCGAATCACCAAAGTAGCCATGCTTCCTGATCACAGTTAGGAAACCGCACGATGATTGTGGAGCATGGTCTGATAAGTACCTGGTATTTGCCTCTCTTCTCAGCATTTTTATGATCTTGAGAGCATCTGCCAGGACATTCATATCACCATAGTAATGGCACAGAAAGAATTTTGTTTTGGTTTTTTAAGTGTTTTTTAAAACTGTTTTTAGGGGCTGGAGAGATGGCCCAGAAGTTAGCCCTGGCTGCTCTTCCAAAGGTCCTGAGTTCAATTCCCAGCAACCACAAGACGGCTCACAACCATCTGTAATAAAATCTAGTGCCCTCCCTCTTCTGGTGTGCAGGTGTTACATGCAGGCAGAACATTGTATACATAATAAATAAATCTTTAAAAAAAATTAGCACTGGAGAGATGGCTTAGTGGTTAAGAGCACTGCCTGCTCTTCCAAAGGACCCGGGTTCAATTCCCAGCGCCCACATGGCAGCTCACAACTGGCTGTAACTCCAAGGTCTGACACCCTCACACCAATGCACATAAATTAAAATTAAATAAAATACCTTTTTGAAAAAACATTTTAGCCCAGTGCAATGGCACATGCTTTTAATCCCAGCACTTTGGAAACAAAGTCAGGCAGATCTCTGAGTTCAAGGTTTTCCTGGTCTACAAAGTGAGTCCAGGATGACCAAGGCTGCACAGAGAAACCGCATCTTGAAAAAGAACAAAACAAAACAAAACAAAAACTGAAACAAAATAAGTACCCCCCCATAAAAATAGAATCCTATTGTCAATGGCCACTTTCAACAGTTTCATCATACACATATCACATGCTATTTAATATACGTCCTTCCGCCTGCAGACTTGGGTATTGGCAGGGGAGAATCCTGGAGCTAGTTGATTTTTTTGTGGATACTAAGGAAGAACTATACAACTGTATTTTACTATACCACATGACTACAGGAAAACAAGAAGAAAGGACCAGATTCGCATTGATTAGGCCATTCCACGCTGTATACATAATCCCAAGCATACGTCACCACACCTGGCTCCAAGTGGATCTCTTGAGTTGAGGACAGCCTAGCCTACTTAGTGAGTTCCAGCAGAACTCCATCTCAAATAGCCAACAACAAAAAATTAAACCTGAGAAATATATATATATATATATATATATATATATATATATATATATACATATATTGTGTATATATGTTCTGCCTCTAGGCCAAGAGCACTGTGATTGTGGTTGCATCGGTGCATGATGGGAGTCCAGCACCCAGGAGAAGTGGGTGCCAAAGCAAGAGGACATCAGGATCTCCATGAATTCCGGGCTAGCCTGGGCTGAATGAGATTTTTCTCACCACCAAACTATGTTACTATGCACTGAGCATGATACACACACCTATTATGACAGCACTTGGAAACCTGAGGCAGAAGGATGGCAAGTTTGAGGTCAGGCTGCACTCTACAGAGAATTCTAGGCCAGTCTGGGGTATCAAGACTTTATGAACAACAACAAATCCTCGTATCCACCAGCACCGGTCTGTCCTGAATGGTCAGTTTCCTGACGATGTCTGCCTAATCATTTTCATTCTGGAACTCTCTCTGCTGGTTACATTATAGGTGACAATGAATTCACTATTTAGATTTTATTTCTTATTTTAAAATGCACAAGTTTTGCTGTGCAGTTCACTGATTATTGCAGCACCTTAATGGATAAAAATATCAAAGAATTAAGTGATGAAACGAAGAGCCAGGGAGCTGACTTAGCGCAGTGCTTGCTTCCGAAGCACGGAGGCCTGAGTGTCCTCAGAACCCGCATAAAATAAGCTGCTGTGGTGGCACACGCTTGCGAGCTGAGGGTCAGAAAGCAGAGATGGGCAGACTGCTGCGCTCCATGACGAGCCACAGGCTAGCCTGCTTGGTAAGTTGCTGGCTGGCTAGAGAGAGACCCTGATTCAAAAGTCAGCAAGCATCGCAGAAAGAACAGCATCTGAGGTTGGACTATGGTTTCCACATGTACACATGTGCGGTAGACAAATGAACACAGAGAGGGAGAGAGCAGTTTTACCAGGACAGCAACAGAGCGATAGGTCGCAGAGACAGAACTCAGGTGAAGACTGAACGAGCCAGAGAATGAGAAGGAGCCAGAAGATTAGAACAGATTGCTGGAGGCCAAGCAGAGCAATTCAGTGGCTGAGAGAAAAGCCAGACTGGGTGAGCAGTTTAAGCCAGAATGGCTGAGTTGAACCTGCCAGCCCAGAACAAGAACAAGAAAGGGTGAGCTTATTAAGCAGTAAGTCTCAGAGGGTGAAAACCATCCAGGCTTAGGTTAGACTATACGGAGGCTAGAAACTGCCAGGACTAGGCCTAGGTTAGCAACAACTGAAACAGGAGAATAAAAGCTCCTTTTACAGTGTGTTACAGTGTGTCCCACAGTATACCCCCTTTATTTTTTATTTATTTTGGTTTTTCAAGACAAAGTTTGTCTGTGTAATAGCCCTGGCTGTCCTGGACTCACTTTGTAGACCAGGCTGGCCTAGAACTCACTGAGATCTGCCTGCCTCTGCCTCCCGAGTGCTGGGATTAAAGGCGTGCACCACCACGCCTGGCTGTTGTTTTTTTTGTTTAGTTTTTTGAGACAGGGTTTCTCTATGTTATTTTAGCCAGCCTGGACTTGCTTTGTAGACCAGGCTGGCCTTGAACTCATAGGGAACTGCCTGCCTCTGCCTCCTGAGTGCTGGGATTAAAGGTGTGTGCCACCATGCCCAGCTTGACATATCTTTTCTTAACTAAAAGATCAAAACAAAACCAACAACAACAAAAACTCTCTTTAAAAACAAAACAAGGGGGCTGGAGAGATGGCTCAGCAGTTAAGAGCACTGGTTGCTCTTCCAGAGGTCCTGAGTTCAGTTCCCAGAAACCACATGGTCACTCATGGCTGTCTATAATGAAGTCTGTTGGCCCTATTCTGGTGTGCAGACATAACTCTGTATAAGTAATAAATAAATAAATCTTTAACAAAACAAAACAAAATGAAACAAGGCAGGCCATGGTGGCTAACACCTTCAAACCCAACACTCCTGACAGATCTCTGTGAGTTCCAGGCCAGCCTGGTCTACAAAGCAAGTCTAGGACAGCCAAGGATACACAGAGAAATCCTGTCTGAAAAACAAAACAAACAAACAAAAACCCCCCAATAAACAAAACAACAACAACAAATCAAGACAAAACAAACTCCCTTCTTTATTGATTTTCGAGACAGGGTTTTTCTGTGTAGCCTTGGCTGTCCTGGACTTGATCTGTAGACCAGGCTGGCCTTGAACTCAGAGATCCACCTGCCTCTGCATCCGGAGTGCTGGGATTAAAGGTGTGCGCCGCCACAGCCAGCTGCATTGTGTCCTTCTTACCCTCCTTTGTGGCTGTTGAGCGAGTATCCCTACATAACACAATCCTCTTGCCTCCGCCTCTAGAGTGCTGGGATTAGACATGGTTTCCCCAGAGGCCTGTAAGATCTTTCTCACCTAGACTAATGTGGTCGATGGCCTATAGCCTCAGTACTTGAGAAAATGGAGGCAGAAGGAGCAGAGCTCAGGATCAGCCTGGGCTACATGAGCGGTTGGGGCGGGGGAGAGAAGAGGGAGGAAGGAGAATTTCTCGTTACCCTCACTTTAAGCAGGCAGATTCCAACGGACTTCAGTGCACTTCCCTTCCTGTTTCTTTTGTCTCAGGAGTCACTGAGTTTCCTGGAGATTGGATACTCAGTTTCATCAAACTTAGAAAAATTTAGCTGTTGTTACCTGAAATATGTTTCTATACTCTCTTTGTCTTCTTTCATAAGATTTTTTTTGAGAGGTAGGGCTAGAGCCTGGCATGGTGACACATGCTTTTAATCCCTGAGTTCAAGGCCAGCTTGGTCCACAGAATGAATTTCAGAGTAACTAGTGGTATACGGAGAAGCCCTGGCTCTGGGAGGGACTCGAGCTGGCGTTGTAGTTCAAAGGTAAAGCGTTTACTTAGCACGTGTGAGGTCCTGGGGCAATCTCCTGCACCACAAAGAAAGACAAAGAGAGAGGTTGATTATTGGATGCTCTTTTTATTTTTTATTTTTTAGATTTATTTGTTTGTTTTATGTATAAGTGCTCTATCAGCATGTACACCTGCAGGCCAGAAGAGGACGTTAGAGGAGATACATGGTTGTGAGCCACCATGTGGCTGCTGGGAATTGAACTCAGGACCTCTGGAAGAGCAGCCAGTGCTCCTAACCGCTGAGCCATCTCTCCTAGATTATTAGTTCTTAATGGTTTTATGTTTCAAAACTTGTTCATAAGGTTTTTACATTTTGTTTTGTTTTTTAATGTATGTTTTATGGGTATGGGCATCTTGGAGGCATTTAAGTCTGCACACCATGTGAATGGAGTTCCTGTGATGACCAAAAGAGGACGCTATATCCCTTGGAACTGAGGTACAGACTACTGTGAGCTGCCGCGTGGGTGCTGGGAACTGAAGCCTGGTCCTCAGCAAGAGTTGAGCCATCACTCCATCTCCTGATATTAGGGCTATTGTTGTTGTAGTTGCTTGGTTTTTCAAGACAGGGTTTCTCTGTGTAGCCTTGGCTGTCCTGGACTTGCTTTGTACACCAGGCTGGCCTCAAACTCACAGAGATCTGCCTGCCACTGCCTCCTGAGTGCTGGGATTACAGGTGTGGCCACCACCGCCTGGTTTAGGTTTAGTTCTAACACATAAGTAAGCTGCTTTGAAGGTAGATTTAACACAGCCAGTGATCTGGAGACGATTCCATGTGGTACCATTGACCCCTTTCGAGCCCTCGCACTGTGTGGGATGAGGTGTCTCCATTCTGACTGTGGGATTACCAGCTCCTCCCAGTCCTGAGTGAGCTGCGGGGATGACTCTTTGGCTTCTTTCCCTAGCCTCATGTGAGCTCCAAGTTTGCTTCTTGGTCTACCCAGGCATGAGCAAACTGCCTCCCTCCCCAGACTCCCAGGCAAAGCACATGGTAGCTATTTTGAGCTACTAACTTCCCATGGCTGGTTAGCCCAGAGAACTGGTACATCTGTCTGTTATCCCAAGAGGCCATGCCAAGGGACATGCTCTCAGGGACAGAACTCTGAGCACCATGATGGGTGTTCGTTCATTCCACCTACAAAAAGGGAGTGTTTCATGGGTGGTAACTTACTGACCCCTGGGTTGGGGCTTGGAACACACAGGACTTGAAAGTAGGTGCCAAGGCCAGGGGTGGGGGTGTGGGAGCACTTGGGAGGCAGAAGCAGGGGGATCTCTGTGAGGAGTTCCAGGCCAGCCTGATCTACAAAGTGAATCAAGGACAGTCAGGGCTATACAGTGAAATTCTCAAAAAACAAAAAAAAAAAACAAAAAACAAAAAACAAAAAAAGAAAAAAGAAAGAAAAGAAAATAAAATATGAAATATAAGATACACACCATAATGCTGGGCAGTGGTGGCACATGCCTTTAATCTTAGCACTCCGGGAGGCTGAGGCAGGTGGATCGCTGTGAGTTTGAGGCCAGACTGGTCTACAGAGTAAGTCCAGGACAACCAAGGATAAACAGAGAAACCCTCCCCCTCCCCCCAAAAACAAAACAAAACAAAAAAAATACTGTCATAATAATTATAGGCCTGATAACAAACATTACTAGGCTGCACTGGTAAAATATCAATAACAAAACCCTGTCTTAAAAAAAAAAGATATGCACCACACATAGCAGATATGATATGGAGAAGTTTATTATCGGGTGGTGGAGAGAGAGGGGGAGAAAGAGAGGAGAGGAGAGAGAGGTAAGAGAGGAACAGAGTGGGCTGGAGAGATGGCTCAGCAGTTAAGAGCACTGACTGTTCTTCCAGAGGTCAGGAGCTCAATTCCCAGCAGCCACATGGTGGCTCATAGCCACATACAATGGGATCTGGTGCCCTCTTCTGGCCTGCAGGTGTACATGCAGGCAGAGCACAGTACACATAATAAAAAACTTTTTTTTTTTTAAAAGAGAGAGGAACAGAGAAACAAGAGAGCAGGAGAGAGGTAATAGAACAGGTGCCGAGGAACTCTGGGTAATGAGTCCGTAACACACCCCTCTGAATAGATGAAGAATGTCAAAGCCCTTGCATTCTGTGTGACCGCTTGCTTACCAAAGAGAAGCATCAGCCGAGAGGAAGCTTAATCATTACACGGGCAAGATGGCCTCCTCTGACATCCCCAGTCAGCCCCTTTCCCCAGTGACTTCTACCCTTGCTTCTAAAATTCTTGGTGTGTGTGTGGGGACAGGGGCCGGCGGCGGGGGGAGGGGGGGAAGAGTATAGTGTCAGAAATGGAAAATTTGCAAAAGCGTAGCAATATGGACTCACACAGGCCAGCCCAAAGATCAGCCACAGGTCTCCTCAGGGGAATCAACCCGCCCAGAGGTGACTGGTTGTCTTCAGTGAGTCACTTCCACATCGGAAGGGATGGCACACTAGGTGACTACAGCTGCCCTCCTTGCCTACTGTGGTGCCGCCCGCCCAAGCTCTCCCTCCGTGGAGTTCATTTTTAGCACCGCTTCTGCCTTTACAGCAGGTAGGCTCCTGCCAAGGAGTTTAATAGTTAAAGCATGTGCCCTCACAGAACTCGAAATGGCCTCCCGAAGACTCATTTACATCTCTAGGCAGACGCTAGTGTCCTATGGGGCTAGAGCAACACCCTCCAGGGTGAAGTATTTGCACCCAGAGCAATGGCCGGTGTACGACCAGGATTCCCACCCTCCGATCCTTGGGCCCTGCTCGACCGTAGCTCTTGGATCCCAAGGCAGGAGCAATTCCACGGAGATTCACAGCAGCAGTCCAAGAGAAAACAGGAAGCAAAGAGGGCTCTTCTTGCTTTCACTGTGACTAATGCATTCTTCAGTCTTCCTGAATCCTGGCTGGCATACTGATATGGCCGCTGACCGCTTCCTCCTGTCCTTTTCTCAGGCGTCACGGGACTGACTGTCCGTGGTGATTGTCTATCAGTGGGCAAGCTGGTACACAGCGGGTGTAGGACTGTGTCTTAGGCGCAGGAGATATGGCTCAGAGGACCTCTGGAAGAGAAGCCAGTGCTCTTAACCTCTGAGCCATCTCTCCAGCCCCCAGTTCTGTTATTTTCTAAACTGGCTAAACTGAAACTGTGTTATCTAGAATTCCATCCCTTAGTTCCTACTCAACGACGTTACTCGGGGAGGCGGGTCAGATCTCAGAAGCAGACAACAAAGAACAGGAACAAGCACAGCTGGAACACATCACTCGCGGTGCTGGAGCCGGAGCTGATTGCTGCGTGCTCCACAGGCCAAGAAAAGGAGAAACTGGGCCTGACATGGGTCTTTGAAACTGCAGCGCCCACTCCCACCGCCTGATTGCCACCTCCCCCTCCCCCGCCCCCGTGGGACACTCCTTCCAACAAGGGCACAACTCCTAATTCTTCTAATACAGTCAGATAGCACCACTTCCTGGGTACTCAATATTCAACTATATGAGCCTATGGTGGCTTTTCAAACCACCACATTCTATTCCCTGGTCCCCGTAGGCTATATCATAGTGCATTCGGTCCAACTTAAAAAAATCCCTATAGTCAAACCAGGTGTGGTGGTGCAGGCCTTTAATCCCAGCACTCGGGAGGCAGAGGCAGGCAGATTGCTGTGAGTTCGAGGCCAGCCTGGTCTACAAAGTGCGCCTAGGACAGCCAAGGCTACACTGAGAAACCTTGTCTCAAAAATAAAAAATAAAAAATAAAAAGTCCCCATAGTCTTTCACAGTCTCAACACTGTTTAGAAGTCTAGAGTTCAAAGTCTCTTTTGAGACTTGTGGCAATCTTAGCTGTAACCCCTGTAAAATCAAAATAAGAAAGAGTGGACCACAGATTTCCAACATATAAAGGCACAGGCCGTGCACTGTCAAAGGCACAGGCCGTGCACTGTCAAAGGCACAGGCCGTGCACTGTCAAAGGCCCAGGCCGTGCACTGTCAAAGGCCCAGGCCGTGCACTGTCAAAGGCCCAGGCCGTACACTGTCAAAGGCCCAGGCCGTACACTGTCAAAGGCCCAGGCCGTACACTGTCAAAGGCGCAGGCCGTGCACTGTCAAAGGCCCAGGCCGTGCACTGTCAAAGGCCCAGGCCGTACACTGTCAAAGGCCCAGGCCGTGCACTGTCAAAGGCCCAGGCCGTGCACTGTCAAAGGCCCAGGCCGTGCACTGTCAAAGGCCCAGGCCGTGCACTGTCAAAGGCCCAGGCCGTGCACTGTCAAAGGCCCAGGCCGTGCACTGTCAAAGGCCCAGGCCGTGCACTGTCAAAGGCCCAGGCCGTGCACTGTCAAAGGCCCAGGCCGTGCACTGTCAAAGGCCCAGGCCGTGCACTGTCAAAGGCCCAGGCCGTGCACTGTCAAAGGCCCAGGCCGTGCACTGTCAAAGGCACAGGGCATACACTGTCAAAGGCACAGGGCGTACACTGTCAAAGGCACAGGGCATACACTGTCATTCCCAAAGTGGGCAATGGGAGCACAGTGAGAAAAACTGAACCAAAGCTAGGCCTAAAACCAGCTGGGGAAACTCAAGCTCCGCGTCTGATGTAAAACACTCTTCAGACTTCCAACTCCTTTCAGCTTTGTTGACTGCAAAACACTTCTCTATCTTGGGCTGGCTCCACTCCCTGTCTGCAGCTCTTACCGCACAACTTTGCCATCTCCAACATCTTGTGGTTTCCAGCACTTCAGAATCCAGGCATAGGGGAGATCCCACAATCCTTTTCTGTGATCCTTGGTTTGGTTTGTTTGTTTGTTTTTGAGACAGGGTTTTGTGTGTGGAACAGCCAACCCTGGCTGTCTTAGAACTCGCTTTGTAGAACAGGCTGGCCTCGAACTCCCAGAGATTAAACTGCCTCTGCCTCCCTACTGCTTCCATAGCTACCACACCTACTTTGTATCCTTGACTCTATGGCCAGAAACAAGTGGAAGCTGCCCAGTTCTGCTTCATGAAGGGGCTGGAACTCGGCCCCTCCCTTCAGTGACATTTGCACTAGCTTTCTGTTGTTGATGCCTCGCTGCACTGCTCAAGCTTTTCTTTAATTCCTGTTCACAAATTATAAGTGTAGCTGGACTGGGTCTCTCCGTTCCATTCAGCTTCGGGCTTTTCTTTACACTTTTTATCTCCTTGAGCTCTGGTGTTCTTTTCTCCTAAAACTGTCCATTTTGTATTTCTCTTTGTCCAACTTGCTCCTTTTCATTACAAATCTGCACAAGGATGATTACTAATAACCATGCGACAGTCAATACGAGGCTGTTTGGAATCTGCCGATGCCATTAATCCAAAAATCTTCAATTTAACCTCAGGCGGATTTTCAGGACAAAAGCAAAAAGTAGCCACATTCTTTGCCAAAGAGTCTCTCTCTCTCTCTCTCTCTCTCTCTCTCTCTCTCTCTCTCTCTCTCTCTGTGTCTCTCTCTCTCTCTCTCTCTCTCTCTCTCTCTCACATACACACACACACACAACACACACACAAGCACACATGCATGCATGCATGCACACACACTACATGTGCACACACATTTATACATGTAATTAAAAATTAAAATAAATCATGTTTTTTTGTGTGTGTGACTGGGTGTTTTGCCTGCAGGTATACCTGAACACCTTGTGTGCAAACAGTGCCCACAGAATGCAGGACGTTTGTATCCTGAGTGCCCCCACCTCCCCCGCAAGCCTGTTTGGTTTTTTAATTGTACATGTGTTGTCCAAATGGGTGTCATTTCTATTTTAAGTCTGTGTATCTGTTTTCACTGATAATTCACAAGATAATTTAGAAAATTGTTTATGACATTTTTTTCTTTTAATTTTTGGTTTTTTGAGGCACAGTTTCTCTGTGTGGCTTCTAGTTGTCCCGGAATTCATTCTGTAGATCAGGCTAGCCTCGAACTCAGAGGTCAGTTGCCTCTGCCTCCCAAGTGGAGGGATTAAAGGTGTGTGCCACTACGCCTTTAATGGCTTATGTATGTCATTTTTTATTAGCATGGGGTTTTTATTGTTGTTGTTATTTGGTTTGTTTGTTGTTGTTTGTTTATTTGTTTGTTTGTTTTTCTGAGACAGGGTTTCTCTGTGTAGCCTTGGCTGGACTCACTTTGTAGAACACACTGGCCTTGAACTCACAGAGATACGCCAGTACAGACCGGTCCTAGCTCCTGCCCATAGGCAAGGCTACCCACTGGAGAGAAAGTGCTAGCACTCTCTCTTTTTCATCAGCGCGATTCATTTTGTGTAATAAATACAACCTGTCTTCCTGCTTTTCAGTGCTTCATACCGATTTGGGAACGGTCTCCTCCATGTCACAAGAAAGAGAAAAATTAACAATTGAGTTGTAATCTGAATAAATTAATTAAATTAAAAAATAAAATAGAAAGAAAGAAAGAAAGAACGAAAGAAAGAAAAATCACAGCTCTGAGGTGTGGGCTGAACAATTGGATGAAGATGATGCCTCTCAGAGACGGGACAACCAGGAAGTACGTCCTACCTGGGCTGGAAATGGTGTAGTGGAGAGGTCAGATCTGGAAGCCTCAGATGTAAAAGCCACATGTTGGATGCAGGGAGCTGGAAGGGAGGATAGAAAGTCCTAGGGGCTCAGTCAGGAAACCTTCCATTTGGCTTCGATTTGGGCTCGCTGTCAGCGCTCAGGTTCCGCATCCTCCTCTGCGGGCCACACTGTTAGAAAGAGCGGTAAAGTCTGGGAGTCACAGCAGAGGGCGCTGTGGAGCTAAGCAGCTCCTGGGCTCGCAAAGGTTTGTTGACCAAGAGGACCCGTACAGCATTCAAGTAATGGAAAAGGAGTCTGTAGCATATCCTGACGTGGAATTAAACTACATCAGAACCTATCATGTTTTACCTTGAAATATCAATAACTTTATCCTGAACGGCAAAGAACACAGGACGGAAGAGTAAAGAACAAATTGATTATTTACTTTGTGACTCATGATTGTAAACCCACTATAGAAAGGAACACGCAGCAAGCGGGTGTTTTATGGAGTAGATATTTCATATCTATGTGTAAGCAAGGTGAAATAACCATCAAATATTCTCTTCTAAAAAGTGATTTTGTTGTTGTGGTGGTGTCGGTTGTTGGGGTGGTAGTGGTGATTTTGTTATTGTTCAAGACAGGGTTTCTCTGTACAACACTGGCTGGCCTGGAACTCAGATCTGCCTGCTTCTACCTCCCACGTGCTGGGACTAAAGGCACGTGCCACCACCGCCCAGCTGATAATATTCTTAAAGGAAAATAGATTAAAATACGAACAGAGGACTTGCACTCAATGCTTTCATTAACAAAGTGAGAACAAATCGGCTTAGCGGCGCACTCAGGAGTAATCCCAGCACTGAGGAGGCAGAGGCAGGAGGATCTCTGTGAGTTCAAGGCCAGCCTGGCCCACAAAGTGAGCCCAGGACAACCAAGGCTACAGAGAGAAACCTCTGTCTCGAAAGAAACAAAAAGTTTCTTTACCCTTTCTAGCTTTCCGTATGAAATGGGGTGGCGGTATTTACGCAACTTAGTGGTTCAATAAGTGGTGGTTCTTGTCTGGCTTTGATGCCTTTATTGGATTTTCTTAATTTCCTTTCTTAATTTTTTCCTTCTGTTTTGGTTTTTGAGACGTAGTCCCTCCCGTGTGGCGTTGGATGCCCGATCCTCTTGCCTCAGCTCCTCCACTCCGTCTTGCTCCTTAGGCAAAGTCTGTGTTGAGCCTCAATCGCCTGTTTACAGTGCCGTCTTCTTATCTTCTTCCCTCACTTACCTAAAGCTCACGTCAGGGTCCCAGGGTCCAGGGGTGGCCGGGGGCCGCAGGAGGTCTCTGTCTCTCTTCTCATGTCCCACACCGACTGGATCTCTTTTCTCTGCTTTTCAGGGGGAAAAAAAATTGTGTGGCCCACAAAGATTAGAGACATTAAGTATCGTTCTTGGTTATTGATTTGGCATGTTGTAAATACAAAGATAAAATACTGGGCCCCCTCCCCCCCGCCCCGCCCCGCAGATAGAAAGCAAATTCGTAACTGGGAAATCACTCTGTGGGTTTACCGCTGTTGCTGTTTGGTTTGGGTAATGTGCAATTACAGAAATCTGTGAAGATCACTTTAAAGGAGGCAACGTCCTGCTTTCAGAGCCAGTTCGCCGAAGCATAGATCAACTCCGAGACTGACTGTCGCCTTGCTATTGAATTACAGCTGTGTTTTTGACGAGCGTGGCAGCTGTATCATCACTTTAATCACCCAGTGACCCACAGTGTCTCTTTATGCTAATAAATAAAACATATTTTTCGTTAAATATTTCCTAGTAAGCAGGGGCAGACCTGCAACGTCCCTCCCCCTATACGTTACAAAGTAAAATGATCTGACGGAAATCAAATCAAATCAAATCATGTCTAGGAGTTTTATAGGCAACTAATAGCTACGTTTGCAAAGTGCACATCAGATACCAACTGAAGGGTACTCTTCTCTTTAATATAATGCACTATGCATATTTCACCAACTGTCTCATGATATCAAATGAATTTAACAAGGCGATTATGTAGGTCAAATTACTTTGTAAGTTCTTTCAAGAATGGCTTTTAGACCTATTATGACTTTTAATGGTGCAATTTGTTAAATGAGTGACATTTCTAGAGTCCTGCTTGTGGGTACCCGAGCGCCTGTCAGAGGCACTTGCCTACCCTGGACATCTATTTTTACACCCTTCCCACTCACAGCAATTTTGGAATAAAATGGACCTTCAAAAAGCTGCTTCCTGGAGCTCACTCCTCCCTTGTAATTGCTCAAATAACTCCCCCGCCGTCAAGATATAATTTGAATATCCTAATTTCAGACAACCCTCTGACCAAATTTATTTTTGTTGTTTTTTTTAAAAAGATTTATTTATTTATTTTATGCATATGAATGCTCTCTCTGCCTGTACACCTGCAGGCCAGAAGAGGGCATCAGATCACACTCTAGATGGTCGTGAGCCACCATGTGGCTGCTGGGAATTGAACTCAGGACCTCTGGAAGAACAGCCGGTGTTCTTAACCACTGAGCCATCTCTGTAGCACCCTCCCACCCCAAATTTCTTTTAAGTCCAGGTGAGTAATGTCCTAAGAATTCTTCTTTGCCCCTCAAATACTAAATATGGCTTTGCTTCCCCCCCCCCCCCAGCTAGGGAACAATAAATACTGAAGCTAAAACAATTTTTTTAAAGAACTATTTTCATGTTATATGTATGGGTTTTTTTCTGCATGTGTTTATTGCTCCATGTATGTGATTGGGGCCTGTGGAGGGCAGAAGAGAGCATCAGACCCCCTGGGATTGGAGTTACAGAGGATTGTGAGCTGCCTTGTTAGTGCTGAGACTCAAACCAGGGACCTCTGAAAGAGCAGCCAGTGCGCTTAATTGCTGAGCCATCTCTCCAGCCCTCAGGCTAAAACTTTTAACAGGTGAGTTAGATCTTTTGTTATGCTTCCTGTGCAGTTGAGTTAAAGGGAAAAGTCAATGAAATATCAAAATGCTTACTGTTTGCCCACGGAGTCTTGCCTCGTTTGTGTGGCCTGTTGGTAGATTGGAACTTCAGTTTTACCCAGTGTACTCTTCAAGGTAAAAATTACTGAAAATTATGTTAGTTTCCCCTCTTCCTTTCCTTCCTCCTTTTTTCCTCTCCCTCCTACACTTCTCTTCCTTTCTGATCTTTCTGTTTTGTGTTTTGTTTTGAGAGATTCTCTCTTTTTAGTCCTGGGTGTCTTAGAACTCACGGAGATCCGCCTGCTACTGCCTCCCAAGTGCTGGAATTAAATGAATGTGCCACATTGGGTTGGGCATGGTGGCACACACACCTTTAATCCCAGCACTCGAAGGCAAGGCAGGCAGACTGCTATGAGTTTGAGGCCAGTCAGGTCTACAAAGTGAGTCTAAGACAGCCAAGGCTACACAGAGAAACCCTGACTTGAAAAACCAAGGGGGGGGGGAAAGAGTGTGCCATCATGCTGGGTTGCAGGCTGGTCTTGAACTACTGCCTCAGCCTTCTAAGTAGCTGAGAGAAGAGGCAAATCCTATCAGGGTTGGCACATGGTCCCCCCCATTTTATTTAGATTCATTTGTCTTAATGTATATGATCATTTTGACTGCATGTATGTATATATACCATATATGTGCCTGGTGCCCAAGAAGGTCAGGAGAGGGCGGTAGAGAGCCTGGAACTGGAGTTATTCATGGCCATCAAACACTATATGAACCGGGAACTGAACCCGGGTCCTCTGTAAGAACAGTAAAAGTTCTTAACCTCTAAGCCACCTTTCCAGCTATACATGGTAACTTAATGAGTCCTACTTTGTTTGTTTTGTTTTTGTTTTTTTGAGACAGAGTTTCTCTGTGTAGACTGGTTGTCCTGGAACTCACTCGGTAGACCAGGCTGGCCTGGAACTCAGAGATCCATCTGCCGCTGCCTCCCAAGCGCTAGGATTAAAGGCATGTGCCACCATTCTCGGCCTTGATTTCTACTCTTTAAAAGTTATTATATAAAGCACTGAGCATGGCCGGGTGTGGTGGTGCCACACCTTTAATCCCAGCACTCCGGAGGCAGAGGCCGGTGGATCACTGTGAGTTCGAGGCTAGCCTTGTCTACAAAGCAAGTCCAGGACAGCCAAGGCTACACAGAGAAACCCTGTTTCAAAAAACAAAACAAACAAAAACATTTTTTTAAGTGACTGAGCATGCATTTATGTGATCATTCATTTTAAAAGACAAAATCTTGGGGCTGGAGAGATAGCTCAGCAGGTAAAAGCTGCTTTTCTAGAGGTCCTGAGTTCAATTCCCAACAACCACATGGTGGCTCACTACCATCTTTACTGGAATCTGATGCTGCCTTCTGGCATGCAAGTATACATAAAAGGGCAATCATACATGAAATAAATGATTTTTTAAAAAAGCACCACTGTGCCTTCAATCCCAGCACTCAGCATGGCAGAAGCAGGCAGATCTCTGTGTGTCCAGGACAGCCAGGATTACAAGAGAAATCCTGTCTCTAAAAAAATCAAATAAAGAGAAAAGACAACATCTCAAGAAATAATTATTTTTTAAAAAAGAAATAATTAGCTGGGTGTGGTGGCACACGCCTTTAATCCCAGCACTCGGGAGGCAGAGGCAGGCGGATCGCTGTGAGTTCAAGGCCAGCCTGGTCTACAAAGCGAGTCCAGGACAGCCAAGGCTACACAGAGAAACCCTGTCTCAAAAAAAATAAATAAATAAAAAGAAAGAAAAAGAAAAAAAAAGAAAGAATTATTAAAAATCCAACATCTCCTTTAACTATACCCTTGGAGTTTGTACATCCCCCATTAAAGGTCTACAACTCCAAAGAGCCTTTAACCTCAGGTGGCTCTGCCTGGTAACTGCTGCGTCACAAAAGAAGCCTTGGAGCTGGGCATGGAGAGGCAGGCTGTGAGTTTGAGGCCAGCCTGGTCTACAAAAGCAAGTCCAGCCAGGGCTGTTACACAGAAAAACCTAAAAGAGAAGGAGAAGAAGAAGAAGAAGAAGAAGAAGAAGAAGAAGAAGAAGAAGAAGAAGAAGAAGAAGAAGCCGCTGCCTTGGCTTCCCATAGTGCCTTCCTGCAGCCAGCATCCTGGGCAGGAGCAGCAGAGCCTGTAGTTTTGTTCTTTTTATAGTCGGCCTCTGGCGTGACCGGGGATGACAGTCCCTGGGCCTCTGAAGTCTATAGTCACAGCTCGGAAATGAGGCTGACAACCTGGATGGCCGCTCCTCGGGCTGCCCTGAGATCTCATGAGCTCACTGTACATATTGTCCTCCTCATCCTCCTTGTCTTCAGTGAGCTGTAAGGAGTGCCAGACGGTAGGCAGAACACGGAAGTCTGCCTGCGTGTCTGGCTGAAGTCACTATAGAACGGTGTTATTTAATTTTTTTTTTTTTTTTTTTTTACTTCTTGCACTTCAATGGATATAACGTTCACAATCCTCTCTAAGCTCATCAACCACAAAAACTTAATTAGATATCATATCTCCTTGGTTTAAAATAGTATTTAATTTTACATAATGTGTTCAGCCAAAATATTAAGATTCCCTAAACAGAAATGTTCCCTCTATTTTTTCCCTAGGGCTTCTCTTTCAATTTTTTTGTAGCTTTTAAAAAAATTATTCTCCTTAAAGTATGATTTCGGCAGTTTCCCTCTGTGAAACATCACCGGGTCCCCAGCTACCACTACTTAATTGACGATGTAATCCCCACTTAGTGACTATGCCGTCTCCCAGATACCAAGCATGCAGGAGTAAATATTAACATTCCTGGTAAATGTGCGCTGCCTCTTATTCCTTTCCCCCCACAAATTGTCTTCCTGCTCCTCCGAGTGTCATCTGAAGTGAGATTATATTAACTGTGCCTTATATGGGGTTTGGAGTGCTGGAGTTGAAATTAATGGGCAAATATCCTTTTCACTTACAGAGTAAATGAGCACTCTGTCTTTGAGCCATACCCAGGTGCGACAGAAAGACACAGGCAGAGGGACAAAGCCAGCTAAGAATGGTCCGTGTAGGTCCAAATGCAAGTATTCCGCAGCTTGATGAGGGGAAAGAAAAAAAAAAAAAGGAAATGAAAATACGTTTTAGAGTTAAACCCTAGAACACACATCGTGGGATTATATAAGATGACCGACGCCGACTCTCTTCTTAGGTGATGCAGAAGATCTCAGCTCATCTGATGGTAGTATTTAATCCTTTTCTTACTTAGCTTCATCCTTGTGATGACAAGAAAAACAGCCCCAGACCCACATAACTGAAAGCAGTAGTAAGGTCAAGTCCATATGGAGACATTTTTAAATTGACATATAGTAATTTACAAATACAGTCGTACAATTCAGTGAATAATCCAATGCCCACTATGGTGTGCAGTGATGGTCTCTGCTGTTCGCATCCCTTCTTTGCACTGGGAACCGTCAAGGACGGTTTTCTTCATAAAATACACGAATTGTAAGCTGTAGCCGTGCCGCTATGCTGTAGGGGAGGATATTATGGTAAGTGAAATAAGCCAGGTAGAAACTTGTGAGGAGAGAGCCATAATTTTCCTTCCCCGCAGCAATGTTTACCGCTCCCTAAAGAAGCGTTTGTTTCCCGAATTACAGCAGAGGGCAGTAGAGACTACGGCATGGCCATGCTCTAGGGTTCGGCGAGGCTCAGCGGCCTCTGATTGTCCAGGCCACAGGTCTCTGTCACCACTGAATGTTTGGTTCCCAGTTTAAAAACATCTCAACTTTTAAAAAATGATGATTTCTCCCGACCGTTTGCCCGGTGTGATGTGATTTTTCTGAGATATTGCTTTGGGGATACCGTCCTTCTACTCCATATGTATGCAGCCGGTTCCACTGCGCATGTCCCCATTAGCACCGACGCATTTGTGCACATAGATGCGCATGTATCATTTTTTAATCAAAACTAGAAGGAGAAATTATTACATAACCACGATCTCATTCCTACTGAGGGACCTGTCATGGCGATCCTGAGGGGGCTTTGCAAACATCTGTTCAGCATCAGTCCCCCACGAAGAAATTATTCTTACCCTCATTTGAGAGATAGGTAAAGAAACGGTCAGACTGGTAAGACAACCGGGGGCAGATGACAAAAGCAGTCTACTTCAGTGACAGAAAGCTCCCGAGCCCAGCTAGCAAGAAGCTTTCAGGCCACAACATTGGTCACCTGTTACTCCAAATAAAGCTGCCACCGAAGGATTGGATCCTTAGCCAGGAAATCCGAAGACACCCCCCTATCACCCCCCCACCCCCTCATACCCCCCTCCCCCGCTAGTGTTGCTTCTCTCCAGCAGCAGGCCTCACCCTGTGCAGGACCAGATCCCGCTGGCACTTGCAGAAAGCATTTGTTGTAGCTGTGTCTCGAGCCCGGGATTCTGGCTTTAGCAGACAGCCCACTGATGGGGCTCCCAAGGAGACAGCATGTCCCGGGGCATCCTTTTGCAGAAGGCTCCAGAAATGATTCCTTTCAGGATAAGACTCTTTATTTGATCTAATTCTACATTCTGGTCCATTCTACTCCACCGAGGGTTTTGCTGTAGCAACGCTCAAAAACTCGGGTTTATGAAATCTGTATTTTCTCTACAGGGCAACTCAGTTCCTCTGGTTTACATAATAACGTGCTCACCTCAATCTAAGTTCTGGTGCCTACCAGACACTTGTTCTCTGCCCACTGTCTACACTGGCTGGCATCTAGGTGATGGCCACCATCTCATCTAGGCCTTTTGGACCAAAGATGAAGGATGCTGCCAGGTGGTCCTCATTTTCATCGACCAGGCTCTGAGCAATTCCTGGCCCTCTTCCTTGGCTTAAGGGAGTCCTCTTACATGGTTGCTGTGTCACCCGTGGTGCAGGGGCCTCTGAGAGTTGGTCTCAGGTGCCTTGGGCTAACTACACAGCCATTTCTGTCTTGGCTCCACTAACGGTCCATGGGCTTTGGGTTTTTGTTCTTGTCTGACTTCTGACTCCCTTCCTTCCTTCCTGCAGCCAGAAAGGTCCTGAAGCCCAAAGGAACCTCTCCTTTCAAATCTGCTGCTCCAGCCCTTTCTCCTTGGGGCTTGGGCTTTGAAATGCAAGAGATTTTTCTCATCCTTCTACAGTGACATCCTTTCCCTGAGGCAAGGAAGCCACCTGCTCTGGAAGACTGAAAGAGGATGGGGAGGTGGGCTGGAGGTGGGGGTGGGGGTGGAGACAAGGAAATGTTAGGAAGAAAAAAAAAACCCATTCGAAATCCTAAATATTATTTTAGCTCGTGCACAATAAAATCAATCTAATGTAAAATTAAAAACAGGGATGCCAGAATAAAGAATATGTAGGAGAAATGGAAAACCAAGTCCAGGGAAGAGGTGAAGAAGAAGAAGAAGAAGAAGAAGAAGAAGAAGAAGAAGAAGAAGAAGAAGAAGAAGAAGAAGAAAATCCTGCATCATACAGTAGACATGGCTAACCAGTAATTATGTTTAAGTTTGTCTCTGGGTTTCCTGCCTGGCGGCAGGGGGAATTGGCACAGTCACTTTATGCTCTTGCTTTCAAACCACAGAGAACGCGCGGACTGGTTATTAGCTTTTTCTTTTGCTCTGAATGCAACAGGAATCATCACTTGCGACCTTACGGCGACCCCGGAGGAAAGTGGCAACTTGTCAAGGAGACCCAAAACTGAGCTCAACCGGGCTCCTGAGTTCCTGGTCACCCTACACTTGAAGCCTGAGCTCACCGCAGGGCTGCTAGGCAGGCTTGACTCCCTGATAGTCTGCTTGCGTGGTTTTTCTGTTCTATTTTTACATCTTTAAGTATTAAACGTTTGGATGGATGAATAGCACACACAGGGAAATGAAAGGGAGGCTGAATGTACAGGAAGGGCTTAGGTACAGAAGTCTCCCCTGTCCGCGGGGACACATACTCCAGAACTGAGCCCTCCCCGCCAGTGAATGTCCCAAACCTCAGTGGGCACTGAACCCCCAAACTTAAGTTTCCCCCCTAGATCTGCCGCATCTTCACACAGTGTGCTGTCTTCCCAGCTTCGTGCATGGAGCCATCTTGGCCTTATGACTCTTGAGTTTTGAGGCCATCAATAGATCAAACAGGCTTGCTCATATTCATTAACCAAGATGGCCACCAGGAGTGTATGTGGCATGGTTACACCGCAAGAAAAGAAGAGATTACATTTTAAGTGGGAGGCAACGCGATGGCATGCTTAGAAAGGCGCACAGTTTGGAAGTTATGAAATGTGCTTTTCTGGAACTTTCCACTTAATGTTTTTGAACTATGGGTGATTAGAAGTAACTAAAACTCTGGGAAGTAAAACCGTAGGAAAAGGGTGGCTGGAAAGATGGTTCAGTGGCTAAGAGTGCTTGCTGATCTTGCAGGGGACAGTTCAGTTCCCAGCACCCAGATCAGGTGGTTCACAACTTGTGGGGATCTGACATTCTTTCAGGACGCGTCAGTCATCCACACACATGTGCACATACACAGACCTACTCCCATGCACATAAATTGTATGTACGTATGTACGTGTGTATGTATGTATATATGTATGTATGTATGTATGTATAATCTATCTAAAGACAGGGTCTTTGAACATAAGCCTGGCTGTCCTGGAACTTACTATGTAGACCAGACCAGGATGGCCTTGAACTCACAGACAGCCACTTGCCTCTGCCTCCCATCTATTGGGATTAAAGGTGTGCATCACTACACCAGGACCTCTCTCTCATATATATATATATATATATATATATATATATATATATATATATATGAGATAAACTGGAGAGATGGTTCTGCCATTAAAAGCTAGGCTCAAAAACCAAAAAGGATACCTACCACAGTGAAAAATTTGTTGACCTCCCATATTCCCCGTCCCTAAAACAGTCAGGATACTAGCTGTTCATCCATGCTTCCAGAGTTGGTCTGTGCATTATCTATGCATGAGAGCCTCCCACATTATTATGCAAACGTTCCATTCTTTACCTGGCTTTTGCAAGAGATCTATAGATGGTTCTTATCAGACCTTTTCTTAAATGGCTAACCAAGGGTTTCATGATGTAGGTAATCTGAGTTATTAAATGAGTCCCTGTTGAGATTCATTTGGGCCATTTACAATCAATTGCTTTTTAAAATGATGCTGTAATGAGTTACCTTGTACATACTTCTTTGAATAATCAGAGAAGCACATCTATTTACTAAAAACCTGAGTGTGGAATCGTTTAAAGAGAACGAACATTTTCAATTAGGGAAAGACATTGTTGAATTGCACCTACAGCAGGCTGAACAATTAACTGTCCTGTCAACGGTATCTGAGAGTGTCTGTTTTGGTCCCTCTTGCCAGCACAGTATATAATCTTTTGTTATTGTTGTTTTATCTTTATTTATTCCTTTCTTGATTGTTGTCACCGCTGCATTTACAATGCTTAAAGCCGGGGCCCTCTGGATTTGGTACCAGGCAGAACCCACTGCAATATGAAAGTGTGTAAACCCTTGCTCCGTTAGGAATTTCAAGACAGTAACAGGTCTCTGAGCACTTGGGGCAGCGACAGAGCTGGCCTTCTACACAGGGCGGAACAGCAAGGGAATGCCAGGGAATCATTAAAAGTGACAAGCCTGAGACTTCCCCGTCAGGAGAGGAACACGCGGGAAAGGACTGTCAAGATGTTCTTGCTCACAGCTTGTCGCTTCACAACATGGGGAACAGATGTGCAGCTCAGTAGACCGAGCTCGCGCACGCAGAAATTTAGTGAGGCCACAGGAACTCGCTTTTGGCGAGCGTTTGGCTCCGTGTGGCTAAGCCCAGCGTGGTGAGTCAGAGGACTCTGGGTGCAAGCACTGAGTTGTTAAGCCTGCCTTGCAGGCTAAGCGGGAGCCAGGCACCCGTGCAAGCACTTTCCGGAAGGCGCGGCTGGGTCGCGAACCTCCTGCGGGCTTGTAGCCGGCCTGAACAGCCTGTCACCGGGGCCAGGCAGCAGGGTTTAATCCTCTAGCTCTCCGCCCACTTGGTAGAGGACAAGCCCTGGAGCTCCCAGCCCGCTGTGTTTGGGTAAAAGGGGCGGGGCTCCGGATCTCCAAGGGCAGAAGTTGGGGCACCGAGAGGCTCTGGTTCATGGTGGGCATCGGGGCCTGAGAGGACCTGGGGGGAGCAAGAAGCCTGGGTCGGGGAGCCGTAAGGGGGCCAGGCTGGGGAGGGGGCATTGACAGCACCATGCCCTCACACTACAGTGACCGAACCTCCCTGTATGGTTCCTACAGACAGCACCCTGAGTACAGACCAAGGGTACAGGCTGTGCCCTAGGTTTTGCAAGCAAACCTCTCCTGGCTTGGGCTACTTTGGCAGCTTGAGTGGGTTCTCATGGCTGCCCAGTATGGCCTATGTAGGATTCAACCTTGTACCCTGAAGGCCCGGGGGAGACCTGACCCGCAGCGTTACCTAGAAAGTTCCAAGGGCTCACGGGTCTGGTCTAAGGTGGAGGGGCCAAGTCTGGTATTGACCTTCTTGCTGTCAGAGTTCCAAGTGGCACAGGACATCACAGGACAAAAGACAGCACTAGTCTGCACATGTGTCTTCTGGTCTCCCTCACAAAGAGACAGCAGGCATCAGTGGGTCTCCCTGACTGGCCTTATCTAGGCCTAGTCCCCTCCCAGAATTTTTTTTTTCCGTTTTTCCGAGACAGGGTCTCTCTGTGTTAGCCTTGGCTGTCCTGGACTCGCTTTGTAGACCAGGCTGGCCTTGAACTCACAGCGATCGCCTGCCTCTGCCACCCAATTCCCCCCCCCCCCACTACCTCCCAGAATTTCTAAAAGCCTCCTGTGGTGGGTTTTCACAATGCACACTTGGCAAGGGAACAGCCCTACTGAGACCCAGGGTGTGTGTGTGTGTGTGTGTGTGTGTGTGTGTGTGTGTGTGTGTGTGTGTGTGTGTTGGTTGTATGCATGTGTATAGGGGTGGTGGTGGTGATGGTGGTGCCCTAGGGCTTAGGCATCCAGCAATGTGCCAGATCTCTTTTGCAATGTTTTGCAAATAGGCCATATATTACACACAACTTTGGAGGTGCAGCCCCTGGGATTTCCCCCATAATTATAGTTTCTCTTTGAGGCAAAACACTTGTAGCCTCCTGCTGACTCAAAGCTCTCCTTTTTTTTTTTTTTTTGCCAGGCATAGTGGTACACATCTGTAATCCCAGCACTCCAGAGGTTAGAGACAGGTTAGAGACACAGTGATCACAAGTTCTAGACCAACCCCTGCTCCATAATGAGCCGGGGAGGAAACCAAAGGACAGGCAAAGCAGAAACATTGCCTGGGGACAGCGAGCTGCTCCCATCCAGGTCTCCAGCTGTACCACAGGGCTCCGCTAGAAAAGCCCTTCGAGGCCAGGACCTACAGTCTGTCCTGTGCTCCAGTCCCACCGCCCTCCGCCTGCCCTCTTGGTGGAGTTGTGTGCTTTTGGGCTTTTTCCTCAAAGAAATGATTAGACACTAGATTTAAATGTAATGTTTTTTTGTTTTTTTTTAAGATTCGCTTTTTGGGGGGTGTTCAAGACAAGGCTTCTCTGTGTAGCTTTGGCTGTTCTGGACTCGCTTTGTACACCAGGTTGGCCTCTAACTCACAGCGATCCACCTGCCTCTGCCTCCCGAGTGCTGGGATCAAAGGCGAGCGTCACCACTGCCTGGCAGGATTTGCTTTTTAAAAGCCAGGCATGTCTGTAATCCCAAGCAGAGGCAGGCAGACTTCTGTGAGTTTGAGGGCAGCTTTGTCTATAAAGTGAGTCGAGGACAGCCAAAGAGAAACCTGTCTCAGGGAAAAAAAAAAAGACTTGCTTTGTATATTTAATTCTGTGCCAGTGTGTCTGTATGTGGGTATGAGCCCTGTGTCTGGTGCCCAGGGAGGGCCAGAAGAGGACGTTAGGTCCCCTGGAGTTGAAGTTACAGTTGCTTGTCAGCCACCTGATATAACACTGAACTCTGGTTCTCTAGAAGAGCACCAAGGCCTCTTAACTGCTGAGCTATCTTTTTGGATTTTGTCCCCATAAAGGATTTAAAAAACAAAATAACAACAACAACAAAACAATGTTCTAGCTGAGCAGCGGTGGTGCACACCTTTAATCCCAGCACCAGGGAGGCAGAGGCAGGAGGATCTCTGATTTAGAGACTAGACTGGTCTACACAGTGAGTTCCAGGACAGCCAGGGCTACACAGAGAAACAAACAAACAAACCAACAAAAAAAACCCAAAACCCCCAATGTTCTGAGGGGCCTGGGTAGATGGGTCAGCAGTTAACAGCACTGGCTGCTCTCCTGGAGGACCCAGATTTGACTCTCAGCACCCACATGGCAGCTGACAAACACCTGTGACTCCAGTCCCGGGGGTGGGGGGGTGTCCAACAACCTCTCCTGGATGCTGAGGATACTCCATGCATGTGGTGCAGACATACACATGGGCAAACCACCCAAACATAAAACATAAAATGAGAAAAAAAAAAGCTCTTGGGGGGGGCGGATCATGAAACATGGAATGTGCGAAAGAAAGTAAATAATATATGCGCTTCTCTAGCGTCCCAGAATGTCAGCTTCCATGACACTTATAAAAGGCTTGCATCAGCACCAGAACTGTTTGTTCTTAGGAGCCACACAGGGGCAGCACAAGGTGAGCTCTCCGTCCTGCCCAGAGGTCATCCTCTGCCTCCTCTGCAGCCAGGTGACAAGCTCAAAGCCAAAGTATCTGAAGGAGGCTGGATGGAGGCAGACAGAGAGGACCAGGCGAGCAGGTGCGCCCTCCAGGACTTCCGCACTGGCACCCTCATTTCCCTGTCTCCTTTTCAACTTCCACAAGAATCTGCTAGGAAATACAGCCAGACTGGGGTTCCTGGTTCTCTCTTTTCCTTATTCAAAGTCTTCTCCTTCAGAAGGGTTTCTGGGATTAGCTGCCCATCCCCAGGGCTCCAGGCGAGGTTCGTGTTCATGTGCCCCTGTGCACATCCGGCCCTCTACAGGTGCAGGTGTGGGACATCGGATGATGCTCACTGATCATAAGTGTCACGACTGCTGACTGCATGGAGGAAGTGCTACAGGAGCGTATAACTCCTGCTGTCCTGTTGTGCTCCACAGAGGGCAGGCGGATAGCTCAAGGTCACATCATTACTAGTTTACTTATTTTGATTTGTGTCTGTCTTAGTTACTTTTCTGTTTCCATCATAAGATACCATGCCCAGGGCTCAACTCAAAGAAGAAACAGCCTGTTGGATTTACAGTCTCAGAGGGTGAGCTCCCGCCATCACGGTTGGGAGCATGGCAGCTGGCAGACAGTGAGTGGTGCTGGCACAATAGTAGCTAAGAGCTTATATCCCGATCTACACGTCCAAGGCCGAGAGAGCTAACTCAGAAGAGCATGGGCTTTTGAAACCTCAAAGCTCACCTCTAGTGACCACACCTCCTCCAGCAAGGCCACGCCCCCTAACCCTTCCCAAACAGTTCCACTGCAGGGACCAAGCATTCTAATAGGAAAGCTATGAAGGCCATCCTCACTCAAGCCACCACAGTGTGCGGGAGTGTTTTGCCAGCATGTGTGCATGTGCATCGTATGCATGCCTGGTACCCGCAAAGGTCAGAAGAGGCAATGGCATCCCCTGGAACTGAAGTTACAGGTGGCTGTGCGCTGTCATGTGCACACTGGGAACTGAACTGGGTCTTCTGCAAGAGCAGCAATGCTGTTAACTGCTGAGCCATCTCTTCAGTTTCACTGTGTGCCTCCCTGCCCCTATACCCTTAGGGTTTTTTTTTGTTTTTGTTTTTGGTTTTTCGAGACAGGGTTTCTCTGTGTAGTCCTGGCTGTCCTAGACTCACTATGTAGACCAGGCTGGCCTCGAACTCACAGAGACCCACCTGCCTCTGCCTCCTGAGTGCTGGGATTAAAGGCGTGTGCTACCACGCCCGCCATCCTTAGGTTTTATGAGTGCTAGGCAAGCACTCTATAATTATATTCCCGTCTCCGCCTCCTCTTCCTCCTCCTTCCTCTCTCTCTCTCTCTCTCTCTCTCTCTCTCTCTCTCTCTCTCTCTCTCTCTCTCCTTCTCCTCCCCCCCTTCCTTTCTTTTTTAAAAGTTTATTTTTTCAAAACAGGGGCCTCTCTGTATAGCCCTGGTCATCCTGAACTCACTTTGTAGACCAAGCTGACCTCCAACTCAGAGAGATCCACCTGCCTCTGCCTCCCAAGTGCTAGGATTAAAGGCATGAACCACCCACCCACCCACCCCCACCTCCGGCTAAAAGGTTTATTTCTGTGTCTCTGTCTGTGCTTGCCCCGTATGTCCCTGGAGACCAGAAGAGGGTATCTGATCCCCTGGAGCTGGAGTTACAGGTGGCTGGGAGCCGCCTGACACGGGTGATGGGAACTGAGCTTGGGTCCTCTGGAAGATTACTAAGCATTCTTACAAGTCAAGCCATGTTTTCACCCCAGTCTTCTTCTTTATAACTAAAATACAGTAATTATATGCATTTATGGCATACTGCGTGACATTTTAATATATGCGTGCATGATAAATAAGTGAATGCACATGCCTTTTGCCTTGGCTACTCACCATTTCTTTGTGGTGAAAACATTTGAGACGTCCTCCTTCACAATTTTCAAATGTACACCTGTTAGCTCAACTGCTGGGAGTTTAGCCTTCAGGCTTCTAGGCTGTCTTACTGACAGGATGCAGCCATCCCCCTCCCAGCTGTGGTACCCGCCGGTCCACTCTACTTGCATGAGTTCAGCTGACATCACCAACGTTCATCTCCCTGTGTCTGGATAAGTCGCCTAACACAGCACCCTTTGGGTGCAACATGCTGTCCATAAATGTCAGATTGACTTCCTTTTCAAGGCGCAGCAGTATTCCACGGTATCCGTTCGCTACATTTTCTCCGTCTTGCCTCTCCATCATAATCGGTTAGGCTGCTTCCTGGGAAGTCTGCTGCAGTAAACATGGGGTCCCGTCACCCTTCCCCACGCAGGCCCTTGTGCGTTGGAGGATGACTCTCTGCCGCTGAGCTAAAGCCATAGCCCCAAGAAAGGCTGTTCTGTACGGTCCCAGGGGAGAAGGGGCAGTGTGTGAGGCTTTGATATTTATAACTCGTCATCTCTACCTAGAAGGTTCCAGATGCTGCCCTTCCCCTTTTCAGCGAGAGGTTTCACTGCAGGGTCTGGTGGAAGAGGAGGACCCTATGTGGCAGACATAGCTCAGAGGCCGTGAGTCATCAAGCTGCCTGCCAGTCCAAGGCCTCGCTCATCCCACTGGGCCAAGCTGGTGTCACCTCTCAGACTTCTTCCTTCTCTCTGCTGAACTCACTAGCTTCTGTCACCCTCTATGGTCCCCCAGCACTCTCTGCAGTGTGGCCACCGAGGCTGAGGAGCGGCCATGCCTAATGGGGGATCTCAATTTATTCATTCCTGGAAAAGCTATCGGTGTTGACATGTAGGGACATCCATTTTAATTATGGCAAAGGGCCTCCTTATCAATTATTTAGATCCAAGGGAAAAGAATACATTGAAAACAAGAGAGAAAAATTGGCTCCCTTCTGCCGCGAGTATTTTGACACCAGGCCACCGTGGTGTATGCACCCAGATATGCAGAGTACACATGCTTGAAACGTACAAGCGCGGAAGTCCGCGTGGTCCGTGGATCCTGTTCCTCTAGCGTCGAAGAATGTCATTTAAAGAGGGATGAAGAAGCAGGGGGAACAATGCCGGCCGGGCGAGAGAGCAGGCTGTAGAAAATGAATCTCAAGAGTCCCAGGTCTCGGTCGTAGACATCCGGAAGCACACTGAGTTCAAGTGAGTCTCAATGTTCAAGCACATTGAGTCCCTTCCTGAACTCCGGCTACTCTGCAGACCCAGGCAAGGCAAGACACAGACAGGAATTCCTGTCAATCACTCGCGGCGGCAGACACGCCTTCCGCAGGGTCACAAAGCACTGCCTTGGGCACTCAGCCTGGGGGGGGGGCAGGGGGGGTTGAGTCTTTGACTTGTACTTTGCCCAGTGGCACAGCCATTCACTTATGAACATTTCATGTTCTCTATTCTGAGTCCTGAGAATTGCAGGCCAATGTAGTTCACTTAAAAATTCTAGGGAGAAGCCGGGCATGGTGGCGCACGCCTTTAATGCCAGCACTCGGGAGGCAGAGGCAGGCAGATCGCTGTGAGTTCCAGGCCAGCCTGGTGTACAAATCGAGTCCAGGACAGCCAAGGATACACAGAGAAACCTCGTCTAGAAAAACCAAAACCAAAACCAAAACCAAACCCAAAAGTTCTTGGAGGAAAAAATTTAGGGCAAGCTGGGTGTGGTGCATGCCTTTAATCCCAGTACTTTGGAGGGAGAGGCAGGTTAGAGGCCAGCCTGGTCTACAGAGTGAGTTCCAGGGCAGCCAAGGCTACACAGAGAAACCCTGTCTCCAAAAACCAAAAACTAAACCAACCAACCAAATAAATAACCAAGCCTTGAACCAACAAGAGATACAAGACACAGTAGGGTGGCCCAAGAAGACCTGGCTCTGTCTGCAGTTGTTTCCCTTTCCTTTTAAATTAATATAAAAAAAAATAGCAAATAAATCCTCCAAACCTTGGTGTCCAAAGAAATCCAAGATGGCAAGGGTATGTATGGCTCAGTGATGGAGCACTTGCCTAACACGCACCAAGCCCTTGCTCATCCTTGCACCAAAAGCAAGACCAGGGACCATACAAAGAAAGCTACGGCATTCAGTGGCAGGACCACGGCTGTTTTCATCCTGCACATTATTGCAACTCGTGATCAAATGAGAATATGTTCACTTCCCCAGGAGAGATGGCCTGGTGGTTGAGTGCCTGCTGCTCTTAACAGAAGTAGGTCTCAGGCTCAGTTCTCAGCATCCGCATGGACTGACTCACAACCATCTTTAACTTCAGCCCCTGAGGGATCTGACACAGGGTACCAGTACTCTTGTCACATACCCACACACAGACACAAGCACACATGAGCATAATTGAAAATAACAGAAAATGATGGCCACGGTGGCGCACGACGCCTTTAGTCCCTTCACTTGGGAGGCAGAAGCAAGTGGATCACTGTGAGTTCAAGGCCAGCCTGGTCTACAAAGGGAGTCCAGGACAGCCAAGGCTACACAGAGAAACCCTGTCTCAAAAAACCAAACAAACCCACCAAACAAACAACCCCCCAAAACATCAAAACAAAATAAAACAAAAATAAAATAACAGAAAACAATTCTTAAAATTTTTATTCCAGGGGTTTGGGGAGATGGCTCAGTGGTTAAGAGCACTGTCTGCTCTTCCAGAGGGTCTGAGTTTAATTCCCAGCAACCACATGGTAGCTCAGAACCACCTATATTGGGGTCTGATGCCCTCTTCTGGCCTGCAGGTGTGCATGCACATGTGGCACATATACATAAAATAGATAAATCTTTTTAAAAAATTATTCCAAACTGGGCATGGTGGCACATGCTTTTAATGCCTGTACTTGGGATGCAGAGGCAGGCAGATCTCTGTGAGCTCAAGGTCAGCCTCATCCACTTAAAGAGTTCCAAGACAGCCAGGGCTGTTACACAGAGAAACCTTGTCTCAAAATTTTCTTTCTTTTTTTCTTCAAAGTCTTCAACTTTTTCACAGTTCACAAAACATTCTTCCATACCAGCATTCTCCCTTCAGTTGTGACCTTGTGGAACATCAGTTTTCTGCCTGTCTTTGCAGTTGTTTGTTCTGTGTGTCCTCCTAGTTTGCCCCGCAGAGCATGTGTGTGTGTGTGCGTGTGTGTGTTTAAATACATTTTAATGATGTATTTATCTTTATTTTTCATTTTATGTGCATTGGTATTTTGCCTGTTCATAGGTCTGTGTGAGGGCATCCAATCCCCCTGGAACTGGAGGTACAGACAGCTGTGAGCTGCCACGGGGATGGATACTGGGAATTGAACCCAGGTCCTCTGGAAGAGCAGCCATTGCTCTTAACCACTGAGCCATCTTGCCAGCCTCGTGTGTGTGTGTGTGTGTGTGTGTGTGTGTGTGTGTGTGTGTGTGTGTGTATGTGTTTAATGGCATGTAACATGCAAGCTGTTTTGTAGCTAAACTACCCCACAGACTGGCACATCTGTCCATTTCCCCAGTTACTTTAATAGCTGCCATGGAATGACTGATTTTGAATGACTCACCTCGAAATGATGGGTGTATGGTCACCTCTGGTTTGCCACCCTTGCAGCCACTGCTGAAAGGAACCCATAGGAGTGTGCAGCTTTGAACACTAGTATTCCTAAAAAGTACTACTATTTTTTAAATGTTATTTTATGTGAGTGCTCTATCTGCAGGTACACCTGCATGCCAGAAGAGGGCATCAGATCCCAGCATAGATGTCTGTGAGCCACCATGTGGTTGCTGGGAATTGAACTCAGGACCTCTGGAAGAGCAGCTGGTGCTCTTAACCTCTGAGCCATCTCTCCAGCCCCTGTTTGTTTGTTTGTTTGTTTTAATGAGGGAGGTGAGATTCCTGTCACCTCAGGCCAGGTGCAGTCCTGTGATCCCAGCACCCAAGAAGCTGAGGCAGAAGAGTTCTGAGTTCTAGCCCAGCCCTGAATAATAAATAAATCAACACATACATTTTAGTTCAGAGCCTTTGTGACTCTATAACACAGTGCAGCCACCACCAGTATCAAGTTTCACAACCTTTGTCACCTAGAAAATGTCCCTCCCCATTAGTCATTGGTCCCATTTCCCCTTTTCCGTTCTGTCTGTCGATACGACTCTCCCATCTGCCTCTGTGGATCTACCTGTCCTGAACACTACACACAAGTGCCATCATACCATCTGTGTCCTTTTGTGTCTTTCATCTGGAATCATGCTGTAGCATGTCTCAGTGCTATATTCCTTTTCATTGCTGAGTAATGGTCCATTGTATGGATAGACCATAGTGTTCTTTTTTTTTTTCATTCCTGAGAAGCTGGGTAATAGAGGGAGCCCCCTGGGCCCTCCCCAGGAGAGCCTGGGTCTTAGACATTGTGCTTGTTTTTCTAGAAGTGACCTAAACTGTTTTGTCACATGACTTGGAAGGCTTTTTTTTTTCCTGAGAACTTTCATTGGTTTTGTTTTTTCTTTTTAATCAAGAGTTGGGCAAAAGAGCCACAAGTCCACAAGTGCCTCCTGAGATGGAGTTTCTAGAACTGGAGAGAATTTTAGAAAAGTCAGTGGCTTGGTCAGTTTTTATTACATGTGCTAAAAATGAACCAGCTCACTGTACATAGGATTCCCATTGCTCCTGAGATCTGACCCTTGGGGGGGGGGCTGGAAACCGTAATAACATGTTATACCTCAGCCAGTGGGGGGTGTGCTATGCTGGCCCCACGTCCTGCAGCTGCTGAAGTTGGTGTTTTTCCTGTTCACACTGCAAAGCTGCACTGATTTTTCTTCATTTCTCTTTCCCTTTGGTCCGTTAAAGCCTTCTAAAACTACCTACTATGTGCCAGACATTGACCTAATGAAGGCAAGAAACAGTCTCTACTTCTCAGATCATTCCAGCACAAGAAAGGTGTGGACATGAAGAAACAACACTGCCGGGGGATCATCAGTCTACCCAATAAGAAGAGCCAACTGCTTGACTCAGTGTTCCCATCTGGATCCCCACTTGGCCAAGAGATATGGAAGGCTTGAAAGCAGACAGCAGGTGGCAGGGTTACATCTCAGGGGGCTGTCATACACTGGGTTCAAATCTTCTCCACTGCCCTGATGTACAGCCTTAGGTCTGGGCTGACCCTTCAGGCCTTGTCTTCTGCTGTCAGATGAGGAAAACACGCACTCCATGCCCAGATGTGCGTGCATGCGTGTGTGTGTATGTGTGTGTGTGTGTGTGTGTGTGTGTGTGTGTGTGTTGACCATGTGCCTCTCTGTCTAGTCCCTGTGGCTTTTGAACAGCAGCCTGGCTTCTTTCTCAAAGATCTAGTCCCAGTTTGAGCCAAAGATCACTGGTACCCCAGGAAGCGTGCAGAAGGCCAATCCGCTGGCCTGCATGGTTCCTCTCCAGCTTTGCAGAGCACCAGCTCCCATTGGCACCCCACTTCCAGGCCCTGAGGCCTTCTCCTTGGCATGTACTCTCTATCCAGCTCCCTGCAAATGTCCTTTCAAGGGGAGCTCCCCATCTCTAGCTTGTGTTCCTGGGAGCCCCTGCAGACTGGGAGAATCACTCTGACCTCCCATAGAGGGCATACCCACTCAAGACCCCTCTGGACAGACTAAGCCTGGGGCTGATAAGATCTTTTCTGTTAGAACTTTCTTACAGCGTCATAAATCTTTTATTAACGTTTGGTATTATACTAATTAAAACTGTTCCCTGTATGTATTATTAATTTTCCTAGCACTTCTTGCTGGGGTGACATTTTTAGCCAGCTAAGCAGAATGTAGCACAGTAAATAAGAAGAAACTCATTTCCAGACAATTAGCCTTGCAGAAAAATAAGTTGGTTAATGGAAGGCATGATGATTACAAATTTTACCTAAATAAACAGGGTATCTTAATGGTGACTCTTCAAGCTAAGTAAACAGATTGGGGTGGTAATGTCCTAAGCAATACTTAAATGTAACTGTTTAATAAATTGGCAAATTACTCATTTCATCTTAGAACAAAATGGTAATACTGTAGTAATAACCTAGTATATATCCCGTAAATATGAGGCATTATCACTTTAGCTCTGAAGAAATCACCACAGTGATATGTCAGCATTGATCTAAAACTGCAGCATTTTATCTCAAGTTTATTACCCATTTTTGAGAATCGCTGAGATTTTCAGAGCATAATGGCAATAAAAGAAGAATTTAAAAAGCGCTTTAATGTGCATAAGTTAATCAGAGGTATCCTCGGGGGGGAAAAGGAAATTTGGTAAAACATGAATTATAAGCATCATTTAAACTTACTTTGGACACTAGAGATAATAAATGGCACCATAATTTAGAAATAGCTTTTAACATCAATGACGGTAAGTACCACTTTACTGTTCATAAGAATTGCAGAGCAATGGTGCTGAGGCCAATTTTATTAGCCATTTTTTTCTTTATAAAAGCAATCCAGCCCTTTCCACAACTGAGGAGACAGGACCAAGAGTTACGTGCTAATATGCAAAATGCATTTAAGTTTTTTGAAATAGAGAATAATAAATTGTGCCAAAAGATAGAGTCTGGAGACAAATGAATGATCATTTAAAAAGAATAAGGCGTTCTCAGAGTTTACATATTTGGGGAAACTTGATAAAAAAAAAAGGAGCCAACAAATTGTTCATACATTTTTCCATTTGCTGGAGCATGCGAGTATGCTTTCAAAGCTGAGAGATGAAGCCATAAATCCCAGCGGTTGGGAGATGCTGCAACAGGAATATATTTCTGTAAATTGTCGCCACTGACAAATTGCTTTTAAACTACATGCAGTGCAGGTTCGACTTCCTCTCCAGGAAATGCACACAACCTTCTTGCAGGGTAGCTGTGGACCCTGACCTCAACTGACCAAGTGCAAGCAGCCAGCTCACAGGGTGGCATCTCCTACTCTACGTGGCACGTCATAGCCACCCACTAAGTGCACTGTGCTTGGCCATGCATCACAGAGCCTTGGTAAGGGGCTGGAACAGCACACAGGCAGGTTGGCAAAAATGTTTTTTGTTTTTTGTTTTTTTTTTTTAAAGAAAGAAATCCAAGAGATCAGCCCAGGCCCTGCTCCCCCACCCCCACCCCCCCAGGATTTAATAACTCTAGGTTCAAGGCCTTTGTCTTTTCCACCTGCTGAACTCGAGGACCCACAAAGCAATCCATCTTACTTGATCTCAAAAATCTCAGGTGTATCTGGGCAACATAGATGCCAACTTCCTCTGCTTTGGACGTGGCTTGTACAAAAGGCCTGGAGACCTCATCAAAGAAGTCCCTGACGAGGTGGGTGGGGAAGATTCCAGAAAGTGCAGCGAGGGGATGAAAGGTGATGGGGGGGGGAGGAAATACAGAGGAAGAGGAAAGGAAGAAGAAAAAGAAGAAGAAGAAGCAGAGAGGAGGAAGCTAGGAAGAGGAGAGGAAACAGCGAGGGGGAGGACAAGGTGGGGGAGGCAACAAGAACCTCAGCTGTGCAGTCTCAGGCAGCCCCCTGCCCACCCCGACTGGGACTGCTCTGGATCCTTCTCCTCTCCAGACACTTCCCTTTCTGTCCCTTGTCCCTCAGGCAGAGCATTGCTTTGTCTGTGGAGGACCCATCCAGCCCGTCACAGCAGCTGCTCCCTTCCTTCCAGGGCGCCTGACTGGAACGGGAGACTTCAAAGCTGGCTTTGGAATGCGCCGGGGCTTCAGCAGTGCGCTTAGGTGGCTTCAGCTATCAGATCTTGGGCAAACACAAAGTAAAGTTGACTGGCCTTTGTTTCCTGGCGTGTAAAGTGGGCTTCAGACCTTTGCAAGATTGTCGAAGGACTGAGTAAGGTCTTGAGCCTAGAGCTCAGCACACAGTAGCTGTGTTTTCTTCTCTACAGTCAAAGCAGCTGGAGTCAAACCTGTATTCTATTCTATTCAAGATCAGGAAGCTTTTTTTTTTTGGTTGTTGTTGTTTCTTGTTTTTTGTTTGTTTTTGTTTTTAGTTTGGTTTGGTTTTTCAAGACAGGGTTTCCCTGTGTAGTCTTGGCTGTCTTGGACTTGCTTTTGTTGACTAGGCTGGCCTCGAGCTCACAATGATCCACCTGCCTCTGCTGGGATTAAAGGCGTGCGCCACCATGCTTGGCTGATATCAAGAAGTTTTTAACACCCCCAAACTTTACATTTCTGTTATCCAAAATGAAATATTAATGTCTCCTAAGTTCTTAAGATAGTCCCTAAGGGCTAAATGTGTAAGATACTTGGGTAAAATGCTTAGTCCTTTGTCTGGACCACAGGAAGAGTAGCTGGGTTCTGGTGCCTTCTGTGGCTTGTTCCAAACTTTTGGTTACTGGTGTTTGGCACACTGTAGGTGCTTAGGGCATGCTTACACGGCAATAAAAGTAATAGTAAATAGTATTTACGAATTACCTACTGTGCGGCATCCACACCCATAAGGGTCCGCTGGAGCCTGGTTTTAGCAGCGGTAGGAAGAGAGGACCAAGGAGTGGAGGTCCCTTGGCTCCCTCAAACCGTAAGAAGCAGCAGCACCTTCAACTGCTTTCAAGTGGCTCTAAAGAGAACTGATAAGGAGGCTGGAGCAAAGATAGCTCAGGATGTTTATAAACAGACCCGCATTTCTGGTTTATATCCTGTGCCGCTTAAAGGTAATGATATTCAAAGCGGCCAGAATTCCCTTTGGCAGGCACACAAAGGCTTGGGCTTTAATAACAAGGAGGTCTGAGTCCCCTCAAGCGTAAAGCTGGTGAAATGGGGTTATTTGGCTCCCATTAATGTTTTGGCACCAGCGGGGCCCTGGGATGCTGTGGTGCCCCCTCAGACCCTCAGTTTTCTCATCTGCAAAATGGGTGTTATATTACACTACGTACCTACCTCCTAGGCTAGCTGAGGACTAGTTAAATCGCGCATCCGCCCTCAACGCAGCTCCTGCTGGGCATCCACAGCCCACTTCCGGATCCACCATGCCAGGGTACAGGTGGCTGAAATTCTAAAGGGGCTCTCAGAGCTGAGTACTGGCGCTATGCCATCCTTCCTCGAAGCCCCCCCACCCCCACCCCTCCTCCCCAAACGAACTGAAACTGGAGGCGTTAATAAAGTCCGCCCTTGCCCGCGGGCTCACAGGTCCTCCGGGGTTGGGTTTCCTCTTTGCTTTCCCCACCCCCATCTTCCTGAGCTTCACTCTAGCCTAGGAACAAAAAAAGTGCCCCAGCTGTGGTGCCCAAGCCGCAGATGCGAACACGCGGCTGCTTAGCATATTCACTCAGCCCGTCTGAATCCAGCACCACTTTCTCTTGTCCGGGGAACCCAGCCTGCAGGGAACCGCCCGGCCACCTTCTCAAAGTCTTTCTCAGGAGCCCCCAGCACTGTTATTTGCTGAGGCCTTGCGGGCAGAAGCAAGGAGGGGATTGTTCTTTAATAGGAGACGAAAGTAGCGAAGAGTGCGCCGCTGTCCACCCACGTCCCAGGCCCTCAAGAGTTTCCGTGCATCCGTGCATCCAAAGGAGTCCACCCAACAACGGGGCTCGAGAGCGGCCGTGCATCTCAAGCTGTACCTGCCTCCTTGCCTGCTCCGCCAAGCTTTTAAAGCCAACCAGAGAGTTTCACTGCTCGGGAGGATTTGGCTTCTCCAAACCGGGGGTGGGGGTGGGGGAGCTTGGATCGGCACAAACGTGTCTTTAGTGTATTCACTGCTGAGGAGTTTTCCCAGCTACGATTTCTGTGGGGGTAGGGACACAGCTTGGTTCCGACTCCACAGGCAGCACAAGGTGGTGGTGGGGCTGAGAGGCACAAAGCGAATCCATACAGTAAAGCGGTCAGAGAGAGGTTCTCTGGCAGAGCTGGAACAGAAGGCTGCTCCAGAGAGGGTTGGGTGGAAGGTGGAAAGGGGAGGAAAAGCTCAAATATTCTGTTCAGCTACGTATTTTTCGTTTCCCTTTCTCCTTCCTCTCAACACTTGACTGGGAGCGTACCAAAGGGGTTTAATAAGTGCTCCACTACCCCGCAGCCTGTCTGACACGAGAACATCAGTTTTAGCTGAAGCGAGGCAGAGACTTTCACTAGAGGCACTGCAAAGGGTAAGGTAGGATACTGACAAGCCTATCTTTGCCCAGGTCTGAGGCGCCGTCATCATCATCGGCAAGTGCCGCAAGCCAGGGAGGACGCTGCAATACTATGATTAAGCCCCTATGCCATTAGTAGCCGTTCAGTTAGATTTTTGTACCAGAAAGAAAAAGTATTTTAAATGCCTTTGTTTTGTGATAATTTTTATAAACGGCTGTACCGTAAGCCATGGCTGTTGTTTTTCTCTAAAAGTCTTCGCCGACTATGTTTAACAGAATAAACAAACAAACAAGCAAACAAACAAAAAAACGAGGCTCCAAGAGTAGACGTCACTCATGCAGGCACCTCAGAACAGGACAGCAGAGCCCTGCCACCCTTTCTGGGTGATTCTTAAGAGAAGGTGCTGGTGGGGATTGATTTCAGCAGGAATCTGTCAGGCTTGAACCCAGACGGCCCAAGCACTGTTTGGAAAAGTTGGGATGAATGGATTTCACACCAGTAAAACCTCCGTGGCCTTTGGAAAACCTCACCATTGCAGAATGTGGACGCATACACCAAAAGCTTTTCTTCTCGGCCTCAGCTTTAGCTGCACCCAGGCAGAGATCAGAATCTGGGGGAAGGTTCCCAGGAACCTTCTGCATGACGTAGCTGCAAAAGTTAGGTCCTGCTCTGCCTGCCGGTCTCTGTGGGGTGTGGGGGGGGGGGGGCAGAGGGGGAGACTGGGTTGGAGTCACACTCTTGTAAACTGGATAGCTAGGTTCGCCTGTCCCTGGATAGGGGTGCAGAGCCGCCTTCCAGGCCGTGAGGGGCCACTTGGCACAGGGGTCGCCTGTGCTTGGCCCACCTCACGCTCTGGCTGCCTAGCTTGGGGTGGTCTCTGATTCTATCACCGTGGGGTGGCTTCCCAACTTGTGCGTGCATGCATGGCAAAAATAAATAAATAAATAAATAAATAAATAAATAAATAAATAAATAAAATAAAGCCCGGTAAGACTGGCTGAGAGGCCATAGACACTGGGTGCTATTTTAACTCCGAGACTCTGTCCATCACTCAAGCGCGAGTGGGTGAGTGGCGGTTCAGGCTCACTGACATCTGTGGACCTCTCTCACATCGGGGTGGCTGCAGTAGGCCCTAGGCTTCCTTGCCACCCTTTAAGTCACTAAGCTCCTTGCCTTTCCCAGCCTCCACATGCCAAGCACCAGGCAAAACTGTTGCTGCTGAGCAAGAAGTCATCGCAGCTGCACCAGCCAGGGCTAACCTCGGAACTTCTTTGGGCCTCTGTGTTTCCATCTGCAAATTGGGGAGGGCACCCAAACCTCGAGGGCGTGAACAGCCTGGTAAAGCTCACCCTGTCCAAGCTGGGCGCGTGGCCTGCCTTCTCTCTTGGAGACATGGGCAGAGAATCGGAGTTTTTCTTGCTCCCTCTGCAGGACTCTGATATGGCGCGGTGGCCTTGCATCCTTCAGTCCCATACCTAGTTCCTGGCTGAGTTTTTGAAGCCTTGTCCCTGGCCCTGGACGCCTCGGTTGCGGCTTTTCCCAGGTAGGCACTAGGTGCCACCTCAAAACCCTGCGCGGAGAGATCCTGCACTACCCAGCGGTTCGGCCAGGGAGGCCGCCTCAGATCTCTAAAATGGGCGCAACGAGGAAGGAACGTCTCCAGCTGTGCAACGGTTGGCAGCGTCACCCCCTACTGCCTTAGGCCTGGGCGCTTGCACTCACCCGGAACCTTGGCCCGGGCCTAAGGGCGAGGGAGCATCTCTAAAGAGGCACCTTTGTTCCTTCAGCTCAGCCTCCAAACCTGCCTAAGCCTGGTCGTGGTCCCGACCCTGACCCGCGGCTCTTCCAGTAGGGCGATCCAGAGCAGCAAGCCCTTTGCTCTAATTCTACCTCTCACCCCGCACTACGAAGGCAAAAAAGGTTAGAGACTTAGCAGGTACATCACTAGTGAAAACTACAACACCCCTTTGCGGCTCAGCAATTGCTCCCACCTGCTGGGGGCGCCCACCTGCTCTGGGTGAGCTGGGTAAGAGATGGTCGCCGCCCCGGCCCACTCGCGCCCACTTGCGTGAGATCGGGCTTAGTCTCCTAACTAAATCAGACTGGTAGATGGCATCTAGTTCAGCGACGCTTCGTTTGGGGGCAAATGGCTAAGAGGCCAGGAACTGCCTAAGGCACCGAGTGAGAGAACCCCAGCTCCCCACCTAACTCCGGCTGAACCCCAGCTCCCCACCTAACTCTGACTGGACAACGACCAACGGCAGGCTTCTTAAGCAGAGCCCCTTTGTAGAAGATGAAGAGCCTGCAAGGAAGAAAAAGACAACGTGTGTGTGCCCCCAGAGACTCAAGAATCGAGGTTGACCCTGTCAAAACAATACAGATAATTTAGAAAAAACAAAAATGGTAGGCCTTATTACGGCGCGATAGAGGAAATCCTGGAGGAACCAGAAAGCGACACCAGGCCGGAGGAAAGAACAGCTTGCCGGGGCAAAGAAGGACCTCCTCCTACGCCGAAGGGCCAACCTTTCCAGCCACCTGACCGCTGCTCTCTAGGCTTTTCAGCCATAGTAAATAAAAGCATAACAAGAAAACACCCCGGGAAAAGACCTGAAGTCTGAGTCACCAATATTTCCTACCCCGCTGACTGTTAAATCCCCAGAGGCGCAGATTTCGGGTTAGAAGGGCTTGAAAGTGCAAGTGAGGGCAGGGGCTGGGAATAGAAGTGATTCTTAGCCGAGCCCAGCCACCGCCAGCCACGTAGGGGCTGTCAGCTTCTCAGCCCGCTTCTAACGAAGGCTCTCAAGTTATCACAGCCCGCAGGGTGGCGCTTGGTTCTGAGGGAGACAGTGGCGTGGGGTGTGGCTGCTGGGGTAGGGGAAGGGCACTGCCCCCCAAATGTTTAGATGCTGAGAGTTTTGAGAGCTACCGGGGAGTCTGGAGGAGGGAGACAAAGACCGGAACGGAGGCGAAGAGATCCTGGGAAGGGAGGAAGGGAACAAAAAAGGACAAGAGGGAACTGTGGAATCGGTGGCTACGAAAAAAGAACCGGGCTCAGAGAAATGAAAGGCAACAGAGAACGAACTGTAAAAAAAGAATCATGAGCCCGGAAAGGAAGAAGCCAGGGCGGCGGCAGACACGGAACAGCATCCGGATAACGCGAGGAACACACAGAGAACAGACAAAATGTCAGAGAAAGAATGGAGACGCCAGAAAATAGAAAAAGAAATGTTTTTTTTATAAAGACCACAAGAATGATAGAGAGTAGGGTCAAAACACAAGGTCGCGCGTTGGTTGCGGTTGGAAGGGGCTCTTGCCTCTGGATCTCGCCATCTTGAAACTTCCTAAATTCAGCAAATCCAAGAGGACAACGCCACGCGGCTGTCACAATCAGCCTTCGGGTTCTGAGAGTTGGGGCACGATCTCGGGTGAAGATCGCTGTGACGTTGAATAACGTCATGCTCCACCTGGGAGCTTGCGTAAACCCTAGGCATTTGAATGCTCAGACTAGGATCTTCGGCCCCGGTGCTCTCAGGCCGCCCGGACTCCTCAGAGCCGGGTCCGTGGGTGGCACCGGGCCCCTAGAAAGTCAAAAGCTGCGTGTGAGAGGGTCTAGCGTTTCCTATCTGGCTGCAAAAATTTCCCTCTACTCGGCCACTCACCTACCACCAGGTGAATTTTGACCTAGGGTAGCTTCAGAACTTTCCCTTTCCAGGCGCGCGCGGCTAGGTCCCAGGTCCACTCCCTATCTCTCCGGCAACCGGCTTTGGACGACCGGCTGGCACTGACCTGCACCGCGCATCCTCCGCGGGGCCCCGGGTCGGGGTTCGGGACAGGGCGAAGCCAATGCAGCTCGCAGACCTGGACGCGCCGGCGCGCACCGCAGCTCGCCTGCGATCGCCATAGGGGTGAACGCTAGGGCCGGTCTCCAAGCATTCGAGGAACGAAAACGAAATAAAAGCGGCATTAAGTGAAATAGCTAACTTTTTATTAAATAAAACGACTTAAATAAAAGGAACGGAAAAGGAGAGGCGTGCACCCAGCCTAAACGCAGGATGCCCCCAGCCCTGGGCGCTTCCCCCACCCCCCAGTCGCCGGGACAGCTGCCCTCCTCCAGCGGCCCCGCAGGGGAAGCAGGTGGCCGGGTTCTAAAGAAAAAAAAAAGCCAAAACTTTTATTATTTACACGTTTGGGCAAAAGTACAAAGTATAATACAGGCGCCCAGCCCGGGGGTGCGGGCGCGGGGCGAAGTAACGTAAGGCGCTTCTTTGTCAGGCCCAGGCCTGGGGCAGGACGGGGCGCGGGGCGGGGGGGCTCGGATTGTGCAGCCGCGCGGGCCCGGGCCCAGCCCCCCTCCGCGGCCGGCGCTGTGCGGTGCGCCCCAGGACCCACGCGAGTAGGGCCGCCCCGCCCCTCTCGGTCCAGCTTCCCTCCCCAGCCCGGCTGGGGGACCCGGGCGCCCCGCTTGTTGGGGGCGGCGATCCGTAGCTGCGGTGCACGCTGGCGGCTTCACACCAGCGAGGTGACAGCGGGGACCTTGGAACTGTCCTCCTCCCAGGGCTGCAGATTCTGCAGAGCAAAGAGCGAAGAGTTGTGCAGACAGAGCGGGTCGGGCTGGATGGAGTCGTTGAGGCTCTTCTGGAAGGCGTCGTGTTGCAGCTGCAGCATGAGCCGGCTCGCCTGCTGCCGCTCCGCCTCCCGCTCCTCCGCCGTCTGCCGCCTGCACCCAGGGAGGGAGAGGGACAGCACTGTCACGCACTGGGCATTGCTAGGCCACCAGCGGGTCCCAACCCTCCCGGGAACCCGGCATCCCAGCCCCTCGAGGCGCGCGGAACCGCCTGCGGCCGGCACACACTTTCCCGGAGGCCTGCGGGGCTGAGGGCGGGTGGGACCGTTGGTTTTGTTTGTGCACTCTGGGGGCGCTGGGAAGGCACTCTGCCCGCCATCCACCTGCACACCCGGATTTTGTGGCTTCGCCAACAATAAATCTTGTTTGTGTGTGTGTGTGTGTTTGTGTGTTTTGTGACCCCTGCGGGATAACAACGGCAGGGCAATGTATAGCTGACTCAGCCCTGCGGCCAATGGGGTCACTTGGGCCCACGGGTGGACTGGCTGGCTGTGCACCACCAGCTGGGCGGCCCCTGACGGATAAGTCTGATAAGATTCTCCCAGGCCCTGACTCGAAGCCCTCTCTAGAACATTTAGCTTCGTCGTTTACGGGTTGGATGGAAGCAAGGATTGTATAACAGCAGCAGCGGCAGCAGCAGCAGCAGCAGCAGCAGCAGCAGCAGCAGCAGCAGCAGCAGCAGCAGCAACAACAACAACAACAGCAACAAAATCCAAGAGTTGGAATGAGGGCCCCACAGCTCTGGCTATCAATCCGAAATCCGAGTGGGTGGGCTGGAATGGGAGAGGGTGGAGAGTGTGGGAGGCCCGGGGTGTGTGTGGGGGTGGGGGCAGGTGGGAGGAACTCAACAGAGCAAAGGAGGGGAAACAAAACACTGGCGACATGGTACTGGAAATGGAGACACGAGGCATGGGAGAGACGGAGAGAGGACTACAGGTCGGCGGGAAGGAAGGACAACAAATCTGGAAAACAGGGGGAGATGTGCGGTCCAGGGGTGCGGGTAGGGGCTAGCACAGGAGAGGACACGAAGCTGGGCTGCGGCGCAGGGCGGGGCAGGTGAAGGGCAGGTGCGTGGTGGGCCGGGCCTGGCCTCTCTCACCGCCACTTGGTCCTCCGATTTTGGAACCAGGTCTTGACCTGCGCGTCCGTCATTTTGAGGGATTTAGCGAGCGCCGCCCTCTCGGCCGAGGCCAGGTACTTTTGGCGATGGAAGCGCTTTTCCAGCTCACAGATCTGTACCCGGGAAAAGGACGTGCGCGGCTTCTTACGCTTGGGCGGCGTCCGGTTCTGGTAGGGGTGACCAATGCGCCGGGTCACGGTGAAGGGCGTGAGAGCGGCCGCCGCTGCAGAGACACGAGAGGCCCCCTGAAGCTCAGCCCCACTACCGTTCAGGCCGCACATGGAGCCCCGTGGGATACAGTGCTCCGCTATTTCGTTCGTCCCGCGAGTCCCAAGCGACGTCAAGCCAGGCAGGGACGCCCCCTCCCTCCCCACTTCCCCGGGACAGTGGTTTCTTTTTCCCCGAAACTCTCCGATTTCCCCTCCCCTCCATAGCCAACCTGGGCCCTGGGCGCCAAGGCCTCCGCCATGCCTGGGCCTCAGGAATCATTCCTGGGAACCGAGAGCACAGGGCGCGGCGACCCTGGCCCCCCGGAGGGCCGAGGCCTGGCTCTTAGTGGCCCGCTCTGCTCACCTGTGAAGCGGTCCTTTACAAAGCGGCGGCTACTCTCCATCCAGGGGAAATTGAGGCCGCCCAGGCTGGAGACCGTGGGCACAGAGGGCATGGCGGGCAGCGCGCTAGGCAGAGGCGGCGGCACGGCCCCGGGTAGCGGCCTGTGCGCTGGCACCCGGATCACGCCGGCGGGGGCTAGGCTTAGGTTGACACTGTAAGATCCCGCGTCCTCGAAGGGCGCGCCGAGGCCGGCAAAGGAGGCGGGCAGAGACGGGTACGCGGCGCCCGGACGGCCCCCCGGGGGCCCTCCCAGGTAGCTGGCGCCGTCGGGGCCCCGCGGGGCGGGTGCGCTGTCCTGGTCCGGGCTGTTGAGGATTTGGTCGATGCCGAAGCTGATGGGTTCGTGCGGGTGTGGGGTCTGCGCGCTGGCGGGCGCCTCCATCCTGGGCGGGCGGAAGGGCTGGGCTGGGCTGGGCGGGGAGGCGGCTGGGTCCCCGTTACGGCGCGGCCATGGAGCGCCCGGCGCCTCCAGTCGCACTGAAACTTTGCCAAGAGTGCGCGGGCCCGACAGGCTCTGTGTCATCTTTCTTGAACCGAACCTGGAGTTTCCGCTGCTAATTCCTCTCCCGCCGCAGCCATTGGCTGCGATCAACAAGCCTCTCTTCTCTCATTGGCTCTCGGCTTTCAATAAAGGCCTAATTCATGGAAATAGGAGCTTAGGGACTGTTCCAAGGTGACATCATTTTAACAAACGAACAATAGGTCAAATTTATTAGCCGGGATAATGGGCGGCGGATATTAGCGCCCGAACCGCAGCCTCTCAAACCCGAAATCTAACGAAGCTGCAATTAGCAGACGCTCCCCGCTCCGGGCCCAGGCGCTTCCCGCCGGCGCACCGGGCGGCAGGCGCGCTGCTGGGGAAATGGCCTTTTGCCGCGGGGCTTTTCGTTGTCTTCTAAATTTTTTCATCTGAGCAAACCTCAAACAAAATGTATCTTCAGTTACAATGGAGATGCAACCCCAGAACGGTCCTACGAAATCTACTGAAGCCTATCGGCCGTTCGCCCTCCGCCTGACCATCGAAAGCATCGCATCATGGGGCGCAAGCTCGGCGCTGTCCACGCGTGGAACAAGCGGAGCACTGGAGCGTTCTCCACGCGAACAAGGACACCGACCCGCGTGGGGAGAATCTGCCCCCGCTCTGGCTTCCAACAAGGCGTCGCGGCCACTTTGGAGACGCTCCCTGGCCCTAGCCAGGAGGACTGAGCGTTGGCTCTCAGGTGCCCATGCGAACGGGCCCGGGCTGGACTAGGGACCCGAGGTCAACTGGTGGGGAGCTGGTATCCGGCGCCTTGAAATTCGTTGCGGGATAAATGGGGCTGTGGTCGCACGGCCTTGGGATTCAGCAGGTTTGGGTACTTAAGTTCGCTAGTGGCAAAGGAGGGGGGCGGTTCCCATTTAGAGCAATTTTCCTTTGGAAAATTGAGCAGCGAGCTCCTGCAGGCTCCAGTTCAGTTCAGGCTTTGACCACCCCAGGATCTGCAGTCGCCTCTGGGACTGTCCACACCAGCCCGGCGGCAGCACCGTGGCCAGCACCACATGGGGAGCGGTCACCTTCCTCCCGGCCTGAGTGATGCCCAGAGTCCTTTCCTAGAGGCGGACTGTCAAGTCGTTGGCTGTAAACTCAAAGCGCTGCCCTCCCAGCAGGGCCTCTTCCTCTAGTTCCCTGAGTGTGAATGGCCCAAGCGATCTCTGTGCTGTTGGTCAGAAGTTGTGTGTAAATTTGGGCGGGTCCCTTTATAGAGCAAGCTTGAGCCAGATGACTTCATTATTTTAGGCTTTGGGTTTTCATTTGTAAAATAGGGTAAAGCGTGCAGAGTATTCGTGTGCACCGTGAGAGATATTGAGAGTTGTTATGAGCATAGGTACTTAGTAGGTACTGCACATCACTCAGCCCGCTTCCTACCCGAATGCCCAGTGTGATGGATGGTGCATCATGGTATGGTACATGTTTATTTCGTTGGTAGTTTTTCTTTTTCAGAGGTAGCTCAGGCAGGCGTATTTCTTCACTAATGGGGTCAGAGCATAGGAAGGAGGCAGTGGGGGGGGGGCGGTTTTAATTCCTTAGTTTCATCGCTCTGAACAATCCAGATGACTCAGGGTTTGTAGCTCCTCCAGGCCCCACAGTTAGGTCACCTGCCAGCTGTGTGACACTAGGCAGCTTGCTGGCTCTGATGTGCCGGATTGGGACAGGGAGGCCTGGAAACAGGGAGGGTTGAAAAGTGCCGGATGCCCTGGCCCTGGACAAGGAGCTTTAGATAGGACAGCTACTATTGTGCTGGCTCTGGGGGCCTCTCTCTCTCCTAATGCAGGCATTGCTGCTGGAGATCTGAGGGCCCATGGGCTCCCACTGACTTTCTCCACCCTCATTTGCTTTATTTGTAAAACAGAACAGAGAAGGTACTAGCTACCCCCATGGTGGCCATGGGAACAAAATGAGATACCAACAGTGCAAGTGCCTGTGAAGAAATCCCACTCCTGACAGGCCACACTCTGGATTATATAATACCTTTAGGACAGAGTACCTTTAAGGACAGAGATGACTCTCCTGCCCTTGAGAACTCTGTGTGGCAGCGGTGGGCACTAGTTACCCACTCACCCAGGGAGGCCAGGGCCTTAACTGGGGGAAGTGATGGACAGAGAATTCACTTGAGTTCAGACTTGAGGGCAATCTGCTTTCCGGCCTGACAGAACCTCGGGTTCCAGGCAGGCCTGGCCACTTTCAGGAGCTGGTAAAATGCCCATCAGGCTGTAGCACAAAAGGTCCATGGTGCAAGATGACCAGGATGTGGGTGGCATGGGCAGCACTGCTTCCAGGACCTATGTAGGGACATCTCAGTTTGCTCAGACTGGGAGCATTGAGCCTCTTTGTGCTTCAGGTGTGTGTGTGTGTGTGTGTGTGTGTGTGTGTAGAGCAGGGAAACAGTACCAAGCTCAAGGGCTGGAGCTGGTCCAGTGGAAAGAATTAGTCTAGGCCCGGCAGGGGTGAGGGCTCTGCTTTCAACACTCATGAACTCCAGGTCCTCAGTCACCCTGAGTGCTGGGCTGCCGATCACAGCCCCCTTCCATTCTTCCCTGGACAAAGGAGGGTATTCAGTCAGCCCTGGAAGGAGAGTAAATCAGGAGGTGGGGGTGGGGGGAGAGGTCCTGGTCTAGGTCAGTGGTTCTGAAGGTGTGATCTTGGACCAGCAGTGTCCTCAGCACTTGGCAACTTGTCTTTCTAATGCTTTTTTTTTTTTTTTTTGGCATCGTTGGGTCCTGGGGAGTCCCCCTATGTCAGGAACTTTGGGTGGGGTTGAGAAGTCAGCTGACAAGCCACCTAATGAGTCTGGTGCCTCTCAGATTTGGAAAGCGGTGTCCAGACCTCCCATCTTTTGGCTTTCAGATGTACTAGGAAATAAACACATGTGAATTGAGTGTTGGTACTGACATCTGCTTCTCACCCTTTCTTACATATTTGTGCTTCTTATGGACAACAAAGTCTGGTTTATTGGTCTTGAAAAAGGCCCTTAATGGGATATAGCTCAGTAGTAGAGCCCCTGCTTAACACGGGGGAGAGCCTGGGGCTCAATCTCTAGGATTGGGGTAGTGGAGGCTTCATTTCACTATCCTCTTTTATTTTGAGCCCAGGCTCGTCCTCAGTCACACATTCACCCCAAGTTCCTCAAGAGTTAGGATCACAGGAATGGGCCACGATGCTGGGCTCATTATCCTGTTTGTTTTTGTTTGCTGTTTGTTTTTGAGACAGGGTCTCATGGAGCCCCTGCTGGCCTCAAACTGGCAATGTAGCTGAGAAAGACCTTGAACTTCTGATCTCTGTCTCTACCTCTTGAACAGTGAGGTTACAGATGTGCACCGCTGTGCCCAGCTCAGGTGGGGCTGGTATTTGAACACCAGGGTTTTATGAGTGCTAGGAAAACATTCTATCAATTGAGCTACATACCCACCTCTTGTTATCTGTTTTGCTGTTGTTTTGAGTCATGTTTTCCATTAAATGCTTTGTTTCGCTTTTACTTTTTATAAATTCATTTTTTTCTTTGTTGCGGCGGAAGTTTATTTTGTCAAAATTTCTTTTTTCCCCTCCTTCTTTAAATAACTGCACTCAAGGCAATAAGGTCTCCTTCAAACATGGTTTGACTGAATGATGTTTTGCTATATATTTGGTGTCCCTGAAACTGTGAGTTGCTGCACTTTTGTACCTGCTATTAACTCAACACCAAGGTGGGGGAGAGGACATATGCACTGAGGAGAGCGGTTAGAAGAATGCAGATTCTAAGCTAGGGAACTGGGGCCAGGACTCTCGGGGACCTAGAGACTTGCAGGCTGAAGAAATCTCCTGGTCTTCCAGGAGTGAAGATGGGAGAAAGTGGTCTTGCTGGGAGTCTTCTAGGAGAGGTGGGGTTTCTGGGATGAGTGGCAGGCACTGGGATTTCCAAGTGGTTCGTAAGTCTGGATGCAGGCAGCTCAGATTCTTCTGCCACTGACTTCTTGTGTGATTTGGAATTCAATTTACTTGTCTTTAAAATAGTGTAGGGATTGAATCAAGGCTCGTAAGTGTATTTGGGCTAGCTATCCTATTTGAAGGAATTGGGGGGAAAGATCATAGTCCACGTTCATAAAAGGAATAAGCACATGCTTCGGCACATACATCATGTTACAGGTTGCTGACCTGCCTACCACATTCTGCACATCCTATGAGGAGACCTAGGGCCCTCATAGTTTTCAAGATGGAAAATTACACCTGCCCCCTACTTATTCAAAAACTATTTACCGAGCACATACTTACAGTTCCTATATATGCAGATTTACTTTCTCTGATAGTGGAGCATTGGAATTTGGTTACTGATCACGGCTTTCCATGGTGGGAAGGGACTGGGAAGAAAGTTCCTGTGGGATCTGAAAGGGCTCAAGGCTGCCAGCTGGAAGAAGTAAAAAGACCCTGGCGGGGTGTGTATGTGACATCTCACCACAGGGCTTGAAGCTTCAAGGACAGTTGGCTTAGGGAAGTGAGGTACTCCAACACGTGCTGCTGCTGAGGATAGAGCTGGGCTGTCTTTTGACTATGTGGACTGCAAGGTCCACTTTTCCTTTAGCTCACCCACTATTTTTACTTCTGGAAAGGTCTGGGTGAAGGGGTCAGGTGTGGAGGTGAGGGCTCTCCTGGTGGGCTGCAGCCTGTCTCTCCTGGCCTGGGAGCTCTCTTAGGGTACCCAAGTCTACATCTGGGCTCAGTGCACTAAGTTTGTGGTATGGCGCTATGGCATCTACTCAGGGCAGAAGAGGAAGTAAGAGAGAAAAAAAAGGGATGAGAATTTGGGTTCAGAAATTTGTGGACGCCATTCAGGATTCTCTTCTGGCTCATCTCCTGGCCAGAACCTATGCATCCTTTAAGTTCCAGGCCACCTCTCGCCTCTCTCCCCACCCTCCAAAGCACCCCTGACCCCAGACCCTTTGTATCCCAGTTTCCGGTCCTCGATGTACTGTGTTACATTTGACTTGCTGACACAGCCCACCAGCTCTGAGGGCAGAGACTTGGTCTCATTCATTGCATTGGCTCACTAGTGGATAAGTAAAGGAAGTCAGTGGCTCTCAACCTTCCTAATGCTGTGACCCTTTAATAGGGTCCCTCATGTTGTGCGGATCCTTTGACCACACAATCATTTTTGTTGCTAGTTCATAACTGTAATTTTGCTACTGTTAGGAATTGTGATGCAAGTATTTTTGGAGATAGAAGTTTGTCACAGGGGTTGTGACCCATAGGCTGAGGACTACTGGATTAGAGGAAAGTCTTCTAGGGTCCTTGGGCTTGGTCACTTTCAGACTGTAGCCTTGAGCGGGCCAATCCTGGGAGCTGGCAGTAGCATGAAGCCACAGCGCAGGAGGGAAGGGGACTAGGATATTCCTTTTCCTAGGGGGTGGGGCTGGAGGCTGCTAAACGGTACTGGAGATGTAACTAGGTGCAGATGGCAGGCTGTGTGGGGTGGAGGGGTGGGGCAGTCCCTGTGGGCAAGCATATGCTGCAGTCCTGTCGGGGACCTTCAAGCCTCACCTAACACCCGTTTGTTCCTTACTCGTCAGCCGTTTCCCCCACTTTGTGGTCTATAACTTTCCTCCCTTCCTGACAAAATTTCTCTACTGAATTTGACTTTGTTTCAAGCCCTTTGTTGGGCAAATTACATTAAGATGGATGTTGCAGGTACCCTTTATGGCTTATTTATCACGATACTGTTTGTATCTCACACTTATAAATAACTTATGTTATAGCTTTTGTTTGTGGAGATGTAACTTACATATTTTATTACGCTTTCTGTAAACCTCAAAAAGAATCTTGTCAAGGGAAGCGCTCTTATCAGCAATCCAAACTGTGGGACGTAAAGCCCGGCACTAACATTATTTTTTAATATGCCAAGGAGGCAGGTTACTCTGCTGTAGTTGGAGAGACTCACTTCCTCGTAAACTTGCACCTCAATAAAACATTAAAAAGTCTCAGGAACGATTTTATGAAGAACTGCAGGAGGATGAATCAATGGCAGAGCTCACAGACAGCTCAGTGTCTGAGTAGATTGGCTTTCCTCCCAAAGTATCTAGTCCCATGGGTTGAGGGGCCTGAAGGGCCCTCTATCTCTTTAGTACCAACCACAGAGGACCAGGTTTAGGATTAAGCAGGAAAAAACAATTGGACTGTAGTTAGGACGATCTGACTTTGATTTCTGGCTCGGGCTGCCAGCTGGAGGGGGAAAATGGCCCCAGGCAATGGGTCCTGCTTGAAGCTTCAAGGGCAATTGCCTCAGGGAGAGGTCCTTGACCAACAGCAAGCTGCTGGGGAGGGCTAGAGCTAGCATGTGCCTTGACACTGTAGACTATGAAGCCTCCTCCCTGCTCCCCTATGGGTCTAGCTATGTAGCCTTTTCTCATCTCTCAGTCTATTAGTCTGTTTTCTCATCTCTAAAGCAAGGAAAACAATATTTGACATTCTCTTGGGGTGCAAGGTCTAGTGGGTAAATTCAGTCTATTCCAGTGGTTCTGGTTCTCCTGCTATGGCTTCCTTCCTCCTCATGGAGCTCAGGGCCCTACGCAGGCTCTATCAGAGCCACACCCCAAGTCCTGCTCCTCTCTCCAGGGGCTCAATTCCTGGTCAAGGCTCTCAAATACTCCTTCCTCCAAAATGCCAGACTGGCCACATCTGGATAGGGCGGTACGGCAGGTCACATACTCTTCAATCTCCCTCAGCAGCCTGCCCTATTCTGATGCTCAGCTCCAGAGAGATAATCCAGCCACTCATCTCGCTTATGAGCTATAAGCCAGCCCAGCCTTGCATTTTGGAAGGGGCCCCCATTACTACAATCCCAGGATTGCCAGGCCAGCGGAAGGGATCCAAGGGATCCGAGAGGGTTTTCTGGGCTACTCAGGCCATTACACACAGTGAAAGGACCAGATGTTCCTTGGTGTCCTGCCTGGAGGTTGATGGGACAGCCCTGAAAAGTGAGGAATGTCTCAGAGTACCAGCAGGTCACTTCTTGAGCATTGGCTATGCAGCTGGCTTGACGTGGAAGCTCTACTGTGTCTATACACTCGAATCTCTCAGAAGGTGAGGTGTGCAAACACATCCCATACACCTCTTCTCATGCCTTTAATAAGTGGTGAGTCGAATGGAGTCACTCACCAGCAGCCCTGTTTTTCCCTATTGCTGAATCAAGGCAGGCAGATACACCTGCTACCTGAGCCGTTTGTTTCCATGTGCCCTCTGCAGGCTTGCTGGGTGGGACAGAACGCATCCAGAGCCCACTCCTTCATTAAGTCTGCAGGCTTTTGTCCCCACGGGCCTCCAAAGCTTTGGTGGGTTTATGCTTGTGATGCCATGGAGGTTCATCCACAAACACTTGGCTTTCTCACTTCCTTTTCCTCTCGGAGGAGAAGCATCACAAGGAAAATCAAGATTAGGAAACTTGGTAGTTTAAGGGAGACGCCTGTGTGGCAAATGCGAGGTAGGTTTCGGCAGACAGCTTTTAGCATTCTGGTGTCTCCAGCATTAAGTCAGTCACCTCGAGCTCCTGGTGTGTGGGACGGGGCTAGAGTTTTCATAGCAGCTGATGGAAGCCCTTTAGCGCTGGGTGGCTGACGACTGTTGACAGACCTCTGCGGTCTCTGGCCCTTTCCCACAAGCTAAGACCAGTGTCGTAACACCTGTGCAGAGCTGACTCCCACCAGGCATGGATGTGAACTTGTGTGCAGGCCTTCCTCACTAGGGCTGTGATCATAATTCTGGCCAACTATCCTGAGTGTGTGTAGCCTGTGAGAGACTGCACCAGGGACCCAGCCGGATTTCCCCCTTCCATGCATTGGGAGCTATGAGTGATAATTTAAGCCATTTCACTTTTTTCCCCCTTTTTAAGTGTTGGAGCTAGAACCTGAGGCATCACACACACTAGATACACACTGACTTGTATCTCCAGGCCTGACCTGAAGGCACTAACGTGTGTGTGTGTGTAGCCTTGGCTGTCCTGGACTCACTTTGTAGACCAGTCTGGCCTTGAACTCACAGAGATCCGCCTGCGTCTGCCTCCCTGAGTGCTGGGATCACAGGCATGCACCACCATGCCTGGCTGAGTAATTTACCATTAATAGCCCAAGTTCTGAGAAACAGGTGGAAATGAACTAACCATGAGTAACATTTCCACTTACCACTAGGAGCAGCCAAGAGTTCCCTTGAGACAGATGTGGTGGAAAAAAATCTACCTCTATGAGTTGTCAGCTAGAAGCCATCTTTGGGCCTTACTTCCTGATGTGCACAGCGGGAGGGAGGTAGTGTGGGTAAAGGTAGGGGCTCCATGTTGCCGACTGTCTTCTCTCAAGTGTCAAGCATTCAAGCCCACTGAGGCATGAGAAGACAGGCTGACCTTGCTTTTCAAATTGCAGGTCTCCAAGGCCAGTCTGAAGGGACCCTCCACCTGCTGCTAAGCCCCCAGGTGATTGCTGGCTGTGGCAAAGAGAAGGGAGAACACACCATTCATTTTTTGTGAACATTTTTAATGCAAACAATATAGTGTTGTAAGACTCCGGGCGTCTGTAAACAAACAGTGCTAGAATGCGATAAGCATTTACAGCTTTTGTGGAATGGATGCAGTTATAACCACTCTGCCCCAAACTGCAGAAGCCAGGCATTGTGGCCCACTCCTGTCAACCTCCACTGAGTATCACAGTGAGTTCCAGGCCAGCCTGGGCCACAGAGGGAGCCTCAAAACCCCCAAAACTAAACAAAATAAAAACTAAACAAAAACCAAAGAAAAATTCTTATCAAGCTCCTTCGAAAGCTGATGTTTCAAGTACAGGATTTGTCTTCTCTAGGGGAGCTGTCTTTCTGAATGGAGTGGGCGGAGCAAGGTTCAGGCCTATCTGCCCGTTAACGACCACATGCAGTCTCATCCAGACCACTGCTTCCCGACTCCCTTTGCACATGGAAGACAAACACTTGGATATGAACTTAGGTGACCCGCTTTCATATGACAAGCCTGCTGCAAAACTCAACTATCAAAAAAGCTTTGAAGAAACACTAGTCTGAGAAACAAGATTACCAGAGCCTGTGGACTTCTTGCCTGCAACAGTGAGGCCAGCCTTTCATGCCTTATCAGAAATAATGGGCACAGTGTTATTGTAAGCCTGAGCCATGATGACAGACAGTGAGATAGACAGCCCGTTTGACAGTGGCAATTTCAAATTAATAGTTACTTATGATGGGACACAAACTGTACAGGCTTTCACTTCCTGTGTTTGGATGAAGCCACAGTCCAACAGTGGCTAAGAGTGTGGAGGGTGGAAGGCAGCAGCTGGACTGTTCTCGGTGGTCCAACAAGGCAGAGATGCTTCAAGAACTCCTCTTCAAGACTCAAGGGATGAGGAGCTGGTGCACCCACAACTTCTAACCAGGGCATCTCTCTGCAGGCAGCAATTGCACAGCTTAATTCTTCTAGACTGAGCCACTTCAGATTTATGCCAGCGGAAAGCAAACATTGTTTGTAAGTCATTTAATTGTGTTACTGTCTCTCAACTTTATCAGATGTTGCTGGGGCAGAGAGGCCTGTGTGCAGGTCTAGGGGAGGCTTTATGGTGCTCTCTGGCTCTGTCTAAATGCCACAGCCCAGAGTCTCTAATAGAGTATTTTCCAGATGTAAAAACTACAAATTCACCAGGTTCAAATGGCATTTGTCTCAAGCCAGGACCTACATCCAGGGCTGCATCTTCACCAGAGCGACACCTTGCCTGCAGGTGCTAACTGGTTCCTTATGTTCTTTGGTTAAATAGAGTTTCTAGACCTTTCAGCATTGTGGGAACCCAGACAGACAGAAAACACGGTCTACTCTGAATACTGAGTTTACATTGTATGTGCACTATTATAAATTTTTATAATTGGGTTAGACTCATAAAAAAAATGTAGGGCTTTTGTTGCTTGTTCTGAAAAATACATTCTTCTGGGCTGGCCAGCATCTCAGTCTGGGCCCAGACCTTCCAGTCTCTTGACAAAGGCTGCACAGCCTGCGCTCAGGAGCTGGGTCAGCTCATCATGTCCAGGCTGTAGAGGCCAGTGTGGCCATCGTTACGCAGAGCCTCTGCCACATCTCTTCTGAAGACGGAGAGGTTCTGTGTGAACCTGTGGAAAGAGAAGTGAACGTGTAGGCCATATGAGCCTCTGGAGGCAGGGTACCGTGGAGCGCAACGCCCGGAGAGGACCCACCTGCAGGAAGGCGCCTCAGGCTGGGAGGTCACCTGCCACCTGCAGGAAGGCACCTCAGGCTGGGAGGTCACCTGCCACCACTCTTCCGCTACCACACCACCCTTCCCTGAAAACAGGAGCCAACACCCAGCCCACCCTCAGCAGGCCAGGGATGGAAAGCACCGAAAGTTCTCCTATCCAAAACGTTGAAAACATCTGCACCTATGTCTCAAATAGCGGACTGAGTTGATATATAAATACTTTAGTTATTAGAGGTCTTCCCAAAGGTAGATATTAGTATTCTCAACTAGAATGGAATTTAGTGAATAAAAAGTTGGGGGTGGGGGTAGCTCATAGCTGTAATGCCAGCACTGAGAAAGCACAGTAGAGGGACCATGAGTTTGAGGTCGGCTGGCACTAAGTGGTAAAACCCTATCTTAGAAAAGAGGTGCAAATGTGGTGTGTGTGTGTGTGTGTGTGTGTGTGTGTGCGCGCACACACACACACACACACACACACACACACACACACACACACTTAGTGTGTACTTACGTATGACGTGCTTAGTCTGATTCCCAGCAGTACTTAAGCTGGGTATGGTGGCCTATGCCTGTAATCCCAGCACTGAGGAACTAGAGGTTAAGAAATTTAAAATTAGCCGGGCGGTGGTGGCGCACGCCTTTAATCCCAGCACTAGGGAGGCAGAGGCAGGTGAATTGCTGTGAGTTCAAGGCCAGCCTGGTCTACAAAGTGAGTCTAGGACAGCCAAGACTACACAGAGAGACCTTGTCTCGAAAAACAACAACAATAACAACAACAACAAAGAAAAACAAACAAAAAAATTTAAAGTTATACTTGGAGGTTGGTGGGAAGGCTCAGCTGGTAACAGTGTTTGATGAATGGTCAGTGGGGAAGTTTTCCCTTGAACACATTTTCTTCTTTATCACTCACTGACCACTGTCTGTCTTATCCACTAGGATGCATGCTCCATAAGAGCAAGAGAACTTGGAACAATTTGTTTACCACAGGTTCCCAATGCTGCAGTGAATGAATGAATGAATGAATGAATGAATGCATCTGGGCCTACTGATGAGTTTGGTTAGATCTTACTGGTCAGTGACACCAGGCACTCTTAGGACAGGCAGAGGAAGAAGCCAATGCTTAATTGGCCCACGAACGGAGTTTTACTATGTTCTGTTGTTTAAACACCACAATCAGTGTCCCGTGCCCCACCCCCCACCCCCCACCGCTGCATCCACGTGACTGGCAGTCTGCTATGCTGTCACACAGCTTACAGAGGCAGGAGGAACACCTGATGGGGTCCATCTGCCCCTAAGGCCTGTGCTTGCTCATCTCCATTGACAATGTGAGCTTCCCTTCATTTGCTCTTTCCAATTAGTTATTTTTCACCTCTTTCCTGCTGGATTATAAACTGCTTAAGGGCAAAGGCTGGGTTTTATTAAGCTCTGCACCCTGAGCAAACACCCAGTAAAATGTGGTGCTGGAACTGACCTGGCCTAAGATCACAAGCTGTAGTGGAAAATCTGTGCTAACCACAGCCTAATTACTTTCAACAAGCCTAGCATGCCCCCCTCCCCAACCCAGACACCCCACTGGCCAATGCTCACCTGTCTCTGTTCTTGACAGACAGGCTCTGTTCCACGCCCTCCATCAAGTTCCTGAAGCACTGGGCAAGGGCTTCCTGCTTCGAGAGGGGCTGGCTGTTTATCAGACTCGCCCTCAGTTCACCGAAATACTGTTGGGAGACAGAGCAGCTTCAGACTCAGGCTCCAACTCCAAACCGGGAGGAAGGAGGCAGTGGGGAGTCAGGCCAGCTGGGGTCTGCCCGGGCTCACTGATGCTCCGCTTCTACATCCAGGTCCACACTGAACTTTCTGTCCTTAGAGAAACCTAAGCCACACGCAGGTGTACCACCTACCTAGGTGGATGGATGTGTCAAATCGGCCCCCGCCACTTGCTCATAAGAATGCCTTTGTATGACTGCGGACCTGTCACTGCTTAGCCTAATGGGGTCTGTGCCTCCACTGTGGGGGGCTGAACCCATGGTCTTCTGGGTCTCAACTCTACTTGTCACAGGAAGGCAGAAGAAGAACTTAAAATGCTCAGGGAGCACTTTGGTGACGGAAGGCAAGGCCAAGGGTCTCCCCTCCGGCCTCATCCTCTTTCCTGGCTTCAGTGAATCACTTCTCAAGGAGGTCTGGGCTGGGTTCCAAGCCTGTCCTCCTGGGCTGCACGGGTCTGCTCTGCTGAGGCAGGGCACTAGGGGGGCCTGCTTAGTTCTGGGAGCACTTGCTGGCACTAGGAGTGGTATCTGTCACACCTGGTCACAAATGGCTGCTCAGCCCCCTCGTTTCCTGCTGGCTCTGTGGTCTTTTATCCAAACAGAAGCCCTGATGTTAAAAACAGAGTTCCTAATCACTGGGAACAGCAGAATTTCAGCAAAAGACAACATTTTGCCAGTCATATGTTTATCTCTTCAAGCCCAAGCTGCATGATATTTAATTTCTATCATACATTAAAACAGCTCACATCAAAAAACACACATAATTAATATGTAGTCAGACTAATACTTAAATACTATATATCAGAGGCATTATACTTAAACCACAATGTCTTCCTGAACAAGATTGGGAATGCACAAAGCTACTTATTTTTCCCTTTTATAATGATGCAGTGACTCACACCAAATAGAAAATTATTAGTTTTTCATCCTAAACCATGAAATATTGCCTCCATCAGTAAAGTATAATATTGTGATGTCATAAGCTTTTTCTAAACACCGAATTTGCCCTTATTCCCTCTCAATCATTTTAAAAGAACTGCTCTCTTTTATAGAGCTTGGATTTAAATCACAATAACACCGAGGGAAGATGAATGACAGTGCTATTGAATGTGGCTAAAATTGGATACTTCAGCACAGGTGAGTGATGAGACAGCTCTTCTCTTTTTGATATATTTTCTTCTTCTATTAGTTTCCTTCCAAGGCTGGGATTTTAGTTTGAATTTTAATGTATGCGGCTGCCTGTAATCTCACTGTCTTTTTCCCAGTACTATCTTATTGTATAGACAATTCATTCTCCCCAGCAGCCATGCACTGACTGCTGAGGGGCCAGGGTGCTTGGGAGGCAGCTGAGGGCGGCCAGAGTGCTGAGGAGGCTGGGATGCTTGCTCCCTAAATGAAGGGTACTGGCTCTATGCACAGTCTCTCAAGGGCTGCTGCTGGCACCACCTGTGGACATGTGCGGGGAGGGTGCAGTGGGGCAGGCATCCCAAGATATAGAGGGAATCTGGAGAAGAAGGCAAAAGGGCTGTTGCTGTAAGTGAGGGTGACTGAAATATTCCACACACACAGTGCAATGTGTGGGCCTCTGTGGCCTCTGCTAGCTGAAGAGCTAAAGCCTTTGGGGGAAGGCCTTCTAGGCTGTCAAGGCCCCAGCTTACTAGCCCATGGCCTTCAGGCCCTCTCCCTCCCTCCCTCCCTCCCTCCCTCCCTCCCTCTGGCCCTCCCTGGAAGCACACTCACCTTCTCATTGAGCAGGATGAGCCCCAGGAGAGGCCTGGATACTGACCACTGGTTCCGACAGTCTTCAAAGATAACAGTGTTCATGAGGACAGACATCATCTGGAAGATGGAGTCGCATGAAGCTTGGGACCCTTGGCCAAGAGCTTGCCCAAATCCCAGGCCTTCTATGTACTCCCTCCATCCTCCGGGAGTCTTTTCTTTTCTTTCTTTCTTTTTCTTGTTTTTTTTTTTTTTTTGTTTGTTTGTTTTTCCCTGAGACAGGATTTCTCTGTGTAGCCTTGGCTGTCCTAGACTTGCTTTGTAGACCAGGCTGGCCTTGAACTCACAAGCGATCCACCTGCCTCTGCCTCCCGGGTGCTGGGATTAAAGGGGTGCACCACCACGCCCGGCCTTACTTGGGAGTCTAGAAAGCTATGTAAGCTCAGGGCAGCCCCAGCCCACAGAAGAAGTCTCTCCCATTAAGAGCCTGGCAAGAATGTTCTTGGTGAGCAGAAATGGGAGGCCACAGAGGCGCGAGGTTCGGTCTCTGCTTCTCACGCTGTATATGCTTTGCTCTGTGCTAGGTACCAGGTAAAGCCCTTACTTTCCTGTCTGCTCCTCACCTCACCAAGCGGCTCGTGATGTTAGTGGACATCTCTCTCTGTAGCTCATCACCAAGTGGAATGACACACTTTCCATGTGACCCTGGAATGGCTTGTTTCCTGTGAGCTCAGAGGGCTGTTCTTCAAAGCATTTACTATTAAGCGCTCACTCACTGCTACAGTACATACTTAGCTTGTGAGTTTGTAAGGCACACAGAAGGGACAAAAGGACACGCTTGCAGCACAGCCTCTTACCTAGGACCTCCAAGCTTGCTAGGGAAGTCACCAAGAGAAAACGCTGGGAAAAGCGGCTAGGGAAAGAGTAGTGGCCCGAGGAGGGGCGTGCCTCTAGGGTCCTCCAAGGCCGTCAGGGAGATGGCACGGGGCAGGTAACATTTGAAGAGTTCATCAAGGCAGACCAAGCGGCAAAGAGGGCAGGAACGAGCCCGGTGGGTTCTACAGTAGTGTGGCAGGAGGGAGAAGTGAGGCCTCATGGCCAGAATGGAAGACCATGCTGAGGGGTCTAGACTTCATCCTGAAGACGAGGTTGCTAGAGATGGGTCTGTGGCCAAGGTGAAACTGTGGGATGTGCCCTGGGCCTGAGGCAACAGGCGGCAGGCCAGATGAAAGGGCGACTGTGTGGCAAGGCCCCACAAACACCACTCCAAATAGGCTTTGATAACTTGGTTTGCTTTGAATGCTTGGCACCCTCTCTGTTTTGCATAAATATGAATGTACACTGCGTGTGCATTTACCTGAGTAGCATGAGAGGGCAAAGCTGGCTGTCTTCCTCAAATGCTCTCCATTTCATTTATTGAGGCAGTAAGTTAATTATTGCTGAACCCACAGCTTGAGGATAATGTTAACCTAGCTAGTCAGCTTGCCTGCCTCCTAAGCACTGGAATTATAGGCAGGCCACTACACTCATCCAGCACTTATGCTTTTATGTAGATGCTAGGGACCTGAACTCTGGTCCTCACGCTTGCACAAGTGCCTACTTACCTACTGAGCCATCTCCCTGCTCCTGGCAACAAGTTTTGGTGATCTAATTTATCCTACAGTCTTTGGCAGGTAACTGAATGGCTCTTGCAGTGCCTGCTTTCATTAGCTCTGAAGGAAATAATCCAGCCCAAGGAAGCTGTGAGAATGAAATGAGATGACGTGGCAGAGTGTGCATCCTACAGACACTGACGGCATATCATCATCACCACAATGTGCATCTCTGCAGCTCTCAACAGCTGCCATTTCCCTCACCATCACAATGATTATGCTGGTTACAGACAAAATCTGCCAGTCTATGTACAAACACAGACACTGCGTGTCCAGTCTCTCTGGAAAGGCTACAACTCCATGCCTGGCATGCTCAACTTCCTTTGTAGATCACATGTTCCCATGAACAGTCTAGTGGGCCACTCAAAGTCATAGAGCACAAATTAAATTGACAAGCAAAACTAACAGATCCATGGAGACAGTCTAAAATATTATGGGCTTCACAATCTGAAGCAGAATGGATATTTTAATGGAGAAGATTAAAGTTAGAGGCACCAAATTCTTCCCGTAACTGACAAAGCATCCTGGAGTGATGTGCCAATTACTTTATACGGTCCTCTCGTGTATTCATTTGTCTGAATGCATGTATTTATGTCTGTAATAAGTAAGGGGATGTTTGAATAAAATACTTTTCTAAAAATAAAGTTGGCAAAAATGGATTTTTTTTTCTTTTTTACTTTTCTGGAAATATGTAAAGTACCAAGTAATCTTAAATGGCATTGATGTGGCAGCCAATTTCCAGAATTATTTTTTCTAATAACCTTAGCGTCATGATAAAGCAGCCCTGCCCCAAGAATACTGGGTGTCATTCTCAAGTACAGCCCCTTTCCTCTGCAGGTAGTGTGGCGTTTAGATGAGTGGTCTCTGAGGTCAGGGACATCATGAGTCCATACTGGAAGGAGCAGTCTTGACCGTGCACCCATTAGCCCACACTCTGTCACCAGCTGCACGAGTACTTGGTGCAGTGGTGGTTGGGGAGCTGGGTGGCTAGTTCTTGAATGTCTACTCTCTCCTAACACTGAGGCACAGATGGGTGGGAGGCCACTTTAAACTGGCTTTCATTACACTGCCCAGGGCCTATACCCCAAACCATACACATGTTATCCACTGACACTAATAAGTGGCTCTTTTGCCAAAGCAGGGATGGGGTTATCTAGGAAGGGAGCTGTCTGCTTAGGAAAATCATACTCCACACTACTTTACTTATTCCTTATTTCTCCCTCTTCTTACAGACTTTGGCTGGAGTTTTGTTCCGTGAGGTGGTAGCTACAGGCATTAGACTCACAACTGGCCCTGCTCTTTAGCCCAGGCATTTGCCTTTATATCCTCAGATACAAAGTCGGGACTGTGACAGTGATAAGAAAGGGATGCTGTGACAGATACTGTCCTCTGCGTTGTGCTTGCCACACAGCATGGTGCCTTTAACATGACTTCCCCGCACTGCAACTGTAGCCTCCCTCTGGCCTAAGCCAGTGGAATTTCATGGCTCAACAAAAAATACAGCCTCAGTTAGACAGGTAAACAACATTACTATGGTCTCCTCCAAGTTACCTAACTCCAGGTAGAGTTGTAGACCAAACCTAACCTCAGGCAGGAGGCAGCCCAGAAAGCCTTGCTGGAGGTATTGGCATGGGTTTGAATGACAGTGCCGTTTGCAACCATGCAAACACATCTAAGCACAAAACTACAAAACTACCCAGAAGGAGAAAAGTAATGGCGTGTGCTCTCTGCCATGCTCCCCTGACAAGGGCATGAGGTACAAGTGCAGAGCAGAGCAGATCCCCCACAATTCCCTGGGCCACGCAGCAGCGTCTGAAGAGATGTTCTCACGCTGGGTGTTCCTGCTCTATTGTTTGCTGATGTAAAATAAGCAAAGTTCTAGCTTACGTTGGGCACTTTCCTGCTAGGACAGAGAACACACACATTAATGTGAAGAGCATCACACAGAAAACCAAACTGTGCCCTTAATCTAGTCTACACATGAAATGGTTAAATACCTAAACTAACGGACCCTTCACTTCCAAGGATCTTGTTTTTGAAAACAGACTGCTGGTGAGTTTTCTCACTACCTAACAAAGAAGCCATCATTTCTGGAGTCTGCTGGGTGCTCAGCACACTGTCAGGCACCTGCACTTGTGGACTCTATTCTGCAAACCCCCCCCCCCCTCCGCCCTGTGTGTGTGTGTGTATGTGTGTGATTATCTATCACATATTTGTATATACTAAGGGCCTTAGGTCAAGGAGTATTCACTTGATCAAGGTGCCGCTAGGGCATGAAGGCTAATTCAGGTTACAAGCAAAGGTCTGTGAGAGTTTGCTGGGCCAGCCTGTGGCTGCCTCTTCCCCCCATCCACCCGCAGGCTGTTCTAAGTGAGGCTCAGAGCACCTGGCAGTGGTGGGAAGGCTCACTCTCCCACCTCCAGTGGCCTGGACATGTCACCTTGTCTGCTCCAGCACCTTCCGCTGTTGCAGCTGGTGATTAGAATCCAGGGCCACGGCTTCTGAAAAGTTCTCAGCAAACCTTCCTGCTTCCCACCCAATGCTTACAAATGTAGTCAATTTGCAGACTCCGAAAGCGAACAGCAGAAAACCTAAGAATGTCTCAGGAAATTGATCACTGAACTTTTCATGGGAAATAATGATTTTCCTCCCACCGAGTATGCCATAATTTAAATTAACATCATAGAAACCGGTAGATTAGGCTAATTTTCTCTGGGTTATAATAATTCCTATAGAGTAAATGTTTCCATGGTTAGCACGTGAGCGTGCTGAATACTGTAACTAGAACACATTCTGTAAAGTCATAAGAAATAAAGGAAACAAACAAAAACAAAACTAACCTTCCCTCTTGTCCCCCCTCCGCCATTTGTACCCCACAGACAAACCAGGCCGTAGGGCCTGAGTGCTCATCCTGCAGGTCTGCTCAGGGAACTGCTCTCTCTCCCCCCTGTCTCCAGCCCTTGCTGGGGCTTGTGACCCTTCATAATGCTGCACTTGTGCTGTCTGCTTGTGAGGCAAATGAAAAGTGGGCCTTGTCCTCTGGTTAACACGGAGGGGGCCTAGCAAAGCCAGGCCAAAGAGTGAGAGATTCGAGACAGAGCAGCCCTGTGCCCTAGGCCTTGAGGGCTGAGGGGAGACCCTGAAGGACAAGCAAGGGGAACACAGTGCGGGACAGGCTGCCTTGTGTATTAGTCCACACCGCAGCCAAGCTACACCCCCCTGACTGTGCGGTAAAACACGGGTGATGCTCTGAGGAACAACTAATAACGAATGCATCCAACTCTTAAGAGCTAGCCTGCGCCTGGGGAATGCACCAGCGTTTCAGAAGGCAGGAAGAGAGGAGAGGAAGGCTGACCTTACCAATAACGAAAATAACAGACAAATCAGAGCAAAGGCAAGCACCCCATCCCACACAACCGCCTGAATAATGCAACCGCATTTGAGAAAGCAGAGAAATCTCTCCACCTCCAAAGCGGTTTCTCCAGAGCACCTGTCCTAGTGAGAGGCTCAGGCCCAGTGAGAGAGAACACAGCTGAAGGAGGAATTGCTTCCAGGTTTTCAGTGCATGAAAGGGAGTCTCTGTCATTGCTGAGTGCTGCTCCTGAGGCCACATGCACAGCAGATATTGAAATGTGATCCTGCTCAGATTAGATACTAGCTGTCTTTAGGGAAAGAGAATCAATTGTCCCCTTCATCTGCCATCTTCCTATGTGATATTAGTGGATGTTATGAAAAATGAACACAGTGGATAAATAAGCACATATTTCGTTAAATTTTTCTCTCTCTCCAGATTAACCGAGGTCCTCCATCTAAATTACATTAAATTTAAAGCAATCCCTATATTCTGATAGTGTTTCTGCAGCCTCATAACTGAAGTATTTAGCATTTAAAATGAAAAAAAAAATGAAACGCAAGATAAGGTGAGCCTCCTCTTCTGAATAAGCCTGCAACCAATTATGAGTGACCCCTGAGGTCACTGGGAGTCCTGAGCTTGGCCTTTATACAGAGTTAGCCTTGCTCTAAAACTGGGGTGCGGGGATGCTTAAAGGCACCCCAGGCCCAGTAAGCTTGGCCAGCGCTGGTCACAAATGAGCATCTCCTGCTTCATTCCAAAACAGCATCCTCCTCCTCCTCCGTCCCCTCACAGCAAGTCAAGGACGCTTTGCTCTAAGTTGCCCTAAGTGATGAACTGTCTAGAATATTTAAAAACTCTTGCATCGAATGTACTGTCTGGAGGGAAACAGAACCTGGCTTTGCTGTTCTTTCCATTTCCTCTGTTACCAACTTTACCTCTACTTCTCAAACATTCATTTTAATCATGGCTTATTGGGGAAAGAATTACCTGCCAGTCTCCTAGCTTAGGAGAAGGTCAAGCAAGAATGAAACTTCAGGATTAATTAATTGAGAGTACTGCATGCGATGTGTCTATTCTGAATCTTATAGCACACATCACCAGGAAAACAGTTTTATTTTCCAGGGTTGAAATAAATTATAATAAATTATTCATTTCAATGGCAGAGATGTACTGGAGAGCAACAGCAAGAAAATTGACTACACTATACTGTGAGCCTCAATCCTGAATCTTCATTATCCATCTGAAACTTTTTACATGTAGTAAATCATATTTCAAGTGGCTGCAGATCTCATAAAGCAGCTTGCTACATTAAAATAAACCAGAAAACCTGGGGTACTGGAGGCTGCAGGGCTTGCCACTCAGCACTATTTGGGCTGCTCTCTCTCTCTCTCTCTCTCTCTCTCTCTCTCTCTCTCTCTCTCTCTCTCTCTCTCTCACACACACACACACACACCTTGCCGACACCAAACAGAATATGTCAAGTTCATGCTAAAATTAAGCGTTACCTGTCAAAAACACCATCCAAATTTCCTGCGGGTAGGAAGGAAGGTTGATCTGTGTGCTCTGTGCTTTCAAGCCTGTCATCCCCCCCTAGTTTGCCTTCAAGTGACACTTACTTCCAGCACATAGTAGTACCCGAATGACTAACTGGAGCCACATTTGAGAGCTTCTAATGGCCTCTGAGCAAAGGTATCTATGCAGCTTGAGAGACTATTGAAGGCACATATGCCATGACTGCCTACAAAGGTCAGCCTATCTGCTCAGGACACGTGGCCGCTGGGCACTCACAGCTGAACGCAGCAGCACCCAGGACATGGATACACCAGGGAGAGGAAATGACATGGGAACACCTCCAGGACACAGCAGGGTTTGGTAGGTTTGAAGAATGAGTAACCCTTGCACAGAAGGCTCTTGGGTGGCACAAGGCAGAGCTGAGGGGAGGAGCAGACCCTAGCCCAGGTCCAGGCTATGCGAGATCTTTTATGCTAACTACTGATAGGTATTTGGGCCGGTGCGCGCGGCTGTCAGATGGGGTCTGCCGTTGAGAGCAGGAGCCCACAAGGCAGTGGAGGCAGCGAGGAGGAACAAGACTATAGCAGCAGCCAGAACGGCAGGGTCTCCAGCCAAGTTCCTCTCTGTCAAAGCATTCCTTCCGAGAAAGAACACTGGGCCTGGACTCACAGAGTCAGAACCCTAAGAACAGGTGCCCGGATTCAAGACTCTCAATAAATATCAGGATGACGGAAATGCTGCTTTTTATGTGGGCTTGTGTGCACATGCGCATGCACGTGTATGTGGTGTGTGTGTGGTGTGTGCGTGCATGTGGGGGGGTGGTGTGTATGTGTGGTGTCGTTGAGTTCACTCACACATATCACTAACTGGGAACAAGCAGCAATGAAGCCAAGCCTAGTCAATGGGCACAAGCACACAGGGCCACAGCGACATAAGCACTGACTCAGGCACTGAGAGAGGGAAGCTCTTTTCTCCTAATAAATGCATGGGCCTAAGGCAAGAGAGGCACCAAGAGTGCTGGGCCTGCTTCCTTGATTTACTCCATTTGCGGATGCATACCTTGACCAGGCTAGGAGACAGGGAAGGCTTTCAGAAGGGGACAGTGGCTTGCTGTACAGAACAAGCAGTCTGCCCGGCTGTCAGGAGAGTAGGGAAAGTGAGTGTGAAGGTGTGCAGCAGTGTGGGGCTATGCAGGGAGTGTAAGGGATGCTGTTCTTGTGGGCAGGGGTTGCATCTGCTGAAGGGCCTGCTTTCAAGAGAAAGTAGATTCTATCCTGCAGGAAACGAGTGTCATCACAAGAGAATGACAATCTCACTGGCTGCTGTGATGTGGTATGAACCACGGGCACAGCCATTTCTCTACAGGGTCTCAGCCTCTGGGACCTCTGGGCTGTCTCATTTCTCTCAAGCAGCAGCAGCAGCAGCAGCAGCAGCAGCAGCAGCAGCAGCAGCAGCAGCAGCAGCATCTTCTTCCTATTCTGTGATGCGGAGGCCACAGCCAGAGAAGGTCACTTGCTTGGCCTCTGTGCCCCAGTTAGGACACTGCTCATCATCTCCTGCCTGGTGGCTCTGTTGCCAGTGGGCTGAGGAAGGGCAGTGACATTATTTCCCTTGGCCCACAGCACATAACCTAATAGTGTCCCCTGTCAGGAATGGTTCTTCTTGTCAGGAAGCTTTTTATTGATGTTCAACCTTCATCTTCCCTTTCTTAATATTATCCCATTATGCCAATACTCCATTGTGCCATGCTAAGTAATTCCCTTTCCTCCTGGCATTTACATCTTCCAAGTATTTATAGACTTATCAAATGCCCCATTTAGTTGTCACTTAGGCAAGCTATACATATTTAGCTTCTTTAATCTGGCCCCATAAGCCAGCCCTTCCATTCTCCTAAATCACTTGAGTTACTTCCCTCCAGATTTCTGTCAATTTGTCTCCTGCCTCTCTCTAATGCAGGGGAGCTGAGGAGAGCAATGCGGGGTGGAGAGGGAAGGCTTTCTTCCTCTGTGGGATAAGAGCACATTATGCACCAGGAATGGAACTTCTACACTTTCCAAAACAGATTGGGCCTCTGCAGGAGTGATGGCTCCTCATCTCTACACGACTATCACCTGCACACACCGCCACTACTTAATTACTAGCTCTTTAGCATACTTGATGGACACATGCAGCAGCACACACTGAGTGCCTGCTGTATACCAGGCATTGTTGTATGGGAATTTTCTTCTTTTCTCCTTCCTTTTTATTTCTCATACTTACTCATTGTTCAAAGAATTACTAGCTTCTTATTATGTGTTGAACACTTCTGGCACAGAGCTGAATAAAAAAATGTGGTCTTGTGTCAGTCAGTTTCCTATCACTGTGACCAAACTGCTCTGACACAAACAACTTAAAGGAGAAATGATTTATTTTGGCTCATGGCTCCACAGGCTCAGCTGATGGTGTCTTAGCCTCAGGGCCTGGGCAGAACACCATGTGGTTCAGGAGGTTACTATTTCATGGTGGTCAGGAAAAAGAGAAGAGGAATGGGTCAGGCATAAGACACACCCAAGGACCGTTGTGACCTATTTCCTGCCGCTAGGTCTTACTTGCTAAGTTTCCTAGAACCCCTAAAATAGTGCCACCACCTGGGGATAAGCAGTGAGCACATGTGGAGGCCATTTCATAGTCAACCATAACAGGCCTTAAAGAGCTCATGTATTTATTAATCTCTTATCGTCCACCCATCAAGCTGTTCCTTCTAATCTTAGAGAAGTCATCCTGAGCACTTATGTCTAATTGCTGCTGAGTGGAACTGCTGTGTTCCATCTGAACTGAGAGGCCATTTTAAGTATGGGCATTAACAGAGAGCTCGAGGGTGTTCCTTATGGTGATCTGCCTTGGGGCTCAGCCAACTGATCCTAGAAGCCAATTCAACAATGGTCTGAATTCTCCTCTGTAGCGTAGTGTGATCCTTTAAGAGATAGTAAATGATTCCAAGGACACATGGTATGCAAGCATTTACTAAACAGAGCATCTTCAAAGAAAAGTCGTTAAATGTAGATGGAATTTCTGGAGCCCAAGACCACTTGATATAACCCCCAAGCATGGCTAGGCATAAAGACTCCATGGGCTCTTGCCATGCATTATGGGTAGCATGAATGACTAGGGCAGAATTAATTCATCCGAGGTGATCAGACTGCAGACAAACAAGCCTTCCTTTACATTCTGTATGAACATTGTTTCCATCAATGGCTGCCGTTGGCTGAACTGGCTCAGAGTTAACAGGCAAAGAGCAGGAAGGTTAGCTTCACATTGCCACCGCAGTGACACGCTTCAGCAGTTACAGAACAGCCTGCAACTGTCCGAAAACCAGTAATCACTGCAAATCTGCCATTCCTCAAGAAACTCCAAGGCTTCTCATTCCTTTTCACAGTGTCACTCAGAGAAGTAAAGGCAGCAGAAATCTTGCCTGTCTCCCTTGGACTAAGGTAAGGAAATACACTGGGGCTGGGTGGTGGCACACACCTTTAATCCCAGCACGTGGGGAGGCAGAGGCAGGCAGATCTCTGAATTTGTACAGCTAGACCTACTACACAGGGAAACCGTGGCTTGAAAAATCAAAAAGAAAACATACTGAGAATGAATGGAAGGCGAAAGCCCAGGAAACTTCTGTGCAGTAAGAACTGGGTGTGATCTAGAGATAAGCAATGCTAGCTGTTATCTAGGCTTATTTAGCTTATAGCTTTGGAGGCTTTCATGCCTAGACTGGGTTCTACTGGTTTAGCATCTGGTGGGAGCTTCATGGGGAATGGTACCACTTAGTAGCCTACAGAAGAGGGAGTCACATCTCAATCCAGAAAACAAGATTAGGAAGGCCAGGCTTTTGTGATAATCTCTCCCTAAGCTACTTCATGAGTCAGATGGTCTAAGGTCCCCCTTTTCAGTATCACCCTAGGCACCAAGTTCCTAATGACACAAAGCCTGGTGGGGACACAAACACATCAGGCGATGGCATCGGGCACCATTATTGCTGGCTGTGCAATTTTGAACAAGTTATTTCAACTCTTGACTCTCTGCACATTTCCTTCACTAGTTTACTCGTGATGCACCAAAACTTTCTTTCTTCATTAAAGGTGTGTGCCACCATGGCTGGCTGATGTTCGGATGCTTTCATATTTTAAAGAAGCCATGCCTATTCTTGCTGGTATGAGGATTACAAAAGAGTTCAAATATCACAGTGTCATATTAGTGAGAAGAGCTATGGCATTTATTTTCACTCTTTCTGCTGTGAGGTGATGTCTAAGGATAAGGAGGAGGAATAAGTGAAGCAAACAGTTATCTTGGGTCTAGTAAGAGTGACTTTGAGAATGTGTGTCACAGAAAGAACTCTAGAAGGGCAAAGCACATGGAGGGCATGCCTGCAGACCTTGATAATCTGCCTGATATCACAGACTTCAAAATAAAGTGACCTTATAAAAGAAGTCTTAGACTCACACTGGAAGGATCTGTTTTTAAATAGCAGCAATTTCTCAAGGGCAAACAGTAACATCAAACCAAGGTTAGTAGTAGCTGTGCATCAAACTCAAAGCCAAATTACTTGTTGATTTTTCTTGTGTTAGGTGAGTCTATGTTCACTGGCTCACTGGGTCCTCACAACTCTCTAAGTCAAGAAGTTTTAATATGTGAGGATATAGCTACTAAAAGATCTCAGGTCTACAATGTAGTGCTTCCTGGCTAGGCCTAAAGAAGACAAGGCACCCACTGGGCTCTCTCTCCCCATAGCTGGTCTCCGCCCACAGCTTTTGGCCTTTCATTTGGGAACCTCTTGGACTACCTGATTTCTTCTCTCCTTGTAGACTGCCACCTCTCTAAGCATATGGCAAGGAATGGGTGCTGTGGTCTTTAAATGCTCAGCTTAAGTGAGTATTTAGACTTAGAGGTCTGTAGTGAGAACTTGGGAATTTTTGTTTCTTTAAAAAAACACAGAAATATTAAAAGAATATGTTTTCATTTTAATCCCAGGTGGGGGATGGGGCTGCTTTGTAGCAGCAACGATTTGCCTTGTGCTCTGGTGGTGGTGTGATTTTGCCAGCTGCAGATAGTTTCTTGACTGTGTGACACTTGGAATTCTGGGGACTTTTCAGAGGGCATATAAATGCTAGGGCTCCTGAGAGGCAGTGGGGTGGGGGGAAGAGAGGACTGTTGTTGGTTGGCTGCTGTTGGTCTCAGTTTGTTAACTAATCCTTGCTCAAAGAAGAAACAACAAGAAATTAGATATCCTTATGGTGAAGATCAAATTTCCCCAAGGAGCTTGACACCCCTCATTAGTGGAAAGTCGTCTAATAACGTCACCCACTTCCGACTCCTGACTTTATTCAAGGACTGCTTTCCTTTCCCCTCTATTCTCTTTTCTCTCTCCCTCCCACCGTCTCTTTTTTTGGAGACAAGGTTTCTCTGTGTAGCCTTGGCTGTCCTAGACTCACTTTGTATATCAGGCTGGCCTTGGACTCACAGTGATCCACCTGCCTCTGCCTCCAGAGTGCTAGGATTAAAGGCGTGCGCCACCACGCCCGGCTCTTTTATCTAGTGTTAGGGGGTTGAAAGGGAAGAAGAAAAGGGCTAGAAAGGGGTAGAAGAAAGAACCCAAAATGTAGCAAACACTGGCTACAAACATCTCAGTACTAGTTTCTAACTTATGAAGGAAGAACAGGGGTGCAGCTCAGAAGTAGAGAACTTGCCCAGCATGTATGAGGCCCTGGGTTTAATCTGAGCAATGCAAGCAAATACATAAATAAACAAAACAACTCAGCAAAGAGGATGTTAAGTAACCCACGTTAGGTCAAGTGTCAACACTTTATGGTGCACACTTTTGATCTCAGCACTTGGGAGGCAGTGGCAAGTAGATCTCTGAGCTTTGGGGCAGCCTGGTCTACAGAGAGCTCCAGGACAGCCAGGGCTCCAGAGAGAAACTGTGTTTTGGCTCCCACTTCCCTGCCCTGCAAATAGGAATTCTCAGCGCAGTGAGAGATTTGTGCTGTGCATTTCCAGGGTGAGAACACAAGCTTTGCTGTTTATTAGCTGCATGATACTGAATTCAGTTTTTAACTTCTTGGAGTCCCAATGATAATATTTAGACTATAAGATGGTTAAATGAGTGCTTCAGAGTAAAGAGGTTTAAATAGGAACATGTGCGCAAACACATATTCTAATATGTACATAATACATACAAACCTACACCCAGCGTTTGAGTTTGTCTCACACTCAGCACAGAGCCTTGAATTGTTTCTACCACTTTTTCACTGAAATCATTCACTGTCACATTTTTCTGATGAGTCTGAGATGGTCTTTCCACAGTGACTTTTAGGTGCCAGCAGCCCCACAGAACATCAGGGTTCTATAAGGTGGTAACAGGGTCAGATCTTCAAGCAGAGGTTAGATGGCTTTGTGCAATGAACTGGGGAGTAGGGAGATGATTTTAGGTGTAACCTCTGTTTTCACAGAAATATTGCTTAGTGTGGACCGATTACACCTGTATAAACCCTGGTGCACAGTTTTCTTTGTGAAATATATATGAATGCTGGTACTTGTGCTCTTATCACAAAATGCACATGTCCTCTATAGTACTTTCATTTTACGAGAAACCTTAAAACAAACAACAAAGATGAAAACTCACTGTCAGTCAACAGACAAAGCCATCCTGTTTGAAGAGTTTGTTTAAAACCTTTCCAGAGTTTGTGCCAGCACTTAACCTATGGAAAATCTCTATAGTGACTTGTTTTTTTGCAGAGGTTTTAAAAAAGGATACAGTTACAGAGTTCTTTCTGTTTTTAATTTACACAGATAGCCAATTATGCTCATCACTATCAAAGAAGAGGCTAAAGCCCATCTTACTTGCCAGAACAGGGTGAGAGGCTATTAGTGAGCATGCCTAATTATCATTGGGCTAAGTGTGCAGAAAGCTGTGTCCTTCCCCTTACAAAATACTCTCTAGCTGCTCTGTATGAGTGTGAAAGAAAAGGAATGTCTGTTGTCGACTTTCCACAACTCCTTTACCATTCTGAGAACATTTGCTGCGGACCGAGAGCAGAACTGACTGTGCTAAACTGTAGATAAAAGAATGATGACAGATTGCAGTCACTTTACTTCATAAAGAAAGCATTTGGAGCCCCTGGGAGTGTCAAAGCCAGCCACCAGCACCCAGCGACTCCACGCTAAGGCACAAGAGACATCATATTCTCTCAGTTTTAAGACAAAGGCTAATGGGCATGTGGCTGGCTTGTTTATTCCGACTTCTTCTTTATAAAGAGCTGACTGTTTTCCCTTTTCTTGCTTTCTTTCCTTCCTTCCTTCTTTCTTCTTTTAAAGTTTCTTGGAAAGCACAATTCTCCTATTCTATATCTACACAAACAAAACTGCAAAATGACATCATCCTGTTTTCATTTAATTACTTCTGAAATGCTTTCTATTTAATATTCATTACTCAAAAGCTAATTTAAAAGAGAAAGAGATGTGACTTATTCAAAAAGATGTGCTGTCATTCACAGCAATAGTTATCTAATATACAGAAGTTAATAAAGCAGATTAATCTACAAGTCCCTTTAAGCCATTCTTGAGTTTTGAACAACTGCCTCTTTGACCTTTCACCTTCACGCTGTGCACCAGTAGCAGGTGCCAGCTGTACAGAAATTATGGCTGCTGTGTTTGGAAGCAAAATCTTTTCTTACTTTGCTTCTGACCAGCAGCTGACCCTGTAGGAGTGATTGTTTCTGGTGCCGGCCTAAAGGCTACATAAACCAGTAGCAGATAAACAAAAGGCTACATATACCAGCTGCCTTGCCTAAGGGTACCATCCTAGGCTGACACCTCTACTCCTTCTCCAGCATCCCAAATTGCTCCTTGTTTGCTTCCATATATGCATTTCATCCTTGTTATTTTGTGTGAGGGGTAGGGGTAAAAGACCCCCCCAACAACCAACCCCCCCTTTTGAACTTGACTTTTGAGTATTCCATGTCAAACTGTGCCATTATAATGCTAATATAGGCCTGATTTAGCAACTTTAATAAGAGGCTAAACCCTCTTGTAATTAGATAATAAAATTTTATTATGTATTTTAATATTAAAAGTCTTAAAATCAAACTCTTCAAATCATACACTGGTACAAAACTAAAGCACTTAAATATCATTGCCTCAGAAAACGGGAACCTGAAAACACATTGTGGCTTATTTTTCATTCTCTGAAATGTAAACATGGAATTCCTATGTGGTGGCAGTGAGAGCTCCAGCACTCTTAATTATGTGCAGGGAAGAATGAATCTATTCGTGTATGAAGCACACTGTACCATTTCCAGCAACAGCATGAGATGCTTTTGACAGTTATTTCGTGGATACAAATTACACAAGTATAAAAACAATCCCCATAATGATTAAATGCAGTTATGTACATAGGAGAATACCAGTGCAAATGGTAACATATTTAAATGGTTTTCCTTCATTAAAAAAATTATATATGATATTAAACCATCAATCACTGCGGAGGCACAGGAGTTTAAATGTACTGTCACTGGCTGAAATAAATGACTTGGAGACTGGATTCTGGCTCGCTCAATATGGTCTCTTTGCTGTTGCTTAGTCACCCAACTCTCTACTGGCTTGGGCTACATCTGGTGGATTCCATTCCTTTCAATTAATAAGGCAAGATATGCCATCAATGGATTGTATCCTTCCACTGTGCTTAGAGGTGAGGACACAAGTCCTCCTGGGGTGGGAATACTTGCTCTTCTGTTAACTTGCACAATATTGGCAGTGCTTTTTTCTTCTCTGACCCATGTAGACTAGACGTTTTTCTTGGAGTTTTAGAAGGGCTAGTTTCTATTGAGGCATTGCCATTTGGCTTATTCTATAGTAGCAGAGTATGACCATAATAGACTTACAGTTGAAATCATGTCTATAGTCTATGACTTTGAAAGTTAATATTTTGGGTATTTCCTTTAAGGAACACTGTTTGGACCCATGGGCCACGGTACAGAATCAGGAATTGCTGAGGCCTGGTCAAGTGTCAAGATGTAGGAGATCTTTAAGAGGAATAGAGGCATACCATAAAAATGCATTATTATTCCATTAATATGATGATACCTATATTGCATCTCAAATAGTCATTCAACAAATATACCTACAACAAACATCAAAGTAGCAGGCATACTTAAAAGATTAAGACAACAGTCATTCTTCTAAAAGAAGATGTTTTTTTCTAAAGGAACAAATAATTCTATAGCATTATGGGTTAAATATCATTTTAAAATAACTAGTTCTTAGGCCAGGCAAGGTGGTGCACTTTAATCCCAGTGCTCAGGAGGCAGAGGTAGGCGGATCTCTGTGAGTTTGCGGCCAGCCTGGTATACAAGGTGAGTCCGGGACAGCCAGGGCTGGTACGCAGAGAAACCCTTTCTTGGAAAAAAACAAAAAACAAAAACAAACAAACAAACAAACTAACAAAAAACCAAACCAAACCAAACCAAACCAAATCAAACCAAAGACTAGTTCTTATTCCTAAAATTCTATCTGTCTGTCTGTCTGTCTGTCTACACACATGCATACCATGGCACTATTTATAGAAGCTGGTTCTTTCCTTCCACCATGTGGGTTCCAGGGATTGAGGAACAGTCATGGTGGTAAGCACCTTTATCCACTAAGCCATCTCATGGCCCCTACTTTTTTATTTTTAAAATTAAAAACATGAACTTTAATAACTTGTCTTTGGGGGCAATACTTACATTTGTGTGTGTGTGTGTGCGTGTGCATAAGTCAGAGGTCAACTTTGGGTATTATCATTGAGGTGTTAACCATATTGCTTTTTGAGACAGGGTCTCTCACTGGCTTGGAACCAGCCAAATAAGCTAGCTGCCTAGGAAGTGACCCCCAGGGACCCACCTGTCTTTGCCTTCCACCGGGGGTTTCAAGCACAAGGCAAGACAAGCACTTTATTGACTGAGCTATCTTTCCAGCAGGAGTTTTTCATTCTTAAGAGGTTTATTCCCTCTTGGATTTAAACAATTATTTTGTTATTATATGTACATAGGTGTTTGCACTGCAGAGGTAGGAGAATCTCTGAGTTTAAGGACAGCCTGGTCTACAAAGCAAATCTAGGACAAAAAAATAAATAAAAATAAATAAAAAAGGCTGTTACTGGTGAAAGAAACTGGCATCAATATGTCAGCTTGAGACTAAAAGGATGGGACAGACATGTGATGGGTTGGGAGACAAAGCACAGCTGCCCTTTGGACAGTCCCCTGGAGACACCAGGCTAAAGCAAACACCAAAACGCAGGCTGGAGTGATGGCTCAGTGGCCAAGAACACTGACCATCCTAACAGAGGTTCCAAGTTTCATTACCAGAACCTAGCTGGCAGCCTAGAACCTTCTGTAACTCCAGCTCCAAGAGATGCCATACCTTCTTTTGGCCTTTATGAGCAACAGGCATGCAAGTGGTGCATAGACATATACGAAGGCACTCATGCCAGGTGGCTCACAATCACCTATAACTTAATTCCAGGAGAGCCAGAACATTCTTATACACAGCACACAGATGTACACCTAACCTTTTTTTTTTTTTTAAAGGATGAACACTCTAAATCATTCTACTTTGCAATGACCCAGGTGAAATTACAATATTCAAACTGCCTTATTATTAGTGTTCAAAACACAATATAATATACGTCCCTAGACTAGGAGCCACTAAATGAGGGAGCAGATAGTTCTGTGGGTAAGTACATGGACCCTGGAGTTAAAGAGACTTTCCTTAAAATTTTAGTTCTTCAGAAAGGGGAGAGTAGGTGTGGAAGAGGAAAAAGAGACAATGAGGGATAACACATTATATACCTGTATAAAATATAATGAAACCCATTACTAGGTGTAACTAATGCCTACAAAGTGCAAAATAAAGACACAAAAGAGGGGTGAACGGTTCTTCAGTTTACAGACTGTGGCTCTGGGATGGGCACTTGACCTTTTGCATCTGTGAAATGATGATGCAAACACACCTCACAGAGACACTTAATGGCGTCAGATACTGTGTAACCAAAGAACTGAAGGCAGGGCCTGCACATAGTGAAGTCTTACCTTTTGCCAGTGTTAGCTGGGCACAGTGGTGCACACCTGTAATCTCAGCACTCTGGGAGGCAGAGGCAGGTGGATCTCTATGAGTTCCAGGCCAGCCTGGTCTGCTAAATGAGTCCAGGTCAGCCAAGGCTACACAGAGAAACCCTGTCTTGAAAAAACAAATTAAACAAAACAAAAACATTTTGCCAGTCTTGCTTTTTCCCAGAAAGAATACATGGCATATGCACAGATTTCTGTGAAAAGGACTAAGATAATGGCAACATATGTGAGAACAATTGTCACAAAATCTAGGTGCCTATTTTTTACTTTCTGCATCTAATGGCAGACTGTTGGCTTCCTTTAAGTCCTCTCGCCTAGTTATGAATGTTTTCCAACCTATTTTGATGAGCCTACTACCATGTTTTCAGTAATGAAGTTATAAGTCCGATCTAAACTAGAATGTTGAATGGAGGGCACTTTTTTGAAGTTTAAGGATCAAGAAGAATGGTTTCATTAATACTAGAAATATGCTAATTACTGTTCAATGAATTAAATAAGAAACGTGAGTATTTCATTTGCTGCAGTGTTTTCTGCCCTTAGACTCTTGCTCAGGGACCACAGGCCTAAGCCTCAACATCGTTTAATATGTGTCGGCACTTTCTCCTACTTAGTGTTAAGGAATGGAACCTTAAGAATGAAAGATGTCTTGTATAGCATGTCAAATGTTGAGCAATATTGTTTCAGTCTAAATACAGAAATGAAAAAAGAGCAGATGATTTCCCTTTTGCTGTAATTCACTTTGGGATGCATGTCATGAAGAGCACTATACAAAAGCAATTTTCATTGATTGACTGACTGATTGAGGAAAAGGGTGAATGTTCTTTTAGCTTACGTCCCTGCTGAAGTATGATTCTTATAGCTCCTGACAGCTTGTCACAATTTCTAGTTAAATGGCATGCTAACATATAAATAAATAAATAATAAGTAAATGCAATAAAAAAAAGAGGAAGAGAAAAGAAACCCACACTTAGAATTTCTCTGCATTTTTAGTAGAGCTGACTTGAGCCAAATAGCTAAGTAGAATCTGAGAGACCCTCAAATCCTCCTGCTCTAATTTTCCTATGCACTGTATGTAGACATGAGACTCTAATTGCTATCTGCACAGTCCATTCAGTGACAGAGCAGGCCATAGGTACTGTCTTTTCCCACACAAGGTGCTACTACTCTTTCTAGAGCATTCAAGGAGATTCTGATGCAGAGAAGATTCTACAACAGTGCCTTTAATATTTCAAAAGAATTCATCATGTCTCTAAAATGGTCCCTCAATTTTACATTCACCTAATTTGGGCACAGCTTTTGTCTTTTCATACACCTGAATGAATCCTGATCTATTGGTTATGAATGCAAATACCTGACATGACCAGTAATGAAACTGAAAACAGTTCATATGCAAATATTATCTGTGAATTTCTATAGCAGAGCATTCTCACCCACTACAATCCAACCATTGATGCTGCTAATCTCCTTTTAAGTTTTTAGTTTATTCTCCTAGTGACATAAAAATACATCGGGAATTCTTCTCCCCTAATTTATGCAAACTGAGTTTTTCTCAGGTGTTAAGTTGAAGCAATGCTAGTAAGCCAACAATTCTTACCTCAAACACTTAAATTCAATAACTCGGGATGGAGAGATGGCTCAGAGGTTAAGAGCACTGCTTGTTCTTCCAAAGGTCCCGAGGTCAATTCCCAGCAACCACATGGTGGCTCACAACCATCTATAATGAGATCTGATGCCCTCTTCTGGTGAACATAATAAATAAATATTTTTTAAAAATTAAAAAAATTCAATAACTCTTCACATGAAATAAATTTTAATCCTTGCAAAGTTACATCTGCTCACAAACTGTGGCTGGGATCGATAGCCATGTGACAGGTCATCGTAAATGTACTTCCAGGTGCGAGGAGGCACTTAACATGTCTTTCTCGGTTTCGGCACAGCAATGGCCAGGCTGTGAAAGTTAGGGCTTTTCTGTGGAAGCTTGAGGAGACCACCTTTGCAGTTTGGAACCGGCACTCTCCATGCAATTATGCTTCTAGCCAAATATGTTCAGGGTGGGAGAACAGTTCAAACCAGTAAATAATTGCAGTATCATTGCATCAGTTTAGTTTAAAGAGCTGACAAGCCCTCTCTAAACTCCAGGCACAATTAGTCATTAGGGTCTAGTTTTTCAGCACTGTTAAGCAATTTGTAACCCATTCCTTTTAATAGGGTTAGGCATTACTTAACGACACAGATGCCTTGAAAAGTGAAACCTCAAGTTATGAAGCAGCAACCTTGTTCATTACCTTCTGTGATAGGCAAATCATCTATAAAAACAGCATTTAATGGGCAACCAATGAATAATCAATGGCTCACTTTTCATCTGAGTGTGAAAATGAGAATAATCTAATACAAGTCCCACTGGTGAGAGTCTGACTCTTGGTCCTGCCACTCTTCAGGGCTGATTTATAAGGTCTTGGAAAGCTGATGTAAACAGATGATCAATGGGCCCATCCCTGTGCATAATAACCCCAACTGGCCCACTCCCTCTTTCCAGGTCCATCCCTTCAGGCTATTAGCTCTGTCCAGCTAATTCTTCCCACCACTCCTGCCTGCTGCTTTTACTCTGGCCATCCGTTCAGTCCAGCAGACTCAGAAGTAATTTTATACGCAGCAGAGAGCGGGTGGAATTGATTTTTCACTCAGTGCTCAGTTCCCATCTGAATAATTATCAATTTTACTGCCTCATAAAGGGAAGAGTCAAAATTTCAAATCAATTCAAAAGAGCTTTTGAGACGACAGAAACTGTGCATAAGAATAGAGGTCAAAGTTGTCAGTGACCTAAGGAGATGATGTCAGATATTAGTATACCCAACAGTTGACATCAGAGGCACTCAAGATGCTATAACCTAGTGCTAATGCAAATCATATTTATGCTGACTACCAGAGACCAGTCATTAATATTTAAAATGTTATCTGAAAGCTTACATCCAAAATAAATAGAATGTATTCCACTGCTTAATAGAGACATATCACTACTTAGTCATATGCTATAAAGTGAAAGATTACCAAGTCTTATTAACACACAGAAGTTACTTAAACCAACAAATGCATGGTTCTGAGTAAACACACACTGCTGATCTCTTGCACAGTCATAGTACTTGCTTGCAGACCACTGAGTTTTGCTAAAATTTTCAACCAGCTTAGAACTGTCTGCCCAAAACTGATGGGACAATACTGTGATGATGACTGCCCATTAGCAGGAATGACTTGGTGGTAGACTTGTCCTTTGTCATGGTAGGCTGGGCCTGATTTCTAGCATATTCTTGAGTGTTTATTATCTTCGATGCTTTAAGTCAGTGGTCTTCAGCTTTCTCTATGTAGAAAACACAGGGCTGGAGTATACTGCCCCCTGTATTTGCAGTGATGTGCAGGAGGATGTGTGGGGGAGAAGTGTATCCTAATCATGACAGAATGTGTACTTTGAACAGGCATCTAGTGACTCTGAGATACCTCAAGAGTCAGTGGTGTGAGCTGTAAGGATGTGGGCTTTGGAGATAAGTAGACCTTGGTTGAATTCCAATTCCATTAATTTCTAAAGAAATTTGTGGCACCTGGTGTATTGGTCTGTAAAACTGGGGATCATGACAGCCACATTTCTAGGCCATTGTAGAGTCTAAATAAGACTTCTTTAATGGTCTTCCCCTCTGTCTATGTCTCAATTCTTACTATGTTCATAGAACTGTCACATGACCAGTTGATTAGTTGCATCTTTACACATCTTATTTTTGCACTTTGTACACAATAAATGAAACAGACTATTCAGATCCATAAGAGTTCTACATCTCTAGGCCCAACCACAGCCAGTCACCGCTGGTCCAGGTGGAGTATGCTACAGTCCACACGTGCTCACCATGGAGAAGGCTGAGCATCACTGGCTTAGAGCAATAAAGACAACAGATACTCATGGGTGAGCTAGAAATTACACTGACCAGATCCTCAATGAATTCGCTTCATTTTTTAAAAAAGATATTACCAACTACTTGAATAGCTTCAGGCGTGCAGTAATTAGACCTTTTCTAGTTACTCAAAATACAAATGAATTATATTCCTGCCATCCATCCTTAGAATGCAACTAGTTAACTGAAATGTCACTTTAATAAGACTGTCATAATTTCATTTAAACCTTTGCAAAACCATTAGTCAGGAAGGAAACTTCTTCCATGAATTTCCCATTCTATTTTCATCATATTTGTGTGCAGTGATATAGTCTACTATGAAAAAGTAACTTTTATTTGCCCGATTTAATTGTCTCAGGAGGCTTACTGCCTCTGTCTGCTAACCTAGGTCTAACCCAGAAGCTTCTAGGCTCCCCATAATCTAATCTGGGCCTAAAATGCTTTCAGTCTCTGAGACTCACTGCTGAAGGCTTACTAACTCTATTTGCTAACCTAGGCCTAGTCCTGGAAGCTTCTCTGACTAAATGATATTGCTCACTAATGACAATATAGTCAGTTGAGGTATTTACTTTTGCAAATCAGACTATTATAGATGTATGCTGGGCAAAAAAAACCTCAAAAACCAAAAAACTGAGAGCAGTATTTAGATCAAGTTTTGTGGAAGTAGAAACACCAGTCATAGTGATGGTGTATCTGAAAAATGTCCTCATTCTCTTTGGACTATTCCTGGCAGCTATCTCCGTTTCTTATGCATGTTCTCTCCCAGGTTGGTAGAAGTGGGTTATTTAAAACAATCACAAACTTGGACTTAGCCTGTGCCAACGCACGACTGAACAAAGAACTGTGGCATCATCATGCATTAACTGATTGTTTGGGTGCACTGCCTCATGGCTCAACTGTGAGACCCCTACTCTTACACCGGAACAACTGCTGACTACACTGTCCTGAGTGGACAGCTCCTAGCAAGCTCTGCGAGGAGCAGGACTAGCCCGTGACTGTCCCAGCAGCCATGTCCTTGACGTGCACTTCAGCAGGGGCTGCCCAGGTTCAGGGAATGCTCCTTAGCCTAGAAAGAACAGCCCTTTCTGAATTCTGCAGTGAGCTCAACAGTGCTGGGATGTTTATGATGGGTAGCCCAGAGTTCAGCCAGTGCTCTCTCTATTTTCAGGGAAAACTGTTAAGGAGGATAACTGCTAAACATCTTGACAAATATTTATGTGTGTTCAGGGGCAGTTTGGCTTCTGGGAAAACACGTTAAAAGCAAGGTTACCTGCTGCAGAACATCTGGGTTTTGTTGCATAAAATGTAACAGTCTCTGACCAGCCTGCAGAGCCTCTCTGCATTGAAGTGGCTTCTTCCCCTCTTTTGCTATGTGCTTGAAGAGGTAGGTGACCATGTAGTCCAAACTGGTACAGCAGCTGGAGGAGACGACTGTATCTGTATAAACAACAAACCACAATTCATTCCTATTACTGAACTGTTTGCTCATTTGATACACTGTCTTCATTAAAAGAGTTAGGATCCCAAAGCACTTCAGGGAAATGCTAAATCCTTGGGAAGGGGTTTTGGCTTCTTGGGTCTATTACAGGGCCTGGCGTAGAGCAACAGTAGCAAGAAAGCGCTCCTGGCTTGAACTGGACAGAATTCCCATGTGGGACTTGAACAACCTCTGTTCAATTTGACTAGTTATTAAGTATCTACGCAGTGAAAAGCACTTTAGGGGAAATGGCTCCAAAGAGGAAAGAGGTGCAAACCCAGCTCTGGTGTCAAAAAGTGCATGGCTTTCCACAGAGGTCAGTACAGTATAAAGTAATATATGAAAGAGTCACCCAGTCACATACTGCTACTGGGATTTTTTTGTTTTTGTTTTTGGTGTGTGCATACCCATGTGGAAGTTGCATACACCATGTGAAAGCTAGAGGTTAATATCTAGAACCTTACTCAACCACCTGCTAACTTATTTTTGGGGCAAGGACTTCCCATTGCAGTTTACTTATTTGGTTAGCAAACCCAGGGTCTTGTCATCTCCGTCTTTCCAAAGCTGGGATTACAGGAATGTGCGACCATGCCTGGTTTTTACAGGGGGAGGTGGCATCTGTACCCTGGTCCTCATGCTTGCACGGCAAGGGCCTCACCAACTGAGCCCTAACTGCTACACTGTGAGGGAGAGATCATGATCTAGTGGTGGCCAGAGTGAGCTGGATAAAGGCCATGGCTTGAGTTGGCTTGGAAAGGTGATTTTGCTGAGATACAAGGAGGACGTTTTTTCAGGGAGAGAAAAACAAGAGTTAACAACATGGTGGGAACCCTGGATTTTGGAGCTAGACAGCTCTGTTTCCGAGTTCCATCATTTTCTTTTATTAATTGTACTGTTTCTTTGAAAGTGCTACATTTTACCTTCTCATCATCTGCAAAATACTTTGTAGAGTTGAATGAGAAAAGAAAGTTCAACTGTAACAACAAATAGCTGATACATACTGAGGGTTTACTACATGTTAGTGTCAGTGCTAAACACTTTACGTGGATTACTATTTTAAATCTTTTATCACAGCCCTGTAATAGTTATCCTCATTTTGTAGTGAGGAATGGAGGTTTAGTGACTTGTCCAAGGACATATCCTTAGAACACTGTAAGATCAGGGTTGGACAGGAAATAAGGAGTTGGACCATGAATTTGTATTGTCCATAACAATATTAAAACCAAGTATTAAGTAAAAATATATACAAGCATCAAAATTTTTTTAACAATGGCAGGGGGTGCTGGCTGTGGTAGAGTACTTCTATAGCACACATAAGGACCTGGGGGTTTGATCCTTGGCACCCACAAAACCAAACCAAACCAAACAACAGCCCTATAATGGGAACTCAAGTTACTACTGGGCTGTCGCTCACAGTGAAAATGAGGGTGCATTTTGGATGGTAAGACTGGTTTGCGTAGGACAATGTGTAGGGGAATCACGACAGAAGGCTGATAATGCAGGTTGGATTCCTACATGACAGCAGTCAAAAAATGGGGAGATAACTCATCGTTAATTTCAAAGTCAACAGAGATGTTATTCAAGGTTTTTGTTTGTTTGTTTGTTTGTTTGTTTTTTTTTTTTTGAGACAGGGTTTCTCTGTGTATCCCTGGCTATCCTGGACTCACTTTATAGAGCAGGCTGGCCTCGAACTCACATAGATCCACCTGCCTCTGCCTTCCAAGTGCTGGGACTAAAGGTGTGTGCCACCACACCCAGACCTACTTAAAGTTTTCTAAGCAAGTTATTATGTAGTGATTAAAAAAAATTTCCTTTGGGGGCTGGACAGAATTCAGTGGCTAAGAGCACAGGCTGCTTCTCCAGAGGTCCTGAGTTCAATTCCCAGCAACCACATGGTGGTTCACAACCATCCATAAAGGGATCTAATGCCCTCTTCTGGCCTGCAGGGGTACATTCAGGCAGGACACTGTACATAATAAATAAATAATTCTTTAAAAAATTAGAAAAAAGAAGAAGTATTTCCTTTGTATACTAAAATGATTGACTGTAAGTCCATGTTTTCTTTGGAGACAGGGTCTTGCATATCCCAAGCTGTCTTCTGACCTGCTGTGTAGCCTAGGATGAACTTGAACTTGTTTCTCTCAAATCTACCTTCTCAGTGCTGGTGCTGAGATTAACAGGACTAAGCCACCATGCTGGCTTTATGTAGTTCTAGGGAGCCAGCCCAGGACTCCATATATCCTAGGTAAGCAGTCTGTAACTGAGCTACAGCCTAGCCCTCACTTAGTTCATTAACTTCTAACAAATACTGAGTATATTGGGTATCATTTGTATTTTTAAAATGGGAAAAGGCTGTGGATGCAGCTCAGTGGTACAGTACGTGTCTAGCATGCTTAAGGCCCTGAAGTGAGGGGAGGGCGAGGAAGCAGAAGGGGTGAGGGTTAAAATCCAAAGATTTCTTAGTTTATCCCATTTTAGTGATTTAGAATCTTAATATGGTTACCGTGATGCTACCCCATATTTTTTTTTGGTTAATAAAAGCATGTTGACATAATCTCTGGCAATATTTTGATTACTAAAGAGAAACAAAAATGGCAAATATAGTACCCTCACAAGAGAAGCAGACTGAAAGGCCAGGCATGGTAGCACACACCTGCAGTATCTATACTTGAGAGGTGGAGGCAGAAGGATCAGCAGTTTGACCGACCTAGGTTATGAGATCTTGTCTCAAAAAGCCAAAACCCAAGTCAAAAGGAATAGAGGAAAACAAAAAGAAAAAAGAAGGGGAGGAGGTAAACAGAGAAACAGATTCTTATTCGTCTTATGCTTAAGATATGAATGGTTGATAGAGCAGAGGTGAATGAGGGACTTAAAGAACAGGAAGTAGCCTGAGAGACTATTCCAGAGAAGGTGTGAGCCATGCTCAGTAATTCTTAGCAAGCAAGACAGTAACAGTCCAGCTTGAAATGGTCATATAACTACTGAGCCATGTCCTAGAGAGAGAAGAGAGGAGGTCTGTGGGCTTCTGAGACACAGACAGGATGGTGGCAGCCCAGAGAGGGTCCCAAGGGATGAGAGCCTGAACATGGTACATCCAACAGCTCTGCAAGACAGAGGGGTAGGTAGGGAAGGAGCATCCCCGGCTGCTCAAAGCTACGGAGCTGGTGGCAGATAACCCACTCTGCACCACACCCTACGTGGGCTCCTCTGCGGGAAGAAACCCTGTGCTCTGCTAACTTGGGGAGGCAGCCCAGGAATCAAACACTCAGTTCTTGAGTTCTTTTCCTTGTTTTTTCTCCTTCATTCTTCTACATTTGAAGCCAAGACGATGAAAGTAAAGAGCAGTATGCTATCAATCATACACAAAACTTACAAATACTTCACATAATTTGGTGACCACACTGCCATGCAAGTTGCATTAAAAGGGTCCAATCCACTGAGTCAGCTGTAGAAAAGCCAGGTAAACACTTTAGACTCAAAGGTTGGAGCACACTGCTTTGCAATAAAAGCGAGGGGTTCCATTATGGTTGATTTATGGTTGGGCTTTGAAAAGGATGTTATTTCCAGGTAGTTCCTGCCCTCCCCTGCTTTGAGACAAGGTCTCTCTGTGTAGCCTAGGCTGTCTTGGAACTCGATTTGTAGACCAGGCTGGCCTTGAGCTCACAGAGAACAACCTGCCTCTGCCTTCGGAGTGCTGGGATTAAAGGTGGGAGCCAGCACTTCCCCGTCATTTCTAGATAGTTTTAAATGTGTGGATTCATAAGAATCAGGATTTGGCCAAAATAGGATGAATAGAGCTGAAGATGTGACATTAGCATTACTGTCTCTTTATCTGCACAGGAAACTCTCCTGTGAGACTAAAACAATGACTTCTCAAAGAATGGGCAGACACCACTGATTTGTAAATTTTATGCTACTTCTTGGTTTTTAGAACATTTTGGAAACAATTACATCTATAAATTAGACAAATTTGGGAATGTCCTGACACCCATCAGGTGCTTTGTTCTCTCCAGCAATTCATTGTTTGGCATGAGACATCCAAGTTCGCTGGCTCTTCTGCAAGCAGTCTCCACAGGAAGCGCACACATCATTAATAGCCCTCCTGCCTACTAAGACGCACCACGGAAAGCTGCTCCGAAGAGTTAACTGTGCACAACAGAGAATTAGGAAGATGATAATGGGGCCGAGTTAAAATCTGGCTTCAGCTCAAAACTCATCATAGCACAGGGGAGGAGGATGCTGGTTTTGGAAAAGTGTCCTCTGAAAGGCCATTTCCAAGACAAAAGGACTAACGGAGAGGAATAGGAGCTTTGGAAAGAGGCAAGCATGAATTTAAGCTGCTCTCTGTGACCTGTCCTACATCTGTGCTGTGCAGTACATACAGCCCAAGCTTGCACTGTTGTGAAGCTTCACCAAAATATACAGCACATACCGACACAGAGCACCTCCCCTTTCCACTTCCTAAACATCTGCTTAGCTTTCCATCCCTTAACACCAAGCCTACCTACTAAACCAGCCTCCAGCTGTCTCCCCTCTTTAGCACTACTTGTGTGGGAATCCCTCTAAACTTCAATGTTTCACCATGAATAGTATTCCGATGGTGAACATGCCTCCAAGAATGTTAGAAATGGCAGCATACCTACCTTGACATTACATGCTGATAACAGCTCTGGAGGTGTGTAGCGTGTAGTTGACTGAACTTTTTGCTTGCCTTCACTTTTCCTAGGCAAGGACTTATGCCACTAAGCCATCTTTGCCAGCCGGTGCAGCCACTGCATGTTCAGATGTTGTGCTATCCTTTACTACCACACAGCTGATCTCCAGGACCTTCTCCCATCCCTGCGACAGGAACTGCTACACTTACTCATTCTCCATTTGCTCCCTCATTTTAATTATTTATTTAACACTTATGACTTGATATTTTCTTGTTTGAGTGTTTCTTTACTTATTGATCACATACCATTAAATTATAACCTTTCATGTCTCACTCCCCTCAGTACTGCCAAGGTCTAGAATACTACTTGGCACACAGCATTTTTAATTTTTTATTTTTTTAAGATAAGGTTTCTCTGTGTAGCATTGGCTGTCTTGGACTTACTTTGTAGACCAGGCTGGCCTTGAACTCATAGAGATCCATCTGCCTTTGCCTCTCGAGTGCTGGGAGTACATAGCATTTATAAGAGTGCTAATTATTGAATTAATGAGTTGAGAACCATTAAAAGCAGCTTTTTCTTTTTTTCTTTTTTATATTTTAGGGCAGCTTTTTCTAAGTCCCAGGCTTGTATGGTATTTGTAAAAGAATGAGGGTGGTAGAGGATAGGTGCTTAAAGAGTTAGCTGAAAGCCAGCTGTGACGGTGAACGCCTTTAACCCCGGCACTCAGGAGCACAGACGGGCAGGGTGGGGTGGGGTGGGGTGGCGGATGTAGATATATATCTATGTGAGTTAGAGACCAAGCTGGTCTACATAATGAGTTCTAGGCCAGCCAGAGCTACAGCAAGACCCTGTTCAAAACAAAACAAAAACAAATGAATGAACAAAATGTGGCCTGAAACTATGAACATTAATGAACACTAGCTAACTACATTTAAAAATACTATGTTCAGAACATTAGGCAAGCAACTGATCCATTACTAATTCAATTTTCTGATTCTGCCCCATTACCTTACACCAAAGCTATAGAACTGAAATCTACTTTGTGCTCAAACAAAACCAGCAACTCTCTTTTTGTCTGTGTATCATACCAAGAGAGAAAAAAAGTCCAGGGGAAAAAAAATCCAGTGGCCACCTTCAACATTCAATTTTTATTGAAGGCACAGGGTCTAATTCGCCAAAGTTGCAACAACAGAAGAAGTTGAAAGCAAAACCATAAATACAAGGATAACCTTTCCTACCAAGTCCCCAGCTGTCAGATCTGCAGCCTTCACCAGGCAGATCTAGCAGGGAGGGGGAGGAAAAGAAATGAAAAGACTCTTAGATACAACTTTCCCAGCCATACTGTACTCATCTTCAAACTGAAATATTACCTAATTAATTCTTTTTCTTTCTGTTATTTTTTTAAAATTTATTTAGGTTTTTTGAGACAGGGGTTCTCTGTGTAGTCTTGGCTGTCTTGGACTCGCTTTGTAGACCAGGCTGGTCTTGAATGAGTGCTGGGATTGAGGCGTGAGCCATCACGCCGGGCATTTTTTTTTTTTTTCCGTTTTTTGAGATAGGGGTTTTCAGTGTAGCCTTGGCTGTCTTAGACTCACTTTGTAGACCAGGCTGGCCTTGGACTCACAACGATCCTCCTACCTCTGCCTCTCAAGTGCTGGTATTAAAGAAGTGTGCTACCATGTGAGGCCTAATTAATTCTTTTTGTGGGGGGGGGGTTTGGAGACAGGGACTCTCTGTGTAGTCTTGGCTGTCATGGACTCACTTTGTAGACCAGGCTGGCCTCGAACTCACAGCGATCCGCCTGCCTCTGCCTCCCGAGTGCTGGGACTAAAGGCGTGCGCCACCACGCCGGGCAGGCCTAATTAATTCTTATAGTAATTACTGAGCAAGCACTTGCTGTACCAGACCTGGGAATAAAGAAGCGATCAAGACACTATTTTCTTATTACCCAAAGTGGTCCAGTAGACCCTTCCCCAAATATTGTTGGGTGCTCCTAATGGTATTGGTTATACTCTACAGCCTGATGGTAAGATCCGATGGCTGAAGATGCCACATACTCACAGCAGAGAACTAAGAGAAACCTAGCTGGCATTTAACTAGAAGCCTTATCGCTGCTGGCTGCTGTTCACAGTGTTGGAAGGTTGTGTGCATGCTGCCAGAGGAGAAAATACTCATCAGCAGCCTTACCCGGTGGGGAACCCTTTGAGCAAGGGTAACAACCTGCTTGCCAGATAGGCTCACAGGTGCACTAGTGGCATGCATGTTATGAGAGCACCCACGGTGCACTAGCGGCATGCATGTTATGAGAGCACCCACGGTGCACCAGTGGGATGCATGTTATGAGAGCACCCACGGTGCACTAGTGGGATGCATGTTATGAGAGCACCCACGGTGCACCAGTGGGATGGATGTTATGAGAGCACCCACGGTGCACCAGTGGGATGGATGTTATGAGAGCACCCATGGTGCACCAGTGGGATGCATGTTATGAGAGTACCCACGGTGCACCAGCGGCATGCATGTTATGAGAGCACCCACGGTGCCCTAGCGGCATGCATGTTATGAGAGCACCCACGGTGCACTAGTGGGTGGATGTTATGAGAGCACCCACGGTGCACTAGCGGCATGCATGTTATGAGAGCACCCACGGTGCACTAGAGGGATGGATGTTATGAGAGCACCCACGGTGCACTAGCGGGATGGATGTTATGAGAGCACCCACGGTGCACTAGCGGCATGCATGTTATGAGAGCACCCACGGTGCACTAGCGGCATGCATGTTATGAGAGCACCCACGGTGCACCAGTGGGATGCATGTTATGAGAGCACCCACGGTGCACTAGCGGGATGGATGTTATGAGAGCACCCACGGTGCAGTAGCGGCATGCATGTTATGAGAGCACCCACGGTGCACTAGCGGCATGCATGTTATGAGAGCACCCACGGTGCACTAGCGGCATGCATGTTATGAGAGCACCCACGGTGCACCAGTGGGATGCATGTTATGAGAGCACCCACGGTGCACTAGCGGGATGGATGTTATGAGAGCACCCACGGTGCACTAGCGGGATGGATGTTATGAGAGCACCCACGGTGCACTAGCGGCATGCATGTTATGAGAGCACCCACGGTGCACTAGCGGCATGCATGTTATGAGAGCACCCACGGTGCACCAGTGGGATGGATGTTATGAGAGCACCCAGGGTGCACCAGTGGGATGCATGTTATGAGAGCACCCACGGTGCACTAGCGGCATGCATGTTATGAGAGCACCCACGGTGCAGTAGCGGCATGCATGTTATGAGAGCACCCACGGTGCACTAGCGGCATGCATGTTATGAGAGCACCCACGGTGCACCAGTGGGATGCATGTTATGAGAGCACCCACGGTGCACCAGTGGGATGCATGTTATGAGAGCACCCACGGTGCACTAGCGGCATGCATGTTATGAGAGCACCCACGGTGCACTAGCGGCATGCATGTTATGAGAGCACCCACGGTGCACTAGCGGCATGCATGTTATGAGAGCACCCACGGTGCACCAGTGGGATGGATGTTATGAGAGCACCCAGGGTGCACCAGTGGGATGCATGTTATGAGAGCACCCACGGTGCACTAGCGGCATGCATGTTATGAGAGCACCCACGGTGCACTAGCGGCATGCATGTTATGAGAGCACCCACGGTGCACTAGCGGCATGCATGTTATGAGAGCACCCACGGTGCACCAGTGGGATGGATGTTATGAGAGCACCCAGGGTGCACCAGTGGGATGCATGTTATGAGAGCACCCACGGTGCACTAGCGGCATGCATGTTATGAGAGCACCCACGGTGCACTAGCGGCATGCATGTTATGAGAGCACCCACGGTGCACTAGCGGCATGGATGCTATGAGAGCACCTAACCACTTTTTAAAGCTGGATTTAAGGCCTGATCCATGAGTTGAAGTCTGTACCCGACAGTTAGTGAGGAAGAACTTGAGATGCCCATGAGCCTAATGGAAAATCTACGTTGGTCTGATAAATGAACATAACAAAGAAATGACTCCTAATAACATATTTCTATACCCATAGATTAGTGCAGCACTCAATCCTCTTCAGAGAAGTTTCTTTTTCTGTAGATGGTAAATGTACAGGGACCCACAACTGGGCAGTGTGCAGAGAGTGACAGACTTTGGAGTGTCAGTCCTAAACAAATGGGGATTATCACACAATCCCCTCAAAGCTCAGAGATCTACACAGAAGAGGGTGTGGAGAGATACTAAAGAACCAGGGTGGTGGATGGTTTCTGGTAAAGTGTTTTCCGGATACAATACAGCAGTGGTTTGTTTTTGTTTTTTTAATTAGTCTGTTGGGTAGGGAGGGATAGGAGGATTTGAAAAGAGAAGAGGCATAAAATACGATCAAAATATATTGTATGAGACTTTCAAAGAATAAATAAAACATAAAAAGCAAAACACTATTCCTGTCCCTCAGAAGGTTATTTTCCAAAAGGAAATGAGGACAAATAATACTCCTAGAATACTTCGCCCACTTTGGTATAGAAGAGAATGAAGTGAGCGAACACAAGACCCCCTACGACAGACCTGGGCATGGGATGTGTCCACTGACACTGTGTACACAGCAACAATGGGACTTAGGGCCCAGCACCCTTTATGATGCTATTTCGTCAAGACTGTTGAAATGCAGACCCCAGGCCTGATGAACATCACACTTTGAGGCTAACAGAGCTGCTTGCAACTGACTCAAACCCCTTAGTATTACTACGATGTAAGATAACAATGTCAAGCTAAACTGTAATAACAAAAGACAAGAATTCTGCTTTTTCCCACAAAGGATTAACTGCTATGAGGATTTCCCTTCCTGCCATAAACAACCAGAAACAGGACAAAATATATGAAACAACAGTTTTCAATTACTGCACAACAAGAAGTATAGGACTATTAAACTAGAGGAGAGGGAAATGAATGAGCTAATACCTACAATTGCCGCAGCGCACTGCCCAAAGCAGTCTAGACTGCAGGACAGGAAGGGCCACCCAAATAAACCCAAGTGAGCTGAAGAGAAACAGACTGAAAGGTGGGAGATGAGGCAGCTGCAACTGTGAACAAAGCACCAGAGTGTGAGAGTGACAGGGGAGACAGTTACAGAGGTCATGAGGGAGTCTTCTCTTGTGTCCTCCTTGCAAACATGAGAAGAAACTCACCAAAGCTGCAAGGCTGGAGGCCAAAAGATTCCTAACTAACCCAGACAGCTGGACTAGCTAGCTCCTGGGATGCTCACAACATGTGCAGCACTGCTACATCTCAGAACAGAACTACTCCAAAATAGATGTCATCACCCCAGCGGAAATGAATGAAATTAACCACAAAGTAACTCAATTGAAAGAACCAAATCCGAAATCACGGTCAAACACTACACAAAATAAATTCACAATATCTGATACCCAGTTTAAAAAAGGCAATGTAAGAATAATATATGATCCATAAAAAGAAAAACAAATCAGTAGAAAATGTAGAAACTACTTTAGTAGACAAAGACTTAAAATGACTTCTTATAAAACTTATAAATAGTATCAAAGTTAGAGAAAAGCATAAGCTTAATGAGAAAGTAGAAGATATAAAAAAAGACCAAAAGTTAGAGTAATTGTACTATTAGCTATTTAGGAGGCTGAGGCAGGGGGACTGCTGGAGCCCAAGAACTCATGGTAAGTGCAGGCAACAAAGTGATACCCTGACTTACATACACGCATGTGCACGCGCGCGCGCACACACACACACACACACACACGTGGGGAAGGGAGAGGGAGAGTGGGATTTCTAAAATATCTGAATAAAAAGGCACAGCATTGGGGCTGGGCAGGGGTGGCTCAGGCCTTTATCCAAGCATCTGAAAGGGAAGGGAGGAAGATCTTTGAATTTGAGGCCAGCTTGATCTATAGGGCAAGTTCCAGGACAGCCAGGGTTACACAGAAGAAAGTCTCAAAGAAACCTAAAAGAAGAGGAGGAGGAGGAGGAGAAGGAGGAGGGCGGAGGAAGAGGAAAAAGAGGAAGAGCAGGAGGAAGAAGAGGAGGAGGAAGAGGAAGAGGAAGAAGAGGAGGAGGAAGAGGAAGAAGAAAAAGAAGAACAACAACATTGATAGATTAAATATTGTAGAAGAATCTGTGAACTTCACATAAAACTATAGAAATGAGTGAAATTGAAGGGGAGAAAAAAAGAACCCCAAACCAATGATAGGCAGATTTGGGCCCAGGGGTCCCGCTCAAACTAAGGCACCAGCCAAGGACAATACAGGCAGTAAACTTTAAACCCCTATCCAGATCTATGGTCAGAACACTCTCCATAGTTGAGTGGAGAGTGGGATATGACTTTCTCACGTACTCTGGTGCCTCACCTTTGACCATGTCCCCTGGAGGGGGAGACCTGGTGGCACACAGAGGAAGGACAGCAGGTTACCAAGAAGAGACTTGATACCCTATGAGCATATACAGGGGGAGGTAATCCCCCTCAGGAACAGTCATAGGGGAGGGGAATAAGGGGAAAATGGGAGGGAGGGAAGAATGGGAGGATACAAGGGATGGGATAACCATTGAGATGTAACAAGATTAAATTAATTTAAAAAAAAGGGGGGGGAAAGGAAAAAAAAAAAGAACCCCAAACCAAAAAATGGCACAATTAAGCTTGCAGGCCAAGAGGCTTAGAGCATGTAACTGCAGTTTGGGGATGAAATGGAGACAGACTGTGGTTGTTCAAAAGTATACAGTAGTGACAGTCTTAAGAATCCTGGAATTCTGGTTTCTTAAAAAAAAACACAGAAATAAGAATATGCTTTTTGTTTTTTTAAATTTTATTTACCTTTATTTTATGTGCATTGGTGTCTTGCCTACATATGTGTTTATGTGAGAATGTCAGATCTTGGAATTACAGACAGTGGTGAGCTGCCATGTGGGTGCTGGGATTTGAGCAGTCAGTGACCTTAACCACTGAGCCATCGCTCCAGCAATCCCAGGTGTAGGGATGTGGGACTGCCTCAGACTGTCCACAGCAGCTGACCATGATTTACCTCCTGCTCTAGCAGAAGCATGGTTCTGCCAGCTGTAATAGTTTATACTGTTGTGTGATGTGTGGAATTCTGGGAATTTCTCAGAGGGTACATAAATGCTAGGGCCCCAAGAGGCAGGGTTAGGGGTTATCTGTCACTCAGGGAGGTTGTTGTGATTTGTTAGTAGCTGTGGTCAAAGAAAAACAAAAGGAAAGAAATTAGATTCAGGAATTTTCCTAATTCCTCTCTCCCCTTTATCTTTGCTTCTCTCCTATCCAGTGTTAGGGGTGAAACTGGTGGTAGTGGTGGTGGTGGATAAAGGGTGGGAAAAAGAAGAACCCACAAAGTAGCAAAGACCAGCTACAGTACAAAGTGGGAAGGGCCTGATGGTGCACACCTTTAACTCCAGTGCCAGGGAGACAGAGGCAGGTAGATGTCTGTAAGTTCAAGGATAGCCCAGTCTACATGTGAGTTCAAAGACAGGCAGGGCTACAGTAAGACTGTCGCAACCAAGACAAAGACACACACACACACAAAGAAAAAGAAACCTTGAAGATGCCCATTTTAAACAGATAGAGCAACAATAAAAAATAAAGGTTGTTGATAAACCCATGAAGATAAAAGATGGACTCATTTAAAATATTTAATTAGAGCCGAATAAGTTGTCGCATGTCTGCAATCCCAGCTACACAGAAGCAAGGGCAGGAAAAGTGTAAGTTCACAGCCAGGATGGCCTATACAGAGGAGCATAGGTGTCTGAAAACAACCAACCAAACAACAGACCAAAAAAAAAAAATCATTACTACTGGTTTAAACCTAATAAATTAAAACACGTGTAGGTTTCAATCTAAACAAAAAGATGTGAAAAAAGGCAAATAAGAACAAAGATCAAGTGGGCAAGGACACATGGACATTGCAGATTCAGACCCGAATATATGGGTAGTTAAACTCAACACCTGAAACTCTTTTTCCACAGCAGGAAACAGCGGCTCTGATAAACAAGCCTAATCCCAGCTCTATGCTGCACGCAGAAGAACGCATGGCCTCGCCCCCAGAAACTGAACATAGAAGGCTTCACAGTGGGAATTAGGCTGCTGTTTCTAAAAGAGCCTCAGTGTAAACCCAAGGGTTTACGGAACTGGGAAAGAGTCAAGCAGAAGGAGATCTCTTCGTAGAATTCTTAGAGATTACAATGTGCCTGTATCTCTCAAGACCTGTGTCATTGCTGACATCCTGAATTCAACTCAGTGAGACCCATGCGACACATAGAAGGTATAAAGCTATAATAAAATACATTTATGTTTTAAGGTATCAAGTTACTGACAGAGCATAAATAAGAAATTCATGTGCTTAGCTGTGTGGTGGTGGCACAAAGCTTTAGTCCCAGCACTTGGGATGCAGAGGCAGGCAGATCTTTGTGAGTTCAAGGCCAGCCTGTTCTATAGAGTGAGTTCTAGGACAGTCAGGGCTACACAGAGAAATCCTGTCATGAAAAAAACCAAACCAAACCAAACAAACCAACCCAAGCAAACAAACAAAAATGCATGTGCTCTAGAAATAAAAAATATAAAGGCACGTTTAATAACATAATAAAAGAATGCCGGGGTGGTGAGATGGCTCGTTGGTAAGGGTGCCAAGCTTGATAACCTAAGGCTGATCCCTGGAACCCTCATAGTTGAGGGAGAACTAACTCCCGCAAGTTGCCCTCTGATTTCCATGTGAACATGGTGGCAGATCCACCTCACCCCCACATAAATACACGTAGTAAGAAAACTCAAGATATCATCAGATAGAACTTTCAGAGAAAAGAAATTTACTACAGATCGTGATGTGTACAGATCGTAAAAAGGAAAATTCATCAAAGGAATACCATAATTTCAAATATTTATGCATCCCACAGGAACTTTGAAATATTTAGTACAAAAACTGTTAGACCCGAACAGAGACAGAGAACTAGGACAAAGCTGTAATTATTAAGATTTTAGTATTTTTCTCTTGCCAATTCACAAAACAAATAGATAAAAGAAATTATACAACTAACCAGTAAGACAATAGATTATTAGAAAGTCAAGCAGCCCAGTGGTGGTGGCTCTGCCTTGCCCTCTGGAGGCAGAGGCATGCAGATCTCTGAGTTACAGGTCAGCCTGTTCTACAAAGTGAGTCCAGGACAGTTAGGGCAAACCCTTTCTGGGGGAGGGGGGAACCCAAACCAAACCAAACTAACCAACCAAACAAAAATCATTGAATATATTCTATGAACATAATGGAATAAAATTACCCTCAATTACAGAATAAAGAGCATCTTCAAATATTTGAAAACTAAGCATTATGCTTCAAAGGAATTGGCTAATGCTCAAATGAAAATCAGTAGGATGTAGCTGGACACAGTGGGATTGCCAGCACTTGGGGAGGCAGAGGCAGCCGGATCTCTTTGAGTTTGAGGCCAGCCTGGTCTACAAAGTGAGTCTAGGTCTGCCAAGGCTACACAGGGAAACCCTGTCTTGAAAAACAAAAACAGCAACAGAAAAAGAAAATCAGTAGGACAATAAAGAGATTTTTCTGGTCGTCCTGTCAAACAGCCCTCTGGGTACTCATGTTTATACCCACAGACCTGAACTGTTCCTAACTTTGGTTAAAGAAGCCTCTTTTGCCACGGGAAGCAGTTAATGCATTGGCTCAAAACTGATCAAAGTGCTGAGAATGAGTAACCATTAAGTGCTTATCTCTACACGGGACATCTGTATCAAGTCTTCAATCCCTAGGGCCTGGAGGGTATGGAGCAGCGCTGACTGTTGGACACGGCCAGTGGACGCATACACTCACAGCAGCCATGGCTACCTGCACAATAAACCAGTCAAAACTCAAGTAAGACTGGGATGAGACTTAAGAAACCCACCCAAGCCAATCAGCTTATTATTATTACCAGGTGATGGCCCCTGAGGAAGACAGTAGTTGTCTTTTAGAGGGTCTGCTATTAGATTTGCAAGCTCCAATTAATGGCTCCACCCACGAGGATATGGGCAGGCAGCACTGCCTGGGCTTAGTGGGCTACTCAAAAAAGTAAGAAAAAGGGCATGCTGGGTGGGGTCTGAAGAGGGCTGTCGCCCGAGTGGAGGGTGGATACAGAAACACACCACACATACATGTTACAAGATCCTTAAAAAATAAATAAAATATTATTAAAATATTTTAATTAAATAACAGTATAAATACATGATAAAAGAAGGTCTAAAGATCTAAACTTAACGAGCAATACATTCATCTGAAAACAAGACTAAAAAAGAGAAAGCAAAGTGAACTGAAGAAAGACTGTACTTAGTAAAATAAAAATAAAAATAAATCATCAAAATGAAAGCTTTGCAGTAAAACACTATAGCTAGAATGGTGATGAGGAGAGAAAAAAATAGGGCTCAGTGACCAGCATCAGGATATCATGGCAGAGACAATAGGTACACTGATAGCAGGCAGATGTTATAGATGTACCTATAGGCAGATCAATATAGACAGACGATTCACACACTGGGTACCAGGCGGAGACTATAAACAATCTTAGGACAACAGTGTCAAACTCAATGGTCTCCTAAGCTGAATTCCCCTACTCTTTTGTTTGGGGCTAGGTGTGGAGAAATACAAGGGACTGATAGCTTAATTCTAAAATTTCTATAAAAAGGCAAAAACCTTGTAGTTATAATAAGTTTAGAAGAATACTTTTTTAAAGGTTTATTTATTTGTTTTATGTATATGAGTGCTCTGTTTTCATGCACACCAGAAGAGGGACTCAGATTCCATTACAGATGGTTTTGAGCCACCATGTGGTTGCTGGAAATTGAACTCAGGACCTAAGAGGACAGTCTTAAAGGACTGCACTACAGCATTTAAGGCCATTATAAAACTAAGACATGGTTAGTACAAATAAGTGACAGATAAAGGTTGCAGAACAAGCAAATATTTGTTTTAAAAGAATGTTTGATTCCTAGAACATAGGTAAAAATTAAATTGAAATGCATTATAGATTTAAAATGAGAGCCAAACTCATGATACTTTTGGAAGAAAATGGGAAATCTTTATGTCTTCAGGCTAAAGAAGTATTGGATTTCTTAAAAATAGAAACTTTTCCTTTTTAGATGATATTGTTAGGACAACACAAAGACATGTCATGGGCTGAAATGATTTTAGAATCTTATTTGATTAAGAATCTGTATCCAGGACTGGAGAGAGAGCTCAGAGGTTAAGAGTGCTGTCTGCTCTTCCAGAGGTCCTGAGTTCAATTCCCAGCATCCACATGGTGGCTCACAACTATCTGTAATGTGATATAATGCCCTCTTCTGGCCTGTAGCTGTACACACAGGCAGAACATTGTATGTGTAGTAAATAAATAAATCTTAAACAAAACAGAACATTCAGTTAAAAAAAAAAACCAGTAAAATATTTTAACAAAAACTTCATGAAGAAAATGTAGCTACTGTTTGGATCTAAAATGTTCCCAAGGGTTAAGTGCAGCTTCATTCCACTGCATGTGACGGGATGCTGAAGGTGGGGACCTCATCAGTGGACTGTCACGGAGGACTTATTAACACACTAGAAGGGCAGGGAATGGCTGAAGGAGTAGGTTACTGAGGCGTGTCTCTGACGCACTTTATCTGACTGACTCCAAACTGTTCTTTTGTTCTCTCTGCTTCTTGGTCACCATGAGGTCAGCAACTTTTCCGGTCCAATGCCTCCTGCCAACAGGCCCGAAGTGAGGGGACACGAGACCACTAACGAAAGTCTCTGAAACTGTGGACCAAATATCAACAGCCCTTTCTGCATGGTGACTTCTCCCAAGTATTTTGCTGCAGCAACAGAATACTAACACAATACATGAATAAGAAATAAGCATAGAAATATCCTCAAATTACTCATTGGTGATACAGAAGTCAAGACCACAGAGAGCTGTCATTTTATATACACTACAATGGCTCGACCTGAAAACAATCACTGTAAGTGTACAGATGAGGAACGGCTGGAAACTCTCTACACTGTTGGAGCAAACCACTGTAGTCACATTGGGAGATGATGTCTCGACATAGTAAAACTGACAGTGTACAACCCAGAAATCCTATCCTAGGTATTATCCAAAGGAACTACGAAGGACTGTCACTGAAGACTTGTGCATGATGTCATGGTGGTTATGCTCAACACAGTCAAGGAATGAAAACAGTCCTAGAGCCATCAAATGATCTGTGGATGAATGCAGTGTGGTAACCAAGGAAGCTATAGCACTCAGCAAAAGGAAGGATAAATGAACTGATTTAAAAGCAACATGGGGGGGGGGCGGGGAGGGCTGGAGAGATGGCTCAGAGACTAAGAGCACTGACTGTTCTTCCAGAGGTCCTGAGTTCAATTCCCAACAACCACATGGTGGCTCACAACCATCTACAATGTGATCTGATGCCCTCTTCTGTCCTGCAGGTGTACATGCAGGCAGAGCACTGTATACATAATAAATAGATCTTAAAACAAAAGAAAACAAAAAACCAAAAAACAACACAGATGATTCTCAAATGCACTATGTTAAATGAAAGAAACAAGATACCAATGACTTCCTATTTTCAGAGTCCATGCATAAAGATTCTAGAAAGAGAAAGACAGTAGTTTCCTTGCAGTCACGTTAAGAACAAGTAATAACTTTGATGGAGACATATTGGAGCTTTGTGTAGTGATGCAAATACTTTACACGCTGTGTGTCTCATTAATATATATGTATTTGTTAAACTTTTTGGACCTTGGTGGTATTTAAACTGTTATCTCAAAACTGAAAAAAATTACCAAAATATTAAAGTCTATTTTCCACTTGCATCTAATAGCTTGTAAAATAATCTTTCAGTTGCACTGATAACATTTCTTTTCCCCTCATAGGACAAGACTCTCAATGAACACAAACATGAGGAGAGGGACATCCCGTGTCTCCTGCGGGAGCAGTGTTCTCTCGGCCTTACCCACAGTGCTGAGTCCCTCTGAGAGCGATGTGAGAACATAGAGGAGCACAGGGGGCTCCAGGTTGGTGATGAAGCTCATGTGGTCCTGGGTGAGACACTCCAGGAGTGGATAGTAGGACTGGCTCAGCTTCCGGTACTGCTGTACAAAGAGAGAGAGAGAGAGAAAATGTCAGGCCATGTGGACATGGCAGCTCAGTCTGCTAATATTTGTACAAGGCCAGCTAAATTATTGTTTGGTAAATGATTTGCTACTGATCACACTCTAAGGAGAAGAGACAATGTATGGGACAATACCTGGGAAATCGCAAATGTAATGGAAAGCAACGTCACGGCCTAACTGGCAAGTAAACCCAGCGCAGTAGGACAGCTAGGGAGATGAGAACACTCCATGGGCATGCTTACTCAACACGTGGGTTTCCAGTCCACACTCTGGACCCACTCAACAAAAAGCTCTGAAGTGAGGCCTTGAAATAAGCATTTTTTCATATATGATAAATACAGTCTTATGTACCCCTTGGGTTTGAGAACTAGTCATGATTTTTGTGGTGGACCACAACTGTAGTGAAAAGTCCCATCAATAAGGCTGCTGAGCATGGCAGCTACTTCTGCTTTGTGGTTTCTGTCATGCAGGCAGAGCATTCACTCTGCTGCAAGGAGGCTTCACAGCCTGCTTGGGCGCTGCGCTCCGGGCCACTGTAAGCTCAGGACCATTTCTCACCCAAGCTCTCCGGGTCATTCATGGAACTTCTGGGTGGGAATGGGCGGGAAAGGCTCACCTACCCCAATGCTGAGAACACACTGAGCGTACAGCGGCTCGCTATAAACTGGCAGAAATGTTTTAAAGAAGCTCTGCTGGGACAGCCAAAGAAGCCTAGAAATCTGTTTCCAACAAGCATCCCAGACATTTCTGAAAGGTTTCAAAGTTTAAAGATCGCTGACATACATCACAAAAGCTCACATCAGTATAGAAAGGGGGCCGAGAAATCACATTTTAAAGCCCACTCATTAAAAACAAGTTTGGCCCGGAGAAGAAGGGAGGTGACTGACTCCAGGTAAATGACTAAATGAATAGCATTTAACAGATCAGGTTGCTCAACTTTCAGTTTAATGCTGCCTGCCACACCCAAATTCTAATACAAAAGAAGATCAAACAGCAAGAAGCTAAATGGTGGAATGAAAGGAGGGGAAATTTTGCTCCCAATCCTGTATTTCCCTTTTTGGATCAAGAATATAGCTGAAAGCGATTTACTAACCTTACCAAATCTGCTTTTCATGTGATGAAGCTACAGCACTTTGGATGACCAAGTGGTTAGAATGGCAGTTGGGACACTGTTAGCCTGTGTGTTGAATTATGTAAGTAATCACTATAGCTGTCCAGGTCTGGTTAAATCTGGAGCAAGCATGCTGTGCTGAAACATAAGATGTGGTGCTATTTGGATTCCCTGGGCTTCCCTGGGCCTGTGGTGCTGGCACTTCCCACTGCACATGAAGAGCCCCCATGGCACTGTGGTGCTTACCAGCAAGTCACTGTGAGACACCGACAGCAGCATTTTGACAAAGGCCTGGAGTACATTGTCAAAATGGTTGTCCCCGTACAACTTGAAGACGCCAAAGCTGACATAATTTCCACATAAGGCAGACTTGAGAGCTGAATAGCAGATGGAGATGCCCTTGAGTTTCATTGGATAAATCTGATCTTTTGAGAGACTCCCAAGAGACAAGATCTGATTTCCTGTGGTAGGGCAAAAGCAGAAAGAAAGAGGTATAAAGAGACGTAATTCCAAGAGTTGTGAGACACACTAACATCTTCACTTTGCAGCTAATGTTAACTTTCCTTCAGTAGTTCTCCAAAATTGAATCATTGTTCAAAATATATATATACAAGGTCATTTATTTGGGAAGAATGATGAGCCCAAAGAAAAATCAATCAAGGGTGCTGGGGAAGGCTCGTGTTTTGATTTGGATGGCGATTACACTGATACACACAAAGACATGAAGAAAACCATGCGCTACATATACCCATTCAGATTAGTTTATATACCTTAATGTAAATGTTAGCCCTTAAACAAACATTTTTATTAAAAAAAAAAAAAAGGTCCGGTAAGGGTGGTGAGATGTCTCAGTGGTGAAGGACACCTGCTGCTGAGTCTGGTGGCCTGAGACCCATCCCTGCACGGTGGAGGGCAGTGCCTTAAGTTGTCCTCTGACTTACACACATGTGCTGTGGCTCATGTGTGCATACACACAAATATACATACACAGAACTGCACAATAAGTATATAAATAAACGCTAAAAAATATAAAAGAGAACTGAGTTAGCAAAACATTCAGAGGGAGGGAGGGAGGGAGAGAAAGAGAGAGAGAGAGGCAGAGAGAGAGAGAGAGAGAGAGAGACAGAGAGAGAGAGAGAGAGAGAGAGAGAGAGAGAGAGAGAGAGAGAGAGAGAGAGAGAGAGAGAATATGAAGAACTAGGTAAGCGGCATCCCAGCATATTAGGGGAGACAGGCACAAAATCCCTCCACTACCTGAGCAGCTATAGCATTGAGAGTTTCTGGGAGAGGGTAAGTGTTAGGATCCCTTGCAGGCCAACAACATACCAGGGCAGGCACCACTCCCTAGAGTGCCTGAGCAACACAAACTAAATTCAATGGAGAAGAAGAAATCTCAGCTTGACTGGGGAGAGATGGTAGTAATGGGAGTTGAGGGGGTGAATATACTCAAAATATGTTATATGAAATTCTCACAGAATTATTTTTAAACATTACTAAAAATATTCTTCTTGTAGGTTTCTAGGACCCTATGGGTCCTTCTATTTCCCTATCTCCTACATTTCTCTTACCTAGAGTCCCAGTAGGATGTTCTCACATCTATCCCAATCTCCTGGTAAGTGGAGACTTTCATGGGACATGCCTTTTGGGCTAGTGCCCAATTATAAGTGAGTATATAACATGTGAGTCTTTCTGCTTCTGGGTTAACTCACTCAGGATGATCATTTCTAGTTCCATCCATTTGTCCACAAGTTGTGGGATTTCCTTGTTTTTAATAGCTGAGTAGTATTCCATAGTGTAAGAGGGGAATAGGGTGAAAGCGGGAGGAAGAATGGGAAGATACAAGTGATGGTATAACAATTGAGTTGTAATCTGAATAAATTAATTAAATAAAAAAATTACTAAAAATAACCAGCTTAGTCAAGGAAGAAAGAAAGAAAGCCTAAGATGCAAATGACTCTATATTTTGGGTGAAGTCTTAATTTCCTATGTGAACTTAATTAATCTTAGGTTACTTTATTTTTAGGAGCCTTACAGATTTGGAATTAGATGAGACACACAGAAATTACTGGCATTACACAAAATCATCAAGGCTTTTCCCCTTTAGGTTTTAGAAGATCTTGAGACAGTTGGTTTAAAAGCTCTACCGAAGTTCCAGGTTGTGATGGCTAACCTTGGTTGTCAACTTGACCACATCTAAAACCCAAGGTGAGGTGCATGCCAGGGAGGGATTTTCTAGGTTAGATCATTTGAGATTGAAGACCTGCCCTGAGTCTGGGCCACATCTTCTGGTGGCAGCCCACAGAACAGGACACGGAAGAAGGAGGCTTTTGCTTTTCACTCTTGCTGGCAAATTCATCTATCCCGTAACTGGGACATTCTTTTTGGTCATATCAGAAAGCTGCTTCTTTAGGTTTCCAACACTGACTGAACACTAGCAGCTCTCTAGGAATCCTTAGGACCCTAGTGCCAGACTGGAACTGCTGAGACATCCAGTCTCATAGACTGAGCAAATACACAATTCTTGATATACCCATTGGGAGAGAGTCATTGTTGGACTACCTGAACTACAGCCTGTAAGCCATTCTAATAAATCCCCTTTCAATTTTTATTATTCTATCAAGTTCTGGTCCTTTATTTTATTTATTTAATTTATTTTGAGGCAAGGTCTCCATGTTGTCCTGGAACTCATTATATGACAAGGCTAGGCTCAAACTCACAGAGATGTGGCTGCCTTTGTCTCTTGTGTGCTGAGGGTAAAGTGTGTACTGCTATGTCTAGTCATTTTTTTTTTTTTGAGACAAGAGTCTCTCTATATAGCCATGGCTGTCCTGGAACTTGGCTTTTTGGTATGACAACTAGGCTGGTTTTAAACTCAAGACCACCTGCCTCTGCCTTCGAAGTATGCACCGCCACTCTTTGCAGTTCTGTTCCTTTAGAGAACCCTGACAAATACATATGCTCACCATTAACAAGACAAAGAACTATCTACCTAATCACTTTAACATTTTAGTAGTATTTAGGATTTATATTAAAAAATTTCTGTCTCTGAAATGTATTCTGAAAGTGTGCAGCTAACCAGTACCTAGGAATTCTTTAAAAAATAGATACACTCTTTATTAGCTCTTTTTACTGTTCAAATGAGTTCTGTTTGTAAAACTGAAACTAAATCCAATTTCTAAAATTTGGATGTACAATATAGTTTATTTGGTGTCAACTTGGCTAAGAAGTAAACTTCGCAGAACCGGTCACCCAGGATGGCTGTGGGTGCACGTGGCCCCAAGAGCACTCGGTAAGCTGGAGGAGGAGGAAGGGAAGTATCTGCAAGGCTCTCTGAAAGTGGTGAGAGTCACAGTGGAGACCGACTGCTGGGCTCCAGCTGGTCTTGTTCTTCCCTGCTGCTTGCTCAGAACCACCAACCCTGCTAATGACCTCAAGTCTGCAACCAAATGCTTAGCAGGAGGCAACGCTTCTTCGCCACACAGGTCCGTTTCTTCCCAGACCACATTGCTTTAGATCCTGCTCTGGCTCCCTGATGTGCCCAGTGTTTAGACTGCCCTGATGGTCCAACATGTTCATACCTGCCGTTGTTTCAGGAGGGCTAGCCAGTGGTCCCCCAGCCTCAATCTTCAGCCTTTCCTTTGGACCTACTTCCTCCTCTCAACCATGGGCACATAAGATTCAGTGTTCCTTTTCTTTAATTTCTCCTGACTCTAGCTGCTGGGATCACAGGTCTGCACTTTTATGCCCACTTTACAAGATGCTGGGGATCAAATCCAGGACTTAGAGCATCCTAGGCAAGCACCCTACCAACTCCCACTTGATAGGTGTATCAAGGTAACTACATATGTTAAAAAGAGATTAAAAAAGGACCAATACTCCTAGTGGAGAGTGAAAGAAAACTAGTTGGGACAAAGTTTTCCCTAAGTGTGTTACTAAAACACTGACTGCCATTGCTCTCTTACGGCTTTAGATACCCATGAGGCTTTGCCTGTAACTGAGACATCTGAGAAACAAAGTTTTGTCTGGAAAGTGGAAGTCTATGTTGGAACTTAGAAGCACATCCTGTACCCTTTCTTGACCTCATTCTAATTCACCTTAGAGACAGAAACTGTAGCTCCACAAAGACTGAACGCAATATGACAGTATTTACTTAACAGCTACTGATAAACACATGAAGAAAAGCAATCTTTGTTCTAAGGACTTCATTGTGGGGGTGAAGAGAATTGTGATTGACTCCATAAAATGTAACAAAATACTATCAGTGTAGTGACTAATGACGCTGTGATAACAGAAGAGACAAATCCTGTTTAGGTAGAGGGCAATAGGCAAGACTTCTTAGAACAGGTTGTTTGAAGGGCTGACTGCATCTCCCAGGTGGCCTCAGAAGATGTGGAATGTTCTGGGTAGATTAAGTGCAAAAACTTGGAAGTCTAAGAAATAGCGTCCTGCCTTGTCTCAAATAAACATAAATCAAGGTCACATCCCCACCCTCTCTTTTCCAAAGAAGAAAACACTATAGATAGAAGGCGGAAAGAGCTAGGGTAATTCTGGAGGCAAGACGGTGCTCACACATTTTGTGTTTGCTGGGGGCCAGAGACAAAGAGAAGGAACCCAAGGGTGTCTTTTATAGTTATCCTATGGGAGAGAGAAAGAGCTCTGTGTCCCTTCACGGCTGCCCGGTCCTTTGGTGAGGCCTTCCCTGCTCTCCTCTCCCCTCAGTATAACTGACCTCTTCTACTTTCTTACCTAACACCTCTGCACTTTGCAGCAAAGGTCTGGTAGACAGCCTAGAGACTGCGACGGGACTCGACCATCCACCACCCAGGCGACTCAGGAGCCTCATCGTTTTTGCTAGGCTAAAGTTGCAATGTTGGCACACTTGCCTTTTGTCTGAATTAATTCATTAACTTAGTATTATGGCTTTAAAAAAGCATAATTAATACATCAGAATTAGGGAACGGTCTTATGTTATAGACAAGTATCGCAGAATTCTATGGTTGCTATTAAAGACTATGAAAGGGAAATCTTGGTTAAATCATTATTTTTTCACTCCAGTTTAATTTTCTCCAGTATGTATTACTCAGGAATACTGTCCAAGATTGGAGACTGTGCCTTCGAAAGGCTTAAAGTCTAGTAATTAGAGTCATATAATTATACAGAGTCATCTGTGTCTCTTTGATACTGTTTTTACTTTGCTTGTTGGGCCCCAAGCCTGTATAGCTCTAATCTGAGAGGGAGCTTTACACTACAGCACTGCAGTGGTGGGAGGCAATGGCCCTGCCAGGCTGGCAGCCACTCAAGCCAGTAATAGCTGCCTCTTTGCTGCTACTGCAGCAGCACCAAAGGAAGTGAGACTTTCCCTAAATGAAAGACTGTCCAAGCCTAGAATCCAAACAACCCCCTAACTACACTGTCTCACTGACTACATCTGTTATAACTAGCAGTAGGGGCAAAGCCCCTGTCCTTAACACTGGGCCTGGATAGGTGGATGTCAAAACTATACAGGGCCCAGGAGAAGAGAATGCCATCAACTCAATAGCTAGTTCACCCAAATGCTTGCTACTTGGTTATCTGGGTATATTATTACTCTCTGAAAGTCACTGTTTCCTTATCAATAAAATGAAGATAACAACACCTATAACTCCCAAGACTCTTAAGTGGAGTAAAGGAGGCAGCATATGCAAAGTGCTTACCAACACTAAGTGGCACAGTGCCCAATAAACGTGAGGTATGATATTACAGAGTCCACTTGTTCTCTAGTCTGAGAGCCTGTGGAGGGGCTGGAATGTGGAAAAGAGCAGACAAAGCTAGGTATGTACAATACAAAGTGTCACTTCCCTCTAACCCTTCCATTGACACAGTTCATGGTAGAGCCAACCCTGCATCTCCACCTGGGACTCCATCCTGAGTTCTAAAGGCCCTCATCGTTATCCTTCCGTCTACTGGCACCGAACTCACATCATCGCACGCACTTCAGCAAGTCAGTTCCTCAGCCAGGTCAATCAGTCTTAGCTCTTCTGTGCTTGAGGCAGAAGAAACCACATCTTCGTCCTTCTCTCCTAAGCAATCATTTCCTTTTTGCTATTAGATCATTATCATCAAAATAAAACCTGCTAAGATTTCTTCCACTTGAAAAGAGAAAGCAGCACAAACCCTCCACGGCCGCTGCAGGAGAACGTCCCTTTCACAGCACAACTACTCAGAAAAGAACGGCCTGTCCCAAACACGTCTGCATTTCTCCTCCTAGCTGTACTAATAGCTTCGGACCCTGGTGACTACCTCAGCTTTCCTGTCCTCAGGCCCTGCCGGTCTCCTCTTCCATCAGTGCTGGTTGCAAGCACCCATCTACGCTGACCCCCCCACCCCCTTCCCTTCACCTCCGACACTAGGGCTTAAGCCCGAGCTTTCTATATTCATATTCCCTTCTCCTGCCTCCACCAGCCATCTTGACTCACAGACTCATTTCTCTAGTCTGGAACTACCTTCCAGACCCCAGCATCTCATGTCAAATCCACATTCAGCACCTGCACTTGGGTGGCACCAACACCTCTCACTTGCCGGATGTCAGTTTGTGTCCAACTGCTTGCATGGCCACAACACTGTCTTATCGCACCTCCTTGCGTGCAGTCCTGTATATTCTAGCATTAACAAGACAGCAAGAGGGATGTCACTCCTCTGTTCAAAATGGTGTGCACGCCTTTAATGCCAGCCTGGTCTCCATAACGAGTTTAAGGCCAGCCAAAGATACAAAGTGAGACCCTATCTCAAAAATACAAAACAAGGGGTTGGGGAGATAGCTCAGAGGTTACTGGCTGCTCTTCTAAATGTTTTGAGTTCAATTCCCAGCAACTGCATGGCGGTGCACAACCATCTATAATGAGATCTGGTGCCCTCTTCTGGCCTGTACGTATTACATGGAGGCAGAGCACTGTATAAATAAAATAAATCAATCTAGCCAAAGGGGCATGTCCCACAAAAGTCTTCACTTACCAGGAAAGTGGGTCAGAGGGGAGGCCATACTATTGGGACTTTAGGTGAGAAAAGTATGGGAGAATGGGGAAATAGAAGGATCCAGAGGGCCCTAGAAACATACAAGAAGAACATTATGATGGGCGGATCTGGGCCCAGGGGTCCTGCTCAAACTATGACATCAGCCAAGGACAATACGTGCAGTAAACCTCGAATCCTTACCCAGATCTAGCCAATGGATAGGACATTCTCCACTGTTGAGTGGAATATTTGACCATGTCCCCTGGATGGGGAGGCCTGGTGACACTCAGAGGAAGGACAGCAGGCTACCAAGAAGGGATTTGATACCCTATGAGCATATACGGGGGGAGGAGGTCCCCCTCAGTCACAGACATAGGGGAGGGGAGTAAGGAGAAAATGAGAGGGAGGGAGAAATGGGAGGATACAAAGGATGGGCTAACAATTGAGATGTAATATGAATAAATTAATGCAACATTAAAAAAAAAACAAAACCAAAACCCCAAATAGCAAAACAACAAAACCCCAAACTAACAAAATGAAAACAAAAATAACAACAACCAACCAACCAACCAACCAACCAAACCAAAACCCTGAAACACTCTACAGGCCTGTTTTACTTAAAGATAAAGTCATAACAGTGGCTGGCTGCAGGCCTTGTGGACTCAGCGCCCATCACTTCTGTTTGTTCATTCCACTTCGGCTATTGACCGCCTTTGCAGCTCTTCAGACATTCTTGCTTCAGGATGCCAAGTGCTTTAGTCTGAGACTCTCTTCTCTTGAGGCACCCTCATGACTGACTCTTACTTGCAGGAAGCCTGGTTAAACGTCATCTTTTCAACTAGGCATGCTTCAGCCACTCTAGTAATATAACAAATGCCAAATCTCTGCTATTTCCCCAAAGATTATATGTATTTATTAAACAGCAGTCCTAGGATTCCAGCAAAGCCAACAGAAAAACACAAAGTCTGCCATCCATCCATGTGTCCCTAACTCCCACATGCATCACTTCACTCCGCCTTAGGGTTCCCCGTCAGAGGGATACATTTGCATCACCTATGATCCACAGTGGCACACCATCATTGCTCAAAGCTCATAGTGACAGCCACTGACTTTACTCTTGGTTGCCGTCAGACCCTACCGTCCATGATATCACACCTGCTGGGTACAGGGCAAGCAAGTCAACTTGGAACTGTCGGGAAACTTCTGGCCTGCAGGTTAACTTTCATAGTGCTGAACTATGGTATTATGGAGGCTGCTGGGAGAAGAAACACGTTAACTGTTTTCCCCAGCACTGGATACTGGTAAAGAGCTCACTGGTGCCATAGCAGAACTCTTAACTACTTTCTGATTGTAAGGCTTGCTCCACAGTAGACAATTCACACTCAGTAGGCATTCACAAGCCTGGTCAAGAGCTATTTGCTGGAGAAGTGACAATCTTTAGGGAAAAACCTATTGTTTTGTTAAATGATCATGGTGTTAAACTGCCTTATAAACATTTTTGTTTATACCCATAGATTTGTGCTGTTCTCAACTATGGTGAGAGACTTCTTTCTGCAGTGGGCAGTGGTTAGAGCAGACTCATAACTGGCCAAAGTGCTGTGAGGGCTCAGTCCCAAAGCGGGCATCTATGTCATCCCCTAACCCTCAAGGCTCAGAGAATAGACAGAAGAGGAGGTAAGAAGAATGTAAGAGCAGGTGGGCGAGGAAGAGTGGTGTTCTGAATGGTTTCTCCTGGATAGGACATGGCCACTGAGCTCATAAACTCAGGGCAGCTGTGGTTTCTACAAGACCATGATAGTCAGAACTTAGGCACCACAGGAGGGATTCATGAAGCCCCCTCATAGCTGATAGCTACTGGCAGCTGGCGGCTGCTGGGGATGTATTTGGGAGCATGGCCACTAGTAGGTTGCTCTTGCCTCATTGGATGGTCGTACACCCAAGCAATACAGGTGGCACTAACTAGACTCAGGGCAGTACAGAACCCTTTCCTGTGGTCTGTAGCCATCACAGAATATGGTGTTATAGTTCTTAAATACATTTAACCAAACTTATTTTACAAGGATAAAGTTGGGGCTGCTGAGATGATTTAGTGGTGTCTGCTGCCCGATGGCCTGAGTTTGATCCCTAGAGCTCACATGGTAGAAGGGAACAACTCTGGAAAGTTGTCCTTTGACCCCCACAGACAGACATACACACAGGATCGTATGTATGCATGCACACCCATACACAGTAGAATTAGATACAAGTTACTCTCACATAGGACTCCAGCAATTTTGAAATCTGCAGTTTTCTTGTTGCATACACATTTCTCTCTGGTGTTGGCTTTGTTTTGTTTTGTGTGACAGGGGTTCTCTGTGTAGCCTTGGTTGTCCCAGACCTCACTTTCTAGAATAGGCTGGACTTGAACAGAGATCCATATGCCTCTGCCTTCTGAGTGCTGGGACCACAGTGTACACCACCCAGCAGTCCATTTCTCTTTTTAAACAATGATCATACTCATCTCTTCCTTTGATTCCTTCCAGATCCAACTTTCTGTCCTTTTCTTCCCCATCCATCAAGTCCAATTTGTGCTGCCCACATACTCTTAAACAAACAAACAAAATTATATGTATATCTGTGTAGGCCACAAGAAGGTGTTGAATTCTCTGACCTGGGGTTACAGGTAGTTATGAACTACTAGATGTGGGTGTTGGGAACCAAAGTTGGGTCCTCTGGAAGAGCAGCAAGTGCTCTTAACCGCATTTCTCTAGACCCACTGGGCCCATTTCTTGTTTCTTCAAATAATAAGTAAATTAATTAATTAAAAAAACCCTGCCTGTTCTCTCCGTGGAGTTAGAGTGAGAAATCTCTTCTAGGTTTCTAGAACCCTCTAAATACTTTTCAATCATGAGTACAGCACACCCTTCATTGGTTTGTCTAAATGCCCTGCTAGTCCTAAGTTTTCTTAGGGAAGAATTGTTTTTTCTATGTGTTCATCTTCTCATCCCTTGTAACTTACAGTATCACACAGTACATGTTCAATAATGTTAGCTGCATGCTGAAAGAAGTCCTTAGTATTTTTTTTCCTTGTGTGCAAAAGAGGCTTAGTCTAACACCAATAGCTTCTGAGACTCCCCGTGGTGTCTTTGAGGTCTTTCTTCTGGTAGGTTAGCTGGGGGGTGGATTTTGGGGTCCTCAAGGCATAATCATTCCATTGCCTTCACAAGACTTTCAGAAGTTATTATCTGCATGCTGTGAATAAAGCCAAGGCCATAGCAATAGCCCTGGAAATTCTATTTCCAACCACTATTATTTCCTGCTGGCATTGTATAAAATCTCTAAGTGTTTCAAGACTAAAATGCAGCCTTCATCTATTATCTTGTTATCATCTTACTGTAAATATAATACCAAATCTCAGACTTCTAATGCTGTATTCCAGAATTATTCTTGTAGAGACATCCTTTACAAACAAATCCTGTTTGTGCAACTATGTAGCTAGGTATTTCTGGCCATGTCTCCGCTCCCCTCCTTTTTTTCCTATAGAACGTCTGTGGGTGCTTTCACAGACTCCTAGGACTCTGTAAAACCCTTGAGTAAGCCACTGGCTTGTTAGCTGGGTCACAAGGAGTAGCAATGCTTTGCACAAAGCTTTACAAACTAAATTTATGAATGTTAAAGAACCATATGTTGCTTCGCAATGTAAATTCTTTTTTCTTTAAATTTTTGAGATTCCATCCATCCATCCATGCATACATGTGTATGAGTCTTCTGTCTACATGTATGTTTGTGTACCACTTGTGTGTCTGGTCCCCATGGAGGCCAGAAGAGGGCACTGGATCTCCTGGGACTAGAATTGACAGACAGATTAGAGCTGGCGTGTTGGGGCTGGGAACTGAACCCAGGTTCTCTGCTGAGACACCTCTCAGCACAATACGTAAATTCTTCAGTGAAGAGAATGATCATAATTTGTTCCAGCTATTTCTAAAGTTTAAACTTTCACAAGCTAAGCCTTTTAAAAATCAGTTCCCAAAGGAAGGAATACAAGCAACTCCACGTTGGCTAGCCTCATGAAAACGACCAGTATTTCTCCCCCTCTGTGCACTCTTCAACCAACAGATGTCACTAAAGATACTAGTACCCAGAGGCAATGGGAAGAAAAGATTAGACAAATGGAAATTGAGCATAAAAGCATCCACTTCTTAAAGCTGAGAAGTAGGTTTCCAGAGTAATAACATTTATTACAGTGCATGCAACATTTTAACCAAAAATTTAGAGAAAGAAATTTCTTTTATTAAGTTGCTCAGGCTGAAGGATCATTGCACTAAGTTTTGAAATACATGTTCTTGAAGCAATTTAAAACTCATTAGAAATAATAGGCTAGGGCTAGTAGAAAATGTGGTAAAATTTAATCCTCATCCAAATGTTACCTGGGCTGTACAAACAGGAAATTGTTTTGTGCTACTGTGGCTAACCCCAGTGCTGACCCCGAGCTGTAACAGCAAGAGCAGCTGAGAGCTGAAGCAAAATTAAAAACTTACATCAAAGTATATCATGACAGAATGTAGATAAATAAAACAGCATATCAAAAGTATTATTTTTCTGCCAGTCTCACAGTGCAGTGAAGAAGAGGCAGTCCTCCATGTGTGATAAATCAGGTGCATTAGGCACTGAGTCCTCTCTGATACCACCCCATCCCTGACGACCCATACACGATCCAGGAGAGAGGAGCTCCAGGGGAGCTCTGTGAGGATGGGGACAGAGTGACTGCACAATGTTCTCGCCCTTTACAGTTCTCTGTCCTTAACCTTGGATAACCCAGAGAGGTAAGTATTGCAGGCTGCCCTCAGCCTTTGCTGTGACTCTTGGATCTTTCAGGCTCCTAGGTGCCAGCCACACCATCTCCCTCCAATGAGCATGCCAGAGTCTCCAGAGGACAAGCACAGTAAGAACACAGGCCAGAGCCCAGACGGCAGAAGGAAGCCAGCATGGGGCTCCACGGAGGGCAAGGGAGTCTTCTAGTAGTCCATGGAAAGTGCACAAAGCCACCGCAACACAGCTGGAGGCTGCCTTCCCACTTACACTTCAGTTTGTCTCAAGTTTTAGGATGAGAATCAAGAAAACTCATAGCACTTGTCATCAACTTCCTAAATCTTAAGAAGCAGTAAGGGATATGGAAAGATTACTACGTCCAGTCACACTAACTTCCAATTCAACCAACTGCTGGCTACATACTACCTGGTAAGCTCCTAATGCCGACTGCTTCAACTTCAGCTTCTGGCTACAGTAGTTACAGAGGCTGCCCAAGGCCTTTCACAACAGTACCTCAGGGAGTTCCTTATAACCACCGTAGAAGCTATGCATTAGTTTTTCCATTTAGGAAGCAACTTAACCAAGGTCATGGAACTAGCAGCATCTGTCCTGAGGACTTGAAGAATACATTATAAATGACTTAATATAGAGAGCAAGCACATAACAGCTGATTAAACCCAAAATCTACTAAAAGTACTATTCTAAATTGAGAAGCAGATCCTTTTTTTTAATGATTTATTTAATTTATTTGCATTGGTGTTTTGCCTACATGTTTGTCTGTAAGAGGGTGTTGGATCCTCTGGAACTGGAGTTATAGACAGTTGTGAGCTGCCATGTGGGTGCTAGGAATTGAACTCCAGACCTCTGGAAGAGCTGCCAGTGCTCTTAACCGCTGAGCCATCTCTCCAGCCCCAGATCCTGACTCTTGACGCTTGGCCTTCTTTTCTGAGCAAGAAAATTCCTTACTGCATTTCTTCTCAAGAATACTTAGATGCCAGCCATTCTTACACATATCTGCAGTCTCAGTGCTTGGGAGAGAGAGGCAGAAGGAAAAGAAATTCAAGACTACACAGCGTGAGCCTCAAGGCAGGCTGCGCGATGTGAGACCCGCTTGAACAAACAAACATATGCTTTCAAGGCTCCCTGCCTTGCTCTCTCTTTTCCTCCTCCAATGCAATCTCCACACTGCTATCTTTCCCATCTTTTACTCCAACACTTTCTTCTGTGTCTGACCACTGCAAAGGAGACTGGAGGGCTTTTAAAGCCCACAGGGTCAGCACTGTTCTGTATGACTCCTTTTGGTGTCACTTGCCAGCGTCTGTCCAGGAAAGGCAGTTGCACCAAAGAGGAAAGGTCACTACTCTTATCAACCTCACGGCAGCAGTCAATAAGCCCCAAAGTACCAGGAGAGGGTCAACTGTTCCTGGTGGCAGGAGCCCAACATTTGCATAGTGGAAGCCCTACCAGTTACCAAGTAACTGCTCTGTGCAGTGCTTCACAATGATAATTACTGTTTTTTTGGGTGTGTGTATGTGAACAGGCTAGGGGCGTGGCTCAGTGGTTAAATGTATTACTACTTTTGTAGAGGTCCTGGCTTGGTGTCCCAGCATCCACAAGCTCCTAACTGGCTGTAACTGAGGCTCCGGGAGAGCTGACGGCCTCCTCAGACACCAAGCATGCACACGCTACACTTATATGCATGAAGGCAAAACAAAACAAAACAAAACAAAACACCAAAAAATAAAAAATAAAAAAAATCCATAGAATTAGCTGTATCCTCAATGCAAGGCAAACTATACTTAGGAACTCCACTTCACAGTGGTTCTTTTACCTCTGGAGGCAAACGAAGTGATTATTTTACTTTATATGATTTTATCTATTTAAAAACAGATACAAAAGTTGTGGTAATATAGCAATTGGTACAAGGCAAAATAAGAGTGTCAGTCTACTTCCCTAAACAGGCAGGTTGTTTTGCGTTTGTGCACTTAGTGTTGCAAGCTCAAATTTAAATGCACAACTGAAAATAAGCATTTTTAATGGAAGTTTACAACAGAGATAGCTCAGAATACCAGAATGTGATGAAATGAAGTAAGAACAGTTTAAACATCTATTTTTTGTTCTTTTAAATATGCCTTCACTTTTTAAAAAGTAGTAGGTGTGCGCCCCCCCCCCCCACTCTTTCCCACACTCATACGGAAGTACAATAAGGAAGCCTGACAGCCCTCTGTAAATCTATCTCAGTTATTCAGGAGGGATGAGCATCACTAGCTTTCTGAGATGAAGTGGGAAACTACAACAAAGGGACAAAACCCAAGCATGCAAACCAAAGAAACAGTTGAAACTACAAAGGAAGAGAAGATGGGACTAAGACAACATCTGGGAGAAATGTACCACATAGAAGCCAGCTCAAATCTGGCCCCAGCCAGATCATGCTAAACTAGACTAGCAGACTCAGGTCTGTTCTGCTGTCACCACCCACCTACAGAGAAGTGTCTAGTTTTTCAAGGGGCTTCCAGACTGGCTTCCAAAGTGGTGGCACTAGTTCATGCTCCCATCAGCAGCATAAGCATTCTCCTCATGACCACAGCCAGGCCAGCACCTGCTACTGTTTGCATCCTTGATGACTGCCATCCTGACTGGGCTAAGATGCAATCTTAAAGTAGTTTATGTGCATTTCCCTTTCAGCTAAGGACGTGGAATACTTAAAAATAAAAACAAAACAAAAAAGCAGCCATGGTCCACTCTAGAGGAGGGGCATACGTGTCCAACACTATACGCTCAGCCCCACGTCCACGACTCAACAGGTTTCAGGCCGAGTACTGTTTACTGAACCCACACAGCATCAAGTCACCTCCACCATAAATAAGACTTTGCCACTACCCACTTAAGAGGGAACACTGTGGAAGAGGAGGCAGACAAAGAGCAGAAAGACAGGGAGATGGGCTAGGAACTGCCATTTTGGAAGCATGACATGATCAAGGCAAAATCATGAACACGCTACAGCTATGTGTGCTGGTCCTGGGCCCACAAGAGAAAGACCCTGTGACAACTGGCTATGGATGGGTTGGAGCCCTGACACTACTGCACACCAACTGGAAACTGATTCTGGGAGCTGGGGAGGCAGTGCCCCGCTGTGTCCCCACTGGTGGGCCTTCCAAGCTCTGAAGCTTAGTTCCAAACCCAACATCTTGCATATTCTATAGGGCACAAAACAAAACAGGAACTAGCAAACACGGGCACAAGAGCCGCAGGAAGGGGCTACGGGGAGACAGAGAGGGTCTGGGAAAAAGAGTAACCAGAACACAACACACACGTACGCAATTGTTAAATAACAAGAGAAATGAATGCCTGTAACCCAGAAAAAGTCTTAAAAAGACAACGTTATTACTGAAGTTGTCTTAATTGGCAAGTGTTAGGGAGAATGATACTTTTTTAGGCCTAAAGTGCTAAATAAAATAAAAAAAATTTTAACTATGATTGACTAGTATAATCTTGACTCAGGAGCTCTGCTTCTAGGGTTACAGAACCCAAAGGTTCCTTGCAATAAAATATTTGCTGCCCAGCTGTGGAGAATTTTTCTTTTTAATTTTTCAAAATTGACCTGAAATAGAAAACCTCCCCCGACTAATGAACATCATTATTCACCTCCCCCCAAATAATTTACTGTCTTTTGCCAGGATATTTCCTGACAAAGTTGCCTAAGCATTCATAGACTTAAGACAGCAAATTCCTTGATATAAATTTTAGCAATTCTGAGTATACTATAACTTTAAAAGGCCTGTCTGCTGTATTCTTTACTACTGACACTGCAATTTTATCCCCCAGAATGAGTCAAGCTGGCCAGCCCGTCACTGCCTCTCCTGCCCGATGCTGTTCAGGGACACTATCACCTGTGTCTGCGCTATTACCGACAGACACAGAGGTCAAAAGCAAAGAACATCTTTCCTTCCAGAAGCAGGAAAGTTATACTGCAGAGACCAGTGTGGAAAAAGGTATTTACCATAGGTGCAAATCATTTTGCTTGCCTCTCTGAAGAGAAGAATTCCATTAGGAGAGGACACATCAAAATTCAAACGCTGAGACCTAAGAAATATAGGAAAAATTACACTATTTCTACAGATAAAGAAACTAAATATCAGCATGTCTAGCAATTTCATTTATAAGAATTTCATTCAGCACTAATTATTCTTTAAAGAGACACTAAATAAACAATAATTTCTCCACTGCTTGTTGAATAGATGGTTCATTTTTTTAATTTATCAAAATAATATCCTGAAATTTTATATCACAGATTTTTCTACCCCTTCTACTCTCACACAAAGTGACTAATAGATAGTTAGTTAAAAACAGTAATAGTTGCACACATTTCATGTTCCACAGTGTGAGTTTTTAGCCTCCTCCTGACCTCATTGGCTCTGGTATGCCATGCAACTATGCTTTTAAGATACACTGGAATGTCTTTAGTCAGTGTTGCAACAACACTAAACAGACTGCGGCTTTTCAAAATTAGTGTAATATTAAGTACAAAAATAACTCTCATTAGAAAAATGCAAATATATAATTCATACTAGATTCTAGAGAAATGTATACATAGCATATCATGAAATATAAATTTTTATATGGCAATTATTATGTTTTTTATGCTATGCAAAATTATTTGCTATGGCAGACACAAAATGCTTTATAACACAGAACACTATTTTTCCTTCAGTATTAAATGATATTTTATGTCTAATTAACAATATTTAACGATAAATAATCCACATTTTTAATATTGAATACAAAGCCCATATTTTCTGAATACTTACAAAGTACTAGTGAGAAAACTAAAGAAACCAAAAATCAAAAAATAAAACCTCTAGAGCTCACACACACACAAAAAAAATAGGTTTCTTTCACGAATCTTTTTCCACCTTTCACTTAAGAGTAAAAAATTGGAATTATTGCTGCGAACAACTCAACAACAGGTTTAAAGCTGAGCTGCAGCCCATGTTGCCTCTCTGACTGGCTATCTCCTTCAACATGCTGTCTGTAGAGAGGCACTGATGAAAAGGGTGGCAAAGCGACAAATTATTGGTGCTAGGCCACATCCACAATGACACGTTTTAAGGAGGCTAACACAAGCAGATTGCTGTAGTTCCTCCAAACTCTCAGCTGAATCTTTGTTAACAGCTACAGGCAGAACATCCGAATTCTTGCTGCTCCTCACAAGTCCTAAGGTCTGAGGAGCACAGTGGTTGCAGCACATGCACCCAGCACAGGACACTCTGCATTACAGCTCCTGGACAAAGTGAACAGCCCAGAGACTCAGTTTCCTTCCTTATAAAATGAAACCTCTCAACTTAGAAGATCTTCCTCATTTAAAATTTTACAGAATTGTAGCTAAGCAGAAAAATAGTTAAAAATAACTGCTCTTTCCCGCCATTTTGTCACTTTGAATATTTTAAATAATAGTGGTTATAGTCATTCAACCTTATCATTTCCAGAAGTTTCTGTCTATGAAGTATACTACTCATTCCTCCTCCTCCTCAGCCTCACATAGCTACAGTAGACTGTAACTTTCTTCCTTTCAAAGCTCATATCTATTGTTTTCACTGATTGCTGCCCTGTGCCGTTGCTATGCTATGACAATACACAGCAGGCAGATGCAAGCTCTGTGGACGGTGCACAGCTGCTTACCTGTTTTGCATCAGCTCTGCTAAGAGTTTTAAGATTGGAGTAGTACATTCTGGCTCTCCATACCATCGCTCAATAGCTCTCTGAAGAACTGGGAGATATGTCGGGTACCTTTTATAATGTGTTAAAGAACTTAAGGGTGAAGAACTTGGACCTAGCTCAGTGGCAGACCACCTACCTGCCTCGCATGCACAAGTCCTCGGTACCATCCCCCAAATAAGAACAAAACACATGCTGCTGAAAAATAATGGCATTTTTATGCAAGCAAGCCAACAAAATATTCATATTTCTTCTGTTTGGTGTATAATGGCAACTGTATAAATTACTCTTTTTTAACTGTATAGCTATATTTTTGGGGTAGCTACAAAGTTAACTCTTGTATTCCTGGTATTAGGTATAAATTAAAGCTATACTTTTAAATATCATGTAAGTAGTATGGTTAAAGAATTATGCTTAATGTTATAGGGGCAAAATAAATTTAGCTAAAGAGAAATAAAAATATATTTAAGTCATTATTATTGGGGCTTCTGAGTAGTATACCAAGAAGACTTTTATTATGAAAAAAAAAAAAACAAAAAACAAAAAACAAAAATCAAAACACAAAAGCGTAGAGGAACAGTAAATATTTCAGATCTACCCCAGCTTCAAGATCACTTACATTTGTCTTTTTTTTTTAAATTTAAGTTGTTGGCTTGTTTGCTTTGGTACCTCTGAAGCTCCAAGACACATTTGGGCTGTTAGTCTATTTAAGAGCTCTGGTCTCCTAGTAATGTACCATTTTTCTGGCATCAAATAATTTATTAGTCCTATATGATGGTACCAGCTCCAATCTGCTCAAGGCCACTGTTGCTAAGGGCAGTACAACACACAGGTAAGCATTCCCTCTTTCCTTTTTGAGACAAGGTCTACTATACAGCTCTGGCTGCCTTGGAATTTGTCAGGCAAACCAGATTGGACTTGAACTCACAGAGACCTACCTGCATTTACTGCTGCAGTGCAGAGATGAAAGGTGTGCACCACCATGTCTTGCCTGCAAACATCTTACTAATACAAGAGGTGCATACATCTGAGGAGCCCAAATGGGAACGCACGGTAGGAAAAGATGACTCACCTCTGCGGGCCCTTCAGCTCACACTGGGTCTCCTTGTAAATGGACACATAAATATAGGATTAAAGCCTCAAACTAAAACAGAAAGGCTTGACACTTTCTGTTTTGCTAGCCTCCAATCTCTTTCCAATGCACCTGCGTCTTTGTTTCAGATGAAAATGCTGAACTAGATCACCAGTTCTTTGTGTGTGTGTGTGTGTGTGTGTGTGTGTATGTATGTATGTATGTATGTGGTTTAAAAAAAAGATTTATTTATTTTATGTATACGAGTGCTGTATCAGCATGTACACCTGCAGGCCAGAAGAGGGCATCATATCACATTACAGAGAACCATCATGTGGTTGCTAGGAATTGAACTCAGGACCTCTGGAAGAACAGGCAGTACTCTTAACTGCTGAGCCATCTCTCTAGTCCCTTTCTATGTGGTTTGGACAAGAGCTCCATGTTGAAAAACTTCAACATAAATCCAGGCCCCGTACCCCAATAAAGGCATCAACCAACCAACCAACCAACCAACCAATCAAGGCATAAAGGCTGTTCTGCTTCGAACCCCTCCATTTCCACTCTATGTAGTTTGGCTTGTCCCAGCTCTCTGCAAATCATAGGATTCCAACAGTTGTGTCCATTTTTCTATATGCTGCTTCCTTCCACCTCATCCCTTCTTTCAATACCTAGCTCATGTTTCATGTCTCTGGGATGCTTTCTCTATTGTGAAATGGTGCCAATCTCTTTCTTACCCATAAACGCTCAGTGAGCACTGCTGAGCACTTCTCAGAGGGAGAAGCAGGGCTGGCTGTTAATGCTAGCTGCCTGTCGGTCAGCTTTGGAAGGGCGGGGATCCACGCTTCCATATATCTCCTTTCTAATGACCACATGTGCCTCATACTCCAAACAGCTGTCAATGACTCCTGAAAGCCTTTCCCATCACTTACACTGCTAGTGCACCTGGGTTGTGAGAGGCCTATGTAGGATTGTGCCATCCCTATGGCAGAACCTCTCTCCATTCCCAGCCCTGTGAGTGCAGAAACCAGAGTCTCCTATGCATAGGCTCAGTACAATGTAGATCTTAGCATTTGCTTCCATAAACCAGTAAACCTATGAAGTCGACAGAACCTATGTGTTACAAGTGTCTCATGACTGTTTTCTTGCCTGCGCTTGATGCTGAGCTTTAAGAAATCACTTCTGTAATAGAGAAAGCAAGCCCCCCAAGGCCCAAAGAGTGCTGTGCCCCTTCAAGAAGGAAGGGGGCAGTTCCCTATGAAGACAGCATGCGCAGGCTGTGTTCACGAAAACAGATTCCATAACAAGGATGTGCTAAAGTGCTCCTCAAAAGCACTGTTCCAAGAGTTCCAGAGCTACCAGTGACAAAACACTAGGAAAATCCCTGCCCGTATGCGATTTATATACTAATAAGAAAAGAAGTAAAGTAAAGGCACAGGCTAGAAAATACCACAAAGGAAAGAACAGAGAGTGAGGGCAGGAAGTGAGTGGATATGTTTAGGTGAAGAGTAAGCTGAGCAGAAATGATAAAAATTGATCTAGTGTTTGATCCTCAGAAACCACATGATGGAAAGAGTGGGTTCTTTTCTGATGCCTATGTATGAACTGTGATGCTGTGGTGTGTGTGTGTGTATGTGTGTGTATACACATACTTACATACATGAATATTAAAATAACCTAACTTGGCAGTTAACTTTACTTGAGCTGTCAGATAAGTCTACTGCTTTTCTTTTTTTTTCTTTCTTTTTCTTTTTTTCTTTTCTTTTCTTTTCGTTTTGTTTTTTTGAGTCAGGGTTTCTCTGTCTGTGTAGCCTTGGCTGTCCTGGACTCACTTTGTAGACCAGGCTGGCCTCGAACTCACAGGGATCTGCCTGCCTCTGCCTCTTGAGTGCTGGGATTAAACGAGTGCGCCACCACGCCCAACCCTGCTTTTCTTTAAGTACTAGGAAAGCTGTTATTGTTTAACAGACTATAGATACTACATACTATGAACTGTGTTAAGGACCAATCTAGAAATATAAGACATGTGTTGGTTTTTTTTTCCTTTGTGCTTAGGAGTCAAACTTCATCAGGGTGGCAGGCTGTTAAAGGGTGCTCCCAGTTCCAGAAAGAGCACAAACTCTAGGATCATCAGGGAATGGACACAAACCTCAAAATGTAAGAACACCAGTGGCCTAGCCACCCACCGTGCAAACTCCTCACCACAGCGTCTATACAGCATGCATGTGGTATTCACACTGGGACAGGACCAGGGGATATGAGGGGATGCTCTCTTCTCTGTGTGGAATGAGAGTAGTGACAATTCTAATATGCTTCTGACAGAGGTGACTGCCACAGAGAAAATGAGGGATTATTGGGAAGCGGAGCAGAGGTCTACTAAGCAGGGAGGTTAAAAGGGCTTCAGAGTGAGAGTGCCAGGCTCAGATTACAGAGTGAGAATCAAAACCCAAGTTTAATTTTCCAGTGGCCTTATGAGGACTACATATATATGGGCAAGAAGAGAAAAGGAGCCCTTAGGTACAAGAGGCACGGATCTAATTTCTTTCACCTGGATCTTCTCAATGGATAAGAAAGGTCCACATTAGAAAATGAAAAAACAAAGGCACTAATGGAGACATTAGCACACAGGATGCCAAATATGAGAAAGCGGCAGGCATCGGATTCGCATCCATCCATGTATCTTCCCAATTACCCATCCTGTGATTATTAGTAGTTTCAGTATTTTGCACCACAAAAAAAGTAATAAGGAGAAAAACCACAATTATCTCCTTCTTGGATTTAATAATTGAAAAAGTGATACACACACACACACAAAATTTTTTTAAAGTATGAAAGAAAATAAAAAGCGCCAGCAAGACGTCTCCCTGCTGCCTGATGACGTGAGTTCAGTACTGAGGACCCTTGTGGTGTAGGAAAGAACTAATTCCCACAGGCTGCCCTCTAATTTCCATGTGTGCTCCATGCCAGAGCACACATGTACACAAAATAAACAAAACGAACATAATTAGAAAAATAAAAAAAGACAAGAAAGCATTATACTACTTATGACAATATGAGGTTTTTTTTGTTAAAACTGTTAGGACTCAGGGCTTAGGGCTTAGGTGGTTCCAGGCTAGAAGGAGCCTGCCAGGTCAGAGGTCATCTTAAGGTGCTGCAAGAACATGCCAACACCCGGACACGACTGCAGGACACCTTCCATCTCTTCTGGCTGGTAATCCATCTTTCCAGTATAGTGTAACTTCTGGTTTCCTGGGAAACCGCTCTCACCTTGCCCAAAATACTAGTCAATTCTTCACAAATGTCCACATGTCCCTTTACATGTGTCTGCTGTAACACACGCACAATTAGTTGGTTAATAGGGGTGTCTTTTGAATGTTTACACAATTACAAGCATCTGAAGAACAGCAATTCTTGCGCATTAAACACACATTCTAAAGGCTGGCTAATCAGTAGCTGTTTCGGCTCTTCTCCAGTTTAACTTGTCTTCCATATACTGCCAGTTATTTTCTTGAGATATGCTTCTGATTACATTGAAAACTCAAAGACATCAAAGCTTATTCTACAGACGTCATACTGCCTATAGGACATGGATACACATGTTGGGAGTCTGAGAGTCAGTGGTGCCAGGCAGGCTGTTTCTAACCATGAAGTAAGCTGTGTCGTCTCTTAAAAAATATTTATTTATTTATTTAATGTACATGAGTGCTTTACCTTCATGTTCACCTGCATGCCATAAGAGGGCATCAGATCACATGATAGATGGTTGTGAGCTACCATACAGCTGCTGGGAATTGAACTGAGGACCTCTGGAAGAGCAGTTAGTGCTCTTAACTGCTGAGCTAGCTTTCCAGCCTGTAAGGTGTGTCTTAATGAAGCATCTTTATTATCTCCCCTACACTGATGATCACCTGAAACTGTTTCTTCCTATTTCCTCAGGGTCTGGTCTTTCTTCACCTGGCAAGACTCAAGTTGTCATGATCACCTCTACAGAGCCTTTCCTGACACCCACAGAAACGACAGAGCCTTGCTGTCTGTGTTCTTGTTATGGCACTCACAGCTTTCTGTGTTGTTTTAAGTCATTCATGCAGAGGACTGCTTTGAACTAAAAGTTCATTTGGGGTCTTAAGAACTGTGTCTCAGTAAACTATACTGCTCACAAACCCAAGCACACTGTGCCAAGGAAGCTTGCTCTGCTGAATAAGTAAGCAAATATGAGTTCTTTGTTAACTGCTTTAGGAAAAGAAGTGGCAGTGTTGAAGTAGTTATTCTGTACCGGACACACAGTAGGACCTTTATATATCCGTCACAACAGCCCTAATGAGGGAGCTATGAAAAAGGACTATTATCCCTGGATCAAGGAAGTAGAATGTGACTCTGAGACTCAAAATAAGTCCCAAGATCCACAGGTTGTAAAGTGGTAAAACCAAGGCTGGTGGTTAAGACTGTTTATTAGGGCTGGAGAGATGGCTCAGAGGTTAAGAACGCTGTCTGTTCTTCCAAAGGTACTGAGTTCAATTCCCAGCAACCACATGGTGGCTCACAACCATCTATTCTGAGATCTGGTGCCCTCTTCTGGCAGGCAGAGCACTGTATACGTAATAAATAAATAAATCTTAAAAAAAAAAAGACTGTTTATTAAAGAGCTCACACTCCTTTGCCTTTCTCACTGTCTTCTTTTGATTTTGTGTAATGTGCTTATGTTCACTAATAAACAATACTAACTACCTGTGTGAGTTCAATGGCCACATTGTGGAACTTAAGAGTGTGTAAAGTAATATTCACATTTGTTTATTTTTCACTTCCCCTCTGGACTTCTGACACCTTAACCTAAGTACACCTGGGAAATGATGTGCTTCAATGCCCTGCAAGATGAAGGGTTCTTACTGCTGTATTCTTATTATAGGGGCAAAGGTGTAAATGAATGATTTCTTGCTGTCTCAAGCCACAGAAAAATGATCAAGATGGTTGCTGTATAGTTTCAGACCATTTACTTTTAGAAGGACAGGGTGATGATAAGCAATGCAGTTTGTGTGGAAGTTAATGCAGTCAGCGTGCATAGAGATGCTTCTGAATTAAATAGCTAAACACTAAAATAGCATTTTATCAAACAATCACCATAAATAAAATGCATTTTGACTTTACGATGACATGTGCTCTTGCAGGAATGTTCTTCTGTAAGATAAGAATTGCATAACAAATTAAAGAACACACATCTATGTGGATAAAAGGCAAATAAACTTTCCCCAGCAGTAATGTGGGAATCATCACTGACGGTTTGACATATCAATATTTCAGTAAGAATAAATGACTTTCATATCCGTATTTTTTAAAAAAATCATACACTTATTCATTTTTGCATTACTTGAATACTTTGGAAAGAATCTGTACTTTATCACCTGAAACTGTTAAAAGTATTTCGAAATATTTTAATAAAGCTTTTTGAATGATCAAATAATGTAACTTTTAAACAAATTTTACTATTATTATAAATATTTGCTCTTCATCCTTTGCCCAAAGGAAAACTATAAATCTTGTCTCAACTGAATGAACACCATTTATCATATTCATTTTGTTGTCAATACAATTATGAAAAGCCTTTGGCCTTTTCCCAAGGAAGCTGATTTGCTCCTGAAACTCAATTATTATAAGCAAGGCCAGTAGCAAGCCACTGTGGTTGGCAATGCAGCACAGCTTGCTGCGTAACTGACACCTCGCCCTTCGCCCCTGACCCCAATAACTTCAACGTCTATGGTCAACTGGAGGAGAGACTAGTTTCTAGTTCAAAACAAAACACCAAGTCTCAAGATTTTCCCTTTCTGCCATCTACTGGACAAATGCTGAAATGGAAACCAGATTATATTTGTAGACACAGAAGGGAATTCCTGACCTTGACTCCTAATTACAACTGGTGAACAAGGAAAAAGCCTCTTATTGCTGGATAGGCTAGCTTTAGAGGCTAGTTTCAAGTGAGTAACCATTTTTTTTCTCCAAAAGTAGCTTATGATTTTCCAAATAAATGAAAAATTTTAACTTTGGAAGTAGGTGTTTAGAAAAATAAAATGGTCATATGTATCTGATTTATCCTTTGTAGACGAATTTAAGATTTTCTGTGATCACATTCTTAACTTTTATATACCCACTATATATATAAGGCATGTAGTTGATCCTTCAGGACTATGGAAAAAAACTTACTGTCTAATCTTTAAGAAAGTAAATATTAGGACGTAGGTTTCCATAGCAACTAAAAAACCATAAGTCAGTATTCTAAATAGTAGCATTTAAAATGTTTCATAATGTGTACTGTTCTCTCCAAAATATGTTCAGGTCTGTTATGTTTTGGGCCGCAACTATGGCAGTTGCTGAACACTGATATGATATATAAAGAAAGTTTAGATAAGAAAGGCTTAAATAAAACAAGCAAGAAATAATACCACTTAAATGTAAATGAAGTTGGGCATGGGAATCCCTATACTTCCGTGGCTGAGGCAGGAGGACCAGGAGATTAAGTCCGTCCATGGCTCTATGTCAAGTCTGAGGCCAAACTGGGCAAATGAGATACTGTTACAAGAAAGAAAGCCATAAAACAAAACAAGTCAATTTGCTTTAAAGTACATTTTCTTATGGGCTGCTGGTTTCAAATATAAAGAGCATGATGCTATCACACTTCGGTGGTTTGTATGAACAGTCATCTCCTGTTAGGATCACAGATGACTCAGAGTTCTATTAATATGTTAATAAATGTTTATGGCCACTGTGTCATAAGTGTCAGATAGCAGACAGAGTATGTCCTTATCTCAGTGTAAGCCAGGACACTGGGTTGTCTCCTTTGCTGGATGATGACATCAAGTTTCCAAGAAACAGAATGACTTGCTGAGGTTTACACAGTAACTGAAGAGCTGCAATTTCAAACCTAATCTGCCTCTTTTTATTCTTATGTGATGAGGCCGTTCTGTATAGGGATCCCTCCACCCCCAGTCTACACTATAGTTTAGTAATGGCAAATTCAAATTTTATAGCAAATGACAAATCCTGGCCATTTATCTCCCACCCGCCTTCATGAGCATTAATATCCTCAACATGATGACCAACTGTAGCCTAGTGAGGAAAATCTCAAAAGGATAAACTAACTGTGTTAACTGAGATAGAACAGAGACTTCAGATCTCAGAAAATACCACATGGTACAAATCACTGATCACCAGCACAGATATTAGCTACATGATGCCTGCAACCCCAGCATAAACAATCCTTTGAGGAAGTGATTTTCAAGTTGTCAATATTTAATGGTATCTTATCAAGAAAGTGACCTCTTTGCGCCGGGTCTCCAAACGCTGTGCTCAGTTATCTGCTCTGCTGCCACTGTGCTGTAATTTTTAGCTGATTACACATTAGTTCATTTAGCTTTGTTTCCTCTTCCCTACTGTGCCACACTATTAAACCAAAGAGAGGGGCCTGGCATCCCTCTGTGCACAGAGCTGGTATTGTCACAGTGTAATAAGGATACATCCAGTCAAACAGCATGGTGTAGCTGGTCTTTGTGTTCAGTGCAAAGGCAATCCCTCGAAGATCTCTTGCCAGCCCGATCAACATACGCTGTCAGTGGGAAAGAGACACTGTAATTGATTTTCACGTTAGTGCCGAGCAGATGGAGTAATAATCAGGCAATAATGACCACATATCTGATTCTGATTCATTAGCTAAAATGTCTCGTTTAGATCCTTTCCATAGAAAACCATAGACTCTTTAATAAACAGACCATCAATCTGCTGAGCAAGTCCACTTTGCTTCTTATAAATTGAGCTAAGTCTTAATTCTAAGAGCACAGAAACACTGGGATTCTTAATATATTTTGTATCCGAATACTGCCAAATTAGGGGGAAAAAAGGACCAGGATTCATAATTTCACAAGAGATAGATAGTCTGGATATTATTTAATAGCAAATCTCAACCAATTGGCTTGATAAAACCAACTCCACTATACAATTTAGTCTGCTCTAGAAACGCTCTGGCATTTAAAGATCCCCAAAGAAAAGTTGCAATAACTCCGGACAAGAAGAAACTGGCTAGGTGACCTACAGCATTATGATATAACCAGCACAGCAGCCATGTTGTTCAAGCTGGGGAACGATGCTAAGGGGGAAAAATTATTTATTTAATGTCACAAGACTCTGAAACTGAACTCTAGCTTTGTTTAATTCTTAAAGACAGGCAATCAATCAGTCCTGGTTTCCAAATCTATCACAGTGGTGAATTATAATTATGGTCATTCTACAGATGTACTATGATAGATACAATTGTTTGCAAAAATGCATATCAATAGTAATAGTAAAAAGACTAGTAAAAAAGAAAAATAGTAAACATGGTTCATAAATGTTTTTAGAAGGGAGGAGGGGGAAAACCAAACCAAACCCCCTTGACATAAATAAAAAAGATCTGACTCATACTCTGGACTCTTAATTAAGCTGTCCTTAGGATGATGCTTGGGAAGAGAGATAGAAAACCCAGGAACAGATGCTAGAATGTCAGAACAAAGAGCACAAATAAACATAATTGCCCAACGAGGAGGCATGATAGTTGAGATATGCAACTGTGATTTCTGAATATACTGTTTTAGAAGAAATGTTAAGCCAAAAAATGGTCTCGGGACCCTTTCAGATAGATTTTGGTAATAAATGAAAACCTGTTTAGTAAAAAGCCCGAGTAATCCAAGTAGGGAAAGAATTTTGACCATCTTTATTGTGGAGGACATTTCAAAGTAACAAATCATAGTTTGCAGTCAGACATGTTGCCCCTCCTACCTAAACAGTGGTGCGACATAACGCGGCGCTGTCTATGGACTACTCAATTTCTATGTCTAACGGTTTATACATGGCTCCCATCATCCCTAACTTCATTTCTGCTGCTTCAAATGACTCATTTAGTTTTATCCCATAACATCACCAGCTCTAGCTTTTCTACAATTACCAGGTCTCCTCATTCACATTAGCATTATTTTTTAAAATTGCTTATTATTCCAGTGTGTCCCCCCCCCCCACCGGCTAGGACAGGCCTTTTTTTTTTCAGCTTTCTTCCTTCCTTGTAGCCTCCAGAACAAAATCCACCATCTAAGCAGCATTTTCTCAACACTGGGATTCTGGCTGCTGTCTATGCCATAAGATGGATTCTACTTGGCTTTGCTATCTATTAAAGTACTTTTTAAAAATTCTATTTTTATTATGTACACTTGTATAGGCTACTCTTCAAGTGATTTTAAACTTCCATGTACATCAGATATCCACTATTCAATTCTAAATTAGTGATCAAGAACCATGAATTTCACTTCATGCCTCGTACAAAGGGCTTTTCATAAAATGCCATTATATGAAAGGTTAATTTTTATTTGATCAGAACTGTTCTTCCTTAAAGATACCAAGTTGATACAAATACTCTAAATTAGCAAATGTAGTCTTTTTAATACAGTAAAATGTGGCCATAAAATTATATTAGTGCTTTACTTTTGGAAAGTGTTACTTCAGAACAGTTAAAGTGTATACCAAGCATAAGTTTTATATTCACTCAAGCAATAAAGTGTAGTGTTAATGTAAGAAACAGATTCATTATATTAAAAAATAGCGTTCCTTTCAGGGCAGCACTGAATCTACACAGATACATAAGCAACGCTACAGGAGAATTTTCTCCGTACAGTACTAGACAGACAGCCTTAACCAGGAGTTCACACGAGCTGGCAAAGAACCCAGGATGTTGGGCAGGTCTAAACAATGATGGCTCTGATGATTCTCCTGAGGTGCACTGGAGGGGTGGGGTAGGTCTGGGATCCGATCTTACAGACTCTGTTTGGGAGAGTGCAAGAAGGACCGCCGAGAGCTTCAGTCCGTGGCATGGTGAACAGTTGTCTGTGTGCCAAGCGGGAGACGGATGGGCTGGGAAACAGCTGAAGCGCAGCTCCTTCCACCCTGACCCCCAAACAGGGTTTCTAATGGGAAGTCTGACAGACCCTTTACTGTAGTGGCACTACTGGGGCAGCTATAATATTATCCTCATAATTCTACTATATAATAACAACAAAGAAAAAGAAGGTGAAGGGTCATTGTGCTTTGTCTTTAGAATTAAGATGGCTGTCTTCATCCTTACAGCATACTCTTAATTCTGGAGACACATCTTAATAACCTCTAAATAGTTCCAACAAAAGAGCCGTGTCAGAGGAATGAGCAGGCCCCAAGGTGTTTCAACTGGAGTGTTTTCATCTGCCTTTATTGCTCTATCCCTCTCCAGAATTAAGGCAATAACCTGTGATAAATTATTCAGGAACTGCTACAGGGATCAAAGCAAAATCATTCTGTTAAAGTGCTGTTTGCAACATTTGGCACTTAGTGAGAAAACTTTTAATGTGTGCATGCTGAAAATCAAGGATTTTAAATAATTTAACATTGTGGAGTTTTTACGGAGGGACTAAAGATAGCAGGTTCCTATTTAACTGCTCCTCTTCCTCTAAGAAGTTTTCATTCATTTTCCTTAAAACCTGTGACGTCATGGCTGAACTGCAAAAATATGCCTGGGCTAGGGGAACAGTATACAGTATTTTACTATGATAAAATGATGGGAGGTGGGGGCAAGAAACATTTAGAAACAATACTCTAGAATTATTTTATTTCTTTATTTCCCTTGATTTTGGAGACAGACAGACAGACAGACAGACAGACAGACAGACACACACACACACACACACACACACACACACACACAGAGAAAGAGAGAGAGAGAGAGAGAGAGAGAGAGAGAGAGAGAGAGAGAGAGAGAGAGAGAGAACCCTAAGTTAAAATTCACTATTTGCTTAAATTTTATTAGGACTAAGTAAAGAAAACAAAGTTATAAATAAGAGCTCTTTGGCATTTCTTTTCCTCACAGTATTTCAGTTTAAAAAATACAGGTCCCTAATGCTCAAGTTCAACCTAAAATCTGCATTTGAAAAATATCTATAAATAGAGAGTTAGACGATTCTGGTAAGGGTTGCAAATTAAATGAGTTTGGCAGTCCTGCAGCATTTTCATAAAGATATTTTAACAGCATCACCTCCTGTGGATAGGAATACTAAATACTTTATTGGAGAACAAAACAGAACTGTTTTCATCTCTAGTACTGGCAAACTGAAGAACCTGAAAGCACCTTTGCATGTATTATTTATTCAGTATGATAGAAAAATAGCCTTAACCTAGTAAATTACATTTAGGAGCATTTAGTGCAAAAGTTTTGTTTATGACAAAGCAACAGACTTCGTTCCTTACCGGCAGCTGTAAGCACCAAGTTTTCTTCATACAAATTAGACAGATGGTGCTTACAGTAGAATTTACTAAAGGTCTGTCACAACAAATGCAGCCAAGCTGCATATTTAATCACTGCAGAATCTTGTCTACCTGCAGCTGCCAACTGCTAATCCAATTTCCCTGATAAATGTGGCAAGAGACACGATCAGCAATAAAGAGCATCTAACTCCATTTTCCTGCAGGGCGTCTTTTGATGAACATTTAGGACGGAAGCGCCGAGTGCACTGTGTGGCCTTGGTTCGTGGCAGCTGCATGCATTCTGAGGCACAGTTCTCAGGTTACTCACTTAATTCTGCCACTATCATTACGTTGCTATTGATCTCAGTAGCTGTTGCCTACACAGCATTACTCTAGATGAAGCTGAATCAGGCAGTTATCATGCATCAAACTTGCTCAAAAGCCTGGAGATTTCCCCTTAATTACTTGTGATTTTATTTGCAAATACCGTTAAAGTGTAATCAAGCAGTCACTTTCCAGGGTCGTTAAGAACTTGCTAGTTTAGGGATATATCACTGGAACTCCATTAAAAATGACTCTAGGAAGATGGTTTCTATCAAAGTAGATGGAATTACATCTAAACAGCCTTGGAATATAATGAAATCTCCAAATGAGACAAATGTAATTTTTATAAAGATGGCAGTTTTCAACCTCACCGATTCTTTTGATGAAGGGCAGCAATGGCTACTTAAAAGCTGCAAAGATTCTGTTGGCCAGAAGCATTCAGAAGACATCTAAAAATACAGTTAATTTGAGTGGGAACTGACAAAGAACTTAGGAAGATCATTTAAACAAAGAAAAATTAATAATTGACTTTTAATATTTGTATGACTTATCAGGATAAACATCTAGTTCAAAAACTCTATTTTAAACTGAAAGGTATAATATTTGGGTAATATTCTGTTCACAGAAGAATTATATAAATATCACCAAAGGCTATCCCTTTTCTAATTTGGCTTCATGGTATTTGTATTTGTGTGTATGAGAGAAAGAGAGAGGGAGGGAGGGAGGGAGGAAAGAAGGGGGGGGAGAAGAGAAGCCATGAAAGATAGATAATATTTCAACCTATTTCAAAGAGTAACATGTGACTAAGGCATCACCAACAAAGGTACCTACTTCTCTCGGGTATATTTATTATACTTAAAAATAATAATCAGTGCCAATCTATTTAATATAGCAACAGGACAATATAATTCCAGAAGATACTATTTCTGTTTGGCAAAGCTCCTGCTTCCCATCCCCCCACATTAAAATATGGGGCTGTTTTGTCACAAACAGCTTGCTACACTTAAGGATTTTACTAATAAAACATAATGTTGTCTTAGATATTATGACTGTTGCCACAGCTGAACTGACTTGTCAAATCAATCCTAATATGGCTCCCACAGGCACATAAAGCCTTATTTAGCTATCAGTTATCCTAATCACTTTGTTCAGTTTAAGAATGCAACACTTCAAGACTGGCTCCTATTTATACACATATGCCTAGCCATTTAATAAAGTCTTGATTTATATAAATTCTTGTTTAAAAAAATCTTCAGAGATGTAGGGTTTTAGCATGTGTGCATGTATCTGTGTGGCTATGCTGAAACACACAGAGCAGGGGGGACAGGAGGTGCGGTGCCTTGAGAACTGACTATTACAGACAGCGAGCATCGCTGGAGACAAATCCGCATCATCTACCATGAATTGACTGTCCTCAGCCACACTCACTGACTGCAAATCCATTTGATTCAGAAACTAGAAAAGTGCTTACGTTAAAGCACAACTCACAAGCATATTACTTAGAAACATGGCCATGAGACAGACACCACACACACACACACACACACACACACACACACACACACACACACACACACACACACACACAAATGTACAGACATACAAATGCCTTTTCTGGTGTTAAACATCTGAGAAAGAGTAAACTTGTCTTTCTTCTTGTATGAAAACAAACCTTTACTTCTTCTTGTTTAAAGTTGTTGTTGAATATTTGTAAAACTGTTTCAAAAGAGACTGTGAGAGGTAGCATAAAATTCTCAAATTCATCCTCATCTTCACCTATGGAAGAAACAAAAGGGTCACGGTTTAAAACGTACGCTAATGTACATTAGCCTCAACACTGAGTACTTCATTCAAGATTAGAAATGTCCTTGTGAAGAGGTCGGCCTGCACTTATGCCCATGGCACAACTTGTGCTTTGGTTCATTGAATATTCTGGTTTTACTCTCTCTCTCTCCACTAAATGAAACAGCAACATTACTTAACAGCACCCACCCTGCCCCCCATCTTTTATTGGCTCTAGCTGACTCAGGCCCCAGGCATTTCCACACATCTGTAGCTCTTGGGCCCTCTAGAGTTTCCCTAATGTTTCAAGAAAGGCTATTTTCACAGCTTTCAGACAATGGCCTCCCTCCTTCTGTTGTGTTGTTTTGTTTTTCTTTGGTCCCAAGGCCCCAAAGGACTCACAGACTTAGATGCCCAGAAAGCTCTAAGTTATTATTCTTTTTTATTTATATTCTTTAGAAATTAACTTATGGGGGCTGGAAAGGTAGCTAGCTCAGTGGTTAAGAGCACTTGCTGCTCTAGCAGAGGACCTGAGCTCCGTTCCCAGCCCCTGCCATCAGTAGCTCACAACTGCCCGTAACTAGTAGCTCCGTGGAACTCCACACCCTCTTCTGGTGGCACACACTCACAGGTACACAAACACAAAGAAATATTTAAAAGTCAGCTTATTACTAAGTGGCAAAAGGATGTGCTTTCTTCATGGGTCATTTAGCTTCAACTGTTGTCCACGCAACACTTCCTCTTCATTATGAACAAGGATAAAATGAAATATTTCTTATTAATTTTTCATATAAAGGTAACCATATTTCCTTAAGGATTCTGTCAAAGCAGAATCTTCACACACTGATAATTTGCATACTGTTATTTTCAAAATCGGTTTCTCTGAAATTACATTGGGCTCTCTCATTCATCCTTTGCGACAGAGAACCATTTACTAATAAAGCAACAGCTAAAGCTTACATATCTTTCTGAGGTGTCGCTTAGTTGGAAGAGAACTGTATGGTTCAGACTTTCTGATTATTGTGTTATTAGTGGTTTTAAAATACAATATCTGGGGCTGGAGAGATGGCTCAGAGGTTAAGAGCACTGACTGCTCTTCCAGAGGTCCTGAGTTCAATCCCCAGCACCACATGGTGGCTCCCAACCATCTATAATGAGATCTGATGCCCTTTTCTGGTGTGCAGAGCACTGTATATGTAAAAATAAATAAATCTTAAAAAAAATACAGTATCTGGAAGGAGACCACTCAGAGAAGAGAGCAGTGGCTCTCAACATTTGGTACTTGCTCTACCTAAGTTTTATGAGATGCCAACTTCAGGGTTCCAACCCAGTCTGCTCTACTGCATCAGAATCTCAGGGGGCAGGCAGCAACTCTGCTTTGGCAAATGTCAACCTTAGAGAAACTAGTCTATTTATCCTCATACAGATGTTGAAGTCCAAGGGCACACATACAGACGATCTGTCAATGGTGGGTCTTTTGGCTCATAAATGGTGGCTGATCTTGACCCTTATCTTTTATGATTTCCTTCTTCCTTTAAAACTTATATAATTTGCCTTGAGATTATCACAGGATAGTGAACACAAAAAGATCCCGAAAAAGACAACGAGTCTTTCTGGGTGATCTATTCATGATGGGTCAAGATCTTGGGTGAAGTGTAAGGCAGAACAATTTATAATCTCTGCTCTGTTAAGTGGCTATGTGACCATATCATTCCTCATACCCAACACCGCTTATCACAGAAGTTTTTATTTTTAAGGCTTGTATCCAAAGATGTCATCTAAAGATGGCCACACCCTTCCCAGGTCTTCTGGACGTACCCATCTCTTCCCTTCTATTGTGTTGCATGTCCCCTCATTTTAAAGCACTCATCTAAGAGCAGCACCAATACTGCAGCCACTTATGTCACACTACCACCATGATCACCTGATCAAGGCATCTGTGGGACAGAATGTGCATGTGTGAATTATCAGCCACTGACCTACCCTGGTCACTATCTTGGCCTTAGCTTCTGAGTGCTGACATGGTGTGCCACTGTTTTTATATGGAGGAGGAGGAGGATGCAGGGCTCTGCAGTACCTAGATTCGGGAACCCGACTTTTACCACAGTTATTTAACCTTGAATATTTTACCAATCACTGAGCCTCACCTTCCTCATCTACAAAATAAGGATGAAACTACCTTTAAGTTTTCTGTAAGATGAGATGCTAAAATACATGAAAAAAAATATGTTTCTTATATACCAATGGTGTATAGAATTAGTATATATACACAACAAAGATTATAATAGTATCATTACACTATTAGTATATATACACCAATGGTGGTACTAGTATTACAGTATCAACTCCAGAAACAGTGCCTTCTGTTATTAGGGAAAAACAGTTGCTTAACCATTTCCAAAGTCCTGGGGTGAGTCAGATTACTGGCGTAAGCCTACAATATCTTGGAAAGCACCTGGAAATGGAGGAAGAGGATCAAGGGTTTCAGGCCCAGATACTTGAAAATCTGTTATTCGAAGGTTTCAAAACACTTGATATTAACAAAAACAAAACAAAACAAAAAAACAAAGGGCCCAAGAAGGTTGTCCAGTGGTAGAATACGTTGGCTGTCATGTGCAAAAGCCTTGGGCTCAAATATTACCACCACAAAACAAATGAACACACACACACACACACACACACACACACACACACGAACTTAAAGGGGAAAAAAATCCAGTCTAATATATAATGGAAGTGAACATTATCTAATCCTAGCCACATAATACATACATTGAATTAAAAAACACAATCTTACCCTACAATAAAGTTCTTTCTAAAAATGATTAATAATAAGAACAGTGGTAATTATAACTGCAGGCAGAAGGGTTCAGGAAAGAGTGGACACTCCAAAACCAAGATGCTTATTTGGGCTTTAGTCTTGGCTCCTGTTAAGAGTCTGGCATCTAAGCCTTAGTGTCCGCATTTGTAATTAAGAGATATAATATTTACTTCATAAAGGTAGCTGTGAGGATTAAGTAACAAAGCATCTGTGCCTCCCCTTGCTGGCACTTCACAAATGATGGCCATTAGCGTTCTTGTTGTTTTGAGTTCAGCATGGACTTAGAGAGGTGATTATGATAATTAAATAAAGTGTGACCACACATTTGCCAGCCCAATAAATACCCTTCCTTTGGGAATGACTTTTGCAACAAAGCTTTGACTTTTCCAAGGCAAAGAGATGTTTATTCATAACATATACAAATTTAGAGCGAACGTATTTCAGCTTTATATTTTAACTTACAGACAGAAAAAAAATCTTACTGACTCCATCTATTTCACCAATCAAAATTCTTGAGGCCCACTCAAGAGGAAGGAAACCATGCCTGGACTTAGAAACCCAGCCAGATAGTAGCCTGAAGTCATGAGGTCATGGAGCTTCGAAGAGAACCTACTATCGCTGTTACCAGACCAGCAAAAATTCTAATTGTACCCAAAACCTTATCCTTTTACTAACAGATAAGTGCATCTCTCAACGCTCAAAGAAGGTTCTCTTTACAGCAAATGGAGACCACTACTGAAGATCACAACTGGTTATAATGTAGAGACCGACAAAACATGAGGCGCTCAGTCCCAGCATATGTATCTGTACCACAACTCCTACACCAAGAGCTCAGGAAAAAATTGCGGACTATAAGAGCCAGAGGATCAGGAAGATTCTTCTCTCAGAAATAATAGGAAAACTACATCACAATACCTCAATGACATGGTTGCCTAAACAAGGCCTGAATAAATACAATATTAAAAACCATGATAATGGGGAAGGAGTCAATCTGACCTGGTCCCATCCCTAGACAAATAACTGTAGGCAACTAATGACTACCAAGAAAGGGAGAATTACCTTTTACAGGGGTGAGCCCCTTAAGTGGCCAGCCCTAAAATTATATAACCATATACACATAAGCCCTGCTAAAGACTTACCAGGCTGTATGTATGTGTATATATACACATATGCACATATATATTTGTGTGTGTCTAACAATAACAGTCAAAGAAAAAGAGGCCATCAATTTGAGAGGGAGTGGGAGGGGACATGGGAGGGGTTGGAAGAAGAGGCACAGGAGGAGCTGGAGGGAGGCAAAGGGAACAGACATAATTATATCAGGAAAGTGGGATAGATGAGAGGACATCCTATTGGGACGCTAGGTGAGAGAAGTATGGGAGAATGGGGGAAATAGAAGGATCCAGAGGGTCCTAGAAACCTACAAGAAGAACATTATGACGGGCAGATCTGGACCCAGGGGGGTCTGCTCAAACTACGGCACCAACCAAGGAAGATATGTGCAGTAAACATCAAACCCCTACTCAGATCTAGCCAATGGACAGGACATTCTCCACAGTCATGTGGAGAGTGGGAAATGACTCTCACACACACTCTGGTGTCCCATATTTGACCACGTCCCCTTGATGGGGAGGCCCAGTGGCACTCAGAGGAAGGATAGCAGGCTACCAAGACGAAACTTGATAGCCTATGATCATATAGAGGGGGAGGAGGTGCCCCTCAGCCACAGACATAGGGGAGGGGAATAGGATGAAAGTGGGAGAGAGGAAAAAACGGGAGGATACAAGGGATGGGATAACAATTGAGATGTAATCTGAATAAATTAATTTAAAAAATAAAAACTAAAAAATTAAAAACCAAAGCTTTCATCATGTAGATAAAAACAACAACAACTGAAAATAGAAATGTGATCAGTAGTGCTGCTAGCTGTAACATATTCACAGGCCTTTTCTGTCCACTGGGTCTCAAATGACTTCCTCCACCATTATTTTCCAACCTGCTTTCCTGTTCTCGAACTCACTCTGTAGACCAGGCTGGCCTCGAACTCAGAGATCTGCCTGCCTCTGCCTCTCCAGTACTGGGATTAAAGGCGTGTGCCACCACTGCCTGGCCAGTTTTCTTTTTCTTATTGGAGTTATTATGACTGCCTATGACTTTGTATACACTTTGTCATTTATTGTTTGTCTTTTTAGAATATAATGTTCTTGGGGAAGAATGTGGTTTCCTTTGATTATGGCTATTTCTCAGTATTTAGAATAGGGTCTGGTTGAATTTGGCACTGAATTTATTAAAGAACATGTTCATGGCCCTTACTATATTCAATACACTGTTGCAACTCACAACCCCACATAATTGTGCCATCTCCTCAATTTCTGCATGGGAACAGCGAGGCCCACAAGAATTAAGTAGCATATCAACTATCTTCTAGCTGATAAATGCCAACGATGACCTGACATCCTGATCAGGTCTGCTTTACTCTCAAGTTTATGCTCTTCTTTAATATCTCTGATGGGGGTGGAAGACATCAAAAATATGGAGTGAAGTCAGTGACACAGAATCTTGAATTTGGAGCTGCGTAAGACAGGAGAAGGAAAGAACAGCTTGGTGCTAGTGAGGAAAGTGGAAACCCTAGGTGAGCAGTGAGTTGGATGGGGAGATCAGCTACAGGGCCTCCACTACACTCTAATGCTGTTCTGGTGTGACTGCATGGTATGTTGTACTGCTTACACTCGAAAACTCGCTGCTTTAGCCAGCATCTGTTAACGACTTCTCTTTCACTGTCTTGTCTACAGAAGGCATTTGCTGTAGACAACAAGAAAACATGTGTTGGAGCTTCATAATTGCAGTCATAATTTACTATGCAAACTCTACATGCCAGGATCTTTTGAATAATAATTAAGACTGACTTTTTTCCTGGAAGTCAAAGGGCACAAAACTAATGTGATTGGAAGGGAAAGTGCTAATTAACAAACTGTCCCCAATGCTGAAAGGTAAAGTTATTATGTGAACACACATTTTAAGTTCTTCATCACCCATAAAGAGCAAAGAGAAAAGTTTTGGCTTTTAGGAAACAACCAAACTACCAGGTTTTTGGGTTTTCTGATCAACAGCAAAGCTACTATTTTCATATGTTCCCAACTTTTTTTTCCCTTCAGAGAAAACACATTTAGAATAGGGGCTTTCTTAGCATGTTGACTGCAAACAATTTGATTTTTAGTATGTTTTACTTATTCTTATGTACAGTTTCAACCCTGAACGCTTGGGAGGTAGGAGGAGGATTAGGGACATTCTTAGCTACATAGTGAGACCCTCTCTCAAAAATACAAACTAATCCCAACAAAAGCCCATCCAAACCAACCAACCTCATACCAAAACCACATGCTGGTGAGGATGCGGAGAGAGGAACACTCCCCTCATTGCTGGTGGGAATGAAAACTGGTACAACCACTTTGGAAATCTATCTGGTGCTTTCTCAGAAAACTGGGAATAGGGCTTCCTCAAGACCCAGCGATTCCACTCCTTGGAATATACCCAGAAGATGCTCCAGCACACAACAGGGACATATGCTCAACCATGTTCATAGCGGCCTTATTCATAATAGCCAGAACATGGAAACAGCCTAAGTGTCCCTCAGTTGAAAAATGGATAAAGAAACTGTGGTACATTTACACTATGGAATACTACTCAGCTATTAAAAACAAGGAATTCCCGAAATTTGTGGACAAATGGATGGAACTAGAAATGATCATAATGAGTGAGTTAACCCAGAAGCAGAAAGACTCACATGGTATATATTCACTTATAATTGGACACTAGCCCAAAAGGCATGTCCCATGAAAGTCTTTACTTACCAGGAGATTGGGGTAGATGTGAGGACATCCTACTGAGACTCTAGGTAAGAGAAATATAGGAGATGGGGAAATAGAAGGACCCATAAGGTCCTAGAAACCTACAAGAAGAACATCGTGATGGGTGGATCAGGGCTCGGGGGGGGGGGTTTGCTCAAACTATTGCACTAACCAAGGACAATACAAGTAGTAAACATCGAATCTCTACTCTGATTTACCCAATGGACAGGACATTCTCCACAGTTATATAGAGTGGGGACTGACTCTGACATGAATTCTGGCACCCCGTATTTGACCACCTCCCCTTGGTGGGGAGGCCTGATGGCACTCAAAGAAAGAATAAGCAGGCTATCAAGATGAGACTTGATAGCCTATGACCACATAGTGGGGGAGGAGGTCCCCCTCGGTCTTAGACCTAGGGGAGGGGAATAGGGTGGAAGTGGGAGGGAGAGAGGAACAGGAGGATACAAGTGATGGTATAACAACTGAGTGGTAACCTGAATAAATTAATAAAATTAAAATAAAAACAAACAAGACACCTCCCGCCCCAACCCTGAGTCCTGCTTCCAGAGGGAAGAACTGCACTGCAGAGGGTATAAAATGGTACGACGCATGCAGTACGGTGAGGCAGCACTGGGGAAGAGTCTGACAGTTATTCAGAAACAGCAGACTTGCCATCTGACCTCAAGACAACTGCAGGCATTTTATCACAGGGACCCTGTAAGCTGCAGGAACTGCAGTGTACACTATAATCCAAACACTCCAGGGGCAGAGGCAGGAGGGCCTCCACGTCTAGGATGGTCTGGGTCACAGAGAAAAAACCCTGTCTCAACTAAACAAAACCAAACAGTCTGTACATAAATATTCATAGCACCATTTCCTAATGGCCAAAAGGTAGAAACATTTCCAATCCCAAATGGTTACTTAAGTGAAAGAATAGAAGAGCCATATGTATGTGAGCATGTACACAGGAACATTTGGCCACCAAGGGGGAACGTATCAGGATTTGGATTTGCTAAAACATGGATAAGCCTCAAAAATACTATACTACGTTAAAGACAGATACAAAGGCCATGGATGATGGATATTTATAGACAATGTCCACTCTGGGACCAAGCCCTACAGAAAGCAGTTAAGTGATTGCCAGGACAAAGGGGTGGTTGGAGAAGAAAATGTTGTGGAAATACTCAATGGTGGTGCTTATACAACATTGCAGATACTCTAAAAATCATAAATAACTTTGGGTTGTACATTTAGAAAGGTCAATTTCATGGCACCGGAGCCTAAAAAGCAAACAAAATCACTACCATGGTAGAAATCTGAGTTTTCCTCCTCTCCTTTAAACACACACAGAGTCTTCTGATTTCCTCAGACTTAACACAAATGGTGGATGGACACTAGGCACTTGTTAACGTGGGCAACGAGAGACAAGAAACAGGTAATTACAGTAATTATAAGTGATGATAACCAACAGTTGTTAAGAATCTACTGCATGGGGGCTGGAGAAATGGCTCAGTTGTTAAGAGCATTGCCTGCTCTTCCAAAGGACCCAGGTTCGACTCCCAGTACCCACATGCCAGCTCACACTGTTGGTAACTCAAGTTTCAAGGGATCTGATACCCTCACAGCAATGCACATAAAATAAAATAAATTATTAAAAAATAATCTACTGCAAGACAAACATTGTCAAGTGTGGAGGCATTTGTGATGTCAGCATGCTAGATAAAATTCTAACATAGGAATATGTGACTCTTTTGGGTTATACAGTAAAGTCCTAGAAGCCTGAGATAGGAGGATTGCTGAGTTTCAATCCAGATTGGTAAATCTGTTCTACAGTGTGAGATATTGTCGAGGAGGAGGACAAGGAGGAGGAGGAGGAGGAAGAGGAGGAGGAAAAGAAAGAAAAATTATTTTGTGCTATTCAAAGAATACACTGCAGTCCTAATAGTTCCTAGAAGCAGGAGGGAAGCATGGGGAGAAGCAGGAGCCCGAGCCACAGTCCCTCCCGGAGGCCAGGAAGCAGGAGGACAGACTGGGCAGACCACAGCCCTGCCAATGCCTTAGTTCAACTCACTGAGACCCACTTTGTACACCTGCTATCTACAAGAATGAAATGAGTCCTATATTGTTTAAATTACTAAGTTGTGACAATTTGTTACATAAGTAATAGGAATTTTGCATAGTAAGTGAAGACTTGCCTGTCAACCTCTGGCCCAAACTAAGGAAAATTAATAAAAGAACAACATAAGGAGAGAGAGGAGTCGAGGAGGAAAGCCCAGTGGCTGTGGTGATCCCAGCGGGCAGTGCTCTTTGCACTGACTTTACATCCACAGTCCCTTCTAAGTCCAATGCTGCAAGAAGATGGCACGTCTCAATTTTAGCAAGAGGCTCAAGGAATGTGCTTGCCTGGTCCCTAAAACACAGCTTCTGTCTGTGTCCTTATAAACTGATCAGGAGTTCTGGTCACTTTTAAGATGACCTGGGACTTCAAGGAGGGCAGGGTAGGGCATCTTAGGATCTTCAGGAAGCATCAACAGCTGGGAAGTAGGTGTAGTAAGAGCCTCATGTTGAGGTCCAAGTAGTGGCCTGCTTCTGACTTTCAATAAACGTTTCTCAGTTAATAGTTACTAAGTGCTTGGTTAGGTGTTCCACTCACAGGGTAAGTATCTCCATTTCACAGATGAGGAAACCGAGGCTCCCTGAACCTCTAGGAAACCACAAGGCTTGCCTTAGTTTCTAGAAGAAAAACATTATCTAGTGCAGAGCTACTGTTCCTCCAGTAAGAAACCTAACCTAGATGTTTCACCCTGAGCGTCTGCTCCCTGGGGTGCTCTGGACCCTACCCTCAAACCAGGTACATTATTAAAACTGGATCTGGACTTAATGGGCTGCCTTCTGCCTACAGGGCCAGCTAATTAGTCTTAATTATCTCATTACGGATTCTAAGTATTTCCAGCTGCTTCTTTACCCCGACTGCCCACTCTCCCACCCTTCTCCCATGTCTACTTTCCAAGCAGTCTCTGCCAAGTCCCGGGCACAGGTGAAACGATGATGTGTTCTTCATCCATGAGAACATTAGCTGTTGCTGATAGGCCCTCACCTGCTAAGTTTTCCTCAGAAGCCTGCCTTTCTGTTCCTTGGTCCATGAAAAGAAATAAACCTGGCTCAATTATTAGACACACAACACCACCTAAAAGTTTTACTTGACCTTCACTGGATTGTCATATTCTTCTACACAGGAAAAAAAACCACACACACATAGAAACGAATCTGTTTATTTTACAGACTCTTAGAAAGTAATCTCTCATTTCCCCATCATTGCTCCTAAGACCTAAACCAATCATTTGGTCCAAACTGTTCAAATAAAAAGAAAATGCTATATATTTTTTTTTACTTGATTGAGAAAGTGAACGGTGAAGGAAAAGTTTGGTAAGAGTGAATAAAACTATGTGGTCTGATGGCTACCTTAGGCAAGTCAGTGTATCTTTGAACCCCAGTTTATTAATAAACAATGTGATGACGGATACATGGAGGAAGGAGAGAATTGCCTTTTCCAAGCTGTTCTCTGCCTTCCACAAACATATCGTGTGAACACACACACACACACACAAATAAATAAAATGTAATATTAAAAGGGGAAATTTCTTTCTGTGGTTTTTTTCTTTTCTTTCTTTTTTTGTTTTTGTTTTGCTTTTCAAGACAGGGTTTCTCTGTGTAGCCTTGGCTGCCCTTGTTTGTGTAGACCAGGCTGGCCTTGAACTCACAACGATATGCCTGCATCTGTCTCCCGAGTGCTGGGATTAAAGGGGTGTGCTACTACTCTGAGCCTGTGTATTTTTAAACTGCCATTTGTAGAATATTCTTTCCCGGTTACTCAAGTTGTTAACTTGTTGCATAAAATCCCTCAACTTTGGGTCAGCAACATCTTCAAGTGCCAATTACTGTTAAATCATGAAAACACATACTTTGTTACCCTCAATCCTAAACACAGAACTGTCTTAACATCTATAAACACCGTTTAAATATTAATATTCCTCTCACCATTAAAAATATTGTTGCTTTTTACAGTTTAAAATACCTGAGGAATATCATGCTTGTTCAAATACCACCCAAATACTTCTGAGTAGTTGTGTCAGAATTTCTGCACAAATGGCTTGATAGGACTGCTGACACTGAAATTCCAAATTTGTAAGTGGAAAAACATTTGCAACTAATATTTGGTCTTTCACAAAACAAACAGCTTACTTGAAAGCTTTTTCTATGCCTCCCCTCTTCAGTGTTTGTCAACTTAATTTACCTCCATTTAAATTAAACAGCACAGAAGGTTTTTGTTTATTCAAATATTTTACACTGAACAGCTTGTTGGAGGTTCTCCATTTACTCTTTCCTTTAGCTTATTAAATCAACAAGTTAATTGTAAAATAACCCAGGGAGCCTTGAAGTGGTTCCCTGAAGAGTAGCAATGAACACACATAGGCTGGCCACCCATTTCTTCCTGCATGTGCATTTTCTTGCAAGGAGACTTCCTGTGTTCCTCTGGTAATTTCTGGGGACATAAATAGCACATAGCTAACATCGTTTCCACATTGAAACATTATCATCGCAATGATGAAACGCTTCCAATTCTGTCCTCATACGAGTGAGCATTTTGTCTAGTTTATTTAAAACAATTTGATAACATAGTACAACTGTTTATTGGCAAAAACTCCCCCATTTTCATCTGAAATACAACCTGGGGCACATAGCATCTAATTAAATTCATACAAAGTGCAAATTATTGAATATAACCCAAAATGCATTTCAAAGTAAATACCAATTAATGTGACACCCAATTTCTCTCCCCCTTTCTAATTACTCCAATGTGCATGGCTTATATAAAAATATTCAAATTCATTTTGTAGGATTCAATTAGAATGTTTTGTATTTCAAGCCAAGAATCATGTCCAGTTTTTCTGCAAGCAGGTTGGTTAGGCACTTTCTTTTCCTACTTGATTCTTGTCTCCCTAAATTAGTGTTATAAAGTTTACCATTATTATTATTTAAATTTGGGATGCATCATCCATTATTTTTGTTTCTGTGATACTCTTGATTTCAGTACTACCTTTTCCTCCTTGTTTCCATGGAAGAAATAGAAAACTACCAAGCCAGATAGATGAAATTTTGACAGTAACGCTCCCCTTAATCTAGGTTATGAGACAAGGCCTCAAATAATCAAGACTGTTCAATAACATTCAACAAAAAATGAGGTAATAACACTGTGAAAGAGAGCAAGAGAGGACTAATTGGGCACAAGAGTGGCTGCATGTAGCTAATCAGCTGGGAAGTAATCAGCCACTTGATACACTCTGTTCTGGAGAGAACAGCAATCAAAAATATTTCCACAGAGACCCTGACAGGCAGAGCTAACTCCAGAAGCCACAGTAATGGCATCCTGGTTGCTGTATAGCTGCCTGTCATTCATTCAACAAGCACCAGTAAGTAGTGAGTAACTATAGTGAGCTTGGTGTTAAAAAAGCATGAAAAGGCCAAGTCAGGACTCTGAAGAATCTCTACATACTCTGTAAAGAACAACTCTGCTTCTTAAGAAGACAAGAAACTCTAGTTATTACTACAGATCACCACTTGTACATATGCCAACTACTAACAAAACAAAACGAAACAAAAAACCCAAACACTGGTAAGTAGGGGAGGGGTATTTCTTCAAGCAGTGTAAAGTCTCATAATGATAGTTGCTATGGTTCTGTTTTATTTTTTTACTTTTTTGGTTTTTCGAGACAGGGTTTCTCTGTTTAGCCTTGGCTGTCCTTGACTCGCAGTGTAGACCAGGCTGGCCTCAAACTCACAACACTGAAGACAACGTGGGCAAAAGGAAACCCTGACCCACTATTAGTAGAAAAGTTAGTTAGTACAGCCATTATGAAATGCAATCAAATATGGAGATCCCTCAAAAACTTGAAAAGTACTATCCCACCGTCTGCCAATCCCACCACCAAGTGCACATCCAAAGGAGAGGAGGACACTTGCACTGCCAAGTTCTCTGCATAACCACCCAGAGCAGTTAAGAAACAGAGGCAGTCCCTAGTGTCACCAGTCACCTGTGGGGGACATATGGATGGCAGTTATACACTGCATATTCTGTTTGGCCATAAAAAAGAATGAAGCTTTTGTCCTTCGAGACAATACAGATAGAACCTTATGTCAAGTGAAATAAATCAGGACACAATGACTGCTCCCTCATACCTGACAGAACTTCCCAAATGCTGTAGCAACAGTAGTTACCAGAGGCTGAGCCATGTGTGTGTGTGTGTTTGTGGTGGTGGTGGTGGGGTATGGAGGGAGGCCTATCAACAGGCATTGAGTTATAGTTAGAAGTTAAAAGTCCTGATGTGCTGATGCATGATGGGATTACTAGAGGCAATAATGATGTTACGTGTATTTCAAAAAGCTACACAGAACTATTTGAAAGGTTTTTAACAATGAGGAAATGATAAATGTCAAAAAATACAGGTATTTAATGTTGAGCTGGGGGAATAGCCCAGTTGTAACCGGCCTGCCTACTATGCACAGGACCCTTGGACTTGACATTCAGCACTACCAACAACAAAATAAAGTAAACCAATACAAACAATTAAAAGAAGGTTTGTTTAACATGAAAAATTATTATGTAATACCTATACATATCAAAACATTGCATGTTACCATTTCTGGTTTTTTTTTTTGGTTTTGCAAGACAGGGTTTCTCTGTGTAGCCCCGGCTGTCCTGGACTCTCTTTGTAGACCAGGCTGGCCTCGAACTCACAGCAATCCGCCTGCCTCTGCCTCGCGAGTGCTGGGATTAAAGGCGTGCGCCACCACGCCCGGCACACCATTTCTGTTTTTATCAGTTAAAAGTAAGCTAAAATTTTTACAAATCAGAACTAGGTATTTTTTAACACTGTAAAACATAATAATTCATAATTACGTCTGGCATTTTAATTAGTATTCATATTATCTCATGCATTTATTATTTTTGTGGTGAGAATACTTACATGTGTTTTAAGAAGTACTTTACAAGAATATGCCTCGGAATATAGCATGTCCCTAGCATGCATGACACCCCGGGCTTCATCCCCAGTATCACGTATATACAATACATACCATATCTCTTGAACTTTATTCCCAGCAGTAGTTGAAAGGGCACATCAAAGCCAGGATATCCACTTTACACGCCTCCAGCTTTGATTGTCCTTGGTAACTACACTCTCCAAATTTATGAAATCACCTTTTTAAGAGTCTACATATGAATGACATCTTGTAGTAGTTGTCTGTCTGTGCCTGGCTTATTTCACTTAACAAAATATAACTCAGGTTCATCCATACAGCTGCAAATGGATTCATTTTCTTATTTGTATGGCTAAAGAGGATCCTAGTGTGTGCTCACACATGCACACTCGTGTGTGACATTTTCTTTACTCACTCATGCATTAGTGGATACTTAGGTTGTTTCTATCTCTTGGCTACTGTGACTGCTGCTGTACTGAACATGCTAGTGCAGATGTCTGTTCTGCATGCTGACTTCACTCCCTCTGGGTGTATATCCCACTAGGAGACTTTCCAAAGCCTGATGTGGTTTTATTTTTAATTATTTAAAGAATTTCCACAATGGTTATAGTAATTATTTAATATACCAAAAAAAAAAAAACCCAAACCCCTTACCCAATTATATTTAGCCCCCTTTGAGGTATTTTCTCAATACATCAATATAGCTCAGCAATATTTTATCTTTTCACTCAGTATCATTAAACTTCATGTACTGCATTGTCTTCAACTATCATTTTTTGTGACTACAGACCATTTTATGAGTAAGCAGATGTACTATAATTTTAATTCTATTATTGGACACTCACACAATTTCCATTTTGTTCTTGAACTGTTCTGTTCCTACGCACAGGCAACATCAACAGTGTAAGGCTAGGCATGTAGTACCAGTAGAGCACTTACTGAGCATGCGTAAAGCCCTGGATTTGGTTCCTAGCACTGAAAAGAATAGATGTGGTTACATACACCTATAATCCCACCTATTGGGATTTGGAGGGAAGAGGACCCGAATCTAAAGTCATTCTAAGCTACAGAACCACTCAAAACCACCTTGGGCTTCTTGAGACCTTCTCAAACAAACACAAAAGAACATCTCCTGCCCCTGCAGATTTAGAAACTGTACGAGTGCTGGGGCTATGGCCTATCACATGAGACACCCTGGGTTGGATCCTCAGCACCGCCTAAAATGCGGTGCAGGCTCACAGGCCTGTCCTGCTGCCCTCATCACTCCAGAAGCAGAGGCTGGAGAATCAGAACTTCAAGCTCATTCTCCACCTCAGCCTGAGGCCCAGCTGAACTACTGTATCAGACTATGCCTCAGAACAACAAAGTGAGGATCATTCCTGCTGGGCTGGCAAGACGGATGGCTCCGTGGATAAAGTGATCAGCCAAACCTGATCATCTGAGTTTGATACCTGGAACCCACATAGTAAAAAAAACAGACCAACTCCCAAAAGTTGTCCACTCGCCACCATTTGTGTGTTGTGGTGCATGTGTGCCATGTACAAACTCACAATAGATAAATTTAAAAATGTGAACAACAAAACAAATGCAGCCAGGCATGTTGGCACACATCTTTAACCCCAGCACTCAGGGAGGCAGAGGCAGGTGGATCTTTGTGTGTTCCAGGCCAGCAAGCCCCAGGAAGCTAAGATTTAAAAAAACAAAACAAAACAAAACAAAATCAACCCCACACACAAACAAAAACCCACAAACAAAAAAACAAAAAGAAAAAAAACAAAAGCAAACAAACAAAAAACTCCAAGATGCAAGAAATATATGAAAACAAGAGCAAACATTAATAGTATAGGTGTCGTGTCCTTAAGACTGTTTCAAGACTTCCTGTCCTTGACTTTACAGTACTGGGGATTGACTTGGGCCCTGTACATGTTAGGCAAGTGTTTACCACTGAACAACATCCCTGGCCTTTATTTATTTATTTTTTTTAAAGATCGAGGTCTGCCAAATTACTGACCTCAAACTCACTCTGCAGTCCAGGCAGGCTTTGATTTTATCTTCCTGTCTCACCTAAGCCTCCAGGCCCAGAAAGTAAAATTGTGGGTCAAAGGGTAAAAAGAAAAACAAATTGTAAGGTAAAGAATCAGAGAAAACAATACAAAGATTTGTCATTGGTTGCAATGCTAACAGGCAAGCTCAAAGCTTAGAGAGGTACAAACCTGTCAAAGATAGCAACTTCTAACAGTGAAACGCTACGCTTACCAGTGTTGCACTTCTCAGTCAACACTGTTGACCCCCATTAGTGAAGCTTCATCAACTTACCTAGATCTACCATCAGAAGGCGAGTGAGGGCTGTGTAGAAGGTTGTTCGGCACCTGAAATCACTCAGACTGTAAGTGTCACTGATGCCAAGAAATGGGAAGTGTTCACTCTAAGGAAAGCAAAAGAGCACGGGACGTTACCAGTGTTTGACCTAACCAGAAAATTCTAGTCGTTAAAGAATTAAGACGTACCGTGTGGTTTTTTAGCATGAATTTCACAGCATCTATTTTCACAAGTTTTTTTAAAAGGATATAGGTAAATATGTTAAGGAATCTGTAGAAATACATGTAGAAAATCACAAAACATAACTAAAATGGCATTTTAGTACGTAAAGAGAGTTAAGTATTTCTAGGAGTACTCCTATAGAAATGCCTTTCATTTTGCTAAGAAAGATAATCTATTATTAAATAGGGCAATTACTTTTCCATCTTATACATATTCTAGTTATGGAAAGAAAGAATGGATCCTATAATTAAGACAAGAACCCCTCACTATTAAAGCCTGGATAGCAGGAAATTGAAACTGACCCTTTTTACATTTGGGCATAGCTGAAGAATTTCTGTTCACTAATGCTACTTCATAATAAAATTATTATAAAGACTCATAATAGACTATCAAGAAGGAGAAAATTATTCAATTTTAAGAAACAATGAACTCAGAAGTTTAAAACCAAATTCTAGTTAGAAAGATATAGCAAATTTCATGTCATTAAGTGTTGAAAGACAGCTTAATGTAACTAATATTTCTCAAGTGTTTAAGTAGAAGACATTTTTCATGTTATTTTATCCAGTGTTCACAATTACAGTGTTATTTATTCTGTCCTGTAGATACAAAAACAGAAACTTAAAGAAATTAAGTTGTCCATCTAAGATTGAGCGGATATAGTTGACATTTCTGAAATTTGAACTAAGGCTTAATTTAAAGGACCATGTTTATTCATTTACTTCATTAGTCATCTGGACAGGCAAACTATGAGTGAGAATAAAACTTTTAGAGACCAGAATCACGAATAAGAAGCCCAGATAGCTCCTGGTCTACTTTGGGTTTCAGTGATGTGTACCCAGGGTGCAGCCCTCTCTTCAGCATACTCATGTGCTTTCTGCTATTGTACATCTTGGTTACTCTATGTCCTTCCACCTGTCTCGAAGGCTACAGTAATTCCCTAACTCTACTCATGTCACAATGGAAACAATCAGCTCCTTTCTGTCATATTATCTCCAAGCTCTGGACCTTATAAATTTCCTCTGTATAATTACACTGAAAAGCCCAACTACCATTTTAGACAGAGTGAAAAGCACGCTGGGACACAAATCAGGAAATGTAGGGTCTTGGCTGGACCACACTTCTCAATCATCTGGACGAGCCTAAATAACCCACTCAGCCTGACTGAACCTTAGTTCCTCTCCAGCAAATGAGAAGGGAGTCTATGGCCAAGTAACTACAGGGCTGCTCTGAGGATCAGATGATGCAGACATCTTTATTGAATATAAACCAGGAAAAAGGCATGAGGATGAAAAACACTTGGGAACGACTAGTAGCTGGTGAGCAAATTTTTACAGCTTTACAGGCAAATTAGTATCCCTTGCAGTTGTTCAGTGATCAAATAAATTATACAAAATTAAATACCTTTCTCAATGACACTTAGATTTAAGTCTGTCCAACTTCCAGGTGACCACTAGAGTCACCTTCACACACACTATAAACTCCCCCTGGACAGGACTGGCAGCCACGCACTCTTCAGTGTGTTACATTTTCTGGCACTCAAAGGACAAGATCAGCACTGATAAGCAGCAAGCTTTCCTTAGATTTGAAGACGTGGATCTGATGACTTTTCAAAATCATCAATCTTTGAGCAGATGAACTGCCACTCAGACTTCACTCAGTTAAACAAGGGTGGGGAATCAATAAACTTAGAACTATCTTAAGTAATTACCAAAGGTAATTCTCTTAAATTTCTAAGTTAAAAGTGACAGGGTATACAGGTAATATGAATGCTGCCATTAACAGGAGCCTTCCTGTCAGCACTACTAACAAACAGCGAGTCATGTTTTGACAATAGAATATTTATGGAAGCAATAAACAGAACATCCACAGGAAAAACATCATCTGCCAAAGACATTTTCTGCAGAGCTGCATCTGTGCACTTTATACCAAGGTCAGCCCCCACTGCCTTTTAATTAATTCTCAAGAAAACTGATTAAAATTTTGAAAAAATACAATAATGAGAATCCATCTGAATATTTACATGCCTTTACAGGAATTCAGTTCTAAGCTACCTAATGGTCCTAAGACTTGTAATGTTAAAAGGAAAAGGCGGGGGGGGGGCTGAAGAGATGGCTCCAAGGATAAGAGCACTGACTGCTCTTCCAGAGAACCCAGGTTCGAATCCCAGCACCCACATGGCAGCTCATAACTGTAACTCCAAGATTGGACACTTTCACATGTAGGTAAAACACTAATGCATATAAAATAAAGGTAAATTTTAAAAAGGCAAAGGCAAATGGACATCTTTATGGTCTTTTTTTTTTTTTTTTCTAGCAGACACGTGTGCTTTGAAGTTGCTCCATTTAGGGCAGGATGGGTGGGTTAAGGCAGCATTGGGCTAGGTTTGGAGGCCTGCACTCACTGCATGGCAACAGCCACAGCAACAGCACTAAGGATGGTACAGAGGAGCAGACCTTGGCCTAGGCTACACTGGGAAGGTGCTAATACATGGTAAAGCAAGGTTCAAATCCAGGTCTGATGACCTCCTTCCACTCTGTGACACACACCTACTTGGCTTTAAAGGCTAGTGCTTATTCCTTTGCCCAACTTGAAATACAACTGTAATTAGAAGTGGGTCCCACACATGACAGGATCTTAATCTTTTGGGAGTGATCAATTTGTTAATGGTCAAATGTTACATCTGACTGAGCAATTTTCCAGAAAATTCCTCTGCCTATGTGGTTATAAGACATTAAAATGGGTGAAGAATGGCCAGGAAGATAGTAACCATGTCTAACAGAAAAAAGCAAGAAGTCAAAAGAATAGTTTATCTTATATACAGCTACAATTCTGAGTGGTCTATCTTTGCAGAAGATAACTAAACTGAGAATGAACTGGTTTTTATGAGTATCACACAGGTTAGCAGCTGATCACCACAGGAGCAGCAAGTGTGGTTTCAACTCATGAGTATTGTCTTAGCATTTCTATTGCTGTGATGAAACACCAGGGACCAAAAAGCAAGTTGAGGAAAAAGGGGTTTATTTGGCTTACATGCTGTCATCAAGTGCCTGACATTATAAGACGTTTTCTTTCTTTCTTTCTTTTTTTTTTTTTTTTTTTGGTTTTTTGAGACAGAGTTTCTCTGTGTAGCCTTGGCTGTCCTGGACTCGCTTTGTAGACCAGGCTGGCCTCGAACTCACAGTGATCCACCTGCCTCTGCCTCCCGAGTGCTGGGATTAAAGGCGTGCGCCACCACGCCCGGCATAAGACATTTTCTTAATGGTGATTCCCTCTTGCCAAGTTGGCATAAAACTATCTAGCACAATTGACCCCTTGTCAACTTGACACACAAACACATCACTATTAAGCCACCTTTCCTATCTCAATCATCCCCTAAGATTTCATATTAAAAACATAAATAACTTTAGAAGTCCCACAGTCATTACAAAGTCAAACATAAAAAATTCATTCTCTATAAAATAGCCAATCTCTTTTAAAATTCAAAACCTTTTAAGTGTGGGCACCTGTAAAACCAGAAATAAATTAAACACTTTCTTACTTCAAGAGGTAAGCACCAGGGCACAGACACATCAAATCAAATCAAAATCAAATGACTTATCTTCCACTGTCTAGGGTTCTTTCTCGATCTTCTGGGCTCCTCCAAGGGACAGGAGTCCCTTCTTTGGCTCTTCCCACTGCAGCACTCACAGCTTGTCTTCTAGGCTCTGTCTGGCTCCTCTCCACTGCTGCTGCTGTTCTTGCTGGTCATCCCATGGCAATGCTGAGCAGCCCTTTCATCAATAGCTTCTCATAGGCTCTCTTCATGGTGACAAGCCTCAATCTCTATGCATCATCCCTTTAGTCCCGGGCCTTTAGCTGCCACTGAGGCTACACTTTCCCTAATGGCCTCTCCTGCTCTCCACGACTCTTTAATGCCTTTGAAACCAGTACCACCTGGGTAATTCTTACATTACCAAGTTCGGTTGCCAGTGACACCCTTGGTTACCTCTGGAACACAGCTTCTGTGTGCTGACCCTCAGGAAACACTTCCCAGAGGATTTGATCTTAACAATGCTGGCCTCTTTTTAATCACTGCCAGTTCCAAGTGACCAGCACCAAGTATTCCAGCAAAGCAAAGGTTTGACTTTAGTAATTCAGCTGATTCTTCAGCCCTAGATAACCAGAACCAAAGGATCGTTTAAAAAAAGATTTATTTATTTATTATTTACACAGTATTCTGTCTGCATGTGTGCCTGCACACCAGAAGAGGGCACCAGATCTTATTATAGATGGCTGTGAGCCACCATGTGGTTGCTGGGAATTGAACTCAGGACCTTTGGAAGAGCAGACAGTGCTCTTAACCTCTGAGCTCTCTCTCCAGCCTGAACCAAAGAATCTTAATTCAAAACAACAACAACAACAACAACAATTGCCTTCAGAAACGTCACATCCCAGGCCTCCATCTTCTACACTGCCCTCTACACTCTTACTCTCCAAGCTCCTCGAGAACAGCCTTCCAAGCCCTGTACTCAATGACTTTTTAAAAATACAGAATTCCAAAGTTCTTCCATATTCCTCCCTAAAACAACATGGTTAGGTCTGCCAACTTGTCTTAGGGTTTCTATGGCTGTGATGAAAATCATGCATAAAAATCAAGTTGGGGAGGAAAAGATTTGTTTGATTTACACTTCCATACCATCGCTCATCATCAAAGGAAGTCAGGACAGGAAATCCAACAGGACAGGAACCTGCAGGCAGGAGCTGACACAGAGGACATGGAGGGTGTTGCTTACTGTCTTGCTCTTCATGGCTTGCTCACACTGCTTTCTTAAAGAACCCAGGACACCTGCCCTGGGACAGAAACCTGAAACCACCTACAATGGGCTGAACACCTCCCCCATCAATCACTAATTAAGAAAATGCCCTTTAGCTTGCCTATAGGCCAATGTTATTGAGGTATTTTCTTAATTGAGATTCCCTTTTCTCAGATGACTTTAGCTTGTGTCAAGCACATCTATCACATTTTATCAAATCTAAAAGACCACCAATTGTAAAAACAAACAAAAATTTTTAGAAAACTAATACAATTTTTAAATATATTATTAGAAAAAATTGCTTTTATTTTTCATTTTATGCGTGAGTGTTTTGCCTGCATGATGTAAGGGTATCACATATATGCAATGTGACATCAGTTGGAGACAATTGTGAGCTGCCATGTGTGTGCTAGAGACTGAGCCTGTGTCCTCTGCAAGATCAGCAAGTACTATTAGTCCTCTAGCCCCAAAAAAGTGATTCTGAATAATGTTAACCGAAAGCTATACCTTACAATGACAGAGTTAAACTGTGAAAATAGTTTCAGAATTGAAAAGTGTGCTCCATAGTCACTAAGCATAGCAGGGTGGACAATGAGAGAATTTAGGCAGATACAGCAGGGACACACGTGTTCCATGTTTGCAGACAATTTACACCTTGAAAATAAGAGCAAGTCAACAGATAAGAAGATTGTATGACAGAAATATGAGTTAAATCCTGAGGAAACGTATGGTCACAACCTTAACCAATGGACTCAAGTTTCAGTCACCCAATAGGAGAGGTAACAATACGTTCTAAGAGCCAATAATGTAAAGTTTTCAGAAGTAGGTTTCATTTTGTTTTGTCCTTATCTCTGGTGTTCTCAGACTGGGCTTGTCTGTGATGCTCTGGCTGGCCTGGAACTAACTCTGTAGACCAAGCTGGCTGTGAGATCTGCGTGCCTGTCCTTCTGAGTGGTGTGCTAGGATTGAAGGCACAGGAGGAGCCACCACCACCTGGACAGAAGTTAAGTTTTAATCTCTAATAATTTACAATATAATAGAAAAAAGAATAATGCATAGCAAACAATATTACACTCATACCTAAGATGTATTCATAAGAACACCATGTTTAAGAAGACTAAGAAGAGCTGGGCACGGTAGCACACTCCTATAATCTCCATACTCAGGAGGCAGAGCCAGGCAGAGTTTTGTGTGTTCGAGGCCTGGTTTACAAAGTGAGTCCAGGATAGCCAGGGCTACCCAGAGAAACCCTGTATTAAAAAATGAACAACAGACAGCAACAGCAGCAACAACAACAACAAAGAATCAAATATGATGAGAAAACAATGAAAAGAATTAAATATTTAGCAAGCACTAAGGAATTAAGGACTAAAACTATTTCAGTATGGTTTTCTAAAATCTTTATGAAAATCTGACAAGAACCTAGTTGAGCCACCCTGTCAAAGGATGGGGACTGGCATTTTGAGTCAGTGATGGGCAAGGAAGGCATCAAGCAGATAGAAAAATTAATGTCCGTCACCCCAGAGTAAAGCATAAATAGCTGCTGCCAGCAGCGAGTTAGGGAACTCAGCAACGGTGCTAAATGACTTGACTATCAGCGATGTAACCTTGATCTGAGAAGCAAGTGGAAGTGATTCTGGGCTTTGGAAGAAAAATGCTCAGAGCCAAATGCTGAGGACCATGGTCTTGTGAAGAAGGAAGTTGGTGAAGGCCTAAATAGGTGCCCGAGTAGAGGACGACCACACTTGAGGCCAGTACACAACTAGAAGCAGGAGCTAAATTCCAATGACTTTCTTAATATTGGACAGAGAAAGAAAACCTAAGACGATGAGAGCTGATGCATCTGGAAACGAGTTTTGTTCAACATTCTCACACAGCATTTGCAGGGAAAGAAAACAGCGTACTAAGCTTAACATTTTCACAAAAGTACAACTTCTACTCCTTATTTCTAAATGACTTCCTGTGACACACGGTTTCACTTCCATGTTTCACTGTGACTTTACTCTATACTTTGGTTTCATCTCTCATCCTGTATTTTCTCCTGACTCCCGTCCTATTCACAACCCACAGCTCCCCAGTAGTAATAGCTACTATGCATAGCACTTGGTAATTTAGAAAAGTATTACATTTAATAGGATGCTTGCTTTACGTAATAAAACCGGCTCCTCAGAAGTAGCTGTATCACGGACTGAGCCAGCCTGCAGTGTAAGCAGGAGGAGCAGGGCTCAGACCTCAGAGCCCATGCGAAGCTAAGGGTAGCCTTAAGCACACTCAGAACTCCAGCACTGAGTGGTGAAGACAGGAGGGTCACTGGCGATGGCTGGCCACCACCCTAGCTGAAAAACTAGTACATACTTCACACATACATGCACAAGTACATGCAATACATATGCAAAAACCCAGTTATATCACTGTCACATACCACATTATTTTTAATGTATACATTTCCAGACAATTAGTATATAATATGAACTAGATTTAAAATGTTTTATGTTAGTAAAGCAATTGACTTTGGGCTCTTAGAGGAGAACTATGGAAAGAGGTCCAAAATCAGGCCCCATTCTCTTAGAATCGAAGGCTTTTTTGCCTTGCATTTGGCGAATGCCTAGGTGAATTGAAAGAGAACAAGAAATTGCAGAAAATTAAGATGAGTGTAGAATGAAATGTAGAAGTCACTATGTTAAATGTAAAATCATCTTCGGTGAGTTAGTCCAAGGCCAATGAAAGAGAATGATTTCCTCACATCACAGGTAACAGGCAGACCCCGAGGGGTACGAGCCACACATCTGATGGGGCTCCAGGCTAGACTTAGAGATGTCTCATCTTGGTTTCAAGCTCTATTGTTGGAAATCTTGATGTTATGAGTGATTTTTAAAGAAGGGACCTCCAGTTCTCATTTTGAGCTTGGTACTCAGAATCTCTAGGTGTTTTTGTGATAATAAAGAAACCAGTGGTCCAATGACCTGTTGAGAATAAAGCGAAAGATTAACATAGAACCCTTCTTATGGGGTCTATTTTTATTTAAAAGAGATTTTGTTTTTACTTATATGAGTGAGTGTGTGTGTGTGCGTAGTTGCCAGCACTATAACAGCCTGACATGGGTGTGGGCAAGCTCTGGTCCTCAGGAAGAGCTCTCAGCTGCTTGCTATTACACGTGTGACGCCCACAGTGCGGCCGCGTGCTGCCAGGTGGAGTCGACAAGCGCGCTGGAGAGACTCAGCGCTGCCCTTTGCAGCAGCCGGGGGAGCTAAATTTGAAGGGCTTTGTTACTTTCACTCTCTCTGGTTTCCTCAGAGGCTTTCCTACTCCACTCACTTCAACAGTCTCACCATTGCTAATCCAGATAGAAACGAGAATTCCAGATGTGTAAACACTTCAGGGAAGGGGCGCTCCGTGGCACTGACCCTGCCTGTGGACGGCTGGGCCCAGGTGGAGCAGGTAGGTGAGCTCTCTGCACATTAGCTCAACCTACTGAGAATGAAGAATTCTTGAATTTTACTTGTGGAAATTCTGAGAGCATAGTAAAAAGCTACTTAAATATACTTGCAAGATGTAATATCCGTCTGTCCATCCATCCATCCATGGCAATGAATCTGATGGAAAAATATAAAAGTTCTCTCAAAAGGGCTCCTGAGCTTCAACTTCAGCACACTTCACAGACTCAGAGGGCGCAGACAGAAGCCAACAGCCCCTTGGTGGGACAGGAAGAGGCTGTGTAGTCATCAACACCCCGTTCCCACAGCCTCACTTAGGAAGCTAGATGACCTCTGATCTGTCACAACTGCTCATTTAGTGCTAACAAAGCTGCGGGAACATGTGCCATGGAAAGCCTGGCTCGGGCATATGCACCCAGTCAGCAGTGCAGAGCTGCACTAAGGAGGCAGGTCCTCAGGTCCTGGTCAGAGCCTTGCAGAGAGAGAGGTGCTGGTGTGGGGCCTAAGGATGTGATGGTGACAGACAGCCCTAAACGCATGTAAGCCTGGCCACTGCTTGATGGGGGCTCTAGCTTTTCTGTAATTCCTAAAAACAATCTTCCGTAATTTTAATTTCCAAGCACCAGGTCAGATTAAAGAAAAAAAAAAAATCAACTCTCACAGATTGGCTTTGAATGTTGTAAGCAGTGAACTAACAGCCACTTGAAGCACACAAAATAATAGAAACCCAAACCAAAACAACACAAAACAATATACCCAAAGTGCTGTGACACACATTATAAATTAAGAAAAACAAATTACAAGACCACATGGTTTTTATTAATTTGCTAATAATATTTTTAAAATATTTCGAGTATCAAAATAAGGCTTTTCACTAATGCAGACTCGTAGGTGATCATTACTGCCTTGCATGGTTTCTACAGCTGAGGAATGCTATTGTATATTTAACAAAAATCATGTATTACTTTAAGATCTCAATTTAAAAACTCATAAAATAATGAAATTGGATAGAACAACAAAACACACATTAGGTAAGTAGCAACTGCACCGAAATGGATACACCAAGCACATATTCCATTATGTAAATGAATTCAAAGATACTTCGTGACTGATCAGCTAGAAGGGACATAATGATTTATAATTCAAATAACTGAGCACTGAAATCAAATTGAGCTAATCTATATTTCTAAATATGCAAACTTGAAATAATTGTTAGAAAATATAAATCAATGTACCTGCATCGAAATAATTCATATCTGTTATAACCTTTAACCTTCATCTAATAAGTTTTCTGAAAATATGACTTTTAAAAATTAATTTTGAGAGATATTTAAAAGGAATAAACAGCTTATAAAATAAAGTTATATTTGTATCTAAAAACAGATAACAGAAGTATCTTAATAGATACCAATGAATTAGGCATTATGCAAATTATACTAAAATACAAATCACATTAATTTTATATTAAATATCATTTTCACACTAAAACCAGAGTGAATCTAAACAATAGGTCTGTGCTCTACAACACAAGCCTTCTTGCCAGATAACACGTTTTCACAGTAATTCTCTGTGAAAACCTGGAGAGTTTGCAATACTATGAAGTACTTATAAACCACTTCATATGTTAGAAATAAAGAGTGTTTCAGCACCATTATTAGAAAAAAATACAGGTTGAGTTTTTTTAATAAGAAAAAATACATATCTTAAAAAGCCAAAATGACCACTGGAATTGGGTTGTATATCACTTTCCAGTGAAGAGGAAAAACAGCCTGGACAGGTGTAATTTATCATTTTTCTGATTTAATATCAAAGAAATATATTAAAATAATAAAAAGAATCCTGAAATCCTCAAAATTTGTAGTGATAAATAGCCCTCCCTGTCTTTATTGCATTATACCTACTAACAGAAATATTGCATGGTGGATTTTGCCAGACAAGGACGATTATTTTCCAATAAAAAGTTGCATATTAAATTCCAGCACAAAAGTGGGTGTCTAATACTTTGGAAATCTTTTATGGTTTATGGAGGAACACAATCTTAAACTTAACTAATACAAGCATATTCCTGGAATGAAACTACATTAAACGGTTCCATCCAAAGCCAACTGTTTTCAGAATGTGTCCTTATATTAAAATATCAGCTAATCTTACAGATTAACTAAGCCAATGCTCACTCGCTTGCTTATTTATTTATTACTTATTTATCATAACATCTATGTATCTTACAGCTAACTTGCAAGCTACAATCTATAATCTGATTCTCACTGGTAGAAATATTATAATAACTAATCTAATAAGGATGATTTCTAGTTTCAAAATTTTAAGGATTTCTAGAGATAAAAATGTACACATTGAATGTATAATAGAAAATCTTAATTTAGAGTAAGTTTAGTGATAACCTGGCAAGGAGGCCGACAATCCAAAAGGTAGTTAAGAAACCTGTACCCCTCTTTCTGTGGCTCCTTTGTGTGTCTCAGCTCGTGCCAGCCATGCTGGCTGAGAAGGATTGCTAGAGCACGTGACCCTCTTCAAGTTAGTTATGCGCTTTCTTTCAGAAAAAGAATTTCTAAAAATTATGAACTATGGACTGAGACACAGAGGTGCTGATACTTTATTCTGTAGCTGTTTATTAGTCTATATTACTATAAGCAAAAATAGGCAGGAATATATATATGTGTTCATTTAAGATCAGCTATGATGAAAAATGCTTCGGTATACAGTTATAAACATACACTTATAAATAAGGCTAAACAGATCAGACATTTTATTGTAAATTTTTGGAAAATTAGATGCAAGGAAAACATTTGGCTATGTAGATGGACCTGCTGGCTTAGTACATCACTCAGACAAGGAAAAGGATATCCAACCGAAAGGTCACTGAGGAACTGAAGAGTCCTTGAAATTACAGGCTCACATCTTCCCCAGTACTTAAGGTTTGTAACACTAAATATGAAAGAAATTTTTTACATTGTTAGATAGCCACCTGCATAGGGAGAACCACAGGAACATAAACATATTTTATGTAAGTTAGGTGACTTCAATAATAAAATGAAAAGCATATTCAAATTTCAACAGAATTTTTAAAATTCTTATAGCACATTTAAATGTTTATAAATCAATCTATAGTGAACATTGGCATAGAATTCTGTAAGTTTAAAATAGCTGCGTAAATAATTCTCTTAAGTGAGTCAGCCTATAATGTTAAGTGATTCGCAAGAGAAACATTAAGTTTGGAGTTAAGCCAAACAGAGTAGAAATAGGCATTATCATCACAAAGGAAGTAAATGAAGGTGAACCAGCATCTGGTGGCCAAAACTGACTTACAGTTGTGGTGCCGATCCAGCTTTGCTCCTGCAAGGGCTGTCCGTGAGACACATAGCATGCACGTAGAAGCACACAATGTGTGACTACAAGGAGACACCCTTCAGCTCTATAAACACATCTTTGCTAGAGCCAATGGGTTGGGTGCTCTTGTTTAAGGCAACTGTGACTTTAGTTTACAATTAGCCCTTCATTGATCTTTGAGGTAGGGTGTTTTGTTTTTAATCATAAAGTAAAAAACAATGTTGCCCAATGAACTGTAGAGTCAGTATCTATAAGTCCTTCTAGTACCCTCTTCTGATACTGTGTACTCTAAACATGTGGACATCCTAACAAATTACAGTCCCCTGTAGATGGTGAGTTTTAAGTATAACCAGTAAGCTTCAATGAAGAGCAATGAACACACTAAAAATCAAAGCCAAGATTTTATACTAAAAATTAGTATCTATAAAGAGATTCAAATGCAGTAAGACATTATGCAAATCAAAACAACAGAGGAAATGAAAAACCAACACAGACACTCACATTTTCGTCATGAATGTTTCCAGAACATGGTTATCATCTGCTATTCCTAAGACTTCAGACATACGTGCGTACACCTGCATCAAAAATGAAGTGTGAGAAGCTGTAGAATTCATAGGCAGCTGGAAAAAAATGACTCAAATTAACAAGTCTAAAACTCAAAGATCTGCTACATTCACACCGAAACAGGAAGTGAGCAGAGGACTACTGAAATTAAAACATTAGTGTCCCGGATTGCATTAACTCCCCACAGGAAGCACACCTGCTGGAATGTGCATGTGCTCACACACACACAGACCCACACTCATTTTCACCCACTACACCTCAAAGCTGGGAGCCATCTTTTTCTTTGCCCTGAAAAAAAAAATCTGGAAAATAGTACTCAGTAAAAGAATCTAAAACAAACATTTTCTACCTATTCTAGATTTCAGCAAAGCATCAATAAATTCAAGATAACTCATGGTGATTATGAAAGTAAGTGTTTCTAGAAAACCAGGGAATGTGAATCAGTTACAGGCGCTCCTTGTAATACTCTCTACCTGAGACAGACAAGTCTAACTGTGGATGGTGGGACTGAAGGATCCACTGAGCTTCTAAGTGGGCAGAGTTTGGGGTGTGATGTTTGTGTCTCACCCTCAGGCACATTGCACATTTGAACACATAATTCCACTTCAAGTGGGGAAATCCCACCAGCAGCCAATGGCCAGTCCCTGGGAGCTTGACAAAGAGTAGTTAATACCTCTACACCCCTGTGCTCTGGTGGGATTCCAGGTTGTCCCTGCCAGGCACCAGCTGAGTGGCATCGCACTTCTGTCATTGCATCCCTAGTTTCTAAGTTTACTAAGAGAAATACTATTCACTAAGTAAGACAACTAAGCTTTACACATTAGCTTGATATTCTGCCACAGGTCACAGTAAGAAAATAAATCACTCAGAGTTAAAGGGTCACACAGGAGAGGAGAACATAAGTACTGTATTTGAATTTTAAAGATTATGCAAATCAGAATCTTGTGTTACAGATTTTCAGCTTGAGTCCTGTGTCTGGAAGCCTCTTCCTCAGGCTAGCAGTGTAACTGACAGGGATACAGGGAGAAATGAAGGGGTGACTATAGAGGGGAGTAGGAAAGGAGCAGAATGGTAGGAAGAGGCTGGGGGTGGGGAGAGAGAGAGAGAGAGAGAGACAGACAGACAGACAGACAGACAGACAGAGAGAGAAGTAATATTTAAATTTCCATTGTCTCTTCTGCTGACTGAGTCCTCCGAAGTATTCCAATGATCGTCCAATGGCTGCTGTGATCACTGTAGGGTCCTAAGATACTTGTAGCAGCAGGGAAAGAGAGGGCAAGGAACTAGTTACCACTGAGCTCCTCAATCAGAAGACTATAGGCACAAAGAAGGCTCAAAGTTGAAGAATGGTATCCAGAAAGGAAAACTTCCCCCTTGATTTACCATGACCCATGGCCAGAAAGACTCAAATTGGTCCTCTTGGGAAATCTGACATCAATATGCCTTTTGGTATGTAAACCTTTCATACCTTGGCCCCAAGTATGCACCATTTCCAACCATTTCTCTCAAGTCTAAGCACTGAAGGACAGAATAATCCCTAGGACTTCGCTGACTCTTCATTTGGTCAGCACCGGCCTTCTTCCCCTCCCACCATTCAAAAGGCATCTTCCCTCAACGCCTTACTGTCCCTCTCAGGCAGGCTGAGCTGTATTTTCCTGTGTATCTACTCCGTTCTTCTACCCTGATGCTTTCACATCATAATGTTTAGTTGTCTACCTCTCCCATTATGCTGGAAGATCCCTGAGGGCTCACATGTCTTACTCTTTTTCTCCCCACAAGTTGAGTGACTTCAACATGTATACTTAATATGTAATAGAAAAAGCAATGGGTGGACTAAGACTGGATTACAATGCGAATAATCAAACAATGAAATGTACCCTCCCCCATTTTAGGATATGCCGTATTCTGGGGGGAATGAAAAGATAATGAAAAATTTTATAAAAACTAGCTCGGATTGTTATTTTAATCTGTGAATATCTGGTGAGATCCTATATCTATGAGATAACAGTGGAGACCTGGCATTCTGCTCTCTCTCTCCCCGCTCACTGCTCTTGCAGGAGCACACACACTGTGTGCACTTCATGCTGACTGGAATTTGAAAGGCTCTGGTGCTTACCAAGGATGAAAACATGAATGAAACTACTTAAAACTAGCTTTACTTGGTCCAAGCACTAGCTATCCCTCTTGAGTTCACAATCATATTTAAAGACAAAAATAGTGTGTCATAAATGTTCTAGATGCTGTTGGAAGATACAGAACATGGAAAGGACATGACATTCTTTCTCTCTTTTTGATTTTTTGAGGCAGGGTTTCTCTGTGTAGCCTTGGCTGTCCTGGAACTCACTGTGTAGACCAGGCCATCCTTGAACTCACAGAGATCCGTCCATCTCTGCCTCTCAAGTGCTGAGATTAAAGGTGTGCGCCAGCACTCACTGCTCAGTGGCATGCATTATTTCAAGTGGCCTATTCTTACGGCATTTTCATCACGTTCTCCTTCTTGTTAATTCCTAGTCAACTTCTTCTTTTGGATCAAATGATGACTACTCTGTATTTCTGTAAAAACAAAATTCACATTCCAAGACTTTATAAAAGCTACTTCTTGGCAAAACTGACAATTTAAATTTGATTTTCATTATGTCATGGTGAAAAACTGAGTGACTGCAGTGCATCTTTGAAAACTAAGGTTCCCACCAGTAGTCTTCCTGCTGTGAGAGTTTGCTAGGCAGGCAGGTCTGTCATGCTCTGCTGTCAAAACAGTTTCTCAAAGTATCAGATCTAAAGCAATAACACGCAAGAGGAAACAGTCAACACTGGCAGGCAGTGCTTTACCCACAATCCTCCTTGTCACTCGCACCATTCCTTTTAGCATCCATTAGCTTTGATCCCCATTACCCCATCTAGAGCTGTGTCAACGCTTCTGTCCTCAGGGACTTCTCTCCACTACCAAGATCTGACAGTCAAGCTTGAGTACTAAACAGGATCATTACCTCTTAAATCCACTTATCTGATCTACTGAATAGTAAATTGAAAAGCTCATTAAGAGCAACAATCTGATTTGTTTTCACGTGTGACAGGGTCATTTAAAATCAATGTATGATTACAGCATTTCCTTTAAAAGACTCACATTTTTTCAAGACCTCGTGTCATTCGGAGAACTTAAACATAATATGGAAATATCTTCTAACATTTAGAATTTAATAATGTGATAGATAAAGACTACTTAAGAGGTGAGCAATAATCTGCCCACGAGGAATATCTACAAAATTGTTTTCCATAAAGCACAAGTCAATAAAAGATCTCAGAGTTCTGAACACTTTCTACAACTTTTATTACTTTAAAATAATTTTAAGTCAATTTTACAAAAATATCTTTATGATAGCAAGAAGAAACTGCATCATAAAATTCCTTCACAGGAAGCATAGAGATGCAAGGAGAGAAAGGCTGCCCTCAGCATACAGGCTACTAACTTTTCACTTCAGAAGCTAGTAATGTAGTTTGATTCTAATGAGACACATGTTAACACTGAGGAAATAAATAAGAGATTAAGGTGAGCCATGGTGGTGAATGGCTCTAATCCCAACTGTCAGGAAACAGAACCAGGAAGATTTTGAGCTGGAGGCTAACTTGGGTTACACAGTAAGACTACTTCCAAACACTGCTACCACCACCACCACAGCCACGAAAAGAGACCGGCTAAGTGGCCAGTTGCTCTTCCAAGGCTGGATAATAAAATGACAATAAAACACAGCCATGCCTTTGGTTTTGTGCTTTATACAGACAAATTCTGCCTGCTTCAGCCCTCCTTTGTTTTCCTACTTCAGTATACTTGAGAGCAACTATCACCACCACTTTAGTAATGCTTATTAAATTAATGATCAAATGTGTATGTTTATCAACTCTACTTCAATTTTTTTTAAAAAGCAAGATCTCATATTTAAAATCTGATTCACTAAACACGGGAATTGGCAAACTTTTGCTGTATAAAGTGGTGTGGTTTTAAAGCATAATTATTTCCTGGAGAAAGCTTTCTCATAGGTTAGTTAAGACGACCTTCCTTCCTTCCTTGGAAACTTGGGAATATCCATGGTTTCAAGTCTACTATTGATATTTTTTTTGATACTTTTAATATCATATAATAAGCATGATCTTGCTGTAGTGTCAGCTTCCCATGAGAACACATGTCTCACCACTGTTTAAGCACATGCTCTTGATTCAGCAGTGCTTAGAACATGGTCTTGAGCTCAGCAAAAGAATTAACAGGCTTTGGTTCCAAAGACATTTGGATTTGGATTCTGAATCTGCCATTAACAGGTGTTCCTAAAAGCCTCTGGATCTTGGTTCCTTATTTGGAAAAGCAGAATTAATAATTAACAGTAATTCATAACAAAGACTTTAAGGGCTTTAGGGATGTCTGAATGGTAACTCCCTATTACACAACTTGGCATGTGGCAGTTACTTTACAAACGCTACTTCCCACTATCCCTTCTCATGGACCTTTCTGCCTAACAGATATCGGAATGCTTACTGCTACCCTTTGCAAGAGAAGGCCTCACACAACAGAAAGGGAAGGTGGTATTTCTCTTAGGGACTGTGTGTGTGTGTGTGTGTGTGTGTGTGTTGTGTACGTGTATGAATAGTCATGTGTGTGGACATGATTAAGAACGTGTATGGCTGAAAGTGACCACGGTTGGCTCCCGTATCACTCTCCACTTTATTTGTTGAGGAAAAGTTTCTTGCTGAAACTGGAGCATGCCCATTTTTGCTAGCTAGCTTGCCCTGGGGATTCTCAGTCTTCTGCCTCTGACGTGCTGGAATTATCCTGCCTGTCTAGCTTTTATGTGGATTTTGGGGATCCAAATTCTTCAAGCTGTGTGGCAAGTGTTTTATCTACTAAGTCATTTCTCTAGCACTCACAGAGATTTTAATAGTATAAAGAAAACCATCAAGACCAATAAAACTTTGAAATTTGCATTAGTAATTCTGAAATCCTTATGTATATATTGAATCAATTAACACATTCTATTCACAGAAATTGCCTTTGTTAAAGGGGCAAAACAACTATTTCAATATTTCATAACAAAGAACCTTCAGTTCTCTCCCCGCTGTCCTTTGCTTCCTGTCTGTGGTGCTGGGCATTGAACACAGCACAGCCCCTCATGCAGGCTACCTGAGCCTGGGCCATGGCCTCTCTGAACTGCCTCTAAACAGTAGCTGCCTTCGAAGCTAGAAAGTGTCATTTTCATTGTCACACACTGAAACAGCTCATGAAATATTGAAATTGCTAGAAATGTCAGAAATTGTTTGAGAATACGTATTCCTAAAACATAATTTTAATAAATCCTTGCTTTTTACTGCAAAGGCTCTTTTAAATTTCAGAACTCTCTAACCTCTGAGCTCATCTAATGGGGGATGTTGCTTATGCTTTTATAGGTGGACAGCTCACTCATCCCTTTATTTTTCTACTTTACTCAATACTCTTACACACAGCTCCTCAAAAGAGTCAAAGAAGACAACCAGAGAAGGGACTCCACATAAAAACAGCAACAACATATTTGGCTGTAAATTTAATAAAGAGTAGAAGTAAAGCCTGTGCTAATTTTTAAACTGCCTCCCCCCTTCCCCCTCTAATCTCATACTTGGAATTAGATGTCTGCTATTCTGGTTATAAGTTGTGAGAAGCTAATTATGTCAATCCTTACATCTGAAGTAGATTACAGAACTGGGAAACCCAGAATGTTAGCTCCTAGAGGTTGATGAATATAATGACAGTCACAGAGACTCAATAAAGCCCTCTGTGAGATGTACTCAGATTCACCACATGAAACAAATTAGAAACAACCAATCTCTCATTGTGTGCAAATATGAGAACAAGAGAAACCCAGTTCTTAGGTTTTCATAGGAGCCGTTATAATGAATTAAGATTTTTGGATAATGAATTTTCAGAGAATTACAGCAAGTTAATACACATAGGCTCTCTATAGATGTTTCAGATGTTATAACTTCTCAAAGGCTTTAGCACATTGTGCACAGTAGAAATCAACAGCAAAGACTCCTGCTATCAGGTGATGACATACCTTCTTTGAACTACCTTATTCTCACAAGCTTACATCAAATAACATGGATTTGGTAACACGACCCATCCCCAGTTGAACTTTAAACCACTGTATTAATTTACCATAGTGACTTATCTATTAAGGCTTTGCCTTGTGATCTGCAAACCTGTGCTCAACAGCACCCACATGGAGACAGCACCCCGTACAGGACAAAGGTGCTAATACTACTTAGGAAGGATTCAGGACTTTGACATGGAACGGTATATTATGAATAGGAAAGAAAATTTCATTATTTTCGTCTTGCATTTAATTCTGTCCTTTCTGTCTGAGGACCCTGTTAAAATAGAAGGTATTGGTAGCAGACTGCACTGAAGTAAAATAACAATACAGCACTTACTTAGCGGAACCATTAGGAAGAAAGGATACTGAGCTCTTTCACTGAGATTTGAAACTGACTAAAACAGGACCATTGTAATAAACTTATCATTAAAGCAAGAAATTAATGGTATAAACATCATTGCTACATATTAAATATGCAAATATAGTGATGCTGAATAGATCTATGCTAATCTTAGCTAGCCTTTCCATAGCATTTAACATAAAGTTACTAAACATAGGATTGAAATTAGGACAAAAAAAATCCTTTTGCAGAATTTAATTTAAAACCATAATTTAAGTTGAGAACTAAACAGCAATGGTGGAACAATCAGTAGAGTCTGAAAGTATATGTCAAAGAAAAGCCAGTATGGAAGTGTGACCTGGATGTTAAATTTGTATTGCAACCAGGATATCTGAACCCACCATCTGTGGTGGCCATCTTGCTAAGGGGACACGGACCTAATAAATCTCTTAAGAAGCGTTCCCAATCTGCTTCAATGACCTATTGTATAAGGAGGCTTGGAGCAAGCACTCTGGCCTCACATTTCCTTTGCTTCACATCCTGTGGCAGAGCATGAGCTCAGCAGGCTGGGGTGCAGGGTTGCCTGCTGCCTGTGATAATCCCCTCTCCCAGTAGGGGCCTCCACTGATGCATGGCTAAGAACATGCTTCCTCTTTTGCTTGCATCCCAGTGGGGTTTCCATTCCTGACATGGGCCCAAATCCAGGCTGATAAAGGAAGGTGGAAAAGTTAAGGGAGTTCCAGAGGCTGCCAGAGATATTTCCAGACAAGTCTCTAAACCATCACTTATTTGACAGAAATGCATAGGTAGTGTGAGGACTAGTAAGATGGTAATTTTGGAGAGATTCTTTCCTTCCCACCCCCACAACGAGAGCTAAGGTCTAACTACCACCTGTTCAACAGAATCTGGCTGTTTGCCTCCTTCTCCTTCAGGGAGCCACTGGCTAAGGATCGTCACCAGCATGAACCTAATGCCTCCCGACAGGCTGTCCCTAGCCAAGAGGGACCCGGGTCGAGTGCACCAGTTATTGTCACAGGATACACAGCTCATAGTGACTCCTGTGGTGCAACCAGCTGAAAGCCAACCAGAGAAGATGAAGAGTGTACATTTGTCCTGACACAGCTTTGCGCTTGCTGGCTGCCAACTCCCTCACTATCTGGAGCCAAGCTTCTGTTACACCAGTCTTCTGTGGGTAAAGCCATGCTAAGATTCTAGGTATTATTTCCCAAACCCACTGAAAAAGATGCAAACAAGGTTATGGCAAAAGAACCGGGCTTGGCTGGAAGATTTGAGACCATGGATTGAAGCAGGCATTTTAGCCATTTAAAGGTTTATCTATAATTGTGTATTATAACAAAATCTTGTAGCACCAAGCATACAGGATGGTATGATTAGATTTTTAAAGCAAAACAGTTACTATAAAAGTTTGTGAGTAGATAATGGCAGAGGTGAGGAACTGGGAAGCAAAGAATTTTGTTTACTCTTCATGCTTCTTGAAGGTGACAGCAGGTCCTAGTTACTATCCAGTAAAACTTACCCGATCAGGTAGGAGTAATGCAGAAATGCTACCAGCAAGAAACGTAGACTGCTTTCACAATACAGTTAGTCCTACTAATTAGTGACGACTGAAATATTTGGCTCTAAGCCCTATGAACTAAGCTGATGTAGTGTATAAAAAAGGAAGTCAATCCAAAGAACCACGCCCTCATCCCTGTGTGCACGTGTCCATCTTAGTAACGAGAATCTGAAGTGGTCGTGAGACAAGCACAAGGCTGGTGATCCCCTCACCATTACCAGTTACTCAACTCACCTTAACTATTTTCCAAGCCTTCTCAGGGACTCTGGAAACATCATTCTTCGGGCGTACAACCTAAAAAGCACAGAGTTTATGGACCTGTCACCTGATGTCAGACACAAGAGAAGGGCAGTAAGCCTTCCCAATTTCAGGTACAGGGAGGAAATGGCTTGGAATCTTTGTTGCTGTCACTTAAAATATTCTTGTCACTCTGAATTTCATCCTGGTATCTAGTGGCATGGTGAAGGCATTTTCAAACTCTGGATGTGACTACATGAGTTATAAGGGGTTTGCTGCAGTAGAGTAATTCAAAAATAATTTAAAAAACAATTATTCAAAGCTAGCTCTAAAAAAAGGAACAAATAAGTGATGGCAAAACTATTTAAAGAATCATTTAACAGTGCCATTTTCCAGGAGGCACTTACACTAGGCAAATGTGACACATGGAGCTAATGGTGTCAGTAGCCAAGTCACCTCCTGATGGCCAAAGCACATTTAAAACCAACAATTTCAATTGTGAAGTCATTAAAAAAAAAAAAGTAAATCACAGTGAATCTTTTGCACTCAATCCAATTCTTGTGTACACACATCAATCCAATCCTCTGAAAAAGTGTGTCTACTTGTAGCTATAGTGGGTGTAAGACAATTACTCAGAAGTAATCTCTACTTCTTAGCCTCTTTGATTTATTTATGTTATTCTGTAATTCTATTTTTCTCAGAGTCTCTCTTTGAAACCACATCCCATTTCCTAATTCAAAAACAGCCTCTGTAACTTCCTCCTTCCTATTAAGATACTTAATTCTTTATTCTTTACAGGTGGGAGGAAATCTGTGCCATGGTAAGGACTGAAATAATAATCCAGGAATGAAAGTCACTGACATTCATACTTTTCCACTGGGTCAAGTATGCTTTTCTATTTCCAGATGGAGTTTTATGTGGCCAGCACTGGCCTTGAACTTGCTATGTAGCAGATACAAACTGATCCTTCGGGCTCTATTTCTAGCATACTGGGATATAGACATGTGCCACTATGGCTAGTTTTGTGTGGTGCCAGGGGATCAAGTCCAGGGCTTTATCATGCTAGGCAAGTATTACATAAACTGGGCTGCATTCCTAGCCTTTATTACATAGTTAAGAAGTTCCTTCAATTCATTTTTAACTATTCTAATATACTAGCCTAATGAATGAAAACTTTATCTTCAAAGGCCAAACCCTTAAAATACTAACATTTGGTTTTAACTCAGAGCAGGCAATGTTTGCAGCAACAACCTAAAACCTGTTTCTATCTTAGGTCTTCTCTTTTGTAAATTACTCATAAACACGCAAAAGTCTGACTAGTAGCTGACAACGTTACACAGGTGCTCAGGAAACACTTCCTTCTGTCAGTAAGAACAAGAACGAGCACAGTGTACTGAGTGCGCATTCGTAAGGTACTGTCATCCAGGAGGAAACACACAATGTACCATACATGAGGCTCTGACTGAGAATTTACTTCTTACTAGCCTTGTAGTGTAGTGTGTAAATATTTTACTTAATGAAGTAACTGTATAACTTTAAATTATTTTTGACAGCCTCTATCTTATCTATAGAATAAAAAAAAACCATAATAAATAATAGTATGTGAGGCTGGAGAGAGAACACAGGGTTAAGAGCACTTGCTGTTCCTTACAGAGGATCTGGGGTCAGTTCCCAGGACACACGGTGGCTAAAACCCACCTAACTCCTGTTCTAGGTGACTGACACACTCTTATCTCTGAGAGCACCAGTCATGCATGATATGCACACATACAAACGTGCAAGCAAAACATAAATAAATCTAAAACAATTAAAAATAGCATCACTAATAAGGTAGGAGTCTAGAGGGCTAGGTGGGGGAAGGAGTCTGAAGCTAAGACTCATGGGACTCAGCCACCTATACAGTGACTGTAAGAACTAAGCAAAGCTCTAAAACTTGGCTTGTTAAAAACTAGAGGATGAAGACGTATACAGGAGCTAATTTTTTACAGATGTTTGTGAAAGGATTAAAATGCTAAATTAGCACAGAGTAAGCAAGACAGTCCCGGCACAGTCACATTCCCACATGTATGAGCTGCTCCTGCTACTGCTGCCATGAGCTGACACTTGCACTTTATCTGGATAGATTGCTAGAAAGTAGATGTATGTTCTAAGGGCTTTAGAAATGGTTAAACAAGAATGGGTACGGTGGAGACAGCGCCACACCTCACACACAATGGGCCTGATGGAAGGCAGCGCCACACCTCACACACAATGGGTCTGGAGTAGAGCAGCAGGAAAAGTGATGGGAAGAAAACAGACCAGCAGCCCATGATGTCCCATGAAGGCTTGTCTGCGTCAGTTCGGAAGTGCTCATCCTCATTTTATGAGTCGTTATAGATTTCTACTTCTACCATAAAATTTCAACACACTAGACAACTGGATAAATCATATTTCCACATGTAATAAATTATTGAAGTCTTTCCAATTCAGATCAATGAATCCCTCTAATTGTCAAAAGTTTTTTCTCCCCTTCAGTACATCCACAAAAGGGATTCAAAAATAAAACAAGAAATTTAAATAATTTAAATTTTTTTGTGAGGGTGCCCAAGGAGCAGTCATTACAGTAAGAGCAGAAAAGGACTGCCATAGATTATGGCGTTAGCAGTTTTGATGCGAGACTGAATTCTGGGTGGTTTTCCTGTTTTAGGCAGCTGGGTCTGGTTCAGTTTCCCCATCACTGCTGGCCATCGAGGGCCGGTGGCTCAATCTGTTGTTGGAGAAATGTAATTCCCCTGGGAAATAATTAATTTGGGATGGAAGTCATAATGTTGGTTTTATTCGGACACTCTAAAACTGATCATGCCTAACTCACCCTCCACAGACAGGGAACACAATCCAGAAACAAGCAAGCTGGGCTGGTTAGAGCCGGATGGTTTTGTGAAATTCTATTCTGAACAATGATGATAATCACATCTAGTTTTAAGAAGCTACAAGAAACCCCTCATACAGGCTGCAGTATGACCTAGGAGGAAACTCAGTCTCAACTTCTTCCTAGGCATTTGATGGTAACTGAACATTTGAAACCTGCAGCACAAGGCCTGTCTTTAAGAAGGTTGAAATGCATTGGATGGTTGAACCTCCTGGAAGTTGTAGCATTATGGACTCTGTGTATAGGTGAAAATACCCAGATAAAAACACACTCACATTTGCATCACAAAGAATGAAAACATTTCTAACGAGCCAGCAAAGTTGGCCAAGAAGGAGCATGGAAGGGCGTGGTCATCAAAACCTGAGACAGGAAGTGACGGCAAGTGTTCAAAAGGCTAAAATCTTTAAGGTTAGGAGATTAAAACAAAATTTAAGAATCACAATTTATGCTGCATGCCTTTAATTCAAACACTGCGTGGTGGAGAGGGAACATGGGGACAGTCTGGTCTACAGAGAGCATTCCAGGACAGCTAGGGCTACACAGAAAAACCCTGTCTATAAAAATAACAACAACAATGAAAACAAAAAAGAAAACAAAGGAAAACCAACCAAACAAACAAACAAAAATTCCAATTCTTAGCAGACATAAAGTCACCAGTATTCTAAGGTACTTGACATATCTATTTTACCAGCTTTTTTTTTTAATGTGCTGGTGATTGTGTGAGCTTATGGACACCACTGCATTAAGATCCCACGAAAGCCGAAGAGAGCACTGGAACCACGACAGTTGTGAGACACCATGAGGGTTCTGAGAAATGAACTGGGTTTTATGCAAGAACAGCAATAACTTTACCCACCGAACCACCTCTCTGGCCTGATTAGCAATTTCTATCATTTTATAATCTTGCCATTAAGTTTCAAACTAAACTTACTTACTGGCTTTGAGAAATTTTCCATGGAAATACATTTTCAATTTTGTAATGGCAATAAATCAGAACAGACAATTTACATCAAAGAAACTTGTTTCAAAGCCAACTTGCTTAACATCTATTCAGTAAAGCAAGGGATACTGGCACTGGGGAGCCAGCCACACAGGCCTAGGGGAAAACAAAATCCCAATAAGAGTGCCAAATGTGCTTTTGTATCTCAAGACTCCTTCAACAGAAACATTATGGGGAGATAAAAATTAGGGAAACACTGAACTTAACTAATTTAAAACGCTGAAAAAACATCTTTTGCATTTATGTTTTATAACCAAGTGCTTTCTCCACATTTGTCCCAAGGCAGCTGATGCGCTCTATACCACCACTGCTAATACTAGCAATTGGAACATGCTCTTTGGCAAGGCAGAAATAAGATAATTGTTCAACATCGGCTGGCTTTTCAGAAATACTGGAAGCATTGCCTGTAATTATAGACATCTGTCACTGCTAGCCACTCAGAACTAACCCTGACATCAATATACAACCATAGCACTAAACTGCCCGCAGGCACAGCAATGGAGACCAGACACGCTAGGCAGGCAATCATCTGCTTCATCCAAACTATCTGTCAAAGGGTCCCAACCACAAATAGCTCTTACATTTTGTATCCTTAGGATAATATGTTGATTTATTTTAGATTCTCTAATATTTACAGTCTAGGCCATCTACTAAAATAAAGAAACAAAACTTATGGCTAATGGAGGCAGTTACTGTTCACAGTCATCATAAAAGGTCATAGCTCAACCCTCAAATGTTAAAAATTGATGGCAGCTTTAACCATGGGCCATCATACAGATGTTTCTTTTTGTAGAGGCAATTATTTTCAATAGCAATTCAAAATGGTAAATACAATCTTTTATCAGCAAGTATGTTCACATACTGATCTAATAGAAATGCTCATATTTTAAGGCATTTTTGAGACATAACTATGAGTTTCAATGTTACATACGGAAGAATCCAGACTGTACCTTTGGGTTTAGCTTTACAAATAGACCCTTATCTTGCACTTAAAATATAAATATATACAAAACGTACATACACACATATGTAAATACATATGTGTGTACATACATGTATGTATGTATGTAATTAAGTAAATAATGTGGTGCATAAAAACTAGTAAATGATATTGAAGGATAAAATACTGACATAATTTTGCTCTTTATAAAAACTAAAAAATGCATATGTACCTGTACATTTGTATTTTTGAAGCCAAAAACACACTATAGCTTTAAATACTGCTTCCCCCACCTCTAACTACGTTTAAGCAGCTTTGGGCACAAATAAAAAAGTATTAGGAATTTAGGCTAATTAGGAGTTAAGACTTACAATTAGTATGTGTTACTAAAAACTCAGATATTTCTTGGTCTGATCGCAGCAGCCTAGACTGAAGGAAAACTATTAATTACAGAAAGACAGTTAGCTTACAAGTGAGCTGCATTTTAAAAACCTCCTTTAAAATACAATCGCTAAATGCCTTACAGTGCTGTAATGTGAGACAGGTTCAAATCTTATTACTTCACTGAAATTAAAACCTAAGTTTTAATACTGCTCAAGTCGAACAATGATTCCACACTTTATTGCTTTTGAAATCCCTTGATGATCATAGGAAAAAATGCCCCGGAGAAAAAAAAGACTGTTTTCGATAAACAGAAAATACAGTTTGCACTCTTAGCCTCTTTGTCATCACAAAAAAAGGATTTAATGCCAATTCTTTAAAAAAAGACTTTTCCCCCACAAAATGTGCACCTTGTGTGCCATTTGTAAAATCAGTTCACTTTCTTTTATTTATTACTGCAGCGCGGCAAGGCAATAAAGCAGCTACCGATAGCTAATAAATTACATGCCTTTTAAAACAATTCTCTTGCTACAAAAACATGTAACTACAAAGGCTTACATTTACATGGTACAGCACATGAAATGTCTATATTTGTGTCCTATTAACCATCTTAGCAAATTGTCTTGCCAAATAGCTAACAGGAAAAATAATGTGATCTACAAATGTCTACAACATACAGTAAAAGCTGTTCATGAAACCTACAAATGGTATTTAAACTTTCTAAAAACTCCTCCAAAATAAATTTTAAAATATATATTTGCACCAAAGGTATTTAAGGCTTTCTAACCAGGATTAATTTAAACTTTGCTCAGAACTTTACTGAGAGCTGAGAAGGTATCTTTTTGTAATTTATGTTCCTAGGATAATGCAATCTCTTAAAAATGATAGCTCCCAGCATTTACCTAAAACAAATTTAAAATATTGAGATCACTGGATTTCAGACAAAATGCCCATTTGGTTCATAGATACTGTGTGTGTGTGTGTGTGTGTGTGTGTGTGTGTGTGTGTGTGTGTGTGTATGCACGTGTATGGAATGTTGTTACATAGTGTTCATATCAAATGATTTTTTCTCTCTCACATACTAATATTTTAAATTATGTTCCCATATACACAAAACTGCTATTAAAAATTTTACTTTGTGAAAGTAAGTTTGGTTTTTTTTTTCCCTGCTCCCCATTCCCACTCTTCTGTGTACTAATCAGTTTGGAAATATCTATACCCCAATTCCAGAATTAAATTGTTAAATTAGTAAGGGTATTTGCTTACTGCCCTCCTCTTCTAACCTCATGAGGTAACACACTGGATTTTATTATTAATCTCCTCCACTTCCTGTAATAGCTATAATAGCTGTGGCTTTTTTGTTCCATACCTACAAATTTTCAGCTTTGTTTAATTATGTATGATGAATATTGCTTCAATCTTCAAAGCACAACAACTCAGTTCCACGTTATCTCTTCCTCAAGAGAGGAACTAAATTTACATTCTGTGGCAGTCTGCCCTTCATTTCTTTCTTTTGAATCAGTATAATTACTATGATTAATAACTAGGACCACATAGAAAATTTCCAAATTTTTATGTGTCTGCACATGATGTGTGTGAGAGCAGGTGTAGAGGAAGGGGTGCCATGCAGAGGTTGGACCCCAGGCCATCAGGCTGACACTGTAAGAGGTTGGACCCCAGGCCGTCAGGCTGACACTGTAAGAGGTTGGACCCCAGGCCGTCAGGCTGACACTGTAAGAGGTTGGACCCCAGGCCGTCAGGCTGACACTGTAAGAGGTTGGACCCCAGGCCGTCAGGCTGACACTGTAAGAGGTTGGACCCCAGGCCGTCAGGCTGACACTGTAAGAGGTTGGACCCCAGGCCGTCAGGCTGACACTGTAAGAGGTTGGACCCCAGGCCGTCAGGCTGACACTGTAAGAGGTTGGACCCCAGGCCGTCAGGCTGACACTGTAAGAGGTTGGACCCCAGGCCGTCAGGCTGACACTGTAAGAGGTTGGACCCCAGGCCGTCAGGCTGACACTGTAAGAGGTTGGACCCCAGGCCGTCAGGCTGACACTGTAAGAGGCTGGACCCCAGGCCGTCAGGCTGACACTGTAAGAGGTTGGACCCCAGGCCGTCAGGCTGACACTGTAAGAGGTTGGACCCCAGGCCGTCAGGCTGACACTGTAAGAGGTTGGACCCCAGGCCGTCAGGCTGACACTGTAAGAGGTTGGAACCCTGGCCGTCAGGCTGACACTGTAAGAGGTTGGACCCCAGGCCGTCAGGCTGACACTGTAAGAGGTTGGACCCCAGGCCGTCAGGCTGACACTGTAAGAGGTTGGAACCCCGGCCGTCAGGCTGACACTGTAAGAGGTTGGAACCCAGGCCGTCAGGCTGACACTGTACGTCCTTTTAGTTGCTGGGCCATCTTACTGACCTGCTAAGTGTTTTTAAGAGTTCAGTGATGTAAGCTTATCGTATCAAGTTATTTAGAAGGTAACCATTGCTCTCATCAATAACGATATTCTACTACATCTACACCTCTCTATGTACATGTGTGTATAATATGTTTATATATCTAAATATATACACCTAACTTGTTTTAACTTCTAAAAGTAAATGTTCATGTTTGATAAAATTATAATCATTTCCCCAAACTATAGTCAATCATAAATATTAATATTTTCAGTGACAGAGGAAAGGAACAAAACGCTTAACATGTTCACTCACACTTGTTGTAGTACAGTGAATACTATGTAAACATTCATGCAGTGCATGGAAACCAACCTTAAATTACACTTAGCACCTACGTGACAGAATGGAAGCAATGGAGGCCCTGGGGTGTCATCTGCAAGTCACTGCTTTAACTCACATTCTTAGATAGAATGTTAGTTGCTGTTATGCTCCTTAATTTGATAAACAATATGAACTGAACTGACATTAGGATTTGCATCTGTGGATGGGAAAGTGTGAAGTTGAGCTCCAACATGCAGCAAATTCCTTTCTTACATAGTTATATTATGCAAGTGAGTGACAATACCACACACACAAACCTTAGACAGCCTCAGAGTTTCATGAGAGTGCTCTGACAGGTTCCCAGTGCTTTGTACATCACTTATTGAGTAACAATTGGTTTTAAGTTCTTTACCAGTCTGTGCTGGCAAGACTCTGGTCACAACAGGGGGTCCTGCTTAGCACACTGTACGCAACTAAATAGATTTGCAGGGATAAGTATATGTATAATGGGGGAAAAAAAGCCAACAGTCAGGCCAGGCGGTGGTGTCGCATGCCTTTAATCCCAGCACTCGGGAGGCAGAGGCAGGTGGACTGCTGTGAGTGCAAGGCCAGCCTGGTCTACACTGTAAGTCCAGGACAGCCAAGGCTACAAAGAGAAACTCTGTCTTAAAAAAAAAAAAAAAAAGCAAAGCAAAGCAAAGCAAAGCAACAGTCATAGCCAATAATGATCTTTTTCTAGTTTACAATTCCTAAAAACTAAATACTGCCTGGTCTAATCTGCAAGCTCGTACCACAGCACTGCTGCAAAATCAGCAATGCCCATTTTGGAAAAGGAGAATCAGAATAAAATGTCTCTCATAACTCCAAACTCAGAACACCACATCCTGCCTGATGTGTATGCAAGCAACCACAAAGAAATGAGTTGATAGTGTAGCCTTGTCTTAGTTATACTGGTAAATACAAGCTATGCTGCTGTATTGCTTGGTATTGCTCTTGTCTTCAAGAATCCCAAACATACCGAGAAAATGAAGACAGAGGACATAAAATACTCAAGGAATGAGATCAGGAATGATAGCTCATCATTTAATGCACTTAGAGTGCTAGACAGAGCTAAGGTTAAATCTTTATTTATATATTTATTTATTTTTACTGTGTTTGTGTATTAAGCTGTATGTGAGCACCTGTGCCATTCATGACATGTGTGTAGAGGTCAGAGGGTAACTTAGTAGAGCCTGTTCTCTCCCTTCACCTTTACATGGGTTCAGGGAATCAAAACCATGTTGCCTGGACAGCCCTTTAACCCGCGGAGCCGCACTGATGCACTGGAGGCCAAAGCATGCGGGACCATTTCCTACATGGATATTCTTAGCCTACGTATTTTTCTGGAGAATTGAGTGAATAACACTGTATGAGATTTAATGGATGAAAAAGCTTTGTTATAGAAATGTTTGGCATAAGATGAACTTTAAACAAATGCTACCACTGTCATTATTATAAATGAACTTTAACAGATATGACTCAGATACTAAGAACTGTAAGTGTGAATGCTTGGATGGGGATGGTATGTATAGAGAACAATGTCATCCAAGCTGAAAATGGGGACAAACCACAGAAGAATAAAAGGGACTAAAATTGGATAGTGGCTGTACTAGTCTATGAATGGTATTACTTACAGAGTGTACTGGTTTTTTTGTGTTAGGGGAGCAAGTAGCAGGGAGTTCTCTAAGTAGGAGAAAGTAGGATCAAAATGTGGTTTAAGATTTGTCTATCAAGCTGGGCGTGGTGATGCACGCCTGTAATCCCAGCACTCAGGGAGGCAGAGGCAGGTGGCGCTCTGTAAATTCGATGCAAGCCTGGTCTACAAAGCAAATCCAGGACAGCTAGGGCTATACAGAGAAACCCTGACTCGAAAAACAAAGCAAATAAAAAGATTTGTGTATCTACTGGGCACATGATAGACACGTGTCAACTGTTTAGTTCTGGGACTCTGCTGTCTCTGATACCATGTGTTCCGTTTCTTGATATTATGGCCTTCCAGCCATTTCATAATTCTTCCTATTCTTTATTTTCAATTTGAGATTCCTACTTCTTGCAGTCTGAACCCTGAGTACCCTCACTTCATCTTCCCATTCCAGGGTAGGGTGCTATTATTCAAAGAAGTTCAAATAAATATGCACCAAAACGAGCTTAAAAGCACCAAGTGTGGAAACAGGGCTCTGAGCTGCCCTGCTGGACACTTAGGAAGCCTAGGCTGAGAATGTCCTGGTGAGCACTGCTAACCCTGCGCCTCCTTCCCAGAATCAGGGCCAGCATAAGGTACGTGGGGGCGCGGCGGCGGCCACCAAGTAGAACTGGGCACGTTCGATAACTATTTAAGAACGTGTGTAGGAGAGAGAGAGAGCCCAGGTACTTGTATGCGTTCTCGAACAGTCAAGGAGAATTTACTATCTTCTTGTTTTAGTTTGTGTCACTATTTTGAAACAAACAACTCCATATCCTTTGTTTCCACCACAGGAAACAGAACTTTGTACTTTTCCCCTAAACTTAATATAAATTTAAAAACTCTAAATATTCTAGAAAAATCTCACATCTTACCAATATCTCTGAACAAAGGGGGGAAAAAACAATAAGACACTTTCCCTCTTAAGGTTTTGCTTTCCAGGCTAAAGAGACCTAAGGCAATCATGATGCTGATTTCCATGTGTGCTTTGCTCTTAATAGGCGTGGACTGCATCTCTTTGCACTCTATTAGCACTGCTTTGAAACAAGTCAAACTGAACATTTCTCCACTGTGCCTGTGGGGCTGTTTTGCATAGGCTACATTTCTAGGCAGCTATAAAAGTCTAAACGAACGTAGCCATATAGCCATTTGATTCTAACCGTAGTGTTGAAAGGGCACTGCAGGCTCAGCTAATAGTGTGAGACGCACTCTTAAGAAAATGAGGACCAGGAGAGGCTCAGCTGGTGAAGTGCTTGCTATGCGGGCACGAGGACTGAGTTTGTTTCCAGCTGATCAGGCAGTACAGACCTGGAGACGGAGAGACAGGAATCAGGCAGTACAGACCTGGAGACGGAGAGACAGGAATCAGGCAGTACAGACCTGGAGACGCAGAGACAGGAGGGTCCATACAGAGTCCTGTCTAGCCAGTCAGGCTGCTTCTGTGAGACCTTACCTCAGAATACCAGGTGGAGTTGGGTTGAGGAAGGCACCCTACACTGGCCTCTATTTCCATAAGTGCACGCACACACAAATACACACATTCTCATATACATTCAAACAAAATTAAGTTCTATACATGTTCAGAAATAGTCCATACCTTTTTTATTTCTTAAATAACTAAACATTTTACTGATTTTTAAAAAGAGAAGAAGCATGGGAGAGTAAGTGCCAAGTACTGTTTAATGATCATTGAGAAACCTACGGTGTCCACAGAGTACCAAAGGGCAGACGGGAGCCTGGGTCTTCACAAACCAATGAAGTGTGCTAGGTTCCACCTAAGTAAAATACACTGTCTCTCTTACAGAAACACTCTACCACATGCCAACTCATGTTTTTTGAGACAGGGTTTCTCTGTGTAGCCTTGGCTGTACTGGACTCACTTTGTAAACCAGGCTGGCCTCGAACTCACAGCGATCCACCTGCCTCTGCCTCCCGAATGCTGGGATTAAAGGCCTGCACCAACGCACTCAGCTCTGAAAATAGTTTTTATTATCTACAAGATGGAAGGCAATAATGGCTGTCTTCACACGGCTGTAAAGAACATTCCATTACTGTGAAAAACATGTCCAGTATAGGAGCCATTATTCAGTAAGTACTTTATAAATGCTAATTTTAAATTTGAGAATAAAAGTGGTATATCTAGTCTAGGAAGAGTTAGGATCTTTCACCAAACCATGTGATGGTTTCTTCTTCCCCTCCCCACTTTCACTGAGAAGGAACATATAAATCACTTATATTCAATAAATATGTTTATAGTGTATTACACCGTGGCCAAGTATCTACTTAGACAATTTACATTCTGGTATCTGAGAATGAGCAGTTGAGAAGGGAGAAAAACATTTTAACCCAACAACATACAACATACTACTACACTTAATTATTCTCCCAAGGAGTAAATAGGAATATTCCGAAAGCACGGACCTTAAAAGCGTGGCATGGGTAGCTTACTGTGAGAGATTCCAGAGCTATTACAGAAAGTTTTTTTCTTCAATTCTGGACCACCTTTAAAAATGTTTCAAATTCTAAAATGGCTAAAAGTAGGTAAGGATAATATAAAAGCAGATGGTTTGAGCCATCTGAATACAAAAAGAGCAGGTGTTTAGCAAAACAGAAGCATTTGCCAGTTTACCAACACTGCAGCTTCTACATCCGGCTTGTCTCCCCTGCAATCTCTGCATCTGCTTATGGTGATCATGTGATACATTCAACTGATGCCAAAGCCTAATCTCTTGAAACCAAGAGTTTACTGAGGCTTCCAAGGAAGCTGTTATCATTTCATAACAGCAGTTCCTTATTACTATTTTAATTGCAGAAGGTTGAAAAAAATTTCTTTCGTCAAAGTTAGGATACATTTTTTATATTTAATGTAACTACTTTAAAAAGAACAAAGGAAGAGCATATTAAGGTCTTGCTCTAGGACAACATTAATATAGACACATGTGAAGTACCTCAAAGTTTAAGCTACATCTGCAGATTATAGACTGTATTATTCAAGTGTAAGGGAAGAAGAAATTATTATAAATTAGCTTTTAGAAACAAGGACAGTAACTAGTGTCTCTTACTACATGCAAAATCTAAGTACATATTATTAAAAACAAAAAAGCCAATCCCCTCATTTTTCAGTTTGTCTTTAAACAAACCACATGGGCAATTTCATAATAAAATTCAAAGGAAGTTGAAAATATAGAATCAAAATACAGTTCATAGTTGTACTGTTTTCCTGGTTCAGAGTCTCTTCTTAGTGTGACACAGGATTTGGAGATGGGTGAAATTCCATATATATAAACATATATGGGTGCGTACAACTTGACACTCTAATATGTCATGAAAATAAGCATAACTTGAACTTCAGGAAAAAGACCCAGCATATCTCCAAAAAGGGTCAAGGATGCTGAAAAAATGGACACTGATAGTTATCAATCAAGGAAGGAGGCCTGGAGAGTCAGCAGGGAACAGTGACTTTATACAGCTGTCAACGGCAGCATGTAAAGCTGTACAGAGTGCATACGGTAAGCACGGAGCCATAGCCAGGCTATCCTGCTAGCAGCCAGCCACACCTTGCTCCTCTAGTCATGAACCCTTACCTGTACGTGGCAGGTCATGGACGGCAGCAATGAAGGACCCTGAGTACCTTTGTCTGTTGAGTGCTCATGGGGTGGAAGCATTATGCTCCGCAACAAAACATGGCAATTTAACCATGCAGGGGTAGACATATCACAATTTTCCTACTGAAGAAACTGGATTTCAGAAAAAGTGTTATATGTGTACTAAGAGTCTGCAACTGAGAGCTGGGGGTTGAATCCATGTCAGAATAATTCTAAGTAACTCCAAAGACCATATTCTGCTTCCACCCAAGACAGAGTTTCTCTGTGTAGCCCTGGCTGTCCTGGAACTATCTTTGTAGACCAGGCTGGCCTCGAACTCACAGAGATTCACCTGCCTCTGCTTCTCGATTGCTGGGATTAAAGGTGTGCGCCACCACGCCCAGCTCCAAAGACCATATTCTTAACCAATTACTCATATATACATATATGAACATGAGTGCCCTGAAAAGTATATAATACAGGCAGATCAGTGCTAGGTAGAATTAGATACTAAAACTAGTTACATAGGCTATCAGAAATGATTTAGTATTCATCCTTCAAAAATTCACATTCCTTAAATATGATTCTCCATATTGATATTCTAGTAATTAAAATAATTCATTAACTACGTTTCTTTAGCTGCTTACAAGAGTGCATGGTAATTAATTATTCCTCCATGCTTTTCTTAGACATTATCAGAAATAGTAGCAAAGAACTTTCACAGCATATGCCAGGAACTATGTTTAGCTGATGTTTTTCCAATTTAGTATTACTGACATTTAGAGGCAGGTGACTCATGGTTATAGAGCCTGTGTTGATCCTGTGAACAGTGGAATAGCATCCTGGGCCCATAGCACCCCACAGCAAAATGACAATCAAAAATGTCTTCCAATTTACTCCAATGTCTTCTGGGAAATGAAAACCACTTCTGAAAAGAAGTACTGCCTGTATTAAGCAATGTACACAAACTCACCAACGCCATGTTCATATCTATCAAAGGAGTCATTGTTACTCTAGCTGTACAAGCAAAGAAAGTGACAGTGCAACTGGAACGCTAACTGCGGCAACAGAGCTATGTGGGAGCGTCAGGAGCCGGGCCACGCCAGAGCTGCACTTTAACTCAGCACACCATACTCCTAACAAAATCAAAGTTGGGCTTCCCAGTCTAAAAAACGGAGAAAGAACTAGTTTAGCTGGGTGTGGTGGCACACGCCTTTAATCCCAGCACTTGGGAGGCAGAGGCAGGCGGATCGCTGTGAGTTTGGGGCCAGCCTGGTCTACACAGCTAGTCTGGGACAGCCAAGGCTGCACAGGGAAACCAGTTTAATTTGGTAATACTAGCCAACAAAAAGAGGTTAAGAAACATAAGAGCAGGAGAGATGGCTCAGCAGTTAAGAGCATCTGTTGCTCTTACAGAGGATCCTGGTTTGGGTGCCAGTATCTACATGGTGGTTTACAACTCCATGTGGATTTCCTAACTCCAGTTCCAGGAAACCCAGTGCCCTCCTCTGACCTCTGTGGACACCAGACTACACACGATGCACAAACATACATGCAGGGAAAACATAAGCATAAAATAAATAAATCTTAAAAAAATAAACAGAAGTGTGATAAAGCTCCAGTTTCCCCACTATGTAGCTCCTAAGGCAGCACAACACAGATAATGCAGCTTTTGGTGGTGGTGGTGGGCGGGCAGAGATGTAATAAACTTCTTTATGAATCTCATCAAAGACAGTGGTCTTTCACACACACAAAAATACAACATATCACATTTCTTCTTGTGGTATTGGGAAGACATTATATGAAGAACCAGAGTTTAATGCTTGCCCCAAGAACTGCTAATTGTCTGACTTTTGAAAAGTTAAGCTGCCATACTGATGCAAGGCTCTCTCTGTGAGATGAGGAAGAAAGTACTCACACAAAACCACCCGAGCAACAGGCTGTAGCTACATAGTGATGGCATCATTTCTCTCATACTGCCTTTTCTACAAAGCAGGCTCCACCCACTTGTCAATATGCTCTTGATGTTCTGCACACACTGCTTATTATATCTGTCTCTCAGCTATTTTAACTGTAATTACTGATTGTTCAATTCACCCAAATGGTGATAAAAGGAAAAAGGAAGAAAGAGAAGGCGAAACCAACGCATCCTCAAAGCATCACTAGAGAGATGACGTCACGGGACTGTTGCAAGGAAGGAAAATGAATGTTTGCTGTTGTGTGGTACAAGTGATTAATAAATGCCGGCTCTTCCTCTTACCACCTATTATACAGAATAGAGATTTTTCCTCCAAATGATGTCCCATGGGTACCGAAAACTCAGTTCACTAATTAAATAATTAAAGGAACTATATTTCTCCTTATGTTTTGTTAATTTTTAAAGGAGAAGCAAAGCACTGTATAATGTCATGGAAACAATTTCTCTGAAATAATGTATAAGCTAAATATGTGGGAGTTTTGAATGGATATAATATACTTTGTGCCTATTCCATTTTATAAGTTTACTACTGTCAGCGGCAACTTCCAGCGTGAGAGAACTTGAGACTGTGTAATAGATCTGTTACTATGAGATCTCTACTGCTACAATAAAAAAGGGGCAGACAGGCCCCCTGATATATCAGGCAATCCCAAGTGGTCCCCAGTAAACATACACACATATAACCAACACTAAATGGACTTAGCAGGTTGCATACACACACACACACACACACACACACACACGCCCATGCACAAGCGCCCATGCACAGATGAGCATGCACACATATACACATATAAAATTAAAGAAGAGGGAGTGGGGGACATGGGAGGAGTTGGAATGATGTAAATACAGTATCATGTATGAAATTCTCAAAAAATAAAATAAATTTTAAAGGAACATTTATTTACTTTTGCCAGCATCAAAACATTACGTGACAGCCAAAAGGACAGCTGAAGAAAGTGTAGAGGCTCAGGAAACACACAAAACCTGGATGAAGCAAGGGGAAGTCAACTTGTTGAACTTTCAGTATATATATTATTGTTAGGAATTTAACCAAACAAGTTTCTGCTCTGCTGTTTAGGCCAGGGTGAAATATAGATTTTATTTTAAAGCACAGCTGAACTAAAACATGGGGATGCTAAGAAGATGGCTATCCCACAATGTTAACTGAGTCCAGAACAAAGCCCAGGAAAAATGGCCTCCAAAAACTGCCTGCTGATGCCTCTGACAAGAATGTAAGCTTTGCGTTTTCCACAGGCTCATGCTAAAGCTACCAACTAAAGAACTGAGCCTAGAAAGTCTAGGCTGCTTCTCTATATGAAAAGACACCTGATACTTAATGCTTGGGGTGTGTGTGTGTGTGTGTGTGTGTGTGTGTGTGTGTGTGTGTGTGTGTGTGTGTGTGTGTGTGTGTGTGTGTGTGTGTGTGTGTGTGTCTCACATGCATGAAACAATAGCCCTTTTACCATAAAGTGGAAGAGACAAGATGGCTTATGGGCAACTTGTAGTTTCCTTTTTAATTTTCCTTCCCCTTTGGAGACTAGGCTATTGCTATCAAAGTATTTTTTTTAATATGTGTGTGCATTAACGCTGATGTGCACATGTATGTAGAGATGGGAGACCAACTTGGAATTGGTTGGGTCTCTCCTTCTACCATGTGGGTATAAGGGATTGAACTAAGGTTGTCAGACTTGGCAATAAGTACTTTTTTATTCCTTGATCACCAGCTTAATTATATATTTTTAAATAATATTTCCCCATGTAATTAAAAATCTTTGTTGATACCCTATTTTTATTAGACAAAACTGATCATCTCATGCTTTCACATCTTCATAGCTTTGTGTCTTCCTTTCCCTTAATTGGAAATAATCATTACCTTCTCCTTTCAGTATGGACCCATCACCTCTATCGTTAAGATTAGTTCAAATATAATTTCTCATGGGATGTTTCTTGACTCCTTTCACATGGCACTTCTTTTTGTTGATGTTGTTGTTGTTTTGAGACAGGGTTTCTCTGTGTACCTTGGCTGTCCTGGACTCTCTCTGTAGAGACCAGGGTGGCCTTGAACTCACAGAGCTCTGCCTGCCTCTGCTTCTCGGATTTATGGCTAGGATTAATGGCGTGCGCCACCACCACCTGGCTCATATGGCACTTTTAAACTTTCTTTTGTCATTTAGTGTTATCAGTTATTTGATTACACACTTCTTCTTAATCTAGAAGTTCTAAGCATCATGACTAAGGTAGTATGTAAATACTTAGTGAACATTTAATGAAGAAATTAAGAAATAAAGCACTGGAAATTCTAGTTCAAAATGAAAATTACCCCCACAAAGTTATTTTGTTTACTTACTCCATGTATTCATTTCAGAAATGCTAAAAATTTCTTTTTTAAGTATATGAAACATTCCCTCTGATGAGCAATTACTTGGAAGATCAGCATGAGAAACACTGTTTCACGAAAGGGAATAATAACATGCTAAGCCCTCTTCTTCCTGCCCTGGACCACACAGCAAGCTAAAAGGCTTACTAGACTATGTATAGGACCATCTATTTCTGTTCAATCTATGATCCCATTATGGAGTAGTGCTTTATAGCAACATAGATACAAATACAGTGTGTGTGTGTGTGTGTGTGTGTGTGTGTGTGTGTGTGTGTGTGTGTGTATGTGTGTATGGGTGGGCAGGGGGAGGCAGGAGAAGATTTGGGACAGTGGGTAACTATAGAGAGTTCTTTAACAGAACCCAGCCTTGCAGAGGCACATATCTCTAGCACCAGCTCCTCAGGCAGGAGGACCACTTCAGCCCAGGTGCTCAAGACACTGGGATTCAGCAGTGTTAGAGTTCCAGTTTTCAAAGAAATACTGAAGGGAAAAGGAAAAAAAAATTAAAGAGGCACTGTTACTTCTGCCTTTTTTATTGAGTTTCAAACCCAGAACTCTGTGTCCAAGAAGAGAAGCACTTTAACACCGACTGAACCACATCCCAGCCCTCTGCCAACTGAAACAAACCAAACACCAAACAAATCTTTCTTCTTTATAATAATGTTATATACATAGAAAAGCTACAAATGTAATGTTTTTTAAATGTATCACTCAGTTATTTTCACCTAATGCTAGCATTACACACACACACACACACACACACACACACACACACACACACACACACACACAGTACAAATTGAACTGAACTACTGACCTACTGGTTTCATCTCCATCTCCACCACAGGGTTTGTGTTGCTGTTTTCTGTCCAGCATTCCACTATGTTGCCATGTCTCCTCAGTCTTTCCTTGATGTATTTTTGAGAAATATTGGACAATTCATTTGTAGGATGTGTCTCACTCAGATTAGATCTGTCTGATGCTTCTCTTGATTGGATTAAGGGTATATATTTTTAACAAAGCTACCCAGGATACTCAATGTCAATAGAGCTAACTTACTATGTCAGTCTTTGTCCCAGGGTGAAGTAAGGTCTCAAGAGCACAGTAACTAGTTTTCTGTGGAATTAATATGTATTGTAAAATATGCCAGATTCCTTGCGGAGACCAGTGAAAGAACCCATTTGTCCTTAACTTTATGCTTATTAATATTAGGATCCATTACCACTTCTATTACTGTTATCCCAATAACAATTTTATATATTTTTATTCTCTCTAATGTATTTATTTGCAATCATCCGCACACACACACAGTTGCTGTGTTGTGACTTAATTATCAGTTAACCACATGCATCTCAGTTGGAACCCATGGAAGCTCACCTTCCTCTGTGAATTCTAAACTCATTCTCATGGCCTCTTTTTGCCTAATTCTCCACTACTTGCCGGCATCACATATATTTTCTGTGATCCAGTCCTTTAAAGTACCCACTTCTAACAAGATCTGGTTCTATTTGTTGGAAAATTAAATTTAGAAATTAACATTTGAGATCCAGGTGTAGTTGCTACTGTAGTTTCATTTATTCTAGGCTCTTTCAATGTCAAAGCAGAAAAATAAGTATGTTTATCAAACTACATATATTTATTTCTGTCACTTTTGTAGGAAAAAAAGTCCACCAGGAATTCATACCAGGATTAATCTGGTTGAATATGAAAGTTTCATCCTAACTTTGTGATTTCCTTATCTAAAATTCTCATCTTGAGTGGCAAGAAGCCTAGATCCTATAATCACTGTTCCAAAATCTGAGGCAATGCTTGGTGAGGTCTGGGAAACCTGCCAAGTCGTCATAAAATCCCCAGACACTCGAGGCTGCAAGGAGCTTTTCTTGCTCCAGCCAGTCTTTACTTGGCCTCACAGTCCATTAAGTCTTCTTGCCAGTGGTTCTTCCCAGTGTCCCAAGCTAAGGAAGTACTCTGTTTCTTGCTTTCTAGAGGCTACTGCCTTTCTATTTCTGGCTACTTGGTTATGCTAGACCCTCAGTTTTCTGTCTAGTTCAAGAAGAGCCACGAGCTTTTAATCTGTCCGGTGGTCTTGTGCTATGAGATGAGTATGATGCCTCTTACAACTTTTCTAACAGTCCTAAACAGAAATGTGAAATCCCCTGAATGCAACTCATCAAGATCTCAGAGATGTCCAGCTCAGTCTACAAAAGAGAATGTACATGTGTAGTCAACTGGATGCATTTGTGTAGTGACTCACATGGAGTATTTGAGATGGTATAGAGGACACTTGACATTAAAAGGTCAAGCAATGAATTAAAATGAAACATGAAGAACAGGTACAATATAAAACGTAAAGGAGAGAAGAGGAGGAATGATCAAATGCTATAAAAATGCATATAAAGGTTGTACACAATTGTATAGGTGCCAATGTGTGGTCAAAGTGAGAAGGGAAAATTATTTTATATTTTATCTATTCAGGGAAAGACAAACACATTTAATTGTACAGAAGCATATCCTAATGCTAATACTAAGAGATTGCTATTGCAGGACCCACTAGTAAGACTTCAACACTCTTGATGTTAATATAGTCATTATTTATACAAATACTGGTCTTAGATCTTGGGCAGCAGTGATGAATCTTCAAGTCAATCCCACTTTTACTTTCACATCTAGTCTATACCACAGCAATTCTCTAGCATAGAATGCTATTTTGCCAACTTATTTATTATTCGATCACTAGTCGTGATCAAATACTCAACACAAAGCAACTTATGGGAGTCTTGCAGTTTGAGAGCACACAGTGTACAATGACAGGCAGGCACGGTGGCAGAAGTGTGAAGCTTCTGCATTCATTGCCTCTGTAGTCAGGAAGCAGAGACTAAGCAAGAAGTGAGGTTGGACTATAATACCTCAAGCCTATCCTCAGTGATCCCATGCCCCCCCAGTGAGACTCCCTCTTTAAAGGTTCTACAGCCTTCCAAAAAAGACCTACCAGCTGTGGAGCAGGCGTTCAAACATCTGAGCCTGTGACGACACTTCATACTCCAACAACAGTGTATGGCAAGCTAGATTTCTGTGCAGTTTAAAAAGAAGTCTTGCCAGGCATGGTGGAGCACGCCTTTAATCCCAGCACTCAGGAGGCAGAGGCAGGCGGACCGCTGTGAGTTCAAGGCCAGCCTGGTCTACAAAGTGAGTCCCAGAAAGCTAAGGCTACACAGAGAGACCCTGTCTCGAAAAAACAACCCCCCCCCCAAAAGTCTTAAATCCTGGGGGAATCTGACAAGGCAGGTGCTAGTGATACTAATAATGGACCTTTATAAGTATTTTAAAATAATTTGCAGGAATCAGAAGGGGAAGAAGGAAACCAAAAGCTGGCCACAACCCTCCCTGCACCACCAAGACACCTGGAGGAAAACTGGGCTGAGAATCTAAGCAGAAAGAAGGGCTGAAACCATAAAGAAAATGACCATTCTAGAAATAAGATTTTCTCCAATTACTTTTATATATAGGTAGCCTTACAACTCTGAGTTTCGACTATCTGATGAACATTCATTTAATTCTGCATATCAAATCGAATAGTATTAATTTTTCACCAACACTAGAGTGGTCTAGGCATACAGACGGCTATACATTCCAAGTGTGACCTAAAGCTTCAGAACCACAGCCTGTCGCTAGCAGCACGTGGTTCAGATGGAAACAACATGAAGCCATGTTTTCCAAATAATGTTACAGCACCACTGCTAACAGACAAGTCTAGTTCTAGACACTACTCAACATGTATCTGCTGCTCCAACACTGGGATGGCCACTTCTTTACATGTCATGAATCCTGAAACATGAATCCTAGAAGGAGCTGGAGCAAAACTCCAGCTCCTTCTCTTTCTCTTTAAAATAAGACAAAAAGATGAGATATGAGCATAAAAAATATTTTATATAAACACACACACACACACACACACACACACACACACAACACAGACCTCTATTCCACAATTGAGCACCCAGTTCATACGGGGCATCCTGATATACAAAACTACAACTTCCCTTTCCATTGGCACCAGCTAACTCACATCTTACAAAAGACACAGCTACTAGTAATACTCATAAGAATATGCTCTATACAAAGTAAAGGGGAATACTACTTTGGATCAACGATACTGTGGTCATTCGGTTGAGATGCTAGTTGGTCTTAATGAGAGAAATTATTTGATTCAGGTATCAGCTAAACACAAATCAAGATGAACATAATAAATGCATAAAAGCAAAATTAACTGTGAATGGCAAGTGCATGCCTTGTAGCACCTGTCCGCACATGTAGAAAAGAACCAGCCTTTGACTGATTATTTCTTTTTGACATGATTTATCACCCGGTATTCTTTAAACTTGATAAAGCAAATTAATCTTTGATTGCAGGCGGCACTGGAGGTGGCCATTAGTCATGTGGTTTGGTGAGGTTCCTTGTGTTTCATTTACCAGGCACACAGAAAGAGAGCCCAGAAGCAATTGCCTCAGCTTTGACTTCTTTCTCAATCCACCCAGGAGAAATGATCAAAGAATTCAATATACAGTATTTTAAATTACTTCTACAGAACTGACCAACAAGGAGAAAAAAATTCTGTATTTTATAATTATTTTTAAGCTATGAACAAAGAAACACTTGTATCTTGTGATTTCAACATTAACAGCTAGGACAAACTTGCTCTTTATTTAAAGGAGTATGGGTTTAGGGTAATTAACAACTGTAGAGACCACTGGTGTTTAAGAAAGGGCATTTATGAATTATGCAGCACACACAAAGGACAATGATATTGAATACTAAAATTATTCTAACAGTGCAGTGTCAGACTGTGCCAGTCTACCAAAACCAACGCTCTTATATTTTAAACCACTGGAAATAAAAGTCGTAATAAGAGAATATACCATCAAGTATTATCCAATTTTCACTTAACAATCAGTACATGGTGATGGTAAATATTTATGACTTCTAAAACATTTTAACATTTGAGGAGACTATATTCATTTAACACATTACATTAATACTGCACATGATAATATCTTGGAATGCAAAAGAAAGGGCAAGGTTTTTAGGAAGAAATTACTAAAGAGCAATCTCTGAGCTGGAACTCAGGTCTCTGCTTCTGTAGGGAGCGGACAGTGCGCAGCAGAGCCACCAAGCACAACTGCAAGGCTGGGGTTTCCTAGTATGTCAATACTAACAAAACTTCATATGCAATCTGGTGGTTTCAACACTACTTTAACTCAGCCCCAAGTCAGCCTTAAGCACAGAGTTAAAATTTTGACTTCTAAAATAAGTAAAAACCCATTAGGTCAGATTTCAAATCTTTTAAGCTGTATGATAATCAGCTTGAAGAGACCGGCAGAAAACTTAATAAGCCATCAATTTTATGATTGCTTCAATTCCCAGTAAGCGTATATGAAAACATTTCTATGTTCAAAGGAAAAATTCACTGTATAGTCTAAACCCAGTTTTTTTTTATAGTAATTTATTCTTCTTCAAAGAAATCTACAGAATAAATGAATCATCAAATTTCATCCAAGGCTTATATGAAGTCTTCAACTTCAAAAATTAATATTCCATTAAATTTAAGTGAGGTAGGCTCAAGTATCAATGTTTCCAACACTTAATTTAGATGATATAATTTGTTACTATAACAAAACTCAGCAAACAACTCAATTATGCACAATACTGCATGTAAAATACTCGAAAGACCTTTTGGTTGTATGAAACGTGGCGACAGTTCTTAACGCAGCGCAGTGCCTGAGAGCAAGCTGTACAAAGATTAAGCATAGCACTCTTAGAACTGGAACTACCTAGAGGGAGTGCGACTCAGGCAGGAACCAGGTTCCCTGCAATTTTCTTACCATTTGGACAGGAAATGAAAATTTGGGGTAGGATTACAAAGAAATATTAACAAACTGAACAATTTTGTGACGAAAAACATTTATAAAAATAGTACTGCAATACTGTAATCTAAAAATAAGTCTTCTCAATATTTTTGAAACTGTTAGAATTTTACCTTAAAAAGTAAATCATGGAAGGAACAAATCTTTGCATAACAATGATTTAAAAAACATAAACTTGGCACATATTAGTTTCTAATTATATATAAAATGTATCAGCTGGTTAAGTATTTCCTTTTACACATTAAAAAGCCAGTTGACTATTCACTGGATATAATATTCATTATCAAAATTCTAAAGGTGCTATTTAGGACAAATGTGAGATATAAAAATAAAAGGTATTTTTCAAAAGCCATACATGTAACTCTACATTATTATTTCTACAGTTTAACTTATTTATTAAGAGAGTAATCCATTAATTATTTAATAATACAGTTAAAATATTTTCTAAAATAATGATAAATGAGTATCATTAGCTTCATTAGAAGCTGAAGGACTCAGAATGGAGTGATGGTGCAAAACACTCAAAGTACTGAGTCCAGACAAGTCGGTCTTGTCCGTGGACTTAGAGAAACAGCTTGCTCCAAGAAGAGAGCAGAAGCCTGATTCTTTCACTTTCTCTCTGGTGAGGAGGAAAGGGCATTTTAGGAAAGAGTGTGGCAATTAAAAGACCATTTTTTCATTAACTTTAGTTGTAACTTGTACATTTACTTAAAGCAGGTCCACATGTAGCAACTTATTATTTATATATGAATATATACTTAATGCTTGGTTCCACTGAGGAACTATAAATTTCATCTATTGAACATTAGCAAAAAATTACACGTGTTTATCATCTGGATTATTCTCAGATTAATAGAGATAAATGACAAAACATAATCAGTAGCAGCTCTGCAGCTTAATCATTGCATCTGAGCTATAGGAAGCACTTAATTACTCTCATTTACTAGGTTCAATCTAATGAGAAAGCATTAGCCAAATGAAAAGAATGCAGTACAAACAAACAAAATAGTTACACCATCATTAAAAAGAAACTCTGACAGTGCAGGTGACAGCATAGGCAGGATAAATTACCATAATGTTCTAAATGCTGAGCTGTCAGCATGCTAATGCCATGATCAGATGCCCTGGGAATCTCCGCACTATAGCTGTCAGAAGCAGGCATCATAAATCACCTCTCTCTACTGTACTGCTCATTATCACAGCCATAGCATACATGATTTTCAGCACACTTCAGTACAAATTTGAAGGCAACACTTATTCTTGTGAGTGGGTCTGTTTACTCTTGCAGACATCGTAGACTATCCTTGCCTAATAAATGGATACTTTGTTTTGCAATAATGAACTACAGGATCTGAGGATATGATAGGACCCTGCTCTTAATTCATAAACCATCTGAATGAAGAGACTGCAAAAACAGCACATTTTTCAAGCTATACAATATAGCAGCACAGAGCTAGACAAATTAACATTGCCCCATCTAAAGGATAATCATTATTTGGAAGCTAATGTCAGATCTTGAAAAAACAATAGCAGCTATTTCCAATGCCTAGAAACTTACAAGATATAATTTTAATTTTAAGGGGAAATTTATATTTTATAGAGACAATGAATATTTTGAGTTTGTGACATGCAGTCTCCTTTGTTCTTAAATAGCCTTATTTATTCTAACTTTACAGAATACAAACTGAGGATCTAAGTGTCAGTAATCTAACCGAAGGATGCCAAATGGCACAATCATACAGGAACCAAAGTCTGTAGAACTAAAAAGCTCGCACCATCAACATTGGTAATTATCAGAATAATTCTGGAGACAAAAGTCTAAGTATATAGGAAACATGACAGACTGCTCAAACAAATGTAATTAATACAATATATATTTCTAGAAGAAATAAAATGGTATCAAACTTTCTAAAACAAACAAAGTTGTATCAAACTGCTCATTTCTATCTACCAAAGAAACAATTAGAAGCAGCATTTTATCTTCACCATACAAGGTCATTTCTGCAAAAGCCACCATCTCTTTAATGATGTGCCCCTGCATTTTCTAAGTTATTCTTACTGAAAATGTGATATGATTAAAAATTAAATGATATCTGGGCACAGTGGCGCACATCTTTAATCCCAGCACTCAGGGAGACAGAGGCAGGATCATCCTTGTGAGTTCAAGGCCAGCATGGTCTACAAAGCAAGTCCAGGACTACACAGAGACCCTGTCTTGAAAAAACCCAATGCTGCCCCCCAAAAGTATTTGTATACAAAAAAATATTTTTTACGTATTTTAAATGAGCACGTTAAAAAATGTAAGAATAAGGAGAAAACAATCATACTGTCACAAGAAGAAAAGGACAACTAATAAATAGAGATGAACGTGACTCATGATCTATTTGGAGCTTATTCCATGTTCATTCCAAGGAAAGCATGGTACTCAGTATTGGCCTCTTGGGGTTTGGTAGGTGGTGATGAGTTAGGAGAACGTTCAAAGAATTTCTGTAATTTTACGCAAGGCAAACGTTATCTAAAATGTTGAAACTCCCCAGACTACATATTAATCAACCTGAATGTTTTTTATACCTCAGAACTGTTTGTTTTTTTAAAGTAAAGTCTCAATGCCAAGTAGATTTTTAAAAAATACTTGTTTTATTTCTTTATGTTGTACAAACTAGTTTTCTAACTGTTCTGCACTTCTGTGGGTCTATCTAACTCTATCCATGTGATTTTGAGAAATTCCATGTCTACTCTATGTAAAGGCCACAAGCTAGATGTGACCCAGGATACTGCACACACATCAGATAGAGAACCATGTCCTAGCACAGGAGGAAGCTCCCACCACCTTCCCCTGGGCTCAACCTAAACCAGTACTAGAAAGGACAGGGACAGGCTGTGTGTGTGGTGAGGAGACAGCAGACAACATGGCTGCAAGTTAGAAGTCTACAGACCGTAGTTACAACCCAGCTATCAAAACATACCACCTCACTTAGGCCAGTATGGCTATATTTAATTTCTACAATAAAGATATAGCAATAGAATTATTAAGAATTGATTAATGCTGGGCTATACTGTAATTTCAGAGACAATTGATAAAACTATTTTTCTTTTGATTAGTTTTCAAAAATACAGATTGCTAAGCTTGCAGCATTATAATCTCTACCCATTCTTCCTCCTTCATACGATTAGGGATTTAAAGACCAGGGAAGACGTTGTGTTAAGAGAAAACAGACAGAGGAGTTAAGGGGGGAAAAGAGAGGGAGGCAGGGAGAGCACGCATCACACCACCATATCCCACAGCACTGCCTACATCTGACAACCCCATCCACCAAATAACTCAATTTCTTCCATTTAATCATAAAACTACTGACGGCAGGAACAAGACTAGCATATTTACTTCACTGTAAGAAACCAGTACCTCTAGCAAAGGGTAAACAGGTCTACTCGCTGCCATCTGACCTCCGGCCAGGTGCTAGTGCTGTCTCGCTTTCAAACTCAGAGCTGCCGCTGTGCTCAGGCCAATGAATCAGTTACCAACCATTCACGGTCACACACTTTCAAGTATTACTATAACAAACTGAATAGCTGCTAAGTAAGAAAAATGCGTTTTTAACACAATAGTAAGACTTTCTGCAACTAAGGGCTTAAATTAAAACACCCAAAACACATACAAAGAGGAAGGCTGTGAAATGAGATTAGTGTATACAACACTAGTTCCCAAACTTTTTTGGCTCATGTACCTTTTTTGTACCTCAACAGCTAAATTAATAGATGCAGAACGTAGATTTTTATACCTGCCTCAACATTCAGTCCTCGGTGATATAGCACAGAATATTATAGCCTCTTGAGAGCACCACTGCACAATTAGGTGTGAGATTTTAAAAGCAAGTAACTGTCCTAGAACTATTTTGAAAATAGTTTTGGTACCATGAGCCCCTGAAAGGGTCATGGAGACCAAAAGGGTTCTCAGAACTCACTCTGAAACCCGTCGGCACAGAAATTAAAGCGCAGTTTCTAGATCTGGAGAGGCTCGGCTGAATCCCAGATCCCCTTTTATTAGCCATAACTCGGGGAAAATATTGAACTTATTGGAGACTTAATTTCCTCCTTGAAAAGAGCAATAATTATAGCTTGGAGGAACTGCTCTATGAATTAAGTGAGGTAACTGGATCTAAACGCCTGGCCTGGTACAGAAGGATCATGAATTTAAAGAAGCTAAGACGTAGAAGCCTGTTGCTTGGCAAGTACTGAGAGCCCCTTTCTATTTGTTTTATCAGTGCAGTTAGTATCGCGCACAAGCTGTACCACGTAAGCATGGGGAGTGCTCACACTTTCGTGAATAAGTGAATACAAACGATGAATTCATATCCCAACAGTAACAACTTGTTCAGTTTCTAAAGAACAATAATTTGGGTAACGGACTGACTAGTATTCTCAAATATAAGAAATTAATAAAACCTCCCCCAAAGCCGTGAAGTCGCATGACACGGCAGAGACTCCTGAAGTAAGGGCTCTGGCCGTTAGAGACCCACCTGCACTGGAAGTTCTGCTGGGCTCTTCCTAGAACCATGCTGTACGTGCATCATAGTGAAAAGCAAGGAAAGAAAGAAAGCAGCATTTATTAAATATCTACCCTATGACAGGCATGGCCCTGAAGCAAAAATGCCGAAGTTACAAGGTGGAAGCTAAGGTTCAGGTAAGATATAAGCTTTACCTATGGGCACAGGATTAACAAAGCCAAGAATGGCCTGGATTTCTCATACATTGATGTTTTCCTCTAATGTCTCCACTTCCCCCACCCCCAGAATTTTGTTGGATTCCTGGCAATTTCTATCTTTAATAGGTATTTAGAGGATGGAGACAGAAAGTACGAATCGATTCAAGGGAGGTATGTACTTAGAAGAAAAGCAAAGTAGCATCATCTAAACAAAGGATATGTAGGAAACAGGCCTGGTAATTGTAGTAAACAGTTACCATAGAAACTGTAGACTACTGTACTACACAACTTCACAGACTCATGAAAAGCACGGAGTGGCAGATCTGGGAGAGAAAGCGACACACAGGAGAGAAGTGTGAGCATTGCAGACCTCCACTGGCACAGCTTAGCTACTCTTCTCTTTCTACATTTCTCCTTTGGTATGGACATCCATGGATTAAATTTGTGAACACAGAGGTGAGAATGACTTTGTTCAAAGACATTAGAGTTACTTTCCAGAGAAAACAACAAATAAAAGGACCCAGAGAGGGAAAGGACCATAGAAGGTGGGGAGAATGGCAAACACTTGATGAAGCCAACCTGAAACAGGCTGAGCATCTTAGAGCCCTTGCCCGTGGAGGTGAGGATTTCTGAGGGAAGTAGGAATCACTAAAGGACTGACGTTTTATCAGCATTTTAGGAAACTGAGGAGTAGGAAGCCAAGAGGACTTTCATTAAGTGGTAGGTGAAAAATAAATATAGGGAGCTTGGGAGTAAAACTTACTGGTTGCCTAGCATGCAGAAGGCCCTGGGTTTAATCCTCATCAATGGAGAAAGGAAGAGGGGAACAGAGGAGAGAAGGAAATAGTTTACAGCATGCTTAAAAAAATTTTTTTTAGGAAGATAGTGAAAGAGTCCAAATGATTTTCATACTTACCTCAGCAAATGGGAGGATTCTGGGAACAGCTAAGGGGTTGCATCGTAGAAATGATGAGTTTGAAAATAGTGTGGCAGAATGATCTAAAACTGTCTTGAATTAGGCACTTTAGAAACAGCAAGAAGGGTGCTCTTAACTTTCATTTTCTTCCTCAAAGTAGGAAAATACCCATGTGCAAGGTATTCTCCAGACAGGGGGAATATATGCAGGAAGAAGGCAACAGACAAAACCTGTTCAAACAGCCCTTCCTAGTTACCCTGCTACAGTTACCTGCAGTTGGCCCAAACCCATGTCAAACTACGTTTTCATGATTTAGAACACCACCGCCCATTTCACTTTTGGTCCTCACTGCTTCTTTGGGTCTTTAGCTTTCTTATAAAGGCTCTCATTATGCATGGATGAAAATTATCAGAAAAAGCTTCCATGACTTTCTTCTGTTAATCTGTTTTGAGAAGTCTAGACTGGAAAACATAAGAAGAGAAGAAGAGCAAAGAATTTCCCCGTCCCCTAGTGGCTCATGAGACAAACAGGGAGAGGTGGTCGGTGGAAAAGAGATGGAAGGGGGCAGGATCTGGGGAGCACCAAGCAGTTCACGGCAAGAGGCTGGGGGCTATGCTGCATTACCAGAGAGGCTTTTATCCTAGAGAGAGAATTTAAGTCTGCAGTGTCCATGACATTATATATATGGAAGTATATTTCCTATATGTCCTTACACTCTGTTTTCAATAATTTTACCTCTCATCTCTAAGCAGACAATTTTATAGACTTCCTTTTAAAATGCTCTATTAAGAGTCTGGGCTATCTACTAATGAATTCGTATCAGGCCAACGCACACAACATACTTCTTTGCTTTTATGTTGTCTTTGTTTTGGTTATTGGAGACAGGGTTTCTCTGTTACAGCCTTGGCTGTCCTGGACTCACTCTGTAGACCAGGCTGGTCTCGAATTCACAGCGATCCACTTTGACTTGTCACCATTATAAAAATATTATAGCCAGGTGCAGTGGCACACACCTTTAATCTAAGTATTCGAGGAGGCAGAGACAGGTGGATGCCTGCGAGTTGGAGGCCAGGCAGGTCTACAAAGAGAGTCCAGGACAGCCCAGGCTACACTGCGAGACCCTGTCTCAGAAAGGAAAGGCAGCAACAGAAAATATTACAATAAACATATTTGAATACCATGTTCATTCTACTCATTTAGATCACTTAGAGGAAATTCACTGAAGACAGATTTATTGGAATTAACTTTAAATAATACAGTAAGTCATCTATAAGTGAGGACGGCCTGGGCTACACAGCATGACCATATGTGTATGTGTGTATGTATGCCTCCCCTCACCCAACCTCCGAGACAGGGTTTCTGTGTGTAGCCTAGGCTGTCCTGGAGCTCACTCTGCAAACCAGGCTGGTCTCAAACTCACAGAAATCTGCCTGCCTCTTCCTCCCCAAGTTCTGGGATTAAAGGCGCATGCCACCACCAGGTTGCATGATTCTATCTTAAAAAATAAAACAAAAATCCAAACAAACAAATAAAAAAGCAAGGTAAAAGAAAAGCCAAAAAATGCTAAGCACAACTTTAAAAAAAAAACCAAAAACTTTCGTGATACAATATTTAATGCCAACAAAATTATTCCTAAAATCAGTGAAGCTAAAATTAATAAAAATATATATTTAAGAATATAAAGCATGCTCAAACTATGGCACCAACCAAGGATAATATGTGCAGTAAACATCGAACCCCTACCCAGATCTAGCCAATGGACAGGACATTCTTCACAGTTGAGTGAAGAGTGGGGACTGACTTTCACATGAACTCTGGTGCCTCATATTTGACCACGTCCCCTTGATGGGGAGGCCTGGTGGCACTCAGAGGAAGGATAGCAGGCTACCAAGAAGAGACTTGATACCCTATGATCATATACAGGGGGAGGAGGTCCCCCTCAGTCATAGTCATAGGGGAGGGGAACAGGGTGAAAAGTGGGAGGGAGGGAGGAATGGGAGGATACAAGGGATGGGATAACAATTGAGATGTAATATGAATAAATAAATTTTTAAAAAAAGAATAAAAAGCAAGCCAGGCATGGTGGCACAGGCTTGCAGACCCAGCACTTGGGAGACAGAGGGCAGGCGGTGATCACTGTGAGTTTGAGGCTACCCTGGTCTACAAAGCGAGGCAGCTAAAAATAACACAGAGAAACCCTGTCTCAAAAAACTAAGAAAACAAAACAAAACAAAGAAAAAAAAGCTACTTAATTTAAACGTAATGGTTTGTTGGATATATATAAAAATGTTTCCTTAATTTGGACTGCTGTGTTGGCACGCTTCTATTAAGTTTTCCCAAAATAAATAAAATATTGGATAAGATACATTAGAAATATATAAAAATGTAACAATTAGATGGTTTGTCTAAACTCTAATATGCTGATAGGCTATAAAAGAATTCTGCTACAAGTAGAGATATCATATAATTTTAAAAGTTCCCTTAAAGTTGTAAGAGTACATAAAAATAATACTAAAATTTGAGACTAAAGGAAACCCTTTTACTTAAAGAACTGTTTGGCAAAGTATCTGGCTTATAAAATATTATGTTTCCAAGAATAAAAACTGGACTAGCATGCCATGTCACCTTTACTTTTTAATCACCCAATGGGAAGATGAGTAAATTATAATATCAATCAACAATAAACCTCTTTGAGTGAGTATCAATTGACTCTGACCATAATTGATAACCTAAGCCAATAGTACATTCTGTTACAATTCCAAGTTCAAAAGGTTAATTATGGCCTGGCCACAGGCTCATCTGGAAACCTGAAACTGATTGCTATCTGCCTTCCTAATGAAGACGGACTGCATGTATTAGAGACTGTACTGACAAGGGATCGGGATCTCCGCTATCAATGCAGGAAGCAAGCATTAACCTCCAGCGCGTCCATTTAACTGTCACTCTCCCCGTGTATATCCCACTAGGTCTTTGTATCTGTGAGAACCACGCATCTGATAACCGTATCTCCTCGGAAAGGCAAGGCTTTTCTTTGAGGTATAATGAGTACAGGAATCAATAACAGGAAGTCAATTCAAACTATGTTTTGAATTAACAATACCCAGGAAACTTAAGAAGACATTAGACTGATGACAAGCATTGCCATTTGTCACCCAAATCTTTAATTTGCATGTAGATTTACTGCTCTAGTGCAAAGGTCATTAGACAAATATCAGCATCTTGTCTCTATGAAAGCCACTTCTGCTTGTGATCTAATTCACAGTCCATGATGACAACAACAACAACAACAAAACATAAACAAGAAGAGAACGCTAGGCTCAATTGTGAGTATCCACTCACAGGACCAGTTTAGGACTATTGTGGTCTGAGGCCAGCACTTCCTACTAGAACAAGGAGCGCTCTAGAACAGAAATACTAACTATGACAAATTCAGTATAGGAGAATCTTAAACCACGTGACAATAACGAGTAAGGAAATCACCCACTTGAAGGTGAGCAGAGAAGCATCATGGTAAAATAACAATGGGACTAAACTTTGAGGCAGGCAGTACCCTGCTGGTGTGCCTTTAACAAACACATATCAGCTTTCAGAGTTTATTTCTTTCCATATAAATAACAACAACTACCACTTCATCTTTATTTTAAACAAAGCGGAGACTTTTCAACCATGTCACAAATTGAACTAAAAAAATATATAGGTCCTACACTCCCATTTCATATTTAATTAGTGTATGATAGAGCTTATGAATGTGTACTTTTCGGTGGCTGTTCAGATAAACCGGTGATTTTTCTTTTTCACTTGTTACTAATACTCAAAACTTTGATGGTGGCAAATATTTTACTAGCCATGTATTGACTATTCCCTAACTCCCCAAAAGCTAAAAACTCCTGAAAACATACACGGGTATTTTAGAGTAAATTCACACTTAATTCAAATGGGGAGAAAAAACAAAAACAAATTCTGTTTGAGAAATGCTATAATGGAATCTAATTCTTTGGAAGCTAATGAAAATACCTGTAAGAATAACAAAAGCATTTCTTCATGCAATTATGCTGCAGCCAGTACTGAGAGCTACAGAAAGCTTGTAAGTCACTTAGAAACTGCCAAGGAGAGACTATGTGTAAACAGATCAGTACCGAGACTGTGTACTGAAACCAAATGACCAAGTCAACAAAACACCCAGCGTATCGAATTCTATTTCTATCACCTCCCCTGTCTGAATCCACTGCCTTCCCCTTACCCCCACAAAACAGTTCCTCTTGTTTATGGCACAAAAGGGCAACAAATAGAAAAACCCCATTCTTTCCTAATGCCTCGTTTTTATCCACATGACCCTATCCCATCGTGCCCAGAATGTGTTGCTCTCTCAAAGCTGAAAAATTGACTCCCAATCCCGCAATCCTAGATACCTGCCACCTAGTCATCAAGGCCTGGAACAGGGCATCCCTTCGTGAAGCCTCTTACTGCTCTCTCCTGTCCATCTTGCCTTCTACAAGCCAATCGAAAGCACACTTTTTAAGGGACTCCTAGCCCATGCTATAGTCACATACAGCATTTTACCCTGTACTATTTCCTCTAGTCTGATTATCACTCTTAGTTTTAATTTTACACATGCATGCATGTATGTGTGAGTAAGTGCATACACATCTCAGCATGTGCAACTGGGTGCCTGTGAATGCAGAAAAGGATGTCATATTCCCCGGACCTGTTGTTACAGGAAGTTGTGAGCTGCTTAATGTGGGTGCTAGGGACCAAACTCAGGTCATTCTGAAAGAGTAGCGTACACTTTTAACCACTAAGCCATCTTTCTAGCCTCTTTTATCATACGAAAAAAAAAAATTCAAGGGCAGCTTACATAATCCCAGCACTGCTGGCTAGGTAGTTCAACTAAACTGGCAAGCTCCAGATCCAGAGACCTGGTCTCAAAAATTAAGAGGGAGGCAGAATTCTAAAGACAGATATGGACCTCTGTCTTCTAGATGTGCACCCACTGGCATGCACATATACCTGGTAACAAATATATACATACAAAAATTTTTAGTTGAAAGATATAACATGCTACAAAACAAGATTAATAGTATATAATATTTAACACATGGCTTCATTTATAAAATCACATCCTATATATTATTTTCCAATGAGTTTCAGGAGGCCACTAGGAAAATTACTATATTCAAAGATGATCAGAATGCTGCTATGATAGTAACAATGACAACAGGAGTAGAAGCATCAAACTCTTAACTAATTCTCAAGAAGCACACTCCTGGTACTGTGTTAAGCCAATTAGTTACCTGAATTCAATTATAAAGGCTAATGTTATTTTTCTATACTACTACAAACTTTAGTTGAGAAGCTAAAAAGCATGCGTAAAGAAAAAGAAGTCACTGGGCACCACTAGCCAAAGACTGGTAACGCAGGCACTCAGTGTCAGCTGGGAAGATTATCCTATATTCCAGGTAAGCCTGCTGTTCTACATAGCAAGTCCCAGGCCAGCGAGGGCTACATGGTGAGACTCCTGTCTCAATACAAAACAAACACACAAATAAACAAATTCCAACCACTAAACATACAAAGTACTCACAGCTCATAGGGAGCAGGATGAAGCCTTTGTCGTCTAAGTCAGGCTCTCAGCTGCGGTCTTTGGCACCTGTGCTCCGTGGAGAAGAAGCCACAATCTTGGCTGTGACTCAGCACAGCTCAATAGGCTGTAAGGGCGCAGAACCCAGGCTCCCCTCAACATCAAAACCTGCTGCATGGATGGAAAGATGGCTCAGCAGGTTGAGGAACTTGCCACCAGCCATACTGGATGACCTGAGTAAGATTCCTGGGGCCCGCACGGTGTACAGAGAGACATGCATTCTAAATGTTGTCCTCTGACCTACACATGCATATGTGCACTGCCCTTCTCATAAAAATCAGTGAAAATACAAAATACTTATATTCACAATTTTCTTTCTGGATGATTATTCCTAGTTCTGATAATTAAGCTCAGAATCCACACAGGTAAAATAACTAACAAGTGCAGAGAGATTGAAGGCCTGTCACTTAGTAACTATGAGACTACTGATAAACTATATCTTTTATCCAGAGTTAAGACTAATTTACTTAATTGTTATTTGTATGCATGTATTGAGTGAAAGTTAATGACGTACACAGAGAGCTGTGCTCTAAGCAACTGACACTCTTAGCACTTGAACTTCTTAGACTGTGAGTCCTGGCTCCATATGCCACTGTGGTACTGAATGTGGGGACTGTAAAAGCTCTGGCGACAGAAAGGGTAGCTGAACCTGGCATTCAAAATCAAACACGGATCCAAGGCTGTTCTCACTCCATGTTGTACTGTGAAAGTTCACTGCAGCCATGGTTCTGAACACATACCATGCTTTTACAACACACAAATAGCTGGTTTTTACTATAGACACAAAGTTTTCTGTTGTTCCAGAAACTAACAGTTTAATTATGGAAAATACATACTTTCCTACCACCATTCTTTGGCATGCAAGTATTAAATTAGTTATCTTTTGAATATATTGATTTTTTAAAACTGCTGTATGAATTGCTAATGTGAGTTACACTATAAAACCAATCATAGAATGATTTTTAGGTTAGCATCAAAACATTTTTTCTGTAATTTCTGAAATGACGCTAAACATTCTTCTATTTTGACTATGAATTTCTATGAGTGGCATTCTTAGAATTAATAATTATAAAATCAGGTATCAGTTTATTCTGAAGAAGGAAAAAATGTCCTAAGTCTTGCAGTATTAAATATTCAGACAAGACTTCATGTAAAATGAAACACACATTAGGATATAAAATTATTTATTTTTAATAAGTGGCAAAGTTATGTCTACAAAAACATCAGAATATGCTTGATTGTTATGCTTATTTGATTCTATTTAATTTTTTTGAAGATTTGTTTTTATTCTATGTGCACACGTTTTTTTCCTTATGTATGTTCAGCATGGGCATGCAGTGCCTGTGAGGCCTGGAGGGCATCAGAGCTCCTGGAACTAGAGTGACACACAGTTTTGAGTCACCATGTGGGTGCCAAGAACAGAACTGTTTTCTGCAGGAGTAGCCAGTGCTCTCTGCTGGGCCACTTCTATAGCCCACTACGTATGTTCATATGCCTACATGCCCAAAGCTGCATAGAAGTTTCTCAGGTAGCAAGTGGTCACAAACGGAAAGTGTTTCAGAAGCCCTGTCCTAGTAGGTGTTTGGAAGGTTAGGGTTGGATATAAAAGAAACACTCAGGGCTGGAGGGATGGCTCAGAGGTTAAGAGCAATGGCTGCTCTTCCAAAGCTCCTGAGTTCAGTTCCCAGCAACCACATGGTGACTCAGAACCATCTATGAGATCTGGTGCCCTCTTTTTGCACTCAGGCACACATATACAGGCAGAGCACTGTATACATAATAAATAAATAAATAAATAAATAATCTATCTTTAAAAAGAAAGAGAGAAACACTCAATGACTGTCATTTCCTTCTTCTTTTACACTGTCTGAGTGCAATTACACAGAATGAAATATTATAAGGGCATGGTGTACTCAAGTTTCATAACTCTAATAAATATTTCTTCTTTTTTTCCTTCTCACTTTGAAATTCTTTGAATTCTTATTTATGGCTTGAATAAAACCTCAATAGTAAAGTTGAAAAAGCATGATAGGAATTTCTCTAAAATGTCTACAGAAATAAATACTTTATAAGTTTTAAGTTTATAAAACATGAAATCAGCCATTATTAAGTTTTAATTAATGTGTCAAGAGCAACATTTTACAATCCACCAAACCATTAAGATTTTGTTTGTACTAGTGCATCTCAACAATTTCTATCACTTCCTTGAAATTTTCAGCAGAATCTCCACTTGCCCCTCCCCTCTTTTTTTTGTGCTAATAACTAGCCTTCAAGGAGGACAGGGTCTGTAGAAAAGTTAATCAGTATTTAACATTTTCTTTATAAGTGCAAAGACTAGACCCTTTCTTGGTTATATTATTATTTTCTTAAGTGTTTTCTGCCAGCTACAACTCAACATGCACATTATCCTACCTAGCATTTGGCACATGATACTGCCTACCTAACATATGAGTTCAGCATTTTTACAACAATTTCCTCCTTAGATTTCCTGACTTTATTTTTCTTGCCAATGAATAATGTCATTAATAACTGATGTTTTACCCTCCCTGACTAGAAGGATAACTAACTTAATAAAGATGAAGGACCAGTAGCACTCCCCCCGCCCAACCCCTGAGACAGGATTTCTGTGTGTAGTCTTGACTGTTCTGGACTCTCTTTGTAGACCTGGCTGGCCTTGAACTCACCACAGACATCTGCTTGCCTCTGCTTCCCCAAGTGCTGGGATTACAGGTGTGTGCCACTGTGTCTGGCAACCAGCAGCACTTTCATGTGCATTTCACGTCACTTCTTCAGATCTTTGCACAATTCAACTAGAGCAAGGACCATTACATGTGCAAATCTTGTTCTGGGGTACAGTAAGGCCGAGAAGCGTAAGGTCTGCTAAAGGTCACTAGACCACTCAACTCTTCCTGACTTCCACCTGCACGCTGTAAGTCTATTACAGAATGGGAAGCAACAAGCTTTCTTAAAAAAGAAAGAAAGAAAGGAAGGAAAGAAAACAAAACCTTTTTAAAAAACAGTAGCCAGTAAGTCTTCTAAGAGTTTAATTCTAAGATTACAGTGCAGGAAAAAGAGCCACACAAGCACATACACCCTACAGCACAGCTCTGCTCCTGCCTCAGCACTCCCTTGTCATCAATCGGCCTTACACAAAGTTACAGCATATGAGCCATTCAGTGAGAATGAGTTTGGAACTCATATAGCTGACCATAATAAGGTAACAGAAACCTGAGGAAAATAAGGGAAGGTAAAAGAAAATGAAGTTATTATAGGACAAGGAAAAAGTAGAGTCAGAAAGCTAAAAACTTGCCACTATGACTAAATTAGGACTGATAGTCATGGAAGGAGTGCACAAAACAAATGCATTCTTCTTGGGCAAATTAGATACTATTACAGAAAATGGTCAATTCTTGCAAAATTACTTTACATTAAGAAAAGTTAGTTCTGAAAATTTAAAAGAACCACTGTTTGAAGACAGGCTTAGACAACAGCCAAAACTCAGACTGTAGAATTTGATGAAACATTTTTTCCTTTAGGTACCTGGGAACCATTAAAAGGTTCTGATTGTAAGAAACCCTGAGAAGATCCACAAAGGAGAAACTCACCTTTAAATGCAGATCCATACATAAAATGATGACAATGAGAGGAACAATCTTGACAACAATGAAAAAGAAAAGGTCAAATTTTCAGAAGCATTTACCAAAATGTTGGACACTGGGCATTTTGCAGACACAATCACTGACCTCCACACCAGCTTCACACACTGAGCACCACTTGCCCTATTTTCCCTAGAGGAAATGCAACCTTAGTATGTTTCATCTACAACTCATTGACTTGCTAAGGCATTAAATTTCTTGTCGTCTAACACACAATTAGGAACCGTTCCCACCATCTGCTGCCATCAACATGGTGGCCAGGATGACAACTACTATCTCCCATTAACTCACAAGGGCTTGCTACAGACAGAGCTAGCTGCCTCTTTGATGCCTGGTTGGTTCAGTTCCTTGTTTTAAGGTAGGAACATTTCTATAGAGTGTGCATATATCCATGTACACTGCACTCAAGTAAGCTGTACTTTTAAAGAAAAACTTTTCTCAACTAATAATTATTTTTAATAAAATAAATTTTAAACTAAAAAAATTACCTATCATTTATAGTGCAACTAGCCATCAGCTAGGCAGACATGTGTTTCATGCATTTTAGCTCAACTAATGGGGATTTAGATCTAGCTTATTATATTGGCTTAAACCCAGCTTTGATTCATCACTGCCCAAAGCACTAAATTTAGAGGGAGAAAGGTTTGATAGGGGATTAACTGCTACAAACGAAAGTGTATGACATAATACATACACATTTAATATGATTATAGTACTAGACTATATAAAATTAAAACAGCAAGTAATTCCTACAGTCATTTAAAAAATACCATTTAGGGTTTCTGGAGTAGTGAGTATATTTTATTTTTTTGTCCCTAAAAACATTAAAGTGATAATCAACATGTATGTTTTGAAAGTTTCCCTCTTAACATAAACCTGGGTTCTTGGTCATTTTCTTCCTTGTAGGGCAGAATCATTTCTTTTCCTTGACAATTTTTTTTGCACTGTGCTCTTTTTGTATGAGCATAATTTCATAAAGCATGGGAGGAGTGAGATAAAGTTTCTAAAGTAAAAGCTTCCTCCCTTAAGTAGCATCAACACTGACAGAACACAAGATCTGTACTGTGCCCACAGACTGATCACTTCAATACTTCACTCTAGATGGTGGGTTATTTGGAGGAGTTTCTGGAAACTGAGGAAATGAGACCAAGCTGGAGAAGGATAATTCATGAGGGCCACTTCCTCCCGGGCCTGTGGGACTGTGAACTGAGCTTCTCTGTCCTGGCTTCCCACTAGAACTGACTAACCCTCCAAACACTATGAGCTAAAAACACAGTCAGTGTGTCCTTCCTGTTACTTGTTCCCACGACTTTTGTTAGAGTAACAAGAAACTCAACTAAAATAGTTCTATATGAATAGAAACTAACTACTTATGGTCTCAAGAATATTAAGACACTAACACACAATAGCAAGGACTAGAGATGATAGCAAATATGGGTGGCAGGAATCCGTCTTTTCATAAGCCAGAACCACAAACATATACAGACAAATACTTTCCAAACCTAACTAAGCATCAGTGGTCAATACAAAATGTCAATCACTGAGCTGAAGAGATCAAAAACTCTTCTTGGGATGTGAGAAGCTCTTGGAAGGTACAGGACAAGTCCCCTTGGTGCCGAGGGCGTCTGCCAGCGAGGCTTCTCCTGCTTTGATAGAAGTTAGTAGGACTTCAGGATGATCACATCACTGTGATATGAGAAAGATCTTTTAGGAAAAATAAATGTAGGTGACAGATACTGTTAGATGTGCTTGGTTGAGAGTTTCCCAGCCAGCCAGAGCTATAGCAATAAGCCAGTGTCAGCTTTCATTTTATAAATAAGGTCTGAATGAGGTTCCGTCACTCAAGTGACTGGAGGCAAGGTCTCATACGTGGTTTATTCTGAAGGCTGGGAAGAGTCGCACTAAGTCCCCTTTATTTCAGTTTATTATTCTGCCACTATTTGTAGAAGTTTATAGAAGTAAATGTGACACAGACCATCAGTCCTAAATTAGGAATATTTTCGCTGTAAAAGTCATTGCAACATGATAGAGCCACAGATTAATTTGCTAACTATTTTTCTGCAATTAAACATAATCTGAAGCATTACTCAACATACTATTGGGGAAATATCAAATGCCAAAGGCTAACTCTAAGAACCAGAGATGGAAGTAAATAAATATCAGAGCCACAAAGCTCCACTTAGTGAACAGGAGACCCAGGTAAGTGCATAGTGTAATTGCTACATCAAAGAAGGCATAGGGCACTCTGAGGAAAAATAATGCCAATTTGGGGGGACAATAATGTCTGTCTTGGTGGGGATTTATGACACACTGCTTAATGAATTAAAATCAAATGTACATTTTTACAAGAAGACACTTATGTTCTTTAGAAGTAACATGCATAATGAGGTGAGAACAATACAGAAAGTGATAGGCTACAGGTAATCAACACTATGTACAATTTTTCTATAAATATTCCCTTCATTACATTTTTTAAAGTACCAAACTGTATTTTCTAGTGACTGTAATTATTGATAAAGCTTGTCTTCAGAAAACTTTCTAGTTTCTTAAACTAATATAACTGGAATAAAACATTGAGGCACATTTCATCAACATAGAACATAAAAGTCTGTAGTGTCTGTGATAGCTGGTCACGCTGCTATAACACAACACACTGAGTAAGGGACCTTATATGCCAACTTCTTTCTCATAGTTGTGGAAGAAGCTAGACTTTCAAGTGATGTTAGCATCACAAGTCTTAATGAAGATGTTCTTCTAGGGGGCTGTCTGCCAAGTTTTCATGGCATCCTTGTACAGTTGAGAAACTCTCTGGCCTTTTCTCTCAAGGGCACTTAGATTATTCATGAAGGCTCCTCTCTCCTAATATAACTACATCCTAAAGGCCCCTCCAAACACTATCACACTGAGGATTGTACTTTAACACACAAACCTGGGGGGAAAGACAAGTTCACGTACCATGAGCAACCAATGTGAAAAATACATGCAAAGTGGGCGCGTTCTTATTTGTTAAGAGGAGTAGTCAAGGTGGTGTCCTCCTTGGTCACACTGCACCCCATATATTGAGGCAGGGCGTCTCAAGCTGAGCCAGGATCTCAGCAATTCAGCTATGATGATCAGCCAGCTCTCATCAAGGATCCTATCTCTGCTTCCTAAGAGCTGAGATCACAGATATGTTCCCACATGCACCCCACATTTACATGGATACTGAAGGTCTAAACTCTTTCTGCTTATAGGTCAAGCTCTTTGCTAGCTGAACTATCTCCTCAGTCTTTTTTCCTGGTCCTATGCTGAAAGTTACAGCGTAAAAATTGAGATAATATATAAAATATGTACTACTAAATAGCATACTTCAGTTACTTACAAAGTCATTCAAATGAGTTCAAATTCTTGCACATGAATTAATTTGTATTTGTCTTAAATAATCCTATCATTTTGCATATAAAAAATCTGAGTCCTCAAAGGTTTTGACTTTCCAATTGACAACACTTGGAAATTATGAAGGTGAATCAGACTAGAGCAGAGAGCTCGAGCTCAACAGCATTCTTTTCAAAGGCTGTGGTTAGTGTAGATGTTGAACTATGGTAGGTGGGATCAGTTTTATCTGAAATGATCCTTCCAACATGTAGAGAGATTACCAATTCATATCTATGAAGTTATACCTTTAGACAAATCCAGAACAAATCATTACCTATCTGAAACCTTCAAGCACCCAGAGAACACAAGAGAAAGGCTGATTAATTTAGTGTCTTTAGAGTGCCTGGAACAATGTCCACCCCACATCTTTAAGTGGGAAAAAGACAATTTGTCTGACGAGGTGAGGACAAGCCAGTGGATAGATAACATGGTCAAAACAACCCAGGGAGATGACCAGAAATAGGAAGAATCTACATTCAGGGATCAGAGAGGCACACTTAGAAATGCTATAATAAATATATCTTATTCATTTTTTTTTGTAGTGCCAAGAATTGAGCAAAGGATTTTGCATACACCAGACAAGCATACAATTACTGAGCTACAAGTGAGCCCTATTATTATATGTTCATTTAATAAACAGAAAAAATGGCTTCCCCTCAAATTCCAAATTTAAAAGGCTACAGAACCTCAGAATTAGAAGGACTTTCTAATCACTTAAGTTACTTCAGTTTTAAACATAAAAATGAACCCTAAAACTAAACATATAGATTGTATATGACATTCTTTCTCTACCAGAACATGTTCTATAACATTTATTAACACAAGACTGAGTTGATATTTTTAGTGTGAATTACGATGAATATTTCCAATTCACAAAACAAAAACTCATGTTTTCTATGTACTGATTTGTATATGTCACTTCAATAGCCAAAAGTTAAACAATGGTAGGATTACCATGCTTTACAGTATTTAGAAGCAATATGCGGTTTGTTGTTGTTTGGTTTGGTTTTAGTTTCTCTCTCTCTCTCTCTCTCTCTTTTTTTTTTTTTTTTTTTTTTTTTTTTTGTTGTTGTTGTTGTAGCCTTGGCTGTCCTGGACTCGCTTTGTAGACCAGGCTGGTCTAGAAATCACAGTGATCCACCTGCCTCTGCCTCCCAAGTGCTGGGATTAAAGGCGTGCGCCACCACGCTCAGCTGGTTTCAGTTTTTCAAGACAGGGTTTCTTGTGTAGCCCTTGTTGTCCTGTAACTTGTATTGTAGACCAGGCTCCCTTGGGCTCAGACATCCACCTGCTATTGCCTCCTGAATGCTGGGATTAAAGGCTTGCACCACCACACCTGGCTTAGAAGCACAGCCCAGCCTTGAATTCACCATGTTTAAGGCGAGGCTTAAACCCCTGATTCTCCTGCCATTAATTTTCCATTAAGATTACAGGAATGCACTACTACAACTAGCTACTAGGAATATTCTTCACAGTGAAATCTTGTAATCTGAATTTTGTAATTTGTTATTTGAAATCTTTCTAATTTGAGATCTTGTAATTTTGCACCTCAAAACAAAGAGCAGTACATGACATACTCAGTTAATATTTGAACACTTGTACCAGACTGCAGCTGATTGTGAATTTACTGCAAAATGCTACATCAATGTAATAGCTCATAAATCATTCATAAAAAACAAATCTGCAGAGTATATAGAGAAGCATTCTCAGCCCATATTCCTTTATTCAATGACCATGGCTTAGCTCTTATTCTCATTAAATGAAGTGGAGATCTGTCACTTCGGTTAGTTTTACTGACCAGGGAGAGCAGAGGAAAGAAAGACGTTACAAAACACCTGCTAAAGAAATGGGGTGGAAGAGAGAACCACGGAGTGCACGGCCTCAGAGACATAGCCTGGATAACAGCAAAAGGATCAGCTTCAAAGTCAGATGGACCTTGATTTTAATAGCACTTCTGTCACTAATTAGATGAATGTAGAAAAGCCTGGGGACCTCAGTTTCACCATCCAAAATGGAGTCGTATCATCTGAGTTATCACCTGATGGTCAATGTCAAACACAGTAGAGGTTTTCAACATAGGGAAACTAGTACTGCTTTGTTGAGAGAAAAGTTTATTGTATAAATTATACTTAAGACTAGAGCAAAACTTTGAGATATAGCCCTCCTTTTTCTTATAAAAATGCCCCAAAAGGCTCTATATTACCATGGCCAGTCATACACAATTTCTCCTTATAATAGTGATAAAGAGTGTTCTATGCAGAACGGTCTATTTGCAGCAGCGATTCATTGCGTACATGGAAAAACTGCTGACACGTAGAGAAGATATTTTCCCGTAAAAGGTTGAAGTCCTTAAGCAGCAAAAAACACCAACGTCCATCATCTTTAAACCCTATTGATTTCTGGTGAAGATTTAAAAGGCTGTTTACTTATTTCCCATCATTCCTGTCAGAGCTGTAACAGTTCTCTTCCCACTGAATAAACCTCTCATGATCCTCTTGGTGATTAAGGTCAGACGAAATGTCAAACTCCTAATGCTAAGTGCTTTCACATTAAAATTTCATATCAAATCACCAAGTAAAATCCAAACAAAAAGTCAGACATGTAAACAGTTCACACAAAAAGGGGCTACAGTGACCATTACAGAATATAGGTACACTAGAAATGTGTGTCTGTGTATGTGTGAGTGCTGTGGGTGTGTGTGTGAGGGGGGACATGCTGCGGTGACCGTTATAGAATACAGACACTCTGGAAATGCGGGGGAAAGTTCAGCAACGGGCCAGAACACTCCTTCATTCATTTTAAAAGCTTAATTTTCATATTTTATTATAGAAGTAGAATACCATGCTAGATTCAAACTGACGCCCCCCCCCTCTCTCTCTCACACACACACACACCCAGTTGTGTCTTTCAAATCATTAGCAGAGATAGCAAGGTCTTGTTTTAAAGACTGCACAGACAGATGGAGTGCTATTCACCCAGAATCTGAACTTGATATTGTTAGATTTTTGCAGGCATGAAAAATAAACAACAAAAACAAAAAACCAGATCAAAACCATGTTATCAAAACCTAGTGGCAGTCTATCTTTCGGTGTTTCTTCTTGCTTCTTTATTCCCTTTCAATACAAAAGGCCCTTAACTGTTGAAGACTCTGACATTTTCTAACCACAAATTCAGTGAGGAGAGAGCTTCTCTTTCCAACCAGTTTCAGCATGCTTCAGAAGTGACGTGCCATTAGCTTCACGTTTGCTGGTCCATATGCCTGTATTAAAGCAGTAATTGTGGTAAAAATAGCGTGATCTGATTGGTCAGTCAAGTCTGTGCATAATTTCATTCCTAAGGCTAGGCAAGCACAGAGAATATCAATAGAGGTGACTTCAGATCCATAGTGCTGTAATCGGCAAAGTAACTCATTATATAATTATAAAAAATGTTTATGTTTGTATTTACATGTATAAGATACATAGCTATGTATTTTATGGACTATAATGTACATAGTACAAAGTTGATAGCATATCAAATATCCCTTTTTTGCAAACACAGATCTTTGAAATGTTCACTTCAGATGAGTTTTCTAAAGACAAGCATGGTGACAAGGAAAATAATATTATGGAGGTGAGTGCCAGATCTGCAATGCTGTAAACGACAAAGTAACTGTGCACCATTATACAAAATGTTTACCCTCGGGTTCACAGGTAACCTATAGTTATGGGTGCTCGGGCACAGTCTCAGACTAGACGGCCACACACAGGGGCATTATATTACAATTAGTGTGCACACAGCCTGTAATTCTAGCACTTGAACGATAGGAGGAGGAAAATATTGGATTGTGAATGTAGGCTAAATGAGATCCTTGCTAAAAGAAAAACAATCAAAGAAACAGAAAGAAACTTACAGAAAACATCTTAGTAATTCTAACAAGCCAAATGCTTTTCCTGTTCAACCTTTGGGTACTTTAAATCTTACTTAGACAGTGACTCTCTTAGCTTAAACAAACACTTTACACACCCCCAGGGAAACAGGGAAATTTTCTTTATATAAAAAAGAAGCATACCATAAAAGTTATGATACAAACAATAAATTAGGGAAACCTTGTCATATATGACAGATATCTTATAGGCCAATATGGAAAATGATAAAAAAAAAAAAACCAGATAATCAATGACCAAAGAATACAACCAGGAAGTGTACAGAAAAAGAAAACAAAATGGAAAGATGTTCTTCGAATCATAGACACGCAACAAGAGCATCTATAGTGATGTCTTTATCCTGAGACTTCCAAGGATGACAATGACATAATACTGGTTACCTGTACAGAAAGAAAACCGCTCTCAGGTGCCATCTCAGACCTTCGTAAACTGATGAAATGAACAAAGTTCAAATAGGCCAAAGTCTGTAATCACACATGCGACTGTGTTGGAATAAGATACACGCTGGAATAGGAACTTGATTTGGTGATTTTAACTGAAATACTAACCATACATATTTTGTGCCACAGAAATTTTTTGTATTTAAAAGTTATATCAGCAAACAGCACAAATTTATACATACAAATATGTTTACTGCAGAAATACTTGTGGAACTAATGAAATAGATTTAAAATATCCTGGTTACCCATTACATAACTATTTCTGGCTAAAGAATTATTCTGTGGAGAAGAATTCTTTTACAACTCTAAGGGTTGTTATAAGATCCAGTTCCCAAGCACTGGCTACTAAATTCCAGACAAGAATTCAGGATGCACAGTGAAGGACTGCATGCTGCCCTCCCTGTAGGGCAGCCAGAGGGAGCCACAAAAGCATGGTTCTTGGACGAGCCTTGCACAGCCATGGGCGCCAGTGGGGTCGCCAGCCTCAGGGTGTTCCTAGGAGCCAAGATAACGGTGACCACGACGCATGGTGTCTGATCTGCACGGAGGAAACCACAGACCGTGGGATCTGGGGATATCTGGATGAGAAGATCCACACAGTGCAGACCATGGGTGAGTCAGAACTACAGTCATTCAGCGTCTCATGGAGGACAGCAGACCAGTCCCCAGAGCCTGGACAGGACCCTGCCTGCAAGCTGAGGCCAGGACGCCCAGCCACAGCAGCATTGGCTGGAGATGCTACTAACAGTAACCTAGTCCCCAGCACCTAGACGGGACCTCTCCTGCCAGCTACGAGCTGGGAGCTGTGGCCTTGCTTGGCAGCGTAAACTCAGTATTTGGGACTAAAATCCCGGCAGGTAGGCATCAGAGCTCCTGGCCTGGGGAGGTCTCAGGGAAACGAGTAGACCTGTCTTCAGACCCCACCCGCACCGGGCCAGTCCACAGAGAGCCCAGGTGCCACAGTGGCGGGGTCTGAGACCGGGGACACCCAGCCAGAGTGGCATGGTCTGAGACCAGAGACCCTAACGGGAATCACAGACTGCAGCAGCTGTCTGAGCAGGGCTGGGCAGAAGCCTAACTGATGGCCCCAGAGGACTGTCCTGGAACAATTGGTCACAATGGACCCTGCCTAACCAGGCTCCACAGCTGAGCAGGGACTCTCCCGATCTTGGGAGAGGCCGGGCAGGCCAGAGGAGATAGAGCAAAAATCTAGCCAACCAACAACAATCAGAAGGCAGTAGCTACTCTCTCCCTGGCAGGCGAAACCTAGGGCCCACTACCTGCTTTGAACAGGCAGACACCTAAACAACTTTTAGAAGCCAGCAAGGGTTCAGGCACTCTAGGGTGATCTGAGCCTAGGACCCAAAGGCCCACGGCCCAAGCATAGAGTATTCAAAGCCCAGGCAAAGACAGGATAACCAGCTCTATATACACTACTTCAAACAGATACTGGGGCTACAGAGCACCAGCACCTACCTCGGCTGACCCAGCAGGGAACTAAGGGTGTGGAGCAAAGTCTTTAGGAGCTGACCAGTCATCTGCCTGTCCCAGAGAAGAGTTCCCTAACCACCACAGGCAAAGGCCCTCGACCTATAATCACTCACCAACAAACTGCTCTCAACAACCAGTGGAGGACTCCAGAAGCTACCTCCCAACATCAGAGACAGCAACATGACTAAAGGCCAGTGTAAAAAACATAACATGAAAAACCAAAATAATATGGCATCTCCAAATGCCAGCTATCCCAAAGAAAGCAACCTAGAGAACTCAAGCATAACTGAAATACAAGAAAATGACCTCAAATCCTTAGTAATGAAGACAATATGGAGGAAACTAATAAAATCCATAAACAAATACAGGAAGATGCAGCCAAACAGGTGGAAGACATAAAAGAGGCCTATAAAGAGGCACTGGAAGAAATTCAGGAAAATACAAATAATCAGAAGAAGGAAATCAATAAAACAGTTCAAGACCTGAAGATGAAAATGGAAACAATGATAAAGACACAGACAAAAGAAAAACAGGAAAGAGAAAGCTTAAAGAAGAAAGAAAACAACACAGAGGTGAGCTTCTCTAACAGAATCCAAGAGATGGAAGAATGAATCTTGGGACGAGAAGATACAATTGTAGATCTTGAAGCAACCATCAACGAAAATGCTAAATCTGAACAATTCCTGACACAAAGCATCCAAGATATCAAGGACACCATGAAAAGTTGAAATCTGAGGATAATAGGCATTGAGGAGAGAAGACTCTCAACTCCAAGGCCCAGATATATTTTCAATAAAATTATAGAAGAAAATTTCCTAGTTTAAAGAAGGAGATGTTTACAAACATTCAAGAGGCCTACAGAATACTAAATAGAATAGGCTAGAAAAGAAAAACTTTCTGTCACATAATAATCAAAACACAAAATATACTGAACAAATAAAAAATCTTAAAAGTGGCAAGAGAAAAGGGCCAAGTAACATATAATGGCAAACTATCAGAATTACACTCAACTTCTCAGCAGAGACCATAAAAGCCAGAAGGGCCTGGACAGAGATCCTGCCAACGCTAAGAGACCACAGATACCAGACCAGACTACTACACCCAGCGAAACTATTAATGAGTATTGATGGAGAAAACAAGATATTCCATGACAAAAACAAATTCAAATAGTACCTACTCACAAATCTGGCTTTACAGAAATTACTGGAAGGAAAACTAGACCCCAAAAGAACAAGCTACAACCAAAATTACATGGGAAATAGATAACCGCCCTGCCGCAAAAACACAACCACACAAACTCTCTATTGCAACCAACATCAAAATCAAGGGACTTAACAGTCACTGATTATTAATATTTCTCAACATCAATGGTCTCAATTCTCCAATAAAAAGACACAGACTAGCCGAATGGATGCATAAACAAGACCCAACATTCTTCTGCATTCAAGAAACACATCTCAGCTACAAGGATAGACATTACCTCAGGGTAAAAGGCTGGAAAAAGATATTCCAAGCAAAGGGACACAAGAAACAAGCTGGTATAGCCATTTTAATATCTAATAATATAGACGTTCAATCAAAATTAATCAAAAGGGATGAGGAAGGATACTCATCCTTGATACTCATTAAAGGTAAAGTCAACCAAGATGACATCACAATTCTGAACATCTATGCTCCCAATACAAGGGCACCCACATTTGTAAAAGAACTATTAACAAAGCTTAAACCACACATTGATCCCAACATTAGTAGTGGGAGACTTTAACACCCCACTTTCACCAAAGGATAGGTCACTGAAATAGAAACTAAACTGAGAAATAACAACACTAACCAAAGTCATGAGTTAAATGCATCTAACAGATATCTATAGTAATTTTCACCCAAACACAAAGGATTATACCTTCTCAGCACCCCATGGAACCTTCTCCAAAATTGATGATATAGTAGGTCATAAAGCAAGCCTCAACAGGTACAAGAAGATTGAAAGAATACCTTGTATCCTATCAGATCACCATGGTTTAAGGTTGGACTTCAACAACAACACAAGTAACAAAAAGCCTACACACACATGCAAACTAAACAACTCTCTACTTAATGGTACCTGAGTCAAGAAAGAAATAAAGAAATTAAGAACTTCCTGAAATTCAATGAAAATGAAGGAACAACATACCCAAATTTGTGGGACACATTGAAAGCAGTGCTAAGAGGAAAATTCATAGCATTAAGTGCCTTTATAAAGAAATTGGAAACATCCCATTAAGCAACTTAACGACACACCTGGAAACCCAAGATGGGTAGATTGGGATTCAGGGGGGTCTGCTCAAGCTACTGCACCAACCAAAGATAATACAGGCAGTAAATATTGAACCCCTACTCAGACCTAGCCAAGGGACAGGACATTATCCACAGTTGTGTGGAGAGCGGGGACTGACTCTGACATCAATTCTGGTGCTCCATATTTGACCACTTCCTCTTGGTGGGGAGGGCTGGTATCATTCAGAGAATGAGTAGGAAGGCTACCAAGATGGGATTTGATAGGCTGTGACCATATGGTGTGGGAAGAGGTCCCCTTCTGTCACAGACCTAGGGGATAGGAATAAGGTGAAAGAGGAAAGGAGAGAGGAACAGGAGGAGAAAAGCAAGCAGATAAAAACTGAGATGTGGCTATAAAACAGAATATACATACAGTATCTGTACAAGCAGGTATGTAGATACACTACATATATACTACTTGACAATAAAATTAAGGTAATTTACATGTACTACTGAGAAGATTTGTGTTTATGACATACAATGTTTGTTAGTGTACTGGGTCTTAGCTACTCTTTTCTTTACGACTTGCGATCTTTTAAAAATATTTTGTAATCTCTAGTTTCTTTTTTTCTGTATGTGTGCTCAGGTGTGCACATAAGTGTGTAGGCACCAGAGGCCAACTTCAGGTGTCTTGCTCTACTGCTTAGTTTCTGAGACTGGTATTTTAGTGTAGCCAGAGCTCATAGGTTGGTTGGATAGGGTAGCTGACCTTCAAGGATCCATCTGTGCCCCCCCTCACAGCACTGGGCACAGCACATGGACTGCCGTGCCTGTCTTTTACATGGGTGCCAGGGCCTATACTTAGGGTTTCATGCTCGTACATCAACCACTAACTACTGACACATCTTCCCTGGCCTGTAAGCTCCTATTTCTAAACTCTAATTTCAGCCGAGGGTTCTTTCTTTTCAGTAGAAGACTAAAGCCAATATAAGATTTTCTCCACTTCTGCCATCTCTAACTTTTCATTTGCCACTCACTACAAATACAAACATCTTCTTGGATGATTTTAGTTTCCCCTTTTCTCTCCTCCTTTTCCCTTCTCAAAAAGTACTCTAATAGTACTTAAATAGATCCTGCCAATTGGAGCCTTATGAGAAACGAAGCCACACTGGAGCTCAGCGAGGAAGGATCAATATAAGCATACTACATACTTTAACACTTTGTATTGTCTTGTTGCCTCAATACCCCCTCCCTCATAAGGCTGTGAGCATCCTGTCCAGGTCACCATAGGCACCAGGGTAACACCCTGGCTCTGCACTAAGCTTCCCCTTTCTGCCCACCTCCTAAGAAAGAATGAAAGAGACTTAAACCATTATAAATTCTCTCTCCTTTTTTGTGTATTCCACATAGATCCTTTAAAAAAGGGGCATTTTAGCAGGGATGCTGACCTTGCCCCCCACCAACACTTTTAAAAGTGATCCCTTTCTGGCACATAGTAATGCCGACTCTCTAAGACCTGTGCGTTAGACTCCCCACAATGCCTCCTCTTAGGGCTGTACCTGCCGGGCCATCTCATAAGAGAACATAAAACAATGTACTATATCACCTAATGCCTGTACCACCACTTAATTCAAACCCTCTCTAGAGGAAGAGTTACCAACCTTTTCCTCAGGCTTCACCGTAAGGTTACTAGACACTTCCATCCTCAACACATATAAATCCTCTTCTTTCAAATTCCTTTGATGTTAAGAATGCAAGGTTATCCAAGTTATTTGAGGCTATTACTTAAGTCAGTTCTCGATAATTAATACAAAGAAGCAGGTAATAAGTCCTATAGTAGGCAGGTTCCATTCCAACCCACAAAAGATATTTAAGATGTAAAACACCTAAGAGAACTTTTGTTCATATCAAAATAAATATTGTCATATAAGTAATCTCTGCACCAAACACTTCTATGTTCACAGAATTTAAAAATGGCTCACATTAGTTGCTGATATCTTAAACTACATATACATTCCTCCATCAAATTCTTTTCTCAGAACATGTGTTTTTGAACTTCTATGAAGTCTGCCCCTTCTACTACCTGGAGATAGAATCAGAAATCACTTGACTACATCACAACCAACTGGGGCTCAACATTTTTCCCCTTGGAGTCTCAGAGAAGGGATTCAAGTGGACAATTGCATTTATGTTACATTTTCAACAAGGTACATTGTACAGATATGCACCTTTAACTTCCAGGAATAAGATAGGAGGCATGCACAGGGTAAAATAACAAACCTGAAAAAGCAGAGCTGGGACCAAATCAGCAGCTGCTTCTAAAGCCTGCACTAACCTGCTGTGAAAGAGCACTCATGGAGGAGGCCCTCTGTGGGAGCTTAGGTTTCTGTTTGCATGTTTCTTCACATAAAGTCTAAGCCAAGTCTGTACCAGTGTGCTCTATGGATGACTACAGTAAGTTCTTGTTGCCCTGGCATTAATGATGAGAACACTTCCTATGTTGGAGTTCCAAGATATTACAGTTTCTTGTAGCTATTATTCTCACAGAGAATAATATCATGGAGGTGAGTGCCAAATCTGCAATGCTATAAATGACAAAGTAACTCTGCATCATTATAAAAAAAATGTTTACCCTCGGGTTCACAGTAACCTATAGCTATGGGTGCTCAGTTTGAACCATGTGCAGTCACAGTCTCAGACTAGAAGGCCACACACAGGGGCATTATATCATCTTTCTTTGTCTATCCTGAAATTACAATCAGTGTGCCCATGTGTGTTTGAGGTAGCCTCTCATGTAACCAGGCTGGCCTCCACCTCACTATATAGATAATGACCTTGGAATGATCCTCCTGACTCCACTTTCTTAGTGACCCTGTCTGATTATGTTGCTATTAACTTCAGTTCTACCAGTTTGAGGTGGGAGAACCATTTCTAGGTCAAGACTGGACTACTGCAGTGTGAGGTCCAGGTTAGTCATGCTAAGGAAGGAGAGCTTATCACAGAAGTGAAGGGTAACAGCACCTTCAGACCCCGAACTTTACCTGTGTGTGACTTCACTGCACTCATGATCAAAGTCAGAAGCACAGCGTTAAGACAGCCAGTGCAGTGGAATGCCCTTGTGCTTACTTGACTGTCCGAAATTCAAAGTTTTCCTATCTGTGCTTTCTTTTAAAGACAAACAAACAAAAGAAAAAACAAAACCAAAGAGGATGTAGTTTTTAATTTAGAATACTTTAAATTAGTACCATTTGATTACAATGAGCCAAAAATGATTTCTCATATTCTGCAAAGTAGTAGGGCAATTTACTGTTCTAGGAATAGAAAACTAAAAGCAAACCCTGTATTCAGAGCCGGTCTGTAGGATTTAATTTTGGCAGAGTCACTAACTTCCAAGTATCAGTTTTCTTATGTAAAACAGGTGCATACCAGGTACTTACCAAGGTTTAGGTGAGGCAGTATGTAAAATCTCACAGCGTTTAAAGCAGTGAAAAATAAAATCTTTCCTTTTAGCATACCAATGTCCCAAACTAACACAAAAGAAATACAAACAAGTCTCTCCATCTACAGATGCGACTTGTAAAGAATCCAAATAAGAGAGTGTGGTTGGTAAAAGCACAGGGAGCAACATCAATGTGCAGCTACTGAGGGAAGCAATTCTCAAAGGGATGAGCTGCAAAGGACACTCCATCCTACCACAAGGACATAGCTCGGCTATGCTCTCTGAGGCTTTATTCTTAATAGCCAGATACTGGAAAGAACCTAGATGTCTCTGAAACAAGGAATGGATAAAGAAAATATGGTAAATTTACAAAATGGAGTATTACTCAGTGGTTTAAAAAAAATGACATCAGGAAATTTGCAGGCAAATGGATGGAACTAGAAAAAAAAATCATCCTGAGTGAGGTAACCTGCAACCAGAAAGGCAAGTATGATCAGTGCTTTGTCTAATGATCATCAAAAAACCTTCTTCCAGTAGCAGATGGGGGCAGATGCAGAGATCCACAGCAAGAGCCTAAATTGAAGGTCGGCACAGGGTCCCTCCTTTGGAGCTTGGGGAATCCTGCAGAAAAAGGGGCAGAGGGGATGGAGGACACCAGGGGCAGGTCCTCCGAGTCCGAGCCACAGACAGAGGAGCTATGATGTAGATATGTCCACTGAGGCTAGGCTTCTCACAATCCACTGATCTTTGCATTGTGTCTAGTTCCTGTAATGGTCTCCATCTACTATAATAAGAAGCTTCTTGATGGAGTTATTAGGGTTATAGCTAACTTATCATATATGTGGGCGTAAGGGTAAGATATAGAATGTAGTTAAGGAATTATGCTGGTCTCGTCTAAGACCCATGACTTCACAAGCCCACGTACTAGGATAGCACAAAAAGTAGCTCCAAATGGACCAAATACCTCAATCGGAAACACAAGATGCGGAACCTGCTAGAGAATCCCCTACATGTTATCAGTGTAGGAATTAGGGCCAGCAATTGGCAAGTGGGAGCTCACAAACTAAAATGCTTCTGTGTAGCTAAGGAAAAACTCAACTGAGTGAAGAAGAATCCTACAGAATGTTCACCAGCAAACATATGGCTGAGGACTAATAGCTAGAATAAACAAAGAACTCAAAACAGAGTCAAGGAAACAAATGAACCCAATAAAAATGGCTACAAATCTAAGAGAGTATTCTTATAGAAGAAAAAGAGCGAAGAAATAATGGCTATTATGCCTCAACAATGTCTACCTGAGCAAGGCCAGAACAAAGACAATAGGAATAGATAGGAACAGATATGCTATTACAAAAGGAAATAATCTCATGAGGTTCTATAGCAATTAGGAAATGCAAATTAAAACTCTGAGATTTCATCTCACCTTAGTTACAACTGCTAAGGTCAACAAGATAACTGACAACAGACGCTGGCAAGGCAGAACCCTTATTCATTCTTGGTGGGAATACAAAATGGTACGGTCACTCTAGAAACTGAAGTGGATCATTTTCTCACTGTATTAGTTCCTGATGCCTACTGTAACAAACTGCTATGAGCGAGTGAATTAAAACTGCGATTTGCTGTGTTACACAGTCTCTGTTGGTTTCAAGTTTATCAGAGGCCTTACTGGACTAACATTAAGATGCTAGCAAGAGCATTTCTCCTTGGTAAGTTCTATAGTCAGTCTGTTTTCTTGACTATTCCTGCTCCTAGAAACCATGGTGAGCCTTGACTCACAGTTCTCTCCAGCTGTCTTACAGCTGGTGATACAGGGCCTGAGTGGCCCTCCCGCTGCACCTACCTGCCTTCCTCTTCTCTAGCACCCGTCCATTTGTAAGAACCCACATGATCACACGGGGACACACAGGCACTCATACAGGCCGTAGCTCAATATTACTCCATCTGAAAGGCAGATGGAGTAACACACTCACAGGATAAAGAATAAGATGGTAGATACATTTGGGGAACTGGCATTACTCTTTCCAATATCACATTTACTGTCAATTCCCAGGAGGTAGGGGTGTGTGTGTGTGTGTGTGTGTGTGTGTGTGTGTGTGTGTGTGTTTGTGTGTGTGTGTGTGTGCACACACGCACGCATTCGTGCGCCCCCTGAGTGCTGGGATTACGGCGTGCGCTAACACACCCAGCCAGTTGATATATTCTTGATATAAGTTCTTTGTTGGATTATTTTCTCCCATTCTGTACTTTTATTGGCATTCTTAAAACAGTGTCTTATTTAATTTGTAGTTTTTAGTGGAATATGATAAAATGTCAATTTTAAACAAGCATCACCTACCTGGAAGTTTGGACATACTTCTTCTCTGCGTTCTTCTGACATTCTAGGCTTATGTTGTACCCTCCAGACCTATGATCCACTATGAGCTAACTATTCCAGATAGCCACACATTCAAGTTCTTTTTCTTCTTTATTTCTATTCAAATATGTATCAAAACGATTGTTATTCTACTGAAATTTGTAAAAACCCAGTTAAACACTATTACCAAACATGCTTTTTGAAAATATTGTGTGGTGTTAGTATGTTAGGTTTAGATGCCTGAGGAGGTCAGAGGTGTCTGATCCCTCTGAAGCTGGGGTCACAGGCAGGTGTAAATACCCAAGGTGGGTATAGGGACTGAACTCAAGTCCTCTGCAAGAGGTCAGTACGCGCCGCCCATAAGCACCAAGACATCTTCCCAACTTTTGTGTATCTATGCAGTGTCCGCCCTCTGGACACATCGCTCTGTAGTTAGCCCAACACTGGAGAGTGTGACTTCTCTGCCGGTTCCTCTTTAATAAAGTTAGATTTATTCCCCTAAATTTTCATGTTGCCTTTCTACATGATTTCCAAAATAAAACTGACAATACCTAGAAAACCACCGAGGCTTTTAGTATGACTGCACTGAATATATAGGTCAGACTGGGGTGAACTAAAAAAGCAGAAACTGCACTCATGCTGAATCAGACACAAAAGTAAGATTGTATCAACTACTAGACATAGATTCTACAGATGATAAAACAGCAAAAGTCTAGAAAAACACTAAATATACATGGTCTGTGGGTTAGATACAAATTGACTATCATGTTGCAAGGCAACAAATAATTAATATAAAATAGTTTATATTTTTTCTTTTACCCAGATATTTAATTTCTAAGAATTATTAGGTAAGAAATGTCTCTGACTATTTAGTGTAGCACTAAGTGAAATTTTTATAAAATTAAAACAATGCAGTCATTAAGAAGGCAAAAATCACACATATAAAACCATTTATTTTATGCATATGGGTGTCTTCCCTGTATGTATGCCTGTCGATGTGTGTGCCTGGGAAGGCTAGAAGAGGGTGCTGGATCCCCTGAGACTGGTATGAGCTGCTATTTGAGTGCTGAGAATCAAACATGAGTCTACTGGAAGAATAGCCAGGGCTCTGACCTGCTGAACCTTCTTTCTGGCTCAGGATACATGTAAGTTAAGAGTAAAATTAAAGTCCTGTGGAAGGGATGCTCTGAAGAAGAAACTAAGTCTTCATTTTAAAATGTCTGACACAGTAAACAGCTATTGCTCCTTGCTATGCTCCAGTCCAGTGTTGGAGACAATAGGAGAAACAGCTATCACAGACATATGTCACTGGAGGAACTTTACTATTAGGTATAATACATCAAATCATCCTCGCTCCTCCTGCTGTGACTTGAAAAATAACTTATGTTTCCTTAGCAGTAAGTTTCCATTTATCAGAAATTATTCACCTTGCCAATAATCCTTGGCAATCCACTGTGAAATGTGACCTCTAATCTTGAAGAAAGGTTGTTTTGACTGCTTCCCTCCACTGGCAGCTTGCATAGCATCTTGGGGCACTATGAACGCTAATCTGCAGGGAGATGACTTTCTGGTCAAATATAGCTCAAATCCTTAGAGTGTTGTGACCAAAGTGTGTGGAGTCTTCAGAAATATGGCCTTATTCTCATTCTCTGAGGAGAGGGGCAGCCATAGCAAACAGCAACTGCCTCTACTGCCTTGTGTTTCTCATGCTTGGTAGGAAGGTTTTTGTTTTCTTTTTCTTTTTTGCTAGGCAGTCTATGGGGATGGGGAGCATTATCACTCTAAGTGGCACAACTTCATTGAACAAATACACATAAACATATACTTAAAGATGCTTTATGTAATAGTAGAAAATATAAAATAATATGATTTCTTGTGGCCTTTTCAAAAAACTGAGTGCTATTTATCGCACTTTTCCTTCTCTTTCATACTGCTGTACTTTCCCACTCTGCACTTTAATCTGACCCCTCCCCCTTTCCTTCTCCTATCCCTCTGTTCTGCTAGTCCCCTCTCTGGTAATCAACACTTATACCCCTTTGTGATGCCTCTGAACCACAACTAGGCTCCGCATGGCAAGACTTCCCTAAAGGTGGCACTTTATCCTAGGCGCAGTCAAAGGGTGTGTAGTTAGATTTACAGTGCACTCATGGGAAGGAAAATCAGGCCTGGTGCAGGAAACCTGGCCAACTACTCAGGCTAGTGAGGTCACACACCTTAGTGGAGGACTTACTGCTGCCACTTTGCTAGACCAGCTTGATTCCTAACTGCATTCTAACCACAGGTGAGCGCTCACGCTTCATCAAGTAAGCTTCTCTTTGCACCAGTTAGTGACCATTACAGAAAACTGGCCATAACTAAGAGATCAATGGGACCAGGAAGCGATCATCAATAACACCACCCTCACTCCTAAACCTTAGGCAACATTGTAGAAAACGAGGCAGAGTGTGTTAAGAGCCAGTGGATCAGAAAGTTTCTGTGAGATTCTGTCTCCTAGAAATGACAGAACAGGCTTCACCTATGATACCCAAAAAATATGGCTGCCTAAAGAAGAGCAGAACAAAGACAATACAAATAGATATGTTAATACAGAAGGAAGTAATCTCATGGGGCTCCACCCAGACAAAGAACTGCAAATAAGCAGGAGTACCCAGAAGGGGAGAGTTAGTCCTCCCCAGGATGAGCTCTCTGACTGGTTGTCCAACACCAGGTGATTAGCCCTGAAATCATATACACATCAACACTAAATGGACCCAGCAAGTTGTACACACACAGACACACACTCGCATGCACATACCTGTAACAATAATAAAGAAAAAGAGGACATGAATTTGAGAAGGGAAAGAGATGGGGCTGTGGGAGGGGATAGAAAGGGGAAATGATGAAAATGATGGGATTATGTTTTAATTTTAGAGGGGAAAAACCCCAAACAGCTAATTTAATCCCAGCATTTGGAAGGCAGAGATAGGAAAATTTCTATGATTAAGGCCAGCCTGGTCCATACATCAAGTTTAGGTGACCCAATGCTCCACGGTGGGCCCCTATCTCCCCAACAAAACCCACAACAAAACAGGCTGGTCTTAATGAAGGTTTGACGCTATACTTAACCACATTACAGAAAGAAACAAAACATTTCCAAGGAGGAAAATTATACTTTCTGCTAGAAGTTTCTTTTTAAGTATTTGGGAGGGAAGATAGCTAAATACAGTGACACAGAAGCCAGAGAGCCATCAAGCTGCCTTCTGCTAAGACTGGTAAAGCTTAGCTTATGTCACAACAAATAAGAGCACTCTCAGAAATCTTACTGAATTTTTGTTGTTTTGTTTTCCCCAACAAGCAGCATTTCTTTGGCAGCATTAACGATATGGCTGACTTTGTTTTAAATAAATGATGGCTTGCCTGGCCTTCAAAGGTATCTTTCATCAAGTCTGGCTACCTACTAAGTGATGAGGGCTTCCTTTTGTCACTGAACAATCTTGACAGCGACACTGTCTGATGCTGCAACTTTGAAGCTCATTAGTGTGATGGCAAATCCACCAGTGGCCAGCTGTTTCTGAACTCCAGAAATATATTTTTTTCAATACTGATTCATATTACGGTTGTAATGTTCATTCCCCCCTGTGGCTTTTCAGAATTTGAGTGACAAATTTGCTCTCAATATCGACCCAATCAGAATAAAGCCGACCCTGTACAACATCCTTTCTTTGTGCCTGACAGTTGTTCTGTGCCATCTCCATGCTTGTTTTCCATTATAAGCGGGAGTTTCTCATGTCCTAGTACAGAACCATACTTTCTTTCATCAGGATCTAAGGCACAGGGCTCAGCCCAAAATTAGTAAGTGCTTGATGAAGCATTTTGCCAAACAAAAGAGTAATCCTGAACAAAAATGTTTTTTAATTACACCTCTATGTTACATATCATAAATCCTGTAAACAGAGGAGAAGAAAAACAAAGGCTAAATCAATCTTTTATATAAGTAATCAAAATTTGGGTTATTATACAAAATTTGGTACCATAAAGATATATGTAATCTAAAGAATTTCCTAGAGACATTAAAGAAACTTTAGCACTTAAAAGATCAGAGGTAAGCTGGGCTGGTTGGCACATGCCTGTAATCCCTCGGGAGGCAGAGGCAGGTGGATCTCTGTGAGTTTGAGGCCACCTTGGTCTACAAAAAGAGTCGAGAACAGTCAGTCAAGGCTACACAGAGAAATCCTGTTTCAACAAACAAAAATACCAAAGGCTGGCATTTCAGTAAACAACAGATTGCTTGCGTGGCTGGTTGAGGCCCTATGTTCAATCTGAAGTCACAGAGGCATGGGAGGTATTGGGGGCAAAACCCAAATTAAAAAAAAAAAGTAATAAAACAAAAACAAGACAAAAAGCTCATCAAATGTTAACCTCACACTGCAGGCTAAAAGAATGGCCTGGGCTCAGTGGTGTCAGATTCTCAAGGACTCCTAAGGAAGCCTCCACCTCAATTTGCTGTATCTGAATCATCCTAAAGAGCAAACTGATTTAAAAAACTATGACACCATTAAAATAGTATACTGAATATCCCATTAGTTAGGCAAACACTAGAATATTTTTCTCTTTTGATTATAAAATTTATGTGTTTTCACTATAAAAACTAGCGACTAAATATGTGATTTAATAAACTCTTAGTTTTATCTACTTTTTCTCAATATTTAACATGTACTTATATTTTTAATAACTAATTTTTTAAAAAATTTTTTATTTATTATTATGTGTACAGTGCTCTGCCTGCCAGAAGAGGGCATAGATCACGTTATAGATGGTTGTGAGCCACCATGTGGCTGCTGAGACTTGAACTCAGGACCTCTGGAAGAACAGTCAGTGCTCTTAACCTCTGAGCCATCTCTCCAGCCCCCCTTAACAACTAATTTTAAAACCAATTTTGTTATAAAACACTTGTGAATTAAAAATATCACACACCAAAATTCGCCAGACCCAGTATACCCAGCAAAAATGACAGGCCTGGAAAGACATGCCCACTGGTGCTTAACTGAATTATACATCTGAATTGTATTCTGAAGCTGTAGGGCTTCACAATGTGTGAAAACTACTGAATATATGTTTTTATGGACTTATCCAGCTAAAATAGAAAACTATAAACAGTTAGAACTAGGAAAACAATTAATTTTATGTCATCCTCTTTCATAATTCATGTCCCTTACCTGCAATCCATCCTTTCTTGTTCCCTAACATGTAACTTTTCTCATTCTTTTCTCTACATTTTATTCTGTGCCCGTACGTAATTTGTTTATGCATTCATACACAGATACTTTTGGCTTGAGGAAGCATATATGTTTTTGTCTTTGAGATTGTGAGACCTTGCTAAATATTAGACATTCTAAGTCTATCCACATTCCGGCAAATTTTGTGGTTACATTTTTCTTTAGAGCTGAATAGTATTCAATTTTATATACAGTATTTTCTAAACGTAGGGTACATGTATATAGAGGTGGTCTAGTTAAATGAAATTTCAGATTAGAAATTTAGACTGTTTTGTCACAGGATACACTTATTTTAAACCCACACATTTCAAAATGATTAATTTTTATTAAATAATAAATGATTTTACCATTACTTAATACTTATAAAATCCTTCTGATTTCTTCATTTTTTAGGAGAAATGAATGGTTAGTGTTGAAATGAACAGCTTTGTAGCACATATCATTACAAAGACACAAAGAAACATTTATATACATATTAGAGTAATGAGACTCACTACAAAGGAGAAGACTTGGCTTATATAACACTATTTGTTAGTGGGAAATACCCACGGACCTATTTGTTCTCCTTACACCACTTTTGTCAGGGTATTTTTTTATCACTGACACAGGACAAATAACTAAGACGGGGAAAAGCCCCAATTGAATGAGTTTCTTCCTTTTTGTATCCAGTGTTGGCCAAGGGTCACAAGAACTGTATGAAGAGGGGGAAATGTCAAGAGACTTTCCTGCAGTTAGACCAAGAAGTGGACCTGTTACTAATTAGGTTCAACAGGAGGGGATACAATCTTAAATTTTCATTCATTTCCTCCCACTGGGATGTCCAGAAAACCCAAGGAGGAACAGTAGACTACTTTAAAGAATTCTACCGTACCAGGGGAGTTTCTTTCCTTCCTGTTTTGTTTTGTTTTGTTTTTGTTTTGTGTGTGTGTGTGTGTGTGTGTGTGTGTGTGTGTGTGTCTTGTTGGTCCAGGATATAGGCACAGTTACAGAAAATGCATGGCAGAATGGAAAAACTAAACGGCATAGCTAAATTCCTGACTCACGGTCCAGAGAATGATAGGAAAGGCCAGAACCACACAACATGGAGAAATCAAGCTGCTATTGAATTGGAAGCTTCATCCCTACTGGCTTGTTTTTATAGTTCTAAAATAATGTGCTGGGCGCACTACTAGCTGTGAACTCGGCAAACTCTAATACTGACAGGCCTGGCAAGATGCCCACTGGTGTAATATTGGCACCCGTGTCACAAGAGTAATGAAATACGTTCTGATCCACAAGATGAACCCACACCTAGCATTGTTGTAAGGCAAGAGCCTGGTCACAGGCCTTACAGAAGAACCTCCTACTGTGATTCTGCTAAATGGATTCGGTGTTTAACTGACTCCTGATGACCTATCATTATACTCATCCTAACCCCCATCAGAAAATACTTTGAACATTTAAACCAAAACAAGTTTAAAAATCTCTAAGAAACTTATATATTTCTAACATATAGACCCTACTCAAATTAATACCAGAAGATATAAATAAACTTAAAAACATCAAGTCAAGAAATGAGATTGAAGCAGTCATTAAAATCTCTCTCCCTATAAAGAAAAGCCCATGGCTATAAAGATTTACTTCTAATTTCTACCACAGTCAAATAAGATCTAATATCAACATTTCTTAAACTGTCCTAAAAAATAGAAAGGGAAAGAACACCTCCGTCCTCATTTAATCTGTTAATGTGATAAAATACTCTGACCAAAAGGAATTTAAGGTGTAGAAAGATTTATTTCAGTATATAGGTTACAGCCTACTCTTGAAGGAAATCAGGGCAGGAAGATAAGCAGGAATTTAAGCAGGAACCATGGATGAACTCTGCCTCTTATTTACTCACAGGCCATCTGCCCAGGGAATGGTGCTGCCAACAGTGGATCAGGCATTCTCACAACAATTAAAGCAATTAAAACAATCCTCTCCAAAGACATGCCCACAGGTCAATCTGATCTAGGAAATTCTGTAACTGAGACACTGGTACTTTAATACTATGTCAATAGACAGTTAAAACTAACAAAGAAAATCAAACTCATTTTTTGAAGCTTGATACCAAAACGGGAAGAAGACAAAAGAAAACAAAGAACAAAGTAATGCAAGAAATCAAACTAGCCAACTAGAGATGAATCTTCATGATGAACATAAAAAAGTCCTAAAACAAAACAAAACAAAACAAAACACCTAATTTAAGATCACAATAAGTAGAATGCAGGCTGGTTTGACAGATATTAATAAATATAACATCCCAAATGCTCACTTCATTAAAGAAATTTTGTTTTAAAAAATAAATAAGTATAACACACCATGTTAATAGATTTAAAGATAGAAATCACATTATCATCTCAATAGATTCAGAAACCTTTATAAACAAAATATAAGACACTGAAGAAAGAAATCAAAGACATTGGCCAACAGAAAGGGCCTCTATGCTCGTGGACCAGTAGAGTCAATATTGTAAAGACCATATTAGCAAAAGCTATCTACCAATTTAATGACATCTCCATTGAAAATTCTAATGACACTCTTCATACATCTAGAAGAAATCCTAACATTTATTGAAAACACACACACACACACACACACCCTAGAGACCCAAAGCAATTTCAAGCAGAGTGCTGTCAGAAGCATCTTGTTATCTGACCTCAAACTACACTACAGAACAACAGGGACAAAGAAGACATAATCCTGGCACAAACAACAGACACACAGATCGATGAAACAACTCAAAGATAAACCCAGACAGCAACAGATACCTAATTTTTAATAAAAGTGTCAAAATCATGATCAAGAAAAAGATAAACATTTCAGTAAAGGGTATTGGTAAAACTGGATGCCCATCCACTCCAAAGAAGAATGAAATTAGGTCCTTATCTCTCACTCTATACAAACAACTCAAACTGGATCAAAAATCTTAATGTAAAACCAGAAACACTGAAACTATTAATGGAAAAGCCTTCAGGATATATAGATAAGAAATTTCTCAATACAACTCCAATAGCTCAGGAAACAGCCCCATCAATTGACAAACATGATTATATGATACTAAAAAGCTTCTGGGCAGCAAATGAAATTATCAACAGTGTCAGATAGTCTGCGAATGGGTGAAAAATCTTTGCTAGCTATGCTTCAGACAAGGTAAAGTCAGTCAGTCAGTCAGTCTGTCTGTCTCTCTCTCCCCATTATATATAATACAAATGACCAATAAATATTTTTAAACTTTTGAACATCCCTAGCAATGAGAACAATACAAATTTTAACTGCTTAGAGATTCCCCAAGTCAGAGTCTGAAGAAGTAGCACTAAATTAGGAGAATGGTAGCAATGGACTGGGAGAGAGTACCCTTATGCACTGCTAAGTAGTACAGCCAGTATGAAAATTGGTTTGGAGGCTTCTGAGAAAAATCTAACGATACAATTAGCCTATGACTTAGCTACACAACTGGTAGGCAGATGTACTTGTGATACAACATCCTACTACAGAGTTACTAGCACATCTATGCTTATTATCAAGCTTTCATGACAACTAGGAAAGGGGACCAGCATAAATGGCCACCAAAAGATTTAAAAAAATAATGAAAATGCATACATATAGATGAGATTTTATTCAGCTCTAAAGAAAATGGAAATTACATATTTTCAAGAAAATGGATGATCTGGAAAACATTACATTACCTGAGGCAACCAGGGCTCAGAAAGACAAACCACGGAATGTTTTCTTTCATACATGGACCCTAGATTCTACTAGGAAGGCATGTTGGTCATGCAAGTATAAATGTGGGTGAAGGCTGCAAGAGGAAGCACAGAGAAGCCTTCAAAAGACAGAGAACTTGAAAGTAGCAAGAAATGAGTGATTGATCACAAAGTTCTCTTATAAGATTAACAGCTGACTTCTCATCAGAAACTATGGTGGTCAGAAGAGATTAGGCTCACACAATGAAAATGCTGAAAGGGGAAGATGGAACCCAGGAAACAAACTCTTCCTCAAAACTGACCTCCCATGATTTACTAGTGGTAATTACAATGTAATTACATTGGTAATTACATAGAAGTTATAGCAATGAAGGCAAGCTCTGGGAGTCAGGCACTAGTGGACATGACCTACAGCAGTGCTAAGGAAATCCTTGACGATGCAATGACAGAACACAGCACTGCACCCACAATATACAAAAACAAAGAACTAGAGCAGTGCACTTTGTTCACTGACACATAAAGCATGTAATCTGTGTCACTAAGAACATACTGTATATCAACATAATCCAAAATCACTACAGAACTACAAAGGGTGGGGAACAGGATAAGAGTAAATAATGCCACAGAAGTAAAGTTGGTATTGATTCAATTAGATTGTTATAAATTCTGGATGCTGTTAATCTCAATGGTAGCCATTAAGAAAATAGCTTTAAAAATTACAAAAAAAAAAAAAAGAGAACTAAACAGAGAATAAAAATTGACAACAGACATACCAATCAAACAAGAAAAGTAGTCTGAGGAAAGCTGAGCAATGAAGGATGCACATAAATAGAAAACAACAAAATGGCAGAACTAAGCCTTAGTTCTCACTAGTAACTTGAAATGTTAGTAAACACACCATTAAAAGACAATCGGGAATAGAGGAATAAATCCACTACCTTCCTTTGTATGGCTGAGTTACACAGGATGCTTTTAGGAAAGGCTACTAGTAATGATTGAACTCTCGTTGCTTGCTCTTAGCTCTTTTGTGAATCTTGAAAGGTCTTTGAAATTTGTATAATGGTATAAGGTACAGATTATAACATTACAAAAAATTTAAATGTACAAATTTATGTGTAAATGCAACACTACATATTGGAATACATGTAGTATACAATAAAAATGAAAATAAAATTGAGAAAAGACATATATCTTGCACTTTATTTAGCAAAAGTATTTGGAAGTAGACTGATAATTTTCAAATTGTATCTAAACACCACAAACTAGTCAAATATGTGCACATAATCTTTGCTAGAGCAGTGTTGAAAATACAGGTCTAAAGAAAACTAAATATAGAGGGATCAAACAACAAATAAACGAGGGTAGACTAAATGAATACACTAACAATAGTCAAATGTAAATGTAAAAATAATTTTAAAAGGAGAGATTGGTGCTTGCTTCAGCAGCACGTCTACAAAAATTGGAACGATACAGTGAAGATTAACATGGCCCCTGTGCAAGGATGACACACAAACTTGTGAAGCATTCCATATTTTTAGAATAAAAAAAAAAAAAGGAGATTGAGAGAAAGAATTAAAAAAAAAAAAAAGAAAGAAAGAAAGAAAGAAAGAAAGACCTAATCTCTACATTAAATGTAGAGATACAGATAGTTTAAAATAGAATGGTGGAAACGTGAATGTTTCGAAAGAACATGCAGAAATGATGTAAATTGGGACAAGAGAACAATTTCTTAGACATGATAGAAAAGATACAATGCATAAATAAAAAGCTAGCAAATTAAACTTCATGCAAAATGAACAAGCTTTAGTGTTTGATAACCACTGTTCAGCCACAAAGAGCAGCATATATGCAGGGAGAGCATTTGCAAGCTGTCCATGTGAGAAACAATTTGCATATAAGTCACAATAGCAGCAAAAGCCATATCGAGCTGAGATCAGGTAGGAGACTGGAACTGATACTTGTCGTACGTACATGGGAAGAACTAAATAAATGAAAAGATGTTCAAATCGTAAGCACATTAAGAGAATGCAAATTGAAAATGAGTTTTTTTTTTTTTAAATAACTCTATTGAATGGAAACAAAAGAAAACAAAACAAAACAAGAACTTCACTCTCAAACTAATTCCAACAAGCCAATTTAAGTGTCTGAGATTTATAAAAATCCCAAGTGCCATTGAAATATAGATCATATTACAGAAGTGACTCAGCAGTACTAGCGCACCACCATAATATTTAATGTAATGTAAATTAAAATATTAGATTTGCCAAGATTACAAAGGATTCTGAAGGCAAAGTAATAAAATGAAGTCCAAGCTGGTTCAAGGTTTTGGTTTTTTTTTAAATGAATTGTAATCCATACAGTTTTTGTGCGTATCTTCTGCCTACCAAATTCATTTCCAGGAATATAGGGCAGATACTCTATGGAGAACAGGTATACACAAGCAAGTTTACTGCAGGACTGAATACAGTATTTTCAAAAAGCCTTAACATCGTTATGTTGCAGGCGGGTTAAACAAAGTGTGCTGCTTACGTACAACTACTACAGATAGAAGAGCGCTAGCCCTTGTGTGTAGCAAGGTAGGAGGATGAGGCAGGAGCATCATGAGTTCAACGCTAGCCTGGGCAACACAGGAAGACCCAATCTCAACGGGAAAAGTGGAGCAATGAGCAGTAAACAACCATAAAAATCAAGTTCTAATATAATATTCTCTGACAGACATACTAAGGTCCATATAGGGTAGAACATTTATATTAATTAAAAAACTGATACCAACATTGCTAAATTGAATTTGAAGAGGGAAAGACAGATCAAGTCATTGATAATCACACTTATATTACATTCTAGAATAAGGCCCAAGGACAGTAGTAAGGCTCTCAGTGGTTGCTAAGGGGAGAGAAGGAACAAGGGCACCAATGGTTGTGATGGCCATAGCTAGAAATAGACAGCACCAAAGAGAAAAGGTTAACTCCATTACATGCTGATTTAGAGAATAAACGTGTTTTAGGCTGCATATTCTGACCAAGGTTACTTGCTTTTCCAAAAGGACTAAATTTGGATGCTATTTATTTATTACTAAAGCCTTTGTTTTCAATGACTTCAGATTCAAAGAAAACCGGAGTGAGTCTGCTAAGTAAGAATGAGGAGAGAGGTCTTCCCATCATGGAAAGGAATGAAGACCTCACACCTTCCTAGACTGTAAAGTAACAGGCACATGGTCTATGCCGTACCATATCTTAAGATACATTAATGAGCCGTTAGTTTTCACTTCTCTTGAATGGCAGGTGTTTATTCTTCTCATACATATAATTATAAAAAAGCACTGAGCTGGATACTGACAGGTGTTCTTTTCTCTTCACAAATATTTTGCCATCCCTTAGGTCTGAAATCATGTCGAGCCTTCATCTTCATGTTAGGTAGGAATGCTTCCTCTTGCACAGGAGAGGAGAGCACTGCAAGCGGCACCAAACTGTTCAAATTGTGATGTTATACATTATAATTAGCTTGGCAGAGCTAATACAAATCACATTTACAGACTAACAATAATAAAATTGAAGTACCAGTTAAATATCCAAAATAATTAAAGGAATCATTTTTAGCTTGGCATAATTAGCTAATCCACTTTACAAGCATTTATTAAAATGAATTCACATGTTATTATTCCATAGGTAGTTACACAATAGTGTTTATACGGGAAAAAATAATGAACCAAACTCTTTGTATCCAGCACTCCACAATTAAAATGAAGACTCCCCAAGTAATATCAATCTAGGATAGACTAATTAAGTTTGGTTTGATAACCATTCATTTCTTCTATTGCCTCTGAGCAAATTGTTTATTAGAGAAAGTTATTTTACACAAATCAAATCAAACTGGGTAAACCATTATATTTGAGGGAAACTTTAGCCATCAGTCAATTAATCCATCATTTTCTCCAGACACTATTGTTTAACGAGCAGATCATATTATCAACAATTTAGATATCATATGATTCAATTAGAACAGTAAATTTATTGACAGTTTCTCTAATACTTTTATTATGAGTAAACTTAGAATTCTTTTACCTTTGTGAGTAAAACAAAACCAATTCAAGTATTATGTTGAGATATCAAATAAATATGAAATTCTCTATGATAGTTAGAAAATATATTATCATTAAAGGAAAAATAAGATAATGAATGAAAAAGTTGCTAATGAAGTAAAATAAGTAAAATGTACCTTAATGTTATCTGAAAGCATTCTGAAAATATAGAAAAAAATATTTTGCTTATAAATAATGTTCATATATTTGCCACTTTAACCAATGTTTAAAACACAAACCAACTGGATAAATGTGTACTGCTGAAGCCTAAGAATTCATATACTGGGTTCTCTTTCTAATAATACACATTTCACCAAATACATTAAAATGAAAATGTCATACCCATTAATACTTACAGACAGCACGAGAAAGAAAATACCACCTCCCATGTCTGCTCAGAGAGCACACATGAGGTCAGAACAGTGCAAAACACTGGTTTCTTGCTCTCAGCTGGCAGTGCACACATGTACAATTTGCTTACCCAAAACATAAACTTCAAACATGGACTTTGTATTGTTTAAATAGATCCTTTCTATATATGATGCCAGGCAGTGGTGGTGCATGCCTTTAATCCAAGCACTTGGGAGGCAGAGGCGGGTGGATCTCTGTGACATTGAGGACAGCCTGGTCTACAGAGCAAGTTCCAGAATAGCCAGGGATACACAGAGAAACCCTGTCTCAAAAAACCAAAACTAAAACAAAACAACAACAAAAAGATTGTTTAGAACAATGTTAGTTAAGTTTAAATCCCTGTGAAGACTTCTCTGTCTTGTAAGACTAAAAATGAAGACTTCACTAATGCTCAATAAATATTTACCATTCAGAGTGACCGAGACTTATAATTTGACCCAGGCAAATCCTCCCTTATTGTATACATGTAAACAAGCCGGAAGCATCTGACACCATATCACATAGCTAGCTGTCAGTGTTGATTACAAGCATGTTGACTAGACATACTCCAGCTAAACAACAAGAGTTTACGCAGGCGGATGTAGTCCTTTAGCAGTGATGCTAAAGTCGTGTCATCTAATAGCACAAATAGCATATGGCCAATGAATTACAAACTCCTACAGATGTCCACAGTTCTCAGTGGAGTCCCCAGGGCATGCGATGCCAGAAGGGTACCTCAGGGAACCAGAAAACGGCTGTACTCTAAGCCAATGGAACACGTGACTTGGTGCAGGCCCACATCTGCATCCCCGAGAGGCACTTGTTCCCGCAGATCTCACTTACAGAGCAGCCCACTGGTTCTTAGTCACTTTAAAAGCAGAGTCTTACACTGTATATTCTTAGAACCTTCACAAGAAAACAGTTTAGGTTTAAAAAAAAAAAGTGACCTTTAGTTTGCAAAGAGTATTTTAGTTTACACATTTACTCCAGAAGAATTACTACCAGGGACTGAAGAAACGGCGTGGTGGTTAAAAACACATACTGCTTCATCCTCAACACTCATGTCTGACTGCTCACAACTGCCTGTAACTCCACCTCCAAGGGATCTGATATCTCTGACCTCCCCACATACCAACCTATACAAAAATAATTCTTAAAAAATAATAAATCCTTCAAAGAATTAGAACCAAAGTAATTAAAAGGACATCTTCATGAAAGTAAGTCACATGTTAAAGATCAATCTCTGCATAGTAAAAACTGTCAAGTAGGGAACATTTGTATTTTTTTTCTCACATCTTTTTTGATTCATCCACTTCTATGTCCATTAAAATCATTCTTCACATTATGATATCTTTTTTAAGGAGAAAATATTTATTTATTTAATTATCTCTCTCAGCATCTGTAATATATATCCCCTCTATACAAAGCACAAGTATAATAGTTTGAATAGGTTTGCCCCCCACATAGATTCATGTGTTTGAATGCCTGCCCATAAGGAGTGGCACTGTTATGAAGTGTGGCCTTGTTGGAGGAAGTATGTCATTCTATAGGTAGCTTTTGAGATCTCCTATGCTCAGGCTCTGTCCAGTGTGCAACATAGTCTCCTCCTGGCTACCTGCAAGAAGACAGTCCACTTCTGCTGTCTGTGGACCAAGATGGAGAACTCTCGGCTCCTCCAGCACCATGCTGCCTGTGCGCTGCCATGCCTCCCACCATGAGGACAGTGGACTAAACCTCTGAACTTGTAAGCCAGCCCCCACTAAGCATTTTCTTTTATAAGGGCTGCCTTGGTTATGGTGTCTCTTCACAGCAACAGAAACCCTACTTAAGACAACAAGTTTTAATAGGAAATATTCTGTAATTTGGTTCATCTGACAGAAAGGTTGTATCATTCTCTTCTTGAGTGTATAATTATTAAGTAATTATTCAGGGAGAGGAATTGTTCTTTTGAGGTCTGGAGTTAGGGTCTCTTGATGTAGTCCTGGCTGGACTGAAGCTCACTATGCAGATCAGGATGGCCTCAAACTCAGGGACCTGTCTGTGTCTGCCTCCTGAGTGCTGGGATTAATGAAGTGCACACCACTCCTGGCCTATTAGGTAATTTAAAAAAATACATTAGACTCGCTGTTATTTATAGGTTTTTAACTAACAATTATGTGTTATTTAGTAAACCCATTCCTCAGGTTCTCAATCATCTTCAAAATACTGGCAAAAGAATTTCAAATTTTCTTTGACCCAAGCAACTCATCAATATTAAGTCATCATTTCTTTCACCACAGATATTTCATTAAGACTGAAAATAAGTGTGTTTAATTTTATTGTTTGCCTTCAATGCCATTTCTAAAAAGAACTTCAACCGGGATATAAAGGGTATCAACAAATACCAATGCGATAATGTATTCTGTTAGGAATCAGATAGCGAGGGAAGTGCTAGCAGCATGGAGTTTGCTGCTCCTCTCACCGTGGAGCACAGGGTAGCCTAAGCTGGTGATCTGCCCTGAGACCCCCACTCAGTCCCTGAGCAATGGGATTACAGGAGGGAACCACCTTGCCTGCTTGGCTTTTTCTTTTTCCATTTTGTTCACTGATAGGTTGGGTTTGGGAAAACAATTGAATCACAATAAAAAAGCTAATCCATGATTCCAATTACTAACTAGTAAACACTATTATAGAACACACTACAAGTTTTCACCATAGCTTTCTATGAAAATTATATTTAGGTATTGACTAATTACTTAACTAATGCAAGAAAAAGAGAAACGTGACAGGGCTTTGACAGCAGAGTCCAAGGACTGAACCAGGTCATCTAGCTCCCCAACAGTAAGGAATTTCTTACAGCATCATACACCACTCGTAATTAACATATGCTGCCCACTAACTATATACAAAATTTACACATAAAATTGTTGGGGTTGATCTGGAGCTACTATGTAGTCAAATGTCAATTGCTTTCCCCCAAAGATCCTTACTGTCCTACAAGCAAATTCTCTTGTATCCAAAATGACATTGTGTGAACCTTGCCTCTCAAATTATCTGATTGGCTAGTAAAAGTTACCTACAGCCTGTGCTGGACAGAAGAGAGGTAGGCGGAGTGAAGGATTGTGGGGCTTTGGGGTCACAGAAGGACCATAAGGAAGAGAGAGGAGGCAGGAAGAGAGGAGCAGGTCACCACGGGGTAACCAGAAGCACACGGCCAAGAGCAGCTTGCTCTGAGGACTGGCCTGATGGAGCAGAAGCAGCCCAAGTGGAGCGTGTGCAAGTATCTATGGGGATTTGGATGGGAAGCTGACAAGATAGCTTAGAGGGCTGTATCCGCCCAGCCCTAGTGTTTTATGGCTTATTATAAATCTAACAAGTTTCTGCATCTTTTATTTGGAAAATAACTGGCTATGGTCTAAGTGCTGCCACAATAATTTCCAGTATTAATTAATATTAATAGAATAATTCCATTTACACAAAATTATAAAGACGTACACATGAGAGAAAGTCACCTCAATTCTCATTTGCAGTTGTCCCTCGCCGGGCTAAGACAGCACTAGGAAGCGACAGCGCCGTAGCATAGTTTTCCCACCATCCTTTTCTACCTCTTCAGATTTTTCTATGGGCCAAGGTAGCAATGGAAGCACCAAGTACAGTACCTGCTATAAGGCAAACAGTAACTGGAGCTGCTATTACCTAACACGAAGTCTGTTTATTATGATGTGTGACTCATACCCTAGGCATACACAGGCAGACACCAGAGCTGTAACACCTGTTTTCCTGCCACAGGAAACACATTATATAGGCAAAACCACCTAGAAGTAGAGACACACTAATCAGATACTATTAAGCTATTATGTTTGGGTAAGAGGGAGGAAAGGCATGCAGTAAACAGACTGAAGTTCATAGCGTGCAGCACCATCTAACCTGAGTGGGGGTGTCTGGCGGCATTCGCTGGTGCTGAATGGTGTGGCAGCAAGCACAGTGTACAGGATGTATGTCGTGTGCTCACAGCCCAAGCTGCAGTAAAGCTGCATGAGACGAGCTGGGCAAGCACTGCTAAAGCACCTCAGACGCAGTATCCATTCGACTTGAATCAACTTGTTGTTGCATGGTTAAAGCTTGTCATGTCTCCAAACTGTCTGTGACCCCACATTCAGTTAACACTCCCCATTTGAGGTCACAATCCGCAGGTTAAAATGGACTCTACGACACCAACTTTTAACAACAATGTATACATGTTGTTCAGTGTAGATGGGAACAACAGTCAGAAGAACAGTCAGAAGCAGTTTAAAGGATGGGGATTGTACCCCCCAGCATTTAATTTTTAGGATTTTTAAGCATACAGAAATGTTGAAAGAATTCTACAATGACTAAAAATAGATCATTACCTTTACGTTAAAACTAAAGTTGTGTCCCACTTAGTTCTGCAAGTTTTGCCATCCCTCTGATTCCCCAATCTGTGAGTTCAACACAGAGTTTTAGTGAGCAGACATCAAAAGTTTGTGCTGGGAACTTGGGAACGGTGACCAGCACTTTGACTGCAAATATCACAGACATCAAGAAGTCCACACAAGGCAGCACCACCTTTTCCTGCCTAGAGATCAGGCCATAAACGCCTATGAATGACCCAGGCTAGACTACATGCAAATGACAAAGACTTGCTTTTAAGACTCCAAGTTCCTTTTGGCCAGTTTTTAAATTTCATCCTTGAGACTCTACTGCTTACTAGCCACACGATGCCGAGACAGCAGCATGACGGAGAAAAATCCACACTGTAGGACTGCCTGGGGAAGGGCAAACGGAGAAGGGTCGGGGGAGTCTGCATGTCCCCGACACTCTGGACCACTTGTACTGCCAGCATTTGAAATGCAGTGGTCTTCAAGGGTGCAGACTTGACAACCATCTAACCAAGAGGTAGAACTGGACTCTAGTCCACGTGGGAGTGGGCTAGACTGATGGCTGACAGAACGTGTGAGAATGCCTAGCTTAAGCATAAGCATGCAGGCTTTCTTCTCATTTTCTGAGGAAAAAAGCTAGCTGACATGTTAAGAGGAAAAAAATCCAGAAGCCTGGGAAAGAAGGACCCCTGTCAATAGCCAGGAAAGAACTGAGGACACCTCCTGCCAACAGCACTCTCCAGAGTGATTCTTCAGTGCTACAGAGCTTTCTCTGAGTTTTGAGCCTCACTGGGTATCTTCTTTGAAGCTTGCTGAGGTTCTGTACGCTAGAGTCACTCAGCTAGGCTGTGCCCAGTTTTCCTGGAACGCTGTCAAGTCCATTTTTCTAAAGCATGTAAGTCTGGGGATAATTTGTCGCACAGTAAAGGGATCACTAGGAAAGGATACAGCTGCTGGAAATTTTATACATTTTAACTTCTCTCTTTTTGAGCCAGCCTTCTCCAGGTCTTCTTTCTATTCCACTTTTGCCATATTTGGATTCTCTGCCTTAAAAAAAAACACCTAGTTCTCCCTTCAGTGCTTGCTGTGCAAAGTATGAGGAAGGCTCAGACCCATAGGAGTCTATCTTGTAATCTCAGCGCCAAGGGGCAGACATGGGAAGACACTGAGGGCTCAGAGGGTGGACAGTCTAGCCAAAGCAGCAAGTTCCAGGTTCAGCAAGGACAGACTTTAAAAAAAAAAAAGGGGGGGGGGCGGGGAGAAGGAAAAAGGAAGACACCAGACATTGACCTCTGGCATTCACACATAAGTATATAACAAATGTGTACTCAGCACACACACACACACACACACAAATAAAATGAACTACTGGAATTATTATTTGACTTTGAATCAATCATCTGATAGTAAAAAGCTTATGAAGCCAACAAAAAAGAATTCATACTATTGGATTCATTATAAATTGTAATATTACCATCATACTTTAAATTTATCATGCATCCCTCATACAGTTTGCCGAGCCAGGACAGTCACTATTCTACAAATGCTCTTTTATCTCACCACGTCCACATTTATTCTTTCTGGGACATGTTTTCTACAGAAAACCACTATGACTAGCCTTATACTTTATTTGGATTTTTGCTTAAATGTTATTCATTAAAAAGGTCTTTCATAAATAACTGATATTAATACACCACACAGCAACCACTTTACTCTTTTTCTTATTCTATTTTTCCTGTTAGTACTTATTTTGAATTTTTTATTGTATTTTCTAAACTATTTATATGATGTACTATCTGCCCAACTAATCTATTTTTAAAGATATTCAAATCCTGCCAAATGGACCTGAGGAAATTAAAGGACCCAGAAGATTCTAATAGTGGCCCTTCTACTGTGCCAGAGCCTCAAGTATCTTATGGGATTCAGGACCTTCCACTGCACTGTGTCAGCCAGGCTCCTTGTCACTCCTGCACTCTGCCTTCAAATTGCTTACTAAGTTTTTAACGTGGACTGGACGGGGCTGCCAAGAAGTAATGAAATGATCCAAGAGAAAGTTACAAAAACACTAAGTAACTCAGCATACAACCTTAGGCAAGCATGGAATGCCGCTGTTTGTACGGGTGTCTGTGTAGCTGGATACATGCTAGATGGAATCAGGCCTAGTCCTCTTGGTAAGAACAGGTCTAAGTTTTCTCTTCATGCAGCATCCTCCTTACAGTCCAGACAGAGTCTGACAAGCATTCACATCACATTTTCTACCCATTTTCTAAGTTGCAAATGAAAAACTACATTCTACAAAAGGTGTAGTGATTACATATGATAAACCCAAGAGGAGTATGTAAATGGCTTCTAAATGTATTATGATTTGAGAAGAAAGTTCTTTTTGGACTGCTGCCTTTAAATTTTTCTAGGTAGTTACGGTTACTCTGGTTCAAAGAATATACTTGTAAAATGCTTTATAATCATGAATAAATTTTATGATAACCCTGTTGTCTAATTTGTATATTATCTAATGTTTATGTTTTCAAGCTTTAGCTATAGGACCACATATTAAGACGCAGCTCTGAATCAATCAGCTAAGTGAGCCATCTCAAAAGTGGTCTCCAGCTGCTCCAAGCAATGATGTCAGTGCCACGCAGTAGACTCAACAGAGGATGGATATGCCCAAGTGTACAAAACACTTCATGGAAACACCAGAAGCCCCTTATAGCAAGGGCCAGGTCTACACTCACTCCTCCTCACTGTTTAGGACAGCACTGCATTTATCCCTCATATGAACTAGGACCCAAGAGAACACTGGCCCCCTTTACCCTTAATGCCATGCCAGGCTAGTGGGAAAATGTCTAACCTCACAAATGGAAAAATGTAGATTCCAACACCATCTAGAACATTCAAAGTATATTAAAGCTGCCTTTAAAAGGACACATACAGTAAGAAGAAAAAATACTAAGGAAACATTAAGACATGATTCATGCAATACAAAAATAATAACCTGAGTATAACCTATACATTTGACCTTTACAGTAATAAAGTCTGAGTTTCTACCGCTACTATCAGTGTTTTCCTCATAAGTTTACCCCCATTACTGCAGCACAATAATGTGCTGTCTATATCCCACCTATAGCTGCCTTGTGTCTGTTTAGTTTTATAGCAAGCAAGCAATTTGAGAATATGGTAATAAAGCCTCAATCACAGTAATGATGTATGATGGGTTGTAATTTCTCTGTGCTAATGGGTTACAAACAGTATTACGGTGATGACGGGAATCTCATTGATTCATTATATGACTGCAATAATATCAAAATGACTTAATATAGATCACTATTAAGTCATCCACATGTTCCTAACAAGCTCTATATTTCACTATATAGATATATAGGGAAATAAAATTAATATTAGTCTTTCTATATAAAAGTTCACACAGCACAAAACATTTTGTGTTGAGTACCCTAAATCAATGTTTAAAGTTGGAATTACTGCATTGAACTGGTTCTTTGAAAAGAAAACCATTGATTTTAATCTGCTTGAAGCAATCAATTACTCCCTGTCCTCTTTATTCCAAACTGTAATGAAAACTAAACTGCGTTGTCTTGAAAACTAAATGTGAAGATGATCATAAACAGAATTTAAACTCCATGGATTATTCATATCTACCCATTTAGATTTGCCATTTCCATTATGAGTACATTTGCCACGGGCATTTAATGGACATCTAAAAGGGAATTCATTAAAGCAGGAGCTGTTGGCAGCACTTATGGGCTTCAGACTGCTTTATGCTTGCCTTTAATAGCTCACTATTATAAAAGTGATATATTGTGTTCATCCCATTAGTAGTTTGCAGAAAGGTCTGCAAGAGATAACAAATCCTTCGGAATATTTTCAGAACAGAAAGTAAATCAGTTTGTTTGTTTTAAGCAGCATTTTCTAACAATATATAATTTTGCAGCCAACTATATTTGGTTGTTCTAAGCAAAAAAAAAAAAAAAAAGCAACCACAGATACATTTTATGAAGCACACAGCACATTTTTGAAGTATTCTGTGGTTATTAACTTGAGACATTAGTGGCCATCAAGCAGACCAACCAATGGGAAGAAATTATGTTAGAAATAATAGCAGCATAGCCATCACCATGAGTATTAACAGTAGACAAAGCTCAAACAATAGCTAAAGCAGAGAGCCCCAATGCAACTGGCACTGCCACTACTCAGAGGATATGAAAAGATCATTTATAGAGCTTCTTTGAAGAAATAGCATTAATTGGTTTCTCTTTTTTTTCTTTTACTTTTATAGATGACAGAAAACAGACACAAAAAATATAAAATATGATCTAAATGTTAATGCTCTTTACAGTGATACAATTAAATCCTGAGTGGGAAGAAAGCAAGGAGAAGGGAGGTCATCTTTGGAATGTTTGGGTCTAGGCTCTGCATTATTTGAAATACATGTTGATGCAAAAATGCAGCTCACCTCAAAGGGAATAGAAGGGAGTTTATTCTTAAGCTGAATGTGAGTAGCCATGGCCCAGGAACATGAATTTAGACAACCCTGAAAGACGTGTGGCATTGGGGAAGTGGCTGCATGCAACTTTATCAGTTTCAGGGCAAAGACCCTCAGAAATGACAGGCTGGGTGAGAACCGCTGATAGGTGGATGGAAACAATGGAAGGAAATTCTATGAGAGGTTTCAGTAGTTTCTGATGGCATTCCTAACTTGTGGATGGTAGACACTCATTGTCATCTAAAAATACAGTTAAAGGCTCTAGTCACAAGGATGCCAGGGCAAAGAAGGGATGGACAATATATATTTCATAAAAGGACTAAAGGCAGACAAACATACTTTGGCTCTGGCCTGCAACAGCTTAATTAATAGTTAAAAGTTAGGACTTGTTGTAGAATCTTAGTATAGATGACTTTTATTTTTTTTCCTGGTAACTTCAGTGTCTATACATTACATCACACTTAAAGGACCATCAAGCTGATGGTAGATCAGCAAAACACCCTAGATTAAGAATAGCAACAGATTCTGTGAGTGTGTATCAAAGACTTCCACAGTCAAGGACTGCATGTGAAATTCAATTATTTGCATGTTCTCAGCAAATCTGCCCTTCTTGTTGTGTTTTGTCTACTGCCCCTCCAATGCACAACAGCTGCCTCTCTCTGCATATGTATGCTGCGGAAAAACTGAATGGTAACCTAATTCCGTTCTGCTTTTTTAAAAGCTTAAAACTCATTTTTATTTTATTTGTTGAGCCAAGGTCTCTCTTGTGTGTTCACAGTCAGCTAAACAGCAGTAGGGCCTGCAGGCGTGTATTGTCACACCTGGCTAAACCGATCTTTAAAGTCTCTAAGTTTTAGTCCATTCTTAATTAGACAAATGTTTCAAAGTTTACATATTTAACTACCCAGAACAGTCAGGTTACAAAAGTGAGATTGTGTGAAAGGCAAAAGTAGAAACAAAACAGGAAAGCTCACCATCAACCTCACACTTCTTTTAAGTACAAACACTCTGGAGCCAGTCCAATGTAACCCACATATTTCCATAAGAGTTTGTAAGTTGTGCTGGGCAGTGCTGCACACCTTTAATTCCAGCATTCAGGAAGCAGAAACAGGAAGATCTCTGTGAGTGCAAGACCAGGCTGGTATACAAAATGAGTCCAAGACAGCCAAGTCTACACAAAGAAACCCTGACTTCAAAACCCAAAAACCAAAAAGACAAAACAAAAACAAAAAAAAAATCAGCATCACAACAAAACCAACCAGACAAACAAACAAACAAACAAAAAACCAGAAGCAGAAGTAGATAATTCCAGCACTCCGGAAGCAGAGGCAGACAGATTGCTGTGAGTTTGTGGCCAGCCTGGTCTACAAAGTAAATCTAGGACAATCAAGGCTACCCAGAGAAACCCTGTCTCAGGGGGGAAAAAAAGGAAAAAAAAAGTTTAAAAAAAGGCCAGGCGGTGGTAGCACACACCTTTAATCTTAGCACTCTGGAGGCAGAGGCAGGCAGATCTCTGTGAGTTCAAGGCTGGCCTGGTCTACAAAGCAAGTCCAGGACAGCCAGGACTACACAGAGAGACCCTGTCTTGAAAGAAAGAAAGAAAGAAAGAAAGAAAGAAAGAAAGAAAGAAAGAAAGAAAGAAAGAAAGAAAGAAAGAAAGAGAGAAACAAAGAAAGAAACAAAGGACAAAGTGTTTATAATATTCTTCAAAATTATAATTTTTCAACAATGTATTCAATTTGCCTAGCCTATGAGCACCAGGGACATCTGTGCAGCCTCCCAAACATGCCCAATGAGTTTGTCACAACACAGTTCTATATTCAATAACATATGCACAATACTCCAGCTTAGTAATATGACTCAAATTTCTAAGCACTTAAATTACTTTATGTATTTACATGATTGGGTTAGGCTATGTTTACATACTCAATACAATGCACGTATAGGAATCTAATCATCTTAAAAGTTATCTAGTGGGAAATAACTTTCCATTAGAATCTGCAGCACAAACCTTTTCTGTTCAAGAGAAATGCTATTTAAAAGTTTTAAATATCTAATAAATATTTCCCACTTGTCTATCTACATTACATTAAACCCAGACAGACCAGAACAGGGGTTCTGCCAGTAGCTGGTGGTGTGTGTATGTGGGGGGGGGGGGGGTCTGTGCACACTAACTTGTAGGCGTGATGTAAGACCCAACAGTCACGCTGTTAGAAGTCGCCTCCCCAATGTAGAAAAGAGCATTCTTGCTAAAACTTAAGAGATTTTTGAATAACACAAACTCAGCAGTGAAGGCAGCAACAAAGGGTGACAGGAAACTTAAGGGGAAGACAGTCCTTTCATTCCAGCGGCTGAGGTCACTTAGGAGCCATCTGGAAGTGAAATTTGTTTATATGTTGTCAAACTGCAAAACCAGGTACATTTAAGAGAGATGCTTCCCTCCTCCCCCCAATTAAATTCATACACTGTCATCATGGCAAAATAAACTGTTTTATAAGACTGAAAACTTGTGGTATGTACTTCAGCACTTATAAAAGCAAACTAAACATTTTGAAGGACTCTGAGAACAAAAGTAGATTTTCCCCCTTCAACTAAAACAACAACAACAATGAAAACCTTTGAAAAATAAGCCTCCAAAGTTATATGATACAAAATTCACATCCAAAGTTATAAGATACAAACCCCAGACTTCAACCAGCTGCAACCACTTACAGGAAGCAATCCCAGGGTTTTTTGTTTGTTTGTTTGTTTGTTTGTTTCTGATCTAGAGGGAAAGGAGAAATCTCTCCTCTTAACCATTTGATTAAACAAAAGAATCTACAACAAAGATCTTCTTGAATAGTTATAATACTCTGGACCCCTCTGGCTTCAACCATTTACAAGTAAATAGTAAAAGATATTAAAATCATTAAAGCCTATGATCATACATTCTAGACTGGTTTAACTTGCAAACCCTTCAAGCTCTTTAACAAGATAAGATCAGGACTAAAATACCCATCTTCAATCACTCTTTAAAATTTCTACAGTTAAGATGTTGAAAACGATCACATTACGCAGCAAAAAGTTTTAAAATGACAATAAATCCTGAGCAGTTGAGGTAGATTTCAGAATGACTGGGCAATGGGAGTGTTTATGAACTGTGTCTATCTTCTTGGAAAGCACTATAAAGCTAAGGCTGCCTGAACCGAGACCATGCCTGAGTGAGACTTACCTGACCAGAAAAGAAACTGGCTTAACACATACATAGACTGCCTTGCCCTCACCTGGACCCTTAGACTGTGATCCCTGGTTCAGGTGATGATGGATCAGATCGCTCTCAAGGAGGAAGAACCCCGAGTTGGATAGGTTTGCCACAAGCCCTTCACAGGAAGATGCCAGTCTTCTGTGCAAGACAAAAAAAAGAACAGAAAAAGGTACAGTGGCAGTGGATGAAGCCTCCTTTAGGAGAGGGAAAAGTCAGATACCATATTCCCCGTTAGCTGCAGGCTCTCTTGTGTACCAGGCTAAGAAGAGCTGCTGCCAGTGTTGGGAGTCAGACAGGTTTTAAACCACCAGTGAGTCCAGCAGTCAAGACACTGATTACAATCACCACCGCCAGAACGCTCACAAGTCAAGTTGGGTAAGATCAGTAATCAAGATAGTATTTTCATGGACAAAATAGTTTGTTTTAAAGTGTTTTTTAAATGTTTAGGTCTGGATTTAGATATTCATAGTCTCACATCTGTCCAAAGGATTAAATTGCCTTCACATACTACGGCTGCTCTAGTGGTGATTTTGAAGAGTACAACCTTCTAGCTGCTCTCAATGGGTACAGACTACTGTTGAAATTTTCTAAAAATATGCTCTCTCCAAAATTGATGACTGTCTTAATATTAGACTTTACATTTTTAAGTATTATTTTATGGAACTAATAAGTTCCAAGGTTTTAGCAAGGTCTTCTTTTGCCCCCTTTTAAGGCTATATTTTAGTATATTTAATAATTTTTAAATTAAGGTAATAAAATAAATTTATAAAGTTCATAGTTAGAAATTTAAAAAATAATTATTTGATTATTGATATTTATATCCTTTGCACATATATCTATAAATATGGTACTCTCAATCACATTACTTGATACTCAGTTATATGCAGGTCTGGGGATGTCTGTCGATGCTCTGTGATTATGGGTATCACTTAATTTGGGGTATCAATTTTCATTTAAAACTTTCACATCACATGAGGAAGATCACATGGTGAGAGGACATGGCAAGCTAGCAAACAATAAATAGCTCAGTAAGGACTGGCTGCAAGATCACAAGATCTGGTTTTAGAGATGACCAATTAACAGCAGACAAACACACAGGAAGTCAAAACTCTAAGAGTTTAGCTCTCACTTTGCATTCTACAGTATATAGTCTGTCTGCCTACTTTCTTCAGCCCAGTTCAAGGGGCAAATACAAAGGGAAGGAAAACAGCTGTCTACAAGACACCAAAGTGTACAGTGTCATCGATGTGAAGGAAGCCGTGGTGACAGTAAGATCATTAACACCAGCATGATGCTACAAGGATTGGCTCAAGGTCTCACAGAACCCTTATTCCCACAGAAAGCAAGTTGTGAAATACACTTGAGCTAAACACTGAAGAGCTCACACGGGTGCCATGCTGTTCAGCCATTCTACTTGTGTTTCTGGGGCGTTAGAAGGTGTAAGAAGGCCTGTGACAAAACTAAACCTGTCAGTATGGCGTGAAAAGACAAAGGATAACTCTCTGTTGCCTCCCTGAGAATCCTCACCTCTGCAGAGTTTACAGAACGAGCAGAAAAAATGTATGTTTTCAATGCAGTGTCATTATTTCATGTTATTAAACTTATTTAAAAAATTAACTATTAAAATTGCATCCTAGCTTTGTTGTGTGTTTTAAAGTTAAAAAAGAAAAAGGAAAGGAAGAAACATTCAAATCATTTGAATTTGTGAGTGACTTCTCATCTTACTACTGAAAAATTTTAAAAACTGAACATCAAATAGCCTGAATTCCTCCATGAGCCAGGTGTGATTTTTCACACAGCCACACCCTGAAGCACATCTGAAATGAAGTCAAACCACCATGAGCAAACCCTCACTGTTTCAGAGGTGTCTGGTAACCTAAGGCACATGAGTTTCTAGAGTAACTATGGAAGTACAGCTAATAAACACGTGAGCTCTATAAACAGGGATCAACACGAAATCTGCTAAGTGGAGTCAAAGGTATTAGATAAAGTTAAAAATCATAGGACTTTTCCATGTAATCTTATGAAACAGGAGGCTGCAACATGTGGTTGATGTTGTACTCTGTGAGGTCTTCTTCCCCCATTCTCCACCCCTTCTCTTCCACCCCTCAAACCCCGAACACTAGATAAGTGAGAAAAAAAGGATAGAGAGAAAAGGAAAGACATCCCTGAATACAGCCAGGGCTCAGAAAGGGGTGGTGCTATCATTAGGCTGCTTCCCGCTGGATAGGGGCATCAAGTTTGATCTTCCTTATCAGGGTATCTAATTTCTTCTTCTTGCTTCCTCTTTGTGCGTGACTACCTAACAAATCCCTACCAGCAACAACCAACAACCAAGCAACAACCCCACCCCACTCTCAGGGCCCTAGCATTTATATATTCTGCAAAAAGTTCCCAGAATTCAAAATGTCACACACCACAGAAACGTTCTACAGCTGGCAAAACTACACTTCTGCTAGATAGCATGGGGCAAATCATAGTCAGCTGCTGCAAAGCAGACCATATCCTGACACTTGGCATTAAAACAAAAGCATATTCCTATAATATTTCTGTATGTTTTTATAAAGAAACCAAAATTCCAGAATTGTCACTACAGCAACATCCAGCAGTAGGACTTTAGGCCTTAACACAAAGACTAGCCCATGCTTAGATCATGTCTCTGCTACTTACTGGGCAAATGAAGTAATACCTCAGTGCTTCAGGTGTTTTCATGTAGAAAAGTAAGCATAACATTAAGCACATTTTAGTGCTGTTGTAAGGGCTGAAATAAGGCAGCATGTGTAGTATAGGGAAACAACAACATTATCATTCTCCTTTACCAAACTTCTCCCAAAGAATTGTAAATTAAAGAATTTTTGTGACAATTAAAACACAAAACATACTATTTCATTTCACAAATATTTATCAACTGCTTGATACGAAGAATACCATGGTGAATAGGACAGGTACAAGTTCTTCCCATAAGAACCCTACATTTTTATGAGAAAGACACTATACCAGTTATAGCTGTGATTATTCACAGATGTGAAAAGTACGTTCAGTGGCATGCCATCACATAGGGAAGACAGAGCATGCGCAGGCTGCCTGAGGACACACCGTAGGAATCAGGAGATGAAGAGCAGACGCAACCAAGTACAAGAATAACACATGCAAAGGCTCTGACAAAACAATTGCAGAATTTAAGAACTAAAGAAATGCTAGAAGTCAGGGAAACAAGGAGAACTGGAGTAGGCTAAGTGTGTAGGGAGACTGAGAGCAGTCCTCAGTCGACTCCATAAAGCGCAGAAAAGATTCACTCTATCAGGAAGAGCAATGGAAAGTTACTGGAGTTTACAATAATAAGCTTTTGAACCTTGGTGGATGCATATAATCAACAGGAAGCAACCCAAGACGTCATGGAGAGAGGGTTGGACTAAGAACATGGATCAAAGAACTATAAACAATAAAGCACTGAAAAGAAAGGATAAAGAGAGCTTATTAGCAGAATAAGCTATTGGCATGAGCAACAGGTACATTTTTTACTTAAGTAGTAACCAGATATTGAAGCACCTTTTCCAAGACATAAGTTCTATTAAAGTCTACTGAATGTCAAGTAGATGGTAAATTACAAGTTTAAAGCTCAGAAGACATGGCTAAGTTGACATGTTTGGAAACCATGGCAACATGTTAATCAAGGACACTATGAGGGTGTTTAAGGAAAGACCTACACATGAGAAATTCAAACGCTAAAGACCAGACAGAAAATTAACACAAAAGGGACAGAAGAGGAATTACCAAGGGAGATTAGGAAAACAAGACCAAACACAGGCCAAGAGTAAGAAGAAACAGTTTGAAAGAAGAGGTCAATTATGCTACTATGGTCAGTCCAGATAGCAGACACCAGTATTGCAGGTACTACCTATCATGAGAAGTGACCTCAGCACAGCGAGTGCCACGTGCTTCCTTTATGCAGGAGATTGGCAAAGGTTTCTCTGAAAAGACCAAATGATAATTCTATTACACTTGTAAGCCAAAAACTCAATTCTGTAGACAGCAACTATAGGTAGTATAGGGTAGTTGTGTTCAGACGGAGACTGGTGATTTCTGTTTCATGATAATCAAGTGCAGACCAATCGTTACTACATCAGAGGCTTGTATGCTCTTTTATAGTGTATTTGCCCATCACTCCATCATTTGCATCTCATGATACCATTTGCACACTTCATCTCTTGAATTACCTCTTTGATTTATTTAGTTAAACCTTCTTCCTTTTTAAATTTAAAATTCACAAAAACAGAGATGCAGGCTACACAAATGTGCTCAAACCCCAGCTTCAAAGTACCTCCAATGAACATTCATTTTTGAAAAAAAAAAGTTTTGCTCTTCAAATCATGAGTAATAGCCCAGAAATTAAATATATGCATCACAGTTTTGAGACAATGGAAAATGGGTGGCATAGCAATGGAATCTTGTCAAAGAAAAAACAAGCATTTTAAACTGCAGAGGAGGAAGCAAAATATAAAGCCTGCCTACGTTACAGCACAGCGCTCTCACTTACTGGAGGACACACAACAGATGTAGGAGACTTCCACTTTCTAAACAAAGTTCCAGAATTGTCTCAGATGTTCTTTCACTAAGAAAGCCCAAAGACAATGCAATGTCTTTTTAGATAACTGAAAGAATGAAAAATTGAAAGACAAAAAATTGAACATTGATATCAGTAGAAAGGAAAACATAACTGTAAAACAAATCCATCTAAGCAGATACGCAATCATGACAAGGAAGGCACAACCGCCATCTCTGACCCATTCCCAACTAGCCAACTCCCCTACAAAAGACCCCAACACCACAGAGGAAGATGGAAAGTCTGAAAAAAGAGTTCAGGGTCTTATTTTTAAAAAGAGGTAATGATCACAAAGAAGATTCAAGCAGATACATGGACTAAGAAAATCTATCCAAGACCTCCGCAAGGCAGTCTCCAAAGTAAACTGAACCAACTGAACACATTCTCTTTTTAGATCAGCAAGTTCCTTTGAAGTGTGGTTTCTTTAACTGGAGACTGGCATTTAAAGAAATAAAGTTGAGGCTGGAGAGATGGCTCAGAGGTTAAGAGCACTGACTGCTCTTTCAGAGGACCTGGGTTCAATTCCCAGCACCAAGATGGCAGCTCACAACTGTCTGTAGTTCCAGGGTTGATACCCTCACACAGACATGCCTGTAGGCAAAACACCAATGCACATAAAAATAAGTAGTTAAGAAAAAATAAAGTTTGTGCATTAAAATATATATAAATAAAAAATTTCTCAGTGAAATACAGAGGGGGGAGGGAGGGAGAGAGGGAGGGAGAGAGGGGGGGCAGTAAAGAGAGAAAACCTCAACACTAATATTACTAAGACGAAGTTGGTTTTATTCCAGGCATGCAGGGATGGTTCAACAAGAAAATTAGTAAATACAATACACGCATGAATACAATGAGGGGTGGGTATCATATGATCATCCCAATAGATCTATCAACAACTCCATTCAGAAAGATCTAGGAAGGGGAGGAATGTATCTCAACATAGCAGGAGATATAGACAACAAATGTATACTCAACACTATAGCAAATGAAGAGGCCACAAGAAAGTTTCCTCTACAATCAGAAACAAGACATAGTAGTAAGTACATCAACTCTCTCCAAACTTACTCAAAAACACTGCTTGGGTAGCAAGGCAAGAGAGACACCGATGAATATAAGCAATAAACCAAGAAGTCCAAATATCTCATATTACAGACAACATGGTCCTATCTTTTACAGATCCTAAAGACTCCACCCAAGCAAACTCTTGCTTTGACACACACTTCCAGCACAGTAGCATGCACAAAATTAGCATCTTTCCTACATACCAATAGTACATTTGATAAGAAAGGTACCAAGGTGTATAAACTTCCATTACAACAGGGAAAAAGCGCGCGCGCGCGCGCGCACACACACACACACACACACACACACACACACACCTGTATGAAAAAACCTAAGCCATGAAGTGAAATACTTCTACAGTGGAAACCTGGAAACCCTGAAGGAAGAGATTAAAGAAGACACAGCACTACAAGATGGGTAAGACCTTCTAGCTCATAAATCTGAAGAAGTAATGCATGAGAAACAGTTTATTACTGAAAGAGATGTAAAGAATTAATAGAATTCCCTTCACACAACAGGAAAAAATATCCTAAAATTCATATGGAAGCACAGAAGACTGTACTAGCCAAATCAATAGCAATGTTGTCCTTATTTCTAATTACACACCAGAGCCATATCAACATAAACAACACAGGATTGGCACACAAAACAAGTAAACAAATACACACATACAGGCCAGTAGAACAGAAGAGAAAAGCAGAAATAAAACCATAGAGGTTCTGGTTTTGTCTGTGGCAAGCTCAATACAGTCATTCTGGATTTTCAACAGTAAACCTCAAGTGCTGACTGAGTCCCACTAGGCTGGCAAGACACAAGTTCTATAAACTGCTAATTCAAGGGCTACAGTCTCTGCTTAGCTCCCCCTGGATTTCTTGGAATCGTGTCCTACAGGGATGTCAGGGAATTCTGTAGATAAGTCTTGTCTTCTCCTCAATCTATGGATCTTCATTTCCAAGATTTCTCTCGATTTTCAAGAGCTGTGATCTCTCAAAATATCATTTTCTAACTAGGTAAAAAATAATTGAATATGCCTAGAGCCATATTCCTACACACTCCTCAAAGTTAAAACCAAATAAATGTAGAGTCCAAACAAGTGATGCCTTGCTTTTAAGGCAGATCTACCCTGTACTGACAGACTGACATCAAGTTGTTTTGTTAACATCTTTATCTAAAGGCTGTCATTTTTATTTTCAGCAAGATGGTCATTTGCTATAGGCTTACAATCTATTCCATCACTACTATTATGAAAAAAAACTACAATAACCTTTGAAAACAAAAGCATTTATATTCCAATGTCTTGGAAAATCTTTTTATTTTTATTTTTGTAATTCTGCCTACCCTGAGATGCAGTATAATCATTATGATCCTTTATCATTAGCAAAGAACTTGGATACCCCCATCCTTAGTTTCCTGGAAACTGTTAAGTGATTTTACAAATCTGTTGAACACAACATATATTCCCCAAGATGGGCACAAAATAAAAATATCTGTATATTATTAAAAGGATTCAAAGACTCATTTCTCCTAATCCAGTTGAGTCCTTTCATCTTATATGACATAAATCAATACTTAACTTACCCAAGATTATATGACTAATGCAATCTAATAGCTAAGATTTAGAGCATGCCAAAAGTTCTCATTTTAATTCTTACTACTTCTAGCTCTTCTAATAATTAGCAAAAGGATTGTTGTTTTCTTTTTTGGAAAAAGAGAAGTTAGGTAAACTGCCTAAGGTACTAGTCCTACTTATTGATATCATGCTCACTTGACACTAAATTTAAAATACTTTCCCTTATAAAACCCAGTATTCTTTTAGGAGCAGAGAGGCAGCAAGCATACTGAGTATATTCCTCAGTGCAGCCTTGCACAGACCCACCAGGCTACACAAAGCCTGCTGTTAGCAATGCCAAGTACTGGTAGCCATGTTGCACCTTAACATGGAAGTTCAGGTTAGGAAGGACCCTGCAGGAACATCAAGGCATCTCTATGCAGTAGCTGTCAAAACACAATGCAGCTACCACGAAGATGGTCAGTGAGTGATAGTATAAGCCAAAAGATCTTCCAAGTTAAGGCTTGATTACATAATCTGAGGATACTATGAATGTGATATTATATTTTTATGAATAAAGAACTTCAATAAAAGGAAACTGAAAAGTTTTGTTGAAGTTGTAATGACAGTATAGTTGTTTCTCAAAAATGAAATATAGAACAGCAGGACTATTTACAAAAACCATGATAAGGAGTCGACCTATTATCCATTAACAAATGCAATATGTACGTGCGATAAAATGCCAGCACACCATAAAAAAGATGAATTTCTGTCACTTGCCCCGGGATGCAGGAGTCGTTATACCAACTGAAATAGCATCAACTACAGGGAGGAGACAGTGGCTCTTTAGCTGGGAAGAGGGGTGGCAGAAGACCCTGACGGGCACAGAGGGCAGCTCCTGTTCTACAGCACAGAAGGTTGCCTACTTCTGACAACAATTAATTGTGTGTTTCAAAACTGCCAGTAGGGAGGATTTTAAATACTCCCAGCATGAAGAATTAACAAATGTTTGAAGTGATGGATATGTCTAATAGCCTGATTTGATCAGTAAACACTGCATATGCACACTGAAATGTCACACTGTACCTCATAAATGGGCAAATTGTGTCCATTTAAAACTCAGAGAGTCCCTATATGATCCAGCAATGTATGTCTGGGTAATATCAGAAAGGTATCAAAGAGAGATTTGTACATCTATACCCATATCAGTATTATTAAAGATAGCTAAACCATGGAAACAACCCAACTGTACTTAATGAATAAAAAGATAAGCACTATGTGGGCTATTCACACATGGATTATCAATCTCCCTTAAAAAGGAGCTGTGGCATATACTGTGAGATGGATGGACTTTGACAAGAAACAAAATAATCTAGAAACAAAAAAGCAAATATCATATGAGTACACTTATATGACGACCCTAAAGCAGTCAAAACCATAAAGGCCAAATGGTAAGGCAGCTGTCAGAGGTTCTGAAGATGAAGGAGAAATGGGAAATTAGTGTACACTGGGTTATATTTAGTCATCTTAGTTTTACAAGATGAAAAGCATCCAGAGACATATGTGGGTGATAGCTACACAATAATGCGAACTTGTCTCATTGACTCTCATACTTAAAAATCTGTGATAAGACAGCCAGGCATATTTGTGCACATCTTCATCCCAGCACTCAGGAAGCAGAGGCAGGTGGATCTCTCTGAATTTAAGACCAGCCTGGTCTTCATGATATACACAGTGAGTTCCAGGACAGCAAGAACTATATAAAAGCCTGTCACCAAACAAACAAACTAAAACATACAACTTGATAGTCAATTTTATGTGATGTATACGTTATTACAGTACAATGTCCTGGTAAAAATTGCATCTATGGTGCAGCTTATCTATCTCAAGGTGTACAATTCAATCCTACTGGAAACTTTCAGGTTTCTCTAAGCATAGAAAAACTAACCAAAGAAATGTATATAGTATTCATTCTTACGGTTGAAACAAGATGGTATAAATTCTGAATCATTTAAATATTAGTTTACAAATATTGCTTATAGTTTAATGGCATTGTAGATGCAGCTTCACAGAGACACTGGCTCTAGACAGTAATTATACTCAGCCAACCGTTTTAGTTAATGGAGGAATACCTCAGTGCTAATGCTTGAACACAATGTGACTTTATTAGCAGCATGAAATAAAGCCAGCTTACAACAACTGAAAAACTTGGCTATTTATTTTTATAATTGCTTAATTTTCATTGTAAAAACATGATAAAGTGGCAAAAAAAAATCCCTGGTAGCTTGCATCAGGATCATATTTACAAAGAGAGAAATATTCTTAGAAAGCTAATTATGCTCTATTTGTGATAATATGCTCTACCTGTGAAAACTGAGTTCATGCAACGGCTTAATAAATAATAACTAGGTGAAACCATTGCACTAGAAAAACAGAGGTGGACATTCTGCTTTTCTCTTTAAAAATTAACAGCTATGAGGCTCTGGGAAGACCTCTGTTGCTGCTGTTGTTATTGTTATAATGCTGGCAAAGCTGGGAATCAAACCTGAGCCTTTCACATTCTCAGAGTGTACTCTACTAAGTAAACTACATTCCCGCCTGCCTACCAGTTTGTAAACTGTCTTTTTGCAGCTGATAATCCTCCCACCTCTTTTGGGAACTGAGACAAGAAAAGCCTTTATTTAAGATTCTAGAAAATCAGTTATATGCAAGTGGCATACAGGTTAATAACATCATGACTCTTGGACGAGGGAGCAGCGAAGACCCTGCCCTAGCATATAGATGGCTATAGGCACCTGTTGTATTTCTTCCATCAGAACTTTCCTGACTGCCTCCAATGCCAGCATACTGTAGTGATCTAGAATAAATATCCTTTAAATTCCCGCTTTGCTAGCACCTTAAGTTTTCCTAACAGGGGGACAGGAATTTGGGGAGACTACCTTACATGCCATCAATTACCACAAGGCTTATTCACGGATACTCGCAGGTACTGGTGATTTCATGTGGTCCCTACTTCTTCATCTGTAAAATGGAAGATCAGCACCTGCCATAGCAACAAATGGATGACAATGAATCTGCCACAACACCCTGCTGCTCTAATACCTGCTCGCTCCAAGAAAAGATGACTGAACCCTGGAGGCATTTCCCCCTTGGAACCAACTTCAAGCCATTCACGTCACTAGTTTATTATTTGCAGTTTTCAACGTGCACATGGCTCTGAGACAGCCACATGGCTGGGTTCTGAGACTGGCTCCAGTGGGTCAGCCACCAAGTCTGGGACAGAGCACTTGATGATCCCTTATTATGCTTCCTAGTTCTAAAGTTTATAATGCCTTTATAACCTACAAACAATAAAAAAGCTGAAAGCAATCATATAATGCATACTTATCTAGATTTATGATAATTTTCTGTACAGAAAATATACAAATGATTTTTAAAAATCTGATATTTTGTTTGGAAAATAACAACTATTTTAAACAAACTTAAAACCACAGCTCTGAATCTGCAACCTTCTAATATAGTATCCTTTGGGAATGCTATAGCTGATTTCATTTCTCATAGATTCCAGACAGACACCAAACACTGAAGTAAAAGCCAAACCAACAGTCACTAAGGCTGTTTTGAATGGGTACCAGTTAAAATACACCCAGGAAGCTGGTACAACAGGTGAAAAGAACTCAACACTGGCTCTATATTACCCAACCCTCTAATTTTAGTATCTTTTTGTTGTTATTTTGTTTTTGCAATACTGGGAGTTAGGCCTAGAACTCTGTGCATGTTAAGCAAATGCTCCACCACTGAGCTCTATTTCGGGGCCTCTTTTAGTATTAGTAACTCTGAGATAGGGTCGCACGCTGTTGTCCATGCTGGCCTTGTACTCACTCTGTAGCTTAGGGAGGCCCTCACTTAGTGTTCTCCTGCCTCAGATTCCCAAGTGCGGGTATTTTTACTGTACTGTTTTTATGTGATATTTTTGATACTGACACATTTAAATAATAGGACAATTACTAAAGAAATATTTCATACATAGCATATGTGCATAACAATGGAATATTAAAAAACAAGATTATATAACTCAGCTTCTATGTCATTTTACAAATATCTCAACTCCAAAACCAGCCCGTGTTTCTAATTATTTGAAATGGCAATTTCCTCGACAGAGCTATTATAAACCAAATGCTATAATTTAAAGATATGCACATATAAATAAAATTCACCAAATCAACGAGAAGTTTAAACACATGACATGTGACAGCATACTACCAACCCACCCATGGTTTAAAAAGTTAATATGAACTCTTTAGATTTTCATCTATACAATCAAACTGCGATTTACAATTATTATGAAAAATAATACTAAAGAATACAGGAAAATGAACTGCAACTGTCCTGAGAGATAAAGAAAATGAAGATTTGGGCTCATTTCCTTAGAATCCTTTTGTTCTTTTATCTTATAGTCGAAATGTTATTACATATTTAATATTATATACTACTTTCTATTTACATCATATCAAAACATTTCTCAAGTAATTTCCTGAATTCCCATAATGATAGCTATGAGGCTGTTTATCCTAAATTTACTACTAATGACTATAATGCAAGAAAGAGGAACAATTTCCTAGTAAGAGATTCCTAGATGCGGTATTACTGGATCGAAGGATATAAATACTTTTTAAACACAGGTCATAGTAGGTTAGGCTGGCTTTAAACATGCATATTTAAAGTGATGGTCACCGTGCCTTATTACCTGTTGATGTGGAGGTCACTAGTTGTTCTCATGATGATAATAAGGCATTTGCTTTTGTACTTCAGTTCACCCAGTCCAGGACTGCTCTTGGAGTTGCAGAGTGGTGGTCTAGCTACCTCTAAATCAACATGAGCAAAGCTCATGTGCACTCAGAGACGGGCTGCACACATGGGGCCTGCCCACATCTGCACTAGGGTCTCTGCACATATATTTTGGCTTCCAGTTTAGTGTTTCTATGTGATTCCTGAGTGTGCAAACAAGTTGGTCTCTGATTCTTGTGCCTTCTCTTGGACTCTACCTTCTGTTGGTTTGTCTTGTACAAGTTTGATGTGACTGTGTTTGTTTTATTATATTTTATTTTGTCATTTTTTAAAAGAATGAATGAACGAACGAACGAACGAATGAACGAATACCTAGTCACTAGGGTTAAGGTTAATAACTAAACTGTCATTACTTCCTGCAGGGAGAGGAAAAATTCAGTTTTTCCAAGAGAGTGATGTTTATTGTCATGAAAAAAAAATTTATGTGATTTGGGAGTGTTATCCTTATAACTCAAACATTTCCAAATTTATTTTATGTGTACCACTTGGAATTTATGGCTAAGCTATCATTAGTCCTACCAAAGGAGAGCTTATTGGGGAGTGACAGAAGATTATCCTCAGGGGTATACAAGCCTGGAGGACCACGACTGAGGGGCACAGGCATATTCTGGGAAGTGAAAAACATAGGAGCTGGAGATAAGAATAAGAATTATAACAGTTAATTGTGCGTAAGAACCATCATTTCATGGCCTTCTAGTTGTTTTTAATTAGAGATTTGTAAAGAAGAATCCATTTTAATGTTGGCCACTTTCATGATGCACGTGTTGTTGCATGTTGTCCAGTAGAATGCATTCGATAAGAATCAGGCTGAAAGTATGTTAGAATAGTATTTTTCTCTAACTTACTTTGCAATCCTACTTTGGTTTTATGTTTTAACTGCAAAGAAACCAAATTGAGTGAGGGTGAAAAGTTCTCTCCTCAAGCATTCACAGTTTCTTTGTGGTAATAAGATTAACTCTCCTTTCTTACTGGTTTATCTAAAATGCACAAGATTGCTATTTGTAGTCACCCTGCTATACAGTATACTATCTAATCACACCACAGCGTTGTTAACCAGAGTCTCTCCACCCTTTCCTCCCTTTTTTCTACATTGCCAATGTCTACTCTCAGTGTCTAGCAAAGAACTTTCTAAATAAGAGTGCCCATCTGCATGAGACTGCACATGGCTGTGTTGCTGGGCCTGGCGAGTTTTGTTCTAACAACAGCTTACACAGTAAGTGTGGCCTCTAGCAATCTAAGGTCGGAAAGAAGACTTAGACCAAGGCCCTCTGCATTACTCAGCTGTTTACTAAATCTTAATCGCACCTGAAATTATTTCTTGTAAAAGAAAAAAGAAAGGCAATGGGTGAAATAGTAAGGCATTAACTGATACCAGTTATCAATGAAATAAATGGTCAAAAAAAAAGTAAAATCACTTATGGAAATCTGAGGTGGAAGGAGTGATTGAAATAAAGCTTGGGGCGTGCTGGACAATCACTTTAAATATGCATCCACTGACTCTCAATCCTTCCCAACACTATTTTTTCCATTTGCTACACGGGCTGGAGGCGGGGGAGGAGGACTAACACGCAGTGCAATGACTGACAAGATATGCACAGTCAGATTCTCGATACAGTATCTGAAGTACAGTGAAGTACACATTAAATAGCAAGAACAGGAAAGAGTTCAGACTGTAACTTTTTAAAACAAAAAATATAAGGGGGAAATTTTATTTTTAAATAATTTTGTCCTTACAGTATACACCTTGTATAACCATATACATTTTAATTCCTTGGCCAGCAAAACCAAATCCCACTGACCTAAACATTGCTTTGAGGTATTTAAATACAATGTTTTTAACATGTAAGTGTCAAGTAGCCTGTTCCTCCACTTGCTTTCTCTAAACTTTAGGTTAAGATTACGGAGGATACAGAGATGGGCTAACAATTGAGATGTAATATGAATAAATTAATAAAATATTTTTAAAAAATGACAGCATTTTGACTAAAAGGGACTAGAGGCAGTTAGTCCAGACCCAGCCTAACTCCAGTGATGGTCAAAAGAAACAAGACACAGAACCTGCAATAGGTCTTCAAGTAAAGAATTCAAAAGTTTCAAATTTTAGTGTAGACCAGCCGTGCGCAAGTGACTTGCAAGGCCAACACACGCCCTCAGATGCCTTTAGTCCTAGGTCTATCTGCAGGAGAGCATTAGAATCTGTGTTGAGCAAACTTCCAGCAACAGAGCTTGGGGGCCACTGGTCAAATTCAAGTTTCTAGTCTTTTACACTGTAAACAGGTGAAAGGCAATATGGAGATGTGCATAACACTTTAGTTTATACCTTCTTCCACATATATAAATTTGTTCATTTGTATATTTATTTATTTAAAGCATTGGGCAGTGATTATTTTTTAACAACAGCTTGAGTGATACTTTCAGTGACTGTAATGTGCTTCCCTGCTCTCTTCTTTGAGTGACTCATTTCTTTTTTCCTTCCAAATTGTTAGTTTGGTTGGTTGTAAAACTGACGATAGGAGAATATCATAGCATACTGCAAACACCAAAAAGAGCAACATGCAGGGGGTACTTTGCTGATAAGGAAAACTAAGTTAAAGAGGGTTGGCGGGACGGACATTGTTGATGGACGGTGCATTTCATGATTACTGACCCTCAAAAGATAGTAAGAAAAGCAAAAAGGATGAGTGGGAGAAACAAATGTAAGCATCAAAAATGAGAAGATGTAGAGAGAGATCTGAAATAACTATAAACTTACTATAAATTTAATGAGGTCATACATCACACTGTTGTCTTTGTTTAAGAGTCACACTGTCGTCCTTCTCTAGAATCATGGCTTTAAAACAAGACTACCTGGCTTTACCTCCCAGTCACAGAAGGCACTGGGAGACTACATCAACTTGGGGCGTCTGAAAACTTCACGGCCACCCCTTAGCCCAAAGACATATTATTTCCAAATTCTTTGCCAAAAAATAAATTTATGATGAACTAGATAGTTGTCAGCACAACTTGATAATTATTTTAAATGTCCTGAAAATTAGATTACATGCAATCCCTTGAAAAATAGTCCTATGATAATTAAAAATTTTCAGGGGCAGAATTTCTTTAAGACCTTTCTTATTACCAATTTTTATTACGGCATCTGCAATGTACTAAATGTGATGCTAGGGACCTGCCCTATTTTCTTTACTCATCCCAACATCCAGCATCACTGCAGCTGATGGGTAAGGCAGTGAACATACAGGCAAGTTTATGAACTCCCCTCCAGCAGCAAAAGCTACTAATGGCCTAGAACTGCCCTGAGGTATATCACACTAAAGCCCAACCAGCTTCCCCAGTGCAACGCTGTATCTTTATTCTAAATAGGCAAATCCTTTCTTAACTAGACTGCTGAAAACTACCTTAGTTATGTCAAAAACCACTTGGTTAGGGTGAGAGGAAGAATCATAAGCAAAGAATCTAGAATACATAGGCTGTATTTTCCACACTGCCTAGGACTAGATAAGGTGACTGACTAGGTTTTACAATTTCAACTTTGAGTTCTTTCTAAACCCAAGCAAAACAAATAACCATCCTTATTTATTACAACATATGACAGAGGTTATCTGCAGCCCTCATTATGCTGCTTCCCGAAACTCTAACTGCTAAACTTAAATGAGAGGCATTTGGTGCAATCTGAAAAATATTCAGTTCAATTAAAAGTAATTGATGCATGGTGAAATAATTCTTCCCAAAGCTGCTGTAAAATCTTCAAAAAAATAAAGCTACTTAATAATTTTCATCTCCTACAGGCTAGAGAGAAGCATTATTGCATATTAAAAATTGGAGTGTAGTTTTCCCAGAGGTAAAAGAAAGTTATTAAAACAACCTATTTATTGTTGATATAACTATCCATTTGTGCCACACAAAAAGTAACAAATTTCAGTACATTAAAAGAAAAGCTAATTAAGGTATAATTAGTATTTTCTGTATTTTGATAATTAGGGGTTAGTTGGCTATTCCTTTTCAAATTTCCATTTGACGCACCCCGACAATGGCTTTAATGAGGAACTAACGCTATTGAATCCCTCATGGCAGAGGAGTTTAGTGACCACTACTACATTACTTTCATTTATCACTGCCTCTTTACCTATAAATTAATCTAGCCCTGTAGCTATGTTGATCTACTTTATATCAATTTCTTCATCCATATCAGCTGAATATGTATGGCATTAACCTCATTTGCTAGTTGAGAAAAGCAGAATTAAAATGAGATCTAATTTCTCGTGCACAGCACAATTTCAAAACTGCCTGCTAATTTCCACCACCTGTCAGTGTAAAAAGCCTTTACTTTCTTGTAATTAAATAAAACAGTATATTTTTTAGCAGCTTTGAAAAATGCTAATCTTTCAAAACTGTTCAGTGATCATTAATCATTAGGACAGTAAAAACCATTTTCAGAATGCTTATCTATCCTTTGTTTAAGCAAAACAAAAATTTGGTCTATTCACAGGACAGAAGGAAAATTAAATGTAACAGACTTAAAAATTAACCATTACATTTCACCTTACTGAAGACTGTACTTACCTAGTTTGTTATACTTCCTATAACCTAGATATGCCTAGTAAGGGAAAATAAGCAGAAATTAAAAAAGCATTCTTTTTTCTAAAGTCAGTAGAAATTAATAAATGCATAGTGTAACCATTTATGTGACATAGAAGCCACCTGTATAAGACGTTGGATACGGAGTACTTGGGAAATCATTGACAATATTTTAAAATTTTTATTTAACAAGCTGACCACCACATAACAGACTGTTGAACAAAATCAGAACTCTTCAGACTCAGACAATCATACTTCAGCACTTTAAGCTGAACTTTACTACATTTTGTAGAAATATATAAATAGAAGGTAAAATTTTAGAATACAACAAAACCTTTCCAGGTGGTATGAGAGGACTTCGGTGCTCTCACACTGGACACAGCACCTCAGTGCCACAGCCCTGGCAGGCATCGCCAACACTTTAGCTCTTGCTGTCTGTAGCACTGTAAGAATACTAAAAACAGTCCTGGTAATCATCTGCAACTTGGCTTAGTATTCCCACATAGTTCTCAAGAAGCTGAATTTGTTAGCTTTCCTACTTGTATACTAGATAAATGCACAAATCAGAAATAAGCATAGCATGCAGTTGAAGAGGAAATAAACACAGGCCCCCAGAATATGTCAGTAAAATGTTTTCTTAATATAAAAGCGCTGTACTAAGCACACTCATCACTCAAGCAGCAATGAGCCACGCTAGGGCCCAGGCTAACCCTAACTGCCAGCCCAAACTCTAAGACATTAGTACATAGATGGTTAATAACAAATACCGGAGCTTCTAGGTATAAAAAATATTTAAAGTGAAATAATGCCTAATATTCCTTATTGAGGAATATAGGAAACATTGGACACTATAGGATCTCTGTGCTGATGCATTGACTCATTTTAGAAATTCTTATTTGCAAATTAATAGCTAATATGACTTTTTTATCTTACCATTTAAGAAAGAATCAATGCATCAAAATTTGTCTTAGGGCTCAAGAGTGAAAGAAGAAAAAGCAACGCTGTGATGTAACTGTTACAGATGGCAGCGCAGGGCGTCTGCCGCACAAGCAGGATGGGCTCACTCCTACCTCCACGCCCCCAACAGCCTACTTTAAAGGATTACAAGCAAAAGAAAACAAATACACTCAGATGCAGCGATCATACTTTGGCATATTTCTAGGACCCGTTCAGATCTGCATCTGGCTCTATCATAGAAAACAAAGTTAGAGATATTTAAACAGCTAGAATATTTTTAAGAAAACAGAATCCCACCCAAAACTTCAAAATTGAAAGTTTCCATCTCCATCTTTCCAACTGCTCCACAATGCTTTTGGCAGTCTCTGAATTTTAAACAAAACCAATTTCTGCCCCAGAAGAAAGGAGTACCAAAGAAATGGAAGATCATGAATTGTGAACATAAAATAAATGATGGAAGTGTTTTTCTGAGGAAATATATCACATATCATGCATTTCGCCTTTTGATTTTTAGGAAAGTTATCCTATGTGTAATTTCTATTAAGACCTAAACAATACTTTTAAAAACGACAACCAATGTGGAGAATAATTAAGGAATATAAAAAAATCACTGATTATATCTTTTAAATTATGTGTTTTTTATTGCTGAAAATTATTTAAAGATACATCACAGTTAATAAAGTACCTGATGCTTCATTTACTATTTTTGCTACATCAATTTCTTAGAACCATTTAAAAAATTCAAACATCCTAAGTTATAGTAAATAAATAGAAAACAGGACAATTAGGAGTCCACTCCAGAAGAAATTGCCATCTCTACCTAACTTTGAAAAATTAACCACAAGCAAGGTATAAATGTCCAAAAGAATACAAAAAGCCATTTGTAATAAGATTATACTTTATAATTTATCCATTGTTACTCAACATTTATGAATATTTTAGATTTTATAATCATTAAAAATAAATTATAAATGAAAATAAAGTGTGGATTTAAACATTGCAGATAGTCATAATTTTATCAAAATATATTTTGGTGAAAGTGTGTTTCTAGGAGATGTAACTGTACAACCCACATGGGACGGGAGGTCAAATGACGGCATATTTAATGGCATGATGACAAACAGTAAGAGTCAACTTTTAAAAAAGAACCCAATGTCTGTTTTTCCAATTTGCATCTTGTATTTCTCCAATGTACACCATAATCTTGGTTACTCACACCTAGTAAAACTTCACTTGCAGGTTTATTTGATCTAAACCTTCTTGTCTCGTGCTTATGGTTCTTCAATCAACACTTAGATGTACTTTGGGAGTTAATACTTCAAAGTATAACTTAGTAATTCCATTCACACAGTGAAGATATTTAAAAACAAATCAGTGTAAGCCTCTAGTTGCCTTCCTAAACACTTTCTAAGATTATGGAATGAATACATGACTACTGAAAATAACAACTCCCTTAGTAATAAAGCAACTATGTAAACCAATGTACTACAAGTCCGATTATCTACCAAGGAGGAAAAACTAATTAGGTCAATTAATTTTTTAAAAAATACTATAATAAATTTACAGAATTTAAGCAATCTGACAACATACCAGATCAACTCTAAAAACTTGCAAAACACTTGGCAGCTCCCTAAAGCCATACAGCGTTATTCCCTAATGATTAGGCTTCACACTCTAGCCTTAATGTCACAGGCACTTTGCCCCTATAATCTACTTAAAGTTTGCCATACTAGAATATTTAAAATACTGACTGTTTAAAATGTTTCAAAGCTGCCATATATTTTTTAACCAAAATAAAAATTCTACTTTCTTAAAATTATGTATCAAACACAAACATAAATTTTATTAACAATTAAAATATAGCCAAATACTGGAAATAGCAGTTAATTTATTGTTTCCATACTGAATTACACATATAGGTGTCACAGTCTCTTTAAGATACTATTATGCCTGTCTACTTCATTAGTCGGTGTTCTCCTACTCAGTTGAACAGTAACTGTTAGCAGCATAAGGTAAGGAGAGGGCCTGACAACTGTAGGGAGAGAATGCCATCTGCTGCTCCGCATGTGTACTCAACAGTAGGAAAACGCTGGACGAGGAAAACACGAATGCCTCAAACCTTTTAGAAAAAGTAGTTTTTATTTCTGGCAATTTGAAAATGAGTGCTACATTGTTAATGTGAATTCTAAGTTATTCCAAAGATTTATACGTATATAATATACTGATAAATCACTAGTTTATGTTTACAAAAATGGATTTTACTCAAATACTGGAAAACAAAGATCCAAACAGGCAGAATGTTTGCCTAGTTTTAAGAGTTATTTACCTTTTAAAAAGTTATTTACTTATAAAGCTCCTATATTCTTCTATTTATGAATGCAATCTACACATAAAATGATCATATAACTTATCCTTCAAGTAGGGATGACTTCAGCAAACAGAAAATGAGCCTTTCAGTGTTAACAAGTGTCAGAATGTAACCCTTTGGCAAACTGTTGAGTGTGTAGCATCGCCCAGTTTATAAAGCAGGGCCTTGTCGTACCCCCACCCCCTCCCAAACCAGAACTTTCTCAGTGCTTTTAGAATCTTGGAAAGAAAAATAAAACCCTTCATTGGTGAGGCCGTTGTCCAGCACCACCCACTGAATGACTCTCCCCATTTAATTGTCTTGGCATGCTTGTCAAAAATAAAATAAAAGTAAAAAATAAAAATCAGTGTTAGGACCTCTGTCTCAGTGCCTGTCTTTACCTGTGTGCCTATTCCTGGATGTGTGACACATCGCCCTCATTGTCACTTTGTAAAAAGTTTCAAAGTAAAGTATGGCCCTCTCTGTGTTATTCTTTTCCAAGAGTGTTCTGGTTGTGCTGGGTCCTTTTAATCTTGTGAATGCTAGGATATGCTTGTCAATTCTTGCAAACAAAGCAACTGAGATTTTGGGAAACAATATGCTCAAAGTGTGGATCGACTTGTAGAGTACTCCTCCTTGCCAACCGCAAGACTGGATCTTCTTTCCTATTGTAAAAGGCCATTTAAATTCTTTCAACAAGATAGATGATAGATAGATAGATAGATAGATAGACAGACAGACAGACAGACAGACAGACAGACAGACAGATAGATATTTTTAAAATTAGTTTTGGTTTTTGTTTAAGACGGGGATTCTCTGTGTGCATTTCTGGCTGTCCTGGAACTCACTATGTAGACCAGGCTAGCCTTGAACTCACAGAGATCCACCTGCCTCTGCCTCCTAAGTATTAGAATTAAAGGCGTGCACCCACACTTCCCAGCAAAAATATATTTTAGTTTTCATATTATAAACTTTACACTTCTTTTGTTATATAATTTTATGTATTAAATTATTTTTGCTATTATGTTAAAATAGGAGTTTTGCACTTTTTTGGTTTTTGTTTTGGTTTGGTTGGTACAAGCAAACTTAATAGAATTTTTTTTTTTAGTTCTTTCTTTTTAAGGCAGTGTTTTCCTGGGTGGTTTAGGACAACACAGAATTTACAATCAAGTCAAAGCTGGCTCATATCTGTAATCCTCCTGCCTCAAACTCCTAAAGGCTAGGATCATGAGCATGAACCTATGCTGAACTCAAATATGTTTTGAACAATCTCTTGTATAGTTACTGATATTATTATATACTGCACATTTACTAGTATATTAGTTCCAGTGGGTCCTTATGAATTTTTTTCAATATATAAGGACATGTAATTTGCTAACAGGGATGGTTTCATTTCTTCTTTCTAGCCTTGGTACCTTTCATTTCAATTTGTTAATTTCCCTGGCCAGAACCTCCATCACAACATTTAAAGTCCAAGTAGTAGCCATCTTAGTCTTGTTCTTGGTGTTATAGGGTGGGTGCTGGATCTTTTAAAATTTTAGAATTTTTTTAACATTCACATAGGAATACAGGCTTACTCTTGCTTCAGGTGCTGACAGTATGCTGTCCAAACTGGGCAAGTGCGACACTGAAGAAATCGACTACTGAGCTTTGCCAGGACTAGGTAGGCAGTCCTTCATAATTGACTGCCACACAAAAAAGTCTGTCATATACTGGGCCAGAAGCTGACTGTCCAGGCAGCCAGCTGCCTCTGTCATTTCTATAGTTTTGGAAGCTGCTTGCTCTGAACCACCTGTTCAATCAGGTAATGTTTATCCTTCTCAGGTCTTTGATGGGACTGAAGACTAAATAGTTATATTCTCACAACTGAGCTTAAGTTGTTTAGGATTGAAAAAAATGTTTTAAGGTCTAAAAACATATTCTTAAGTTGATAAACGCAAGTTATGATAGAAAGTGATTTAAGTACAGAGCTCTGAACTCACCATGACAGTACAGATACTTCCTCCAGGGTTGCCAGTTATAAATGAACTGGATATTGTAAATGTAACTCTTACCTGAAAGTTTTGATGATTGCTCTTACTGTATATAGTTGATTGCTATAGGAGAAAGAGCCTTTTATTGGAATAAAAGGAGGAGATAATGGAGGATGTTTTGTTAACTGTGTATTCACAAATGCTGATTTGTGTACCCAGATATATATTTGCTGCCCAGACACTGGCACTGTCATTTCTATCTATAAAGCATCTCTTGTCTCAACAGACAGGAAAGTTAAGGTGGGACTAGCAGTCTCAGTGAGGGGTTCCCAGATGGACAGCAGAAAGAGAGGAGAGTCACCATGAGGACACAGATGAAGAAGGAAGAGCCAGGACAAGACAGAGATGGCAGGTAAGGAAGGGGCCATGTGGCTGGGAAGTAGGCCAGGTTAGAACAGCTCAGTATCTGCCCAGCTATAGAGCCTAAAGCTTTTGATAAATATATAGGTCTTTGTATCATTATTTGGGAGCTGGGGTGGGCATAGAAAAGCCCTTACTTTTATTTTACATAAGCTTTTAAAGATTATTCTTTGCCAAGGTAGGTATGGCTGTCAACTACTTGTTAGAATTAACGCAGTAACTGCATGAGTCTGTGCTCTTTGTAGGCAGACTTTGATTACTAACAACCTCATAGGCTGTTGTGACATGTCTACTCAAGGTTCTGTGTCTTAATGAGTCACCTTTAGGCATTTGTCTTTAAGGAACACTGGCAATCAACTGTTCACAGTATTCCATGATAAACTCATTTCTGAGCGGTCAGCAGTAATGGCAATGCCATTCTTCACTCATTCCTCATTTCAGTGTTCTGAGTCCCCTGCTGTCCCTTTTCCTTTTGCCAAACCACCTGAAAGTTCGCTGGTCCCAAAAACAGTCACTGTTACTATTATTACTACTACTATTTGGGGATTTGAATGTTTTACTCGTTTTTAATATCCCCACTTGATTAATGTCTATCTTTGTCTTTATTATGTCTTTTCTTCATTTGGTTTAATTTTTTTCTAGTGCTTCCTAATGTGCTATGGTGTTTGATCTGAGATTTCTTTTCTGTGCAAGATAATGGAACTCAGCCCATGTATGCTAAGGCTCCTCACAGCCCAGACTACAGCCATTCGCCACTATGTCCACTTTTATATTTTTGTTTTTTCATTTGTTTATTTGTTTTTGGAGATAGGATCTCACTATTGGCTGACCTGGGACTTGTGTGTAGCTCTGGTATGGGGAGCCATGCCAAATTCTGCCATGACCCGTGCTTAGGCTGCATGCTGTGACCTTTGAGCTGCCGACCTTTGCTGGAGGAGGTCTTGTAGTCTAGGCTAACCTTGTTCTGTAAGAGTGGAGATCCACAGGCAGCCAGGAGCAGCACTTGTAAAGTGTTTGGGCCCATGGATGCTCCAGCCCTGGGCTTGTTCCCCATGGGCAGCTGCTGTGCCTGGGTCCAGGCCCTGCAAAGGGCAGGCCTGCTGCTGGCTGGCACGGTGGAGGCAGTACTCTTACTACCTCATGGGCTGTGAGTACCATGTTGGGCTGCACTATTTGCTTAGAAAGTTGGGCAGCAAGTAAAGCTTGGCCCTCTCTCTCTCAAAAAAAAAAAAAATATATATATATATATACATATATATATATATAAAATGAAACAATATTTAAACAAGTAATCAAATTTACAGATATATACATAAAATTTGACATGACGATCATAAAGCAAAGAAACAGTCTGATAGGCAAGACAAAAAGAAGCAGTTTCGAAACCCTGCCAATAAACAGCATATCTAGGGTCTAAACTATCTTTAACTAAAGCCAACAAACACACAAACAAAATATGTATAGGAATCTTTATAGGTCTAAAAGCATAATATAGTGTGGCGGTTCCAGCGCGTCCAGTGAGCTCTCGCTGGCCCTTGAAAATCTGAGGAGGTAGTGACGAAAAATAACAATATAGGATTCTTTTGAGGCCCTGTAATTGGAATGAGTTCACTTTAAATCCTTTAACCAGGATCCAGTGGAGGGCAAGTCTGGTGCCAGCAGGCGCAGTAGGGCTGATCGCACCCAACGACCCATTCTAATGTCTGCCCTATTAACTTTCGATGGTAGTCACCATGCCTACTATGGTGACCACAGGTGACGGGGAATCAGGATTCGATTCCAGAGAGGGAGCCTGAGAAATGGCTACCACATCCATTGGAGAGGCAGAATTAGGAGGCTGATAGTTTTCTAAACTAGTCTAGGGAATGTAGTTAACTGCCTAGAGATTACAATTTTCTTATTTCCTTGATTAATTTTTGTTTGAGATACTTAAAGATTTTTTTACTAGGATTGAGATGAAATAATTAAACAAGTCATGGTGGTACACGCCGATAGGATTTGCTGAAGGAGGTGGAGGCAGGAGGATCACGAGTTCAAGGCCAGCCCGGGCTAAACATCACTCTGGCTCATCAGGAATCACAGATACCTGCCTACCGGTTACTAGGAATAAAGGTGTCACTTCCACCCCACAGCTCCAGTGCTTTTTAATGCAGGCATTTATAGCTGTAAGTTGTGTTCATTATTACTTTAATTATATTTTATACATTTTGTTATATTGTATTTTCATTTTTATTCACCTGAAAGTATGTTTAGATTTCTCAGTGATGGCTGAAAGCCAGTGGAGGCTTAAATTTGATCCTTAGCAACAAAAATAATATATAAAGCCCTTTGTGCTTGGTGAACATACTTTGCATACTTCAGCCCGTCAACTGTATTACAGTTTGTTGTCACTGTTGTTGCTGTTTGATGATATAGCGCACCGTGTGGGTACTTGAGAAGGCAGTATACTGTGGGATTTAGGAGCAGAACATTCATTCTATCGATGTCTTCTGGCATAGGCAGTTTGCAGTGTAGCCAAGTGAGTTATTTTGTCCTATTACTGAATGGGCTACTGTGAGCTTGATACTGGACTCTACAGTAGTCAGAAACATAAGAAAGAAAGCTTATTGTTTATGTTCCATTTGAATTCATAAGTGAATATTTTATATTTTTACTTTCCTACACTTCCTCTTAAATCAAAACTTACTAAGGGACTAGGAAGGCAGTTCACTCAGTGAAGTGTTTGCCTTACAAGTGCAAGGACTTGACTCTGATCCCCAGAGCCCACATAAACAAGCAAGTGTGCACTCATATGCAATCCTAGCACTGGAGAGGAGGAGCTGGGATGATGCCTGGGTGTCCTTGGCTAGGCAACCGAACCTCATCAGTGAGCTCCAGGGTAAGTGACAGTCCGTGTCTCCTCAAACAAGTTGGGCATCAAATGAGAAGTGACACCCAAGGTGGGACTCTGGATTCAACAAGCATACATATACACATGGATGTACACACACACACACACATACACACACACACACACCAAGAAAAACAATTACAACAAAATTTACTAAACAGATAGACCATTCTAATTTCCTTTTTCTACTAGGCCTCAATACAGAGTAGCACATATTAGCAGTCACTTCATGTTGAGTATAAACAGGCAAGAATAAAGAAACAGCAACATTTCCAGCACAAAACATGTTATAGAGTGGAATAAAGTGTCCAAAGAAAGCGGGCAAAGTTTGACCACTGGAAAAATTTAAACTGTAAATAACAAGAAATACTAAAGAATTTTAAGAACAGGGGAAAATGTGCTTCACAGACTGTCAAAATGTAAAGCTACAAGAGGAATGAGAAGACACACCTAACTTATTGGGAGATGAAAATAAACTGTTATAATGTTTATGAAGACAACTGCACAATCTAATAAAGCTAGAGACATACACACTCTACAATCAGCATTTACTTTTGTTATTTTTTAAAACTCTTAAACATGCAAGAAGCGGTAAGAATAAGGACATTTACTACAGAATTGAAGAACTAGAAATAGTGCACATTATCAACAAGAAAAACTGAGTCTATATGTCACAGTAATGCACCGCACTACCACTCAAGTGTAATAAATAAATCTGCATGTCTCATCATGGATAAATCCCAAAACAGAACTTAGCAAAGCCGGCGAGTTACTGCAGATGCCAATGGCAAATGATTTCCATCTAAAGTTAATCACATTGTATTTGTGTACAAATACATAGAAACATGAACAAAGAACACACTCACGGATGACAATAACACAAAGTTTATGGCATTTGCTATTTTCAGCAAAATATGTTTAAAAAATAACAATTAAAATAGCAATGGGGTTATCAGTGTTTAATTTAAAATATATAGGTATAAAGCCAAGAAAACAAAGCATTGTGACTTGACCAAACTGGATAACAGGCATAGGGAAGCTCATTACATTTCCCTCACATTTTCCATGAAGATTACTGAGTGGCAGAATGAATAATGAAACACAAAACCAGGGGCGGGGGGTGCTGACGAAGAAAAACACAAAAACAAGGAGCACAATGAAAATGCTTTTAAAACCAGTGAGAAATGCAGGGAAAGAGACAGGAGAAAAGGGTGGAGCTAAGAAACTTAGAAAGTAAACCAGCAGAATGAGGAGGCAGAGCAAATACAAAGTACAGAGCAAACATTCTGGGCTCAATGTAATCCCTCCTGAATACCAAAAAGCAAGAGAGGTTTTTACAACGGATTCCTGTATGGAAGAGTCTGCTCAAGGTCCCGACACAGAGGCACAACACAGGCAAATAGAGCAAAGTCAGTGGCAGGAAAGGGTAAGACATCCAATCAAATACAGAACCAAAATGCACAAACACATGTATTCAAGCATTCAAAGCCTCACTTTCCATGTTTATAAAATGGAAACTCATAACAAAATAACTATTTCCATACTGGTTTTATGAGAATCAATTAGATAATACTAGTCAAGTTCTCAGCAAAGACTCTAACAAAGATTAACTTCAATAAATGACCAGTTTCATTTACAGCTTCTCTTCCACTTACAGAACATAGTTCCAACACAGGTATCATTTACAGCTCTGGTGAATCCACCTTGGCATCTCAACGATTTGTTATACAAGTTTTTGGAAAATTGTCAAGATCCAAACTAGAGATACTGCTCAGTGGTTAAATAGAATAACATATATACTCAAACAAGAAAGCATCAAATTATATCAATTCTTTAAAAGGCAAAGAAAACTTTACCTGAAATTTTATCTTAAAGGATAATCATCAGTCTTTCTTCCTTTTCCTGTCTCTCTCTCCTCCCCCGCCCCCCTCCTTTCTCCCGTTTTTCAGTACTGTGGATTGAACCCAGAGCCTTATGTGTACTAAGCAAGTGCTTTACCCCCATGCTATGTTCGTAGCCCTATAAAGCAAAGTCTGAAAGTCAAATAATGCTTTGCAACTAGTAAATAGAATTCTGAATTTAATTTGCATATAACCTACACCCACATCTTCCCTGATATTTTAAATCATCTCTAGATTACATACAAATTGTACAACAATTGTTATTGTAATTTCAATGTATTTTAGGGAATGATGACAAGGAAAAAGTCGAAACGTGTTTAATACAAACGCAATGCTATTTTCAACGCCCAGCTGGCTGAAGCACGGACGCAGAATGTGCACATACAGAAGGACATGTACATCCCTAAGCGCTCCCATAGGACTCACGAAAACACCCTCAATAATCTTTTATTGTGTCTCTAAGTCAATTTATCTAGAGGTTGCTGATGCTAACCTTTAAGTTACCTCATTAGAAGTATGCCAACATTACAGTGACCTAGCTGCTGTCTGTTTAGCATGCGTCTAAGTTCGGCTAGTCCACATGATTTAGCACGTAAGAATGCCCAGGAATGACTGAAATATACTAGACATCACTTAAATGTCCACCCCTCCAAACCTCTGAACTATTAAAACAGAAAAGCTTGTTTCCAATCTTGAAATATAAAAGACATTACCTATCAAAGTACTGTGAAAAATCCAAAGTGTTTAATGACTATCCACATAAAAATAGTTATTATTTATTTAGAGAAAATGATAAATGTATGTATGAAACAAGGGAATTAATTTTGCATTGTGTTTCAATACCAATTCAACAGATGAGTTCCGCTATCAATTACATGTCTGTGGTAGAGGTTCACAAGACGCATCACTTAACTCCCACCTGTTATGCACAGACCCATGCTCATTCCCAGTGACACGCTAAGGCTTTCCGACAGTAAGAACCTACCTTTGAGGTTCTTTGAAGCTGGTCACCGACATATGTTTTACGAAACTGATCCAAAAACCAGAGAATTGCAAGCTCTATTTTCTCATTGGTGCAGCGAGGCAATCTGGTATCCATTAAAGTTATGAGCTGAAAAACACTTTCCATGAAGAAAAAAAAAAACTTTAGCACAAATTCTCAGAGAAACAATGTTGAAGTTTTTATTACAACCATAATAATCACCCTAAAACATGAAAAAATACAAAAGCAGATCCAGAAAATGTTATGTAAAACATCTGAAATCCTACCTTTACAAGACATAATTGGTCTAGTTTCTTCTAGTTTTTATAATATAAATATAAACCTCCTACAGGTAAGCATGTACATACTATTCTACTAAAGTTTATAAACACATATATGACATACATGTAAATATTTAATATATACAGATAGAAAAGTAAATATTCTTATTTTTCAGTAAGTAGATATTAAATGTTCTTTATATTTATAAATATTTCAAAATCATACTTGAACTCTTTAAAATTAAAAACCATGTCTATGAAATTACATTCAGTATCCATTAATGAATCATTAAATTTTTATCTAAAACATACAAAAATATTGATTTTTTTTTTTTAAAAGAAAATCAAGCTGTGTGTATACATAAATGTGTTACTGGCCAGGCATGGTGGGGCATACCTTTAATCCCAGCGCTTGGGAGGCAGAAGTAGGTGAATCTATGAGTTTGAGGCCAGCCTGGTCTACAGAGAGGTTTCTAGGCTAGCCAGGGCTACTACACAGAGGACCCTGTCTCGAAAAAAACAAAACAGAGAGAGGGAGGGAGGGAAGGAGGGTAGAAAGGAGGGAGGGAGAGAGAAAGAGAGAATGTGGTACTAGAGGTTGAGCCTAGGTTTTTATATATATACTAGTCAATCATTCTATAATTTATATCCCCCTTTTTGCTTTTTATTTTGAAACAGGGCCTTACTAAGTTGATGAGGCTTGTTTGAATTCACTCTATAGCCCAGGTAGGCCTCAAACTTGTGATCTTCCTGAGTAGTTGGGATTACAAAACTGCATTACCAGGCTCACTTCAACCATTTTCAATACTACCTATTATTAACTATTATTTGACACAATAATAAATTTTTAATTTATTACTAAAACTAATATTGTTAAATAAATTAAATGGAAGATTAGGGTAAATTTCTTAACTCTTACTTTTATATAATATGGAATTCTCAGTCTTGCATTTTCAACTACAACGCCCTTGAACATTGCATATTTTTATGAAATTTTCCTAGTGGGGGACTGCTAAGTACCCTGCATGAACAAAATCAATACACTGTGTAAGTGGGGGTGGGTCAGTGCTTGGTTTGGCACAGCTGAGGCAGGGCCCCCTGTGTCCTACACTGGCTCTGTTCTCATAGCTGTCCTGGAACCTCAGCCTCCTGACGGCTAGGACTATAGAAATTATATGTTGCTGTTGTTTTAAAACAAGATGAAGTTACTGAGGCCCTGCCTAGCCACGATCCCATTTTGTACTTGACGATGTACACACACACACACACACACACACACACACACACACACACACACACACACACAGTACTCATTCCCAGATCAACTTTTCCTTCTACATCTATCTTATGTTTTAGATTAGTTCTAGCAGCAAGTATGGAAGAACTTAAGTAAGTTCAGGGTGTGCAGGGATAAAGATAGAGCAGAGATTGAAGAAATGCCCAACCTACACCTGGCCCAAGTCAAGACCCACCCCACGGGAGAGAGCCAACATCTGACACTACTAACAGTATTTTTCTATGCTTGCAGACAGGAGCCTAGCATAGCGGTCCTCTGAGAGGCTCCACCCAGCAGGAGATCAAAACAGATGCTGAGACTCACAGGCAAACTTTGGGCGAAGTACAGGGAGTCTTGTGGAAAAGTGGGAGAAAGGATAGAAGGACCTGGAGGTGACAGGCGCTCCATAAAAAGACCTACAGAGCCAGCTAACCAGGGCCCAGAAGGGCTTGTGGTGACTGAAGCACCAACCAAGGACCATGCACGGACTGGACCTAGGTCCCCTACACAGATGTAGCTAATGGGCAGCTCAGGCTTCATGTAGACTCCCTAGTAAGGGGAGCAGGGGCTGTCTCTAGATGGACTCTGAGACCTGGTTTTTGCTCATTCCCCCCTGGTGGTGCTGCCTCACCAGGCCACAGGGGAAGAGGATGCAATTTGATGAGCTGGAGGGGGTGGATGAGTGGGGGCTCCCTTTTTCTGAGGAATAGGAGAGGGGAGGAGAATAGGGAGGGAAGGAAGGACAGGGAAGAGAGGAAAGAGGGGGCTACAACCAGGATGTAAAGGGAATAAATAAAGTAGCTCAAAACAAAAAATAATTATATAAGCATTTTACAAAAGCAGTAAATATTTAATATTCACATTTTCACGTAACTTAATTTGGCATATGAAATAATAAGCCTTAGTGAAACTGAAATATCTTTATATATTCAGATTAAAGTTTTATCTTTAAAAATTCATTAATTAAAATATAATTGCAAGTTCAAATTTTATTAAAAAGAAAAGACACAGGAAGAGAGAATATACAAAGAAACCCTATTCACAATTACACCATATTTATCAAAACCTTAAGAATATATTTAAGGCTAGTGAGATGGCTCAGTGAAATAAAAATGGTTGGTATACAAGCAATCACTGGAAGACTTGAGTTCGAATCCCCAGTAAACACATAAAAGCCAGGTATGGCCACATGAGCTTGCTAGCCCCAGGGCTGCAGGGCAAAGGCAGGCAGATGACCGAAGCTTGTGGACCAGCTGGCAGAATCTAACAGTGAGTCTCAGGTTCAATGAGAGGCCATCTCAAAAACAAGGTGGAACATAGTAGAAGACTCCCAATCTCCTGCTCTGGCCTGACATGCATGGACACTCACACACACATTTGCCCAGATATTAATCACCTATCCCAACACACACACACACACACACACACACACACACACACACACTATATTTAAGAATGATGTAATAACTAATATTAGTTTTAAAGATTTTGCTGGAGTAATAGTATTCTAACAATAGATAGCTCGGCAATAGGAACATATGAAAGACCTCTAAAAGGACATAAGAATTCTGTGTAAGATATGTGGCCTTACAGACCATTAAAAAGTAAAGTTAGCATAATTGGGCATGCTGTGGCACACACCTTTAATCACAGCATTCAGGGAGGCAAAGGCAGGCAGATCTCAGGGAGTTTGAGGCCAGCCTGGTCTACAAAGCAAGTCTAGGATAGCCAAGAAGACTACACAAAACAAAACAGAGTTGGTCTGCGTTAACACTTTGAATAGTAAAATATTGAAAACCTAAATATAAACTGACTTATTGTAAGTAAGTTTCAAAAGATAATCACAAAAGAAAAGTGAGGTAGGGACCAAGGAGATGGCTTAGTGGACAAAGAGCTTGTTTTGCAAGCAGCAGGACTTTATTAGGAATCCTCAGAATGCATAGCCACAGGTGAGCAGATGCAGCAGCAGCTGCAATCCCCACACTCAGGAGGAACAGGATGTCCCTGTGCAAACCAGCTAGAGGGCGAGAATCAGTGACAGAGGTTGCTGCAGTAACTCGAGACTGACTGAGGACAGGACCTAATGTCTACTTTGTGCCTCCACAAGCACACATTTGTACATGCATCCCCACACATCTGCATCCACTCAGAGGAATAAAGCATACATACATACATATATACATATACAACAACAGGTAGATGATACATATAAATACCAATATTAGAAAATAAAATCATAAAAATATGAATGAAAAAGCTGAATGCCACATAGAACAAAAAATTCAAATTAATACGAGCCATTTGTTACATTAACTTATCAATAAAAATAATTCTATTTTATAGTGTTCAACAGTAGAGAAATGGTGACACCCACAAGCTTTTGGTTCGGAAGATAAATTGACATATTTGAACATCATATCAAGTATCTGAGTCACTAAATACTTCAGACTTAAGAGCTTTTTAGATATTGGAATATTTTCTGGCTGTGTTGAAATTCAGTTTCAGATTTTATAAAGAACTGTGAATTTTAGGTGTTCAGATTAAGAATGCTAAACACGTATAACTCCTCCTGAGGCCAAATGATAATACTTATTGTGATTCCTTAAAATGCTACAGACACTGTGATTATCTGTTTTAAGACATTAGCTCTAAGACTGTCAGGGTGGCACATGACTGCTGTGATCCTAGCACTCAGGGAGGCAGAGGCAGGCAGATCTCTGTGAGTTTGGAACTCTATGAGTTCGAGGCCAGCCTGGTCTACAAAGTGAGTCCAGGTCAGCCAAGACTACACAGAGAAACACTGTCTTGAGGAAAAAAGAAAGAAAATAAACAAGAAAGGAAGTGAGAAAGGGAGGTAGGGAGAGAAAAGAAATCAACTCTAAGGAAATTCTCAATACATAAAACACAGTATTTGGGGTCAATTTATAATAAAGAAATATTAAAAATCAAGCTAAAATTTGAGAATCAAATTTAAATTATGGTATAATCTAGAAAATTTAACTTTTAGGTTAAATGCTCACAAAACTGTGTTTAATTTAAGTAGGTATACTTGCGCTGGAAAGATGGCTCAGTGGTTAAGAGCACTGTCTACTCTTCCAGAGGTCCTGAGTTCAAGTCCCAGCAACCACATGGTGGCTCACAACCATCTTTACTGGGATCTGATGCCTTCTTCTGGCCTGCAGGCATATATGTGTATATAATATAGCACTATTAACCAGGCATTGTTCTAAGCATTTAAAAAAAATTAACTCATTTGAATCTTATAAAAACCCCCAAACAGATACTATTTCCATTTTTCTTGTGAGGAAACAATGTTGTAACAATTTTTGCTTTTAACCAAATCCATTCAATGGAAAAACGACAGCATCTTCAACAAATGGTGCTGGTCTAACTGGATGTCTACATGTAGAAAAATGAAATTAGACCCATATTTGTCACCATGCACAAAACTCAAGTCCAAGTGGATTAAAGACCTCAACCTAAAACCACAGACATTAACCCAATTAGAGGAAAAAGTGGGGAAGAGTCTGGAACTCATAGGCACAGGAGACAACTTCCTGAACAGAACACCAACAGCCCAGGCCTTAACATCAACAATTAATAAATGGGACCTCATGAGGCTGAGAAGCTTCTGTAAGGCAGATGACACTGTCAAGAGAACAAAGCGACAGCCTACAGACTGGGAAAAGATCTTCACCGACTCGTCATCTGACAAAGGTCTAATATCCAAAATATATAAAGAACTTAAGAAATTAAACACCACCAAACCAAATAACCCAATAGAGAAATGGGGCGCAGAGCTAAACAGAGAATTCTCAACAGAGGAATATCAAATGGCTGAGAAACACTTAAAGAAATGCTCGACCTCCTTAGTCATCAGAGAAATGCAAATCAAAACGACACTGAGATTCCATCTTACACCCATCAGCATGGCTAAGATCAATAACTCAACTGACACCTCATGCTGGCGAGGGTGTGGAGAAAGAGGAACACTCCTGCATTGCTGGTGGGAATGCAAACTAGTACAACCACTTTGGAAAGCTATCTGGTGCTTTCTCAGAAAAATGGGAATAGGGCTTCCTCAAGACCCAGCTATTCCACTCCTTGGAATATACCCAGAGGATGTACTACTACACAACAGGGACATATGCTCAACCATGTTCATAGCTGCCTTATTCATAATAGCCAGAACTTGGAAACAACCTACGTGTCCCTCTATAGAAGAATGGATAAAGAAACTGTGGTACATTTACACTATGGAATACTACTCAGCTATTAAAAACAAGGAATTTCCAAAATTTGTGGACAAATGGATTGAACTAGAAATTGTCATAATGAGTGAGTTCACACAGAAGCAAAAAGAGCTAAATGGTATATACTCACTTATATCGAGACACTAGTCCAAGGTGTACGTCCCCATGAAAAACTGTACCTATCAGAATAGTGGGTAAGAAGGGAGGACATCCTATTGAAACTTTAGGTGTGAGAAGCCTGGGAGAAAGAGGAAATAGAAGGATCCAGTGGGTCCTGGAAAACTACAGGAGAGTCTGGGCCCTGGGGCCCTCCGCAAACTGTGGCAACAGCCAAGGAAAAAATAGGCAGTAAAAACCTTGAACCCCTACCCGGACTAGCCGATGGACATTCTCCATTGTTGAGTGGAGAAGGAGATCTAACTTTCACACAAACTCTGGTGCCCCATATTTGAACAAGTCCCTTGGACGGAGATGCCTGGTGGCACTCAGAGGAAAGATAAGAGGTCACCAAGGAGAGACTTGATACCGTATGAGCTTATTCAGGGGGAGGAGGTCCCCCTCAGACACAGACTTAGGGGAGGGGAGGGGAGTAGGGGGGAAGTGGGAGGAAGGGAGGAATGGGAGGATACATGGGATGGGCTAACAACTGAGATGTAATATGTATAAATTAATAAAAATGTATTTAAAAAAAAATAAAGTCATGTGACAAAGAAAATCAAGAAAAAAAAAACAATTTTTGCTTTTAAAAAGGTTGAAGATACACATGCAGTGTGTAATACCCCTACACATTCAAAATCATCATAGGGTCTTTACAAAACCAACAGCAGTACTCTGAAATTTTGTATATTTATTTTCACTGAAATTAAACTCTTCACCAAACAAAAAGCAAAAGCCAAGCATGAGTGCGCAGGATACATGATATTTAGTCAAGATGTGTGGAAAGGCAAGCTTTTCTCGTTATTCACAAGTAAGAGTACCCTCGGCCTGGGAGCGTGAGGACTCATCCAGCAGCTTATGAAGGCTGTGATCACTAGCTCTAGGGAGCTAAAATCAAGTAAAATTGCACCTACTGGTTAAAGAATCAAATTCTAATCACTTAATCTCTGTGCACTGATTTTCTTATGAGTAAAAAGGGAACTAATACCCAAAGGCCAAGTGCATCATTTTATAGTTGGCCTTATAAAGCTAAATCAGAGGCTAAATGCTGGTACTCACTCACCGGCAGGACAATTCTCCATCCAGCGCATCGTGCTCATCTGTGCTGGTATATGTTAGTCTGCCTCCTACAACGGTGCCAACCAAGTATATCAGCCATGCAAGACGTCCTTACAAGGAGAAGAAAGGAGAGAAAGATTCATTGAAATAACCCTATTTTTCAGAAAATCCCTAAATTATCAAAATCATCTGTTCTTCTAAACAAATAATCAACTACTATAAAAGTCAGTGTTCAACAGACTTATAAATTCCAGTCCTACCAATCTATTTCAATTTTATATGAGTTACTCACTTACCTCTTTAACTCTTAAGGTTTTCATTTGCAAATGGGGAAAAATAAGGCACAATTTTGATTAAAATCAAATGTAATAGCTCTGGGCACGATGATACACACTTTTAATCCCAGCAGGAGGGAGGGCAAAGCCAGGTGGATCTCTTGAGTTGAGGACAGCCTAGCCTACTTAGTGAGTTCCAGCAGAGCTCCATCCCAAACAGCCAACAACAAAAAAATTACACTTGAGAACAGACCCCATAATGTGTTGTGTATAACCATTTCTGCTACTAGGCTAAGAGCACTGTGATTGTGGTCGCAGCAGGGCACGACGGGAATCCAGCACCCAGGAGAGGTGGGTGCCAAAGCAAGAGGACATCAGGATCTCCATGAATTCCGGGCTAGCCTGGGCTGAACAACGAGATTTTTCTCACCACCAAACTGTGTTACTGTGCACTGAGCATGATATACACACCTGCTATGACAGCACACGGAAACCTGAGGCAGAAGGATGGCAAGTTTGAGGTCAGGCTGCACGCTACAGAGAATTCTAGGCTAGTCTGGGGTATCAAGACTTTATGATTTTTAAAGATTATTATATTAGATATCTAGATTCATTAATACAAGTATTAGATTCTCTAAAACTTTTGAGACATGTAGGAATTTTTAACATAAAATGTCATTTCACAGAGAAATTTTGTTTCATTCTTGATAACTTGTTTTTCAAAGATGAGCAAACTATTTAACAATTCCCAAATTATTTTTTTTTTTTAACTTTAAAAAAGTCTTGGTGGCCGTGAGGCACAGTAGTGCAGGCCTTTAATTCCAGCACTCGGGAGGCAGAGGCAGGCTGATCTCTGTGAGTTCGAGACCAGCCTGGTCTACAAAGTGAGTCCAGGACAGCCAAGGCTGCCAGAAAAACCCTGTCTTGAAAAATAACAACACTGGGGCTAGGGAGATGGCTCAGAGGTTAAGAGAACTGTCTGATCTTCTATAGGTCCTGAGTTCAATTCCCAGCAACCACATGATGGCTCATAACCATATAGAATGAGATCTGGTGCCCTGTTCTGGCGAGCAGGGGAACAGGCAGGAAAAAACACTATACATAATAAACAAATCTTAAAAAAAAGAAAGAAGCCCAGCGGTGGTGGCGCACGCCTTTAATCCCAGCACTCGGGAGGCAGAAGCAGGCGGATCGCTGTGAGTTCGAGGCCAGCCTGGTCTACAAAGTGAGTTCAGGATGGCCAAGGCTACACAGAGAAACCCTGTCTCGAAAAACAAAAAAAACAAAAAAAAACAAAAAAAAAAGAAAGAACGGAAGGAAGGAAGGAAGGAAGAAAAATAACAACACCAAAAGAAGAAAAAAGAAAGAACAAAACAGAACAAAGGAAGGAAGGAAGGAAGAAAAATCTTGGGGCCAGAGTTGTGGCTCAATGGTTAAAGCTTCCACATAGTGGCTCACAACTGTTCTAACTCCAGTTCCAGAGGCTGCAATGCCAGCACCTGATCTCCATGGGCACCAGGCATGCACATGGTGCAAATACATACATGCAGGCAAAATACTCATAGATGTAAAAGAAAATCTTAAGGGGGAGGGCATTTCTCATGTGACCTTTCTATTCATTTAAATATGCTGGATATCAGAAAAGGCCTGTGCTTGTTAACAGACATGGGAAGAATAAATATATTCTCAACAATGCTTTTCCTGCAGATGTTAGCATTCATGATTATACTGCAGCAATCAACAAACAACTCCCTTGTAGGAGCAGAGGGTCTGCAACCTGCTTCAATGACAGACATCCTACACATAAGAAATACGCTCTGGCAAATACACACCCTCTTTTGTCTATCACAAAAACATGAACAAATCAGAAACTGTCAATTTTGCAGTGTATCCACTAGCTACACGAGACAGTTAAAGGTGAAGAACTGGTGTGATCAAGAAAAACATCACAACACAAGGTCCACAGCATGTATTAATAAGGATGACACTCGCACAAAGCCCATGTAAGACATGAGTTCACATCCGTGCTTCCAAAGTGTTCCCAGCTCAAAAGAAGAGTCTAGACAGCATGTAGTGTGCCCTGGTGAGCATGCAAACAGTTAGCATGCCCGTTCTAACAAGCCTCTTATATCCTGCAACTTGAACATGGAACGGAGTACGTGCTCATGGTCCTCGCTTCTGCTTCTAGAACATTTTCTTAATCATAAAAGTACTCATCTTTACATCTGACATCATCAGACCATGAATGTTTGTTGATGCAATTATCTACGTTCCTGTATATTACCTCACCTTATTTTGAAGACTAGACCCTGGTTCACTCAGTTTTTCTGATATTTTATCACAGTAGTTGCCAATTTCAGTAACTGTGACAAGTCTGGCGACCCTGAGAGTCCTGTGTTCTACTGGGGATCTCTAACCTGTAGATCTGTTAGATTTTTTTTTAGATTTATTTATTTTATTTATTGCATATGAATGCTTTATCTGCAGAAGAGGGTATCAGATTACATTAGATGGTTGTGAGCCACCATGTGGTTGCTGGGGATTGAACTCAGGACCTTTGGAAGAGCAGGCGGTGCTCTTAACCACTGAGCCATCTCTCCAGGCCCTGATCTGTTAGATTTTAACAGGCCTGCTAAATAAAAACCTTATAGACAACTCACTTAAAACACGGAGGCTAGTCTTCTGAGTAAAGTCACAGAGCTGGGCAACGAACACTACAAAAACTTTAAGGCTTTCCTTATTTCTAAAATTAAATCTCATAATGATTAAGTGTACTAAAATTAAACTTCATAGAGTTAGGTATGGTGGCCTTGCTCCCTCTCCCATCTCCACCACAACCGCAGCAAACATTTGGTTGCTTTACCTGGGTCACTTTGTAGTCACAGAATCTGACAATGGTATTCTGTGACTGTGTTCTCCATGTAACACAGCGGCAAGGTTGAGGTGTGCTGTGGCAGCACTGTGTTGGCTGTGAAGGAACAGTGAGTATGCTGTTGTTTGGAGGTGACGTTTTACATACTCTTTCAGCTGCTAGATGTTGGGGTGATCATCACCTCCAACTATTGCAGAGTACTGAGATGGACACTGTACACACTGTAGATGCATGTCTTCAAGTCTCCACATACCTCGGACAGCTGTGTCATATGGGCCTCTACAGTACTGAGAAACGCTCACATTGCTTCATCAAGCTGCACCATTTGGTAATCCTACCAATGAAGTGTAAGTGCTGTGTTCTACAAATGTTCTTACTAACAGACTTGTAATCACCTTTTTTCTCTACATCTATCCTAGTGGGTGTCAACTGGTAGCTTAGGTCATCTTGAGATGCGTTCCCTTGTGACTAATTATGTTCAGCATATTTTCATGTGTTTACTGGCTCATTTTATGCCTTCTAAGGAGAAAAGTCTAAGTCCCTAGGCTACTTTGCAGAGTTGTCACTGTTACCAAGTTGTAAAAGTTCTTCATGTATTTTAGATCAGATACTATTATATGTCACTGCATTTTTTGTAGGTCTTAGTTTTACCTTCTTGATGGTGTTCTTCAATGAACAAAAAATTCTTACTTCTAATATACTCCAAGCACTTAACTATTGTTGTTAGTGTCTGTCTGGCAATACTAAGAAAGAAATGCCTAACTCGAAGTCATAAACGTCTGTACCTACATATCCTTCTGAGGGTTACTTGACCTCTTATGTTTGGGTCCAGGAACTCCAGCCTAGATACCAACTGATGAGAGATGTGAACACAAACAACTTGAGCCCCGGCTATCAGCTAACTGCGGTGCCTCAAAAGCCCAGGAAATTGAGGTACTAAAGCAACTGTTAATTGATAAATCACCAAGCTTTGACAACAAGTAGAACACAGCCTCTCTCTGTGTCTCTGCTTTTTATTTTAGCACATACTGATTTCTAACATATAACATATTCTATATAGCTACTCTTAATTATTGCTTGCTAACCCCACTGTAAACTGCAGGAAAACAGGTCCTTTTGTCTGTTAGGCTCTCTACTCAACTCCAGAGTCTAAATTATAGCCTGGCCACTCTTGTATTGTACATTCTATACAAGACGTGCTACTACTAACTCTTATTATTTGTAGATTCCCTATTGTTTTTAGTTTACTTTTTTGCTAAAACTTATTTGTGACCCTAAATTGTTACTCAAAATAATTCACATATATGTGCAAACATTAAAGGCTGAGCTGTCTGGTGTACACTGACTCCAGTTCCTATTCGGCAGTATGACCCTTTTATTTCATCTCTAACCAACATTCTTTTTAGTCACTTAATCTATATATTTTTCCCATTTATACGGCATGAGATTGCCCTGGTGTCACACCAAAGTGCTATGTATTGTTCTTGGATTGGGGGAGGGGATACTATGTGTTCTAATGGTTTGAATGAGATGCCCCTGTAAGTCTCAGCCACTTGATTAGTTGGTGTCTATTTGGGAAGGATTAGGGGGTGTGTCACTGGGGTGGGGGGTAGGGGATGGGGGGTGGGGGGGAAGACTTAAAATTTCAAAAGCCTCCTGTCATCCCAGTGCTTTCTCTGCTTTCTGCTTGTAAATGGGAATATGAGCTCTCAGCTGCAGCTCCAGCACCATGCCAGCTGCCATGCTACAGCCAAGATGGTCATGAACCCCCAGCCCCCTAGAACTGTAAGACCCAACTAAATGTTTCCTTCTCTAAGTTGCCTTAGCCATAGAATTTATTTTTCAGAGCAATAGAGAAGTACTTAAGACACATGCCTTCTATATAACAAGCTATGTGCTATATAAGCTGTTTAAGTATGAGCCAATAGTGCTGTTGGGCCTGAGTTCAATGTTAATGAACTAATAATACATTTAAATAAAGAGCTTTTATAAAGACTTACACATCCAACAATGGTTATGTGTCTATGGTCCGATGGGAAGTTACGACCCAATACTACCAACAGGAACAATGATTGGAAGTTTGTGAATAGTGTTCAGATTATATAGACCATTATCCCCAAATAACAAGAGTCAGCTGTATTTCCTAGAATCCTAGTAATCATGAGGCTCTCAGCAATGACTCTAACCAGCTAACAGACTAGCAGTTGCACTGTGTGTGAACTATTAGTCACTTCTAAAATAAATGTAATTCTGAAATACTGCAAGCATAATTTTTATTGAATGTAACATTTTACCTGCCCCAAGGAAGTCACTATTTTTTAAATTTTCTACAAGTCAGGCATGGTGGCACTTGACTACAGTCCCAGGACTTGGGAGGACTGAAGCAGAAATACTCCTTTGTTTGGAAGCCAGATCAGGCTACACAGCAAGACCCTGTGTAACCCCTCCCACTCCAAACAACACTATTTCTCAAAGCAAACTATATAATTTAGGAGCAAATATTCACCCATACCTCCCTTACACTTCATCACTTTAGATATTTAGATACTAATGACTGTAGTTCCTTTTGAAAAAATATTAGGCAAACCGCTCCTTTGAGGAGGTGGTGGGCTGTTGATGCTGTGTGAGGTGTGCTCTTCTAGACTGTAAGTAGCCCTTGCACGCATTATGCACGCAAATTCACAGTCTTTGGTCTCAACTTCGTTAATGCTGAGATTACAGGACTAAAGAGCACAGCACAAACTTGCCCTGCTTGAAAACGTGATATACAAGGCTTTCCATCAATGTGAAGTGAACCACCTGCCACTTAGCTCTTATTTAAGAAAACCTAATTTAAAACCAACCAAAGTTGTTCCTTGTATATAAATGTCATAGTTCTCCATGAATGATACATGATAAACTTTGAGAAGCAGAAGTTGCTGGGAATGTGATGCAGGTTTGTTAACTACACAGGGAGACTCTGTTTCAAAAGACAGCGCAGGGAGGGGAAACCAGCACGGTAAGCAACACCAACAGCCACCAAAGCAAACGCTAGCTTCAAGGCGTCTGTCTGGCATTTATTTACTACATTAGCGACTTACTCTTCCTAAGTACTCATAATAGCACACAGGAGTCAGCACTGTAGGTAGTCACTCTGTCTGTTTTGGCTATTATTACTATCATTGTTGAATAAAGGCCTGTTAATGCTAAGTCCCACTTCTAGCCACACACAAAAACCATAAAAGTTCTGCCTTCCTTCAGAAGCTGTACTAGAAATGAAATTACACATTACTTAAGAACTTTGAGTTGTTCCACTTTGTCAAAGTTTTGCTATGATAAAAGTTAACTATAACTCATCATTTATACTTCCTTAATGTTGATTGTATGATAAACAGCAGCAGCAACAAAATTCCATGCTGAAAAGACTTCTCCAGGAAGAAACACCCAGAAAACACTGGCTGAGAACCTGCCAAGCTTTAGGAAGGCCTGACTCAACATGTGAAAGTCTGAGGGAGCAAATGACTCTCTGCTTGAGAGCTGAATCTACTGGCACGGGAGGGTTCCTCAGGCAGGGTGATTTTTGCAGTGCTATATAAAGAACACTACTGTCTAACAGTAGACTAATGAAACTATCCATAAGCCATCTCAATGTTCAGAAATTTTAATTCTTTCATTATGACCTCAAAATGACACCTTATATAATACCATATATAAGTAGCATGTGACAAAAGTATAGCCATTTTTATAAAATAATGGTACATTAAATGAAAGTTCACTGATTTATTTTGAAAAGTGGGTGTACATTTGCCCTTTCTTGATTGAGAGGCCACAGTCTCTATGGTCTAGGGAACTGAAAAGCAGGTACTTCTTTTCTTGGGAACTGACCAAGTTAGAGGTAATGCTAGCAAGAACAGTGAAGGGCTGTCGGGAAGCTGTCAGATGCAACTCTGGGACTCAGCTAAAGGTGAGGCAGTATTTTCTCATGAATATCAAGCTATTCTCCCAAACTTCTATTTAAAATGCAACATTGAAAAGTGGCACACACCCGTAATCCCAACATTCAGAGAGGCAGAGGCAGGAAGATTGCTGTGAGTTCAAGGCCAGCCTGGTCTATAAAAGGAATCCAAGACAGACAAGGCTACACAGAGAAACACTGTCTTGAAAAACAAAAATAAAACTAGGGCTGGAGAAATGGCTAAATGGTTAAGCACACTGGGCTCTTCCAGAGGACTGGGTTCGATTCTTAGGACCCATGGGAGCTCACAAGCATCTGCAACTCCTGTTGCAGGGGATTCAATGTCCTCTTCCAGATTGCATGGGCACCAGGCATGAATGTGGTACAGACATATATGGAGAGCGAACATCCACACAGACACAAATAAATAAATACGTTTAAAAAAAATTAAAAAAGGAAAGTAACACCGAGGGTCAGGTGTCCTGGTGCACACCTTTAATTCTAACACTTGGGAGGCAGAGGCAGAATCAGGCAGATCTCTGTGAGTTCAAGAATAGGCTGGTCTATACAGAGCCAGTTCCAGGACAGCCAGAGCACAGAACAGCCTTGTCTTGAAAACAGAGAGAGAGAGAAAGAGAGAGAGAAATAGAGAGAGAGAGGGAGGGAGAGAGAGAAATAGAGAGAGAGGGAGGGAGAGAGAGGGAGGAATCAATTTGAGAAGTCAACCAGACATGGAAGCAAAAATAAACATGATGTGACACACAGAAACAAAACAAAAAAGTGTGATATAATAGAGAGGTTGATATCCATATCAAAGAGGGAAGAAGTAGGTCAAAGGGTATAAACTTGCATAGGTCAATCACACCTAAAGACTGAAGACACGTTGGGACTACAGTAAAGAACATCATCACACAGCATAATAGCATGAGCTTCAAGTGACATCCAGGTGTCACCATCTCTTTTTCAGAAGCACACACAAAACTATGGCCAGCACTCGGGAGGCAGAGGCAGGATGATCTCTAGGAGTCTGAGGACAGCCTTGCCTACAAAGCGAGCCCAGGGCAGCCAGGGGCCACAAGAGAAACCCTGCCTTGGTGCGGGGAACTATGGAAGGTGGGGGTAGACAGGGCAACAACCCTGACTACAGCATTCATTTCATTATGTAAATGTCCATCAAAACATGCTGTATACCTAAAGGATATAAAAAAAAAATTATCTTCATCCCAAAACTGCATTCAGAAAGTTCAATCAGAGAACCATGTCAACACATGCATCTAAACTGAATTTAGAAGAAACTATCTGATACACAAGACTCATATCTATAAATATCTTATAATCTCATTTTATAAGACTAAATTTTCATTATAATTTCCCATTTTTCTCTTCATTCTGAAATATTCAAGGCGCTTGTTTAAGCAGCTGTTCAAGCATAGAACATTTTTTCCTTAACAAAATAATTATTGCTGTAATAATCTGTAATTATGGTTTATAACTGCAATAATCCCAAAGAAATCAGTCATTACCATAGATCACAAGTAATCGTTAACTACTGTTAATGACCTATTTCTTAGGGATTATTGTTTTTGTAAACCATGACCATATCACCACAGATATGAGAGAGCAAGACAATATAATACAAATGAGATCATAATATAATAATAAACTTATTTTGTAACATTAAAAGCCATTAAGCATCTAAATTAAAGCACACATAACTAAAGCATATAATTTTCTTTGTTCAACATTAACTGAACTGTTGAGTCTGCACAAAAGAAATTGAATACTACTGCACACAATGTACAAACTAGAGCAATGCTGGGCATTCTTTTTAATACAGTAACAATTGCTTTTGACCACACTATAGATACCTTTAAAAGGCAGACAGATTTCTTCTCACTGACTTTTTGACAGAAAAAGTGGAAAATAAACATTTATTAAAAATTTTCTATGTACCAAATAGACAGACCTATTATATCCAACTATAAAAAAAATTCTCATACATCAAGAAGTGGATGTGACTTAATATATTCAATATACATCTCTTACCCCCAATAAATTATTCATTTCCAGTTAGTTCTATGCATGTCTTTCACTAAATTTCCCTCTGAAGAAAAAAACTGAATCTTGCTACAGTTAGTGTGCGCATGTGTGTGTGTGTGCATGCGCATGCACATATGCCCAAGCACATGTGTGGAAGTCAGAATATAACTTGCAGGAATCAGTCTTTCCACATTTGAGTTCTACAGATCAAACTACTGAGATATCATGCTACCCCGGCCCCGTCACTTGCTACATTTTAATGTAATATTTGATACAAATACAAAATCATATATAATATATGTTAACTAAATAAAAGGCATGTATCAAACTTAGAAAGCTGCAGCTTAACCCCACTGTCATGGCCGCCTCCAAACCCTGAGTTATGGCTCGGCCTTGATGTGAGCTTGATCCTCGAACTGGTGCTTACTATTCTTTTGTCATTTGAGTTTTACCCCTTTTGCATCTATTCCTGGACAATGGACTTTTCACTTGTCTCACTTGTTTAAAAGCTTTATTAAAGGCTTCATGCTACATGTACCATCCTGAAAGTTCCTTTCCTTCACTAAATATCTGATTTCTAGTATATTATCTATCTCTAAGATGATGGGAATGCATTCTATATCCAAATTACAAATACCTGACAATGCACTGTTCTGCATTAGTACTTTTAAACACATACTACTGACTAGTTCATACAAACTAAGATCTCCATACTTTACAACTTGATGACAGCACCAAAAGAAAACAATCTTTAATGGCCATAATGCAAATCTTCACATATCTGGCAAACTCTACCCAAGTTGCAATAGAAGGCTGTAGATAAAACCACAGCAAGCTACATGCATGCCACTTGACCAATTTTCTTAAAGAAAATTTAAATACAGTAACAAAGAAAAGGAAAGAAAACATGGAAGGTAAATTTCTGTTTACTATGCATGTACATTTCCTGACAGGTAGGGAACCTTTTACAGATGACAAAGAAAGAACAACTTTACACAAGGACTCGAGCCCATTCCCCATGTCTCTCCTCGCTGTCGTCATATATACAGAGTTGCCAATGTCCCTGTGTCTGCTGGACTCTAACCCTCGCAGCAATCTGCTACCTTTGCTCCAGTTGCCATCCCATGTCAAATGTCTGCTGCACCAACACAGCAACTGCCATCTGCACCCAAGCATATGAATGCTTCCCTAACTCCTGCTTTACTCTTGCTCTTTTCTTGGCTTTCTGGCCACCGTTGTCCAACTCAGGAAAGTCAACTGGGTCACTACTCTCACCACTTAGCTCATCAACCACGTCACGTGACTATGGCTGCAGGTCTCTTCCTAAGGGCTCCATACAGTTGTGCTAACAGCTTCCCCACTGTTCTCAGTGGCAGGGCATCCTGAGCTCTGCAATCTGTGCTTCAATTGTCCAAGGCCACGGCGCTGGAACTTTCTGAGATCCAGCCATGCAACCACTCGGCTTGATCATTCTACTCAGTCCATGTCTCTGGTGACTTTAAACCTCCTTCTTGTCCTGCCTCTAAACTACTGACAAGTGTTTTAACATCACTGTTAAGATCTCATGGCAGCAAACACTCTACTTAGATCTGTCAGGAAAATGCCCTTATTTTATCTGTTTGTTTGGGGTTTTTTTGTTTTGTTTTGTTTTTTCTTCAAGACAGGGTTTTCTCTGTGTAGCTTTGGTTGTCCTGGACTCACTTTGTAGACCAGGCTGGCCTTGAACTCACAGTGATCTGCCTCCCAAGTGCTGGGATTAAAGGTGTGTACCACCATGCCCAGCTTTTTTATCTGGTTCTTAAAAAGAGACATCTGCTAGCCAAACATTCCTATGATCCAAGCATTTAGGAGGCTGAGGCAGGAAAGCTGTAATGAGTTTTAGGTCAACCTAGGTTACACAGAAACTATCACACAGACTCTGTCTCACACACACAGACTCTATCTCAACATATAATACCAAACACACAGCAGCTGAAAACCTACAAATACACCTACTGAGGCACAGTGATACCATGGGAGCTGTGGGGACCTTAAAGTCAGTTGTCAATCGAGTAGACTGTTTTGTTAGTCCTTCCTCTGAGCTACTCTCGAGCTTAGACAACATGAAAGAAGCAGAGCTGGTTCTGTTTATGACTGGTAGACGACAGGCTTGCTGTAATAACAATACAGATGATGAATTAAGTCTCAGCATTTCTCCACTTGCTACCTCCATTCTATTTTTCTACTGTGTCTAAGAGTCATTTTGACACGTATGGCATTCCCTTATGATCTTTTAACTTCCCATGTAATATTTTCATTTCCCTTTTTTATAGCATTTTTAACTATTTCTTCAGAACTGGGAGTTTAAAGATTCCTTCCTCAATTTACTATTTAACAATCCAAAACTTTAGAGCAACAACAACTAAATAATAATCAATGCATTAAATGAGTTCAGCATCTGGTAACCATAAAAACCAAAGTAGTGCAAACACTGCAAGATTTAATATTAAGTCAATTTTTTTACAGGTAGTTGGCTAAACATGATCCAAACTAGTATTTACACACAGAATGCCCATCTAGAAAAAAATACTAAAAATGCCACCTTTGTGTGACCAGGCAAAACAAAAGTACATGACACTAAGTATAGGGCTATCACATATCTATAAAGGAGACACAGGCATAGTTAATGAGGACTTGGCAAAGGGACAGGGAGCCTAGCCCTGGGGCGTCTGAACGAAGGGCCTTTCCTGTCAGTCACTCAGCACCCAACCTTCTGCTGAGTGAGAAAGGGTAAAACAGAGCCTCAAGTGCCAGAAACAACTTTAGGGCCAGACTTTACATACAGATGGAGTTGGATACCACAGGCACAGGTTCAGGGACAGTCAAATGCTTAACCAGCTGAAAAGCTAGAGGAGAATCCCACGTAAAAGGTGGACACAGTAGGATCTTGGGTAAAAATGTTATAAACTAAGTGGGATAACCTACCCAGACAGAGAAAGCTGGTAGGAATGCCAGTGCTAGGTGGACACAGGGCAACGACTCCCAAGCCAGGCCTAAGCATATATCCCCAGCGGCTCAACAAACCTCATGCCAACCCTGAGGACATGACTCAATGGCACAGTACGTGGTAGCATGTGAAGGCAGAGCCTTGCTCTAAGGAAATTGTTCAAATGACATTAAGCTAATAATACCCTCACCTGCCACTCTGCATATGGGAAGCACTCCAGGTAAAAGCAAGACAGAATAGAGACGGACTTTGTTAAGAACAAAACAAAACTATATACTATCTACAGGAGGTGCTTTAAAAACATCAGCAGACGGGAGGTAAGTGGACATATGAGAAGACTGTGGAAAGGCTATCACAGTGATAGGCAAATTTCAACAGAAAAATGTCAATTAAGAAGACATCATGTACCGGGCGGTGATGGCGCACGCCTTTAATCCCAGCACTTGGGAGGCAGATCACTGTGAGTTCAAGGTCAGCCTGGTCTACAAGGTGAGTCCAAGATAGTCAAGGCTACACAGAGAAACCTTGTCTCGAAAAACCAAAAAAAAAAAAAAAAAAAAAAAAAAAGACGACGACGACGTCATGTAGCCAGGCAGTGGTGGTGCACACCTTTAATCACAACACTTGGAAAGCAGAGACAGGCAGAGCTCTGTCAGTTTAAGGCCAGCTTGGTCTACAAAGATCCACGACAGCCAGGGATGAAGACAAAACCTGTCTCAAAAAATGAAATAAAAGTAAGGCATATCATTATCAAGCCTACATAAAACAAAAATTGCAAGAATTAGAGAAGAACAGATAATTTCATAATCTTATCTCTGCAGAACATAAACAGACAAAGGATTCTGAATTAAGTATCAGCACTATGTCCAATAGCATTAGTGACAGTTTTTCCAGGTGTACATGTTATGCGACGAGGGCAGGCCACATGACGAGTCACATAGCAAGCTTCAGTAAACTCAGAAGGGCATAACCATGTAAAGTGACACTTGACCAAGGTAGAAATTAGAAAGCAGGAAGCTATCTAATAATGCACCAGTTAAAAAAGAAAAACATAGATTAGAAAATATTTTTGAACAGAAAGGAATTTTTAATTTGCATGATAAAAGCTAGACCTAATTCAAAAAGCAAACAAAATAGAAATAAAACCTCTAGAGTCTGTAACAAAATTAGAAAAGTATCAAAAAAAAAAAAAATCCAAAACAGTAGTAAAACTTAAAATTAAAAGAAGTCAATCAAACTATAATTTGGTTCTCTAAAGTGATCAACAAGCCGGGCGTGGTGGCGCACGCCTTTAATCCCAGCACTCGGGAGGCAGAGGCAGGCGGATCGCTGTGAGTTCGAGGCCAGCCTGGTCTACAAAGTGAGTCCAGGATGGCCAAGGCTACACAGAGAAACCCTGTCTCGAAAAACCAAAAAAAAAAAAAAAAAAAAAAAAAAAAAAATAAAGTGATCAACAAAATAGTTGGAGCAATTAAAGAAAAAAGTAAAACAAACAAAAAATCAGTATAAAAAATGAAATCAAGTGCACTACTTCAAATACTATAGATTAAAAAACAAAAACAAAACAACAACAACAAAAAACAACAACCCAATAGTAGAATACTAGGAATAACTTTCTATCAATACATTTCAATATGGTACAAATTCCCCATAAAATAAAGAAAAAAACAACTCTTTAGTTTAGCTAAAATTCTATGCATTAAAGACAGAGAAAATGAAAACGGTGGAGGGAACTATGAACTAGTATCTTTTGCAAACACTGATTTAAAAAACCATCTTTTTGTACACGGTGTCAGACAATGTACGCATAAAAGAACACTGTAGTAAGTCCAAGTAAGAACTGTCCTGGGAATACAAAGCTACTTTAACAATTTTTAAAAATCAATTAATATAATTCACTATCTCAGCAATGAAAAAAGTTATTTGAAAAAGTAAAAAAACAAAAAAAAACCCACTTATTTAAAAAAAAAATACAGGATTCACTATAAATGCCCTAATGAATAAATAAAAATTTCCTGTTTATTATACCATGAACAACTTGAAAACATTCCCAGGTAAGGTTACACTCAGTAATAAATGTTGGATCCTGTTCTAATCTGTTCTAAGAGCATCAAGGTTGAGTTTATCCACTGCAGTGGAGAGTTCTATTGTAGAAAGAAAAAAGGAGGAGACGGGACTGTGGCTATCTGCAGACAACACTATCATGTAAATAACTGAGCAAGTGCACAGAAATGCAGCTGGAAATAATAGTCAGCAAAGACATACAACAAACATGTCAATTCTGATTGTATAGAGTAGCAGAGCTAAGTTATGAAATATATCAAAATACATAATAAACGTAGGACCATTTTTAATAACTGCACAACAAAACCAACAGAGCATTACAAGGACAACGTAAAGTTAATTAAGAGGAAGACACACAGTATTAATTGTTCCCATCTGCAATATAGATTGAGACAATATCAATTAAATTCCAGGAAGTTAACCTTTTAAAAAAATGGCCAAAAAAGAGCAGCAACAACAACAAATGCATGCTAATGGCACCATACAACAAACATACTGTTAAAAAAAAAACACAATTAGAGGTTTATATCACCTGACTTCAAGGCTCAGCTGAAAGCCACAATAGCTGAACCAATATGGCTTAAGAACAGATGTACAGACTAATGGTACAGGAGAATGATCTAGTAACAAACTTTAGCCTTTTAAGGGAAAATAATCTGGCAAAAAACATCATGGTAATTCAATGAAGGAAAGGTAATTTTGTCATCAGGTGACATAAGGACAATGGATTGACTATAAAGGAAAAACTTAAGAACTTACAACAATCAAAAGATTAATCCAACCCAGCATTTGGGTGACAGAGGCAGGTGGATCTCTGTGAGTTCAAGGCCAGCCTGGTCTACAGAGTCCAGGGCAGCCAGGCTATACAGAGAAACCCTGTCATGGAAAACAAACACAAAAAAGCAACAACAAAAGATTAATATGAAATGGATCATAGACCTAACCATAACAACTCAAACTATTAAACTTAAGAGAAAGTCTCTGTGAAGCTGCTACATAGGATTTCTTAATACAGAACACACAGCCATATTGGAAAAAAAAAAGTAAACTATCAAAGCGGGTGGTGGTAGCCCACGTCTTTAATTCCAGCATTGAGATCTTTGGACGCAAGCAGATCTCTGTGAGTTCAAAGTCAGCCTGGTCTACAGAGTGAGTTCCAGGACAGTAATGACTGCACAAATAAACCTGAACAACAAAAGAAAAACAGAAAAAAGAAAGAAAGAAAAACTTAGTTCTTTACAGGGTAATAAGAAGACAAAGTACAGACTAAGAAATGCACTTCCTAAGACACACACGAAACAAACTTTCAACAAAATGCAAAGCATTCCTACAATCCCACAATGAGAAAACACAAAAGCCAAGTTTAACATGGGCCAAAGTATATGCATGGCTTTAAAATGCTCATGAAAGATGTAAAAACGACTACCCAGTAGGTGCGTACAGATGACAACGACACCGATACCCGCTAGATACCCAGCAGATTGGTGAAATTTAAAAGAAACCAAGACCAGGAGTAGGTGGTTCAAAAAGAAGACCTTTCTCTCTCTCCAAAACAAACACAAAGAAGTGTCTAAACCAAGAGAGATGCAAATTGCAATAAAGAAACACAGCATGAAAAAGCAAAACATGATTTCTTCAAAAGATTGTAATTCCGCAACTACTAAATTCAAGATACTGAAAAGGGGTAGAATGTCAACTATCATATCAAAGACTCTCTGGTAAAAGTGGTCAGAGACTTAGAAAAGGAAATAAGCAAAATTCCCTCTGAAGGAGAAAAGGCAGCAAAATGGATGAGAAAACCAACAGTACAGGGAAATCACAGTCACGTGGAAGAAAAAGAGTCAGCATGAAAACCACTGAGATTATTAAGGGGGAGGGGGACGGATAGAAATACGGAAAATTAAAAAAAAAAATCAATGAGTCAGGGCCAACAAGGTAGCTTACACACTACCCAGTAAAGACCCCTGCCACCAAGCCCAATGAGCTGGGGAGGGAAGGAAAGAATTGACTCCTACAGGCTGTCCTCTGAGTCTTCATAGGGGCTATGGTATTAGTGCAAGTATATACATACACATATACAGAGAAACAAACAACATAAATTTTAGAATGTAATAAAAAATTAAAATTCAATGAATGAAATAAAACTAAAAACAAAAAACACAAGAGCAAAATATTACCCCCAAAAAATAGACCAAGTAGAAGAAAAAAATTAGCTGGAAGGCAAGGATGATAAAATACAATACTAAAACATCAATAAAGGAGATCGTCTTGCAGGGTAATGGTGGCACACACCTGGAATCCCAGCACATGGGGGGCGGGGGCGGGCAGGCGGGGGCGGGCGATCTCTGAGTTTGAAGCAGGCCTGGTCTATAGAGTGGGCTCTAGGACAGCCAGAGCTGCACAGAGAAACCTTGCCTCAAAAAACCAAAAAAAGAAAAGAGATCAAATGTTAAGAATCCACCAGGCAGAAGTAACTGAAGCAAACACTGCAGGCAGGGAATCCAGTGACGCAGAAAACTCAGCAAATCTAGGGGAAGGAAATGACATCTGGATAAAAAAGGCACTGAGAGTTGCAAACAGACATGACCAGAGAAGAACACTCCAAACACACACAATGGAGAGAATGCTGAAAATGCAAATACCGGAACAGTCTGAAAAGTTGTAAAAGGATGGGCCAGCTCACCTCTAGGCAGTGTGCTGCCTAAGAGCAGGGAGCCTCGTGAGACTCAGAGAAGCAAAACCTTACAAGCCCAAGAAGCAGAAACATTCAAGATTTATACGACCTTCTCCAAGGAAGGTCATGGAAGCAGTAAACACTGCTGAGAAGAAGGGACTGAGCAGCCCAGCACCTGCAAGTCAGAGAATGCCCAAACTGGAATAGGCTTTTCCACGATGCACTTGTCTCTGAGCCAGCCCTGCTCCTGTACTTATTTGCATCCTGTGAATAACTATAATCAACTTATCAATTTGTCAAGTTGGAATTGTTTGGCTTGTTGTTGGTTTCCTATTTGGAGTAACTAGGTATTTTTTAAAAGATTTATTTATTATTATGTATACAGTATTCTGCCTGCATGTACACCTGCAGGCCAGAAGTGGGCACCAGATCTTATAGATGGTTTTGAGCCACCATGTGGGTGCTGGGAATTGAACTCAGGACCTCTGGAGGAGCAGTCAGCGCTCTCAACCTCTGAGCCATCTCGCCAGCCCCGTAACTAGGTATTTTTATTTGTTCATGTTGTAAGATTCCAGGTGGCCTGAACTCAGCAGTAACATTATTAGCTAAGCAATGTGAGATTCCAGGTGGCTTGGGCTTAGCCATCATAACAACGGTGTTGTTAGCTGAGCAAAGCAAGTTAAGAATTGCAGGCCAATCACAAGGACAAGCAAAGTAACAGCGAACTGAGAAGAACAAGTTAAAAATCCTCCACTAGCCTCCATCTCAACCTTGCCCCCGGAATTTACTGCCCCCATCTCACCCTACTTAGAATTTACTACCTCAGACCCCCATTCACCTAAAAGGTCACCTATTGTTAGCCTATCACACATTAATTAACCATTGTCGCTAAGTTCTGCTTCTGTATATGGTATATTAATCCCCCGCTCTTGCAGAAAGGGGTCCTCCATCTCCTCGGAGGGGCTCAATAAAATTCCTTTGCTTTTGCACCATCTCTGGACTCTGACTTTCAGTTGGGCTTCAGGAATAGACTCTGACGTTCTGAGTCTAGCATTTGGAGGTCCCATCGAGCTCTGAAGCCCCTTGAGGACCAGACTCCGGCTGAGGAATAAGGAATAACAGGTACCACTGAGGTTTGTCTGGTCTCTTTTCTGTGTTGTTCTAACACTTTCCTCTTTACTCTGAATCTGGTTTGCAAACATCAGTCTGGGTTGAGGAAGCAACATACGGGGAAACACGTCGCCTGGGTTAAGGAGACAGCGTAACGTGTCTCCTCCTAGATCAAGGAAGCAACTATGTTGCTCTCAGTGTCCTCGCAATAGTCGGGGTCCCCAGCTTGAGCTGTCCCCGCCTGGGTAAACTCAGAGAACGCCAGGAGCAGGGTGAAACAGCCCTTCTCCAACCTGTGTGCCAGCACTTTGCTCTTGCCCAAGAGGGTAGAAGTCTCCACTCGCAGGTCTGGGCCACGCTGGGGGCACGGGCGTGGCTTGTATGTGGTTTTCCTTGCCTGTTTTCTGCCACATCCGTGGCAGGGGCATTGACTCGTGTGAGGTTCTGTCTGTCTGTCTGTTGCTGTTTCTGTTGGACTAACTATTGACGAACTGCCTGGCATGAGGCAGGCTGAGCCGACTCCCTTGACTGTCATAACCGACCATTGGACTGACTTACAGATTAGGGCTCTCAACCTATCTTTGTTAGTCAAGAAAAGCAGCATGATTCCTTTTTGCAGAATGGCCCACATACGGGGTCGGCTAGCCGGCCACAGGGACTTTCGATCTCCTTACCTCTTTGGCAGTAAAAAAGATTGTTTTTGGACTGAACTCATCAGGACATCCTGACCAGGTTCCTTACATCACTATCTGGAAGGAGCTCATTATAGACCCCCCCCCCAACTTGGGTCCACCCCTTCTTGCCTAACCCTGTTCCTCAGATTCTTCCCTTACAGGAGCCTCCAGCATCTGCAGTGCCGGAACTGTCTCCCAGCCAGAGACAGCCACTGCCTGTCATCCAAGAAGATCCTGCCACAAATGACCTGCTTCATCTAGATCACCCTCCCTCCTATCGGGCGGGTCAATCACTCCCCTCTTCTCCCTCCCCGGCAGCCCATTACCCCCTCCTCTTAGTCTCCTTCCTCCTTCTCCTCCATCCTTACACAGTGCACCCCATTCCCCTCAACAACTACTGAATCCATCCCTAACATTACTCCCCTCTCCACCAATTCATCTCCCCTGGTGGACTGGCCATGGGGACCCGAAGTAAACGGGTTCCTTCTGAACCCAATCTTATTACTCTGCCCCTGAGAGCCGTGAGCAGGAGGTGAATCGCAGGGTAGTGGACATTCACCCCATGGTGCCCAACCCTTACACTCTCCTGCACTCTCCTGGACTTAGAAGATGCTTTCTTTTGCCTGGCTCTGGCACCACAGAGCCAGGAGATCTTTGCCTTCGAATGGAAGGACCCAGAGCACGGACTCACTAGACAACTCACATGGACCCGGCTGCCCCAGGGGTTTAAAAACTCCCCAATTAACTTTGATGAGGCCCTCCATCAGGATCTCCAGACCTACCAGATCAACAATCCCCAGGTAACTCTCCTACGGTGTACGTAGATGACCTTCTAATTGCAGGCAAAGAACAAGAAGCCCGCATAAAGGAACCAAGCGGCTACTCAGACAGCTGGGACGCCTCAGCTACCAGGCATCTGCCAAGTAGGCACAAATCTGTGAAGGAGAGGTAACGTACCTAGGGTATCTTCTGAAGGACGGGCAGAGATGGTTGTCAAAAGCCAGAAAACAGACCATTTTGAACCTGCCAACCTCAAAAATACCTAAACAGTTGAGGGAGTTCCTGGGAACAGTTGACTTTTGTCATCTATGGATACAGGGCTTCGCTGAGATGGCTGCCCCCCTTTATCCTATAACTAAGGGTGGCCAGCCTTTTCATGGGACTGAGACTGAACAGGGCTCTTTGAAGCGATCAAACAAGCTCTCTTGTGTGCCCCAGAGTTGGAACTGCCCGACTTATTAACTAAGCCCTCCCATTTATATGTGGCTGAGAATAACGAGATCGCAAAGGGAGTTCTCACACAACAGTTGGGCCCCTAGAAACAGCTGGTGGCCTACCTGTCCAAAAAGCTGGAAAACCAAAATAAACAAACAAATAAATAGCCCTTTCCTAATAGTTTAAAAAAATAATACATAGTAATAGCCTTAACCAAGGAGGGCAAACACCTTTACAATAAACACCTTAAAACACTGAAGGGAAAATCTGAAGATATTGGTTGATGAAAACTTTCCTTATTCATGAATTGGCACTATTCGTTTTGTGAAAACATCTATATTACTAATGTGACTTATGGAAATAATGGAACCTTAACCAAAATCCTTAAGATACTCTTCAAATAACTAGGGGGAAAAAAGCCTCACGTTCATATGGAAGCAAAAGAGACCATGTGTTGGGGTTGGTCTGGTGCTGTATATTCAAATGCTACCAAGATCTGATTACCGCTCAGAGGAGCACATTCTCACCCACACCAAGTGATGTTGTGTAAACTCTGCTCCCCAAACTAAAGCTGGCTGGTTAATAAAAATACCTAGGAACCTGTAACTGGGCAGAAGAGAAGGAGGTAGAGCTTAGGATCCCAGGCTTGGGGTCTCATGTAGAGACCGCGAGGCTGGAAGAGAGGGAGAGAGAGAAGCAGGAGAGGGAGCTGGAGAGAAGGAGGTCGCCATGGGGCAGTGTGGACCATGAGCATGTGGCCAAGAGGGCTGGCCTGATGGAGCAGAAGCGGCCCACACAGTAACTTGGAAAATGCCAGCTGAGAAATAGCAAAATAGCTGAGAGGGTTGATATCTGCCCAGTTATGGTATGTTAAAGCTTTTACTAACTGAAAAGGTTTCTGTCTCGATTCTCTGGGAAGTAGCTGGGCTAGAGAAGCCCTCTAGAGTGTAACATCCTCCCACAACAAGCAGGACTACCTCGGGTGTCAGGGCCGTACTCAGCAAAGAGAGCAATGCGACAACAATGGAGTCTTAATCTCAGAGTCATTACAGAGCCACCATAACAAAAACAAGACATGGAGACCCATGCAATCTGACAGAAGACCTACAAACAGCTTACATAGTACACTCTTGATTTCTGACAATTATTTCAACAAACATGCATTGGTGAGAACGGCCTTTTAAATAAACAGTGTTGGAAATGCTGGGTTTCTTTACGTATAAGAATGAAAGCAGATCCATGTACGTCACTATATATAAAACTGACCTCAGAATGTCATATGAGGTTACATGAAATTAAAAGGCTACCGCAGGGCAACAGAAATGGTCAGCAGAGTGAAGAAGAGTTAAAAAGCGGGAAAATATTTAAAAGATACATATTGGATAAAGAAGTAATTTCTAGAATACAGAAAGAGCTGCAAAAACTAAACACTAACAAAAAAACATTCTGTCAATACATGGGCAGATGAACTGACATAGTTGTCAAAAAGCAAAACACAAATGGCCAATAAGTACATGAGAAAGTGCAACATCCTTGCAGTCAGGGAAATGTAAAATTGCTCTGAGGTATCATTCACCACTTTTAGAATGGCTAGCTTGGAGAAAACAAATGACAGCGTGAATGGGGAAAGAAGAACATATGTTTGCTGCTGTTGGGAACATAAACTTGTGCAAACAATATAGGAACAAATACAGTCACTTTTTTTTTAAGTAAAAACAGAATTACACATGACCCAGACATAATACTCCTGGGAATATTCCTAAAGGACCACAGTGACACTTGTACTTCCATGCTTAGTGTTGTGCTATTTGCCATGGCTAGGAAATGAAACCAGCCTAGATGCCCATCAACAAATGAGCAGATGAAGAAAAATGGTAGACATATACAATGGCATTTCATCTAGCCATGAAGAAAAGTGAAATTATGACATTTGTAGAAATGGGACAAGAAACTATTATTTTAACAGACTCCAAAAGACATATATTGCCTATTTTGTCCTATACACAGACTGTAAATTTAAAATTAAATGTATAACATGAATATGTTATCAAAAGGTATATTTATATCAGTAGGTATGGACATGTCATGAAACTAGAGCCGGTCATAAAGGGGAGAAAGGGAGGTGATGCGATGTATGAGGCACAGAGACAGGAGTGACACTCTGGAGGAAAGAAGGGAGCAGACACAGCCAGAGAGGAGGAGAGCACACAGGGGAACTGGGGAAAGGGAATGAATGGAAACAAAGTATAAAACACTAACAGAGCTGGGTAGTGGTGGCCCACGCCTTTAATCCCAGCACTCCGGAGCAAGAGGCGGGTGGATCTCTGTGAGTTCCAAGGCAGCCTGGTCTACACAAAGAGTTCCAGGACAGCCAGGGCTATGCACAGACACCTTGTGTAAAAAAAAAAAAAGAGAGAGAGAGAGAGAGAGAAAGAGAGAGAGAGAGAAAGAGAAAGAGAGAGAAAAGAAGATAAACAAACAAAAAATCCACTAGCACGTGGATATACCAGTGGAACAGTGAAACCCATTATTCTGTATTCTAGCCTAACAAATAACAAAAGCTATAGGATCTTTCATCCTTATATTGCATTTTAAAAATCTGGGAAAAAATGTTATTCCCTACTATCTATCTGAAAGTATTTAAAAGGATATAAAAGTGAAGCCTCCCTTAGTAAGATTAAAGATGAAATAATAAAGAAAGTGAAAAATAAGAATTAAAAAGCCATGGTGAAGACCAATAAAGTAAAATTTGAAGAGGCGTCTTTCACTCGCCAATTTTGGCTGAGTTTCCAATCTACTATTGTCAAGAAAGCTACAATACTAGTTCAAAGACATTGGCATCATCACACTGTCTGCGTGAGTCCATGCTGTTGTTGCCTCTGTCTCATAAACATATTAAAGATCAACAAGCACACTATTCAACAGCTTAATAAAATCAGTGCTTTACTAAGGAAATAGACACTGGGAGAAACATAAAATTAGTTTATAGCAGAGTAGACTGGCCTCAAACTCAGAGATCCTCCGGCCTCTGCCTCCACAGTGCTGGAATTAAAGCCGTGTGCCACCACGCCCAGTTTAGGGCAGGAGTCTTACAGTGACTAATGGCTTTACTCATGAGAGCATACTGCTCACAACTGTGTAACTGCTCACAACTGTGTAACAGACTGACCTTCCTGAATTGCCATGTCAACAGCGAGCCCAGAAGCTGAATGCAGAAGCTTTTGATAATTCTGTGCATTTTGGTCAAATAGTTGTACAAGGAGAGTACACGTCTTCTCATATTCACATCTGCTGACTGTGCACAGTTGCTCCAGCTGCTGGAACACGGTAGCAGTGTCATCCAGGGGGTCATCTAAATTATCTCTGAAACATGGAAGACATTCGCTTACAATGTGGTACATCTTAATCACAACACAGAAACTTTGCAATCTAAAAATGCTATGATGAACCAAGAAATAAAAGACAAATGGATTGGAAAGTAAAAATAAAATCCCATATATGAATTTGACATGATTATGCACATAAAAATTACCAAACCTCCCTCCCCCCACAAAGCTAGTAGAACTAAGAAGTGAAATTACTGAGGTCATAGCAAACGAACTCAAAATGCTAAAACAGCTGTGCCGCTCTATAGTGGCAAAGAAAGGAAAATGAAATATTAAACAACAGTGTCATGGTAAAGCCAGGCACAGTGGCGCACGCCTGTAATCCCAGCACTCGGGAGGCAGAGGCAGGCAGATCTCTGTGAGTTAGAGGCCAGCCTGGTCTACAAAGTGAGCCCAAACAGCCAAGGCTACACAGAGACCCTGTCTTGAAAAACCAAAAGACAGAGAGACAGACAGACAGACAGATGATGACAGACAGACAGACAGCATGGTAAGGTGAATGAGGAGCACAGGCCTATAATTAAAACATCCAAGAAGTGACAACAGAAGAATCACCCTCAGTTACAAGTAAATTTAAAGGCTAGCTTGGAGCCCATGAGATACTGTTCTCAAAAATAAATAAATAAATTTAAATAACTGTATAATACAAAGGTATTAACTAAATATGCTCAAAATCTAAAAGCTAAAATTAAAAACTAATGATCAAAGAAAGCAAATAGCTAAATAAACGAAAGGGAGAATCACCAAGGCTGCTAACTGAAAAACTCCATTGCTGTAATCTCAGTTCCTTTCCCAAATTAACAGACGGCATTCAGTAAAACCCAGACAAAAGCTGAGCTGCACAGTGCTTCCTGCAAAGGCTGGGGACCTCACCTTGATCCCTGGAACCGTGTAAACAAAGATGGAAGGCCAGAGACACCTCCATGAGGCTGCTCTCTGACCTGCACAGGTGCTAGGCATGTATTCTCACACACACAATAATAATACCTTTTTAAATTAAATAAGAGACTAGAATATTGAAGCTAAATTTTACATGGAAAAAGAATGAAGTACAATAGCCAAAACAATTCTGAAAAGTGAAAACCAAGTTGGAAGACTCACACTGTTTTTTTCCTATAGTAACTAAGACAAGGCACTGCTGGAAAGATGTGTGGACTGCTAACTACAGAGTCTCAAAGGGGACCATATACATGCGGTAGATTAATTCTTAACAACTCTTAACTTAAATTCAATTAGAAAGGATAATCTGCATCCACAAATGGTGCCAGGTGACGAACTGGTGATCCAACTCAAACAAGATGGAGACAGAAGAACCTGATCTCAACTTGATATATCAAATATAAATATATACAGACCATACATAAAACATAACTTACAAAACTTGGCTTTTTTGTTTGTTCAATTTTTGTTTCTGAGACAGAATTCTTGTGTGACCTAGGCTGGCCTTCCACGCACTACACACAGCTTCTGACTCCCTGCCTCAGCATCCCAGTGCTGGCAGTACAAACACGTGTTTCCACACTCAGAACAAAAATTAACTTCAAATGGATCACACACATAAGTGTAAATCATAAACTATAAGAGAGTAAAGAAAAGCTCTGACTTGGAATGACGTAAAAACATTCCTAAGACACAGCAGCAACCATGACACACAGAATAACAAGCAGTAAGCGGGAGCTCATCAAATGTGACTTACAACCTCCTAAAGACTCCGAAAGTAAAAAGGCAACTGATAGGCACCAAGAGGCTGCCCCAGACTTTAACAAGAATACAGAGACTTGTGAACAGAACATCAGCTTCTAAAAGCCCAATCTAAGGAAATAACCCGATTTTTAAAAGGTGATGGCAACAGATTTTAAAAATTATTTTCATTTTATTTTATGTGTGTGGGTGTTTGACTGTGTTTATGTCTGTGCACCATGTGTGCCTGGTGCCCTGGGAAGCAAGAAGAGAGCTTCAGATCCCCTAGGGCTGGAGTTCCAGAGGGATGGCTCTGAGCTGCCCTGTGAGTGCTGCAGGCGAACCCTGGGTCATCTGAAAAAGAAGTCAGGGCCCTTCACCACCCAGCTATCTACCTCTGCAGCCCACAGCAACACACCAGACAGACACCTGCGCAAAGAACAAATGTAGACAGCAAATACGCATGGGAAACAACGTTCACTATTAGGAGTATTATGACTCATTGATGGAATACAAATTAAAACCACAATGAGGTGCCACTACACACCTTACTATAAAACTAAAAAGATCATCATCAACGGCCAGCAATAAAGTGCAGAGCTGTTCAAACTTTCATCCAATGTAGGTGTTAAGTGCAGATGTTACAGCCACTTTGGAAAATGGTTTGGCCGCTTTTTTTTTTTTTAAATAAGACAGAGTTTCTCTGTGTAGCCTTGTTGTCCTAGACTCTCTTTGTAGACCAAGCTGGCCTCAAACTCACAGAAGTTTGGCAGCTTTTTGGAAAAAACAATATATATACTTACCATGCCACCAGGAAACCCACATGTAGGTATTTTACATAAGAGAGATGGAAACTTACGCTCATGTGAAACTGTACACAGGAATGATATCAGCTGTTTAGCCCCACTGCTAAAACAGTAAACAACCCAAATATCCATGTACAGTAAATGGGTGCACTGATACATTCACAGATGGGACTCTACTCCGTAATAAAAAGAAGCCCCCGGTACAACATGGAGGGATTCCAAATGCTTGTGCCAAATGAAAGACATCAGACTTCAAAAGCTAAATACTGACATTCCATCTGTACAATAGCCTAGAAATGGCAAAACCTATAGGAAAACAAACAGAATAATCATTGCCAGAGCTGTGCACTAACTTAAAAAAGACCAAAAGTGCCTGTGGGGTGATGGCACTGCATTCACTCCTGAGTATGGCGGTGGCTACGCAACTGCACCTACTCACCAAAACTCACAAAACTGTACGTACATCAACAGTGGTGAACCTTAACATTTTACCTCAATCTTGAAAAACTCCAAGATAAAATAGATTAAAAAATAAAACATTTAACATTATTTAATATTTTAATACCTCACAACAATGGCAACAGATTCCAGTCGGGAAGTGATAAAGGCCTTGGTGATTTCAGGTGCGTAAGTGTCTAATAAGTGGGGTTCAGTTGATTTCACAAAAGGAACGGATGCTACCATCCTCTGCCACAGGGTTAGTAAGTAATGAACACTGTTGGGGGCAAACTCCCAATGCTACAAACAAACACAGCAGATGTTAATTAAAATGGCATTATAGCTTTCTAGACTAAAAACCATAGAGAAAAATTACTACAGGTAAAATTAACGGGGCTTGCTGTTGTTGCTGCTGCTGTTTTGGGTTAGGGCTTTTGTTGTGAAACAAGGGCCTCATGTAGCCTAGGCTGGCCCTGAGTTCATTATGTCCCTGAGAAGGGCCGTTACCTTCTGGTTCTCCTTGCTCCACATCCTGAGTGCTGCTCTTACAGGCTTGCACCACCATCTCAATTTGCATGGTGCTGGGATAGAGCCTGGAGTTCTGTGGATGTTAGGCAAATTTCTATGAACTGAACTATATCACCAGCCCTAATAAAAGTCACTTGTATTCTGATAACTAAGAATCACTTAAAATAGCAAATTTTATGAATCCAAGAAGTATTTAAAAAAATAACAACTCTCACTATGCCACTTACTATAATGACTACAAAATATTACCACATTTCCTTAAAAGAGCTGATAGCAAGTGGAACCGGCTTCCCATCAACTTCCAAAGAAATTTTCCCATAATGCAATCTGTAAAAGCATTCTTACTTCTTTACATAGATTTGATTATGGATGCTCATCACTCCTCAACTATTAGAGATTTAAGCAGAATACCAATTTTTATTACTTTATGTGTTGCAATGACTATTTTATCTAAAAACTTTGTAAAGAATAATTCTAAAGTTCTCAAACAAGTTTTTTTAAAAACCACCTGTACCAAACCTTAATCAAGAAATTATTTTAAAAATATACTTTGACCTCAATTGTACCCTTGTACTTACCTGTAGGCTAGTAATAGTAAAATTGGCAATCAACCCAATAACTTCGGCATACTCCTTCACCAGCACTAATTCTCCCAACTGGTAATTTGTCTTTAAACGAGCCAAAAACCGACAAAATTCATGATAATTCCCAGGATCAGACAAACCCTAAATTAAGATACAAAAGAAAAATTCTTTAAAGAAACTGATTTAAAAAGCCAACTATTTTTATTTTTTTATTGAGTCCCCTGGTTATCATAGTCACTTACTTTGTGGTAGATGACGGGTAGATAATAGCACCAAAGAACAAATGAGTCCTGCTAAGTTCAGTGTCATTGTCAATTAGCAACAAAGTATTTACAAGTAGCACTGCACCAAGACGACCAAATATGTTTGGGAACTTATTACACAAAAAGGTGTGTGTGTGTGTGTGTGTGTGTGTGTGTGTGTGTGTGTGTGTGTACACGTACATACGTACATTATACAAGTGCACAAGCATAAATAACAGAAAATTCTTTTAATTCAACACTTATTAAGTATCCTTAGATTTTGTGGCTCCAAGTTAACATCTTGTCTCTGAACAACAAGGCATTCAAATAAAATTATTGTAGCAAAGGGAAGAAAGTTTAATAAAATCCCTCCACAACATCCAAGTAACTTTTAGAAGAAAAGTTAAAAGGAACAGACCAAGAAACACCTTTCCAAGCAACTGTGAATAGCTTGAATATTAGACACACACACAAACACACAAAAGTTACCTCCATATTAAGTACTACGCAGTATATCTGGCATATAATCAAATTAAAAATGAATTGGTTGAATGTTAATACTTAAAGACTCTGAAGAATTTTACTAATGGGGGTATTACGTACAACAAATTCCAAAAACGCATGTTAAAACAAGGTATTTTAGTACACATTTATAATTCTAAATGACTTTTACAGTGAAACATCACCATGAAAAGGAAATATCTTCAGATTATCTGACATTGACCAAGTATCTCCCACAATACAGGTCATGATAGTCACACAAATAATTTACAATCTTAAAAGTAAAACCCCATCTATCAGCAAAATGAGTAAATACAAGACCTGAAACAACATTGAAAAGATTAAAAAAAAAAAAGTATACATTCTAAGATATTCCACCGGGGAAGTACTGGGGTGTAAAGGATGTGGGCAGGGCATGTTTGGGATGCACATGATCTAGATACATTATATACACACATGTGAAATTGATAGAGTAAGTGAAAATATTGTAAAAAAATGAAAAAAGTCTCTTCAACAGTCGGGGCGGGGGGAGCCTTTGTAGAATGATAACATTTTATTTCTATCCAAAGCTATCTGATGCCTCCAATTTGCCATAACTGAGAAGCGCAGATAAAGCTCTTTAAGCTGCCAATTATGCGTTTACAGTCCCTGGCTTAATTACAAAAGCGTTCAGCCAGAAAAACCAAATTAAAAGTGATACAATTACTTTTTCGACATTCTAAACCTCTAATGAATGTCTATCGGCTTGTGTGTGCTGACACCAAAGTGCCAGAGCTAATGCAGTCTATTTCTGAAGTTACAGACTGAGGTGTCCACAAGAGGGCAAAAGACACCATTTCAAAACTTAAGACAACTTATTTCAATATTAACAATTAAATTTAAGTTGTGTCCTATTTCAAAAAGCAGATGTAGTCCTCAATCACCTCAGCAGTTCACCTAGTACAAGCCAAGAAATAAAATACAATGATAAAAGGCAGAAGCACAGCCGGGCGAGGCGGCACACGCCTGTAATCCCAGCACTCGGGAGGCAGAGACAGGTGGATCGCTGAGTTCCAGGTCAGCCTGGTCTACACAGTGAGTCCAGGATAGTCAAGGCTATACAGAGAAACCTTGTCTCAAAAAAAAAAAAAAAAAAAAAGACAGAAGCATAATTCACTCAACACATGATTTCAATTCATATTCATTTTCACCTTAAAAAAGAAAAAGAAAAAGAAAAGAGAAGGAATATCAAATCAATATTGAAATACTCTCATCTAAAAATTATATATATATATATATATAAAATAAGACCTCAGGAAGACGAATACAATTCTAAATATTTTCTTTCCAAAACAAAATTTAAAAATTATTATGTATTAGTGGGTAGAAATATACTTTCTATATGCTAAACATTAATTAAATTATTTCATAAATACCTGGGGGTTTTCAAGGATCCTTTTTACTCCTTTAATTAGGTTACCAAGATACTTGGCACGTTCAGGACTGCTAAATAAGGACCTTCTTGTAGAAGCAAACTGAACTAAGCATGAAAGTGCCTAAAAAAAAACAAAGAAAAATTTTCATTTCAATTTTTAAAGTAGCTACATCTACTATTGCCACTCACAAGCCTCTGCCCTATACTAAAAAACAGCACTGTAGGTAGTCCTCATGTTATTTTTAAAATGTCTCCTCAGTCCCTCTGCTTGGAGACTGCATTTTTCTCTTTGGCTTTCAAAACCTTGACATTTTTATTTTACTTTTTTATTTTCATTAAAAAGGACGGGCCCTCATGGGCTAGGGAGATGGCTCATTGGGTAATGACACTTGCATGAACACCTGAATACCAAGCTGGACATAGGCACATATGCCTGTAAGGTCAGTGTTAGGGGCAGACAGACAGACAAACTCTGGCAACTTGCTAGCCAGCCATTCTACTCAAAAGAGGAGAGCTTCAGGTTCAGAGAGAAATCCTGTCCAAAGAGACTAAGATTCCCAGCTATAGACACACACACACACACACACACACACACACACACACACACTTTAAGGAGAAAAAAGGATTTCAAGGTGATATTCTCATGGGGGAGGATCTATATTCCACTGTGTTCTTATTTGCACCCTATGCTCCGTCTGCTTGTTGGATCCCTTTCTTTCTCCTTCTGACTGTGAGACATATAGTACATATGCTCTCTTGTGTTTTTTATACGACAAATCTGCCAAAGCAAGCCCTCGACCAGGATATATTCAGAACGTGCCCAACTGCTTACGACATTCATTCTGTCTGTGAACCAATGAACTAGGTGTTCCACCAGTGACAAAGTGATCCTAAAGTAAAGTTACAGAGTATTGTAAACTATGCATTATGGAACATGCAAAGGAGAAAAAATCCTTAACTGAATCAGACATATAACACATTTACTTGGTCATGAAGTATATTCTGCAACATTCTTAAGTATCTTGGGGGCGGGGGTAGGACTGGAAAATGTTGCTGGAAAAATTAGGAACTTTTTGAAAGTTCCTAAGGATTATCTGTGACCTACTTATCTTCCTGTGTTTCCAGGCCACTTCATTACTTAGGTCCCCAACTCCACAGCAGTTACTGCAGTCTAACTTCATATTAACCTAGAGGACAGACTGACCTCTGCACGTTTAATCTAGAGTCACGTGTTTATATGCTCAGCTAAAATTACCATTAGCTGTCAATATTAAAATACTATATTAGGAGATTTCATACAAAACGTTTGGTTCTCCTGTTAACAGTAGAAGTAACACCAAACACGGGAATCTTTCTGCTTGGGCCATGCTCCAGTCTCCTACTGCCTCTATTGTTAAAAATCAAAAACCATCCTCCTTAGGCAACTCTGATGCATAGGACAGGGAACCCTCAGTGTATTAAAAGCAAAACATCAGTGCATAATTGGGTGGATAAAAAGACCTCAACTTTAATCTCAATGCCAGTATCTACTCTGCTGCCCTGAAGACAGTCAATTAGACACTCTGGGTCTGTTTTCTGTTTTTCAGGTCAACCTACTGAGGACGGTGTCATTAACCTTGCAAGGCCGCTGTGAAAATGAAACGAGATAAGCATCACGTAACAGGGCATCAGGCTAGTTACTGCAAAGCAGATGCTCTAGTCTACATTTTTAATCACAAGTATGTTTTTGCTTTAGACTAAAACATCATCATATGACTTGCGCATTTTAAACAACTAAAAGCAATTTTCCTGGTTGAAATACAACCTCAAATAAACACCCAATGAAGCTCAGATTAAACCCTTAAACTCTAAGTTCAAGAACAGACTTGTTGGGTTAGAGATGCAGCTCAACAGTAGAGCACCTGGCAATGCAGTCTTCCTTTTAAGAGACATTTAAACAAATGCGCTTTCAATCCAGAGATACAATCCCCCAATTTCTAGTAGCTTAGATATTAAACTTACATTTTTTCCCCAACACTGCTAGATCTTTAAGACTCAACAAAGTTAGGTGTTCATAGTCTCAAAGTGCTATGTAATGTAACAAGAGAATTTAAAAACAAAAAGTGAGCATGCAAGAGTGATGAGCACACAATCCAGTGACTGGTTCACCTTTGCCTCTCTCAGAAATTCCAGATGAAGACCGCCAGTCAACCCTAAGGCATGCAGCCAGGCAGGCTGGAGAAGGGCGAGAGCAGGTGAGAAGAAGGGGGGTCCTAGTGCCTGCTGGGCCTGGCAAGGCTCCCGGAAGCACTAGGGAGTGAGATGCAGGTGGAGACTGGTAGCCTGCCCTGGCTTTGGCAGGAGCAGGATCAATTACTGGTTCTGAGCTTAATCACAGAGTGGAACGGACTGTTAACAAATTCTGAAAATAATTAAACAAAACACGTTCAGAAGTAAAAGAACTACTTGAGAAATGTAACTCAGTAAAATGCATAACTTTTTTTTTTTCAAGACAGGGTTTCTCTGTGTGGCCTTGGCTGTCCTAGACTCACTTTGTAGACCAGGCTGGCCTGGAACTCACAGCGATCCGCCTGCCTCTGCCTCCTGAGTGCTGGGATTAAAGGCGTGCGCCACCATGCCCGGATGCATAAGAATTTTTGAAGTGAATATGTATTTCCTTTCAGATTAGTAAAAAATCACATGTACGAGGCTGAGCCTGACACCTAAAGGATGAGGATGGAAGACAAGTTTGAAGGCAGCGTGGGCTATACAGTAACATTCTGTCCAAAACACAAATCCAGAAGACTGCCATTCAGCTCTGTTACAATATAAACATCAAAGGTGTGGGGCCATGAGCTCGCTGCCTCAGTAGTATAAGACAGTAACAGCAGACTAACAGGGGATATGCCTTTAAGGAGTAACGAGGGACTGTACTTACTAACTGAGACAGCAGTGGTGGAAGCGAGTGGTACAGATTGAAGAAAAGCTCCAATGTTTCAGGCTCCAGGAAAACTGGAAAAAAGATGATTTTCCTAACACCATTACTTTCACTAAAACATCAAATAAGAATGTCAAGACCTCCACACATGGCCAATCATTGCAGCTGAGGTGTTCATTCACTCATTTAATCTTGGCTTTTTGAGACAAGGTTTCACTGTGTAGCCTTGGCTCTCTTGGAACTTGCACTATGAACCAGGCTGGCCTCGAACTCACAGAGACCTCCCTGCCTCTGTGCTGGGATTAAAGGCGTGCACCACCACAACCTGCTTGAAGCTGGGCTGCTTTGATTCTTAAGGGTTATTCCTTTGATAAATCAAACAGTATAAACATAAGAATAATTAGCTACCTAAGGTGGCTCTTAGTTCCATACAGTATCTGCATTTCTAAGCAGAAAATAGTTTATATTTACACTAAAATAATGTAAAAATTATTCTAAAATTATGAGGATAAGTAGCACCAGAAACTTATAAAAAGCAGCTATATCCTGTCCCATTCCTATTTTTACATTTAAAAATGATATCCATACAATGTCACTTGCTGCCTCCTGAAACCTCATCTGAACTTTACTTCTCTAACTCGCCCTGCAACCCAGCTCCAGCATCTTCTGAAATCATCCACCTTTTTTTTTCTCTTTTATTAATTTATTCTTGTTACATCCACCTTTCTACTCCCACTATGGCCACAACTCATGATATATTCAATTCTAAAGCTTATAACATTTATAAACATGCAAAGAATGTTAACAGCTGAGCCAAAGAACGTATTATCATTATCTCACTCAATGATCTCCGTACTTAGGCTAAGCATGTGGCTTAGTTGTACAGTTGTCTATCTGTCTGTCACTAATTGTTTCCAAACGTTTTTTGACAAGTTCACCAAAAAACAAAACAAACAAAAAACTTCCTAACATTTTTACACAACCATTATCATCAAATATCATTTTCATTTTCCTATACCTGTCACTCACTCAACTTCAACTGGCTGGCTCTTAACTTTGTCACATATCTTGTGTCCTTTTTCATCTATTGATTGTCATCTTGTTTGAAGGGCTCTTTCCCAACCCCGCTTTTATTTTCTTGATTTGTATGCCAAATTTGCTGAATACAAGTATCTGAGGGATAAATTTGGAAGGACTTGCATGTCTGAGAAAGTATCTCTCACTTTTCATGATTTCCATTGAGTCTGAAATGCCAAAGAGGTCTGAGGCTGCTAAGCCGCTGTTTGTCACTGCTGCTACTGAGGAATCTACTGTCACTCTAGATTCCAACCCAGTGCAAGGGACTTACTTTCCTCCTCATGCACTGCAAGCCTTTTCCTGGGACATCATCATAGCTACAGAGCTAGTGCTTTCTTCACTCCCATGCCGGATGTCTGGTGCAATTGTCAATTCATAAACTTGTCGTTCAAAGCTGAGGACATTTTTAGGTTTTCAATTTTCCTTCTGCTTTTTTCCCCCCTATTTTCTCTTTCTGGAATTTCCAATAGACAAATCCTAAACTCCTTGCCTCACTTTCTAATTTTTTTTTTTTTTTTTTTTTTTTTTTTTTTGGTTTTTCAAGACAGGGTTTCTCTGTGTATAGCCTTGGCTGTCCTGAGCTCAATTTGTAGACCAGGCTGGCTTCGAACTCACAGAGATCAACATACCTCTGCCTCCCAGAATGCTGGGATTACAGGCGTGCGCCACTATACCCAGCTCACCTTCTAATTTTCTAATACATACTTTCTCTCCTATCAAATATCTTGCTTTTTTATTCTACTTTGTAAATTTCATTAACTTTCTCTTCTAAGATGTTTGTTAAATTGTTAAATTATATGGCAAATATTCTACTCTTGCCTCAGGAATGTTTTATCTTTCTTTTATATCTCTAGGGATATTAATCACACCCTTTTAAAGTTTATTTCTATTTTTCACCTTGTATATTAATTCTGCAACTTTTTAAAAAGTTAAACTTTCTATGATAATAAATTATAGAATCACAAGATCAAATACAAACGTATACCATATTTTACCCAGCAGACCTAAACCATGTTTTACCTACTTTTCCACACTGGTGATCTCTTATAAAAACAACACTACAACGCCACAGCCATGGTGCCCATCACAATCTCCCAACGATACCGAGTCCAATTTTATATGCTCTCAGGTGTGCATACGTCTTTTTAGGCTAGCATTTTTACTACACGTGTTGGTTTATGAACTCATCACCACACTAAGATATGGAATGTTATATCCCTTGTTTATTAATCTTTTATTCCTAAATTGGAAGTCATTTAAAAAAAAACCTTTATGTCTCTATCTGACATCAGCACATCTGAGGCTTTTCTAGTTTAATGTTTCAAAGGAAACAGCTTTGCGAGGGAGAGGTCCAATTACAGATCCCAAGGCCATCAGCCAAGTCTCCCAACTGCACAGGTGAATTAGAACAAAGTCTCCTTACCACCCACTCTCCAGCACCTCCCCCACCTCTGCCCAGAGGCACCCTAGTGGACATTAACTTTTCTGCAGTGTAGGGGAGCCATCTTGTTTCCTTCTTGGTGTCCCTCCTATCAAAAGGTGAATCATGACTCCGCTCTGCTCAGCCACTCCCTCTGACTCGGTCACCTTGTAACGCTGAATGAAAGAGCCCTTTGGGTGATACTTCCTCACTACTTATGTGGACAGCTCTTGTCTCTTTTTTCCTGAAATCAAAATGTAGGAGTTATGACATGAACTAGACAGTGCACTTCAATGAATACTGAGTATTAGTAGCTATTCTGCACTAGACCACTGAGAAAAACCGGAGCTACAACATATGTACATGTTAACTCTGCACCTTGTAATGTTGACCATCTCTCGTGTTAAACCCTTCCTTCTCCTTACTTGTTCTCCAGGTTGTTGGAATCTGCACTGTGCAAAGGTCATCTGCAGATTCGTCTGCTGCACTGCCCAGAAAGTCAAAGTTCAGGCAGCTGAGGACCAGCTTTAAGACCTGCATCACCAGACTTTGTTGATCTTGATCCTGGAGATTTAAAGGTTTGGCCAACACCTTCAAAGTTAGAAATAAAACATTAGGACTAAAAGAATTTCAACTTCATAAATTTAAATACTTCTTCAATGTGAAATGAAACATAGTAAATTTTAAATGGTAAAAATAAAGAAAATATAGGCCAGCCTGGTCTACTAAGTGAGTCCAGGACAGCCAAGGCTACACAGAAAAACCCTGTCTCAAAAAACAAAAAAAGCTGTCTACAAATTTCTACAATAATAAACTACTTTCAAATTTCACCCTGTAAAATGAGAATAAAAATATATTTAACTACATAATGCAGATTGCCTTCTGAAGTTTTAAGAGGTAACTTAGGACAGGTATAGTGGCACATGCCTTTAATCCCAGCACTCAGGAGGCAGAGGAAGGTGGATCTCTGAGTTCAAGGCCAGCCTGGTCTACAGAAAGAAAGTTCTAGGTCAGCCAGGCTATACAGAGAAACTCAGTCTTGAAAAACCAAAAAAAAAAAAAAAAAAAAAAAGTACTTTGAAAAAGCTGAGAATTATTTTCTTTATAAAAATCTGGGCTAACTTCTTGTGTAAGAGACGCCGTCAACTAACATAGGCCTGCGGGAGCGGGCAACGGGCACAGGCTTCAGGAGCACAGTTCTGCCCATCTTCTGTACAGTCGGCTCCCATACAACCTCAAAGTACATCTTGGAGACTATGACTTATTGTAGAGACTACAATAAGAAGAAGCCACGTGTACCAAGTGAGTTCAGGACAGCTAGGGCTACACAGAGAAACCCTTCTCAAAAAAACAAAATAAAAGCCAAGCATAATACAAAGAGAAATGAGGTAGGTAGACAGAAATACATATGAAACAGCTGATGAGTTCAAGAAGATCCATCATACTGTTTCATCTACCTTTGTAAATGATGTTTTTCCACACTACAAAAATATTTTTAAAATAATAGTCATTTAATTAAGCAGACTGGCTGTAGAGATGGCTCAGAGGTTAAGAGAGCTGACTGCTCTTCCAGAGGTCCTGAGTTCAATTCCCAGCAACCACACGGCGGCTCACAACCATCCATAATGTGATCTGATGTCGCCTTCTGCCTGCAGGTGCACATGCAGACAGAGTACTATATACATAATAATAAAGAAATTAATCTAAAAAAAAATTAGACAGACTACAGTGTTATCAATGTTAACATTCAAGGTAACAATTTTAATCAAACATTAAAATCTGAAATAACCTGCAATGTAAAGTTTCTTGAGCAAGGTTTGAATTTTGGTGAATTTCAAATTCTGAAAATTTTCAACGGGTTAAGTCTATATAAATATTTTAAAATTTAGACCACTCCGAAACACTTCTAGTCCCAAGGATTTATAAAGGACACTTAGCCTACGAGAGAACTGAACAGGTAGGGAGCAAAGCTTACTGACATGTTCTGGAAATGCTCACAACACCTTATTACCACGCTTGGGTAGTGTGATGGAGCCCTTCTTACCACAGCAGAGCCTAATACAACTATGAAAGTCAGGCTTGCTCCATGGTGCGTAAGAAACAAATAAATTCCTATTTCCTAAAGAAACTATTAAAATAATTCTGGGAAAATTATGGGGGGGAGGGAAACTGCATCCCCAGCAAAATATTGGAATGCAGATTTAAAAAATTAATCTCTTTATTAAGCCCTTCTGCATGTAATAAGGTGTTGACAGGACCAGTCTCATGCGGATCATGTGTGTTTGACACAAAGTGTCCATGGCTGGATGCAACTAAACTGTTTCTAGCATTATCTTCTTGAGGGTAGGAAAAAAGAAGCACTCCAATTATTAAATCTCAGATTTTTAATTCTTTGTGATCAAATCAGCTTGTACAACTAAAACTCAACAGTAAGAAGGCCTAAACACAAGCGCTGAATTCTCTATGGGTGGAATAGAGTTTGTATAGATGTACTATACACAATGCATCTGAAACTCGCTCAAAGCTCTTAAGGCCTCTGGCTGGGAAGCTGAGCCATCAGCTGACTTACCTGTTTCAGGAGAGAACAGGCTAACACTAGGATGTCTTTTAGAGAAGAATCACGGAATGACGTAGCTATTTTCCTATGTTTTGCTGAAGGTCTGGAATAATCAACCTAAAATGGTTAAAGTGAGTTAGTTTCAAATATATTGAAAAGCAAGGCAAAATGTACTACATAACATAATAGCACCAGTCATCAGAGAACCATGAATACAGAGTTTTGTAAAAGACTGAAAGGGTGACTTGTTTGAGGTTACTTAGTGACAGGGACATGGTTAGAATCCACCCCAAAACTATCATGGTTTCAGTGCCAACATAGGACACAGATAAGTAACACACCCTGACTGAGATCATAGACTCCTTAACTCTGCCCTATAGAGTATATAAATAAGTAACTTCCTAGTTCTCAAATGCCTCCTACAAAAGAAGAAATCTCTAAAACACTCTTCAAATTCAGATGAGTAAATCAGCTAAATAATTCAGTTACAAAAAAAACTTTTACATGAAAGTATTTTAATGTCATTGGTTTATGACACTAAAATTCTGAAAATAAAAATAGAAATGATACTCAAGAATGTGATTATGTACAACAATGTGTCATCTCTTAATATTTTATTAGCTAACAGAATTTTTCTTCAGAGCCAGGGTTTCTCGGTATAGCCTTGGCTGTTCTGCAACTCAATCTGCAGACCAGGCTGGCCTCAAACTCACAGATATCCACCTGCCTCTGCCTCCCAACAGCCACCACAGCCTGGCCAGAAATTAATTTGAGGGTTGGGGGAGGAGTTGAGACAGTGTTTCTCTGTGTAATAGATCCCTGGCTGTCCTAGGCTTGCTTTGTAGACGAAGCTGGCCTCAAACTCAGAGATCCACCTTCCTCTGCCTCCCAGAGTGCTGAGATTACAGGTATGCATCACCAAACCTAGCCAGAAATTAATTTTTTAGAATTACTAGGACTAGATCTTGAGCCCATAGCCTAAAATGTAAAAATGGTTTACACAGTGGTACTAGGGCTGGGAACACTTGCTTAACACCTATGAGATGCTGGGTTTTGTTCCCAGCACTGGCTTCTCTCCCCAATAAGTGTGTGTGTGTGTGTGTGTGTGTGTGTGTGTGTGTGTGTGTGTGTGTGTGTGTGTGTACACATATGCACATATGCTATATATTTCCATTTATCAACAGGAAACAAACTAGACCAGTTCTGATAGCTAAATGATTATTACAGTTGTGGCCTTAATCTATTATAGACTTACTATTTATCTCTTTGGCTATTTGGAAGACAAAAGGAAACCATTTTTCCATCTGTTTTAAGAAATACATATATTGAGCTAAGAACTGATTGTCTGATACTTTCTAAACTTCAGGATACAATTCAGATATCCTTAAATGTTACATTTACTTAGAAAATATTGAACATAGTAAAGCCCAAAGGTACTACATACAGAAAGTAGTTGCTGAAAGCTGTAGCCAATGTATAATTTGAATTAATTAGCATTTGCAGCATTCTGCTCTAAGTCAAACTGTGTGTATGTGTGTGTGTGCTGTGCATGTAGGTGTGGTCACACATAAGAGAACATGCGTGTGTCTACCTTGTTCACTCTCAGCTTTACATTTTGAGGCAAGGTCTCCTGCTGAATCTGAGTATATACCATTTTGGTTAACCTATTTAGACAGCTAGCCCAGGGAGTTCCTGATTCTGAGTCCCATGCTCTGGGATTACAGGCACACAACACACTGGGTGGCTTTGACTGGGCCCTGGGATGCAAACTCTGGCTGCCATGTTTGTATGCCAAGTGCTCTGCCTGTTCAGTCATCTCCCCATTCCTCCTTCACTAAACCAAACTTTAAAATTCATCTCTCCCGTTTGCTTGGAAAACCTTTTTGCAGCCCTTTACTCTCAAGGAAATGTCTATCTTTGTGGCTGAGGTGTGTTTCTTGCACGCAGCAGAATGATGAGTCCAGTTTTTGCATCCATTCTGTTAGTCTGTGTCTTTTTATTGGAGAGTTGAGTCCATTGATATTGAGAGATACTAATGACCAGTGACTACTAGAATCTTTTATTTTGATGTTCATTGTGGAAGTGTGTTTGTGTGCTTGTCTATTTTTGGTTTTGCAGTAGTGAAGCTATTTATATCTTGTGGAGTTTTTTCGGGACAGGCGTGTGTAGTTAACTTCCTCAGGTGGGAGTTTTCCTTCTAGTATCTTCTGTAGTGCTGGGTTTGTACAGAGATATTGTTTAAATTTGTTTCTGTCCTCCACCACACAACAAGGACATTTGCTCAACTATGTTCATTGTAACTTTATTTGTAATAGCCAGAATCTGGAAACCTAGATGTCCCTCAACTAAAAAATGGATAAAGAAACTGTGGTACATTTACACAATGAATACTACTTAGCTACTGAAAACAAGGAAATCCTGAAATTTGCAGGCAAATGGATGGAACTAGAAACGATCATCCTGAGTGAGGTAACCCAGATCCAGAAAGACACGTATGGTATATACTCACTTAGAAGCAGACATTAGCCACATAATTCAGGATACCCACACTACAATCCACAGACCTAAAGAAGCTAAAAAACAAAAGGAGGACTCCAGGGAGGATGCTAATTCTCATCCAGAAGGGCAAATAGAATAGATAAGAGGAACAGGAAGGGAGCTACCACAGGGTCCTCTGAAAGAGTCCACCCAGCAGCGAATTGAAGTAGATGCTAAGATTCACAGCCAAACTTGGGGCTGGAGTGCTGGCAGTCTTATGGAAGAGTTGGGGGACAGAGGGACCTGGAGGGGACAGGAGCTCTACTAGGAAACCAATGGAACCAGAAAATCTGGGCCCAGGGGGCCTGCAGAGACTGATGCACAAACCAAGGACCATGCATGGTGAGGACTGAGACCATCTACTCAGATGTAGCCAATTGGTAGCACAGTCTCCTTGTGGGTCCCAAAATATGGGGAGTAGGGGCTACTTCTGACATAGACTCTGGTGCCCACTCGTTGATCACTTCCCCTGGGTGGGACAGTCTTGCCAGGCCACAGAGGAAGAGGATACAGGCAGTCCAGAGAGACTTGATAGGATGGAGTCAGATGATAGGGGAGGAGGGTTCCTCCTCTTTGAGGACTAGGGGAGTGGGGAGGGGGACATTTGTTTTGCTTTGTTTTTTCAAGGCAGGGTTTCTCTGTGTAGCCTTGGCTATCCTAGACTTGCTTTGTAGTCCAGGCTGGCTTCAAACTCACAGATCCACCTGTCTCTGCCTGGGATTAAAGGCGTGTGCCACCACGCCCAGCTTAAAAAGATTTTTAATTCATCTCTCCCACTTCTGTCTTGCTAAAACCAAACAACATCAAACCTTTCCTTTTTTCTAAGAATCAGAAAGAGCATACAGCATCACAAGTCCTGATTAGAAAGTATGCTTACCACATTACTCCTCTTGATCCTTGAAAGCATCTTTAAGATGCGTACTGTTCTTTACCATATCCATTACATGAAGAGAAGAAACTTAATTATGGAGTACCTTCTATATACTAGGTGCTATGCCAACAGTTTATCTGCTCTTAATAACATCTATGCAGTAGTAAGGTGTCATCTCTCTTTAAAGAAAACCATGCAGAATTCGTCAAAAGAAATTAAGAGGTTTGTGGGTGGGGGGGAAAGGGAGTGGATTTGGGAACAGTTAGGGGAAGAGAGTATGATCAAACACACTGTAAGAAACTAAAGAACTCTGAAAAAACTAAGAAACGCATACAAAGCCATAGATATAGAATAGGCCATGGGTCTAAAGACATGTCTGCCTTCACCAGTGCTGTCCTCCAAGCTTGCATGCGTACGTCATTTGGGTCACTCATGTAGACACTGTATTTTGAGAGCACAACCATTTCATGCCACACATAATGTACCAACTGCATAGGCATATGTGCTTTGCTTTGATGATTATATAACAAATTATTCAAGGAACAGCAAATTCAGCTTCTAAAAATGTAGGATAACGTTTACAATCCTCTTAACTTAAAAAAAATCAAGTTTAGATCTTTTTCTTAAAAGATATATCCATACTTGGACAAAGTATAGTGGCACATGCCTATAACTCCAGCACTAGGGAGGCAGAGGCAGTCAGAGGTCTTTGAGTTCAAGGCCAGTCTGGTCTATCTATATAGTGAGTTTCAGGCACCAGGGCTACTACACTGTAAAAACCCTGTCTTAAAAAAGAAAAAGAAGGGGCTGGAGAGATGGCTAAGAGCACCGACTGCTCTCCCAGAGGTCCTGAGTTCAATTCCCAGCAACCACATGGTGACTCACAGCCATCTGAAATGTGATCTGATGCCCTCTTCTGGCCTGCAGGTGTACATGTAGGCAGAGCACTGTGTATGTAATAATAAATAAATTAATCTTTTTTTTAAAAAAGAGAGAAGAAGAAGAAGAAGAAGAAGAAGAAGAAGAAGAAGAAGAAGAAGAAGAAGAAGAAGAAGAAGAAGATACAAGCACACTGAATGACTTTATAGTACATTTTTTGACCATTATATAACAGTGGACTTTCCTCATATAAATCTGGTCACCACCATAAATGCTAGTTGAAATGGAAATCATTTCTCCATCCCCTAATCAAGCTCAGTGAAATTTGCTCCACAGAAGATGTATTTTTCCAATTTTTAAAGCCAAAAATCATCCTTTAAAGCTTCAAAGGAAGTAGAATTGTTTTAGAGCTATCAGACCTCACTATGCAGCCCAGTCTGGCCTGAAATTCCCAATCCTCCTGCCTCAGCCTCCAAGCTCTAGGATCATAGGCATGGCACTCTTCTAAAAAGGAGCTTGGCTTTATTATAAGTGGATAACTGGAACATCTTATAGCAGAGGAACAAAAGAGGACAGACATAGAGGAATATGCCTACAGTCCCAATACTCGAGAGGAAAGGATCAAGAGTTCAAGGTCACTATCTGCTACATCACAAATGTAAGGTCAGCCTGAGCTACATAAAACCCTTTCTCAAAAAAAATAAAAATAAAATAAAATAAAATAAATAAATGAAAGAATAGTGAGGGAATGTTAAATGGAAGCAAAGCCACCTTGGAAGATTTCTTACTGGTGAATTATAGTCTATCAAATAAAATTAGAAATCTGTATTAACAACCTAAGCTTGGTGAGGAATAGGGCATTTTCAGAGGTGTAAAGTACTTCTCCACAAAATATTAATTACAGAGAGAAAAAGAATATAAGCTGGGCTTGCTAGTACACGCCTTTAATCCCAGCACTTAGGAGGCAGAGGCAGGAGGTTCTCTATGAGTTCGAGGCCAGCCTGGTCTACAAAGTGAGTCCAAGACAGCCAAGGCTACACAGAGAGACCCTGTCTTGAAAAAAAAAACAAAGAAATCTAAGTGAGTATCATCCATTATTAGACGACTCAAACCATGTGCTTCCTGGCAGGAGACAGTGAGAAGCCCAGAGCATTATTGCTGACAGTCCTGATAAATAAATGTAATGTGGATTTGATAATGAGAAAACACTAGCTTGTGACTTCATGTCTCTCCAGTGTGGGCTGGATAGTTTTATGTCAACTTGACACAAACTAGAGCTACCTGAAAGAAGGGAACCTTAATTAAGAAAATGCCTTCATAAGATGGGGCTGCAGGCAAGTCTGCCGGGCATTTTCTTAGTGACTAATGAGTAAGGATGTAGCCCACTGAGGGTGCTGCTATTCCTGGGCTGGTGGTCCTGGGTTCTGTAAGTAAGCAGGCTGAGCAAGGCAGTAAGCAGCACTCCTCCATGGCGCTGCACCAGCCCGTGCCTCCAGGTTCCTCCCCTGCTTGGGTTCCTGCCCTCACCCCATCTGATGATGAGCTGTTTGTTACATGGAACTGAGTGAAATAAACCCTTTCTTCCCCCAGTTGCTTTTAGTCATGTCACTTTTTAAAAATCTAATGGTGGTGTCATGATCATGTAGGACAAAGAAATGTCCTTGTAGAAAGAAATGTAAACGTATTCCCTGGGCCTGCAGGAATGTCGGGGGAGTGCATCATGATGTCAACTTATCAAATGGTCAAGAAAGACCTTTATCCCGCCCTCCAACATTGCTGAAAGTTCTTTTCTATTTTTTAAAGGATACTTGGTTGGTCTCCAAGATACATTTTTATTAGAATCCACATTACCAGTTCCTAAGGAACTAAGTAAGCAACCAGGAACTAAGGAAACCCAACCCCTCACTCTCAGGTAGCCGTACTGTTCCTTGTTGTACAGTGGGAAATAAGTCCGTGTTTTAAGGTTAGCCAATGTAAAAGCTCGGTGCCTGTGGTTACTGCACTAGTCTCACACTTTTGTAGATTTACGTGCTAAAATTGTTTTTCCCTTTTAAAAAAGAGCTCCCAGCTCTTTACACTCATTCAGAGTTCAAATATGATTTGTCAGGGTCCCTGCCATCATATCCTGCCAACAAGAAGGCTACTCCTGACACAGAGAGAAAACTGACATAGCAGATAATCTTCACATACTCTCCGAGAGAAGCAAAAATGGATGGTCTTGGAAACTAAGGCTACTTTAAAACATGAAAATTCTATAAAATCTATTTTAATTCATCACGCAACATTAATCAAATTGGTTGCTGATGTTGTTATTTTTTGGTTATTCAAGACAGGGTTTCTCTGTGTAGCCATGGCTGTCCTAGACTCACTTTGTAGACCAGGCTGGCCTCAAACTCCTCCCTGAACGCTGAGATTAAAGGTATGCACCACCAAGTCTGGCCTCAAATTGGATTTTTTCAATTGTAAAATACTGTGACTGTACTACAAAGGGAGCTGGCAAGTGCGCACGTGCTCTCCTGTATGCACCTCCCAGGAGGACAGCAGTGTCTCAGTTCAAAGCCTACAATCCCCTCTACAAAACCATCCCACATCGAGCGCAACTCCTACTGTCCTCCTTTGAAAACCATGCTGACAGCAAGAGGGAGCAGGGCGGAGGACACGTCCTCAGCTGCCTACTGGGGGAGTGTAGTTTCTGAAAATGTTCCTTGTGCGGGGTGAAAATTCAAGCCAGAAAGGGACTAAGTGCCAAGAGATGTGTTTCTAGATGGGTCTTGCCATTCACCTATAGTTAACAATCAATCTTCTAGGTAGTGGCACCCACCTTTAATCCCAGCACTCAGGAGGCAGAGGCAGACGGAACTTTGTGAGATCGAGGCCTACAGAGCAAGTTCCAGGACAGCCAGAGCTATTACATAGAGAAATCATATCTTAAAAAAGAAGAAGAAGAAGGACGAGGAGGAGGAGGAGAAGGAGGAGGAGGAGGAGGAGAAGGGGGAGGAGAAGAAGAAGAAGAAGAAGAAGAAGAAGAAGAAGAAGAAGAAGAAGAAGAAGAAGAAGAAGAAGAAAGAAGGAAGAGAAAAAATAATCAGTCTTATAAACCATTTGCTCTTTTTTATGAAAAATATACATTTATTTTCATTTTCTGTATAATTCATTTTTATGGTTAACTATTTATTATTATTGTTGTTGTTGTTGTTATTATTATTATTATCATCATCATCATCATCATCATCATCATCATCACCATCTACAAGAATGAAAAGACAATTCTCCAAGTGCCCACTGAACAAGCACCATGTCCTATTTCCCACTACTTTTATTCTGCAGTTTTTACTAAGGTTGTAATTTCTGATGAAAAGTATTCTAATTTAATTTTCCAACTAGTAAAACAAATGCATAAAAGACTTGATCAGTTATGGGTTTCATGCCTCAAAACAACTATACATTGTACCACAGAGAAACAACATCACAAAGCAACTCCCATGTCCTGTTACATGAAAAGCTGACTTACCAGGTTCATTTCCTGAGTCAGTTCAGAGAGGATCGTCACCCCTACTATGCAGTGCTGCACAGTGCCCTTTGGAATGACAACCAAGGAGAGCATGGTTAGTTCTTAAGGTCAACCAAGTGATAACTGTCAAAATTAAACTCAAAAGCATCACAGTTGCCTCGTAGTGATCCTTAAAAGTATGTGTTTTTAAAAAAGACCAAAAAGTATTGTTATTTCCATAACTAGAAGAATTTTGAACTCATTTTCGAAGGATAAACTTTGGCACATGGAGTAAGGCAGCAAATGTACACAGACCTTAGAAAAGCACATACTCTAGACAGTTTCCTGCAGTTACAAGTCAGAGAAACTAAGCTTCAAAGAATGGTGTTGTTGTTTTGGTTGTTTGTTTGTCTTTTTGTTTCTCAAGACAAGAGTTTCTCTGCGTAGCCCTGGCTGTTCTGGACTCACTATGTAGACCAGGCTGGCCTCGAACCCACAGAGATCCGCCTGCCTCTGCCTCCTGACTGCTGGAATTAAAGGCGTGTGCTGCCACGCCCTGCCAAAATAACACTTAATTTAGTACTTTTTCTACAATCATAAGAATGGTGAAAAATGGTTTTTGTTCTAGAAATTTGCTTGGAGCCTACTGTGATAGCTGCATTCAATAATTAATAAGTAGCTTAGAAACTCATTTAAATCTCTTGATCTAATATTAGAAAAGATCACTTAGGCTCTTTTAATATTACAGTGCACGTGTATGGAGTCGTTAGGTGCCTTAATGAAGACATCTAGGGTACCCAATGTAGTATGGTAAATATATGACTATCAATATGGTATAGTTTCCATGATGTTTCTAATTAGCTTACAATTTAATTCTAAAACTTCCTTCAATTCAGCTCTCGTGTGCACATTACTAACAAATTACCCTATTACAAAATCATAGTGGAAAGCATGGAAATAAGAAACGAAGCATCAAATTACAGAGGCGCAATACCAAAGTATGCACAGATGTGCTTTTTACATCTTCATTTCACAGTTGGTCATCCCTTTTAACTTGCTCAGAAACTCAGCAACACTGATTATGAGGTATAATTAAGTTCATGCTATCTCAGAGCCACCAACGATCAATGCTGGGAGCACCAAACAATGCATTTTCATTCTTAATGGACATCCTAATTTCCTAGTCGCTAAATCATGGCGTCACTGTGTACAATACTCAATAAAGTTGCACAGTGTGGCTCTGTAAGCAACTGCAAGCCTGAAAACGTCCCTCGCTTTCTTTCTGTTTTCACGTAAGCACCTGGGATTGCAGGCCTGTGCTGCTGTGCTCAGCTTCTACATGGGCTCTGGGAATTCACACTGCTCATCAGACTGGGCACAGCAAGCACTTTACCCACGGAACCATCTCGCCAGCCCAGGACCTCTGAAGCTTGACAAAAGTTAGCCGCCTTGCAATTAGAAATTACACAAATATAAAAATATGTATCACCAAACACCCACATGATTTTAAGAAAGAGGCAAGAGGCAAACAAGAAGCACAGAGAGAGCCCTGATCCCTTTACTGTCTCAAAGCTGTAACGATCCCTGGAAGTGTCTGCTCTCTCTTCTTGCATTCTTAGCACCTGGACTGGTGTAAACAAGTATGAAAGGTCATGATCTACCATATATTACTTACATTTAATCATATGCTATGCTTTAGCAATTCACTTGAGAACATTTTCAGAAAAGTGTCATAGTCAATGTAGTGTGGGATAAAAAAGCTGTCAAAAGACTTGTTGGGGTACAAGTTACGCTTTGTCACTGTGACCTTATAAGCTACTCAACTGAAATCGCAGATCTTTCATTTGTAGAATGAAACCCACTTCCTATGACTGTTATGAGAATTGGGAAATTATAAAAATCATTATAAATATTGCTTGCATATGTATATATGTACATATATGCATATGTATATATGTACATATATGCATATGTATATATGTAATAAATAAAAGCACATTTGAAATTTAGAAACAGTAGTTATTTTCATTCTTCTGACATAGCGTGATTTTTATTAATTGACAATAAATAACAAAGGATCCAAAGGACAAATAAAAAATGGTGAATAAGAATGGTACTACAAAAGAGAACCAAATAGCTCTAAGCAATATTCTAACATTCTACATGGCACCAGCCAGTGCCTTCTTACCTGGAGGAATTTCTTCACATCAGCAATAATTTCTCTGAAAACAAACTCGTCTTTCTGAACTTCAAACCACCCCAACTTAGTGAGTTTAGCAATGACTTGAATAAGAGCTTGAATGACAAAGGGGGCCAGCTTCGGCTGTGATGCCACATAATTCAGAATGTAGTTTCCTATAAAGAAAACAGCAGTGACCGTTTGGACTTTTGAGAAGCGCACCGTGAGTCTTGTGCAGGACAGGAAGAAGGCCAAGGAGGGCTCTCTGAGGAATGAACTGGTCTCTGCTGTGTGCTCACTATACAGTAGATTCTAGAGCATGAATTTGGAAAATGTGAGTTTGTCCCTCTACATTTTGATAAATCTTGGGGTAATTTAAGTATAATATGAATGTCATTTTTTATTTGTAGACATCACATGCAAAAATCTGATAGGTAAATGCAGAAAACCGCAAATCAAATAAGTCAATCTATTTAAGTGGCATGAAAATATGTAGCAGTACAATATAATACAACACAAGAACACATATGCCTCAGATGTCTACTGGCCACTGTGTTGCATTACTGTGTGACCGTCGCACCCTTCCTTACCTGAAACCATAATTTTCCATCCTAACATCACTTCACAGTACCTCACAAGCTGCAATGTTAATGATTCTTCCGAACTTCACGACTTTTCAAGATAAAAGTGGCACATTTGCTGTACTGTGCAGGTGTTTCTAAATCACTATATCTGTACAATTCTACCAAACATTTCCTAGAACTCTGTTCTTGTTTCCATAATCTCCTTTCTCTCGTAAGGCCTGCGCAGCATTGTACAACAAGTCACTTTTAGAAACACATGTATCATGTTACAATAACTAAATAAGTGAATGCTTATCATGAGGCTCAAAGACTATAACCATTTTTTAACCTGTTAAGTGACAAAAAGATATAGTAGCATGCAATATTGATAAGTTGGTACATAAAGTATTATTTTAAGCATGAAAAGTAAAGTAATGCTTATAAAAGTTAATACAGCAAAATCACTTGCAAGCTACCCAACTAAGAACATTTCAATGGAAACCACTCCAAATCCAAAACACCTTAATAAATGAGTGATCATCGCTGCCTGGAGGAGCTTAGGATATACTATGGGTAAAAACACAAGACCAAAAGACTGAAAGTGTAGAGCTGGAGAAAAGGCTCTGGAGTAAAGCGCTTGCACACATGCACATGCAAAGGCGGGGGCGGGGGGGGGGGGGACGACACGACTAGAAAGTCAAGGGACAATCAGCACCTTTATACACTGGCAAGGCAACAGGCACTCGGGGAAAATGTTGGAAAATTCCTAGAAGTTTGCGCAAACTGTCCTTATAACTCAGCAATTTCATGCCTAGGGGTCTACATGGAAAAATGGGGGAAACTGGACCATGAGGAAAGCTTGTATGTAAATGTTCCAAGTATAAGTGCTTATAGTGGCAAAGAAGGGAAAGTCAAACAGCCAATAAACTCATGAACTAATAATAAATAGCCGGGTCATTCTTTCTTTCTTTCTTTCCTTTCCTTTTTCTTCTTTTTTGGTTTTTCAAGACAGGGTTTCTCTGTGTAGCCTTGGCTGTCCTGGACTTGCATTGTAGACCAGGCGGGCCTCCAACTCACAAGAGATCCTCCTGCCTTTGCCTCTGCCTCTCTGAGTGCTAGGATTACAGGCGTGAACCACAATGCCTTGCGGTAACAGATGTTTTTAAAGCTGTATGTAATAAAAAGAAATGACACTCTGATACAACACGATGAAACATCATTTTGCTTGGGGAAAGGTACTATGCATGTACAAAAAAACTACATATACTATCATCTCTTTCTATGAAATACCTGCAAAAAATGTCAATCTATGAAAGCAGAAAGCACATTAAGGGACGGTGGCAGAGACAGGCTCTAGCTGATCTTTCTAGGGTAATGCAAATAATTCTAGAACCGAATTGTGAGAAAGTTTACAAAAACTAAAGCTTTTTCTAAAGGCTTACAACTGATTGGTTCTGATATACTTACTGTTTTGCAAGCACTTAATTGTATTTAATGATATAATGTATATTATGTTTTGTAAGTGGGGAAGAAGGGAAGGAAAGGTACTGACTTATAAACCCAAGTACAGCTAAACTAGGCAGCTGTCTGAAGAGGAGAAGGATAGTACTCCAGTGCCGGGAACCACAGAAGAACACACCGAGGCAGGAACAGTTGGTATGAGATGAGGCCCTCCTGACAAAAGAAACTGGATGACATTGGTGAAGACACAAGGTCATCTAAACAAGGACAGCTCTTCAAAGACAGGGCCATGAAAGTTCTTCAGTACTAAGCTAGGAAAACGGTATCTGAGTGATAATCAATAGAAGGCCATGGGTAACTATACTAGTAACGTAGAAAGCAGTGTGGTGAGCCCAGAGCTTGGCAATGGTGTTTTCGAGCGAACTAATGGGGTTATTAGAAGAGTATCATCTAAAACTGAGGAGTTAAGTCAACCTGAAAAGGCAGTGTGACTAGTCAGGCCATTCATCCTCCACATGTTTTATTTGATCTCACATGCCTATTATTATACATGTCCATTAGACACATCATGTCATAACAAAAATTCCAATCCAATATTTGTTTTTCAAGACAAGAGTTTCTCTGTGCAGCCTGGCTGTCGCAGAACTTGCTCTGTAGACAAGACTAGCATCAGACTCAGAAATTTGCCTGCCTCTGCCTCTCAGATGCAGGGATTAAACGTGTGAGCTACCACCACCCAGCTCATCACTTTTGCTTCAAAGAGTATGTGTATGTGAGACACAAGGTCTCAAATATCCCAGGCTGGCCTTGGATTCACTATGCAGTCAAGGATGACCCTGAATTTCTGATTATCCTGCCTCTAACTTCCAAGTCCAGGGATTATAGCCTTTCACCACCATGTCCTGCTTGTACAGTGGTAGGGATTGAACACAGTGCTAGACAGTCACTCTACCACCTGAAATACATCCCAGCCTTACTCAGCTTGTGATGATAAAAGCCTAACAGTCCATTGTAATCTGGAAATTATTTACTGCATCTAACTACAAGTAGCACAGTGTAGCACCACAGGGTAGAATATCATTGTTTACCCTTGGAGATAACAAAAGGCTACAGCTTACTGCCACTGTCCAGTATCACAAAAGTGTGGTGACCCTGTATCACCAACACAAGAAAAAAAATCAAAATTCATATTCTGAAGTATTGTTTACATAGAATCAAAGTATTATAAAAACATCAGAAATTGCTCTTGGGAGGCAGAGGCAGGTGGATCGCTGTGAGTTCGAGGCCAGTCTGATCTACAAAGTGAGTCCAGGACAGCCAAGGCTACACAGGGAAACTGTCTCAAAAAAAAAAAAATCAGAAATCAAATCACTGTAAATTAATATCCATGTTCCTTACTTTAAAAAAATGTTTCTATTTTTAAAATATAAGTCAAATAGATAATCTGAATCCTTATAACTATTAAGGAAATTTGCTCAGTAATTACTAAGTACAATTTTCATTGTCAACTTCATTGATGTGCAATCACCTCAGACTGGTGAAGCACACTTCTGGACATGTCTCTAACAGTGTTTCCAGAAAGGACTGGCCAAGGGAGAAAGAACTACCACTAGCATGGGCAGCATCCTATGGAATTGAGACCTTAAGAGAATAAAAGTGATGGGAGGAAAAGGCCAAATGAGCGCTGGCATTGCTCTTCTGCCCCTCCTATCCACGAAGATGACTGCCAGCCTCCACCACAAACCCCAATGCCACTTGTGCCCCAACACACAGGACAGCCAGCCATGGAATGAATGCTCTGAAACCATGAGGCAAATTAACTGCCCTCCTTTCAGCCGTCCTCTTGGGTGTTCTGTCACAGTGACACAACAGTTAAATAATACAGTTATCTTCCAGAGCAAAGCACCAAGCACAGGTGAGCTAACTAGTGAACACATCAAGCCTTTACGAAATAGCTGCCAAGAGACCTAAGTAGAGACCTACCTAACTTACTTTAGTGCAAAGTTATCTTCTATTATTTACTTTCTCTCACATCCAGGAGTAAATCCCAGCCCTCATGCATGCTAGGCAAGCATTCCACCTCTGACTACAACCCCATCCCCAGATTATCTTAATACACAAGCTGAAAGCATTGCAAGAACATGAAACTAGAAACCAGTTGTCTCTCTTAAACAGAGTTGTAAAAATTTTCAACATCTCAGCAAGTTGACGCCAACAATGTACAAAGAATTAAGGAGTAGAACAAAGTGGAATTTATCTTAGATATGCAAGGCTGGCTCACCACATAAAACCATCAACCTCCTACAGAATGAAAACCATATGATAATATCAATGGGTGTCAGAAAAGCATTCAACAAATGCTCTATCCATTTATGACAGAAAGTCAACTAAGAATAAAGAGGAACTTTCTCAATTTGATCTAGAATGCTGGAAAACAGCAACTACAAATGGCATCACATTTAACAAGGAGGAATTTAAAAAGCTCCCCACCATGTTCAGGAGCAAAGCAGGAAGTGCTCTCACCATTACTTCAGGTTTCACTTACTTCGGGTGTTCCCTTCCCTCCCACCCTCCAAACGGGCTTGCTGTAAAGCATTAACTCACAATTTAGCCAAGGCTTGCCTCACCTGTGGGAGCCTCCTACCTCAGTGTCCCATGTGCCACCAAATACAAGTCACCATGTACATCTGCTTATGTCTAGAGCAACTTTACTCACATTTTTTTCAAAACTTGGAAGTAACCGAAACATCTATCACTTATGAACATTCAGACAATGAAGAATATTACTCATAACTAAAGAGAGATGAGATCATTGAATAAATCATGAAAAGATTTGGCTTATTATAAATGAAAGAAGGGAATCTGAGAAAGCTACATACTCTGAGTCTCACCATATGCTAGTGTGGAAAGGCAAACAGTGGAGGCTAATCAGAGATGGGGTTGAGGTAAAGAGGGAAGCTGCAGCAGGGCACAAAAATTGCAGGGTAGGGACACTGCCTTACACACTGCTGTAACAGCAGACGCACGCCACTGTGCACTGCCCAAATCTAGAGAACAGCCTACACTTACGCAGACAGCAGGGAAGCCATCCATGAATAGAGGCGGGGAGTGTAAGGGAACTCTAGTTTCTATTCAGTTTTGCTAAGAACCTAAAAATGCTCTAACAACAACAACAACAACAACAATAATGAGTCTATTTAAGATATGTTCTAAGTCATGACTTAGATGGTTTTTTAAAATGCAAATGCCTCTCCTTTGCTGTCTTAAGTGCAGAACTTTCTGCAGACTGAAGGCAAACTGCACCACTGGATGGTTCTAACCAATGAATTTGGATCTTAAAAAATTTTAAAACATCAGATATTTTCATTTTTCTAAAACAAAAATATAAACTACATTAACTTTGAGTCTAAGTAACAGAAATAACACAATAATCTGTCTCTACTACAAAGAAAAAGTAATTTCATATCCTAATTATTATATTTAGCCATATAAAATGCAAGCTTACACATATATGTGAAGTGTATGATTCTCAAAACATATATGGCTACTGTACAGTAATAATGTGCTTACTATAAGTAGGAACTCAGCTGTGGGTTTTAAGTGTAGCCACAGCGGTTATGGTCTAACAGTATGAGCAATACTGCAGAGTGGTTTCTTTCTGGGAATTCAGTTGCATACAATTAAGAGCATAAGCTCTATGCAGATCTAACGTACTTAAATGACAACTCTATTTCCAGGTTGTGTGATCCTGAGCAGGTCAGAGCTCATCATATCCAATTTACTCATTTGTAAAATAAGAATAATTCATTCATTTATTTGGAGGATAAAATATAATAGTGAACATCCTAACAAATACAACGTATACAAAATGTAATTTATTATTAAATTAACAATATTTTATAATTACATATTGCCTCATCTATTACATCATCATCATTCCACAAATAAGACTTAACTACCATCTTAAAGTAATAAGACTAAACTACAAGCCAAATAAAAGTTCAGCAAAAAAGGATATTTTTACATTTAAAATATGATTTGTTTAAAAAATTAATGCATCACTTACTGATGTCTATCCTCTGTTCAACAGGTAAAGGATTGAGCCTGGTAACAAGCTTTGAAAGACATGTTGCTGCAAGGAGCTGAGCATAGGATGTCTGTAAAGAACAGTAACTGTTATCATCACAAAACTCAAATAGTCAAAATAGAATTTTCTGAGCAAAACCAATTAATTTTTTAAAGATTTACTTATTTATGTTATGTATATGAGTGCTCTAGCTGCATGTACACCTGCAGGCCAGAAGAGGGCATCAGATCACATTATAGATGGTTGGGGAATTGAACTGAGGACCTCTGGAAGAGCAGACAGTGCTCTTAACCGCTGAGCCATCTGCCCAGCCCCAAAAACCAATCATTTTCTTAGTTCTCCAAAGTAGATTTATGATGAATAATACATGTGCTTGAAATAACCTATGTAGACCCACAAGTGTACACAATCCTTCATAAAAGACCGTTAGCTGAAGGGGGTACACACAGCCATGCCAACAGCAGCAAGTGAATGGGAAAAACAAATGTCTGTGAACAAGTGCAACACAAACACTCCACATGGCCTAGCAGGTCTGCATGGTCTGTTCTCTCATCCTCCACCAAATGTGGCTGGTTCCACACCTGAGAAGGCTGTGCGCACAAGCCTTTTCAATGCCTTTCCCACCATGAGTTCTGTGTTCCTTCGAATTTATGTCAGACAGTACGCTGAGGCCATCAATTTTCTTTTTTTTTTTTTATTAAAGATTTGCATTTTTAGCTTGTGTTTATCTATGTGTGCTCACATGAGCTTATCCTCAAAGGCCAAAGGATGTCAGGTGCAGTTGTGAGGCACCCAGTGTGATGTTTTCCTCGAGTGCTCCTAACCACGGAGCCATCTCTCCAGCCTCACCACCAATGTTCTCAACAAGTGTACTCAAACTCCATAAATACATGTTCATCCTGCAAAATTCACTTCTATACTCATTCCACTCCTACAGATTTCTTGCCAAAATGGTATTTTTTTATTCCACAAGGTGGAAAAAAAATTATGAGCCAAATGAACCAAAATCTGCTTTTTTATAGATTGTGAACTAAAACTGGTTTTCATAGTTTTAAACAGTTGAAAACGATTTAAAAACAATACTTTGTAATGTATAAAAAAATAGATACAACCTGAACTTCAGTGATAAACTGTTTGTTTGTTGAGACAAGGTTTTTTCTGTGCAGCCTTGACTGTCCTGGAACTCACTTTGTAGATCAGGGTGGTCTCACTAAACTCATAGAGATCCGCCTGCCTCTGCCTCCCAAGTGCTGGGATTAAAGGCCTGCGCCACTACACCCAGCTCGTAATAAAATTTCTAAAGCACAAAGCCTCACTCAGTGTTTACTTGTTGTCCATGGCTGATCCATGAATAAAGGCAGACCTTAGCAGCTAAAACTGACCCTGTGTATATTCAAATCTGGCTGCTGCTCATGCACCACAGACTGCAGTAATATAACCCCACAGCGTCGAGACAGAGCCAGCATGACACATAGTTTTCCCTACATCAGGGTATTTGCCCCATGTCAAAGAAAAAAACAAAGTGGACTTTAAATGTCTAATGCTAAATTAGATGGCAAATGAATGTACTTTCTTGGTACCTTTTAGGGCAGCTACCTTGTCCTAAAAGAATATACTGTGACAGTTTCAAACTAAGCAGTCATAAAAATATTCCCAACTCAAAGAAAGTCAGTAGTTTTTTTTGAAATTTAATACACACTATGTCAGGATGGCAGTTTCCCTTAAAAGAAGTAAAATATGAGACTATAAACCAAAGCTACGTTTACAAGCTAGTGATGAGCTAATCACCGTTGTTTTACTGCAGCAGTTGAGGTCCGAGTAGAGAAAATGAACCTCTCTACCTTTTAAGAGAGAACAAATGCTCAGAGATAAGGACACTGAAGCAACACCAGAAGTCAACTTGAAGGCAGGGCAAGTAAACTGCAAAGGTTGATGTTAGCTTCCAATGAATGGGTTGATGTTACTAGTAATTGTTTGTGCTATCAACGTAACAGACGACTGCCACCAGCTGATTCTAGAAGCCGAGGATGAATGGCAAGCAATCTGAGAACTGCTACCTTCTGTGAAGGAGCTGTGGACCTACAGGCCAGAATGTTCTCAAAGGATCTGAGGAAACATTAACTAAACATAAACCTTAGGTAAAATGTGCCACATACACATGGTGACAGTATATGAGCAGAAAAGGGCTTAGCTAGTTAAAGTCACAAAGCTAATCATCATCATCATCATCATCCTGTACTGTTCACATTATTACTAGCATTTATTCTGGAGTGAATATCTGAATCTCTCCTAACTCAGGGAGCCAGGGGTGCTCATTTACTTTCATGACTCATCTTCTACTCTGTAAATTTTGGCCAGACAGATTCTCAATACCTTGACTTGCCCCCAACAAAGAAGACTAGTAACTTATCACAGATAAATTGTATTTTTTTTTTAAAGCACACAGCTGAGAAGAAAATTTTATAGGTAAAACAAAACCACTATTTTTCACTATTAAATGGCTTTAGAAATTAACGCATACAACAAACTTCTTCTCTCAGTGAGTCCAAGCTAATGCCCAATGTGGGGGGGGGGGGCCAGGGTGAGTGGCCCCAGTCACCCCGGCAGCATTAGCACTGCTGGAGCCACAAGCACTGTCAGGCAAGCCACTTCACAAGTTCCTACTGAGAAAAGCTTCAGCAGGGAGTGAAATCGCCATTCCCAGTACATTTTCTAATCTCCAATTGCAATCTCAGTAGCATGCTTAGACACTGATACAAATATAAAGAAAATTTCCATATTTGAAAATCCATTTTGCTATAAAATTGAGAACCTTCTACCAATTTTTAATTGAAAATCACTAATATGCAATATAATAACAGGCAAAAAAAGCAAACATGAAGAAGATTTAATAGAAGTTCAAAAATGTCTTCTAAGTGAAAGCTTGCATAAGGTAGATCGGACACTAACATGCTGGTATAAGATTTAACAGAACCTAGGTTTGTAAAGATATTTTCAAAGATGTAAAATTTTAGGCAAATGACAGTGTTCACCTTAATACCTGCATTTTCAAGGCAAAAGCAGGTGGATTACTATGAATTCAAGGCTGGCCTGGTCTACCCAAAGTTACACAGTAAGGCCTTGTCTAAAGAAAGAATTTCATTAGAAATTTGCATGAATATATGAACTGTGAACATCCGCAATCAAGTCTAATAACAGAAAACACCAAGTTTAAACCTCTCTCAGCCAAGCAGTATGGCATAAAAAGCACGTTCAATACTTAATGAAGGTGCAAAGAGGCAGTCAGCACTCTTCTAAATAATCCTTGGCTTTTCTAAAGTTAACGTTAGCCTGCTTGCCTATAACACTGGCATTTTCTATTCTTTTTTTTTTTTTTAAGTTATTTCTGAAATGTAATTGGTAGGGCTAGGAATGTAACTTGGTAGAGAGCTCCCCTAGCATGTAAAGGCCCTAGTTCACTCCTCAGCACTGTTAAAATAAACATACACAATGTGACATCAAAGCAGGCCAAGAAAAACCAGCAAACTACTTCAGCACATTCCAATGTCTACTCTGTGGCTGTTTTCTATGTTTCCTTCCCTGCCTTTCCAGTTCTTTCCTGCTTAACTCTTTTGACAGAAAATTACAATCAGAAGATGTGGCAGTAAGGGGAGTGGGGATGTCTCTGACACCAACTCTGTGGCCTGCTTCTCGATCACCTCCCACAGGGGAAGAAGATGCGCTGATGGGGAGGAGCCCCCCTTTTCTGAGGAGTAGGGGAGTAGGGGCAGGAGGAAGGAGGAGGGAGGGTGGGACAGGGAGAAGAGGATGGAGGGGGCTATGATCAGAATGTAAAGTGAGTAAATAAAATTTTTTAATGAAAAAAAAAAAAAGATGTGGCCAAAGCTCTGGGTACTCATGCTATCCCACTGCTATTACCATTAACTCTGGCCTTTCATGGTTAATCACTCATCACATACTTACTGTTCCTTGTTCTAATAAAAGTTGACACTTGCTGAGACATTCTGGGCTGTCAATCAGTTCCAAGAGGGCTTTCTCAGCCTCTATTCTCTCTGTGAGATCAGTGCCTACGTAGAGATGAGTACACAGTGCTTCCAATTCAGCCAAACTCTTCAGAGAAAGAAAGAAAAAAAATCTGACTTAAATGAAAAAATCATATATTAAACACAATAAGTAAGGCGTGGAGAAATAACGTTTATATACATCCATTCAATACTCAGGTACTGAGCAGTAAAGACGCACTTAACACTGGGCAAAAGAAGCACATTTCCTACTTCCCAGATGACTTACTTATCATTATGCAGTGTAAATTTAGGTAAAGGAGAAGATTCTCTCCTTTACGAAGTTATGCCTGAAAGAAGTAACATATATGCTAAAATGTTCAAAGAATGCCTCAAACCTAAAGGGCAAGCCAAATGAGGAGTAGACTAGAAGGTAGTGTAGACAAAGAAATAGCATTTACAGCCGGGCGTAGCAGCGAGCGCACACCTTTAATCCCAGCATTTGGGAGGCAGAGGCAGGCAGATCTCTCAGTTTGAGGCCAGCCTGGTCTACAAAGTGAGTCCAGGACAGCCAGGGCTACACAGAGAAACCCTGTCTCAGAAAAAGAAAAGAAAAGAAAGAAAGAAAGAAAGAAAAAGAAAGATAGCATTTACAAGGGCTTGAAATAAAATGAATGCACTCATTTCAAGGCATTAAGCAGTGGCCAGTAAACAGCTAGGAGACAACCAACGAAGAGATGGGGTGGGGAGAATGAGCACACCCACGCTGCCATAGTTCACTGTACATTCTTTTATTATTTCCAACCCTCATGCCTATAACAAAGAACTAACGATAATTATTTGTGTGCTCATCTAGGCCTTCAACAGCGCTTCAGGTGAACCATGTCATGATTTTCAATCCTACAGTATTTCTGACAACATTCTAATTAATGTAGAGGTTTTTAGATTATAAGCACAAAGACTAACTCACTCTGTCTATAAATAGAACACTTAGAAACAATGAACTACAAAATGAGTTCAGCCACTCTCGTGGCTTAGAGAATCTTGTTAAAGCCATTTATTAAAACAAATTATTTCACTTGGAACTTGAATTACATACTCAACAAAAATGTTGGCAGAAATTTCAAAAACAGGTAGCCAAATGAACATAATGGGATCCAAAAGAGATGCCAATTTTGCTCAGTTTGGGCCTGAGTTTTTACATGCAGCTTACAGCTACTCTAGGCTTCCCAGCTCTCAGATACACAAGCAGCCACGAAACGAAGATCCCATGGCTCCCACCCTGTTTCCACCGCTCTCTTTAGCTCCTTCACATTCCTACTTCCCTATCTGAGGCACAGCCCAGTGGCCATGATTTGGAAATTTTCTCCCAACGAGTCCTAAAATAAGGTAACAAACTGGTTCATTAAAATAAAGGACCTCATGCGGCATGATGGTGCATAGCTGTAATCCCGGCATGGTGGTGCATAGCTGTAATCCTGGCATGGTGGTGCATAGCTGTAATCTGTCATCTAGGAGGAGGCAGGAGTATCGTCCTATGCCCATCATGTCAACTTGAGTTAAATGAGGCAGAGCTGTGTGTATGCACACAACATACTTTGCACTCATTACTGTTAGGACACCGTAAGATAAGTAACGCTATCCCCAAGAGACAGCTGCAGTTCCTAACCCTCAATCTACGAAAAGGGTTCTTTCTTTTGTTTTGGTTTGCTTTGGTTTTGGGTTTTTTGTTTTTGTTTTTTGTTTGTTTGTTTGAGACAGGGTTTCTCTGTATAGTCATGGCTGTCCTGGACTCGCTTTGTAGAGCAGGCTGGCCTCGAACTCACAGCGATCTGCCTGCCTCCCAAGTGCTGGGATTAAAGGGGTGTGCCACCACTGTCCAGCTGAAAAGGGTTCTTTATAAACTCTTAGTTAAGGAATTTGGATAAAAGCATCCTACATTTATTTAGATCAATCCCTAAATCCAACTCTAAACCCAATTACGAGCACCCTTATGAGAGAGGAAGGACATGGTGGCACATTTCTACAATCCAGCATTCTGGAGGCTGAGGCAGGAAGACTCAGAATTCAAGGTCATCCTGTGCTACATACGAAATTGCTGTCCAAACAAAAAGTCATTGCTGACGGGTTAGGGGCACTGGCCCCCTTTTCTGCACAGTAGAACTTTCCACAAAACTGCATGCAAATATAAAGTTTGGTCACAAAGTAGAACACTCTTCCTGCCAATACACCAATACACAAGGGGGACATGTGAGTGCCTGCCTACGACTTTTAAAGCACTATGAAATTTGAGTATGAGGTAGAGTCCAAACCTACTTCCCTAAAATACCATCTGCACCCCTCATAAAGCCCCTTGCAAAGGTAACTCTGGTGAATACTATCACCGCTCTTAGAAAACCATTAATTGTCTGGAAAGAGAAAGGGTGGGGGGAATGTTTCAGATGCAAAGAGATACAGGGAAGAAGGCCATAGGAAGACAGGCAGAGAATGGAAAGCCTTATCTAAAACCAAGAAGTACCAAAGCTGCCAAAACCCATAAAAGGTAGGGCAGAGGCCTCCAGAAGAAACCAACCCTATCTGTCCTTTGTTTCAGTTTTCTGGCCTTCAGAATTGAGAAGGATTTGAGTTTTAAGCCACCCCAGTTGTAACAATTTGTTACAAAAGACCTAGGAAACCAATATTTTTTAAATTTATTTATTTTTTACATATATGTTTATCTTATTACACATAAATACAATAAGCTACATATAGCAAGAAGAACCATGAAACAATCAGGAATTATAAAAATGTTACATTCATAATGTTTTGAATATTTGAATTAGACAACCTTGAATAAAACATTTTTCCATCTTGTTGAGTATAAAATTTTGAATGTAAATCAATATCTATCATATCTCATCTCTATCAACTTAAAATATCTAGACCTAAAAACATCTTAAGCCCTAAACAACTAAGTTTAATTGTAAAACTAACCTATCTGGTCTTCAACCCCATCAGAGACTTGAGAAGGAATAAAAATTAATTACCTGAGTAGACCAGAAGTACAGGTTAGCAGCTTCCAAAATGAAAAAATGACAGAGATAGTTTGCTGCCTGAACAGTCACCCAAGACTCTATAACACTGGAGCATCATCTTCAGCCTTCTGGCCCAGTACATCTGACAGACATATTTGTGAGGCAGGAACTATTGAGGACTTGCTTACCCTGTCTTGGCAGGGGGTTGGAAACTAACATTTTAAAATATAAATACTCATATTATTCAAGTCAATGGTATCTAATTATCTAAGTAAGTCTATTAAGAAAGATTGTAAAAAAAAGTCTGGATATTATTTGCTTTGCTATACTGATTTAATAAACTTCAAGACAAAAAGACAGGTATATAGTTAATTAGTGTTCAGTCAACATTACCAATCATTCTTTTTCTCCAAAGACATTTTAAATTATTTTTTATTTATTTTATATGTGTGAGTGTTTTAACATATAGTTTTATGTATACGGGTATCTACTTGCATGTAAATCTGTGCACTGGATCCCTTAGGACTGGAGACAGAGATATTTATTAGCCATCACATGGGTGCTAGGTATCAAGCCAGGTCCTCTGGATGAACAGTCAGTGATCTTAACCACTGCATCATTTCTCCAGTCTCAATATATATTACTAGCAAATGATAAGTGGTAGAAATTTAAAAGGGCAGAGTTGGACTTTAATAAAAGATCTGAAGGGGGCAACAAATTTTGTTACTGTAATGGTTAAAAAAAAAAATCAAGAGGCTCATCATTGGCCATGCCAAGTAGCATGGTTGGGGAAGACACCCAGAGGTCCACTAGCCTTGTGGTCCACCTGCCATGGGAGCCACTATGATGTGCAAGTGTGTGATGGAGCGATGAGAAAAAAAGAGAAGCAAAACGGTTTGAGCACTATGAAGAGAGGTGGAACTGGAGATGCAAGGATGGAAAGGAACAGCCTGATGTGAGTAGCCTGCCCTGCCACCAGAGGCCATGCTGAAGTCCCAGCTGGTGCTGCTGCTGAGAGTCATGATGTCAGAGGGTCAGATTACCACTAAAGACTATGAGGAAGTTCTTGGTCTGGGCTGCAGCCTGGAGCCATGTTGCTGTGCAAGGGCTATGCAGAACTGGCCCTGCCCCTCACTGGCTGTACCACTCTGGAGAGCTGGCCCTGCACCACGCCTGAGCAGCTCAGTGGCGCTGACCCTGGTGCTGTGGGCATAGGCTCCTTGGCTAGATGAAGAAACAGCAAAGGAGTAAGGGAAGCAGGGGAGGAGGCAGTCAGCAGTACAGCAAGAAAGCATAAGAGCAATGGAAATATATGTGAGCAATGGGCATTTTCATATTTTAGTGGCAATTTCACAATTGTGTATATATGCCAAAACTCATCTATTGCAGTTTAAACACATGCATTTTATTATGTACCAATTATAGTTCACTAAAAGGCCTTTGTTTTCTCCTCTAAAAAAAAACCAAACTATCTATCTTTAAAAACAGATAAACTACTTCCTTGTATTTTTCCTGCCTTCTGAGATCAAGCTTCTTGACTGCCAGTAGGATACACTGCCTTCACTTTGAGGTCACTTGTTTCCTACAAACTGTTCCTTCTTTGTTAGCTGGGCATCCCTGAAGCCTTATTCCTGGGCCTCTTCCTTCAACAATGAATCCAAAATCATGTTGGTGCAAAGGAGTTGCAGGTTTGGACTGTGAATGTTAAATAATTATAAATAGGCTTAAAGCAAATTTTATTAATCAAAACAGGAACCGTTACAAATCAACATATTTTGCCAGTAAGAAATTACTTTAATTACTCTTTTAGTGTGGAGACCCATTCTTTGGAATTAAAACATGTTCTTAGAAAGCAATTTCCAAATCCTGTTGGTCATAGGAGTGCTTTTTCACTGTGAAACACTGTCAAGGTGCTTGAAAAGGTGCTTTAGAACTTCTCTTTAGTTCAACCACTTAGCTGGTCATCAGCAATTGTCATTTTTCTGCCACATGGCACAATCTGATCAAGAAATGTTTCATCAAAAAAAAAAAACTTTTTTTAAAAAGAAATAAAAAAGAAAGGGCTCATCATTGTAAAGAATAAGAGAGAAAACAATTCAAAACAGTTTTCTAAAAAATTTTCTATCAGCTCATGAGGAATCAATTCACTGAGCCTTTTGCCTTTTCCAATTGACTTCAAATGTCAAATGACCATGAGTAAGCTCACGCTGAGTTCTCCAGCGACTTCTGTAGTTAGTTGTAAGAGGATCAGTCTCAGTGACTATTTTCCAAGGATCACCATCAACTTCTGATGACCTGCCACAGTGCTCTTCAACTTCAGGGCTCTCAATTCCTTGCAAACTTTACTGAAGCACCACTGCACTCTCCACTAGCAATTTGTGGGCCAGTAACAGCAGAGATCCATTTTTATACTCAAACAAGAAAACCACAGCTTAGCAGGTGGCTGTAAGCCATGTAAAGAGGAGAGAACCTACACAACATTGGTAGTTTAACCTCCACACATGTGCCACAGCACACCCACAGTATTAAACAAGTAAAATGTTTTAAAAAAAAAAAACCTCAAATTTGCTTTTCCTCTTCATCATTTCCATAATATAAATCTAAAATAAACAGTAATTTCACTATCAAAAAGCATACTAAGAAATTCATATTAAAATGATTTACAACATAACCACATGTTAAGAATATCAAATGACAAATATCCAAAATGCAAATACAGTATAGATGGGCGTGGTGGCGCATGCCTTTAATGCCTGGGGGAGGCAGAGGCAGGCAGATCTCTGTGAGTTCAAGGCCAGCCTGGTTTATAAAACGAGTCCAGGAGAGCCAAAGTTACACAGTGAAACCCTGTCTCCAAAAAACCCAAAAACTAGATTTTACACCAAATAGTTTTAGTGTCTCACAATTTACAAGTGTATCCTTATCTTTTCCTAAGCCAATTCTAAACACCAGATTCCTACATACTACATAATTTTAGTGTGTTCATTTCTCAGATTAAAAAAAAAAAAAAAACCTAGAGTTGACAGGGCACATGCATGTAGGCTGCACAAGATCACAGAGCCAATGGCAAGTGTATATGCAACAGGTACGTCTTCCTCACTGTCTGCCATCCAGCCACGCTTTATTCTTCAGTCACCATCTATCTGACAACAAACATCCACTTCTTACCTTTATATATGTCTACAAAGCCTTTCCAGAAAGGTACTGTAAGTAACACCGAAACAGCAGAAACCAAATTAAACATGTCTCCAGCAGACTTTTACTCTAGGTGTCCCTTTCCAGTGGTGTTGGAGTTTAAGACCAGACCCATTGTCACAAGTTTCATACTATCTTCTGCTTTCTCCTCTCCTTAATCCCTCTTGCATAACTTTAAAAAAAAAAAAGTGGTTTTGCCCAGGGGATCTGATATTTGCCCTCAATTTCTGGTAGATAATTTGTGTCATACTTGACATGAGTTCTTTTTTTAGGACAAGCACTGACCAAACCTGGTTCAGGGTTTTGGGTTAGGGTAATGATTTTGGGTCACAGGTTAACAGTGGAACTAGAAATTATCAGTCATGCCTAAATAATAAAGCCTCAATAAATACTGTGGGTACTAAAGGGTGGGAGCCTTCTCACTTTGAGTGGTGCACACATATGGAGGTCAGGAGAGCATCCTATCCTGAGGATAACAGAAGCTATATTTTAGAACCTTCACAGATTATCCTGTGTCTCCTCCCTTTATCCACTTTTAATCTGTATTCTTTCCCTATAATAAATATTGTGAATTTGATAGCTTTTTGTTTTGTTTTGTTTTTCCAAGACAGAGTTCCTCTGTGGACGTCCTGGCTGTCCTGGAACTTGTAGGCGTAGGCTGGCCTCGAATTCACAGAGATCAGCCTGCCTCAGCCTCCCAAGTGCTGAGATTAAAGACATGTGCCACCAGGTCTGGCAGAATTTGATAGTGTTTGTTGAACTTGATGAGCCCTTCTGATAAACTGTCAGACCTATGATGGCTGGGGGAAATTCCTGAATTTGCTGTTGGTGCTGAAAGGAGTTTTATGTCTCACAGCACATGCCCAACTCTGGGTGCATATCAATTTACTTATAGCAATCAAGTTCTACAAACTGTTTCACTGTACAGACTCCAGACACTCAGACATTGGAGTAATTAAGTAAAATCTTCTGCCATGGCTCCAACATCTTAGATTTCTCCAGAGGCTACTTAGGAATGAGTGGAAAGTAGCAGTGGGAGGGGAGGGGAGGGGAGGGGAGGGGAGGGGAGAGGGGGGGAGGGGAGGGGAGGGGAAGGGAGGGGAGAGGTGTCTTAAAAGACACAGACCTGGAAAAGTTGCTGGTCCCATGGAGTGGGCACAAGCTTTGGAACCTGACACTCACAATGATCAAAACTTTCTTAAGCCTCACGACTGAAACCACAAACAGAAAACATCTGAAGCAATTGTGAAGGGTAAGACGGAAAGGGGAAAAGTAATCTACGTGCCACACTTCAGACTAACAACCACCTTTCCCAAACCACTTCTCATCACACTGCCATCGCTGTGTGTATTTCTCAGTCACATCTAGAACATCCAGCCAAGTCGAGCTTAAAAAGAACAGCTAATAGTCTCTGATTCCAGAACCACTGAGGGCTTTCCCCAATCATTGTTAGGTGTAAAACAATAATAATAGTGTATGCAGAAAATAATATGGCGCCAGTTCTCTTTAACAAGCTAGTTCCCTAATGATTGACACAGAGAGACTGTGATTTATTACTAAGCTGTAAGCACTACGCTGGGCAGATTCTGAGCTATTCTAATCCTACTACCCTTAAGACCCACTTAAAAGCTCGTTACTCGCCCATCAGATGACTCCCTGTCGGCTTCTGCTCCATCAGTCATCTTCTCCTCCTACTGTTGTGGTCCCTCCCAGATCCCAAGCCTAGGAAGCTCTAAGCTCTGCCTACCTCTCTACTCCCCAGTCACACGCTTCAGCAACTTTATTAACCAATCAACTTTAAATTAGGTAGAGCAAGGGTTACACAACAAACACAGGTGTTTGTCAGGCAGGCATCCAGATCTTGGGAGGCCAGGAATCAGCATAAGAATACACAGCACCAGACCAAGCCTCAACTTATTCCCAATTCTATCTTTCCTCATTCTACACCTCCACCTGGAATGCCTCCTCCAAGGTAACCCAGATCCGCCTCTCACTGCTTCCTAACTAGGATGATTGCGACCAAATCTCTAGGATTATCTTCCTCTGCCTTACAGGAAGCCAAGGAGTGGACTGAAGGGGAAAAGCATGGACAGGCCACACTCATGGCACTGCCCTGTGGACAATTCTACCGAGCTACATAATTACCAAGTGTGATAAAGACACTGAAGCAACGCCCTAAAAATGTCACGCTAGTGTATATTTCTGGGACTGATATGACTCTTTTGGGGATCAACATATAATGTTTCTAATATTGCACTTGAGTATGAAGGAGGTTTCCAGGACTTGGCAATTTACCAGGCATCATATTTCCAAGTCCAAAAAAGTTCCAAATTCTCCTACACCTCCTAATTTACTCAAGACTTATATCTGCACTATGAACATCTGATTATCTATTTCCGATTCACAATAAATTCTCCCTATTAGGTCCTTCTGCACAAGGCATATTTACCCAAAGTGGTAATAAAAACCCTTAAAAACAAAATAAAACAAACAAAAAGGTAAGTCAAAAGATAAAATGTGGGTCTATTTCTGGTTCTAAATACTTTTTAAAAGTAATAATAATGCCGGGCGGTGGCGGCGCACACCTTTAATCCCAACACTCGGGAGGCAGAGGCAAGCGGATCGCTGAGAGTTCAAGGCCAGGCTGGTCTACAAAGTGAGTCCAGGACAGCCAAGGCTACACAGAGAAACCCTGTCTCAAAAAAAACAAAACAAAACAAGTAATAATAAAGCAGTGAGTTCGTGGGATCAGAGGATCCATGTAAATCTACAAGGAGAATGTGACAGATACACTGTCATCAAACCCCTGCCTACTTCTGTAAGGTCATCTGCTATCCACAACTTCCCCTGAGCTCTTTTCAAATCAATCTTAGGATTCAAGAACAGGCTTTTGCAGTATGTTACGGTCTTCTACAATTCCTTGCTTTGCCCAGAGTTTCTAGACTGTAGTCTTTCTTTCCTCTTCACCTAGACATCGACAGTGCCTACAATTCCCGCCAGAGTCCCACGTTCCTGGGAGTACAAGGCAAGGGGAGTTTGCTCCGAGGTGTAAGTACCATCACTAGGAAACAAGTAACAAGTCAAGTGCAGGCTCCACTCCGAATACCGACTGACTAACCCCTTTCTGTGCTCCCGCGATACTCCGGGACTGATTCTACCATAACAGTTTTCACGTGTGCAGTAATTACAGCACGCCCTAAAAGGACAAGGGTGGTAGCTGATGTCGCCCTGCAGCCCCAGAACGCTCCGCCACGGTAGACGCTCAGTGGGGAGGCGCGATAGATGTCTGTGGGACGAAGACACGCACGGTGCAGGAGGCACCTGGCAGTCGCCACCGCATCCCTCCCGCGCAGCCCGCGCCCTGGCCCGAGGCTCCTCCAATGAGGCTGCGAGCACCCGGGCCGCGCCGCGCCCCGACCCGCCCGCCCGCCTCCGGCCAATGACAGTCCTCCAGCCGCGCTGCCGCGCTCCCGCCGTCCCAGCCTCTGAGCTCAGGCTCCCGGGGCGAGCACCGACCGCGGGCTCGGTGAGGACCGGATGGCGGGCCCCTCCGCCCCGGCTCCCACCTGCCGGGACGCAGCCGCACGGACGAGGGGCAGACTCGGCGGCCGAGCGTAGCCCGCTCCTCTGCGCCCCGCCGCCCCACCGTTCCCGGGAGGGCGAGGGGCTGCGCTCGGGGTCGCGGCCTGGGCCGCCCGCCGCCGGCGCTCCAGGCCCGCAGCCCGGCGCACTGACCTGAAAGTGCAGCGCCATCTTCCCTGAGCGGCGCGGGCCGCGCGGCCCGAGGGCCGAGGGGAGGGGGAGCGAAGGCGACGCGCAAGCCCGGCCTCCGCGGGATCCCCACGCCGCTCGCTCCCCGTGGTCGGCGCGCTCCACTCGGAGCCGGCGGCGGGGCTGGGCGGGGCTGGCGGAGGGGGCGTGTCCTTAGGGCACCTACGCCCAACCGCCGGTGCGCTCCTTTTGCAACTGCTGGTGGTCCCTCAGGGCTGAGCCTCTGACCTCTGGCCTCTGACCTTTAGCCCACCACCTCGACCCACCTGTCCGCCATGTCCACCGGCAAATTTATTTTTGAAGACTGGCTCTCTGACTTTGCCTTCTCGCCTGGCGTATAACTATGTCAACCTGGCTGGCCTCGAACTCGTGGTCGTCCTCATCTCCTTGAGTCCTGAGTACAGGAATCGGTGCGTGTCACCGAGCGCTTCGGCTCCTAAATCTACAGTAGACAAGGCTGAAGAGACCGCTCGGCAGTGAAGGGCATCCACAGCTGCATATAGCTCCAGCTTGTGGGGATCCCACTGCTTTAGCGGGCGCCTGCATCCCTTGCATACACATAATAATAAAGCTTAAATCTACAACAAGCAATTTTGATTCCTGACAGGACTCTGAAACAAATACATCATCCATGGCTCCCAAATCCCACATCTCCACGGATGTCCTTGTTCCACCCCCCCCAAATCCAACTGCTGTCCTTAACCCCTGTCCCGCAGTACCCAACCCCCGTTGTTTCTTTATTTTTTTTTTTTAAAGCTTATTGAGGTTAAATTAAACTGACCAACTGTATGTGGTATTAAATTGTAAAATTCTGGCTCGACTGTAACTCCTTGTTCATAGTTTTATGTGAACTTATATTTTACACCAAATCATTCCATTGGAATCAAGGGCCGTTAAAGCAGAGATAGATTAGATTCACTCATTTCTAGTGTTCTTCATTTCCGCAGAATTCAACACTTCGATTGGGGGGGGGGGCGGGGCTTGTCTTTTGTATATAAGGGGAAATTTTCCTTAAATGCTTCTTACAATTTAGCTATATTGACAACAAATTCAGCTTTTGTTAATTTGAAAGCATCTTTATTTCATCGATTTTAAAGGTAGTTTTGTTGGGTATAAAACTCCATATTCGCCTTTTAATTTTTTTTTTTAAGCATTTGACCTTTTAAAGATGACCTTCCATTGTCTTCTGGTTGTCATTGTTGAAGCTGAGGAGACAGCCATCAATCTCGACTATTGAACCTTTAAATAATATGCTTTAATACCTGGAGGTTTTTTGTTTTTTGTTTCTTTTTTGTTTTGTTGTTGGTGGTGGTGGTGGTGGTTTTTGTTGGGTTTTTTTTTTTTTCTTTTTCTTTGCTCTTGACCAGGTTTGAGTTTCATTGTCACTATGTCTGATATATTCATCCTGCTTGAAATGATTAGTTTTTCTCATGTGATCTGACATTTTTTCATCCCCTTTTGAAAAATATTGACCATTATTTCTTTTAAATACTGTTCTGGTGCTCACCTTTAATCCTATCACTCTGGAGGCAGAGGCAGGCAGATCTATGTAAGTTCCAGCCCAGCCTAGTCTACAAAACAAGTCCAGGACAGCCAGATCTAGACAGAGAAACCCTGTCTCAGGAGGGAAACTGTTCTGTTCTCTCTTCTTCTGTTCATTGTATAATTCCAAGTACATGTAATTTAAAACTTTTTGCTGCTGCATTATTTATACTTCTTGGACTCTTTGTATTTCTTATATGTGTGTGCATATACACATGCTTAAAACTGAATATTTTCTACTGACCTATTGCCCAGTGAGGAAAAACTCAATTCTACTATACCAAAACTGCTCTAAACCCTCTTTTAAATTCATCATTTATTACAGGTTTGTTTGTTTGTTTTTGTTTGTTTTGTTTTTCAAAAGAGGCTTTCTCTCTGTAGTCTTGGCTATCCAGGAACTCACTCAGTAGACTAGGCTCCCCTCAAACTCAGAGATCTGTCTGCCTCTGCCTCCCGAGTGCTGGGATTAATGCCATACGCCACCACACCTGGCCACTTATTAGGGTTTCAATTACAAGTTTTCATTTTGCTCCTTCTACTTTTTAAAATAAGTTACAAGGCTCTGATCAAATTGTTTTTCTTTTCTCTATTTTCTTAATATTTTGATCATTTTTAATGTTCTATACAGTAACTTCAATACCTCAACCCATCTGAGTCAACCGATTTTTGGTATTTGGCCCTTTGTGTGTGTGTGTGTTAGCTTTCCCCCTAGTCTAATGTCTAATTCAGATAGTATGGGAGAAAAACTATAGAGGCTTTGAACAAGAACAGCACTCCCCATTTTTATGTTACTGGGCAAATAGGAGTAGCTCTCACTTTCATGCTGGTAATGCTTCTTTTTAGACATTGGGATGCTGGTTTATTTCCATCTGTCCTTATTCTTGGGTTACGATCTTTGCTGGGTCTTTTTTTGGGGGGGAGAGTGTTGTGTAGCCTTGCTTGTCCTAGACTTGCTTTGTAGACCAGGCTGGGCTGGAACTCACAGAGATCCACCTGCCTCTGCCTTCCGAGTGTTGGGATTAAAGGCCACCATCACCTGGCTCCTTGTAGCTGAAGTCCTGGGTGAACCTGGCCATTAGTCTGTCTCCCAGCAATGTGCAGCTTCTAGAAGCTTCCTTCAGCTCCTTCTTTGGGTGCTCCAGCCACAGTGGCTTTCCTGAAGTCCCTTTCTTTGCATGTATGTGTCTTAGGAGTTAACTGTTGATTAGCAGGGACTTTACAAATAGATTTCAAAGTTCATATATCCACATCATTCTTCTCTCTAAAATTTTTGCTGCAAATCCAGAGGCAACCAAATAACGGCGCCTTTAATCTCAGCACACAGGAGCCAGAGGCAGGTGGATCTCTGAGTTCCAGGCCAGCCTGGGCTACAGAGTGAGTTTTAGGATAATCAAGGCTTCACAGAGAAATCCTGTCACAAAAAAACCAAAACAAAACAAAAAACAAAAACAAAAACAGAACAGAACAAAACAAAACCATCCAACCAAACAAAAAATCCCAGAGGCATTTGATCCCCAGCTCCAACATCTATCTCCTCTCAGTGTATTGACGTTGCTGGCTTCTTGTCTCTGTTGCTTCTGGCTGCCACTTAGAAAAAGCTCAGGGGGAGGCAGGAACAATGCTTTTAGTCTCTCAAGGATTGTGGCCAATTAGTCCCAGTTCTTATTGGTGGTTCCCTAGTGCCTTAAGTAGTTAAATATAGTCTTTTTACTAGTCTGGTGTAGTATGTGTACATGTAGAAGTGTTATAATTGTTGCTGAATATATATATATATATATATATATATATAGGTTTGTTTGGGTTTTTTGCCTATTTAATATATGATAAATATGCACACAATTTGTCCTAACTTGTAATTGTCCCACGTCTATAATTGTTTTCAGTGAGAGATCTACCAAGGCACGTCATTATTACTAGACTGTCAGAAGCTTCCACACCTGACCTTAGGCTTTCATAGTTTCTCCACAGCCCACAAGCCCTCATTCCTGCCGCTCGACTGCTAAACTCCTGAACTTTTTACTGTGTTCATTCTTCCGTTCTTGAAAAGAGTTATTTATTGGTGGTGGAGGGAGCATTTATATGCCGTGGTATGTGTGTGGAAGTCAGAGGACATTTTTTTTTTCAGGAATCATTTCTCGTTTTATTTTCCCTTTGAAGCAGGCTCTCTGTTATCATTTCTGCTGGGGCAAGTGTGTGAACTTCCTGGAGCTTACTCTTTTTTTTTAGTTTTCATCCTTGTTTCCCAAAGTCTCTTACTCCTGTTTCCTAAGTTTCATTTCAATGTCTATCAAGATTTTTTGATGTCTAATTCCATGATTCTCACATTCTATCTCAGACACTGGTGGGTTTTTTTTTGTACTACTACCTGGGCACAGGGTTTCTGTGTGTAGCCCTGGCTGCCCTAGAATTTGCTCTGTAGACCAAACTGGCCTCAGACTCAGAGATCCACCTGCCTCTGTCTCTTTCATGCTGGGATTAAAGGTGTGCGCCACTACCACTTTGTTTGCCTAACTTCTTTTTTTGTTTGTTTGTTTTTTGAGACAGGGTTTCTCTGTGTAGCCTTGGCTGTCCTGAACTCACTTTGTAGACCAGGCTGGCCTCGAACTCACAGTGATCCGCCTGCCTCTGCCTCCCAAGTGCTGAGATTAAAGGCGTGCACCCCCACACCAGGCCCTTGTCTAACTTCTTGATCCCTTTAAAACTGTTGCTTAAAAGTCGTGTATCTATCAGCTCTGGTTTTAGGTCCTGGGTGGAAAAACAGTTATGTGAGTCTTGAGTATTTCCAATTTTTTTTTTCCCTCATCTCCAGAGGAGAAAAGATATAATGTAGGTTTGTAAAGAAAACAGCAGAGAATACTGGTTATCCTCTGGATTCACCAGGAAAGTCTAGAAACAGAAGCCCAATCATTTGTTTCCTTTAAGTTTGAGTAACTGCTTAAGATTACTGTCTCAGCACACTTGCCTTTCTATGATTGCCAGTCAACAAAATACACATTTGGCTCCCTATCTTTGGTCACTGAATCAAATTGAAGGTGGAATTGTGTCACTGTAGCCATTGAAATCAGCACGGAAGATGCTCCAGCATGGCAGACAACTCATTCCCACCACAAAATTCAATTAAAGGGAAAACCATTAAAGAAAGCCCTTAGTAATTACAGGGTTGGCATCTATTATGCAGACTAGCCTTTGGAAGGGGAGCCGGTGAGCAGAGATCTTCATGCTCCCTTGGGGAACTGGAGTGACATGCTTCCGGCACTTGGGAAACTCGTCCAGTGTCTCTAAGTTCAGATCTGTTATGTCTGAGATCAAAATGACAAGTCTATAATACAAGGAACTTTATAAGCAATCTCATACACTGCTGGAAGTGATGGCCTGAGTCCACGCTGTAGAGTACAATGGTTAGGAAAACAAACTGTGGAGCTGAATGGTGTGCATGGATGCGAACGCTGATTACACATAGCAATTGCTTTCTCAGGACTGTAGGGCTGAATACTTGACAGCAGCATAGTGAGATGCCGTGTCCAGATCAAAGGACAGGAGGGGAGTTTACTGCACAGCCCTCACACGCAAGGCCCTGGGTTCAATTTCCAGTACTACATAAAAACAAAGATCATAAAATGTGTCATTCACTTTTATGAGACAGGCAATTTAACCAGCTAAGTGACGGAGCCTGTACAGTGTCTTTCATTTATAATGAGAACAATGCTTACTGTAACCAATAATTCCCATATGATCCAATTATGTCTCATTTATGTTCTTATTAAAAAATGGGAGCTACGCAAAACTAGGGGAAAGGTCAGTCAGAAAAGATGGACTGAAGCCCTGGCTGCTGCTGCACCATGGTTTTGACTAAGCCACTGTACACATGCATGTGTGCCCACGCTCAAACACAAACACACCCACAAGCATGCACCTCTAAAAAAATAATGTGTCCTTAAACTGAAACAAAGTACATAAAATGTATAAATTCTAGGACAGACTAGGTTAGAGAGAAAGTTATGATAGCAAAAGCCTATTTTATGCACAAATGTTTAATTCCAGGAATAGACAATGCCAGTTTTTCAAGTGCTTTGCTCTAAAAAAAAAAAAAAATTGTTCTGAGATTAAATTAGGTTGTTCTAATCCATAACAACAATAATTATTTTTAAATTGAAAATTAACATGGAGTACAACATACATTTAGGTTCTTCGCATAGTAACAGTTCTTGAACAGGAAAAAACATGCCATTTCTTAGAAACTAAGGCAAACCTTTTTCACCTGGGCAGTGATGTCTCTGATTTACTGTGAGGATACCCAGCTAACCAGGAGACTCTCTGATGAGAAGGCAAACATATAGGAGGCCAAGAAAGGCAACTTCTCAGTACCCCTTTCTCTTTTTTTCTTATGCCCCCCCCTCACCCCAGGTTTTTCCTCACAAGATGGAGTTTTGCCATACAGAAGAGCTTAAAAACAGTCAGCCTATCTGGACACCCTCCGTAACCCCTTTCAACTGCAGTAACCTTCTGTACAGGGTTATTTCTAGCACTTTTCCTGATTAAAGGAGAAATTAATAATTTGTGCATAAGCTAAAATGACACAGAATTACCTAAAATTAAAAGCAAAAGTTACCAACGATAGCATTCCCTCAGAAATGGCCAGTCTTGGCCCTCCACACCAGCACCCCTCCCTGCGGCCCTCCACACCAGCACCCCTCCCTGCGGCCCTCCACACCAGCACCCCTCCCTGCGGCCCTCTGCCTCCACCTATGCACACAGGCATTTTTCTTTTACTCAAGAGATCATGGCTACAGTGCTATTTTGCACCTTGACTTTTCTGCTTGAGAACATATTTTAAATATCCATCATCAGTATTGTAGCCCCTCCATCATATTCCACTGTTTGGGTTTACTATGAGTTATTTATTTAATCATTCCTCTGCAGAGAAACAGGCGCTTGACTCATTCTTCCACTGCTTTAAATAACATATACAGCAGCAATGTGAAGCACACCAGCAGCTGGTGGCAGAAAAGACAAACTTCTGTTCTTGCTTTCTTTCTTTCTTTCTTTTCTTTTTTTTTTTTTTTTTTTGGTTTTTCAAGACCGGGTTTCTCTGTGTAACCTTGACTGTCCTGGACTCACTTTGTAAACCAGGCTGGCCTCGAACTCAGAGTGATCTGCCTGCCTCTGCCTCTCAAGTGCTGGGATTAAAGGCGTGCGCCACTAAACCCCAGCTTTTGGTGGGGGGAGGGGCGGGTGTTGGAGGCTGGTATTTTGATGCTAATTAATAAAAAGCCATCCCACCTGGACAGGGCAAAGGAGATAGGAGTGGCTAAGGTTCCAGGGCTTAAAGAGACAGAGGAATCCTGGGGAGAAGAAGAAAAAGAGGAGACTGGAGAAAGGGACCCGAGGAGAGGAGAGAGAGAGGAAGGCCGCCATGGGTTAGCTGGAGGAGAAGCACATGCCAGTGTGGATGGAGATTTGGCCCAGATGAAGAACACCAGCAAGTATTTGGGATCATGGATGGGAGGTAGCTTGATAGAAGTTATTAGAAACAGATGGCATGAGATTGGGGCCGGTATCCCATACCTGCCCCACCATGGGAAGTACTTTAGAGGATTAATGTCTGCCCTGCCCCAGGTTAACTAAGGCTATTTTACAATATAACAGGTGTCTGTGTCTTGATTGATTGCTACTGGACATACTATTAATACAGATAATTTAAAAATAACGGGGGTGGAGAGGTTGGATATATTTTCAAAACTATTTCTTTCTTTCTTTCTTTCCTTTCTTTCTTTCTTTCTTCCTTTCTTTCTTTCTTTCTTTCGTTTTTAAAGACAGGGTTTCTCTGTAGCTTTGGCTGTTCTGAAACTCACTCTGTAAACCAGGCTGACCTTGAACTCATAAAGATCCACTTGCCTCTGCCTCCCAAGTGCTGGGATTAAAGAAAGACATGTGCCACCGCCACCTAGCTGAAAACTATAAAATAGCTTGACAAGGTTGACATAGAGTTTCTTGTCCACCAAGGACGCTTCTAATGATAAGGCGGTTGGGGGTAAATACCTAGCTTGAACTGCTTCTAAAATCCCAAGATAGGAGGAAGTGAAGTCCATATCACTTGTAGCCTATGGCCCAATCGTGGAAGAGATGTCTGTATGTGTGGAGTGGGCCACAGACATGGTATGTCTCAACAGAGTCATGAGAGGAGTCCTTGTTGGGGAGAAGAGGTCAGTCTGTTGGGGACAGAGAGGTCATGCTCTCACAGAGAAACGGTAAGAGAATCAGGAATGTTAATCACGCAGGAGTGCCTCCTCAATGAAGGAGATAAAAATCAAATATCCGAGAGGAGTCCAGGTGAAGATCCTGTATTGATTAGCAGAAGCCAGAGGCCTCAAGCCAGACAAATGGCTCATTGCAATGACATATTCAAATAAAGATAGGTGGACAGAGTGTATACTGTGTGACATGCTGTGACAGTACAGCTTCCACAATGAGATTTTTTTTTTCTTTTCATGGGGGGATTGTAAGGGCAGGTATGAAGGGACAGGAAGATGAGTAGGGTTGGGGTGCATGATTTGAAATTCACAAAAAATCAATAAAAAGTTAAACTAAAAAAAGAAGAAAGAAAGAAAGAAAGAAAGAAATACCTGTATTTCACCCAAAAACTGAGAGTGACCTTTGTCAATGACCTAGTGACATTTTGCTATTTGTGGAGGCAGACCTCACTCATTTTTTGCCACCTCAACCAAATTCCCCAGAATGATTATCCCAGATTCTTCCCTCCCTAGAGTGTCACCTATTCTTAAAGTTGTCACCTGCCCCTTATGCCTGCTGATCTCTATGCTGTTGGTCAGAGACACCAGCTGCTAGCTAGGCCGTTTAGCTATAGAACCCACTATCGTGGTCATATGTACTTTGTAAAAGATTTTCTATTTTTAAAAATAATTAATTATCTTTATTTTATGTGCATTGGTGTTTTGCCTGCATGTATATCTGTGCGAAGGTGTCAGATCTGGAGTTACAGACATGTGAGCCCCCATGTGGTTGCTGGGAATTGAACCTGAATCTTCTGGAAGAACAATCAGTGCTCTTAACTGCTGGGCCATCTCTCCAACCTGTAACAGCACACCTTAAGCTGCACTGTGCACCTGTAATTGGACTGGTTATTGCCAACTGTACTATGTTTTAATATGTACTATGTTTTAAATATGTTGACAATGACCCACCTGTCATTGGATTCCCCGAAGTCTAATCCAAGTTGACAATTCAACCTGTACCAGGTTTTCATCCTGTTTTTGGTTTTTTTGTTTGTTTGTTTTTGTTTTTTGAGACAGGGTTTCTCTGTGTAGCCTTGGCTGTCCTGGACTCACTTTGTAGACCAGGCTGGCCTCGAACTCACAGCAATCAGCCTGCCTCTGCCTCCCGAGTGCTAGGATTACAGGAGTGCGCCACCACGCTAGGTGGGTTTTCATTCTCATCTCTTCACAGTTTGCTTCCCTGTCTGACACCTGCAGGCACCTCCTCAAGTGTCTATGAGCAGACTGAGTTGGTGTGAATCCACGTATTTTGGGACAAGGAAGTGGACAAGAAATTGGCATTCGTGTCAAGGTATAAAGCCAGCGGCCTGCAGAGCCCAGGAGCTTGGATACAAATGTCGAGTGGGCTTCAGAAGCCCAGTGGGTGTGAGAAGAGTATTTGTGCTGGAGGGAAAGGGAGCATTTGGGGAGGTATCCACAGGGAGGAAAACTCTAACAATGGGTGTCAGGGCCCAAGGAGAGTGAGAGAGTCATTAGGTAAATGACTTGACAATAGAATTGCTAAATCGGTTGCATACTGAAGTGCTGTTTGGATAAACAACCTCAAAGGTTAAATGCTGCATCCTCAGCGTGGTTGAGGATAGGGGTGAAACTGTTCAATGAAGCTAGTTGAAAGGTTTTCAATCCTATGACAATATCGTCTTTTTTTTCTTGGCAAGGTTTCTCTGTGTAGCCCTGGATGTCTTAGACTCGCTTTGTAGACCAGGCTGGCCTCAAACTCACAGCCATCTGCCTGCCTCTACTAGGATTACAGGCGTGTGCCACCACGCCCAGCGACAACATCCTCTTAAAGGAGACAGAGGAACCCTGACCCCTCTCCTCTCTATCCTCCAGCTGCCATGAAATAAGCAGCTTCCTCAAGCCCATGCTCCTGCCATGATGGACAGCACCCTCACAGGCCAGAAGCTGCCGTGGACCACCACCTCAGAGAGTGTGAGCCCAAATCAACTTTTCCTTCTTTATCCCCTCGGGTATTTTGTCATAGTGACAGAAAGCTAACACGTGCAAATTCACCCCTCTGTTGGTTTATCACAAAGCAGTCCCAGCCAGGCGGTGGTTCCGGCATTCGGGAGGCAGGGGCCAGCCTGGTACACTGAGTAAGTTCCAGGACAGCCAAGGCTACACTGAGAAACTCTGTCTCCAAAACCAAAACCAATCAGCCAAAAGCTGTTTCTACACTTTATAAATACTTTAATGGATGTTTCTAAGAGTTAAGGGTTATTTTCTAATATATATATTAGATATGATATATATCATACTTGTGCTGTAGGCCTTAAAACTTTTCATAATTTCGTCTAATAGCTGGGCAGTGTTCAGTTTTCTCCAGTTACTTCAATTCATCTGTTTTGTCTGAATCAAGAGCCAAGCAAGCTCACCTATTATATTCGATAATTATTTTCGAGTCTCTCTTAATCCATATCAGTGTTTTCTCCCGTTCTCACGTCCTTTGACAATAGATACATGCATCTTTTGGGGAAATAAATACACTGCTCACTATATCCTGCGCTTCATATTTGGATGATTGAATCCCTGTGATGTGCATCATCCAGCACCTCTCTCTTGCCATTGTGTGGGTGTCATTATAAATGCCCAATTTTTAAAAACATATATGATGTCTTTCAGGCCCATCTTTTTTTCTCTGAGGAGTTCACAGGCCACACTGAGAAGTTATGGACCAAGAGAGAGGAATAGCGTAAACTATTTCTGTAAACTGACTTGGTGAGCTTCAAAAACAATCATCAGTGAACTCTAATGAGTTAAAAAAGAAAAAAAAAATTAAAAAGCAGCTCCTGGAAGGAAAACTTAGCCTCCTGAGAAGTCATTACTGATGACCATGCCGCCATGCCACTGGTGTCAGTTGCTTTGGAGTCACATATGTCTCTGTGCTTCTGTCCCTCTGGACAAAATGACTTGTTGCCCTCAACAGAACACATTCATAATAACAGGCTAGAGTTAAGTCAAAGTTGTATTTTGAACACGGAGATCATAAGCAAAAACAGTCTCCCTGCCCAAACTATGCGAACTGTGTAATTCTCCGGAGGCTTGAGTTTAGCACGTTCCTCTCTGCAGCGCCTGCAAGCCCTGTTCACCTGGACTCACGGCTCTCATGCTCATTAGGATGGGCTGAGCTTACTGCACAGGATGTGTTGCTGATGATGTCTACTTTCATTCTGAGAACCGGCTTTTTTCAGTCTTGAATGGTCCCTTGTCAGAAAGAAATGTAGCACATGCAAAGGACTTTTGGAAACTAAGTGATATGTTCATATCCTGAGATGTGTGTGTTATTGCACGTGTGTGCCTAGGTGCATGTGTGTGTGCAAGAGAGAGCAAGAGACACACACACACACACAGCGACAGGGAGGGAGGGAGGGAGGGAGGGAGGGAGGGAAGGAGGGAGGGAGGGAGGGAGGGAGATCCTATGGAAACAGTTGAGCTTGCCCCATCTTGTTAACAGTCGTTGGAACTTCAGGTTGAAGTGTTTGTGAGCACTACAGCCGGCACAGGGCGTGTTCTAGGACACTGGGAAACTTGTGAGAGGTTGGAGTGCCTTGGTTCTGAAGAATGAATGGGCTGTAAAACCTGTCTCTGTGGAACTTTCTGCTGTAATTGCTTTGTTTTTCTTTGTCCTTCCTGATGAGTTTCGAAGTTTATGTTTACTTTAGCTTCTCTGTCCTTTTAAGGAAAATGCAGCCACATGGAGAACTTTATTTGGTCTTTTTATGGCTTTTTAGTGCTTCCAAATTAATGTAGATAATTTCTCATTGACATATAAAGTCTTTTCCACTAACTTATCAAGCAACAAGGATTTAGAACCTACACACATATACTTATTTCAAAGGATATACAGTTCTGATTCTCACTTCAAAGCCACCTTTCACCCAATTAAGTATGTACTTTGTCTGCACTTTTTAAAGTGTTAGTCAAGCATAGTCATACTTCATATTTGTTAAGGTTTTTTAAATCTTTTATTGCTTTTTCTTATTTTTAATTTTATCTGAATATCATTAAATACAAGTTTAGGTGATTTTGCACACCTGTAGAAGAGATACAAAAAATTCTATTATTGTTTTGAAATTCATAAGCACAAAAAATTTCCTGTTACTCAATGAAGTCATACAGTTTGATTCTATTTTTGGTGAATTTTCTTATGCTTGTATAATTTTATCTGTGGGGCAGTGAATCAAGCTCTGGTTGGCTGACTACATAGCTGAGGATTTTACATGCTCTGGGAGCTTAATGACCCAGAAATCAAGTCAAATTATGACCACACCATAGAGAGTAGGCTCTTCCGTCTCTCCAGCACACATGGTCGATGTTAGGGACAGAGACACGTATGAAAGCTCTGTATATTTGTCTTCAAACTTCCAGTTAATGGTGAGAGTGCTGCGTGTAGCCAGGTCCAGAATCTTTGTCTTCCATTCTGCTCCCCGTGCTCACCTGCAAGCCTGGCTCCTTGAACACACAGACTTTCTCACAGGTTTTTGTTTTCTGTTGTTGTTCTTTTGGTGCGGATAGGGTGGGCACAGATGTTTCTTGATTGCACAAATCAACACAGTTCCCAGACAGAGAGTTGGAGGCTGGGAACAGAGGTCTAAATCATACTTTACAAAGCCACCGTTCCCCTCCCCAAAGCCATCTCAGCCAGTGTTCATGGGCACAAAGTAAGGAGATGTTGCAAAGCACATAGCTAGGCTTTGGACGCCACTGCCTTGCCCGGACCTTTATTTCTGAGGCAGTGGATGACAGCCTTGAATCTCTACTTTTTCAGGAAAAAAAAATATCCGTGTCTGCCTTTCTCCCGCCCTCTTTCACTCTTAACACGTTTACAAATATGACTTATATGAGTTTAAGCCAACATTGGTATCAGATTCCAAGTCTAGAGAAGATAAATAGGATATTTAAAAATTTACAAATGCTCTTCTGGGATGCAAGTTTTATAGGGACAGCTTTTGGGTTTAAAACAGAGGACGCTCTTGACAGCGCAATTGTGAATTTTGCCTCCTGGGTGGCTTTGGAAGCCAAATCCCAAGATAGTTATTGTGTGAGAATAGAATTGCTTTACCACCAAATAGTGAAGCCTGGGACATATTAATGAAGAAAAATTACTTAAAGTATAAAGTTTATTATCATATGTGATTAAAAAATTATTTTAGGGAATGAGTTTCCATTTCTCCTCCCTCCCTCCCTCCCTCCTTTCTCTTCTGTCTTAGCCAAAAAACTAACATGTAAAATATATTTTATAAAATACTGGAGAATATCTTGGTCCTGCCTAATTGGCTTCTGTTCATCTGAGGATCAAGCAAGGATCTGGCTCATTATTTAACACGTTATGGACCTAAAAAGACCTGCTGAACAATAATAAAATAGGATTTTAATAAAATGTGTTTTTATATGTATTCCTATTCTCAGCTCCCACTAAAAGGGCACTGAAGGAACGGCAAGAACTAACAAAGACAAAGAGAAAAGGAGATAGCGTCATCCCATCGCAAATGGGAGAATTCACACTGTGCTGGCAGATGGAAAGCAGCAACAAACCAACTGAGAAAGAAGGCTGGGGACACACAGATGCATAAATCTTGGGAAGGGTGTGTTATGGGGCCAGCCACATTATACCATAGTGATCTAGAAGCTACTATGTAGATAAACAGGTGTGCAGGGATAACACGCCATTTCTGCAGCATAGGCCAGAGTCTGGGCATCTTGTACAGGAACATGTCAGCCTTGTTTTCTTTCTAGAATCCCAGGAGGCAAGTGGTCAAGTTTCATCTTCTGAGTGACAAAGTGGGGAGAGCCTTCTGCTGGGACACTGATCTACCCGAGAGCTACAACTTTCAGATGACACATACATTCCTTAGCTCAAGTAAGCTTTACACTACAAGTAATAGCAAGAAAACCACAATTGTTTACAGCTTTATCTGAAGCTTCTCTCTGACGTCACCAACAGCTAGCTGACCTTAGGTAATCTCACCGACTTGGTCTTAAAAGTTTCTGTAAATTAGGAAACTCATTGCAAAGTTGATGAAGATGAAATGAGATCCATATGTAAAAGCTTCTAAGGGATCTGGAGACACTTAATAAACAACATCTTTTTTTTTTCATTAGTTCATAGCAATCAATAATTATAGTAAAAGTGAGTCCTCTTGGAATAATTAAGTTACTCTGGCCCAGTAACCTTTGGCCGAATATTACTGTGAGCATATTATATTGGCTTGCTTTAGACTCTTGTTAAGTGGCCTAGCTGTTGCCTGAGAAACAGTGATTTAAACTAGACGTACCGATCTCTGCCTAAGTGTGATAGATGAGGCAAGATAACAGAAAGAATAAGGGGCGAGCTCAAGGAAGAGGGAGGAGGGGCAATTGACTTCGGTTATCTGCAGAGGGTGAGTGTCATTTTTCTTAGATTTGGCATCGTGTCTTTTTTGATCACTTGAGGTCTAGGCATCAAATACCACTGCGTGCTTCATAAAAGCAGCTTGTTTTACGGGGCCTGGGGGCGGGGTTGAAAGGTTCAGATGTAAGGAGGAAGTGGTAGTGCTTGGCACAGCCTGGAGAGGAACAGGGTGAGAGGAGGAAGGATGGCCGTGGACAGGTGGGGACACACACTGGCCGTGGACAGGCGGGGACACGCACTGGCTGTGGACAGGTGGGGACACGCACTGGACGTGGACAGGTGGGGACACGCAAGCATTGGGATCCAGGCCCTGGCTAGTCAGTTTTCTTTCAAACTTCACAACTCCAACCTTTACCCAAATAGCCAGCTTATGATGGAGCTGCTTGAAGCCCTCATTTGACAAATGAGGACACATAAGCAGAGAGGCTAAATAATAAGTTGTCCGTGGTTGCAATCTTAGCAGAGGCCAGACGTGTGCCCGGGCGAGTCTCACTTCTGTGTCCGTCTCCTCTTCCTACTCTTTCACTCTCCCTTTTCCAGGACATGATTCATCTTTATGAAATAAGTGCATGCAGTCTTTTGTAAGGCATAATGCAGCATATAAATCTAAGACATTTTAGGTATTATTTCACATTTGAAAACCAAAAGACACCTGAACGTCAGAGGAGCCGTGAGAGTCAGGTAGCGCCAAGTGCATTTAGTATCCTCTTTGCTAGTGGGACAGATTGGAAAGACAAAGTGAATGTGGGGCTGAAATGGAGAGACGTGAAGACAAATGGCAGATGGTGGGTTTTAGTATTTTAAGAGAAAAGCATAATCGTAATATTACGTCTTGGTGCTAGAAAATGCTCCATTTAAGCATTTGCTTCCTACATTACAAAACTGTATGAATATAGTGCGATTTTGTTGTTGTTGTTGAACTTAGAACTAAATGTCCCAACACTGCCCTCATTTTTACCATGACAGCACAGCTCTGTACCCTTTTCTCTTTCTCTTTATTTTTTATTAATAGCCTACAACCAGGTGAGACACAGCATGTTTGCATGTCACCTGAAGAGCTGCTGTCAGTGCACATCCTGACTTGGGTGAGCATCTATTCTGCATTTCCAGTAAGCTCCTGGGTAAAGCTGAGGTGCTGATCCTGAGCCATCCTTCAATAAGAACATACACTTCGACGTAAAATTAAAAATTTACACTTGGCTGGGAGGTTGTGGTGCATGCCTTTAATCCCAGCACTTGGGAGACAAAGGCAGATAGATCTCTGTGAGTTTCAGGACAGCCTGGTCTACAGAGCGAGTTCCAGGACAGCCAGGCTACATAGAGAAAAAAAACAATTTATCAACATGTGTTTAGTAAGTATGTGCTTTGTGAACAGTTCTTTGTGATATAGCAAACTATAAGCCTTGCTTACATCTATTTCAGGATTTTAAAAATATCAATCTGAAAAGAATGTAAATGCCAGAAACAATAGGCTGTGATTTGGAGGGGCTGTGATGTCCCCCCACCCCCACCCCCAAATAGGATAGAAGAGAGAACATCACAGAAATTCACTGCCCTCAGTGAGAACCTGACAGTGGACCCTTTCATTCAGAGCTGGTGTGTGTGTGTGTGTGTGTGTGTGTGTGTGTGTGTGTGTGTGTGTGTGATCAGGTTTTGTTTTTTTGTTTTTTTAATCTTCGAAGTACTACAGAAATGGGTTGAAGAGGTTTTAATGCCATACCCAAGGTCACCCAGCTAGTAAGCTGGCTGAGCTAGAGCTAAAACCAGCTAAGTTTCACGAGGGAGAGTAACACAGATGATGGTGCTGATACTATGATGGTGGTGGTGGTAAGGGTAGTTCTGAGGGTGACAATAGCAGGTGGGGGGGGGGACCGAGGGGGGAGGAGGCGGAGGGTGCTGACAGCAAATGGCAACAAAGGATACAAAAAAACGGGAACAACCGAGTAGGGACGCTCTTCTCCAAACAAAGACCAGCCCTGCCTGCCGTCTTTTTACTAGTGTCATTTGTTCTGGATGAAGGAGAACACGGAGTGGCTTCAACCAGTCAAACTAGGACAGAAAGGACCCGGGGCACCCCAATGTGTGCTTGGCCTTTTTTGGGGGGGGGTGTTCTCAGTGTGCGGTGAAGGACAGGGAGGAGAAGAGTCTACATGGCAACCCACAACCGAGGTTACAGAAACACACAGGGGTTTCACTGAATGCGTCTGGCAAGCGTTTCGTCTTCCCTTAAATAAAATAAATTCCCTTAATAAAGCCAATGGAGGCAGAGTTGGTGGTGGGGGTGAGGGATAAAGAGGACAGGAGTGATTTATGTCAGGAACAGGAGAGGCCTTTCCCGACTCAACACTACCTATGTAGGGCTGCTCACTCTGAAGTCAAGTTATACACTGGTTTTCCTTTTATGTGCCAATCTTACATTTTTTTAAAAAAAATATATAACTTTTATGAATATCATCATTAGCGCTATAAGCACGGGGAAGTATAAGTTAATTCTACAGTAAAGTGATTATTAAATCCATTAGTCATATACTGGGAATCCATAATTAACTTATTCTCCAGCATCAAGTAAATGATTCTACTGTGTGCTTTAAGAAAGCAATTGTTCACTAATATGCAAAATACAGCAGAACTATTAGATCATAAAGCCATGCAATCTTATAATTAAATTATAAATTTTACATATTTTAATAATGGGCTTTATATACTTTAATTGTTTTCTACGCAAGATTAAAAGGAGGTGCCATGGTTTTTCTCAGACATATTATATCTTGACCTGAACCATGCAATACTTAATAATAACTGATGAGTATCTACCAGAGATGACAGCAGTCTTTCAGCAGCATCAGATATTTCTCTGGACTGTAGCAGAGGATTAAAATGAAGGTGTACATTAGTTTTAAGTGGAGTCACAGCTTTACCCTTGGGCTTTCTTTTCTTTCCCCCCCTCCCCTTTGCTGTTATAACCACCGTAGGCATCCATGTTCTCTTTGCAGACCACACAAACGGACTGGCCCCCGTTCGCACTGCCTCGGCTGTACATGTGGGTAAAGGCAGCACGCACATTAAATTCTCTGCAGGGAACTTGTGCACCCACATGAGCAATCTATTGTTGTTATTGTATTCTGGATTAAATAATGATGCCATTATTTTCCATGTGCAGAATTAAATGTATTTGAAAGAACTGGGAAATACCACAGATCTGTGTTAAGGGGAGTTGCTTCAGTTTTTCTAAATCCTGATCTCTGCAGAGGGAACTTTATTGTGCGTTCTCCTTTCTTTTTCTCTGGATAGGGTTAACCTCCCCCTGGCACGGTTACTCTAGCCCAGCTTGCTGTCCAGTTTCTAGAAGTAATGTGCACAGAAGATGCCTTCTGCATGAAGAGAGTAAATGGTTCATTCATTCCTCGGGTCATTCAGCAAACACATTTGAGAATATACTAGGCGCTTGGCCCTGAGCTCAACATTAGAGGGACAGAGATGAAAAGAAGGATGGGGTTATTTGACTTGGGCCCAGGAATAAGTCCATCACCAAGACTTATGTCGGATGTTAAGCGTATTACTTTTATCAGGCTTGCCATAATCTCATAGCATGGATGGGGTGACTTGACAGAAATTCATTTTCACAACTCTGGAGGCTAGAAGTCCAAGGTCAAGGCTCTCCTGGGGCTTTTCTCCTTAGCTTGCAGATGGCTATCTTTTCCTTGTGTCTTCATTTCGTCTTTCCACTGTGTGGGGTCTGTGCCCAGATCGTCTCTTTATGAGATCTACCTGAATGACCGCATTTAAAGTTTATTTCCAAAAACATACTTATGTAGTTGGGTTACAACTTCAGTGTAGAAATTTTAAGGAACACCATTCAGTAACTAGCATTAAAGGACATAACTGTGTGGTCTCCAAGAAATTTCTTTTCCCAAGGCTGGACATTTAGACAAAAGCTACTATTCTCTCAAGGGCTTAAAGAAAGTTCCTACAGCCGGGCATAGAGGTGCAGGCCTGTAATCCAAACACTCAGGAGGCAGAAGAAGGAAGAACTCTGGAAGTTCAAGACCAGCCTGGTCTACAAAGTGAGTCCAGGACAGCCAAAGCTACACAGAGAAACCCTGTCTCAAAGGGGGAAAAAAAGGAAGTTCCTACTTACAAACAAAACAAAGCAAAACAACAACAACAAAATGGGAATCATTCTCCTTACCTCCACCAAATGGGACATGTTGCTCTCCATTAACATGCAACTGTGGTGCCAATTAGCTTGCCAAGGTCAATGCCAGCCTTTAGGCTCCCCCCTCTCCCCCCAGTTCCTGCTCAACCAAAAGCCCCCTTTCTCCCGTTCCCATATAACTCTGGAAGTCTTTCCCCTGTTTTCCTAGAAGACAGCCTTCGGAATTTAGAATAAACTTTTCCTTTTCTCCCAGGGAGCAGCTATTTTGGTTTCTTTACTGGGCCCAAATTTAATCCCTTGCAAAGTGGAGAACTGAGACTAGCCTAGAGCAGGGAGGCTTCTAGACTGGTTAATGGTAGCCTGAGCTATGCAAAGACAAAGTAGGGGTTATTCAGGGGAAGTGTGGAGGAAGGGGACAGGCAGCTAACAGAGAGGCAAAGGTGTGATGTGTCTTAAGTATCTCTAGGCTGAGTGTGCAAAAGGTGGGGGCAGGAAGAGCACATGGTAGAGTCTAGAAGGGGGTGGGTCATTCTTTAAACGCAGTCCTCTTTATTTCTTTAAATGGACTCATTAGAATCTGCCACTATTCAATTAATCTACATGTTCATTTTTCTTTCTTTCTTTCTTTTTTTTCTGAGACAGGGTTACTCTGTGTAGTCTTGGCTGTCCTAGACTCACTTTGTAGACCAGGCTGGCCTCGAATTCACATTGATCTGCCTGCCTCTGCCTCCCGAGTGCTGGGATTAAAGATGTGTGCCACCACGGCTAGCTACATGTTTCTATTGTCTTCTTCTTAATGCAAAGGCCACACCGGGGTGTTGACCTCTTTGTCTGCTGCACCTAACACAGTGACTTTTACATAGTGGGCACATAGTATGTGGTTTGTTAAAAAAAGAACAGCTGAGTTGTGATTGTGCGGGCAACCCAAGGCTATTCAAGCCAATTGGTTGAATTGGAGAGCCCACTGCAATGGCATGGAGTTCAGAGAAGGTTTGGGAGTGCTAAGCAGAGAGGTGAAGCTAGCAGGAAGTGAAAGCAGGGAGGGCAAAGCAGGTGGAGGAGCCACTCTCCTAGTTGACAGGGACAGGTGGGTGTGCATCAGTTGAGGTAATGTACATAGGACAACTTACAAGCCTGATCCAGAAGCCAGTAGCCTATGGGGAAATCACTTCTACTGCTTGCTGGCTCTGTTGGTGACTGACTGGTGGATCCCGAGAGGGGAGGAGGTGGCCTGAGTGGCCAGGGGTGAGGGCGTGAACAGACTCTCCGGAGAAGGGCTTCATTGAGACAGCTCCTTTAGTGGAGGGAACGTGGTTACTTAAACCTTTGAGGAGTGAGTAGAGGTTTTCAGGGCAAGTGTACATTATGGGCCAGGACCAGGGTACTGCGGATGCCTTATTTGCAGATGCTACAGGACATGACTTTATAAGCGGAGAGGAAGTTTAACCTGGCTACCAGGCTACATGGCATCCTTCTAGGGGCAAAGGTGGGGGCACATGTCTACTTGTGCTGGGACATGCAGGACTGTGTGTGTGTGGGGGGGGGTAGTGGTTCTATACCTCTTGCTCTCAGGTGGCGATTTCCGGGTTTGGATACATCTCAACCATGCTCTTCCCCTGGGCGCTCCCCAACACCATGGATCCTCGGCCCCACAGCTACCAACTAGCCACTGGAAATAGTTTGTCTTCTCTGTCTTAAAATGAGGATGACAATAGTCCTTACCTTGTAGGTTATTGTGAGGATTAAACGAATCAGTTTAATAAAAGCATTTGGGACAGGATATGGCCCCTGGCAACAATGATGGTAGTCTTGGCAACTTTGTTATTCAGAGGCCCTAAGTTTAGTTCACTTAACCCATCACCATTGCTTCCTCCTCCTGGGTCCTCCTGTTTTGAGACAGGATCTCAAGCTCTGGCTGACTTGGAATTCTCTGCGCAGATCAAGAAGATCTGGAACTCTCCCGAGATCCTCCTGCCTCTGCTTCCTGAGTGCTGGGGTTACAGATTCGCACAACCACACCCTCCCTCTTCCATCTCCTGAATTACTGCACTACCTCCCTCCTTTCTTAAAACTTTGTTTTATTTTTATTTAAATTTGTTTATTTATTTTTTTTACGTGTACCGGTGTTCGCTTGCACGAATGTTTGTGCCTCACGTGTGTGCAGTGCCCACGGAGGCGAGAAGAGGGGAGTCAGATCCCCTGGGCCTGGAGTTAGAAGTGGTTGTCAGCTGCCGTGTAGGAAAGTGTCCTCTTACAGGGTGGCCAGTGCTCTCAACCACGGAGCCCTCTCTGCAGCCCTGGTTTGTTCCGTACCTTCCCTCTTAGCCACAGTTTCATTACTCACCTTCAGCTGCTGCTGGACAAATGTTTCCAATGGATGTTAATAGAGAGAGAGAGAGAGCGCTCACACGCTCACACGCTCACACAAAGCCTACTAAGGGTATATTCTATATTTGTTCCATTTTATTATTGTTGTACTTAAACGTAATTTGTAAAATCAAGTTTGTCACGGATGTGTATTGGAAGAAAACAGTGTAAGTAGATTTAGTATTAACCATGACTCCTGGCATCTTCTGCAAGCCTTGTAACATATCTCCTGGAAGGTCAGGTCTCAAACCCAGGACAAAGGGCCGGGGTGGGGCGGGGCTACTTAGCATATCACAGCCGACCCAGCAGCCAGGTTCTCCCAGCATCCTTCAGCTCTTGCCAGTTACACTGGAACAGGTTGGGATGCTTTTCCCCCAGTTACCCTTTGCTATTGTAATCCAGCCCTTAGGGTTACCTGGTCCTTCTCATGTACCCTTTACTCTCCCGGCTCTGCGCCTCTCCTCCCTTCTTCTCAAATAGCCTCCCTGCCCTTCTCAAACAAGGGCATTTGCCCTGGAAATCCAGGGCTTTTCTCTGTCCAGGCTTATGGGGGAAATTATGGGAAAGTAGAGGTAAGCGGTGGGCTGCTGGGTACTGCAGAGCCCTTTAGAAGGATTTAGCCGGCTACCCAGGGGAAACTATGGCGGCCAAGCAAAGTCCAGCCTTTTGCCAAAAAAAGAACAGTGTGAAGAACCCAGGCCCTACCAGGCCTCCTTACTTGGATCCTCCTACTCTGCGACTCGGGGCCATATTCACCCTGGACTCTCCCAGAAGTCTTAGGCTCTGTCTATGCTCTCCCTTTTCTCCACAATAAACCTTCTCCTCCTCCCCTATTCCTAGGAGCAGCTATAGCCTTCCTTTTTTCTTTTTTCGTTTTTATTCACAGAGATGACTATTACATTCACTTTCTAAAGTCAAAATCTTGGTATTTCCCTAATTATATAAAAAAAAAAATCTCAGACTTGAAAAAAGGAACTATGATTTGAGCACAGATTATTGCACACATATGGTTGTCATGTTCCAGGATCTGAAATGGGAAGTGTAAAAGGCTGTTGTTGTGGTGTTGTTGTTGTTGTTGTTAAACCAATGCTCCTAGAAGTGCATTTGTTCGTGGTTTCACACTGCTTGGAACAGTGAGTGTCCTTGAAGTGTGTTCCACCTATCTCCCATTGGCATTTCTGCCCTGAACATAACTGTGATAAACCAGGCGCCTTAGTGCCCAGAGGAATTAGTCTGTGCTGTAAGAGCTGCTCAGGAGAAACAAGGGCATTTGCCCTGGAAATCCAGGGCTTTTCTCTGTCCAGGCTTATGGGGGAAATAATGGGAAAGTAGAGGTAAGCGGTGGGCTGCTGGGTACTGCAGAGCCTTTTAGAAGGATTTAGCCAGCTACCCAGGGGAAACTATGGCAGCCAAGCAAAGTCCAGCCTTTTGCCAAAAAAGAACAGTGTGAAGAACCCAGGCCCTACCAGGCCTCCTTACTTGGATCCTCCTACTTTGCGACTATCCAAACCAAACTAGGCTTCCCAAAATTGGCCGACAGAGCAAGGGCTTGTTTAATTTGTGAGTTTTGAACACAAGTCATTCTTTGTGGCTGCTCCAATATTGACACATGGAAACTTAGCTCTGTCCTGTTTATATAACAGCAGTTGATAGATAGTGACTTCATAGTTAGATATTTATGAGAGCTTTCATTTTAAATAATATAGTTCTGGCCCATGGCAGTGCTGAGGCTCTTACCAATTATTATGGAGAAGCTAAATCTTTAGGATATGGTAACTCTGACTGCAGGGTCCCTGTGATCTACCCGAAAGATCTGCAAAAGTTAATATTTTTGAAAGCAATGAAAGCTTTATTATAAAAAGTCTCATTGGGAAGTTATCTGTCCCTAAAACATACAGGCTCCCGGAAGGTCAGATACACAGAGAGCAACTTTCTATATTTCTCTTCTTTACCTTTTTCTTCCTGTCCCATAACAAGGTAATTTAAAAGGACAGAGGAAGTCTCTTGCTTCCCCTTACAGAACAGAACCGGAGTGCCTTACCATGCCCTCCAGCTAAGGTCCCAGTTCTGAGGCGAGCTGCAGCCAAAGTCCACTAATCATAGTTTAAGGACAAACTGTGTGAGGTGCGGAAGTCTCTACCGCCCCATCCCCGAAGATAATCATCTCACTTGGGGTAGCCTTCTTTCCTCCAGCTCTGAGATCTTATCCTATTCAACAGTACTAGGGAGATCCTTGGGAGTCTGTGAGCTTTAAATCTCAGCAATATGATGAAAGAGCCTCAGGAGTCAGGGAATTACCCGGCCTAGAAAATAAAGATGAAGTAGTGTTAATCCTACTAGGCGGGGGAAATGGCCAATGACGGCCTCCCAAGTAGGGTTAAAGAGAGCAGCCCTGAGTTTACTTCTTAGGGCTCTTTTAAGCAGGTTTGCAGAGGACAATGGTACAGTGTGAAAGCAGAGAAAAATCTAACAACAACAAAAACAAACAAGCAAACAAACTAACTACAAAACCCAGCCATCACCAGGAGATGAGGGAGAGCTAGGGAGGGTTTGGGTGTTCCCCAAAATAAGTCAAAGTCATGGGTTGGGGGAGGTCAGGTTCCAGGAAACAGAGACAGAAAGTTTTTTTTTTTTAAAGTTTTATTTATTCATTATTTATACAATATTTTGCCTGTGTGTGAGATAGCAGGCCAGAAGAGGGCACCAGATCTCATTATAGATAGTTGTGAACCACCATGTGGTCACTGGGAATTGAACTTAGGACCTCTTGGAGAACAGCTAGTGCTCTTAACCTCTGAGCCATCTCTCCAGCCCCCAGAAAGTTATTTTAACAATACAGCATAGCCAGGTTTGGTGGCACATGCCTGTAATTCCAGCACTTGAGGAGGCAGAGGCAGGTAAATCTCTGTGAGTTCGAGGCCAGCCTGGTCTACAAAGTGAATCCAAGGCTACATAGAGAAATCCTATCTCAGAAAAGAAAAAAGTTAAAACAAAACAAACAAAAACCAGTACAGCATAACAGCTCCTGCCCTCAAAATGGAGTCAGGCAGGTTCTTAAGAGGGCATTACAAAGACCCTTTAAAGATGGACCCTGGAAATCTGTAGAGAGGTACCACTATTGGGGACAACCAACAGCCCACAGGCCACTCAGACTCAAGAATCGATTCCAAACAGATGATTTATTGAACATTCTTTTCCAAACTGATCAACTGGGAACACAGCTGGACTCGGGAGCCAAGACTACTACCCTGGGCAGTTCCCAGGGTCAGCTTTTATATGGAAAAAACCCCACAAACAGATACACTTGTAACATTTAGGCTATCTAGACAAAGGAGTGCTCTCTAAGCTCTAAGCTCATTGGCTAGGTCTAACGTCATAGTTAGGGCAAGGAACATAGGTCAAATTAAGGCTACAGGCTAAGGCTGAAATAGAATTCTGAGAACTATTTGACAAGTTTTAGCACAGCACCACATTGCTCTCTGCAGCTCTCTGGAAAGAACGGGAGTCCCGTGAAGGGCTGAGGAAGAACGTGGGCTTTCTCAGTTGGGGAATCACAGCAAGAGCTAACTGGTTAGCCTAAAGCAGCACAGAGCAACCAACCAAAAGTGGGCACGAAGTAAGGGCAGCAGAGAAGTTAGCAGAGGACTTAAGATGTTTCTGTTCTTGTTTTTGTAACGCGGACAGTTGAACAGGGCCTGCAGCAAGCTGCTCACTCTTTTGAGAGATCAATAAGAAGCTACCCTAGGACTTGGCTCTGATGTCTCAACCATCATTACCTCAGACTCTGGCTGTGTTCGGAGATAAGACCTGTAGAGGGATGAGCAAGGGGAAATGGGAGCCCTGGGGCAGGTCCAAATCCACAATGCCTGGTGTCCCTGTAAGAAAAAGTTCAGGCATAGAACCAATATAAGGAGAGGCTTGTGTGAAGACCCAGGAAAAGGACCGTCACCTACCAGCCGAGGACAGACGCTTCAGAAGGAACCCACCCTGCCAAAACCTTGCATCAAGGACTTCTATCTTACTCTGTTAGATGCTTGTTTTGTTGGCAAAGTGCCTGGCAGAATCAACCTAAAGAAGAAAGGTTTTATTTTAGCTCAGAGCTCGAGGCGCCGGTCCTTCACAGCAGTAGCTGGTCTTATTGTCTCTGCAGTGAGGAAGCAGCAGACTTTCAGTCTTTTTTTCCCCCCTGGTTTTTCCAGACATGGTTTCTCTGTGTAGCCCTGGCTGTCCTGGAACTGGCTTTGTAGACCAGGCTGGCCTTGAACTCAAAGAGATCCCCTGCCTCTGCCTCCCAAGTGCTGGGATTAAATGTGTGTACCACCAGGACCAGCGACTTTCTGCTTTTTATCTACTCGGGGACCCTAGACCACAGGATGGTGCTCAGTATGGGTCTTTTCAGCTCACTGAACCTTGCCTAGATGACCCCTCACACAAGTACCCAGAGACTAGACTCTTTAGATAGCTTCCCAGGGGCGTGCCCCGAGGCTTGTCTCCCAGGAAGGTAATCCTAGATCCTATCAAGTTGAAAATCAATATTAACCATCATAGCTAATGAACCGAATTGTGGGACAATAAATAAATTTCTGTTCTTTGAGTCACCCAACCTATGGAACTTTATTATTGTTGCCGTACAAGAATTGCCACACAAACCAACCACTCGGGCACCGATCTCAGTGAGATATCGATAGTTTATTAAGCGGATACACAAGACAAGGCTGATTGCAGTCAGGGCCACAGAAAGGACACAGAAAGGACACAGAAAGAAGCCTAACTGTGATGGTAGCCTGTTTCTAAGGCAGGCCTTTTATAAGAAAACCGTAACCAGGTAACAACCAGGTAACCATGTGGGAAGCAAGGGGAGAGCAGCCTTACATCATTTTGACTAGCTAAACATAAGAAGATTGGATTTTGTTCAGAGCACATTGTATCCAGGTGGCTAGAGAAAGCATTTTAAGCCTGATTGGGTAGGATATAGGCTTGGGGACTTTCCGAGAGAAAGGAACATGGCAGGGTATTGTGGTTTTGTTTAAGTAGAACATATATCATTAATTCAAGCAGAACGTTCAACAAGTATTGAAATATAAATAAAAGGTTATTCAAGCTCCCAGTCAGGTAGAGCCTAAGAACCTGAACTTAATTTCACCTTATGCTCAAAATGGAGACCTAAAAACAAAATGGCTTCTGTTATGCTAAAGACGAAAGCAGGTGTTACTAGAGGAGCTACAGTTTTTTGTTTTGTTTTTTAACTTTTTTACTCTTTTTGTTTTTCGAGACAGGGTTGGTCTGTGTAACAACAGCTCTGGCTGTCCTGGAACTTGCTCTGCAGTCCAGGCTGGCCTCAAACTCACGGAGACCTGCTTGCTTCTGCCTCCCAAGTGCTGGGATTAAAGATGTGTGCTGCCACTGCCCGGCCTGAGTAGCTACAGTTTTAAGATGGTTACGAGAGTTACGGTGGTGGCTAGCAAACTCCTAGGTCATTTGGAGGAAGAAGAGGAGAAAAGAAACCTACTTTACAACTGTGCAAATCACCAAATACAGGCGGTACTGCTTGATGAAAGGTTTTATTTTTTAAATTATGTATATGTGTGTGTTCGGAGGCGTTGTGTGCATTTGAGGGCAGGCGCCCATGGAGGCCAGAAGCGGTTAGGCCTCCTTGGAACTGGAGCTATAGGTGAGCTGATGAGCAGTTTAATGTAGGTGCTGGGAACTGGACTTAGGGCCTCTGGAAGAGCAGTGCATGCTTTTGCCTGCTCAGCACCTCTCCATGCCATGGGACCACTTTTCAAAGCATGAAGCACTGAGTGTTGATCACTTCCATGTCCTGTGCTTGTATTCTTCCACGCGCTGCATCAGGGTTCACCTGCAAGCTCCCAAACTCCAGTACCTCACACTTCCGGCTTTCACATCTTTTTGTCTCAATAAGTTTTAAGTTTTTATTTATTTATTTGATTTTCGAAACGGGGTCTCTCTGTTTTAGCCCTGGCTGTCCTGAAACTCTCACTCTGTAGGCCAGGCTGCCTTTGAACTCACAGAGATCCACCTGCCTCTGCCTCCCCAAGTGCTGGGATTAAAGGCCTGCACCACCGTCACCTGGCTTACTAAGTTTTAAAAAAGAGTTACTTGTTAGTATTTCTTTAATATCAAAACATTTAAAAAACATTTCATCCCAAATATATTTTTTTAAAGCAAAGATTGTGTCTTACTATTTCTCAAAGCATGTTTCAAGTATCAATGTGGTTCTGACAGAATTTTCTCCTGTACCTGTACTACTGTAGTCTATGAGACAGGAGACTTGAACTGCACAGAAAAGATAAAAAGCCTTCCCTGGGAACTGAAAATTGAGTGAAAACTAATTCTCTTAGGACCTAGCCTTGTGGGTGATTTTAACAAAACCTCCCATAACAACTTCTGTTTGACTTATTGTAAACTATGGGTTTGTGTTTGTTTGTTTGTTTTGTTTTTGTTTTCTGAGACAGGGTTTCTCTGTGTAGCCTTGGCTGTCCTGGACTGACTTTGTAGACCAGGCTGGCCTCAAACTCACAGAGATCCGCCAGCTTCTGCCACTCTGAGTCCTGGGATTATAGGCGTGTGCCACCACGTCTGGTTCCAGAGCAAGTTTTAATAAGAGTAAGGCCTGGTCACCCTCCTGCTTCCTGCTTTGTGATGTGATATCTGTCCTTAAAGGTGCTCCGGCAGACCCATCTACCACAATGTGATGCGTCCAAGGTAGGGGCCTTGTCAGAGTCCCATCTTGCTGTTTAGACTTTTAGCACCCTAAATTATAAGCCTCATTTCTTTACAGTGTTAGCCTGCTCTAGATATTTTATTACAGCAATGGAAAAACAAACTAATGGAAGTGTTTTCCTTCTAAGAACATCTGCATTTTCTCCTGTAGCAAGGCATAAGCAAAAAGATTGAACAGCCAAGGTGGAGTACATCTTTAATCTTAGCATTTGGGAGTTAGAGGCAGGAGGATTTCTGTGAGCTCAAGGACAGCCAAGACTACATACAGAGACTCTGTCTCAAAAAACAAAAATCAATCAATCAAACAAAAAGAACCGCAAGTCTCCTAGAGTTTCCTTGGGCAAAAAATTCATGCAAATTCATTTCCATTCCATTCCTTATAGCTTTGCAAGTAGTCAGGCTGCTATTTTATTTTCAGTAGACCTTCTAAGTATTTCGTTGTTGTTGTTGTTGTCATCTGTTGATTTTAGAAGAGTTTGGGAGTGGTGTGAACGAGGGTTAAAAGATTATTATGTAAAGCTGCAAAAACATGGGATGTGCATTTTGGGGCTGACAGACTAATTAGAAATCCCAGGAACCCTTCACACTCTTAGCAGCACTAACCTACATCAGCTGTCAGGAGAAAGCAAGCCGGTTTTATTTTAAGCTGTCAGACCGACTTTAGTGTTCGCAGAGAGAGAGAGGGAAAGAGGGAGAGAGGGAGAGAGAGGGAGAGAGAGGGAGAGAGGGAGAGAGAGGGAGAGAGGGAGAGGGAGGGAGAGAGGGAGAGAGAGGGAGAGAGGGAGAGAGGGAGAGAGGGAGAGAGGGAGAGAGAGGGAGAGAGGGAGAGGGAGGGAGAGAAGGAGAGAGAGTCTGTCTTTGAAAACAGAAACCTGGTGCTTGATACCCACTTCTTGTTTTTAAGATGCTCCTAAATCTAGAGCAGTGCAGCCGTTAGGTGCCAACAGAAACCAGCTAAACCAGAACATGAGAGATTTGTTTTGTTTCCCCGATAATGTGTCTTTTATTTTTATACAGCAACCTCTCAACAATAGTGCCAATAAAAAGAGCTATCATTTACTGTGCACCCAGCAGCACGCGTGGAAGCAGCCCCGACTGTTTGCACACCTCACTCTTCGCGAGCACCAGACGTGTTGTGTCACTGACGCCCACGAGAGTTGTTTCCCTTACTTTACGGAGAAGGGAGTAAAGCTGAAAGCGGTTAAATCAGGCCACGCAAACCTAGTGACGGAGGGCAGGACCTGGATTTAAACCCAAGTGGACTCGGGTCAATGGCTCCGATCCACAGCCTGAGTCCCTCAGAGTCACTTTGTCCATATCAACCTGACTTGAGCTCGTGTTTGGGGGACGGTAAGGCTAAGGCAGTAAGGAGACACGCCCTTGTTATTCGCCTTCCTCTCATCCTCGTTATTGTCTAACAGAGACTTCCGTCAACTTGTAAGGCTTAGGTAAATAAACTTGCTGCATCAAATCCTAGTCCAAACAGGCCAGGTTTCCGTCCCAGCTCTGCCACTTCCCACACACACAACCTTCGGCCACCCACGTAGCCTCGACAAGTCACTGCTTTTCTGTTTGTAAAAATAAGTTAATAGCGTCTTAGAGGGTTAGGCACGGAACAAGAGGTGGGGCAGATGAAGTGCGTGGTTGGTATGTGGCTGGCTTTTCGTAAGTTGTTGACTAGCGCCTTTGCGCCCTGGACTCCTGTTGTTTTACGTGACTCGGAACATCAGGTCTATCTGAAACATCAGGGAAGAAGCAAAGTGGGAAAGCGCCGATGGAGTGCATTATGGCGATCATTCTTAATATTTTCCCCCAGCAAAACTGCATGCAAGTTGCTTTATGCCTGCGTTCAATCTGGAAAACATTATAAAACTTTGAGCAGACAATGGCACGTTAGTACAGCGCTTGCCAAAGCACCATATGCTTTTCTGATAAAGATATAACTTTATTGCCTTTTTATGTACTCTCTTGCTTAATACAGTAAGCAAATGGGAGATAATTTGAAATACTTTTACCACCATTTACGGTGTCAGAACATGTGACTTACCTTTAAGAATGCAAACGATTCATGGCTGGCGTTGTGTAGACAACAAAAGCATCTTTAAAAACAATCACCTGTGTGGTGCCAAAGGGCTCGCGCTGTTAGGCTTTTCCCTCTGCAGTAATGAAATAGGATGTTCTTGCAAATTGTGTTCTTGGAGCAGCTAAGCCAGGTCAGAGATATCTTTTGTTATCCTTGTAGGTTCTTTTAGAGGCAAGGGGTGAAAAGCTGGCTCCTCTATGCTTTAAAAAAGGAAAGTCTTTAAAATTCCTTTTGGGAGAAGAATGACCTGTTTGGTGGCAAAGGGTCCAGAGAGAGATACCTCTGGTTTCTCGGGGAGAGTAGCTCTGGCAGATCCAGAGGGGCCGGATAATTGCACTGCGGCTTCATGGCACAGTAGCTTTTCCTCACACAGATGTACTGCAGTCTTGTAACCCTGGTTCTTGGTAGCTAGGGCATGAATTGCAGGCATGGCCTCCTTGAGAACACGGGGTTTAGGCAGCGTGGCTTTTGGCCTGGTTGTGGTGTTTCATCTGGGAGGCATCATGTGGTCTCTGACCCCCATTTATCAATATGGTGAATAAGCCGATTGAACTTCATGATATCCCAGATACCTCTGAAGCCTAACTTTCTAGAGCCATATAATGTGTGTGCGATCACGGGTCCAATTAATTAGCACCTATTTGTATGATTTATGTCACATTTCCCAAACACTTTCATATTTTAATCACGTTTTTTAAAGCCTGCCACAAACCTGTGAAATAGGGCGGGTAAATGCTGTTGTCCTATTTGACATAGTAGGCAACTTAAGCAAATAGAGATTAAGTTAATGGTGGGGACCAGGTCTCCCGGCTCTCATTTCTGGGCTCCTACACTAAATTAACCTTGGATTAGTCTTTTGGGATCAGTGTGGAAGGGTGTGCAGCTGAATTCTTTGTGGAAAAAAAAATAACTTGATAAATTATATTAAATTACTACAGTAGATAAAAAACAAACTTCTATTTCCCTTGTGGAGAATTTGCCTTTGAATCCCACTGTGAAATGGATTAGAACGTTTTGTTAGAATGTAAGCAATGTACAAATCCAGAAAAGGTACACAGCTCATATCCTTCTAAATGGGTAATTTCTCCTGGGACTTCTTTACATTCTGAAAATTCACTTTATTATTGCATTCTAAGGATTGTGGCTTTAAATGCCATGGCATCTAACTTTTATTGGTGGCACCTGTGGTTATCAGTTTCCACTGTCATCCTTTCTGCTTCCTTTGTTCTGCTGCATAGACACGGTTTGATTTATGAACGAGAGCTTTTTGATTCTTCGAGATATATTTTGGTGAATTGGTTCAATAACATGTTATTGAAAAGCAAAATCCATCAGGGATGCATCTGCCTACTTGTCTAAGAAGTCTCTCTTAGAAACTGTTTATTCATCATCAACACCTCAGCTCTGGAGTTTATGAGGGCATAGTTATATTTTTTTGCTCGTTAGGGATGTCTGTGAAAGTGTTCAACTTAAAACACCAGCTTTAAGGCATCTTGTAATATTTGGGGAAATTAAATGAATGTCTTCATTCACAAGGGGCATGCACAAGACAGTCCGGATTGCGAGACCTTTCCCTTTGGTGCAGCCCAGAGAACCGAGGTCAGACTGCTAGAAGCCAAAAGCACTCAGGAGGCAGAGGATCTCTAAGTTTGAAGTCATCCTGGTCTACAGAGCAAGTTGCAGGACAGCTAGGAGCTGTACAGAGAAACCCTGTCTCTGAAAAAAGCAAAGAGAGCGAGAGCGAGAGCAAGCTCAGTGTTTCAAAGTTCCCTCTCTGTCATTCACAGGTCTGAAGGATGCATGTTTCTCATCTACACTGCTCCTTCCCATTCTAACTTCACACACACACACACACACACACACACACACACACACACACACCTCTGTTGATTTTTGAAAAGAGGCTTTAGAGTTATACACCTGAGCTCCTCAATACCTACACGGTATTCTACTAACCGCTGTTCCCAACCACTGTAAAAGCCAAACACTGGCTGCACGGAGTCTGACTTTTGCTCTCCTGGGACATTTGCCTGCTCCTTCGCTTGACTTACAAATCAGTGTCTCAAACACTGGGGGTTGTGATGAAGAGCAACTCTACCCTTGTATGCCTCCCTTACTCTTCAATTGAAGTTTTATCATTGGATGTCTTTTTTTTTTTTTATGTGGCAGCCTTTTCAGAAATAGACATTTACCTGCTCCTTCTTGACACTGGCATAGAAGATTCAAATGACACAAAGGGGGAAAAACCCTGCTTCCTGATTGCTGTATACATTATTCATATATTCAGCTAGAGTCTTCTATGTGGCAGACACACGGTATGATCATTCCCTGAAAAGTTCTTTGAAAATAGTTTTCTTCCAGCTGTTTTCTGTTTTTGTTTTTTTACTGAGGCATTTGATTTGGCATCTATTCTCTCACACACACACACACACACACACACACACACACACACACACACAGAGAGAGAGAGAGAGAGAGAGAGAGAGAGAGAGAGAGAGAGAGAGAGAGATGGAGACAGAGACACAGAGAGACACAGAGAACACAGATAGAGAGTCTGAAAACTTTGAAATATATAGGTCTTGAGCCCAAGAACCCAGGTTAAGAGTGGGATCTCTTGCCTACAAAGATGGGTCTTATGGTTAGCCAGATTTGGGAAGCATGGCTTCAAAGCAAGTGTGCCCAAGCCCTCAACACCACCTCTAGGGTGAATGAGTCAAACTGGGTTTTTCAAGCTGTGAGTGGAGACTCCCGCTGGGGTTGCATATCTGACATTTACATTACAATTCACAACAGTAGCAAAATTGCAGGTACAAAGTAGTGATGAAAAAAAATTTTTTTTTTTCAAGACAGGGTTTCTCAGTGTAGCCTTGGCTGACCCAGACTCACTTTGTAGACCAGGCTGGCCTTGAACTCACAGGTATCCACCTGCCTCTGCCTCTCTGGGTGCTGGGATTAAAGGTGTACACCATCACACCCAGCTCTGATGAAATAATTTTATGATTAGGGGTTACTACAACATGAGGAACTGCATGTATTAAAGGGTTGTACCATTAGGAAGGTTGAGAACACTGCTCTAAAATGAGTTATAAGACTCAGGATATAGTTGTTTGCATCGGTATATTAAAACACACACACACACACACACACACACACACACACACACACACACACACATACCAAGAGGATTCATAGGAAAGTCAGCAAAGGGAATACTATTATGGGGAACAATTCAGAGGAAACAAGACCTCTCCTCAGTAGAACCAGCCAGTACCTGATTAATTCCTCTGGTATAGAGTCCTGGCAACTAGGAGACACTGCACACTAAGATGCCCATGAGAAACTCAGTGCCCCTGACTTGTACCAGGTGTCAGTCTCCATCTGCTTACCACGCACCACAGTCTAGACTCCTGCAAAGAGCTCACGGCTTTGGCAGATGACTTAGGCACCTTCAGCTGCACTCATTGGCTAAAACTGATGGTACCTTCCCCAAACCCAGACTCCTCAATGCCAGCTGAAGCCAACCCTACAAACAGCTCCAGACTTTCAAAGTGTGTTAACTAATGGGAACATGCTAGTGCCTTTTTTATCAGGGCGACTATAATACCTGATGGGAACCATTTAGGAGGGGAGGGATTTATTTTTGTTCGTGGTTTTCGAGGGTTTCAGGGTGGAGCAGGCAAGGCAGAGGTGATGGTGGTCAATGCATGTAGCAGAGCTCCAGATGGTGCAAGAAGTAGAGAGCAGGAGGCTGGAGGATGGCTCAGCGCTTAAGAGCACTGGCTGCTCTTCAAGAGGACCTGGGTTCAGTTCTCAGCACCCATGTGGTGGCTCACAACTGCCTGAAACTTCAGTTCTAGGGGGTGAGTGGACAGACAGACAGACAGACAGACAGACAGACAGACACACACACACACACACACACACACACACACACACACACACACACACACACCCCTTCCAAACACATTAAAAAACAAAGACAAGACGTAGAGAGCAGGTTGCAAGTAGAGGCAAGTATAACCTTTAAAAGGCTGCTCCTAGGGACTTATTTCTTCTGGATAAGTCTCATTTTTTTTCGAGGGTTTTAAATTTTTTATTATATGTGCACTGGCGTTTTAGCCTGGTACGTCCATGTGAAGGTGTCAGAGCCCTTGGAACTGGAACTACAGACAGTTGTGAGCTGCCATGTGGGTGCTGGAATTTGAACCTGGGTCTTCTGGAAGAGCAGTCAGTGTTCTTAACTGCTGAGCTATCTCTCCAGCCCCAAGGTCTACTTTCTAAAGGTTTCCCTGCCTCTCAAAGTAGTGCCACCAACTAGGGAATAAATGTTCCAGACATGAACCTTTGGGGGGAACATTTCAGATTCAAACCACAAAAGGCAGAAAAGGGAGACTGATGAATCAAGAAGGGCAATAGAAAATCTTATTTCATTGGGAATTTGTGTGTGTGTGTGTGTGTGTGTGTGTGTGTGTGTGTCTACATTTGTATGGGAGTGTATGTACATTTGTGTGTGAACATGTGCAAGCCAGAGGTTCAACACTGGATGTCTTCCTCAATTGCTCTCCATCCTTTTTTTTTTTTTTTTTTTTTTTTTTGAGACGTGGTCTCTCAACTGAACCTGGAGTTTGCTGATTCAGCTAGACTGACACCTGTCTTCACTTGCCCAGTGCTAGGGTTACAGCCACCGTGCTTGGTTTTAGATGAGTGCATATGTGTGTTTGTGTGTGATTGTGGTGTATGTGTATAATATCTATCTATCTATCTATCTATCTATCTATCGTATAGTGTGTGTGGTGGTATAATGTCCTGTTCTGTCACATTGTCTTATTCCCTTGAAGCAGGGCCTTGCACTGAACCAGGGCTGGGCTGGTAGGCAGGAATCCCTGGCCATCCTTCTATGTAGACACCACCCTTCCCACAGCTGGAGTTATAAGAGTATGTGGCCGCACTGGGCTCCTTGTGTGGGTTCTGGGAACTGGATACAGATCCTCAGGCTTGCATGGCTTTTTTTTCCAAACAGGGCTTCTCTGTGTAGCCCTTGCTGTCCTGGACTTGCTTTGGAGACCAGGCTGGCCTTGAACTCAGAGACCTACCTGCCTCTGCCTCCCAAATGCCAGGATTCAAAGGGTGCACCACCACTGCTTGGCATGCATGGCAAGACATCTTTCTAGACCCTCCTGAAGATCTTAATATCAACATCCACCTGCTCTTATTTGAGAAGAAAGCAGCTATGGAAGAAAGATGTGAACCACCCAACTTCCAAGACCTCTTGGCTATTGCCTTGTGTTCATTTATAGAAGAATAGACAGCATGTTTACAAACACATAAGCCTTCTATGGCTATAGGGATGCTGAGGAACATTCAGATATGCAGATTTTTAAAAATTATGCTTAATTTTCCGAACAGAATAGATCTTGGAAAGGTACCCTTACAAATAAACTAGACGGATGGTCACTGAAAGCCGTGAGCCACACCATTCCACTCTAAGTCCGCCCAAATAAATCATGATTGTGAAGCTTATTTCCCTGGGCTGCTCGGACTATTCATAAGCATTTGCTTCTATGCTAGCAATGCATTGTATAGGACTTTAATTTCCGTCACTGAGAAGCACCATCCTGCATCTACAAACCTCCCAAGATTACCTGGTAGAGTAGAGCCATCTGCTTACGGCAGGCGGATGGCAAGATCAAAGGCGAGAGATGATTGCTTATTATTACTTATTGTTTATTCCCAAAGGAAGTTTCCAGATGGTGAACCCCAGTATTTCGTTGTTCAACTAGCACATTTTCTTCCTTCTAAACAGTTAGACTTTCTTGTCTATTCATCTACCCCTGTTTACTTGTATTCAGGTCACTGACTCAGGTGACGAGTAGAGCAGCCTGTCCCTTATAAACCACTCTAGAACACTGAGCAAGGACGGGCACAGCCACTCAGCCTGGCACTTCAAGGTGCAAAGCTCCTGGACTTGTTTTTTCACAATTTTATCCTATTTTTATTTTTATTATTATTATTATTTTTTTTTGGTTTTTTGAGACAGGGTCTCGCTGTGTAGACCAGGCTGGCCTCGAACTCACAGTGATCTGCCTGCCTCTGCCTCCCGAGTGCTGAGATTAAAGGTGCGCGCCACCACGCCCGGCTTGTTTTTCACAATTTTAGTTACCACTAACATTTTTTTTTAAAATTTTCACACTCCTCTATACATTGTTTTTAAAAGTACTGGCCAGAATTGAATTCAGTAATTTTTAAACCAAATATACTGTAATCTGATACCTATTCTTTACAAAAGAATTTAAAACACATTTTTTTGAGACATAGTCTCATTATGTAGCCCTGACTGACCTGGAACTTGTTATGTAGACCAGGCTAGCCTCCAACTTACTGATATCCAGCATGCACCACCACGACTCAATTAATATATGTATTACTTTAAATTGTCATTATTTTTGAGATAAGGTTTCTCTGTGTTGCCCTGCTTGTTCTAGAACTTGCTCTGTAGACCAGGCTGGCCTCAAATTCAGAGATCCACCTGAGGCTGGGATTAAAGGCATGTGTTACTACTCCTGGCTTTAAAATGACTTTTATTTGATGTATATGGGTGTTTTGCCTGCATGTAGGTGTGCATCACATTTATGTAGTGTTTGTGGAGACTGGGAAAAGGTATCAGATGCTCTGAGTCTGGATTTATATCCATCTGTGAGGCACCATGTGGGTGATGGAATCTGAGTCCTCTCCAACAACAGCAAATGCTCTTAGCCAAGAAACCATCTCTCCAGTCCCTTCTAGTTATACCTTTAAATTTTAAATATAGATGAAATTTATTCCCTAAGAATTTTTTCTTATTTGCCAGGTGTGGCGGCACACGACTGTAATCCCAGCATTTGGGGGAGGCAAAGGCAGGCAGAGTTCTGTAAGTTCAAGACCAGCCTGGTCTAAAATGTGAGTCCAGGATAGCCAATGCTACACAGAGAAACTCTGTCTTGAAAAACCAAAATAAATAAATAAATGAAATGAAAAATTCTTTTTTTTAAAGTCCTTAGTATGGTACAGAAATCATATCAACCATATTCTTAAAATGTATGGTTTAAGAATTAAGGATCTTGCTGGGCGGTGGTGGCGCACGCCTTTAATCCCAGCAACTCGGGAGACAGAGGCAGGTGGATCCCTGTGAGTTTGAGGCTAGCGTGGTCTACAATGCAAGTCCGAGACAGCCAAGGCTACACAGAGAAACGCTGTCTTGAAAACAACAACAACAACAACAACAACAACAACAACACAAAAACAAAAACAAAAAAAAACCAACCAACCAAACAAACAAACAAAACAAAAAACCCAAAAAACAAAAAAACAAGAATTTAAGGATCTTTTGTAGCAAAATATATCACGAACTAATAAAAATTCACCATGTGCCAGCAGCTGAGGACAGCCCTCCACCTGAAACAGTAACACCCATCACCAAAGAAAGACCATACCGCAACCCTAGACATAGACCTCAGTCTGCCCCTAACACTAGGTCGCTGTCTGAGCCTGGTCCTGCGCACTGCTCTATTTCTAGCCCCTGCACGCCCTGCATGGCTGCTCTTCAGCTTTCTGTCTGCAGCACTCTAACTCTTTTCTGTTGTGCTCACTTCCTCCTTTTTCTGCCTCCATTTGAAATGAACCTTCTGACATTTACTTGTTATTGAATGTCTTCCTATATTAACACAATTCCCTCCATGGAGACATTTGGTATTCTCAATAACAAAATAGTTAAACATTGTATTTCCGTGACTTAAGACTACTTCTTACCGCGCCTAGTTAACGTGCAGCTGGATGTGTGATAAAACCGTGGTTCTCAAACTCTGGGTCTCGACCCCTCTGACAAACTTCTATTCCTAAAAGCCTTTACGTTATGATTCATAACAGTAGCAATACTGCAGTTATAAAGTAGCAATGAAAACAATTTTATGGTTGTGGACCAGCACAACACGAGGAATTGTATTAACGAACGGGTCACAGCATTGGGAAGCTTGAGACCCACTATTCTAAAGCTAGTACTTTGAATAAAGTCTGTTTTGGTAATACTCTCAGTAGGCAGAATATTTGGGACAAATGTAAGGAATTAGCAGGTTTTTTTTTATTAAGAATTCGAATGCTGGGGGATGGAGAGATAGCTCAGTGGTTAAGAGCACTGACTGGGCATCTAGAGGTCCTGAGTTCAATTCCCAGCAACCACATGGTGGCTCACAACCATCTATAATATGTGATCTGATGCCCTCTTCTGGACTGCAGGTGTACATGTACTTAGAGCACTGTATACAAAATAATAAATTTAAAAAAAAAAAAAGAAAGAAAGAAAGAAAAAGAAAGGAAAGAAAGAAAAAGAATTCAGATGCTGTTGCCTACTACCCAAAGTGCAGTGTGGTTTTAAAATCTAAAAGTTTTTTTCTCTCCCAAAATATACATCACACTAAACTTGTATTTCTTCCCCTCGTGTGTGTAAATGGATGTGTGTGCTGTCTGGGGTGGACGAGAACATGAGCATGGAGGAGTTGAGCCTACTGGATTAGCATACACGTCTTTTATTTGTGAAATGTGTTAACATTGCTTTACAATTACCACTCAGTAACTCATATGATGTATTTATTTTATACTTTCACATATTTACAATTGTCATTATTCAACTGCTTAAATGAGGTCTCAGTGACATGATATTTTAAGCATTTTTGTTTTTTAAAAAAAATCACAGATATGATTGAATCATTCAACCACATTTCCCCAGCCCTTCCCCTCGAGGATGTACATGGCAGATATAAAATATAAAGAGATATTTTATTAAGAGCCCTAATGGTGCAACTACACCTAGCTTAGAAGTATATTCCAATGGACAAATCGAGTTCTAAAGTAGCAACATTTGTTAAGCGGCAGGCAGTCAAGCTCATAAAAGCTGAATTATGGGATGTATCATGATGATAAAAAGGAGAGCCCATGGGCGAAGGAAGTGAAAGGAAAGACCATCTCAAGCTCTGGTTTGTTTTAGAAAGGACAGTTAAAGATGCATATTCATCAGAAAAGTAAGCCAAAGAGCCGAAGATGACTAGAGTCTCTGAAATAATCATTGGAGCCGTGTATAGCTGAATCCCAAGGAGCGAGAGGGAGAGGCACACAGGCGCTCCTAGGTCAGGGTGACACTGGCTGAACTCAGAGAAGATAGCTCATGTGGGTTGTGCAGCACATCTTACCAGTGCTCAGAACAGTCAGGACTCGGGGCCAGTGGTCTCCTGCTCATGCGAGATAAGCCACTTAACGTAGTCTAGCTAGAAGGGTAGTTAAGTGATTTACATCTGGGTAATATGGCTCCTTACCTAATAGACATCCTGCCTGGTCACTGGAGCACAGGGATGGAGCTCCTCCTGGAAGGATACAGGGGATCTGCCCCTGGCAAAATGTTCCCCAATGTGAGGTCAACAATGACAGGTCAACAGGGCACGCTATGGTCTACTGGGTACCTAGCCAGTATGTGAGTAAAAGGCTGCTAGAAAACAGACTTGATCCAGCAAGTCTTGATGGCAGCATTCTGTATCAAGGGATAAGTTTCAAAGCCTCCTCTTGTTTTCCTGATGTGGGAAAAGGGCTTTTATACAGTTTAGGCCTAAGGTGCATAACAATAAAATATGTGTAACAGTGAAGTAAAGCCTAGAGTCTCTTGAGTCTAGGAAACTATATTAAAGGATTTATGTTTTAGTTTATTGATCTATTAATTTTATTCATTTACATTTGATTTTTCAATAATAGGACTTATTGGAATTCTGTGGCATTAAATGGTACTCAGAACTCATCTGTACTGAGTTGATGATGTGAGGTGTGAGCACCAGTGACTTGGCATAAGCCCACATTTCATTTCAAGGAGAGACAAAATTAGAAAATGCTGCTCCCTAAATAGGCAAGGATGCATCTTATAAGCACTGCAGAGATTTAGTAAAGGGCACTATGAATTCTTTTTAAAAATAACACTTCAGTATATGTAATCACCTTCTTCCCACATTTTTTTGTGCATTGAATACAGACCAGGGATCCAGAGAGCAAATAGCCCTGAGTAGGGGTGCAATCTTGGGTTCTGTGGAAATGCTCTACCCAAACTGAAGAAGCAAAGGGTTTATAATGATCCCGTTATAGAATCCTGTCATAGTAGGGCTTCTACACAACTTAGAATAATTGTTATGTTAGCCCATTTGTAGCTTCTTGGGCTGAAGTCCACACACGTGTCCTGGAATACCCTTAACATTATTGTGTAATTCTGCTAAAGACACATGGCATGCAAAAGTTCAGCGTTGTCTCAAAAGTACATGTAGTATGCCCAGTAAAATACATTGGCTAACATAAAAATCAAAGGAAATAGTAGTTTGGAATATCGATCCACATTGCTGGGGTTCTGAATTGTGAAATAATCAACAAGTCTGCTGAGCTTTTCTCGGAAGACGAACTTGAACTTGTCGCTGGTTTTCATTGTCAAGTCACTATAGTTGACACTGTCACCGGATAGTTCAATGCTGGCAAAGCTGAGCTTTCGCTTAAAGCTGGAGATGGAGCTGTTGATGATGTTAGTGATGCTGACTTCTTCCGGTTCCTTCGCTGTCCCCTGGGTCATAGACAATAGTTAGCTTGGAAGACAGGACACAGTAGCACACGCAGGTGATGTTGTGATAAACAGTGTGCTATGAAGGTAGCCAATCTGGGCTTAAATCTCAGTCAGTCTGTTACCACTGGAAACTTCAGTTACCTAAATCCCTTTAAGGTGTGATCTCCTTGTCTGCAACATACTAATGATATTCATTAATTGTTCCTTCATGACACTATGGGGAAGGCAAAGTGGTATAAGTTGTGTGAATCACCTAGTGGGTACTTGGTAAAGTTCTAGTCTGTTCCAGAGAGAAGAGATTGAGAGAGATAATATAAGCCCATTGTGTCATGTGATCTTTGCTACAGGCATAGAAACAGTGGTATTCCCTGCAAATTGGGGAATTTCCACTATCCAGCAAGGGTTGGTGACACAGATTGTGGGGTCTTGGCTGAGTTGCTTCACCACGTTGAGGGAAAAATTCTCCATAATAAAATAAGGAAAACTATGGTTTCATCTTACTGCGATTTGGGATACTCAGATGGAAAGAACACAGCATGTACTCCATGGTGCACCTGTGTTTCCACGCATTGGCGTGGGGTTGGGGTGATGGGGGGACACACTGGTGCCTTTGGTAGAAGATCTCGGGAATTCTCCAACCATCATCTGTCAGTCCAGCAGGTCTGGATTTCCGTGTGTTCCTGGGGAAGCCTACACGGGACACGGGAAATCCATATTCTCTCTGGCTGCTACACACTCTCCTTTGTCTTTGGTGCTCGGATTGGTCTCAACAACCAAACACAATGACAAAGCCACTGGATCTCCTGGTTGCCCACACCCTCACTATTAGACCCTGGTAGTCCTAGCATGCTGCTTAGGTGGCGCTTTTCTGAGTTGGTTCTCTGTCTTTTGTTTGTTTGTTTGTTTTGTTTTTGTTTTCCCAAGAGAAGGTTTCTCTGGGTAGCCTTGGCTATCCTAGGCTCACTTTGTAGACCAGGCTGGCCTCAAACTCACAGAGATCCACCTGCCTCTGCCTCCCACCTGCCCTCTGCTGGGATTAAAGGCGTGCACCACCACGCCCGGCTGGTTCCCTGTCATTTTTGTTTGTTTGTATGCTCATGTCTATCAAATTCAGTTTCCAGATAACCCCGAGGTCCAGTGGGGCTGCAAAGAGTAATCATTATAGGGATGGCCTGTTGCTTACTGTGTGAGGGGAAAACAGTGCATCACACTGGAGCAAGTGAGTCTTAGGTGAGACTCCCACCTCTACCTCTCAGTCTTCTTGCCTCCGGAATTTTGTTACACGTCAATTTCTTCCCTATGTCTTTTTTTTCTGGATAAACTGGTACTTGTGTAGCTTAAGAATATAGTAACTATATGTTAATCTGAAAGGCATGAACATCTAAGCATGTCTAGTTTGATACTGGGCTTTTTCTGAGATGCTTGCTCTTATACTTTCATGTTGCATATGAATAATAGTTTTCTGCTAGAAAATTAAAGTTTGATAGCCTTATTTTATTTGGTGAAAAGAGCAACCTTGGCCAAGGGACACCATGACCTCCAAGTGTGCCCACTTTAGTAAGTATGATATTCACCAGAACAAAGTAGGTTACTCTGGGGCTGGGAACCAAACCTGGATAGGATACACTCTTCAGAGCAGAGCAGGTCCCTCTAAGTGACAGATCAGAGACCGCCCTCCAAGTCCTTACCCTATCTTTGACTGCCATCTGCTGTAAGGCGCTGTAGTGAGCAACCGCATACTCCAGTAAGGCCCCAAACACGAAGCTGAAACAGATCCCCAGGTACACGTCGATGGCCTTTATGAAGCAGTTGGTGTTGGGTAGGGATGTTCTCGAGCCAATCATCAGCGTGGTCATGGATAACACCGTTGTCACCCCTGGGAAAACAAGCACAAACTGTTCTGTGCCGGTGTCCAATTGACCACCCCGCCCCCCAATTGGTTGATTGGAGCTAGCAAAATGAGGACTGGACGCAGGAATAGTCCAGATCTTGTTTTAAAGAGGCTGTGACCTTCTGGAATAGGGCTAATTGAATCATCTTGACCAGATATAAGTGACATAGTTTTCTAAATATGTCATCTTCTGTCTTCTCTTAGGGAAGAATGGCCAATGCATAAAGTAACTGACCGTGGACTGTTCATGCACAAGCTGACCTCTTCTGTCACAATAGAACAGATATAAAAAGGAAATTCTTCTAATGTTATCTTTCTAACTCTGAATTCATTTTTCAAGATACCAACTCTTTTGATGGCTCCACCAAGTATCAGTGAAAATAATGATGACATTTAAAGGCACCCGATTGACCTAGTTCTTAGAAGTTGCCTGCGGGAGCCGCTTACCAATGCACGTTCTCGCAGGCACTGAATCCAGAGAGATCCAAAAGGAAAGCCAGGATAGCACCACCAGGAACGTGGAAGGAACGTAGGTCTCCAGGATGAAATACAGGACGTTCCTCCGAAGCTCGAATTGCAAAACCAATCGCGTGTAGTTTCCTGAGAGTGCAAACGAGATAAGAAATTGTGTCTGTTCATGCAGAGTAGCTGCGTGAGGAGGCGCTTAACCAAACCACACTCACGTTAAGTCCTCTGTCTCCGTAATCTAGTCACCTATGGACTGTCACTCTGGTTACCACAAAAGACCTCAACGCTGCCTGGCGTGGGACTTACAGGGCTGCTGCTACCTAACCCCACACTCATCCTTTATCAATGAGCACCAGTCTTCCCAACATCCAGATCGCTGTGAACGCCAAGGGGGCGAACCCGGCATCTCTCAATCTTGCGTTCACAAGTTAAGTTGTTAATAAATACCTGTTTAATGAAGATTACTTAAGACAGCCCATTGTTTTCAAGATTAAGGGGACCAGGACTATGAGACACAGTTTCATTTTTGCGTATAAGCGCGTGTGCGCATGCGTATGCGCAGGTGTTGTTTAGGCATCGTTTACCCTTTTGTTTGAGACAGGATCTCTTCCAGGCCTGGAGCTTGCCAAGTAGGCTAGGTGGCTGGCCAGTGAGGCTCGGAGTGTCACCTGTCTTTGCCTCACTGGGGCTGGAATTACAAGCGGTGTGCTCAGCTCCCGCCCCGCCTTGCGGCCCGCCTCCTCCCTCCCCATCCGCAGTGGATTGTGGGGATTGAACTCAAGTCTTCATAATTTACTGACAGAGTGATCCATCCAGCCCCTATAATTCAATTTTTGTTGATTACAGAAGCATCGCTTCAGGATCATACTTAGGAAATTACCAATGTACATATACTACATGCGTGGAATGTAAGCAATAGGGAACCATATCTTCCCTCCCTTTTCCAGGCGCAGTTTTGGCACACATTCTGATTTACAAGGTCATCTAGACTGAACTAAAGTACAGGGTAAGGCTTTAAAGAATGTAAATACTGATGAGACAAATCATCGCTAACTTGACCGGGAGGAACTGAGAAGAAAATGCCACTGTTTGTATATAAAATCACGCCGTTTAGAAGACACCTACTTAAGACCACCAGCTCCCAGAGATCCAGCTCTACCCACGATGAACCAATAATTTCAGTAACGAGGAGATCACGTGGTGCTGCCGCCGCCTTCTGCACCTGTGAGGACTTTCTTAGCCTCGCCCTTCAGTGACCCGTGTACTCATTAGAAACGCGAGTGACTTTTATGCGTGAGGGAGTGCTGCGTTTGAACAGTCAGAACATCCCGGAAGGTAATCAGCTAAACTTCAGTGCTGGCCCAGAGGGCTGCACTCTCCAGCTGACCATGTCAACCCTGAATGTGGAGTGCACAGAAGCCTCCGTCCCGTGGCTATCACCCTTCCCCCACTCCGTACCACTAAAGGAGGCTTGCACCCGTAGGAATAGAGACAGAAGTGATGCGACTTATCATTCAGGGTGCAACCTTTTCTTTAAGTATTTTTATTTAGTCATTTATTTTTACTTTATGTGCATTCATATTTTGCCTTCATGTATGTCTGTATGTTCCAGGGGTATCAGGTCCCCTGGAATGGGAGTTACATATGGTTGTGAGCTGCAATGTAGGCTCTGGGAATTGAACCCAGGACCTCTGGAAGAGCAGCCAGTGTTCTTAACCACTGGCCCATCTCTACAACCCCTCCTTTAAGTATTTTTATCTGTGCGATGGGTCACAAGAATTACCTGTTTCCTGCTGGGATACGGTGACCAAGGTGAAATACTGTTGGATGGTGTACTGAGCAAGGCGCAGGTTTTCAAGTCCACGCACAGAATCGTTCCCTCTCAGCCAGGAGAACTCCACATCACTGCCATCGTATCCCCCTGGCGAACGAGAGTGAGCCATGGTCAGTGCATGGGTGCCACAGACTCAGCTGGTTTGGGAAATGCTCCAGTGCAGACACTGCAAGAGCTCTATCCTGGTGGCATTAAGTCCACAGCAGCACGCCATGCAAACGTTGGCAAGGTTTCTTAAGCACTGCAGAGTGATATCCTTTGCTAGGGCCATTTTATTTTTTTATTGGTTGAGAAGTAGTTCTATGCTAAGCATTGTCCAAGCCTGGCGGATGGTAAAAAATGGCTCCCTTCACCACTGAACGACACTTATAAAGCATGTTATCACAAAGAGCCATGCTAGATTCTGCCTTTCAGAGGAGTCTAAGCTTCAATAACACTGTCTGGGACTTTGGAAGTGGTCTAGTTATTATCCTATTGGTATGAATGCAAAACTAAAATATCATGAAACCAGCCACTTTATGAATATCGGTCAGTCTGTGCTTTTGCTAAACGTTAACTTTACTAATATCAGTTGATGGTACTGATAACAGCTCTCTTTTAGGAGCCGCTTATGTTGTCCCTTACCCAATGCATCTCTAATGCTTTCACAGTCCTGTAAGGTAGACATTTATGTGTTTCTTCCATTTTAAGATGGACTTTTGTTTTTACATATCTGAAATTGTGATGGATCGTACCCTCAACTTATGTGTGTGGGGTAGAGCTTGCGTTTTCTCTTAAAATATGCCTATTCACTAAATACTGCACCTTAGACTTGTGGAATCATTTGCCCATTATATGTGAACACTCTCAGAATCTAGGGGCTTTCTTAACTTTCTCAAGATATAGACAAAAGCCAGCACAGTGCCTGGCTCGGGAAAGCTTACTCTCAAAGCCCATGGCTTATGCTGATAATAACTGCTGTATCTATTACTCCGTAAGCAACTTGTAAGAGCCTTGTAGCATTATCATCTGCTATAATCCTGGCTGCAGCCATGGGTGTGTAGTTACCAAGCACAAAAAAAAAAAAAAAAAAAAAAAGAAAAAGAAAAGGGACTCAATGTCTTCAGTCACTAGGAAAAAGCAAAGCAAAACCATGCACTACTTCATACCTGTTAAGACAGCAATGGTAAGGAAGAGATGAGGAACATGATGAGGGCGTTGGCAAGCTGGAACTTCAAGGGTAGGAATGTAAAATAAACAGCCACAAAGACTACTATAAAAAGACTAAATAGGAAGTGTATCATTGGAATCAGAACTCTATTCCAGAAGTATGTACTTAAGAGGGATGACGTCACAGAAAGGCATGTGCAGCACCATTATCTACAGTGACTAGATGTAAGAATAACCCAAAAGCCCATCCACTGAAAAGCTGGAAAGAAACAGTACTGAGCAATCAAAAGGAATGAAGTACTGTATTCTGTGGAAAACACCAGATGCAAAGGGAACAGATTACCTTGGTCTTATTTACATGAAGTGCCCAGGAGAGACAAATTCATTGTGGTAGAATGTAAGTTAGTGGTACCTAGAGTCCGGGGTAGGAAACTGGGATGGTCGCAGTAAGTACAAAGGGTCTTTGGGGGTGATGAGAATGTTCCAGCAACGCAACCTACCAATGGCTACACACTTTGAATCACACACATTTAAAAACAGGTGAATTTAGTTGGGCAGTGGTGGTGCATGCCTTTAAGCCTAGCATTCAAGAGGCAGAGGCAGAGGCAGGTGGATCTCTGAGTTTGAGGCCAACCTGGTCTACAGAGTGAGCTTTAGGAGATATCCAAGGATACCCAGAGAAATCCTATCTCAAAAAGGGTGAATTTTATAGTGCATAAATTATAGGTCAATAAACTTGGTTAACAGAAGGCAACTCATTGAGCCAGTTCCTGTTACTTCTTCCATTTCAATGAGTAGGAAGCTGAGAGGGTCATTAGCTGAAGTCATACAGCTGGTGACGTAGCACCATGGTTCCAGCACCTGTGGTCATAAACACAAACGTCTATTGCCAAGGCTTCAAAGGTTACTGAGACGATGGTGCTGCTGTTGGGGCCAATATTGTGCTAAGAAGCGTCATTATGGAGGAGGCATTCAGTAGGCTTTATCTTATGATGCCTAACCAAGCTTCTTGGGGATTTCCAGGGAAGGTTGTGTGTTTTCCTTTGGAATCATCCAAAAATGGATGGAAGGAAGCTAGCCACTGAAATTAGCCTGGAATCCCCAAGGAATGAAGACATCTCTATGAAAATGAGAAATTCAAGTTTCTACCGGGGTACTTGGTATCACCTCTAGTAGAGGCTCATAGTCCTAAGTGAAGATGATATCAATTCTTTTTTTAGTGTATATGTGTAGGTATATACACACATGTATATAGTGTATACACACACACACACACACACACACACACACACACACACACACACAAATTCTAGTGAGGTGTTTTAATACCTAAATGCCTGCTAATAATCATTCTGTGGAAGCTCCCTCTGCTCTTGGGGATGGTGTCTGTGCACATACAGTGCTGAAGTTTCCCGGAGAATCTTGCTCCTGGGATTTGGGGTGAGCCGGCCAAGACGCATGGAGGGCAATTATTTCTATTGTGCTGCGTGGGCATGACTCCTCTTTTTGACAGCCTCAGTTGCATTCTGCCACCACACAGCTGCGTGGCTTCGAGAAGGGGTTGCTTGCACCGAATCAACAGGATAATTAATCTGCCTAAGTCTTTAATTAAATGTGTGCTTCTGAAAAATGGCTTTTTCTCAAAATGGCTCTTTTCTCCTGGAGTTGCTCACTTGTGCCCTTCTGTGGAGAGTACCCAGTGGTCCCCAAGGCTTGCCTGTAGTTATTTTCCACTTTGACGCCTTAATGAGTCATATTGGTGGCACTATTTCTCTAACACAGGTGCCCAAATATGGTGGATAGCCAGAGAAGCTTACTAAAGAACAGCGGAGATTGTTAAACAATCCCGAGGAATTGATTTGACCTACATCCATTTAAAGTGAACCCTCATTTTCCTTTCTAGGAAATTCCCAGATTATAATTTAGAGGCTCATTTACCCACAGCACTTTATGAAGCTTTACATCTACCAACTAAGTTCTTTTACGTGTTGGAGGCAGCTGCATTATTAACATCAGTGATTGCACTGCATATTTGGCTTTCCTGTCCCTGTGCAGGAAATTGAGCCAGGGCCTTTCCTATGCTAGACAGGCACTCCCTGCCTACTCCCTGCCTCCTGCCCTCCACAACACCCCCCCCATGTCCCAACTCTATTTGCTCCTTATTATTATTATTATTATTATTATTATTATTATTATTATTATTATTATTATTATTATTATTGAGACAGGGTCTCTCTGTGTTAGCGTTGGCTGTCCTGGATTCATTTTGTAGACCAGGCTGGTCTTGAACTCACAGCAGTCCACCTGCATCTGCCTCCCGAGTGCTGGGATTAAAGGCGTGTGCCACCATGCACGGCTCAACTCCTTACTAATCTTTGCTCTATTCCCTCTTGTTCCTGTGGTACTGTGCCCTGCTTTTTGTCCTCTCAGCCAGCTGGATCTGATCTCCCTTCTGATATCAGGTGATTAAGTCCCTCTGGGCTTCTCTGACTCTTACCAGGCATCCATGGTCCTATTACTTTTTTTTTTTTTTTACTGTTATCATTCATTCTTTCACAATTATTTTAAGTCCTGTCTTCTCCGTAAGGAGGTAGGTACACTTCTTGAAGACTGGCAAATCATTTCATCTTTGTACTGCAAACATTCACCACAGTGTTTAGCACAGAACGGGCATGTAGTTGTTGAATGGATGGATGGACGGACTGAGGGCAGGCAGATGGAACTCAATCAGTCACCCAGACTGGCTGGAGACCTTAGTGGGAAAATATGTAGAACTGAGGTATTAGACTGAGTCAAAATATTTTTCTTAAGATACAGAGGAAGGGAAAAACACTGGCCGTGGTCCTAAGGAACCAAAAAGAACTGGCGTGGAAGAAACGGGAGACTGCTGTCCAATAGTCACATTGTATTCCAACTTAATATCCCGCAGGATCTGGGAATACCAAACAAACGTCACATGGTCCCTCAGTCTGGGGGGGAAAATGATGATAATCAATGGGCACTAGGGAACCTGGAAATCTCATACAATTACTTAAAGCCACTTTATGGTATATCCAGGAAAAATGTATAGCCCAGGTCACAAACAAGCCACTGGAGCAAAATCCTCGTGGGCTTTGCTGGCCGGTAGAAGAGCCCTTGGAACTGTCTGCCCCTCTACCTGGGCTTCTGTTTCCCGGGTCCCTTCAGCAAAATGCTAAATTGTAATGAGCTCCAATTTCTTTATTCATAAGGTGGGAAAACAACACATATGTTTGTTTGGAAGGCATCTGTGAGAGTGCCTAGCATGTGGAAGCAGTGATACTTATCACAGGAAATGAGCTCTATTATTAATTATTATTTTCATGGCTCTAATGGAAAAGTGGTTTGGTCAGGGCGACCAGGGCACAGGCAGATTGAGGTCATCACATTAGCTGTCCCTCCTACAGTCATTTCCCGACTGGCTTCTCTACTTCCTCTACAGCCACATAGCAAGGCATGGCTAGAGGCCACGGTGCATTTATTTCCATTAGGAAAAGAAAAAGAAAGCTTTTGAGGCCTTCTGGTAGGCTGAGGGTAGACAGAGGCATATTTAGTAACAAACAAGAAAGGGAGTTGGTGAGGTCCAGGACTTCTACATCAGCTTCTAGAACAGTCTGTGGTTGGTTTGGTTTTGGTAGAGCAAGAGTGGGAGTGCGCACAAAGGTCGCAGCCATAGGAATGACTCACCAAGAGCTCACCGGGAATCACAGACCCCCCCTGAGGATGAGCGGCCTGAGAGATGGCATAAGTAACACACTGTAAGTGATAAGTATCAGGTGCTAGCGTAGATCCGTTTCCATCAAGATGTTTTCTATAAAATAGAAATACTTGGGGCTGGAGTGATGGCTTAGCCCCAGTCAGCTCAGTCTGCACTTCCAGAGGTCCTGAGTTCAATTCCCAGCAACCACATGGTGGCTCACAACCATCTATAAGGAGATCTGATGCCCTCGTCTGGCCTGCAGGTGTACATGCAGATAAAGCACTCAGAAAAGAAAAGGAAGGAAAGAAGGAAAGAAAGAAAGAAAGAAAGAAAGAAAGAAAGAAAGAAAGAAAGAAAAGAAAGAAATCTCATAAAAAAGAATCTATGGTCATGGAGTCTGGGAAAGGACACACTCCTTGGAATTTCACATGGAACTAACTCTTGGAGGCCTCTAAAAGTTCTGCAGTGATGGCGAATGTCATTATTTTAGGCTTTGTGGGCCATACAGTCTCTATCACAAATACTCAGTTCTGTTATTACCATGTGACAGTGAGCGGCCATAGACAATCCCCAAATGCGTGGGCATATCCCTCTATAATACAACTGCGCTTCCACAAATGCGAGCTAGGCAGGGCTTGGCAGACGAAAGCAGTTTGCTGACCGTGACCTACACAACCATCTATGTTAAAGCATCTTCTTTCATCATCTCTCTACTCATGGCTGGAGATATTTGGTACTAACGCGCAATAGTTCTCCCCTAAAGGTGTAATGTTGCAATTTGCCTTTGAGAAGAATCTCAGTCTGCCTGGACATACAGGCCAAATGGTTCAATCCACTGTGGTTCAATATGAAAACAGAAAAGTCCATAGATATGGGTACTCTGCAAAAAAGAAATAGAAATCACCCAGGAGAGTCACCCCGGGGGCTTTCGTCAGCGTGTATACTCACAGCTCTCTAGCTGCAACTTGCAGGTCTGTGTGTCCATAGGGTATTTAGACAGATCCATGTTGCAAGTAACAGTTGTTGTGATTCTAAAAAAATAAGAACAAACAAACAAAGGGGCTCAGAGACTAGCCTATGATATAAGAACTGTTATTACTTTTAAAAAGATTTATTTATTTTATGTATAATTTTGTTTCGCCTGTATGTATGTCTCTGTGAACGTGTCGGATCCCCTGGAACTAGTGTTACAGAGGGACAGTTGTGATCTGCCATGTAGGTGATGGGTACTGAACCCAGGTCCCCTGGAAGAGCAGCCAGTGCTCTTAACCATGGAGCCATCTCTCCAGCCCTCAAACTGCTATTATTTTTATTTTGCTGTTAAGGAACCTGAGGCTCAGAAGGTCTAGTACATGCCTAAGTTCACAGAGCTGTTTAGGACACGATTCCAGCGGCACGTTGTCTGACAACTGTGGCTCATTGGTAATTCTCACCCAGGCTGACTGTGCTGTGTGCTGTGTGCTGTAACACAGAGCAGATGCACATCCCAGGCACAGAGTATATATGCATACACCTACTGTGCTAACAGGATGCCATGGAAGCTTGGGGAGATGTAGACTTGGAATCAAAGGAGAGTTAGGTTCCTTGAGAGAGGATTTGGGGTCTGGGCTGCTCTCTGCATCGCTGACGCATGCCCAGACTTGCTACTTATCAGTTACACTCAGTCCTTGCTTTATAACTTCAGGCCCTTCTTGTGATTAAAGGTCAGTCCGTTCATATTTACTACTTGATCTGCTTCCCCAAGGACTCAGGGAGCCCAGGTGTGCACAGCCCTTGCAATAAGACAGTCGTGTAGGCTGCCTGACGCAGAACAGGGCACCTCTTTCCTGTTTCAGCCACTGAGGGGAAATCCATGAGAAGGAAGGAACTTTAGGCCTTGGCAATTTGGGGAGGTGGCCTGTAGCTGCAAGTACATAGAGTCTTTGGGACACACATCTTGCTTCTTTGTGCAAACAAGTCACAGACACACAGAGGTGCAATGTAGAGATATCCCCTTGCACTGAGCCCCATGAAAGACAAATTCCTTACATAGACGTCTCTCTGTTTGCTCATGGCTGTCCCCTTCCTTGTCCTCTGTCCCTCTGCCTCCTCTCCCTCATCCTCTCCCCTTCTCCTGTGTGTGTGTGTGTGTGTGTGTGTGTGTGTGTGTGTGTGTGTGTGTGTGTGTGTCAGAGAGAGAGAGAGAGAGAGAGAGAGAGAGAGAGAGAGAGAGAGATGTGTGTTTGTGCGCATGTCAGGTGGACTTGCGCATGTGCGTTACTGGCATTGGGATACCTTCCTCGATTTCTTTTCCACCTTATTTATTTGTGTATATGAATGTGTGCATTTGTTTGTGCATGTCTGTAGCTGCATAAGTGTGAGGGCTGTGCAGGCACCTGCATGTGTGTGCACACATGGAGGCCAGAGCTTGAGTATCTTCCTCAATCACGCTCTGTCTTACATATTGAGGCATGGTCTCTCAGTGGACCTGGAACTCATGGAATTACCTAGGTTAGTAGACATCTTTCTCTAGAGAGCCTGGCTCTCTCTTTCAAAGGCTGAGCGTACAGGTGGGCCATCATGCCAACCCTATGTTTAAGTGAGTGGTAGGGCTTCGAACTCTAATCCTCATGCCTGGGTTGCAAGCATTTTATTCAGGATGCCATCCGGTCCACACCCTATTTTTCTTTTCTCTCTCATTGAACCCGGGGCTTGCAGCTTAAGGCTAGAGTGGATGGCTAGTAAACAGCAAGATCTATCAGCCACTGGGGTTTTAGATGCATGCCACTAGGCTCAGCTTTTACACCAGCTTAGGGACTCTGGACTCAGGTCTCACGCTACCTCTCTAGGCCCCTTTCTTCTTTTTCTGCTAGCTTTTTCACTTTTTTTTGAGAGGGTCAGCTTTTCGAGGCAGGATTTCTCTGTGTATCCCTGGCTGTCCTGGATTCACTCTCTAGACCAGGCTGGCCTCAAACTCACAGAGATCCCTCCTGCCTCTGCCTCCAGAGTGCTGGGGTTAAAGGCATGCACCACCATTCCTTGTGCTTTCCTCACTCTTTTTTTTTCTTGTATTTTTTTTATTGAAAAATAAAATAATTCATATTACATCTCATTTGCTATCCCATCCCATGCATCCTCCCATTCCTCCCTCCCTCCTGCTTTCATCCCATTCCCCTTCCCTATGACTGTGACTGAGGGGGACCTCCTCCCCCTGAATATGATGCTAGGGTATCAAGTCTCTTCTTGGTAGTCCGCTATCCTTCCTCTGAGTGCCATCGGGCCTCCCCATCAAGGGGACATGGCCAAATATGGGGCACCAGAGTTCGTGTGAAAGTCAGTCCCCAGTCTTCACTTAACTGTGGAGAATGTTCTGTCCCTTGGCTAGATCTGGCTTTCCTCACTCTTAATGGCTCAGTTCATAATCTTATGAAAGCATATTTTAACATTACCCCTAACCATTAACTTAGGTCCTAGCACCCAATACTTCATTTGGTTACATGCGGTACCCTCTCAGAGGTGGGGCCTGTCTTACTTGGCTCCCCCTCAGTATCCTGCAAGGACCTGGCACCCAGAAGCTGCTCTGAAGACGCTTCTGTAGCCAGGCTGTACTGAGAATTGAACTCAGGACCTTTGGAAGAACAGACAGTGCTTTTAACCTCTAAGCCATCTCTCCAACTGCCAGGCTGTACTGAAAGAAGCCCTTCTGAATGGGCCTGGGGTATAACACGGAGGAACTAGGCCAGATGTGGTCATGCATGCTTCAATCCCAGCACTCTGGAGGCAGAGGAAAGCAGATCTCTGAGTTTGAAGTCAGCCTGGTCTACAAAGTAAGTCCAGAACAGCCAAGGCTACACAGAGAAGCCCTGTCTCAAAAAGCCCAAACAAACAAACTAAAATTATCCACCCCTAAATTTCCCACGAACAAAACAAAAACAAAAACACCACCAACAAAATCCCAAAATAACACTAAGAAAACTCCCAAACAAAAAAATCAAACCAAATCAAATCAAAACAAAACAAAAACAGTGGAACTTGCGAGGTATTGGGGCTCAGACTGGCTGCTTTGGTTCTGGTCAGAAGTACCCAGGATACACGCGTCTTTTCCTCCAGCCCCTGTCTCCCGGATATGCCTACTCACCTGAGCGCGTACAGGACTGTGCCATTGGAGAAGAGGCGGACGAGCCTGTTTCCCACCGTGACCTCATGGAGGAAGGACTTCTTGGACTCCACAATGTAGGTGTCTGGTACCCAAAGGAATTCCACGAGACGGGCGTCCAGAGTGAAGCTCTTGTTGCCTTCGAACACCAGCCGTGGGTCTGTCCAGCGCTGCCGGAGGTAGATAGTGGCGGTGTAGTCCTGGGAGGAAAGCCAGAAATGGAAATGATGGGCATGGGTAGGGAGACCCCAAAAACAGAAGAAAGGGGGTCAAGTTTCACTCCACTTCCACTTCCGTATATATATTGTATGTGTATGTGTGTGTGTTACTGTTGGTGAATTAGGTTATTGGTGTGATACTTATGCACAGTAAGGAAAGAACAAAGTACATTACTTATTTTAGAAAACTCCTACTGTCGAGGCCCACTTTCAGGGTCTTGAGCTACCTGACATAAAAGCTCACACTGCCTGAGAACCCAGTCGTCACTAAACTGAGGAAGACTTTGGTGGCCAGGGTTGCCCATCATGCCTCACAAGCTGCCTTGGGAAACTGCCTTCCTCCTAGCTTCATCTTTCCTGTGTCCTCTCAAGTTGGTCATTGGATTGTTAGTTTTCATCAGTTGTCCCTTTCTCTGTAAGATCATGTGAAGGGCAGACTTCTGCACCATGCTTTTATTCTTCTCATATATACATGTATACATACATACATACACACATACATACATACATACATACATACATACATACATACATACATACACACACATATGCTTTTCAAGACAGGGTTTCTCAGTGTAGCCCTGGATGTCCTAGAACTCTCTCTGTAGACCAGGCTAGCCTCAAACTCACAGAGATCTGCCTGCCTCAGGCGTGCACCACCATGCCCGGTCTCTTTTCCTTAATTTTTATTCCTTGGTAAATGTACTCACTTCCTTTTCTACTCTCTCTTCCTGGCCTTTAAGTCTGTTTCCTTCCTGGCACCCAGAAGACCTGTCTCCGCTTGGGAGGCAGAACTCTGGCATTTGCCATTCTGTTTCTTAGTAACTTAAAAGGACATCACCATGAAAAGCAAGGAGAGGGAGCAGGGGGAGTGCCACGGGGTGACAGTTACCATGTTACTCTCCGAAATGCTAGAGATGCTTGCGATGTCCAGGGTCAGCGCTATCCGAACTGGATCACCTGGGAATGGAGAAAAACCAGAAAGACTTGCATAGAAACACAGGTACAAACTCTCCTCCCTCTCCTCTTCCTCCTCCTCCTCCTCCACCCCCTGCCCCGAGACAGGGTTTGTCTGTGTCCTGGACTCAGTTTGTAGACCAGGCTGGCCTAGAACTCACAGTGATCCACCTGCCTCTGCCTCTCAAGTGCTGGGATTAAAGGCATGCGCCACCACCTCCTGGCAGCTTTCTTCCTTCTAACCACCCGTTTTATCCCCCGCCCCACTACAGACTCCACAGCCAGTGTATCTACATTAGTAGGCTGGAAACAGAAACTATTAAAAATCATAAAAGCAATACACACATATTAAAAATACTTAAATAATCTGAACTATAAAAATAAGAAAATTAATTTTATCTTCCCAGGAGCAACCATTCGGTATGAAAAATATACACAGATACATGGGGACATTATGATATATAAGAGAGGTCACACCATTATTAACTAATGGGTATTTAAAAAACATTTTAAGATTAATTTACTTATTTGAGAGAGAGAGAGAGAGAGAGAGAGAGAGAGAGAGAGAGAGAGAGAGGAGAGCACCACACACTTGGGGAGTTGGTTCTCACCTCTACTTTGCTTTAAGGCGGGGTCTCTCTTGTTATTTTGGTACAGGATAGCTACCCCAAGGCCATCAGGCATGAAAGCTCTGAAAGTTTTGCTACCACCACAGAAGTGCTGGGTTACAGATGTGTGTCACTATATCCAGCTTTTACACCAATTCAAGGACTAGAACTCAGGCAGTCAGGCTGAGAGCCAAGCACTCTCACCTGCAGAGCCCTCTTCCTGGCCATTAGTATGCATATTAGAGGCTAGTGGTAAGGGGTCTACTCCTAATGTGGTGCGTGTGGGGGTGGGGGTGGGGGTCGGGGTGGGTTGGTGGGTGGGTGGTGGCTGTAGGGGGCGTCTGCTCCTTCTTCTGTGGTGCTTGCGGGGTGTAGGGGTGGGGGGGTCTGCTCCTTCTGTGGTGCCTGCGGGGTAGGGGAGGGGACACTAATCAAATAGAGTGGGACAGAGATTTGTTCATGTGATTGTACACAGATGACTCTCCTTTCCCTTCATTAAGGGAATTTACCATATGATGGCATTGAAGGCTGACCACAGCCAAGCTCCTGCTGAGCCTGCTCTTTCTTCCTTTCTCTTCTTTTGCTCTTAGGAGCCCTAACTAAACTTTAGGATGCCAGAACCGTGTCACCTTGGTTGCTCCTATGAGCAGCAGTGATGTTTAGGGAGATCAAAAGATTCCACTGGGGACCATTTTTAGTTCTGGAGACTGGAGTGCTGGGGCCATTGTTCTCAGAAGCCACCCTGGTCAGGCCCGTTCCTCCCCTGTGGATTGGGGATGTGTTAGAAGGGCCCAGGAGAGCGAGCAGAGCTCAGCTCTGAAACCGCCTAACTCTGCCACTGGGGATAAGACACTCAAGCTCCTAGAACTGCAGTTTTCTGACCTGCAAGAGGGTGATGAAGGGCGTTCAGTGGCGTTTAGTGGTGTGACTGGCATCCAGCTAAGGCTGGGAAAGGGACCACTTGGTGAATCAGGTTAATGGATAAAACAGCTCTCACTTACATTAAATAGTTGAGAGAGCCTGGTTGGGGGGTGGGTGGGCTGTGGCAATGAACCAGGAAGTGAAGAGATGGGTTTCTAAAGGAACTAGGAAAAAAAAAATGCAATCATCTAATTGGTCAGAACAAGTCAAGGCAACCTAATAATTAAAAGATTAGTTAAAGGATTAGTAATCCAGGAAAACCAAGCCAGGGGATGAAGGCAGGAATTTGGAAATGGAATTCTAGAGCTGATGTAACTGAAGGAAGTGTTAACAGTTAATGGAAATGGGGGGGGGGGTTGAGGATGGAGTGGAAGGGTGTGGTGCTAAGTGGCCTTTTGCCACTCAAAACAGCAAAGCACAGCACTGAGAAGAGTCAGAGAGAGAGGCTTGTATGTATTGCTGCAGTGTGACCTCAAGCACAGGGTGAAACCTCTCTGTGCTGTTTTCCTGTGCATTAAATGATATGTAACTTGCTGTTATGATTCTCAATATGTCTTCTTCTTCTTCTTCTTCTTCTTCTTCTTCTTCTTCTTCTTCTTCTTCTTCTTCTTCTTCTTCTCTTCTCTTCTCTTCTCTTCTTCTTCCTCCTCCTCCTATTCCTCCTTCTCCAAGACAAAGTTTCCTTACCTGTCCTGGACTTGCTTTGTAGACCAGGCTGGCCTCGAACTCACAGTGATCCGATTGCCTCTGCCTCCCGAGTGCTGGCATTAAAGATGTGTGCTACCACACCCAGCCAGATGCCAGCATTTTAATATTGGTTTTGTTATAAACTACCCAGGTCCAGGCCTTAGGTTGTAGCTGTACAAAACAGGCTAAGACAAGTGCCTATCAGAGAGGACTGAGTTGGAGAACATGAAAAACAGTGGGTTCCCTTGGTCTCCTTCTCTGCAGTCTGCACGGCGCAAAGCACACGGGAGTTCTAGTCTCATGGTGTTTTTTGCTTAGTTTCTTCTCATAGTCTAGTCCAGGCCTGGTCGGCGTTGGATGTTTTATGGACCAGCTTGCTTCCCATTCCCTGAAATTAGACATGTAAGCTGTGCCACCAGAGGGCACTTTTCATCTAGGAAAAAGGTAAATTGAATTGCTGGGCAGTGTGTGCAGTGCCCACTTGAAAACCTTTGCTTTACCCAGCTTAGTTCCTGGAAAATACGATGGAGGTTTTGTCTTTCAAGGATATCGGTGGCCAAGAAGCCAGGTGCACAAATACTACAGGAAGCAAGGGCACCTCTATGGGTTTACAGGGTGCCCAGCGAGACAGATTTCTTTAAGAGGTGGAGTGTCCAAGGTCACCTGGCATGCTGATGTGAGCTCTCTCTCTCTCTCTCTCTCTCTCTCTCTCTCTCTCTCTCTCTCTCTCTCTCTCTCTCCTCCCTCTCTCTCTGAGACAGGGTCTCTCTGTGTTAGTCTTGGCTGTCTTGGACTCACTTTGTAGACCAGGCTGGCCTCGAACTCACAGCAATCCACCTGCCTTTGCCTCCCAAGTGCTGGGATTAAAGGTGTGCACCACCACGCCCAGCTTGCTTTCTCTCTTTTTATATGAGGTGTTTCTGCCCATTCACTTTGGGTAGAACTGGGCCTCAGAGTCCCTTAAGCTCACCCTAGGAGCCCTGTTCTCAAAACAGTCTCCTTGCACAACACCCCTGCCTTAGTTGGCCTGACCTTGTGCAAACACAAAGAATAATGCTAGTTGTTTGAGGTTTGTCAGGCAAGAGAAATTGATCTCAACAAGCTCTTTAGACTTATGTCCTTATTGCCAGTGTGTAGTGAGGCCTGGGAACCCAGGGCGTGTGGTGGCTCTCTAGGTCCTTGGCATAAAGAACTCAGATCCTAACTGTGGGACTAAACATGGTCCAGCTCTCCAGCTGAGCAGGTGACATTGCCTGAGGGTCCCGGTGGCTGCCCAGAGGAATCTGCCAGCGACCTTGCTGTAAGGCCAGGCAGATAAGTAGCAGCATGGACCTCAGCCACCCAGAAATCTGCACATGACAGCATACCAAGACAAGGGGGATCCAGGATGCCCAGAGGCAGAGAGTTCTCTGCTGGGCAGCTTTGCTCAGGAACTCCTTAGGGGCTTTTCCAAACACATTCCCATCAGTACTCCTGTCCAAGACACCTCTGTCCAGGCTCCTTGCCTGCCCCCTCTCTTCCTCTCTCCTCACTTTGTGACCTGAGAGCCCTTCCATCTCCCCCCTCTATCCCCACTCTTTACAGACCAACAAATACCTGGAGAGGCAATGGCCTCCTCTCATCTGATCACCAGTGGACCTGGCCACATATGCTGTCCTAGATCTGACCAGAGACTGTCACCATCAGACAAGAGAAGCAGCAGGGAAAGGGGCGTAAAGCTAGGTACAGTATAAAACAATGACGTGATTCAGGAGTGTGCTCAAAACAAGGGGGGTGGGCAGTGGAGGAATCAGGGAGAACCTTTCTGAGGAGGGTCGCCTTGTCTCCGAGACATGATGGAGATCTGTCATATTTCTACGGAGGCAAATGAAAGAGTAACTTCAGGCAGATGGGCAGCCTACGCAAAGACGCAGAAGCCAGGAGGCTAAGGATGCTGGTGGGTGCTTAGGGGCCATATTGTAGGATATCATGGGACAATAAAAAGGACAGGCAGACAGGAGCTGGGCTGAGAAGAGCCTGGAATGAATGCCTAGGCTTCAGGCCAGGCTGCCGGGGCACATGCTTATATTCTGAGCAGGCAAATGACCCAGGAGGAAATCCAGGTGGAAATGACAGGAGACCGTCATAGGTGGCCAGGAAGGCCAGGTGGAGTAATGCTGGTGGCACATGGTGAGCTCCTGGAACAGGGACCATGGAAGAAGGGGAGAAGGAAGAGAGTGGTACAGGTTGCCAGAGGCTCCTGTGCCCACCATAGTGGTGGAGGGACGCCTTTATCTTGCAAATGGAGAGATAAAGTGCTTTCTTTAAGGTAGCATGAAAAATCACAGGCACGTGTTCTTATTATCCATCCTTTCCCAACCACTAAAGCAGCTGCCGATCAGGGTGGAGTCAGCAAAGCTTCCTGAAAGCCCACTGCTACATCTTATCCCATCCCCATGCCTGTCCTTTTGACCTAACGTCCTGGTCACCAAGGATAACCTACCGCCGAAATTGGGCCTGAGAAATTTGTTATATCCTGCAGTGAGGTTCTCAAAGCCAGGCAAGGAAAGCTTGTCGCTTCTGTTGCCCTCCACGTTGAACTGGTTCCCCTGGATGCACGTCCTGGAAGAGAGAGTGGCTTTTGTTGCCTATGTTGTTCAAATATTGATAAACACGGATAGACATGAACTTGACCTGACTCTCCACTGTGTGTGTGTTCACATGGTGGCTTTCCTAAGGAGAAATTTCTTTTTTTTTCCAGCTATTGAATTAGCATTTCCATTTTCTTACCCACTTGCTAAAGAGAAAACTATCATGATAATTTGGGAGCCCTCCAAGTAGAGTTCCTTCTCTCTATTTCTCTTTACTTATTCCTGGACCTCAAGTTTTCTCAGCTAGGCTGGAAGACAGAAATCCCCAGAGATCCTCCTATCTCCTCTCCACTTGGCGGCCCCACAATTTACTGGCATTTGTGGGTGCCAGGCTTGCTACCCGGGCCTTAGAACCTGGACTCTGGTCCTCAGGATTACACAGGAAGCACATCTCCGCAGCTCCCTTTCACCACGTATCTTATGAACAAACATGAGTCCATCAGCCTGTGGCCATTTTAGGAATGTTTGTTCTCTGAAATAGAACAAACCATAGACATTTTATTGCTCTGGTGTTTCAGGGGATGAAGGGACTAGGTTTTTGGCTTAAGTTAAGTGGGACATGCACGCAAGCCTTTCCATCACATGGCCAAACCAGGGCAGTTCACACTGGGCCGTTCTCGGGTAGCACCACTCACCTTTGAGTGAGGAGATTCAGACATACAAAGGCCAAGTAGTGGTGGTGGCTCATGTTGAAGGAGCTAATTCACACACAGAGAGATTGCAGGAAGAATCACCTGGGGAGACAGATGGGGCAAGGTGAGCAGGGCAGTCCAAAGGCTCACTTACCTCCAGCCCAGCTGTTTTCGTGGGTCGTGAGGCACGGTATTTTCCCAACGTGCATGGAGAGCAGCCTCTTTGCACACCTTTTATTATAGCACCTGCTCCCTGTGTAGCATCCAGGTACACTTGTCATTTGGGAAGCTAATATTTTTAATCCACCCTAGATACAAGTGGAATTTATACAATGGCTCACCAGGAATAGCACTCATAGCCAGTCTAGAGTGCATACTTGTCTGTATATTTGAGGAGCCCCACACTGTCCTTACTGTGTCCTTGTCCTGACATCTCCAGCTCTACATCCAAGAAACCAGACATTGTTCTGTTTAGTCAAGAGTTCAGGCCTTCCAGGCAGCTATGTTCTTTCTTTCTTTCTTTCTTTCTTTCTTTCTTTCTTTCTTTCTTTCTATCACTTTATAGGCCAATCCCAGCCCCCTCCTTCCTCTTTTCCCAGTACCACCCTCATGTTGCCTCTCCCCTATACCCCCCCCCCCATACGTTTTCAGAGAAAGGGAGACTCCTAAGGAGTACCCAACCCATCCTGTCACCTCAAGTCACAACTGAACAATTTTTTTATCCTTATATCTACAAATACACATATTTCTTTTCTTTTCTTTTTTTTTGGGGGGGGGTGGGGGAAGCACTGGTGGTGGTTGTTTCTCTGTGTAGCCTTGGTTGTCCTGGATTTGCTTTGTAGACCAGGATGGCCTTAAAATCAGAGAGATCCACCTGCCTCTGCCTTCCTGAGTGCTGGGATTACAGGGGTGTACTACCACACTGGGCATCCAATACACATATTTACATATAAAAAAAAAAGAAAATTGGCGTGCTTTTGTCCTTTTGTTATTCTCTTCCCCATGTGAGTGTAGCAGCTGCTATTTGTTGACAGCTTCACACTCACTTGCCTGAGCTAAGCACCTCAACAGCCTTCACAGATCTTTGGAATATCGAAGACTATTTACAAAGGAGAGAGCGGAGGCTCTGACGGGGTGTGACCTTCCCAGGGTTACACAGCAAGAAAGGCGACGACAGCCTGAATGCAAGTAGCTGATCCGAGTCCTTCCCTTGATCACAGCATCATAAAACGTGTTCTTTCCTGTGTCAGCCACACCTTTCCATGCCAGCATAGATCTGCCTCCCTAGTCTTTAAGACAGCAGGGGTGCTGAGAACACGCACCATTTGCACGCCACACGTCCTACTCATGAAGACCAAGTTATTTCCAAAGTTTTTACTCTTATAAAGTCAGCACTGACTGCCATGGTCTTAATATACCCTATCCTGTCCTGCTCACCGTGGGACAGAGGTGGCTCCTAAAGGCTGGTAAAGAAATGGAGGCTTGCTTGTGTGTGCAGGAAGCCACTTACTCATCAGAAATAACAGCTATAAAACCAGTAGTTATACTTTCTTTTTTTAGTGCTTCTCCCTGGTCCCAAGTCCTCTCTATGGCCCAGCATAACATTTAAAAGGGCCCTTGGAATGGTTCACACACCCTCCATTTCTTTATTTAGTAATTTAAAGGGTGAATGGGGGTTCCTCTTAGAAGCCAGACACATGACCAGGAAAGGCTCTGCCTGCCGGGGACAGAGGTGTGTGAGCAGAAATGTGCCATCAGAGGGGTGCTAACTGTAAGTCACATGTCTTGTCACTGCCCTACAGCAGGGGCCCAGGCAGCAGGGTGTTTGGTATAATAAGAAAGTGAGCCACCACCTCCCCCCGCCTCCCCCCGAGAGGAGGATACAAGGCTAGGGTGGAAATAGCAAAAATGTTCCTTTGATTCTCTAAGACTGTGCTGTATTGGCTGGACCTAGGAGGCTGGGCCCTCTAGAGGCTGATAAAGAAATGCAAGCTGACCCATTGTCACTGGAAACCACTCAGGCGAGACTCAGCCTTTTCCCCAAGCCCTTGGTATCTGCAAGTTTTTCCCAGTGTGGCCTGAACTGGCCCTGTCAATTTTTCCACCATCTATAAGAAGCCACCTTTGATCAGATATATCTGAGGATCCATTTAGTCTTTGTCGTCAAGCTTGCTGTGAGATAGGGATTTTCCTGGCAACTAGTCTATATTGGGAAGGCAATATTCATAACATGGGCCTCCAAATCTCCTCTGAGGACTCCCATGCTCTGGAGTATGCCTGCATTCTGACTGCTGGCTCCGCTAGGGGCTGAGAATGCTCAGTGCAGTATTAAGAGTAGCAGCCTGGATGCCACATGTGTCACCTGGTCATTTATTTATCTTGGCTATCAGGTTCAGGAGTGGAACCTCAGATTTGTGATGGAGTTGCCTTAGATCACAGTGCAATTAAGAGGCCATGGTCTGAACCAGCATTTCCAAAGTCCTCAGATCTGTACAGAGGTCACATCTGGCACCACTTTATCATCATGGTTTTCTTGGGGGGAGGGCCCACACCACTAATACCTTTCCTCACTCCAGCCTGACACAGAGAACTCAGAGCACACTGACAGAGGTTAAGAGCACTGACTGCTCTTCCAGAGTACCTGAGTTCAATTCCCAGCTACTCCATGGTGGTTTACAACTATCTATAATGTGATCTGGCACCTTCTTCTGGCCTACAGGTGTACATGTAGGCAGAACACTATACACATAATAAATAAATAAATAAATAAATAAATATTTTTTTTTAAAAAAAAAAGAGAAAGTAGCCGAGGACAAGAAAATAATACTGAGTTAGAAGGAGGCTAGACTGTGGCATTATTGGGCACACTTTATGATGAAAAAAGCCCCCAGTCCCTCTACTTCGGGCATGGGGTGCTGAAAGTCCAGCCGGAGCCACCAGCCCATGTGTCTGGTAAGCCAGTCTTCAAGTCACTATATGTCTACTGGTCTTGGTGGAGGCTCAGGCGTCCCTCTTGCATATAGACACCAAAGCTTGGTGGTGATCATAGACCACTCTGGGTAGCCGGAGAGTCTGACTAGAGCTCCCTCCAGCGGTCAGCCACTGCACACAAGAAGCGGGTGGGAATTTCTTGACTTGGGGCAGCCAATTCATTCTTGCACTAGCTGGACCTCTCTGGCTAAAATCCCACCTCTATATGTAGAGGAGAGTCTGGCCTTTGGGGTTAGACAAAACTGGGTCATAGTTAACGTCCCAGCCTCAGTTTTGCCACCTGAAAAATGGGAACAAATACAAACGATAAGTATTATGTTTCGTCACCCAATCTCTCTAGGACAAAAACAACACCAAGCTGAAGCTCTCCTCTGCTCCCTACCCCCCGCCCCATGCCCCATACCTGGTTGGCACCACTCAGGGAGAACAGGTCAGACGCAGAATTTGAGTGTCACCTGGGAGGCCAGTGGCATTTGTTTTTCTAGACTGGCTCTGAGAAGCAGAGGTGATTCTGATGGGGATTACCTCCCTCCCTCCACTCCATCACACACACACACACACACACACACACACACACACACACACACACACACACACACAAAACCAACATGAAGCCCCAATGTGTCACACCCTAGCCACCTTCACCCCCATGGCTGTTCCCTTGTCCTCAATCACTTCAGTGTGTTCAGAGGCATGTGTGGGGAGGCAGGCGTGAGTGGAGGAACGGTCTACGTGCCCTGGGTCCTCCCCAAGAAAATCATGAAGGTATGCCTTGTGCCAGGTCTAGCCTGGCAACAGAGAGGGGAACAGTGACAGCTCCAGCGCCGGGCGGGGGTTGGGGAGTGAGGTGGGGGGAGAGCTCTAACCCGGGCCCCTCACTTGCTCTTGGAAGGTTTCTTCCACCCCGATGTTTACTTTCCTTCACTCTAACAGAGGGTATTATACTATTCTGTAAGACCTGAGGCAGAATTAGGGCTCAACAAATTCCAGGCCTGCCTCCCTTCCCTCCCATCCACCCCGGCAGGTCTCACACCTGGAGCTCCTTCACGCTCTCTCTCCAGGCACCCGGAGGTGGGCAGCAGTTCCCTTACCAGGCAGCTGTTGAGGCTCTGTTGCCGCAGGTACTTCGGGCCCCCAGGCAGGACTCTCATGTAAAAGATAGTCTTTTGGGTCCCCAGGGTGCTTTTCATATCAGCCCTGACCTCTTGGACGTAGGTATGCATCCACTCTCAGATGGAATGGCCCTCTCTGCAGAAGGCAGAGCTGCAAGAAACCAGGTACAGGTGGGCGGGGACTCCTCTAGCTCCTCCCCTCTTGGTGGACCTCTGGCAGGTCCTGGGTTGTTAGTGAGAATCAGGCAGCTCTTGCTGTCGCTTACTGGATGCCAGAGGTTTGATTCTGAGTTCTCGGTTCCGCCATGGTCCCAAACCTCAGGCAAGAAAGACTTCTGCCAGCCAAGAAGCCTTGAGAGTGGGCCCAACTACTACGACAAGCCTGCTTTCAGAGGACAGCCCTCCAACATAATGCCCAGGGATGGCTCTTAGAGTTATGATTTTGGGCGTTTCACTTGAATCTAATCATCGGATTCACACCCACAAAACAGCTTAATTCCTTTCTGAGAGCCTCAGTTCTGGCTTTGCCTTGACTGGGTCTGGAATTAACAGAGTCAGTTCTGTGTTAATAGAGACTGTCCGAATTGTCCAGTTGCTAAGACAGACAAAAATCCAAAGGGTTGGGAAAGTGGAGTTCAGAAGAGGTGGTGGCAGTTTGTGGGCTTTTTTTTTCTATCTCCTTTTCTGAATCTCAGATGCCCAAAATATCCTTTAAGTCTCCAGAAAATTCCTTTAGGGAACTTTCAGAGATGGAGCAAGGCTTTCACTTTCCAAAGCCAGCTGATGTTCTGATGTGCATGGTTTTGCACCATCCCCCAGTCTCTCTGCATATTGGAGCCAATGGGGCAGGACCTCACTTTTGAACCTATCCGCAAGATGAGACGTCTCTGGGAGTTGGTCTCCTACCCTGAGAGGGCTAAGAGCCAGAGGGAGGGCCAGGGAGAGAGCTGAGGTGGTTGTGGCAGGACCGTGAGAGGCACCTTCTTCCTTCTTGGCAATGCCAAGGCCACCTTGGGCCAAGCTCCAATGCAGACCCTGCCCAGCCTAGAGGTAGAATAAACAGAGAGGGAGGAGCGTTCACAGGGAGCGGGAGCTAGCTGCAGGAAGCAGAAGGAAGTGGGCAGGATGGGAGGATCTTAAGGTACAATGCACTATAGATGCATCTGGCCCTAGACCAACTTGCTTAGTGTTCCTCTGGAGCCTGGCCAGCCCCCACCCCCCACCCCCAAACATCTCTGTGCTGAGAGGGAGGGAGTGGATACTAAAGAGAAAGCTCTTTCATATCTCCTGAGTGACCCCACTTTCACCTGGCAACCTGAAGGTGACCAGAACAGGTATGACTAAGCAGCGATTTCAAGTTCTGCCTGAATGACCGTGGTTTGGGGCTAATTCTCAGAATTTCTAAGAAGTTCTCTCACACACACACAGAGGCCTAAGAGTCACAGAGACAACCCAGAGCCGGGAAGCATGTGGGAGGGGTAACTGGGAACGAGGGTTTTGATGAAACAACCTGTCTGGCTAGTGCCCAGCTTTGGGCAAGCTGCTTAATGTCTCTGGGGCAGCATCTTGTGTGACCAGTGGAGGTCCACTCGCAGGGCTGCTGAAAGAACTCTGCAGTGACAGGGGTAGTGCTGGATCTGAAAGTCTCTGACACAGAGGACCCCACACATGGCTGCTCAACAAACTAGTATTCTCTGATTGCCTCTTTTCAGTTTGCACGTGTCTTTTTCTGTTGCTGTGATAAACACCATGACCAAAAACAACTTGGGGAGGAAAGGGTTTATTTCAGCTTACAGTCCATTATTGAGGAAAGCCAAGGTGGGGCCTGGAGTACTGGCCATGAAGGAACGATGCTTACTAATTCACCATCTAGCCTACCTAGGGTTTTTTTTTTTTTTTTTTTTTTTAATATATAACCCAGGATCACCTGCTTGAGGAATAGATCAACCTGTAGTGGGCTGGGTCTTCTCACATCAATCAAGAGTAAATAATAATCCCTCAGTTGATGTTCTTGCTTTCCATGTGACTCTATGATATATCAAGTTGACAATAAACTCCAGTCTGCCTAGTGCTTATCCACTCGGATTTACATCTACCATGTGTCATGTGTGTTGCTGTGTATGTGTGCATGTGTATGTATGTATCTGTATATATATATATATATACATATATATATTTGGCATTTTTATATTATCTATATCCAACAATTTATTGACTATCTATCTGTTTATCATCTATCTAGTGATTAATCTTCTGATCAGATTGTTGATGCTTTAATTGCCTTCTTTAGTAGTGTATATCTACCTTGGAGGCAAGGCAAATTGTATTTGAGGTTAATAAAGTGGGTGTGATAAGATATTAAAAAAATTCACTCTTCAGTTTCAAAAATGCTCTGGTATAGTGCCAGCTTCACTTTAGGTTTCTTTTAGATTGACTGAAGAAATGGGTGGAGTTTGCAGGAAAGTTACATTGATTTTCAGTGGTCTCAGGCAGCCTTACTCCCGAGTCTCTAGAATGCCTAGAAGCCACCTAGTCCCAGCTGTGACCTGCAGTGTCAGGATGTCTGAAGCCAGCAGTGTTTCAGGATATCCAGCTGTGCAGACTGGCTGCTCATGAGTGACCCCTTCTCAGTACCCACCTCCCACTCCTTGAGGCCACATTACCCTCTTAGAATGTGTCCCAGGAAAACAAAGGGTGACATGAGTCAGCTTGCCCCTTGTGAACCTGGTACCTCACATGCATTCAGGACACTGATCGGTCTCCCCAGTGTTGTGCCTTCGGGTGGAGCACTGCTATTTTCCAGGTTTTTACTGTTTCCACATCCTCTTTCTTGAGCAATTTTGTGAGGCAAGTGGGTCTTGTTCCCTTCTTTCAGATTACGTTTTACTTTGCTTTGTTGCGGGGGAAGTGTATATGTGGAGGTTAAAGGACTATTTCTTCCCACCATTTAGGTTCCAGAGGTTAAACCCAGGTCACCATGCTTAGCGGCAAATGCACTTACTCACTTAGCCACCTCACCAGCTCTAGCTTATTTCTTTATTCTCACTTTGCCCATCACAGCCACCTAGCTAAGGAATGGTAGAGCCAGCCAGCACAGTTTGGAACTTGGTCTTAGGAACTGAGTCAACTGCATTATTAGTGTACCCATTGCTCCTGTCAGCGCTTGTTGAATTCAACAGCCATCGTTTTCCCATCTCTATTACTTGCTCAGCTCTATTATGAAGCCGAGTGCTGTTTGAGGTGAGGTCTTATTAACTGGTATATCTCTAATACTAAGGTCAATCCTTTGGCCATATGTGACTCCTTAAGAAGTCTACAGAACTAAAGCTGGGAATGTATCTTAGTGGTAGAACACTTGCATATCAAGGCTCTGAGTTCAATTCCAAGTAGCACTACCCAACCAGCCAACCAACCAGCCTACCCACCAACCAACCAACTCACCAACCAACCAACCAACCAACCAACCAACCAACTAACCAACCTGCCAACCATCCAACCAACCAACCAACTAACCAACCTGCCATCCATCCAACCAACCATCCAACCAAACCAACCAACCTGCCAAACAAACTGCCAATCAACCAACTAACCAACCAAGCAACCCATCAACCAACCAAGCAGCCAGCCAACCTGCTAACCAACCAACCAACCTGCCAACCAATTAACTAACTCACGAACCAACCAGCAAGTCTACAGAACCAGTGAAGTCACTGAGTGAATGCAATCAAGCCATGCAAGTGAACCTGGGCAGCAGTAGAATATTATTTGCTATTTATATTTTTCTAATTAATTAATTAATTCATTCATTCATTCCTTTCTTTCTCTCTTCCTTCTTCCCCTCTTCCTCCTTCTTATATTTCTTCTCTCTTTTGGTAACTCTATTGAACTCAGGCCTCAAGCTGGTACAATTGGGCTATAGCTCCAACTAATTCTAATTAATAATAACAATATGCATGTATGTACATATATGTGTGCATGCATGCATGCATACATACATACTGTTCTGCAAATGTCCTCAATACCAAACATAAATATTCTGAATCTATATGCTTAGAGGACTAGAGAAAAAGAAATGGCAGGTGGTAAAATCTTTCCTCTTGGCAATGTCACCAGCCTGCAGGCAAACCATGAAGATTCCCTGAGGGATTGCTCAGAGGAGGCAGCTTACCTCAGTTCTTGCTTTATTTTCTTCTGAGTTACAGACCTCACAGATCCTCCATAAGCCACAACACACTCACTGACTGGCTTATGAGCCACAGGGCAGGGGAAGGAAGGTGTATTATAGTAATCTGGGTAGCTTGTGAGGGTGACCCCACCAACCCTTTGCTGTGAACCCCAACAAAAATGCTCCATCCACTTGGTATTCTAGACAGGCCCAGCTTTGAAGGACTGTCTCCCAAGTGCCTGCTGTGAGAGCTCAAGTCCATTCTGCCCACTGCTTTAGGATGGCAGGTCAGCAAGCTCCCTATTTATTTCTATTTTTACATATATATATATATGTATATCTATTGTATATGTACATATATATGTATATATATATTTTACATATATATATATATGAATTACTAGTGAGTGTATCCATTGCTCCTGACAGCACGTGTAGTGTGCGTATATATACATATATATATATATGTGAGTATTCTGCCTGCATGTGTGGCTGTGCACCATGTGTGTGCCTGGTGCCTGTGGAGGCCAGAAGAGGGTGTTGGATCCCCTGGAACTGGAGTTACAGATGTTTTTGATCCACAGTAAGAATCCTGGGAATTGAACTGGACTCCTCTGTAAGGGCAACCAGTACTCTAAAACTACTGAGCCATCTCTCCAACCTCAGGCTCCCATTTCTTTAAAAGATAGGAATTTTGTTATTCTTTTTGTCTTGAAATCCTCCTGCGTGTCAGATGTTCTGGGTGTTAAGGTCACAGCTGGGACTAAGCCCAGTTTCTGGTGAGTGCAGACAAACAGGATATAAACACAATAAATCCACGATGCCATGCTTGGAGGGAATATGTGCTGTGGGGAGATGTTAAGCTGATGAAGGGTGGGGGTGGGGCTTTTATGTTAGAGAAGGGGAAACCAGAAAGGTTCTCTGAAGAGGCAACATTATCAAGAGGCCTCAAGAAGGGGCAGGGGCCGACTTCTGTCTGCTCCGTCTAGCCTCGTTCTCCTCTGGTCAGCATGCTTACTGAAACTGTTCTAGCAAATCATTTTCCTGCTTAAAACTCCTTCGATGAGAAACTTTCTCTTCTTTCTTGGTGTGTGTGTGTGTAAGAGAGAGACAGAGAGACAGAGACAGAGAGACATACAGATACACACACAGAGACAAAGAGACAGAAAGACACACACACACAGACAGAAACAGAGAGACTCACAGAGACACACACAGAGACAAAGAGAAACAGAGAGACATACACACACAGAGAGTCACAGAGAGAGACACACACAAAGACAGACAGACAGACAGACACACACACACACAGAGGGAGAGGGAGAGGGAGAGGGAGAGGGAGAGGGAGAGGGAGAGGGAGAGGGAGAGGGAGAGGGAGAGGGAGAGGGAGAGGGAGAGGGAGCTAGGGCCAGTAACTATGGACACTTGCTGAATGCATTGTTCTCCAAAACTCCCCATCCTGCTTCTCCATTTCTTTGCCCCCCCACATTCTTGCACTGAACAATGTTCTCCTGCCCGGAATACTCTTTGCCTCCTCCTCCTCCTCCTCCTCCTCCTCCTCCTCCTCCTCCTCCTTTTTGATTTTTCAAGTTTTTAAGACAGGGTGTCTCTGTCACACAGAGCCCGGCTTCATCTTCTCCTTTTATCTTCCAGGACAACTCCAGCAAGACTCCTGGGGTCCTCCTATCCTGTCCTCCAATCCACTCAGGCCACATTGATGTCCCTCACCCCATAAACCATAAGCCAGCCCCCACACCAGACTGTGAGCCTATTTGGGAAACTGCTACAGCCATTTTTTTTTTTTTTTTTGAGACAGGGTTCCTCTGTGTAGCCTTGGCTGTCCTGGACTCCCTTGTAGACCAGGCTGGCCTCGAACTCACATTGATCCACCTGTCTCTGCCTCCCAGAGTGCTGGGATTAAAGGTGTGCGCCACCACTGCTCAGTGCTACAGCCATTCTCAATGCACAGCACAGAACTACATATGCAGTGCTGACTGAGTTGATGAATAATGGAAAAATCGGATTCTCTCCGTTCTCTGTTACCTTACTGAGCCCCATCCAGCATGGCTCATTTTACAAGTGAGAAAATCAAATTTGTTCCCCTTCTTTCAATATCCTATTTCCTTACTTCCTTATTGGGCTTCCTTTTTTCTCTTTCTTTTTATTTCTTCCTTTCTTTTCTTTCTTTTCTTTCTTTCTCTTTGTAATTTTTCTCTTTCTTTTCCTTTCTTTTTCTGGCATATGATCGCTGTCACTTTTCCTAACGTTCCTTCATGGCAGAGGTCACAGAGCTCTTCAAACCTCTTCCCTGCTCACCCAGACCTTTCTCCTGCTAACCAAGACATCCTTCTGACGTCCCCAACTTGAAACTAGCTGCAGCTCCCAGTTGGCCACACCTTAGAACCCATCCAGTGAGCCAGTGCGGCTGGCCTGTGGTCCATTCTACACCACGGCATGACCCCAGGTCCAGAGGGCCATTTCCCCTCCCACACTGTCCAGACGTGGCTTTGGGGTTTCCTAAGTTTTGCCGCAAGTCAACAGCTTGATTCTATTGAACTTAAATTCACTGACTTATATTTGTTTGATTTTCCACTTTGCCTGGAACCTGGAGGCCAGACTGTCTGACCTGGTCACGTTTTCAATCGAGAGACCATTCATTCAGGCGATTGCCATCATTTAGGGGATATTTAGCTTAGGTCTGACTTTGCCTGCCTGACTTGAACTCAAGTTTCAGTTACTGTTTACTGTTAGGAGCTGGAGAGTTAATAGTTCAGGGTTTGCGGCCTTATCATCTCTCTGCTGTGGCGTGCGAACAGGCACAGATAATGTGCAAGTGAATAGGTGAGAGTGTTTCATTAGATTTTATTAGGAAAGCCAGGCCTGGGGCAGGCTTTAGCTCATACCTTTAGCTTTCTGACCTCTGTTAGATGGTTAATGACTCACAGATCTGAGCGTGTGTTTAGAGCCATTGTGGTCTTCTGGCTTTTTAGGTTCAGTGTTTTCAATGTGCTGGGTTTCAATAACTTCCCGCATCAAATAAACACCAACTTCTTCTTATTTCCATAGCATATACAATGTATAACACACACAAACACACACACACACACACACACACACACACACACACACACACAAGGTCCTATATGTGATAAGTAGATTAATGGATAGATAGTCTCAAGGTTGCTTTTTCCTCTGCAGGCCTTGGCTTACTCTTAGCAGCTCCCCCCCCCCCACCCCCTTAAAGAACCTTAGTAGTGTCATCCCAGCCAGAGGCAGTTAGGTTCCATCTGCTTACTGTGGGGGTGGGGTGGGGGGAGGGGGTTGGTGGGGGTGGGGGTGGTGAGGTGAGGGTGGCTGGTTGGGGGGAGGGCAACAATGGTGTCAGGGGAATTCCAGAAAAGGATAAGTTGGAGTACCAAAGAAAGATGCAACAAGCCAGGGAGATGAACCCAGAGCACTCCCAAGGGAACCCTGAAGTGGCCCTTGTGGTAGACAGAAGGACAAAGGAGATTTTTCTGCTTTGCTGTGTCTCCAGCCAGGGGGCGGGGCAGGCCCTTCAGAGAGAGAGTCAGGAATTTGGCTCGGGGGCGGGGGCTGGTTTCGATGTGCTGTGTGTGTAGCAATGTGGTTAACCTCTTGGTGTTTTCAAGGTGCAACCTAAACAGCTTTGTCAGTGGCTGGGATATCCGAGGCTTGGCTTGGCTTCAGACCCATGGAGACAAACATGTGCATGGCTGGGTCACAGGCAGCTCCAGGTGCATTGCTTCTTAGCCAGGACAAGAGAAGAACCTGGAGTTTCTGGACCCTACACGTTAGCTTCTACTCCTTTTCCCACTCCAAATTGATTGTTTCCCCAAGTCGGCTTTAGGAGACACCGTTCCTTTTTTGAGGTCAGATATGTTAGCGACGTCCTTTGGCCGGATAGCTGACAAAGAGGAACTTCAGAGAGGAAAGGGGTATATTTTGGATGTTGGTTTAGGACGGTACAGTCCATCCTGGTGGTATAGGCTTGTTGGGAGCAGCAGCTAGTGGCTGTGGCAGCAGAGCCTGTGCCTATCTGGGCAGACCAACAGGCAGAGAAAGGTGAATGGGGGGCACACAGCAGCCTTTGTCCCTTTTATCCCGTCCTGGATGCCAGCGTGTGAGAGGGTACTGCCTTGTTTGGGGGGGGGGCGCGTGTCTTCCTTCCTCAGTTAAATCTCTCTGGAAGCACCCTCAAAGACATACCCAGGCATGTGCCTCCTGGGCGATTGGCAGTGAGGGCTAACTGGCACAGCAGGCAAGCATCAGGGACTATCCCCACCCTGGCAGTAAGTGCTTCTAACCCTGCAGCACCTTCCCGGAAACCCATACTCAGATCTGCTCTGTTTCCACGCTATTCTTACTGCAGTTTTAATATCCTTTTCTGTTGGGATTACATTGATCCCTCCCTCCTTCTCTCTCTCCCTTCCTTCTCCATTCACAAATAGTTAACAGGTGCCCCTTAAGGTCCAAGTATAAAGCGGATACGGTTCGCATCCCTCTGAACATCCAGATCAGCAAACATCCTCTGAGATGGGTCAGATGGTATTTTCTGCTTTGTGGGTCACACAGTCTTACAGTTTCTCAACTCTGCCAGTGAACTGTAAAGGCAGTCATAGATGATACAGGAACCGATGGGCAAGGATGCGTGCCAGTCGCACTCTATTTACAAAAGCAGGCAGCGGGCAGGCTCGGCCCATCGGTCACAGTTTCTCAGCTGTGACTTCCGTATCCACAACCACTTCACCCTCCTGCGGTTTAAAAGCTGCCATCCTGTGAACATGAATACACGAGAAGGGAGGATGTAAGAAAATAAGGCCACAGCACCCTAAGGTTAACAGTGGGGCACACAGAAGGGAAGGTCACCCAATTATGTCAAGACTAGATAGAATCCTTAGGAGAATGACGTGGATTGGAGAAACGGAAAAAAGAAAGGTTTGGATGGATAATTAGGACACTGGTCTATACAAGGGCTAATGTGGCCTGGTCTAATGGATGTGGCCTCAGGCCAGTCGCTTCTTCCATGAGTTCCTTATATGAACAGCAAGAAGGGTTAAATTAGAAAAACCACTACAGGTTGTTTGCCTTTCCCAAGGTCCTAGGTGGAGTTCATCTTTCCTGAACATCAAAAGACGCTGGGGGAGGACAGTGTGAAGCCTGGGCCAAGGTGGAGGAGCCCAGTAAATTCCCATCAGTGCTTATTCACCAAGATATTAATAGTACATAAACCCCAGCCAGGTAATTTTAGGGTGTAGGTTTCCACGTCTGGGTGTGTTTCTTGTTTGGCATGTAATACAAACTAGGGGGAAAAATGTTCTCTTCCTCTTTTGCTGGCCATTGCAAATTGACACCAGCTCTGCTGCCGCCAAATCTCTATATAGAAAAAAAAATCCAGATCCTACAACTCAATTCTGAACACGTGAGACCAATTCTAACATCCATTAAATCCTTACCATTAAGGAAAATAGCAGAGTAAACAGATAGCATACAGAATGGGAGAAAAATCCTTGGCAGCTATATATATCTCATGGGGTTAGTATTTATAAAGATATATATAAAAGCTCCCTCCATCCAGTGAAAAAAATAAACTGTCATTTTTCAAGAATGAAGTAGAAATGACCAATGCATACATGAAAAAATTACCAGAGCAACATCCTTAGTCACCAGAGAAGTCCAAATCAATAATAAACAACACATGGTGGCAAAGCTGGTCTGAGGGACTCTTACAAACACTGTTGGTGGGAATGCAAACTCATGCAATTACTGTGGAAATAAGGATGGAAGTTGCTCAAAAATCTGAAATTGAAACTGCTCTGACCTAGCTGAGCCAGTCCTGGCAGTATACACAAAGGACTGTACGTTTGCACACTACAGGAGGCCCCTGCCAACCTGTGCTTATTGCAGCGTGATTTACAATAGGCAGGCTGAGCCGGGCGGTGGTGGCGCACGCCTTTAATCCCAGCACTTGGGAGGCAGAGGCAGAGGCCGGTGGATCACTGTGAGTTCGAGGCCAGCCTGGTCTACAAAGGAAGACCAGGACGGCCAAGGCTACACAGAGAAACCCTGTCTCAAAAAACCAAAAAACCAACCAACCAAACAAACAAAAAACCCAACAAAAAACAAAACACACACACACACACACACACACACACACACAACAAACAAGCAAACAAACAAACCCCAATAGGCAGGCTGTGCAATCACTCTACATGTCCTTCAATACATGAATGGATGCGGAAAGTGTGGCATTTAGACACAATGAGGTTTTATTCAGTCATAAAGAAGAATAAAATTATGCTGTGTGCAGGAAAATGGGTGGCACTGGTGATCATTATATTGAAATAAACCAGATTCAGACGAATATCACTTATTTTCTATCACGAGTGGAAGCTAGGTTATATGTACGTAATATATATATATATTACATGGAAGTAGAAGGGAGATATTTGGGAAGAAAATGAAGATGAGAGAGAGAGAGAGAGAGAGAGAGAGAGAGAGAGAGAGAGAGAGAGAGAGAGAGAGAAGGAGTAACAAGAGAGGGCAATGGGGGAAAACAGGGTCAAAGTGTGTGATACACTGAGTGAAGACGCCAATATGTAACCCACCATTTTGTACATTGATTTGTTTGTGTTAAGATTCATATTGTTCTCACGGTCCCTCTTGTTGGCACCCAAACATGCTGACAGGCCCTGACTTGGCCTGGCTGAGCTAGGCTCATGTTCATTAACAGTACATCACAGGTGTGTGTGTGTGTGTGTGTGTGTGTGTGTGTGTGTGTGTGTGTGTGTGTGTGTGTTTGAGAGACAGAGAGACAGAGACAGACAAAGACAGGTGGGGTATTGATGAAACATCACAGTCACATGTAACTTGAGAGGAAGGAGTTTATTCTGTTTACACTTCCAGGTCACAGTTCATCACTAAGGGAAGTCAGGGCAGGAACTCATTCAAGGCAGGAACCTAGAGACAGGAGCTGAAGCAGAGGTCATGAGTAACACCACTAACTGGCTTGCTCTTCTTGGCTTGCTCAGCCTGCTTTCATATAGAACCTAGGACCATCCCTAGACCAGGGGTGGCACCACTTACGATGGCCTGAGATCTACTCCATTAATCACTAATTAAGAAACTGCCCTAAGGTTTATCTACATATAGCCTGATCTCCTGGAGCCATTTTTAAAAAATTAATTTATTTATTTACTTAACACCCTGATTTCAGTCCCCCCCTTCGCTCTTCCCAGTCTCTTCCTTGCGCACCCCTCCCCCATGCTCGTCTCTCCTTCCCCTCAGAGAAGGTGGAGATCCCCCATGGGTACCAACCCAGCCTGGTACATTAAGTTGATGCAGAACTAGGTGCACCCTCTTCCATTGAGGACAGGCAAGGCAGCCTGGTTAGGGGAGCGGGTTCCAAAGGGAGGCATCAGAGTCAGAGAGGGCCTCTTGCTCCTATTATTGGGGGACACACATGAAGACCAAGCTGTGCATCTGCTACATATGTACGTGCAGGGGGCCTAGGACCAGTCCACGCATGCTCTTTGGTCGGTGGTTCAGTCTCTGTAAATCCCCAAGGACCCAGGTTACTTGACTCTGTAGGTCTTCTTGTGGTGTCTTGACCCCTCTGGCTCCCTCAGTCATTACCCCAACTCTTCCATAAGACTCTCCAAGCTCTGCCCAGTGTTTGGCTGTGGGTCTCTGCATCTGTTTCCATTAGCTGCTGGGTGAAGCCTCTCAGAGGAGTTATGCTAGGCTCCTGTCTGCAAGCATAGCAGAGTAACATGAATAAGTTCCGGGGGCATTTTTTTTCAAGTGAGGGTTCGTCCTTTCAGATAATTCTAGCTTGTGTCCCCTAGTTAACATAAAATTAGGCACAGCACAGGTCAGGGAGAACATGCATAACGTAACATTTGTCACCTCCAACCATTTTAAGTGTAAAGTGCAGTGTCATGAGGACCTTCACTCAGGTGACGGTCAGCACCCTCCACCCCCAGAGCCTTATCTTCTCATATGAAACCCCAACATTTAAACAGCAGCTCCCTGCTCCCCTTTCTCTCCAACTCTTGGCAACCACCGCTCTACTTTCTGCCTCTAGGAATCTGACCATCATGGGTGCATCTTATTTGTGGAGTCACATGTTTGCCCTTTCGTGTCTGACTTCTGTCCTTCTACATTGCAGCTTGTACTGATCAACAGCCTTTCTTTGTAAGGCTGGACGATAGCCCCTTGCTCCCTATCCTGTGTAGTTGTATACTGATAACCCCTGAGATGCTTCTGTTTTTGGTTATTGTGAGGACTACCTCTCTGTAACTTCCACTTCGTGGTCCACGATGTTGATACTCATTACCCTTTGAGACCGGCCCATGGATCTTCTTTAAGCTTCCCGCAAATGGGAAGCAGCATCGCGAGGTGTCTAGATACTAAGGTGAGTACTGGACTAGAAGTCAGAGAGTCAGGCTCCCAGCACAACTCTAGCCTCCTGGGCTCTTGTTTGCATTTTCTAGGAAGGGGCAGCTAGGGTAAGCCCTCTGGTTTCGCAGGCACAGTGTGCACATCTAACGGCAGTTCAACCTTGAGCAGCTACCATTCCTAGTGCACTAGAGAGTGATTGTTTTTGCATTCTGAGCTCCTCATTCATCCTTGGAACATCTGTAGTTCGATGTTGTTGAGTGTGACCTTTTCCTTTCCGGCCTGATGTGAATGGGTTTAGCTTCTTCCCCAGTTCTAGGAATGTGTCTTGATTGGTTTAAACTAAATAGCATATTCTACTTTGGTTCCATCTCTAGTGGGTAGATATCAGGATGATACCATTTTGTCCTCTTCTATTTTTTTTTTTTTTAATTTCCAAAAATAAATGTTGTCAAGAAACAGTGTGTAAGGCAGGTCAGCATGAGCTTGCTCAAGTTGAAGTGGGATGTAGGGAAGACCCATATGTCTCCCAGGCTCTCCCTCGGCATCCTCATGTATCCTTAGGACTTTGGAAACCACTGACCAAATCAATGTTCTCCCAAGAAAGTGGCCTGCGCGTCCAAGGCTCTACACTTTATTTGCTTTGTGGATTCCCACACAATGCTCTTCTTGCTGCTTCTCAGTCCCCTTTGTCCCTTTTTGTTTGAGAAGCCTTTGTGATATGAAGGCAAGATCTACACAGTGGCACTGGGGTGGGGGTGGGGGAGTTAGCTTTGGCTGCTATTACAAAACACAAAATATATCATAGACTGTGTGGGTTTACCCAGAGACGTTCTTCTTCTTGAGGCAAGGAATTCCAAGGTCAGGATGCTGGCTGATTTGGTACCTGAGGGAGGCCCTCCTGCATCCTCACATTGGGGTGGAGGGTGAGCATGCGTGTCCTCTTTCTTTTCTTTTATTGTTTGTTTGTTTGTTTGTTTGTTTGTTTTGAGACAGGGTCTCTCTGTGTAGCCTTGACCATCCTGGACTTGCTTTGTAGACCAGCCTGGCTTCGAACTCACAGCGACCCACCTGCCTCTGCCTCCCGAGTGCTGGGATTAAAGGCGTGCGCCACCACGCCCGATCTTATTTTCTTATAAGAGCAGAAACCCCATCATGTGCCTTCCTTTCATGGCCTCATGGAAACTAAAGCTTTCCAAAGACCTTTTCTCCTGTGGCCATTGCCTTAGGGTTAGCTTCAACACTTACATTGGGTGGGAAGAAGTGGGTCTGATGTTGAGTGGCAAACATCAGGCTAAAGTTCAGATTCTGGACAGCCCCCAAGGCTGACTGCCATCCCCAGCAGAGTTGGCTCTACTGGTGCTGTTGGGGTGCTGGTGGACAGGATTACCTTGCTGCTCTAACCTGAAGTGGTATCCGGACTTGCTGATCTCAGGCCGGTGAGCTGCCCTGGGCTAGGCACCTGCTTCTGTCTGACTCACCAATTCACAAAATTGTTGCTTTGTCTGGGGTGGGAAGACATTTGTTCTCACCTCTGCAGGAATAGTGTCACACAACAGATCTGCATTGGTTTCTTTCTAGTCGTTCCTACTCCAATAGTCACAACGTGTTGTCCAGTATCCACTATCCAAGCCATTTTTTCTCCCTTACTTCATGTTGTGTGTGTGTGTGTGTGTGTGTGTGTGTGTGTGTGTGTGTGTGTGTGTATGTGATCTTAGCACCTGCCATAAATGAGTTTTTGTTATGTTGATTGTTTATCCCCTCCTGGCCTTCTAGAAATCACGTTCCTTGGAGATCTATATCTGTTTGGCTCCCCGACGTTTCAGTGTCTGGTGCAGGGTAGGTGCAGGTGGGGCATCCCTAAGGCAAACATCTGAATCTGGAATGCTCCAAGATTACGTTGGAGTGCTGGGATGAAGTTGCTTGTAAGAAATCCTACACATGGAAGACTGGGGAGGGTGAGTGTGTCAGGGGGAAGAGTGTGGTGTCGGCAGTGGTGGCAGCAGAGGTGGCACATGCCTTTAATCCCAGCACTCAGGATGCAGAGGCAAGCAGATAGCTGTGAGTTCAAGGCCAGCCTGGTCTACAAAATGAGTCTAAGACAGCCAAGGCTACACAGAGAGACCCTGTTTCAAAAAACCAAACCAACCAACCAACCAACCAAATTCTACACGTTGCTTTGTGTTGGGTCACCGCCAAAACAGGTGTGCAAAAATGCAGTGTAAAATGACTTTCAGCTTTTCTGTATAAGCCATGCCTGAAATATAAATGACTACACTGTTTAGAATTGGGAATTATACTTAACATAGCTGGTGTGTAAAGATTTCAAAATCCATAAAAGAAAGAAAGAAAGAAAAAAAAAAAACCAACCTGAAATTTAAAACACTTCTGGCCCCAAGCATTTCAAATTAAGAATGCTCAGCCTGTATGCATGTTTTGTCGAACAAATCATAGCAACTCTGTGCTGTTGGGAGTTTCTGGGATTCCTGTCTTAGGAAATAGAGGGCCAGGAGGAAAAATCCTTGCATGAGGACACGGATCCAGCAAGGCTAGCTGCCGAGTCTGTGTCTGCTCTCAGCTTCTGGCTGTCCCACGGAACACAGCCTGAGGTACTTCTCAGGGTCTTGCAGGCTCAGCGGGCTGAGGGAAGAAGCAGTTAGGGAGCTGATTTGGGGGACCATGTAGAAACTTCTCGTGTCCTGATTTAACAGGGCTAAGGATACCTGACTTCCAGAGGTGGGAAAGATGGAGGGATGGGGGTGGGTGAGAGATGCCAAGGGCTTTTAGGCACACGCACAGTCTTGACAGTGCAGTTATTTTGGGAGGGGCCTCAAAGATCAGCCTGAGAGCACAGCGTTCTGAAGCCTCCGGCGGCATTCGTTTATAAACATCTCTGCAGCTGTTCCACACACGGTCTCTGCCATGGCCTTGCTAGAACCCATCTGATCTTCCTTATAGGTGCTACCCTATATTACCCCTCAACTGTTGGTGTGCCTGCCTCAGATCCTATAAGAGGCCACACTGGATCAGGACCTGCCAGCATAGCCCTTAGTGAACTCCTCACCTCCGTCTTTTCCCTTATGCACGGAGGCTGTCATACCCAGGTCACACCCTGCCCAGCCACACCTCTGCTTTTGCACACTCTGTCTCATCTCTGTTCTTGGAAGGGCCATCCTTCGTCCCCCAGTACATCTATGTAAAATCATGACTCAGTTGGACTCTTTTGGAGTCACAAATATACACAGATGTCCTATACGCCTATTTGGCCCATGTACTTAGACACATATGAACACACATAGCCAGACACACCTACCAGCTGGTTCATGACACAGATGTATACTTGAAGGTATGCCATACATGTATACCCTATATGCTGTTTGAATGTAACGGACACCCCATATGTACATACATATACTAGGCCGCCTTCCTCTAACATGCACACGTACCTGCGTGTCCTCAAACCCTTTCTATTTATACATACGAGGGAACTCCACTGCCCTGTGTTGCCACACCTATTTACTCCTTTACAGCCCTCTTCATGTCTTCCCAGAGCAGCTGGTTATCCCTTCTCCATGCTCTAAAGAAGATGGACAAAGCCACCCTTAAGTGGGTCCTCTTCTGTGCCATGCTCTATTTCTTTTTTTCTTTTTCTTTTTTCTTATTTATTTATTTATTTATTTATTTATTTATGGTTTTTTGAGACAGAGTTTCTCTGTGTAGCCTCGGCTGTCCTGGACTCACTTTGTAGACCAGGCTGGCCTTGAACTCACAGTGATCTGCCTGCCTCTGCCTCCCGAGTGCTGGGATTAAAGGCGTGCGCCACCACGCCCGGCTTATTTGTTTCTTGATATCCATTCATTCACTAAAATTACTCCCTAGACCCCAGTCTCTGGAATGGTGTCTGGTACCCAGACAGGCCTGAAGAGTAATTGCATGTGAGCGAGTTGGGTAGCTTCGTGCATAAAAGAAGGGGTTCTAATGAGCCCTGGTGATGTTAAGCTATGCCTTTTTTCTTCTTTTTTTTTTTTTCTTTAACCAGATCTGTGCTGTCCTGGGCCTCAGCAGGACTGGGAGGAAAAAGGTAGCTTTACTTTGAACACCACAAAGGAGCACATAGGAAAGAAAAAAGAACTAAGCATTCCCCAGTTGCTTCTACTTGCACTGTTGGTCAGGCACCACGAGTCAAGTCTGCCACCCTGAGGGATGCAAACGGCTGGGTCAGCCCTTGAGCCCTGTGTCACCGGAGCCTGACTCTCAGGGCTTGTGCACTGTCCAGGCTCATAGGAGCGTAGTTAAGTGGACAAAAGAGCACAGGGGGAGGCAATCTCCACAAATGGCAGGGTGGAGAACAGCGGACCTTAATAGGGCGTTATTTTGCCTCCTTTTCCCAGTAGATATGTTACAATTAATATCTGGAGACACTCAAGTGTCCCACATCAGGGGTGGATGCTATTGGATAGAGCTTGGGGATGTCGTCACACCCTACAGTCCACAGGAATGCCAACATCATCACTTTTAGAGACACCCCCCCTCATGCAGAAATGGGAAGCTGGGTTCTGGGAGGTGAATGCCAGTTCCTTTAGTTCCCAGCAAGTGGCTTCAGCCTCTGGACTCCTTCAGTTTTCTAGTTTGCAGAAGGCAGTTGACTATGCATACATGACAGGGATGCTGTGAGGCAGGTGATATGCGAGGCTCCTGTTACCAGGCACAGCAAAGGCCTCCTTCCCCAGCCATTGGAGCCAGACAAACGTGCCCTGCCTTCTGCCCAGCCATCTCCCCAGCCTTCCACCTAGGATCACCTGGACCTTCTGGCTGCAGAAGTGTCCCTGTTCTGCTCAGCTCCTCTCTGTGAAACACACTGCTCCCTGGCAGACGATCCACTCATCTTCAGGTCAGGCATTTTTGAATAGATACACACAGCTCAGAGTGGCTATAGGACATAGTATGTATGCGCACACACACACACACACACACACACACACACACACACACACACACATGCATTCATGCACATCTGTGTTCTTATCTTCTCTGATTAGTTTGAAAGTGAGAAGGTGGAACTGGCCTGTCTCATTTGGAGCCACATTTATCTCTCTCAACATGTCTGTGCCCCCATCCTGGGTATGTTCCTGATGTGAACTCACAGGCAAGGTGTGCTCCAGAGCTCAGCCCGCCGTCCCAGCTGTGATCCAGATTTGACCCTAGATCCTCAGGTGGGCCCCTTCCCTCATTATACCGCCCCGCCCCTTCCCTCATACCGTCCCGCCCCTTCCCTCATTATACTGCCCCGCCCCTTCCCTGATACCGCCCCGCCCCTTCCCTCATTATACTGCCCCGCCCCTTCCCTCATTATACTGCCCCGCCCCTTCCCTGATACCGCCCCGCCCCTTCCCTCATTATACCGCCCCGCCCCTTCCCTCATTATACTGCCCCATGTATACTTCTGACCACAGTCTCCGTGCCTGGCTGTACTGATCTGAAAATAGTCTCAAGTTTCTTCACGATCCTCACGGTCACATCTTCTAGCTTCAACTCTCAGGAAAAAAGTTCTCACCTCTGTCTGAGCAGCAAAGTGTCACAAAACTCTAGAAAGGGACTGTTAGAGACACTATTTTGCCCACCTTAGGAATAGAGTATACCTGTGAGGACTGTCCAGACAGCTGCAAAGCCCAGGCCCAGAGGAGTGGAGCAATGAAGTCACTGTGTGGCCTTTCTTCTTTCTCCTGAATGAGCCCGTGTCTTCCAGCGCTCACAGCCCTGCAGTCAGACCTGTCCACACAGACCTTACACGGGCGGCACTTCTGTACTGCTGCCTGGTGTTCTTAGTCCTGTTGTGTTCTGCTCCCTTGTTCTCCGGGGGCACCTGGAGTAAGTGGAAAGGTAAGGGCAGCCCAGGGACGAAAGCAGCAAGACCACGCCTCACATCGAGGGAAATAAAAGCAGCAGAGCCCGCTTTCTGTGTGTGCTGTCCCAGGAGTGGCACATTGGAAGTCAGCTTGCACTAGAATAAGGGGAGGGAAAGGCAGGTGGGAGAGAGGATGGGAGAGTGGCATGGGACAGAATGTTCTGTTTGAGGCTGTGAGAAGCTAGAGATGGCCTTTGAGGACCACGGGAAGAAGATGCGTGATAACCACAAATGAGCTGACCTTCACTGTGGAATTGAAAGGTTTTTTTTGTTGTTGTTTTTTTGTTTTTGTTTTTTTTTTTTGCAAACTCGTTTGCAAAAAACCTTTATGGCTGACAAATGGGGATGGAAGCCTGACTGATGGCTGAGGAACCCAGGCAAATCGCTGTGTGGTGCAGTGGTCAGCTTGGGGACTTATCCAGAAAGACAACAAATTTCCTGGAGAGTATGCTCCAGGGCTGGGAAGGCCCTCGCAGATGGTGACATATTCTTATCCCATTTGTCAGAGCCAGGTGGCCTCTGCCCCTCCTCACCCAACTTCACTCTTCCCTTCTCTCTAGCTCTCATCTCTGGCTGCTCTCCAGAGGAAATTAATGTCTGAATGGTGGGATAATTAGCTCCCAGCCCTGGCATGCATTAACCTTGAATGGGTGGTGTCAACAAACGGGAGAGTGAGGGGAGTAATCAGGCCCCATGGCGACCATAACTGAAAGCCTTTGTCCAGGACCTGGCGTGAACTCAGAGAGTTCTCGAACATTCTTCCTCCTCCAGGTGAGGGGCATCGTTATTGGTTTCTCATATTTCATGTCCAATATAATATTTCAGGTCATCTTCACTTCAGTCACCTTCCTATCTTCAAATAAACAAAACAACCTATGTCTTCCTACAAAGACAGGCTGAGCACTTCTGGTTACCTTGACAACAGGGAAGTACCAATCATACCCCCCACACACACACACACACACTTACTACCTATGCAAGGCCAGACAAGCTGCTTGGCTTACTTCAGCATCTGTTTTTCTTATCTGTAAAGTGGAGATGATGGTAGGACCCATCCCATAGGCTGGCTGTGTGGACCAGACAGAGTTTCCCTCTGCTGCTGCTGGATACTACTTGATCCAGATGGTCGTTTTTGACAGCAGACCCTCGCTGGGCCTGTTCCCTTTTCTCTGAAATAGAGTGGTGCTCACGGGGAAAGATGCCACTGCACAGTCCTCAGTGTGCTGACACTATGCATATCTAGTCCCACTGTGGTTTCTTATCACCTAAGAATTTTGGTTCATTTGGACATGATATCAGACTTTCCCCACGATCATCACAGTCATGTGACAATGTGCTGACATGACTCCTCTAAGGTGGCGTCTTCGCTAGGGCCCATCACCAGCTGCCTCCTCAGATGCCCTTTGTCCTGGCAACAAACTGTATTGGCTGACACAGCAGTCCTTACCATACGACATTTCACTTCTGTGGTCTCAAGCCACCCTTCCCACAATGCCACAGGAGAGCGGGGGGGGGGGGGCGGTGGTGGTGGTGGTGGTAGTAAATATTATCCATCCATTTCTGGTACAAGTCACTGAAGCTCAGATGATTAGTGTCTCTAAGAGATGACTCTGGATCAGGGTTCAAGGCACACTCTGTGCTCTAGTCAGTGGACCCTGTACCATACCACACACCTCTCTGGAGTCTGCCCAGTTACTTCCCCCATTAGCACTGAGGTCCAAATGCAGTGGCCATCTTGGTGAGTAGTCACTCACTCACAGTTTAAACTCTAGTCCCCTCAGGGGGGGAGCCCTGACACCTCTCCTTCTTGCACCTGTTTTCTGGGTTCATGTAATGTTTTGGATTTTCCTCTACTACCTTGCTGCCATCCATTTTCTCTGACTATTTTATATCACAATGCTCCGTGTCTGTGCCATGCTCTCCCCTTCCTCACGAAATCCTTACCTGTATAGGAAGGCACCAGGTGAAGCGACCAAGAGGTCAGGAGCTCTCTACCCCATCCCTGAATCCTCATGGCCAAGCTCAGTGTTTAGCATGGGTTCAATAGATACGGAATGGTAGAGGCATTTTTTGTTTTCTGTTTTTGGTTGTTTTGTTTTGTTTTGTTTTTGTTTTTTTTGTTTTTTTGTTTTGAGACAGGGTTTCTCTGTGTAACAGCTCTGGCTGTCCTGGACCAGGCTGGCCTCGAACTCACAGCGAACTCTGCCTCCCAAGTGCTGAGATTAAAGGTGTACGCCACCACCACGCAGTGATAGAGGCATTTTTAAAAACTGGTCATTGCCCTTCTTGAGTAACGTGGGCATCTCCCACCCTCTGGGTGTAATTGAGAAAAGGAAGGGCTCAAGGGCAGGAAGTGTGGATGGAGAAAGTTATTAAATATAGAAGCTGAAAACCAGGCCTGGCACCCCTCTGCCACTCAGGGTACACTGTTTTAATACTGGAGGCTTCTTGCTGAGAGGTGCTCAGTAGCTGTAAAAGCCTGCACCTAAGTCACCTCTCACCACCCTCTTCATTCCTGTTCCCTCCACAGAGCCGGGTCAGGAAATTAGAAAAACGAAAAGCAGCCAGGTGACTTGCTAAGGGGAAATGAAAAGGCATTCATGTTGCTGATATTCCTAGCACCAGGCCGACTTCCTGTGAGGGGTTATGCTCCCCCTGTAAGGAGGGTCAGGAGTCTCCAAGCTCAACCCATGTATCTGCGTCCCCACAAGTGAGTGGCCCTCACTGAGGTCCATGCTGTGACTGAGGGAGAAGCATCCCGAGGTGAACGTGGGGGCAAAATGTAGTTTCGGAAGGTGTAAATACACTTGGAAACGCTGTAAGGGACTCCGGGTTCAATCCAGTTCTAGGCGGGAGGGTCTTACTGTTAAAGAAGCAATTATTCGGTGCTGCTCACCAGAGGAAACTTAAGGCTTACTTTATTCAGAGACCGTGGCGATGGGATTTTAGTAATGAAGGCGCTAGATTGAGCTCAACTCCCGGCACGGCATGGGCAAATGGGTTTGTCCACAGCCAAGGAGCAGAATGAAGGTTCATGAATGCGAACTAGTGACTAGAAGGCTCGTGAACCTGAAATGGCTGATAAACACCACCAGGAGTAAGAGAGATTCTGGAAAACCTGACCAGACAGGATTGTAGCTCGAGACAAGCCAGGGTGAGCAGACATCACCTGTGGCATGGTGGAAAGCGAGGGCTCGTAGATACCAGGGTGACCTGACATCAAGGGTGGAAGTTTCCTGTTGAAACTGGACTTTTGCAAGCAATGTCACAGAGGGGCCTCAGTGAAGGTTCAGGAGTCTGACTAAAGTTAGACAAGCACAGAGTCAGCGTCAGGAGGTTAGGCAGCAGATGGGTCAGGAGACAGGCAGGGTCTGAGGAAGGTATGCTGACCCTGTGGGGTGCTAGGTGTCTGCATAGGCTTGCTCTGCTTTCTGTATGTAGACAGTTACTCCACTCAGGGGTGTGGGCAGAGTAGTAATGGCAATCACTCAGCTCAGGGTGGCGATGGCAGATGGGAATCTGGGATCATCAATCAACAGGGCCCCTGAAAACAGAGGCCCAGGTGAGAGAGAGAAGGTTGCCCTATTGGTGTGTCCCTGTGTGCGTGTGCGTGTGCGTGCGTGCGTGTGTGCGTGTGCACTTGTTCCCGTGAATGTGTGTGTGTGCTTGTGTGTGCGTGAGTGCGGGTGTGTGTGTGTCTGTGTGTATACACAGTCTAGGTGTTGTGTGGCCCCGAGGGGCATAAATGGAACGCTGTGCTCTAGGTTATTGGGCTAGTGACTGTAGACCCAGTTTTCTTAACCAAAATATTTTATTAACAACTTATTGACTGGGCCTACATCAATTATAACCCGATTAACCAAAACAGTAGGAAATGAGGATTAATTGACACAACAACAAAACCTTAAGGATATCAGTCCCGAGGAACGATTCTCCGGTCGGGAGCCACAGGATTTCTTCCACTGGAACTGGGGGTAACCAGACCCCAGAGCCTCAGCAGGAGCCAGAGCTCAGAAGCCTTCCCTCAAGAGGTTTTCTCTAGGAGCGTCTTGAAGGGCAGCGATGAACAGCCAAATCTATCCCAAGTCTTCAATCCGTGCAGCGGCCAGTTCTGGGCTCATTTATATAGCTCCTCCCAGAGTCTGTTCATGTGATCTTTTTCATCTGGTAGCAATTAAGCTCCTGCACGAAGTGGTTGCTCTTCTAATAAATTAACATCACCTGTTCTCTCACTAGACCGTTCTGATCCCACATTTGGGATCCTAAAGAACAGGTTTCTCTCCTTCAAGTGACCTCAACATATCATTTGGCGTAAGCTTTCTCTGCCTCTGCTGGCTCCTTTGGGCCACAACCCTTACCCTACATAGACCTCTATGTGGCCACTTCTAGGGTTTCAGCTCTGGTTTTAGAGAAAGTGAATCCTCTGGGAGCTGGCACGAGGCCAGGAGGCCAAGCCAGTCCCCTGAGCAGAGAGTGGCAGTTCCCTCCCACCTTCTTCTGGCTGCTCTAGAGCAAGAGACATTCCAAACTGGGCCTCAGGGTTATCTCACCCCCTTCCCAGCCTTCTATGCCAGGAAGACTCTAGCACTGTGGACTTAGCAGACAGCCTGCAGCCAGGCCTTAGGGTGAGGAGGGTCTGGGATGGCCCAGAAGCAGGTGACTACTCCAGACTTGCTCCCATAGAGAGAATGTTAGCATCCTCCTGATGTTCCCCTGCCCAGTGACTGCCTTGTCCCATCTCATGGTGTGTGTGGGACTCTTCACAGGTGGTGAATGGTCTTGGTCACCATAACAACAAGCTGGGAAAATGCTCTCAGAGGGAAGTGGACCACCTTTTTTTTTTTTCTTTTTGGATTTTTTTGAGACAGGGTCTCTCTGTGTTGCCTTGGCTGTCCTGGACTTGCTTTGTAGACCAGGATGGCTTTGAACTCATGCAATCTGCCTGCCTCTGCCTCCTGAGTGCTGTGATTAAAGGCATGCACCACCACACCTGGCAATGGGCCAATTTTTACTAGCATCTACTCTGGGTCAAGGTTTGTGCTTTTCCCCCGTGCTGTCAGTGCTGGGGACCCAAACATGCCTTCCTTGTGGTGAAGAAGCCCTCCTGAGTGGTTCTCAGGGAAATAAGAGAGAAAGTTGTAGACAAGCAACTTCGTGATTGTGGGGAGGAAGTGCTACTTACTAATCCAGTGTTTGTTGTTTTGTTGAGGTCTGCTAGTTCACAAGTTAGGAGGCTGCAGTACAAATAGCATGGTGCTGGGTCTTTAGGGTTGCCCGTCATCTGCATGGCCTCATGGTAGTGACAGCCCATGGACAGGAACAGCAGCAGAAGGGGAGAACTCCAGGCAGGACAGGAGGCCAGCATCTGGATGGGAGGCCTGGTGACTTCTGTCTGTTCTCTAGGTCCTGCTCATAAGAGGTCACATCGCCCCTTAATTACGTCACACTGGGAACTGAGCTCCCAGCACACGATTCCATGGAAACACATAAAACCACTGGGGGTACACTATTGATGCGGGGAAAGGAGAGAGGAATCTGTGTGTGGCATTCCCTGGGGACTCTGGAAAGGCTCAGGCAGGCAGAAGCCGAACTGGTTCTTTTTTATTTTATTTTAAATTTGTGTATACAGTGTTCTGCCTGCGCATAATGCTTGCATGCTGAAGAGGACAGCAGATCTCATTATAGATGGCTGTGAGCCACCATGTGGTTGCTGGGATTTGAACTCATGACCTTTGGAAGAGCAGGCAGTGCTCTTAACCTCTGAGCCATCTCTCCAGCCCCCTCCCCCACCCCCCACCGAATTGGTTCTTAAAGGGTGAGTGACACAGCCTTCTGGACAAAGGGAGTGGCCTATGCAGAAGGCCGGAGGCTGAGGGTAAAAGTGTGTCCCAGGAAGACCCTGACATGGGCAACATGAAGAGGACAGCATGAGGACACGGCAGGCATGTTGCTGCCTCGGTAGAGCCTGGTAGCACAGCTCTTTGTCAAGTAAGCAACAAAGCAACAAGATCCAGCAGAGGGTTTACCTTGACACACTCTAATTTAGAGGCTGCATGGTGCTGCAGTAAGACTTATATGTAAATCACCTTGAAGGTCGCATTTATATTTTTCTCACTCTTGTGGAGGTTGCCAGACTTAGCAAATACAAACACAGAACATCTAGGTAAGTCTTCAGATTAATGACCAATGTTCTGAGCCGTGTTCCAGATGTCACATCCTTTAACAGTTGTCCAAAACTTAAATTCAACTGGCTTTCCTGGGTTTTCCATGACCATTCGGCTCCTAGCACAAGCCCGAGGGAAAATGGCCCCGCGTCCGTTTTCTCTGACCAGAGAGCAATTACTTACACTTATTTGTGCCATGCAGCTCTTTCTACTTGAATTGGTTAAAACAATGGATCAAAATATACGTGTGTCTGGGGAGTTCTGATGTCTGCCTCTCTCCAAGACTGTGAGAAATTGGATCCAAATATCAGTATTTCTTGATGGTTACGCATGAGCAGTGTTTGCCTCAGTGCCTGTTTCCCCTTTGAACAGATACGCCAGATTCCTGAGAAGGAAGGCCGGCCCCTTGCCTGTGCCCCAGGCCACGCCATCAACACCTTCACTCTTCAGCGAGCTCTTTTGGTGTTTGTAACCGTTATGGCTAATGTGTAATTAAACTGGAAAACACCTGCTTTGGGCCAGGGCCCTACTCTGCCCTATAAACAGCAATTTACTGATCCAGCCAGTAAATAAACTATTCCTGCCGGGGGTAGGGGGAGGTGGGGTGGCGGTACTCCTCTTCCCTATAATTTAGAATAAAGAGTTACAGAATGGTATTTAAGCAAGGCCAATGGGAGAAATCACCCATGAACACAGTTTAAGGGGCTATCTTTGGAAAGCCCCCCGACTGAATGGAGGTGACCCAGGGGATGAGTGGGGAGGTCTGCAAAGAAAGGTTAAAGGTTAAAGATGGCTCTAGATCTGTACTCCAAGGACCAGCAGTGTTTCAGGAGGGAGGGGTCAGTCATTTAGAAGCTTTGGAAAGGAGTAAAACCTTAGAGAACCTGAGAGTGTTCGTAAGGACCCTCCAGGGGAGACAAGGCTGGGACTGGCCAGCTATGTCTTCAGGTGGGAGAAGGGTAGGTCTCCAAAGTGTTTTAAGAGTTGCTAGGACCAAGGAGGCAGCTCCATCTCCTCCAGACACACATCCTCCTTGGCTTTGGTTTCAGCCCAGAGTGATACAGAGACACCAGTTGAGACCAGCTTTCTCCCCTCCAGCCCTCTTCTAACCCCCCAAGCATTCCCTTTCCCCTCCCTCCCTCCTTCCTTCCATTCCTCCCTCCCTCCTCCTCTTCCTCTTCTTTCTCCTCCTTCTCTTTATCCAACGTCATTATGTGACTTTGTTTCTCAGAATACATTTGTCAAGGAGAGTTAATCCTTGTTCCTACAAAAGCCTCTGGTGGGGTTGGTAGTACGAATCAATCTTCTCAAAGGCTGGTCGGCTCTAAGAGAACTGGCCAAACCATGTTGCTGACTTGAAATGCTGCGAGCCGAGGCCTAGCAGGTGACCACTGTATCTCTGAGATCTTGGGCCAAACATGGGCACACTTTTGTGAATACTGCCTGTATTTTTTCAGAATGCGTGCGCACGTGCGTGGGTCCGTGTGCAGTATACAGTCACACAGGTGTGCGCAGGTGCTCTTAGAGACCAGAGGAGGACATTAGTTACCCCACCTCGTCATTCTTCATCTCCACGTGACTCCTTTGAGACAGTCAGCAAGCCCCAGTGACACCACTGTCCCTGCCCGCCGCCCCCTCCCCCCCGCCCAGTACTGGGGTTACAGGTATACAGGGCTACAACCAGCTTTTTATTTTTTTTAATGTGAGTGTTGGGGATTTAAACTCAGATTCCATGCTTGCACAGCAAATATTGTCACCACTGAGCCCCCTCACAGCCTCTCAACCCTGGTGTGTGAATTCCTATAGACAGCCAAGAGGCTCTTGAATGAACGGTGTATAAACAAACAAAGGCATTCTTGAAAAGTAGGCGGATAACAGCAAATAGCATCCAGATGAATACTATTCGTTGAGAAAGAAAAGCTTGTCCCCTTCAGGAGAAATGAGATGAGGAGAAATATGCAGCACAGAGTGCACTGCTCCTGTGTCTGGAAAATCAGGGTCCCTTCCCGGAGGACCTGCCACTTCAGTTGCCCGTTGCCTGCTTCTTTCTTTCCTTGTGAAAAAAAATGCACCCTGAAGTCTTTGCACTGAGCAGCTGTTCCCCCACTGGCTCCCCTCAGCAAGATGCCAACTGACCAACCTTCTGCATTTCGGGAGAAGAGCTGAGGCTGTCTCTGCAGCCGCCAGCGCCATAGAGAGGGGGCGCTTTTATAGTCACCCTGCACTTCAGACGTGTGCATGCAGACACGGGCTCTTATCTTAGGTGAGCGTGGGTTGTCACTTCAGACACTGTCACTGCTCCAGTCTGAAGACTGTGTTTGCCATGTGGGTGCTGAGCCAAAAGCAATGTCTAGGCTGTTAGCTCAGGTTTTCCTTTTTTTTCCCCCCCCTAACTAAATTGCTCAGGACTGCTGGCTTAACGACGGGAGCAATTAATTTGATTGTTCATCCATTCATTAAGGACGTATTAACTGAGAACCTGCTAGATGCCTGATACTGATTCCCCGTTAGCCCGACAGAAATGAATGCCTAGCTCGGCTCGTTTAGTGATGACTAGAAATGTATGGTTTGGTACCCAAGACAGGTATCTTGTTAGATATGTTTGAATGGCAAACTGCCACTAGTTTTAAGGAGGGGTGTGGAGCTGGTGTGAGAAAAAGCTGTCATCTCCAACAAACAAACAAACAAACAAGACTGCCAGGATGTAATCCCAGACACTCAACAGGCTGAGGCACGAAGATCACAGTTCAGTGCCAACCTGGGTAACTTAGTAAGAATCATCTCAATATAAAAAAAAAAATTAGAGGACTGGTATATAGCTCAGTGGTAAATGCTGGCCCAACATGTGCAAATCCCTAGGTTCAATCTCTGGTCCAACAACAAACGTCAAAGTCTCTGTTTTTAGTACCTCTTTTTAATAATTTTTATTTAAAAAGATTCTCACATTTTCTTTCTCCCATCTCCAGATTCTTTTTTCTTGTTTTGTTTTTTTGAGACAGGGTTCCTCTGTGTAGCCTTGACTGTCCTAGACTCACTTTGTAGACCAGGCTGGCCTCGAACTCACAGTGATCTGCCTGCCTCTGCCTCCGGAGTGCTGGGATTAAAGGTGTGCGCCACCATGCCTGGTCTCCTCTCTTTGTTCCTTAATGGTCCAATTTTGTTTCTTTTTCCTCTTAAAAACTAAACCAAACCAACAACAAAAAGAACACACTCACATACACACACACACACACACACACACACACACACACACCCTGCCAAGAAACCAAAACATGGAGCCCATTTTGTCTTTGTCATGACCCTGAGGCCTGCCCTGGATATGACTGATATTTCCAATGTCTCCATACAAGAAAACTGACTTCCTCTCCCAACAGCTACCACTTAGAAATAGTTTTTTGGCTGGGGGATGACATTGTGCCCCTTCGCCCCTCTCAGTGCTGGGACCCTGTTTGGCTCAACCATGTTCAGATTTTTGGGCATGCTGTCAGGGTCTCTGTGGGTTCAAGTGTGCATCATCCCTGTCGTGTCTGGAAAACTGTTCCCTTGGAGCCCTTCACCATCTCTCACTCATAATCCTTTTGCACCTCTTGCACACATATCCAGGAACCTTGAGGGGATGCTGTGATAAGACATCCTGTTTATAACTAAGTGCTCCAAAACTTTTTTTTTTTTTACTCTTAGTGCATTCATTGTTCAGTGTGGATCTCTGTGTAAATCACCATCTACTGCAAGAAGAGCTGGGGGTTGAGTGACACACTGATCTATGGGTATAGTAATGTGTCTTTAGGAGTCACATTATTGCCATGTTCATTTAGCAGAAAAAATAGTAGTAGGGTCTTCCCCTCTAGTTCATGATCTATCAGGCCTCAGGGTCTTGCCTTCATCAGTGGTAGCAGATATAGGTTCCATCTCATGGACCTTAAATCCAAAAATATCTTTAAGTGGTTGGTTACTTCCATAGCATTTATGCTGCTGTTGCATCAGTGGGTATACTCTGCAGACAGGTTGCTATTGTAGCTCTCAGAGTTTGTAGCTGGGAGGGATACTGATGGGTCCAGTATCATGTATAGTACCTTCTAACACCGTGAGTATTAGTCAACTGGGGTGAAGCTTCTAATGGAGCACCGATTGATTTCTCCATGTTTGATGACATAAGTATGTGGTGTCTTCAGCGATATGATCTTACCATCAGGTTGTGGAGGGTAACCAATGGCATAGTTCTTGGATTTTTAAATACAGAAGGAAATAAGGAAATCTATCTAACCTCATGGAGCTTAGAACCACGTAGGGGAAAAAAGGCAAGTAGTGATGGTTATAAACATTGAGTCTTGCTGTGTAATTAATTATTTTTGACCTTCAGTGAGCTTCTGCATCCATACAGGGCCAGGTGTCCGTCATGCATGCCATGGCCTGCATTTCAGGAGAGAAACCATAGTGAACAGTGATCCTGCCTCTTGCTCTGAAGGAAGTCTCTCTCTCTCTCTCTCTCTCTCTCTCTCTCTCTCTCTCTCTCTCTCTCTGTGTGTGTGTGTGTGTGTGTGTTTCTCTCTCTCTCTCCTTGTTACCAGCTTATTATTATTATTTGAGATGACAATGTTTGTGAAAACAGCAAGAAGCCCCCCCTGGCAATAGCAGCAGCAGCAGCAGCACCATCAAGACAGGGCTATCTACATAGCCTTGCCCCCTGAACGCTGAGGTTCCAGATGTGTGACACGAAACCTCTTCCGAGGTATTCTTTATCTGCTTAATAAAATCTACAATCTAAGGGGACAGCTACCCTGAGCTAGGCTGGTGACATAAGAGTATGGGGTGTAGGTCGGAGGGCAGATGGTAACAGCTGGGTTTATCCAATAGGATGGACACGTGTCTCAGAGCAGGCATATTACAGGAAAGCCGTATGACTTGAGGAGACAAGTTGGCAGGGATGGGGTGGGAAGGCATGCTGTCTCCAACTCAGTGTGGCGGTCTGAGGGAAGGAAGGACAAGGAAATCTGTAGAGGATCTTTTTTTTTGAGCAAGTCTCTGATCAACATTTCTACAAGCCTCAGTTCACTTAATATGCTAACTCTGTCCACTTGCATTGTGATGAAACAGTCATGATGTAAAATTGACCATGGAAACCACCTTAAATCTTGTGCATTTTAAAGAGACATTACGTTCCTGATATCTACTTCAACAGAGTTCTCATCACCCAAAACAGAAGCCCTGCACCCATTTGCAATTGTTCTCCAGCCCTCCCCCCCCCCCACCCTTGACAACCACTGGGATTTGCTTCCTGCCTCTGCGGATATGCGCAGTATGGGTACACATCACAATCTTTTGATGTCAGTATCATCCATCTTCATATTTTATAGATAAGGGAGCTGCAACCCACAGAAGTTCGCGTTCTCCATTCAAGGTCGCAGAAGGTGATAAGTGTCATGAATCCTGTCAATGCTCAGGAAGGGGAGGCCATCTTGGCAATGGGGCAGGCCCCAACAATGAGACGCTATCTTCGCTGAAGTAGTATGTGGGAGCAGTCCAAGACTGGGGAATCCTCAGCAGTCCAGCCTAAAGAGGCCTCTGGAGCAGCAGCCTCCAACTGCCCCGGTTCCAGCTGCTTTGCTTTCTGGGGGGAGCCTCAGCAAGCAGGTTGCCCAGGCCATTTTTTTTTTTTTTTTGAGAAACAGACCTGCCTCTATGCACAAGTCAGTCCAGGCTGCCTCAGGGCTGGGTGACTGAGGGAGAATTCATGAATGGCTTGGGATTAGAGGTGCCTGGCCTCCCAGAGAGTTGTGAGAAGCTTTTGTTCCCTCACTGGGAATGGTGGCTGCATGCCCACTGTTACCTGAGGCCCCGGGCTTTTGCCTCCTCTCAGAGCCTTACATAGCTATGAAGAGATGCTTTCTGGGCCTTCTTCTAGACTGGCCACAGAGACTTGCAGAGTCTCTCGTCTTGCCTGTGGCCTTATGGTGGGTGTTTGGACATGTTCCTCCATTGTTTCTAAAACTTAGAGGCTTGTGGCTTCTTTCTCAGAATATTAGTCTCTCATTTTCCCAGCATTCCCACGCAGCCTGTCTCCCAGGGGGAAAAAAAAAGAGGGATAAGTGGGGTTCAGAATGATTCAACTTAGCATCTATGGAGGGGCCTCTCCCCTTTGGGGCATTGCTTCCACGCAGGGTACGACATCCCTTGGCCCCGAGGGTCCTCAGACGGGCTATGGTTGCAGCGAGCAGAGTGCTCCAGATGGGCTGCGCCGAAGCAGCTGCTGACAGGGTTCTGCTAGCCCCCAGGGCCTCTGGAACTCAATCATGACAGCATCTGCCTGTGTCTGTTCCCACCAGATGGATGAGCTGGGAGGTAAGGCATGTGGCTGCCTCCTGGCAATGTCTGTCTGTGGCTGTGACCCTGCAGATGTCTGTCTACCTCCCCCATACTTCATCCCTCTGGAAAGAGTTTCCAGCAGTAACCTGATCCCAGTGGGTGAGCCTGTTCCTTGGGGTCAGGACCGTGACCTTCTAGTTACTGGCTGGGGTAAGTCGTGAGGATAGAAGGGGAGGGTGGTGCAGGAGACGGCTGACAGCTGACAAAGAAGGATCTTGGAGGAGAGTGAGTAGCGATGGGAGCACCCAGCTTTGCCACAAGTGGCCAAGTGAACGTAGTCAAACAATCCTTTTGCCTGGAGGAGGCCCCGTCTTGTTCATACAGGGGAGTTTTAATACCCATCTAGGTCAGTTGCATTGAGGCTTCACTGTGAAGACGCACAGTAAGGAAAACCCAGGTAAAACCCACCAAATGTGAAGACTTACCTTACTCTTTGACAAGACTGTTTTCACCAACCTTTTCTGAAAGGATGGGTAGATGTGGAAGCCAGGTGTGGTGTAGACACCCACTCGGAAGGCTGGATTCCATGTTTGAGGCCAGGTAGGGCTACATAGCAAACATCCTATCCCACACAGTCAAGCCAGTAAGCAGGACAAACAGCTTTATGTAGAGCTAAGTGTCTTGGATCCCTTTCCTGGGACACGCCTCCGCAATCCCCCCCCTCCACCCCCCGCTCTTGGGTCTGAGTCTGAGGGGACCCCAAGCTTCATGCTTGTGACCCTCAGCTATCTCCCCAAGAAACAGGCATCTCAGGCTGTGCAGTTGTTTTTACTAAAGGCTGCAAGCCAGCACCCAGCTTCACCTGGAGCTTGTTAGACGCCCCCACCTGTTTTGAGTTTGAGTGCTGGCTTCACCACTAGCCACCCCATGCTATTGTAAACCAGTGCAGGTATCTCCACTGCTCCTGCCTTTGTTTTTCTTATTTCTTAGAGGATGACATCATCATTTTTACTTAGCCATGCTGGACCACAGGGCAAGACGATGAATGAGGGACTCAGGAAAAGCTCACGTGAGGGACACACATGAGGGACACACATGAAGGAGGGCAAGGGCTCCATAGCTCTGAGTCCTTAAGACCCCAGTTCCTGTAGGTTTGCCTAGAGACCATCTGGACTCAGGTAAAGTGTGGGCCAAGGGTAAGACAGCATGTTTACCTTGTAGATATGGGAGACAGACGTGGTAGGAGGTAGCAAGAACCTGGACGTATCTTGCTGCCACTGGGTGCTGGCTTCCCTTGTAGGTGCTCACTCTATGTTTGTTTGTTTGTTTATTTATTTAGGTTTTTCAAGATAGGGTTACTCTGACCTGGACTCACTTTGTAGACCAGGCTGGTCTTGAACTCACAGAGATCTGCCTGCCTCTGCCTCCCTGACTGCTGGGATTACAGGCGTGCACCACCACGCCCGACTCAATGTTTATTCTTTCTTCGGCTGAGAAGTGTGGGTCAGGCTTTCACTCCATGCTGGAGGAAACAGGTTAGGTGGAGGGGGGGGGGAATACTTATCTGTCCAGGTCTCAGCTGGCATAAATGAGTCCGAGGTCAGCACCAGGTCCGTGTGAAAAGCCCACCATTTCTAGTATCTCTCCTTTGGTCCCATCGTCTGTTGACCAGGTCTTAAACAGAGGGAACCATCAGTCAGACTTAGTCATTGTATCATTATTAAGGCACATTTTTCAAAGCTGCCCGAGTGATTGTGTGCTGGCTATAAAGAGTAAGCAGAGGCTCTCCATTTGCTAACTCCCAAACTTGCAGGTCAAGTTGCTAACAGAGCTGTGGCTCTATCACCCATATGTCCCACTAGTGACCTGGGCGTTTGGCTGATCGTGGACGTATCAAAGGTAGAAAGACCCATGGGTGACTCAATGGTGGCCACTTGCCTGTACTGAAATGTGTTACTTTTACAAAGATGCAGAGTGAGGGCCTTCCTTCACACTACAAGCCACCCCAAAAGTCAATGTGTCTAGAAGCATCGCACCCAGAAGGGTCACGAATGGTGGGTCGATGGGTTCAGCAGCCCTTGGTGTGAAAGCTGTGGGAGTGGAAACACAGGAGGCAGATGGATGACCCAAGGACAAGGAGAGAGGCTACTGTGTGGTGCCTGTGGCTATCAGTAAGGTGGCTTTATTGTTTTACATTGTAACAAAATACAGGTGAAACTTACCACTAAAATTATTATAAACTCGGGTCACTTGCCAGGTTGTACAGCTGTCACCACTATCTGGGTCTTGAACATTCTCACCACCACTAACAGAAGCTGCGTGGTTAACAGTCCGATATTCCTCCCCGGCAGCTCAGGGCATGGCTGGTCTGCGGGAGATGGGTCGGTTATAATGCAGGCCTCGCCTTTCCTCTCTCCTCTGATCCTGGTTGAATGCTGGAAACCCACCTTTGGGGTCCATCTCTAGGCAGGGAGCAATAATGTGAAGTGGCCTCTAAGCCGTCCCTCAGGGACTGTAGTGTAGAACCTCTCACAGGATCCTAGGCTCTAGCTTACGGGAAATGGAAAGTCGTCTTGGTATTTTAAATGTCCCAGTTCTCATGGAGAGACCCAGCTCCCAGCAAATTTTTGTTACTAACCTTGGGGGGAAATAAGTGCCAAGTTATATATAAGTGGCGTCAGGTTAGCGCCATAGTTTTGCCAAAATCACTGTGCTCCTTCAATGTGGCTGGGACCGTGGGGAGGGCCACAAGAGAGGTGGTCATTCGACAAGACACTCTTGAGTGCCTGTTGTGTTTGTGCTGGGAGGGGGGGCCTACGCCTTAAGGTGATCTTGACACGGGAGCAGTGGAGCGGGTGCTCAGAGGTAGAAAGTCCCCAACACAAGGATGCCATGGTAGGAGAAGGAAGGTTGTGTGTGTGAGTGTTTCTCACGATTGGTAACAGTTGTGAGGGGCCTGACGACCAGTCTGAGGCTTGCCTATGGGCCAGGGCTGAGCTCTATTCTAAAGAGAAGCAATGGTGCCGTGCCATGAAAGCTGGCGGGGAGCTGCCTCTAGTTTGGTTCAGCTGTATGAGTTAGGACTCTAAGGAAAGAAGTTTGTGGCAGATGCAGATGGGTGGGAGGGAGGGACCGGCTTCACTGTGAAGATCTTAGGGTCTTACATAGAGCAGCTGGGTTTTCCCCTCTATACCAGGAGCAATACACTAAGCTGAAAAAAGCCCCAGTGCTCAGTGACGTCACAGTGCCATGCTTACTCATGTGTTTATGAGGAGCTGGTATCTACAGATTTCTACTGTACGTTGTGCAATACTTGATAAAGATGATAAAAGACTGCCACTGCCTTGTCCATTTACTGCCTTATGTATTTAATCACCATTTTAAAGCGTGCTCCCTCACCTTGTATAAAAACCATTGTAAAACAGTGCCCCATGTGTGACCAGGGGCAGCCACTGCCTCGGGAGGCCATATATGGCACTAGTATCACCTAGGTTCATGAGAGGACACTCTATGAGGCTCAGGCCACTTCTAAGTTGCCTTCAGCCATGTTTCTCAGACAGTATCTTCACTGTTAGTGCTGTCACCTGGCATTATATTGGCACTCTGTTCTTCTGTCCCTGAGTGCTTGCTGTATGTCAGGAACTTCTCTGACTGCTTTTGTGGCTCTCTGTCACTAGTGCCCTTGTTAGCTCAGCCTTACAGATGGGGGAAACTGAGGCCCAGGAGGATAGTAAATTGTGCTGTACTGGGGCTTGGTGGCACCTAGGGTTTAGGGTGGAGCTCAGGATTCTGGGGTCAGGTGGAAGGCAGCCTTGGTACAGGAATGGCCTCTTTAACAAAAGACAGATATAAACCCCGCCTCTGCCTCCTTTCCAGAGAAGGTTATGGAATTGCTGTCTTAGGCAGGACTTTATATCTCTACTTTTCAGTTGGGGGAAATTGAGGCCCAGAGGAAAAAAGATAAAGGGATTTAGGGATCTGTACCCCATATGACTGTAGTATTCACAGACTTTCCTCAACACCGTTCTTATCTGTGAGTTAAATGCTCTACCATCATTCCTGTCTTATAGACGATAGGCTCAGAGGAGTCGAGTCACTTTCCTGGGAACACACAGCAAATACATGCAGTACTGGGGCTGGCACCGAGGCCCCTCTCAGTCCCCAAGGACAGCCTTCCATCCTGGTTCACCTCTGAGGAGAGCAAGGCCTTAGGCTGAGGGAAACTTGTGGTCATCTTGCCCTGTGGTTTCCAGTGCCACTTGCAGCTTGTGGGTCAGGGGCAGGGAGAGACAAAGAGGGGGTGGCCTGCTTATCTTGCCCTGTTCTTCCACGCCCTGGACATAAAAACCCACTCTACAGTGTCAGAGTGCATGCTGAGACAAACACGGGAGGCAGGGTCAACTTGTGGGATCCTCTTGCTCTTGGGCAAGCCACTGACTTATAAAGTGGATGCAAAGGACAGGTGGCTGTGTGACTATGTGACCAGCCCAGAGCGGTCTGACTCTACCGATGGGGAGTGGCACAGTACACAAGTAACCTATCTATCTGTCTGCCTGTCTATCTATTTGTCTGTCTATCCATCTGTCTATCTGTCTGTTTATCTGTCTATCTATCTACCATTTATCTATTTATTTATTTTGCTGTACTTCGTGGCTCCCCTCCACCCACCTGTCCAGACCAGCAGTTAGCCCCTCTGCGCCTGGTCTGACAGGCTGGACCACATTTCTCTCAGATCTCTAGCTTGGCAGCCGGACCCCACTCATCTGGACCTCTGACTTCTTCTCTCACCTGAACTCTCATCTCCTGAGGGGACATTCCAGAGCTGACAACCTGGCTGTCTGCTTTGGTGATGAAACCCAAAAGTAAATCCTTGAATGTTTGCTGGACACGTCCGAGTTTAATCTTTGCGGCAGCAGAGCTGCGAATTTGATCCTCTGTCTACTTTTGATGAAGGCCAGACCCAGGAAGGTGCCTGTCCAGGAGCTTGCAGCTGAGCAGAGGGGAGTGCCCAGAAGGTGGCCTTCTTCCCTCCAGACCGGCCCAGCAGGCACTTGCTTCTGATGGCCACTGTCTGTCCTCTCTATTTGTGCCTGGAAGTCTGTCCAAACATAGAGCTTGGGCCTGGAGTCACTGCCTCATCTCCAAGTTTCCCAGGGCTTTCCGGTCCTCAGAAGAAATGGAGCCTCTCTGTGTCTTGAATGCCTCAGCTTCAGCCCATCTTCTTGGGGACAGGAGCCTACACCACAAATCCAGGCTCCCCTGACCTTGAGCTACATCAAGCACAGAAGGGCCTGGAGGTGGCTCCCGGCTTGGGTGGGTGGAGGCTTTGGTCTGCGTTCTGTGTACAAGGCAGCCTCCTGGGTAGGAGGGACCCCAGGCATGGCTTTGGGCCCAGCACCACCCATGTTTGTTTCTCCCGGATCAACTTTTCATCCTCTGGAGCCACACTTTCTTGGTCTCTGAGGTAAGATCACATCTTTACCTCACTGCGGTTGTTGGAGGGCTAAGTGAGTTCCAACGTGCAACTGCTCAAAACCCTACGTCCTGAACAGGACCGGCTTTTGTAATTTGCGGGCCGAGTCCAACAGTGGAATGGTTTCTTTGTTCACAAGTTAGTTTAAGTGTCAACGCGGCATGAAGGAGCGTTAAATCAAACCTCAGCTGTGTGAGCACAGGAAGTCGCTGGCACCGGGTTTGGGAGCTGGGTGTGGCTCTGGACTTTAGGCAGCCAGGCCTAAGAGTCAAATCTAGAGGTGGATGCGGCGCTTTCGGCGGGGAGCTTACTCCATCTAGCGGCGCCAAGAAGAACAACACCCGCTTCTTGCTTCTTCGGTGGACTCCTTCGCTAGAGTCAACCCCTCTGCCTCACCTTACTCCACATCCCCAGCAAATTGCCACATCCTTTGTATTGTTTTCTAGGGCCTCCAGGTACCTCCAGCTTTTTGGCTCAGTCTATTCCCGATTTTAAATTAAAAATCATTCTATACACCAAGTGAAAAATTAGAATATAAAACATTTACATTTTAAAACAAATAATACATCTTTGGCAGAGATCAACATTCCTTTACCTGAAAATCTTCCAACCAAGTACTCCAGAATTTTGACCTTTTTTTTTCCTTCAAGATTTTAGAAATGTAGTTCAGTCTGCAGACGCTACAACATTAATCAGCACTCCCTCATAATTAGACAACTAAAATAAATGAATATTCACACTAAATGGGATGAGAAGATTCAATTTCTGTTCACACGAGATTTGGAAGCAAATTAATTTTTGCCACCAAGCTTATGAAAACCTTGTTTTCAGAATTTCTTGGATTTTGAGGTTACAACGACAAATGAAGGAGTGCAGGCTTTTGCAAACTTGTGTGACAAGGCGTGAAAGATTACTTAAACAAGGGACCTGTTCTTACAAATTAAAAAAAAAAAGCATACAGTCTTTTAAAGCACACCTTCTGAATTCACAAGTGTTTTCTCTTCAGTGCTGTGAAGTGCACCCCTACATGCATGCATGCAGAGCACACACCATGATCTGCACAGTCAGGGCACCCCTGTCCTCAAGAAGGGGCACCGTTTTCCTGAGGGAAAATTAAAAATGGAGGGAGGAACGCCTGTTCATTGCAACACAAGGAAGTAGTAGGGTTTATTTTCCAAGAAGTGTAATTTTACTTGTGAGCAATTTTCCCCTGCGGAGACACAGCTCTTTCTAGAAGGCTGTTTTCCATCTTGGTCTAGCCCGATGGTTCTCAACCTTCCTAACGCTGCAACCTTTAGCACAGTTCCTCATGTTGTGATGACGCCAACCATAAAAAGACTTCACTGCTGTGTCACAGCCGTAACTTTGCTACTGTTATGAATCAAAGTGTCAGTATCTAATATGTGACCCAAAGGGGTTGCGACCCACATGTTGAGAAGCACTGCTTTAGAGGATTCCCCCCGCCCCCATTGTAATGTTTTATCAAGTTTGAAGATAAACATGTTAGAGCGATATTTCTAACTAGTTCAGAAAATCCATCGATTTTCTTAAAATCCTGTATGTTCAGAAGTCAAAATTATTCAAACTAAAGGTACTGTATTAATAAGGTCACTTGTATCTGTAGTGCTTTCTTCTGCTGAGTGTGAAGAGTGTTTTCATGGAGGAAGAGTGAATTTGGATTGTGTGCAGCACTGACCTCCATAGGTCTAAGGACAGGGGACTCCAGTCAAAGGCCCTCATATGGCTGATGGGATCCTTTTAGGAAAAACATGTTGAAAACATGGAAGGAAATGTAGGCGGCTGGAGAGATGGCTCAGCGGTTAAGAGCACTGGCTGCTCTTCCAGAAGTCCCGAGTTCCATTCCCAGCAACCACATGGTGGCTCACAGCCATCTATGATGGGATCTGACGCCCTCTCCTGGCATGCAGGCGTACATGCAGATAGGGCACTCATACACTAAGTAAACAAATACATTTAATAAAAAAGGAAATCATGTAAGAAGAAAAGAAAAATAGAAGAGGGCCACCTGCTGTGTCACTAGACATGGTGGGGTGGTTGTGACCTTGCCAACTGAAATCTTGATGTTGTGGAAGAGCACCTTTCATGAAAGACAGAACTTAAATCACTAAGTCAGTTTAAGTTTTTCTTCTACCATTTCTGCTCATGTCTCTGGGCACGGCCCAGGATGCTTGTGTTCTGCTGAGGGTGGGGGCGGTTGTACTCTGTATGGGGTGTTGTCAGGAGACACTGTGTTTCTTTCTGCCTCACTGCCCGCCCCGGAAGCTTTGCCAAGGCCTCTAATGTCACTTCACCTCAGGCAGCAGCACAACAACTTCCTGAGATGACCAAACAGCACCTGGGCATGCATGGTCCTCCCTGTCCAGCTGACACAGTGACCTTCACCCTCTCCAGATGGTTGCTGTAGGAATGGCGGCTCTCTATCTCTGGCTTTGGCTGCTTGTGTAGATGAGTGCGTGCTATTTCACAGATTCCAAGAATTTCCCTCCCCTCCCTGGGGAGTCCATAGGGTATTATTTCACATACAAAGCCACAACCTGATCCTCACTGGGTCTAGAGACACCAACCCCAGCCCTTCCTTCCATTTTTTATTTTTTTAATTTTTAAATTTTATTTTATTAATTTATTCTTATTACATCTCAATGGTTATCCCATCCCTTGTATCCTCCCATTCCTCCCTCCCTCCCCTTTTCTCCTTACTCCCCTCCCCTATGACTGTGACTGAGGGGGACCTCCTCCCCCTGTATATGCTCATAGGGTATCAAGTCTCTTCTTGGTAGTCTGCTATCCTTCCCCTGAGTGCCACCAGGTCTCCCCCTCCAGGGAACGTGGTCAGATATGAGGCACCAGAGTACGTGTGAAAGTCATACCCCACTCTCCACTCAACTGTGGAGAATGTCCTGTCCATTGGCTAGATCTGGGTAGGGGTTTGAAGTTTCTGGCCTGTATTGTCCTTCCATTTTAAAAACCCTCAATAGATGCGGCTGACCATCTGCTCACTGTACCTCTCCAGTGGATGCTTCTGTGAAAATGTATGCCGTTTAGCATTCTGTTGCTGCCATTCCGAGATGGAAATGCTTTTCATTTCTGTCAAGGTCACACTGCAGGGAAGGCCCAATTGGCAATGCTACCCTCTGTCCCTTGAGAGACCCTACTGCGTCCTCCTTGCAGCCCAGGCACACGGTGTAGCCTTTGGTCCATGGCCTACTCAGCTGAGTGATTGGATACTGCCTTGTGTTATCTCGTACAATTTGAGCTACATGACTGAATGGCTGTCTGGGTGCAGGTGAGCCTTCACAGACAGCCTTACTTCTTAACTAAATGAACAAACCATGTAGCCTGCAGAGCCTCTAACTACACCTAACCACACTGAGAGGTTGATTTGTGAGGATCCAGAGACATTCTTGTGGTGGAAAGCTCTTAAGAATCAGAAATTGTAAAAGTGCTTTTCTGTATGTTATGTAGTGTGCGTGTGCGTGTGCGTGTGTGTGTGTGTGTGTGTGTGTGTGCGTGCGTGTGCATGTGTGTGTGTGTGTGTGTGTGTGTGTGTATGTGTGTGTGAAGTCTAGATGTCACTATCAGATGTCTTCCTCTGACTTACTTATCATCATCACCATCACCACCACCATCATCATCATTATCATCATCACCATCATCATCACCACCATCATCATCACCATCACCACCACCATCATCACCATTGCCACTGCCACCATCATCATCACCATCATCACCATTGAAACAGGGTCTCTCAACAGCACCTGGAGCTCACTGATTAGGTAGACTAGCTGGCCAGTAAAGACCCTTCTGTCATTGCTCTGAGGTTGTTGCCACTCTTGTTTTTTTTTTCTTCACAAATTTTGGGGATCCAAATGCATGTCTCCATGCTCCATTGCAGCCCAATATGAGATGGGGGTGAATGAAGACCTTTATCATGTGGTAACACAAAAGAATTTTTTCAGAAGCATCGTTGATTTTTGAGAGGCATCTATTTTGGATATCAATAGTTTATTCATTTTCTTCACCAAGGAGTATTTCGCTGCACTGAGTATGCCACAGGCTCATGTATGCATTTGTTTATCCACCCGTCGTTAGGCATTTGGGTTATTTTAGTTACCTTGCTGTTAAATAAACGCTATTGTGAGTTTTTGTGAATACATATGCTTCTATTCATCTCAAGGAAAAATGTAGGAGTGAAATGTCTGGTAATTGAGTGGATACGTACTAAACTTTTAAAGCAGTGGTTCTCAACCTTCCTAAAGCTGTGACCCTTTAACGCAGTTCCTCATGTTGTGGTGACCTCTAACCAAAAAAAAATCACTGTAATATTTATTCATAGCTGTAATTTTTTGCTACTGTTATGAATCATGATGTAAGTGTCTGGTATGAAGGTTATCTGACATGTGACTCCCGTGAAAGGGTCATTCAGTCCCCAAAGGGGTCACGACCTACAGGTTGAGAAGCACTGTTTTAAAGGCTGGGTGAGATTTCTCTCCTCAGTTAATCTATTCTATAAATACCCTCAACAGGCACATCCAGGGATGTGTTTCCATGGTGATTATTACAACTCTTTAGATTACCATGGTTGTTTCTTTTAAAACAGCAGTTTTAAACCCATTTCCACAAACATTGAGTAAGTTGGAGCTCATGTCATCTGTCGGCACCACGTATGACCAGTCTTAACCATGGCTAGTTTGGCAAGTTTATGGTGGTGCACATTTGAACTCTTGATGCCGAGCAATAGAGACTAGCCTTCATACCTGACCTCCATTCTGTTCGGATGAAGTATCTATTCAATTCCTTTGCTCTTTTAAAAGTTTTTGTCTGATTGAGTTGTGAGAATCCTTTATGAATTCTGAATATGAATTCTATGTAAAATACATGCTGTGCAGATATTTTTCTCAATATTTAGCTTGTCCTTCCACTCTCCTCATAAAGTCATCCAAACAGCAGATGTTCTGAGGAACTCAAAAGTTCTAAAAGTGAAGAAATTAGGGGGGGATAGAAATGCTAATTGCCTCAATATCTAATCAGGATACATTGTATGCACACATTGAAATATTACACTGGACTCCATAAATATATGCAAGTGCGACATGTCAATTAAAAAGAAAATTTAAAATAAAAAACCAAAAAAAAAAAAAATCAAAGAGCAAGCACTTTCGTTCTGATAAAGCTTGTGTCATCATCTTGCACTTTTGTGGATTGTGCCATTCCAGAGACGTTTGCCTAATATAAGATCATAGAGTCTCTCCTGCATTTTCAAATGGGTGTGTACATTTGTGTATATGCACATGTACGCACCTCTGGTTTAAGCTTAAGTTTATTATTCATTTGAGCTAATTCTTGTATACGGTAAGATATCTAATGTTTTTGTTTCAATGAGAATGTCCCCCACAGGCTCTGGTATTTGAACGCTTGGTCCCCAGCTGGTGGTGCTGTTGTTTGGCAATGTTGTGGGAGGTGCAGCCTTGTTGGAGGGAGAACATCACTGGGCATGGGTTTTAAGGGTTCATAGTCTTACCTCACTTCCAGTTTACACTCTGCCCTTCTATTTTTTTTTTTTCTGAAACAGGGTTTCTCTGTGTAGCCCAGGCTGGCCTTGAACTCACTTTGTAGACCAGGCTGGCCTCGAACTCACAGCGATCCACCTGCCCCTGCCTCCCGAGTGCTGGGATTAAAGGCGTGCGCCACCATACCCGGCTCACTCTGCCCTTCTTGCTTATAGTTGAGGATGTCATCTCTCAGCTCCCTGCTTTGGTAGGTCTCACACACCATCATGGGCTCTCCCTCTGGGACTGTAAGACAAACTAAGGTTCCATAAATTGCCTTGGTGTTTTTACCCCAGTAAAAGAGGCAGCTCACAGATACGGTGTCATTCCTTCGCACACGGACTTCCAGTTTCCTCAGTGCTGTCTCTGTTTTAGCTGCTCCTCTGTCTGTGTCTCAGCTACTTCAGCTTAATAATAAAACTTGAAATTAAGTAATGCTAGTCCTTTCATTTGGCTGTTGTTAAAAAAATCATTTGGACTAGTTTAGGTTAGTCCTTCAGCTTTTATAGAAAATATGGACTAATTTTATCAGTTCTGAAAGGGATTTTAACTGGAATTGAATCTATAAGTGGATTTGGGAAGACATCCCAATACTGAGGCCATCAACCCTTGAACACTCTAATGTTCTCCATTTAATTGTTTTAGATTTCCATGGAGCAGAGTTCTAAAGCATTTGAGTACTTCTTCGGTATTTGTTTATGACAGCATTATGATTGGTCCTGTTTTAATAATTTTAATTTCAGATTGTTTCTAGCATAAAGACATAACGACTGAGTTGATATGTATAGATCTTGAATTCCATTATCTTAGTAACACAATTATTAACTGCAGAATTTATTTCTTTGTTTATTTACTTATTGATCAATTTATAGATAAATCCATTGGGTTTTCTGAAAGGATTTTCATTTTCATGTCAGCTGAGAGAATAAACTTGTACTTCACCCCCCTCCCTTTTTTTTTTAACTTTTTCTGGATGACTTGGTTTGTTTTCTTGCCCTAGTGCACAAGCCAGAGCCTCCAGAGCAATGGTGAAGCTGAAGGGGCCAAATCTGTTCTTGTAGAATTCCCCATTCTAGCTCAGTGGTTCTCAACCTTCCTAATGCCTCAACCATAAAATGGTGACCCTCAACCATAAAATTAATTCACTGCTACATTACAACAACAACAACAGCTACTACTACTACTACTATTACTATTCTTATTATTTTGGTTTTTTGAGCCAGGGTTTCTCTGTGTAGCCTTAGCTGTCCTGGACTCGCTTTGTAGATCAGGCAGGTCTCAAACACAGAGAGATCCACCTGCCTCATCTTATTTTTTTTTTCTTAAAAATTGGATGAAATTTATTGATGAAGTCATAGGAACCTGGAGTGTTTTTCCTGATTTGGTCAATTTGTTCTGTTATTTTTAGAAATGTAAGTGTGGTGAAATACGCGTTCAGCACGTTATCCTGGAGATGGTGTCTTGCTATGCTGGATGGTTTTGTACTCTCAGGGTTAAGCTGTCCTCCTGCCTCACCTTCCTAAGTAGCTCCCAACACAAGTATGCGCCCTCACACTGGGCCCTTAGTCTCTTAACTACTTTTAAGGGCACAGTTCGATAGTGTTAAGGTCATTCACATTGTTATGCCACCATCTTCCAGAACTTTCTGCACCTTGAAGACTGGAAATCTCTATGCATTTTAAAGCAAGGCCCATTCCTTCTTCCTGTGCTGACCCAGTTTATGCCTGGTTGGTCTTCAACAGAGGTTCCAAGAAAGCACAGTGGTTTCACAACTGTCCAGGAAAAAAAAAAGTGGGAAAACATGTAGTCATGCAAAATAATCAAATCAAACCCTTATCTCAAACATACAAAATCATTTTATGATTGATTAACATTTAAGTGTAAAACCTAAACTTGAAACTAGTGGAAGAGCGCAGAGAAGTTTCCTGGTACAGTCTGGGCATCGTAGTTTGGATACAACCCAGCGACCAGTTAACAAAAGGCAAACTGTGCAAGAGGACCTCATCATGCTCCAGTCATTGAATAACAGAGGAAATAATCAACAGAGCGAAAAGACAGCCTATAGGGTTGGAGGAAAAGACTGAAAACTGCATATTTGATAAAGAGTGGATGTGCAAAATATATAAGGAATTCAAACAAGCCCAAAGCAAAAAACAAAACAAAACAAAACCCAAATAAAACAACATCAAAAAACAAAAAACCCCAACCAAACAAAACCAAGCAACCCACTTGCGAATGGACAAAAAACATGAGTAGGTATTATTTTAAAAATATACAAATGAAGAAATGGAAGCTGGGCATAGTGGCGCACGCCGTTAATCCCAGACCCCAAGAAGCAGAGGCAGTGTATATCTGTTAAGTCTGAGGCCAGCCTGGACTACATAGCAAGTTCTAGGCTAGCCAGAGGATATACAGTGAGACTCTGTCTCACAAACAAACAAACAAACAAACAAACAAACAAACACGAATCCGCTCTTCATCTCTTTGTCTTTACGTCTGCCACCTGTGTTGACCTACATGTTGGCTTCTCTGCGGATTATAAAACGGGTAAGTGTGGGCTGTGTATTTTAAATTGTCCAGCAGGAAAAAATGAACAAAACCCAAATAAAACAACATCAAAAAACAAAAAACCCCAACCAAACAAAACCAAGCAACCCACTTGCGAATGGACAAAAAACATGAGTTTTTTGGTATCATTGCATTGTTCTGCTCAAAAGCCCTAACACTGTTGCTACTGAAATTGGTTCTCTTTGATTCTCAAGCCAATCCTTGCAGCCAGGGGCATGGGAGGCAATGCTTGGCTTGGCACACTGCCATATCCTTCATTCTTAGGACTGGGGTACTGTCATCTCCCCAGAATTTTATGGGTCTTCAAAGTTTCACCCAGGAGTTGGCTGCCCTCAGGGTGTCCCCACGTCCGAGTTTTAGATAGAGCAGAGATTGTAGCGATCTGCCAGTTGGGCTGATCTTTGTTTTTGATAGACAAGGATATCTCGTTTTAGCTCCTCTAAGAAACCACGTGGCCATCTTTGAACTCATTCTCGGCATTATTTCCCACAGAGAAAGAGTGATTTGGTTTGGATTCATGGACTTTCCCCTCATGGCTGTCCTTACTAGTAGTTTTCATGGTAACTGCTTTCCGATACCTTCTGGTGTTTGTGCGTCCTTAAAGTCAGGACTGAGCTTCAGCCTCAGTCAGAAATAAAACTAGCATGGATTTTGGAGCTATGTCAGCAGCTGCTTCAATGTTCCTGGGAATCATCTTTTCATATGCAAAAATAGATTCCAGAGACAGCTAGCTTATGGGGCTGTTACAGAGCTTGTGTTGGGATGCTTTCTGTTACTGTAACAAAATCTTGGAGGCTGGGTCTTTCCTAAAGGGGATAGATTTTTTTGTTAAAAAGGTTACAGTTTTGGAGGCTGAAAGTCCCAAGCTGGCTAGCCCCTTGGGTTCACTTTCTATAGTGAGGGTCCAGTGGCAGGTAGTACCACAGTGGAAGGATCCTATAGTAAGACTGGAAGCAGGAGTGTAGGGAGCAGCCAGGCATGCTCTTTGATAACAAACCTGTCTTGAGGAGTAACTAAGGTCCTGTGAGAAGTACATAAATTCTTTCCAAGAGCAGCACAACTAGTGACCTACTTATACCACCATTTCTCCTATCTTAAAAGCTCTACCACCACCTGATACTTCGGCAGTAGGATGACAGTCCTACTGTCGGGGCACATTCTGGACATGTCCAAGCCATAGCAAGAATATGTGTATAGAGAATTTCATAGCTGGAGGTCACACCAGCTGGAGGTCATTTATAATCCTAGATAGAGCATCCACCTTCACCCTTACTCTCTTCATTGAAAATAGTTCTGTTATCTGTTTCCTTCCACCAGAATATAAGGTTCACAGACGCAGGGCACGTATCTATCTGACCGATTGTGGGCTACTGCTGTGGGAAATTGAGGGCAGTGGGACTGAGGATGCTGGGAGACAGAAGAGACCTCCAAGATTCCCCTACCGAGAGGCGAAGGATGTGGGACATCAATCCACCAAGTCACAATGGTCATGAGGTTAGGTCCTCTCACTACAGACACCGATGACCTATTTATTCTGCCTTGCCCTGCCCACAGGCAGAGCGGGACTCTTATGGCCAGAGTAATTTTGTGTCAGAGACACCCCACCCACCCCAAAGTCTTGCCACTTGCCGTTGGTAGTGGTTGAGCCCACCTGCACAGTGATGGTGAGTGCTGAGGGAGTGTGGATGAGGCAGCCACGGTACCCACTACACAGTTGACTGGAAAATGATGACCATGATCACAATATGCCGCCAACCCAGGCCAGTTCTCTCCCTCTCATCTGGTTATTAATTTGACGAATGTGTTGAGTCTCCACAATCTAATTTTTGTCCGAACATCTTGAGGATGCTCAGGGCTCATTTTAGCTTCTTTTGTGTGGTCTGGCTAGCACAGGGATGGGGGCTCTGGAGTTTCCATCTTGGAGTCTTGGGACTGGTAATCTCATTAGGAAGGAGGGGTTGTAAAAGGCTTTGCCTTGGCGTCTATATTTGCACATAGTCACATTGTCTGGATTTGAATTGGATGTTACTGAGGATGGCTTAAGGGTGAAGGCACTGTGGCCTGAAGAAAGTGCTAGTAATCTAAGGCCAAGTGTGTGGACTAACCATCCCTTGTCAGTTTCCCTCTCCTGAGCAATGGAGCCATGGAAGAAGTGGTTGAGAGTGTATGAAATAGTTCTGTTTATTGATTAGAACAGGGTATAAAAGTACAGCATTTTGCAGGCATTCTGGACCTTCTGGGAGGGACATGCAGTGTTGCGCTTGAGCTGGGAATGGAGAAGAGGGACAGACCTTGGGCAATGACTCTCCCCCTGGGGAGTGTTGAGAGACTTGCTCTATGAGCACAGATGCTAGCGTGGGAGAATTATTAGTCCCTACTGCTGGAAACAGTTTGGGTCATCTGATAACACCATGCTTGATAATCCAGTCCTATTCTACGAGTGTTTATGTGCTTGCCTCTCCCGATCCTGTCATGACAAACTCTTAATTGTTCTGTGTGATGCTCTTTCTTCCCACTAGAGGAAGGGACACAGGCACATTGGCTTGGGAGGCCATCAGAGGAGGGTGTGTGTTTGGCTCAGGCCCTCTGGCTGGCAGGTCCATCAGGCTCCACCTGGCCTGGAGGCAGTGAGTTGGGGGCATGTAAGCATAAGACTGTGCACTATGGTTGACGCTCAAGCAGAGGGGCCTTCCGCAGGGCAGCAGCATGAAGAGATAGGCATGCTTCCAAAACGAACTCAGATCCCAGCTCGCCTCTCTCAAGAGGAGTGACAAGGAAACGTCGGCAATCAGAGGCGGAGCCACAGGGCGCCAGATTTCGTGGAAAAGGAAAATCTTCAGCAAAGAATTCTTCCAAAGTGTAAAAGGTATCTCTGTCCCGAGAGTTGGTGTGAAAAACCAGAACAAGGGCAGAGCAGGGCGTTAAGGTGTTTGCTCAGTGTCTCTGAGAGCAGGAGGGCCAGTGTCCTTTGTTACATAACATTTTGGAACAGCTGTAGAGATCTCATGATGTTGTCATCCTGGGGAAAGAAGAGCAGGAGAGAAGGTGGTTAGAGCTGTCCAAGGCTCCTGCCCAAGAGCCCAGTAACCTCACACATTTCCAGCATGGGATGTCTTTTTCTTCTCTCTCTCTCTCTCTCTCTCTTTTAAAATTGTATTTAGCCGGGCAGTGGTGGCACACGCCTTTAATTCCAGCACTCGGGAGGCAGAGGCAGGTGGATCCCTATGAGTTCAAGGCCAGCCTGGTCTACCATGTGAGCCCAGGACAGCCAAGGCTACACAGAGAAACCCTGTCTCGAAAAAAAAAAGGTATTTATTATTTATACAGCATTCTGTCTGCATATGTGCCTGCAGGCTACAATAAGGAACTAGATCTCATTATAGATGGTTATGAGCCACGATGTGGTTGCTGGGAATTGAACTCAGGACCTTTGGAAGAGCAGACAGTGCTCTTAACCTGAGCCAGGAAGTCTGCAGCAGCATTACTAACAAGGAACAAGGGGGTGGGGTTCTAGCTAGCCATTAGCTCAAGGTCAAGCTGAATGCCGGCATTCAGGAGAGAAAAATGACCCGTGGAACAGTGCATTGGTTTTTCTTTAAGATGCTCTGTCAATATGTTGTATGAAATGACTTTCACATTCACAGGAGATAGTCATGCCTTTTCCTGTTTATTCAATTACTGTGATTAATTATACTGACTAATTCTTGGATGTGAAACCAACCCTGCAATTCCCATCTTAAGGCTGTGATAGCCCCATCAATCAAGCTGAGAAGGTCCTCTTTAATTCTCTATTCCTTGAGATTAGTACAATTTTTTTCTTTAAATGTTTTGAGGAATGCACCATAGAAGTTACTTGAATTTGTCATTTTCTCTGAGGCAAAGTTTTAAATTACAGACTCAATGCCTTTGAGACATAGGGCTATTTACATTTTTGCTTTATTTCTGTATTAGTTTCGAAAGTCTGTGTTTTGTGGGGGAATTCATACATCTTATGCAAATTGTCAAATTTACTGATGAATAAATTACTATCTTTTAATGCCAGAGAAACTGATAGTAGATGTTATTATTTTTACTTCTGATACCAGCAGTTTGAGAATTAAAAATATATTTCTCTTACTAAGTAAGCATTTGTCAATTTTATTAATTGTCCTCAAAGAGATCTCTTAGCTTTGCCTGCATTGTACATTTTCTATTGTATACTTTCTAAGGTATACTTGAGACAGGGTTTAGCCTCTATGTAGCTCTGCCTTTCCTGAGTTTGTGAAGGCTAGCCATGGACTCAGAGGTTCACCTGCCCCTGCCTCCTAAGTGCTGGGATTAAAGGTGTGCCACCCATCATATATGGCTTTCTAAGGTGTACATATTGAAGACACAAAATTCTTAAATCTTCGCCTAAGTACCACACTTCTATATTTTGAATTAAAATATAGTGAAAATATTAAAATTTGTGGGATCTGAAGCAATACTTAGCTAAAGCAATATTTAGTATCCAAGAACATTGACCGCACACATGTGTGTTTGTGTGTGTGTGTGTGTTTGTGAGTGTGTGTGTATGTGTGTGTCCCACTGAACTTAAGGTCGAGAAAGCAGACTTTTGATCAAGAAAATAAAAAGAGACAGAGTTGATTGTGAGGATCTGAGTCTTTGTAAGTTGCCGAGGGCTCTGGAGTTAGGCAGCCTGTGTTCAAGGCCGGGACCTCTTATTTCCTGCCTGTGGCACTTATCCTCTCCGTGCCTTAGTTTCCTCACGTATAAAATGGGGCTGAGTATAATATCCACCTATTGTGAGGTGGTGAAAAAAATGAGCTGCATAAGGAATGGCTGTGGAAGGTGTTCATATGAGCAACAAGATCTGAAAGATCTCACCTGGAAAGCAAAGGAAACAAAGAACACTTCTGTTGGGCGATTGACATTGCCTTATGGTGTTTGACATTAACATGACAGAGCTTAAATTCCCTCTCTGTCACTCACTGTAGTGCCTCAGTTTCCTCCTCTTGAAATGGGTATGGCAGGCATAGGGTTTAAATATTAAAACACTTTTAGCTCCACAGAGTAAGCTGTTGGCCCGATTTTGCTCTCTACCTAAGTGTCCTTTCTCCTGGCTGCCTAGGAATTTGCTTGGGAATCCGCAGACTACCCAAATATCTGTCAACTAATGGGTGAGCATCCAGCTGGACTGGGGCACTCTAGGACAATGGTAAAGGTCAGTTAAAAGAGGTCAGTATTATAGAGTCTGGCCTAACTGTTAGCTCTCTGGACTGCCGTCCTGTAGGGGCATCTGCCTGGAGGGGTTTCAGGTGGTTGAAGCTTGGTTGGTGCTCTCTGTGTGCTAACGCAGCCTCCTCCTCGACTCCCTGGCAGTGCAGTGTTTTGGGGGAGCTTAGGCTGGGGCAGCATGACCCATGGGACAGCAGTGTCTCTTGAGGAGCATGCACAAAGCAAGCCTAGCCTCAGACCTGTGCGGGCCCTCCAAGAAATCTGGCTTGCAGAAGCAAGTTCTAGCAGCCTTGGTATGAGGCATCACATTATGATGAGAGTTTCTAGGGTATCTGCAATTGCACTTTGAAGACACAAATTGTACTTTGGAAAAATTTGAGGCAATTCTTTGCACATTTATTGAAGCTCTCCCAACTGTTCTGTATCTGAGGAACAGGCACAGAGGCAGCGAAAAGGACAGGGCCGCCTATTCTGCAAATCTCAGTCCTCAATGACCTGCTGGGCTTCACTTCTCCAGGACCTGGGCTTCCGCTATCTGTTGGTCCTGAGCAAGCTGAGGCATGGAGGCCGTAGGCTTCTGAGCCTAGGGGTTGCAGGTGTGTGCAGATTCCAGATTCTTCCCTCTGCAGTTCCCATGCCCCAGATGCCTTTCCTCAGATCTATTGTGTCTCCCGGATCTCTCCTCACCTCCTGACAGGATTCAAGAAATTCTTCTAAAGTTACGATGCCGTCTTTATTTTTATCCATTTTCTGAAAGACACAACAGAGAGGTCTTCAAAGAACCCGGTATTTCACATTTCAGCATTTGCTCTGTGTTAGCCCCAGCATTAGGATGGTCTTTCGTTAGCCAGTTGGTTCGTGGTTCTAATATTATGGTCCTCATGGGCTTCTTTACATCAAAAGATTGCTCTCATCACTTAACTTATTGCCACATTATTGTTATTTGCTGACACCCCAACATGCAGTACTCTGTTTCTGTTATTATAGGAAAATAACCGAGGCTGGGTGTTGTATAAGAAAAGAGGTAGCCGAAGCATGGTGGTGCATTCCTTTAATCCCAGCACTCAGGGAGGCAGAGCCAGGCAGATCATTGTGCGTTCAAGGCTGGCCTGGTCTACAAATCAAGCCCATGACAGTGAAGGCTACACAGAAAAGCCTTGTCTCGAATAAACAAAAAAATTTCCCCCCTCCAAAAAACGAGGTTCGTTTATCTTATTGTTTTAGAGCAGTGGTTCTCAACCTTCCTAACGCTGTGATCCTTTAATATATACAGTTCTTCATGTTGTGGTGGCCCCCAGCCATAAAGTTATTTTTGTTGCTACTTAATAACTGTAATTCTACTACTGTATGAGTTGTCATGCAACTATTTTTGGAGATAGAGGTTTGTCAAAGGGGTCACGACCCACGGGTTGAGAACTGCTGTAATAGAGCAGGTCCAAGAACACACCACCAGTTTCTATCAAGCGAGGGCCTCATGGAGAATGGTGTATCGTCATAGTGGGGACATGTGGAAGAGGTCACACAACAGAAACAAGAAGCCAGAGGATGTGAGAAAGGGCCGGCCTTGATCATTCAACTCAGCCTCATGGCAACCACAGCACTAATATCTGAGGTAGCTCTCCCAAGGACCTAGTCACCTCCCATCAGGCTCCGCCCAGGAAGGATTCCAGGACCTTAAACACTGCCACGCTGAGGACCAGGCTTCCGTGGTGAACCTCGGACACACGCCCAAAGCACTTCCAAACCGTAACACGTGTGTTCCGCCCGCCCACTTTCTGCTGGCCTCTCTAGCAGGAAAGAACCCTGGGGAATAAGAAGTTCTGGTCCATCTCTGTGCCGACTTTCTGTGCAAACTTTCAAGATATCAGAGGACTTCTCTTTTCCTAGCTGCAGAGAGGGAGGCTTGAGCCGAGAGAGCCCTGAATTCTTTGGTACTCTCTATTACTAGACTTTTTTTTTTTAATTTAAATCTGGGTGCAGCTATGCGTTTGCCACGTCTCCACTCAGTCGTCAGCAGTGTCCACCCACTCTTTACTAGATCAAGGCTCAACTGTCCCACTTCAGAATCTCACAGGCTGGCTTTGACCTAGTTTCCAATTTTGCTCCCCTTTGTAGCCCAGACAAACGTGCTCAGTAAGTACCCAGAGTGGGTGAATAAAGTCTCCTCTAACTGCTCAGCTTCTGCAAGGATTCTTATGAGATTTGCCATCTGTAGTTAATGACAACTCTTCCCCCCTTCCCGCCCTGTTCTGTTGGGTAACGCACTGGCCCACCTTGCAGGAGCATTTCCTGGCCTATCAGTGTAAGCCCGTGCACACGCGCATGCGTACCTGGAAGAAGACGTCCACGTGCTGCCTGGGCGTGTCCTCTTTGAGCACAGGGTAGGTGTATTTCCCCATCATGTCGTAGATGGCTTTGACTATGTCCATCATCTCCTGGAAGGGGACACGGAGGCCAAACCGTCATACGTGATTTGTTTAGGGTTCCTCTTGCCAAGAAGAATGGCAAAGCGGACCCTTTTAAGCAGATGAATGGGAGTTAGGGAGAAGACGCAACACCCTCCTCGGAGAAAGTGGTGGAATCCTCTCTGCCTTCAGAGGTCTTGGTCAGGCTACCTCTTCTTGCATTGTCCTCAGTGAGGGGTGACACTGGAGTCCTCATTTGCAGACTGAGACAATGAAGAATTTTTTCGACTTACAGGTAAATTACTGTTTTAGACTAGCTTTGAAGACACCCTCACAGGTTCTATTGCTATTTTAAGATAAGAAAAAGTAGCCAACATAAGGATTATCTACAGGACACTGAGGTTTTCTCCAAACCTGTAATTAATAGGGTTAGACTTGTAGACAAGTTATGAAACCAATACAGAGGGCTCATGTATATTTTCACCCACTTTCCCTTAATATTAAAACTTGTATAAATGTATAAAAATGATTAAAACCAGGAAATTAACATTGCTATACTATTATTATCTAAACTATAGATTTTGTTCATATCGCATCTGTTTTTCCACTGATATGCTTTTCTCCTTGAGATTCCATTTTGTGTCAAGCTGTGTGTTCTTTGGGACATTTTTGGGACCTTGTCATGTATGATGAGAGTGCTGGTCAGCTGACAGTGCTCTCAGCTTGGGTAAGACTTTGTAGAAGCCATGGATGTCCCACCCTCAGGGCTCCATCAAGGAGGTACATGGTGTGGCTATGTCTTGTGATTGGCGATTACTTGATTAAGGAGTTGTCTGTAATTCTCTGATTTCAGTATCTGTCAACACACATTGACAGCAGAAATCTCTATGGTGTTTGCCTATTGAACATTCTATATTCTCTCTTAGAAAGTTAATGTTTTAGATCACAGATTAAAAAAATCTTCTCAGAATCTGTTGCTGTGTCAAATTAGGACAGGAGAGCCAATAGCCAATGTCCGTAGGGCACTTGAGGCTTTCTTTACATAGATTACTAATAATTGTAGACGTCCTGGAATACTTCTGTAAGCAAGAGGTGACTTCGTTTATTTATGTACTTAGTTCTTTGGACTTATGGATATCTATTATATTTTGTGTTTGTGACTATTTAATATTATCACAGTTTATTTTGTTGATTAAATTGCTTTAGCTTTGACTTACTAAAACTCCTCTAGACTGATGCTTGTAGCTGTTTGACCTGCCCCAACCAGGATTCAGGTTCACTTTCTATTTCTCCTTTTCCAGTCCTAAGACACACAGCTCTCTAAGGAGACTGGCTCCTTTTTTATTGGTGAACAGTGCTTAGAAAGAATGACCTGGCCAGGCATGGTCGTACAGGCCTTTAATCCCAGCACTTGGGAGGCAGAGGCAAGCGGATCACTGTGATTTTTAGACCAGCCTGGTCTACAAAGCGAGTCCAAGACAGCCAAGATAACATAGAGAAACCCTGTCTTGGTTAAAAAAAAAAAAAGAAAAAAGAAAAAAGAATGATCTTTTTTTCTGTGCCACTGGGGGTCTTCCCCAACACGTAGAACTAGGAAATGGGTTTGTATCCACACGTTCACTCCACAGGGTGCGCTTTACTAACCTTTCACAACCATGTGGCCATTGAGACATTTTCCACTTGAGAACTTGTGTCAAAGAAGGGACAGGAAAAAGAATTAGGAATGCTTGGGGTTCTCATTGCCTGCAAGTTTGATAAGAATGTTCCAGATTGCAAAGATGAGGTTTTGGAAAACTACTTACATACACCTGTGTCCACCCTTCATTAACTCTGCCATCTAAAGACGCCTGGCAGGCGTTAGTGGGGACAGCTCTGTCTTCTTTGCCCATTATAAAAAAGGGACTATTTAGTACGATTACTCAGTGATGTGATGGAAAAATGGATTGAACCAAGGTAGAAAACCAGGTGGTATAAATCCCACCCTAGACTCCTTTCTTTAGGTGTTCCTGTGAAGTAGTATTTGAATATTTTAATTTAGAGTACCAGATATGTAACCATGTATCTAAGAGCTTAGCTGCCTAGAAAACTGATATGATGCTATCACAGTACTTTTAAAAGTGATTTTGTTTTTGATTTTTGAGGCAGGGTTTGTAAAGTGATTTTAAAACCATGTAAAATTACAAACAGCTGTTAATATTCTGTGATTTTAAATGATCATCTGTTATGTAATGAGTGTTTGAAATCTGGCCTGGAAAGATGGCTCAGCGGGCAAGAACAAGAGCTCTTCCAGAACTCTGCTCCCCAGCACACAGGTGGCGCCGAGTGGCCTTTAACTCCAGCGCCAGGGGATCTGGTGCCCTCTTCTGGCCTTTGTGGGTACTGGGCAAATCCACCCCCTAATTAAAGATACAACAGTTAAAATATAGAGCCTCTATGATCTGATAAAAATTCTATTGTTATTTTACTAGCTTTGGTTTCTTTGTGAGTTTTTAAATGCAATGACTAGTTCTTATTACATTTTCACAAACTATTTGTTTATCTACTTTGGCCATTGTTCATTTTAATTTGATTGTGAGATCTCTTTGTATACTTTGGGGATGGATAAGTTTGTTTGTAAGACATTTAAAAGTATGCACCACAGGCTAGACATGAGCCAAGGAAATACAGAGAGAAGCGAAGCAGATGCGAGACCGTTGTTAGCAATGTCTAGTAAGAAGCCCCATCACTTTTTGCACGTTGCGGATGTTTTAGCAACAGTGTCACCTGCTTTTCAACTTTGCTCACGGCATTTTCTTTTCTCCCCAAGGTGAAAGGCTTAAGACTATTTAGAATGATGTCATCATACTTTTCTTTGTGTTTTAATTTTATGCTTTTCCCATTCTAAATTTAGATGTCATGTCTCCTCCTCCTCCCCCTTTCCTCCTCCTCCTCGTCCTCCTCCTTCAAAGGGTTTACATCATCTTACAGCTTACTGTCCACCATGAAGGGAAGCCAGTGCTGGAACTTAAGGCATGGGCCGGGAGACAGGCACTGAAGCAGAAGGCATAGAGGGGTCCTGCTTCCTGGCTCAGCTCCTAGTTTTTTGTTTTTGTTTTTTAAAGATAGAGGTCACCTGTGTATCTGATTGACTCACACCTGTGACATCCAGAACACTCATCCACTTACTGCTGAAATGTGATAGTGAGCCAGTTTCCCTGGAATCACCTCTTTCATTATTCACATCTGTTTGTTCTGCTCTTCATGCTTGTTCCAGTATGAACTGAATTTCTATTGGTTCCCAGCTTCCCCTTCTGCTCCCCCAATCTATCTACGACCCCCCCATCTTTTCACACACCACAATATGTCATAGCTCCAGTTTCCACCTTTTGAAAATTACCTTTCCTATTTTCACTGGTGACTTTTCCAATTTTCTCTTCAAACAGCCATTTTATTTTGGGTAGGAACAACTAAATTTAAAATTAGCTATTTTTACAATAGTGTCATCTTTATAACGGACTTCCCTTGAGAAAATGGCAGGTGTTTCTGTTTTTGTTTTGTATTTCTCAGAAAACTTTTTTCTTCATCTAAGTTATGAGTGTTCTTAAATGCTCATGCACATTACATTTTACACTTACATAATTAGAATATCTTAGTTACAACTTTCTAAGTATTCATAACTGAGACATGAGTAACACAGTTTAGATATATTAATCTCTGGGCATGATCTTTAGGTCTAATTGTTTAAATGGTTTCTCTTGTCTTTCCTCCACTAAGTATGAAGTCATGCCACTGCTGAACATGGAGGCTCACACTTGTAATCCCAGTGCTAAGGAGGCTGAGGCAGGAGGACCACCATGCAGTCAAGGCCAGTCTGGGTTACACAATGTGCTCCAATCAGCTTGAGTTACAGTGTGAGACTATGAGAGAAAAGAAAGTCATGTCATTAACAAAGACCGCCCTAGCTTCCCAGATGTGTGTTTCTGTCCCATTGTATTTGAAGGGCGTTTGGAAGTGTGAACAGATGGTGTGGTCAATAGCAAGCACTCGGTCTTCATTTCTGCTGGAGCTGAGGACCTCTGAGATGCCATCGTGAAGTGACATCTTTGTGAAAGCTGCGTAGAAGGCTGGGGCGCATCCTGTTCTGGTCGAGATGCATTTTATTTCCATTTTATTAGGGAGTTTTAAAAATGATCAAGAATATAGGGTAAACTTGATGGAGTGTCATTTTAGAACCATATGGCTTATTCCTTTTATGTACTGATTTGTTGAATTACTTAATAGAAATTCCCTACTATTGAACTCTGCAATAAACCTGTTTCTCGTCATGCGGGCTCCTTTAACTAGAGTGCTGGGATTAATCTCCTAGCGTTTCGTTTAGAATTTGTGATGTGTATTTTAAGTGAGATTGGATTCTTGTTTCTCTTATATACTTCGCCAAAATCTTTTCATTTTTTTTTTCATTCAACACATTTTGAGCTCGTTCAATCATCTAGGCATTCCCGTGTTATAATGAGAGCTCCCTTTAAAAAATAGGGCTTGTTGGAGCACGATTTGATTATGGTGAACTCACTTATTTTAAGCATCCTCCTTGGTAAACTTTGGTAAATGTACACAGCTGTGGCACCTCCACGCTTAAGACCTGGATTATTTTGATCACTTCAAGAAGTTTCCACATTGTCTGCCAATGCTTGGCATCAAGCCATTGATGATGGAACTTTGGAAACTAAAGATATTTTCGTTTTCTAGAGCTTAATGTGAATTGAATGATAGCTGTATGAAGCCTGAGCTGGCCTATAGTTAATGAACACAACGGCTATAGAATCTATGCCCACTATTTCACGTGATGGCGACTTAATTTCTTTTTGCTGCTGAGTACCCATTGGATGGACAGACAACAATATGCTTATTTACCATTCTCTGGAAAGACATTTGGATTACTTGTAATTTGGGGGCTGTTTATGGATAAAGGTATGCAAATCTCCATGTGGGCACCTATGAATTTACATATTTTCATTTCTTTTAGGTACGTATGTAGGGTTGGGATTTCTGGCTCAAACACTAGTTGGATGTTAACTTTACTTAGGATGCTGTCTCCTAAGCAGCAAGGCTTACATTTGTTTCCCACCAGCAGTATATAGGAGTTTCTAACTGTTCTTTATCTTTGCCTACACTTGGAATTGTTGGTCTTTTTATTTACAGCCACTCTGATGTATGCATAATTATAATTTTAAAAATCTGTATTTCCTTGATGACCATAGATACTCAGCCATTTTCTCTGGCTCTATTGTCCATTTACTAATATTTTTGAAGTAAATACTTGAATTTAAAAACCTATTTAAAGATTATATTTTTTATAATAATAATAATAGTTATTATTATTATAGAAACATTTGTAGGCTGGGCTTGGTGGCACACGCCTTTAATCCCAGCACTTGGGAGGCAGAGGCGGGTGGATCATTGTGAGTTCGAGGCCAGCCTGGTCTACAAAGCCAGTCTAGGACAGCCAAGGCTACACAGAGACCCTGTCTTGAAAAACAAACAAACAAACAAACAAACAAATGAAACATTTGTTTATTTTGTGTTTTGGAACTAATATGTCACAATACATGTGCAGAGGGCAGAGGTCAGGAGTCATTGCTCTCCTTGTAGCTAGCAGGTGGGTTCCAGGGATCAAACACACGTCATCAGGCTTGGCAGCATGTGCCACTACCTGCTGAGCCATCTTGGTGGCCCCTCGCTACAGACTTGTTTATCTTATGAAATTATAAGCATTTCTTATGTATTTGGACCTCAGTCTTGTTGTATAATAACAACTTGTAAGGAAGGCATTTTCCCAGACTCTGGCTTACATTTCTCTTTTCCTAGCAGTGTTTTTTGAGACAGAAAATCATAGCTTTGATGGGTGAAGAGAAACACCAGAGTTTCTTTCATGACCTTTGCCCACTCTGAAGCAGTGAGGGTGCTTCTCCTACGCGCTCTTCACCACAATGGCTTCTGCCTTTGTGTTTATGTGTATATCCACTTAGTGTTAAGTTTTGCTCCCAGTGTGAAGTGAAGGCTAAGATCTGTTTTTATTTTCAAATGGATGTAGAGTTGGCTCAGACTCGTTTGTTCAGGACCCCGTTGTATTCGCTTTGGTTTCAGTTATCTTTTTTTGAAATGACAATATGGACAAGCCTGTTTATGGAAGGGGATCAGACATGGAGTCTTACACTGGCTCGGCAAATGCTGTGTCCGTGGTCCCAGGCCCCTTATGGACCACTCATCTTGATCTTGTAAGCTGTGTGTCTACCAGGATGCCAAGTCCCCAGAACGTCCATCACTTCGCTTCTATGTTCATCTTGAGAGAAGGTGGCTGCAGTCCCCTGACTTTGCGCACTTTGGTTGCTTTGGTTCTTGCATCTTCGTATACATTTTAGGTCAGTTTATCAGTTTCTATAAAGCACCTGCTGGGAATTTTGGTTGAGACTACACTGAATCTACAAGCTGAAGGTTTGAGAATCTCCATTTTAACACCGTTGAGTTACACAAGTAAGCACGGCACATCTGTTTACTTAGGTCTCAATTTTCAGCAACATTTTGTGGTTTTCTATGGGTAAGTCTTACATTAGCTTTGTTGAAGTTGTCAAAAATGTGTGTATATGGCTACTATCATAAATGGAGTTGTTTTAAAGATAATTTTAATACATATATGTGCATATCTATTGATTTTAAAAAGTAGAATTCATATCCAGCCACCCTGATAAATACATTTATAATATTTTTCTGGTAGTTTGAGACTCCTTAGGGTTTACCATGAATTCAAGCTTATTAAAGATAAAATTTTGTTTTTTTCTTGCCTCAGTTTCCTTTTTTAACTCTTGAGGAGAAAGTATTTAGTATTCATCATTAAACAGATCTTAGCTGTAGGGTTTCACAAAGTTGTTGTCAGATATTAGGCTGAGAAAGGAATCTTCTAGTCTTAGTTTGTTAAAAACTTTTCCATGAATGAGTAGTGATTTTGTCAAGTGCTTTTCTGCATTTGTTGACTCAACATAATTTTTTCTTTTTATTATGTGTTTACAGCAAATGATGTAGATGTTTGAGTGTTAAACCAATCTTGCAATCTTGGACTAAACCTTACTTAGTTACACTATATTGTACTTTTTAAAGTATTGATGGGTTCGGTTTGCTAATGCTTTGATAAACTTTTTATTTTTATTTTTTGTATCTGTCATCATGAGAAATAATGGTAGTTGCCTTCTCCATAATCCCTTTTTTATTTATTTCAAGTTTGAGAAGCAGGATATTGTTGGGCTTGGGCAAAAAAAAAAAAAAAAAAAAAAAAAAAAGCTGGAAACTTCTTTCCACCTCAGCTTTGTGGGTTTGTGTTAGATGTCACTAGAAAGTCATCTGAGGAAATTAAATTTTTCTGGGGTTTTTAATGTGAATTTTATTTCTCTTAGTGACAGAGAGCTATACAAAATTTCCTGCTGTCTTTGGATCACCTTTATTTAGTACTTACTGTCTCTCAAAGACTCTGCTGTACACCCCAGTTCCCAGTGGGTGCAGTGGGCTATCTAACTAGCTGCACACTCCAGTTCCCAGTGGGTGCAGTAGGCTATGTAACCAACTGCATACCCCAGTTCCTGGTGGGTGCAGTGAGCTATCTAACCAGTCTTCCACCCTTTGAGCCTGACAACCTTCAGGCTTCCTCGTGAGACTGACCTGATTTTCTTTTGTGCCCTAGCCTGCAGCCATCTGCAAGGCTTTCTGTTTGGAGGGCATGTGGAACTCTGACTTCCTTGAAACCCCCTCTAGTGGCTGTTCCTTCTCCCTGGGACACTTTTCCTGACTTTTGGGGTGACTGGCCCTGGTATGGCAGTTCCACTGTAGAGAGGCCATTGTTGACTCTTACTAAACATCTGCATGTCGCCCTGCACTTTGCTGTTGTTGCCCATGCCACCACACTGCTACACGACAGTCAGACCTGGTCTGAATTTTCACTGTTATGTCTCCAGCACCCAGGAAGCTGAATGAGTTCTCAGATCCGTATTCAGCTCGGATGACCAAGTGAATGAATGCACTCTGCGTGTGACTCCTCCCTCGACACAGAGAACTATACAGTGCTGAGGTGGAGGTCAGAGATGATGTTCATAGCTCAAGGCATCACGCCTGAGATACAGGAGTTCAGCAAGATGATGCTCCAGATGTTATTGTAAAGCCCCTGTTTTTACAGCAGACACCCAGGCGACTTGATATAGTCCCTGGTTAAACGCATGTACACATGCCCTGAGTGAGCAGTGAAGATTCTGAAATGCTGTTTTTGTTTTTTGTTTTTTGTTTGTTTGTTTTGAGATATCTGCCCACCACCCCAATCTTCCCTTTCTTTGGTGTTATTATGCTGCCTGTAATGGGATCTGATGGCTGTCACCTCCATCTTAAAGAGCTCTCTCTGTTCTGGGCACCTCCTGCAGCCTTCCATGCTCACCTTGAGCTTTAATATGAGGCTGCTAATCAGCAGAAATGCAGGTTCCCTGGGGAGAAGACTTTACCCAGGCATCCGCATGCCTGAGCTTTTGAGAAATGGCTCCTTCCTGAGCCACTAGGGCAGGGTGGGAAGTGGGCACATCAGCAATGAGCTTCAAGTGAAACACTTGGTTTCACTCAGAGAGTGTTTTCCCAGGTCTCGGGTGGCTTTGGATTCCAGCACTTTTCACCTTGTCCATCCCGTGTCCCCTGCTCCCAGCTCACTTACCTCTTTGTTTATGTAGCCGTCTTTATTGATGTCATACAAATTAAACGTCCACCTTAGTTTTTCATGGACTGTCCCTCTCAGTAAAATCGACAGAGCAGTCACAAAGTCCTAAGGAGGAGAAAAGGCGGGCATAACATTAATCACCAGCCACCGTGTGGGTGGAGAGGAGCCTGACCTCCAGGCGGGACTGTGTGTTTTTACAAACTGACACCTCCCACATCTCTTGTCAGCCGGATAGAAATCGCCCATTTCAGTGAAGAGCCCCTCTCTTCTATTCCCTGCACCCACATCGCTGCACTTCCTGATGCTCTGTATGTGGGGACACTTCCAGGCAGTTAGTTCAGCTTACTGTGCTGATCCTAACCCGTGGCTGCAAAATGGCCGCTCAGCATCCGAGAGCCTGTACATTCCAGTGGCTATGAGCATGGGCCGAGGAAGCATACTGCCTGTGTTCAAAAGCCTCCTCGGCCACTTATACTCTCTTAAACCCTCTTGGAAAAGCTACTCAGTCTCTCTGCCTTGTTTTCTTCTTCTGTAAAATGACAATAAATGGCGATACAGCCTTGCCTTGTAGCGCTATCATAAAAGTTAAGCAGGTTAATAAATGCGCAGTGCTAGGTCCAGAAGCTACCCACCTGGCAAGCAGAGCACAAGGGGGCTCTTAAGCCATCTCTACCACTCCCAGGATCTGGGCGACAAGGAAACGTCTCCTCCCTGTCTTCAGGTGACGCTTGTTAAATAAATAGTTTCTTGTCTTAACTGAAGGCATTTGATAATTAACCCTTTCCCCCAGGGTCCCAGATTAGGAGGGAGAGGCAACGTGGAACCAGGGGACACCCAGTCTGGACCCGTGTACTGTACCTCGAACTTCACGGAGCCTGTCTGGGTGGTGTCAAAGGCATTGAAGAGGTAATGGGCATATGTGCTGGCATCTGCAAAGGAGAGGGGAAGGCGGGTGAGTTGGGGGCAAAGCTCCACAGAGGGCAGAGGCAGCACTGGAAAATGGGCAAGCGTGGGGCCAGAGAGAGGAGAGGGAAGATCCACTAAGCCCCCCCCGGAGTTTAGGTGAGAAGTAAGTTCTAGCGAAATGACAGATAGGTTCTTGTCTTTCTCCTGACCTCGTCATCTTGAGAACGGTTCTACTGCCTGTTTCTCTGGCGGGTGATAATGTGGTGCCTGAAATGAGATGTCCTGAGCAGTGGTCCTTGCTATGGCATGGGCTTTCCCTTGTGAGCAAAGACCTGGGCTTGGAGCAAAGCTATTTATATAGCTGTGCCCATAGAAAGCCAGTGCAACACTTCAGAGTGTCCAATCCACACCTCCATAAAGTGGGAGGTAGCAAGGCTTGACTCTTGAAACATATGAAGCAGTACATTAAACTGAACCTTCCTTGACGCACAGCAGAAAACCATCTGTGTGGAAGTCATAACTGGGAGTCTGCTGCTAGCACGAAGTGAATCTACTTGTCCCTAATACAGAGAGAGGCCCTGCACTGAGTCCCATGCTAGAGAGACACTTGTGTACTGCTGGAAAGGCCCATGACAGAGAGGGCCCAAGAAGGGTGTGGGACACTTGAGTCTCTCTAATGTTAGAACCCAGAAGAGGCATTCTGCACCTGTCCAGTTTGCACCTGTAGACAGGTGACACAAGAAAGCTAGAGGAGGAAGAATCTCCTGATGTGTAAAACTAGACAGGTGGTGGGGGTCCAGGGCTCAGTAACCTGACTTTACAAATAAATACAGCTTCCCGCTCTCTGCAGTTTATTTTGTTCACTGATGTTTAGGGTCTGTAGTAGTTACTGATGCTGTCTTAGCTGTTTAAGGAACCAAGATGCCAAAGCTTTTGCCTCATATACCTTTCTATTCCTGGCCTGCCACATATGAGCTGTGTGATCTCCAGTAAATTGCTTAAGGTCTCTGAAACTCAATTGTTCCTTCTGGGGTCACGACACTCTCTTCCTAGAGCTGTTGTGAGAGTTTCTGGCTCTGCATTATCAACTCGTCCCTTAGAGTGGGTCCACTTTTGTTTTTCAGAGAATTCTATATTTTGTAGTAAGGAGAAGTCTTGTCATGAGTTCTCCTCTGGCCCCGAAGATGACAGAGACAAAGGGCATGAGGGTTGAGGAAGGGAAGGGTTCTGGTTAGGGAGGTTACTGGGGGGCTATTTTCCAAGGATATACTCACCTCCATGGGGGAAAAACTGAGCGTAGATCTGCTTGAACGTCTCCTCATTGACCACACCACTGGGGCATTCCTGTGTGAAGGGGAGAGAGAGTGAGTGCCAAGTGTCTGGGAACCTGTACTGGCCGTGGAGCATGCGCAGGTTCCTCAAGCCCTCTTCTGGGCAGAGACTGGGAAGCATCCATGCACTGGGTATCTTCAGGGAGGCCTCGGAGGAAACCTTATCATGAAAAGCTAGTCTGGAAGTGAGGGGAAGTCATCACAGAATAGGCACTGTGCTGGGAGAGTCTTGGCTTTAGGGCTAGATAGGTCTCCATTTGGATCCTGGTTAAGCCTGTTGTAATTTTTTTTACTTTAGCCAACACATCCTGTGATCTTGAATATACTTACCTGTGGAATGTGGCTCCCTCCCAACAATGTTAGGTGGTACTGAGACTATGGTAGATACCTAAAATGTGGATTTTTCTTCTCTTTTCTGGTCCCTTCTCAGCCAAATGCCCAATTGGGCAACAATCTCCCAGGGCCCTGCCCCAACTCAGCTGGCCACTATTAACATGGCCTCTTCAACATTAGAAGGAAGAGACCCCGGTGGTAGCAGTCCGGACACATGACTGGCATAGTCTGGCTATAGGACAATAAACCACCCTCCGTCAGGAGGGTGCACCTGGAGGGAGGCGACCGGGACACTCCTGCTCTACTCCACCCAGCAATTTCAGGATATGACTGTGCTCTGAGATGTAAGCTTTAAATGCAAACTCCATATCCAGGCTGGGGTACGAGAGCTCCCAAAGCACCCAGAGCAGCCCCAGAAGGCAGGGCTGGACTCTGTGTGTGTGTGTGTGTGTGTGTGTGTGTGTGTGTGTGTGTGTGTTGAACTTTCTTCCTTACACACGCCTTTGCTTTCTGTGTAGCTCGCAGAAAGAGAAGGTCCCAACGGCAGGAGAGGAATGCCGGTGCCACTGATCTAGCTTTCAGGACAAGCGAGCACAGTGGCATTCAGGCTTATACATCAGTCTTTGTGGGTCCCATTAGCACAAATCCCTAGAGCTCAATTCCATCACTATCTGGCCACCAAACAGAGGGCAAAGTGTAAATGTCAAGCTAAGGTTGGCACCTGGGCTAGGACAGCCGCTCTGAGGTCACACCACGCTATGGCCCTTCTCTGCAGTGGATGAGGTTCCTGTCTGCGTCATCCTCCTGTGAGCTTGCCTTCTCACCAGGTGAGGGTTCACAGCGGTAGCCTTCCCCAACCTCTGCACTCTGGGGACCCCCTTTGGGGAAACCACAGTAGGCTTCGAGCCTCTGGGGGAGGGGGAGGTCTCACATTTTTGAATCCCCGGTACAGGACTTGCAGTTCTCTCTTGGTGAAGTTCGTCTGGGCCTCGAGCTGCTCCAGTCCCTCAGGCCGGTGGCAAACCATGGTCATCTCTAGCTCATCCTCGATCTTGTCTGGAAGCAGAGAGTGTGGCGTCAGAGCGGGGCCTCTTTGGTCTCTGTGGGAACTATAGTCTGAGCTGTTAAGAGAGTAATGTTGGGACCTGGGACATGGGGGGCCGGGGAGGGTTTGGGCTGAATCACACTGCAGGTGGTCCTGGGCCTTGAGCCTCACTCCCCTGGCCACTCACTCTTGTGTCCCTTGTGTTATTCTAGGTGTGACAAACAGCAAAGGGGAGGGAAGAGCATCTCAGAGAGAGAGAGAGAGAGAGAGAGAGAGAGAGAGAGAGAGAGAGAGAGAGAGACAGATAGATAGATATGAGGGTAGAAGTGTTCAAAACATAACCACATACACAAAAAACCTTCTCTTTTAAATGACCTTATTTGCATATTCAAATCCGTGCCGCTGGCACTGCGTTCTACGCAGAGACACAGGTAACGGAACAGAATGAGTGCTTCCAAGTAGTAAAGAGGAAGAAGTCAGAACTATTCTCGAGAAGGATAGAGTTTCACCACGTGGGCCAGCAAGGGAGATGCGCGGGAAGACTTAGTGGGAGGTTCAAATTATGGAATGGAAAAAACATGGCTTCAAAGAACCCGGATATATTTTTACAGGCAGTTGTTCTACAATTCCTGCTAGAAATCCTTAAGCACTAGGTGAGCAGGGTGAACGTCTTTGTATAAGGGAAGGTCTCCAGGGCGTCTGAGGGGCTCTCTAAACAGTCACAGAGAATAGGGTTCCACTTCCAGCGTGTGCGCTGAAATGGGGTCTAAGGGTGGGTGCACAGCTTGTTTGCAAACTGCCTGTCGGCTGAACTGCCTGTCCTCCCTCAGAGCACCTCAAAGGTCACCACCCATCAGTGGTACTTTCAGGGCTCAGCCTCACTCACGGATGAGTACTTACGTTCCTTTGGGCCCTGCCAGAATGCTGTCTGCAAATTTATTCCAGTCAAGGATCATTTAGCATCTACCCTGCTCTGCCTGGTGTTGTCATGCAGGCATCAGCCAATCCATATATTGAACAAGCCCAACTTCCGCCTCGTGAAAACACGGGTGAGGTGGGCAGGCTGCTGGGAACATAGGAACCCCACTGCACTGTGACACGTCAGAGAGGAGGCAGGCGTGGGTTTGCCTCGCAGAACAGGGAGAGCAGGTGTAATAACGGTAGGCTTCCTGTAATCAGGGTTGGGCTCCTTGTGCCAGATTTCCTCTGCTACTGCCAATTTTCTCTCTGCTACTTAATTCCCAATACGAAACAGATCCATCAAAATTTATATCCTTGTGCAGAGTCGCAACGGTAATGGAAGTTAGAGAGTAAAGCTCCAATAATGTGGCAGCAAAGCCTAATTGTTATCTCTCTTATGTGCTGAGCGGCACATATCACCTAATCCTTCTGGGATTGAGGCAGATAAAAGGATTCAATAGGAATAAGATACTCTGTTTATGTTACATTGTGGCAAGTGGCCAATTTCCTCACAATTCCTACAGAGCCTTTAATTATTGTCAAGCTTGTAGCTAATGAGTTAAGTACCAATTACCTAAATGCAGAAAGTTTCTGTGTAAATCAAAGGACCAGTGCCCACGAAGGGATAGCAAGGGAACCCTAAGTGTAATGCAGAAAGCTCACATGTGTCTGGTGAGATCGCAAACTCACCCTGAGACCAGCTGCTGGTTAGTCCTAGCACAAACATGCATGTGTCTTTAAAAATGCATGAAGCCTTTAAACTTCAGAAGGGGCTGTAGGTTTATAATAGACCTCACATATCGCCCCTCAAAGATTCGCTGGGCGATGCCTGGGTAGCCCCAGTAAAGGAAGAAGAGTTAACAAATTACATTAAAATATAAATTAGAAAATGGAAAACTATATTTTGGAAAGAAATGATTTATCTTTGAAGGTGTCTACCTGTGAATGTTTATCAGACTCAGAAGAGTAAAGATTGTGTGTGTGTGTGTGTGTGTGTGTGTGTGTGTGTGTGTGTGTGTGCATGAGTGTGTGGTATTGAGCTATTTCTTAATCTCCTTGTGGCTGACTCTTTATAAGCTAAGGGAACTTCTTTGCAGAAGCTTAAAAGAAAAACTTTCAACTCAGAACCAGGACTCACTTCCCATCCCCTTGCTAAGATGTGCTGATTATTGAGGCACTGGCTGTTAAACCCGCTTTATTAAGACAGAGAAGTTGCTCCCGTTAACCAATGATAGGCTTGCTCTCTGGGAGGCAGGGTCGAGTTCCAGAAGAGATTCTACAGGCTGTGAATACTCGGTTATTGATGGCCAAGCTTGTGCTTCCTGTCATCCAAGACAGGAGAAATTTAGGTCACTGGGGTTCAAGGCATAGGGAAGTAGCCACCTATAAGTGTGAGGGGTTTAAACCAGTAAGTAAAAATGGGACTTGTGTAGCCATCAAGTATATGCATAAATGCATACAAATTTTGTCAACTATTTCGAAGGTAAAACTTGATGAAGCGATACTGTCGTTGACTGATGTGAGATGTACTTTAGCCTTGGCAAACCTGTGCTGCTAGGACCCTCGTGAGTCATGGCCTTTGACTGGAAAGCAATACTTTAACTTGCCCACAGTTGTCTAGGCTTGACCACATCTGGGCATTCCTCTCCTTCATGCCACTTGGCAAGTTCAATGGTCCGGACCACTGTAAATATATATATTTTGGAAGGGTGGTTTTTCACATCTCTCCTGAAGCCACTCAGGGATTCCTTCGATGTCTCTAGGAAGAGCCAGTAGAGGGAAGACACTGGACAAGCTCCCAGAACTCACACATGGGGAGCTTCCTTACTGTTTGGCTCTTGTGAGTGTTCAATGCCAAATGCTGCTTGCTGTTGTTTTCATTATTAAAGATAATGATGAACTAATTACTAAGTCAGACTTAGTTTGGGTGAAAACTAAACTTCAGGTTAATGCTGTGAGAATTTCTGTTTGATAAAAAGCAATGAGAATTATTTTCTATTTGTAAATGTTATTTAAAAAAGTAATCTGTCAACTGCTTTCACGCAACTTTGTGTGTGATGGTGTGAGGGGTCCAGTGCTCTTCCTACCTGATATTTAGAAGTAAGTTATCTTAATAGAGAAGGTGATTTTTTTCTAACAAGTGACTCACAAGGTGATGGAAACCTACCACTGGGGAGAAATGTGAGCTGGAACAACACACTGTAGAGGATGACACTGTGGAGAGGCCCAGATAAAACAGTGTATGATTTAGAGTAAATGGTTTTTAAAAAATACTTTAGGGTTTTGAGTTAGTCAGGATATTGGATGCACGAAAACTTTAGACTCTCCTAGAAAAAAATTGTATGTATCAAGCCTGCCATAGTGTGCCAGTGAGTTCTGTGTCTTTTGAACAGGGACCATGCAAAGGTCTTCGATTGTCATTTCCCCCCAAGCTCTGGCACTAACTCTTTTTGTCTGAGGCTTTGATGACATCGACCAACAGTGACAAAGCTGGACCTTGATTTCAGCCAGTCCAGGACTCTTTCATCAGATTCAGCTTCCATATGTCCCCACAGTGGCTTCTACCTCAGTGGATCACAGATGACCAGCTGGTTTGTGACTAGCCTTGAGGTATCTGATGTCTGTGAACAAGCAGTGGGGACCCATACCTGGGATGCATCTGGTACTTAAAGTGTCTTCTCTGGCTGAAATTAAAGGCCAAATAAAGACCCCAAACTATGACCATTTCCTTCCTGCCTTGGAATAAAGCTTCTCGTGTGTGTGTGTGTGTGTGTGTGTGTGTGTGTGTGTGTGTGTGTGTGTTGGGCAGAGAGGGGAGAGGAGATCTGGGCTGTATTTTATACCCGCCCATCCACCCCTCCATTCCATTTTGAGGCTACAAAATTGTGGGATCCTTAGCTTGAATGTCATCCAAAGAGGGGTTGTATAAGAAATACATAGAAAGAAGCTCATATTTTATATAAAATAAATGAAATATATTTAAAACCAGCTGCCAATGTTTATAAACAAGAAATCCATGACCAGGTTTATATTTCTGACTTCTCTCAGAAAACCTTGAGTCTCAAATTCTCACTAGGGCATCATTTACTGGAGCTAGGCACTCTGGGTAAGTAGACTCTGTCGTTCACCTAGGACTCTTTTTTTTTTTCTGTTTTGTTTTTTTCTCTTTTTGAGACAGGCTCTTTCTGTATATCCTGGCCATGCCCAGCTTCTCCACCATGCCCAGCTTCTCCACCATGCCCAGCTTCTCCTCAGGTTCTTTTAATGCAACAAAGCTTCCTGCCTGGCTCGGAAGCCATTGAGTACGGCTCGTGACGAGACCTGCTTAGCCTCCCCACCACCTGCCTTTCTCCTGTCTTTGTCAATGATATTTTCTCACAAAGAACGTGAAGTGGATGATAGGAACTAGATAACACAATAAACATGGATAAAGAAAAACTGTTTTAGCAAAATGCTGATTTGATTGGACGGCCGGACTGTGTTGGGGGGGAGGGGGGAGGAGAACAGAGAAAATTCAGGTCATTTATTCTAAACAGTTAATATACTTAAGCTACAGCTCAGCTCTGAGCTTTATTTTATGGTTGTTCAATAACCATGGAAGGACAATTATGAGTCTCTTTAGAGGAACAAAGCTTTTGTTAAACCTCATCTCTAAGTGAAACACCCCTACCTGTTTATAACATAGACTGAGTTTGCTAAGAAGGGGCACAAAATCTGGTAAACGAGAAAGCTAACTGCAGAATATACATTTGATTGAGAAGTTGTTCCTTTCCAAGTAATGTGACCAAGACAATCAAGTTAGTGTAGACTTTTTTTTTTTACCTCTCTGATACTGGTAATACCACCAGGCGATGTCTAGGAAAAAGTAAGAAAACATTTTACCAAATCCATTCATTTCAAAACACAACACACTTTTATTGTCATCGGAGAGGCACTGTGAGGAAGTTCTGGTCACCACTCAGCTTGCCATATGCAAGGGGCTTTGGACGAGCAGGGCGGAGCCTGGCTTTCCCATCCCTTTCCCACAGTCAGAACAGGCACGAGCATCGGGTCACCTCCCAGTGCCCATGCCACCAGCAGGGCTCACCCAGCATGCTGAGCCATGCAGTCATGCAGCCCAAAGAGAGATGGGATGGCACGTGGCGGAGGATGCAGATGTGGATGGCTTCTTGGAAATGCCCACAGGTTTGATTGAAGAGTGGCTTTTAAGATACCCTCCACCATGAGAAGGCCCCATTACCTCTTACTTCTTTGTGATTTAGCTATGGATCTTGTAGGGTAATTTCTTCAACAACTATCAATAAAGTATCTATTGTTATACGCCAGTGAATAAACGATACATTTACTGCTCTCAACGGAGCTTGCAAGCTACACAGTTCGGCTCCTTTCCTCCTTTCTTAAGTGCGATAAGCAACTCAGATGTAGAAGAGAAAAAGTGCAATTGATGCTAAGAATTAGCATATTATGTGTGTGACAGAGCGGGTGCTGGCTAAGTCTTTTACTGTGCTATGTATGAAATACAGGAGAAACACCAGACCTGGAACATCCCCCATGGCACGTGAGCTGGGTGAGCCTAGGTTCCCAGAGAGCTCTTACTGGATGCCTTCCTGCTGGCCTTTCGGGTCTATGTGCTGGCTACTCTTGCTTTCCCCTATGAACTCCTACTTGAACTCACTCCTGCCTTGCTTGCACCCTTGGCTAAAGGTGTGTCAGACAGTCCAGCCAGCATCCTCAGTGTGTTCTAGTTCCCACAGGCCCACAGACCCAGACTGGAATGGCTTCTGTTCATGGTGTTCCTAAGAGTGGTAGTTCAGAGAGCTGGGTATTCACTGATACCAAACATGGCACTCGAGTGTATGTGTGCACACTCACATGTTGTGGCATACATGTGTAAGTCAGAGGACAACTTGTAGGGGTTGGTTTTCTCCTACCACCAAATGTATCCCAGAGATCAAAGTCAGGTCATCCAGTTTGGGGATAAGCAGCTTTACCCCTTGAGCATCTCACCAGCTCTAGTGGGATGTTTTAAAATTCTCTCCTTCCCTCCCTTCCTCCCTCCCTCCCTCCCCTCCTTTCTCCCTCCCTCCCTCCCGCCCTTCCTCCTTCTGTGTTATAGACATTTGTGAGCCCTGTGACCTGAGTGCTAGGATTCCGGTTCTCAGGACTGAGCAGCAAGTGAGACTAAGTGCTGAGCCATCTCAAGCTCTGTGGGCTACATTTTTAAAAGCAGTATGAGATTAGTAGAAAAGTTCCCCCAGAAAGTATTGAAGTTTCAGGCTGGAGAGTTGGCTCAGAGGTTAAGAGCACTGACTGTTCTTCCAGAGGTCCTGAGCTCAATTCCCAGGAATCACATGGTGGCTCACAGCCATCTATAATGTGATCTGATGCCCTCTTCTGGCCTGAGGGTGTACATGCAAGCAGAGCACTATATACATAATAATACATAAATAAATATTTTTTAAAAAGTATTGAAGTTTCTCTGTTAACACCCTGCATTGTATAGTTTATTTGTTAAAGTTGACTTACTAATGGCCGATGAGCCAACATTGACACATTAGTAAAAATGGAAGTCCATTATTCATCTGAGATTTCAACCATTGTGCTTTGTGGTTCCATGGGTTTTGACAAATGCATGTCAAGGGTCTATTGCTACAGCATCCCATAGAATAATCTTACTGCCTTGCCCACGTGCTTACAAATATGAATTGATCCTCTCTGCCCTGCCAGAAATGTGATAGGTTCTGGAAGGAATGACAAGATTCAACAATTGTCTACAACGTAGTCTTGTTGCCAGGGAGGCACACAAGCAGACCAGAGGCTGCAAATCAAGTGCAAAGGGTCATGGGAAGGTAGTCTAGATAGGTCCAGGTGATAGACTTGTGAGGCATATGAGGCTGAGGGCTGGAGAGTAACTGCTTGGTGAAAGAGGGTGAAACATTTTCAACCACCTGTTTTCATGTACAGAGTCCAGATATTTAGATTTGTCAAGAGAAGCCATGAATGAAAAATGTGTGTTACTCAAATCTTAGATGATATCAACGAATGACATCTAAAACATATAGCATGTGATAGAATTAACATGACCATGGGAAGGATGCTATGAGCTGCTGGTCTCAGGATAAACACGGCTGTGGGAAGGATGCTATGAGCTGCTGGTCTCAGGATAAACACGGCTGTGGGAAGGATGCTATGAACTGCTGGTCTCATGCTCTTCATTGGAAACCCATTCCAGAGCAGCAGCATGGGTGGCTAAGAACAGGGGCCTGAAGGGAAGAAGTGGCTTAACGCTACCTCCTAAAGGCTCAGGACCAGATGGGAGAGAAGTCAGAGAAGATTCCAAAGAGAGAGAATAATTTAGTTGAATCTTGAAGAAAAGAGAGACAAGGGGCTAACATTTGTGAAAACACAGAAGCAAAGAGACCAAATAGGGTGGGTTATTTTGTAGCTGAGCTGAACTCCCACAGAGAACAACTGGGAAAGATAGGATGAAGGTGTTTGAAAGCTAAGATGGCGGCTTGCCTCAAAGAAGCAACCCGTGTCTAGATCAGGGTTGTCTTTTATTATCTCTTAGAAGCTGAAGACTGAACCAAATGCCTTCCATGTGGGAAACATTATGTTCACCATTTAGTGGAATTTGTTGGGTGTGTAAAAGGCAGGACCTAGGGGAAAGAGATGGATACAGCAACAGATATATAGGTGCTTTGTGTATTAGACAGATCAGGCACAGAAATAAAACTAACAATGGATATATGCCCAAGAAAAGAGACTCCAAAGCCTGGAGAATTCCATCAGAGAACCAGAATGTATACGAAGTGTTAATTAAGAATTGTAGAATTGAAAAATATGTTACCCGAGATCACCAATTCACCAGAATTATTTTAGAATAGATTAGACACAGATGAAAAGAGAGCCAACTATTTGGTAGACAGAACAGGAAAGACAGAAGGAAAGAGAAAGAAGGGAGGGATGAAGGAAGAGGATGTAGGTAAGATATGTATGCACGTGTATATGTACATAAACATATATATGATTAACACCTCCCCCAAAGAAGGAATGTAGGTAAGGTATGTATGCACGTGTATATGTACATAAACATATATATGATTAACACCTCCCCCAAAGAAGGAATGTAGGTAAGGTATGTATGCACGTGTATATGTACATAAACATATATATGATTAACACCTCCCCCAAAGAAGGAAACAAATAATGCTGATGATGCAATATGTGAAGAGACACTAAGACTGAAACATAAGAAACCACAGATTTGAGCCTGTGTGGTGGTGCATGCCTTTAATCCTAGCACTCAGGAAGCAGAGGCAGCCTGGTCTGTAACGTGAGTCCAGGATAGCCAGAACTGCACAGAGAAACTCTATCTCAGAAAACCAACTCCTTCCAAAAAAGAATGAAAAGAATAAAAGAAGACACAGATTCAGGAAGCTCTATAAATAAACACAAGCAACATAAAAACAAAACCACATGGAAAACCCCAGAGATACACCGCTAAAAACAACAACAACAACAACAAATATAAGTAGAAAATCGTCAATGCAAGATGCTGATCATCAGATAAAAACCAGACCTAACCCAATGCCACTTGATGCTCCATGCAAACATAAACTTAAAAAAATACTGGAGTGGCTGAGTTCTATCAGGTGAAGTACATGGTAAGTTAAGAAGCTTTAGTAAAGATAAAAAGGAGTTTCGGGACATTAGAAAGTTCGTCATTTAGGAGAATGTGACAACTCTAAGTTAGTATGAATTAACATTGTTTCAAATATACTTAAAGCAAAGACTAACTGAACTAAAAGAAAAAAAATAACACATTCACAGACATAACTGAAGAGTTAAAAATTCCTCTCGTGGAACAAATAATTGACAGTTAGTGACTGCTAGGGAAGGAAGAGTCAATTCTTTTCAGGGGTGTGGTCAGGGCGTGGTCAGGGGTGTGGTCACAAGTGTGCCCATACTTCAGTACAGTGGTTCTCAACTTTTCTAAAGCTGAGACTCTTTAATACAGTTCCTCATGCTGTGGAGACTCCCAGCCATCAGACTATTTTCCTTGCTACTTCATAACTAATTTTTCTACTGTTAGGAATCATAATGTAAATATTTTTGGAGACAGAGGTTTGCCAAAGGGGTCATGACCCACAGGTTGAGAACCACTGCTCCAATAGATGACCCCAAAATCATGCATATGTGAGTAGCATTAATTAGATGCAACAGGTTATTAAAAAGAAAGAGTTGTTGTTGCTCTCTCTCTCTCTCTCTCTCTCTCTCTCTCTCTCTCTCTCTCTCTGTGTGTGTGTGTGTGTGTGTGTGTGTGCGCGTGCGCACGCGTGCACGAGAAGGGGGAATCTGGGAGAAGCTGGAGAGGACAAATCAATATTATAGAAGTGCATTGCATGCATGCATAAAATTCTCAAAGAGTCAGTAAAAATATCACACACACACACACACACACACACACACACACGCACGCACGCACGCACAAATATAAGCAACCCATCATGTCAGTATTAGCATAGGAGATCTGATCAACACAACACATGAAAGGCCTCACTGATGCACAGAGCTTCTACCCAACTGTCACAAATACGGTTCATTCTTTCGCAGTGCACGAGGAACATTTACCTAGACCGATCTTTCCCAGGGACCTAGAGCTAGTCTCCATGAAGTCTGAGGACCGAAGTTACTCAGGGTGTGTTCGTAGATGGGAACCAAGCGTGATGCCAGGAACAAACCAGAGTGCTAAGAAGTCCTCAGTGACGAACCAAGCACGCCCCTGGGAAATTCCTCATTCTCCCAATTTATCACATATTAATTTCGAAGGCGCTCATGTCTCAGAAACATTCATGCTGTTCTGCATGAAATTACGATGACAGGACGTGTCAAAACATGTGGGATGGTGTTGAAGCTATGCTCAAAAGGAGGTTCTAGAAGCTGTAAATAATTTACATGACAATGTGTACAAACAGGACAGGCATCGTACTCCCTCTTAAAAATCTTACTCCCAGTAGGAGCTGTGTCAGTGATCATATGCAGGCATTTAAAGTGTTACTTTGTCCCTTCCCTTAGACACGGATGAATGCTTTGTTTGCATGAGGTCAGCAGTCATTTTTGATCAATGGCTTCCCCTACCAATCAGGGCTAAAGATCCTTCTCCGTCTGCAGATAGCAGAGAGGGGAAAAGTCCCATTTGGTCTCAAAAGCATAAGGCTTAGATTCTCACTGCGGAGACTCTGAGGTGAGTAAAAAATCTACCCAGACCCACACATTGCACACAGCTCGTCAGCTCTGATCTTTATCTACCTAACGAGTCCCGTGAGTGCCCAAGCTCAGCCTGATAAAGATTTTTCTGAGTGTTCCAGATATTTTTTTTTTCAGTTTTCTTGGTTCAATAAAACTCAAATCATGTTTTGCTTCAAGCGTTTGTTCTCTTAATCTTGAAACCCCTCCTGCCCTTTTTAAGCAAAATTGAATTTATACATTACTCATTCATTTACACCTGTCCTGAGAACGTTCCTAAGAAGCAATCCTATAGAGAAAAAAAAAATACTTGAGTGCTTCTTGCTTCTGTTAAATGGAAGCTAAGGATCAAAGGAGCTGAGAGACCTGCAGCACGGAGCCTGTTAGGGCTCACTGCCCTTTCTCCCAACGGGAGGGCACACTTGGTCTTCTGATCCACAGGGCACTGAATGTGTGTGCAGATGAAGGCTGTCAAACGTCTCCTGCGGCTTCTTAGCAGGTGGGCATTTACTGTCAGAAATAAGTCTCAGCAATCTAACACAGCCATTAAAAGTCCGCAGGTCACTGTATACACAATGGAGTCCACGTCCCCATATCTCCAAGTGGCATCCTCTGCAGCTGAACCTACGGCTGTGCTGCAACTTAGGATCGTCGGTCTCCCTGGAGCTCCTCAGCCACAGGCAGAAGGATCCAGGTGATATTTTAACTGGAGCGTTTTGTCTAGAAAAAGTGCCCAAGATGATATTTTTGACAGTTTACTTAGTCACTCAAGTAGTCTCTGTGGCTCTAGGGGGCAATTAGTCAAACAAAATCCAAATCCTACCACAAGCTAGCATTTGGATGGCAGCGGGGGAACCCCCCTGCCATCCCCCCCTCCCGTGGGCTCTCCTTTGGACTCAGCAGGATGGTGACCCTGACCTTCCAGCCTGTGGAGCTAGCCTGTTAATGAGCACTGCTGACCTGTGTAAGGGGCAGCACTCTCAAGAGCTAGGCTATCTCTGCAGGAAATAACGGGAGAACATGGGTGGCTTCTTACTGTTCCTCCTGACCAAGAAACGGTGATGACAATTCATTGCAAACAAAAAGTCTCCAGGAAGGAAGGGTGGGTTTTGTTTGTTTGTTTGTTTGTTTAAGGTGGAGGAAAGAAGGGAGTGAACAGAGAAACTGAAGAAATTGCTCAGAGTGAGAGTCCAAGAGGATTTATCTCTGATAAGCCTAACATTTACTCCTGGTGGAAATTCACCCAATGGGTGAGGTGTGCCCTCTGTCCACCTGCTAGGTACAGATGCTCTCCAAGCAGTGTGTTCGCTTTGGTGGGTTCTTAAATGCCCAACAGCTGCTCTTGGGCAGGAAGAAGTCATCACTTATCAATGTTCTTCCTGTCAATATTCCCACCAGGCTATCGGTGTGAAGTGAAGAAGTGAAGCGGTTCTGCTTTGGGGAAGATGAGTCCCCAGGATAACAGGTCCCCAGCATATTATCACTGCTATTTCAGGACACGTGACATGCGTTCAACTGCCTCAAATCAGTGTGCTAAAGAGTCAAAAGCTGATTTCATCTAATCAGCTTGGTCTGTAACCCAAGATAACAGCTTTTCCTTGTCACTAGTGCAAACATAAACTTCCACGCATTCTGTGGGATAGCTCAGGCAGAGACGTAATGGAAGGAAGGTAGCTGAGACCGTGTCTGCTGTATTATGTGCCTTGCTTGGTGGGCTCAGAGAGCACAGTAATAGTTTTAGAATTGATCTGATCATCTCACTGTCCCTAGGAGGAATATGGCTATTAGACTAATATGAGTTATAGCCATAAGTGCCTTGTAGCTGTAAATCTAGGTGAGATGAGGTCTGCACAATATCCCCGTGCACAATAGGAACCAAACTGCATAATTCAATTCTTGCTTGTATTATGACGGTGATTTTAAGGCATTCTCAACGGCGGAATCAATGGGCAAGCGGTCAGACACTGTGCAGGTCATGAATATGCATATCCTGACAGATCTAGTTAATTAAATGGGCTTCTTTTTTCATATCGGGAGAGTTTCCTCTTCTGTGATTTACTCTGTTAAAAGGGCACTCAATTGTCAGTTCAGGTTGGACTCTGGCTGGCTAACATGCCCATTATTGTCTATATTAACTGTAATGGTTGTTAGCAGACTCAAGACTCAGGATGAAAGAGCATCAAGACTGAAGGTGGCCATGGAACAGGGCAAGGTATCTGTGGGTAATGAGACCAGAAACAGTGCCTGGAGCATTAGCAAATAGACGTAATAACTGGCAGTCATTGAGAGGATTTCTTGCCTCTTTCTCCCTCGAGTTATCACATGGCTCCATGTCCTCTGCCCTTAATAATCCAGGCAGTCATTGCGTGTACTGTTTTGGTCTGTTTCTTAGCTGGAGAAGGCCACTGGACATTACCCTCAGCTGCCATACGAACTGCCAAATGTGAGGACTGCAGTCAGTCAGTTTGTATGAGAATGTGTGCGCCTGCCCAGAGGCATGAGGCGATGTCAAGGTAGCACCCTCCTTCCCAGGACTCAGTGTGGAAGCCTCTTAACTGTGCACTTAATAAATGAAGCCTTGGCAGACACACCTTGAATTATTAATGAAGTTATTCAGCTTTGATTGTTTCCTTCTTTTGGGGAAAGGTTATTCACTCAAAGCCTTTGCTTAGACTACACAATACATCACAATTGGGCATATTTTATGTGCAGCTTTATGGTGATAATAGTTCTGTCTCATTTAGAAGCAAATCAGGCATTATGAACTTCGTGATTTATTAATATATTGATCTCTAGAAATGTCAGCGCATCTCACATCCCGTCAGAGAGCCGGGAGCAATCAGCGGAGAGCCAATAAAAATGTAAAATGAGCCATCATAAAAAGAGGAAATGCAGCCAGTTTCAAAGCCCTGCTGGCTTCCTGAATTGTTTCAGGACCCAGATCAGTACCACAAAGGCACCCCAGCAATGAAACCCAGGCAGTGGGGGAGTGTCTTGGAGGGCTCTGTCCCACTTACATCTACTCTGAGTAAAAATAGATCTCATGGACTGAAATAGAAACCAAGAGGTGAGGAGGGGGTTTGATGTGGGAGAGGGGCCGGGGCTGGTTCCTGGGGCCAGACAGTCCTGGAGGAAGATGAGGGGTCTCTTTCTGTGAGGCTCACCACTACACCCACTACTTGCCTGCTGAGGTAACTTCAGCTTCACCCTAGCATAGAAAGGTTTACACTGAGGTGCTGTTTACCTTGGGGTGACCCTCCACACACCTCTGTGGGGATCCTCTGTAACAGCCTTGTTATCCAGTCACACACAAACCTCTGTCTCTATGAGAGTCCACCGCCAGCTGACATCATTCCCACTCATCCTGGAAACCTGACTGGAGTACTTAGCAAGTCCTCCGTGTGTGTTAAGTGAGTAGCACTATGCGAGTGTGGCCGGAAATAGAGAGTGTTGTGTTCACTGGCCGGCTCATTCTGTAAAGTCGACAGTTTAGCTCACAAATCATGGTAACTGTCCCATCATTGGCTCACTTCTTTTAAGTGGGAATTTCACCATTTATTTCACATAAAAATTTGGGACGCTGGCTTCTCTAGAGGTGGTGGCTGTGCCGTGCTTCCATTCCTATATGAGAACTCTAGCAGCAGAGGAGCAGCAGCCAGTTCTGGCCAGAAAATGCACTCTCTAGTTAGGTGCCGTTACTCCTTGCATGGGAAGTGCAAGGAGCATTTATTCACTGTGACTCATTCAAACTCCCTGGGCAGTGCTGCAATCCCGACCCGACAGCACCATTTTTCCAAGTGACTTTTAGGTGTTTGTGGCAGTCTAGAAACATGACCAAATTTCATTTTTGGGGGGTGGGGTGGGGGGAGGGGTCCAAAACGCCGACGAGCATCCTGGGTGCTTTGTTTACATCATCTCACTTAATTCCCTGTAGCTTTTCAGTATCACTATGACATATTCAGTGTCAGTTTATTATCAGCTAAATATTTCCATTCCCATTTTATCTGGAGACGCAGCATCAGAAGCCTTCCAGAGGTGACGAGTGGCGAGCAGACCCTGCTTGGCCCGATGCTTTTCAGTCATCCCGAAGGTCTCTGCTGGGTCTGTTCTCCCGTGTCTGTCTCCACAAGTTGGAGACCAGTCAAGCCTCTCTACTTTTGTGAATTTTAGGGACCCCCGTCTGAGGTAGCCGGAAAGGAGGGTTCTAATAGCTCCAGGAGTCCACTTCCCATGGCCTCCCTCACCCCCTCACCCCTCACCCCTGCCACCCATCTAGCATTTCTGCCTTTGTTTCTCTTTTCTCAGCATCGAGGCAGGCTTTACTTCAGTTGATGTATCCAAGACCCAGGGCATTCTAACTATGGAGAGAGACTTTTATTCTATGTTTGCAAACTGCGGTCCTGGAAGGTAACTGGATTTGCCCAAGGTCATACACTGGCTCTCTGGCACAGAAGATGAAACTTAGGTTCCAGTGTTGAAAGGACAGCATCATCAGCTCATTATTCATGTGCCTGTTTACCAAATAATTTCTAAGTCTCTAGTAGATGTCATATAGACATTATTAAATAAGAGCAGTGGCTAGCGGGCCCAAATGTGGTGTTGGAGCTCCGAATGAAGATAAATGGGGTTACAAGACTAGAGCGAAACAGGTTGTAGGGGGCACTGTTTTATACAGGGTAGCTACAGAAGGCAGGGTGGTGGAGTGGTGGCCATGAACAAGCAGAAGCAGATGAGGAGAGGCAGGCTGAAATCCCAGCTCAGCAGAACCTGAGCAGCCTTCCCAAATTCAGAGGGTGCAGTGGCAGACAGATCCCAGGGACCTCAGCCTCTCCCTCCACGAAGTTCAAGGGGACCTCTGCAGAGAAAGGCCTGGCATCTACCAGGCACTATTGATCTAGTGTCTCCCAATTTGTAGGCAAGGCCCTGGGGCTTAGCTTCCTACTGAAGGTCTTTGTGAGTCGGTTGAGACCTAGGGAGAGCTCACACATGAGTCACTGGGGAGCGAGTGGGAGAGCTGGCTGGAAGCCGTTTGTAGTTGATGAGGACGGATGAGCCTGGATTAATTAGCCGCGTGAAGCTGTGAATACATTGACGGGTCACAGGGCTCTGAAGCTGTTTAATCTGCCTAGCGGTAGGTAATAGTAACTGCCGCTCCTGGCGCAATGCTTTAAGGGAGGTTTCCATATGGAGTTCTGCCTTCAAGTTGTCAATCCTTCTGAATGTCTCTCAGGGAGGTAGCAGGGCCTCTCAGCAGTCAGGCCTGGGGGTGGGGGCGGGGGCGGGGGCGGGGGCGGGGAGCTTGCCATAAAGCTTCGATTGGATTAGAAGAATCTTTGAAAATTAAGCCTCACATACAAGAGCAAGCTTCAAGTCATGCTCAGCATGAAGCCTTTCTCGTGTTCCCAGCTGGTACCTGCACTTCAAGCTCCAAAGCCTTTCTTCGTGAAGACCACATCCTGGGGTTCCGAGGCTGGGGCGGAGACATGCCTTCCCCTTCACTTAGATTCATTTGTGTGTGAGCGTGCATGAGGAGTGCACGTGTGTGTGTGTGTGTGTGTGTGTGTGTGTGTGTGTGTGTGTGTGTGCCTACATGCCATAGTGTGTGTATGAAAGTCAGAGGACAACTTTTGGGAGTCAGTTCTCCTTCCACTGTGTGGGTCTCAGGGATCAAACCTTGGTCATAAGGTTTGCCATCAAGTTCTGCTGAGACACTGTGCCAGCCTTGTTTGACCTGTAAAAGCCACTGGTATGAACTGCACCGAGAACTGTAATCTTTCTTTCTTTCTTCCTTCCTTCCATTTTTTGTGATAATAGGTAAATCCCATTGAAAGATGGGCTTGAGACTTCTTGCCTATGTTGTTTTTATTGAATAAAATTTATTTTTCAAAATATGACACTGTGGCGGTCACTGTTGCTCATCACCATCACTTTCTGTGTCTTCTCCACCACCTACTTCTTGTCCCTGTGACTGGCACTGGCTGGTCCAATATAAACAGGAGTGATGTGTATCTCCGGTAGCCCCGCTGGCTTATGTCCCATGATGCCACCTAAGAACCCTCCTTGCCCCAGGGAAGTCTCTCTGTAGCATCCTTGTTACTGAGGAGTACAGAATGTCATCGGGTGGGTGGAACAGCCTCTAACAAGAATTTGAGAAGGTATAAGTGAGTATATACCACTTAACTCTTCTGCTTCTGGGTGAACTCACTCATTATGATAATTTCTAGTTGAATCCATTTGTCCACAAATTTCGGGAATTCCTTGTTTTTAATAGCTGAGTAGTATTCCATAGTGTAAATGTACCACAGTTTCTCTATCCATTCTTCTACTGAGGGACACGTAGGCTGTTTCCATGTTCTGGCTATTATGAATAAGGCAGCTATGAACATGGTTGAGCATTAGTCCAAGGGGTACGTCCCCATGAAAAACTTTACCTACCAGGAAAGTGGGTCAGAGGGGAGGACATCCTATTGAGACTTTAGGTGTGAGAAGCCTGGGAGAATGAGGAAATAGAAGGATCCCAGAAGGTCCTGGAAAACTACAGGCAAGTCTGGGCCCTGGGGTCCTCCTCAAACTATGGCACCAGCCAAGGAAAATATAGGCAGTAAACTTCGAACCCCTACCCAGACTAGCCGATGGACAGGACATTCTCCACTGTTCAGTGGAGAAGGAGATCTGACTTTCACACAAACTCTGGTGCCCCATATTTGACCATGTCCCTTGGATGGGGAGGCCTGGTGGCACTCAGAGGAAAGATAATAGGTCACCAAGGAGAGACTTGATACCCTATGAGCATATACAGGGGGAGGAGGTCCCCCTCAGTCACAGACATAGGGGAGGGGAGTAGGGGGGGAAGCGGGAGGGAGGGAGGAATGGGAGGATACAAGGGATGGGCTAACAACTGAGATGTAATATGTATAAATTAATGATAAAAAAAAGAAAAAAAAAAGAACTTGAGAAGGAGGAGAAACAGTGGGAGAAACAGTGTTTAAAAAGGGAAGGAGGGCCAGAGGAGAGCAAGGCATCCTGCTCCATCTTGTCCTGAACTTTGGAGCTAAGTTAGAAGTTCTAGCAGCAGCAAACCCAGTGTTAATTTATGTGTGTCATAGAAGGCAGGGAAGAGCCATGAATTATAATAGTAATTATATGTATCAGACCCCCGTGAGGTCTGATGTCAGTCATAGGAGAACTGGGGACTACACCGCCCTTCCCCACTGGCTGGAAATTCATGGAGACGGCTTTTTCAGGCTAGCTCTCTGCCTGAGGGCTTTGCTTGCTTGCTCCCCTCCCATTTCGCCGCCTCACTGCAGTAGAGGCCCTGATGAATTACACGGGTCTGAGGCTTTCCACTAGGTCCCAGTTCCCTGCAAGTGAGGTCAAGGGAAAGAACATCCATTTCCCCCTTCTCAGTTAATAAAAGCTACAATCGGAGGTATTTGAGGTTTCAGCTAGAATGCCAAAGGGCTTCAGAATTCCTGTTTAGAATGCCAAAGGCTGATTCAGGTTTGGCTGGGGACCTGACTGCATGGCCTGAGAATATTATAAGGCTGGAAAAAAATCTCCCAGGACTGAATGTTTTTCCCCCCCAGCTAATCAGTAACTTCCTCCTTTATTCTCACTTTAGTTGCCTCATGACCCTGCAGGGGGAAACAGGTCTTGATAGTTGTAATTAAAAGGAGGAGATTTAACATGAGAAAAAGATGTGATTTTTAATTGAAGCAACTAGAAGGAACTACGAAGCAAGGAAACCAGGTTCGGAGGCACTGGAAACATTTTGCAAATGTCACGAAACAGGAAACGCGTGTCTCTGGTCACATCTACTACATCATATCATGTCATATTGTACCACATCATGTCATATCACATGTCTACCACCTCTCTATCCCTTCCTGCTTAGACACTATACAGGCAAGTTGTGCATGGCTGTCTCTGAGGGCTAGGGTTATGGATGAGTGTTACCTTCTTTGCTTAGGTGTGTTTTTCTAAATCTTCAGTCCATGACTTTGGATTTCAATTATGAAGAAATTCATAAGAGCCTCTGCTTAGGAGTTTCAAAAGTACATGTAGAGAGCTCCTCAACCCCAAGAAATCCTGGAGGGATAGAGTGAAACCATGGGCTTGGAGTATCTCTCTGCAATGCATTCTGGGAAGCCAGGTAGGTAAGGGCGGAGCCTCTGGTTTAGAGGCCCTCTCTGAAGTAACCTTGGTCACCTGTTTCATTTATCAGCCTGTGCTTCAGCATCTGGGAAAGGGTATGGCCAGTCGACACGTTGCCAGATTTGTGGTATTTAAATGAAATAATAAGTGGAGGTGCCATCGGCATAGAGTATTTGGTTAGTGCTACTCAGCTACTAATACTTCTCTGCCTTGAGACCCCGGCCTGGTTAGGAGCAGTGGATCAGGCAGGGACCTGATTCAGAGGACTTCCCAGGACAATGGGGGTTGCAGTTGGAGCTGGAGCATTGGTGACCTTCTCATCACTACAGTAACTAACATTTCAGTAGTGTGTGTCTCATGCGTTATCTCCTGTCACCATCCTGAAACCCTGTGGGCAACATGCTACCACTTATTACAAATGAAAAAAAATCCCCGAGACTTAGGAATATAGGGTGATCTTCTCAAGGAAGACGCCACAGCAGTCAGTAGAGCTGGGTTCAAATCCGAGCCAGCTTGATGCCAAAGTCCACATTCTTTTTTTTTTTTTTTGAGATTTATTTATTTATTATTTATTGTATATGAGCGTTTTTATCTGCAGAAGAGGGCATCAAATCACACTACAGATGGTTGTGAGCCACCATGTGGTTGCTGGGAATTGAACTCAGGACCTCCCGAAGAGCAGGCGGTTGTCCAAACCACTGAGCCATCTCTCCAGCCCCGAAGTCCACATTCTTATCTGCTGCAATCGCTGAACAAGTTTCATAACCACGTACAATGATTCAAATACAAACATCATTACTGGATGCTACATGGCCTTGTGGTAGTCACTGCTCCCCCCAACCCCAGCCTCAGTTTACTCATGAAAACTGTGTATGTGATGTCATCCATGGCTCATAGTCCCCCCAAAGATGGAATGTGGGGAGATGAGAGAATCCGAGCAACACGAATGTCTGTTTACCATGCAGCTGTCCTTGGTGCCCTGGCTGGTCCCTGAGAGGTCATTCTTACAGTACCTGGGTTTTTTGAGGCAGTGACTCCAAGCCACGCTGCTGAAAAAGCAATTTTTTTTTTGGCTCTGGCTGTGTGGATAGATTTTTAATATTTAATTAGGGAGACCTTCTGCTTGGAGAGAGGGCAGGACTTGTTATTAAATCCTGCTGCTTGGTCTTTCTCACTCGCCCGTGGGAATATTCATTCATTTCCAGTCACACAATTTAATATTGCAACAGCTAATGGGGAGATGTTGATAATTTGTAAAAACTGGTTGGTCCTGAGGCTGTGGGGAAAAGCTCCTGCCCGGGCCTGCTACGTGAGCTGAAGCGGATTCTCTGGAGACCGGGGCTCCTGAGAGCTTCGTGTTCTCTCTCTAATTGCACTCACAGAATGCCTTCTGAATGTCAAGTGCCATGGTCGTGGTACAGTTGCAACCCTGAGGTTGGGATTCCTGCCCGCATCAGAACGGTAGGCTCTGCCGCCAGACACACAGGCTCGAAAAGTCTTTCTTGACATTTCCTAACTTCAACGCCAGGCATTAATCTTCTTTAGATTCAATTCCAAAGACCTGGGATCTCTCCCAAAGACATCCGTGGTGAACCAGCTTCCAGCCTGTAGGTTGGACCCTGCCAGTAGATAAGCTCCCTGTGTAAACATCGTAGAAGGATCTTTTGGAGACAACGGAGAGCAGGTAACCGTGGAGCATCTGGTACGTGCCAGTCTCATTGACAGGCATTGGTGAGCCGAGCCAGGCAGGGTCTTGTCCCTGGAGACTATGGTGTGGTACGTGAGGGAGAGAAGCTAAGAACCCCAGGTGTGAAGTGTTACAGCAGCAGAGGATGCTGCAAGAGGGTACGCTGGCACTGAGCGGGGAGTGGCTGGGCTCAGGGGGATGTGTAGGCTTGTAGGGGTTGCTTCCCCAAAGAAGTGATGGTGGGGATGAAATTCAAATAAATGGGGCTTAGAAGATGAGAAGCAGTGGTGTGTGTGTGTGTGTGTGTGTGTGTGTGTGTGTGTGCGCGCGCGCGCGCACGCGCGTGCTAGTGCATGTATGATGGGCAGGAAGATTCTCTGTGTGGAGGGAGGACAGGAAGGGCTTTCAAGAACCTTCTGTGCAGATGTGTGTGGGCAGAGGGAAATAGAATGCATTTAAGTGGGATATATTTGACCTTGTCCTCACTTCAAAGCCCTCTCTGGCTCCCATTGCCTGAGGTGAAAGGCTATGCTTTTGAATGTGACATTCAAGGTACTTTATGACCTATTTAACCTTCAGGTTCTGGTTGGAGAGATGGCTCAGAGGTTAAGAGCACTGGCTATTCTTCCAGCGGTCCTGAGTTCAATTCCCAGAAACCACATGGTGGCTCACAACCATCTATAATGAGATCTGGTGCCCTCTTCTGGCGTGCAGGTGTACATGCAGGCAGAAACTTGTATACATAATAAATAAATAAACCTTTAGGTTCTGTCTCTCCTATTCATGCCACGCTAGTTTCTCCTCTTCTCCCTCCCTGTCTCCGAGCTTACTGCTTCTACAGTTTGACTTCCTGATTGACACTTGCACACTTTGATTCCCTGATTGACACTTGCACATGTTGACTCCCTGATGGACACTCGCATACTTCGATTCTCTGTTGACAATTGCACAGGCCCACACATGCTCTTGTCTCCCCTCTGGTGTCTGCTTGCCTTCCCTCACCACTGGGTGTATCCCATTGTACCCACACCACCTGGGCTCCACTGACAGAGACCACATCTGAACAGTGCTTTCCCTAGCCTTACAGCACTGCAGAATGTGCACGGGCCTGCACTGGAAGCACTTCAAATGCTCTTCACGGTTCTGAGTGTGACGGGGAAGGGGAACAAGTCTTAAAGGAGTCTCTTCAGTGGAAAGCGCTATGCCAAATGCGTTTCATACCCTCCACTCACCACATTTACAAGGATTATTTTGCAGTTCCCATTTCTTCTGTCAGGAAAGCCTCATTAGTAGCTGTCAGGCTTATGCACCCTTGCTTTCGCCGACCCACTGGTGAAAGGGGCTCACTGGGGTGCTGGAGAAGGGTGGGACTATCACCCCAATCCCTTCCCTGTTATGATAGGGCGAACTTTGAAGATTATAAAGAGTTTCCTCAAGCAAGACCTGTTCTAGCTGTTTTACCATTTAAAAAACACCTTCCCATAATGTCTTCTTATAGGTGCTGTAGTGACCATCAGTCAACTTGATACACCCAGGAAGATGGAACAACAATTAAAACAACAACAACAACAACAACAACAACAGCCTTCCATCAGATTGGCCTCTTGGCCTCTGGCATGTCTGTGAGGCATTTTCTTATAATTGCTAATCGATGCAGGAGGGCCCAACTCACTGTGGGCTGTTCCATCCCTGGGCAGGTGGGCCTGGGCTACATAAGAAAGGAGCTGTGCAAGCCACAGGAAGCAAGCCAGTAAGTAGCATTCCTCCATGGTCGCTGCTTTAGTGCCTGCATTGAACTTCTGCCCTGGCTTCTCTCCATGATGATTGTAACTTGTAAACAAAATAAACCTTTTTACAGCATCGAAGAAACACACTAGGACAATAGGATACTAAAAAAATGAACCATCTGTGGTTCATTGAAAAACATGTCTCAGGCTCATTAAAAACACATGAATTTTTATAGGAAGACCATATCATTCAAGATTGCCAGCCAAAATGCACTAGCTATTATTAATTTATTCTTAATAGACAGCTTTCTTACAGATTAGCACTCTAATTACTCCTGAAAAAGTGTGCAACTGTGACATGAGACTGCCGATTAAAATGGTCCAGAAGATAAATTGAAGTCTTCGGCGGAGAGTGTTTCGGCATTCTCCCCATCTTTCAACAAGAGCATCTGTCATCCTGGAGGGCCATGCAGATTCCTACTCATTCCTGATCTTCCTGAGGACTCTGAGGTCCAGCAGTCATCCAGGGCACTTTACAGTGGGCTGGAGTACTTTACAGTGAGCTGGGGTACTTTACAGTGGGCTGGGGTGCTTTACAGAGGGCGGGGGTACTTTACAGTGAGATGGGGTACTTTATAGTGGTCTAGGGTACTTTACAGTGAGCCAAGGTGCTTTACAGTGTTCTGGGGTGTTTTATAGCGAGCTGGGGTGCTTTACAGTGAGCTGGGGTTCTTTACAGTGATCTGGGTTACTTTATAGTGGGCTAGGGTGCTTTACTGTGAGCTAGGGTGCTTTACAGTGAGCTGGGGTTCTTTACAGTGAGCTGGGTTACTTTATAGTGGGCTAGGGTGCTTTACAGTGGTCTGAGGTGCTTTAGATTGAGCCAGGGTGCTTTACAGTGAGCTGAGTCCTTTACATCGGGCTGGAGGAACTTTTCAGTAGGCTGGGTGCTGTTGACTGAGCTTCCTGCAAGGGAAGTGTGCAAGAAACACAGGGATGAAGGAGCTGAGGGTAAACATCTTTTTTTGTGTGTTTCCCTGTAAGCCTGCATCTTACTTTCTTTTTTCTCCTCTAGTTCAGCCATTCTTAATCTGTGCGCTGAGACCCCTTTGGGGGTCACATATCAGATATCCTGCATATCACATATTTACAGTAGCAAAATTACAGTTATGAAGTAGCAATGGACTAATTTTATGGCTGAGAGTCACCGCAACACGAGGAACTCTATTAAAGGGTCTCAGCATTATGAAGGGTGAGAACCGTTATTCTACGTCTTTTATGTTTGCCAAGACTTACTCAAATAGAAAATTGTCTGCCACAGTAATGTAGCCATGGAATGGGAGCTTAAGGGATTTTCTTACGTATTTACAAGTGGAAAATTCATTTATATGTCAGTGGAGGCTCATTCCTGTCAGCGTGTGAGTTCAGGATGATTGAGCCTCTCATGGTAAGGTATTTTGCATCAAGAAAGGTGGAGAAATGGAGAGAGCTGGCTGCCGAACCCAGACACTGGAATGATTACAATGTTATTTCTGTCACATGCTTCCTGTGAGGCTTATGAGTGGCTTCGCTTGGCCAGGGGCCTCATCCGTAAAGGGCACGCATTCCTCAGGGCCTTCCAGGGGGATGTGAGGAACCAGGGACTTGTTTCTAAAACATGGTACTCAGAAGGTGGGCAGTAGGTTGTGATGCGTTTCCTGTCCCTCTGGTCTACCCATGTGCAAAGAAAGGCGGGATGTTAGTCCACACAGACATCTGTGGTCACCCCGCCCATGTGCCAGCCTGGCTCTATCAACAAGGTACAAAATGGAGGTCGGCCATCCTGTCCCCAAGAATGTCAACAATGCAAAGAACACTGGCCAGTAGGAATGACTGAGGCGAGCATGGGGGGCAGCGATGGGAGACTTGGGATCTGGGCCAGCACCCCCAATTCTGGGATAGGGACTTCCACTTTCTTGTTCCTCTCTTCCTTCTGCCACAAGCCCCAGGAGGACACTGGGTTTCTACTTTACCAGCATTGGTTGACTCTCTCTATTTTTAGTTTATTAATCAGCTATGAATTCTGTCTTGAGAATGGTCTCTAAAGTCATTTGAACCCATGCTATTTTCAATTTTTATGAATTTCCTCTCAAGACAGCAAATTTCATTAAATGTATTCATTTGTGGAAGTCAACCTTATTTTAATCAGTCCTAATTTACTTCTCTTAATCACCTAATTTCAGCATGTTTGGGATTGCGCAACCACTCACATACTTGCTTAACAAACCCATCAAAGCATCCATTTCTACCATAGTCAGGTATCAGCAGAGAAGACAGAGGGACATTTATTGAACAGCTGCCTGTAAAGATAAATTAATACTTTTGTGCTCACTAATCTCCCTCTATGCCCTAATAATCCTGGGTGGTAGCGGTCTCCCCATCATGCCATTCGCTAAGCCAGCTCTCAGGAAACTGAAGTGATGCACAGTCACCAGAGCCATCATTCACCCTGGCGTCTGAAGGCAGATTACACTTCCGGTAAAATGCTGTAATGGTGGCGTGGCTTATGCAAAGTGGTGATGCACTGATGCAATGCCTGGCGTGCTTCTCTTTCTGCCCTCTCCCTTACGCATCAGAAAGATGAAGTCATTCTGTCTGGAGCTTCTAAGCGTTGAGTCTCGGCATCTCCAGTGCCTTGTTTACCCTTGACCTCCTTGCTTGCATTTTGGAAAAGGTTTGTAAACTCCGGAGGCCACCGGAGGTCCCACCCAGCAGCTGGCTTTTTCCCTGTTGCGCCTGTGGCAGAGGGATCGCTTAGGATAAAGCATAGTAATTGTTGTGGCTTGGTGGCGACCTGGATGAACAGCCGGCTGTATATTTAATGCCAGGCATGTTTATTTGCCTCTGGCCAATGAGCAGGCTGCATGCTTAGGGATCTTCACTTAGGTGGTTCTTGGGGAAAATTGAGGGCATGTATATCAAGCAATTTTTGAATTATGGCTCTATTAGCGTCTGTGAATGTCTCCCCGGGGAAGCCAGGAAAGCTCTATTAGTTGAGCAGTTTAAAGCAGGATTGGAGGAAGCAGTGGGGGAATATCCCATAGGGAACAATAATTATAAACAGCAGTTCCATGTAAACAGGTCTTAATGTGTTTTCTATATTGAATTCCTGAGAGCGAGGTCTTGTGGCATTCCAGCGCCCCCTCCAGGGCCTAGCCCCTGCGCGCTGGCGCCTGGGGGCCACTTTGGGAAGCTGAAGAGGAGCCTGGGGGCAGGGACACTGGTTCTCTAGGTGCCAGGGACCTTTTGGACCTTAGCAATGCTGAGCCAGTCTGGCTGTGCCCACTGTCTGCCTGTGGGCCATGTGATGGCCATGACCACCGGGAGACTGCTTGAAAGCAGCTTGGGTGAGTCATTTTCTCTTTGTGTCCTTGCGAAGTATTTGTAGACAGCGTTAGGACTGAGTCAAGATCTTACACAGTGTATTTCAACTAAGCCTTCCAATATGCTAGAGATGGACCCCATCACCCCATTCACAGAAGCAGGAGTCACTAGTGAGCAGATGGCACAGCTCAGTCTAAATCTGTTTTATTCTTAAACTCTCATTCTTAGGGGTTATTTCCGTAACGTCAGATAATTTCTATACTTTTCAAAGGGCTTGCATGGCCAAGCATTCCAGGACCCGTGCCTTGTCCGCACAAGAAGCTTGAGGGTCTCATTTTGGGTTTTCAGTATTTCTTTAACTTATTTAGACTATAAAAACTTATTTAGGCTATAAATAGAAGTCTTCCTCTTTAGTGCTGTGTGGCTGCTTTCTGACTCCTGTATCACGGAGATAAAGACCTGGGACCACTGTATAAACCCTAGGCTGTGCCCATAAAAACATCCTACCTGATGTTTGTAATAGCAATGATTCTGTAGAGAAATGCTATGCCCCTGGGTCACATTACTCTTGACTACCCCGAAAGCCAGAAAGCTGTGTGCCTTCTTACGTCAGTAAAGGAAAGTCATGGGGTCATGAAGACTTCATGGCTGGCCACACCTCACATTTCACCCATTGCTTTCCAAAGTTGCATAAAGGTAACAAGTTCTTTAATGGAGGGAAATCACACACGGGGAGCTCAGTCGGTGGGACAGATGGCTGGGTTAAAGTGGAGTGTTGGGAAGACGGCGCTTTCATTTGCCAATTCTTACAAAGTGGTCCTAAAGGGGAGTCTGACGATCATAACCTGGAAAACACTGATTTAATGAAGCTGCTCATTCCACAGCTGTAAAGTGATTCCAAAGTGCCTGGGGGCTGGTACCAAGGTGAGAGTCTCAGTCTCTATACATCAGGGAGGGAGTAGAAAGGGTTAATGAGCCGGTAACTGGAGGAAGAAAGCCAAAGCCTAGTAGACATGAGCAAGAGGTATGTGTGGGGTATGGGTGCTGGAGTCTTTATTGGTGAATTTGAAAGCATTTGCTGTGTGCACTGGGCCACCAAATGCACCCAAAGGTATAAAAGGAAGTTTTGGCAATAAATCCTCAGGCAGGCGAACCACACACTTCTTTGTTCATTCATTCTGCAATATCTCCAGGCCACCTGCTATGTGTTTGGTTGTCCTCGTGATGACTTCTCCTTCGGTCAGCTGCTCCCTCTGGCTACAGGATAAACTAGGCTTGCAGGCTTCCTTCAAGTGGAACACAGCCACTGAGCAGAACAGAGAGTGACATGCCCATGTCAAAACAGTGTGAAGGCCCCAGAGCAAGGCGCTCCAACAGCTCGGCCGTAGCTCAGCAGTGCTCTGCTTAGAGAGCCTAAGTCTCATTTCTGCTTGGGGCGGGGAATAGGTTTTTTTTCATTGTAGTTCTCTTGAGAAAGGCTGAGCTCTGAAAGCCAACTTCTCAGGTTTGAGTCCCAGCTTGCTGCCTCCTTAATTGAGTGGCTTCAGTTCTTTGTGCTTCGTGCGTAAGATGGGGGGAGGTGATGGTGCTCAAGGACCAAATGAATTTTTAGTCCTCTGAAGTTCAGCCGAACACAGATCAAGACTGCCTGAAAAATTGCACACATCTGTTCTGAGGAAACATGCAGCCATGTTTCCCAATGTTGGTTCCTGAACAACACAGGGTAATACTTATTTGTATAGCTCTCATACTGTGTTAGGGCTTACCTCTTATCTAGAGATGGTTTAAAGCAGACAGGAGGTTGTGAGGAGGCTTTGTGCAAACCCATAAGGGTTTTGATATCCATGGGCATTCCAGACCTAATCCCCTGAGGACATGAAGGCATCACTCTTTGAAATGTATTTTAAAATATTGCTTGACAGGGAGATCTTAGTAAATGTACCTATTATAATACAGTCCTATTCTTTTTCTCTTGTAAAACCTCTAGGGCCCTTTCCTTTAGCCTTAGCACTGCTGCTGTGCCCCCTCTTCTGTTAGGCACCGTCTGTTTTCCTGTCTTCAGCTAGGAGACTTGGAATCTTCTAGAGAGAGATGGCATTTAGTGCAGCATCATTCCATGCTCAGGGAACACCCTCTCACACTGAATCTCACGGCACCCATGTGAGACAGTAACTTTCTACCCATGTTGCAGATTTAGAAGGTGAGTTTCAAGGAGGTGACGTTCACTGTGTATGGTAACACTGTGCATACTACAGTCTTGGGATTCAAACCCTGTAGCTTAAGAAGTGGGCACGTTACCCAGCATATAGCACACCAGCTCATTCCTTAAACCCAAATTTCCCAGGAGGCACAGCTTAAGCTGACTTCTGGAAAGAACGTATCACATCAACCCTCTTTAAGATGAGGCAAATCTGAAGGCAGCCACAATGCCAAGATTACACTTTCAACAAAGAAACAATAAACCATGAAAAATACAGTTTTACATGTCAGGCTCAACCACTGACCAAATGTCTGCTGTGGTGGTTTGAATGGCCCCCATACAATTCATGTGTTTGAACGATTGACCCATAAGGAGAGGAACTATTAAAAAAATGTGGCCTTGTTGGAGGAAGTGTGTCACTATAGGAGTGGGCTTTGCGGTCTCCTATGCTCAAGCTATGCCCAGTGTGACGCACAATATCTCCTGGCTGCCTTAGGCTCAAGATGCAGAACTCTCAGCTACCTCTCCAGTACCATGTCTGCCTGCACGCTGCCACATTTCCCGCCATGATGATAATGGACTAAACCTCTGAAACTGTAAGCCAGCCCCAGCAAAATGTTTTCCTTTATAAGAGTTGCCTTGGTCATGGTGTCTCTTCACAGCAATAAAACCCAAACTAAGACAGTTGCCTCGGTAGGATTTTTTTTTGTGTGTGTAACTCAAGAGCAGTCAGAGTCCAAAACTATAAGGAGGAAGGGGACACAGGCTGGGCAATTATTGATGCTGACAGACTAAAAGTAGAAAGCCAAGGAGAGCATAAATGGAGGCCAGTTCCAGGGGACATCACAGTAGGGTGCCCTGAGGCGCAGGGTAGCGACGACATCTTGGGTCTGGAGGCTGAGAAGACACACACACACACAGAGGTGAGGTGGAAGTCAGGAGGAGCAACCTAGACACAGCCTAGCTCTTTGCTTTGTGTGCTGCTTTGAGGGAAGCAACGGAATGACGGTGTCACTTACTCACTGTCAAGGAGAGCGGACCCATGGGGGAACAGTGCTGAGCACACTAAACAAACAAAAGCCTCCAGTGACCTGCTCCAGAGTCTACTGAAGAGGGAGCTGCATCTTGTGCACATCTGCTTCAGCTGTCGTGCTGGTTTGTCTGGGAATTGTATCCTGGCCAGAGCTTAAGCACAGGGCAGGTCGCTGTGAATGAAGGCTAAGCCAATTGCAGTGAATTACTCAAACATTACGTGAACCAGAGAGCAACATGCTTGCCCGAGAATGGCGAGGCTTCCTATTAATGTCTCTCCATTCCTCTCTCGCTTTTACTCATGCGCCTCTTTCCACCCTGGCATGTTTTATCTCTATTCTGTACCTCTCACCTTCCTATCTTACCTTTCCTTTTCTTCCCTTTCTGTAACTGGAGATGTTATGAACTTACTTGGTAGCTTTTTTTTTTCTTCTTCTTCTATTACATTTATATTGGCTTTTCTTAATGTAAGACGCAGGTGTCAATCCCAAGCAATCTGCCTCATGATTTCTAGCATCTGAATCCGAGTATCCTAATGTCATTTTGTCCTGAGGATCACAGGATGGGCGTACAGGCTTGGCTTCCTGAGGCTGGAGACAGAGAGGGGTGTAGTGGGCACCTCTTCTTATACGGTAAGGGATTCCTGAAAAGATTCATGTACTAAAAATTTAAAGCAGATAAACGGAATGGTTTTTATTTTTATTTTCTTGAACAGAGTCTGGTTCAACGCACTCACTTCCACTTGGACATGTTTCCCCCCAAACCCTGCTCAGGGCTTATGATCTTTGACAGAAAATTAAAATTCGCAATGCGCTACTGTGTTTGCTAGAGTATATTGCAAAGTACAGTCCTCAAAACTTGGTGCCCCGGTTTTAGGAGAGTCTGAGCTGTAGGACGAGTCTGGGGACAAGCAGAGACACAGCAGGATGATCAGATTTGGGATCTTCAAGCTGAATAGAGGGTAGAAGGCCTGGCCCTGGGCAGCTCTCCCTGTCCTCTGGAGATGGGAAAGGCCAGGACTCCTGAACACAGTGTCCTGCTGGCGAAGGAGAAGGGGAGATGTTCCTGACCACACAAGCAGAGAAGTTGGCAGACAGAACTGGGAAGCACCCAAAACAGGAGCCGGGGTGGGGGTGGGGGTTGCCCTCAAGCTGAATGAGATGCGGGAAGAGCTTCCCATTAGCATTGGAATAAGGATTTTTTTTTGGGGGGGGGGAGGATGTCAAAATGCTGGTGGCAATGAATAGACTTGGTAGACAGGATGGAAAAAGTAGGAGGAAGTGAAGGAGGTGTCCTTGTCTTCTCCTATCCTTGGCAAGCTGGGTCATGGACAGGGCTTAAAGCAAACAGACAAGCAATCAGGGCCAAACGTGTTCAAAGCATGACTACATCTACAGAAGCCCTGAAAACCCAGCAAAAGGAAGAAGATGCAAGAGGAAAGCTTGAGATTATAGAGGAGAAATGCATCTGTTCATGCATCTCGGTTCATTAAGAGTTTTTTTTATTGTTTAAACATGACACGGATATGCATGTGTCTGTGTGTGGGTATGTGCATGCATATGTGCATGTGCCAGCAGAGTCCAGAAGAGGGTGTTGGATCCCTAGAAGCTGGCGTTATAGGCACTTGTGAACTGCATAATGCATGTCCTAAGAACCAGACTCAGGTCTTTTGCAAGAACAGTATGCACTTTTAACCACTGAGCCATCCCTCTAGCTCAGGGGAATTTACTATGAGGAATTTGGCTTGGCCCACCCTGGATGTGCTCTCTTATTGCTGCCCTTCACCCTAAAGGTAAATCTCTCCAGTCCCCCTCACATTGGTGCTGACAAGAGGTCAGGTCTGCTACTTCTCATCTTTCCTCTAATGCTGAGAAAATGTAACCTGAGCCCTTATATTACTAGCATTCTGGATCAATAAGTCTATCCATTTCTGAGCTTTTAAGTGTATGTATTTTATTTCATATTCTATTATAGCAATTGAAGACATACTTTTAAGAGGCTTTCACATTGTTTTCCTAAGGCCGTCACAACAAATTACTACAAGCTGATAGCTAAACTAGCCAAAATTTATGCTGTGCACCAGAGGCCAGAAGTTCAATATCTTAGGCTGAAATTAAGGAGTTAGCAGGGCCGCATAGGAAACTAATTCTTTGCCTCCTCTAGCTTTGGGCCCAGGGGACTGCCAGCACACCTTGACTTATCGGCACATCACTTCAAGCTCTGTTTCTGTCTCTCTGTCATCTCACCCGTCTGTGTCTCAACTCTATCTGCCTCTCAGGACATTTGTGCTGGCATCTAGGACCCACCCAACAATCCAGGATAATCTCATCTCAGGCCCTTTAGCTTTGTCACATCTGTAAAGAACCTTTTCTTTTAAGGTAACCGATATGCATTCCAGGGGCTCACACCTGGTCGCTTTGCACAGTCATTATCCAGCTTTCTACAAACCTGGCTGTATCAGGTTGTGAAAAATAGCCTAGATGGCCACTGAGTGGATTAGCCATACTCTGCATGTTCCAGGCACAATTTAAGCACAAACCTAACTATTCTTAGACAGAAGAAACCCAAAGTCTTGAACTAAGCCTTTAAATAGTTACTTCTTGGTCATTCTGTTTGAAGACAGAGCTCAAGTCTTGGGTTTTTTTTAGACCTATAAGTTTGGTGCATGCATCAACAATATGCAGCTTTTGTATATCATAGAACTGTTCGGATGTTCAAGTCAAATACTGCATGGGCAATGTATGAGGTGTTGACGTGTTAGACAAGTGATAAGCCTATAAATAATGGTTGAATCTAGGCGCTTATGGTAGTGGCTTTCTTTTTTTGTTTTGTTTTGTTTGTTTGTTTGTTTGTTTTTTGGACAGGGTTTCTCTGTAGGCTGGACTCGAACTCACAGAGATCCGCCTGTCTCTACCTCCCAAGTGATGGGATTAAAGGCGTGCGCCACCACGCCTGGCGGTAGTGGCCTTCTTAAAAACCATACTGAACCTCTTCACTATCGAGTGGGCTTAGCAAGCCTACAGAGTAGCAGTGTTAGTACATGTTTCTGCTAATATAGAATGCATAGAAAATTGATCCAAGGGCCCCGAAGAACCCTGATTCTTATTATTTCCCCAAGAATTGTAATTATTGCTGCTGCTCTTGTTTTTGGTTGAAGCTCTTCTAGAGCCTGTGCTATTAGTGATTTCATGAATGAGTTATGAGGGTATAATAAAATCATCCCTTTCTTAGACAGATGTAAGATATGGCTATAGGAAAAGCCTGTTTAAGAGACCCTGAGGTATGCCTTGCTGTCTCGGCCAGTAACTTGACCTGGAATAGCAGATACCTTCTGAAGTTGCTATGGCAGAGCTCATAGACATGGCTAGGGGTAAATACCTGGTGGAGATGAGGTTCCTGGTAAGGCTGGCCCACCAAGCAGCAGGTGAGCAGAGAGACCGCTAACAGACTGGTGAAGCTTTCTGAACTTCTAGAATCTGCTCACTTGCCCTCACCCCCTCCATAAGCACTTGCTATCCTCCATCAGGTGGAAGCGATGATGAGTTCAGAGACTGGCAGCTACTGTAGGGAAAGTGGAGCATCCATGGTGACACAGCATACAGGGTGTTGCTAGAATTCTTATTTGGGAAACGTCTATACCAACCGCCATACCAATTGTTCCCTCCCAAATCCAAAGGAAAGGATTATACTGCCCAGGGACATAGCCATAGCAGTGCATGTTTTTCCCCCTAATGAATACTACATTCTTTTTTTATTGGAACGCTTTCAGGTCAAAGGAGTGTTAAGCACAGATGAAGCACAGCCATAGGTAGGAAGGTTGGCCTTTTCCCCACGTGTCTTTCATTTAATCTTTTACGCAGCTATAGGAGCATGACTGCGGCTGTTACGAATTGAATTACACCCCCCCCCCCAAATTGTTATAAATTGAATTGCACCATCCCGAAAGGCTTATTGAAGTTCTAACCACAACGCTTATTTAGAAACAGGTCTTTGCAGATGTAATGAAGTTGAGATGCAATTATTAGAGAGTCCCTGACACAACGTGACTGCTGTCCTTATAAAAAGAGAAAACGACCATGTGAAGACAGACGCACAGAGGGAGAAGAGCCTCGGTCGGTGCTGACAGTGATGCCGTGCTGCTGTAAGCTAGAGGGCACCCGGAGTACCATAAGGTAGAAGAGGGCAGGACGGACCTTTCCCAAGATGCCCCAAACTCCAGAGTCTGCCAACACCTTGATTTTGGATGTCTAGCCTCTGGAACCCGAAAGGGTGCTTGTCTGTTATTTTAAAACTCCTAATTTGTAGTAACTTGGTATGCAGCACCTAGGAAATTAACAGAATGATTGTACTGATCCCTTTTTTCTTACAAATGAGGAAGATGGAAGAGAGAAGGGACTCACCGAAACTCACAAACAACGCAAGGCTCACCCAGGACTGGATCCCAACTCTTCTGATCCTGGGACCTGACAACTCTGCACCTCTCTAATATTGCCCCTTAGAGAATATGTTAAGAATAAGACTAAGGTCCTAGAGACACCACTGATGAGTCCCATAAAGATGCCTTCCTCTCCTTAGAGTGACATGTCACATGGACACTACGCCCTTTCCTGGAGGTGTGCTTTCCCTTCAGTATTCACCCTAGTAGGTTAAATGAGTTTGCGATGTCATTCCACACCTTATTGTGAGGGCTCTCGCTATAGGCTTAATGACACTGCAGACCTCATCTGGGCCAGCTTACTGCCTGATGGTCTCTAAGGCAGAAGATGGAGCTATAGAGGCAAGCTCTTCCACCAAGCAACTGAATCTTCGGAAATTTTGTTTAACTTTTCTCAACCTGTCAAACTTTTCTCAACAAAAGGCATAGTGACACCTGCTTTCCAGGATTATTTATTTATTTGTTTATCTTCCTTAGAGTGTTATTCTGCTGGTTGCATTCTCTCTTGAGCATAAAAACACTTAACTATCCTTGGTACATTATAGGTGCTGCATGAATGTTCACCCCCTCCTTTCCTTCATGCGGAGTTCCTAGAGATAGTACTAAGCATGGCCCCACTTTTTAGCTTTACTCCTCCCCATTTATATAACATCAGGCGAATGAGATATCCCCTCTGGTAGCAAAGCAGGAAGGTACAGTCTTTAGATGCACTAGTGGGCCCAGGGAGATGGATACTTATAGATACCAGTGGGAAGAACAGAACATTCTTATATCACCCCTAGCCTCATGAGGCAGCGGGCAGCATATACACTCACTTATGTGTCAGTTTGTACCTACTCTAAACCTCTGAGCAGGCCTGAAACATGGTCTCCCGAGGTCTGTTGAGCAACAGAGACACTATGTTGGTCAATTATGTCTGTTGTGGGTGGGTGGGCTGAGCTTGTGTATTTGATGGATTCACTGAAGAGACCACATCTCTCTATGCACGTAGGTCTGTTCTTACAGATTTTTAGATTTCAGGTGGCTTTTTTTTTCTTTTTAAAGGAAGAAAAGTTTTTCCAAATGCGCTTCAGTTTTCAACATCTCAGGGAATTAGGGTTATAAAACTATTGATTCACTACAGTTTTAGCTAACGCCTCCTAAATACAGGCCTAACCCAGACAGCTCTGTTAGCTGGGCTAGCTGAAGCAGAGATGAGGGACTTGGAGTTAGTTACCATCTCAAATCACAAAATGTAGTTAAAAGAACTAGCTCTAAAATTCCTTGGAGAAAAGATTAAAACACATCAGACAGAAAAATTCAAGACACAGATTGGATTTTTTTTTTTTGAGACAGAGTCTCACTCTGCAGCCCGGGCTGGTTTGGAACTCATGGTGTAGATCAGGATAGCCTCAGACTCACAGAGATCCATCTGTGTCTGCCTATGGGAGATCAAAGGCACATGTCATCACATACAGTCTAAAGAAGGAGACCCAGATACTTAAAAACAAACTTAACCAAGATGAAATTGAAGTAGACTCTTGGCTCTTGTTCAGGGGCTCAGTCAACCAAGCACTGTTACTGCTTGGTTTTTGGTCTACCTCAGCTTTGACTAGTTATTGATAAACAAACCATATTTCATTATTACCCAGTATTAGTCATACAATGCCCATTGGAGGGGAACTTCTGCCCACACTATGTAGTTATGAAAGAATACATATTGAATGCATTTGCATATGCTTTGTGTATGCACTGACTGTAAATGTTGAAGACTGGCATTGTTTAATACTCTGCTCATCAAATTGCAAATCTTTCCAGGGGCTTGGTTCTATGTGACAAAAATCAGAGACACTATACCAGGAACAATATATCACAAAAAGGAAGGAAAATTAATAGCGTTCCATTAAGTTTGTGAAACTTGCTACTAACTTTCTTTTGTGTGGCTTTTAATTCTTTTGTTTTCAAAATGTCTTAATTCAATTGCACACATTTGTAAGACATCGTATAACAATGTGGTACATGTATGCAGCATATGATAATCAAATCTGGGTAGTTTGAAATCCTATCAGCAGCATTAAATTATTTTGATTAGAGAATAATAATTACACATGTCTAAGGGTTATGGTCTGAGATATATATATATTACCAGCAGCATTGGGGTAATTAACATTTTCATCTCCTTGTCATTACTCAAACAGTCACATATAAGTACTAAGTTCTTGTATTCTACAGAGCAGTGCAGGAGACTGCAGTTTGAAAAACCTATTATGTATTTTATGTATAACCAGAAGAGAGGAACTCAAATGCTCCAAACCCACTACTAATTTTACAATCATAAACAATGCTGGTGACCCAGATTTATAGCTACATTCTCATTAAGAACTGGAAGTTAAAGTCACAGCTGATGAAATGGTTTTTAGAACAAGGGTCTTTATGAGGGTTGAGGGTTAGGGAAAGGAGCTAGTGTTTCTTAAATGCTTTCTAATTGTTAGGCACTGTGATTAGCATTTTTACCTCCCTATAATATTTTCAGCTGCTGCAAGTTAATCAACATCATAATGACTTTTAAAAGTCTTTGGCTTCTACCAAAACATGCATATTTATCAGACACCTTCCAGGAGAAGGAGTTTACATTGTGCTCTCACTCAGCAAACACACACACACATGCGCTTCACTGGCTCGGCACAATTCAGCACCACGGACAGCGCCAGGAGGGCAACTGGTTAGCTGGTGCAGGTTGCGCCCTCAAATCCTCCAGGACTCCGCGCTTTTTTTTTTCTGAACTAGTTCCACAACAGTCTAAGCCAGAAAACACGTTCGTATAAAACGGGGAAGCTGCGGGGCTCGCTTACCGTCCGACAAGTCAATCAGCCCAAGGTAGTGCAATAGTTTCAGAGAGGAACACAAGACCACCACTATCCCCAAGGTCTGGAGCCCTTCGGACTCTCCCTCGGTCAACATCTCCGATCCCGGGTTGGCAAGCAGGATGCGGGGAGGCATTTAAAGCTGTAAAACCGCGCTTCTTTTCTCGCTGTTCCGAGAGCACGTTTATTTCCACCAGGCTCGCTTCCTCTCACTTTCTCCCTCCCTCCTTTCTACTCCTCCCTCCACCTCTCTCCTCCTACCTTGCAATCTCTACGTTTTATGGTAATCTTTGCTTTTATTTCCCTGTTTCCTAAGGTAATTTCTCCAAAGGTTCAGCCAGCCCCTAAACATCTGCCAGCCGAGAGAAACAATAATTGACAACACCCCATGGCATATCCTCCTAAGGATTAAGGGGGCGTTGTGTGCCAGTGTACACAGTTTTAAAGACAAAGACATTGATTGCTTCAGATCCCAAATCCAGACATGAAAATGAAAGTTCTCCCTCCCTCCCTCCCTCTCCGCCGCGTCTCTCTCTTCTCCTTTCCTAGTGAAAAATCAGACAAGCCGATTCGAGAATACAGGTGATTTCAGAGTTGTCGTTATGAAGTGGCCCTGAAAATGATCACCAAGAAAGTTATCATAAACTGGGCACACCCACATTCACATTGTCTCCTGGCAGTCCCCTAACAGTGTCCGGAGTATATGTTGGTGGTCAGGCTGACCACGTGATCCCCGGGGCTGAAGTGAAAGAGCCAATCCAGAAATAAAATATGGGGAAGCAAAGGGGTGATGCGCTCTGAACGGTCAGGTTCTGTGCAGGCTTCAGTCTCTTCTTACACAGAACGCTAAGAGTACGCTTCCTGGGGGAAATATTAAACGCACTGACAGGGAAAACCAGAGACTTAGAGTCATGGACACCTGACCTCCTGCACTACCCCGCACCTCCATGGGAGCAAGCAGGCGTGCAAATGTGTAAATAAAACTGAAGACATTTCTTTGACCCAGAGATTTCACCTGTAGGGATGCATACCCATGCGTACCAGTACGGACAGACATATTTTATTTTATTTTGTTCACTTGATTGTAGAAAAAAAAAGATTGAAAAATGTTCTATGTTTATCACTGAAGAGATGGCTAAATAATAAAGGCACCGGGAAAAAGAATACCGTGTAGCCATTAAAACAGTAGCGAACATCTAAGTCTGTTTGGGTGTGGTCTCCAAAGATACATGGTTAAATGAAGAAACGATTTGTTTTCACATTACCATTTTAATGTTGAAAAGAGATACGCACCTCCTGGCATATTCATAAAATATTTCTAGGTGGATATAATGACTCATTGACAAATTTGATTGCCTCTGTAGAGAATTAAAGGATTGGATTAGAGGTCACCTCATTATTGAGGTTTCTTCACATATCTGTAGAATGGATTTAAAATAATAGTAACAACTAAATGTGAGCAGCAAATCTCACCTTTCTTTTTCTTATTTTAAAAGGGGGACGGTTCTAACATATCTCAGTTTGACGTGTTTGTGTCCGATCTCACTGGTGTCTGGGCAGTGGTATCCTGGAATGTTATTCAATATCTGTTGCAATAACAAAGTAAGCGGGGGAACTTTATAAATAAAAGTCAGCCCATAATCCTTGTTATTTGCATCTGTTTGGCTCCAAGAGGGTCCCAGAGCAGACAGCATTACAACAGTAGGAGTGTGTATGAAAACTTGAAAGGTGACATGACAAGACCTGGGGTGAGACACTGGGCAGCCAGGTTTGCTCATAATATAATAAGTTGTTTCAGAACTCTTTATGACCAGAGCAGACTCATTCTTTTCAGACAGCATTAATCCATTCAGGAGGGGAAGCCTTTGTGACCTAATTGCTGCCTCCTAGACCCCAACTCTTAAGGGTTCCTGGGGACTAAGACTTTAGTACTTGAATCTGTGGGAGCCAAACCATGGCTAACCACAGCACCTGGGAGTCAGCCTGTACCAGCTTATAAAGCTATTCTTTTTTTTTTTTTTTCAAAATTAAAAAGATAGTCATCAGCACGGTAGAAACATTTATACTTCAGAAGTCAGCAAATGTTATAGATGAACATTTTGCCTATCTCCTCACCGCTCCTGGTTTACAAGACACCACAATGCCCTTCCGGGGTCCATCTATCCAGAAGGAAACCTGACCAACCCACTTGTGCAGAGCCTTCGTGATTAAGCATGTTTTGCACTCTCTGAGGGCTGGCTTCAGTGACCCTGCCAGGACCAGGCTATCCAGGCATGTGAAATGGCAATAAACATGGGAGACCCCTAAGTAAGTGTTTCTAGCCTGAGCTTTGCCAGCACCTGCCCCTTTCTCCCACTTTATTGCTTCCTCTCCAGTAAGTCTTGGGCTCCCCAAGACTCTGCTGCTCTGGCTCCTTTGGCCTCCGCCTTATCCATCCTTGCAAGTGTGTGCATGCATGCTTACTGCATCAGATGACAGCTCTGGGCAGATGGCTCCATCTTAGCTCCTCTCCTGGGCTCCTGCCTCACCCCCAACTTTCACTTATCTCCCTATTTGACTACACACACACACACACACACACACACACACACACACACACACACACACACACTTCGTTCCACCACCAGGTATATTTGAGCGTCTGTAAGATGCCGGAAACCGGATTTAACTGCTTGCCAAGTCCTCTGTGAGTGAGCGGTGCAAAGGGGTCATGACGGCTCCACTTTCTGCTCTGCTGTCACCATGTAAAAACTAAAAACTTCCAAGAAACTGCAAGGTGGTCTCCAGGAAGATCAGAGGGAAACTCAGGTCTTCTGGATATGCCCCGCCCACCTGAGTCCAAGACCTGCAGCATCCCTGGACATCCGGCTGATAAAAACATGTCTGTGGTTTGTCATTTGTGAGAGCTCCAGGACTCAATGACTCTAGAAACTGCCTCTCACATCACAGCCTCATCCACCCACAGGGCCCTGCACAGAGCTTCCCCTGCCCACAGCCTCCTTTCAGCTCCATCATCTGTCACTTGAGGAAATTTTGCTCTCCTTGGACCATTTGTGAAATCCATTTTGCAAATTGCCATTTCTTATTTCCAGTGGACTATAAGGTAAACCTGTTTACATGGGCAGTCTAAGTGTGCACAGAACTTGACAATTTTCTCATTAGTTTGTCCCACATTACTGTTTTTGGCTAACTATTTTCACCTTGCTGGCCTTCTTCAATCTTTCATTGGCACTAGCAGGCATTTGCCTAAGAAATGAAGGCTTGATCCCCTGAGACTCACTGGGTGACTATTAGTTGTAGGTACTAGATATCTGACTTCTGTTCTGACTCCGAAACCACAGAAGGCCGGGTTCTGACACAGGTCTCCACTCTGACAGGTGGGCGAGCCCTGCCATGCTTTTGTGAGGTCTCTCAGGAATCCCAGAAATCAAGAAGTGCATACTGACAAGCTGGCGAATTGCTGCCAAATAGCCATCGAGTTCCTAGGTTTGAATTTTTAACTGTCACCTTGTAGGTGGGTGACCTGGGCCAAGTCATTTTAATCTCTCTTCTTCTTACTTCTATGGTATGGATCAATCCTATGGCCTTGCATAGTCTGGGTGCACACTGTACCCCTGAGCTATACCCACTCATGATAACTAAGTAAGGCTGTGAGCGCCACAGAGTGCTTGACACAGTCCCTGCTGTACACTGAATAGTGCCACAAGGAGGAGGCCAGACTGATGAATTACATCCTCGCTCCACCTCCCTGTTGGTCCCTGAGTTGGCTCATCTCCAAAACAGAAGTGATAAGCCATAATCGTATATCTGGCAGGCTTCGATCTGGAGAACAGAGAGGGCGTGTTTCAGACTTCCTGTGAAACTTTATGGGTTGTTGAACTTCCACTCGTCAGCTACAACTCCTCCTTCCAGACAGATGTTCTCAGCTGAGAATAATTTGTTGTTGCTTAAGCCCTGCCTGAGAGTCTGCCCTAAGCAATCATGAAATCAAATTCTATTTTAGCCACTTACACCTGCACCCCAGCTAACTTGCTGCTTGGTAATCTAAGCTAATGTAGGGGCCCTGTGATTCAGTAACCCACAGGAGGGAGCCATCTATTTGACTGACTGAAAACACATGCAATACTCCAACCTGACTGAACAAGGCTCGCTGCTAGCGTGTGGCTTCTCTGAGCGGTTCTCCGGCTCTTGGGCCATTGAGACAAATTATTCAGCTGAATCCCCCCCTGCTAAGGTACTGTCTAAACTTCATTTGGTTAAGCAAATTTGGTAGGAGCCTCATTTTCTGGAATGTTCTGCTGCAGGTATAAATATAATGCCAATAATTGCACCTGGAGTTTTCTTTTCTTTAAAAGGTTCGGAAGAAATGAAAGAATCCCTCAGAATGCCGCCTAAGGGCTTCTGATCCGGCCCGAAAGCAAATTATTTAACTGCAAAATGGGCTATGGTTCAGAGAGAAAAAAATCATTATTATTCCCATCACCAGTCAAAACGAGGAAGCTATTTCTGTGTTCTTGAGCCTAGCTCTTTGCTTGGTGCCCTTTTGGGGACACAGGCTGAGCTTGTTTGAATTAGTTTTCTAATGATGGTGGTAACTGTACACTAATAGAGCAATGATATTTCCCTTTCTTCCTATCCCCCTCTCCCTCATCCCTTGTTTCTTCCCAATCTCAGTTGTTCCCTGTCCTCTACTTTCTGTGTTGCTCTTTTACACTGTGAATAGACCAGGAGAAAAGAATTACATCCACCCAAAAGTTTACAATGTTTAGAAAGACCCATTACAAGCTTTTTTTTTTTTAAATTACTGCTTAACTCTTTAAATTCTTTGTATATTTCCGGATTTCAATAAATCCTTGTTGAGAAGTTACTGTGGTATGGTTCCTCATTAGATTTTTAGTTAGGGTACACCCCGATGGCGACTGAAGGAGACTACCTGTGTGTGGCGGCCACGAACGGGTGTCACGCGTGACTCTGCTTTCTTTCTTTGTCTGAATGATGGCAGCAGTCAAGGCGGTTTTCACTGGTGTCAACTGGACAGTGCCAATTTTACACAGGGGCTGAAGGATGCGTGCGCCTCACTAGCAGCCCTCTGTCAGAACCCTGTCCCTGAGAAGTGGCGCCCTGCTTTAGGTGGCTTTCCCTCAGGCTGGCTGGCCTGGCTTTCCAGTCCCCTCCCCCCTCCCATTTCCTTCCCCCACTCTCCCACAAGCTCCTTCCTGCCCAAATTCCCGTTCCAGTTCTCAGGACTCCATTCTCCACCAGCATCTTCTTGGTGCCATGGAGACCCAAGGCGAGGGAAGGGGACCGACTACAGAGAAACCGCACGGTTTCTGCCCTCGGAGTTTAGGAAGACCCTGGGGGGAAATCTCCTTGCAGGCATTTGGGGAAGTCAAACTGGAGGGACCCCGGGCCTTGTTTTCAGGATCTTGTGCTTTTTGGAATGGCTAGTCAGGAACCAGTTCCCCAAACTTCCAGCCTGCAGCACATCTTCCCCCTTTTCAATCTCCTGAACATCTGCCTCTCCTTCCTTGGCTCCAGGCCGGGGAGCAAAGCTGTGGGTTCTGGCTTAAAAACAGACCAGAGAGCAGAGCTCTGTTTCCTTGAACAGTGATAGGGCACCAAACACAAGCTGTCAGTGAGCACCCAGCATCTGCGTGGGTCATCTGTGGCTCCCCACTTGTGAGTCTGAGCAAATTTTGCCTGTTGTCAGTTGAGACAACACCAGCGAGTAATGGTGTTTGGATACCGTCCCCCCCCCCCCCCCCCCCCCCCCCGCCCCCGCCGCCCGCAGGCTTGTTTCCATATTTCCTCCTCTGCTTTCTCAGGGAGGCACTGGGTTCTGTCAGAATTTCAGCAGCAGAAGTTCTGAGGCAACACACACATTTGTAACTCAGCCTAAGGACCTGGCTTAAGCTAATTAACTGTGGGCCTCTCCTCTGTCTCTTCTTTTCACAGGTCTTCCTTCTCCTCCATTTCTTTCTCCATAGGAAGAAATTGCTTAGGACGCTGCAGTTCCCAGATGCACACAGCAGCCCCATAGCATAATAAAGAATATCGCTCCCTCCAAACATGTACAGAGGTGGGAGAACTTGCCTTCCGGAGAGCCCCAGGAGGATGACTGCGTCACATGGGTGTGTTTTCTGAGTCACTAGATATGATATTGCCAATTACCCTCCAAAGTCATATCCCTAATGTACGCTTCAATGAGTAAAGCACATTTTGTACACCATGGACCTGAGGCTTTGAAGGCTCATAGAATGGCTTGGACAAGGATGGCCAGAGACAGGACACTAATAACGCTTTGACAGAGACACTGATGTTACATCTCCCCAGAGAGGACGCAGCAAAGGAAGAGAAATCATATCCTTCAGTTAAAGAGTCATTTACCAGTTTCTATTGCTCGCTGGAAACTACAGCTTCTGGAATCTTCCCCCAAACTGCACAGACTGGCAGCAGAGCATTGCAGAATTTGATGGCATAGGCTCTGGCGTCAGATGGCACTGTCATCAGGCTCCAAGAACAAGTATTTACTAGCTCTTGCCTTAGGAAAGATATCTAAGCTCCACTTTTCCTCATCTGTAGGATGAAGTCCCCGATGAGCAACACCACAGTATTGTAGTAGAGATAAAGTGACAGGTGACTGTAATTATCAGGTGTCACAGTCAACTTCCTCATGGAACACTGTCTGACAATAATGGTGATCCTTCCATTCCAAGGGTGTCAAGTTGTCATCCTAAGATCTGAAGACTCCTAGCTCCATTATGACAATCCAGACCCCAGCAATCAGGGCAGTCCGCAGGAACACTCAGAACAATGAATTTCAGTGGTTGCAGAGGTATTCAGCAACGCAAGAAAGTGAAGCAAATACTGCCACGACTCTATCCCCAGGGATGCTGTACCAGACAAACCAGGATGATCATTGATCCGGACACCAGCTGTGTGCAAACAGTGATTCTACAGCCGGCAGACAACCTCACTGTCCCTCAGATTAGAAGTACCCTCATCTGGTGTTATTGCGGTAGCCTGTCCGCCTTTGAAGACAGCCCAATGAGACCTGTCACCTGGGCGAGAGGTCACAGTGTGGTGGTAGCAGAGTCCAAATGAACAATGCCTGCCTTCCTGCATCTCATTTTCAACAGAGTCCTGCGAGTTCTCCTCCTTTCCCCCTCCCTCCCGGGAAGACATTTGTCTTCAGAGGCTGGCAATGAGGCATTTGCCAGTACACCCATTCTGACATGTTTTACATATGCTCCAAGAAGCAGAGGCTAAATTACACGGGTGAGTTATTAAAAACAGCGCTCAACGCTATTATTATTTATTGCGTTTCCAATTCTCAGCAGCAGCTGATTACGCCGCTTAATCTTGTACTTTTTAAAAAAAATCTCCCACCCTGAAATGAATTCCCCCTGCAATGAATGAGCAAGGTCAGCCACACCGGGCCCCCCACCCCACCCCAAGGGAAAAAATACAGCTTAGGTTCTGGGGAGAAGTGAGTCCACCTTGGTCTCCCCAGAGCTGGCGTTCTTCACTTGAAACACAGACATTCTTCTCTACAGTGTCTCCAGGGAGAACTCCTCAAATTTGAGGTCTCATGGCCAGGGCCTACTGCCCAGTCTTTAGTTCTCCATGCAAGGTGCTCCCCTGCCTCCCAGCCTCCCTTCTCCAGCCCAGCCCCTCCCTCCCAGGCTCAGTCACCAGGGTGGTTGTTTTCTTCCAGCACTGGTCTCTGCTTTCCAAGTTTCCAACGTGGGGTCTGTCAGCTGAAGCTCTGAGGCTGCCTGGATTTTTCTCTGGGTCAGCACATTCTCCTTTCAGGATCAGCTTAGGGTTTACGTTTCCTGTGACGCCTCCCTGGTGAGGAGTACGAGGTTTCCTCCTGTTTCCAGGAAGCCCCATGCTTACGGCCCGTTGTAGAACACGACACACCGTACTTCAGTGAGTAGCCGCATGTCTCTTGTTACATGGTCAGCTGACTGAAGGCAAGATAGAGCTAAGATATTTAAGCTCCCAGCATAAATCCAAGCACAAAGGAAGTGCTTCGGGAATAAAGAAGTCCAAAACCGAAAGCAATATAGCGAAGTAGGAAGAGCAAAGCTCTTTTTTTTTTTTAATAATTGAATTTATATTTAAAATATACATGTGATTGTATGTGTGTCTGTGTCTGTATATGTGTGCATATATACAGGTGTCTGTGAGGGCTAGAAGAGGTTGTCCAATGCCCTAGAGCTGGAATTGCTGGTGCTTTTAATGTGCCTTATGTGGGTGCTGGGGTGCTGGGTGGGAACCAAACTCTAGAGTGCTCTTAACTGCTGAGCATCTCTCTGGCCTAACAGCAAAGCTTTTGAGTTAGGCATCAGTTAATTAATTAATCAACCCATCCATGCAGTGCCTATGTACTGAGCATCTATTATGAACCACACATGGTTTACTGCAAATGGCCTAGTCATGGAGACATCCATGACTCAAGTAATAGCACAGCTAGATGGCTATCGGCTGTGCCAGTTCTGTGAAGGATTGCTATACATAGTGGTGGCAGCAGTGGTGTGGATGGAACTGGTGCCAGGAGTCATTCCAGATGTCTTCCTTGAGGTGATGGTTTGAGTTAAAGAGTGGTGGATAAATAAACATTAACTAGATAAGAGGTGAGGCAAGAAGGTTCAACCAAAAGCACATGGAAAGGACCTGAGGAAGGTGGGGGTTGAAGGTGAAAAGGTGTTTAGGAGTAGATAGAGATGGAGGAGCCATGGCAACAGATAACGTTGGGGGCGGGGCCTTTGCAAGCAGGGTCGGATGTACAGAGAGCCATAGACCATGCACAGAATTTGTACTTCCGGCAGAACAAACGGGTTTTAAGCAAATCTCTGCCCCCCCCTCTCTGTGTGTTTAGAATGTCCACAAGATGGGGAACAGAGTATATGGGGACAGCACACACAGACTGGATAGTATGCAACTACAGATCGCCTCAAAAGTCTGAGCAGCAAAGTGGAGTTAGTGACTAAAGTGGAAGAGTGGGCAGTCCTCCAGAGGCCATTAGGGAGATACCTGGGCTAAGTGCCAGGCTCACAGGCCTGGCTATGCGTGGAGGAAGGTTCAGTGAGTCCAGAAGCCAGCTGCATCCAGGAAGCTCTACTTCAGAGAGGGAGAAGATCCCCTGGGCAGTACCTAGGCTCAGGCTGGCTCTGTAGCAAATAGATGTTGCCCTAGAGTAAAGAGGCAGAGAGCTAGCCCTGACCTGAAAACGCTGCCTCTACCTTCTAGAGGCAGGAAGCGGGCGCTTGCCAGTACATTCTGCCTCTAACTTCTACATTTTGGAAGAGTCAGATGCGTTCCATAGAAGACTTGATTTACTGCTTTGGGGAAACTTGGAAGTCATCTTGTTCAACTCTCCATCCATCCACGCATCATCCAATCACTACTCAAGAGGAGACAATACTGGAGGGAAGCCTGGAACCCAGTCTATTAATCCCCGATACAGCACATATTTGTCCTGGTTTTGCTCCTTCAGTTGCTGGGTTGCTGAATTGGAGGCCCAGGCAAACCCTGCCTTCGTCTCCCCTGATTTAATTGGCCCATTATTTTAAACTTTTGTAGATAAGGGAATAAAAAGTCAGTGGAATATTGTATTCATCACACTCAAATTAATATGCTTCATTACCACAAAGACAAGGAGCATAGTTGCAATATTTTCTCAAAACTTTTAATTGAACATAGCATGCGAGGGCCGGGGTGGGGTGGGGGAGCAATAGTGGAAACCACTGAGCTCAGATGCTGTTTTTCACTTTCTCAAAACATGTGCAGTGTGTGATCTGCTCATCTCATTAGTGTTAATTATGAACTAAAATAAAATGACATTTAACACTGTGCTGAGACTTTAATTAAAGCTAAGTCTTCTCACCCAGGAGCTCTCTGAAGTCCAGGATCGTTATCCCAGAGTGGTGCAGCCTTCCGCTCTGCCAGTGGGATTTCCGAACTTATGCTAGCCACGGCTACTGGAGGGATGCTCTGTCTGGCCTGCATCCGTCTATTGTCCACCCCACTGTACATCTATACATCCACCATCCTTCATCACCTGTCATTCATCCATCTGGCCATCTTTTTGTTGTTGTTGTGGGGTTTTTTTGGGGGGGGGTTGTTTGTTTTTTTGAGACAGGGTTTCTCTGTGTAGCCTTGGCTGTCCTGGACTCGCTTTGTAGACCAGGCTGGCCTCGAACTCACAGCAATCCACTTGCCTCTGCCTCCCCAGTGCTGGGATTAAAGACGTGCACCACCACACCTGGCTAGTTTTCCTTTATTCTGTTTTTTTAAAAAAAATGTATTTATTAAGTATAAGGGCATCAGATCTCATTATAGATGGTTGTGAGCCACCATGTGGTTGCTGGGAATTGAACTCAGGACCTTTGGAAGAGCAGCCAGTGCTCTTAACCGCTGTGCCATCTCTCCAGCCCCATTTTTTTTTAAGTTTTTCAAGACAGGGTTTCTCTGTGTAGCACTGGTTTTCCTGGACTCATTTTATAGACCAGGCTGGCTTTGAACCCACAGAAACCCGCCTGTCTCTGCCTCCTGAGTGCTGAGATTAAAGACATGCGCCACCACCATCTGGCATTCACCATCTTTTTAACTAATAAACTTTACAGTATTTCCAGGAGAAAGAAGCCAGTATTTTAAGTGTTACTATATTCATCAGTTTAAGTACATCATATATAACCTAAGATAGCACCAGGACACAGGGACATTCGAGCAGTGCTAGACAGTGACGGTGCATGTTATCTTATACAACACACACAGATGGCCTTGTTTAATCCTCTGGAGCGAGGGAAAATTCTTATTTATTCTACTGTGCGGGAAGGTGGGACTAAAACTAAGAGAGATTAGGCAATTCACCCTAATGCTATCAATTCCATGCTTATCTCTTTCTACAACGTGGAGCTGGGACGATGATTCTGGTTTACGTAAATCCGTTCATTCAACAAACACGATCTCTTTCCTGTGTACGAGGGCTGGCACTGAGGTCTGGGGTGAGTTAATCTCCCTCCTCATAGGTTCAGATGAGTGGGCTGCTCAACTGGATGGTAGAGCAGGTTCTGAGAAAAGGAATCAGGGTGGCCGTGGGGCTGTGATGCTGGGGTCACAAGACCCAGCTTGGGGACACAGGGAGAGTACTCCTAGGAGGGAGGACTAGTGAAATAGTTTCATCCAGAATTCCTAGTGAGTATCTAGCCTGAAAGCGTTCTAATGCTTCTTCCAGAGTCTCTGGAACCTTAAGTCGAGCCACCCAGTCACAAGCATCAGCAGAGCCCATCTGCCTAGACTCCAGGAATCAACTGGACACCCTGCCCACACAGCACGGTAAGGATGGACCCCAGCACGTAGACTGTCTACCATTGGCTGGTAGTGCTGTCTCTTTGCCCTCTCTTCCTTGACTTTGTCGGTTCCCGAGCAAGCCAAGTATGGCTTTGCACCAGTTCCCTCTCCTGCACTCCCCCAGCCCACAGTTGCTTGCTATTGGAGGAAAATAATGACTTTTGATACGCTCAGGAATGAGGAGATTTTTTTTGGGCTGACTAGGTAGTAACCCTCCGACTGTCGAGGACAGACACAGAGGCCTACACCCAGGTAAGCCATCCATTCTGTGCCAGAGTGTAGATCATCACTTGGGCCCAAGACTCTTCGCTCTCATATGGAGCTGTTTCGCTTTCCTAGCCACAGATTCTGGCACACAGAGTCTTGCCTGCCACATTAAGCCTGAACCTCAGCTATTAAATACTTGCATCTTTGAGTGTTGATAACAATATTATAATATGAACAATTTTCCTTGCTGGACCATCTTTCCCACCCTTTATCACACGCTCACGGTTAATCCTTGGAGACCAGGAAAGTCAGGTCAACTATGGCACACAAGGAAGGATGCCCACCTCTTCAGAGTCTGATGGACACTCACCAACTCTTGGCCTCTGGGGCCTGTGAGGGAGGAGAGTCCAAAAGAACCCAGTGAACAGAAAGGCCCAGAAAGGTCCACATGACTCCTCTTCTCCAACCACAGCTGCTGGGGCAGAAGGCTGGATAGCTCACCGTCCCCGGGGATGCACTTGCATTTGGCAGAGATCAAGCAGGAAAGCATGGAAAGGTTTTCTTAAGAGCCAGCAACTAGGGCCTGGAGAGATGGCTTATTGGTTAAGAGCATTGTTGCTTTTGCAGAGGACCTGGGTGCCATTCCCAACAGCACATTATAACTTTCTTTCCAGTGATCCAGTGCACTCTTCTGGCTTCTGCAGACACTGGGCACTTACAATGCACTTACATACATGCAGGCAAAACACAAATACACAGAAAGGAAGAGGGTAGGGAGTGCCTCAGGCAGAAAGACTTGAGGGAGATACCCCAAGGCGTCAATGGTGGCGGTTTCTGTCCTTAGGCTATGAGGAATATTTATTTTCATCTTTATTCCTCCACATACTTGCAAACATTTTCCGCGACAAATACGGCTCAGTTTCTTCCTTAATAAAGGAAGCAAAACAAATGGCAATCCATGATGAAAACTAACTCAGGATTGGGTCCCTCGGAATGATGACGACTCTGGGGATTCAGCAGAAAATATGTAAGAGGAGCCTAGAGCAATGTGTGGTGCAAAAGTAAGGAAGTGCTTACACACACACACACACACACACACACACACACACACACACACACACACACACACTTCTTAGTGGCAAAAGGACATAAGTGCAAACCGAAGGAGCTCTCTACAGCCTACAGTGAGATACTTCTAACAAAGAAAAATAGTATTAGATCACAACTCAAAGTGTTAATGAAAGCATCTATGAGCCCACAGCAACATGAGCAAGCTGTCCATATAGAAGACCAGCGACTTAGGTAGACACCCTCAGTGAGCTGGTAATGAAACCTCACTCCTGACTTGTGGGCTGTGCAGAACGACTTCCTTCCTGAGAGAGCTGTACAACCTGGGAGGGAGAGTTACCAGAACACACTTCCTTACCAGGGACCAAGGTCACCATCGGCAGTGGTGGGTCGATGTCAACAGTATGACCCTTCAAACAGTAGAAACGATGTCATTTGCCTCTATGTTTTCCCTCCCCAAACCTCATACTAACCAAGATGGCGATTTCAGATAAAACCCAGTGGAGGGACATTCTGCATAACAGCTACAGAATTCCTCCTGGGTCCAAGTACCAAGGCAACAAAGCAGCATAGTGGAGAACTCCCTGCATGTGTGTGTTTATTGCGGGGTTATTTACAATATGGGATCATTCCAGAGGCCCATCAATGGGGGAGGGTGGATAAAGAAGACGTAACACACGTGCATGTACGCACACGCATGTGTGCGTGCACACACACCCACGGACAGTATTAAGGCATAAAAACTGACATTTGGGGTGACGGTGGCTTGCACCCTTAGTCTCAGCAACCAGGAGGCAGAAGCAGGCAAATCTCTGTAAGTTTGAGGTCAGCCTGGTCTATAGAGCAAGTTTCCAGAACAGCCAGAGCTACATAGAGAAAAGCTGTTTAGAAGTAAAGAAAACAACAATTGGCATTTGTAACAATATGGATGGAACTAGAGGACATCATGTTAAATAAAATGAGTCAGACCCAGAAAAACAAGGATCATATATCCTTGTCTGTATCTGTCTGTGGATTATGTCTGTATGTGTCTGTATATGATGTGTGTTTTTGTCTGTGTGTGATATATGTATGTGTCTGTGTATGTGTCTGTATCTGTTTGTGTCTGATGTCTGTATTTGTCTGTGTGTGATATATGTATCTGTCTGTGTCTGATGTCTGTATGTGTCTGTATCTGATGTTTGTATCTGTATGTATTTGTCTGTGTATGATGTGTGTATGTGTCTGTGTATGTATCTGTATCTGTCTGTGTATGATGTCTGTCTGGCATATATAGCTAAAAAACTGATCCTGGTTGTAGAACAGAGGTGACAAGAAGTTGCAGAAAGTGTCAGAGAGTCAGGAGGCAGGTAGAGGGAAGGCAGATTTGATTTAACACCAGAGTACACGTTCAAACATCAGTGTGAACACATTAATGCATACAGTGCTACATGTTTGAAAAACAGATTCCTGGACATCTCAAGAAATGTACTTTGAGACAAGCAAACACAAAAGCCAAATATCTGTAGGAGGTCTCTTTAGAACTGTCAAGGTCAGAAGTGGAGCGATGGCTCAGTGGTTAAAAGCACTGGCTGCTCTGTTCTTCTGGGGACCTGGGGCTAACTCTCAGCCCCTATATGGCAGCTCACAACCATCTGTAACTCCAGTCCCAGGGGATCTTATGCCTTCTCCTGGGTTCTGTGGATACCAGACACTACTTGGTGCATAGGTACACATGCAGGCCAAACACTCTTCCACATTAAAAAGAAAAAGAGAAAATTGTCAAACCCATAAAAATGAAGGAAGGACAAAGAAACTCAGCCAAGAGATGCGTGAGGAGGCTGGACCACTGGATGTGAGGTGGTGCCTGGGACCACAGGAAGGACAGTAGGTGAAAATGAAGGCAATCTAAATTAAATATGACCTTTAGTTAATATTACAAATGTAGCAATTAAACCATCACTGTGGCAAGGCTAACCTAGGCAGGGCATGAGAGTCGGAAGATGTTCTGTAAATAGAAAAATATTTTCAAATGAAACTTATTTTGAGTCTTGCAGGGGAAGCTGAGGCACACCCCAAAGGCTTAGGCTGGTCCATCTGGCCTGCTCAGCTGCTCCACTTCCCTGAGAAAAAAACCCACATTTTTGCATAACTGGAAGGGGACAAGGTTATTGTGTCTAACTGGCTTTCCCCAAGTCCCACTGGGGTCTCCTGGCAGTTAGATTCATTAACTTGGCATTTTCTAATGATTAACACTGATCAATAACCCACCGGGTCTGGTCCTCAAATCAATTGCCCATTAATGAGAATGAAAGCACCATTTTATTATCTGAGCTCAGGACCTTTTGCAGAAAGGGCTTCTGGGGTTTGGAGCTGCCATCCTCTTCGCTGTACAGGTTAATTAAAACACGTGCTCACTCCCTCACACCACACGCCGAGACAAGGAACAAAATTAACTGTAGGAAAAGATTTCTAGGAACTGTCCACTAAAGCCCTGTGCGTTAGGGCTTGGCTCCTCGGGTGGCATTACAGAGAAGAAGTAGAGGAGCCTTTGAGAGGTGGGGTCTGATGGGAGGACCTTGAAGTGACCTTTGGCTGCAGAATCCTAATCTTCCTCAACTCTGATTGTTATTTTCCTTGTCGCTTTCTGGCCCAAGTGTAAGTGGTTTATTCTGTCACATTCCTCCCTGTGGTGTATGGTCCCAGCCCGAGGCTCCCAGTACAAGGACCACTTAACTTATGATTGGGAAGTGTAGACCTGTGAGTGTAAAACCCCTTTTATCTTTATTAGTGACTTGTCTCCTGTATTTCATTGCAGCAGTTCAGATATGGCTACTGTAGCGAATGAGTTAAGCAAACATTACTGAGGATCTACTATACCTTCAATTCACTGCTAAAGTGATGCACTCTTAGAGAGACCCATGGACCACCTTGTCTAGGAGAATCGTGTGCTCCATCATATGAGATGCTCAACGAAGGCATCTGGATAAAGATGTGCTGGGGTGGGGGTTGCTAGGTACTGGACTGGAGAAGTGCATGAGGCTTGACTCCAACCCTGTTGTCTCTGGAAGAGATGTGGACAGGGTTGGAGGAGAGCTGAGAAAGGGCTAAGAAGGGTGTGGAAACAGGATAGAGAAGAGCAAGAGTGAATCAGCTCGGTGACCTGAGAGATGTGACAGTGACAGCAATGGGACCTGGGCAGATGGGAGGGAGAGAAGAAGGTTGCACAGTAGACAGGATTTCTTAACTACACAAAGCTAGAAGCGACATCAGGAGGACTCCTGGGTACTTTGGGTGCCAGCATCTCAGTGTAGCAGTTCACTACAGCTGGGAACACTTGGAAAAGAAGCTGACTTAGAAAGTGACCTGTGGGTCAGACAATAGAGCTGTCACATTTCCTAAGGAGGAAATCCAGCATCATGTGATGTGGGAGACAGGAAGTCTGTTTTGATCTTCTAATTCTGAGAATTTACCCAACATGCAATGTCTTGCCTTCTGCAGGGGAAACTCTAGAGATGGGCTACGATCCCCACTGGCTGCACAACATACAGGCATATGAGATGGTGGGCAGGGTGAGGCAGGAGGTGTCAGCCAAAGTCCTGAAGTCAGCATCATTCAACAACTTCACTCTTCCCCTTTGGTTGATGTCGTGCCCACATGACTCTGCCCACATGACTCTGACCAGTTCAAGTTACAATGACTCAAGGTGGGACAGTTTAAAGACTAGAATTTGTTATTATTGTTGTTGTTATTATTACTACTACAGACAGAGTCCCATTCCATAGCTCAGGCAGGCCTTGAACTCATAGTGATCCTTTAGCCTTAGCCATCACCATGCATAGCTTAAAGGCTTGAATTTTAAAAGTCAAATATTCAAGTTGGGCGTGGTGGTGCACGCCTTTAATCCCAGCAAGTGAGAGTCAGAGACAGGTGGATCACTGTGAGTTGGAGGCCAGCCTGGTCTACAAAGCGAGCCCAGGATAGCCAAGAATACAGAGAAACCCTGTCTCAAACAACAACAACAACAACAACAACAAAAACAAACAAACAAACAAACAAACAAAAACCCAAACAAATATTCCAGGATTCCAATCTTGCTATGCTAGTGTCTGTGTCTGAGTTCACGTCACCCCCTGGATAATGTGGCTGGCAGCACGCTGCTGCCATGGGTCTGGAGAGGTTCAGACAGCACATGAGACAGGATGAACTTCTGAAATTCACTAGAGTGCCTTTCCTTGGTGTTTTCTCTTCAGTTGACCTTTCTGGCACCTGCAGTAGTGACTGGGCCTCAGGGGAGGACAACATTATTAGGACAAATGCCAAGAAGAGGGAAGAACACCAACTAAGACCCAGATTCTGAAGTTTAGAGCGGAGTTTGCAACCCATGTTCTTGGTTTCCAAACCAAGTCCCTGAACTGGTCAACCTGCAAGCATATGTATTAACCATAGATCTTGATAATGGTTGAGGACACATGTGACAGGCTCTCTGTCTTTGAAGGCCAGAGAAGAGGGCATGTGGGACCTATTCTCTCTAGGGCTACGGTAGGGCTTATGCATGTGGTTTTGGGACCACGGACCCCTCCCTTTCCTTTGGGATTCAAGATGTACATGCTGAATACTCTCTCCTGTGTAGTTGGGTGGTGATAATGCTCCAGTCTCTCTCCTCTGCTCAGGGACAGAAGCCTAGGCATGGTGAGAAGAGGCGGTCCTATCACTTGTATTGGAGAGGAGATGCTCCTGGCAGCTGGGGATCTTCTGTAAAGGGGTTAGAAGAGAGCGGGGTGGGGGGGAGACGACAAGCCTTCAAAGGCCTCGTCATTAAACACAGAGGGCGATGGAGGGAACGGCATTCCAACCCTGACATTGATGTGGGAGGCCATCCCTTCCCAGGGGTTCTCCCTCTACAGTGCCAGGGCATCGGTAAATTCTCTGCAGAGGAGAGAGAGTGGAAAGAAAACACTAAAAAAAAATCGCAAAAATCTCTGCACTGGCTGAGCTGATCCACGTATTCCAAAATTAAAATATCCACAGAATGGAAACCCAGGACAGAAATCAAGCTTAATTATATAAAAAAAAATTACAAGTGACTCTTGTGCACACTGTGTCAGGGGTCTGACCCATGACCTACTAGAGGACTGTGTTTGCGAAGTGCTGGCTCCTATCATTTGATGGCAGATTTGTGTCTTTTCCTGACTAGACTTCAAGTGGCAGTGAGAGCCTCTGCTGGTGGCTGCAGCCATTCAGTCCCAGAGATGAGGACTCTGCTGCTACTATGCTGTGGCTTAGCAAGGGATGTTCCTTGTCATGTCACACATGTTGAGGGGAGGCCTGGGAAGTGGAAGCAGATGTTGAGAAGAGTTGAGCTTTTCTGGGCATCATGAGATCAACCCATGGGTCCAGCACATTTTTAGGTTCTTTAAAATTTTGTATGTATGTATATACATGTATGGTTTTCTGAGACGGAGTTTCTTTGTATAGTCCTAGCTGTCCTGGAACTTACTCTGTAGACCAGGCTGGCCTTGAACTCAGGGATCTGCCTGCCCTCTGCCTGCCGAGTACTAGGATTAAAGGTGTGTGCCACTATCACTTGGCATTTTTCCCTTTCCATTTTTAGGTTCTTAATTAAAGTGTGAGATGGATGGCTATGAAACACATCACTTTGTGTTGAATTGCAAATTGGTAAAAATGTGGATTATGATACCAAGTGAGCAGTAACTGATGGGGCTTCTGGGCTCTGACTCTTGCTGATCTTGGAGCTCAGGAAAGTCTTCAGTTAGTTCAGGGTGTGAAACGGAGGAAGGATCCAGATGGGGAGCTGCCTACATTGAGCTGCATGCTATGGAGTCTAAGACTTTCCCACTCATGCACATCTAAACCATGGCTGGCTCCCTCTTTGTCATTCTTCAATTCCTAGAACCTTGATGCCAGCATCTCCTTATACACAGACTAGGGGGAGGTCAGACATCCTTGGCCTAAGACAGACAGGAAGCTGTGATAGATGTGACGTTGTAGGTTACCTGTAGCAGTGTGCACATGTGGATAAGTGCTCACGTGTTCCTGTGTTCATGGAAATGCAGCATAGTTAAGTGCAACCCATATGTTGCTTACATGGGTGACTCCCATGTGTGTGACTCTAGCCTTAGCTGATCTCCATGCCAGAGCCAATTACATTATGTCCAGCATTATGTCTTTTCTTTCTCCCACCTCCTAGTTGCCATGGAAACCCTTCACTGGACCAGGCTCTGAGACAGACCTCAGGACTCTGCATGTGGATCTTGCTTGGTTCTTGTGCATCACTGGCTGTGTGTTGGCTCTGTGTTCAGGACTCAAGAAAGGATGGCCTGAACATATCCTCCGCTGGTGGTGGGCAGGAGCATAAAGACAGGCAGCTGTTGGGTGAGGTGGAGGGTTTATCAAGAGCATGGAGCTGCACCTTGGCAGGGTTCTATGGACCACACGAAGAGGAGACAGGACAGGAACTATCCCCATCTTCCCCTCTATTCCCCTTCCTTGTTGTCTCTTGGCTATAGACAGACAATCTGAACTCTGGGTATGTGCAGGACAATAGCACTAAGGTAGGGACATAAGCCAGACACTAGCAACCTGCTGCCATTGCCTGGGGTCTTTAGCTGCCACCCAGCTAGTCTAGGCTGAAGAAAAGAGCAAATCTCATTAGCTGGGTCTCTCCTTCCAGAAGCCATAAATCAAGAGTGTTCCAGTCTCAACCCCAACTGGCACCACAATGTAATTTACTTTTAAGCAGACAAATGAGTATTTTGTATAAAAATCATTCTCCTTTAAATATTAAGGGGGTGGGGCTTTTCCATTTTCTTTTGTGTGGCTTTTTATTATGTCTTGAGGGCAAAGACTTCCAATTTTAAGATGGAAATCAATGAGGAACATGATTGAATTTCAGAAACATGGTGTTACAGCCAACGGTTTTGGACTGTGTCCGGAATTCTGAAGGCTGGACCTATCTATCTCCATGACACACGCTGGCTGTTTGAGCCAACAGAATCCAGGACTCCTTCATGCAAGTGGTGTGCTCACTGTTCTGAGGGCAGGGACGTCTTGAGATAAGCATTATTTTTGTATTTCCTTGTAACCACTTCCGTGACTTGTGGTAAGGAATGAGTGGACCCTGCTTGAGCAAAAAGCCCGAGAGAGAGAGAGAGAGAGAGAGAGAGAGAGAGAGAGAGAGAGAGAGAGACAGACAGACAGACAGACAGACACAGAGAGACACAGACAGAGAAAGAGGGACAGAGAAAGGATGGAGACAGGGAGACAGACAGGAGAGAGACAGAGAGAGAACAGAGATGGAGATGGAAGAAAGATACAGAGAGGGAGAGAGATAGAGAAAGACAGAGAGGAGAGAAAGAGACAGATGGAGACAGACAGAAGAGAGACAGGCAGAGAGGAGAGAAAGACAGAAATAGGGAGAGAGGGGGGGGAGAGAGGAGGGAGGGAGGGAGAGAAAGAGAGAGAGAGAGAGAGAGAGAGAGAGAGAGAGAGAGAGAGAGAGAGAGAGATAGGGAGGGAGGGATGGAGGGAGAGAGGGGGGATCATTTAAACTTGGGAGCACCAAGAGGTCAAGAAAAAAGTCCAGGGTGTCCTTAGGAGATGGGCAACAGGGAGATAATGCAGGATGTAGTGAAAGTAATTCTAACAGGACACATTTCCCTCAAGATCAAAGTTCTGAACGCAGGACAGGAAAGGCCAGATGTCTTGTTCTCAGCCAGTGATGGATAAAAGGCAAGATGCTCTCCGAACTGTGGGAATTCACTATCTTCACCTCGGTAAAGTTTTGAAATTTCAAACAACTAAGGCTCTTTGAAGATTTCGGGAAACATCTTGCTCTAGAAACGGAGAAAGAGAGGAGAGACTCCCCAGTCTCCTGTGCAGCAGAGTTTCAGATGTTTTGCTTCTTGCTGGTCCTCGGTCCCTTATTTCCCAGGTGACCACACAGTGTCCATGGAAGGGCCAGGCCCTGCACTCTCTCTTGTGTTCCCCTACACTTGCCCACACGTTTGTCCAGAGTAACTTTAAGATGTCCTGCCTCGGATGTCTCTTGTCAGGTTTCTGATGGGCACATGCGATATAAACAGGTCATTGTAACCATGGAGACAACTAAGGAGAACAATGCCGTGAGGTTTCATTGAGAGGATGTGGCTTATCATGTGGCTCGTCTTTGGGTTAAAAGAGAAAGGTGACGGAAGCCAGCTTGGATTTGAGAGGCCTTAAATGTGTGCATGAAAGAAGTGCAACTTTGTCCTTGAGTGACGCAAGTCCTGGAATTCCCGTCTTAGCCTGTTTCTCAGTGTTTTTGGTGCCGATCTTACGTACCGTCCCAACACAGTCACAAAACAGAGGCCTTAAGGTTTTGGAAGCTTCAGCTTAAACTTTCTTCTCAGATCCTGCCAGCTCTTCAAGGTTCTGAGAAACTTGCAAGTTTCCAGGTTTCCGTGACTGCTGGATCCCAAGGCAGTGGTTCTCAACCTGTGGGGTCTTGACCCCCTTGGAGAGCTAATGATCCTTTAACAGAGGTTGCATATCAAACATCTATACTATGATTCCTAACAGTAACAAAATAACAGTATGAAGCAGCAATGAAAATAATTTTATAGTTGGGGGTCACCACAACCTGAGGAGCTGTATTAAAGGGTCATAGCATTAGGAAGGTTGAGAACCACTGCTCTAAGGGGATGCAGTCTCTGGGAAAGCCCTGGCAAGATCTGGTAGGAAGCGTGCTTTCTAGCCCCTTCCTTGTTGGGATATGGGTAACAAAGACACCATGATACTGAAGGTCTTGCTGGACAGCACTGGCCTGCAGCAGCATGACTCTCTGGATTCTGCGCTTCAGTCTCAGGCTGGCTGTCACGCCCTTGATGGAGCATCTTATCTTCTCCCTCTATGTCTCTAAGCCTTTACCACACCTATATGCACAGCCCTATCCTAAAACATCTGTCGGTTCTTGGGCACTGCTCTTGGACTCTGCCTACAACATTCTTAGCATTTTTGCTATGTTTATTTCCGCTCCTCAGTTGGTCCAGTTCAAAATGCAGAGTACCCTACGCAGGGAATATGACAGGCGCAATGAACAAACAACAGCGATGTGCCTGGGTTTTGTTTTGAAAAGACCCAGAACTCAGAACTGCGGAAGGATATGAAGCCAAGATAAAATACTTCAAGTGAAGGCATGGGAAGGTGGAGGAGGGGTTGCTTGTCACTTCTCTTGAGAAACCAGGGTCTCTGACAATAGGGGATGAGACAGAAATACAGAGGGGAGACCTTGGGATCCTCAGTCTACTGAGAAAGCTGAAAAGACCTCCAATAGAAAATGGCAAGATACGGTGCTGGGTGGCTGGAGGGGCGGGAGGGGCAAGGCAGGCTCAGACCTCAAGGTTTCTAGGTAGGACAGCAGGGAACAGGGTAGTCATCCATGTATGGCTGTGTTCTGAGAATTGTAGGTTTCTCAATAGAGAGTGTGCTGGGTAGGTGGCAGGTGAGGGGCAGGTGAGTAGGGTAGGGGTGGGGTGGGTGGCTTAGTGTTGCATGAGTTTCCAAGAGGCTCAGACCTATGGGAACTCCCCAGGGCGTTGACATTACACTGGTCAATTTTTTAAAAAACCAAACTGGCTATTAGAGTAGCTGTGAGGAAGCTGTGGTCATGTCCACCCTGGAGAACACTGGAGCTGAGGGACTGTCATGAACTCTAGGAGGGCATGATTTTTGCCAGCTGCAGATAGTTTAATTCTGGGGACTGCTGGTTCTCTGGATTGATGGATACTTTTGTTTTTGTTTTTCGAGACAGGATTTCTCTGTGTAGACCAGGCTGGCCTCGAACTTACTGAGATCTGCTTGCCTCTGATTGGACTTGCCCCTAGGAGTGCAAAGCTCCTAATCATCAGAAAGTAATCTAAAGGGGTCTACACCCTATTTTTCTTCTAACCTTCTTTCCCTCCTATCCGGTGTTGGGGGGTTGGGAGGGATTAGGGTGGAATAAGGATTGGAAGGGAGGTAGAGATATAAAAACTCAGTAAAGAGCCCAAAAAGTACAACGACAGAAAGTAATACACTGGTTCTGGGTTTGGCCATTTAAAGGGGGCCAGTGACTTCTGCCTTGGTCTCTTGGAATCCTGTACTGCTATATAAAAAGCCAGACTGTAAAACTGGGGAAATTCCTTGGAGACTTCTGGGGGGAGAGGACCTTGGTAGTGCAGCTTATACGCCATCCCTGACAAGGTATTAGACGTGTGACCATTTTGGATAGTGCAGCGTGTGTGAGGCAAGACTGTTTCTCACTGTATGCCAATAGTAATGCTGCACAGAACAGAGGCATCACTCAGCTGTGCTTTGGCCAAGTCATGACCACCAGTCTGCAAGAGATGTTCTTCAAAGACAAGTCATGCTCACAGTGTCCTATGGGTGATACCTTGATACCTGGGCAGACACCAGCTGGGAGGGAAGGTGGGAAATGTAGGCTATAGCCCATGGTGTCACAAGTACTGAAGATGTAGTCAATTCTATCCTAACTTGGGGGTAAGTTGGAGAGAGATTGGAGATGGCTTTCCCTACATAGCCTAGGCTGGCTTTGAACACATGATCTCCAAAGCTTGAAGAGTATGGGCGTGTGCCATTCTGCCCAGCTTCCAGTTTATTTCTTGCACCAATAGTGCATGCATTGAGATTCCTTCTGGAAAAATGGGCAAGGTTCTCTCTCTCTCTCTCTCTCTCTCTCTCTCTCTCTCTCTCTCTCTCTCTCACACACACACACACACACACACACACACACACCATCCATTAACGTTGCCCATGACTAGGTTTCTGGTAACTGGAAGACCTCCTGAGATGGTCATGCCAACTCAGGGATATGCTGCCCTAGCAGCACTGGAAAGGCAAGATGACCGAGGCTCTCAGCCTTGTAGAGTGAGGACCGTTAGTACCAGACCTGGTGTTTCCTCCTCCTCCTGTCTCTCACACCAGACCTCACTCCCATCTCTGGGTGTCCAAGTCATTTCCAGAGCTGCTGTGGCAACAGTCTAGAAGCTTTCTTCTCAGCACAGAGCTTTTTAAAAAAAATTCCCTGCCCTGTGGTGAAACCATTGGTCAATAAACAAGATGACGGATGGGTCTGTGAGCGGTGCTTCTAGAATAAGATTCTTCCCCCACAGCAGGAACGTGGTAATTAAACTTTGTTACAGCTGGGAGAACAAAGGTTCCCCAAGCCGACTGTCAGTTCTCAGAACACAGTGCGATCAATATTGGGGTGGAAACAAGGTCACAATCCCAGGCATGTGGCATGCCCATTCTTCTGTCATGGACACCCAAGTCTTCCTCCTACTCTGACACACTGAGACCAGGCTGGGCACCTACACCTGGAGAAGAAGTCATTTACAGAGATTGCTATGTTCCTGTTGGTCCAGCCTTTCCTGTAGGGCCTGCTCCCCTGCAGGTGCATGTAAGAACTGTGGCTCTGGACCTCGTTGGTGTTGCTTAACCACATGTGATTTTAACCAGAGTGTAATGGGAGTAGGGGAGAGACTGGCTGGACGTCTGAAGCCAGGCTCCAGAAGGAGCTGCTACCTGCCTTGCTTGGCTTCAATGTCCTCTTCTGCCTAGAGCATCTCACTGGGCTGAGCATGACTTGCACATCAGCATGAGCGTGCACCATACACACGTTGTTTCTCAATGATACAGACACAAGGAAGCCCCAACATCAGCTTATGTTCAATTAAAAAAAAAAAAAAGAGCTTCTCTTGCCAGTGTTGGAGGAAAAGAAATGGTTTGGTTGGATGTATTTTGAGTTGGTTTATTTACATATACCATATTTTAAGGATGATTTAAAAGATAATGAGGATAATTGCCACTGTGCTCAATTTTTATGTGTTGGCTGCAGTTACCAAGCTCATTACTTAATCTTTCACCCAGCTAACTTATAGACTCTTATTTTTGTGAATAGCAACGGAGCAATGGTGATCTCAGCTTATTTTTAAATTGTTCCGAGCTTCCAGATGAGCATGCTCTGGAGTTCCAGAGCAGGCAGTCCTGACCTTATCAGATGCACACTTTCTTACTGGCTTCAGAAAAAGCACAGGAAAAGTTCTTTTCACACCATGAACCAGATATTTTTAACGCATGCGGTGGCCCTAAGTGTGAAAGCAGAAGGTCATAGAACACCGTGCGGTTTAGTTACTGTTGCAGTAGTCTCTGCCAACAAAGGGTTAAGTCTGGCCACAGGTGGACTTGAGCTAAGTGCAGACCCTTGATGTACAGGTAAATTTGTGGACAGAATCTGCAGAGGAAAAAATAATGAGGGAATCTAGTAGCAACTGGAAATACTTTGTTTTAAGTAATATGTTTTACCCTCATTAAATGCATTAATATTCAAGAGTAACAGATTATATACATATAAATTTCCTACTGTAATGACCCAGATTCAACCAAGCCCCCCTTTTCTAACGGATAGTCATCATCAATGTACAACACGTGGTTTTAGTATTGAGTAGAATAGTGCTGTGCACAATTGTGAACGTATTTCCTCTTGGTGAGTGTGTCTGTGATGCGAGTTCCTTCTTTCTGCGTCTTGTCTATCTTTTGTCCTCTGGGGTGTCACCGTAGACTTGAATCACGGTACCTGGCACCTGGCTGGTGCTCAGCAACCTTCAGCAAATGGGGGATAACAGTGCTCAGGTGATGCCTGGAACCACCGTGGCAGAAGATCGCAGAGAAGGCCGGTCACGGTGACCACAAGAGCCCAAGCTGGCTCTTCTGGAGGAGGTGAGACTGAGCAAAGCTCAGCACTGGGGAAACGGTGTGCAGAGAGCGTAAAAGAGGTATCCGAAGAAAGATGCATGCAGGTGTGCAGAGGCAGGAAAGCGGGAGGGAACCGTGTAACCTGAGTGAGAGAGACCCCCGTGGTCTTCTCAGACTCTTAGTAGAAATGGTAGCATTCTTAGGATGAACCTGCTCCCTGGCTAGCACATGGGGACAGACTAGAGCAGTGTAGATCTTCTGTGAAAGAGTAAAGCTGGGGGGATAGGGCTTCTACACTGGACATGGCTGACTTGTTGGCGAGAATGGCGTTCCAGCAAGCAGGCAGGTGCTACTCCTTGACCAAAATGCTAGGAACCAGAAGGGTTTGGGGTTTTGATATCTTTTGTTTCTCCTTCAGAGTGTGGGGTATTTGCATGCGCACTAGGGGATGTTGTCCAGGCGATGCAACTCACTTAGCTGTGCAACTTATTTCCTGTACATCTTATGCATATAGCCTGAAAACAACTTTAGGAAGTAGGTTTCAACTTGTTGTGCAGGGAGCAGTTTGCTGGTGTGGAATTTTCACTTTTGGCATCAGCAAAGAGCTTCAGATTTTCAAGTATTCGCATTGTGGATTAGAACGCACAGCCTATCTGGTTTACTGACGGTATATCCATAGGTAAAACCAACACCGGGCAGGAATGAGAAAATGAGAAGATTCCTGGGAAAGCTGGGCCACTCTGGACCGTGCCTTGCATGAGGTCCTCTTGCCGCCTTCCAGGAGGATGCGCTTGGTGTAGATAAATAGCACAGCCTGCAGATTTTCATATACATTTGCAACATGGGGCTGCGAGAGGCACAGCGTGCCTCATGTGTTATTCAACAAAACCCAGTTTCAACACTGGTCAGATCCACACGCCATGATGGGGAAGGTAGGCAATAAAGCCGCCTTCGAGACAGGCTTCCTGTTAGATGCTGAGGTCTCAAGCGAGCCCAGCAGGAGGTGAGCTTCTCACCCCTCTGACACGGGACATCCTTCTTAGGTATGGTGGGAAGAAAACGGGCCCAGAGCTGTGTGTCTTTCCTCACCTTCTCCCATGTCCTCCTATGTGTCCTTCCTGATTCTGCCGTCTGTACCTCCCACTTCTGCGCCTTTGTGAGCAGTCCCTAGGGATGGGTGGAGGCAAACCTCACGCCTCACTCCTTTACTGCCTCAGCTGTATGATCTTCAATCCCTGAAAGGAGCACATTCCTGGCAGGCTGGCTTGCAGAGTCTGTCCCCATGTCTGGAAGCTCTAGGCAGGGAGGCAGGGACCACCCCTTGGACTTCTGTTAGTTGTGTAAGGGTGAGGTGGGACGGTGCGGAGCGGCGTCAGGGAGGGCACCCAGAAGTTGCATAACCACTCAGCTCTCCTGTTCCTTCATCTGTAAAATGGGACAACCGTTATCGATTCATCCCACGGGGTATTTTAGTGACGCGAGCAGAGATGAGGTGCACAAAGGAAGTAGCACACATCCGGCGGCCATAGTTGTGAGACTGATGCTAGGCCCTCTCTGTCCCAGCAGGGCACCCTTGAGTCTGACCTCAAAGGTCAGCACACAGGACAGCCTTTACCCTCCTGTCCAGCCTTCTGCTTTTCATCCTTGGTGGGCAACCTTGCTTTCCCCCCACTTCTGGCTACCTCTGATAAAGCCCAGTGATGTCAGGTCTCCTACTTGTGGCCCCTAGAATGCCCCTTTTCCACAGCACAAAAAAAACTCTGGAAGCTTCACCCATCCTTTGTGCCTTTCTCTTGCCTCTCCTCCCCCACTGCCAGCCCCTCTCCCATCGCTCACCCTGGCAGCCACAAACGCCTATTTATTTGCCGACTAACTTCCTGGTGGTTTAATATCCCCTTGAATTACTGTACAATCTCTTTCGAGTTATATTTGATTATTTTTCACATTTAAAAACATGAACACAATTACCCAACAATGGCACGTGCCGTTACAGTCGGGAATAAAAAAAAAGTACATACGCATCTTAGACAAGTAGTCAATCCCTGGGAAAAATGTCTCCGGCGCGGAGGGAGAGCGCGGTGATAGGTGCCATATAAATGCATATGAGACAATAAATAGTTACAAAGGGAGCGGATACTGAATAATTAATCCGCCGCCTCTCCAGGAACGCTCTTTATAAATCTGTCCCTGGCGTTCATTTTTTTTTTTTTTTTTACGGAAACAAATATTTAAAAGTAAAGAATAAGTAATGTCCAGGAAGGAGACATAAAAAGAAAAAAGTCAGTAGGGGGGAGGTAGAAGATTATAAATGGCGAAGGCTCCAAGACAGCTGTAACTTTCAGGAATGCCATTTGCTAAGGAGGTGAGGGGAGGAGAGCAGGGATGATGGTGCCTGGGAGAGCGTTAGTGGAGGCCGGTCTAAGCACGTGGCATTCCCGCTCGGCTAACATCATCAACTGCTTACCTGCGCCCAAACTCTCTGCATAGTTGGGAGAAAGAAAAACCTCCAGGAACATCCCTTCCTCTGGGAAGACAGACCTTTGAGACTCTCAGGACAAGATTAGGATTGATTGTGACCCAGGTCACACTTTAGATTTGTTCCCCTCTCCGTGACAGGTGCTTACTGTTTCCACAGTCCTGACTGTTAGAAGGTCCTGTCCAGTCCACAGTCTCTAGCTGTACCCAAGTTCTCTCTCTCTCTCTCTCTCTCTCTCTCTCTCTCTCTCTCTCTCTCTCTCTCTCTCTCACACACACACACACACACACACACACACACACCTTAAGCCCTTCTGTCCTTTAGATATTAGATGGAGTCCAGTTCACCTCTTCTCCCCTCTGCATGTCCTAAATATGGGTCCTAAATATTTCCACTCGAAAGCATCCTATTAAGGTCCTTGGATCAGTCATGTTTACTTTAGTGGGAGATGTGTATTTTTTCCTTGTGTATCTCAGCTCCACGTTTTAAAAATCAGATATAAACTTTGCTGTTCTCTGTCCCTCTCTGAGTGTGTGTGTGTGTGTGTATGTGTGTATGCGTGTGCGCATGTGCACATGTGTGTTTTTATATGTGCATAAATGCACACTCAGGCCAGTGATGGATATCAGGTGTGTTGCTCATTCATTCAGGTTTTTTTTGGGGGGTGGGGGTGGGGTGGGGACATGGTCTCTCACTAAACCCGGAGCTCACAAATTCAGCTGGATTCAGGCAGCAAGCTCCAGGAATTCTGCAGTTTCTGCCTCCGCAGCAATGGGAATGCAGATGCATACAACTGTCCCTGGCTTTGTACATCCATACCGTGGCTCCCAACTCCGGACCTCACGCTCACATGTTATCGACTGAGCCATGTCCTGAGTCTCTGTGGCTTTCCTTTTTTTTTTTTACCAATGATGTTTGGGAGCATAAGTCTAAAGTTTTGATGAAATCTAATTTATGAATCAGTGGGTTGTAAAAAGGTGCAACTACTTAAAAAAAATGTGTTGACATTTTTTAAAATTAGCCTTTCCTGAGTGTGTGATCCATGCACTTAACTTCAAACTATTTGTCTGAGAAGAGTTTAAAAAAAAAATGCAGCAGTCCATGGGAAGCCTCATGTACAAATGTTAAGGTAGCTTTATCTGTGGTGGCCCAAAATGACACAGCCTGAATGAAAAGGTGACTGGGCAGAGGAAGTATGGTGTGTCCCCACAAGGGGGCATTGGTAGGAAGTAGCCACTGATCTCAGGACATGTTGGTGAGTTAGCTGGCCAGAAGGTGTGCATGCTGAGCCACTGCTTGCTCACACAAAACTAGAGATTACCAAGTTCCACAGAGACAAAAGCAGAGCAGTGTTTACCTGTGGTGGGGATGGTGGGAGGGATGGAGACGGGAGAAAGGGGCAGGAAGAAACATTGGGGGTAATAACTTTTTATATCATGGATTTTGCCTTATGTCAAAATGAATGAACTTGTATACTTTAATGTGGACAGTTTTTAAACAATTCAATTAGACCCTGTATGTTTCTCTTTTTAAAGGAATTTGAATTTTTGTTTATTTTTTTAAAATTTGGGTTTTTCTCCCTCTTATTTATGTGTCCTGTATGTCTGGGGGTGTTTGCACCAGTGCACACAGGTGTGTGTGGGTGTCCATGGAGGCCAGAGAGCCTTGGAGTTGGAGTTATAGCATTTGTGAGCCTCCTGATGTGGTACAGGTAGGTGAACTCCCGACCTCTGACAGGGCAGTAAGTGATCTTAATCTCTGAGCTACTCTGCAGCCCTAGGAATTTAGATCTTTACAGGAAACGGTTTTCAATGGATAACTCTTAAGAGCTCTTTAAATCCCATTTTCTCTCTTTTGATTTTCTTCCATTTTCCAGCTGTGAGGCACAAAGTGTACTTCAAATTCTCAGCTTCTGAGCCTGTTCTAGCTCTTTCCCTCACTTTCATCTCCTCCTATCATCATCACCACCATCACCACCACCATCACCACCATCACCACCACCACCACCATCACCATCACCACTATCACCACCATCACCACCACCATCACCACCACCACCATCTTATCCCTGTTGTTGGCTATTCATGGTGACTCACGGTCTCCCTTGGTAAACTTTGTAAACCCTCAAAACAGGAAAGTGGCCACGCCCCAGCCTGAGGAGCTCCGGCAACCAGGCCTCTTCCCCAGACCTCTAATTGTCAAAACAGTGTTTCCAGCCTCTGTAACTGTCACAAAGGTCATCTCTAGTTCCTCAATAGGACTCTTCCCATACTATGCTAATTTTAGGTGAAAAGCCAGAACAAAAAGCCACCAATCCCTAAGCAGGAAAATCCACCAATCCCTGAGCTCCCCCAAGCTCAGGACTTGAAATCCCACCAATCTTCACCCTAGAAATCTCTGCCTTAGAAATGTCCACCCCACTAAGAAATCCTGTATAAAGGCTGTGTCTGCTCAGTTTCCTGCTGTTCTCTCCTGGGAGCAGAAACAGCCAGCTCTGGATTTGTCCCTCCACACCCTAATACATTTATGAGATTTACAGCCTGGTGTGACTTTTTCATCAGAAGAAGCCAAGAACAAATGAAGGGAACAAGCAAAGAAGTGGGGGGTGGGGCTGAGGTTCCTGAGCTCCTGAGCTCGGCTGGGGATACCTTTCCCTGGGAGCTGCAATGTCTCTGCCGAGGAGTCTTCCTCTCAGTGTGTGCTTCCTGGGCTCCCATGTCCCAGGATGCCCTTCCATTGGGATACCCTCTCCCCTCAGCGCGGTGTGGTTCCTGTGCTTGCTGGGCCCCCAGAACCCCAGGACAGCCTTCCATCCTTCACTTAGAGCGTGCAGTTAAATGTCCTCTGTGTCTTTTGGGATTCACTAGCTTACACCCTTTTGCATTGAATAGTCCAGTGTCCAGGTTGCACACAGTTCATCTGTCCACACAGTCACAGAACAACATCTGGGTACTTTCAAAGCTTCCCAGCTATGTATAAAGCTGCTGTAAGCGGCTACATGTAGGTCTTGTTCACGGCTGAAGCAGCATTGAATGTTTTCAGTTCACTGGGGTAAGCGCCAAGGAGATGGATTGGGAAGATGTGTGGGAAGGGGGTGTTGACCTTTGTTAGGGAACTGGAAACTGCTTTCCAAAGAAGCCATGTCCTGTCAGCATCTCTGCCAATGAATGGATTATCTGGTCTACACTCTCATCAGAGCTCGACACTGTCAGTGGTTACGGCTCATTCTAAGGACTGTGGTGGTACCCCGGATGCTTTGGTGAACCCCTCAGTGACGTAGGAGATTGACAGTCATGTCCCACACTTGTTCTCCATCTTCATATCTTCTCTGGTGAGCTGCCCAGATCTTTTGTTCACATTTGAATTAAGTGGCGCCTTTTGTTGTTGTTGGGCTTGAACAGCTCTTTGTATATGTAGGACAACAGCTCTTTATTAGATGTGCTTTCTGCAAATGTCTTCTCCTGATCTATGTTTGCTCTCCTTGTATTTTTCTCAGAAGCTTCCCAATTGTAATGGAATTGCAAATTCTTTTCTCTTGTATCTTTCTCTGCTGTTGTAGCTAGAAATCCGCTGCCACGTTCAAGGCGGTTGTCTACGTTTTCTCTTACATGACCTTCCTGGAGATCTTAGCTTTGAACTTTATATTTAAGCCTCTAAAACTGTGATCCATTTTGAGTTAATTATTGTGGCGTGAGTAAAATCCATGTCTTAGATTCTTTTCCCCCCTCTGCATGTGAAGTTCAGTTGTTCTCGTTTCATTTGCAGAAATGACCGACATTTTGCCCTTGCTCCACTGACGGGTGTGTAGTTCTTTTTCTTGGTGTTCTCTTCTGTTCACTGAGCTATCTCTCGTTTTTTCCTCCCTCATCAGTGTCATAGTGTCTTTACTATTGTAGCTTTGTAGTAGGTCTGGACCCTTGGAGGGCCAGTCTCCAACTCTGTTCTTCTTTAATAACGAAGTCGGCTGCTGGTCGCTGGGTAGCTTGCTGGGCTATATAGCCGGGATGTGTAACTCTCCATCAGCAGTGGGGCTTTACAGCTCCTCCTTCATTAAACGGAGCATCTCTTCATTGTTTAAATTCTTCCATATTCTCATCAGCGTCGGACAGTTTTCCCCATGTGTATTTTGTCAGACTTACACTTTCATTTTGGGGTGCTGCCATGAGTGGTAATGGGTCAACAATGTCATGTCCCATATGTTCAGTCTCAGTGCACAGACAAACAATTGGCTTTAAGGTATAGGTCTTTTGACTTGCAATCTTTTTTTTTTTTTTTTAAGAGACAGGGTCTCTCTGTGTAGCCTTGGCTGGCTGTCCTGGACTTGCTCTGTAGACCAGGCTGGCCTCAAACTCACAGCGATCTGCCTGCCTCTGCCTCCTGAGTGCTAGGATTAAATTGACTTGCAATCTTACCATCATCATCATTTTTGTTTCTTCCTTCAGATTCTGGCCCAGTGACAACCATGGCTTCTCTGGGTAGTGGTGTCTTTAATTTCTTTTTCCCAGGTTTCTTTCCTTTTCTTACCCCACATTGCATTAGCCAGGTTTCCAGTACAATGGGGAAAAGGAATGGGACATTTTTAGGTCGCTCCCGACCTTCCTGGGGAAACTTCTCAACATGAACATGATGTTACCCATGGTTTCTAGGCTTTCTTTATCGGGCCAAGAAAACTCCCTCCTGTTCCCAGCTTGCTGAGAGACGTTTCTGTTTATCGTGAGTAGGTATTGAATATTTGTCAAACACTTTCCCCACATTCATTGATATAAGATTCTTGTTATGCTGATGTGATGACTGAATTAATGATCTTTGACAGTTAAACCAGCCTTACATGTCAGGAGTAAGTCTCACTTTATTGAAGTGTATATTTCTTACATGTTGTTAGGTTCAGCTTATTAATATTTTGTTACCTACATGCATGAGAGATACCGGGCTGTAGCTTTTTTTTCTAATAATGTCGTTGTATGGCTTTAATATTAGGGTGAGAGGTAACAAGAAATGTTTTTCCTTTAGTTTCATATTCTGAAAAGAACCAGAGGAGATTAATTTCTTCCTTAAATAGTGGTCTGAGCCAGTGAACCCATTGAGGCTGGCTGACTTCTACTTTGCAAGGTTAATTTCTTTTGACTCAGTTTCTCCACAGATAAAGGTTAATTCATGTTGCACATGTCTTTGCACAGGAGTTTTGACTCACTGTATCTTTTAAAGAATCAGCCCGTTTCATACAGTTTCTCTAATCTGTGGTCATAGAGATGTTTACAATATTTTCACTGTTATTCTATAATGTGATCTATGGAGAACATTTCTGACTTTATTAACTCATGTCTTTTCTCCCTCTCTCCCTTACTTACCCAGCTACAGGCCTACTGACTACAGACCCACTGACTATACTTTCCCTTTTCAAAGAATCACCTTTGGATTTTATTAATTTTCTCATGTTGACTTCCTGCTTCCGATTTAACTGATGTATGATCTAGTTTTTTATTATCCCCTCATTTCTGCTTTTTAGATTATTGATACTTAGTTATTTTTTAAGTATTTTTATATCACATTCACCGTCATATATCCTCTTCAAATCATCGCCTTTGCTGTGCCTTAAGCACTTTATAACTTGTGTTTTCATCTCACTTTAGTTCAAAACAGTTGTAAATTTCTCTTGAGACTCCCTTTTGGACCCGTGTGTTATTCAGCAAAGTGTTGTTTAATCTCTAAGCATTTACGGATCTTCTAGGATCTCTCTGTTATTGATTTTTAGTTTAATTCTAGACTGGTTCAGGAACAGACACAATATGATTTATATTATTTTAGATGTGTCAAGATATGTCTTAAGGCCCAAACTATGACCTTGTGCCTGTGCAGGAACGCGGAATCTCTTCCTGTGGAGTGATGGTCCATGGCGGTCGGCTGAGCCTAGCTGGATGCCAGCGCCAATAAATTCGACTGTGCCCTCAATTATTTCTCCTGAGGCTTCTGGCCATTTGTGGGAGTCCGATGTTGAGGTTCCCAGGTGGGATGGTGGGGTTGCTGTTCCTTGTGTTTATCCACTTTCCTCTCGTGTATTCTGACGGTCTGTTGTTAGGCACACGCTCCCTAATGGCTGTCTTTGTCTTGTCAGATGCTGAGCTTTTGTCATCACAGCACACTCCTTTTTATCCCCCAAAAACTTCCCTGCTTGGTGTGGGGCCTACACTAGCTGCCCTGGCTTTCTTGGATTGCTGTTAGTGGGGTGCCTCCTCCACCTTTGGCCTCTTTATGTCTGCTTCCAAAGCCTAGTTGAGGCAAGCTTGTGACCTGGTAGTGGAGACAGTCCTTCCTAACATACTGTCAGAGCTACGCATGACCCATGAGCAGCCAGGGCTCTGATGGTCGACGGTCTGATGCCCACACTTGGGGAAATGCTGATCCATGACTTCATGTCACCAGACTCGGTGACAGAAGCTTTGGGTCAAACATGAAAATTGCAACGGGCCTCACAGCAGTAAAGACGACTGTGTGCTTCTTCCTAGGGAAACTATGCAGAAGGGGCTAAGCTTGACTCAGGTCTTCATGGCCAGCCCTAGGGCTTGGAGACCTCTGTTCACATCTGAGATCTGAGGTCTCCCTGCCACAGCTCTGGGTCCTGTTTAACTATAATCACTGTGGAGTGACTCCTGAAGACCTGCTTAAAGCCTAAGGACAAATCCCCAAGCCAAGGGCATTAGAGAACTCCTGGGAACAGGGATGGGCATGTCCTAGCCCCTTAAGACACGAGGAAAACCATTTGCACAGTGCTTTAAGCAAATTCTCCTTCCCTGCTCTGCCTCTGGTCCACACCAGAATTATGGATCTCCCGGTCAGAGATAACAGAGGTTGAAAGGTAGGTTAACCCCAGTTCTGAAAAAGTTGGAGAAAGCCTAGGCCACACATACGCATCTGGATGTCCCTTGTGCTCCCAGAAGGCACGCCATAAGCCTTTCATCACATGCATTTCAATGTTAGCAGTCAGATGTCACATGGAACCTGGCCCTACAAAACAATGCCACATAGTTGAACTTCCTCTCCCCATTTCACAGTGGTACAGGAGCCTACAACTTGTCCCCATTGGTTGGAACCTTGGCGTGAGGTGATGGGTGAGAGAGGTGATGGAGAGGGAGAAAGAACCTGGAGGGAGTGACATGGCTGGTGGGATGCCATGAGCTTGGAAACGGCTGAGGCTGCATGCCATTAAGGATGAGGGTCTTCCAGAGCAGAGCTGATGAGGCCTCAGCAAATGTCCTGCCCCCTCCATTCCATGCCAGGAGGTCTCAGCCATCTGCAGCTGCCCAGAGAAGCTCCTCAGAGTCAATGCGGTGGATTGTGGATAAATGCCATACCCCCAGTGGAGCAGGCAGCCCAGTGCAAGCTACATGCACAGACATTGGGGCCAGGTAATAGAGTCCACCAGACACCATTTGTCTCCCCCAGCCAAGGCTAGGGGCCCTCAGTGGGACCCCCCAAGGCTCAGCATCACCTTCCAGACCCAGAGAAATCTCCCACGGGACAGAAGCCCATCCTGATGCCCGCCCCAGCAACGCTGAGATACTATGAAGCAATGGTGTCTTACTGTGGCGACTTTTGCTCCCACACCGCGAACTGTGTCATCACACAGCCCTCTCGGCTGCTCGAACCTGACTTACCTGCAAGAGAGAACACAGAAGGGTGACAGCCATATTCCCCTAGAACCAGCGCAGCCTCTGGAGCTGGTGCAGCCCCTTGAATCCAAGCTAAATCAGGTCCCACAGAGCATTTCCCCATCAGGGCAGGGGTCAAGCAGGGGCTGCTGCACAATTTCTCTCAATTTTGACTTTGACCAAGTCAACAGCCCAGGAGAAATAATCATGAGATACAGAGGCAGGGTCCTAGAAGAGGTTCTTCCCAGGGGTACAGGGCAACAGCCATTGGCTAGAGGGAGCCAACCAGCCACAGCTGGAGGGGCATTCCCAGAGAGCTAAGAGGTGGGATTGCCTCTGGTTTGATCCTTTTCTGGGAGGGAATATTATTGATCAAGATATATTCATTTTTTTTTTCGTAACAGGCCATTGATGAATTTACAAAAACCTCTGCAGAGCTGCAAGCCAAAAGGAATGAGAGACAGTGGGTGGAGTTTAGCCTTCTTCCTTGTTCACTCGCACCGGAGGCGGTCTCAGTGCGCCCTATGCCAGGCTTACCTTGTCGGAGGCTCCCAGCCTGGACTTCATGGTTCTCCGGCTCAGAGGACATGCTGGGATGCTACACAAGACAGAGCTGAGAATTCTCCATACTGATACCTCTCCTCAGGATACAAATATGCCCGGTGCACACTGGGAGATTTTAGCAAACTGTGCCCCTGTGTAATAGCCTACATCCGTGTGTGTGTGTGTGTGTGTGTGTGTGTGTGTGTGTGTGTGTGTGTAAAAATGACCCACTCTTGTTGTCACAACCTCTGAGAGCAGGGAGAACAAGTTCTCTGTCTATCATTTGCACGATATTACTCATTTCAAGTAAATATATCAATCTGCAATTTGGGAACGCCACCTATCATTCAGGGACACAGAGTCGAAACGGTAAGATAAATGTCTTCAATTCAAGATGGTGGCTTTGGTGCCTGGTGACTTAGATTTAATCACTTTCTCACAACCTGCTAATATCTCCCTTATGCCATGCAGGCTTAGGCAGCATTCTTTCCTCAGTGCCTCCTTACACGGTTGGTATGCTAATGAGCACCGTCATTTTCTGCTCACCACTTCCTGACTAGCCAGCCATTGCCTGTATGTTGTATGATCAGTCAGTATTTTCCTGGTTCTCATACCAGCTACATGTGAGTCTCTTTTGCTGTCACCAAAGTCCTGTTGATCCTACTTCCTGGAATTCTCTGGAATGGACTGCGGCTAGCTTGCCTCAGCTCCTAGCTGTGGAAATGGTTGCCCAGCAGTCATCTTGGATCCTGAAATACAGCCATGGATACCAGTGGAAGATGAAGGAAGCCCAGGTCCCTCAAGATCTCTTGAAGCATGCCCTTAGCTACCAGGGAAATGCAAATTCAAATGACTCTGAGATTCCATCTTATACCCATCACGACGGCTAAGATCAAACACTCAAGTGACAGCACCTGCTGGCGAGGATGTGGAGCAAGGGGAACACTCCTCCATGGCTGGTGGGAGTGAAAACTTGTACAACTACTGTGGAAATCAATCTGGAGGTTTCTCAGAAAATTGGGAATAGATCTACCTCAAGACCCAGCCATACCACTCCTGGACATGTACCCTAAAGATGCCACCGTACAACAAGGACATTTGCTCAACTATGTTCATAGCAGCTTTATTACTAATAGCCTGAATCTGGAAACAACCAAAGAGTGAACAAAGAAACTGTGGCACATTTACGCAATGGAATACTACTTAGCTATTAAAAACAACGCAATTTGTAGGCCAAATAAATAAATAAATAAATATAAAATAAAATCCTGAGTGAGGTAACCCAGACCCAGAAAGACAAACGTGCTATGTTCTCACTTATAAGTAGATACCAGCCATATAGTACAGGACAGCAAATGCTACAATCTACAGACTTAAAAAAAGCTAAGTATTAAGGAGGGCTCAAGGGAGGATGCTTGAATCTCCCTCAGAAGGGGAGATAAAATAGACGTTGGAAGTGGATGAAGAGAGAGAACTGCGTGGGGGAGGGGCGTGGGGGGAGGAACAAGGGTGGGGAATCAGGTTGGGGGAGGGCAGGTGTGGGAGGCGGAAATGCTGGGAGAAAGAAGGGAAACAGATGTGGTGGCATCTCTGGGACAAGCTAGAGACCCCTCCTGTGGGAGGAGATGGGGCCTCCTAGCAGTGGGGGACACGGAGACTGAAGTGGCCACCTCCTTTAGCCAGGCAGGATTTCCAATGGAGGAGGGGGGGGAAGGACACCAACCCACCCACAAAATCTTTGACCCCTAAATTTACCCCGCCTACAAGGTATGCAGGGATATAAGTGGAGCAGGAATTGAGGGAAGAAGCCAAACAATGCCTGGCTCGACTTGAGACCCACCCCATGGGAGAGAGCCAACCCCTGACATTATGACTGATGCTCTGCTGCGCTTGCAGATAGGAGTCTAGCGGAACTGTCCTCTGAGAAGCTGCACCCAGCAGCAGATCAAAACAAACCCACAGCCAAACATTAAGTGGAGCGTGGGGAGTCTTGTGGAAGAGTTGGGGGGAAAGGATGGAGGGGCCTGGAAGGGAACAAGAACTCTACAAGAAGACCAATAGAGGGAACTCACTGAGGACCATGGAGGATCACAGAGACTGTGCACATGGAGTGGACCTAGGCCCCAGACACATATGTAGCTTTCAGGCAGCTTGGTCTTCATGAGGGTCCCCTAGTAATTAAAGCAAGGGCTGTCTCTGACACGGACTCTGTTACCTGTTTCTGGAACACTTTGCCCTGGCTGCGCTGCCTTGTTGGGCCTCAAAGAAGAGGATGCACTTAGTTCTGATGAGACTTGATGTGCCGGGGCAGGTTGATGAGGGAGGCTCCCGTTTTTTTTGAGGAGGAGGGGAGAAGGGGAGAGAGGATGGGAGGGTGGAATCTGGAGGAGAGAAGGGAGGGGGGCTTTGATAGGGATGTAAAGTGAATAAATAAATAAATAAGAAAAAGATCTCTTGAAGCTACTGCACCACTGTGTGCCTTCTAACTTCTTACGAGTAAGAGGAATAAACTTCTCTATACACCCCCAGAGAATTTTGTGGAGGAAGGGGAGGCTTGATCACGTACATATATCTGGTAGACAATCTTTATCTACCACAGTTACTCAGGGACTGGAGTTTGACCCACAAAGTAGGAGTCCTCTGCCAAAAACAGGCCTGACTTCTCGTTTTAGTGTGACTGGCTAGGAGGGATGGGAGATTGAACCAAGGGGGATGTGTGACCTTGGGAGCCTCGGGTGGCCCAGCAATTAACACTGTGCCCAATAGCACGGACACTGCCCATCCACCTGGATGCATGGAGAGGAGTTACTGGCCAAAGCAGCTGTGCTGGTTTGAGTGACAATGGCCCCCCAAAGGCTCATATCAATGCGAATGCTTGCGCATCAAGAGGGAGTGGCACTACTGAGAAGGGTAAGGAGGCGTGGCCTTGTTGCAGGAAGTGCGTCACTGGGGAGTGGGCTTGTGGGGTTTCAAACACCCAAACCGGTTCCTGCTGCCTGTGGAGGCAGATGTAGGGCCCTCAGCTCCTTCCCCAGCGCCATGTCTGCCTGCACGCTGCCATGCTCCCTGCCACATCGAGAATGGACGAAACCTCTGAAACTGTAAGCCAGCCCCAGTTAAATACCTTCTTTCGTAAGAGTTGGCGTGGTCATGGCGTCTCTTTCACTGGAACAGGCACTAAGAGAGCTCAGGTAGGGGAGGATTCAAAGCTGGGAAGAAGTCTGGCCCCAGAGTCCTGCCCGCAACAGCTAACAACCCGGAAGCGTGCTTTTTATTTTGTTTTTCCCTTTTGGGCCCTGGGAGATGGCTCACAGAGTCAAAGCACGTGCTGAGCAAGCCAGATGACCTGAGTTTAAACTCCAGAACTCACTGTGCAAGGAGAGAAGAGGCTACCGAAGGTTCTGCCTTCTTAGGCTATCTTGTGTGAGTAGCAGCAGTAGCCATGGAAAGAGAGGAAGACGCAGACCTTAACCAAAGAGGAGCTCAGGTGGAATCTTTTGAAGAAATAGGTAGAATCCTGTGGCGCAGGCAGCACAGGTGTTGATGGTCTTGAAGTGATCCTCTGTGCCTGGGCCTTCTCCAGGCTGCTGCTGCCCTCTGCTGGTCACTGCTGGAACTGATGCACATTTAGCAGAGCTGGCCATTAGAAGCCTGAGACAAAGATTTTTTAGGGGCTTTGGGGATGCCTCCCTAGTGGACTTAGCTCCTACAGCCCCTGTCATCCTAGCATGAGGAGCAGTTGCATGAGTTTTGGGGGTGAAGGAAGAGACCACTTTATGTAAGGCATGTTTCCAGGAACTGCTGCTTTGAGCGCTAGGACCAAGTTGAAGAGGAAGAGACTGGAGCAAGGTCCAGGTGAGGCACCATGGGCACTTCATTATCAGCTACCTCAGCCTCTACATCCAGAGCGGAATCTGCCGTTCAGAACGGCAAAATAGCTTCCTTCCCCTTGTGTCAAGTCAAACTGCCTGGATGGACCTGTGCCTCTGTCACTACACGTACATGACCTTGGGAGGGTTATCAGGTACCTCTGCAGGGGGGTCACTTGGCACACCCCAGCTGTCAGCTGTGAATGAGAGGACTCCAGGACCCCAGGCAGGTGGGCTGAGGCACGCTCCAGCCTCAGCACCAGGATTGCACAGAGCATCAGCCCTCCTTCCTGCCCCTGACTTCCTCCTATAGGACAGTTGGCCTTGGAGTCCCACGAGGGTTGTCTGCTCTCTGAAGTGCAGGCTATAATCTCGGAGAGCTCTGAGCCCAGCCTTCTTCTCTCTGGAAACCACTTCTCCCTGGAGCCTGTGCATCCCTTGGGTACCTCTCTCTGCTTTGAGCTGAACCAAGATGGGCCAGAACAGAAAGCCATCTTTTCTAGAGCTGCAGGCTGGTTTATTAGAATCAGTGCATTCAACAAAGACTTATGGAATGCGTGTGCGGAGCTCACCACCCAAGAGGATAAAACTGGTGATCTGGTAGCCTTGGCAGAGCTTATGTCCACCTAGAAAAGGCAAGATGTTCACAGAGGTGGCTGAATGGAGCTATGCCAACAAGGAAGACGACATTATGTTGTAGTGTGAAAGTCACAGGGCAGAAAGACTGTGGGGAAGGAGAAGAGCTGAGTCCACCTGGGTGATGACCGCACTAGTACCAGCCCCAGCATGTGCAAAGGCCCTGAGGCTGGGACATGGAAATCACATTTATGGGCTGTCAAGGAGGCCAAGGTGGACAGGGCAACATCAGTGAGCTGTAGAGTGGAGGTGCTGGGAAGTGTGGGTGTCAAGGACAGCATGGGGCTCCCATGCCTTTTGCTCTGAGCGAGAGAGAGAAAGCAGTAGAGGGGTCCCGAGCAGAGGTGCACGTGGTCAGCCTTGCCTAGGAGGTACCCGAGACTACGCCCAATCCTCTTTAAACTGTGAGTCACAGCCCTGTATGGAGTCTTACCAGTGAACGAAGGGGACATGAGCAGTTTGCCAGTGTATAAAAGTTCCCGAGCACACAGTGACCAAAGATTAATTAAATATCCAGCCCTCAGTGGCTCTGGCTGCTTCCGGCAGGCCTCGCCCACGCATGCTGCAGGAAGACATTTTGCAGAGGCCTCCGTTCTGAGCACAGGCTGGTGCTGTGCATGCTGCATACCTCTCGTGATTATGGCCTGCTGTGAACCGCAGTCTCCGAAGCATAGAAACATAATTGTTTAATCACAGGAGGAAAAAAAAAAGACTTAATATTTTCCTTCTGTCATCCCTCAGCATATAAGTATCAAATTAGTATATCTTTGGGTTGCACTGTGTTAGAATACTTGATTTTAAAACTTGCTGACTTGAGTATCATTTAAAAAACAAAAACCATTCGGTGAATTTTGGCTTCATCTTTGGAGAGAATTTACACCAGTTTCTAAAACGGAGCTCAACATATGTCTTCCACTATATACATTTTTGTGCTAAGTGATGTTCTCTGCACTCCTGACTATAGAACAGAGAGCACCTGTCAAACCTCTAGGATGCTCTGTGCCCTGCAGCATGGACTATTCAGCCAGGATCCAGTTCTTCACGTGAAGATAAATAGGCACACCCATCTCATCAGTATGCAAACGATTTCTTCTTTAATGCACGGCGAGATGGAAATTTACCCCAGAGATTTGTTTTAAAAGAAATTTACAATTGTCAGCAAGTGACTTGTATAACGATTTTAGAGTGTGATTGTGGAAATCTTGGGTGAAAGGAGCCGCACTTGGGACAGCTAAAGAAGCCAAGGGTAGCCGGACTGAAAGGGAGTGAGTGGGGTGGGGTCCAGGGCAGAGAGTGGGAGAGGCTCTTGTAAAAGTCCAGCTGGAGAGCCAGGGGGTGTGTGCACTGGGCTGGCTGCTTCTGGGTGGGAAGCCTTGTCGGATGCTGAGGGCCTGGGAGGAAGAGACAGCTCTTGGGCGTCACAGCTGGACTGGTAGTTCCTGGGAGAACAATGCATATTTGTACTAAGCCCATACGGATGGGATGTCACTGCGGAGCGTGTCGGGTGTGAGCGATGTGGCTGTGCCAGTGCCCTCGACTTGAAAGGGTTCTGGTTCACTGTGCTTTAGTCTCTGCTTATTTCACTCTGTGTATATGTGGTGGTTGGATGTGAGCAGCTGGCCACTGCCCACGTGGAGGGCTTTCATGTGGGACAGCCTGATGTACCATCCTGGATCGGTCCCTTTAAGCCATGCATGACTTCAGATGGATGGCCACATGCTTAGCCTCCGTCTTCCAATGGGAGAAATGAGGTGATGAGGGAGGGTGGCCAAAAATGTGAGCAGAACACTTAAGGCTCTAGACAAATACACCCCGCTTTCTGCTCCCTAAAAACTGCCCTTTCTTCTTGGCTGAGCTGTGGCTGGCCATAGGACTCGGGGGGAGCAGCCATCTGTCCTCCCCAGCAAACGGGGATATGCCTGAGATGGGAAGCACCCGCTTGGAGATCTGGGGTGTGGATGAGCCCATGTCATTGTGACCCCAGACTCACCACTGAGGAGTCATCACCATATCAGGGGAGAGTTGGCGACAGTCCCTGTTCCAAGCTGAGAAGCTGGGGGTGTGGGATGCCCCCGAAAGCTCTGGAAGGGTTCAGGCTATAAGGAAGCAAATGACTGTGTGCAGTGGTGTTCCAAGTGCTGACAAGGACACGAGCCTGTTTGGACAGATGATAAGGTGCTACCTTTAAACAGAGTGTGGAAGACAGCAAGAGATTTGGAGCTAAGGGCCCTTGAAACATCAACATTAATAAATCTTCCGGGTTCTCTTATAGAAGAAGAAGGGAAAAGAGAAGAAGTCTAGAGACACGAAGCAACATAATTAAGGCCACACAGCATATTATAGAGCTGGAATTACAAGCAGATGATCTGACAAGCTAGTTTGTGCCTTACAGAAGACTGGCCGGTGCTGCAGTTCCTGACAGAAATGTCTGAGGATGCTATGAGCTGTTACATGTCTAACACATACACATATATACACCACACACATACGCAGATATACGCAGACAAACACAACACACAGCACACACATATATACATACAAACACACATACATACACTCACACACAACATACAACACACACACACACACACACACACACACACACACACACACACACACAGGTTTTCCCCTCAGTATCCAAGGCATGATGTTCACACATGACATAGGTTACTTTCACTCAGCATAGAACAGACCTGCCCTGTCAGCAATCATCGTGCTATGCGTTGTTTAGGAGATGATCACAACATTCCGGCTTCTGCACTGGCTGATCTGTCCCAAAACTCACTGAGATCCGAAAACGCCCACTCCTGGAGACCTGACTATCGAGCCTGGTGTCTTTGTGCTTCCTTGAAAGACTCAGCTACACTCTCCTTTCCTTGTGAACGTATTATCTGTCTGCGCAGCAGTGTTCTCTCCCTGGAGCAGAGGTGGCTCAGTACCTAACCCTGACTCATCAATATAGAATTAGTCTACTCAGACCTGCCATGTCCTCTTTGGACACCAGGTGGCGCCCCACACCGTCCCAAGTTCATAGCTTCCTTCACCCGTGCTAGAGACAGTCCATGGGGAGGCCCGATCTGCCAGTGACCTCCCCTCAAGGAGGGTACCTTTCCTGGCCACACATGGAAATGGCTCCACACAATTCACAGGGGAGAAGGGAGCAGAATGGCCTCTTACAGTTCGGATTCAGACACTGTCACAAACAGCTCCCATCCCAGGCCAGGGCTACTGTTGCGGGGCGGGGGTGGGGGGGGGGTGGGAGGGGGGAGCAGGGCTGTCCCATGCAGGAATCCATGCTGCAACCGCTTCATTTTTGAGCCACTAAATGGTCGCCACTGTATGTGACATGAGTCACACAGTTCCCATTTGCAGACAAGGAGTTTCATACGAGGCCGCAGAGCTGCCTTTCTCTGCACCCAGTTGTCTGCCCCAGTGACCATTTCCTCATCTGGAGGGAAGGAAGCACTCACTGAGCATGGCCCTTCTTTGGGCTGGGGCTTGAGAGGGGGGCGTGCTGGTCGCTGCGGTCTGCAGTCCGGGGTGGGGGGCTTTGGCGGGACATGTGGGTATGCACTCCTTGCATTTATTCTCCTCCCCCTCTAGAAGCACACACAGGCTCCAGGACCTCTGATGTGGGTCTTTAGTGTGTGCTCTCAGTGTGGATACTCCTGTGAGGCAGTGGCAGGGAGGGGCTCTGAGCTGGGCCAGGCAGCTGATGGAGTAGGGCTGGCTGCCTCCACTGTGCCCCACCACTGACTATCCAGGGCCCCTGAGAGTGGGCTGGGAAGGGGAGGTACATTGCGCTCTCTTGGAATGTCCCAGAAATTAATCCCAGCACTCGGGAGGCAGAGGCAGGCGGATCGCTGTGAGTTCTACGCCAACCTGGAGTGAGTTCAGGATAGCCAAGGCTACACAGAGAAACCCTGTCTCGAAAAACCAAACCAAACCAACCAACCAACCAACCAAACAAACAAACAAAAAACTAGCTGGTAAGGGAAGGTCCGGGTGCTAATCTTTTCCATTATCTGGTTATGATGGCGAGGGGTCATGAGGTGGAGCAAGCAACCAATTGACATAAGAAAGCACAGGAAGAAAGGACATTGAGTTGAGGGGTTTTTTTTTTGTTTTTTGTTTTTTGCTTTGTTTTGTTTTGAAACAGTGTGGAGAAGAAGGGGCTTTTTTCCTCATGGGATATCATTGGAGTAAGAAGGTCAGCTGGGTGCTTTCTCTGCCTCTCCGAGCTAGCAAATTTTCACTCCAGCATCTGGCTCCTGAGTCTTCATTGGTAAAATTGAACATTTGAGATTAAGAAAAACCAACAACACTGCAGCACCCCTGCTGCTGTCTCGTTTAGCCTGCACAGGTGAGCAAGGGCAGGTATGCATGCTGCGTGCCTTTGCTCATCTGTGCGGACTGAAAAGAGGTGGCCCATCTACCCAAATGGAGAGGAGCTATTACTGGAGGCAGGAAGCAGGGTGTGTGAGCAGAGGGTAAACGGAACCCACACATCGTCTATCCATATGCTGACATGCCACACTGACTCATGAAAATACATGCACCAATACATGCTATCCATAGAGAGTTTTATTAAAAGCTTTGAAAGGGAGAATGTCAAAGGTCGGTCACCAAGGCCCAGTGACCACTATGGGGTCATGGGGTTCTGTGTGGGGACAGCAGCATCACACTCAGCGTCTCCTAAATGCCTACTGTGTAGCAGAGACTTGAGCTCCCCACATGTTTTAGTCCTCTGCTCTGAGAGCTCCAACCTTGCAGCACATGAGGAAACTGCTCAGCCAGTTTACTGGTCAGCTAGGCCTGGAGCCTGCTACAGATGGGGATGCTGTTACATCAAACTGCCCTGCTCATAGAAGACAGGCTCACAGAGAGAAGCCATCTGACCGTAGTCACACAGTGGCCACTGACAAGCTACTCAAGCCCTGTGTTTGATCCTAACTCAGTGTGCCATCCTCTAACCCACATCCTTAGCTGTTTTCTCTCGTTCATGCCAGGCCATGAGCAAGGCAAGGAGGCAACCTTGAAGGATGCTCTTGGCTGCCTCTAGTACTAATCAGAATGGCTTCTTCCATGCCTCATTTTCTGCGCCTGTGAAATGTGGGTGAGGCTGGACCCAGGAATAACATTTTAAGCCAGTCCCAGCTCCCCACCACACTCCCTTCTGCACCCTGAAGCTGTGCTTGCCCCTTCAGAGTACAGCTCTTTCTCAGGATGACCCCTGTGCTCTTAGCATCTGCCTCCCTTCCTCCCATGAGCCTATTCAAACTCCACATTTGCCCTTCTCATTAGAGCCCTCTTGCCTTCTTCTAGACCACATCCCATATCCCATCTTTGATTCAAAATGTCCAGCGCCTCCAAGCGAGTCAACAAATGCAACTTTCATCTGCCTCCTCTAAGTCCCAGTGGCCATCCAGTCCCAGTCATGAACTTGTGCTGCAGACTCCCATGGGTCTCTTTCTGCTTCTGCTCTCTGATTCTGGTGTATGGGCCTCTCCTTTGTGTGCCGAGTGAACTCCTGTTTGTATTTCCCAGTCTAAATGTCTCTGCCTTTCAGAATCCTCCATGCTTCTCTGACCTGGGCTGTGTGGAGGTCCTGGGGCTATAAAGCTAGTCAATAACTCTTATTTTCTTATTTACTGCACTTAATAGGAGAACAAGAACATATTGATGAGCACTCAGTACACTCATCGGTCCATTCACCCTCCATCTATCCATCATCAATCCATCATCTATTCATCCATCTATCCATATATCCATCCCTCCATCTATTCACCTACCTTCTATCCATCCTCTCTTCATCCATCCTCTGCCCATTCATTCAACATCTGTCTATCCATCCATTAAATCCCTGTAGTCAGGTAGTATGGGGTGGATCCATCTTGTAAACCACATGAAAGTCTTTTTTTTCCCCCTGCAGTGATGGGTTTCCTATTAGAGAGTGACATTGCCTAAATCATTTCTGTTCCCTAGAGTTGGCAACGTGTCCATCAAAGCCTGCCACCCTAATAATCCCATGGATTCTTTCATGCTCTTTGCATAAGATACCAGCTACCCTGGCTCCTGGCTCCCAGACCCTTCATGGCAACATTCAAAGCTATTAGCTTTTGCAGTCCCTACCCTTGGCGCCACCCTTGTTAGGAGGAGCAAATCCAAGGCATTGGAGTGGACTGAATGAGGTGGTGCCATTGCTTCTGCAGAGTTTCTGCTGTTGTCTAAATTGTCTTGGATGAAAGGAGCACAGCAAGATAGCTTGCTCAGTAGTAAAATAAAAATTCACTTTCTTTAGGGCTAATAACAGCTATTTTCCAACTCCCTCCTCCTCCTCCTTCTTTAAATGATTAATTTATTTATTATTTATACAGTATTCTGAATGTGTGCCTGCAGGCCAGAAGAGGGCACCAGATCTCATTGTAGATGGTTGTGAGCCACCATGTGGTTGCTGGGAATTGAACTCAGGATCTTTGGAAGAACAAGACCTCTGAGCATCTCTCAAGCCCCACAACTACCTTCTTTAAAAGCCACTGAACCAATGATGAGTGAGTGGTGGGAAAACGACAGAGATTCGGCTCCTGTTCTTACCAACCCCAGATAAAACCAGGAAGAAAGCACAGAGTTAGGACCACAGTCCAAATTACCCCCAGGGAGGATGCATCTACCATTTCCCTGAACTGGACATCTTGTGCCACCAGTTCCTAAGCCCTCGTGTCCCAGACGTACTCTAATATCCTAGCTGCAAGAGAGGCTGACGAAGAATGAATGCCTGCCAGGGAGCCTGATGAAAGTACCTGGCCTCCTAGGATGCTCAAGAGGCAGGTGAAGGGAGGTCAGTGAGGAATGCCTGGCCTCCTAGGATGCTCAAGAGGCAGGTGAGCCTGTTCCCACCTATACTCAGGAAGGTCAGGAAGGTGTTTTGCAGTAGTCACCAGAGTGCCCCGCAAACACAAATGTCACTATATACAATATTTGTGGCTACCTCACTGTAGTGCCCACCCAGACTTCTCAGTCTGAGACTATCTAGTTCCAGCGGTTCCTTCTTCCTGGACAGCAACTGGGAACTGAGGCCAGGGGACAATTTCCCTGGGACTTTAGGGCCAATGACACATGTCGGTCTTGTGGACTGTGCCTTCAAAGGACCTGGCATGGGGGTGGAGATGGAGCATGCCCAAACCCCGGAAATCTCACATTTGAGACTTTAAAAATCTCATCCTGAGAACAGAAGGAGTGGAGCAAAGCTCTCTCCTTGTTTCCTGTGCCTGCCTCGGGAGCACGTAACCCAGCCCCCAAGAGCTTACAGGTGGTGGGTCAGTAAGCGGTCCCCTCTTATCCTTCCATGCAAAACAAGCATTGCCAGCATGCTAGCCCCAGCCAAGCAGACGCATTCATCCTCAAAGCCCTTCCCAACTGCCCAAGGTTTATAAGTCTTATATCACATGAAATAAATGGGCCAGCACCATCTACTTCATCAACGACTGTCTGAGACTCACTGTTTATTCTGGGGAAAGAAGGACTCCCCTCCTCCCTGAAGAATTCAATGCTGGACACCCCCTTCCCACCCTCGCCCCCAGGCTTGACTGTGGGCCAGGCAGCTTCAGTGGAACTGCCTCAGCCATATCGGAAGCTCGCTGGACCACCACATGCTCAGCACCACTCTCTGTGCCGCTGTCCCCCTCGAAGCAGCTGCCAGGCCTGCGCTCCAGCCATAAACTGATTAGACTTGGCGTTAGCCAGCACCAGTGGTTTGACCAAAGAGCGTTAACACTGTGATACGCCCCCTGCTTCAGCTTCTGAGGCCACTTGGTGTCAATGGTTCAAACAAAAAGAGCTATAGCCCTCTGTTATTAGCGCGGCTGTTTTAGAATAGTAACAACTTGCCGCAGAGAGAAATCTTTTCTCCTGAGCCTCCAGCTAAACAGGCTATCCTGTGACACGTGGCTCCAGTTCAGTATGTTTAATCCTTCCCTGCCTGGAGGCCAACGTTCCTGGGAGAGGTGGAACCTTTGACTCTGCTTCACCCTTTTCCACTCGGAAGCCGGAAGCAGGAAGCCGGAAGCCGGAACCAGGAGAAATATTTCCGGCACCGCTGAGCATCAGCTGGCGGGAGACACCGAACCACAAACCGCCCGGCAGTGTCATTCTCACCAACTACTGGGGTTTAAAACTGTCTCTCAAATCTCATGTATTGCAAACGTATTTCCCAAATTCATATATTTGAGGGTAATAAGGGGCAGGGCCTTTGAGGGATTATTAGAGCTTGATAAAGTCATTAAGTTGGGGCTCCGACGACAGGAGTAGCTTGGTAAGAGCACAAATAGGGGCCTGACTTGGGACATTGCTCTGTGTCATTATGTGATGCCTTCTGAAATTAAGAAGTGGCAAGGGTTCCTTACCAGATCCCGCACCAGACACCCCAACTTTTAAGAGCCATTAACCAAATCCCAGGATATGGGATGCCTGCTGACTAAGGCATGGGTATTCCTAATCAGAGATAGCCACCATGTCTATGGGTTCCTGGGAGTCACCCCCAAAGCAGCTTCCCTCTCAGAGACTCAGCAGATGCCTAGGTTTCTGTCAGAAGGAAAGCCAAGGGCGTGGGACTGAATTTCCGTCCCTGCACCAAGGAGCTCTGGAGCTAGGGAGGTGCACAGGAGCCTTGGGTGACCGACTACAGTCAGGGCTGAGCCTGTGTCTCCTGTACTTCCCTGATCTACAGTGTAAGGGCTCCCAGTCTCCTGGGACCAAGTGAGCTCTGAAGAAGGGGAGCAGGCCTGAGGAGTCTGGGGGAGAAGTCTTTCTCACCAAGCCAGGAAAGCGGGTGCTGGGAATAGGAGGGCCAGTAGAAAGAGGATGAGGGGTCGTGGGTAGAGGAGCAGAGATGCTGATGGAAGCTCTACCAAAGCCAAAGACATCTGTCTGCTTCCCAACAGCAGAAGGGCCTCTGACGTGCTCTGGGGACCAGCACTGTGATGGCCATGTGCCATGCTGGGCAATATTGCAGGCAGCCTGTTCTGGCCAAAGGAAGCTGCCACAATGCCAGCCAAGTCAAAACACCCTTGTGCCTGCTCTGCCAATTCTCCCCTTCCGTGGGTCAGGAAGGAAGAGCGAGAAATCAGGCAGCATCTCTTGTCTTACCCTGTCGTCCCTTCCTCAGGTGCCGGCCACAGAGACAGGTCAGAGTTCAGAGCCGGGTGCACATTTTAAGTATAGATGAAGCTGAAATTGAAAGTATAACTGGAAAAAAAAAATGCAACCTAGCTTTTGGAATGACAGCTTCAGTGACTGAAAACCCAGGGCAGTGGGAGACTTTAAAATTGTCATAAAACAGAGGGGAAGGAATACAATGGGAAGGCTCGGAGAGGAAGTTTGGGGAACACAAATCACCATAGTCCATTTGGTAAGTGGGCTACCTTTTGCTTCACTCATGTGCTATTTGTCTCTAGTTTCCCTCTCCCACACTGGACTCTCAGGGTCACAAAACCAGGAGCTTACTATGGCAAGCCCTTTCTCGGTCCCCAGGACCCAGAACAACTACTTATGGCTCTCAGATGGCCAGTATATTTTTGGATGTGTGAAAGAAAGCAACATCGGCCTAAGACAGGTCATCAGTAGGTATGACCTATGTTTTCATTAAGTTGCTTGACTATTATATAGTATTTGGAGGCTGCATATGACTTGGTAAAAGCGGCCCAGAAAACGGACTGATCACCCAACACGATGCCTTAGGTCTGGGCCGCTGTTCTTAGAACCTGGGTTATGCAGGCAGGCAGTACCTGCTTTAGGGAGTCAACCCCTTGAGACTGGTGAATAGTGGAAGCTGGCCAGGCCTTTGTCCTGAGACTGAGCAGAAAACAGGCTCAGAGGCCCTGATGGGAGGCTTTCCAGTGCCAAGAACCTGTGGCGTTTGGTCTATGTTAGTCCAAAACCCACCAGAAGGTGGGGCTGTCATCCGTGTTTGGAAGATCCTTGCGGATCTCGGGCCAGTGTTCAGCCCTCCTGCCACCTTCAAAGCAGTTTCAGGTTTTAGTCTTTCTTCTGTCTTTGAGGGGAGGACCAGGGAAAGGAGAGGGGGCTGGGTTCTTAGCTGAAAGGAAGTACCATAAGCCTTCAAACAACAGACATTTGGGCTTGGAAGGTGCGTCTCACTGGCAACGTACCTCCTTCTCATTAATGGAAGCCTAGGTTCAATTCCCAGCACCACCAATTAAAAAACAAACAAACAAACAAACAAACAAACAAACAAAAAACCTATCAAACAACAAAATCCATTGATTCTCAGTCTTTGGGGATCAGGAGTCTGAAACCGGTGTGTTGGCAAGGCTGTGTTCCCTCCACGGCTCTGGGGGCAACATGTTTGTCTTGTCCAGCTGGTGGCCTCGTGTGATTCTTGGCTAGATGCTGTTGTCACTGCAGTCCACACACCCATCCTCTCTGCTCTTTCCCGTCCAGTCACCACTCACTGGATTAGCGCTCACCTCCAGCCAGCATGAGTGCATCTCAAGACTCTAAACCAATCACATTTGCAACACTCCACTTCCAAACTGGGTTGCATTTTGAGGTTCTGAGTGGATATGACCTGGGGGCTCCCCTGCTCTCCATCATGCCCCGCCAGACGAGGGGGACAATGTTGGGTCCAGTTTCTCTCCGAGAAATTCCATATCTGGAGAAGAATCATATAGCTGCTTGGCAAGGACCCGGGATGGGAGTTTAGGACTCAGATCCCAAATCCCCTGGCTTAGGAGCAGAGCAGGGACAGGAGTTTCTACTATTGTGCTCATCTTTGCCCTTGTACCACCCATCAGGAGCCTGATGTATGTCAAGTGCAGTCTGAATCTCATGACAAGGAAGGAGGGGTGTCACTGGTCAACCTGCTGAGCTGGCTAGGGCTCCCCTTAATTTTCACCAGGCAGTAATGCAGCTTCTATTCCCCCCCAGCACCATTTCATTTCACCTGGTAAAGATGGGGGCAGAGCAGCAGGGCACAGGAAGTACAGCATGCAGGGTGCTAGTTACCTGGATCCATGCTGATGCTTCTATACCTCTGAGCCTTAAATGACTTGAGAGGGTCAGAGACATTTCTTGGAGAGTCAACTAAAGCAAGTGAATTTGCACGCCTAAGTGGATTCTTGGAAGAGTGTGGCAAACTCCCACATGAGACAAACTCAGGGGGTCCAGCTCTTGAAGATTTTAGTGTTAGTAAGAACTACTTGTTTTATTTCTCTGGCCGTTCCATTTGATCTGGGTATAAGAGAGCATTCATTAGCTTGTGGAACTAGGCGGTCCAGACACAGATCACGCTTCGGGACAGTTTGATCAGGACTTTGGCTTCATTCCGTGATGATTGGTTTCTCTCCACCATAGTGCACAGAGCAGCAACGTGATCTCAGCAGTCCTAGCTCTCATTATTTTTCCATACACTTCTTCCAAGGGAGGAAGTAGCATCGTCTACAACCAACGAGGCAGATTTCAGAGCTTAAGTCTCACTGAACCAATTTAGATAATGTATTCTCTCTGCAGTAATGATCAATGTCAAGACTGCACAGTCGCCCAGCACCCAGAGCCTTCTCATGGAGGCAGGGGTGAGACCAACCATCCCAGTCGCTGTAGGATGGGGAAGGGTGGCGTGGGTGTCAGAAGATGCTCTCTGCAGATGCATTTCTGGTCTCGTGGTTCCCCTTTCTCTCTGTCTCCCTCAGACCCCTTCATTCCTTTTCCCCATCAGAGGATCATGAGATGAGGACACTGACATACAGGGTTAAAGATCCACACATAAAAAGAGGGCCGAAGACAATGTTAACCGTGTGTTGCCAAAAGCCTGTAGACAGTTGTCTGCAGTTGTCTCATGTTGTCAGTGCCGTACCTCAACGCTGTTCTCAGAGACCCCTCAACAAATGCACAGATGCACGGTGTGTCCTGAAACCACAGAATGAGCAACCGAGGAACAAGGGAATCCTATGCAATGTGCTCCCACAGTCTTTCTGAGCCTGGGAGGAAGGGCTGCTTGGCATGTTGGCTGTGGCGCATGTTTCACCGTTCTCAGCGCCAGTACCTTCAGCTGGGTTCTCAGGCAGATCTTGCGCTGGCTCACCCCCCTCAAACTCGTGACTGGCTGGGAGCTCGGTGGCTCCCTCCAGAATCTCACTGCATTTAGCCTAACAGGTGTCCTAATATGTCACTGACCAGTGGGCTCTGGGAGACCTCAGCTCTTCCCACCTCGTGGCCACAGATGAGAAGTGGGACTGAGGCCCTGAAAAGGGAACTGAGGCTTTGAGCATTTGGCCACCTGGCTAGGTCACAAGGTCCATGATTAGAGCCAGGCTGTAAACACTTCCCAGCCAGCCGGTCCCTGGTATGCTAATCCTGGTCAGGACAATGGGACAGCGTTTACCGGGAGGTGGTCTTTTCTCTGAAGAATGAGGTATCAGTCTCCTCATAATAGGGTAACTGTTACTGCCCATAGAATCGCTCCTTAATTTTGTCATCCATACTTGTTGTCAGCAGCTATTTATTGAGCACCTACTGTGTGTCAAGTACTGAGGCTACAAAAAGGGACAGGACAGATTCTCTGTCCTGGTAAAACTGCTTGTACTATTGCAATAGTATGAGGCAGGGCACACATCATGTCAGACAGACTGGGAAACAGGCTCAGCCGAAAGAGAGCACGGGGCTGAGATCACACAGCTTGAGTGACATCGCTAGAATTAGAATTTCAGTTGCTAGCATCTGGGCCACATTGCCCTGGAGGCCAAGGAGACATAAGGGAGAGGGTGTCATCCCCCCCCCCATTGCCCCCCCCATCCCATCCCTACCCCAGTCTCCCTACTTCAACACACAGCAGACAGCTCGCTTTTCTGTGATTACATAGAGCGTGGTGAAGTCATGGGGATGCTGTGTGTACCTGGGACCCTCCTGCTTCCAGGGCTTGGGGTCCCCAGGGAAAGGGGCTTGCACATGTGTGTCCCTGCAGCCATGGGGCTTGTAACCAGGCGGCACTGAACGGGTCCTGTTTTGTCTGTGATTATGCCGGATGTTTACATCACTTGTAATGAGACAAATTGGGACAAATTGCCAAGGACACTTATGTAAATGAAACCAGTGGCGATGCTCGCTTCTCTTCTGCCGGCCCAAGCTTTCATTTCCCCTTCTCCCAAGGGGCCATGCCTGAGAAGGGAGAACTTTATATTCTGGAGACCCTTTCTTCCTGCTGTTTCCTGCCCAGAAAACAGATTCATACTGCATTCCTCAGAATGTGTCCACAGTTGCTCAGAGAATCAAAGCAAGGATTCTCCACTTGGTTATGCGTAGGAATGGGGCCACAAAGGCCACCCCAGCTTTCCTGCAGGACTTTTCGGAGCCAGGGATCGGCTGAGGGGACTATAATGGCCTCCTACAGCCCTTGTGGATCACAGGACCACAGGACACAGGTATTCTACAGAAGCTGGTTTAGCCTCAGAGAAGTTGGGCAGACGCTGTCTCTAGCAGGACTAAGAGCTCCTCTAAGAGCCCATAAAGTGCGGAGGCTGGCTGCTGTAGGTCAGGCTGTGGAGGATACGGCCCCCCTGAGTGGGCAGTGAGCACCCCATGGGATGTATGGCACCCTGAGGGTCAGGGTGTTCAGGAAGCCTGGGGTGCTGCTGTCTTTACTTGGTCTTATTTTCTACTCCTCCTGACCTGCTGGCCTCAGAGGGACCAAGTCATGAAGGCGTCTTGTGTGGCTCTGGCTGCGTCCTCTGCCTGGGATACCCTTACTCCCTAGATACCTTTGTGGCTTCAGTAGCCCAGGCCCAGGCAGGGTGTCGACCCTTAGAAATCAGTCATTAGTGTAGCCTGTTGTCTCCTGTCCTCTGTGACCCACATAGACCTGGGGCCTTCTTAGAGCCCAGAAGGACTATGTTCCTAATCCAGATGAAAGATAAGAGTCAGCCACAGTACAAGGTATGGGGATGTACACCTGTAATTTCAGCACTCAGAAGCCGGGGGGTGGGTGCTGGGGGTGGGCACAGGTGGACCGGAGGACCAGGAGTCCAAGGTCAGCTTGGGTTACATGAGACCTAGCCTCAAACAAACCAAACCAAAACCAAAACCAAAACCAAAAAACAAAAACAAAACAAAACAAAACCAAAAACAACAACAAACAAACAAAAAACAAACCACAGCTACAACTCATTGCAGATGAGGATGCTCAAAGAGGACACACAGGATCCTGGCTAACAAGAGACACCTGGAAGGGTAGAGTCAAGGGGTATTTCACACACACCATGGCATGAGGGCTAGGGAGTCAGTGAGCTGAGGACAGGTATGTGGAAATATGTTCAAATCAGATAGGCAAAGACTTAGAAGCCAGAGAACACAGGCTGGCTTAAGATGCTGGGTGAAGATGCAGTGTGGCTCAGGGGGAGCGTGAGGACACGGGTCCTGCTGAACACCAGGGAGAGAGCATCTACAACAGAGGATGCTGAAGACAGAGTACCGAGCCCTACTGATTTCACACAGAGACTCGTGGGACTGCCCCTCATACTCAGACCTTGTGGGAGAAGCGCTGGGGAGCACACAGTGGGAGAAAGGGGCCGGGCCTGGAGGGGCAGAGTGGGGTGGGGCCCTGGGTGTGAGCATGAAGTCACTTGGAATTATTTCAAACTTTTCAGTTATCAAAAGGAGACAATGGCCAGTGGTGGGAGCGCAGTGTAGCTGAAGACTTGCCTCTGCTGTTCCCGTCTTGCATCTCTGTCACCTGGCCTATTCCAACACTTCAGTCCAACCTCTCAGAGCTCAGACAGCACCCTGTCAAGACACCCCCCTCATTCCAGCGGCCCCCCATCTTGCCCTGAGCTCATGCTGACTGACAGTCTATGTGTGTGGTCTCTTCTTTCTGTCCCTGACAGCTGGAACCACTACCATGCTCAGCTCCGTGGAGGCCGGGCCTTGCCTCCATTGCTGCTGACTTCTAGTGCCAACTCTGACACTGCCCAGGGCCTGAAGAGACTGTGGACTGAATAAATAAATGCAAGGCTGGTGAAGAGTCCTGGGTGGTCCCCAAATACCCCCACAGAATCCTATATATTGTCCTCTCTGCAGGTGAGGCTCAGACAAGTTAAGTGGCTCATTCGGGCTTCCGTAGGCAGCCATTGGCAGAACCAGGGGCGAGCACAGACTTGAAGCTCTCTGGTGCTCCATCCCTGTCCAAAACACCTCAGTCCTGTCTCTTAGAGCCCAGGGAGCTCTTAGAGCTTTCAGAATTAGAAATATTAGTGCAACAGACCCCAGCAAAGGATAATGTACATCAGGAATTTGCTCTGTGCAGCTGTGTGGAAGAGCTAAAGTGAACTCGGTGCTCAGCAGGGCAAGGGATAGACACTCTGGTCCTCCAGGCAGGCTGAGTAGGTCAAGGTCCTTGTGTGTGCAGGGGAAGGCGTGGATTCAGGGATGGCATCTGGGCTTGGAGCCTGATCTTTTCTCTTGTCACAGCAAGCAGAGGGCACCAGATGACAGAAAAGTCTCATTTTTGCCATTGGATGACTTTTAACCTGGTAGAAAACCCCAGCCCACTGGGATTCCCTATGCTAGGAACTCACACCATCCAGGCTGGGACGGAGATGGGTCTTTCCTAGGACAGGCAATTAATCAAGAGTATTAATGAAAACGCCAGCCCCACGATTGCAGAAACTTAAGTAATTTATTGGGAATTGAGCTCAGGCCATTAAAATGTCATTATAGGCTTGTCGGCGAAGCACCGCATGCCTGCGCCAAGGAGGGGCCATGCCTGAACGCGACTGGTTAGTGTTCTTTGAATAGACAAAGCCCAGTGTGTGCACTGCCCATAAGGGCAACTCACTACTCTGTGAGCTCAGGCTGAAGCCCAGCGCCTTTCCTCTGGGAAACATCTACTGCACCAGGCACTGAGAGGAGACAGACCAACCGATGTAGGGCCTGGCCCTGAGGGCCTTAGACACTTCCAGAGAGACCACATATGACACGGGTGTGACCAGCAGAGCGGCTCAGGCAGGGGAGCCAGAAAGAGAAAGAAGCTCTGGCCGAGGATGCACAGAAGGCATCCTGGAGGAGGAGACCACAGAAAGATCCTCTTTGATGAGTTCTTTTCCCCCGCCCCCCCCACCGCAATCTGATAGGGCAGAAGTCAGCTTTTTGACAGCTCAGTGTCCAGCATCATAGTAAGGACAAGGACCTTCTGGTGGGGGAGACACTGATTCTTTATAGAGTAAGAGTGTTAAAAGCATCACTCGTCCTATATTTATGGGCGGATGTACACACTGGGCGTAAGTAGAATGTACATCTGGTCCTATGCCAGCGGGTGTTTAGGAAAAATGGCCAGAAAGGCCATAATGAACACAAGGTGTAGAATGCAGTATGTGGCCTGCATTTGCCTGGCCTGGCACCACGTTGTCTGAGGTGACCACGGACAGTCTGGCTGGTCAGATGCTCAGCAGAAAAGAACTCCAGGCTCCCCCATGGAGTGCAGCTTTTACCTCTTCTCTGCATTGTGCCCATGAAGTCTGGGGCCCCGTCTTTATGGTCCCAGCCTTCTTCCTCTTGGCTGTGGTAATCCCATGGATGAGTAGCCTTCCCCAGTCACCTGCCACTGTCTGCTGTGACCCAGCCAGATGAACCAGACTTCCCATGGGGACCCAGCTCCGAGCATGGCTGTCTAGGGATTTGATGATTGCTTAGAAACCCGATGACTCATCTGTCTGGTGGGCAGATGGATGATGGCTTCCTGAGCATGTCTTGCTCAAGCCTGGGGTTTATTCTCTTTCTGGGGCCACCAAAAGCCAGAAACGCCAATTAGTGACCCTGCTAAGGGCTGACTAGGCATATTCCTCACCCCCTTCTCAGCTGTCTTTCACAGAACTTATCCATCACTCTTTCTCATCCCTTTATTTGTGTGTGTATATGCGTGGGGTATGCATCTGTTTGTGTATGTGTGTGTGTGATATGCATCTCTCTGTCTCTGTCTCTCTCTGTCGCTCTGTCTCTGTCTCTCTCTGTCTCTCTGTCTGTCTCTCTGTCTCTGTCTCTGTCTCTGTCTCTGTCTCTGTCTCTGTCTCTCTCTCTCTCTCTCTCTCTCTCTCTCTCTCTCTGTGTGTGTGTGTGTGTGTGTGTGTGCGCGCACGCACGTTCTGCCCTGTGTTTGTGTATGTGGAGGCCTGAGGCCAAGGTCGGGTATCTTCCTGAACTCTTCTCCAACTTATGTTTTTAAGACTAGGGTATCTCACTAAATCTTGAGCTTGCTGACTCAGATAGACTGGATGGCTGACCAGCTGGTTCCCAATGGCCTGTGTTGGCCTCCTGGGCATTGGGGCTACAGATGCATGTTGCCGTGCCTAACCTTTATGTGAGTGCTGGGGATCCACTCTCCAGGTGAGGGGGCAGCCTCACACCTGCCAAGCAAGTTCTTTGCCCACTGGGCTATCTCCCATCTTTTTCCTGATTATTTCTTAACCTAACAGAACCTTCTTGCAATGCATCTATTTTTTGTTACTTTACAAATTTTGTTATTTATTTTATCAGAGAGATGTGCTGGGATTTGCTGTAGGGTTACAAGCCCCAACCTCAATGGCTCAGAATAGCAAAAGGTCATATCTAGCCCTGTCTCTTCCTTCTGTCCCCTCGTCTTTCATCTCCCCCATCACTGTGAGGTTCAAGGCTGGGCTCTCACAGCTGGCCAGCTCCCATCTTTGTTATTTTCATCACTTCCCCGCCTCTCTTGTCTGAAGTGGGGGACAATAATAGTATCTGCTTAATGGGATGTTGAGAAATTAAACAAATTAGCACATAGAGAGTCCTCAAATCACACCTGACATAAAATAAATGCATAATTAGTGTTTTGTCTAATTATTAGCTAGAATATTATGATTCTGTGGAAGAGATACAAAAGTGAACAAAATGGACTTCACGCCCCGAGTCTGGGACACATATTGGAGTGGGAGGGATGGGTGCTGGCTTGGGGCAAATGAGACAAAGGATAAACTGGGGTTTTCCAGGTGGACAGTGTGGAAGGGAGCAGACCCTTTGTCACAGAGAAGTGAGAAGTTGGGGTGTCTTTAAAGATGTCTTCAGCAGGGAAGAAACATGACTGCATGTGAGTTTTAGAAAAACCTCTACACAGCGTGGAGAGTGGGAGGACCAAACTTGGCCCAGGAGGCAGGGGAACCTCCAGGAGGCTGAGGTTCCTTCAAGGATCTAGGAAGGAGGGGCTTCTCAGGTGCTGCAGTTTGGTTAACCTTTGAGGATGAAGAGGTTAACCATGGGTTTGCAGCTGACTGGCACAACTCACAGCTACAATTTAGAAGGTGAGGTGGTGAGAGTCAAATCAGGCTGTGTGACACAGGCCACATTGGATAAAAGCTAAAGCTAACGTTGTTAGGCTGGGACTAGGGGGCTCATCTGGTCCTTTCCTGCCACCATGACAACGAAAATCCACTCCATTAGACTCCCTGTCTCCATCTCCTCAGACTCAGGGAAATGGGAGTGATCTCTGGGGAGGCCTGGCCCATCCCTGACCTTGGGCTCGCCGGGGAAGCTGCGCATCTTCAGCTTTGTGCAGCAGTTACATTTGCTGTCCCTCGCTCCCGGTTCTGCAGTCTGAGATGTGTGAGTCAAGCTGCCTATGTGCATCTTCCTCCCAGTTCCCCATTAGTCTCAGAAATGGAGTCGGCTGGGAGAATGGTACTTCTGGCTTATGATGGCTTCGTTCCTGCTAATTGCACTTAATTTCCCTGTGCTGTGCCCAGCAGGAACCTGCTGAGAGCTCGCCTGGCATTCAGCAAAGCTGGCTGGCCCAGGCCACTCAAGATCTAAGCTTGCAGCTGAGTAGGAGATTGGGGGAGAGAGAGGAGGCAGGGGATGGTGCAGGGTGGGGGGCCCTACTGTATGAGGTGCTTTCCAGGGACAATTGGTACTTCCTCTTTCCCTGCTTACTCATGCTGTGACTCTGCATCTGCCTGCCTATCTGAGGTCTCTGCGTAGACACCTTTGTCTCCGTACCTGACAAAGCACTATACCGCCAGGGTGGCTACTCTGCTCGGGCCTATGGCTAGCTCAGAGTTTTCTAGTTCTCTGGGCTTTCCTCTCTGGGGGACTTGACTTGTCTGTCTTCTCCGCTAGATTGCAGATTGGAGAGTGAGTGAGTGACTGGCTTGTGCCCCATAAATACATGTTCAATGAATCACCCTTGCCAATAACCCTGAGATGGGGTCTTATCTCCTTCTTGTCCCTCGCAAGCCTCGGTTGAGTTTGTTCTTGGTCACAGACTTGCTTTGGCCAATGCAATAGAGAAGCCAGGCCCAGCTGCAGAGTTATATAGCTCTTTCCCCCAAAAAGGAGGTCATGAAGGAGTTACATGGGGGGGGGGGAGGGAAGATGAGTCCACTGGGAAGGCCAGTGGGCCACGTTCAGAGGAGACAGTCCAGGCTACAGGCTCTAGGAGAGAAGGGCAGTGGCCAGCTGCAGGCTTTTGGAGTCGTTGACATTAAGTGGGTCACAGTGATGCCTTCTTGAGAGGTTGGAAGTATGATCTCTACCCTTTGACCTTCCCTGTCCTGAGCAGCTGGACCCAAACTTTCTGCCCCACCCAGTTTCTCCACTCTCTGTGCTTTCCATGGAGATTGACCTCGGTGTTCACTGATGCCCTAGGGCTTGGGGCAGAGAGTGAGCAGCAGTGAGTTAGCCTGGATGGAGCCACCATCTTAGAATCTGGACCCTCATGCTCTAAGTCTGGGTGTTACTGTTCAAAAACTGGCCCTCCCCTCCAGCCCCCACTCTTCTGTCACCCCATCTCTGCTGGCAGTAGATTTGAGAATGACCTCTCCCAGAAGCAAAGGCTACCGACATGGCCATGGTAGAAAGCATCTCAAAGACCTTTAAGCCATGGTTGATAAAACTGAGTTGAGCTGGCAAGCCAGACGACCTGGAATCAAACCCAAGTCTGTGGCTTTATTTCTTGGCTTTAGAGAAGTCAGCTCATGGGGGTGGACATAGCAGACCAGAACCAGCTCTGGGCAAAACTGTGGATGGAGAAGAGGAAGAATGATGTTTGGTAAAGAAGCCTGTCCAGGAGTCTAGAATTTGTCCCTCGAGGATAATCCCCCAGGAAAGATGGAATGCTGTGAATGCATTGGGATTCATCTGCAGCCATTGAGAACCAGCTTGTAACCACAGGCCACTGATGAATCTATGATGGGCTCTGCAAAGCTTGGCTCCCAGTGGCTGTGCAAGAATACTCCGCAGCCCTGTTTGTACTTGGGCCAGCACACTGTACGTCTGGAGGACGCTGTCTGGCCTCTCTGGAGTGGCTTTCAGTAAATGGTGCCTTGACAGGTCCTGCAGGTCTATGCTGAGGGCAAACTCCAGAAGCAGCATTTGTAGCCCATGAGGGTGTTAACATTAGCTGTGTGGCCCAAATGACACCTGCTGCATACAGCTAGAGTAGAAGTTTTGGTTTCTTAAAAGAAACCAGTTATGTTATGTTTTTGTTTTGATCCCAAGTGTGGGATGTGGGGTTGCTTTGTCCACAGATGATAAGTATCTTGTGAGGGCTTGGAGAGCGGTGTGGTCTTTGCTAGCTGAGATTATTGAATTCTGAGGACTCTCAGAGGGTATGAATATCAGAGCCAATAAAAAGCCGGGAACTAAAAAAGAATGGAGAGAGAGAGAGAGAGAGACAGACAGACAGACAGACAGACAGACAGACAGACAGAGACAGACAGACAGAGAGAGGCTTTGAAAGGATGCTTTGAGGGACCCTCTGAGAAGAAGAAGACTGCTATTCTGCTGCTGCATTTGTTGCTGCTGGACTGCTAAATATCCTGACGACTGAGATTGGTATTGCCTCAAAGAACCCTACGACCCTAATCAGCTGGAAGTAGCTAAAGAGAACTTCGCCCCCTCTCCCTTCGAACCTTCTTTCACTCCTTCCTTGTGTTGGGGGGATTGGTGGAAGGGAAGTAGAGGTATAAGAAAACAAAAATAAATGGTTAAAAAAGGATGCTACATGCAGCAGCAGAGGTCTCTTACATAGGGATTTCAGGATGCCACTGACTTTTGTTTGTTTTCCCCAAATGAAAGGTGAGGAGCCAGGATCACCTGCAGGACTTATTAGGCACAGGTGCCACATGCCTAGATTTTTCAGTGGAGCCCCCGAGGAGCACACCCAAAAGGACCGCTGCTGTAGAGCCTTGCCTTGCAGCCCTGTTTGCTGGGGCTGCTCTGAAGTCACACAGGAGGCCACTGTAGCGAGAGCTCATGACATGGCTTCTCTTTTGTTGTCAGAGTGTTCTCATGCAAATAAAAAGGAGCTAGTGTCTTAAAGACGAACACGTCACCCCCACATCTGTGAAACTGCACAGGAAGGAGCTGATGTCCAGCAAGTAGCCAAGCTCTTTAGTTCTGATGATGGTGACACACGGTACCAGTTTAACCACTCTTGGCATAGGTGTGGACTAACTCCAACCGGAAGGGCCAATGCCTGCGCTGCAGCCCTCTGAGGCTTATTTAGATAGCCGTTCAGGGACATGCCTGCAACAGACAGCTCAATTCACGTGAGCAAGCATTTCAGCTATTACCAGGCAGAGAGTAAACAAACAGCCTCATGCTGTTTCCGCTGCTTGTTGGAAGAGAGAAAGCCCTTTCTTGCTACGCGAGATGAGAAGCCACGGTGGGGAAGACAGGTGTCTCTTCCAATCCTTGCTGTATCAGGTTCAGCAGGTGATGCAGTGAACAACACACACTACAGTGAACAACCTTCTCCTGCCCAGAGTGCGGCATTGTCGGGGAACCCCAGGACATCCCATTACACTGCCGCAGCGCAGGAGGAGGCAGCCATCTTCCATGTGGATGGAGAAAGATAGGAATGCTAAATATACAACTTAGGGAGACAGGAATGGTAACCTCTCTGCCTCCACCCAGGATGGCACACACCTTGAAATGTAACAGATCCATCAGTGGGCAAGGTTTAGATCAGCTGGCAGCGTGAACAGCATGACTAAAGCCGTCACTTCCCCTCAGACCAATTTCCTCTGTACTCTAAGCCCATCTCACTGTGAGTCAATCAGGGGAACAGTTCTCCCCATCTTACGGATGGGTAAACTGAGGCTCTGAGAAGTACAGTAGGCTTCTGAAGTCGCACAGCTCTGCTAATGGACTTCATGTCCCTTCTTACAGTGACCTCCGCTCCCCCAGCGGATCTTCAGTCTGGAGGTGAGTTGGCCCTTCAGAGGGACCCATGCAACTTCCCCCAAGTCACTGCTCTTCACTGCTCCTTCCAGCTCACGCCAATCTTGTGTCTGTCCTGACGGCTTTACTATGTAGTTTGTATGCCCAGGAAACTCATGCTGGGTCATAATGGCTCAGTGGGGGCAGTGTGAAGAGGTAGCACCTGCAGAAGGGACTCATGCCAGCAACCAATGAGACCACAGAGACCTAGGCCACTCCCCAAGACGCTCCACTTTCTCAGTTTCTCTTGCTTCTTCTATCGTGTGACCTTTTGTGTATATGCGCCACCGTGTGCTGCCATCCACCGTGTTATAGCAGCCAGAGGCCCCTCCCATATAGTAATGCTGCCCTGTGTGGTATTTTTGATCAGATATATTACAGACCATGAGCTAAGTATCCTCTTTTGTTTTCTCTCTTTTTTTAAATACATCACCCCATATCAGGCATTCTGTCATAAGAATGCACAGTAGACTGAGACTTTCTGCATGAAAGCCCCAAGAAAGTACCCAAATGAAGCAGCTGGTTCCACATCGCAGGCCATTGCCAGGGAAGGTCAAGAAGACAAGACTGGAAAGGACAATACATGCAGTAAACTTCGAACCCCTAACCAGATCTAACCAATGGACAGGACAGTCTCCACAGTTGAGTGGAGAGTGAAGAGTGGGGACTGACTTTCATATGAACTCGGGACCACGTCCCCTGGATGGGAAGGCCTGGTGGCACTCAGAGGAAGGATAGCAGAGACTTGATACCCTATGAGTATATACAGGGGGAGGAGGTCTCCCTCAGTCACAGTCATAGGGGAGGAGAGTAGGGGACAAGTGGGAGGGAAGGAGGAATGGGAGGATACAAGGGATGGGCTAACAACTGAGATGTAATATGAATAAATTAATAATAATAATAAAAGAAATAAAAAGTTATTATTTAAGCCCTAAAAAAGAAAGAAAGAAAAGAAAACAGGCTCTGTGTGTGTGTGTGTGTGTGTGTGTGTGTGTGTGTGTGTGTGTGTGTGTATGTAGGGAGATCTAGCCTGGGCCAAGATACCAGGGTTGTCCTAGCTCTGCCATTTGTCAATACTTGTGTGAAACTGAAGGTGGCCTGAGCCTGATACAGACCCTTGGACAGCCTGATCTCTGTGCTCACACTTACCCTCTCCCCATTACATCTCCCTATAATGTTCTGAGCTGTGGTTGAAAGGTACCAGGTCCTGACCCCAGAGTCACCTAATAGAACATTAAATGTCAAGGACTTAGCAGATGGGATCAAGATGAGACATTATTTTAGTTATTCAAATGATCCCTGAAGGTTAGAAGAAAGGTCTTTGCATGAGGGAAGCAAAAGGAAACTGAGGCAGAGAGAAGGCACTGTGGCCACAGAAACAGGTACCATTACTGTGGCATGGCCACAAGGCATGGGATGCTGGTAGTCATCAGACACTGGCGGAAGCCAGGATCCAACTCCCCAGCAGCTGGTGGCCTCAAGATGAAGTGCAAATCTGCAGATGCCGAGACTTCAGTACAATGACACCGATGAGGACTTCCAGCTGCTGAGACAGCTGGATGAACCATTGTTTCAAACACACTTGCTTTGTGGTAACTGGTTCTCGTCATCAGAAGAGATGAATTCAACCATAGTATCCTCCTTTCTAAGAGCCTTGGCAAGCTGAAACAAAGGTCCCAAAAGTTCCTTGGTTGGTTTGGGGAGGGGGGGAGGGGTGGATACCCTTCATGACAGTGCATAGCTGCAAGCCTTCACATTAGGGACCTTGTCCTTGCCCTTCCTGGACGCCCCCATTTCACCTCCACATATCCTCTCGCTGACCATATAGAGCTCTGGCCAGTTCCTCCTTGGTCATCTTAAGTTAAACAGTCTACTTGGCAAACAAGGATGCCCCTCTGGGTTGGAGCCAATCAGAGGCTGGGTTCCACTCTTATATCAGAAGAGTCCTTTCTATGAGTCAAATGAACATGAACATTAGAGTCAAAGAAATCTGGCTTCATCTCTAGACCCCTGTCTCTCACTCATGTAGGATGGAGGTCCACCAAGACAGGGCAGGCTACTGACCATCCGTAGTTGGCCAGTTGTCCCATTCCATACATGATCATATTGGATATGTTGCTGAGGTGAGCAGGTCCACATTGAGGAAATGAGAGAAACCCATTTATTCCTCATGGCTACCCAAACATGTGAAAACTGTGCACACACTTTCATTCTGCCATGAGAAAGTTGGGCACAACAGCCGAGAGTAAGCTGCGCAGGCATGGCTCATAAGTGGACCCTCCCCTGAACAGAGCCCAGCTCCCCTTGGCATTGGGGGCCATAAAGATGTGACAGGCAGGGAACCCTTGGAGACACTTAGAGGGGATTTGGTCATGCTAGGGAGCCCACATGGTCCCTTCGGGAGGCCTGGCAAGAGGATCCTGAGCTGTTTCCTTGGGAAGAAGATCACAAGAGCAGCTGGGCAGGCAGGAATCTGTGCCCAGGCTATAGTGGCATATGGCTGATATGGGCACCTGGCCCAGTCTAGGTACCGTGTTGAGGGTGGGAAGGAAGGATTTCTTGGATAGTCATGCTTTACTGGAAGGAAGTGGGAGTCGCAGGAAGTGGGACCAGCTGATACAGCAGGATTCATGGCTGAGTGCTGCAAAGTAGTGGGCAGATGAGTCAAGGAGGCTGGGGCTGCCGCAGTAAGTGTGGCCTCGCTGCCGGCTGGCAAGAGGAACTATTAATTTCCTTAAGTGCTGTTATGAGGACTAAGTGAGGCCATGTGTGTCTATGAGACATGCCACATGGCTCTCCAAGCCCAGTCTCCTTTTTCTGCCCCGCCTGCAGGCCCCAAACAAGGGGAAAGTTGAAATGGCCAAGTTCAGCTGCGTGTAGCAGTGCTCACGTGTAATCCTAGCACTGGGGAAGGCAGAGGCAGGTAGATCTCTGTGAGTTCAAAGCCAGCCTGGTCTACAAAGCTACACAGAGAAAGCCTGTCTCAAAAAGAATAAAGAAAAAAAGAAAGAAGGAAGTGGCCAAGTTCTGGGTCAAGGAACTACAGGCTCCTCCCACTCTGTTCACTAGCCAAACTGATTGGCTGACTAAAGCTGTCAATCACTTCATCTTGCAGATTACCAAGAGATCACTACCTGGTGATATAAAACAAGAATGAAGAAGTGGCCTTCACATCACCCACAGTGGTCATGAAAACACAAGCATGCTTGCTATGGAGGGACACTCGTGCTCTCCCAGGAGGAACTCAAGATGGTACAGCCTTTGTGGAAAACAGTCCAGCAGGCCTTCGTTAAGTTAGATATAGGATTACCATATGGCCAACAATGCCATTTCTAGGTTTTTACCCAAAGAACTGGAGATATGTTAAACAAAAATATGACTATGAATGTTCATAGCAGAATTATGGACAATCACCAAAAGATAAAAACAATCCAAATGCCCATCAACTGATGGGTAGGAAGCATGTGGTGCGTCCACACACTGGGCAATATTCAGAGATCAAAATGAGTGAGGTACCAGCACATACCATGCAGTGGATGAATCATGAACATGTTACGGTAAGAGAAAAGAACTGGGCACAGAAGGCACATGACACGTGCTGATTCTGTGTAGGTGAACTCTCAAGAGCAGGTGAATTCATAAAGACAGAAAGCAGAAGCTGGGGAAGAGGGAGGGACTAGGAATGGGGCTTCCATTCAAGGTGATGAAGTCCTGGAAGTGGGTCCGTGCTAATAGTCAGAGGACACAGGATATCATTAATGCCACTGAAATTGACACTTAAAATACATATATGTACTTTGGCTTACAGAGGATGCCAGTTCAATAAACCATTGCAAATGGAAAATTACAGGTTGAAATACATTCAATACACTCAACTTACCAGGTGTCCTTGCTTAACCCAGCCTCTTAAGCCTGGCCTCCGTGAAGCAGGCACCATTTCCTGTTGCTCCAGATCCCCGCTGTGGACCTTCTACAGTGTCCTGTGCATTGCTGCCTGATGGCTTTGGCATTAGTTCAGGCTACAGTGACTCCAGGGCACCCCGAGTCCATCCTTACTAAATGCCTTGGATCAGCCCACCCCACGAGCTCCGTCTAGGTTGACTTCTATCACTGACCTGAATTGCTCTAGACTTGGACTTTCCCTTCCCACCTCCCCTTCTTAGCAGATGCTGCCCCCTGTTGGTCACAGCAAGACACCTGTGCCATTGCCTGCCCTCACTCTAGCATGTCACACTGTCCAACTGAATGCAACCCTTTCTGCCCATCTCACGTCCAACCCCACCATCTCTTTCTTTAACAGTTCTCTTTAATAGTTTTCTAGCTGACTTCCTGCTCTCTGACTCTTACGATCTCCCCCTCCAACAGCACAGTATGTCCCCATTCTTATTGGTCTTGGTCAATACCTTGCATGGCTATATCCTCAAGACCAGTGTCGGCTTGCTGGGCATTCAAGGCCAGGGTGACTGGGGATGAGCTGAGCCCTCCACTTATCCCACAGCACCAGCTGGGATGGTTCCCAACAATGCTTGCTTAGCCCTCTGTCTGGCTGATGGTCACCTACATGACCTCTGCCCTCACACACCTCAGGCACATCTCTCCCCTGATGTAAACTCAGCCCCATGACCATCCTGTCCTGTTTCACGTGTTGTGGCCCTATAAAGTGCTTGTCCCTGTGACTTTGGTGTGTCTTGCGTTGACACCTATTTCATTTGTGTCCCTGTTTCCCACCACAGGGCTAGTTCCACAGTAGCTGCTCCAATGTGAAGCCAGTTAATACATGAAAGGAAGTCATCATTGAGCCCGGGCTGAAAGCCCCCAATTCCCAGGCAAAGCAAGCGGAAGCTGTTCCCCTCGCCACCAGAGGCGTGATGTGGCCCATGGGAGCCTCTCTTTCGCACCAGTTCTGCTCAGCGGAACCTCCACTGACACTTTTTGGATTCCTGTAAATTACTTCCCTGCTATGACTTGTAAGCCACGTTGCCAAGCAACAAGAGGGGATTTGGTACTTATCAAAGGGCCTCATCTGCACGTGATGTGATGGAAGAATATCCTAGAGCAGGTTAGGCATAGGAAGAACCCGACTTCTTTAGCCTCATCGCCTCTTCTACTAGCTTCTGTCTGGGCTGACCCCTGGCCCTGAAAAGAGATGACTGTCTGGAGTAGTAAGTGTACCCGACACGGACGCCATCTGACTGGCTCCCTCCAGGACTCTGGGACCATAGGCTCATGGATCCTAGGAACCACTGTAAAACCTCAGGATCACTGGCTTTGGGATAAGGAAGGCTAGAACCCACACTCCAGAACCAGCACCCCACTCCATGCCTAGGAAGAGCTCTTTTTCTTGGTGTGTTGGCTTTTTCTCTGGTCCGGGGAAATGGATGAAGGCAGTGAGGATTCTGTGGTGCAGCCCCTTACCTGGGAGTGGTCAGGAATGGCTGTAGTTACTGAACACTCCAGGTACCATGGCACCCTGGGTTTAGGGACAACTTGGCCTTGATTATCAGGATTCCTCTTAGCAGTGCATGGGAGTCACCAGATGGAAATACAGGAAGCCCAATTTGCTGCCATGGCCCTTTGAAAAATGTCCTGTCACCCATTCCAAACATCACAGCCTGCAGAGCAGATGGGTGGATGCTCAACTTAAAAGATCCTTTCCAACATCAAATCTCCAAAGCGCTGTTTACTGGGCATCTGCTACACCCAGGAACCCAGCCAGGCACCCACTTTACTCTTCTCCAACACTCTGGCATTTGCCTGTTCTCCCTCCATGACCCAGAGGCTCTGGGGCTCGGGGCTGGTCTGAAAGTCATCTTGTTGCTGAGGGACAGTGGGGGGAAGACTGTTGTGGTGGGCCTGGATCGATGCCTAGGCATTTGGTCCTCTCCCTAAGTATAGCTAACTAACCGACTGAAAGCAAAACAGGGTAGGATTCCACTCACATAGCTCCATAAGCCAAAGGCGCCAGCCGAGCATCTGCATGTATTAGTAATGGGATCCTGGACTCCTGGGGGCTCCGCAGTTCATATACAAGCTGCCTCCTGCACCTGCCTCCTGCAAGAGGCCAGGTGGACCCTGTGATCACCTGGTTTGGGCCTCACTCAGTCTTCCAGGTAGCACCAGAGGCTTGATGGCAGCTGTCATCTCTGCTGCCTGCTCTACTGCCTTCTGCCTGGGACAAATCCCAGGTCAGACCCCAGATAGGGTCCTCCTCTGCCTGCATCCACGGCTTCACTGATGCCTCCTTTTGGAGGCACCATGGCTTCCTTCCAGGCCAAAGTTCACACCCCAGTGGCCTTGTATACAGCCAAGGAGAATTTTGAGCAAAGGACAGCACCTTGCCCCCAGCTCTGTGTAAGAGAACAGGGAAAGCTGGGCTGAGTGCTCCCCAACTCTGCTTTCTCCACTGTTCAAGGACATATCGTTTTTGCCCTCATCTGCTCTTGAATTTGATTCCCTCTTCTTCTTCCATCTCATTTGCCTTTTTAGTGCAACCAGCATCCTACCACGAGTGAAGAATAAAAGGAGCCCAGAGTGGACAAACTGCCCTATCTGAAGAAAGGGCCTGAGAGTGACAGCCCCTGACTGTGTGCGTGTGTGTGCGTGTGCGTGTGCGTGTGCGTGTGTGCGTGTGGCTACTTCAGGCTGGCTTCCAGACAAGGTCCCTCTCGGCCTCCCCCTCCACCCCACTGTCTCTGGGAGGCCTGGCAGCTGACCGTGGTTCTGATCCAGTGCACCCATAATTGCTTCCAAATGTTATTTTCGTGAAACCATATTCTCCTCCACACGGCTGTGACTTCCAGCCGTTGCTGCCATGTGCCCCATTAGGCCTGGATCGAGAGCTGGTGTTTATAGAAGACAGTGCAGCCAGAGTCAGACTAGGCATGTGGACAGTGCCGGGGGCAGGGCTTTTTAAGCATCACCTACAGCGTGTCTGGAATTGATCAGCTTTGCGCTCTTTAAAATCTTTGTATCCTTTAAAAATTTATCTATTGATTGACAGGTAAAGCTTGTGCGTGTTATAGTAACCATCCCATTGCTTGAGCGTCTGCATGCTGTCTGATGGCTGAACTAGCTTGCCTAGTGTACACAGTTCACAGTTCGCACTTTTGTGTGTGGTGAGAATAACTAAAGTCTCAGCAACATCCATAAATCTCTGTTATCTTTAAAATAGGCAAATATGCACATAGGACATGAAGGAAGATGGGGACTATGGGCAGAAAGGGAGGCCAAAGAGAGGGAAGAAGAAGAGCAAGAGAAAGAGTGGGAGAAGGGAAGACAAATATGAAATATTTACTCTTATATATGGAGCCCACAAATCACCTATCTATGCATTATCATTCACCTATTTATCTGTCTGTCTGTCTATCTATTTATCTATCTATCTATCTATCTATCTATCTATCTATCATCTATATAACAATAAATCAATCATGAGAAAAGAGGACTATTTGTTGGGAGAAAGAGGACCAGCAGGGGAGTGAGAAGGATACCAAAGGGTAAGGAGGGGATCCATACAAACAACGCACAATGAGACACAGGTGTGACAAATTCCTAATACATTTAATAAAACCCATAATTTTGCATGCTAACTGAAGGCAGTAACATCACAAGCCTGCTTTGTAGATAAAGTCCTGAGGTGGGGGGAACCAAGTGACTTGTTTAAGACCAGACAGCTGGTGAGTGAAGAGCTGGGATTGAAACGGTCTAATCAAAAGCCTGATTCTGAAGGGATCTCTCCAGCATTGACTGGCTACCTGCTGCCCCCCTGGGCCACCTTTCAGCTCACAGCTTCTGTCTCACTTGACCATCAGTGGCCTTGGGGGGGGTGTACTGTTTGATAGGAAGGAAATGTGTGTAAGGAAGGAGAGCCTTGAACAGCAGGCTAACTTCTCCAGCCCTCACGGCCACCAAATGGCTGGGTTGAGACCTGAATCCGGGCACTTTGAGATCCAAAGCATAGGCTCTACTCTTCTCTGACCTTTTCTTGTAAATAATATCTATCTGTTGGATGCAAGGCACCAAGCTGGGCTCTTGGCAGTCTGCAGTGAGCGTGACGGTGAGAAAAACGATGGTGTGGTGGAGTTCTGGTGCAGTGTGGTGGGCCTCGCCTGTCCGTCCAGGTGGTGGGAGAGCGGTGTACTGTGGGTAAGCTGCTAACTTGGTCTATTGGGTTGGGGGTGCCAACGGGTTCCCAAGAGTAGAGGAAATTTCAGCTGGATCTGGATTGGGAAAAAACCTAACAAACCAACTAATTAAACTAGTCCCAAAATCTAAAAAAGAAAAGGGAGAAGGAACAGTAAGTGGGAAGGCCCTGGAACAGAACACAGCATGCAATGCATTCAAGGAAACCCAAGTCATTCTTTATAGGAGTTGCCGTCAAATTTCAGATCATGAGCAGCGTAAGGTGTGGGTAGAGAGGCCCCATGCAGGACCAAGGTAAGTTAAGTCCAGGGTCAAGAACTAACTGAGTTCAAGTCCCAGTTCTAACACTGATTAGCTGTGTGGTTCCAGCAAGCTAAGTGACCTCTCTGCGCCTCAGCCCTTTCATCTACATGGGGGAGCAGCACAGAATCTTCTGGAGGGGCATCCCTGAGCTGTCCTCGGCCTTCTCTTTCACCTATGACCAGGAAGGCTCTACTTGGTAGCCTTCAGTGATGGGAGGTTTGTTACTTAAGGCAAAAGCTTTGGCAGTGGTGAACCAGTAGCCTTGCTTTCCTTTGAGATGCAGATAAAGCAAACCAATGTTCCCAGAGCAAGGCAAAGGATCCCTGGGAAGGAAGGGTCTGCTTAGCATCTGGGCAAAAGCTGGTATAGGGATGGACGCAATACGTTGTAGTGAATATGATCAATAGCATCACTTGAGCACTTGTTGTGTGTCTGGTCCTTGTGCGAGGTAATTTTCACTGTCCTAACTCCAACCACATATCTTTAGCAAGTATCTAGAACAGAAAGAAGGAGACTCAGCCCCGCCTGGCTCCTGTTCAGGGGGTCTTTTCACCTCTGGCTTTATTTAAGAGATTTTTGGCAGCCCTCAGAGCCTGGACATCCCTCCTGGGAACTGCAGACAGCCTAGGCAGGGCTGGAGTTTCACCTTCCTACTCTCCTGCGTCTCTCTCTCTCCCTCCCTCTCTCCCCCCACCCCTCTCTCTCTCCCCCTCTCCGTCCCTCCCTCCCTCCCTCCCTTGCCTTTGCCTCCTGTGCTCACATGGAGGCTCACACAGAGAGTGAGAGCTCTGATGCTGCTCCTGGAGGGGGGAGGGAGGGGCTGTTGTCCTCTGTCCTCCAGGCTCAGCCTGCAAGAAGCTCCTCCCTCAACAAAGCCTGGCAGAGTGACCACGTCAAGTGCCCCACTATTCTGAGACAGCCCTGGGGAGGTGAGGGCCTCCTGGCGGTGTCTCCAGGCTCCCTTAACTGGATGACAGCAGAGTTGAGTCTTAACTTGTGCAAGCAGCTCTCTTGAGTCTTGGCTTCAAGTGTCTTGAGACTCTTCTCTTCGGGTGTCTTGGATCATGGCTGGTACTTGGGACAGTAGTAGCCTGGTTCTGAATATGTGCCAGATTTGTGTGGTTGATCTGTAAAATTCTCAGTGCACAAGACTGCCAATGCTGAGATGACAAGCAAGTCCTGAGTGTAAAATCTGGGTGCTTCCACCTTTCTTACCCTTTTGATCCCCATATAATCCCACGAGAGAGACCATATAGGCAGGTGCTCAGGTGCTCTTGTTACCATTTTACAGGCCAGAGAAAAATGGGGCATGGGGAAGACGATATGGTTTGCCTATATCCAATGAAAGCTCAGAGCCAGGTCTTCCATCTCCTGGTCCTTGCATCTTCCAGCTACTCTTTTGTGTGTGTGTGGGGGGGAGCAGTGTGTGTGTGGGGGGTATGCTCTTGAACTCCCAAGGCTGGATCAACCATCTGGGGGTCATGTGTCTAGAAAGTGTTAGGGACTTTCAGGGGCTGAGGGTAGGCACCTGTGCAAGGCAGGTGTTTGTCAACTGCAGCCCAGTGACCCACAACAGCATGGCCTCCTCCTCAGTCTCCTGCTGCTCTGGATTTTCTCTCGTTAGTGCCAGGCAGTGTACCGGGGTTGGGGTGGGGGAAGGGCTTCAGCTCTGTCTGCCTCTCAGCTTCCCCCGGGCCGGCCTCAGAAGCAGGTGGCTTCCCCTCATCTCCCATGCAGAGGGCGACGAGCTGGCAGAAGGCAGATGAATGAGCTCGTCAGCCAGGGAAGAGCCTGTTGCTAAAATACACGATCTGATTAGGAGTGATTGAAGGGCTGGAGAGAGGGAGGCTGTGCTTGGCTGTGATTTGTTCGGATCTGAAGTACTTCTAAACAAGTCACCGGGAGGCAGGAGCGCGCAAGGGTGCAGCGGTGCGGTGCGGGGCCGGCGTCGTCGATGATACATTTCTGTGGGTGCCAGGCTATTCCAGGGGACTCCGGGCGGAGTTTTAAACAGTTTTTTTAAAAAATCAGATTCAATGTGTTTATCTTGTTTCTTTAACTCTTGGCATAAAAGCGTCTGGGTTTTTCTCTTTTATTTTGTCGTCTCTCTCCCCCACCTCCCCCCTTCCCCTGCCGAACCTTCTCTCCAGCATTAGTAGCGAGCTGCCAACTGAGTGGAGGTGGCTTGGGAACCGGAAAACCAGCCTGCTGCGGAATAATGATGTTATCTGTGGCCTGAGCCCTTGCCTTCTGTGTCTCCCCGACAGGAAGAATGTGCTAGGGGGAGTTCATCCTGTCAGGAGTGATGGCAGTAATTGGGGCCGGTGATTCATGGCCCCTTTATGGGCTCATGAATACATTTATCTTCCAGATTGTTCTCATTTCAAAATTCCATGACTGCCTTTCCTCTGAGGGGTGGGCTGGTGTCAGGGGGAAGACTTTCTGCAGCTGACGATGAAGAAGAAAGCTCACTTGGGGAAGCCCCGCTCAGCAGGGTTTCAATTAGACAGCTTGCAGGACGACTGGGGTCAGCTCACAGTAAGGACAGCTCCACCCTGGCCAGGAGACCTCTACCCGGGAGTCACTGTCCCCCTTCATTGTGTCACTCTGCCTTGGTTTGAAGCAGGATTGTTACTGCTACCAAGGACTGTCCTTCACCTAGCCTCGAGACTGAACAGGTCACCCTCAAGGGGGGGGGGGGAGGTCCAAATGATGACCTTGGACTGATCCCAGGAAGAAGAAGGCTGGACCAGCACTTAGGAGCTTTGGTGTTGTGCTGACTCAGCTAGGTTCACACCTTGGCTCCTCCCACCCCCACCCGCCCCAGCAGCTTTATAAGCTTGAATATCCTCCTTAAATTCTCCTGTGAAACTTGTGTAGCTGAGAGAAACAGATGCATCTTCAACAACACTGGACCATAGCAAGTGCTGAGCACTGTGTGATCAACACTCACTCCCCCTTTTTCCTGCTACTGCTCTCCTGAAACCCTGATCCCTTGACTTTGATGTTGCAATCCAATCTCATTGGCTGCAGAGTCCTCTGGGGAGGCCCCCCTTTTTCTTTTAGCACAGCATCTCCTGTACTCATTTTTAGTCCTGGTTTCACCTTCAGCCTCAAGAACCTCACTGGTTATTCAGGCTGCTCGTTTGGGTGGTTGTCCAGCTGTGGGTCTGCTGTTGGACAAAGCCCTTGGAGGGATTCCATACCTTGCACTGGGAGGACAACACCTCCGGCTCCTACTGTGGGGCTCAGGATGGTGTTTGCCTGTGCTGCTATTCCTCCTAGCCTTGAGTGGAGCTCAGACTGGAGTCCTGGTCAGGAACTTATTTTGCTGGCAGAGGACTGCATCAGACTCTGTCTTAATTAGAATGTCATTGCTGTGAAGAGACACCATGACCAAGGTAACTCTTAGAAAGGAAAACATTCAATTGGGACTGGCTTACAGTTTCAGAGGTTTGGCCCATTATCATGATGGTGGGAAGCTTGGCAGAATGCAGACAGACATGGTGCTGGAGAGGTAGCTGAGAGTTCTAAATCTTGACCCCCAGGCAGCAAGGAGGAGACTGTGTCCACACTGGGCATAGCTTAAACATATGTAAGACCTCAAAGCCCCACCTCCGCAGTGACACACTTTCCCCAGCAAGGCCACACCTACTCCAATAAGGCCACACCTCCTCACAGTGCCACCCCCTATGGGCCAAGCCTTTCAAATCTTGATTCTGTGTGGGGCCATTCCTAGTCAAACCACCTTAGACCCCTTAAGCAGGGTTTGGTTTGACTTGTGTTTCTAGTTGGGAGTTTCTCCCTCAGCCCTTGGTCCAGGAGGCAGCTGTGAACTGTGACGGGACCTCCTCATGGCGGCAGTCCTTCAAGTCCGTGTTGTGCTTAAGCAGAGCAGAGCATGCCGGTGTGTTCAGAGACAGAGATACGTGCTGACATTCAGACGCACAGATGAGCACGCAAGTCCTGAAGTGGGCCAAGGGAGCTGTTCATCTTCTACAACAAATCCTGTGGTGAATGACACCTTTGCCTGCTGCTTCCTTTTCCTGTGCACAGAGCCCCCTGGGACCTCAGGAGCAAGCTTTTGGGTCAGTTCATTCTGATGCTGGAAGGGAGCCGAACCTGGAGTAACTAGGCATTTACTTTCTAGGCAGCCAGATGCTCAGGTGGGCTCTGAAGGAACTCAGCTAAAGCCGACCACTCTGGCACCCCCTTCCAACTCATTCTCAGGCTCACACCTTCTTTAAGGTCGGGGGGGGGGCAGCCCCGCATGTCAGACGGATTGTCTAATTCTACAGTACAAACTTGAAATGTGCACAGGAGCCACCAGCAGAGCTGCTGTGGAGAGCTTGGTCCTTTTGGAAGGATCTAGTTCAAACTCAGTGATTTATTAGAAATGTCACGTTGGCAACATTATCTTCTAGCTGCAAGCCTCAGTTTGCCCTTCTGCAAAATGGGTTACAAATGCCCTATAGAGTTGTTGCAATAAGGAGTGACTAACTTTGCTGTGTCACAGACACTTGTTCCTTCTTCCCACTTCTAAAACCTGCACACTCCTGCTTATCACAGACCATGTGACCTGGGGAGGGGAGCCAGTGCACTCCACTTCCAAGCAGAAGCTCAGCTGTTTCTATACATCCTCCTCCTCTGCCCGCAGTCCTTCCCTCCATCCTCACTGCTGCCCTGGTACCTCAGTCCTCCAATTCGCAGCCTCAGCTAAGCCCACCATCCGCCACTGCCAGGAACACCTGTCACTCAGAGCCTTCTGGAAGAGACAGGCATACGGGGTATGTTTGGCTGGACTTTCGAGTCTTCCATGTGTCCCCTGACTCATGTATGTTTTGAAGGAACAGCTTGAGCACTAGAGCTGGCTAAATTAGACGGAACCAGCTGTGCACGTGGGTCAGAAAACCATGGTGGCGTGGTATCTGGCTGTGCTCTCCACACGCCTCAGGACATATGCAACGCAAACAGTAGCTAAGGGTTAGCACGTGTAGTCTTGGTGACAGTCTGAGGGGAAGGCTGTCTTTGAACCACGACTTTCTGACTATGAAGTGTCCCTGTTTTAACGGTATGGCTGTTCCTTTTCCTCAGAGTGGATAAAGAGTAAATGCCAGCTCTTTTCGTTGACTCAAGAGACTGCACCGTGATCCACCCCGGGGGTCCTCTACACACTGCAGTCAGCTCTGTGTATTCCGTGTAATCCAAACAGGTGCAAATTTTCAGGAAGGAGGAAGAACAAGAAAGAATAAGGAAAGTGAGGCATACATGGGGCTCCTACGGTATACCTCATACCATGTCAGGTACGGGTAGATATTCAAGGGCTCTTAGCTATGTCATCAAAACTATGTCCTCATCATTCTTGAACCCCTGATCCAAAAGATGGGGAGCCCCTCAAACAATGTTACTTTTTCCTTTTGGGCAGAAATTATACTTTGACTCAAGGTCTTCAAGGGCCACCTTGCTTTCTGTTCTATGTGAGAGTCTTGAAAGGCCTAGGCTTTTCTGAGCTCACAGCCTAGGCAAGCATCTGCCACTCACCTACATCCCCAGCCCTCTTTTAGTTCTAACTTTGGCACAGGGCTTGATGATGATGCTCGTGCTGGCCTGGGATTCACTCTACAGCTCAGGCAGACTGCGACCTTGCAATCTGGCTGCCTCAGTCTCCTCTGTACCTGGGACTCCAGGCTTGTTCCACACGTCTGGCTCAGAGGCTACTTCTTTCCCGTCATCTCTCGTTTCCTCTCTCTTTTCTGGGAAGAGAACGCCTCAACCATGCACCCCCAAATCCTTGCCTTCCCCAGAGGCCCGCGCTTCCACAGCCTCCTCCCATCTCTCTCTGCTCAGGGAGAAAGTGATTGAGAGCTAAGGGAGGAGGGACATCCCAGGCAGGGATGAAGTCTCACTTAATGAGGGGCTGTGGGAGGGTGGAGAACACACCCGATTTATCTCTGTTGCCTAAATACCTCTTAAATTCTCTGTTGAATACTTCCAATTCAGCGGAATGTGAACAATTATAGCAGGAAGCTATTCATAGGTGGAAGGGGGCTGATGGAATTATTTATCAAAGTGACATTTTAATTATAGTGAAGAATGAGTTTGTTGTCACCGAGATGGAAGGGTGGTGTTTCCCGGCCTCCACACTCCCCAGGGTAAATTAAGGAGTCCCCTCTCTCACGATAAGTCCATTAGGTGTTGGAAACACTGGGAGCCCAGGGCAGGTTTTTATGGAGAACATTTCTGAGATGGGATGAAGTGAGTCCCTGTGAGCGTGTCTGCTTCGTGCTCAGAAGTGTGGAATCGCAGGATGTGATGAGTTGGAAGGCAGGAGCCAGATGTCTCCGGCAGGCCCCTTCTCCCCGGTAAAACCTGTGGGACAACTCTCCCGCCCACACGGATCTGGCTTGACACTCTGTTAAAAAGCAAAATAAATGCGTGGCAAATTCCAGTGTGCCAAAGTGTAAGTGGTCCAAATCAAGTCACTTGTAGTGAATGTGCCTGTTTCCTTGACCACTGTGACGCCAGCTTCCCTTCTCCAAGGCAACCCACATATCTGGATTCTCCTGAATTGTCCCTGAGATGATTGACACACTCATAACATTTGTAGTCTGCATTGCCTTCCGTTTTTCTACTTTCAGTCTCACTAGCATATTTTATCTCCCCAACTAGAAGGGAAGTAAGCAGAAAGCATGGATTACATTGGAAGATTCTCTTGTGTTGGCTCATAGCTCATAGAATGTGGCATTAGTAATTCTGCAACACAGTCTCCTGCCAGACACATGCCTAGCAGTCTGCAGAATCTCCGTTCAGATCTTTGACACAACCCAGTGAGGAGTCCATTTCTACTTCCATTTCATAGAGGAGGCAGTCCAGGTGGGCTAGCCTGGATCCAGCGTTCCAGGTGTTCTTTGGAGTAGTCTTGGCCTTGCCTCTGTGCATTCAAGACTTAACAGAGTCACGTGTGTGCCAGACACCGGGACACAGTCTTTGCTCTGAAAGCACTTAAATCTGTGCCTGGAGTAGGACAAGGAGAAGGCAGATAAGTGCTGATATGACAAGCTGTGATGATGGACAGGATGCACTCAGTACTCAAAAGGAGGAAGTCTAATGTTTAAAACAAGCTCTAGCCCCCTCCCCCCTTTTTTTGTGCACGGCTTTGGAGAACTAACTCATTCCTTTTAGGCCTCAGTTTACTTAACTGTAAAATGGAGGTAATGCTTCATCTCACTGGACTGTTCCAGGGTTAGGAATAATAACTATGAAGAAGTGAGAGGTGTTGGGTAGCCATCTTTTTCCCTTTGAGAAATATATAAATAGACAATAAATATAAGGAGTCTCAATATCATTAACTCCATCAGTAAAATGCAAATCAAAGCCATAGTAAGATCTGAATGACTTGGCTGCCTTGCCTCTCACTCCAACATATGAAAGAACAGCACAGCATCCCATAGACAAAAACACTAGTAGATAAATGTTTCATGTGAAATCCTGCAAGACTACAAATTGTGCCTGCAACCGATGTAGGGATAGGAAGCTCCCCTGAGGGTGGGCTGGGAGGCCTCAGGAGTGGGTTTGTTAAATGTGTGTAGTGAGCATAGGAAAGCTGGCCCCATGAGGAGCAGATTTCCTTCATTGCTTGTGTGAGTGCACATAGGCCCTCTCTATGCCTCATCTGAGAAATGACTATTGTGCCTCAGATAAAATATTCTAGGTTAGGCCTCAATACGTGGCTGCCTTGCTATTGGTTTTATGGCACTCACTCTTTTACTTGATGACCCTAAAAAGTTTAGCTCTTGAAGTTATGACCCCTGAAGGTTGAGGCCACATTGATAGGCAAAGAAACTGGTCCCCAGAGAGCACTGGAGCCCACATTAGGCCTCAACCTCACTGTCAGGATGGCGTTCCTTATTTTTCTGTCTGTGACCTTCTCTGATGCTTTAAACAATGAGTTTGGTGATTGCAAGACTTCTTGCCCCCTGCTCCCCCCATGGATGTCCAGAGGGTGAACTCCAGGAACCTCTGGACAAGATATCACATTTACTAAGGAGACTGTAGATGCGACTGCCTGAAAGACTCTGGTTAGAGCTTCTGCCATAGCTTTCATACAGTTGGACTAATGTAACAACCAGGCCTTCACGAGAGAGAGGTAGAGGACCAGAGCAAGGGTGGAGTGAAGGAAGAGGCTTTAAGATGAGGTGGGCATCCTCTAGGAAGTGAGGCAGGCAAGAGGATGTGCTCATGCCTTGTCTGCTGGCCAGTGTTGTCCAAGCACTTTATGGGCACAGCTTAATTTACTCCCTACAATGGTCCTGAAGAAAATGAGGGGCTGTGGTCCAGACCCAGAGGGATGAAGCAGCATCTGCTCATCATGCAAAGGGTGGTGAGTTTAGTACACTCACTGGGCTCTAAGGTTAACTCAGTTTCTACTGCAACAAACTGTCACTCTGAGACTTCTGAGACTCACTATGGATGCTCCATTTTCACCCACCATTTCCTCCTCCTTTCCAACATCATTATCATCATCAATCACCACCACCACCACCACCATCATCACCATCCTCCTCCTCCTCCATCATCATCATCATCATCATCATCATCATCATCATCATCATCACAGTCATGGCACCCTCTTACAATATCTAACAAGGTTACAGAGGAGCACTCCTTCTTGAGGTCTTGGCAGATGAGTTTCAGAGGGTGGGGCATACCACAGCAAGTCACAGAGAAGAAGGCCACCGCCCACTAAACACCTGCTATGTACCAGGCACCATGCTACATTTATATTCATAGAAATATTCTTAGGACCATCCTATAGGCTAGCTATTATCTCTACTTTATAGTTGAGGGTACAAAGATCCACATACATTGTTCAGCTTGCCCAACCATGAGGGGAAAGGTCAACGCTGAGGCAGATACATCTGATATCAAAGACTGCATGATCAAACATGCCTATGCTCTCCAGCTTCCAGAAGAGTAGGGTCAAGGCCAGGTATTAAAAAAAAATCTATAAGATATATGTGGAAGTACTGACTCTTTCTGGCTTTGGCAGGGGCGGGATTTAGAGCTCTCTGATGCATGGCCAATCTGAGAGACCGTTGTGATATGGTGAGGGAGTGGAGTGGCCCATGTTGAGGAGGCCTGGTTAAATAAGCCTAGCTGACTCTGTGACAGGCTTCAGTTTCTTGTTAGTTTAGGACAGGCCTAAGTCCCCATTCATCAGAAATGGGCTCAGCAGTCACTGGGAATACTACAAAGAATGGGCATCCCATCAGAGATGGCCTAGCCACCTAACCAGAAAAAGGTAAGATTGCTCAAGGTTGGTTTACTCCTAGTCTGGAAATCTCTTGTCTGATGATTAACTCATGACCCTGACTAAGTTTCCCTGCACTTTTTGAGTTTGAATGCTCCAATCATGTTAAAGATTGCCTTGGGATTCCCTGGAATGTCTTTTAAAAGAGTCTGCAAGCTCACCTCAGGGTTGCCATTTTGTCTAAGTGGTGACTCCAGCATACTGGATTTCTGCAGAATAAACATTCTTTCTTTATTCTGGAGTCTTTTCTTTAGCACATTCAGGACCCTAACAATGTGAGCATTTGCCATGTGCCCCCTGGAGAATGATCCTGTCTGCCTGGAAGGATACACATGGTGAATGAATTTAGTTTTAATTCCCTTTGTTCACTGTGCTATCATGACGTGAGCTATGGAAGCTACTGGGGATACTGATTGCTTCCATAATGACGGAATCATCTTTACAGCAGGGCTGAGGCACAGGCTGTGAGGCTCACAGGTGTCGTAGTGGGTCTGGTAATGGGCAGAAATGAGGCGAGGGGGAGACAGCAAGCAGGGCTAAGCAGCTTCAAACCAGGAGGGACCGGGTAGGAGGATGGAGGGTGGGAGGATGGAGGGTGTGTCGCAGTCACAGAGTTAGTCCTTGGTGAAACTTGGCTGAGGAACTGCAAGGGTCAGGGCATGCCTGGGCATGCCCAGTGGCACAGGGGCAGTGGAAGAGAAGCCAGGGAAGGGAACAGGGAACGTGTAGGAAGCTGTGAGGCTCACACTTGCTTCGGCATCAGGTTCAAGGTCCAGTTTATCCGCTAATGCCGCTTGCTCACCTTGGGTGGAACCACTGCTCTTCTCTCTCTGCAAACTGAAAGAGTCAGGGTTGGGAAGTGATTCAGGTGGTAAAGTACTTAGTGTGCAAGGATGAGGACGTGAATTCAGGTCCCCAGCACCCATATAAATGATGGGTACAGAATTTGTACTAGAGACAGGTAGATCCCTGAGGGTTCCTGGACAGCCAGCCCAGAGACACTTGGTGAGCTCTGGGTTCAGTGAGAGAGCCTGACTCAAAAGACAAAGTAGGAAGTAATAGAAAGAGACAACTGACATTGACCTTTGACCTCTACATGCATATGTCCTTACACACACACACACACACACACACACACACACACACGAAAAGGGGGATGAGTCAGATCTTCCCCAACATCTGGGAAATAATATGACTCTGTGAGAATAGGCACATAGTAAGACAGCAACAATTGAAGTCACATGTTTTTTTAGGTGATTTCAGATTCTGGATTTATAACTGACTGGTTCAGAACATGTCTCCTTCCCTGTACATAATGGGGGCCACTAACACCAACCTTGTAGGACTATTAAGAGAGGCTCATGCCAGTCAAGGATGATGTCAGTAGTGGACCATGAGGGGACTGGGCAAAGGCAGCCATGGAGACAATGGCCACGAAGCCAGGAGACTGCTCTGCTATGGATGTCAGCTCTTCCTATCGGGGGAGGAATGCCTTTCTCTGTGCATTTCTGGGGAGCAAAGGAAGGCAGCACCTGGCTTTCCTATTCTCACTGATTGGAGCTGAAAATAAACCTGAAAGTCAGCTGGAGTGGAGGGAGCTTGTGAGTCATGGGAAGAGACCCTCTGCCAGCCACTGAGTCCTGGGAGCTGACTCTCTATGGCGCAGTATCCTTGACACTATGACCTGGGTGGCTCCTTCTGTGCCTCACATAGACTCTTCATGCTGATCTTTTCACCTCCTTTGTTCTATATGCAGATTCTTAATGTTCTATATGCAATTTATTAATGCTAAATGTAGATGTTTTTACTATTATTCCCCAGACTCCCACACTTTCCTGACTCACAGGAAAGAAGTCCAGCTATTGTAAACATTCCTGGGTTCTAGTCTCAGGATCTCCCACAGTCCTTATCTCTGACGGTCCAATCTGGCCTTCAACATCTGTATGAAAGGGTCATGTAGCCTCTCTCACTTTCAACTTCAGCCCTTTCCTCTAAATGTCGGGGGTGGGGTGGGGGAATGTCTTGTGCACTGTGCATTCAGAAGCTGACTCTGTGCTCTGAGATCTGGCTGCAGTCTGGACATGGGCGTTGCCATTTCTATGAAGAATCTCCTGTCTCAATGTTGTGTCAAAATTGCTCTCCAATGATCTCTGATTGGTTAATAAAGAAGCTGATCAGCCAGTAACTGGGCAGAGGAGACAGAAGGTGGGACATCCTTTCCCAGTCAGTAAAGTCTCAGGTAGGGACCAGAGAGGAGAAAAGAAAGAGAAGTGGCCATGAGGAGGCCATGGAGGAGTTCACTATGAAGACAGAGAGTTACAGCAGAAGACCAAGGCAAAAGTGAGATGGCAAGTAAAAGGCCACACGGCTGGGAGATAGTCAGACTAGCATAACTGGGCGAGAACAGATGAATATGTGTCCGGTTATGGAGCTTAAAGCTTCTTGAATAACTCAATTAGGTCTCTGTGCCATTATTTGGGAGCTAAGGAGGGTAGCATGAAAGGCCCCTCTAATACTTTTATTCAGCATAATAAACTCTGCATAAGAGATCATTCATGGTGAAGAGTAGGGACACATGCCATTCATCTCAACACTTGGGAGGCTGAGGCAGGGGGATCCCTGTGAGGTTGAGGCTAGCATGGGTCATATGGCAAATTCCAGGCTAGCCTGGTCAACAGAGTGACACCTTGTCTCTCAAATAAAATAGCAGAAGTAGCAGTCCACTCCTTCATTGATCTATCTATTCAGAAAATGGCCGCCCAATTTCTAAGAAGCACAGCGTCTCTGAAGTGTGACACAGCTCTGATGGCCCGTAAGTAGATCACCTTGGTCCAGTGCCTATGGCAGACATCACTCATATATCACAACACTTCTTTTCTCCCCAGTTCCAGATCCTCCTCCAAATCGCCCCAAAGCCATTCCTCGGGCAGCCTCTCTTCATCCATTGGGTTGGCTCAGTCCTTATTGTATCTTCGGGCAGATGGGGATGGGGGTTCCAGCAGCATCATTTGCCCATCGTGACTTCGAAGGATGAACACATTCATTCTGAGTACCCGAGTCCCCAGGCTAAAATAAGGACACTTATCTTTACCATGCAGGCCTGAGGGATTAGAGTTAATGAGTGCTGCAAGAGTATTTGGGGTTTCTCTGCGGCCCTCCTTTAGCAGCTCAGCAGCGTTCCCTGCCTCGGGATGATGTGAGGCTCAGAAAAGCTGGGGAAAGATGTTCAGGTTATTGAGGCTCAAGATCCCAATCTCTAAGACCGTTTTGTGTCTTGAAGCATAGATTTCAAAGCCCTTAGGTCAGATAAATCCTCTCTAAGTCACTTAGTGGACAGGGAGAGAACTTGGCTGCTGGTGGTCACGTGTGTGTGTGTGTGTGTGTGTGTGTGTGTGTGTGTGTGTGTGTGTGTAAATAGCTTGGAGATGGGTATCCAAAAAAAGCAACCTGGGCTCCAGAGTTTCTCTATGCTTAGCATGGCGTGGGAAGTGCAGGGCAGCCCATGCAGGCAGCTGGGGTTGGCCTCCAGCCTGTGCTCTGTTTTCCCTTCCCCAGGAGGGCCCTGGAGTCCTCCACCCACAGGCAGAGAAGCTTTACGTCCACCACGCAGGCAGCTTCTCAGGAGTTATGAAGACATACGAACTGATAGCTCATCAACTCGGTTGTCAAATACATTTGCTGTTTACTAAATGGTCTTTAAAGGTCCTTTTGTACTTTGATAAAACTGGGCCACAGCCGGCCTGGGAGGCAGTCTGAGCCTGCATGAAGAAGGACTGGAAGGTGAAAGGGGAAATCGGCTGCTTCTGCCTTTCCCTCTCGGCCTCCTCTCCTCTCCTCTGTCAACTGCAAAGCTGGTCTTTTTAAGGGCAGGATTCCGACAGTTGGCCACGTTCCAACACTCTAGGGTTAGTGACCTGTGTTCCAGAACTGTCTCTTCGTGTAGCCGTTGCTGCTAACCTTCGGGCAGCCTGAAAGCGGTACTGGCACACAGAGAGAGGGGCAGATTCGGCTCACGGAGGGATGCTGAGCATTTGCCTGCACTGAGTTACTTGCTTATGTCTTCTCTATTTCTCAAGGCAGCCTTAATAGGGAAGGCATTTCTCTGAATTTAGAGACTAGCAAAGGACCTCAGAGAAGCAGCCGCTCATGACCACTATGCAAATGAGCAGGAGAACCATCTGTTATCCTCATAGCTGGTCATTCACCTCATTCACACACCACACATCTCATTCCATTGATCGCTGTGTGCACCCATCATGCATGGGTCCTTGAGGTATTGCTGTTGATGCTGTTGTTTTAATAGCAGAGGTGGTAAGACCTGATCGCACATCATAATCTTTTCAGTAATATTAACACCACGCCTGCAAAGCCCTAGTTGCACATCCAGCAAGTCACTGGCTACCTCATAGAGGACAAGTCTTTCCACACTGGTGACTCATTCATGAGTCACAGAACTCGTTTCCGCTGGGTCCAGATGTGTTTCCCAATCCTGCTTGAAAAGGACCCCGGTATTAAACCATAACCGGATAGAGCATGGCAAAGAGCACCTGAAGTTGCAGCCTGGATCTCAGGAGGTAGAGAAAGAGCATCAATGTGAGTTCAGGATGGCAAGTCAATTCCAGGGTATCTTGGGCCACAGAGCAATGTCCTGTGTCAATAAAAGAAAGGCACGGAAAGGAAGGAAGGAAGGAAAGAAGGAAGCAAGGAAAGAAATGCTAGCAGTAACCTGCGCCCTGTGGCACAAGTCACCACTTGTCATATTAAGTACTTAGTAGGCTGATCAGAAGGATTGCAAGATAAAAGCTTGTCTGGGCTGTAAAACGAGTTCAAGGCTGGCCTGGGCAACTTAGTGAGACCCAGTCTCAAAACAGAAAGGAGAGAGAGAGAGAGAGAGTTGGGAGAGGAGAGAAGGAAGAACGGAAGGAAGGAGGGGAAAGAGAGGGGAGGACAGGGAGGGACAGGGAGAAAGTCAAGGAGACACAAACACACACACACACACACACACACACACACACACAGAGAGAGAGAGAGAGAGAGAGAGAGAGAGAGAGAGAGAGAGAGAGTTATGGAATGAACAGTTAGCATATGATGTGAATCCTATATCCTTCTGGAGGAAAAGACCACCCACTAAGGGACCATTCTGTTCTGAATCTCTGTGAGGCTAGCGTGTGGGGAAAGAAGGGGGCCACTGGTGATTTCAGACATGGGAGGCCCAAGCCCCCACATAACTTGGCCACTCGCTTGCTCTGTGACCTTGGATGAGTCAGTTTCAATCTATACTCTTTAGCTCTGGGTCCCATTAGCTTCGGTACTCAGCAGTTCCTGATGTATCACCTGATGAGGATGGATGCAAGTGCTCTGGTGTGGTCCGGGGAAGTAGTGCTTCCAGGCTCCCCTGTTGAAGGCTTGACCCCCGCTGTTCACCACTGGGAGAGGTGGGGCTTGAGGGCGTATGCTGGTTAGATCACCGGGCAGTGCCCTCAAAGGGTTCTGAGATCTCAGACCTCCCTGCTCCCTCTCTCTTCTTCCATGAGAGCCACTTCATCCAAAGCAACAGGGCCAACTGACCACGAGCCGAAACCGCTCCAACTGTAAGCCACAATAAGCCTCCTCACTTGGTGAGCTGATGATCTTAGGCATTTGCTATGTTGACAGAACGCTGGCTGTCACTTGTTCCCTTGGGTTTCCTGTCGTGATACCAAAGACACATCATCGTGGAGCCACAGGGCTGAACTGTGGAGGGTTATGAATTCCACGTAGCCTCAGACATTTTTTGCGGCCATGTGCAGAGCTATCTGAGCTATGATTCAAGTGAATCACAAAGGAATTGCCTAGTCTCGGGATCAAGGGGGCCTCAAAGGTCATCTTTATCTGACACTTGGGACCCTCTCCAATCTGTCTTCAGAAGAAGGCATCAAACTTCTGCTAGACTGTCTCCAGGGAGATTTCTACTCAAGGCAAACCCTGCTTGGACACCTCTAAGTAAAAGCTCTCTCTCTCATAGATTGATATTAATTTACCTCACTGGACTTTAAAATTCCTGCATCCAAGAGGGTCAGCTAATCCTTCTGCCTCTTGATAGATGTTAACATCAATGTCTTATGCCTCTTTATCCTGCTCAACTCCTGCTATTGTCTCCCTTTCCTTCATGCTAAGCCAGCCTCTCAACTAGGCCTTACATGATGTGATTCTAGGCCTCCATGCCTCAGGTGTTCCTAGGGCCCTCTCTGTTTATTTCTAATCTCAACGGAGAGATGCAGTTCTGCTCTGCTCAGTGTAGCGCATCATAGGAACAGGGAGCTGGTTGGCTTTAGCTCCTGGAATCTGATGGCTTGGCTCTTGACTCTGTGTAAACATGCTCCGGTTTCACCTGGAAATCAGAGCCATTAACAGCTGCTGGCTCAGGAGGTTATTTTAAAAGGGTTAGGCTGAATGACACATTCAAAGTGCACCCAGGCAGTGACCAATTAATTTGAGCTTCAAAGTGCATCCAGGCAGCGCCTAATTGATGTGAGCTCTTATCACCCAGACTTACTAGAGATGGTGATTCTGTTAAATGTTTCTAAAGAAGCAACTTTGCAGCAGAGTTTGTAAGAAGGCATGGTCCCTGGAATCAGCTTCATATTACCCACAAAGGGACAAGGATGGCTGGGTGGTGGCAGAGGGCAGACTGGAGGAAGTGAGACATCCAGGTGATTAATGACTGGGGTGATTGAGGTGATTTTTTTCCTCCCTCCCTCCTTCCCTCCCTTCCTCCCTCTCTTCTTCTTCTTCTCCTTCTCCTTCTTCTTCTTCTCTTCCTCCTCTTCCTCCTCCTCCTCCTCCTCCCCCCCCCCTCCTCCTTCTTCTTAAAGACTCAGAGAATCAAATTTAGAGCAGAGAGAGCTAAATCCTAGCTGGGCAAAATGCACCAGGCACATCTATGCACTTGCAAGAAAACTCATTATTTTATTTTTATTCTTATTCTTTTGCACTTAGGACTGTTCGTCCCAGGGTGTTTAAGTGCTGGTTTGGGGCAAAGTATATAAGCCAATAATGAGCTTTTTGGAATGCCTCCTCCCTCTCAGGCAGGGATCAGAGAAGATGCACGCAGGGCTGTGGGAGAAAGGTGGGGAGGGCTAGCTTTGATTCCTTCTGAGCCACTCTAAGCTCCGGCCCAGCAGGCCTTCCTGCCTCCAAGCAAAGTCAGATCCGACTCTTAGCTGGGGATAAGGAGCCTTTGGGTCTCAAGGGACCCCTCGGGGACTGTTTGAAGAGTCTTTGCTTTCCCTCCATGGTGCCTCGAGATTTAGTAGCTCTCAGCGGGGAGCAGATTCTCAGGGGAAGCGTGTCCTGTCATAGCCAGGAGATGAGGTTAACTCATGGCCTTTTCAGTTGTGTGAGTGCTTGGCAATACTGGCACCTGGGGGTGGGGGTGGGGCTCTAGGGTCAACCTTTTTTTTTTTTAAGTAATGAATGAAAAGACACAGAGCCATTGTCTAGTGTGCCTGAGACTTCCTGTGGCAAATGTCCCATTGTTATTTCTCCAAGTGTCACCCACAGAGGACCCTCTACATGGCTTTTTAAAATGCAGCCCTCTCCCTACTGTGTTGAATCACTGACTGGGGAGTCAAAGGGGGCAGCCACAGGTGTTTCTCAAGGGTCTAGGGCTCCTGAGCTTTTGAGTCCAGGTGCAGGGCCACATGCTCTGTTCCCAGGTGACTGTTGCTTTAAGATAAGCTGCACGTGGGGAGGTGGTGTGTGTGGGTGGAGCTAGGCCAGAGTTAAGAAAGAGTCATAGCTGGCTCTAGTGTCAACTCCACTACTTGGGTGTTGCTGCTGAGTTGGGTGATGACTTGCTACCCAGTGTGAGTAACATGTGCAGATACCCCGGCTCCAGCCATCTTCAAAACAGCTCACTACACACCGAGCAGAGTCGTTGCCACATACCCATTGTGCTCCCACCTTAGGGCTGTGGTTTCTGCTCTTCTGCCTCCCATTTTATCTTCTTAACCTAGTCCAACCCTGACCAAGCCTGCCTCAGTATTCACTTCTCAGCTAAACCTCCCTCCCTCTGAGGTTCTCCTTGCTTATTCTTCCATGTCTGTTTCGGTCGACAGCACATCTGTGTCTTGTCTAGTGTCTGTCTGCTCCTGGTCCATCCACATCTGCTTTAAGACCCTTCATTGCATACACTCACTGCAAGGCCATCAGTGCTGGGCAGAGCTGTTGGTTCTGGGCCTAGTCTTTCTTCATTCCTGATGACCCCCTAATTTTCATGGGTTTTCCTCAAGAACTCTTTGTTCCTCCTGTATCTCCTAATGGGCACAGCATGCTTGAAGACCGTTCTGGGGGACAGAGTGCATCGTCTGTGGTCACGGTTCGGCTTCCAGAGAGATGGTTTTGGTTTGCTCCAGGGCACTCAGCTAGCCAGATCTCACACTTCCTGCCCTCCACTTCTGTCCCTGGAAAGTTGGCTGTTCCCTTCCATCAGGCTCCTTCTTGAGCTCTTGAGTGCCACCTCAGTCAGTGCCACCATAACCACAGTGCTGTAGTCTCCTGAGTAGTGTTTCCACAGCCCACAGCCCCTTAGCTCCGCTGCTGTCTGCTCAGTTCCCCTCATTTTCTATTTCTCCCAGATCATTCTATGAACATGAGCACTCTTCATCAATCCTGGGGCTCCTAGTGTTTAAAGAGGTTTCCTCCTGGCATGTGGTGAGCCCTTGGGCCACATTCGTGATGCAGTGAGTAAACATGCCCCATGCTGAGTCCCAATAATTCCACCTCTAGCAGTTTATTGGAGAGAGGAATCAGACTTGGGCAGAGTTTTTCACTGAGGCATTTTTAGGATAGCAAAACACTATGCAATTTAAAATCAATCAGTAAGAGATTAGATAAAGAAAATGTGGTGTAGATATACAGTGGAAGGGTTTCAGCCACAAAAACAATAAAATCCCGTTATCTGTGGTGATATACTTGGAGCTAGAGGACGTTATGTTAAATGAAATAAGCCGGGCATAGAAAGACAGGTGCTGGGTGTTGTTACTCCTATATGGAAGCTCAAAAAGCTTATTTATTTATTTATTTTGAGAAAGAGAGTAAATAGTGGTCATTATAGACTAGAAAAGAGGACAAGAAAAAGAAAGAAAGAAAGAAAGAAAGAAAGAAAGAAAGAAAGAAATAGAGGAAGGTCAGATAACAGGTATCTAAACGGTTATGTAGGACAATAGATTTGAATGCGCTGTGCCATATCAGGGAGTGGCTACAGTTGACCGCAACTTACTGTATGTCTTATAAAAAACAAGAAGGGAGGAGTTTCAAAGTTCTAGATGCCAAAAGATGATGAATGTACAAGGGGATGGAAATGCTAATTATCCTAATCTAATACATCATTGTGCACTGCATATATGTATTAATTATCTCACTGCACCTCATAAATATGTATGATCATAGTGTGTCAATTAGGAAAAGAGATGGACTGAGATGTTCTATGACGTCATATGGCGCCTGGGGCTGTTGACTTGGCTGCATTCAGGTAACTTTCAATGTTTCAGTTTTCTTCTGTCTATAAATTAACACTGTATTGAACAGCCTCCTTTTTATACATGTATTCATTTTTGCTGTGTTTTTAGGGTAGGACCTATGCTTTTAATTACTATGTCATTAAAATAAACTCTTTAAAAAAAAAAGTCCTTCTCTTTCCAAATTCACAAGCCTATCTCCCCAAATTCATCAGCAGATTATTTCAAGTCCCTGTGATAACACGGGGGGGGGGGGGCGGGGGGGGTTAGTTTGTTTGTTTCTTTAGTCCATTTTAATAAAACAAAAAAACAGTACTTCCCTGGAGTGAGAATTAACAAGGCTCAGAATGAAGACAAAGGCATCATATGAGCTCTGACACTTACATGCAACAGACACATAAATGGATTTCTCGTAGGCTCCAGCTTTTGACTCAATGTATCCAGGCAACAGAAGCCTGGATTTAATAACAGATGTTCGCTGCATAGCAATCACCATATAATGCCAGGGTAGACTAAAACAGCATTTTATCAACCAATAAATGTGCTGTTTGCTTTATTTTACCATGTTGTTCTTCAGTTCTCTTCAAAGCCGAGAGGACAGATTGAGTCACTCGGCATCTGCTGGGAGCAATATGCTTGGCTTCATTTAAAATGAAAAATCAGGTCTGTGTTTACATTTTTCACTAAAGCATGGGATCTGATGTGCTAACACTCCCAACTGGGCTAGCCGGAAGAGCTTTCAGGAAAATCTCAGAGAGCCTGGGATGGACACAATAAGTCACTCGGCCTTCTGGGAAACACATATGGTGGCCCTGTCAACTCCACTCAGGCCTAGCAGAGGGAGGTCTGCTTCCCTCCTGCCCCCCCCCCCCCCCGAGGCCCCAGCTGGACTGCTCCATAGTCTCTAGACTTTGAAACAAGAGTCTCTTTGGGAAAGACCAATCAGCTAGCGACCTGGAATCTCTACCTATGAGACACCGGCATGCTTATAAATACAATGATATAATTTCTAGGGTCAAATGTTACAAAGCCAGTAGCCTGGAGGAATGCTGTTTCAAATTGGTCTAGGCAGAAAGAGATGAAATAGAGGAAGAGGAAAAGCAGGTGATATTGGTTCAGAATGCTCTTGTCTGTCTCCCTATCCGCAAGCTGTGCACCACACAGTCGACAAATAGAGGGTCAAAACTAATTGAAAACAATTGCATCAATCCTGATTGTGGACAGAATCTTTTTCTTTTCATTACTCTATAAACAATACAGGGTTATAACTGTTTACACTACATTTAGGTGGCTTTAGTTATTATAGGATGACTGGTGATGATTTGGAGTATACAAGATGTGTTTAAGTTCTATGCAAGTACTATTCCATTTTACATAAGGGATTGCATCATCCTCAGATTGACATCTGTGGGAGATTCTAGACCTAATTCCCCTATGGGTACCCAATGACAACTGTGCTATGTGGCAAACAGCAGGCTATTTTTGTTATATATTGTCTCATTTGGTGGTTGTAGCCTTAATCTGAGCTAACACTCATTTGTTACATCTGAGGCAAGATAAAAGGCTGGAGAATTGTTGCCACTTGCCTAATCACCTAAGAAATTATGGGCTGTGGGAATAAGGGTGAGCGTTTGAACCTGTGCTGGCATTGCCTGTAGCCAACTGCATTTTACACTGATGCTTAAAATATTATCTCCCATATGTTCTCTTAGAACCTTAACACTTTGATAAACATTTGACTCTAGGGTTGAGGAGGACTCAGTCAGTAAAGTGCCTTCTTCTTCTCCTCCTCCTCCTCCTCCACCTTCTCCTTCTTCTTCTTTTGAGTTTGATCACCAGAACCCAAGTAAAAAAAAAAAAATCTAGGCAGAGTGACTTTGTTTGTAATCCCAGTAGTGAGTAGATAGAGATGGGAAAGGATTCCTGAAGCTCACCAGCTGGACAGTCTTACCTACTTGGCTAGTTCCAGATCAATCAGAAACCCTGTCTCAAAAATAAATAAATAAATAAATAAATAAATAAATAAATAAATGGACAGCACTTGAGGAATGATATCTAAAGTTGCCCTCTGGTCTACACACACACACACACACACACACACACACACACACACACAGAGAGAGAGAGAGAGAGAGAGAGAGAGAGAGAGAGAGAGTGTCTATACCTTATATGTTCAAGTGAGATGATACATGTTAACCAAAACATGTAGTAAGGTGTTGTGGTTTGGATATATTTTATCTCCACCAATACTTAGGTTGAAATTTGACTTCCAGAGTAATGGTGTTGAGAGGTGGTGGGAGTTTTATCACACAATTAAGTTTTAGGAGCTTCACTTTTATGAATGGATTAATGTCTTACCAGAGAGACTAGGTTATGTCTCTCAGGACTGGATTAGAGCTCCTGGAGCTGGATTAATTACAAGAGCAGGATGTTATGAAGTAAGATTATCCTTGGTGTTTTGTTCATCTTCAAATGTGTTTTCTGTTAGGAAGCCCTTGTGGGGCTCGGCTGGAAAGGTCAAAGTCTGGCGCTTCTGGATAGCCTGAGTTCAATATACAGTGACAGACTCCCTTTCTCAGTGGGGTCCCCTCTCTACCTGAACCCTAGAAGCCCTAAGGAGCATCACACAGCCCTCAGGGAAGATTACAGGTCTGACCCTTTCCTGATTGAACCTGTCTGGCAAACACCTGGGGATTCCTGAAAATACCCCACCCTATGCTAAGGAGATCCTAGCCTTCAGCAAATGACCTTTAATCTTACCAGGAAGTTCTTCCCCCATCCATAGGATAACTAAGTACTGTGTTCTCCTTCTTGTGATAGGACCCTGTGCCATTGCATGTAAATGAGGTACTGTGCCACTGAATGTAAATCAAGTATCCCCAGCCTCAGAGAAATCAGACACAGTCACCCTGGAAACCCCTCCCACTGCCCAAGGTCTATAAATGTCTCTGATTCATGAAATAAATTCTCTCTCTTGTGCTTGTGCCATTCCTTCACCATGACCGTCTGAGACTCCATTTATTCTGGGGAAGGGAGGGCTCCCATCCTCCCTGGAGAATCGCCACCGGACTCCCAGGGCTTGACTGCCTTGGCAGCTGCTGAAGCTTGCTCCGCCACTGCTAGTTTGGTGCTGACCACCAGTGAAGCACCTACTGGGCCTGCATCTCACCAGACCTGCCTTCTGGTTGGTTTTTGTCATCTGCCACATCCTTCGCTGTACTTAGCACAGCAGCTTAACCAAAGCGGTATTATCACTGGCCTTTGGAACGCTGTCTGGTACCGGCAATTTCATCCTAAAAGAGCTAACTGTAACACCCAGCAGGAAACTCAATTTCTATTTCTTGTGATGAGACCAGGAGCCTCGCCTAGTGCATGGACCTTGCCCTGAGTGCTCTAAGCTGCCCCATGAGCAAGAAATGGGACCTTTGAGCTTGAGGTTCCCATGTCCTTGTCTAGAAGCAAGCAGCACCTGGACCATCTACGATGAATGACAAGCTCTGGCCAGAACCAGTGGATTCGGGTTTCAGCATCGTGTTCTTGGACCTCTAGAACGTTGTACAGTACTCAGCCTTCAGTATTTTGTTTTAGTAACCGAAATGCACTATGAAAAGAGGCATGGCTGTGTGTTTTCTGAGGCTAGGTCACCAGAGCTACTCTAAATCCAACTTTGCTTCCTGGAATACTAACTGTAGACAACTACAGCTACAGTGTAAGAAGTCTGATGTGAGATTGCTCTAAACCGTGAGGATCAAATAAAGGACTATAGGGATGCTTATGCAGCCGAAACCAAGCTTCTGCTGAAAGCCCTGCATGTGGTGCCATTTCTTTTAGTGTTGGGGGAAGGAATCCAGAGCCTTGTGCATGCTAGGCACATGCTCTACTGTTTAAACACACGGCCAGCCATCTTGAAAGTGGATTTTTTCCATGCTACTTGCATTACATAAGGCTGTTTTCACGGAGCAGGCGCAAACCCTGCACGAATTGTACACTAGTGAGCCAAGGAAATGATTCTTGCTGTTTTAAGGCATTACACTTCTGGGGATCTGTTACACTGCAATGGCTAACGCTGAGTAGCATCGGGAATGCCCAGGTAAAACCTTTCAGTTAAAAATAGTGTAGAAAACTATGCAAAGGTTGCAGTAAGGTACATTGCTCCAGAGAACAGTCCAGTGCTGTTTGCTGCCCTGTCTGTTTCCACAATGAAGAGTTAAGCCAGCATTTTGCTACTAAATGCTTACAAAAAACAAAACAAAACAAAAAAACAAGCAAACAAACAAACAAAAGAGAGAAGTAGGAAGAGAAAAAAGCAGAAAGACTAAGTGGGGAGCAACCTGAGCCTCTTCAGGTGCCCTCGCTTAAGGAAGGGCACTCAGAGGAAAGGAAGCGAGCTATCTGGATGAGAGCTGATAGACTGTGACCATGTGGTGGGGGAGGAGGTCCCCTTCTGTCACAGGTCTGAGAGGAATAGGTTGAAAGAGGGAGGGAGGAGGAACAGAACGGGAAGATACAAGTGAGAGAATAACAATCAGGATGCAATCTGAATCATAAAATTTAAATTAAAAAAAAAAAAAGAACAGTTTTGCACACCCTGATGCAGTATAGACAAAGAAGTCCATCAATTTTCTGTTACTATGACAAGATACCTAAGACAAATCAGCTTATAAAGAAGAGAGGTTTAATTCAGCTTGGGTTTCACAGACACGGACCAGTTGGTTTGTTGTTTGGGGACCTATGGTGAGGTGGCATATCATGGTGGCAAGAGAAACCCTATTCATCTGGCGGCACCCAGAAAATGGAAAGAAAGAAAGAAAGAAAGAAAGAAAAGAAAGAGAGCCGGGTCCCACTACCTCCTTCAAAGGCACACCTCCATGACCTGACTTCCTCCCATGAGGGCTCACTTCTCAAAGCTCCAATAGCATTGTAAGCTGGTGACCAAGGCTTGGTGGGCAGCAGGGGAGGGGCGCGTATCCAAACCATCATATGAAGTGGCCATCAGCCCCTCGGAGAACTCCGTCTCCACTTAAGCTTGGGTTTCTTATTTGACAAGCTTCCACCAGACATCAGCACGGAGATCCCCCCAAATAACTGAAATTGAATTTTCTGCCAGGGTGTCAGGTAGTGTGTCTCAGTTCACTCTGATTTAAAGACAAAATGGAACCAATGTCTCTTGTACCTGTTTTTCCTTCTTAACTGTGAGCAACATATGCTTTGTGAAAGGGGAAATTTTCACTAAGCATTGATTTAAATTATTTTTTTTTATCTTAATGTTACTTAATATGTACAAACATAAAACTTAGGTATAAAATCCTTATGCGTTTAGTGCTACTCAGCTATAAAGCTGAAACAAATTTCTAAATTAAATACCAATAAGACTGTAAAACCAATAAACTTCAAATTAACAACACTAGTTTAATATGAGGCTGGCTGTTGGAATGGACTGCAGTTGGCACTGTATCTGCAGTGGCGGGGGGTGGGGCATTCATGTTCTTAAATCCTATTTCAGCTCGCCTATGAGACCCCTGCCCCATGCTGCAAGATCTCAGTGACACCTGCAGCATATAACCTGTGACCAGAGTCTTCTTCCCCTCCCCCCTTCCCATTTCTCTCTTTCCTCTCTCATTAGCTCCAATGGAAGTAAACACACACACACACACACACACACACACACACACACACCTGGTTCTGTTCCCACTGGAAGCATAAAATGTAGGATGCTCAAACCACATACCAGAGGGCAGGGCTCAGCAAAGGTTGTTGAACACCAAACAGTAAACATTTTTAACTGATGGGCCATACAGTCAAGGCTGCAACTTACCCAGCTCTACTGTTCTATTCACATAAGCAGAGTCAGAGGTGACAGTGGGTCCTCCATATCCGCAGGGCATTGGTTTGAGGATGACCTGCAGGTACCAACATCTGTGGACGCTCAAGTCCTTCCTACAAAATGCCAAAGTCTTTGCTTTTGAGCTACGCACATCTTTGTGTGCACTTTGATCGCCTCTAGATGGCTTATCAAGCCCACTACCCTGAACGAGGTGTGTAAGCTATGACACTGTATTGTGTGAGTGGCGGGAACTTCTTAAGCTGTGGGCAGCAGCAACTGAAGGTGGAAATTCAGGGAAAATTTGGCAATGGTGAACATTTTCTGCATGCGTAACAACCAAGAATCCGTTCAAAATGAAACGTCTAAGGATTTGAGGTGTGTCTGGCAGCAGTCACCTATGCTGTAGTGTGAGACTTCACCAAAGCTTGGGTTCTGAACAACAGCCCCCACACACTGTTCGCAGTATATGTCACACTATGTTATGCCATGAATGTTGCCCAACTAGAGACTGTGTGTTAAGAGCACAGTGTTTTTACTGTACATATGGAGTTGTCTGCTCTTACAGAGATGTAATGAATGAACTATGGAAAACAAATACTTTTAATATTTTCTTACTGTCATTCCTCCACAGGTAAGTCTTGTCAATATGTCTTTGGATTGGGTTAGCCTGGAATGTTTGACTTTTAAAGTTGCTGTTTGAGCTGCTGCTTGAGTTTATAAAACACACACACACACACACACACACACACACACACACACACACACACACTCAGAGAATTTTGGTTTGAGATTAGGGCAGACTTTTTATCAAAATTTGAAATGCCTGTAAATCATTCTGTAGTATGCATTTATGTAAAGTGTCATTCTCAACGTCAATGAGTATAAAATCGAAAAGGTGATCAATTTTAAAAACTGTGGAAGGTGCTCCACATCCAGGGCCAAATATTCAATCAAGTGTAATTTTCATGTAAAAATAAACAAGTAATCCATGTCATTAGTATGCAAGTATACTTCCATATTGAGTAAATGATAAAATATATACCAAATAGTTGTTTTAAAACAAACTTCTTTACAATTTGTTATCAATAAACGTTTAATTTGTACATCTATTTTATATGCCCAGGAGCCTATGCAATTTCCTTTGGCAAAGAGGGGTAATGAGTGGAAAAGTTTAATGACAGTGTTCAGTAAAGGCTCGCTGAATTGAGTACTAGAATCCTGCAGTGGAAATGGTTGAGCAGCCCGCAGCCTGGAGTTGGTGGACAGTTAACGTGGACAGTTGGGAAGAGAACAGTATTAAAAGAGTTCATCTAGATAGAGTTAGGCTGCCAACTGTAATGTAACTGTACATTTTACATTAAAGACATCAGTCACCCTGGAGGAGTCATAGACTCTGGGCCTCCCTCTCAGGATCTGAGTGTGAGCAACACTCTTCTGGGGGCAGCCGAGAGAACAGTGTTCAACAGGGCTCCAGAAAGAGACACATGTTTTCAGATGGCCGCTGACTCTTCGGCGCCAACTCTAGTGCCAGTCACACACTGGGAAAATGCTAACGGGGCTAAAAAAAATGGGTCAGTGGGCGAACTGCTTGGCATCCAAGCAGGACAATCTGAGTTCAGACCTCAGCACGTGTGTAACAGGCATGGTAGCGAACACCCACAACCCTAGTGCTGGGAAGGGGGAAAGGGTGACAGACAGGGAGGTCTCTGGGGGCTCTCTTGTCACCTAGCCAGTACATCAAGCTCTAGGTTGACTGGGAGAACCTGTCTCAAAAAATAAGGTGGTAAGTGATACAGGAAGATGTGTAAAGTAAACCTCTGTCGCTCCGTGACCACAAAAGGGTTAGGGTACCGTGCACACACAAGCATATATGTGTGTATGTGTATATATATACATGGACCAAACAGCACACAGAGTCCCTGACCGTCCATGGAAGGTTATAGTAGCATACGTTTCTGAAAGACATATGAATAAAAGCAGAAACCTGTTGCTTGCTGTCTAGTTTGGTTTTTTGCTGCCATGATAGCATCGTGACAAAACTCATCTTGAGGTTGAAAGGGTTTATTTGCCTTAGGAGTCACAGTCCATCACCAATGAGAACCAACACCAGAACTTTCTAAGCACGTCAGTGGGCATTAGAGGCCTAACAGAGCAGAGTACAACTGGCCTTAGTATCTACTGGCTCCAAGTCCTCAGATGCAACCACTGCTGACTGAAGGAAAAAAAAAAAAGCAGAAAGAAATTGCATATGTCCTGAGCACAGATGGACTTTTTCTTGCCTTTATTCCTTAAACAATACAGTGTAACTACTATTTACACAGCATTTGCATGGACAGTAGGAATTAGAAGTCATCTAAAGATGAAGTAAAGTATGCAGGAGGATGTGCAGATAATATACCACTTTTTTTTAAAAACAAGGACTTGAACATCTGGAGAATTCGATACTCTTGAGCATTCTGGAAGTAATTTTGGTGTAGCAAGGGACAGCTGTGTGTGTGGCATGCTTGGTACAATGGTAACAATACACAGAGCTTTCAGCAGTTTAACCCTTAATGGTGGCATGTTAACGGTTGTGGTTGGATAGCTGAGTTCCATTAGCCCCGTCACAGGTTGAAGGGGTCTGGTGTGGGCTGAATTGGGCAGCACAGAAACAGAGCGCAGTTTGCAAGCCCCAGGCAAGCACTGCCTCACCCTAGACCTTGCGTGTTCCAGCAGCCAAGCTGCACAACGAATATATCTGTTCAGTCAATAACATTGTACAACTTGTGGTGAAAACCAAGAGGCGATTAATCATTGCAACGGGAAGCATTTGATCCCTCAGCAGAGAGAAAACAGGGACGGCTTGCCAGGGAGTTCAGCTCACTGTGATCTTTTAAGTGCCATTTGTTGGGCACTTCGAAATAGTTTTCCTTTGGTGTGGGGGTTTGCTGAGGCTTCGAGAAGGCACTGGGAGGCTGAGAAAGGAGGGCTTGAGGTTCAAACAAGTACTCAGAACCTGGTGGATTCTGGGAGTCAAGGGTCCCTCTTGAATCCACCTGCAAGGTGATTTTCTCTTCTCTCAGGAAATGTTTATGGAGAAGTTGTAATCTAAGAAGCCAAAGCCCTGAACAGATGTTTGATTGCCTGCTTGATTTTTGTGTGTGTGTGTGTGTGTGTGTGTGTGTGTGTGTGTGTGTGTGTGTGTGTGTGTGTTTTAATGAAGGCAACTCTTTAAAAATTTGGAACATTACACATATGTTCTGTTTCTAGCTTTGCTTGAAAAAGAGAAATCTGGCCACATGGCTCCCTACTCCCCAGGGCACACAGGCTGGGATGAGCAGCAGGCACTCCTCTGGAGGGTCTGTGAACCTCAGCTGCCCCACCTCCACTCCTTGCCTCTTCCAAGGCACAGGCCCTGTCTGCTTGCCATTTTTCACCATGCACAGGGTCTATTTGTCTTAAAGTAGAGACACACTCACTGTAATCACATCTCTATTAAATGCGGGGAAATGAAAGACAGATCAAGAGTGGGGTACATTTTTCAAGAAAAAAAAATCATAGAACACACATTCTCTTGTGATGTTGAATAATAATATCCTTGGGTGTTTTGTATGTGGATGGCCACCTCTTGCTTCATCTGACCAAAAGCTGCAGACTCTGCCCTGTTCCCTAAGCTTCCACAGGCCTTGTGGCAGAATTCCAGACATTGTTAGCTGTGGTCCTGCTTTGTGCTAAGTGCGGGGCTCTGACTCGGGTGAGTGGCTTAGGTACCTTCTCTGTCCTCCCCCTGTCTGGCCAGTTTAGGGAATTCCAGCAGTTTCAATCAGCTTCCCCTAGGCTATTGATGGAAAGCCACAGCCATATGGTATGAATTGGCGGAGTAGAGAGAAGGGCGGGAGTGGAGAGTGGGGCAGACACCCAGGGGCCGCCAGTCTTCCCAGGGACAAGTGCTACCTCCATGGAGTCCCACCCGCTGGGCCTAAGCAGAGGGCCAAGATGGAACAGTATGAGGAGCTGAGGACAGGAGGAAGCCAGGGCTGTCTGGAATATTGAGCCTGCGCCCAGTGAGGCGAGAGGTAACTAGCCATGGTGGCCATTAGGAAGGGCCGGTGACCCATTGGATTCCAGAGATGAATGGGTACATCCTAGCTGCCAGAGAAGAGCTAGAGTTAGCTAGAGCCCCAAAGACAGCCCTGCGAAGGGAGAGGTCAGAGGGAGGGGAGTAAAGGATGGATACAGGGGTGGGGGATGGCTCAGTGGGTAAAGTGTGGCTGCTGCATGGGAGGACCCGAGTCTGCATCCCCACCTTATCTGCAACCCTCATGCTGAGGGGGGATTGGATGGATACTGGCGGATCCCAGGGGCTATCTCAAAGAGTAAGTTTGAAAGAGGTAGAGGAAGAAACATGAAATCAACCCCTGGCCCTAAGGCATGCACCACGGGACATATATGTGTACACATAGTCACACAATGTACACATGTACACACATGCAAACACATACACAGAAATATATATATATTGTATACACACACACACACACACATACACACACACACACACACACACACACACACACATCAATTGGGCTGACTAGGGATGCAGTGGCCCCTTTAGCATATGGCAGAAGACCGTCAAATCGGAGGCTGGCCAAGTCTCAGGAAACAAATTAAAAGCCTTCCAAGCAGGATAGAGCTGGTGCCTGGCTTTAGGACATCACTGGACCTGTTCCAGCTTCAGTTCCCTCACTTACAATCAGGATAATGACAAATGCCTCGCAGAGCAGCTACAAGGTTAGATGCAGCATAAAGCCCCCACGCTAGGGAAAACGTAATAAGAGTAAGCTAATTTTCGGCAGATTCAGGTGTGTATTTCCAAACTTGACACCTAACCTGGGATGACTTAGCTTCATTTCCTCCCAAGAGGCACCTCCTGCTTGAGTCCCCACTGGGAGGAGGCCTCCCTAGTTGCTGCCCGCCATCTGTCGCTGGTGTTCCAATGCCGACCTGCCGCTTGGCACAGGGCTGCAGTCATAATTACCACTTCTGAATCGATTCCTCTGAGCCCTTTTGAGAAGGCTGAGGAATGCTGTGATTAAAATGATTTAAAACCGGCCTCCTCTTTCACAGCTTTTAATATTTGATAAGATTTTGGAGGGAGTGAAGGATGAGGGCAAGGCGGGAGGTCTGCAGGTTTGCAATCCCAGCTGCAGCTGGGTCTGGAACCTATGGGGACATTCCAAACAAGAAAACGGGATAGGGGAGGGAGGGAGGGAGGGAGGGAGGGAGGGAGGGAGAGAGATGTGAGAGGAGGGAGGGAGAGAGGGATGGGGAGGGAAAGAGGAGGGAAGGGAGGAGGGAAGGGAGAAGGAGGGGGAAATAAAGGGAATAGAGGAGAAAAGGGGAGGAGCGAAGGGGGGAGAGGGAGAGGTGGGGGGAGGGTGTGTGTGTGGGGTGGGGGGAGGAAACCAATGGTACATTCTTTTCTCCAAAGGAGAAAATCCCAGAAAGGAAAGGAGAGCCTTATTCTTCTAATCTGTGGGTGGACTTAAATTTCAACAATAATTAAAATTGCTATTATGGAAATAATAATAAGAAAACTATAATAGCAGTCACTTGTCAGGGAGCCAAAACTTGCCTGGCATGAGTGTTAGGGATATATTCCTTTAATTCCCAACCCACCCTCACCCCCAGCAATCATAGCAGAGAATTTGGTTTTTCTCAGTGCTAAAGAGGCTGGGGGGGCGGGGGTAAAGTGGCTTTAGTAGTGTCTTTCAGGCAGTTGCAAGGAAAGGGGAGCTGGGTAGGCTCCCCAACCCCATAGTCTCTCACACAGCAGAGTAGAACATCAAAGTCTACACTAGGAACAGAGAAGCAGGGCACTCAGAGGGCCCTCCTGCTGCCACCCACAGTGCTTATCTCAGGAGCCAGCTCCTTCCCATGGAGGCAAATGCCCTGGCATCTCCTTCCCCTTACAAGTCCAGGCCAGTCCTGCTCTCACCCTGCTAATTTTTTTCTTTCTACCAGTTTCTGGCATGGTTCAGGAATCTACACTCACAGAGGACAGTCCTTATGTGGATCAGGATGATCCTGGCAAAGCTACACTAGCGTTTACCAAGTGCCAGGCACTGTTAGCCCACCCCTTTCCCACGCCTTACCTCTGGTACCTTCTTGGTGTGCCTGGTCACCTGCTGACTCTAGTACCATCACCATCATCAACTTGGCCCCTGAAGAGACTAGGACTCAGAAAGGTTGGAAGTTTGTTTTAATTTCCCCTGGGTGCTCTCTGAAATAGAAGCGATTTGGAAGCGTCACAGAGCAGGGTCACAGAATGTATCCTGAAATCTGGAAGTGTCTAGGAGAGCAGAGGACAGCCCTCTCCTGCTCTGCCTCAGATTTCAGGTGCCTTATCCACCTGGGTTGGCCTGAGAAGCAGCTTTGTTCTCAGGAGCTCAGGAAGGTACCACTAGATCCCAAGTCACTGCTGAAGAGCTGTCTCTATCTTCCCGGTGTCACTCCAGGTTCCCTGAAGAACCTAGATGTTTCTGGGGAAGGCTGCCAGTTTGCTGCTCCCCACTCTGAAGGGAAGGGATATACTACAGTTGGGAAGACTCACCCAATCATGCAGAAGCTAAAAAAATCCATCCTGACAACAGAAACAGAGGGAATGTTGAGAGATGTGGCATTGCAAATCCCGATGGGATGGAAGAGAAAAATCAGCAAGTTTAGACAGAGAGAGAGAGAGAGAGAGAGAGAGAGAGAGAGAGAGAGAGAGAGAGAGAGAGAGAGCGACAGGAGCAAGAAGTTGTTAGTTTATACACAGGTGCATGTCAACTACCCTGGTCTAAGTGGTCTGTTAAACCAGCTGTGTGTCCCCAGGGAGGGTGAGCTTGGGTCCACTGCAAAGTGCATGAGCCCTGGTGCCAATAGGGGATGTACTTAAGTGTCTGAATAAAGTTCTTAAATTTCAGCATGTCTTTCAACCCCCAGGAGCTCAGTAAACAAAGAGCATCTCTATTCATCATGGTATCTGAGATATACTAGATACCACAAAACACTATTGGATGAATGGATGGATGGATGGATGCATGGATGGATGTGAAAACAAATGAGTCAATCAATAGTCTTCTGTAGCAAACTCACAATAGTGTTCTAACAGAAATAATAGCAATTTGCAAGGGTATGTAAGGTGTAAGTGCTCCACCAAGGTGACCTCTATTGCTCCCATTTTAAGTATTTTGTGTGTGTATATGTGTGTATGCGAGTGCATGCATGCGTGTGTGCACACGTGTGTGCATGTTTGAGTGTGCATGTGCATGTATGCGCCATGTGGATGCAGGAGCCTGTGGAGGTAAGAAGAGGTGTTTGATCCCCCTGAAATGGTAATAACAGTCATGAGGCACCATGTGGGTGCTGGGAACAGAACCCAGGTCTGCAAAGCTGTAAGTGCCCTTATTTATTCTGAGTCATCTCTCCAGCCCTGAGTTTATATGAGAGGAAACTGAGATTCCAAGGGAGGCAGGGTGGACTTCTTGTGGACTGAGGACCTCGAACTCCATGAATCTGAGTCTGTGGCCCATGCTCCAACACATCAAGGCGTGTTAGGGCCAGCTCAGGAGCTGTGCAGTGAGCAATGGCCTCCATAGTCAGTTTGCCTGGAAGGCTTACTCCTCCCTGATTGGCAGTGATTGGTCAGATCCCTGGTATCCTAAGAGCACCTTCTCATCTTTTTTCTTTATTTTTCCCTCTCTGGGAGCTCTCAGCCACTGCAGGTGACCATTACCCAGGGACCATTACTCTTCCCTGACCTTTAGAGGGGTTGAAGTTTTAAAAGCCTGAATTCACCGTTAGCCCCTGGTAGCAAAGTACCACAAATTTATCCAAACCTCTCCGCAGAACACAATCGTCTAGAGGCACATCTGCTACAGATGTTTCCACCCGAGCTCCTTAGTTTTCTTCCTGGCTCTGGCTCCAAGTATCCTTCTCCATGGTATCTCTGTTTTTGCCTCCTTAGGGGCAGAATTCAGATCTTGTAGGCTAAGTACAGGGCTTGTTTCTACTTTCTGAACTCCTACCTGACTTAGCCTAGGGCCCCCTAACTTAATGATTAAGTGCTTCACGTCCTTGTGATCATTTTTCTTCCTGACTTCCCATTGGATGTCTGTTCTGACCTCTGACCTTCTCACTTCCTGTATCCCTCTTCTCAAATGTTTTTTCTTTTGTTTTTGTTGATGCTGGTTTGTTTTTGTTTTTCATTATTGCAGTCAGTTGCATCAGCCTCCCAGGTGCTAAGGTTAAAGGTGTATATCACTATAGCAGTCTCTATCCATTCCTAAATCAGGGTTGCTACATAGTGACACTAGGCACTATATATATGTATGTATATATATATATTTTTTTCCATTCCTGGTGGGTGACTAGCACCATCTCAGGAACCTAGGTAATAGATGTCAGTGATGAGTGATATCTTACCTATGGCAGTTAATGCATCTCCAGTTATGATCACATTGTAGGCTGCATGATGCGTGACCAGGGAGAATGTCATGATCCTGTTCTTAGGGTCGAGTGGGACTCAGGCACTTCTGTTTTCAGATCTTCTAGTTACCAGCTACTCCCAGTCACCAAGCTACCAAGCCCTGACCTGCAAGCCCGGGGTCAAATCCTTTTCTCAACACACAGCTGCTGTCTTCTGTCTTTGGTACTCTGTTCCATCTTGCTTCTTCCTGATCCTTTGTGGTTGTTTTTTTTATCCTTCTTCTAGTTTATGATTTTAATAACCATTGTAAATTTCTTATGTGCTCTGGGTGGATCATTAATTACATGGCGCTCCATTCTCATTAAGAGTTTTGGCCCTGACAATCAGGGACCTGTTAACCTCTCTGCCTTGTTTTCTGCTTCAATTTAAGCCTTCCTCACAGTCCGGTCTCCAAGAGAAACCAACACTGTTGTTGTTTGTATCATGGGAGTTTTCCTGAGGCACTGCAAGCATGGGGCTTCAGCCCTGCATGTGGTCTGCTTTTTATATGTGACCTATGGGACGCCACTGAGCGTTTTTGGGATTCTACAGGATGCGATGTCTCCCTTCCTCTTTACAAGCTTAAGTGAAAACATGCATCACTACAAACAGACTTAGAGGTGAAGGATTTCCCCTGAATTGTCCTCTTCTGTGCTCCACCCATATACTCATCGCACTCTGCATTTGCTTCCTTTTCTCATTTCCTTACATATTAGGTGCCATCACACTTTACTGTGTCACGTGCAGTTGGGGCAGTGGGTTTAAGTGCATTATGTACTGACCCCTGCCCTCAGGGGCAGATATGATTTCTTTCCACTCTCCAGATGAAGACCTTGAGGTCACAAAGCCCCACCAGGAGAAAGACAAAAGGCTAGATTTTAGATTTTAATTTTCTCTACTTAAAATATGATTGCCTTGCATATCGCATTGATCCTCATCTAAAACTAACAGTCTTGAATATAATGACTGAAAGGTATTGGATGTAGTGAGACAGATCTGGCCCACAGCAGGCGCTTACCAGGTATTAGTGCCTTTCCTTCCTTCCTTCCTTCCTTCCTTCCTTCCTTCCTTCCTTCCCCTTCCTTCCTTCCTTCCTTCCTTCCCTTTCCTTTCTTCCTTCCTTTCTTTCTGGAGGTAAAATAAGCACATTTTAAAGTGCTTATAAAAGAGCCATATTTGGGAAATTCTTCCCTCTTCCTAGCTACTCTCTATTGGGATCTAATTTCCTTTATGCTGAAGTAGTGTCTATCCATGAGCCTCATGAAGCACTAGAGACAGGGTTTAACAAATAGTTATTGATTCTGATTTTAGCTAAAGCAACACCGGAGGGACCAGGTGACCTCTGCAGTGACTCTGGGGAGAGAAGGGGCTGATGCTTTGGCCCACGGCTTCTCTCAGACAAGGACATTGGTGTATCTGGAACGAGCTGTCCCCACCTCTAATAGAGATCCGAACGTCACTAATTGGCAGGCAGAGGCTGTGTTCTCTCTATGGGAATCAGAAGGGAGCTGAACGTGCCTTGAATGTTAATCTCTACATCAGCCTGCACTTGGGGGCCAGAAAGAGAAAGGGAGACAGAAAAGGCTGAGGTAAATAGACACGGCACGCACAGCTCTGACAGAATCCCCATTCCATGCTCCTGCCCCACACACTTGCATGCACACTGTGATCATTTCATGAGAATGTCCTAAAGTAAAATAGAAAGGGCCACAGGATTCAGAAGCTGGTAACTTAGAGTCCTCAAATCTATTTTTTGCCAATTCAGTCAGAAACAAATCTCCTAGCCTTCTCAGCCCCAGTTTTGTGTCTGGTTAGTGAAAATAAAACCATAAGAAATGCAACTGGTATGAATATTTGTTGAATATATTTGGAAAACCTGATAGATTTGTCCAAGGGAGGCAGCAGTGGTTATGAATTATCTGTTCTGAAAGAGCATGGACAGATATCAAAGTGTCACAAAGCGCACAGATTCTGACAAAGCATGCGCAGGTTTCTGGAGAGGCTTGGATAAAACCCGCCTCCTTTAAGAAGCAACATGGCATACCAGCAGACTGACGTCCATGCCAGTGTGGGGAGTTGGGATGCTTCTTAAGAACCCAGATCTGCCAGGTGGTGGTGGCATACACCTTTAATCCCAGCACACGGGAGGCAGAGGCAGGTGGATCCCTGTGAGCTCGAGGTTGGCCTGGTCTACAATGCGAGTCCAGGAGAGCCAAGGCTACACAGAGAAATACTGTCTCGTAAAACAAAACAAAACAAACAAACAATAACAAAAAAGAACCCAGATCTACAGGCTCCATCTTAACAGTTGGAAGGAAGGCAGGATCCATCCAGGCACCACAGATTTTCTGAGTCTGCCACCATTCTAGATGCAACGATGGTTCAGCACCACGGTCAGCGCCACGGTTTGGCTATTTTTACTGCCAATGCTTTTCTCTGATCAAAAGGAAAACTGAATGGGGTGTCTCAGGAAGGATGTCGTTCAAATAAGTGGCTTTGGTCCAAGCTTACCTTCCCAGACATCTGGAAACACTTCAAATGCATGTGTAAGACAATCAGATGGGGGTGGGGGCACTAAAATTTTTGAACACTTCCATCATACTATGTCGTATGAAGCACACTGCACCCTATTATACATACATAATTACAGAAATTTAAAATTACGTGATGAGAATTTGTTTTTAGGCAGCCCGATGGTGTCTTCCTCAATCCATAAAATCTAGAAGAAGCCTCTTTTTACACAACTAGTCCTTGGCGTTTTCTGAGTGTATGCAACATAGGAAGGGAAAAGTGAAAGGGGGAGTAGGTGCTCTTTGTGTGTGTGCACAAGTGTGTGAGTGGCAGGAGCATGGCATGGGACTCTTCTGAGTGTGTCTGAATCATGAAATGTCAGAAAAAGCACACACATCCTTTTCTAAGATGTGTGCATCTGCCTTTGTTTTTCCCACAGAAGAAAGATAAAGGGAGTAGTGAGGGGCTGCAAGCATGAATTAGTGAGGAAATCTTAATGTAGCAAGTATGAGGCCCTGGGTTCATCCACAGCACAACAAACAAACAAACAAAAAACCAGGAAACACAAAGTAATTTTTACCACATCTTTCATGCCAAATGGCTAGTAGAAATTCTTCACTCTGATGCCTTGGGCTAGAGTGCAAGGTGTGGACCACGACAAGACAGAGCCCTGTATTGAAGAAGAAAAGGCTGAGATAAGGGTGCTGAGACTTGTGTCCAGCAGAGTCTGGAAACCATGCCATGTAGTTCCATCAATAGAAGTCTCTGGGAAGTAATTCTGATCAACTAAGCAATGGATTGATTCCAAGTCGGAATAGTCACAAGCCCCCCTCTACTTCCTGCTGAGCTTGTGGGGTTGGGTGGTATAAACTGTGCCCAACCAAGGTGAAGAACATCAGTATCTACCAAATCAATCCATGAGACACTGTGCTCAGGGAGGCTTCTCATCGGGAGTGGGGATAAGGACATGATCAACTGGTGCATGGAGGATGGGGGAGGCTCTGGCTTTCTTAGGCCATCTTAACAGGTCCCCTATGTGTCTCAGACTGGAAAAGCAGAGCACAAAGGGAACTAAACAGGTGTGTGTGTGTGTGTGTGTGTGTGTGTGTGTGTGAGAGAGAGAGAGAGAGAGAGAGAGAGAGAGAGAGAGAGAGAGAGAGAGAGAGGATGCTCACAGGGAGCAGAAGATGACTATCTCTTTGCTGCTGTGGCTGGGATGGCTGGGAGCCTCAGAGGCTGGGGCCCTGTGTGCTCCTATAGAGCCTGAACTCCATTTTGGGAGAGCGTCCCACCTGCTAGGTTTTAGCTCTCCAGCTGCAGCTTACAGCTCTGGGCTCTGGAAGACAGATTTCTTTGTACTACAATTCCAGGAAACTTGTAATGCAAATGTGCCCCTGGCTGGAAGGGCTTTTTATAAGAAAATGGAACATGTTGTGTCCAGTCATGAGACTGGTACAGGGGCCGGGAGATTGTGTGCAGAGAATTGAGGTCCAAAGCACTCATAGGGTACCAGGGCCTTGGGGAGGACTCTTGGGGGGAAAAAAGAGACCCCTTGCAAAGACTTCTGAACCATAGGCACTGGGCAAAGGAAATGAGACCAGATAGGAGATAATTCATGTGCTTACTGGACAAACGTTTGCCAAGTGACTTCCCAACCCTGGAATACCACAGTATAGAACAGAGGAAGCCTTGGCCTGCACAGAGCTCACGTGCTGGTTGCGGAACCTTGTGTGGTCATGTGGTGCTCGGGGACAGCTTTCACAATGGAGCTGCTGTGCTCAGGACTCAGTCGGCTTAACCCCGGAGTCCACCAAGGCTCACTCCTGCCTCCACAGGGCTGAGTCCCCTATCTAGAAATGCCTGAGCCTCTTTTCTTCCTCAAAAACGCATATTCATGCGAGGCATGTCTCAGCCTCATTTAACTCCCCCCTAGGATGCTGGCCCTGGAAGCCGGGCTGGGCCCGCTGCCTCTCCTCTTTGCTTATACCTAGCTTAACATTTGCCGTGGATCTGCTTTTTCTGTTTTGTCTCAGGGCATTTTCATCATTTTGTAGCCGGTTTCTAGGATAATCTTGGCACACCAAGACACTTTATAAATATCTATCCACATATTGAATGCAAATGAGTAATGTGCCACTTCTGGGTTTCTGGTGTGTATTAGATATCGGGTGCACGGGTGGTACAGAGGTCGATGGAACCTGAGAAAACCTCCAGTCTAATTGGGCATGATCACCCCAGACATAGCACTTACGAGAGTGAGTGCATTTTGCCCTCCCACCCACCATGGGGATATTTAATTTTCATTATAGGATGCTGAAAGGAGGGGCCCTTAGGAGGTAATTAAGTCTCTGCCTTTAGCAGCTTATTCATTTTATGTGACTAGTAGATATTAATGATTAACAGGGTTACTTCAAGAGATGGTTTAGTGTAAAAGCCAGTTGTACCAGGTCTCTCTCATAACCTCTGTCTTTCACCATGTGCCTTAGTTAGGATTATCATTGCTATGATGAAAAACCATGACCAAAAGCAACTTTGGGAGAAAAAATATTTATTTGGCTCATACTTCCATATCACTCACTGTTCATCATCAAATGAAGACAGGACAGGAACTCAAGCAGGTAGGAACCTGGAGGCAGGAGCTGATGCATAGGCCATGGAGGGATGCTGTGTACTGGCTTGCTCCTCATGGTTTGCTCAGCCTGCTTTCTTATAGAACCAAGGACCACCAACTCATGGGATAGCTTCACCCACAATGGGCTGGACCATCCCCCATCAATCACTGATTAAGAAAGTGCCCTACAGGCCTGTTCTTATGGAAGCATTTCTTCAATTGAGGTTCTCTCCTCTCAGATGACTCCAGCATGTGTCAAGTTGACTTAAAACTAGCCAGCACACCATTTAAGACCTTGGGTTACTGTGGGACTATGTTAACAAGAAGGTGATTACCAAATACAGACCTTCAACCTTGGACCCAACCATAAGCCAAAGCAAGCCTTTCCTCTCTGTGGCTTAACCACTCTGCTGTATTGTATCCCTGGCAACAGGGAATGAACTGGGGCAGTCTGAGCTGTGGGAAGAGAGGTTGAAGCCTCTGCTGCCTTTAAATTCATCTCCATGGGCTCCAGCCAGCCCCTTCTCCCTTAGTGGTCATGGTTACTGACAGTAAGTACACTACTGTTCTCCTTGTTATGATCAACTATGAACTTATAGAAGGAAAGAGTTTTGAAGGGACCAGGGCTTGAGGGTACAGCCTATCACAAAGGGAGTGTGAAATAGCCAGTCACAATTCTGTCGTCAGGGCCCAGAGAGATGGATCTGCGAATGTTCTCCTTATCCAGTCCAGGACCGCTGCCCACAGATCTGTGCTCCCCACATCCTGGGTGCATCTCCTCAGTTAAACCTCTCTGGAAACACAGACACACCTGGAAGTGTGTTGTCAGGGTGATTTTAAACACCACAGGGAGTTAAGTGCATAAATGAGACTTAGCCAAAGCTCTGACGGGGCGGCTCCAGCCAGCTCCCCACACCTCCCCTGCTCTTGCCTAGTGGTGCCGCTTAGTTCTTGTGTGGATTCTCACAACACCTCAGCCATCTCAGACTTTTCCCATTTCCGTTGTCACAGTCACTGTGGCTATTGTGTCATCTGCTTGCCAAAAGCCCCCAGTAGGGCTGGTGAGGCAGGCAGAGGACAATACTCATCTAAGAATCCAGGGGCCAACCAAGCAGAACGGGGACTTTTTAATTGACATTTAAATGTCAACATGCCACATTAAATGTTATGGGTGTTTCATCTCAGCCCTCGAGGAGCATAAACACGTCGCCCACTCCTTAATCACTGCCCACGTTCATTACAGATGCCCTTTGCTGAGTGGAAACAAACCCACTGCAGGGCTGTACCCCAGCTAGGAGGCTGGGTCCTACTACAGGCTGGATGTGTGTCCATCTCACTCAGGGCTCTGTCCTAGCCACTGGGCCCCAGAAAGGAGAAAGGTGGACAATTAGAAGGGAAGATTTGGGGAAGGGAGAGGCAGGAGAAAGATTGAGAGGAAGAGAAAAGGGAGAGGTGGATTAAGGCAGAAAAGAAGAAGACCACAAAGCCACAACCAGAGAGGTAGAGAGGGTCTGGGGACTGAGATGCAGGCAAGAGAGCTCAAGACAGCAGACACACAGGAGGAGAAGGGCAGGAGGAGACAGAAGATGAACATCCTTTACAGATGACTGCTTCCCAGTCACTGCCCATACCTGCTCCCCCTCCCTCATCCTTCTGTGTCACTGGGTAGCCTAACCCAGGGTGCTTACATTCCAGTAGCAAGTTCTGGGGGCAATGCACACCTTGCTGGGCACAGCCTGTGGTGAATGAACAGAGAATTCTCTTGTGTTTTTACTGGAAGCCCAGAAGCTGAGAAAAGGAACAGAGAGATAGGGCTGGTAAGAAGAGCTCTGTCCACAAAGCAAAGCTCGTCGTGCCCCGAAGAGGCAATGCTTGATTGAGGGAGGAATTTTGGGGTCAGACTTGGAAGGAAGGAGGCATCTACCTAGAGGCCAAGGGCGGGACGGAACCAGCCACAAGTGTAGAGAGGGCACAAAACCGTTAGGTTTAAGAAATTAGAGTGTATTTATAAATGATTTCAATGCTAGAATTTGGGAAGGAACCAACACTGAAAGGCATCTATCTCTGAACGCCATTATTCCTTGGATAAGAATGACAGAAACAGTAGCTTAGAAGTAAAGAAGTGGAATTCTGGAATGGAACCATTTTTTTCCCCGTACTGCTATCAGGTTTACAGAAGGAGTTTATGTGGGAAGAGGGAAAGGTAACTCAGTCTAGAGGGAACGTAGATGCTACCTTGAGAGGCACTGCTTAAAACTGGCCTATGAAGAACCTATCTAGGATTCCGGCAACACAGTGCTGCCCAGGGCAGATGTAACTAGGAAAAACTGAGTCAATCCCATCCAAATATATGAAAATGGGGAGCCTTTTTCCTCCCTCCCTTCCTTCCTTCCTCCCTTCCTCCCTCCCTCCCTTCCTTCCTGCCTCCTTTCCTCCCTCCCTTCCTTTCTTTCTTCCTGAGTGTGGTGCATGCATGTGATTGTGTCTGTGGACAGGCTCACTCTTCCTCCAGGCTGCTTGGCCAGCAAGCTCTCTGAATTCACCTGTCTTCATCCCTGGACCACGTGCTGATGTATAGCTAGGCTGGCTTTTTACACAGGGGCTGGGGATTTGAACTCAGTCCTCTTACCTGCTGAGCCATCTCCTCAATCTAAGATAATTTTCTTTAAACCTAGTATTTTGTAGATAGAAAAGCTCAAGCCTGGGAGAGATGGGAAGTCACTCAGGACCTCAGTTCCTAGGAGCTGATGAGATACAGCTTTTATGTCAATCTGCATTTCCTGGGCTTTAAGCAACTTTTAGGTTTATAAACATTTTTGCTTTATTTTATTAGAGTTGCATGTCATGGCTGATGCCCTCGGGGATCTCTGTTTGTACTTTTCCAGCTCATTAAAACATAACCATAGGCTGGGGACCATTTGGGCTTCAGCACCCTGAGTCAGCACGCAGATGCCTCTTCTTAAAGATGTGCAGGTGGGCTGGATAGAAGCTCTGCCATTCCCAGATGGCCCCAGGGGCTGTGGGATGCTGGATGCAGCTTCCTTCACAGCCCTGAAGGATTACTTTGAGTTCTCTAGGTCTTGGATGGAGTTGGCGTTGCTTTGCCTACTTGCATCCCATCCTTTCTTTATGGGTGGGCTTGGTGATGTACCTGCCCAGTGCCGAGGCAGGAAGGAATTGCTTCCAGGAACCCTGAACCACCATCCGGCCTTGACTGGCAAGAAAAGTTTTGATAATAAGAACGTAACCACTGAGCTCATCTGCATCATCATAACCACCTGGGGTGTGCTGCAGCTACTCTGTAGAAATGCCTAGAAGGAAGGTGGCTGGATAAGTCACTCTGCTAGCGAGGGGTAGAGTTGAAGCCCGGTACTCAAGTCTCTCTTACTTGAAGAAGTCCTTCCTCCCCGCTGTGTCAGGAAGTCTGCAACCTTTCTAGAGGACCTGGGTCTGAGTGTGGAGGCATAGGGGCAGCTGCTGTAAAAGCTATAAAAGCTAGCCGTCTTCTGAGGCCCAACCACACGCAAGGTCAGCTTTAAACACTGTCTCCATGAAGAGATCACCTCAGGGCTTTTGCACAAGTTTCCCTTTCTCAGTTCCCACCGATGCTTAACATATGTCCTCAAAAAGGGCTTCTCTGTTTCCCACATAGCACTATGTCACCATCCTCATCGATTCTGAGGAATAACTGGGGCCCAACGCCCTGTCTCCGAGAAGACCGGGCCCTTGTGGCTCTCACTCATTGCTGTGCACGGAACCCACAGTTCAAGGCTCAGCACATAGCAGGTGTTAGATCCTAACCAGCCACCGCTCACATCTTTATCTGCGGGTGTGTCTCCCCCATCCTTGTAGCTGATTCTGCCCACAGGTCCCTTCCTTCCCCTCTGCCTCCAGGATCAGAGACAGACAGCCCCGTTGTGACGAAGAACTGAAGCGCTTTTCTGTTCATTTGTTTTGCCATTTTATTAGAAACCGCGAGGTTTTACTGTGTAGACCTCAACTTACAGTGATCCTCCTGTCACCCAAGCGTTGGGATTATAGGTGCGAGCCGCCATTCCCTGCGGAGCGCTACTTCTTTAACACTTAAGTTTAGCGGAGGGGTTTGAAGCAGGAAGTGGAAGAAGCTGCGTGGACCTTTCACAGGGATCTGAAGGACCAGCTCAGACACTCGGGGATAAGAACTGCTGGGTGCCTTGGCATGAGGACTGTGGGTTCCTCATCTATTGTATGGCACAGAACCTTCCTGCTTCCTCTGAAGCCTACGGACCTTCAGTCAGCCATGTGGGCTTGAACCCTCCCTAGGTCCCCACCATGCTGCTGTTTGTCTGTCTACTTATGGCATCAATAACTCTTCTGTATAAGTCTCTTACCCCAAAGGACAACCCACCTTCTGTCCCTCTTGAACCCCAAACCTGAGACCCCTCAACAGGCAGTTTGGTCAATGCTCACAGCATGAGGCACAGGAAGGATGCCAGCAGGAGCCAGGAAGGAACTGGGAAGGGAGAAAAGGCCACTTCCCCTCCAGCTAACCTCACAGTGAACAGATCTGCAGGAAAAAAAAATGTTTGACTGGAGTCTATCTCCTTGCCCTGACAACAGCTAAGATGCCTGAACATTTCCTGAGATCCTGGACGGATTGCTGGACCGGCCTGATTTTTTACAACAGGGGAGAGAGGCCCCGGGATCCATATCTACCCGGATCCACATCTACTAGTCACACAGCCAGCTGGGCTGCCTGGAGCTGCTTCTGGCCTTTGCTGCCAAAACGGAAGGACCTGCTGTTTCTCACGGGAGTTGAGAGGACCTGTTCTAGGACAGACAGACAACATTGAAAACTGCGGGTGAACATTTGAATAGAAAATATCAGCACCTAGAATCTGGGCCCAAAACTAGGAAGAATATTTTGCAGTTCCCTGTGAGGTGGGGAGCCAGAAATAGCCACCATTAGCATGCCTGCATTTCCTAACTATAGGGAAGATTTCTAGAAAAAAAAAACCAACCAAACAAAAAACCAACAACAACAACAAACCAAACTGAAACCAAAAAGCAAACAAACAACAACAAACCTAATCCACCCAAGACTTCATTCACAAGCCGAGTCTTCCACAGATGGGACTACGTGGAGACAGATGAAGACATGCTTCATACTGCCTGACCGGAAAGCTGGCTAGGGCTGGATGTCTGCCGCACCCCTCTGTCGTGGTCCAGCACTGCTAGCTTTGCCCCATCCCTCCGTCCCTGCTCATGCAGAGGAAATGACATCTAGGTGGTACAGGGCCTACGCACCTGAGTAGGAAGAGGTTAACCACGCTCCAGGTATCTCAAATCTTCTTGAAAAATGGAGTTGAGGACACAAGCAGTGCAGAGGAAAAACTTTGGATGATGGTCTAGAACAGTGCGGTACTCTCAGCCTGTAGGTTGTGACCCCTCTGTGGATGGAATGGCCCTTTCACAGGGGTCACCTAAGACTATCTTCATATCAGATATTTACATTACGATTCAAAAAAAAAGTAGCGAAATTACAGTTATAAAATAGCAAACACAATAATTTTATGGTGGTGGTGGGGGAGTCACCACAACATGAGGAACTGTATTAAAGCATTAGGAAGGTTGAAAAGCACTGTTTTAGAAAGTGTTATGCCCACCTGTTCTGAGACTTCCATGTTTGATGCTTGGCCTGGGGTACATGGTCTGGTGGAGTTTACGTTGCTCTCCTATCAAACAGGAATATTACCTACTTCACAGGCTCTGGAAAGTCGTGCATGCTGATATGCTCTGTGTGCACCACCCTGTGTTTGATGTGTATTCAATAGTCAAGCTATGTCTGTTGGTCAGGTGGGTTGTGTCTACACTAGCTTTGCATCACGGCGGGCCAGGAAGCTGCCCAGAAGGAACCTTGTAACCAGGATGAGCTGGAGCTGGGATCCCTGCCATGACTTATTCTCACCAGCTGTTTCCTCACATGGCCTGAATCCCTGGGGCCCTAGTGTTCCTGCAGGATGATGGGACAGTCTCTGACCCGACATACTTCACAATGCTCCAGCTTTGCCTTGGCTGTCTAGGACTTTCAGACATATTCCCTCAAGGAGGTGCTGTCAGAGACACAGGAGGCTTGTAACAGAGGAGGACAGCCTTGCCACACTCACATTGGTGGCACAACATAGCGAGAGGTACTTCCTCTGATATGGCTAAAGCTTTCCAGAATCCACTAAAGATTCTGGGACAGAGGCAGAGGCAGCATGCGGCCTTCTTGGAAAACGATGCCACGCAGTAAAGACAACAGAAGCTGCAGAGCCAGTTGGCCCTTGGTTAAGAATCTCAAAACCACCTCAAATGACCCCATGGCTTACTCTACCAATGCCTTGATTTCCCTACTTATAACATAGGATGATAATGCCAGCCTGGTGGTTATTGAGAAGGTTAAGTCCAATGCTCAGCAGGCATACAGCAGGTGCTGTATATACATCGGCTCTTGGAGGAAAAAGAACAGTCTTAGGAGTTGGAGGAACCAGCCATTCTGCCAGGAGGCTGCTTGGCTCAGGTGCTGAAATGAAGGGCAGGGATGCTGCTGGTCAGCAGGCAAGACACCTGTGCATCCGGTGAAGTCCTGTGTGGGGGCTCAGTCCCGAGGAGCGCACGTTGCTTATAGGTAGAGCGACAAGGAACCCAAGGATTCTTGCCTGCAGAAGGTGGTGCCAGGAAGGAAAGTGATTCTGCCTCTGCCTGCCTGCCAGTGCTGAGGGATAATTACAGGGCTTGTCAAAATAAGTCGCGGAGATGGAGCCTGCTCCTCGCCAGCCAGCCAGCCGGCTTCTCAGATCCCCCGGGAATCCCTGCTTTAATTAAATACCTGGTGCAAATTCAGGCTCAGTGCTGGGTGCGGGCAACACGCCTGGATTAAAAAGTCCATCCTGAGCAGCCTTGAGCACCAGCTCTGTGGGGGTGGGGTGGAGGAAGGGCTGGGGTAAAAGGAGAGGGAATAGGAGAGAGGGAGGGAGAAAAGTGATAAACACGGGTAAGAAACAAACAGAGTCAAATGAGGCTCTGTCTGCAGCAGAAGGAATTAAGCAGGGCATAAAAAGAATTTCCCAACTGGGAAGCCTGCCTGCAAAGAAATTTTCTGTCTTGATTAAGAAAAACCAAACTCACGTCCTTGCAATTGGCCATGGGTGGTAAATCTCCACAGGGGGTAAGGAAGCTGGGCCTGGCAGCCCAGCCTGAGAGTTGATGCTTGAGAGCCCTTCTCTCTTCCAGGCCCGTCCACCCTCAGGACTCTCTCTTCATTGCACTAGTCCAGCTTTGTATACAAGACACGTCCTTTAATCCCCTTATAGGACGGCAAGTCTGGCTGCAACATTAGACAAGACTTAACTGAAATCCTGAGGTGACAACCACAAAACACACAGTGAGCGCATCTCCAATCCAGATAAGCTGGTATACAAAATGCAATTTCCTTTTTGGAGGCTCCTGGGACCATCGTATCCTTCCTAGGTTTTCTCAGTTTCCCAGCCGAGGGCCAGTGCCAGCCCTACCTCGCACCCCCTTCCTTACTCCTTCTAGCTAGACTGATGGTCTCAAACTACTGGCCCGTAAGCTTGTCCCGTGTTCTAGATATATTTTGCTGGGGACATAAAAACCTTAAAAAAAAAAAAAACCTTGAATGATGTCTGCATATCCAGGTGTTCATGAACGGTCAGAGGACCTGGCCTCATCAGGTGACATTTCTACAAGTGTCGTTGGTGGAGCCACTCTCTTTAGCCAATACGTGCTCTTGTTAAAATCTGACATTGTCCCCACAGGTCCAGACATTAGAATGTGAGAATAAGGCCCATGGCCCTGCCCTCCTGTCCTGAAGTAGGTGTTGGATCTGCCAGACCATCTCACAGACAAGTCACCTTATGCTCCTTCACCTACCCGGCCAAGTGTTCCCTTGAGAAGCACCAAGAGGATGTCTTCTGTATCACATTAACCAAGACACACTTCCTGGGCCCATCCCTTCCCCCACAGGCTTCCTTACTCATAACTGAGAATGGCTGATTACCCCATCCTCCGGGGAGGTGTGCGGTACCCTCGCATACCCTGCAATGAAATCCATGCCATGGAACAGTGAACTCATCTGCACCACCATGCTCCCGGAAGACACAGACAGTTCTAGCTTGCTGGCCCATGGACAGTAGAGGGACAGGCTATGAAGCAATGTGTGAAACAATAGCCCTCCTAGGCTGGCCTGGGCTTAAACCCTGGTTCACTGTGACCTAGGACAAGTGGCCCAGCTGCTCTGGGCCTCCGTGATAGTTCCCACGGTATAAAGAGAACTGATACCTGTAAACATGAGTGAGCATAGTAATAAGCATTCCAGCTGAGGATGCGATTAGTAAGTCAATGTGAAGCAGAGATGTGCAGCCTCTGTGCTGGGCACAGAGCATAGGATTTGCAGGGACCCTTCTCTGTTCAGGATTTGGTGAGGCAACTAAACTTCCTCCCCTCCCCTCTAGGCTGACCATCTCATGCTTCTGAAGCATTTGGCCTCTGCATACCCTTGGAAGGAATCCCCTGCATACCAAGCAACCCAGATCTGAGGGTGATATCATTCCTGGGAGCCCTCCAAGACCAGCTGTGCTGAGTATCCCGAGTCAAAGCGCTGGCCCTGTTGCTGGCCAGCATCGCCCCAACCTGAACAGCTCCTGATGCCATGCTCGAGCATCTCATCTCAGGCCCTATTGTCTCTTCCGACACCACTGAGCTGTGAAAAGCAGCAATCAGAGCTTGTCATCAATGCTCAGCATCTTCTACCAGGTTCCCTCTGCACTTGGGAACCCCACTCCACTTCCACCCCCTCAGCTCCAGAAGGCCTCAAAGGAGCGGATTCTTCTGATAACTCATCCCTTATTTTCTGTGGTCCAACCACTGCTGGACCCTCCTTTCTCTTCTGCCTGCCCAGCCTGGAGAAACGCTATCCTCTCCCAGATGTGCTTCATTCCTGGTCTTTCCTGTTATTGGACCCTGAATACAAAGGCCACCTCCTCTGAGAGTTCTCCAGGATCTCCACATTCAAAGCAGCCCCCTGCTCTGCCTCCTCTGTGACCTCTGGTTTTATTTCCGTTGCATGGCCTGTCATTGCCTAGAATCATCTGACTGATTCATTTACTTAGCAAGCCTGCTCTCCCCTAATTATTACTGTGGTAGAATATTAATTCCATGGAAACAAGAGCTTGATTTTCCTCAGTTACATTTCAGTCTGTATCCCAGCTGCCAGCACAGTGCCTGGCACACAGCAAACCCTCGATAAATATTTTAGGAATCAATATGTGAATTAATGGATTCATTTCTTTCAGACGCCAAGAGCTGCAGCCTGGCCCCGCCCAGGCCTGATGCCACTCAGGGACTTCTTTTGACAAATGGTTCTAATTTTACTAACTTCCTAAAGGCAGAGAAAAGGCAGCATCCTTGCTCAGTATAGCGGAGAGGCCTGCGCCACTCTCCCGCTCATCATGACTGTCATGAGCACACGCACATGCTCACATACAACTCCCTTTTCAAGCAGGAGAGAGTGTGTGGATGAAGGAAAAGACAGTTGAGTCTTACCTTAGGCTCTGCGGGATCCCAGAGCTGGTAAACCGAGTCCTGACCTGAGATTGCTGGGAGATGAAGGGCAAGGCTGATGTTGCCTCAAGAGTCACATATTGCCACTTCAGAGGGAGAGGGAAGGACATTTGCCCTGTGTATTTGCAATGTTTACCCAAGCATCTGTGGTCTCTACTCTGGAAGGGATTAGGAACAAACTAAGTAGGATGTCCACTCCAGCAGTACCTCCCAATGTAGACACAGATAACATGACCTTGAGTGTGGGGAAGTTCATACAGATAGGTGCAGAAAACATTGTAGAAGCCTAGGCAGAAGTCAGGCATGGTGGTGCACACCTTTAATTCTAGCTCTCAGGAGGCAGAGGCAGGCAGAGCGATATGAGTTCGAGGCCAGCCTGGTCTGCAAAGTGAGTCTAGGACAGTCAAGGCTATACAGAGAAACCCTGTCTCGAAAAGAAAAATGAAGAAGAAGAAGAAGAAGAAGAAGAAGAAGAAGAAGAAGAAGAAGCAGCCGCCGCCTAGGTAGGACCTATATAGGTGAACCCTACATGGTGGACCTACAAGCCATTGTAGGGAAGAAACTAGTCAAATCCCCAGAGAGGCTCAGACAATTGAGCCCTATAGGATAAGAATGCACACATTTTATTAAAGGACAACAGAAGAAAAGGTAAGGAGGAAAAGTGGGGGAAAGAAAGCATGATAGACTATTATCACCATCACCACCAGTACCATTGCCATCGCCATCATTATTGTGATCATCACCACCATCATGATCACCATCTTCAACATTATCACCACCATCATGATCACCGTCTTCAATATCATCACCATCATTATGATCACCATCATCACCACCATCATGATCACCATCTTCAACATCATCACCACCATCATGATCACCATCTTCAGCATCATCACCACCATCATGATCACCATCTTCTGCATCATCACCACCATCATGATCACCATCTTCAGCATCATCACCACCATCATGATCATCATCTTCAGCATCATCACTATCAATATGATCACCATCTTCAACATCATCACCATCATTATGATCACCATCATCACTACCATCATGATCACCATCTTCAACATCATCACCACCATCATGATCATCATCTTCAGCATCATCACCATCATGATCACCATCTTCAGCATCATTACCACCATCACGATCATCATCACCTTCTTCAACATCACCACCATTATCATGATCACATCATCATTTACACATCATTCCAGATAAAATTTATTACACTCGGACCATGTCTGACACTGTTACATGGAGAGTGTTTGAAGAAGAATCTTCAGATCCATAAAGATGCTGTAAGCCTTAAAATCTACCTATTTGCTTATGTTCTATTGCTATAAAGAAATACCATGGCCAAGGCAACTTAAACTACAAATCAGTTAGTTGGGGGCTTGCTTATAGTTTCAGATGGTTAGTCCATGGCCATCATGGCAGGGAGCATGGAAATGGGCAGGTATGGTGCTGGAGCAGTAGCTAAGAGCTCACATCTGATCTACAAGATGGAAGTGGAAAGAGTGAGACTGGGCCCAGCACTTGCTTTTGAAAGCTCAAAGCCTACCCCTAGTAATAAACCTTCTCCAACAAGGTCACGCCTCCTTATCCTTCTCAGACACTTCCACTAACTGAGGACCAAGCACTCAAATAAATGAGCTAATGAGGACCTCTCACTCCATTCATGAGAGCTTACCTAAAATCTTTCTTAGATTGCCTTTCCTAGAGAAACTTCCTCTCTCTTCTTCCCATAACCCAGGGTGCTTCTGCTGAGTCTTCCTTATGATTCTTGAGAATGGCACACTTACATCAATACATTTTCCCAAGAGACATAGTAACCAAAACCTTGAGGAGATGTTGGGTTCTAACCACTTCCTAGTGCCTGCTGTTGCACTCAGGCAGGGGGTCATCTTGAGAGACCACACGAGGACCACAGTGTTGATGCAAAAGCACAAGGTTTATTGCTGACGCGCGCCAGAGGACCTCAGCACTCGAGAGGTGGAGGCACCCCGAGTCACTGTTACAGGCTACTTTTAAAGGCTAAAACCGCAAAGGTTAGGAGGGGCTGTGTGCCCTATGTTAGGATTGGCTCTGGTGGTCACTAGGGGTGCTTGTCTAAATGTTATTGGCTATTGCAGGGGTCATTGGTCTTGGGGGCTATTCTTGGCAAGGAGGGGTGTTGGGGAGTTTCCAGGGAATTTCCAGATGGTATTTTTCTGAAAATTGTTTATCTCAGTTGAAATTGTTTATCTCAGTTGGCCACCGTGATCTCAGAAACTGAAACTGGCCTTCATTTTTTCTGGGTCACTTTCCCAAGCTTGTCTGGGTCACGTTCCCAGGCTTAGGCTGAGAGAGAGAGAGAGAGAGAGAGAGAGAGAGAGAGAGAGAGAGAGAGAGAGAGAGAGAGAGAGAGAGAGAGCGAGCGCACGCGAGAGAGCGCCTTACACTGCCATGAAAGCCCAGGGCTCCTAAAGTCTCAACAAGACAGGTATCACATCTACCTTCCATCTCAGTACACCCACAGTTAGGCACATACCGGGCTTTCTGCAGAGGTTTGCTGAATAAATGATACTTTAACTATCAAGTACTTTTAGATAGTCACTGATAATAAACACAACAGTGGATTATCACTGTTTCGAGGTCTCATGTCTCCATGGTCGCAGATGGTGTGGAGACACCATGTCAGATGAAGGTAAATAGCCTCTCTCTCTTTGCATGATTCCTCTGAGCCCTCGACGTGTAGCATACTTTGTGAAGTCCTCATCTTCCAAGAGGAGTTTCAAGACAATAGCATATTAAAGCATTGAAGAGCCTTTTCATAGCCCAGGGCTTTTAAGTCCCCTTTCAGGAATGCTACAGTTAAATTGAATGTTCAGTGATTCTGTCTACAGGAGACAGGGTGTCTTTTCCTCCTCAGAACCAGGGGTGGAATCCAAGGCCTCATAGTTGCTAGGCAAGCTTTCTCCCACTGAGCTGCACCCCAGCCTTTCAGTTTTTTCTTTTATTGGAGATAAGGTCTCATTAAGCTGCCAGGCTGCCCTTGAACTTGCTGCACAATCCAGGCAGGCTCTAAATCAGTGATCCTTTGGCATCAGCCTTCTGATTAGCTGGGATTATAGGCCCGGGTTACCAGGCCTGGCCCTTAAGTATATTCTTACTGTAGTTAAGAGGTAGATAACGATTTTTATCAACTGGTTCACAAATAGTTCATTAGAAGTTTTCTCTGAACGTTATCATGGTCTAATGCAATGTCTAAAACCAGCCTACTGAAAAAAGAACCAAGGGGTCCATTCTTTGAAATGCGCACAAAAGTTTAGGTGAACCAGGCTTTTAAGGCCCAAGTGAGATTTCTTTTAATTAGAGTGAATAGAGCCGACAGTGACAGGATTTCTGGCGCTAGCAGAATTGGAATGATAACAGAAGGGCCCATTCCCAGAACCGTGAGTGCCCTGTGCACTGTTTGCTTCTCCAGGCCCAGCCGCTATGCTAGAAGCACCAGCATCAGGTTTCCCCTCTGGAGGTACAAGGCCCATCAGTGTCTCTGAAAATGGAGTTCATGAAGCAGACCCCACTGCCTGGACATAGTTACCAAGGATTACTGATGCACTCACAGATCACCTCTAGTCCTGCCTGAGACGATACTTGCTCGTGAACCTGGAGGTGGCAGCCACGCCCTACCACGTAGATAGATTCCCCCTACCTTGCTCCACATAGACCTCAGTGTGCTAGATCTTTATGCTAAAGGTGAATGACAAATTATACCTTCAGGACGGAGAGGAAAGAAATGTGAACTATCACAGAAAACATGCCAGCCCTGACTTTGATTCTATAACATCCTGGAGAAACAAAGATTCTCTAAAGAGATGCTTAAGACCCTCCCCCCCCTCCTTTGGCAATCAGACCATTGAAATAGTCGTTCCCAAGAAACCGGAATTTCCCCCCAGGAATATCATTCTGGAAGGAGACAACTGAAGACCATCCAGAGTCGGATCTCATTTTTTCCAGGTTTCGCACAGTGCCAACAACTTAACAGACTACCTACTGTGTAGGGAGAGACTGAAGCAGAGACGCAGCTGTATCTATGATGGTGAGACCACATCTGGACCCGGACTGCTAAGCTGTGCCTACTTATGGTCTCCTACTTGAAGACAAACCTCACGTCAGGATCCCGGAAGGTGGCCACGGAGAGGGACTCACTCTTCATCTCTCTTCCTACACTGAACAAATCTCCCTTTTCTGCTTTTTATCACCAATTTGACTCTTTATTTGGCTCACTGAGGATGGACATACAGGCCTGATTCTTTAGAATCACCAGGGCCCAGGCGCTGATCCTGAAATATCTAGAAATAAAGGAGGTGGGGAAGGGAGGGGATTTGTGTCCCCTGAGAATTTATAACTAAGGAGCAAGTACTCACTCGGGTTTGTTCTCTGAGGAATCAAAAGTGGAAAAGAATTGGAAATGAATTTGAGTTGGTAGCTCAGATCACTGAAAAAATTATAGTCTTCTTACTCTGCCACCCGTGTCTTATGGGTACACATAGGTGACAACAATTCTGTTATAACTAAGGAGTAACTTTACAAAGAATAAGTAAGTGATGGGTAAACTGTCCAGAAAGCAGGCTGGAAAGGCAGAGAGACAAACACGACCAATCACGCACCATGGAGACAGAGTGTGAAGCCTAACGCCCCGCCAGGCTCACAGTTGCTCAGGCAGCACACAGCACAGCTCTGAAGGCCCAGGAAGCCCCACAGTCTGGGACAGAGAACAACTTGAAACTAGCTCAGATAAACAATGGTTAGGCTAACATTCTAGAAGATGTAGCTTAGTCAGGAGGAAAATGAACCCAGAGAGGAGGTTTTCAATTCAGAAAACAAGTGCGCGATTAATGTGCGTGCAGATGTAACCTGAGCTCATGGCAGAAATTAGTGATACTGGAATTCAACTTGCCGAGTTAAAAATAAGATAAGGCATTGAGTTCGCATGCGATTCAGTAGGTGGTGGTTGGCCAACTCCCCAACAGTGGACGCGGTAAGTAAATAAAAAAGACAATCTGCAAGAATAGAAGTTCATGGGGGGGCATGGAAGGGCTGAACCAATGGCCACAGCACCAGATGTATCCTCTTAAGAATTCTGAGGCAGGTGGATCGCTGTGAGTTCGAGGCCAGCCTGGTCTGCAAAGTGAGTCCAGCAGGACAGCCAAGGCTACACAGAGAGACCCTGTCTCGAAAGAACCAAAAAGGAATTCTGATCGCTAGAAAAATACTCCTCTAGAGATGTTTTCTGAATGCTGATGCTGGCTGGGGCAGAGGTCGAGTGGAGGAGCTTCTGATAGCTGTGCAGGGCTGGCAAGATGGCCTGGAAGCTAGGGAGCCAAAACACAGAGGGCCAGGCAATGGTGGTTGGAACCCGCGTGCCAGAGCTGGGCACTGAGACCAAACAGGTGGCTGAGAAGCCGAAGTGGTGATTGCAATGCTCTTTTCTGACTTCATGGGACTGGCCCTAAGAGACGGAACCTCGGCAGACCGATGTACTTGAATGTTTGTCCCTTAAGGCATTTGACAGACCTTGAAGGAATCAAAGCTTACCGTGTCACAAGGCCACACTGTTGTTTGGAACCTGAACGTTCCCCAGCACCCTGTGTTGGTTCCCAGCCTGGCACTGGTGGGAGGTAGCGTGGCTTTTAGTTAGTGGAACAAGTGAGGGGTCTATAGATCACTGGGGGTGGATCCTCGCCCATTCAGCCTTTCTTCCTTAGCTCCCTGGCTCTTGATACAATTTTGTTCCACCACAAGCTCTTGCCATATGTGCGGCTTCATTACAGCCCCAAACAAAAGGGCCAATCCAGCACACACTGGAACATCCAAAACGGAGTCATGGTAAACCTTAGCTGTTATAGCGTAATTATCTCGGGTCTTTCATTATTGAGATGAAAGGCTGACCGGCACGGGGCAGAACCGCACCTTCTTCTGTCTTGTTAGATTGAGGGAACAGATTAGCCAGGCTTTCTGTACAAAGTCCCAAAGAGCCACGAACCAGAAGGGTCTGTCTCTCTAAAACCTTGGCCCAAACCCTTTGCAGTCTAGTCGGCAGTAATTGGCCCTCCACTTGCGTTACTAGCAGAGGAAAGGCAGAGCGGGTCATGAAGTTCACGGGATCTATCTTGCTGCTGCCAATTCCTGAGCCTCAAACAAGCAGGAAGAGGGAGAGAAGAGGAAGAAAACAATAAAGCACACACACAGATAATCCCCAAATTATAATCACTGAAGAAGGACTTCAAGCTACGATTACTGTGTCAAACAGATAGAAAACGAGAGACCAAGCGAATGAAAATAGAGCGTTCTGCTCACTGCCAGCAGTTACTCGCAATCAGGGGGAAAGTACAAACTTATTGGACGGGTTTAAGAGCTAACTGGACTCAGCAGAGCATCCATGATTTAGAGTCTGAGCAACAGACAGCAAACTATACGAGAGAGGAAAGAGCAGGGGATGCTACAATGAATAGTGTGAGCACTGTGTGGGACACAGCAAGGGACCGATGTGCTGAGGACTGTTGTCCTCCGAGCAAGCCAGGCACAAGTGACTTTGGAAAAATCACCAGCAGGAGTTTCAGAGCTAATAAAAGACACGAACCTGCCAATTTGGAACCTAGTGAACTCTTCCCAAGGATAAGCAGGAGGAAAAATCACCACTAGACTCTCCCCAGCCAAAATGTCCAAAGACAAAGACAAAGAATAATTTTCAAAAGTCATACAGAGAAAAGACACAGTATTTCAAAGAGGGACCAGGGCCATTAGCTGACCTTCCACGCTTGGATGGAATCTAGAAAGCAGTCTAAATGGAAAGAAATGTCTCCCCTCCAGTGTTACTCAAAATATAGATCTAATTGATAACTTTACCCTTCTCTGAAATGATAAGCAGCTTTTGGACTGTAATTACCTCCTTCCTGATACACAGACTATTTATTATTTGTCCTGCAGATAATATTAGAAACATTAGAATAATGCAAATAATATTAGAATAAACAAGTAATGGAAATATTCGACAAAATAGGTTTCAGACAATGAAAGCTGAAAACTATAAGAAAAACAAGTTGGTGAGGAGTCTCTAGGATGAGTGAGAAAGGAGGATTCCAGGCAGAGTAGAAGACTACATGAAGGGGGTGGGGGTGGGGACATCACAAGGTAAACATCTGAGATACTATAAAAGAATACTGACTATTCAAAACAACAATGCCAGTGACTTACACTAGAGAGTCACAGCAGAGGCTAAATGTTTAACAGTAGCACAGAAATAAAAAGGGTAACACTGACATTCAACGATTGCCGGTTCTTGCATTGTTTGGGAGGTGGTTAAGAATGCTAGCTTAGTGATGAACTACATTCAACACTTAGGTGCTGAGGCAGGGGGATCATGGTTTTCGTGCCAGGCTGAATCATGTTAAGACTGTGCCTCAAAATTTTAAAGAAGACTGTAATGAGCTAAAGGCATACATTCCAATGTCTAGGCTCACCCCTGAAAATAGCTCATATGGGGAAAAATAATAACGAAATGTTTGCTTAAGTAAATTCAAAGATATGAAAGAAGAGACAATGGGAGGAAAGGTAGTACGAATAGAAAACAAATGGCAAGTGGTGGCTTGCCTGTATGTTCAAGGCTCTGGGTTCGATTCCCAGTACCACAAAAGATTTCCCTTGCCACTCAATCGTTGCTGGAGTGTAGCATCGCAGTTGAGCTCTTGTATGGCAGGTGCAAGGCTCTGTGTATTATTCCTAGCACAATGAAAACAAAATAGCAAGGTGATACAGTTAAAATAGATAGTACCAATAAACATATTAAGTATAGATGGACTAAAAATAATAAAATACAATCAAGCTAACAAACAGTAAATGGTCTGTGCTTCAGGAAGGAGGTGATCACAGTCCAATGTTGATTATTGTTCCAGAGAAGGGTAAAGTTATCAATGAGATCTATATTTTCAGTGCTTAAGTGTACGTGAATATCTACTCTGAACTATGTTGGAAAGTCTGGCCACTCACTCTGAACCTGACAAGTCACATTGTTTTTCTAGTCTGCAGCTACAAGGCTTGGAGGGGAAGAAAAATTCCTTGTAGAAACGATTCACTAAAGAGCTAGTAAGTATTTAGTCTCAACTCCGATGCCAGTCCCTGGCGACACTAGTTTGTACCCCTATTCATCTCACTTATGGCTTTGTTATGTTTCTTTTCCTTGCTGGTTGCTGGAACCATTTGAGGAAAGAGTGGGGATTCAGAAGCAATGGATGGAGAAAGGTGTGTGTTGAGAACCACTCTTCTCAGTCTTCCTAGCACCAGGGTCAGGGTAGCTGTCCTTCTGTTTCTACCCCCTGCCACCCCATCTCTGGCATAACTTGTGCATGCAACCATGCCTGACTTATCATGTGGGTTCTGGGGATCGAACTCAGTTCCTTATGCTTGTAAGGCAAATGCTTTATTGCCGAGCCATCTCCCCAACCCTAAATGATATCTATTGGGATTAGTTATCCTGAGAATGGTGAATACTGCCTTGTCTCCTTTTTTTTTCCTCTTACCCCAGAATACAATCACATATTGTGGTCTGAATGTTTGTACCCTCCCAGGCATACATTGAAACTTAGACCCTCAGGTAGAGTTGTGAGGTGATGTGGCAAGGGTGAGAGCCTCACAAATGGGATTAGTGCCCTTATAGAGAAGGTACCAGAGAGTGTGTTGCTCTAGAGGCAAAGCCCTCATCAAACCATGCCAGTACCATGATTCTGGGTTTACCAGCCTCAGCTCAGAACCATGAGCAACAGACACATCTTACAAATTACCTGGTCGAAGGTATTTGGCTATAGCAACGTGAATGGACTGAGATGGCTTGTGTCTATTTTCTTTCCCTTGTAAAACTAAATCTTGACACTTGGCAGCCGTGAGCTAGGCACTTAGCTAGGCACGCATCTCAAGCTACCCTCCCAGCAACTCTGCGTATGAGACATTTTGATGGAGAGGCTGAGGTCTAGAAAGTTCGTGTGATTTTTCTGGTGCCTCACAGTGAGTTTATGACTCAGGCCAGCTTTACAACCCACATGGGTTGGATTTCCAAGCCAGCTTGAGATTTTGATGTCACACGTCATCATAATGTATTTTTCTCTCTGCAGGGTCATAGTTAATGGCGGCAGGACTGGATTGTTGCTTGAATTCAGCCCTTGCTTCAGTGTGATAGGCTAAGTGGAATCGTTGCCGCCGTTCAGCCTGACTTTGGGTGTGTGGCCAGGAGCCCAGCTGCTGGAAGTCTGAGATGGTGATACCACTTGGGCCGGAGGTGCTGGAAGTGATCCAGGGGACACGAGCCTCCTCACACACTGCCAGGCACTGTCTGAGCTACTTCACAGCTGTCTCCCAGGGCCCTGGAGAGGCACCATCATCTCACTTTGGGGTGACGAATAAAGTGGACTTCAAGAGAAGTGAGGGCTACCCCAAGGCCCAAGAGCCTGAAGTGGCAGAGCCAGTCAGCATATTGGGACTGTGAGCCTCTTCCCTCTTTCCAGCATCACTGTCACTTCATCACCTTGGTGACAAAGAGGCTCTCAGACAGTGTGGGAGGGGCTTCACCACTGGGGGACACTGTCACTGCTCTGCCAAGATGACAGAGTCACTCAATCACCTGCCTAGCTGGGGTGTTAAGTCTCAGGCACAGAACTCTCTGGTGACAGGCACAGATTAGCCCATCCCCCACTCCTGGGCAAGGCTGAACATCACTCATCCTGCTCAGAATGATGAATCCCTCCCAGGGGATTGATGGAGCTGGTAGGACTGGCTGTCGGGGGCTGGCTAAAAGCTTATTGTGAGTTCAGATGGAAGTCTTACAGTCAGAAGTCTGGAGAAACGATTGGGACAGAGTTCAAGCAGCCAGGGAAGAAAGCCTAAGGCCTGGCACACCAGAAGAGGGCCATGGGTCACGTGGAGTGTTAGGTCACCCTCGAACTTGAGGCACTTACAGCAAGATAAGCAGAAATCCAGACATGATGTGGATAAGGACGTATCCAAAGCCACAGTCAAATGGACCATGCTGAAGAAACTGGAGATCAGAAACAAGAAAACTTACCTATGATTTCCTGTGACACTATCTAGGCCCACAACCCATTCTACAGATGGGATCACCGAGGCAGAGAGCGCCCAGAGAGGAAGCATTTCAAAGCTGACACAGAAATGCCTCAGCAAGCAGCATTAGAGCTGTCAGCTTCCACCCCTCTTTTGGTGTTACCACCAAGCTCTCCCTTACCAGGGACAGTAGCAAGTGTCAGGGCTCTTGCCTCACTGACCACACAGTTCACATAGTTCATGCTTTTTGCTTGCTAGTCCAGTTGGGCTTTCCTGGGATTCCATTTTCTTCCTAGGTTGAGGGAGGGCTGGTCTGGAAGAAAGAACTGCCATGAGGTACAGTGGGAACTGGGACTCAATGGGGGGTGGATTTGATCTTCTGGCAGCCCAGGAGCAGGGCCCCATTCATAAGAAATGACTCAGGAGGAGCTGTTTGGCCTCCTGGGCAGGGGAGGGCAAGTTGTCACGTTTTGAATTTCCCACACGTGATGATCTGAAGAGCATCCTGGTCACCAGTGTGACTGTGGATGATTTACAGTCCTGAGAGGCATACAGCAGAGTCAGGCAGTGGCTGCAGGAGTAGAGGCCTGCTCACAGCAATGCTGAGTGAGGAGGAATTCCTTTGGTAGTCCCAGAGCTGGGACTGTGCTCAAGCTTCCTCAGCTCCCTTAGTACCTCAGAGTACTTTTCTGAAAAATTTCAGGGTATAAGGTAAGTGGATTGGGGCTCTACATTATTCAGGAAGCCCAGCATGTGGTCTGTTTGCAGGGTGTAGGCTATGGGAGCCACGCACCAATCACACTCCCAAGCCCTCTAATTTCGAGCCTTTTTAAAAAAAAAAGATTTATTTATTTATTTTATGTATATGAGTATGATGCTTCATCACACACCAGAAGAGGGCATTGGATCGTATTACTGATGGTTGTTAGTCATCATGTGGTTGCTGGGAATTGAACTCAGGACCTCTGGGAGAGCAAGTGGCAAGTGCTTAACCGCTGAGCCATCTCTGCAGCTCCTCAAGCTCTTTAATTTCAATATGGTTTGTCTCTGCCAAAAAAACCCATGCTGATGCATCAGTAGGGTAGCATTGACAAGTCAGGGGTCCTTTAAGAGGCCTGAGGGTGGGTCCCTGTGCTGGGTTAGTGCCTCTCTTGTGGGAATAAGAACTTCAGAGACTTTCTCTGCATGAACGAAGGCATGGGCTCCCATCTTTCCTGCTTCTCCATCATACACACACACACACACACACACACACACACACACACACACACACACAATTCCTGCCATGGTGCCACTCATCATGACGTGCATGGCTGGGAGAGATCCCCCTCAGAGCCAATACTATGCTTTTTTTTTTTTAAATAAGCTTTTCAGCCTCAGGAACTGTATCACAGCAGAAGAAAAGAGGTGAATATACCATCTACTGTCCACCTTCTATGTCAAGCAATGTGGGGGCCGATCAATCACCGCTGTTTAATTATCAGCTCAAGCTCTAGACTGTCGAGTGCCTCTGAATGGTTGTGGAAAGGTCAATTACTTGGAAGTGAAAGTTCATGCCTTGGGGGCCTCAGCAGCTTCTCTGCTCCCTAGGGAAGAATTAAGGATAATCAGTACTGCCTGGAGGCTTAGCCCCCAACCTCTTCCCCCCAAAAAACTGAGAATCATTCTCAAAGCCTTGGTTTCTTCATCCAAAAAAAAAAAAATGGGAAGGACCATATTAGTGGCCACTCAGAGCTATCTGTCCAGGTGAGGTGATCCCAGAGCCTAACTCAACACTGTTAAGTTATTCCTGCTAAGTCTGTGGCCAGAGGTGACAGCTGCTTTGCTTAGGGTCTCTGCAAGACACAACAACCCCCTCATAGTGGACAATTTGAGGACAGCATCATGAAGAGACTGTGCAGAGGATGGGGGCATGTGTGCAAAGCACATGGGGAGAGTGGGAAGAGGGGGTGCCTGAGCACCCCGGTCTAAGTGGTGGTGGTCGGCTATGCAAGAGAGAGCCTGGCAACATGAGTAGCCCGCTGCAGCCCTGAGCGGGCGCTGGCAATGCCACACTTCTGTCTTCAGACTCCTGTTGTTGCTTTGGCTTAGTAAACAGCTACAGGAGGCAGAGGGCTCCTTGCCAGAGTCCTCCCAGCTCAGTCTCCCAAGCTCGGCTTGTAGAAAGGTGAGCATGGAACAGATCCCAAGGACAAACAGGGAATGCTCAATATGAGGGGGAAGAGAGGGGGGAAGCAGCCCCCTAAGACACACTCATGTCATACATAGAGAAAATGGGGTTCGGTCGAGGGGTGACATAGGTTGCCCAGGATAGAACTTGCTAGCTTGACTCCTAAGCCAACATCCGCTCACTGGACTACACTTTCAGTTTTCTTCATTTTACAGTTAATGTGTCATGCGCCCAGGAAGGGAAAGTGAGCTTTTCAAGGTCACACACACACACACACACACACACACACACACACACACACACACACACTGTCAGAACCAGGACTCTAAGCATCAGGCCAGGTGCCCCAACACCAGACTGTCCCCATCACACAGCCCCAGCGGGCTTTTGTTAGCACAGAAACACGTGCGATTTATGCCTAGAGGTGCCATCTCTGAGTGACCGGAGGTGAGGCAGTGTGTGGCACACAGGTGGCCTTAGGGGTGCAGTCTTCCCTGGTAGCACTGGCCTAGGAATGAACCCTCAGTTTGCAAAGCCACCTTCCAGGGAAACAGCGGGGCGCACCCTCTCTCTCCTCCAGCAATGATTTTTCCACCGGCAGGACTTCATGGCGAGGCTTTCCTTAATCTATCCAGCTGATCGCCCTGGAGACACATCCCTGCTACCCCCCCACCCCCTCCTTTGCTGCCCTCCCCACCTCAGCAGCCCTTCAGACTTCAGAGTGGGTTTTCTCTGACTGCTTTCAGCTCCTGACAGATGATACGCAAGGCTGCTTGCCAAGGTCATTTTTAACTCTGGCGGCAGCGCACTGCAGGTGAGGAGGGAAGGAGAGGTAAATCACAGACCAGACCGCAGGGGCAGCACATGCCTTAGGGGCTCAGCAAGTTTGTGAGGCAGGAGGGGCCACTTTGCCCTTTTCCCAGTTCACTTCAGCTTGACTGGGGTTGGGGGACCTGGGCTAGCAGCAAGACATGCTTAGCTTCATTGATTGCTTAGTGGAGTGGGGGTTGGAGAGGGGGACCGCAAGGAGAGGGAGATGTTGAGGATGGGAAAGGAAAGGCTGCTGCCATAACCTGGGTAGGAAATAGTTCTTGAGGGAAGATAAAACAGGGCTCTGTTTGTTCCCAAGGGTAGAGTGTTAACCCACCCTGCTGCTGGGATAACTGAGGTAGGGAAAGTAAGGCTGTGTCCAAAGCTACTCAGGCCACGGTTGTTGATAGAACAAGATGGTAGGCTCACATCTCCTGCCAGGGGCTGGGAGAGGGACCATGCAGATTAGAACCCAGGAGTCATCAGCTTGAGTCAAGGCTGGCCTCTGCTTTGCTGTGTGCCCCTGGAGAAGCCACGGCCACTCTCTGGCATGCAGCATTCTCACCAAAGGCTTAGTTTCTAACCTGCCTACCGTGTGTGAGGCGTGGTCATGCAGCTGGGAACAAGCAAGGTTCTGCCTCTGTGCAGTTTGTATTCCTGGCTGTGAGCAAATCCGAGACAACATGAGAGGTCTCTGTTACTAATCTCATTTCACGCAGGACGAGATGGAGCTTCATGCTACATGGGACATTGGAGGGTAGGGGACGAGGTGATTCCTTGGGTCCTCTCTCACCCTGGTGGTTTGTCTTCTGCAGGAGAAGCAGTCCGGCCTCCCCCACCCCAAGCCCACAGCTGCAGATCTTGGAGTGTTGGAATCTTATTTATTTGGTCTGTAGATGAGCGATGAGCCCCCCCCCCTCAAAAATAGATTTACCTTCTTAATTATGTTTGAGTTAGATTTAGCATGATATTAATTCTCACTTCTTGAATAAACACGGAAAGCAGGTGTTTGCTTTGAGAAAGACTTCTGCAAGTGCAAGGGACAAGGGAGGGCTGGGGCGCTAGTGTGCTGGGGTGGGTGGGGGCTTCTTAGAGGGTGACAGTCATTGAAGAAAACAAGCGAGGCAGGGACAGATTCCAACCTGCCCTAGCCTGGGCAGGAAATAGTGAGCTTTTGTGGGAACATGGGGCAGGGCTGTTTGTTCCCAAGAGTAGGTTTGGCCTTTTCTCTAATAACACCCCTATGGGTCTCTGGGGGAGACAGGTGTAAAGGTTCATATATGCTCTGTTCCCTCTGAAATTCCTACTTGAGTCTCGTCCCCATTACGGAGCTCTGGGAGAATGCACAATTAATCTGACCGTGGAGCTCAGCAGTGGGGGAGAGGGAGGCGGTCACCAGGATAAAGCCTCATGACCGAGTAAGCGGAGAGAGCAATCAGAGGACACACACATATACACGCCTTGTCCTTCACTATATGATTGCCTGTGCCACCTTGGGACTTGGTCGGTAAGCAGGCCATTTCCAGAACTGTGGGCCAGATAATCTCTTTTTGCTTATAAAGAGTCCCTGCCTCAAACAGCCAGTCACAAAAATCCCAAATGGTCCAATGCAGTAGGCAAGTCTAATGTGGGATGTTGTGTGAGGACATCCTCCAAGACAGAGCTGGGCAGACACCCCTGCTCCTGGCCTCTGCCAATTGTCTGGGACAGGACTGGGACTGACTGCAGTCTTTGCAACCCCTGCTGGCTGAGCCACTGGGATGATTTAGCAGCTAATGAGAAACAGAAAGTAGAACAAACAAATGAAGCGGCTACTGCCTGAGGGGAGAAACTCATTCATCAGACTGTGAAGAAATGGATGCAATCAGAGCATCCGCTGTACGCAGGTGCCGCTGGGCTCCAAGGTACCAGCCCAGGCTGGTGGGAGGATGCCACCTGAGACATGACTCCCAGAAAGTCCCGCCTCACCCCGCAGGCTCAAATCATTCCTACCTCTCTGTCGCCTCTGTGAGGCACTGACGCAAGACAGTGCTAGGCTCTCCAGACACTTCTGAAGCAATGTATAAGCAGTTGCTTAGGAAAACACTTGAGAGTGTGAGCCCAGTCAGTCCATCCAGCCTAGTGAATGCCCTCCCACTCCCACTCTCTGCTGGAGCCACAGTTATTTACTCTTCATCAGAGTGCTTGGGTGCCCCCGTTATAGGTGAGGAGCCTGTTTTTTTGGAGAGGGCAGCATGGCTTCTCAAGACTGGCAGCCCGAGAGCTAGAATGTGAACTTAATTCATAGCAGTCTTCGGGTTCAAACTGAGCTTTTTCAGACACAGAGCTTAGGCTCCAGCTCTTTCTCTCCTGTAAAGGGGCTTCTGATTCTCAGGTCAGAGATGAGGCAATCTGGAAAATTAGCGGTATTGTGTCACTGATCCACCGCCACATAAGATGATAAATCAGCATCTCACGAGGTCCAGGCACTATACTGAGTGTATAAGGTAATGAGGTAGGGCTTCAGAGCCAAGCTACCATGAGCACTGGAGCCCCTCCCACTTGAACTTGACTGACACCTAGCCCCACTCCCCCTGCCCAGGCTATGGCAGGCAGTTCCATACCAACCGCCTTCAGAAAGCATAGAGCACAGAAGGTGCCCATTGACTTCTGAACAGAATTGTACGACTGCAAGCGTACACCACAGCCGGAGAGAAAAGGCTTTTGATTTCCTGGGTTCTCTGTATTTCAAAGCCCAGGACTTAATGGACTTGTGTAAAAAAACAACAGATTCTAGAAATTTACTGTAGTGGAGGAAGCCACGGACTCACCATTCTCTCTCCTGACCCTCTGTGAAAATGTGCCTAGGTTAGAGAGGGGGGAAGAAGAGGAGAAGGGAAAGAGAGAAAGGGGAAAAGAGAAAAGGAAAAGAGAAAGGGAAAGCAGAGGAAGGGGAGGGGAAGGGTGAGGGGAGGAAAAGGAGGAAGAGGAGATGGAAAAAGCAAAGAGTTGAGGGGGAAGAAAGGAGAGAAAGAAAGACTGTTGGGGGGTGGGGCGACTGAGACGGCATCCTCATGAGGATGCAAATACCCTCTGTGGTGCCATGAGAGGGTATGTCTGAGAACAGACGGGCATCACACAAACAGCACTGAGGTGTCTACAGAGGAATCCAGGCCAATGAGACTGAGGGGTACCAGGAGGCTGCCTTGCAGAAGAAGCTCAGAGTCTCCTTAAGCTCAAGAGGGCTGTAAGAGGAGAGATATAAAGAGATTGGGCCCTGAGCTGAGATGATATTTCCCATGGGTCTACGATAATTTGGGTCAAGGTCATTTCTGGAGATGCACGCACCATGTTTTGTCATGGCCCAGGCGGCAGTCTCATCTGGAAGCATAGCCCCCAGAGAAGAAGGGGGCCCTGGGTTGAGTAGAATTCCATTTGTGTTTAGACAAGAATACACACTTGGTGGTGAAATTCAGTTCAGTCGTGGAGCAATACGGAAAACAGAATTACTTTTATACCCGGGGCGTTATTCTCTAGGATTTAGGTCACTTGAGGACCAGGAAGGGAAGATCAAGGAATGCTTTCTACAGCAGGCAACCCAGGAACTGAATCCTGAAGCCACGGAGGAGCTGAGCAGATGCGGGGAGGAGGCGCACAGGTGTTCCAGGCTGGAGTGCTGCCTGTGCACAGGCTTGGCAGTGAGGTGTCAGGGTGTGGACTGGGGCCAAGAGGCTGTGGCAAATGGTATGAGTTGGAGCTAGAGAGAGCCAGGGCCAGTGTGGGGTTGCTTGTAACCAGTGAGGGTTCTGGTGCATGAGTCTCCTTCAAGGCCCTGCTTGCCCTGTGAGGACTAGGGTTGAGGAACCGGGGCCTCAGGGATTGTTGGCTTTCCTGGGCTGAGGTATGGCCACCGATGGCAAACTACACAGGGTCGTGGAACGGATCCTGCTTTTTCACAAAGCAAATGATTAAAACGTCCTGTTAGGAGGAGAGGCCGGCACCACCAAGCATGCTCGGTGTGAGTTCTGAAGCCCTCATTGCCTTAGGACGGACTCTCCAAAGATGGGGACTCGCCAGGGGACAGTTTGGTCTCATCATGTCATGAGATTGAAGCAGGCATCTCTGAAACTTGCCAAGTTTTGCCTGAGGCGTGAGCATCCCAGGAACCTCACCACCTCAGGTGGTCCTCGTTCCACCATCATGAGAAAAACCTGGAGGGAAGCAAGACAGGGTGTTTGGTGGAAATGCAAGGTCCCAGCCCAAACGCCTATGTACCTACAGTACTGTGCCGTGAGCTGGTGACATGGGGCAGGCCGAGACAGGTTTCACCCAGCAGCAGTCCTGGGAGAACCATTCAAAGAAGAGTCTGCCAAGTGACCAAGGGGTGACATGAAGGAACTTAAAAGTTTTGGGTCCAGGAGAACAAAGCAATGGACAGACCGTAGGGCTTCGTAGTCAAGAGTCTCCATTCTAGAATCCTAAGGGTATGAGTTTAAATCCAGTGTCTGCCACTTATAAGCTGGGACAATGCTTGGGACAGCATCGTTAATCTACTGTGTTTGTTTGAGTTTTGCCACCTGCACAATGATGGTAACAATGGAATAATCTCAGGGGTCCCCTAAGAGAACAAAGGGGGGTGCATTGGTGATAGAAGCAGACGCCATGTGAGTGGAAGTGATAGCCACTGATGATTATTCTGCTTGGAGTAACCTCATGTCTTTGAAGAAGGTAGCAGCACGGTTTAGTTTCTGCTGGCCTGGCATCTGTTGTTCCTGCAAGGGGCTCTGCCTCTCCACACATCCCAGCACATGCTCCACCAGTCGCTTCGACATTTCTTTGAGGTTATCATCTGGAGCTATTCTAGGTGGAACTGGTTTTCCTGAGCCTACATTGTGCCCCTGCACACGTCTCATTTCCTGTTCATACCAGACATGCAGGGCAGCCCCACTCCTCCCAATGAAGCAGTTTTTAGCTGAGCTGCAGTGTAGCCAGCAGCACCTTGCTCCAATCTAGTTGGTGCCGGGGGATGCTATGAGGCTCTCCGCAGGCTTTCCAAACACTATCCAACTCCCTCCAGAAGCTGTTCACACGTGTAGTTTGAGTCCTTGAACACAGGGTCTGCTGACTGGAGCATGGCCATAAGAGGCTGGGAAGAATAGGTGGGGGAAAAGACAATGGGGAGCCTGAACCTTGGTTTTCAGAGCCAGTTCAGGGTGATTGGCTAGTGGGGTGCAGGGATCCTCCAGGGTTGTCCTCAGGCAAAATTAATTATTTCTGGCAGCCAAGCCCTGCAGCTCCCAGAGGACACTCAAGCCATACCAAAATCTTCCAGCTCACAAATACCATTGGAACATACTCTGACCCTCCCGATGAGCAATGAAGGGTAACTAAAATAAAGTGACCCTTTTAGAACATTCATGTAAATAATGGCAGGATGATAGTCATTTATGTATCTATTAATATGAACTTTGTCCCCCCCAAATAAATGCTATGTGACATTAGATGACATCATGACTCTTTTTAAAAAAGATTTATTTACTTATTATTATGCACATAGTGGTCTACATGTACACCTGCAGGTCAGAAGAGGGCATCAGGTTACATTATAGATGGTTGTGAGCCACCATGTGGTTGCTGGGAATTGAACTCAGGACCTCTAGAAGAGCAGACAGTGCTCTTAACCTTTGAGCCATCTCTCCAGCTTGACATCATACTCTTAAAATAAAAGCCTTTGTTTTGTTTTTAAAAATACTTTTACAGTCACTAGGAACCCAAGGACAAATAGAGGGGAACACAGTGGTCCTGAGATGTGCATGCTGGGGGTGAGTCTGTGAGTGTGTCTGAGTTATGCAAGCTTACGGCTCAGTGACCCTCACACACCAGATCTCCAGGGAACACCCTCTGAGAGGGTACCTCAGTAACATAGCAGGGGCCACCTTCTGTGGTTACAGATAGTGTAACCTGGATAGTGTAAAAGGCCAGTGCCACCAACATAGCTGCCTTTTTCTGCCATGGCTATGAGCTGCTCATAGCATGTGGCTGTGTCACACACTCACAACAGCTGCTAGCATTCATACCCTCCCACCTGCGCCATGATCTAAGAGAGAGTTTACAATGACAGATGTTCTGACTGAAGTGTCACAAAGGCACGGGTCAGTGTCAGAATGCTTATCTGTGTCTTCCTGATGCTTGGAGCCATGTTTTCTCTAGGTCAGCAGCCTGGGAAGACTCAGTCTACTTCAGCTCTGTGAACAGTACCTCATTCATTCAGCTGCCATATGTCTTCTCTACTACATTTTTTAATAAAGTTATTTATTTTGGGGGAAGGCAGGGTTTGAAGGTGCGTTCTACTTACTGCACATGTGTGGCAGCCAGAGGACAATTTGCAGGAACTGATTCTCTCCTTCTACCATATGGGTCCTGGGCATCAGACTCAGGTCATCAGGCTTAATGGAGAACACATTTACTGGCTGAGCTTTCTTGCTGCCCTCGTGTCTCTTTCTAACAAAGCAAAATACCTGCAAGTAGGTGTGCGTGCAACTCCAGCTGCTGCTGTTATCAGGCACTATGGTTAGAAGCCTGGCTTCATGGCTTAGAGCTCAGCACTGGACTGCTTGTAAAGGAGTTAGGACAAGGAGAAAGCTCACCTAAGCTAGCTTTGGGATGAAGGAGGAACCTGCTTGGGCTGTATCCCAAAGTACAGGAAGGCACCGGGCAGATGGAAGGTGTGGGCGCTGGGCTAGGCAGAGGTGCTCCAAACAGTGGGGACGGGTGAAGAAAGCCAAGAGTGTAAAGCAGCAGCTGACAATAGCTTAGTCTTTTTTCTCCAGAAGATCTTACCATTCACCACCAGGTCTTATTATCAATTTTGCAAATCTAGCAAAGTTTTGAGGCTCAGAATGACCAATCCCCTACTTCAAGATGTATACTACTTGAGTGTGATGCATAGGTGACACGGAGAAGGAATGTTCAACCTTTCATACCAGCCAGCTCCATAGAACCTGGAACGATCAGAAAGCCAGACTGAAGCCTATCAGGCCTAGGGGAACCCACTCTGCCCATACACCTTCCAAGCCTGGCACCTGCCTGTTTGTGCCCCCACAGAGAGTGGATAGAGATGACAGTTGCTGCTGACTGAGTGAGTATGGCTTGGTACCGTTCTCAGTCCTGAAGGTGTCCTCCCACTTTTCAGACACTGAGATTCATAAATGAGGACACCGTGTGCCTACAAACTTGTCCCAGAATTCCTGCGTTACACTGCCAGCTTTAGCCCCTAGCTGCGGCTAACATCTATGTCTAATAGGACCACTTTTTGGAGGTTCTGCAGACTGAGGTGGGACCTGGTACATGGGGAATCATCAAGCAAGGCTGTGAAATGTGTCACCCAGAAGAGCACCTCAATTGGGTCTGACTTCTTAGCCATCCTCTTTCCCTGGAGACTCTGACACAGAAGCAGGGTACAGGGGTGTGGTTTCTAAGCCAGTGTCATAGGAGGGAGGCCCAGCCCTTATGACCTGAATGGTCACCCTTTCCCCTGACTGAGAAAGATTGCAGTTCATTTTGGAATTACTCCCATGAGAGACCCCCATGGAGTCAGATGGCTGTCTCTGCCCCTCTCCCATCTCAGAAGAAGCTTCCAGAACACTCGTGCTTCTCCTCAGTTGCCTGAGGAGAAGGGGCTTGTCACGTGCTTGGCTGGCACTGCAATATTGCAGTCTGAGTCAGAGGCGCACACGACAGGAAAGGTCACAGGCTCCCAAATTAACTCGAGGAAAAACTGCCAATCAGCAAAGATACACGCAGAGTTTGCAGAGATGTCCTTCTTCCTTCCTCTGCTTCGAGTAGGGGACACACACACACACACACACACACACACACACACACACACACACACACATATTAACGTTTAGGGACTCGGCCCCTCCACATACACTACAGCATTTCCCAGAAGTTTGTGGAACCTTTGCTAAGCTGCAGGCACTAGCCCAGTGCCTTTTTGCAGGCTACTTCCTCATGCCAACAATTAGGGTGGGGCCTTATGAATCTCCATTTTATAGAAGAGAAGCAGGTTTAGCAAGCTTAAGGTTAAGGCGCTTGCTCAGGGTCACCTAGCTGTTCGGTGATGGAACTGAGGTTAGCAGCAGGCCATTTGCTGAGTGTATGCTCTTAGACCCCCCTGTCTGAGGCTCTCAGAGACTGGGAGCCGCTCCTGAAGCACAGCACCCTGCCTCTGTGGCTTGTGTTCTCAACCCAATCTTGTACACACCATGGATATCCAGGATGTTGGACACCTCCGGCCCTCAGTGTCCAGCAAAGTGCATAGCAGAAGCTTGCTCAACCACTCTTGTCACCAGAAGGCCTTTTCTTGGCATATAATATGAAACAAGCTGATGTGCAGTCTTTCTTCTCCTTCTTTGAGCTGCTTCTCTGAGGCATGGGTGCTGTAGGAGAGGAATCCCTGTCACCTTCGGCAAACTTAAGAGAATGAGGCCGTCCGGAGAAAGCAGTCTTCACTATACCAGGTTAGCCAGGCCTCAGATGGCTAGCACTAGATTAGGACCGAAAGTTACACCCCAGGATGGCCATGAAAAGAACTTCTTTCCCATCCTGCACCTCAGTGTCTTCCCCTGGAAAGCAGACTAGCTAGAGCCTAATTTCCGTTTCCACCAGCCTTGACATTTCCTGAGTGTCAACTCAGGATACGCGGCAAACACTTGATGACGTAGTTGCCAGGCACTCATTTTGTTTCGCGTGCTTAACATGAGGTATGCTATTGACACTTCCCAATGGCCACAGGTGATTGGTTCTATCCGTGCTGCAGGGTGGCACAGGGTGGTCAAGGCCAACAGGGCCAGCAATAGTAAAAAGCAAGACCCAATCACCTTTAGTGTGGTCCCGGACCCTAGAATGTTGACTTTTAGAATCTTCTACTCCATCTTTGGGTTTTCAGGCACCGCCAAAGCATTCGTGAGAATCTGGGTTAAGCAGCATCCAAAAGAGTGAGCCGAAATGAATGCATCAGCTGGGCTGGCTCATGGGCAGATTGGGAAGGGCCTTGAGCATAGCCTAAAGAGGTAAAGCAGGTGCTGAAGGTGACAGGTGCTGAAGGATGCCAGGCACAGGCAGAGAGACAAGCAGATTTGCCTTCAGCAAGGCAGATCTGGAGGCATCGGGAGGCTGGACTCTAAGAAGATGCGGGCAAAATGAAGAAGCCACTTCAAGAAAGTCATGGCTGCCCAAGAAGCCTGATGGTAATGCTGGAGGTGGAGGAGAAAAGAGAGGTAGAATGTGATATAGAGGCACAGACACAAATATGTATATACATACATACATACATACATACATACATACATACATACACAGAGAAAGACAAGGAGAGACAGAGAGACAGAGAGAGATAGAGAGATAAAGAGAGAGACAGAGAGATACACAGAGAGAAAGAGAGACAGAGACAGAGCACACACTATAGTGACCTGGCTTCAGGTGGCCTGCAAGTGTCAGTCGAGCAAGTGAAGGTAAGAGAGACTGTTGGGTTCCAGCTGGGGTTCTGAGAGGATGGGTGCCACTGGCAGAGAAGATGGAGAGAGGGCAGACATTGACCTGATGAGCTTGAGACCTTCAGCAACGGATGCCTAGTATGCACTCAGTGATGCCCAGAAGGCAAGACTGGTGCTTCAATATTTGGACTCATTAGCATCCAGGTAGGGGGTGGTTGATGTGTCCCAGGGAGTGGGGGGTCTGAGGAGAGCACTGAAGAAGGATTTGAGGGTTGGGGATACAGTGCTGGGACACCCTCTGGTAAGAGAATGGGCAGAGGAAGAGGGCCCTGTCAACTCTCTGCCTCTCTTCTGCTCTGCAAGCCTCCTTCCTGCTGGCAGAAGGGGCTATCTTCTTTCAGACTCAACTCTGAGAAGCAGCAAGCGGCCATAGTCCCAGAACCCTGCCTATTTGCTCTGGCTCCGGCTCAGGGTTTTCCAGCAGGCTCCGGATTGTGTAATTATCCATACAGTAATCATGCCTGGCAGAAAGCTTCGGCTTTCCTGGGGGAGGGCTTTCCAGCCACCACCAGCCTGCTCTGCCTGGCTCTTGATCTGCACAGGATCAAGGAACCAGCTAGGTGGGAGGGAGCCCAGGTTGTTCCTTGTGCTTGGGTGTTCTGTGCAGGGAGCAGGTGGGACACCTGTCGCCCAGGGGCTCCAAGGGAACCTGTCAGCGCCACTCCATTTGACCTCCTGGATACACACAGCCCCCATCCTGGATGACTCCCACATACATACAGGGTTCCCATCATCTCCCACAGCCCTGTTTATGACCAGAGGGAGGGGGAAAATCCATCAACTCGGCACAAGCAGCTAATCAGTTTACTCGGTTGCCTGGGGTCTTCCAATGTAATTATAATTCTTACTAAGACGCTGGCAAGTGTCAGAGGCATTTCAACAACTGCTGCGGATACGATAATCAAAGCGCCAGCATTCCTTTGTTCCAAGTCTTGTACAGAGAGGCTCTCACGAGATATGCTTTGGAGGGAAAATCCAAGATTGGGTTGTGTTTCTCATGCTTCCTCCCCCATTCCTGCTTCCTTCCTTCCAAAGCTGTCAGAAAACTCGCTTGCAGCTGGAAGCAGAGGTGGGCCATGGAGGCGGCTCCCAAGTGCTTATACCAGGCCAGAAAAGCCCCCATGGGGTGTGGGGGGGGGGCAGGAGTATTTCACAGTGGAGGCTGCTGGCTGCTTCCCAGAGACCTCACAAGGTGGCATTTACCTTGGCGAATTCCCCAGCCTCTGGCAGACAGCCGGGAGATTCGGAAGCCTGATTTTGCTGGCACACCCAGCAGGGTCCCATCTGTTAGGAGAATACTCCTGTTAACTCAGATCATGAGACCATGCTAGAAAACACAACGCACAGAATCAGGACGCCAAAGCTGCCAGGACCAGCATCACCTCTCTTTGAGGCAGTGCGCAGTCTTAGACTCTTGGGCTTGCTGGGAGAACCACTGGGATGCTTAATGGCATTGGGCTCCAGCCATCTGCTGCCCCATTTTCTGGGGGAGGGAAGCAATCAGCAGCAACACCACATAGGCCTTTCCCCCCTGCAAAAGGTTTGGTGTGAGCCCTTTCCTGTTGATTTCTGCTTCCTGAACTCTCCAGGACACCTGGACTCAGATTCGTGGGAGCCTGAACAGCACCCAGCTGACTTAGCGCCATCCCTCAACTACTGTCTATGGAAGACCCGGTTGTGTGAGCTTGCTTACTTCTCCTACTACGTGCTTCTCTAAGATGGGTTGTTCCAGGGCCAGGCAGGGGTCAGACTTCTCCTCCCTCTTTGCAATGGGATAAGGCTAGAAAGTACAACCCCCTCAATGAAATGTGAGCCTAAGTAATGTTTGCCACTGCTAGGCAAAAGTGGTTACAAAATGGGGCGCCATTTCCCAGCTTTTGCTAGACCCAGAAGGGGCCTGGGATGATGGAATGACAAGGCAGAAGGAGGCTGGATCCCTGGGTATCATGTAGAAGAAAGATGCTTGCATTGAGAATACCCACACTGGCTTGTCCTAGGGGATGGTCAGTGAAATTCCATTAATTAAGCCGCTGAAACATTGGAGTTTATCTGTTATGGCAGCCAGGGCTGCTTAGCCTAAAGAATAAATTATGCTAAGCCTCCCCCACTGAGAGTACAGTTGTCAGCCACTTGAGTATTCAATATTTTGAAAGAGTTCAAATTCACATTCACACACCTCTTATGTGACTCCCAAAGGCTGAGGCTGTGTGTGCTGTGCGGGAAATCCACTCTCTCCAGCTCCGATTCCATCCCAGATGTGAACCTATGTTACCTGCAGATCCTGACTTTGACAGATAAGATGTGGTTGGTGGGATTCTGAACGGCTGGAGATTTATACACATAAATCAATGCACAAATACCTAGAATGATCTTTCAGCGTGGGAGAACAGTTTTACACACACACACACACACACACACACACACACACACACAGTCTGTAGAGAGCAACAGGCTAGCCTATGCAGAGTGGAAGGAATTGGAAATGTGCGTTTGAACTGGGACACCGATAACTGGGACACAGATAACTTACATAACGTTGCCTATCTCCCACCTAGCAGCATCTGCTTGGAGAACTGTCAAGAAAGATCCTGAGGTCACACTGTATGCAGAAGGAAAAGATTCTGTGATGGGTGATCAATATCTGCCGTGGGTAATGGATGAAGGGGTGACAGCACAAGCCAGGAGTTGTCATATTTGTCACAGTCATTAGACTTGTGATTGTAGAGGAATCTGACTTTATCAAGGCTGGATGGAGTCTGGTCAGACTTCAGCAACTCAAAACAATTCTTAACCCTCAAGCACATGCCTGCCAGCGAAGAGGTATCTTACACCACAGCGCACCAAGGAGGAGAGAGATCATATTCTTATCTTACAGATGATGAAGCTGAGGTTCAAATACAGTAGGCATTTACCCAAGATCATGAACTCAGCAAAGGCTTCATGGCTCCTGAGTCTATGCATGTCATTCCTCGGACAGCCTTCTGAATCAGGAGGAGAGGGGCCATCGTGGCAGCCTGCAGGGCAGCTTCTGCCTCCTGGCATCCATAGAAGAGCAACAGTGGGGATAGCACATGCCATGGAGACAGCATGCAGACGTAGACGCTAGGCTTAGGGTGGGAGATCCCTAAGGCTTTTATCTTTTCAGTTGGTTTATTGCTTCCCTCAAAGTTTTGGAAGCCAGCCAAAAAAGGAAGGAGAAGAGATAGAGGATCCTTGCACTGTCAGTTTAAATGATGTGTGAGGGCCCAGGGAAGAGGAAAGAACGAGATATCTGGCATTCAGAGCTGGGATTTGGCCTCCTGGTCCTTCAGGTTGGCTGGGCAACCATAGGAAAACACCATTCCTGAGCCTCAACTTCCCCAAACCTCAAATATTTGGTGGTAGGCACAGAACGTCAGATGTAAGGGAACAGGCACTGATCCTTCCCTTCCCGGCTCCTTGACCTCAGGCTGCTCCTCATAGCTCTACTCTGAGATTCTATTTTCTTGCCTCTGAAATAGAGATGGCGACATTCTGCCTCACAACGGAGCAAGGCAGTTAGGTGAGGTAATGCAGGGAAGCGTCCCGCACAGTGTCTGGCGCTATGCACGCAGCAGCGTTGTTCTCTCTCCACACAGGTACACACGCCAAAGAACTACTGTTTGACCCACGGGGCCCCTTTTGTGGTGTTAAAAGTGTGTGAGAGTTTACCCTGCTCGGTTTCCACTCTTCGCAGAATGCACGTTGGCACTTTCTAAGCATGTATCTTCTATTCTCAAGCACCACGTCTTTGCTGGGGGATCTTCCTACCTGGCTCCCTTCTTCTATGCCCTTTAACATGTGCATTCGCAACATGTAAAAAGAAAAACCAATTTATGCTCCCCACGTGGACTGCTTCCTTGGGATGGGCAGTGGCTACTGGCTTTCCCCATGTTTACATTTTCTTCCAGACTCTTCTTTCCCCTCACCCTCCTTTTCTTCCTCTCTTTCTTGATTTTGTTCCAGAATTTTAAGGGAACAATAAATCAATTCCAGAGACATATAAAGGCTGCAGGCAGCTCTAATCCCAAAACCACTTTGGTCTTTCCATTTCCTCCTGTTCTGAGCTGCCTGAGAGACGAATTCTCACCCTCACTCCATTTACAGTTCATTTTCCATACTCTTCCCAAGGAGCCCATGTGGTCAGTATTACCAGCCTCACGGGACTCATGAAGGATCCAAGGCCCAAGTGAAGAAGTAAGCTAAGGTCACATAGGCAGAGAAGGAAACTGTAGTGTTTAAATCTAAGGCCAGTTACTATTCAAATTCTATTCCTTACTGGGCAGAATGGCCCTTGTCCAAAGATCTAGGCTTATTCTTATCTTTCTCAGTAACATGGGATCTATTCAAAGGGTCACTTAGGATCAGAATTATGGGGCCAGGGATCCATGACAGATGAGAGACAGGCCTACTGCACCAGACACACAAAGGTCTAGTTTTATTCACCAGTTGCTGCCTCATCTCTCCAGCAGAAATAGAAACAAATCTCAGTATCAGTAAGGGCTACATTTTCCTGAGCCCTTACTATGTGTCAAAAAGCTATGATATACTATGAGAGCATGTGGTTACAGACAGTCCCCAGATTATAACAACAGCTTGACCCAGTGATTTGCCAGCTTGGCTATGGGATAAAAATGATACAAGTTCATTTAAAACCATATTTTGAGTTTGAATTTTTCTTGAGCCCGTGGGATATAGAATCACACTCTCTCAAAGGTGTTCACAGCCAGCCCCACATCAGGGGAGGAAACCATCAGCTCTCTGCAGTGAGGCTGTGTGGCTGAGCACAGATGTTTGGCATGTTAGGGCAGAGTCAATACATATAGCTGAGAGCTGATGAGAGAAAAAGGTACAGCACGTTGGGTGAGGCAAAACTGAAGGCCAGTCCTTGTAAGCTGTGGCTTAACTGGGCTGTTGGATTCTTCCTTGTGCATCAGTCCCTTCATCTCTTAAATCACAGCGATCGTGGGACCGGCTGACTAGGTTGTTGCAAGGACTGAGATAATATAAGCGTTTATGAAGCTGTAAGAAATGCGTACCTAAATGGTGGCTGCTATATAAGATTAACAGTCATAGTGGTAGAAATGATTTTCATGATGGCTGTGACTGTGGTTGGTGGCTGTTAATGATGGTTATAGTTGTTATACTGGGGAAAATGGTAGCAATGGAGGTAATCATAGTGATGGTGATAGAGGTGGTGTAATTGTGGAAGTGACGTCATTCGCGACGGCACAGGTGTTGGTGGCAATGATGACAGCAGTGGTATCCATGGGGCTAGTGATGGGATGTGTGCTCTTTGTGTTGATGCAGGATAACAATGTAAATAGTGATGGTAATAAGTACAGTTGGGTCAAGGATGTTGACAGTGGAGGTGGTAGTAGCAATGATGGGTACACATGTGATATGGGTAGTAAGCAAGCATGAATAATAGTGTTGTTGACGGGGTGATATCAGTGTTGATAATGGTGCTGGTGGCCTTGGGGCAACCATTACTTTTGTATTAAACTAACCTCCTTGGATTTCATAGGATTTCCAACTCCCACAATGTGAGCCCCTCCTTCCAGATGTATTTGTCAGAAGGAGCAAAGAGTAAGACAGATACCCAGCCACGCCTTCATGGTTCTTCTTTAATATAGTTGGAACGTTCAAGATAGCTGCATTCCAACACATAGCACATTGTTGTGCCCAATATGCAGTCGTGTATCCAATAAGTATCAATTTAATTAAGTAAATAAATAAAATACACTATTTCCAGATAAGGAAAGTGGAGACTAAAGGGCATTGGTAGATACGTTATCCCTCCATATCTGTGAGCTTTATTTCCTCAGATCCAACCAATTCACATAGAAAACATTCAGAAATGAAAGTTCCAGAAAGTCTCAAAGGTAAAACTTGAGGGCGGGAGACATGGCTCAACAATGAAGTAAATAAGTTAAATAGTGCAGTGGCAGAAGACAGTTACAAAAGAACACAGGCCGCGCTCTTGGGTATCGTCATCAGGGTGAACTGTCCCATCTCCGAGGACCACACAGGGGTTATTTGGTATGTTCCCTGTCGCCTTGCGCTAATGCCATGCAGTGGTGTGGGCTCAGTGACCACTCTTTTCTGGCAAACTTGGAAAGTCCTGTTCCAGGAACCCCTAGGTGTCAGCTCAGCCTGATTCCTTGGGTACCCCTCCCCCGACTTTGGCCCCAGGGCTATGACTCTGCTCTAATTTTGTGCTAACTTACTCTTCATATCTTTGGGGAATGGTTCCAAGAGCCAGTGATTAAAAAAAAAAAAAAGAAAAATCTGAGAATGCTTACATCTCTTTTATAAAATGTGTACTGTTTTCATGTAGCCTCCACACAGCCTCCTATATAGCCTAAATCATTTCTGGCTGACGACTGCTACCTCAGAAATGTCAGCACACCACTTTATGCATGTGCCTGGTACTTGAGCATGCTGCCTTGTGTGGGGTCTGTGGCTTGAACCCGTGTCCTCATGCTTGCAAGGAGAGTACTTCATCACTGAGCCATCTCATCAAGGATGAAGGCTTTAGGGTCATTCAGAGCTGGTGGCAGTCCCTAGTCCCAGAGACCTTGAGCCAGTCACTTCTTCCAAAACCTCTGTTCCCTCATCTATCAGCACCTACTTCCTGCTGTATGAGATCGCATCTGCACAAAGTCGTTCTCCTCTCCTGTTGCTATGAGGGTTAAAGTGGTCTGCAGCATCAAAAGCACTTAGTGTAGCACTGGGCACAGTGAGTCATGCAAGTGTTCTGCCTGGCTCCTCTGGTTTCTACTGTAAGGGCTATTTAACTGTCATTCTTCTTTTTTGCTGTCACTTTGCTGACACTTTGCACAGCCCCTGGCATACAGTAGGTCTCCAAAGCACCTTCTTTCTTATTGTCTGTTCCAGTTCCAACACTGAGATATTAGAAGCCACATTCAAGATGTTCCCACAGCATCAGACAGCACAGGCAACCAGACGCTGAATAAATGTGTTTTGACAACATATTGTATTCAAAATGTGTTACCAGTGTCGTCGTCATGGGAAGAAACTCAGATCCTCAGACTTTTGTTTTCTTAACTGGTTTTGTCTTGAATTGTCTAAATAGCTGCTAGTGGGGAGGTAAGAGATGAGATCAATTTAGCATTGGGGTCTGTAGGGTTGGGAGTTCTAATCCAGTCCAGTTATTGTCATGTGCAAGGGCAGAAGAAAGGCACTCTAAGAGATGCCTGCTGAGCACGCAATGTGACCTTCTTGGAGAGTCCTGGCAGGCTAACTTCTAGAAATGGAAAGAAAATGGGAGCGGTGTGTGCATGAATGCAAGTGCCTGGCCTCCCCTAGGAGGCTGAAACTTCACAGTCTCTCTTAGAGCCCTCTTATCAGCAGGCCAGCATGGTGAGGAGTTGATAGGCCAAGGGGAGGCTGGTGGCTGCCAGTTTTTGGGTCCTAGGCACAAAAAGCCGGCCACAAGTGTTAGCCTCTCCCTAGGATCAGAGTCCAGAAGCTGTTGCCTTGGTATCAGACCCAGTACAAGGCGCCTCACTGTCTAATCACCAACAATCAAGACCCCGCCTCTCCCAGGCCCCTTGTTTCCCAGTCTATTAAGAATAACTGCACAAGCGTAATAGTTAGCAAAAAACGTGAAATGGGCACCTCCCCCACGGAGCGGCTGTTCAAGGCCCTGCAAAGGGAACTTGACTGTCATGCTTCAGGGCATTTCTTTATCCTCTCGACTCCACTAACTTCTATTAGGTTTTCTGGCTTCACATCCCAACTCAAAGGCTTTGCACATACATCCAGGCTGGCAGCCTGCTTGGAGGTTCTCAATGCTATTGCCGGTGCTGGGAAATCTCTAGCTGCATTGCCACCAGGCTCTGTTGTGATCTCTGCCTTAGAAGCAGAGATGGAGGCCCAGGGTCTCCCCCACCTCTGAATCACATCTTCAGGAAGCAGAGAACATGAGGATAATGCTAAGGGACGGCTGGTAGAGTCGGGGTTCAGTCTCTCGCTTGGCTGGACTAACAGGTTCAGTTCCCAGAAACCACACGGCAGGGCTTATGATCCACTGAAACTCCAGTTCCAGAGTTTCCAACACCCTCTCTGGCCTCCCCAGCCTCCTCTATGCACATGGAACATACAAACTCGCACAGGCACACACATATACACATAAATAAAGTTCTAAGAAGTAATGGATATGCCTAGCCTTGAACTTCTGTTTTATTAAAATGAAAGAAAATCTCCAACGGCAGAAATGCTGATCCTGGGACTCCGGAATAAAATAATTCATAGGAAGACAAGCAGACTTGGGTAGTCAGTCAGGCTGACATTCGAGCCATGTGACCATGGACAATGTGTTTTCCTTCTTCGTCTTTATTATCCATAAGGAGAGGCTTGAGCCGGAGGCTTCCAGGAGCCCCTTCCAGCTTGATGCATGACCTTAGGTCATGCAACCTATATATTTCTAGAATATGTGTTCGGGTCCACTGCTTCTCAAAGCTCAGTGGGCGTACAGACCATCTGGGAATCTTGTTAACACACGGCTTAGGATTTCCCAGGGCCAAGTTGGGGCCGGAGATCCTGCATTCCTAACAAGCTCCCAGCTAGGATGAAGTTGCTGGTCTAAGGAAGGCCATGCTTTGAGCAGCACAAACCTGGAGAGTAATGACTTACTTTGACTGCATTCTTTCTGTGCGGTGACCACACCTTGAACATATCATTGCACTTAATTCTCAGAACAATATGGAAGGGAATTTACCATCAGTGCCTCAGTTTTGGAGACGAAGGCTTCTATAGACAATGTGACCTGGCCAAGGTCATGAAGCTAGTACATTGCAGAGAATTAGGTGTGTCTAACCATGACTATGTGCACCATGGTGACTGTGCCGCATGCATATAGGTGACCGGGCGTGAGCTAAGGATGTCTGACTAAGGACAGAATGGAAGTAAAGAGAAGGATGCTGTGCATTTGCAAATGTATAGCAGTCTCTTGCATCTGGCCACTTTGCGTGGATACCACTCATCAACTCCGAGAGACCCCCTGGCCATCTGGACCGCGTGAAACCCTGAGCTGGCTACCTACCACTGGAGGGCTGAGAGTCTAACAGACTTGAAGATGCTTAAATGGCTGCTCCATCCTTCCCTGACAGCCATGATGGCTGTAACAAAGGGAGAGAGATCTAGTTCACATAAATGATTAGAGGAGAGGAGAGAGGTTTAATCCTATTAATGAATTTGCTAATTGGCCTTCTGCCCCCAATCATTTCAAAGCCTAGCTTTCACGGTGTCGGAATGAAATGGAAGCAGATTTCAGAGGTGGTTTTAGACAGGCTGAGAGGGTTTTTCTTGGAGCTGGCAGGCAGCTCATTGCTCAGTATGGCTAATGAAGAGCTTCAATCTCTCCTCGAGCACTACTTTCTACATCCACACCCCCCATTTTGACTGTTCCCCACCCCACAGTACCTCAAGCTCCTGCTATAAGGCCAGGAAGGGCTGGCATGGGGCTTCAAAGCTTGAGCTCTGCCATTGGTCAGAACCAGGCTCTGCTGTCTTCTGGCCTTAGGGTCCCAGAAATACTTCCCTTCTTAGAGCCTCAGTTTTCTCCGCTGTAAAATGGGAGCTAGCACAGCATCGTCCTACAGGACTGAAGTAAATCAACCCAGAAAGGAGGAGCAAGGTGCCCAGCATCTTGCAGAGGCTTGGTCAGCTTTAGGTGGTTCTGATGTTAGTACTGATGCTGGAAGCTGATCTATATTTTCAGTTACCAACGGAACTTGGCAATTCCCCATAGGTGGGAACAACTATGAAATGGCTCAGAATGCCAGTGACTGTGGCAGTGATGGCTCTGGGTCTCCGGGACACAGAATCAAAGGCCACAGTTGAGAGGGGCAGAGCATCCCTACAAAAAGAGTGACGTAGGACGCAAGTCTTTATAACCTTGACCCAGTGGTCCTAATCGTTATTCACCTCCTCTCGGTACCCTGGTTTTAATGAGGTCTCATTCTTGCTTTGGAGCATGCTTTTAATATGGCCTGGAATAATAAGACCCAATCCAAAGTATTCTTGTCATGGTTAGCACATGGGAAAAGAGCAATATCCCACCTGACTGTAGCTACTTCTAGAAGGTGACCTACTTAAAATAGCACCTGGAGGGAGCTGAGAAGCTGAAACTAGTTTCCCTGAAAGGCCCAGGACCCTTGGTCTCTCTTTCTCCCTCTCTTTCCTTCCTAATTATGCTCCTTCCTGGCCTGATGAATGACAGTACTGCTCCAGGGCCATTATGCAGAATGTTGCAGGCTTCTCCCCAGGCGAGGACTTGGATCTTGGATTTCTCCTCTGCACGGAAGTGCTCCCATACCCCTTAGTCATCACGCCCCACACACCCTGGTCCATCCATTCTTTCCTCCACAGAGCCAACATCCATCAAGTCTAGACCAGATGTCACACTTGACTAGGGTTTTGGAATAAGAACCAGCCCCCGAGAGCCAGGCAGAGAGATAATTGTGTAAATCCATAATGATCGCCTCTGTGTGTACAGATCTCATCAGTGTGTGTGTGTGTGTGTGTGTGTGTGCGCGCGCGCGCGCAGGGTACAGCATCAACAGACATGGAGGACCAGAGAAGGGGTAGGTGTGCTCTGTCTGCAGGAGTGTGGGATGATGTTGGGTGGGGCCTTGAAGAATGTGTAGGAGTTCACCAGGTGATGAGGGGCAGGGGATAGAGGTGGAAGGAGATGCAAGCGCTGGAGCAGAAATGCCACCAGAGAGCAACGTTAGAGCACAATTATAGGATCGGCCAAGTGATCAAATGAGTGGATGGACATGTAGACCAGGTAACAGTGACCCTGGAAAACAAGAGGTGACGCTGGAGAACAATCTCTGCCTTTCTTCCAGCAAATGTGTGAAGCCAAGAGCTATGCTGCCTTCTCTGTACGTTCCCTACAGACACTACACACCTATCGGTAGCCAAAACCTCCCGGGACCTTCTGAACTGTGTTCTAGAAAGTGCTTCCCACAAGTTTTGCTACAAATTCTCTGCACGGGAGTTTCCTGCGCTTTTAACTCCTCTATGTTTTTCCATGGGTGTTGTTATGGAGGGTTGCCACTCCCGCGCCCAAGCTCATGTTAGAGCTTAATTTCCATCATGAAGTATTCAAAGGCTGGGAAGTTGAACTATTGAGTTTAGAGCCTTTGGGAGGTTAGTGACTAGGAATAAATAAGGGCTTCAGAGTGGAGCCCCATCACTGAGTGAGTCCTGGGAGCTTTAAAGAAAAGAGGAAACCCCAAGGGTACCTCCCACCCTGGGATGCCCTGTGTGCTTCAGGACTCTGCCAGCAAGAAGGCAGTCACCGAATGGGCTACCTTCACCTTTGACCTCTAGAGCCGCCGCAGACCAAAATAAGCCTTTTTTTTTCCTTTACATAATTACTTGTCTGTAGTCTTGTGTTGTTAGCAGCAGCCATGAATGGAGACAAAGTCAGAGGAAGCGTGCAGCACAACTGTTACTGTTCTTCATAAGAAGATAGTCTCTACTACAGTTTTTCCATTATTTCATCCTTCATTCATTCGTTCGTTCATTCATTCATTCATGGATGCAGTCATTTCATCACATGCTCACTTATTCAATCATCCTCTGTCATTCATTTGATTATTCACTTGCTCCTTCATTCGTTTTTCTTGTTTATTGATTCTCTTTATGTGCAACCATCCATCACTCACTCATCTGCTAAGGAATGCCCTCTCTCCCTCCCTCCCCCTCTCCCCTTCTCCCTCCCCCCCTCTCTCCCTCCCTCCCTCTCTTCCTCCCTCCCTCCCTTTCTCACACATTTATAAAACATTTGCTGAGCAGAGCCCTTCTAAGTAGACAAAGGGGTCTTAGTCTTGCTCCTGTTCCTGGGAGCAGACTGAAAGCACCTCTGATTTTTAGGTAGTGCGGCCCTTTACCAGTCCTGTGACTATCAGGAGTTGCGGAGCAGAAACACTGTTCTTTCTGCGCTTCCCACTGAATGGTGAACAGATTGAGTACACTTCACAGACAAAGCCAGTTCAAAGCCAACAGACCAAACAACAGAACCCATTCAGGCAGAGGGACTGGCAACTGAAATTCCAGTGGCAAGCTAACTTTTCCTGTGGGGTCTGCAATTCTTAGGAGTAACGATGAGGGGCCAGCCATCTCATTGTTTATAGTTTCTGTTGAAAAAAAAATATTTACTCAGCACGTACTATGTACAAAGATTTAAGTCTGTGAAGAATGACTCAGACACGTGTCTGGCCCCAAGAATCCTAAGCTATAGTCAATGGGGAAAGGGCTAACTAACACTTCCACTGACGGTCTGATTCCAAGCATGAGTTGTGAGTCAGGAGAGCAGACAACTTAAAAATGTTAGAAACTCAGATGGGAGAAGTCACCTCCGACTGGGGCTTGGAGAAGGCTTCTGGAATATAGAAACATATGAGTGAGTTCTTGGGATGTGGGTAGAATTTGAATTAGTAGGTGAGATAGGGACTGGCGGGGGAAGAGCTTAAGTGATGGACAGAGATGCTGAAGTGGGAAAAGGCCACGGCACACACACACACACACACACACACACACACACACACACACACACACACACACACACACACGTCTATTGCTCAGTACTCCCCTTTCACAGGTGAAGAAAAGGGTATTTCTAAGGCAAAGTAATTTGCCAATGATCTCTGAGTCTAGACTGATGTGATTTGGGGCCACCTCTTCCTTAAGACTCTCTGCCTATTGCTGCCTCCCACGGCTCTCCAGGATTATCATTACCACTTCATCCATCAACTTCAAGGCCAGGCTCATCAGGAATTCTGTGCCTCCACAATTCTCCAAAGGGCTTTCTGATTTAGGACCCACAAGACCGGTCTCAGATTTGACTCTGTCTTGCCATGTGGCCTGGTTAAAATCATATGAGAGCCATGAGATTTTTCTCAGTGACTCAGTGGGCACCGTGGAGGTCTGAAACTCAGCCCTTCAAAAGTTCTGAGTGTTGCACTTGATCATGGAGGAATTGCGACTCAGCCACCCACACAACACGGAGCTATTTGCTCACAGGCAAGCTTCTGTTATATGGAGCTGGTTTAGTGTTTTTCTGGTTTTCTGAGTCCCATGGAGCCAGCAACTGCACCTGCATGTTCCTTCTCTGCTTAGCCCCTATACCATAACCATCCTCACGAACACATTCAAGACTAAGAGTCTTTGGAAGAAAAAACACACATGAAACTGTCTGCAAAAGAAACTCTACCTAAGACTGGGGACAGTGCCTGAAACCCGCAGGCAAGGTTTTCCCCCCATTTTTCAATTAAAGACGCACCAAGATTCCAAGCAGAGGACAGAAAGTGAACTCTACGCTTTTGTTCTGTGTCAAAGCTCTTAAATTACTTTAGATTTCTTCTTGGGCATGAAGTTGGGCTGGGTGCATTCTTTTCCCAGCACTAAACACACAGAATTGCTACCCTGTTTCTGTAGATGTCTCTGCATCTCCAAGTTGTGTTTTTAAGCCCTTGGAGCTGTAGCTGAGTCAGCCGTGACGTTTCCGGGATCAGACACGATGCAGAGGGTTAGTGGGCCACAGCAAAGGCTCAGCATCCCAGAGCCTGGCTTTGGGTCCTGCTTATCTGTACAGGGGTTGAAAAAGCATGCCAGAAATGAGATGTATGAATCTCAACTGTAACAGTATTGCACGACAGCCTTACCCTGGCCATTCACATGGCCTAAGCAGTGCAGCCATACACTGAGCAGGATCTAAAACTTGCTGACCACTGATCACGTCCAGGGTCTGTGCAAAGCACTTGCCTTCCATCATCCCTGAAACGCACACAGCACAACAGCTATTTTAAGATGGTAACTACTACTGTCCCGATTCACAGTAGGGGAAAATAAGGCTTAGTCATACAGCTAGTGAGTGGTAGAGCCTGGATTTGAACCCAGCAGGGAGACGCATTCTTCTATTGAAAATCCCCACCATCTACTTCTGACTGTATCTAATTAGATTTGAGCCTGACATCTCAGAGATCAGAGCAGCAGTCCCTTCAACAGCATCAACAATAAAACCTTTAGAATCTGAAGACTAAATGGAACCTGAAAAAAAAAAAGTCCAGTGAAATGCCTCCCCTTTACAAAGATCAAAACACTAAGGGAGAAAGTGACCAGGGCAGGATAGGATGCCTGATGGTGAGCCTCCTAGTGGAGCCCCATCCATATCCCTATGCTTCTCCCCTGTTCCTAAGCTTCTCCCCTTAAGAGGGTCTTGTACTGATTTGCATTGTGATGGGCAAGAAGACAGTGAGGCTGGACTCTGTTCCTGGGGGGCAAATGCTTAGGGAAAGTATACAGTCGCACTTGTAGAGAGTTCAGGCCGAAACTCTATTGCTCTGAAGAGAAGGAGTTAGCTTGGGGACCCACCCAGTGACCCTGGACACTCTTATAAAGATCAAAGGAGAATACGCAGATAAGACACTGTGCTGGGCACTCCATAATGATGCACACATGGTTAGTATAGGTACTCTTCTCTTTCTTAAGTTCATAGGAGAGAGAGACAAGTACTGTGGTCTCTGGGGTGGAGACACTGGAGTGATAGACGATAATGTCTGAATCCTGCAGCGCTATGCATCTCCATGGCCACCACTCACCCATCGTTTTGCCTTTACAACGATCTCTTCTAGCGGCTTCAGAAAGCACAGTATATGACATGGGGTGCTTCCTCCCTCCACGTCCCCCAGCTTCCCATGAAAGGCAGCTTGGTACTTTCATATGCATAGGATGGATATGAAAACTGTGACTTATAGGAAGTGATATTCACTCAAGGTCCAATACTGAAATGATAGGGCTGAGGTTCGCACCTACACTCCGCTGGATTATAGAGCCACAGACTGCTGCTCTTTGATGCTATTCAAGGAGACACAGACATTGTAGATAATTTTAAAGAAACCCAAGCTAACTGTGCCCTACAGTCCCTTCCATGGCCTGCGGGACCTCATGTTGTTAAGATGGATGATGGGGAGGAGCTGACTTGAACTTGGTACTGGATGCTGGCCCAGTTAGGCAGCACCTTGGGATCCAGGAAAGGCAGAGTTCAGACCACCAAGACCCTGGGACATGCTTTGCAGACCTGCCTTTCTCTGGGCTGCCAGAAGGTACCAGTGCCTTCCCTGCAGGGCAAAGAACTCAGCAAATAAGGAGATGCCCCTCCCACTTCCGGTCTGTCAAGGAAGCCTGGTCTCATCACTTGGGATCTGCACCTGAAGATGTATTTCCATGGTCTTCAGCCAGCTTGTCTCTGAGGACCAGACCAAGAGCCTGACCCTTTCTTCCTGGGTATCTCTATGTATGATGATCCCAACCAAGATGGGATGAAATGGGTCCTCCAAGGAGACTCATTGTGTACTGGGGCCCACTGTCATCCTAACACAGCTCTGGTCACTAGCCAGCATAAGGTGTATGTCCCGTCCCCACCTGTAGTCAGACTATGCTAAATATCAGAACTTGGACATTCACATGTGAAACTACTTAGAACCCTTCTGCTATCTGCAATGGCGTTTGAGCATTAAGCAAACCAAACTTGCCATTTTCTTTTTCCTGATTGTTTCCAGTCTCTTTATTCCTATAAGCAACTTTCTGCCTGTTGAAAAAGAGACCTTCACTGTGTGCCTTGGCCCAGCAAGGTCACCCGACTTCACATTGACACCTGACAACTGTCCCACTGGTGATGGGCATGCTGCAGCTGGAAAAAGGCAGCTGCGGAGCCGGCTCCTGATCAGGGGATCCTAGAATATATGATCTTTGCACCCCAGCCAACTCTTTACAGTTCTTCCGATTCCCCCTGAAGTTCTCAGACCTTAGCAGCACAGCCTTATTGTGTGTTCTTTCTTAGAGATTCCCGGGACCTGTACCTGGGGGTTCTACCACCTGGATGTGACTGATTCCTTTTGGCTTGCAGAGGTTTTTAAGGGCAGACAGGCAAATCACTGTCTCCCTCATGGTTAGGCTCCCAGGTCAGCACCTGGTACAGCATGGCCATGCATGAGTGTAAGCACCCTTGCTGGATGCTCGAGGTTGCACCAACGTCAGCCCTCACGGTAGCGGGAAGAGCCTCCCAACATTTCCGCCCAGCCAGAGAACGCAGTTTTCTCCACCTGTGAATCTGCCCAATCTTGCTCTCATATATTCCCAAGTAGAGAAGGGTACACACACCCCTGCTGGGGACCAGCGCCCACCCTGGCTGCTGCCCCTGGGTACTCACACCAACCCTTCTCATGAGGTTCTTACTGCCTCTGATACAAGATGCTGCCCAGAACCCTCATGGACAGTGGATTTGGAAGTAAGGGAGACAGACGCTTCATCCCAACACAACACCCAGTACCCCCCCAAAACCTATCCAGGGGAGCAGACAGAGGACAGAGTGCTTACCTTTAGAGGGTCGCCTTTGTTTGGTCTGCAGGGATGAGAAGGTGCCCATGACAGCTCCCATGGCAGCGAAGACTTGTGTGCGACTTGGGACCCCAGGCCCTGTCTCTCCCCTCCCCTGAACACAGATCAGTGTGGATTGTCCACTCTGAATTGGAGGAGAGGAGAAAAGCAAGAAAGCAAAAAGCCCCGGGCAGCTCGCCTGCAGCTTGGTATTCAGAGAGCGTGGGGCTGGGGCGCCTGGAGCTTGTGGCTGCTGCCGTGTTCAGCCCGGCACATGCACTGACTCCCAGGGCCAGAGACTCGCGGGAGCCTTCGCAGGCGCCCTCCGGTGCTGGCACCCAGTCGGGCTACTAGCCTCACCGAGGGCCGAGCCCCGAGCCCGGAGCCCCGAAGCCTGCCTGATGCTGGACACCGGGCCGGCGCGCCCGCCCGGCCGAGGCTGCGGAGCCCGCGCCGCGTGTGGTGCGGGAGCCGCGCTCAGCCCGCCCCTGCTGCCTCCCGGCCGCTCCGCCCCGCGCTCGGGCTGGGTCTCAGGGGGCCGAGTACCAATCATGAATGAACGGCGCCCGGGACTGGCGCGGAGCAGAGCGGGGCTGCGCACCGGGCGGAGTGGGGGGGGGGGGGATGGGAAAGGGTGGGGGCAGAGGCCGCCTCTGGGACCGCGGGTGGGCGGGGTGGGGACCCAGCCCTGGTCTCGGCCCTGGTCTCTGCACTGCACTGCTCAGGGCTGTGTGGGGAAACTGGGGATGCCTTTTGGGGCACCTGGCTGGTGGATGCAGCTTGGGAAGTGGGCAGCAGGTGGGCCCCAGGATGAATGTGAATATGTGTGAGTATAAGAGTGTGTGTGTGTGTGTGTGTGTGTGTGTGTGTGTGTGTGTGTGAGAGAGAGAGAGAGAGAGAGAGAGAGAGAGAGAGAGAGAGAGAGAGAGAGAGAGAGAGAGAGAGAGTGTGTGAGAGAGAGAGAGAGTGTTAAGATTCCATTTGACTTCAGAGAAAAATCACATTTAACCACTGCCTGCCTTCCTGGGGTGTGGAAAAGTCTGCCCCAGCCAGAGAGGGTTGTCATCAGGAAGAAGGGCTCCCCTGAATTCTGTAGGAAGTGTTGGGGAACTGCAAAATTCCCCCAGGGCCAGGGCTCATTTCTAGTGTCAGGAACTGGGGAGTGGGAAGTAGCTGTGGGTCCCTTTAAGCCCTTGCTGCCCTTCCCCCTCTCCTGTTTCTCCTCTTCCTCCCTCTCTGTCTCAGTCTCTGTCTCCCTACCTACCTACCCCTCCCCCCTGTCTCTGTTCTGCAGAACAGTCACCTGTGGGAAAGTACTTGAGTTAATGCCCAAGGGGTTACCTTTGAATTTAGAAAGCAGTCCCCTTCCATGACCTCCCCCTTGAGGTGACAAGGACCCTCAAGGCCCACTTCAGCTTTTCGAATGAAAAGGCAATGATTGGGGAGACCTGTGGCCTCACCTCCTGGTGCCAACTGATGACAGGGATCTCTCTAGAAAGCTCAGGAATTCCCTCTTACCCAGCCCAGCTGCCTGTCTCCCCTGTCTGGACTTCCACTAAGAAGTGCATGTGCATTTGCACTGAGAGTCCCTGACCCAGGCTGCTCCCAGACCCCTGTACACACACACACACACACACACACACACACACACACACACACACTGTGTTTGGAGCTCACAGCGTCCCTTAACATATGGCTTCATATACACGCACACATATATACTGCCATGAACATATGGGCACAGGCCCCTCAAGCCCACACAGGCATTGCGCTGCTGCACACAGACTCTAAACCCATAATACACCCATGGGGGTGTGTCTGTAAGACCTCAGCCAAGACCTTCATATGTGCACATGGTACAAAAAAGCCATCGGCTCTTACACACATAAACCTGCACACACAGGTATGCAGTCTAACTCCAGGCATATAGGACCAGTGAGGGGCCACCTCTCTTTATCCAGCCCATTAGCTGCCCTTCAGGGCCACACATGGCCTGCAGCTTGGCTCAGGGGCTCGGAAGAGTCTACCTCACCTCGGCAGCACTTAATGCTTGCTCAGATCCCAACATGCATCCTATTTGTGCAGCAGGGAATGTGGACTCAGTTCTACATGCTCCTTTCATTTGCACTGCCTGCTGCGGTAGAACCGCATCATTCATGTGACACCCACAAAAGTCCCATAAACTAGTTGGTTCAGGCCTGCCATTTCCATAGAGAGAAACTGAGGCTTGTCCAGAATGAAGAACTAGTCTGAAGTTGTCCAACCAGAAGTTGGGGTTAGAATTCACGATCTGGGGCTCTGTCAGAATCTCCTAGGGCCATTCATGTTGGTAGATGAGGGCCCAAAGAGGCCTCTGGGCTGAAAAGACCCTGCCCAAAGCCTCAGCTCTCTACTCCATGTTTCAGGCTTGCCTGAGGCTCTTCCCCTGGAGCTCTGGATGATGATGGACATCATTTTTCTTGCCTCTTTCTTGCCCTCTGGGGAAGGGCAAAAGTTGGGGTTCCCAGAAGATAATTAGTCCAGTATGACTCAAGGGACAGAGGAGGGCTCCTTGCTGAGGAGAACATGGTACTGCCACAGGGGGCTTGGCCAGTTTCTCAGGGATGTCATGTGGTGGCTTACCAAATGGCTCCTCCTGGCTCTGCTAGTCACATTACCTGAATGCGCCTAAGCAGGGTGGTATTTGGCAGGTTACCAAAGACCAGAATGTCACTCTATCATTTCCTTGCTACAGTCCTCTGAAGAAGCAGCCTACAGAGGAATCTCTCTGCTTTACAGACCGACATGGCTAAGTTCAGTTGTTGCATGCAGTTGCCCCTGAGCTGTAGGATTACCATATTGTTCGGACTATAAGACGCACCTGATCATAAAACACACCCAATTTGTAGAGCAGTTAAACAAGAAAAACAGTAAAAACAGCAATTGGACCATAAGGAGCACCATAATTCCCCCCTACACCCCCACTTTTGAGGAGTGGGAGTGCTTCTTATGGTCTGAAAAACAGGGTAGCATGAGGTCACCGACATGAAGTGCCAGCTGCCGGGCCTTTTGTACCCTGGCTTCCTCCACTGATTCTCCCTGTCTATTCATCGTCCTTTGGGGGATCTAGCCACACAAGCCCTCCATGGACCCAAAAGGTCCTCTATGGCCCTGCCTCAGGGCCTTTGCATGTCATCTGCCAAGACTGTTTCACATCCCCTTCTCTATCTGGTAACCAGCTGCCCATCTTTGATCTATTTCCCATCTCATCTCTACCAGGAACCTCTCCTGGACCACAGCCAGTGCCTCCTTTGGAGTTTCCATGGCACTTGAGGGTTCTCTTTCCACATTACAACCTTCGATCCCATTGCCTTTTTTCCTATCTGGCTTTCTCTATGCACTGCTTTGGTGCTACCCTATCTGTTCAGGTGTTGGTCTGATGCAGGTGTCCTCACTCTACGTGGAAAGAAGTGAGGAATTAAAATGGGGGGGGGGTTCCCTCCCCGACAAGGCCTTAGTTACTTTTCTGTCATTGTGAAGAGATACCATGACTAAAGCAAATAAGAGAAGAACGTTTATTGGGACTTGCTTACAGTTACAGAGGGGGCATCCATGCCCTTAAAGGAGGGAGCTTGGTGGCAGGCAGGCAGGAGGCAGGAAAGCAGGAAAACAGGTAGCAGGCAAGAGGCAGGAAAGCAGGCATGGGGCAAGAGAGCAGGAAGGCAGGAAGCAATCAGGAGGTAGGAAGGCAGAAGGCAGGCAGGAGGCAGGCACACAGGAAGGCAGGTAGGCAGGCAGGCAGGAAGGCAGGAGGCAGGAAGGCAGGCAGGAGGCAGGCAGGCAGGAGGCAGGCAGGCAGGCAGGCAGGCAGGCAGGAGGAAGGCAGGAAGGCAGGAGGCAGGCAGGAGGCAGGAACGCAGGAAGGCAAGTATAGTACTGGAACAGAAGCTGAGAACTTATATTCTTATGCACAAGACAAAGACGGCTAACTGGGAATGAATGGTATGAGCTTTTGAAGCTTCAACCCCCAACCCTCCAATAAGGCCATACCTCCTAAACTTTACAGTCCCACCAACAAGGGACCGACCAACTAATGGCCCCTGTGGGGGCTATTCTCATTCAAGCCACTAAGTCATCAGTTCCTTAATAAAAACCAGTGACCGCTAGGTTATTCTTGACCATTTATGAAGCATGCTTTCTTAAGTGAAGATTCATTCATTCACTCACTCATTCAACAACTGTTGTTGGCATTTCTGCCCTCAACCAAATAGGTGCACTCACAATAGCCCATTTATTCTTGGTAGTACTCTAAAGGGTAGACATTATCTGCAGATAAGCAGCACACACACACACACACACACACACACACACACACACACACACACACCACACACTGTGCAACAGAAGAGCAGTCATCATGTGAGAGATGTTCACAATGTAGTCTGAGGAACGCATGGAGGATGCGTGAGGAACAAGAGAGAAGCAAGGCCACAGCAGCCACTCTCCTGCCTCCTGGGAACTTGCACAACAGCAGTAGATTATGTGGAGAGGGAGAATGCACAGAATAGACGCGCCCAGGGGCTGCTGAAGGAGCATGTCATCAGTCACCCCAGCTGCAGGAACGACTTATTCTGCAGTCTCTGACAGGAAGTGCTGGCTACCATGAGAGCCCTCATCCTACCCGAGCTTCCGTGCTGTGTGCTCCTCTACCCTGCAGCTCAGCTTGCTTGCTTGTTCCCCACTTCTAGCTCTGATTCCCCTCTCATCTGTCTTAGTATCAACTAAACTTTTTGTATGCCCCAAATTTGTTACATTAAAGACGTAACTCCTAGCTAGCCTGGCTGCATCTGGAGACCGAGTCTCAAGGTTAAATGAGGGCAGAAGGGCAGAAACATGGTTTTAGAGACTCTCTCTCTCTTTTAAAGGAAAAAAAAAATACAAGATCCACTCCATGTCCCCAACATGCACAACAATGGGTGTGCGTACTGGGATTTGGTGGCCGTTTGCCATCAAAGATGGCAACCTCACCAGACTTCAGCTCTTGACTGTAGACTTCCTGTGTCTGGAACTGCCAGGGACGGGTCGCTGTTGCCTGAGCCACCTTGAGCATGCCCAGACTACACCCTCGGAATGCTCAGAAGGCAAGATTGCCCTCAGACATGAGTGAGCTTCTAAACAGTACCTTCTTTAGCTCATCCCTCTAAGGTTGTTCAGGGGGAAGGGGTCCGGTGGTCAGGGGTCTGTGAGGATCCTGGGAGAGTATGTGGCCGCTCGTCTCAACATATTTACCACAAAGCCTGCTCTTCTCTCCTCCTCTGCCCACTCTCCTGCCCTCTTCCCTTTCTCTCCTCCCTTACTTGATGCCTCTCTTGTCCATCTCACCTTTCCTTGCCCCTTCCTACCCATTCTTCTCTCAAGTCCCGCTTCTCCGCTTCTGTCAGATCAATGGCAGTTCCTCCCACCACAAACGGAAGCAACGAGGTGCCTGGAGCTCGGAAGCTGGTAGAACTGAATTCAGGTGCACCCTGCCTCACCCCTTGCTGTGTGACGCCGGGCACACAGAGTACCGTCTCTGAGCCCTATTTTCATCGTGTGCATCCTACGGGCACTTCCCTTACCCTGCTGCTGTGAAGTTGGTGAGATACCTCTTGCAGAGCCTTCTGTAGGTGCCTGATACATAGACATGCCTGGGATCAAGGGTGGACACCTGCTGTTCCGGCTGCTGTTCCTGCAGCATGGTGCTGCATTAATGGGTACAGAACCGAGTTACCTCAGCCTTCCCCCCACCCCACCCCGGGGCTCCCATCTTTGCTCTTCGTCTGTCGGGTAGGAAATCTATTCTCGGGGTCCCCATCTGGTATTAAAAGACTGAGATTAGTGAAAGCAGAGAATGCGGTTGGCACCTGATCATGTGCGGTTCAGGGCTACGCTCCCGGCTTCTTGTACCATTTCCCAAATGTTCTGCATGCATAAGTCGGGCCTCCTCAAATAGACTGAAAGTTTTAGAAAGCAAAGGCCGGGGCTCCTGCTTCGCATATATATACACACCCCACCCCCTACCCATGACGCTAAACCTGGTCCCAGAGCCTCCTCAGACCTTTCTCCATAGACATCCAACTTGACACCAGACAAGATGGAAAGATGACTCTATCACTAGGCTCCTGAGGTTAAGTCCCTTCTACTAAATGTGTCTCTGTGTTACCCACTTCCTCATCTGACACATGAACATAGCCACTTCCTGGGTTGCCATGAGGACTGGGCAAGAGAAAGGACATCGGTCTCCTCTCCCAAGCGCACGACTGACATGTTGTCATTTGCTTGGGGCTCATTTAGTTCTTCGGTCATTGACTCTGCACATGTTCTTTAAGCATCATTTGTCTGTCAGACACTGAGTAAGAAAAAGCAAGAATTCCTGAGCTCAGGGAGGGGCTGGTACGTGGCTGCAGACTGTCTGCCCATCAGATCACTCCACTCGCAATCTCGGTTCCTGCTGGAAGGAAAGAAGGCTGATGGAGAATTTGGGGAGGCAGGTGCTTCTAGGATCCTCACAGGACAGACCTCTGGAAACCAATGCTACTGGCACAGTGGAGGGGGTGTGAACACAACTTTCAAGTCATGTTGTGAGTCCCAGACTTGCTATATGACCTTGGGCAAACTATCAGACCCTTGAGAGCCTCCCGCCCTCCCTCCCACACTGACATCAATGGCAGGATCTGGGTGAAGCTGAAATGACTAGGATTATCAAAGTGCTTGGTGGGGGGAGGTCTCCAGAGCTGGTTGGCAGTCCTGGCTTAAAGAACATCACCCCGTGTCTCAATTTCCCCTGCTTATCCCCTTTGCTTACCTTTCCTCTGTCTCCTCAGCAAAGAGAAGAGACCTTTGAAAAGGTCTTGGGCACAGAAGGAGCATCCTCTCAGGCTGTGTTGCTGTGCATGAAGCATGACCTCTCCTGTCAAAGCTGATCATGTTCTCTTGGGAGCAGGACTCATGAGAGCTGCAGGGTAAGGGAGGAGGAGCTTGGGGACACCCAAATGCACAGGCTCTGACACGTGTCCTGCACTGTCCCCAAGGGATCCCCCCTTCACGCTCTAGCACTGGCACAGCCTTCACCGGGGCTGGGTGAGTTCAGACAGAGTGCAGCCACCCACGCAGCCGAGAAGCTGGCAGCAGAGTGCTGAATTACCCAGATCCTGTGGGGGAGGGGAGATTCCTGGAACCCAGAGGCTTGATGCCCACACCACACTAGGAGCAGGGTAGACTCCAGGGACCTTGATCAAGAAGCTCTCCAGGATGGGTGAGGGAAGGTGGGTTGATGCAAATCTGTCCAGCCAGTAAAGTATCAGGAGGCACTGTCGACCATGTACACATGAGCACACATTTACATTATATAGAGGCCATGAGTCTCCCACAAAGCACATTTGTGGACATCTGGTTAAGAAACCCCACCCATGAAGGAAGGGAGAAAGAAGGGCATGGCTTGTTTGTCTCTGAGCTATGTGACTTTTAACTTTACAAGGCCCAGTTTGTACATCTGTAATATAAGCATGGTAACTCCTAGGGTTAACTGAGGGGCAGCATGTAAGGGCTTCCATGGTGGGTTTAGAGGGCTCCAGGGCTCAAGGTCATTGTAGCATTGATGCTGACCTTCATGTAATCATCAGTCACACCGAGTGAAGGTGCTGAATGAGCACCTTTTGCTTGTCACAGCTGAGCCTGCCTTGGGGCTGACAGGTCTGTGCCTGCAGTGCTGCTCATAGTCTCAGGGGACAAAAAATCTGACAAAGAACTGTCACATCCCAACCATCATCTGGGGACTGTCAGAGTACTCCCTCCCTCCCTCCCTCCCTCCCTTCCTCCCTTCCTCCCTTCCTCCCTCCCTCCTTCCCTCCCTCCTTCTGCCTCTGTCTCTCTGTCTGTCTGTCTCTGTCTCTGTCTCTGTCTCTGTCTCTGTCTCTGTCTCTGTCTCTGTCTCTGTCTCTCTCTGCATGTGCCATCCAGGATATCAGGCCTGGCTCTAGTCACTCTCCAGACCCACTCAAAATCCTAGGATTAGTAAAAGTTGAGACCATGAAAGGCAGAGGTCCAGGTCAGTTTAGGAAGGTGAAAGTCACAGCAGAGGAACAACACACAAAGGATGAGAGTCAGAGGTGGTGGTGGAGCGTCAGCGATGAGGTTCTGAGCAGGGATGGGGCAAAGGTGAGGGGCGGATGAGGCTGTGTGCCATCACCCTTTGTGCCCCTGTGGTACTGAGCTTCGTGGCTGACATTCACTGTGAAATTCACTCAGAATGTCTTGTCTTTCTCACGTATGTACAGAACGTGGCCGCGGCTCATCTCCTTGGGCAAGTGTGTTTATTCCCTGGCAACATTCTTCTCCGGTTACGTAATCACTCCGTTAACGAGGGCAGCCATCCTCCTTGGAGTCCTTACCATGTTCCGGTCACATGCCTAGTCTCACTTAATCATTTCAATAGCCCCATGTGGCTAGCTCTTTCATTAGCTCTCATTTAGTAGATGAGGCACCTAAGGCGCAGAGAGGGTGCTAGCCTATCTGATGTCATACAGAAAATAAATGGGGGAGCTGGCCTGTAGTTCAGTTCCTATGTTTCAGGAGCCCCCTTTTCCCCCCACTGCTCAGGCAACTGGCTTTTCCTTTGGGGAGGCAGGAGCATACCAGGGACTAGAAGGTACAGTACATTTTCTCAGAGCCGAAGGATAGAAGCCAAGCGAGGGTGCAGGGTCTTGGGTCCTTTGAGTGGCAGGTCCAACTCTCAGGGCACCCCTGGTCCTGGGGGGGGGGGCAGCATCCATGTCCACAGCCTGCTAGGGCATGTACAGGATTTGTTTTCCTCTCACAGGTTCTACAAATGAAGACCTAGGGGGAAGAGACCAGCGAGGCAGGAGGGAAAGGCAGCCAGAGGACCTGATGATTAGTAATAATGCCAGCTAGAAGCGGATGGGTGAACCCAGCACCATGCCACAGCGTTGAACCTGTCAGCGTGCTCCGGTTCCCGGTGCTCCCAGCTGTCTGGGAGGAAAGCGGCCCCAGCGGAGGGAGAGAAGGACTCCCGCCACCACTGTGCTCAGTGGCTGACTCTGGGACAAGGTCTCCTGAAACAAGACGGTATAAATTCAGGAGATTCGCACGGAATTTGTTATTTCCTGTGACCACATACCCAGCTCCACATTTGAGACTCGTGGCTTCTACTACGTGTGCTGACATGGCGGCATAGAAACTGTGGGTTGCTTTCTTGGGTTTTGACTCATAGAAATTTAGCATTAGATAAAAAGCCTGGGACAGTCTATTATCAGTTAGTAAGAGAGCAGCAGAGGAATATTTCATCCTTGATGGTATCAGGCAGGCTGTGTGTCGGGGGCGCCTGAGATTAGTATCAGCTTAGCACATTGGAAACACAGCCCCCGGTAGGGCTGGAAGCTGAGAGAAGAATTCCAAAGGCTGGACATGGCTAGAGTGATCTCCCATCTCCAGCCCTTTCTGTGTAGGAATACTACACAGCGGCTGGCCTCATGGCTACAGGAAGCAAGAGTCCTGATCTGTCCTTTTTGGGTGAAGCTGGCAAGGAGAGGAATCATGCCCCCAGGCCAGAGAGTGGCTGGCTCAGAAGTCACAGGGAGACAGAAAAATGTCTGGTCTAGGCTGAGAGGCCCCAGCTGTGACCCAATCGCACAGCAATCATAGTGGGTACAAGAAGTGGGGGAGGGGGGACCTGGGGGCTTCCCACCTGCAGTGCTATGGAAGCCCATGCCAAGTATTCGGGCAATGCTGGGGAGCAGGTAGGTATCTTGAACTAACAGCTTTTCTCTAGAGCTGAGAGAAATGGAAACTTGGAACAGAAATTAAAGTTCAGCCATTTGTGAAATAGGCAGCGCCACATTGCTGGCACATCAGAGTAAGCTGTGGATAAAGAGGTTTCCAGCAGGGTCCCCGTGGCAGACAAAACGCTCTTTTCTCCATTTCATAGATTAGCAAACTGAGGTGCAGACTGATGACGGCATTTGCCCTAGACACAACCCTAACATGATCTATAGAGTAAGGCTCTGAGTCCAGTTCTGTTTGCCCTCAAGGCCCAAGCACTTCTCCACTCAGATGGGAAGCCAGAGAGGAACAAGGAGCTAGAGAGAAAGAGAGAGGTAGCTGCAGCATCATGAAGAGGAGGGGTGACAAAAGCCACTTGTCCCCATCCCCACTTCCCATACTTAGAATGGCTTTCTTGCATCACAGAGGAGTGGCTGGGGAAAGCCTTTGTCTTGAATGACAGCACAGAACCCATGCCCATGGCCTGGCATGTCCAAGGCCAGGGAGTGAGAGGAGGAGGGCAGCAGCTCCTGCAGCAGTGACAATTCTGGAACAGTCGCTACCTGTGATCCTGAGAAGACCACCCTTTCCCCCAGGAGCTGAGGGAGAAGGCATGGGAGTCCAGGCTGCTTCTCCCCTCTCTGTGTTTCATGTAAATTCTCCCTTCCTTGTTTCCACAGGACAGCCTTGGCAATGGTGTTCACTGGGCTCCTTCTGGTTTGTGTTGCCTCGCCTTGCACTGAGCTGACCCACAGCATCTGAGTGTGTTGGCTTCACTCTGGTGCTGAGGTTGCTAATTGATAGTCCTGGGCTCACTTCTGGGCTGGAATTTCCATGGTGCATTTGTATTTGTGCCCACAGCACAGGGGATGCTGGGAAGGTGAGCCTCACATTCAGCCTGGTGTACGATGTGGAAGAGATGCAATTTGTGAAGAATCAATGATGCCAAGTGAGGAGAGGCTAATGAACACAAAACCAAACAAAAAACAAAAAACAAAACTGAGGCCAGATCCCTACAAGGAGCTTCCCATACCTGCTGTTTCTGTAGTATCTACTATCTCTGATGTACAACCTCTTTCAGCCACATAGTCAACTTAGGGTCATGCTAGAGGTCCTGCTTGGCCTCACTTGTCCTGGGATGGCACCAGTGATATAGAGAGAGGTAAGCTAGGCATGAGTCTTGGCTTCAGGAAGCTCACAGTCCTGAGGACAGTCCTGAAGACAGAGATAGGTCAATGGCATTCAGATAAGAGGCCACATGAGGTTAGAGAAGGGACATACACTTTAATTTAAGAAATAAAAATGAGAGGGCAAATGGAAGGCAAGACTCTTCCAAAGAGATCTTTAAGTCCAGCCTCGAGAGACACTAAAATTTTGCCAACCAAAGGCATTTCTTTCATGGACCTCCCTTTTCCCCAGCACCAAAGGAGTCAGACTATTTCAGACTCATAGAAAGAGCCTGCTGGGCCAGGCAATCGCGCACCACAAATCCCATTTATGGATTTCCCAAACCTACAGCTGGAGAAAGCAGATACAAACACCCTGAGTAGCTCAATAAAGTCTGTGATTCATGATTGAAATGAGGGGCTGAGTCAGCCAAGAAGCAACTGGGTCGTTCTAAAGCTCTGGGTATAGAACCTTCCTAGCTTCTGTGTGCAACCTGTGTTAGGCAGCTTTCTGTCGTAACTATCCCTGAGACTATCAACGTATGGGGCTTATTGTGCTCTGGGCCTGTGGTGGCACCCTGAATTTATTTTTCTGTTGCTGCAAAAGATCCCAATGAAAGCAACTTAAGGGTGGAAGGTTTTATTTGGGCTGTAAGCACCAGCCCATCATGGTGGTAGAAGCTCGAGGCAGCTGGTCACAGTGCACTTGCCATCGGGAAGCAGAGGGAAGTGGATGCTGTAACTTAGTTCATTGTTACTCAGTCCAGGGCCCACCCAGCCCATGAAATGTCACTTCCTACATATAGGATGGGCCATCATACCTCAGTTTACCTAAGCAGGAAAACTCTTCATAAGCATGCCCATACTTTTACTTCCTAGGGGACTCTAGGTCCTGTTGGTTGATAGCAATGAAAACAAAAACAAAAACAAAAACAAAAACAAAAAACAAAAAAACCTCATAAGTCTATCCCTTGTCAACTTGATACTCATGCATATCATTTTAAAATCATAACGCTTTGCCTTTTGTTTGCATAGGTTCATGCCCATCTCATAATGTAAAATGCATTTTAGTTCAACTTCAAAACCACCTATAGTAACTTAATAGTTTCAGCGTTGTTTAAAAGTATAAATGTAGAGTCTCTTCTGAGATGCAAGTAATCTTCTAACTACGAGCCCCTGTATAACCTAATACAAGTTGGGTGCTTCAACCGTACAGTGGCACTGAGTAAACATTTTTTCTTTCCAAAATAGAAAGAATATAACAAGGAATACCCTACTGGTAAAACACCAAAGCTTGCAGCTCTACATCCATCGGGCATCTGGGACTCCTGATGAGACCAACTGGGCTCCAAATGGCTTAGATATAGCTCCTGCTCCTGCTCTGCTGCTTGGAGCATACACAGCCTTGCTCATAGATAAGCTCCAATATATGCCCGTAGCTTTCCCAAGTAGATGTCCCATAATTCTGGCATCTCCAGCATCGTGAGGTCTGCATTCCCTCATCCTCACAGTTCCACATGATTACCTTTGAGGGACTCCTTGTCGAGACTCTGGCTCTACCATACATTGCCTGTCCTCTACTGCTCTCTAAAACCATGAAACAAAAACTCTATGATCCTCCCCATGATCTTGCTTTTTTTATGGCAATGCCAGTACCATATGGGTGATGCTGCCAAGTTCTGTCAAGTTCCCAGAGGTGTGAAGAATAGGGATTGGTGCAGAGAGAAGGGTGATGGGGCCTGATCCCCATGAAGCACAGCTTACTGGCTTTGTGTGCTGATCCTAGAAAAACACTTTCCTAGGCATTTGCTTTCAAGGAGCAGAGAACCCTGTCAGCTTAATTCTCTGTTCAAGCTCTCTCTTTGCAAATAAATTTGCATTTTTTAAAAAGTTAGAGCCATTGCATACTATATTTATCTTCTTTTTTTAATGTATAAGACTAGAGTAAAAATAAAATCACCCTACCCATGGAAAAAAAACTTAGAGCCTTTAATGGATAAGATCTTATCCCCCGACCCCAACACCCCAACACACGCTTACTGTCCTGAGACAGGGCAGGATAACAATTATAGCTTTTTTTTTTTGTATAACCATGAGAGCTTTTTCTCATGGTTATAATTTTTAACTTGCTCAAGCTCTTATCTCAACAAACTGCAGATTTTAAATGTGCCAAACTTTATGCTATTGTCACTAGGGACTTGGATAAGTACAGTAAACAGAGGCCATATCACAGCCTGAATGTTTCTCTGTCTCGAAATTTCCTCTACCAGACAAATCAGTTAGTCCATTATCTTTAAAGTTAACCTCATGCAAGTTCTCAGGACATGCGCAGAATGAAGCATATATTATCAATATACAAATATATTATTAATATATGATATATTTGCCAAAACATCGCACAAATGATCCTTAACTCAATTCCCATTAAAGCCCTTTCTTCTTCCTTCCTCAAAGTTCCTGATCCAGGCCTCCGTTTTTATTTTTCCTCCCTGGAATGCAAGGTCTCCCATGGAGCTACAGTGCCAGTGCTAAATGGGACCTGGTGTGTCACACTGGGCCTCTCAGTTCACAGTGCTCTGGGATTAGCAGAGGGAGGACTAGACTTGGGGCTCTATGATCTAGAGTAGGGAGGCATTTTTCACTTCCATGACTTTCCCTCTAGAGCTGGACCAAATTTACTCTTCACTTTCTTTGAGGCACCATCATGGGCGCACGAAAAGGCTTCTGACCCCAAATGTTCCTTCTTTTCTTTGACTGATTTTATTACTAGTGAGAAAGCTGGCACTAATATGGAATTCAAACTAGACTATCAGTGGCCCATAGCATATCATATGCCAGATTGCCGCGAGTAGTGGTTAGCGACTTCCTTAGGGTCTGCACATGAAGGTCACTTCAAGGTTAGAGATGCAGATCAGGAAGAACCCAAAGGCCGTTATTGGTGAGGAAAGTTTCCACAGGTAACCAGCGGCATAAATCCTGCCTGAGGATTTACACAGGCAACTTACTCTTGAATTCCGTTGGAATGTCATCTTTCCATAAAATTTATTCATTCATTTATCTGTTTGTTCATTTGTTTATTCATTCATTTATTCACTATTGATTACTATCAACCACACACCTGCACACATCTGTTTATGTTACAGGCATTAACACAACCCTGACTTTTTTTTTTTTCACTTCCTGGAGCCTGGGAGTCTAAATTCTGAAGAGGCTAAGAGTTTTCTTCAGTATTTATTTGGGGTGCATGAACTTGGTGGGGCATGGGGGAAGCAGGGACCCAGGCAGTGTGAAGGAGTGGGTTTGGTATCTGCAGGTTCAGAGAGAAGAGTAATAGAGCAGGGACACAATGCCAGGAGGCGGCAGAGAGGCCAGACGGCAGGGTCAGAGGTCCTTGGGCAGAGTTGGGACCTTATTCTTGGAGCAATGAGAAGCCCTGTGGAGCTTTCTAAATAATATTTTTTATTGTGAATGGATCACAGACTCAAAGGCAATGCTGGTGAGTGGTGAAATCTGGGAGACTATGGTTAAACACTCACCTCAGGACCTGCCATTGGCACCAACCTCACGTCTGGCGTGGCTCTCCATGATCTTGCTGGTTCCCACGTGGCTGCGCATGTAGTTCTGAACTCTGTTTCCCTGTGGGTTTGTGTAGCCGACATGAGCTAAGACATATGCATGTCTTTGTGTGCACAAAAAGATCCCTGTGGGGCTAGGTTAGAGTCTCCTCTTACCCTTCACAGAAGGAGGATGTGTAGCGTGTTATGTGACTACGTTTTAATTCCAGGCGTGGAACGTGAGACTGCTTCAGATTGTCCACAGCAGCTGACTATGATTTGCCTCAGGCTCTAGCAGGGGTGTGACTTTGCATGCTGAGGACAGTTTACGTTTGGGATTCTGGGGACTCATATAAGGGCCCCCGAGAGGGGTTGAGGTGGCTGCTGCTCCCTCTGCTGCTGCCCCTGCTGCTGGTGGTCCCTGCTACTCCATCTGCTGCTGCTGCTGCTTGCTGGATTTCTGGGTACTAGCTGGAGATACTCTGATAACAAAGATTAAACACACCCCAAGGGACTCGATGTCCCTAATCAGCAGGAAGGATTCTAATGCTATTGACGCTTTTCCCCCCCTCTAACCTTCTTTCTCTCCTCCCTAGTGTTGGGGGGTTCGTAGGGATTAGGGGTGGTCTAAGGAGGTAGGAAAAAGAACCCACTAAAGTATCCAAAAGTCCCGCTACAAGAATGCTCCGAAGAGAAGCCAGATCAAGGGACTAACAGTGTCTCCCGGGCCAAAGCCGTGGCCTGCCTGACTTTGGATGCCCTAAGAGACCTTTGGACAAATAATCTTCCTCTCAAGTGGGAGTTTGTTTGGAAGTCTTGACTTTGGAGCTGAAGAGTGTAAACAGAGAGGCTCATAAACTCAACCACAGCCATGCAGCTCTACTCATGGCTTCCCCGAGGTATCAATTTAGAGGTTTCTAACAGCTGCCAAATGCTCTGTCCATTCACTCTCTCTACCAGTGAGGGGAGAGGCACGGGAGCAGGTGATCCCTGCAGGAATGGGCCAAGGGCTCTCAAAGCCTGAAACTCTTCCCATATGTAACTGGTCCATGCTGCAGGATGCTGCATACATCTCAGGACCCCCAGTATGGCCGTGGCATAGGAAGCGAGGGGAACCCCCCCCCCAGGACCTCCCATGGTTCTGGTGGGTCCCAGGGAATAAGCTGAGTTCCTGAGGCTAGAGGTGAGGTCTGGCTTTGGGCTCCAGGTCTCAGCAATTTTGAAGGTACCTTCTCTGTTTGAGCCTGTCTACCTCCTGAATGATTCACAACAGAAGCGTGCTTGGCATTGTTTCAGAAGCAAGCACTGGTGCTGGATCTAAAAATCTCTGTCCAGGATAACGGATTATTTTCTGTAGTGGTCTGCTCAGAACTGCCCTTGGGTAGGATGCTGTATGGGGCCAGGAGGCAGGATGTAAAGAGCAGAGCATGGCAAGGTGGAGAGAAGAGGAGCCAGCAGCTTGGGGCCTTTGTCCTTATAGCAGCCATTAGCCCAGGATGACCACCCTTACCATGCCCTGATCAGGTCCTGGCTGCCTCCAGACAGCCTCGTTCATTCTCAGCTCACAGACATGCGATCCTGGCTTTCTCTTTCTCACAGGGCGTTTCTGCCATTTCTGGCAGGCATTCTCATTTGTCGGGGAGCACTGCTGAGGTGATGGATGGAGCTGCCTCACCCCCTTCTTATGCTTCTGAACCTCCAGGCTGCTCTGTCACTGCGGTGGAGCCTTGAGATCACTCTTCCATCCGCCCTACCAGTGCCCTCCAGGCTCAGGGGAGCAGACCAGGTCTCCTCTTCATTTCTAGTGATACTCTCTTGCTAAGCCACCGTGAGTACAGGCCTGGCCACAGCCACGCTAGCTCAGCTCCTCCACACTCTGTCCACAGAGAAGCATGGGAGGTCCGCTGTGGGTTCCTAAAGGCTTTGCCTGTCCACAGGAAACCCTCTCCCCCCACCCTCCCAACCCACACTCAGCACATCTTTCAGCATCCTCTAGCAAGTACTTTTTCTGGCCCAGGACTCTGCACATTCTGCGGCACTTCCTCCTGGAAACCTTTCTCTCCAGCCAGAGATACATGACCTCACAGCGACTGCCTGCTCCTGCGCTGAGTGCTGGACTCCAGGCTCGGTGCCTCATGGGCTGCATACAGTAAGCTGTGAAGGGATGGATGGAAGGATGGGTGTGTGCACCCATGGTTCACACTCTTGCACACTCAACCATATTAGTTTTTTGGTTTGTCTACTGCTTCACAAGGAAACATAGAGGGGAGGAAGCTTTCCTTCAGTGGCATTCTCCACCAGCCCTGGGCTCGTTCAGTGCACGCCCATCTATATCAGACCAGCAATAAAGCCCTCTCTAACCCCAATTTGATGAAATCCATGAACTGTGTCCCCAGAAGCACACAAGTGATAGTAAAACATGGCATCGATTTCAAGAGTCTCTGTCATCTCTGAGGGGGAGGGGGGTTGTACATTTGTGAGGGAAAAAAAAACCCAAAATGACAAGACATTACAAGATTTTGTTTGTTTGTTTTGCATGTTAAGGTGTGTGCTAGGAGGCTGGGGCAGCTGTTACCAGGAGTCACGGGATACAGAGAGATTAACACACTTTGTGTGAGATTGGGTATCTTGTGGGGGGAGGAACTCAAAGACTCCAGTGCAGAGGAGTGACTTTTAAGGACTGATTGAGCTTAACAGGTCAGGCAGGGGGAGAACACAGCAACACAAAGAGAGCTCAGCAAGCACATACACAGACATGAGGGGACAGGGTGCTGAGGGGCCAGTGTCTTCGTGGATGACAAAAGTTCCCTGATATTGGACACTGATTGCGGTTGCACTGCCCCGTGCACATGTGACTGTGTATGTCATATGGTGAGTTTTACCCTATGACATGTAGACTGGAGTGGTGAATTGTGTATGCCAACTTGACACATACTGATGTCCAGATGTCTGGTCTTACACCAGCCTAGATGCTGAGGGGACATAATATTTTTTTAATTTTATTTAAGTAGTTTATTCAGATTACATCTCAATTATTATCCCCTCACTTGTATCTTCCCCTTCCCCCTCGCTTCCTCCTTCACCCTATTCCCCTCCCCTAGGTCTGTGACAGAAGGGGACCTCTTCCCCCATCATATGGTCACAGCCTGTCAGGTCTCATCCTGGTTGTCGTAATGTTTTTAGATACAGTTAATCAGAAGTCTCAGAGCAAAGCAGCTCACTCTCAGTAATATGGATGGATAGACTGAGGGCATCTGAGAGGCTCCTGATATGAGACTGAAATCTGTCTTCAGGCTACCTTCAAAAATAACTCCTCTCTCTCTCTCTCTCTCTCTCTCTCTCTCTCTCTCTCTCTCTCTCTCTCTCTGCCCTCCCTACCTCCCATCATCCCTTCCTCCCCCCATGTCTCACCTTGACAAACTTCTTATGGCAGTTTGTATCTCCATTTAAAAATGCTCATTATCGGGATGGTTAGCAAACCATCTACTCCCCGTGCACCAGATGACCCAGTGTGGCCCACTCAGGGCTCAGCAAGACAATCTGACGCAGCTGCAGTGCTGTGGTAGCTGAGTTGGGCTTATTTAAAATTTTTTTTCTTTTTAATTGCAAGCAACAGAAATTGAGTCTAGAAATGATGGGAAGATTTGGGGGGTGGGGTGGGGCTCACAATCAGAAAATGCAAAGCAATCAAATCCACAAGCTGCCAGGACAGTTAAGACATCTTGGCAGCAGGAACTCGCCAGCTGCATTTCCACAGGGCAGAGCAGCTGCCATCGCCTTTAGCTCTCAATTATTCTCCTCAAATGCACTGCTCAACTTTTGAGCAGGAGTAAAAGTGGGACCTGCCCTTCAACTTCCGACAAGATGTGGTGTGGTGTCCCAGAAGCATACTCAGGTGCTTCGCTGGGCAAATGCTGGTGAAAGCTGGCAGGGGGAGCCACGGACACACACACACACACACACACACACACACACACACACACACACACCATGGAACAGCATTGAAATTTCAGCCAGCCAGTGAGTGAGTGAATTCAGGCAGGCCTGGGGGTCACTGGGTTGGATGCCTGCATCTCTATTGCAGTAAGGATGTTGGTTCTACCTCTGATGTGTCAGGGCCACAGGCTACCTACCCCCTTGCTAGTACACAAAGCCCTGGGGGGACTAAGGCAGGCTGGACAGGCCCCTCATGCTTTGTGCTGTGTGGTCTTGATCAATCACTTGGCTTCTCTGAACTTCACCAACCTCACCTGCTTGATAGAAGACCATCAGACTTGATGCCTACATTTTTCTGGAAGGATGAAAAAGAAAGTGACAGGAAAAGTGGCCAACTCAGGGTCACCCACATTCCAACCATACGGTCTGTTTTTTTCCTCTAGGGAAGGTCTCCAGGCTTGACAATAATGCTGGGTCTGGAGGAATGATGTGAGAATTATAGTTGTGAGCTGCATGATGACAGTTTCCATTAAATGTGTACCACGTATAAGATAAAGCCAAGAGAGAGCTGAAGCTTCGTCACAGCGAAGCCCATTGCTCACATGTGTGTGGTGACAGTGGTGTGAGCGAACCAGTAATACTGCTCATCACGTAAGAGCATAGAGCCCATAGTTATGTACAGTGCACGGCACTTGATAGTCATAATAAATGACATGTCTGCCTTGTATATATACTGTTCTGCACTTTTAATCATGATTTTATCATGTCCTCCCTCTACTTATAAAACAGTTTATGGAAATCGGTGTTCTGAGTTATGGTGCCAGTGGCCTCATCCATTTCCTTTATCACATCCTTTGATGGCATCAGGAGGCCACGTCAGATGATTGGTTGACCCCATCCAGGTTTGTGTAAGTGCATGCAGTTACGCTCACACAATGATGTACTTGCCTAATGACACAGTCCTCAGGAGACATTTTGCATTAAGCGCTATATGCCTGTTATCTGAGAGCCGAGGCTGGGGCTGGGGCTGGGGCCCAGAGTGTGGGTCCTTGGTTTGGGCTGAGTTGCTCTTTCCTGGAGTTCCCTGCTTCTTCCTCTTCCTGCACACAGCAGGCACAGAAGCAGTGCCCAAGCTGTTCTCCATCCTCTGATAACTGTTTTCTCAAAATCCCCCCTCCCAGGCCCAGGAGAAGGGAACAGAAGCTCAGCCCCTGAGAGGCGGAGGGTGGGTCCCATGGAGAGGCAGGCTTGCCCTAGCTCCTTTGTGGATTCCTGGAGGTGGTTTCCAGAATAGTACTCACAAAGCCCACACCACCTGAAGGTGGGTGCTCCATGGTGTGTGGTGTGGTGTGTGTGTGTGGTGTGTGTATGGTGCGTGTGTGTGTGTGTGTGTGTGTGTGTGTGTGTGTGTGTGTGTGTGGTATGTGTGTATGTGTGTGTGGTGTGTGTGTGTATGGTGTGTGTGTGTGTGTGTGTGTGTGGTGTGTGTATGTATGGTGATGTGTATGTATGTGTGTGTGTGTGTGTTTGTTTGTTTGTGTTTGTGTTTACTGACTCTGACTTCTGGATATCAACCACCAGGCTTGTCCATACCCTATGCCCAAGCTAGATTTTGGAGTTTAGAATGCAGAAGTTGGGGGTTGAAAGAAAGAGCAAGGCCTCTGTGGTGACAGAAGGTAGGATGGCAGGATTCTTTAAGGCCCTGGCCAAAAGTCCCAGCAGGTTAGGTATAGTCAGTCATATAGGCGTGTGAAGATCCAGCCCTGGTGTCCCCCCACCACTGCTATGATGTCATAGGACGATGAAGATGGGAATGGAAGACGTGGAGGAAGAAGTAAAAGTGAGTCAGACCCAGAGAGATGGAGCACAAGGGACAGAGAGGAGAAGAGGGGACAGACACACACACAGAGTGGGGGAGACAGTGGAGGGTGTGAGGGCTATAGGGAGAAGAGCCTTGGTGGAGGAAGATTTAGGAAAAGAAGAGAAAGGGAGGGAAAGAAAGAAAGAAAGGAAGGAAGGAAGAAAGAAAGAAGAAGAAGGGGGTGTGGAGGGAGAAAGATAGAAAAAGAACTTGGAGGAAGAAGAGGGGGAAAAGAGAGAAACTAGAGGCAGAAAAAGAAAGGAAACACAGAAGAAAAGAAACGGGGGACAGGTTCAGAACAGGATAGCCATGCAGGGGTCACAAAGCAGAGCAGGGGGACCCGTGAGCAGGCCCGCGGCAGCCACCACTAATATGCGAGACAAGGAGCATCCTGGCCCAGACTCAAGGAGGAAGCCAGTGCCTAGTTAGTGTCGTTTGACTCTGACATGTGACATATTCCAAATGATCTATTAAAGCAGAGTGAATTCTACAAATGCCTCCACCCACCACCACCACCCTGGGGAAAATATACTATATTTGTGAGGTGACTCATCCTGGCTGCCACAACCCCTGGAGTTCTGAGGCAGAATGCTTCTCGTGAGTTCACCTTCAAAAGGCCACGAGACAGCAGGGATGGGCCAAGAGGAGTGGAAGTGCACGGACAAAGAACACTGGATGAGTAAGTTTGTCAATCAAGTTGGGATTGCTCCTATTATAAATGGACAGAGGGACAGTGGAGTGATGGAAGAATCCTTCCAACATGTCAGATGGTCTTGAAATGCGTGCCTAGCTCTTAACTTCTTGAAGCAAATCCCACTGAAATGACCAGAGTCCATAACAACTTCCTGTTTAATTTGGCAGCAAAATGTTGAGCTGAAAAATGGTCCCCTTGTCCATTCAACCCCCATTCCATGCTGTCATTACGCTTCCTACCTCAACTTTGCTCTGTTCCCCAGAGTCACCATGTAACAGGCAATGTGATGTGTCCTCATTATTATTAGCATTTTTTGGGCCAGAAGACCCAAAGTTCTATGTTTGTTAAAGATGGTCATTGGTCTGGCTCACTGTTTTATCCTCAGCACATGGTGCCATTTCGTATGAGTTGGGACTGGTGAAATAGAATCGAGCAAGTACCTAGAATTGTTAAAGAAGATTTATTAATTTAGCTTACATGATTGGAGACAGAAAACTAGGGAAGAAGAGAACCCAGCAGCTAGCTACTTAGCCCAGGAACCTGGATGCCCAGAATAAGGAGTGCCAATGACATAGATCCTGCCCAAGGCTGAAGGAAGCTCCCTGAAGAGGAGGTGCTGGGAATCATATGGGAGGGATGAAGAAACTGGGGGTGACATTCATGGGAAGTGGCAGCAGCAATAGATGCACCGTCTCAGAGAGAATGGAGCTTGGACATGCTGGGCAACTTCCTCCTCCCCCTTCTTTCCATCAGGACCCCAGGCTGTGGGATGTGGCTGCCCATTCGCAGCTCTTCCTGCCTTAGCTAGCATCCTAACAGACATAGCTACACGTGTGCCTCGTTACCTCCCGAGGCACCTCTCAAGCTAATCACATTGACAAGGTGACTCCTCAAACCTCCCAAGAGAGCTACGGAATGGAGACTGGAGAGGTGGCTCAGTGGACAAAGCCCTTTGCACAAAAGCATGAGACCCCGGGTTCGGGTCCTCCAGTACCCACTTGAAAGCTGGGCATTGTGGCACACACCTGTGACCCCAGCACTGACAGAGACAGATGCTTCACAGAGGCTCCTTGTCCAGCTATTCTCTCCGTAACATGGAGCATCAGGTTCAGTGAAGACACCCCATCTCAAAAAATAGGATGGAGAAGTGACTGGAGGGACATCCTGATGCCAACCTTCAGTCTGTACATAGGTACGTACAGGTGAGCACACTGGTATACATCACAGACACACACACACACACACACACACACACACACACACACACACACACACACAGAAGCTGTACCAGACAGGAGAGGTATCTCAATCTTGGGAGACTGGATATGCCCACCTGAAAGACATAGAAGGCTGTTGCAGCTCTATGCGGTGGCCTAGGGATGGTCACTAGAGTGTGCAAGGGTTGCGTTGCCTCCTGAAGGGGGTAGGGGCTGGGGTTTTGTCTTTCATCCTTTAGTCCAAAGATGCCCAGACGTGGACCACTCAAGATTATTCCCACTGCAACTTGGACCCCTCCTACTCCAGGAGGAGGAGTCACATCCCAACAGCCTAGGATCCAGATGGAAAAAAGAGGGAGGAGGAAGCCGCCCAGCATGTCCAAGCTCCATTCTCTTTGAGACAGTGCAATTTGGGTCCCCATAAAAATGACAGGGTACATCCATAAACTCCCAGCTCAGAAGCCTTCCTGTGAACACTCAGCAGCCAAAGTACTCTCATTCATCTTTAGAAGGAAGGCCAGTAGCTGAAAGGGAAGGAGGGCTATTTTTTTCTAACTCACACTTAAAATTTAGAATTTAGGTTTTGTTTACCTGAGCACACTAAATCTCCTTGCCAAATACATACATATATATGCATATACACACACATATATTTCATTATGTATTCATTATATAACGAACACACATACACACACACACACACACACACACACACACACACACACACACAAACTTTTAAGAACAGCCCTGCATGATGGAAGCACAAAGGGCTACTAACTGAGTGTTCCAAGCCCATGGCTACAAATGTCAGCAGAGCTAGTCCACACAGAATGGAATTAATAAAGTCTTTGGAAGAAGGGAACGGAGAGATGGCTCAGCATCTCGTGCTTTTGCTTAGGACCACAGTTCCCTTCCTAGCACCCACCTCAGATAGCTCACAACTGCCTCTAACTCCAGCAACACAGGGTGGGGGTGGGGGTGGGGGTGGGGGGAAGGAATATCTGATACCCTCTTGTGTGGGGTGGCACACGCTTGTAATCCCAGCACTCGGCAGCAGAGGCAAGCAGATCTCTGTGAGTTGGAGGCCAGCCTGGTCTACAAAGCAAGTCTAGGACAGCCAAGGGTGCTCAGAGAAACCCTGTCTTGAAAAACCAATAAATAAATAAACAAATAAATAATATATTTTACAAAGGTTTTAGATGTTATTATAACTTTGAGGCAATAAAAACCACCCCACCCTGAATCTGACCTTGCTTGAATTTTACAGTGTACTAGGTGAAAGATGTTAGAGACTTAAGCCCTGAATGCTCATGTACCTCGCCCAGCCACCCACCGCCCAATAATCATTGCAGACGGGAGACAGGAAAGAGTCTAAGAGCCAGAGGCAGTGGATGGTTACGAGGAAGCATCTGCACACAGCAAGGTTGTTGCACTTATGAACTCACAGTGGTTCCAAAAAACCTGAGCTAGCCAAAGCCAGATCAAACCCCAGCCTGGGGAGCAGAATTTGACACACGGTCCCACCCTTAACTCTGGAGTTACGAGGATCATTTGCTTCTGGGAGAAGGAGAAACAGTTTTCTCTGAGAGTGTAGAATCAGTCAGTGACCACTCTCCAGGGGAAGGACACACACACTAAGAACATCCAAGCAGCACAAATTAGTCTGAAGGACTTTTTAAAAAATACTCAAAGTAGGGGGGGCGGGGAGAGAAGGGGGTGGGTCTGGGGAACATTAGCAGAGGGAGTGAATATGGTCAAAACACATACGCAATCCCAAAGGACTGATTCTTTTTCGAAAACCAGTGCCTGAGTTCTACCGAAGCAAAATTATGCAGGAATGTCTGGAGACTGTGGCTTTGGGGTGATGGCTCTTTAAAACACTAACAGCAGATACACCTGGTTGTGATTTTTGCCACTAACCTGCTATGAGGAAATGAGAAATTATCTTAAGTCCAATCAGGAGAGCTTTTGGTTACTTTTACTCCCCTAATGGTGTTGGCTGTATCACAGCGGTGGGCACATCTTGCCTGGGAAGAGGGAATTACAGCATCATGGGTCTGGCACAGGATAACACCACTGATGTCCTTTCTCCCCCAGCAGCCTGTATAGAACCTTCCAGCACCATGCAACCCAACCATCAGGGAGAGTTTCCTGGTCAACTCAAGATTCTTGTTTTGTTTTTCCTAACAGTTATTTTGAAGAGGCTTCTATCTCCTAGGTTCTCAAATGGCCTGACACATGGCACTAGAGAAAATGCTAACATGGAGCATCTGGCTTAAGAGAGAGATTGTATAACAGCCCATGACCACAGCAACATTCTGGTAATCGTATCAGAGGGAAGCAAAACGAATTATCAGTTAATAAGGGACATGGATTCAAGGAATTCACTCAATACAGAAGCAAAGAATAAATTTATCTATAAGAGCTTGGAGACAAGAGTAGCTATTTCAATCCCGATATGCCCGCCCAGTTCATTCAGGAAAGCATCTACTATGGATTACGTCTTTCTGTCACCATAAAAATTAATAGCTACTGTCTTGGAGGGTGGAAGGGTCATTGGGCAAGGTTAGATACAGGTGTCCTTTACCAAGACAGACATGCCCTCTCCTTACACATGCCAGAGGCCTGAGAATTAATGAGAAATGCTAAGCATTTTAAGCATATTTATTTCACATGAACTACAAGAAAAGTAAAACATAATGAGTAACTTGAATGAAGGTTTAAGATGCTATCTGAGTAGACTGTCGGTGAAACAGATCAGAAATATTTAAAGTAGAGAAGTGCCAATGGTCAACAATGACGTTAAACAGTAGGCACTACTAGGAACTCTTCAAGGCAACTGTTTTCCTTTCTCCGTCAGTGGCAACGGTACGGATGTCCATCACCAGCCTCCATCCATGTGACTCTAACACCCAGATTTTGTTTTGTTTTGTTTTTGAAGACAGGGTTTCTCTGTGTAGCCTTGGCTGTCCTAGACTCCCTTTGTAGACCAGGCTGGCCTTGAACTCACAGCGATCCGCCTGTCTCGGCCTCACAAGTGCTGGGATTAGAGGCGTGCGCCACCACGCCCAGCCTTTAACACCCAGATTTTGTATCGAACTCTTTTCTCTGCCAAAAGAAATAGCGGAGATGTACACACGGTTAAGTCAGATTAGATCTGCAAGATTCCTCTGTACCAGGAAAGCAGAGGGTTGTCAGAAGTGCACAGGGAAGCTGTGGAAAGATGAAATTGGGCCAAGGGGGCTTTTCCTGAGTATCAAAATACAACCGATAACGTAATCAATTAAAGCACGTGTAACCTGTGAGGGACCACAAATTCCCAACCAGCTCCCAAGAGAGAAGTTGCTATAAATGGTGAGCAGGATAAGATTTCATTTTCTATCACTGTAATACCGTATCCGTATACATGGATGGTACTATTTCTTCTTTATAATGTGTGTTAGCTTGTTATGCCTGGGAAGGTTCTGTGCCCTGTCTTGTGAGGAAGGCTGCCTTTTGAATACATCTAATAGTTTGGGAAGAGATAGAAAAGAGTAGTTCTGCCCAATGACACGAAAAGGAACCCATAGCGCCGCGGGAGAAGTAGTCAGACGTCCTCATGAGTACAGCAAACTGCTGGTTTCCTAGGAGATGAAATGCGTTCAAGGAAAACCTCTGTTCGCGGAAAAAGAAGACCCGTGTGAAAGAGACATCCGCATTCTTAGTCAGACCACATTGCAGCTTAAACACAATATTGTTGGGAGACTTTCCAGGACCCTCCAAATAAGAATGTGGAGCCCTCAGCTTGCAGATGATATTACTGGCCACTTTCAAGGAGAAATCTGTGTTTTGCAGGACTGGGTGATTTGATACCCCATTTCTGGGAAACAAACACGTAAAATGTAAAATAGTAACTTGTAACTGTCCCCACTTCTAATACATACCCCGATCTTCCCACTTGCCTGAGCAGTCTCAGCGCTAAGTGGAAGCATGTATTTTTTAATCAGTTCGATGTTTTGTGCTCGCTTGAATGGTTTTTAAGTGTAGAAGCATTTAAGGGAGGCTGACACACTAAATTTATTATTTTAATTAAAAGTGTTGGAGAGTGTTGTTAAATAATTTTGTAAGCAATGCTTGTAATTTTGTGAGATTTTAGTTAGTTCAATTTTTAATGTCCTGACTTATCAATTATGCACACAGTGTTTGAACGTCAAGAAGAATGTTGTTTAATAGCTTTATGAGGTTGGGAAGTTGAACAGTAAAGCACAAACAGAGTTTTTCTCCCAGTAAATATTCTGGGAGTTTAAAGGATCCATCAGTGCATTACAACCCAAACTCCTTTGCAGGGGCCCTGAGCAGACAAAAGATGAGATGATGTTATTCATGGGTCCATACCATGAGCAGAAGGCAAGCGTGCTTAGTTTAGCCTTTCTGTGCATTGTATTATTTTATGTGCTTATTAATCTGAAGATTCAAATGAAAAAAAGGGTATGCATACCTCAAAGGAATTGACACAGGGGACTTATCTAGATCATAATGCAAATGAGAAGAGGGATGGGGAGGGGTGGGGTACCCTAACCTCCCACCCAGGGGAATCCAGTGCTTTCTTCGAGTCACCAGACCCCAAGTTCACTCCCCAGCCAAACTCTGATATCCTTTGTATTAGTCAGTTTTTGTATCAGCGTGGCAAAATTCCTCACACAAACAACTTAAAAGAGGAAAGGTTTTTTTTTTTTTTTTTTTTTTTTTTTGCTCAGTTCACGGCTACTTGGCTCACATGCTTGTGTAGAACACACTGATGGTGAGAACCAGTGGCAAAGGAGAGCTGTTCGCTTCATGGCAGAGAAGAAGTAAGTGGGTAGCAGGGGCAAGATACTCCCAAAGGACCCTTCCCCAGTGAGCTACTTCCCTCAGCAGGATCTCCCCTAGCAATGTTTTCAGAACCTTCTGGAATAGTACCACCAGCTGGAGATCAGACTCCCAACACATGAACCTTTAAGGAAGTGTTTCTCAACCTTCCTAATGCTGCAACCCTTTAATACTGTTCCTTGTGTTCTGGTGACCCCACCCCCATCCCCCGCCCACAACCATACACTTATTTTTGTTGCTACTTCATAACCGTAAATTTGCCGCTGTTATGGATTGTAATGTAAATGGCTGTGCTCTCTAATTTCTTAGGTGACCCCTGTGAAAGGGCCATACGACCCCCCAAAGGGGTCGTGGCACACATGTTGAGAACTGCTGCTTTAAGGAAATACTTCGTATTGAAATCATGACATCTGTGGACCTTCTCAGCACCTCCTGTAGGGACTTCTTCCCCAGGCTGCAAATCCAAATAATGAGAGCTTGCCTCCAGTGGGACACCACCCACAATGGTGCCTTCTCTGCTTCCGCTATCTCCCTCACCAATGACTTGTACTCTCACTTTTCAAAGTCTGAAGAAATTAGGATTGAAATAGTGGGGAGCAAATACCCTAAAAATGTTGTCAATCTTTCCTTTTCTTCTCCTTTTTCGTTAACTGCACTGAGAGGCATGCATGAAACTCAGACTCATGTCTCCGCACTGGCGTTCCTTCTGCAGGCAGCATTCGGCTGTCCATGCTGGTCACCTTCGGCACCTCCAGTGACCGCTGCACTGTAATCTTGAAAGCTAACACCTGGCAGGAAGTCTTTTCTTCTGGGCTTCAGAGCTCATAACTGTGTCCTAGTTACAAGAAACCTAAGATGCCCGCATTCTCACCTAGACACCCAGACGCACCAGCGATTTGTCTTGTAATGGGAAATTAATAGGGAGATGTTTTCTCTGAGAATCTGACTACAAGTCCCACAGCTTTTGTAGGTGACAAGCCAGGCTCAGGGCTGTCCAGGAGTGAGACGCTGTGGTCAGGGGAGGGTTCAAATGCCTGAGGGGTCTAAACTAGCCTTAGAACACTATGGAGTGGTTACCCTTGTGTGATCTTGACCAGGAAAGCTGAGTTTTTCTGGGTCTTTTAGTCCATCAGAAAGAGTCAAATTAAAGGACCCCATATGCCCTGTTTCTTGCTGGGATGTATCACTGACCCAAAAGCCACCAAAGTTTCTTACAGTCACACAGTGAATAGCAAAGAACTTACAAAAAGTATCTAAAGATCACAGCTTCCAAAGGCATACTTGGACAAAGGCCCTATTGTTACCTGGCCTGCTAGGAAGTCTGTCATCTGGCCTCGGCTGACTTGAACAGCTCTCCTGAAGTGCTGTTTGCACTAACGACTCAACCTTCCAGGAGGCTTGACACATCTAGTTCTATAAGCTGTCCCCACAGGAAGTCCCCATGCACATCACCTCCACAACTGTCCAACTGTGCAACTGATGTTTTTTGTCATCCTCTCTTCCAAGTAGCACTTTAGAAAGTTGGGTTGAGGCTGAGGACAGGGGCTGTAGATCCACTGCTGTATCTCCTGATTGCCTGTAGGGGGCAGCACTCAAAATTGATCAATGAATAAAAAGTGACTAATACCTGGGAATGAGTGATTCTAATCTATGCTATCAAGGAAATAATTGAGAGCCATACCATGGGGAAAAAAAGTCCTAAGAAGGCAGCTATTACTCCTATTTTTAGAAGAAAATTGTAGGGTCTTGAGAGAGATAAACTTTAGAGTGAATCTACAGTTCCCAAGGACTCACAGGGAATGGCTTCGTCTCTAGGTCATGTGACATTATGCTATGGATTTACTTTATGAAACAGTGCTCTGATTGTATGAAAACAGAGTGGGAGGCAAACAGGGCTTTTGTACATCTCCTGTCCCCACACAGATGCCATCCCCACACTAGAACGGCTTATTTACATCATCCATGATTTTATATTCACACACTATCTCTCAGTGTTTGTGGATTTCTTTAGACTTTGTCCTGGGTGTTGCAGAGAGGCCATTTCTAATTAAATAGTGTACATTTTAAAGATGTCTTTGCGGGTCGTATTTACACCGGTCATCACTGTTGGGAGAAAACATTTTCATTTTTCTGAGAACCTTGAGTGCCTTTGCTTTGTGGTGGGGAATGATGTGCTAAATTGTGAAGTAACAATAAGTTTCCTTGAAGAAAAAGGCAAATCCTGATTCCCAGGGCCAAAGTCAACAGAAATAGTTTACTTACTTACCAGAATTTGTCTCAGCAGTTAGAATTCCAGGCCAGTAACCATATCAGTGAGCCGCCATTTTACCACCCAAGATCGTCACTTTGACATAGTGACCAAAAGTCAAAAACAAAACAACAATCAAAAACCCCAGCACCAAGACAAACCCACCAACCAACCAAGTTGAGGCATGCCTGTTTCTAAAAAGCCACCCACCGATTCACACTGTGATTGCCAACACTGGGGCTCAGCTGCAGATTGGAGGACAGGTCTGTATCTGACACACGGTGGAGTCCAAGATGCTAAGTCTGAATGTTGGGATCAAAAGGGATAGCATGGCACCAAGGCTTCACCACCTACGGGTGTGATTAACCCGAGATGAGAGTCTCTAACAGGCTGAAGCAAGCAAACATTAGTAACATTCCAATCGTGTGTTTGATTCCCCAGCCCTTCGAGGCATGGTCCCTCAACCCATCACTGACTGAATCATTTAGGAGTTTGTCCTGACGTAGGAGTCAGGTCCATTTCTACAGGGAGTGGATTCCTGAATAGAACTGGGTCTGCCAGCAAGAAAGGGGGGGGGGGAAGGGAAGCAAATAGCAATGGGTCAGATGACCACAGCTGGCATTTGGGGAGCCACTGAAGATCTGGGGGGGGAAGGGGGAGGAGCCCTTGCTCCATTTGTATTGGGAGAAATATCCAAAAGAGAGGGTATTTTGAGGCTTCTTGTAACTTTGTGAGTTTCTCTTTCTGTTTTGTTATTTTTATCTCCTCTATGTCCTTGTCTTACTAACAGCGAGAACCTTAACTTAGAAAAAAAAAAATAATAAGAAAGAAAAGCCGTGTGCTTCTTCCTGGGACAGGGATGTGGGAAACTGTTTCCCTGTGATTCCAGCTGGAGGTCAGAGGTTCCACTTGGCAGTGACCCTCCCCGGACGGAAGACAGACTCAGCATGGACACCAGCTCAAAGTGACCTGGTCAAGGTGCCCTTGGGCTGGTACCTGACATGTAATAGGTGGTCAGTGTGTGTTTGGGGTGAACGTGTAGGTTGAGTGCTATAGAGAAGCCAGTGGAGAAGACTTGGGGGTCTGCTCCCAACATTGCTGTTTCCTAGTTGTGTAACCTTGGGCAAGTCACTGATGCCTTGAGCTTGATGTTCCTTCTCAACGAGATGGAGCTAATAATACTGACTGCTGAGGGGGTCAGCAGTTATGAGTGTGACCCATACTGGACGGAGCCTGGCACTTAACAGGTGCTCAGTGGGCAGAAGCTGCCTCTTCTGTCCTAGGCCTGTGCTTTCCAAGTAGCTTAAGGCTGAATATGGCCCTGCTCAACACTACCCTGGCTCCTTTTATACCTCTTGGCACAGGGCTAAGGGCATGACCTTGGCAGACACTCCAGGACCATAATGTCAGCTGAATATTTGAGGGTGAAACAGAAATAATGAAAAAAAAACACCTCTTGTAGCTTGTGTCAGGGGTGAGTGCCCCTCTCCAGCCTCACTTCAGGCTCCTGGGACCCCACACTCAGCCTGAAGTACTGCACTCCTTTGATTTCAGAGACAGACTACTTAGAATGGAAAGATTCCTGATTCCCCCCCCCCCCCTGGTTTTATCAGGGCCACGAGCTCATAAATAAGAAGGCAGAGTCTGGAGCTGGCCAAGCTCTGTAACTTTAGACACATTCCTCTCCTTTTCCTGTGCCTTTCTGTTTTCATTTATAAGGGAGGGCAGCACTAGAACTCATTTTGTAATACTAGTAATGATTGGGGAAGCCGGGATGTTTACCCAAACCATCTGTGCACATCAAGCCCTTGGCGCAGAGCCTGTGAATGCAAAGCACCAAGGAAATATTAGCTATTATTTATTATGATTATCGGGGACCCCACATTGTAGTTGTATACCTCGCTTATCCAAAAGAGCAGCCCATGAGGCCACAGTTCTATTCTCGCCTGTCTGTTGGCTCCTGTCAGCCTGGCAGTCACTTCTTATTTATTCCCAGGGCTTTTTTTTTTTTCTTTTCTTCTACCCTTCCATGTCTCTGTCAGGTTTCAATGGAAACCTGTCTCACTTTTCAGACTTGAAAGCTGGAGCCTAAGGGAGCTGCATCTCTCCCTTAAACTCTGTGTAGTTGTCTGCTGAAGAAGGGGGCTCAGTGCCAGGTCTCCTGACCCGTGTTCCGTGTGCAGTTTGTGGTCCAGTCCTCCAGAAGGAAAAGGGCAGGCAGGAAAAGGGCCCAGGAGGGCTGCTTCCTCTGCTTAATTCCTTCAGGGCCCAGAAAGGGCTCTGACATCCCCCCCCCCCCACCCTGCAGCCTCTACCCTCCCACCTGGCTGCCAGGAGGCCTCCAACAGGGAAGTGAAAAATGAGCCACTGGATGTATTATGACTCGTGAGGCTGTCTTAATAATTAAGTTTGATTAAAATGAACACCAAGAAATTTCCTGACATGGCCTGCCTGGCGGAGCTCATCAAAAGCTGATAAATGAGTGGGTTCTGGAGACAGAGTGGGGAGTAGGGACAGGGTAAGAGACCTGTGTGAGGTAGCTGGTAGGAGGCGGGAGGAGACTGGGAAGCCTAGTGGAAAGGGACAGCTGGTCCTAATCGGCTACCTTGCATACGGGTTTTCCTCTGGATTACAGCTGAAACAGGCAGCCTTGCAAGAGTAGCTGTGAACTGTAGCTCTCTAATCAGCTCAGGCTTTAAAGCCTGGCCAAGCACTATTCATGCCCCACCCATCTCCTACCCCCACCTCCACTCCCAACCTGGCTCTTCCTTGAGCTGGAAACGTGCCAGGGTAAGAGGTAGTCAGCCGCTCTTTTCGGGGCAATTGTCTCCTTCTTCAGACATTGTGGAGACTCAGAATTGGCAGTGTTTTCTTCTGAAGAGGCCCTGTGTGTGGCGATGGGGCTAGCTAGAGCAACTCCGTCATTTGGACATTCTACAACCAGTCTCAGTTGCTTTTGTACAGCCAACGAATGAACGTTTCCATCCACACATTCTAGGGGCCTTGAGTAACGATCAGTGCAAGGTGGAGGATACGAGTCTACTGAGAGACAATCCTAGCCAGTGGGATTCCAGCACATGTCTCTCTGAGGTGGGAAGGGGCTAAGAGCCATTGTGTAACAGGAGTTTAAGTCTTATCCTGTGTGTTTTAAGGGTTGCAGCAAAGGTGAGCCCCAGGATGGTTGGCAAAGGGCAGAGAAAAGACCTTCAGTTTTCTGAGCTTGCAGACACCTGAGTTGAGTTCTGTTTATGTGGTACTATTTAGTATGACAAAGGCAGAACCGGAGGACAGCTGAGCCCACAGGCCTGGATACGCACCAAAAACGCACTCTCCCAGCAAACTCTACGGGGATGGGTGCTCTCTGATTGGCTGTTTAGTTTCCACACTTGACGACTAAAGATTTTAAGCTGCTTGGCTGATAACACTGTCCTCAATCAATAGCCTAGAATAATGACATTCGGGACCTTGCCAGAACATAGCCGTGAACCTTTTGTCATCTCCTTCTCCTATTAGGAAAGAAAGAAAATCTCTCTTGAAGGAATTCTTGTTTGTGGAGGATTGACTGAAGGACATTCATTTCCCAGGACCCTGCGTTTTACCCTTGAATTGAGTCAGAAAACTTGTACTCAAGGAAAGTTCAATCAATGGAACCAAATGGGCAAGACAGAAATAGTCTTCACCAGGACTAAGAACCAGCCAGGGACACTGTAAAGGGGAGCTCACTAGCTGTTTGAAACAAAATAATACTGAAGCCAGCACCTCAGACATAACCCTAACTAAGGTAGCATGCGTGCACATGGGATTGGGGGGGGGGGAGAATAAGAGAATTCGAAATACAGAAAGAAAACAATAGATAGTGATTTTTATAATTGAGTAGGGGAAAATCGCCAAGGCTACAAAAGAAATTATGACAAATACGATTATAAAAACAGAGAAGTTCCTGTTTGCCAGAAACGAGCATCACAAAGTTAAAAGAAAAGGGCCAGGATGGGGAGGAGAGGAGAGGCATTCAGTGGGAAACTGGAGATAGCTAGCATCTGAGTACTTGGTCCCCTGCTGGAGGCTGTTTGGGAAGGATTAGGAGGTGTGGCCTTGTTGGAGCAGGTGTGTCACTGGGGGCAGGCTTTGAGGTTTCAAAAGCCTCTCTCTGCTTCCTGTTCCTGGTTGAGATGTGAACTCTTAGCTGCCCCAGCGCCATGCCTGCCTGCCTGCCTGCCTGCCTCTGCCATGCTTCACATCATGATAGTGACTGACTCGTATCCATCAGGAACCGTAAATCCCAAAGAAACCCTTCCTTCTCTAAGTTCCCTTGGCCATGGTATCTTATCATAGTAAAGGAAAAGTAACAAAGACAGAAGCGTCTTAAACCGAGGATGTAAACTAACTGATGGGTTGGATAATTGTCATAGTTTTATATTTCAGGGAAAAATTGCTGAGTATGGTCCCAGCTTCTCAGGGTCTAGCAAGAACTTGTCTCAAAATATAAACCTCTCCGGACATTTTGTGGGCTATAGAATTCCAGGGGTCCTATTGGAATTAGGGAGGAAGGTGGAGTTGGTGGGAATCATAGAAAGGCTCTTGATGACAGGTCAGGTAGGAGACCATGGCTACTAGAGGCCAGGCAGGTGATAACTGGCATGGCTCTGAGTGAGTGTATTTGGGAGCAGATATGCACCCAGGGACTTAGTGGTACACTAGATCAAGGGGCCAGAGGAACATATGACTCCCAGATTACATAACTGGCTAATGGTGGTACCATCCGTAGGAACACAAAAGAAGAAAAGACATATTTAGTGGTATAGGTGGCAGGTCTATGTTTTCTTTCAAACTGAAGAGTTTGAGCTGCCTCATGGACCAGCAACTTGAGCTGTCCACAGGGACTGTACTTGGTTTAGTCTCCTCTGCCACCATCTTAAAATACTTTATAGCAGGCCAGGTGGTGGTGGTGCATGCCTTTAATCCCAGCACTTGGGAGGCAGAGGCAGGCGGATCGCTGTGAGTTCAAGGCCAGCCTGGTCTACAAAGTGAGTCCAGGATGGCCAAGGCTACACAGAGGAACCCTGTCTCGAAAAACCAAAAAAAAAAAAAAAAACAAAAAACAAAAAAATCCAAAACTTTATAGCTTTAAAATAGAATGACTTGTTTTCATTATGTACTGAGCTCAGCTGACTTTGTAGCCTATCCTCCTTTTAGATACTTTTGGAGAGATACTGTTAAACAGTGATCTGGATCTTGCAGGATCTCAAAGGGTCTTCCTGAGATGAAAGTAATCACTTCCAAAATGTGCCTAAGATGACATGAGGATAGTGAAAGATCACGCTCGGACATCCTTGTGGATGGCTACGAGGATCTGAGAGTTTATAAAATGGCGGGATAATGCAGAAAGCCTGGGAAAGGGAATGCATAGGGAAAACAGTTAGCATATGTGGTAATTTGAATAAGAACAGCCCCCAGGGGCCGTTCATGTATTTGAATGCTTAGTCACCACAGAGTGGCACTATTTGAAAGGATTAGAAAGATTAGGAGGTGTGACCTTGTTAGAGTAGGAGTGACCTTGTGGAGGAAGTGTGTCAAGGAGGGTGGGCTTTGGGGTTTCAAAAACCAAGCCAGCACCCACCTCCCCTGCCTGCAAAGCAGGATGTAGATCTCATATATTCGCTGTCGTGCTCTTTGCCATGATGATACTGGACTAAGCCTATAACACTGTAAGCAAGCCCCCAGTTAAATGCTTTCATTCATAAGGGTTGCCTTTGACGTGGTGTCTCTTCACAATAATGCAACAGTGACTAAGATAGCATCTAAAGGCAGAAATTAAGAAAGATGTAACCCATGAAGCCTAGTGAGCTGGGGTAATGGTTAGTTTTCTTTGCAGGCTGACACAGTGTGGAATCACGTGAGAAGAGAGTCTCAGTAAGATACCACCTAAGTCAGGATGGCCTAGGAGCAAGTCTCTGGGAATTGTCTTGATTACAGTAGTTGGGATGAGAGGCCCTGCCTACTGTGGGCAGCACCATTCCCTGGGTCTGGGTCCTGAACTGTATGAGAATGCAGAGCACTAAGTGTGCACGCACCCTTTCTCTCAGCTCCTGACTGAGGATGTGATGATGTTTTAAGTTCCTGCTGTGCCACCTTGGGTTCTCCCACTATGATGGACCGTAACCTGGAATTGTGAGCTAAAATAAACCCATTCTGTCCCAGGATGGTTGTTGTCAGGGTATTTTAGCCACAGCAAGAGAAATGAAAGTAGGACATTGATGAATGCATGGCTCACGTGTGTGTGTGTGTGTGTGTGTGTGTGTGTGTGTGTGTGTGTGTGTGTGTGTGTATGTGTGTGTGTGTGTGTGTGTGCATACATGTGCTGACAGGGTTTGTGGAAAGAGGGAGAGTGGCAGTATGAGCAGCAGCTTGAGAGGCTGGCCATGACTGATGGCAGGGATGAGGCTGTGAGCCCCATTGGGATGTGAAGGATAGAGGGCAGGATTTTAATAGTTATTTTTTTGTAAGAGACATGAAAGTGTTGGTAAGTATCTTATTAAGCAGAAAGGCTGTAGCATATTAGCCACGGGACAAGCCCTTGTAAAAGTAGAGCAAGGGTCATGTGTACATCCAAAAAGAATTCTGGGAAGATGTACAAGAAGTTTATAATAATGCTCCCTTTAAGAAGCGGGTCAAAGGGTTCACTGTATTTCTTCCCTGTTTTTTTTTTTCAGCGTAAGCATATGTTTTTTAAATAATGAAAACTATTAATTTGATGCCCTCCAGGGCATTTCTTAGACACCAAAAGAATTGATCAAAGGTTTCTCTTGCTTTTAAAAATAATCTTCAATTTATTAAAGTTACAAATTTATTCAGACCTAAGTTCTTCCATAAGCTTTGAAATTTAGCTTCCAAATCTTATTATTTATTTATAAGTGTAGCAAATTTTAAGAGTCACTTTTAAGGGGACCTTTGAGAAATGTCACGACTCATTTACAAATGTCCTTAATTTAACTGCTGTAAACACTGCAAACTGCATTTGTACACACTTAACATATCTGGATTCTTTCTTAAATTCTTCAATTCAAACCCCCTCAAGTATTTAAGTAACTGTTGTAAATCTAATCTATTGAACTTAAAAATACTTACAAAAATCTTAAATTCTTCTTTAGGTCCCAATACTTAAGTGTAGTAAGGTTTTATCTTAAAATCTAGTACCAAAATAATTTTCATAAACACTTCACTCTGGAATGGAAAGGTTACTTTACAACTCAGAAAGACCACATCTTCGTTAATCACAAGGATATAAACACAGCTTCTTTCAAAGCACAATGTCTTAGCGGGTAGGCTTGACTCTCTTTATTATTAATTCTGAAAGATGCTCACTCATGCACCTACCACATATTTCCCTTACCCTGAGATATGTACCATGGACAGGACCTAATTGTGTGAGCTTTGTACCACACCTGCCACCTCTACCTATGTGCCTATCTCTGCTTTCTTTCTACCTGGCCTCTGGCTAAGGGCTTAGCTATGACCTTTTCATGTTTTTAAGTATCTGTTGGGCATTATTCTTTCTTGCCTTATATTTTTGATAGTTTCCACTCAACTTGAAAACGTCACATCAACATTTTGTCCATTTCTTTATTGAAAGAAAGTTTAAAATGTTGACTTCTGGTCAGGATAAGGAGTGATGGACACTGGAGTCTTCATTTCTTTTTCTTTCCTTTTTTAAAAGATTTATTTATTGATTGATTATGTATACAGTGTTCTGCCTGCATGTAACACCTGCAGGCCAGAAGAGGGCACCAGATTTCATTGTAGATGGTTGTGAGCCATCATGTGGTTGCTTGGGATTGAACTCAGGACCTTTAGAAGAGCAGGCAGTGCTCTTAACCTCTGAGCCATCTCTCCAGCCTGAGTCTTCATTTCTTAACCTCTGCTCATTTAACACATTCTAGAAAAACTTCTGCAATGTTACTGATGACACTTGTGTTGTGGCATCAAGCAGCCATTTTTGAGGCTTGGCTTTACTCAACCTCTCAGCAACCCTGGGCTCATGGCTCTGTTTGGAGCAGCCACCTCCATTGCCTACTGTGGATTCACCCTTGCCTGGCTCTCATCCTTCCATCCTGACTGGAGGACGAACACTTGGGCCTCTACCTCCCACATGCATATAGTGAAGAGCTGACCCTTATGCTACCTGGAGGTGAGCCTTTGGCAAGGGATTAGAGTGGAATCTCATGAATGAGATTAGTGTCCCTTTCAAGGACAACCTGCACAGCTGCCTTCTTGTCCTTTACACCACATGAAGGCATATCCAGAAGTAACCATCAGTGGACCAGAACACAGATCAGGCACCAAAATCCTGGCACTTTAACCTTGACCTTCCAGACTCCAGAACTAAGAAAAATAACTTTCTATTACAAGTGACCAGTCTATAGTAATCCCTCATGCTTCAAAGGCTGGGTTTTTTTCAAACTTTCTCCTAGTTCTTATATTTCCACTCTCAACTTGTTGGTAAACTCACCTGCTCTTTAAAGTTCAACCAACATCTCTTTGCAGGTGACACTTATGTTTGAACTTCCACTCTAGACCTTCCTTTTAAGCTCTGGACTGATATATCTATCTGCCGACAGCGTATCTACTTGGATGCCAGTCTGAACTTGAACTTGAGCCCTCTCTGGTGCCAACCATGTCCCCCTCTGGGGGACCTCCGCTTGGTGAATTATGTCACACAGGGATCCGGGCCATAATCAGTGCATTCTTGGCACAATCTGCTCTCTGAACCCCTTATGCCATCTCAACTGGGAGCTTCCAGTCATTTCTTTTTATAACATTGAAAAATCTCACTGATTTTTTCCGTATCTGTTCTACATTTTCCATCACATCCTCACTTGTTCTCCAAACAACAGCTAGCTTCTAAGATGTGAAGTTTATTACTCTCTATGGGCCCTCCATAGTTTATGTGGTTTTTAAAGACAATTATAGCGTTCATAGCAGCCTTTTCTCCATTCTGTTTTTTCCTCCTGCACTTCAGAACCTAGAGGCATTGGCCTTTTGGTTGCAAGCAGGAACCAGTTCCTGGAAACTTGCATGCACTCTGTTTCTATAGCCTAGAATGTTCTCTTAAGTCTTTCATACCTGATCACTAACAAATTCCTATTTGTTTTTCAGATCCAAGTTCAGAACTCCTTTCTGCTCTCCTGGTATAAGGAGGTTCAGAGCATCACCTCCATTGCTGATTGTGTGTGTGTGTGTGTGTGTGTGTGTGTGTGTGTGTGTGTGAAGTCTGTTTCCTTTAGTGAACTGTAATCCTCTTAAAGTCTTGAAGTCGTTTAATCCTCTAGTCTCCTCAGCTTCTGCAGACCCTAGCAGTGCTTGGTCTATAATAGGTGTTCAATAAATCAAATGTCATGTGATGAGGAGGCTGGTGTCAGACACTTGGGTCTCCTGGATGAGGAAATTTCTCTGAGAAGCAAATGCTGTGGAAATAGCCATTTTCTCTACATAACTGGAATATGAGAAAGAAAGAGGGGGGAAGGAGGGGGGAAGAGGAATAGCCAGGGGTGGTGTATAGCCTTAAATCAGAAGCTAGCTGTGTTTCAAATATTTCCCCGAGGAACATGCAGAGTTATGTCCACACACTAATAAGGACTAATGGGTGCGTTGTTAGATATCTCCTGAGGGATTGTTGTGCAGGAAAATGTCATCCTTTGCCCCCCCTCCCACAGGCTCCCTGACAGATAGCACACGGGCTCCGATGACTCTGCTGGCAGCTTTGTTCCTCCGTGCCCAGCATCTCCCAGGGCTCATGTCTCACACGGGCCACTCTGAAGGGCTACAGAGCAGATGATGAGGACAGAACGGCTGTGCAGGCACTGATGCCACACTGACTGGGTTGGATGCACTCAGATACAGAGCCCCAGGCTCGCCCCTACACATGCATCTAGATGCTCCTACCCCTACCAGTTAAACAGAAAAGAATACTGTTCAGGGAGTGGACACCTCCAGAAACACCACTCAGGTGAGGCAGGCTCCTAAATGGCATCTGCGCAGGAGGAGGGTGGGAGAGATGAGGGCTCTGCCCCGCTCTGAGGTTAGGGTTCCAGAGTGCCCAGCTTCTTGGCTTCCTCACAACAGAGCCGGTACAATTTTGCTTTCTGCCAGGACTATTTTGGTTCTTTGAAGCGATTCTTCATCCCTTCCCAGCTGCTATCACAGACCATCTGATTGCATACCGTATAAAGGAGTATTAGGCTTGCGATTGTGAAGTGCTAAGAGCAGCCACTCTGGTCCTGCTCAGAGTCTCTTGCTGAAAACAGGAAGAGCCAGAAGAGCCTGTGCGGTGGGGGGTAAGGGCAGGCAGGGCCCAGGTGTACTTGACATGGACCAGCACAAATCCCTTCATGAGCGTGGTGCTCTCATGATCTAATCACCTCTGAAAGATCCCCCAAACCTCTCAACATTACATCTGAGATCTGGCCTTTAATATAATGTGGTTCAGCAAACCATATTCAGATCATGGCAAGGTCTTGTGGAATGTACACACATCCCAGCAATGGATTTTTCATTCCTGTTACAGAAGAAAAAAAAGACATAGGCCATGGGGTTTTGATGGGGATAGTATTGAATCTACACATCACTTCACCTGTAAGCCACTTTGTTATATTACATATTGCCATATTAACAATGAACTGTTGTTTTCTTTCTTTTCTTTTCTTTCTTTCTTTCTTTTTTTTTCTTTTTTTTTTTTTTTTTTTTTTTTGAGGCAGGGTCTTGCCATGTAGCCCAGTTGGGCCTTCAGTTTGCAACTACCCCATGTTGTGGGCACAGGAGATCCTTCCCCAAGATTCCAGCCTCTGCCTCCTTCCTCTGGAACCCCCAGATGCACGTGGCTCAGGGGGTGCTAGAAGACATGGGAGAGGAGGAAAGTGAACTGAAAGGGGCCCCAGTAATGCACCTGTTGGGAGGTCATCACCTATGCTGGCAGGACCTTTCAGTGCTGCAGCTGCCTTTACTCGTCCACGCTCCTGAGAGTAACCTCCAATAAACTCGTTGGTTCACCACATTTGACTTGGACGGATTTTTTTTTTTTTTGGTTTGTCTTTGATGTCCTATCTGGGATAAATAGAAATTTGCTCTTGTCTCCCTAGAAAAAGTAAAAAGTAATACAGCATCCTGTTCACCCTGTCTTTGACTTTGGAGGAAACTTTCTTCTTTCTTTTCCTTCTTTCCTTCCTTCTGTCTTCCCACCCTTCCTTCTTTCCTCACCGTTATCCTTTTACCCTTTTGTTTTGCACTGAGGGCTAAATCCAGGGCCTTATGCCTGCTAGGCACATGCGATACCACTAAACCACAGCAAGTCACTACAACTGTCAGTTTTAGAGTATACATTTTGTATTTATGTCAAGATTATTCATTAGGGCCTGGGGTTATAGTTTACTGAGTAGGACGCCTGCCTAGCATGCAGGAAGCCCTGGGTTTCACAACACACAGGAAGTGAAGAAAAGAAGTCAGCTTGGCTACATAGCGAGTTGGAGGCAATCTGGACCACATGAGACTGTATCTCAACAAAACCAACCAACCAACCAACCAAACAAACAAACAAACAAAAATGACTGGTTTCTTTCATAAGGATTTTATTCTTTTCATACTATTATATCTGAAATTACTTTTACAATTTTATTTTTGGTTAATTGTTACTAAAATATAGGAATATAACTGATTTTATATCCTGTAACTTAGTGAACTTTATTAGTTCTCATAATTATGATAATGAAATCTTTGGACTTGTCTATATGTGAGTCCTAAGGAAAGTGTATCATGGTGTCTATAAGCTGAAGCCTTGTTTCTTGGGATGAGGATGTTGGAAGGTTATGAACTGTGGAGGGTCCTGGGAAAGTCCTAAGATCACCGTGGGGGAGGGGAAGCCCTCAAACCACATTGCCTCTTCCCTTCTCTGTTTCCTGGATCAGGATATGACCATTCATCTGGACAGTTGTTCTGTCGTTGTCACTCTTACCAGATATATAACTTCGATTCACCAAATCGTTAGCCAAATAAACATTTTTCTCTTGATGTGTACATTGTTTCAAATAGTTCACTCTGTGCATGTATGTGTATGCTTGTGTGTGTGCGCACATATGTGTGTACACGTGGTACAGATGTGCATGTGTGTGCACGTGTGTGGAGGTCAGAAATCAGCCTCATTTGTTGTTCTTTCGATGTCCTCCCATCTATGTCTTTGAGACGGTGCCACTCACTTGTCCTGGTCCCAACCAATTAAATTGGGTGAGCCCCAAGGATCCTCATGACTCTGTCCCCCCCCCCCCCATCCCTGGTGCTAGAATTATAAGCAGGTATGACCACACCCAGCTGCTTTATATAATAATAATGATGATGGTGGTGGTGATGGTGATGATGTTGATGATGATGTAGGTTTTCGGAATCAAACTGAAGACCTCACATTTGTGCAGCAAACACTTTACTGCCTGTATTATCCCTCTAGTCATGCCCTAGGTATTTTAGTTCAGTAATGGGAAGTTGGTTGAAGCAAGAAGATCATGTCATCCATGTTAAAAATAATTTTATCACTTATTTTCCAAGTTGGATGAATTTTATTTCATTTTCTTGCCCAGTTGCCCTGGCCAGAGCTTTCCCAATGCAGAGAGTCCTACACAGGCAGCCTTTTATGTTTGCGATTAAGTTCCTTTCATTTTCTTGTTTGTTGAGGTTGTTTGTTGTCATCAAAGAGAGAGGTTGGTTTTTCTGTTATCCATTGAGATGACTATGTGGGAAGTCTTGTTGGTCTCCCCAAAACCCCACTTAAATGATATTGCAACTAATTTTTATGTTCAACTAACTTCGTATTTTTTTGGTATAAATCTCTCATTTTGTCATGGTTACACTTTCTAAAATACTATTGGATTCCATTTGATAGTGTTTTGCTGAGGATTTTTAGGTCCTTAATGTTCATAAACAATTTTGTTGTGGTGGGATTTTTTTTTTGTAATTGCTTTTCATGCCTTTGATATTTGGCATTATTGACCTCCTAACAGCTGGGAAATATTCTGTTTCCTGTTTTTAAAAAAGGAGAAAAAAGAGTCTGTGAAGAATGCGTGCTAATTTCCTTTTAAATGGTTGGTAAAATTCTATAGTGAAGCCAGCTGTGCTTGAAGTTTTCCTTTGGGGAGACTTGAAATTATTAATACTTCTAAATGCCTATTTAGATTTCTTCATGCGTCTACTTCTCAGAATAGTTCCACCTCATCTGTTGCTTAAGTCTTGTCACACAGTTGTTCATAGTATTCGCTTTCCCAAAAGGTTGGGAATCTTGTCCCTTCTTTGACTCTTGATTTTTTTTTTTTTTTGGTTTGTTTTTTCACTTCCTAAAAGTTTGGCGTTTAACTACATAGTCTGACTATGTTCCTCTCTCTCCCTGACAGTAAACACTGAACCCCAGTGTGAGGTCTGTACCCATACCACAGAGATGAGTCATCTCAGAAGGCCATCAACATGGTAAGGGAAGAATACGAATTGTCCCCTCACCTGAGCAGATTCCAAGGGCTTTGAGTGGAGATTGTTCATCATTTTATTTTTTATTTTTCCAAAAATTTGTTCTTTCTAGAACTCACACTGGGGTTTAATGGCCATTGTCAGGGAGAGGCACTTGGTCAGACCACTTATTTAGAGGTCAAACTTTTAGGAAGTGAAAAAAGATCTGCAGATGGGTTTTCTTCATTAGTTTAGACATAACATGCAAAGTGTTTGACATCGCTTGAGAACAATAAGTATGCTTCCACTGTGGAATATATTATTCTCCAGATTAATGTACAGTCTAGATGTTTTTAGTGTTACCTAAATGACCTATTTCCTCACCTGCTATTATGCCAATTATTGAGAGTAGGGCACTAAAGTTCCAAAACACTATTGAACTTTCCACTTATCCCTTAACTTTTTTTCAGTTTTTATTTTATATATTATAGGAGTTGCATTATTAAAGGGTCATATGTATTTGTAACGGTCAAAGCTTTCTGCTATTTGACAGCTTTTTTCTTCTTTTGTCTGTAGTAGCGGTTTCATTTGATTGTATGCTTTGTCAACATTGGTGTAGTCATATGTTCTATCACCAAAACATATAGAGAGAAGAAGGATAATAGAAACATCAATGGAATACGAAGATTAGAAGATTCATAAAAATAACCAATTACTAATGCTTCCTGGAAAGTACGTTGTGTGGACTTTTCAGGATCATGTGTCTTAAAGAGTTCTAAATGTTTTGAAGCATTCACAATTATGAAATGCTTCTGACTGCCCACTCATTTTTTAAAACAGAAATATACAGACAAGATTTTTATAACATTTACCAGGTAAAGTGTAGTATCTTTCCCTAACAGCCACCAGGAAGTTTTCTAAACATCTGACTTGAATCCTTAGTTCTTAATTTATGTAAGACAGCACCCAGAAAACAGTTCAAAATGTCCCAGGCCTCTCTGACTCATGGGCAAAGCTCTCTGATATAATTCAATAATCTCTGCTCAAAGCCCTTGGAATCTGCTCAGGTGAGGGGACGATCCTTGCTCTTTCCTTACTGTATTGATGGCCTCCTGAGGTGACTCATCTCTGTGGTGTGGGTACAACTTGTTCTTTCCAGAATTCACACTGGGGTTTAATGTCTACTGTCCAGGAGAAGAACTTAATCAGGCTATGTCTTTAGAGGTCAAACTTTTTGGAAATGATGGGGATCAGATAAGGTCACAGGGCTGGGGCCTATGGTGGTTACATGAGAGAGAGAGAGAGAGAGAGAGAGAGAGAGAGAGAGAGAGAGAGAGAGAGAGGAGAGACATGTGTTCTTTGCCTCCTACTTGTAACACCATAGATTCTGCTAACAATGAAGCCATCCTCAGATGTAGGCCCTTGACCTTGGACCAGAACTGTGACCCAAATAAACTTCTTTGCCATTAGTCTAGAGTCTCAAGTTATCAGTGGCAAAACAAGACTGATGTACTCTTGTGTAACTTGGAGAAGTCTCATGTTTTTAATTTGTTCTTCTTCTCATTTTCTCTGAGTTAATTACATTCAGTTCTCTGAGCTGACCATGTTAAACAAAGAAACAAACAAATTAAAGCACACACACACACACACACACACACACACACACACACACACACTGACTATGGTGAGAAAAATTGCTTCCCTAGGTCTTGACTGAGTTCTACAGCCAGCCCTCCTTCCTGTGCTACCATATATATATTTTTTCCTGTTACTTAATTACTCCAAGATCATCTTCCCAACATCATGTTTTTTCTCTCTCTTAAAACAATGACAACAACAACAAACAAAAATCCACTAAAAAACATGGAGTCCATTTGTCTCAGCCAACTACTCCTGATCATCAAGACAGGGTCTTACTATGTAGCCTGGCTGGCCTGGAATTCTCCGTGTAGACCAGGATGACCAACAAATACACAGGGATCTGTCTGTTTATCTCTCAAGTGCTAAGATTAAAGGAATGCATTGTCACCATGCTTGCTGAATCTAAGTCATTTCTGTGTCTGGAGTATGGGTGCAGTTTAGATATGTTTTCTTAGGTCTCAATATTAAGTTGGTGGAACTCTCGGGCTGTACAACCCAGGGCTTCAGTTTCCTGCTGGCTGTTTGCTGGAGGTCACCATCAGTACCTAGCAGCCACCCACAGCTCCTTGCCATAGCATATGTTATCAAGCCAACAAAGAGATGCTCTAGTATGCATCCTCTAGCGTGGGAGTCATGCGAAGTTAACGCAGTCATGGGAGTGACGTGCTATCACTTCCCTCATGTTCTGTTGGCTAAAAGCAAGCCACAGCTCTCAGCTACCTCCAGGGGAGCATATCTTACAGAGACATGGATGATAGATCCTAGAGGTTTCAGGTAGCTAATCTGCAACCTGTGTGCTTGTTGGACTAGAACGGTCTTCAAGAGAAATGTCCCCAAAGTTACCTCAATGCCCTTTAGAAAACAAACTGGACTCAGCAGATGATCCCTTCCCAAGCAGGCCATGGAAGCCGATCTGCCACCTGGATGTGGTGGAGGCTGCTGATAACTACACACAGCTCTCCTTCACCTCTCAGTACCAAACAACATGTAGAAAGAACCGACAAGGAGCATTACATGGGAACAGCGGCCACTTCCCCTAATACAGTTACTTTGTCTTAAAGCTAAATGGAGAAACTAAAGTGACTGAGTGATATCCTTTTAATAGCAGCCGAGTGTAAATGTCTTTTGAGAGAAAATGCTCTTTCAGAAAAGATCATTTCTAATGTTCTTCCAAAATCATCAATTTGAAAGGAGAAGGAATGTGATTACAAGACCAAAATAACAAAGAATTTTCAGAGCAGCAAAAATGTCGGCCGTGTGAATGTGTAATTTAAGCTGCCAAAGTGCTCACACATTTTTGATGCCAAATATACTTAATCAGTAATAATCCTGCCCCTCAAGAAGGCTCCTAATTTGTTTTATTGCCATTTTAGATCCGTCGACTTTCATTTCTTAAAATATAATCAGAGTTCAGCGACTCCATCTGTGAGCGACACGGTGATGAATTCTGGGTGGCAGCGATATTCCTTAATCACGCTGTTTCCTCGATTGTCGCCTCATTTGAATTCACGGCTTTCAGAAAATTCAATTATATTTACAATGTCATCAAGGAAGTATGCAGATAATTAACTGACAGACTAGCAGTTCACCTACTCGTAGGTCAGCGGCTGAGGGCCAGGGAAGGGGAGGGAAGAAGCGAGATAGGACATATCTGATCGAAAGTGTCATAATGAAGCCTTAGCGCTCTGAGAGCCTTGCCTGTGAGTTCAGCCTGTGCAGAGGATGTGACAGAAGCCATCGTTGATCAGGCCTGGCCTAAAGACTGTCCCTGGAGCTGTCAGTACACTTCAGCAGCACCTGTGACACCCTGGTCCTCGTTCCAGGAAGAAAACTAATGCCAGGAGATTGGAGATTCTTACTGTCACCTTTATCACCTGGGTTTCCTATGGAGCGTCTGTTGCTCACGCATCAGGGACTTCTGGCGGCTGAGGAGAGGCCTTATCTTGACTTTAATCTTGTCAATAAAGATTCTCTGAGAGGAGAGAAAATTTATCCCTCTTCACAGCTAACATCTGTTGGCATCCTGTCAGAATGATTCGGCCCATTAGCCTAATACTGTCAGAGAAGAACCAGCCACCACAGAGTCTCTGGCCCACATTCAGACCCCAGATCTGTGCAGTTCTAAGTCCCAAGTGCTATCAACTAAGGACCCCTGGAACCTTTCCATCAGGAACCCAGTGGAGAATGGTGACTTCTGGTTCCATAGTGGTGTCTGTTAGGTTGGGGAGATGGCTGTTGAGTGCCACTGCCTATTCATGTTCACAGCTACCTCTTAGAATCTGGGCAGAGAAGTCTGGGACAGATGGCATTTGCTTTCTGTCCCCTTGGAAACATGTGTAATCACCCAACTAGAATTTTCTTTTTCATTGCATCTTAGCTGATGTCCCTTTAGACACAACATAGTCACAGACACTCAAGACTGAAGACCTGCTTTGCTCCACCGAAGCCCCCATTATGGACACAAACAGATGCATATGCACAGGATGAGGCAATTCCTCAGAAAGCACCCACATCAGCATCTTATTATGCGCAAAGGGATTGGCTCCAGGAGCCCCCATGGGTACCAAAATCTGAAGATGATTGCCTATAATATAAATGTAGCAGTATTTGCATATTACTTTCGCAATCTTCCTGCATACTTTAAGTCATCCCCAGAAGATGTTTAATACTCAATACAGTGTAAATGGTCCCACAAATAGACGTTATATTGTATTGTTCAGGAAAAATGAAACAGTCAGTGTATGTCCAATGCAGACACAATTTTATTGAAGTGTTGTTAGTGGTTCTGGTGTTGGTGTTAGAGACAAAGTCTTACCACATAGCCTTGGCTCAGCTAGAACTCGCTAGGTAGACTAGGCTGGCTTTGAACTTATAGAAAACTACCTCTACCTCCCAAATGCTAGGATTAAGGTATGTACAGTCATAGCCAGCCTCACTGACATATTTTTTATGTGTGGCTGTGAACCTGTTAACACGGGCTGAGTACCTATATACAATATTATTTACTCCAGCCAGGTGTTTTCTATCAGAAATACGTTATCATCATAAGTTTCAAAAGTCATTTTAAACAGAAATTCAGGGTTTCCAGAACCAGGTGGTGTCAGTTTTCATTAGCTGAAGGAAGACCTCTGGGAACACTCCTGTAGCAGAAAAGAACAGTATTTATTGGCCTGTTGTAGTGAGGGTCATGTGTATCATGGGAGTAGTAAGGGGACTCTATCAGAAGTGTTAGCAAAGACTAATTGTGCTTGTGGTGGGAAATTTGGGGGAGGGTTTGAGTGGATTCTATCAGGTGACAGGGGCTGTCTACAGCTGTGTGTCTTTAGGAAGCTGGTGTTACTGTGGAAGGAATAACTCAGAGTGAACGCTGCCATTCTAACATAAGCAGTAGGCACCCATCACCCACACAGGGTGAGCTGTCGTCCCTTAGTGCTTTGGCTCATGCACACGTCTTGTCATCCTGCTCTCAAGTGCGACTTTACAGTGCCCTTGGTTTTTCTCTTGCTCCGTTACAGTCTTAGCTGATGTTACATTCTTTGAAATCACTAATGTACAACAGGAGGAGAGCACAGCTGTGGGGACAAGGCTGGCTCCAGTTTGTAGGGGACGTGAGGCTCTTTCTCAATAATGCGAACTTTCTTTTCTTCTTTCTTCCTTTCTTTTTGTTTTTGTTTGTTTGTTTGTTTGTTTTGTTTTTCAAGACAGGGTCTCTCTGTGTAGCCTTGGCTGTCCTGGACTCATTTTGTAGACCAGGCTGGCCTCGAACTCACAGCGATCCACCTGCCTCTGCCTCCCGAGTGCTGGGGTTAAAGGTGTGCGCCACCACACCTGGCTAACTTTCAAAGCTAAAATGTTGTCTTCCTACCCATGTTCTTGGTTATTTTCCTCTCGGCAGATTAAGCACCTGCTCTGTGTCAAGTGCCAGGTGATGGGGCAATAGGCTCAAGATGAACTCCCCATACCCCTATTTTCAAAGTCCCTTGGCTCTGGGGGAGACAATTACGGTCTCCATGGTGGATGCTTAATTAGAGTCACTCGATGTTCTCAACTATGATTAGATGTGACTCGGCATGGCCAGGAGGGCATTACTACAAAAGTTAACTGGACATAGCCTAAAACCAACTCAGAGTGGCTCAAGGAAAAGAAGGGGAAAGTGTTCCCTTGGGAGACATTCACTCTAGGGAAAGCTGCAAGTGGTTTAGTGGGAGCAGGAGTGAGCTAAGGGGTTGGGTAGAGAGATGGCTCAGTGGTTGGCGGAACCTACTTCTTTGAAGTTCTCAGCATTTGATACCTCTGGCACTTGTGTGTGTGTGTGTGTGTGTGTGTGTGTGTGTGTGTGTATGTGTGTGTGTGTTTTAAAGACTGATTTATTTATTTTAATTGCTATGTATATTTGTGTTTTTGCTGAATGTGCCCCTGTTTACCACACATGTGCAGTGCCAAAGGGGGCCAGACAAGGGCATCGGATCCTTGGGAACTGGAGTTACAAAAGGTCGTAAGCTACCATGAGAGTGCTGGAAACCAAACTCAGGTCTTCTACAAGAGCAACAAGGGCTCTTAAACTCTAAGCCATCTTTCTAGCCACTGCTTTATCCATTTTTAAAGTCAAGACTCACCATGTAGCTGTGGCTGAGCATGGGCTTTTGATCCTCCTGCCTCCAATAATCAAATACTATAATTATAGGCCTGTGACACTGAGCTTGAGAGCAAATACAGGACACTCTACCAACTAAATTACATCCCAAGGCCTAGAAAGTCAATTTCAAATGTCTATTAAGGTACACAATGGATAATGGATGCTGGGTAAAGGACAGGTTGTATCAAAACCAGGCATGTTAGTATAGCCTTATGAATCACTACATGGCTCAGCTTCATCTCCCTAACTTGGGGAGAGGAGTGGGGGCAGGCCTACTGCTGTCTGCAGACTAGCTCACACACTATTATTTGTGCACAGTGCCATCTTACTTGTGGCTTTACTTCTTGCTTTTTCTCGAAAAACTATCAAAGAAATGGGTGTTGTTTGGGAATTATTCTCCATAGTGGTCTGTTCTGCAAACAAGACTTTCTATTAAAGAGTTGTCATGGCAACGTGCCCATTCAAGGGTCTTGCAGGTGGCCCACTCTTTTCCCAAGATGGAGGCAGCTGTGAGGGTCTCAATGGCTGGGCAGTAATAAGGAAGAAGTAGTAAATAAGTCCTTCTCCCTGAAGGTCTAAAATGTGGGTCTAAGATGATGTAGGATCTGGCGTTCAGGAGAAGGAAATAAACCACAAGTTAGCACAACACTGTGGGTTCTGGATCAAAAATGTAAGACATCCTATTATAATCGGGCATTAATAGTGGAGATTTCCCTGGAGACTGTTTTGTCCTGAAGTAGTTCCGCCTACCCACCCATCTATCTGCTTACTCATCTACCTACCCACCCGTCTATTCATTCACTCATCAAAATTAATAGACAAATACAATAGAAATGTAGTTTTTGTATTTAATTAGGTCACAGAGTCATGTGCCAGGCATTACTCTAAGGTGCATATGGACTTGAGGTAATCTGGGAGAATTTATCAGGGGAGGAGGGGTAAGGCTCGATATTAGGATGGATGAGTAGATATTGCACAAGAAAGAAAAATGGAAGAAGAATGCTTATTCCAGGTTAAATAAATGACAAGTTTTAAAGGTTGAAAGTGAGATGAAGATACATAACCCCAAACGGAAACTCAAGACCATCTGTCTCAGTCAGGGTCTTCATTTTAAGCAACAAAGGCAAACGTTGACTCGTCTAAACAGAAAGGGAACTTGTTAGGTAAGGTGACTCAGCTCACTGCTCTCTGTGAGACACTCTAAGTAATAGGTCTGTGATCTAGAAGTCCTGTGAAGACAGTCCTTCCCCTGGCATTGCTGGCTGTGGCTGTGTGGCCAACATTACTGAGGCTGATTCTGGATGTTGGTCCTGACAAGTGCATGTGGGAGATCCTCGGCTATCCCTTTCACAAACACAGGCTCTGTGTGGGTCCTGATTCTTTGGATGATAGCTTTCATTTTAAACCTCAGGGTACAAGAGTTTGATCACCTGGCCTAGTTGATTAATGTTCACCATAGCTGCAAGAGAGGCTGACATGGAGAAAATTTGACACGCCCAGCTTTATGATGAGACTAGGCCCTGCCTCAAAAGTTGTGGTGGTAAAACACCAGAGAAATGCAGTCATGGAAAAAAATCTTTCTACTCATGAAGTAACACAAGTGGTTATCTTCAAAGGTATTTATTTGAAGCCTAATACAAACCTCAGTGCTAACAGAAACTTATATGAGACAAGGCAGAAAATGTAGACATCAGCAGCATAGAAGATAGACAAGAAATAGAATAAGTGAGTATTAGGTTCATAGCTTATGGTGTGAAAGGAGCAACATTTCCACCTTGTGTGAATAATACAAATCCTGACACCTCATTCTGGCTCTGAGGTAATATAACTAGAGGAACGGAAAGGCCTTCCTTTGACAGAGGTGTCCTCCAACATCTACTTTGCCTCCATCAGCCATGAGTCTGGTGCTTCCAGGAACAATTTCTGTTTCATTTTAATGACACATCAGCTCTATGCATTCTGAGCTGAAATCTCACGATTGCTTTCCCCAAAGTCCCCGACACGCCTTACAACGTCTCAGGCTCTGGCATAACGAATGTGACACAACTGCTCAAATCCTGATAGAGTTTGAAGTCTTCAGTGAGATCTGCATCCAAGAGAGTTCTGAGGGGACTGGAGGAAGAGACTTTAACACCTCAGTAGAATGAGGGCCCTAATGGAGGCCCCACATAAAGGAGGGGACGTTTATATTACAGGCTCTCTAACTCTCTTTTCCCCAAGGACTGGACAAACACATCTCTTTAAGCTTTTTATTCTTCACATGAGGCCTCAGGAGATATTGTATTTGTTTCCCCCCCCCTAAAATCCTTTTGCTTTACCTCAACTGACTTATATAGCTCTTGACTTCTATTTCTGCTTTGTTGAAGTCAGTATAGGTTTTTGAGAAAGTCTGCGTTCCTGTAAAGTTCAACCAGTGCTTATGGTGTGCAGAACCTTAGCTTTTGTAAGATTCCAGCATCGTGGTCCTCAGAACCCATGGATGTCAGAGGAATTCGCGAGTGAAGAAGGCTTGCAGGGAGGATTAAAGATGCTGACTAGTTGAGTTTAACCTGAGGAGATCATCCTGGACTATCTAGGTGGTCCTGTGTCCTCACAGGTACCCCTTATGTGGGAAAAAGAATATAGAATACTGAGATGTAGAGATTTCAAGGTTCTATGTTGATTTTGAAGAGGGAACAAAGAGGTGATGAGCTGCAGGTGACTCCTGCAAGCTGTAACAAGCAAATAGAACAAAAGAGAAGAGAAGAGAAGAGAATGTGTGGTTAATCTTGATTGGCAATTTAACAGGCCTTAGAATAACTTAGGAGACATACCTCCGTGTGAGTCTGAAAGGGTTAACACCAGAGAGGTTAAACTGAAGAGGGGAAACCTTCCCTCAAAGAAGTCGTTGTCATCCCATGGACCAGATAGATCCCAGAGCAAGTACAAATGGGAAAAGGAGGAAGCCAGCAAATCTTGAGCATCCATTTCCTCCTCTTCCTCCTCCTTTCTGACTGGATGCAACGTGACTGGCTGCTCCACGCCGTAGATTTCACACCTTCACCATTGTGCACTAAAGCAACCCTTTTCATCCCTCAGTTGTCTTTTGTCAAGCATTTCATCCCAGCAATGAGGAAAGCTCCTAATAGGAGATTAGTACCAAGGAGTAGATTGTTATGACAACTCAGGCCATGTGGTTGTAGGTCTTTGGGACGGTTTAGTGGGAGGGGTGTGGAAGAGTTGGGAGGAGCAGGCTATAGAAACCCTAGGCTGAAATAAGCAGAGCAGCACAGACTGTTCTCATGGGAAATTGAAAGATCAGAATGCATACAGTGGAGGCCAGGCTGGTGAGGTTTCAGAGGGGAATAAGAACTCCATTAAAAACATCATGTTACATTCTGCAATATAAATAAATAAATAAATAAATAAATAAATAAATAAATAAGATTCTAGCATTCTGTCCTGAAAATCGGAATGAAGTTACGTTCTAATGTAATGAACTAAGTTGTTCGGTGGAGGGGATTTCAAGACAGCATGTGTGTTAATACAGGCTGTAGCATGATTACCGTTCATTACTGTTAATCAGAGCTGGTGTGAAACAGAACAGAAAGTGCAGTTTGAAGAGAAAAAGTGAGGGAGGAGTTTTCAGTTTTAGTCCAGGGTGCTGTGAAGAATGAAGCTGTAATTGTCAAATATATTGGCACTACTAAACAGAAACCTCTTATTCTATATTGGAACAATAGGAAAGATGCCCTGAAGGCAAGAACTTATCCTTTAAATGCTCCAGCTGTGAAGATGCACACATCCCTCATCTAGGAATGCCACAGAATACACACTGTGATTGTAAACAGCCATCCAGGGAGGTATTTTCCCAGGCTCTATTGCCAAAGCACACAGGCCACTATAGCTATGGTAGAAGAGGGGCCGGCTCCATCTCAGGTTGGTAGCAGAACTTGGCAGCATCATCCATATGGTTTTACAGACATGCAGAATCCATGTGTGTGCGTGTGCGTGTGCGTGTGCGTGTGTGTGTGCGTGTGTGTGTGTGTGTGTGTGTGTGTCTACATAGAGGCTTCCAATGGGTTCCAGAAAGCTGTTTAGTTCAGGAAATTTGTAGCAGGGGCAGATTCGTTGTGAGGAGGTCCTGAGAGACCACTGTACAGAGCTGTGTAGGTAAAGCCCAATTTGCCGTGGCTACTCCAGGATACCAAAGACACCAGCTTCATGGAGCAGCTACTGAGTGAAGGTTCAGGCAGTGCAAGAAGCTAACCCAAGAGAGTAGCTATGAGCGCTACAGATAGCAGAACTGGAGGAGGGAAGCTATCCAAGGGGGACCCAGATGGCACTGTCTACAGCCCTAGGAGCTGAACATGAAGATCAGGACTTGGCGTTTGCCCTGCTGGGTTTCAGTCCGGCTTTGGTTCAGTCTTTTCTTGTTAGCCTCCATTTTCCCCTGTTGGAATGGCTTTGTCTGTATGACGCCACTGTACATTGGAAGTACGCAACTTGTGCTTTGATTCTATTGGGGCTTGCAGTGCAGAGTTGGCTTTGAGTCTCCAAAGACATTTTGGACTTTTCACCAGTGTTAGAACTGTTAAGACTCTGAGGACCCTTTGATATGAACGAACTGCATTGTGCACTTAGGAGGTACCCATTAGCCACTGAGGACTGTGAGGAGAACGGTCATGATTAAATCTGATCTGCCTGGGGGGGTCAGGTTGACCAATGGTGCCCAAGATGGCAACTCTCGACTTCAGAGTAATGGGATTTAGAGCCACCTAGAAGACACACCTCTGGGTGTGTTTAATGAGGATGCTTCCTCATAGTGGGCAGCACCATTTGTGGACTGGTCCTAGAGTGAACTAATGAGAAAAGGAAGAGATTAACCAGCATTTGTTTCATTCTGTCTTCAAATGAATGCTGTGTGACCAATGTCATAGCCTTCTACTGCCACCCATTCCTCACCATGGTGGTACACTTGGGCCACACACCAGAACAAACCCTCTGTTCTTAAGTTGCCTTTTGTCACGTATTTTGCCACAACAGGAAGAGAATAGCTTCTCCAGAGCCTCCTAAGGGAGTTCAGCCCCCACTGGGACCTTGACTTGAATTCAGTGAGATGCATTGGGCTTCTGACCTCCAGACCACGAAGATAATAAAGCAGTGTTATTTTAAGCCAGTCACTGAGTCATGGTCTGTGACAGCAACAGCAGGCAAAGGACTCTTCTGAACTGCCAGGACTTTTCTACAGAACAAGAGCCAAGAAAGGGCAAGAGCTGGGTCCCTGAGAACACAGAGGTCAATGTTCCCTCCTGCTGAAGGGCCCCAGGGTCTTGTTGTGGGGTATTACTTGCTGTGGTGGTGGGATAAAGTTGGTCTGAATGAAAAAAAAAAAGATACTTTTATTGTTCAGGAGGCAGAATCTTAAAGTACATGTTCGTTTGACAGGGTCCTGTGATGCTGCATTACTCCATCATTGCAGACTCAGAAGGTCCTCTGGGATTTTGTTGGTCAGATGGGCTTCTGGTGTCTGGTCTTCAAGGATCACGTCTGCTGCTCCTGGCACTGACAATCATGGGCACTAAAGGTGAGTGAATTGGGGAGAATAACTTCTCGGTTTTGAAATTCAGATTTTTATGTTTATCTGCAGCCTGCTGCCAGTGTTGTGGCTCCTGCTGCCACAAAGGCTCCTCCAAGCTTGGTTTTGGAGGATAAGAACGGAGTAGACTGGGATTTGCAAATTAAAAATGCAGAAAAAGTTGAAGAAAGGACCCATCCTTGGGCATTTGAATGAGAACTTAATTATGTTAAATGCATTTTTTTTTTTTTACTCAAACCAAGGAATGGGAACAAACATCTTTTGTGTATTTTACATTATGTTTTCTTTCAGCTAAGAAATACTTCTCCAGACCTTCTTTAGGAGACTGTCCCGCCATCTTTTTATTCTTTGGACTAAGATGAAATTTAATGACTCTCCATTCTCTACATAGGACATAACTTAGAACTGGCCAATCACAGCAGTCTATTCTTGTGGTCATGATTATTGGCTTGTGGTTCGGAATACGGTGGGAGGTGGCCAGTAAAATCTCATTAGGATGGCAAAAAGCACAGAAGCTAATTTGGGGCCAGTGGTGACTATATTGCTATCAGCCTTTAGGCCAGCAAGGCCACCCTGCAGATAGCAGCAACTGAAAACAGATTTCCGTGCAGTCTTTGAACATCTACTTCAAGCTATACCTTAGTCCCTATTTAGTCACCCATCCAGGGGCAATAAATGCCTCCACACAAACCATTCTTGCCCTTTGTTCACTTGTGGGTGGGTTTATCTCTCTTGGCATAGGAGTTGGAGTCCACGGAGAAATCACACGTATTTTGAATTCCTATTCTATGAGGAGGTGTGATGCCAGGCATGGAGGAGTATTCAATTACATTAGAAGATGGAGCATCATGTTGGCAAGAATAAAAATAAGTTTGAATCAACCCATGGGTTAACACAGGAACCCTTATGGCCTGGGTGTGCAGAGAAAGGAATCTTAGTTAAGTCAAGACCTGGAGAAGTTCATGTATATTTTGGTTTAGTTTTTGTTGTTGTTGTTGTTTGTTTGTTTGTTTTTTACAAGATCCTCAGAGAAGGCTCAGTCGCACCACCTAGTGGAGTGTTGCTATCAAATGGAGATATGGCCATGTGGCAGGTCCCATCTCACCCAGACCCACGGATAAGGCAGAAGTTAGAGAGGTGACATTTAGGAGGTATGGCTGAAGCTGTTGAGACTTCTCAGCATGAAGATCAGAAGCTAAGATGCAGGCAGCACACAGAAAGGCCTGGGCTCAGGGAACATAGAAAGAGTGTGAGATAAGCCTAAGCTGCCACAGCCTGCAGGGTCTTCCCTACCCCAAAGCTAGTCACATCCCTCAATAACATTTGCTTCAGAGATGGGTTATGTCAGTCAGAGGTTTCTAGGCCTCAGCAAATGAAAGAAACAGGGAGAAACAGGAGGGAGACTCATTTGGTTTTATTGTGATGGCTTTCAAAGATAATAAAGTACGTGCGTGTGTGCGTGTGTGTGTGTGTGTGTGTGTGTGTGTGTGTGTGTGTGTGTCCATCCAAGCATGGTGGCACGCCCATGTGTGCTGCAGTATTCTCTGCGTCATGCTGCATGCTTCTGCAGAACTGAACAGAGCATTTGGCTGGATGGCAACGTCTCTGGTCTTGGTATTACCTTCTCAAATGCTGGGTAAGTCAAACGCTTCTTTCCTTGTCTAGGGAAGGTGGGAGTGCGCAGCAAAGGAACTGGGCTAGGAGCACCAGACGTTGGGCACTGCCCATCCCAACCCAGTCCTTTCACCTTGAGGCCTTTGCAAATTAGGCTCAAGAAACTAGGAGGAGCAGGAGGAGGTGGGAGAACTTAATGGCAGCAGATCAGGGCCTGGGAGAGCATAATGCACCCATGAGTAAGGAAGTCAGTGGTTGACTTTGATCCATGAGTTTAAGTTCAAACCCAAGTTCTAGAACTCATGACCTACGTAGTCTTAAGCAGACACACCCCAGTTTGTAACCACGTTTATTCACTTGTAAAGTGGGAGGGATGGTAGGATCTGACAGAGGTGCTGTTGGAGTAGATGGGGCAGTGAAGATTTGGGTGGGCAATAAAACCAGCACAGAAATTGGGAAATAGTAGCAATGCCAGCAGCAGCAGCAGCAGAGGCACATCTGGCAACAGTCCTTGTCTCTTTCCGTGCGTCAGGTTTGAATGTGACAAAGCCTCCCTTAGAGTCTCATTTCAAAGGCTTGGTCCCCGCCTCGTGCTGCTTCAGGCAGAAGCTGTAGGAGCAGAGGTCTAGTTGGAGGAAGCAGCTCAACGTGGTCACTTCTGTTTTGTGTTGACCCTAGCCCAGTAGTTCTTAAGGGACATGGCCCCTTTAAGGGTTGTGTGTCAGATAGCCTACGCATCAGATATTTACATGACGATTTATAGCAGTAGGGAAATTACAGTTATAAAGAAGCAATGAAACAATTTTATGGTGTGGGGGGTGTGTGTGACCGTAGCATGAAGAACTGTATTAAAAGGATAGGTCAGTACCTTGCTTTTGTTAATAGGCCTTTTTTCTGGCCACTGCTTTTGTGGATATTAAGAAAATGAAACTGGACAAGTCATTGGTTGGACATTCCCTCGATCTCTGCTCCATCTGTACCCCCTGCACGTTTTGTAGACAAGACAAAATGTGGGTCTAAGGTTTTGTGGCTGCATTGGTGTCCCAGTCCCTCCCTCGGAAGTTTTTTCTGGTTACAGGCTCTGCATCCTCCATTGCTAGAGTCCTCACTAGGATCACCCTCATAGGTTCCTGGGAGTTTCCACTGCCCCTCAACTGCCACTTAGTCCAGTTCTCTCCCCCTATTCTCGCTCCCTCTGTCACCCCCCCCCCCACTTGATTCCTCCTGCTCCCCTCCCCAAGGAATGGCCCAGCTTGAGACTCATGCTATGAGGAAGAGAGAGACCACCGCTGACACTATTAATGACACTCTGCTATACTTGCAGACAGGCGCCTAGCATAGCTGTCTACTGAGAGGCTTCACTCAGAGACTGACGGAAACAGATGCAGAGACCCTCAGCCAAATGACAGGCAAAGCTTGGGAAATCCTGTGGAAGACGGGGAAGAAGGATTGAAGGAGCCAGAGAGGTAAAAGGACATCACAAGAAAAACCTGCAGAATCAACTAAGCTGAGCTCCTAGGAGCTCACAGAAACTGAACCGCCAGGCAGAAAGCATGCCTTCTGCGCACATGTAACAACTGGGTAGCTTGGTCTTCATGTGGGACTCCTAAAGAGAGGGTAGGTCTGTCTCTGACTACACAGCCTGCCTTTAGATCCCTTTCCCTTAACTGGGGTGCCTTGTCTAGTCTCAAAAGAAGAAGATGCTCCTAGTCTTATCACAATTTGATATCCATGGAAGGCCTCTCCTTTTTTGAGGAGAAAGGGAGGACAGGATGGGGGGGGGAGGTGAAGTGAAAGGGAGGGACTGGGAGGAGAGGAAGAAGGAGAAGCTGCGGTTAGGATGTAAAGTAAATAAATAAAATCAAACTGAACGCTTAGAAGGAGGAAGGCCTCTGCAGACGTTAGCAGAGCTAGCTAACGACAGTTAGTGTTGCCGTAGGTATCCAAAATTGTATTTTCCAGTTTCAGTTGCTACATAGTCAATCGAGTTCTGAAAACCGTAAGATGGAAAATCCCATAAATAAGGAATTCCTGTGTTTTAAGGTACACACCATTATGATGAGTGGCATAATGGAAATTCTCTTCATTTCATTTCATCCTCCCCAGGAATGAGCCATCCTATGGCTGAGGGAGCATCGTTGTGCGCACTTCCTGCTGACTGGTAATCTGCTATCACATCTCGCTTATCAGATTGGCTGCTGTGGTATCAGAGTGCTTGTCTTCAAGTAAGCCTTAGGTAAGAGCTGGAACTATCACCTTGCCAACATCGTTCCCTCCCTCAGCACCTCACTACTAGCCAGGTATCGTGTCACACCATCAGGAGACAGATGAGTGTCATTCAATTGAATACCTTTTAGACAAAGAAGGGACAGCCCACTCACAGAACTGCCTTACACTAGCTCCTTTTAGATGCTTCATTTTTATCGTTGGTGGTGCCTAGTAATTTGTTACCGTTCCTGATTTATAAATTAAAATCCATAACAGGTGTAGCCATGGAAAACAGCGTGCTCGGGGGTCCAGTGTAATCCACTGCTTCAGGAATGCATTAGGGGTCTCGGGGTTTGATGAGTAAGCGAATGCCCAGCAGTGCATCATTCTAGCCCTGGCCTTCATGCAGCAATTGGGAAGTACGGGTTTGTGAGGGATGAGGTCAGTCTGTCCATCGTATGACCCCAATTCAGCTTTCCCTCGGCAAAGGATGGGCTGAGGGAGCTGAAATGGGCTTCATTTCTTCTCCTAGAATATTACATCTGGAGCCAAAGCAACATAACAACGTCAATCAGAAATGCAATTGCCTGTTCCCAGACTCGCTATCGTCTCACACAGACAGCCCCGGAGCTTAAGGGGAGTAGACTCTGAAGGGAAAGTTGCCGTTTTGTTTTGTCTTAAGAGAAAGCGATTCGCAGACTCTAGTAATAATACTTAAAGAGTTCAACCCATCATGTTTTGTTAATCAGTTTTGAATTTTTCTCAAAAGTTTGCGTGTGTGTGTGTGTGTGTGTGTGTGTGTGTGTGTGTGTGTGTGTGTATCCTCAGGCCATGGTCACACATATTTACATCAGAATAAAATATCTCTTATCCTCTTTGAGGTGAGATCTGTTTTTTTATTTGTTTGTTTTTGGGGTGTGTGTGTGCGCATGTGTGTTTTGATTTATTTTGCCTCCTATTTTCAAAGGCTCTAGTCTTGGCTAAGTTGCCTTTCTCACCTATAGACTTTTGGTTAGAACATGCATCAAACAAGAACACGTGTCGAGGAGGCTGCTCCTCATGGCACCTGAGATGCAAAGAGAAAAACGGAAAAAGAAAGGCCAGGATATTACAAGCCTCTTTAAAGGCATAACCCCAATGACCTAACTCCCTCCCACCAGGCCCCACCTCCTAAAAGTTAAATTACTTCCGGTTAGGGCTACAGGCTGGTCCCCAAACCTTTAGTACACAAGCCTTCGAGGGACATTTAATATCTAAATTCTAACATTTCCCTAGCATCATCATGGCATAGTACAAGCATCCGTATGGAAGCCACGGTAGGCACCACAGCCCTCTCTAGATGCCTACCTCCCAGTTCCCAGATCCTGTGAGTATGTTAGGTGGCATGGCAAACGGTCTTGTGGATGTTGAAGGAGCTAAGGCTGATAAGGTAATGAGTGTTGAGCTTAGACAGTTGTTCAGAGTGCTGTGGTCGAGCCCAGTGTCTCGGGGGTTCTAAAATGGACCAAGAAGACAAGAGAGAGAAAAGCACAGAGAAGGCAGCATGAGAAAGCTTTAGCCATGGAGGTGGAATAAGAAGGAATCACAAGCCAAGGGGGGCTCCCAACATGTGGGGTGGGCAGCCTCCCAAAGCAAGAAAATTCTCACAAAACGGGAGTCAGCTTCTTCCCTTGAGCCTGCAGAAGGAAGGCTACCCTGCCAACCTCTGTCAAAAGTAAATTTGTGTTGTCTCAAGCCAGCATGGTTCTGATAAATTCTTACAGCAGCGGAGAAGAATCCCAAGCCTCACTCCCCATGTGTCTAAATGTTTAAAGTTACAAATGGAGTCAATTATAATACTCGTTAAACAGGGCAAGTTATGCGTGTCTAAGTCAGATTTCTTGTCACTGTGACAAATACCTGACACAATCTGCAACCCAGTCAAATTGGTAGAGAGAATAAACTGTTAACACTACACTAGCAAAAATTGGGGTTTATAAATTTTCTTATTCCTGGGCATTTTCTCAACTGGAACATGGTAGGACAGAAAGTGGTCTGCCTGCCCCTCCCCCTGTGTGTGTGTATGTGTGTGTGTGTGTGTGTGTGTGTGTGTGTGTGTGTGTGTCCTAGGTCCCTTTCTACTTCTCACACACAGAGATACCTTCTGTATATGGTCTCCCACATTCCAGCTTGATGTGTCCACCCTCCTGCAAAGCCTCATGTGAACAGTTAATTCTCAGAAAGACAAACCCAGACACATCCAGAAAACCAGCCTGTGCAGGCTTTGGAATCTTGGTGCCTTAGTATGTTCTAGATCAGTGATTCTCAACCTGTGGGGTGCAACCTCTTTTTGGAGTTGAGTGACCCTTTCAAGGGGTCACCTAAGACTATTGGGAAACACAGATGTCTACATTAAGGCTCAAAACAGTAGCAAAACAAATTGCAGTTGTTAAGTAGCAAATGAAAATAATCTTGTGCTTTGGGGTCACCACAACCGGAACTGTATTAAAAGGCCACTGCCTTTTGCTGCTTCAAGCTGTGACCAAAAGCAGAAGGACAAATGAACACGTACAGAGGAGACAACACAGGAGTTGTGGGCAGCCTTGCCGTATGATGACTAAAACAGACTAAGCAAAAGGCCTCACTGGACTCTGAACAGATACGAGTCACTCCAGTGTGTCTCGGCACCCAGAAACATGAGCCAAGATAAGCTTCCTTATACGTTACCAAGCATCAATATTCTGTTATAGCAACAGAAAATGGGATGAAACATGCCCATTGTTTAATTCAGGGTGAGTGCTTGGAAACCAAATGGAGCATAGGAGAAAGCACTGCAAAGGCCGAGAGGGACCAATCTATGGGCATATAAAGAAAGTGGGATCGGCCTGAACAGTCTCACCGTTAGACACATGACCGTGCAAAGCAGTTGAACCTCCTCCCGGAAATGTAATTCAAGAACAGGACAAATGGCTGTTTCTCAGGGCTTCTGAGAGAGGAGTCCGGCACACAGATATCAGCAGTCCCCTAGAGCATGACCACATCAGAGAGCCAGTGCTCACAGACCAGCTCCTGCCTACACTTGTCCTCTGCTCTGAGTTCTCATGATCCATGTTTGGGCTGAAGATCTCGTTTGAAATCTGCCCTTCCCTCCCAGCACAGAGATCTCTACCCTAGAGATGCTATTGAAGACATCACAGGACTCAGTGGGTGATGTCATCTCTTAGCGGAAATGAGAGCTGCTGGGTACAGGAAGCAAGCATCCTGAGTATCCACAACCCAACTGTGCTAAGCAAGATGACTGTTCCTTGGAGGCATTCTTCCCACACATGAGGAAGGCCGCTGGTTAACTGGACATGCAGGCTCCGGTTCAGGCTGAGTCCTGGAAGGCCAGAAGACAGAACTGCAACTTAAGAGTAGGACAGCGGGAGTGATCAACGTCATCATTGCCAACGTCAGTGTCCCCTTTCTAGGAAGGAGCAAGAATTGTCACCAGGCTCCTGGACCCTGGGGGATCTGGCCCTGATGACAGCTCCATCTTCCATAAGGATGATGGGGTCATGGGACTAATAACTAGCAGCTCATTGCCTAAGGTCCCGCCATGCTGTTTGCGCTGCACGACATGCCCAGAAACAGAGAGGATCACGGGAAGGACCACATAGCTTGTAAGTAGCCACACTAGGGTGGAGCTAACCACCTTACTGTGCATGCCCTCTGGAGACAATGCTCGTTCCAGGTTGGGAGAAAGGATAAAAGCTCCCAAGGCAGCTGTGGTGCTGCCTCTGAAGAGTTGCTTCCTCTGTCAAGACAGGGTGGCAGTATTACAGGCCTGCTGCAATATCCAGTGGTCTGCACTGTCTTGTTAATTCGAAGATCTCAATTTCTCCTTGAAGCAAGTCCGCAATCAGCTCCAGGCATCCAACCCTCCCGGAGGGCCCAAACGGGGCTCCAGGGGCCTCAGATGTCTCCTGTACTTTTTGTTCTGCTACCTGAGTCCTTAGCCAGGAAGAGAAAAAACAAAAACAAACAAACAAACAAGAAAAAACGCTGACGGCCTGCCACACAGAGGTACCAAAGTGAATTCAGATACAAATTCTATGCATGGTGGGCTCACCAGCCCTGAGGCTCAGAGGCAGCTTAGTGGCTCCCAGGAGGGGGTGTGCACAGAGCTGTCTCCCCCCCTCAGAGGTCTCCTTTGTTCTGTCTTCCCAGAGCCAGCCTGTTGTCTGAGTTACAAAGCCTCCCTGCAGATGTGCCCTGTTCTTGCTGCCTCTCACAGACTTCACACAGGAGTGTTTGTAACTAGCCACACTGGCGCAGAGGAGCTAGGAGATCTAATGGCATCGCTCAATAGTGTCCTCAGGCCACAGCTGGCCTGGAATGACACCTGGAGAAACAGTTATGGAGGCTAATGTTTAGAGACAGGAAACAAAGAACATCACCTCTTATACAACGAGGCTGCCTAAGGCTGGTGTGCCATCTCTGATGAGGAAGGGAAGGTAGTGGGAAGGAAGGAGCCGTGGAACAGTATGGGAAGGAGGGCCCAGGCTGGGGGAAGCTGATTGCAGACTGGGCACTAGAAACAGAGGAGAGGATGCCCATGGTCTGAAAGGTGGGATGGAACTTGGGACAGAGGAAGCCAAAAGTGAAATTCTCAATTATGTGACTCATGGGGCCATCTTTGGGGCCATCCTCGGTAGAGTTTGATCCAAGGATAAGCCCTGTCACTCCTCATCATCTTGGAGTTTGAGCTTGCCCAAGCTGACTTCAGTTCTGCCAACTCTAGAGGCATCTGTAATTTCCCCATGATAGAGGAGGTAAGCAAGGTGAGGTCCCACTTCCACCATAAGTCCAAGGTGGCAGTTCGAACACTAAACCTCTGCATCCTTTTCCATCACTCAACTAAATAAACTCTTTCTGCGGCCAGAGTTTGCTCTTGGTAATTTTCCACCCGTGGACCCCACACACACCTTGGCTGCAAACCCCTACTTGTCCATGCTGCGCTCAGGGTCCACAGTGGCTGTGTCTGTAGGTATCTCAGTTCTCCCTGCTTGTCTTGGTTACTTTTCTATTGTTGTGATAAAACACCATGAGTAAGGCAACTTAGAGAAGGAAGCACATAATTAGGGCTTATGGTTCTAGAGGGATAGGAGCCCATTCCATTATGGATGGGGAGCACGGCAAACAGGCACGGCGCTGGAGCTGAGAGCTGAGAGCTCACATCTAGATCAACAAACAGGAAACAGAGAGTGCAGTGGGGATGGCGGGAGGGTTTTGAAACCTTAAAGCTAACGCCTCTGGTAGGCTTCCTTCCAGTTTGTTCTCTTTAATTGCTTCTGGTGTCTATTCTATTCGGAAAGACTCCACCCAGCAGGAGATCCAAGCAGATGCTGAGAGACACACAGCCAAACTTCGGGGCAGAGCACAGGGAGTCTCATGGAAGAGTTGGGGAACAGAGGGACCTGGAGGGGTCAGGAGCTCCACAAGGAGACCAATGGAGCCAACAAATCTGGACAGAGGAGGGAGGTGCCGCAGGGACTGATGCATTAACTAAGGATTATGCACGGTGAGGACCTAGACCCTCTGCTCAGATGTAGCAGATAGGCAGCACAGTCTCCTTGTGGGTCCCATAATATGGGGAGTAAGGGCTACTTCTGACATGGACTCTAGCCTCTACATGTTGATTACTTCCTTTTAGTGGGGTGGCCTTGCCTGGCCACAGAGGAAGAGGATACAGGTAGTCCAGGGAGACTTGATAGGCTGAGGTCAGATGTTAGGGGAGGAGGGCTCCCCTTTCTGAGGACTAGGGGAGGAGGGGAGAGGGTATGAAAGAGGGAGGATGGGATTGGGAGGCAACATCAGGAGGGAGGGGGCTACAATTGGGATATAAGGTGAACAAATTAAAAAAAAAAAAGCTAACCCCTCTGACACACTTTCTCCAACAAGACCACGCCTTCTAATCCTTCGCCAACAGTTCCACAAACTGAGGAACCGGTAGTCAAGCATTTGATTCCATTCTCGTTCAACTCACTGTGACCCTAAAAAACAGTAATATCTCTTTATCTTCACTTCTGCCTTTTGTGGTTACAGATGACCATGGCCTAGGAATATTAAATAGAAAATTCCAGAAATAATGTATAAATTTAACATTGCATGACATTCTAAACAAAACAAAACAAAACAAAAAACAAAACAAAACCAGGGTGTGAAATCTCTTGTTGCTGGCTGTTTCGCCTGGGTTGTGAGTCATCCACTGGTCCATAGTCTCCACGGACTGTGTGCTACCTGCCTGTCAGTCGTTTAGAAGTGTCTTGGCTATTAGATGTTCTAACACAGTATTACAGCGCTTGTGCAATGCTCTGACTTAATAATAACCCCAAAGAACGAGAGCGGTGATTCCTGCAATCCAGACACACAAGGGAAATTTGAAAGTGCTTTAAGCTGAATGGTTAAACTATAATAAGATACCTTGAGAGAGAGAAAGACCATATTTATATAACTTATATTACAGTATATTGTTATAATTGTTTTTCTTATTAATAGTTTCTTAATCTCCTACAGTGCCTAATGTATAAATTAAACTTTGTGATGTGTACATACTTATATACAGGAAAAAAACCACAGCACTCCAGGATCCTGTACCACCCGCAGTTTAAAGCAGTGGGGTTTGGAGTGTGTAGTCCTGTTATGGAGGCCGTCTCTTTACCATATTTCAACAGTTCTGTGGGTAGTTTTTTTGTTTTGTTTTGTTTTTTTGTTTTTAATAGCAAGGGGATAATTTTATCTTTGACAGACATTTACTGCCTTGTTTTACATTGTGCACACCCAGCTGCAGGTTTGCCATTTGAACAAAAACAGGCTCTCCCTGAAGCCACGCCCATCTGTCTGCTCAGCATCCAGATGCCCCTGGGACCTCCAAAGGTCTCTTAGGAGAGCGCGCCAGGAAGTGTTCTCGCAAGGGAGCCAGTTTACTTCTGTGGCTTCTCTTTTCTTCTAAGCTGCTATGTGACTTTGGGTGTTGGGGGGAGGTCCTCAGCCTCCAGGCCAGCCCCTCCCCCTCCATTTATGAAATAGCTGAGCCCTGCTGGGGAACACTTCTTTTTATTTTTTTGTGTTATCTGATTCCTTGTAATAGGTTCAGGCTGGCATCACAAATACCACTTCGGGGTGGCTTAACAATAGCTAGGTCAAAGTTCTGAGGTAGAAGGCAGCTCAGTGTGTGAGCAAGTCCTTCCAGAGGCTTCTTTTTCAGCTTACAGATGACACCCGCCTTGACTCTCAGGGTTTCCTCGCTCTGTCCTTTGCCTTCTAATTGGTTTGAAAAGGACAGTTGTACTAGTTCCATCCTCATGACTTCACTTTAACTTGATTTCTCTCTCTCTCTCTCTCTCTCTCTCTCTCTCTCTCTCTCTCTCTCTCTGTGTGTGTGTGTGTGTGTGTGTGTGTATGGGTGCACATGTGTGTGCATATGGACGCCATAGGTCAACCCAAGGTATTGTTACTCAGGTGCCATTCCCTTTGAGACAGAGTCCCTCACCGACCCAGAGCACTCTGAGTATGCTAGGTTCACTGGCTAGTGAGGTCCAGGGACCCACCCGTCTTCACTTCCCCAAAGATGGAATTATAAGTGTGCGTTACAACACCCAGCCTCCCTCCAAACCCCACGGCTTCTAAGGGTTGAATTTGGGTCTGAGCTATGAATCCTATGCCTAATTATCTCTTCATCAGCACCATTTACATAGTAACATTCTAAAGTGTTAGAGCTGGGATTGTTGGGGACACACTCGTAGGGCTCCAAGCCCTCCAGATTATGCAGGCCCACCTGCAGACTGGTGTACTACCTGGTTGGCCAGTCACCTGCTTCACATGGATACCCTTCCATGACAGAGCCATGGACTGGAGCTGATAGCCTCTGAAGGGTAACTGGCTGCAAATCTCGCGAGGGGCTTGCCATTCCCTTCCAGCTGTTCCAGGCTGGAAATCCTGGAGGAGGCCCTTCCCTAGACCCAGCATCCCCCTGAGGGGCCTTTGTGCCTCCCATTGTAAGCTTAGTTTAGGCTGGCCTCTCAATGAAGTCAAACTCACACCAGCAAGCTGCAAGCTTCTCACTAACAATCAGCCAGAAGTGACAGTTGGACAGAAGCCAGGTGTCCCCTGCCCCCCACATATCATGCCAGGCTCCCTGACATGGTCTGGGAGTGAGCTGTAGTGGCAGGTGGCAAGTGGACATTCCTTGAAGGCACCCCAGTGCCTGGGCGTCTAGCCAAGGCTGCAGCCTCGTCCTCATCTGCAGCCACCCGGTTTCTGAGCTTCACAGAGCTGCAGTAGGAGATTAAAATAGTTTCTTACTTGCATCTGGCAGCATGGGGCCAGGGAGCAGAGGAAAGGGGAGGGGGAGTCCAGGGCTTCTGGTTGGTTCTTGGGCCTGCATTGGAGATGCTAAATGCCTCCTTTGCAATTCCCAAGGCTCCTGCAAGGCACAGACACAGTGGAAGAAACGCTACAGGAAGCAGAAACAGGCACAGGCAGCAGGAATGGGTGGCAATGGAAGGGACCCAGTGTTCCAGAAATCATTACAATTGCCTAGTGCTGCTTCAGGGCATGTGAGGGGGCATAGAGGGGTCTAGAAGGCAGGCAGGTCCAGCAGTGACACTCCCCTGCCTTAGACCTGAGTTCCAGCACAGGCTCTTTGAGTGTGTTCTCTGTTGCTGATAACACACCACCACAGACTAAACTTACAAAGACAAGAAAGAGGCTCATTTTGTCTTGTGATTCAAAGGATCTTCTACTTGCTGATAGAGGCCTGTGACCAAGGATCACACTCGGGGAGACAGAGAGTGATAGAAGGACCTAGCCAGACTGTCACGGCAGCTCCACACAGTGCATCAATCACAAGAGCGATTAGTTCACTCATGAGGACCTCTTCCTAATCACCCCTTCACGGCCTCACCTGATCCTGCCTCCTGATATGTCATAAGGGGGACATATGGGGGAGACAAATCACACAGGAGCCTTAGTGCAGACCCTGAGTCCAGACACTGGTCAGTGACTCATGGACATAGCACTTCCGGTGGAAGCCACCGAGGTGCAGAAAAGGACTTGAGGTGTGTGATGCGGGCCAGCCTGAGGCTTGAGCCTGCCTGGACAGAGACCCCAGGAGACTCAATGGCACCCCAGGGTTTGGTCCACCTCAAGGCAAGGGATGCATGCTTTTCCACTCTTGAAAGATGACTGTGGTCCCAAGGGAAGGGGGGGGGTTGACTTAAGTGCCCAAGGCCCCTGATGCTAAGCAGTGAAAAGGCAGCTCCTTCTCCTGGGACAGAAATCTAGAGTGTGACAATGACAGCAGTGGGAAGACACTGAGCTGGCATGAAGGCTATTTTTAGCTGAGAATACATAGGCTCTCCTCTCTGTCCTGGGCAGCACCTTTGGAATTCAGTTGCCACTGTTCTTTGGATGTGTCTGTTTCCCAATGACTTCATGTGTGGTAGAAGCTTTGGTCCCCATGTGACCATGTGAGACCTGGTGGGACATTTAAGGTGTGTTGGCTGGGTTTATTCAGTGTGCTGCTCCTGAAAGGGATTGAGGTAGTCCTCGTGGGACCCTGGGCTTAGTCTCTAGAGAGAGTTGGTTTAAATCTCCAATCTTTTCTCTGTCAGTCTTGCCAGAAGATCTCTCTCTCTGTCTCAACATGAAGTGTGTCTCTGTCCCTCTGTCTCTGTCTCTGTCTCTGTCTTTCTCTGTCTCTGTCTCTCTCTGTCTCTCTGTCTCTGTCTCTGTCTCTGTCTCTGTCTCTCTCTCTCTCTCTCTCTCTCTCTCTCTCTCTCTCTCTCTTCTCATTCTCATGCATTTCCTACAGAACCATCTACCATGAGGTGACATGAGCACTCACTATGAGGACCCTCATCAGAACCAGTGTCATACTGGACTTTAGACTTCTAAAAGTGTTAGCTAGGCAAACACTTTTTCTTCACAGAGTAGCCAGCAGCTTCAAGCACCTTGGTTTAGTAATTCCACAATTCCTTTCCCAGAGCCTCTCCAGCCAGAAAAGGCTATTTTATTCCTTTGGTCCTTCCAAGAAACTTGGATCACCAAGCCTCAAACTCTCCCACTGAACTCCTAACCCTACCTCTTTTCCATCTAGTTGATGTTTAAGCTCCTAGCTCAGCTCTTTAATCTCTGTAATGCATGTAAATAAAACTAGTTCCCTCGTGTTGATCTATCTATGGTCAATTAACTCACAGCATCTCACCCCATCATTAGAACCTAGGCTGGCAGACAGCTTCCCTTCGTACAGTATATTAGAAACACCCAGATGACAAAGTAGGTGTGCTGGGCATGGTGAAAGGGATCCAGGGGGTCAGTGCAGTACGGAGTGTGTTCAAGGGTGTACAGAGGTACATTGTAGACATATAAGGCCCCATGCTGTACTGCTCTGTGCAGGGTGCTGAGGGGAGCAGGCAGCAGAGGTCCCGGTGGTGGCCCTCAGGCAGTAAGACATCAGAGAAGAAGCACATGGGGTTAAGGGGCGCTGTGCAAAGACCTGGGGTGGGGAGGAGTGAGGGTGGCTTTGAGAGAGCATGCTGAGGCCAGTGGAACATCATCTGTCATGTGGTGGTGGTGGTGGGGGGGGAGGGGCTGGTGCTCATGTGGGAGTCAAGGCAGCCTTGCTAAGGAACATTGAAAAACAAATGAAGTTCTCTCAGGGATCAAAGGTTTCAGAGCTGGCAGAGAAGCAGAGGACTGGGAAGGAGGGGGACCATATAGGCCAACCTGACAAGAGTCCTGCTTACTCTCCAGTATGGCCTGCTGTCGATCCAGCTAAGAGTGAGGGGAGACAAGAGAGAGCAAGGGCCAGGGGTGAGGAACCACCTTCTTGCCATGGTTCCTGTCTAGAGCTGTCCACTTAGGCCTCATCCCAGAGCCAGTGCCAAGGTCTTCCTAGACCTCTCTCCCTCCCCTCCTTCCTTCCTCCCCCCTTACCTCCCTACCTCTCTCCCTCCCTCTGTGTGCTGGGATCTTTTACTGCCTTTTAAGCCTTCTTGAAAGTCTGGCTTTGCATCTGGGCTCTACTTCTCCCCTGTTGGTTGTGTGCTCTCTCTCTCTCTCTCTGAGTCCCATCTCTGAGCTTTTGAACAGGGTCCTACAGAGACATGTGTTTTGAGGCTAGTCTTATTGAACATGCACTTATGGCCCTGAAGGGCTGCCATGTGGGAGGCCCGTACATGAGAGAACTACAGAAGCAAAGTCACACTGCAACCTTCTCCCCTCCTCCTCCTTGGAAGCCGGCCATAAAAGGATTCTCAGCTCTTAACTGTGAGGTGAGTTTTAATACTCTCTCTAAAGAGTCACCTCCCTATGCAACTCCCAGGAAAGGGTCTCCGTCACAGAAGTATTAGGACAAAGAGGCCTTGATGAGTCCTCCTGTTTATGACCAGCAGATCACAGCCCCTTTGTTCAGTCACAAGTCCTCACATCATGAATGTCATGAGGACACACCTCTTTCCCTTCTGCTTTGGGTTTCATTCTGTTATTCCTCTTATTCTGTTACCTCAGCTGTGAACCCAATCAAGGGTGAGGAAACAATTTTTTTTCTTGCCTGAAGATGTATTTTTAAAACAGCAGAGTGTGTATCTGTGTGTGTGTGTGTGCCTGTATGTATGTGTGCATGTGTATATATGTGTGTATGTGTGTGTATGTATTTGTGTGCATGTGTGTATATATGTGTAGAGTATGTGTATTGTGTTTCTGTGTGTATATGTGTGTGGTCTCTATGTATTTGTGTATGTATGTGTGGTGTGTGTATATCTGTGTATGTGTATGTATGTGTATTTGTGTGTGTATGTGTGTGTGGTAGGCTCTGAGAAACTTGTAGGTTCTCAGGAGCTGGCCAGGCAGCAATATTCTTTTTGGTCTAGTCTGGTCCTCTGGCTGGGGATAAGGCCTGTAGGCAAATCCCTGGTCTGGAGGTCTTCCAGTACTCCTGTACACTCACACTCACATGTGTGCACATACCTGTATGCTCATACTCACGCGTGTTGATGGGCAACTCTCTGCCTCCCCACCAGATGTTGCCTGGGTCATTGCTGAGGTGCAAGTCAATCACTCAAGTTTTCCAGAGCCTCCCAGCTCCCTGAAGATTGCGAATCACTGAGTCTGACAGGTGGCCCCACAGCTCTGGCCTAGGGGCTGCACCTGTGACCCAGCAGGAGGCCTGCTGACCTTTGAAGATGAGCCCTCTCCCCATTAATGCAACCTTTTTCACCTGCTTCCGACATTGCCAAGCATATTTGCATAATGGCTCTCCCTTCCCTTTCACTTGCATTAATTAGTTGCTGTAGGATCCTCTTTTCCCTTTTCTTTGCCTACAGCAGTGGCTCTATACCTTTATGGCTTCTCCACATCCACCAAGGGGAAGCTTGGGATCAGGCAGGGACTCACTCCTACCCTCTGCTCACTTCAGAGTTCCGCAGAGCACCTGGAGCGAGATTCTTAACTCCACATAAACAGGTTTAGCCAAGGCAGCATCAGTGGTTGCATGTGGGGAGTGAGGGCCAGGGAGGGGCCAGGACTGAGGACAGCCTAGCCCCAGAGTCTGGTTTAGAATATGGGGTGTGTGTGGAGAGTAAAGGGAGGGTGCAGTCCAGTTTAGACAAGGGTGCTCCCTGGAGGTAGAAACAGGAAGGGGATTTAGGGATGAAGGCACCTTCTGGGTACTGATTCTTTTTTTTTCCTATTTATTTATTTAATCACTGTACAGCCTGATCCCAGCCCCTGCCACCTCCTCTCTTTCCAGCCCCACCCTCATGCATCCCCTCACCCCTTCTCCCTCCTCCTCAGAGAAGGCGTACAAACACAGCCTGGTACCTCAAGTCTCAGTCAGACTAAGTGCATTCTCTCCCACTGAGGCCTGACAATGCAGCCCAGCTAGGGAAAATGATCCAAAGGCAGACAACAGAGTCAGACAGCATCTACTCCCATTGGTAGAGGACCCATATGATGACCAAGCTGCACATCTGCTACACATGTAGGGGCCTAGGCCCAGCCCATGAATGCTCTTTGGTTGGTGGTTCAGTCTCTATGAGCTTCCCATGGGCCCAGGTTAGTTTACTCTGTAGATCTTCTTGTGATGTCCTTGACCCCGCTGGCTCCCTCTATTCTTCCTCCCACTCTCTCTGAGCTTGGCCTATTGTTTGGCTGTGGGGCTCTGCATCTGTTTCCATGAGCTGCTGGATGAAGCCTCTCAGAAGACAGTTATGCTAGATTCCTGTCTATAAGCATTGCAGACTATCACTAATAGTGACATGGGTTGGCTCCCTCCCATGGGGTGGGTGGGTCTTAAGTTGGGCCAGTCATTGATTTGCTATCCCGTCAATCTCTGTTCCATCTTAATCCCTACACTTCTTCTAGGTTTCTCAGAAAATTGGGAATATATCTACCTCAAGACCCAGCTAATACCACTCTGGGCATATAACCAAAAGATGCTCCACCATACAACAAGGACACCTGCTCAACTACCTTCATAGAATCTTTATTCATAATAGCCAGAAACCTGAAACAACCCAGATGTCCCTCAACCAAAGAATGGATAGGGAAACTGTGGTACATTTACACAATGAAATACTACTCCCCTATTAAAAACAAATACATCATGCAATTTGCAGGCAAATGGATGAAACTAGAAAGGATCATCCCGAGCGAGGTAACCCACACCCAGAAAGACACACGTAGCATGTACTCATAGGTTATCTCACCATAAAGTACAGGATAACCATGTTACAATCCATAGATCTAAAGAAGTCAAGGAGGGCACCAGGGAGGAGGATGCTTGAATCTCACTCAGAAGGGGGAAATAACATAGACATCTGAAGTAGATGGAGGGAGGAAGTGGTGTGGGTGAGGGGATAGGGAGGGTAATGGGGGTGAGGATCAGATATGGAGAGAACATGCGTGAAGAGGGAGGGGAGCACCGGGAGAGGGGATGGAAAGCAGTGGGGGCCATCACTGGAACAGGGAGGGCTCCAGGGAGTATATGGGGCTGACCCTAGGTGAAACTCCTAGCTGGTGTGTGTGTGTGTGTGTGTGTGTGTGTGTGTGTGTGTGTGTGTGTGTGTGTATAAACCTGAAGTCACTACCTCCTATAGCCGGCTCGGGTTTCCAGTGGAGAGACACCGACTGACCCACCCATAAACCCGTTCATCCAAATTTTGTCCTGCCTTCAAGAAGCGTAGGTACTGGTTCTTCAAAGAACGTGCACCTTTTGGGAATGTTCTCCACGAAACATAAGCTGGGACTATTACCCTCTGAGCTCTGAGCCCTGCTTGTGCACAGAGGTCCTTGCTTAGGTCTTCTGGAGCCCCACAGGTAGGACGACAGAAGGGGGCAACATCTCATCTCTGGGTCTGCAGAGGGTAGATAGGAGGCATCACTGCATAACTGGTCGGAACCGGAGCCTTCAGCTAACCTTGCACTTCCTGGGAGACAGTGTGGGGTACCCAGCTCAACTGCTGGCTTCCCCAACTTGCCAGTGGGGATAGTGACCCCTTCCAATGGAAGCCAAGTTTGGAAGCAGGCTAAAGGATATCTTGCAAGGTACCACCTCAGGTGGTGGATGTTATTTTTTGGGTCCCAATATTGTTGTCTGTTAAGTTTGCTATCCCCCCTTCCCGACTTGCACACATAGACACACAGACACACAGACACACACACACACTCATTTTGAAAGGTGCCCTGAGTATTAACAGGGGTCAGTTGGTGTTGCTCCGGGACAAGACCTTTGAATGGGGAATGGCAGCCTCTGTCTGTGATTAAGACTAGACCCTGTAGGGCAGAGCAAGGAGACACAGAAAACAGTTTAGACTTCAGTAACACTTCATCAGGAAAAAGCTGGGCTGGTGTGTACAAGTTGGCCAGTGCATGGCCTGTGCCTCCCTCTGCTGGTCATCAGTGGAACTGCCTGGTGCTGGCTCTTGCCCAGGACAGGCCCACAGCAGTGGTGTGTTAGGAGCAGCATAGCCGCTGGCTAGGAGCTGCGGGGCACCCTCTTCCAGTCTGTTCTTGGAAGAAGTTTGTCATTTTACCCTCCTGGTCACCCTTACATCTGTCTGCCATTCCTTCTACATGTAGGGCCAGCCATGACAGAGCTTCCTGCTTGTAGGTCAGTTCATGCCTGGGTATGCAGATACACATCCTACCTGAGCTCGAACACCCCGAGGGCTTTCTGTGGGAGAAGGAGAAGGTAAGAGGGTGATGGCGGTGTGAGTGAACAAAATTCATCACATGAAGCTATGAAATTGTCAGTGAATAAAGTATGACAACAGAAGTCAATCTTAATTTCCTTCTTAAAACTTCCAGTCCTGATCCCTGGGGCTGGGGGCTGGGGTGGGCTGGGATGGAGATGAGGGCTTCTGCATGAGTTGCCACATCATTTGGGAGATGCTTTCAGAGCCATGAGCAGCACTAACAGAGTCCAGCATTAATTGAACACTAATGATACTCAAGTCACCTTTCACAATGTGTGTGCGGGTGCCTTTGCATGTGTGTGCATGTGTGATGCATGTGTCTGTGTAACAAACTTAGTAGGACAAACATGTTGGGGTCCACAAAATAATACCCAAAGTTCAGTACTTTGACGTGCTGAGCTGCAAAGAGATTATTCTCAGAGTCAAAGAAGGTCTCCCACCTTCTTCCAACTCATTATTCCATTTCCCCTGATAGGCATGGGGCTTTCTTGTGTGACACACATAATGTTCTTGAAAAGAAATGCAGTTAAATCCTTCTCGCTGGGCGGTGGTGGCACACGCCTTTAAACCCAGCACTCAGGAGGCAGAGGCAGGCAAATTGCTGTGAGTTTATACATACACACACACACATATATAACATATAATATAATATATTATAATATTCTCTGTGTCCTTAAATACCAGCTTCCAGCTATATCTGCACTTAGTGTATCCACTGGTTTTTCCTTTTGAATAACCAGATGATTCACTCACTAAATACTTATTAAGTAAGAGCAATCAGGTGCCCTCCCGATCTCAGCATCCTTCTGAATGCTTTGCATATGTCATCTCCTCTGATTGGCTTTGCTGTAACTAGTATGTTTCTTGGTAAACCTTGACATCAGTGTCTGGTGGGACAGATGGAACACACATGAGTTCAGGGTGGACTCTACTTTTTGGAAAGGGAGGAAGGAACCTATCCAGCCTCCCTGCTGGCTCCACAGAATTGCCTGCCTACCTGCCTTAAGTAAAGAGAAATTTGTATTTTCAGCAGAAAAAAAAATCCTCGCCATTTAGAATAGGCTTAAATCTTTTAAAAAGAAGGAAAGAAAGGAAAAGAAAACAGGACAGGCAAAAACCTGTAGCATGTACTGGAATCTGTTCACCACAACCTGCCAGGTAGGAGCCTCTAAGAAGAAAGGTGGACATCTGTCCTGGAGGAAGCGGGGGAAGGGGGCCCCAGGGCAAAGGCAGAAGAAAGCGTGGAGGGAGAGAGGGGAGAGAGAGAGAGAGAGAGAGAGAGAGAGAGAGAGAGAGAGAGAGAGAGAGAGAGAGAGAGAGAGAAGAGGGAGATGAAACAGAGGTCACAGAGTGGAGAAAGCTAGCTACTGAGCTGTGCATTCTGCGGACAGGTGGCAGAACCAGGCAGAAACACCTGGCTCAAATGCCTCAGGGACTAGGAGGCCAGCCTTGGTTGACACCTGGTGCTCTGGAGCACTCAAGCAGAGCCTCAGACCCCAAGGGTCCCTACCCTGGGAGGTTGGACGAGAAGGGAATTGCTTGGCCAATTCCCTTAAGGGGTAAGTCATCATTTGTATTTATAAGCCTTCTCCAATCCCCCCCATCCTGGCCTGGGATGACTTGGTGGAAACTTCTGTTCTGAGGGAGAGTTGATGTGGTAGGCAGAGGATAGGAGGGACTCACCCAGCTTGCCCCACCAACCTTCCAGGGATCCCTGAGCCACATCACTGAAAAGGAAGGGAAGAGCAGGCTGTGGGCTGGGTGTGGGGCACCTTCCGGAGTGGCAGCTAGGGTTCTGAAGGGACTTGAGAGCTTGTCTACCTCCCCCAAGTGTGTGGAGAGATGGAAGAAGGCAGCAAAGGTGCCGAGACAGCTGCAGCGAAGCCTCTTAGCCTGCAGAGAGCATGACAGTATTACGCTTCACTTCCCTGCCCAACTGCCTGTGAAAGGAGGCTGCCTTCTTCAAGTGTCTTAATTGGAATCCATCTGTCTGACTTGCTTCTGGCAGGGTTGGAAGGACCGGGAGTGGAGGAAAGCCTGCCTGCAGGTGCTCAGCCGGGCCTGGGAGGAAGAGGTGGAGACTGAGTCAATTCAGACCCTCTGACAGTGGACAGATTGTTAAAGGAAGGGCCAAGACCCTGTGAGAACATGACCCAGCCCAAACACAAAAAATAGCTTTGGCTACTATTTTCAGGTCACCTCCTATGAACATTTGCACATTTTCTCACATAACCCTGTTGGCCATTTTTTTTTTTACAACTCGGTCCTCCCCTGGGGCCCACTCAGCAGGGATACAGGCTTCCTAAAATAGATCTTCAATTCAGGATATGCCCGGCCCTGAGGTCTGTCTATTTAAGCTTTGCCAGGAAGCACTGAAGGAGATATACACTTGTTTTCCCCCTTGGATTTTTGCAGATGACTGTATGAGCCTGTGATGTCTATAGCTGACGCAGCCAGCCCGTGACTACTGATGTGACTGTGCACAGACCCACAGAGCCTTGACGTGGCAAAGCTGTTGCCAAGCTTACATCAGATGTTTGTTCCTCAATGCTGAACTCAGTTGGCATGGCATATTGTTTTCATAAAAATAAAAATCAGTTAGGGGATGTAGCTTAGAATGTTTGAGGCCTGTAGTTCCATACTCAGAACTGGGGGAGTAAAAGGAATTTGAAAAATTCCAAAGACCCCATTGTACACCAGTCCAGTTCCACATACGCTATGGTTTAGATCTGTAATGACCTCCAAATGCCCACGTGCAGGAGGCTTGATGCCAACAGGCTGTTGAGAGATGGCGGAGCTTTTTGGACGATGGGGCTTGGCAGGAGGATGCTAGGCCACTGGATATGTGACTTTGACAAAGCTTTGAGACCCCAGCCTGTAGTGGATGCAAACATGTTTTTGTTTCGATCCCAAGTGTGGGATGTGAAACAGACTTGCGTGAGGGTGTGCAATGTTTGTGTGCTGGAAACAGACTTGTGAGAGGGCGCGCGGTGTTTGTCCACTAGAAGAGGAACTGCCTCTTGTAGGACGTGGTCTTTGCCAACTGATAAAGATCCTAATATGGACTCTGAGAATATAGCTCCTGGCCTTTTTGGTTCTGGTTTTGGTATTGGTGCCCATCATTTGGCCGTTGATTGCTCCACTTTAAGACGCTCGTAGAAAGAGATGCCCTGGAGAACGCTTCGAGGTTCTGGGCTCCAGCTGGTGCTCAGGGTCCCAGGCGCTGCTTCAGATTCTGGCTGCTGTGCTTGCAGCCACCTTTACTGTTTGACGGGTCTGCTAAAATCTTCCATGACAAAGAGTAGAATCGCTCCAAAGAACTGGGTCTAAAAAGGTCTACTTCTCCTGTTCCCATTAACCTCTTTTCTAGGTTGGGTGGGTTGGAAGGGAGGTCTAAGCATTAAAGAACCCCAAATAGTGTAGGTTTGAAAAAGCTCAAAGCCTACACCGGCCCTTCCCATCTATCTGTCTTCTTATCCTCCACACACACTCTACCCTCTCCACAGGCCCCCAAGGCTGATAAAAACAAAGCTAAAACCAACTGTTAATCATGGGCTTATAACCCCCCCCCCCCCGAAACCATGTCTGGAAATCAACCTTTCTTCCCTCTAGGATATCGCCGTGGAGAGCTACTCATGTGGAAAGCATTATGGGGTGGTATGGACTGTGAGGTTTTAGGAAGAACTTGAAGCAGGGTTATCACACCCAGTATCTTAGATAGATATTCTATTGCTGCAAAGAGACACCATGATTACAATAACTCTTACAAAGGAAAACATTTAGTTGGGGCTGGCTTACAGTTCAGAGGTTTAGTCCACTATCATCATGGTGGGAAGCATGGCAGCACCCAGGGAGACATGGTGCTGGAGAGGCAGCTGAGAGTTCTACATATGGATCCACACTCAAGCAGCAGGAAGGAAGAGAGACACTGGACCTGGCTTGAGCATCTAAAACCTCAAAGCCCCACCCACTTTCAGGGACACACTTCCTCCAACAAAGCCACATCTACTCCATCAAGTTCACGCCTCCTAATAGTGCCACTTGCTATGAGTCTATGGGGCCATTTTCATTCAAACTACCACATCTGAGAGACCTGAACACTCTTCTTCTTTTTTCTTTTTCTTTTGTTAAAGATTCAGTTATTTATTTTATGTGTATGAGTGTTTTATCTGTATATACACCTGCTGGCCAGAAGAAGGCACCAGATCTCATTATAGATGGCTGTGAGCCACCATGTGGTTGCTGGGAACTGAACTCAGGACCTCTGCAAGAGCAGGTGGTGCTCTTAACCACTAAGCCCTCTCTCCATCTCCTGAACACTCTTCTTCGTTCCTGTCCTCTTTCCTGGGATCCTCATTCTCCTGGCCATATCTGCTCCTCAGGTGCTTCCCTTGCCTGTCTTCCCAGGCTTCTTCTCCCTGCCTGACTTCCTCCTGTGGAGTTGTGTAGGCTTCTCCCATCTTCTCCATTGGGGAACTGAGACATTGCCTATGGGTGCACACCAGAAGGTGATGCCGTGAGGAAATGCATAGGAAGGGCAGATCTGAACGTGGGTGCGAAGCACAAGGAATCTCCAGGTGAAGAGGAAGGTGGGACTTTCAAAAAGGAGAAACATTTGCAAGCCTAATAATCTATTTTCTTTCTACCGTGGCCTGAAGGTGTTGAATCCCAAGTCAAGCCATCAACCTCATCTGGGAGGCTCCTGTAGCTCCGGACTTAGGGATTAGATCCAGATGTGCAGAGGGTGGGTGATGGGAAGTCATCTGAACACACTTTATGGGGAATGAGAGAGGTAAGGGATGGGGGAATCATCTTCTAGGAGGATGGGACGGAGAGTAGACACCATGGGTGTGGCCCGAGCACAGTCTCTGTGTCCAACAGCAGCTGGCCAGGTGAAGACCTGGCACTAGGAGAATTGCATGTCCCCGAGTGTCCCTGCTGGGGACTTGGAGGCTTGGGTGTGACCTTTCTGAGTAGGGGAGAAGCCAATTCTCTTGCAGGCCATATAGTCTGTGTAGGCTCAACTAGGAGTGCACTCTTACACAGCTCTACTTTGCCTTCTAGTGCTGTGATAAAGCACCATGACCAAAAACCACTTGGGGAAGAAAGGGTTTGTTTCATATTTACAGCTTACAGTCCCGCACAGGGAGAAGTCAGGACAGGAACTCAAGGCAGGAACTGAATGAAGCAGAGACTATGGAGGAATGCTCCTTACCATCTTCTTCCTCATGGCCTGCTCAGTCTGCTTTCTTCCACAATCCAGGATCACCTGCCCAAGGGTGGCACCGCCAACAGTGCTCTGGGATCTCTCACAGCAATCATTAGCCATGAAGATGTCCCCACAGACTTGCCCCACAGGCCAACGTGATGAATATATATATATTCAGTTAAGGTCTTCTTCCCAGATGATTCCAGCTCATGTTAAGTTGACAAAACCAACCAACCAACCAACCAACCAACCAAAACAAAAACAAAATGACCTAAGCCACACACTCAACTCTGTGGTCATCCCCTAGTTGTGAAAGCCATGGGGTAGCAATTGGCATCAAATGAGGTGGTAGCAGCTATAGACACAGGAAGAAGGTAACTAAGACGATTGTGCCCAAAGCCCTACACCTGACATTTTCTGTCTTGATCCTTGGAGGCCACAGGAAGGGATGGGAATACAGGAGTTCAGTCCTAATGCACCAGGCCCAGGAGCTGTCTCTTGGCCCCCCAGTGAAGCCACGGCTGTCAACAGAAGTGCCGCCGTTGCTGTGGCCTTTGCCCCAGTTCACTGGCACCATGCCCTCTTGCTTTCTGCATTGCCCACAGAGGGCATGGAGCCTACTTTCCAGGGCACTCATTGGTTTGAGTTTACTGAGTGTCCTGACTCAGAGGAGCTCTCTTTCTTCGTACCCTGGAGATAGCCCTAGGGTGTGCAAAAGCCGCCAGGTGATTTGATTATGACTCATGTCCCTGCTCCCAGAGGTTAAAAGGACTATTTCTTTAGGCAAGCTGCAATAGAGGGCTCTTGGTTTCAGTTTCCTTGGAGCCAGGGCAGGGAGGTACCTTCTAGGAGCATTCCCTGCTGCTGCATTGGGCATTTAGATAGAGAAACTCCTCAATAGACACTGGAACCCTCAAGACCAGGCTCTGAAGACAGGGGTCCAGCCACACAGACAGCTGAGTGGTAGATGCTGTTAACCGTCCCATTTCAGACTCCTTGTTCTGAGTCTCGGTGGCTCCTGACTTGTTCACGGACACAGTGACTCTCAGCTCTAGGATTAACGCATGTGACTTTGTGAATCAATGGGTGCCCTTTATTTTGTCCCGCTTCCAAATTGCGCTAGGAAATGACAGAGGACAGTGCTCTTAATGGTGGAGAAAGAAGAGCTGTTTTACTGGGCTGATGCAACTGATAATATTAAAACACATACACACACTGTCTGTCTGTCTGCCTGTCTGTCTCTGTACTAACAATAATAGCATTAACAGACACTGCTTTGGGCATAGTGCGCTCTGAGAACAAAGACCCACGAGAGTGACCTGCCCAGGTGAAGTTCCCCACTGGGGTTCCATACAACATAGAGACACTATGGGACCTTTAAGAAAGGAAGGGGCTCACTACATCCTAGGAAGCCGCAGCTTAGAAATCCCAGCTGGAGAAGTGGCTCCCAGGCCCTCTGACATGTTCCTCTTACGTTCATGATGGATGCTGCAATTTGTTCAGAGTGGCGAGGAGCCGCTAGAGGCTGACTGTGTGGTGAAGCGCATGCTAACCCAGGACTAGAGCTCAGCTCTCTCTCAAACATCCTTGCTCAGCCAGAAGGACTTGCTGGCCCTCTGGCTCTCTTCTTGGCCTGTTTTGGTCTTATCATTGCCAGCAGGAAAGAGATGTGTGGAGCCCGCGGATGGGACACTTTGTTCTCAGTCAATCTTCCGTGACTTGCTGAAGGACAGATATGTACTTGAGAGGTTCAGGTAGGTCACTTCATTTCCAGAGGCCTCAGCTTCCCCATCTGTAAAATGGGAATGATGCCAGTGCCTTTCTCTTTGGGTGGTGAGTTAAGGATACCAGACCAACAGGACACTTGTAAAGGGGCTGCTAATAAAACTGGCTTCTACTGACTTCCTCTCCTTTGCCCAGTATATTAGTGATCAGAGACACATGCAGAAAGCCTGAGAAGTTACAGAGTCATGCAAAATTTCTGCCACGCAGGGGAGGCGTGGTGTGCTTTCCAGGGAACGGTTACATAAGCAGCTGTTACAGTGGATGGCATCATGCAAACAATATGAAACATTTATTCAAGTGGCCCCACGCTCCTGGGAATTTGATTTAATCAGCCTCTACTTCTGCTTTCGTTAAGATGAAGGCTGACAGCTCTGGTCCACAGCCCTACCTTCTTCACTCAGCAGCTTACAGATACTGACAGCAAATATTTTTTTTTTTTACTGTGCCACCATTAAACATTTATATAGCACCCGGGCTCCCCATCTGGCCTGTGGATGAGGGGGGCGGGAGATGTAGTGAATTCATGTTAGAGAAAGCTCCTGAAGAAGGAGGCCACTGTCTGCCAGAATAAACACACCATCTAAAGGGCATGCCAGAGGAAGAAGTGGTCCACCCTTCCCAGCGCATCTCTGATGCTGAAGCTGGAGGCAGCTGAGAGAAACCGCTCCCTCCTGCTCTTTATTTTTGCTATTCTGTGCCAAGTGAGATCTTGTGGTTTCAATAAGAATTCTAACCTGTCACAACTTAGAACTCATGGATGATGCTCAGAGGAGCCTCCAAAGATGTGTGACTTAAGCTTACTGGGTATGGAAGCAATGCAGCCAAAATTCCATCTTTAATTTGCATGGTTTTTGCAGACTTCCAACTCATCTGTGGTCCTTTCTGGGCCTTAGTTTTTCTAGCTATAAAAAGCCAGGGACATACGGTATTTATTAAAATGTGTTCCCTGTAACTAGTCTCAAGTGAGATCTTCTCAAATTAAGGGGCTGGGGAGATGGCTGAGTGGGTCAAGTGTCTGCTGAACAAGTGTGAAGACCTGAGTTCAAGTCCCCAGCACCCATGTGAAAATGGATGAGGTGGTACAATTTGTTATTCCCTCATGGGGAAGGCCGAGAAAGGTGGATCCTGGAGGCTTGAAGGACAGCCAGCTGAGGCAAAATTCTCCAAGCTCAGGGACAGACGTTGTCTCAAAAGACAAGTGGAGAGGTGGGGAGACAGCTTGCGGACAAACCTGACAACCTGTGTTCAATCCCTGGTACCCATGTACAGGTAGAAGGATGGAAGGGACTCCACAACATTGTCCTCTGGCACAGAGATCCAACCTCATCATCATACATGGATGCTCAACATTAAAAAATAAAATGAAAAAAAAAATAGGGTGGAGAGTGATAGATGAAAGCACCCATGCCAAACGCTAGCCTCTGTGTGGTACACATGAGTGAGCATGCATGGGTGAACCATACTGAGACAGATGCATACACAGAAAGAAAGAAGAGAAAGAATGAAAGAAAGGAAGGAAGGAAGGAAGAAGGAAAGGAGAGAGAGAGAGCGAGGTGCAAGTTTGGGAAATGCCTTTACTTTGCCATCTGGGAAAGATAAAGACCACTAAAGACCTTGAGAAATCTGCAAGAAATCTGCAAGGGACCCATTTTGTTCAACATCATCAGTATCAGACGTTTCCACCAGTATTGGTTTCAGAGAGCCATCAGGCTGGATGATCTCCGAGGTCCCTTTGATTTTCAATCCTTCAAGTCAGCTTCGGCTCACTAGCCATCTTTGGAGCAAATCCCAGCTGCAGAGGTCCTCCAGCTTGGCGTGTCAGCTAGCTCCCTTCCTATAGTGTGTCTTCCTCTTCCTGTGCCTAGACTCACATCCCCTTATTGCTGTAGACCTCCTGAGCTAGCGGCTAAATTGCTCCAACGCCCATTTTTCCTCTCTCCTCGGCTTCCCATCCTAGTCATAGAAACAGCAGACTGCTCATTGCTCTGTGTGAAATGGTAAAACTAAGGATCAGAGAAGTTTTGCAACTAAGACACAGTCACACAGCCATGGATAGCAAAGCTGTCCTCAAATGTGTAAGTCTAGTTTACATTCTACCCTGAACTACAGTTTAACCCCATGTTCTCATATATGATTATGAAGTTCTTTTCTTATTATTTATGATTTTTTCATCACTCCCCCAGAAAGATTATACTCTTCTTCTTTTTTTTTATTTTTTATTATAGTCTTCTTAAAGTATTCGTTTGCCCGAACAAGCCCCAGCTCTGACAGAGGACAAGAGGACAGCGTGATGCTAAAAACACACTCGCTGCCAGGCCAGTGAATGCCCAGCTGCCTCCTGTTCCCTCTGCCACCACACTCTCTAGAACGACCTCACCAGTCAAGCTGATGAAAACCACGTTTAAACTCTCCTCAGTGTGGGGAGAGTCAGAGCTCTAGAATCAAGCCATCTCTCACAGCGGTTCTCCATCCATCAGTCAGCCACACCGGAGGAGGGCCTTGGTGAACCGGTCCCTGGAATGGTTGGCCCACCACCCATGAGTGACAGTGAGGTAGGTGCAATAGTCTGGAATCCTCCGTCTCCTTTGTCATCTGGGGAATGGGGTTGACTCCCCATCAAAGAGCCCTAGGCACCCCTGCACCGGGCCAGGGTGCAGCAGGATGGGTGGCCCTGTTCATGAACCGGAACAAGGCCTGGCCAGACACCAAATTCCAGCTTCTAGAATTATAAGAAGGAAAACTGCAATATCTACAAGTCTCCCCGTTTAGGATGCCTATGCCAGCCACTAAATGAGTCCAAATAGAAGGAAGCTGATTTATTTATTTATTTATTTATTTATTTATTTATTTATTACCAAAAATGAAAAGAAGTTTTGTCGTTTCTGAGGACAAGACTTTCCCACAACTGAGCAGTGAAGGAGAAAGCGGGGCACAGCGGACTCTCACTTTTAAAATCACTGCTGCAAGGGCTGTCTGTGCTTCAAGGATGTTTAAAAAACGCTACCTCTTTAAAACAAAACAGAATACCTCTAAAGACATCATTTTCTATCAAATCCTTTGTGGCCAGCAAACAAGAACACACTGTGTCCCTGCTTGGCAGCAGTCAGTGACTTGAGTTGCCCTGGCTGTGTGCCTGCTCTAGGGACCCCTCAAACCAGTGCTCCCCACCCATGTTCTCTTTTCTGGGGCGGGGGGGGGGGCAGGTTTCCAGGCAGATCTACTGATCCTAGATGGCAGTTGATTCACGGTTTTCTAGGCAAGGAACATGTGCCCACAAGATGGCAGTGCACCTACGGACACCAGTACAATGTGTGTTTTGACCCACTAGTGCCGTGGTCCTTAACCTTCCTACTGCTGCAACCCTTTAATACAGTGTCCCATGTTACGTCAACTCTCAACCATAAAATTATTTTTTTTGTTGCTACTTTTGTAACTACAATTTTGCTACTGTTATGAATAGTAATGTAAGTCTCTGTGCTTTCTCACTGTCTCAGGTGACCCCTATCAAAAAAATTGTTTAACCCCGAAGGGGTCATGACCTACACATTGAGAACCACTGCTCTACCAGCTAGAATAGCCTTCTACAAGTAGTAAATCATGTTGCAAGGGGCTAGTAGGGCCTGAAATGCAGCTAGACTGAATTGAGATGCCCCGTAGGGATGAAATACCTGCAGGATTGGAAAGGGAGGTGAAAGGGGGGGAGGAGGTGACAGTGGCAGTGGCAGCAAAACATCTCATGAATAATTGTCCCATATGGATTAAAGATTAATTGATAATATTTTGAATATACTGGGTTAAGTAATTGATTTTAAAAGAACAGTTTACTTTTCTTTCCTCTGTATGCAGCTATTAGAAAAGCTACTATGCTGAATGTGGCCTCGGGCCTCCCTGTTGTCTTGAGAGGTAACAGTGAGGGTTGAGGAGAGTGTCAGAGGCAAAGGTGCTGGCGCCAGTGAGGCCCATCCTCTGCGACATGGAACATGAAGCCTTGCAAATCCTCCTGGCTTGAGCTGTGGTGGCTTAGTTTTCTTTGAAGTTTTAAGTTTGTGCATTTAGGCATGTTAAGAGTCGGCTTCCCAACCTGTCAATGGACATAAAAAAAAATGTGCTATGCATATCATTCAGATGCCAAGTCACAAATCCTGTGTGATCAGACCTCCTTTCCAATGTGACTCTGAACAGCACCCATTTGTGAAGAATTTTCCAGGGAAATCAGTAAGTTATATGGTCCACCGTGTCAAATGAGCTCTCACACACTAAGCACACAGCGGTGGGGAAAGATCACACAGCTGCATACGGAAGACAAGACTTCACTTTGTTAATTCCATGTCATTTCTAACTCCAGTCCCGTTTCAAGATGAAGCAGAAAGTTCAGCCTTGTCACTTTCAATCTTATGGAAGCTTCTGGATGGGGAGGCTGCAGAATTTGGGATTGGTATGTTTTGGGGGCTTTTAATATTTTTTGCTCATTTGTGTTTTGTTTCCTTTTTCCTTTTTTCAAGATAGGTTTCTCTGTGTAGCCTTGGCTGTCTTGGACTTGCTTTGTAGACCAGGGTGGCCTCGAACTCACAGCAATTTGCCTGCCTCTGCCTCCCAAGTGCTGGGATTAAAGACCTGTGCCACCACCGCCCGCCCTTGTTTTTTCTTTCTTTCTTTCTTTCTTTCTTTCTTTCTTTCTTTCTTTCTTTCTTTCTCTCTTTTTAAAAATAGAATGGCTAGGATCAGAACTGGCTTTTAAAGACCCTAAAGAACCTTCCTAGTGCTGTGACCCTTTAATATACAGCTCCTCATGTTATGTGGGCCCCCAACCATAAAATTATTTGGTGGCTATTTCATAACTGTAATTTCGTTGCTATTATAATACAACATGTAAATATTTGGTATGCAGGATATGTGCAAAGGGACTGCAACTCACAAGTTGAGAGCCGCTGCTCTGGTGAAGTCACACGTAGAGCAAGTAAGGAGAAGTAGGCAGAACACAGAGGCCAGCTAGGAGGCTGGAGGAAGGGAGTAGGAAAGCAGCAGGCATGGGGTTGCTTGAAAGAGATGCCACCAAGCTGCAAATCAAAGGCTGTGAGGCACTGATAGCGTGTGAGAAATTAAAGGGAGCGGGCCAGATAAAAAACATCCTTGAAGCTTGGCGTGGCTGAGTGAGAAAGGGCAGGAAGAGAATTTAGGTTGACCGAGAAGATGAAAAGTCCCGCGTTGGATAAGTGGCCTGGTCACCCAGAGGAAAGTGTCTGTAGACAACAGAAGAGGAGGCCAGGCGGGACAGTTCAGTGGTTTGAAACTAGGCGATTCGAACAGGAAAGACCGGGCAGGGGAAGGCGGGTAAATCTAAGGCTGCTTCACAGGATCTGAGTCTACTCCAGGAGGCCTTGTTAGGGGGGGGAGGGGTTGAGGCCAGCGCCTGCGCACTCAGAACCCTGACTGTCCTCCGAAAGTGAATGAGAAGACAGCAGTCGGAGAATAGGGGCTTGCATGGAGCTGACCCCTGAGGGGGCAGTGACCCTCTGTAAAGGTGAGCCATGGATCAGCGCTGTCTCACACTGGCTGGACGTGGATCCTGGGCACAGCAGAAACCCTCTGTCATGACGAGAGCAGGCTCGCTGATTCCTCAGGAGATCATGATTGCTGGCAGCCTGTTCTCTTATCCAATAACTTTTATTGGGTTTGTTTCTTATTACAAATGTAGTGCATGTTCATTGTAGAGAATCGGGAGGACGTGGACAAGTGGAGAGAAGAAATTAAAAGTCAGGAACAATCTTACTTTTCAGAGAAAACGGCTGCTTATGAATGTACCATTTTTTTCCTGGGCTTTCCCTGACAATTATAGTTCAGATATTTTTCTGCTGGTATATATGAATATATATATGTATAGTATAGAATTTTAAATAGCCCCTATTAGTGGAATTCTTTATGATCTATATTTGAAACAACCCTGCAAGCTTGTGACCAAAATTTTATAGCTCCGGAGATACATTTTCTCCTCCCCTCCCCTTCCTCTTTCCTTCCTTCCTTCTCTCTCCCTTTACTCTCTACTCCAAAGCTGCACTTCCTTCTCTTTTTCCAGGTACTTCCTGGGACTGTGGCTTACATTGAATTACAAAGCACGGGTGCCTAGAATAAATCCTACTCGTAGGGAAGTACTCCAAATAGACACACATCACTATTGCCAAAAATCCTTTCTTTTATTATTATTTTTTAATTTTTTTATTATTTTTAATGTGCATTGGTGTTTTGCCTGCATGTATGTCTGTATGAGGGTGTCAGATCTTGAAGTTACAGACAGTTGTGAGCTGCCATGTGGGTGCTGGGAATTGAACCTGGGTCCTTTGGAAGAGCAGTCAGTGCTCTCAACCGCTGAGCCATCTCTCCAGCCCCGCAAAAATCCTTTCCTATTCAGGAATGTCCTCCATGTTAAACGTGGAGAGCTGGCTCTTCCTAAAGGGTGCTCACAGCATCTGGTTGTGGCATAACACAGCAAAGAGGGCAGGCTGTTTTGACAGGGCTGCATCTGGCCCCTGGCTTCTGGGAAGGCTTAGCTGGGAACGGTGAGACTCTTCCAGGATCTTCTTAGGCGTGGATTTTTTTTTTTCAACTGAGATTTAGGAGGAGGACGCAGCAAATTCTGGCCTCTTGCCTAGTCCTGGGCTTATGGTTTCTCGTATAGCTGACCATGAGCCAGCCTGCTCAAGCTAGAAAGGGACCCTGTTCCTGAGATCCAAGATGCCAGATAGCTTTGCCCCTGGTAGACAACTGTGCCCATCTGCAGTGTGGTCAGTGGCCAGGTCAGCTCCGTCTCCACCTTCAGTCTCAAGAGTTTAACCGGGATCTTAGGAAACCTGCCCCAACCTCCCAAGGAGAAGCTATGTCACAGGGAGACAGGGCAGCAGGAAGAGCCAGGGAGCAGACTTGAGGACGGTTAGTGGGTTTCTGGAGGCTCGTGTCCCTCTAAGAATAATGCCTCCCCACTTGCCTTGCTCTCCCAAGCTTCCTGATCAACATGTATTGGCTCTTGGCCCTTCTCCTTCTGCCGTGCTGCCACACACAGAGAGTAAGCAGCCCCTCACAAGCTGAGTCCATCCCATCCCTTGAGCTCCACCGGCACTGTCCCCCAGTCTGGAGTGCTCTTCCTGAGCGCCCCCTGCTGTCACCCTTCTGATACTTAGCAGGTGTCACCTCCACAGGAGGGCGCCTCTGCTTCTCCCTATCTCCACTGTAGAATGCGGACAATATCAGCCATGAGGACAGAGGGACAGCCAGCATAGGAACGGCCCTTCATGGGTTGGGGTGGGGGACACTTCAGCGGGGAAAGGCTGATAGCAAACATCTAAGCCAGACAGGAACAGGTGCACCACAGAGAAATGACACTTGGGGACCTGGACAGAGGGTCAAGCTGGGTTCAGACCTCCTTGGTAGGAGGGCCCGGTACAGAGACAACGTGAGATTGGGATTGCCAAGCAGGAGGAACCAGCTATGTCTCCAGGGAGACCTGGGGAGGGTTGATTTGTCCAGGGATGTTGACAGCTGTTGCAATGGGGGCATAGTAGGTAGTAAGCTATGCTACCTCCAGCATCCCTGAGGACCACTGTCAACTGTCAGTGGTTTTGTGTTTAAGACGCAAGGATATGAATTAGTTAAAAAAATACACTAAGTGCAAAGATGGGAGCACCTTGGTGAGGTAGTAAGGAGCCCACTCCCACCCCATGCCAGCTTTCCTGCAACTGGTTCATTTGGCTCAGGAGGGAAACAGAAAGCCCACATGGCTCTCCGGCCCAAAACAACCTGTATCTGCTCAGGAGGAATGGGAAAGGATGACAGCAGGTGACAGATCACATCACTTTCTGCTAAAGAAAGAAGTCACAAACACAGGCAGAGATGCAATGTGTCATTCGAAAGTATTTGCTGAGCACCTATTATGTGTCAGCAGCCCTTATCAGAGAATCACCTCACTTCTATGCCCCGCCCCCACCACACACATAGAAAGTCAGAGGCGCAAAATGGTGATCCCTACTCCAAGAGCACACACCACACTTTCAGATCAAGGGCTCTGGTAGATTATGATTAGGAATTATAAATAATGATCTCTCTCTCTCTCTCTCTCTCTCTCTCTCTCTCTCTCTCTCTGCTCTTCCCTGCTCCACCCTCCTCTCCCATGCTCCCCTCTCACACACACATATACACACACACCTTAAAAGGTTTTCTTCTTCTAAGAATGACCAAGAAAGTTCAGATTTATTTGGGCTTCAATCCTGCTGGCAAAGAAAGCAAGTGAGGCCAAAGCAATATCACTCTGGTGATTCTGAACAGGGGCGGGGCTAAGGGGGGGTGGAGTAATGGCAGAGTTGCCCTTGCTGGGTTGCCTGGCAAACATCACCCTCCCAGCACTAGCGCCTTCACTCATGTGATAATTACAGCAGCAGCAACCGAGTGATGTTTTCTGGTTTTTAAACAGCTCTTAGATTAACTCGTGCCTCCACAGGACCTTGCAACATGGCTACTGTCATAACTGATCCCATCTTACAAAGATGCTGAAGCTCTGAAAAGCCTAGGGCCGTGCCTGAGACAGAGATGTGGATAGGCAGTTGGCAGCTGAGGCCATCTCTCCTGACCAGGATCGCAGTCCTGTCTATAATGGCACAGCTGCATCGTAAGCGCCGTGACATTTTCATTGTGCATTGCTATGTTTAGAAAAGTTTCATTATGACAGGAAATGACCCCATTAAGCGACAAGGCAAGGCATGATCAATCTGTAATGTCCATTGTAGCCCTGCCTCCTGTTCCCAGCCAGTCTGGGCAGGTGCAGGCATGCAAGGGAGCAAGGGGCTTGACCTGGCCTGCTCTCTGGGTCTCTAGAAACAACTTTAGTATTAAACCACATCTAATTCTGAGGGATGGGATGAGGTTCTTGTGCTGTCCAAATCCAAGATGACTCATTTCTTTGCCAAGCACATCAATACTGTGTGTGGCCAACTGTCATACTGAGGTTTCCATAGCTGTGATAAAACCACCACAGCTGAAGGAAACTTGGAGAGGAAAGAGTCCACCCTGATCACAGTCCATCACTGAGGGAAGCCAAGGCAGGGGGGACTCAAGTAGCGCAGGAACCTGGAGGCAGGAGCTGACTCACAGCCATGGAGTAGTGCTGCTTACTGGCTTGCTTTCCCTGGCTTGCTTGGTTTGATCTCTTATATAACCCAGGATCATCTGCCCAGGGTGACACCACCCTCAGTGGGACAGGATTTTTCCTTCCTCAGTCATCAATCATGAAAACGCCCCCACAGACTTGCCCAGAGGACCAGAGCTTGGGTCAAGTTGATATAAAAAAAAAACAAAAACAAAAACAAAAACAAAACAAAAAAACCCAAAAAACTAACCAGCTCACTTGCCTACTAGTTATCTATGGGTATTTCTTTCAGATCTATTGATCTGGTGTTGCTTGTGGTAAAGTAACCTTTATTCAACTAGTGAATGGCCACGAAGAGAAGCAAGGCTGGGCACTCTGACACCACAGAGCATCCTTTCTTTATGTGCAAAGATGGAAGTTCTTAATAAAAAGGGACAGATAACAATGAGTTTGCTAAGGTCTCCTAGGGTAAGTCATTTTGGCTAACCTCTCATCTAAGTTGAGCTGTGTCACAGGCACACATACACAGGACAGTCCAAAGGTGTGTGTGTGTGTGTGTGTGTGTGTGTGTGTGTGTGTGTGTGTGTGTGTGTGTGTGTGTACCGTGCATGCTTTCGGGTGTCTCCTAGGATCTTATGATGCATCCTTCAAGGACAAGGGAACATGACGGTCAGAAAATGTAGAGTATGTTCAATGCTGCTCAGGAAAAGAAAGTAAAGTTGTGTGGGCATGCGGGGCAGTGGCTGTGGCGGCAGCAGTGGTGTGTGTGTGTGTGTGTGTGTGTGTGTGTGTGTGTATCTGTGTCTGTGTGTGTCAGTGTGGGGCGTGAGGACTGTGACATGCTGTTTGAAGTGTGCAAGGGTTTTGGTGGTGTGGAGAGCTGTTCGGCTTCTGTGTAGGGTATGTGGTTCTGTGGGTGTGTGGGGCCATGTGCTTGTGTGTGGCCCTGTGGGTGCTAGTTGGAATGTGGATCGTGGAGGTGCCGTGTGAAGTGTGTGGAGTGTGTAAGCATTTTGGAGGTGTGGAGGGATGTGTGGATACTATAGGGCAGTGTGGGGAGTGTGGCTCCTCACAGAATCAACAGGCTCCTCCACTGTCTGTGGCCGAGGGCATGGGTCTTGCTTTAGGGGAGTGACCACTCACACCGGCTCTGAAGGGAAACCTGGCCGACCCAGTGATGTAGCACCCTCAGCTGTACTTGGAAGTTCCTGGTGGGATGACAAGAGTAGGAACTCAGTCAAGGGAGGTGGCTCAGTGGATAAAGCACTCAGTGGATAATTGCCAGGCAAGCACGGCCAGCAGAGTTGGGATCCCTCATAAAACTGGGCACAGCATACCTGGCCTGTAATCCCAGCACTTGAGAGGTGGGGATGAGGAATCCTGGGACAAGCTGGTGAGCTCAGGGTTCAGCTAGAGTCTGCCTCGGCAAATAAAGTGAAGAGTGACAAATAGAGAGCATATCTGGGCACTACACACACACACACACACACACACACACACACACACACACACACACACACGAAAATTTAAAAAAATTTTTTTGAAGGCTTAACCAGGAAGTCACATCTGCCCAGGGTGGGGCCTGTTTCACTTGTGTACCCTGCCACACTCAGCCAACCCCAGACCCTCTGGTGCATACCCTCTGACACCATTATTTTCTCCCTTTTCATCTCGATCTGAATATGCTGCATCTTCCTATTATAATTGAATTTTCCCTTCCTCCCAAACCGGAGCACTTTGCCCATGAGATGTGGGCCGCTGTTTGCATTTATAGCAGCCTTATTAATCTTGCCCTGACCCCTGAGCTTCAAGCTCAGCCTGGGGAAACGGCTGCAGTGTCTCTCCACAGGGCCTATTAAAATGCCGTATTTTAATTGGTCCAAAGAGAAGATGAGCTAAAAAGGAAAGAAAAAAAAAAATAGCCAGCTTCCCCATTACATTTCAGGGATGCACAAGTGCACCAGTGTGGTATCTATAATCCCCTTGAGAAGGACCCAGGTCACCCTTCACCTAGTAGGTTGACAAGGCAGGGCGGTTGGTGGGAGTGTTTGAATTCTCTGTAGCTATTCTGGAACTTTGGACAAATTCTGTATAACCAGAGACACCATGATCTTAAATATGGATATTGGCAAAATTGGCTTTTAAAATGGATACACAAGACCCTGAACTCTGATCCCAGCACATGCACATAGCAGAGATGGGGACAGGGGAAGGAGGTGAGGAAATGAGAAGGGAAAGAGAGAAGGAAGGAAAGAAGGAAGGAAGAAAGGAAGGAAGGAAAGAGAGAAGGAAGGAAGGAGGGAGAGAGAGAGGAATGGAGGGAGAGAGGGAGGGAGAGAGGGAAGAAGTCAGGTACATACAAGCCTTCATCCACATAGTCCTTGCACTCAAGTGTGTCTGATGCCTCAGTGTATCCTGAGGCCTCACAGCAGCCCAGAGGAGGAGACATTATTTTTTCCATTTTCAGGTGGAAATATTAAGGCACAATAAAAGTGCAACTCAACCGAGTCACCAGTCTTCCAGCTCCGAGGCTGACCTGTGTGAGCCCCTTATAAGATGATGATAAGACATGATCTTTAGTGAACACCCCAAAGGGCAGAGTCAAAGGGATCCAGTATGGATGCCAGCCCTCCACCAGCTGCTCTGTGGCCACAAGTGAGATGGAAATGCAGATTTGTTGTTTTTAACAAAATCTCATTGTTCGATTTTACCAATAAAGACTTGGGAGCCAGATGCTAGGGTGAAAACCTGGTAGAGCTCAGAGAGGCAGAGAAAGCCCCCAGCTGACCTTCCTCCTCAGCAGAAGTTACCAGAAGGAATGCCCCTTCTCCTACATCTTCTCAAACTACCTCCTTCAAACTGTATGTTCCTCCCTTCAACTTCCCGTGTGTCTTTCTGTCTTCTGACTTCCTCTTCCTTTCTATGTTTTTTTCATAATAATCCTACGTTCATTTCCTGTCAACTGGTTGCTTGCTCTGGTTCTTGACCTATGGTTGACTTTAAATCCTGTTTACAATATTTAAGCAGAAAGCTCTTGGATTAAAAGTGTGTGCTAAGGCTGAGCCAAGCCACAAGTAGAATCAGATCTTTTTTTTCCACAGTCCTTGGGTTAGCAATGTGATCAAATATCCTGCCACACAGATTGGTTCTGTGACCTGAGCTCATGTCTATAACTTGCCCCCTGACAGCTTGCTCATAGGCTCTCTCTCCTGAGTAACTGGGCTGAGGGTTAGTCCTGGTGGAGGGGACTCCAGGTTTAATTAGGATCTGGTCTCCTTGATGGAGAATCCTATGGAAGATTACCCAACTCTATTCTAGGAATGGAAGGCCAGGATGCCCTAGCTACCCTCTACCCTCTCTTAACTTTTGTTAAAACTGCCTGTTTGTGCAGAACCTTCTCCAGCTAACCACTTATTTTAGCATCCTTCTAAAACTGCCTGCTTTGAACTTCTTACCAGGTGAGGCCTCTCTTTTCCCTGAAGCTGCCAAGCAAGATGCTAGGACCAAGTTTTTGCCTTTAAAACACTCATGTTCTGGATGCTGGGGCGAGGGGGGTGCACATCTAGGTTCTTGAACACGTGGGTGTGGTCCCAGTCTGCAGAAATAAAGGCTTTCAATTGGCTATACGTTGTGTCTGGGTGGTCATCTCAGGAGAACTCCCTGTGACAATTTAGAGGAACCACTGAGATCCCAGACACTGAACCCAGACATATAGGGGTTTTGTGCCTGCCCCTCTCCCCAACCCCAGGATCGGGGAAGAGAGCATGGGTAGCAAGGACTCTTAGAGGATATGTGGCCTGAGATGTTCCAGGGCTTCAAGAAAATCCTTTCTGACCAAATGCTGCCGATTGTTCCAAGGGCACCTCTATGCAGCCCCCAAAATGAGTACATTGGAAGTCATCAGCTCTCAACACTTCCGAAGGTAAGTCTGGTAGAAGTTGCCATTTCAATAGGACACAAAGCGGGAGGTCAGGTGTGACTGTGGATTCCGTGAGTCCAGGCTCTGCATGAGACCTCACCAAAGTCCCTCCTCTGGCTTGCTGGATGAATGAACGCCCGGTGGCCACCTGTGATTTGTCTGTGTCTGCATTGTTTGTCTCTGTCTCTCTAAGTCAGTCTGTCTCTTACCCTCTTTAAGGGGGGGAGGGGAAGGAGAGCTGCAGGAGAATCCCTCTGAAGTATGAAGAGGATGACTATAGTATTTGGTTCTCCCCAGGAAGTCCCCACAGTTTGTAAACAAAAGTGCCCTACTTTTAAGGTAGGACCTTTGGATGCCCAGGCAGTCAGGGCAGTCTGGACCTTTAGGAGAGGCTTTCCTGATCCTCTGGGTCCATTCCCTTAGGCCAGTCTTTGGCTGACCTTTGCCCTTTGCCCATCCCCATGGTTGAAAACATATGTTCTTTCTTTGAGAGTCAGGAGTTTCTTGATTGGGCCAGAACACTTAGGAAGGCTGACAGTACCTCAGACTCCCCTTGATCTATTTGAAGAGTGGGCATTGCTCCTCCTTATGGTCTGACTGGACCAATGGAAGATGCTAAAGGGGCCAGAGGAAATGGCTCTCTCCAGAGTGGAGGGCAAGAGGCCAGCTGTAGTACCTGGTCCCTTCTCTTCCAGATGTATGCAGAGTGGCTCTGCCCATAGGGAGGCCAGACAGGCTTTGTCTGAGGCTATGAGACCATTATCCGGTCTCCCTCTGAGGGAGGCATGAGGACCCTGTTACAAACAAGGAGAAGAAGAGGGGGAGGGAGGCAGTCCCCACCCCCATTTATGTTACATGTCTCCTTCACCACCAGTGATTTCTATAATTGGAAGACTCCCAAACCTTCCTTTTTCAGAGACGTCTCAGGCCCTTATCAGCCTGTTGGAAACGGTTTTTCTTTTCTTTTCTTTTCTTTTCTTTTCTTTTCTTTTCTTTTCTTTCTATTTAAGATTTATTAATTATTATGTATATAGTGCTCTGCCTTGTGTACATCTGCAGGCCAGAAGAAGGCATCAGATCCTATTATAGATGGTTGTGAGCCACCATGTGGTTGCTGGGAATTGAACTTAGGACCTTTGGAAGAGCAGTCAGTGCTCTTAACCTCTGAGCCATCTCTCCAGCCCAGAAACTGTTTTCTAAACACACCAACCAACTTGGGATGACCGTCATATTTGGCAACCCTGTTTATGGTGAAGGTATGAGACCAAATCCAGCTGGAACTTAGGAAGTCGCCTCTGGGGCTGGGCAGCAGGACAGTGCCTGATGCAAAGGCCCGGGTAGATCAGAGATTCCCATCTACCTAACCTAACTGGTGCCCTAGTACAGATGAAGTTAAGTCATTTGGGCACTTTTCACCAAACATTGTTGGGACGACTGAGAACACCTACCAAATTGTTCAAGGTAAGTCAGGCAATTCGAAGGCCTGACGGATTGCCCTCTGGGTTTCTGGAAAGGCTCTGTGAGCCAAATCAGGTATTGACTCCCACACGCAGATGCTTCCCCCCAAACCAGTGAGCCGCTAATACTGCTTTTGCCATTCAGTCAACCCCAGACATAAGGAGAAAGTTACAGAAATGAGAGAGATTTGAAGGGATGAGAAAGAAATTCCATGCAGTAAATGGAAATGGACAGGAGAGCTCAGTGTAGGTTTAAAGAAATCAAAGCCTCCCAAATTCTGTACAATAGGAAACTTTAACCCCATAATCATAAGGCCGAGAGATTGGAGACAACATAGGGATGCCAATGTTCCATAGAACACTAGAGGAACCTGGGTACCTAGACTATTATAGTACCAACCGAGACTAGGGAATAAGTGAGGCCACCTCTCCAAGTCCCCAGACCTATGGGCCCAAAGAGAGATCTCCTACCCATTCCAGGGGGAAACACCCAAACCTGACCAACACTCCCTCCCGTGAGATTGGCCGCAACCAATGTCAAAAGCATTACTACCTTAGGCCCCACTGGCACTGGGGCCAGAAATCTTTTTTCTATATTCTCTACCCTTAACAAGGTTCTCCAGGTCCATCCTTTGCTTAATCACTCACAGCAGGCTTGCTGGCTATGCCTGAACCTTTGATTCCCTTACTACACAGGGCTAGGGCCCAGCCAGACTACTGGTCTACCAGCAAGTAAAAACAACTGCAACCGGAAACTACCTAAGCTACCACTGGGGAACCAACAGGGAGATGGAATTGCCTGGTGTCCTGGACTTTTGACCTAGAAGCCTCGCTTTACTCTGATGCTTGCTATTCCACTCTTCAGTTCAATTCTTCTCATTAGCTGCAAAATAGCAGGCCTCTACCCATCTTGAAAAGTGTCCACAAACAACCGCGAACACATATAGCTCAAACCAGTAGACCACTTGATGGGAATACTCAAATGGTCTAACTAAATGTGCCTCCTCAGAGGCATTCCAAAAACCAAGTCCTTTATAATGTGTCCTAGTGCACGTCCTGCCTCAGGTGCACTTATACAATAAAGAAGAAGAAAGAACATACTTTTCCATAGGCTGCAGGCTGCAATGGGGAAAGTGAGCCATAGCTGTTCATGTTACATTGCTGGCTGGAGCCAGTACTGCTGGGGCAACAGCCATAGGAACACTGGTCCTGATAGTCAGTAATAAAAACTTTAGAGAATTAAGTAAACAAGTGGACCAGGACTAAGGGACATTAGAATACTCCATATCCAGACTAGAGAAGCAAGTATGCTCCTTAGTAGAAATGGCTCTGCAGACTTGAAGAGGCTTGTGTATGGCTTTAGGAGAAACCTGCTGTTTCTATGCCAACCTATCAGGTGTGATTATGAAAAACCTCACCTTGGTCAAAGAAAGGGAAGAAGGGAGGCATAGATCAGATGACTGGTATCAGTCTTTGTTTTCCTGGTTCCCATGGTTGACCACCTTATGTCAGCATTAACTGGACCATTGATTCTTATCCTGACTAGGGTAACAGTGGGACCATGCATGTTCACCAGCATGGTTAAGTACATCAGAGAGAATAAACTCAGTTAAGCCACTGGTCCTTAGGGCCAACTCTGTCCCACTAGACCAGGATGAGCCAACGATTTGACTCATGCTCATACGGCCAGAGAGGAATATGATGGAGGCAAGACAGAACTGAGGTTCCTCCATTTTGTATTTTTACTGGGTCCATTCCAGGTTTAACTAGGATCCGATCTTGATGCAGAACCCGTGGATGCACCCCTCCCCCTCCAGTAACATCTTAATCTAGCTTAAGTTAAACCTTCTTGCTTTGAACTGCTTACTTTGTGGAGTGCTGCCACTTCACACTCACCTGCAGCTTCCGAGTGAGATGCTTCCAGGATGAGCTTTTTGCCTTAAAAACCCCTGCATTCCAAGCACTTGGGTGTGGCCCCAGACTGCTGTAATAAAGACTTTCAATTGGCTGCAAACTGTGTCTGAATGGTCTTCTCTGTTGGGCTCCCTGTAACAAAACCGACAAGTTCCTGGGAGCATTTTTCACCATGAAGCAATGCATGGTTCTAGCTAAGTGAAATGCAAGGGTGTGCTGATACCCAAAGCGTTAACACACAGAAGCAAGCAAATTTGTTATTAGGCACTATCTCCCTGAGACTGTGGCACCAGAGAACCTTCTTTTTCAGGACTGGAGCACCTCAGGATAGTGTTGGGAACCATGGGCTGGAGGAGCCGGCTCCCTCGGAGATGTGGTGAGAGCGTGGACTGGGTCTTCACATAGTGATGGAAAGGCTAGAGGAGATGAGAGGAGGTGGTGAGCGGGGAGTGTGCCACTGCAGCCTCATGCAAAGGGGCAGGGAAGTGGAGGGGTTCCTCTCAATGCTTTCTTAATGCCTTCTGGCTAGAGTCATCATTTCTACTAAAACGGAGCATCCATGATGTACCAAGCACTTGTGCAGGGGTTTGGAGACAGAACAAAAAACAAGCAGCCTGGCCACCACCAGCTACCTTATCTGGTCTTTTATTGAGACAAAGGAAAGGGCAGTTTCAGCCCTGGGCCAGCAGGTACCATAAGAACCCACAAGAGGGCATCCCACTAAGCTGGGAGTAAGCCAGTAATGGCTTCCTAGAACAAGCTGCCTTTAAAGTGAAAGTCTGGATAGCAGGAAGATAGGAAAGAAGAAAAAAGAAGGAGGAGGAGATGAGGAGGAAGAAGAAGAGAAGGAGGAGGAGGAAGAGGAAGAAGAGGAGGAGGAGGAAGACCATGAGAGCCCATGAGGACATGAGGATTAATGGAAATTAAGACCATGTGCTCTGCAGCCCCATCAGCCTGTGTCCCAGTCCCTGCCTTCCTATTGCAAGACACTGACTATGTAATGTTCCAGAGTGAGCTTCGCCTGTATATGCAAAATGTCCGCCCTATAACTAAGGGTCATTACTGAAGGTGCAGGCCTTGAGGTCCTACAGCTCGGCTCTGATCCACAGCAGCTGAGACAGCAGCTCCTCTGGCCTCCATCTGCCAGATGGTCAAAGGAAATGGCACCTGTACCTTCTTTCAATCAAGAAAGCCAAAAAGGATCATTGAAAACAATGGCACTGCAAGGGAAGGGAACGGGCCTAGAGGAGACCCCCCCAGTACAGACACAGTCACTGTGTCCAAGGAGTAGGTCATAGGTGGTTGTTTCTTCTCCGAATCTTCTGTAGTATTTTAAAATGATGACAGCTTTAGATTCCCCAATAGGAGGAAAGTGAAGCTCTCAGCCAACGTGGATGCCAGCCTTATTCTTTATAAGTCTCTCTCCCTTGTTAAGTTGGTTAGTGTTCCTTCCACCTATACCACAGACACCAGCTGTCACTTTGGGTATAATGTCTTCATCTGGCCCTAGGCCTGGTACTCTCACCACAGTGTCTGTGACTTCCTCCCCTACCTGTTTGCTACCCACTTAGCAGTCCTCGGGCCCCAGGTTGTTTCTCTTGCCTCCCCTCAGAGCTGAGGAGCTCAGTGGATTTTGTCACAGGCCAAGTTTGCCACAAGCTAGGAAACAACACTGCTTGTTCAGTCCACGAGGCCAAGCAAGGGATGCTTTAAGAGGGCGCCAGGCTCAGGCTTGCTAAGCTAAACTGTTCCTCTGATCACTGGGCTTTGCAATTGGGGTCTCCAGGCCCGGGACCCTCCGAAGACAGCTACCAAAGAGAATCACAACACAGATTTAAGCATGTAGTCATCATGTCTTCATTCTGGCCTTGAACGTCATTGATGTGGAGGGCCTGGGCTTTCCCACACATAGGTAGCAGCAGCGGCAAGCACTTTGGGCCAGGATCCTCCTGGTGAGGCACGGCCTTTAGAATGAGGAAGGGGACCAGGCGGTGGTGGCGCACGCCTTTAATCCCAGCACTTGGGACGCAGAGGTAGGCGGGTCACTGAGTTCGAAGCCAGCCTGGTCTACAAAGTGAGTCTAGGACAGTCAAGGCTGCACAGAGAAACCCTGTCTCGAAAACAAACAAAACAAACAAACAACAACAAAAGAATGAGAGAGGAGACTAGGATACTGAGCACGACGCACCCTTCACAGCCAAGCAAGAAGAGTGGACCCAGGATGTAATTGCTCTGGATACCAGGCAACGCTCTGGCTCTGGCCTCAGGCTGAATACTCTCTAGCCATTCTACCTTGGACAGAGACAGACCACCTGCTGTTCATGCCCAACACACTTTTAAAAATCCAATCACTGCAACTGTCTCTGTCTGCCCTACGATGCCAAAGCTCGCACAAGACCTCTTTGTGACTGTGATGACTGTTTGGAGATGAGAAATGTAAGGCGGAGGTGCTAAACCACTCAGTCAGCATCAGTCAGACTGGTGATGTGCGGTATCCTGGACCCAAAGTTAGAGAGTCATCTAGACGTTGAACCACTGATTGCTAAAGCATATGCAAATCTATCTTCTATCCGCTTGTGGTAAGACCTCATCCTGCCCATCTTCTAGCCATCATCCAAAAAGCTCAAAGCTTGCTACCTGAGAGGAAAACATAACAATCAAATGTAACATGACAATCTTCCCTGGTGTTTTAAAGCACGTAGGAGACAGCTGTCTTTGAGGAAGTGCTTTTGGCTGTTAGGTCGTTGACACGAAGGGACATGGGGAAGAAGCCACATTTCAGATCCAAGTGAGCATCTGAAGGTGGGTTCTACCTCCCTGTTGTCAGTTGTGTAGGATTTCTATGAGCTCACTTAGAATCATGATTGGGCAGGAGCTTGATGCACAGCCCGGAGGACCAGAGACAGCCTGAGATCGCCCATTGTTGTGGTGTCCCCTGATTCCTGGTTCAGGGTGCAATGGACACAATTCTGACCTTCAGAGAACAGCAACACAAATGCTTTTTGACTAATTTCAGCTTAGTTCCAGCTCCCTGGTCAGAAACACTGGGGCAGCGGGAAGAGGAGGAAGAGGAAGAAGGGGAGGAGGAGGAGAAAGAGGAGGAGGAGGCAGGGAATCTGGGAAGCCCTGCAGTGGCCTCTGTACCCACAGTACAAGGTAAAGCATCCCAGTACAGTTCAGCAAAACACATGAAGAATATGAAAACCCTTTTGACCCTACATATATATTATTTTTAAGCATTGGACATAAATAAATTTCAACAAACAAACAGCAACAATAATGTCATTTGCTCTTTATGGCTCTGCTTTTGGTGCTGGTTCCAAAGAAGAAGTCAAAACTACAGAAATAACTACATCAAGATTTTTTTTTGCAGTCCTGCCTATAAGCATGAGAAGTGGAGGTAATTTTTCCTTTTGCTTAAAGAAGAAGGAGATGTTTAAATAAGCAATAGTCTTCTTGCCTTCCAGTCATTACCAAAGTACTTAAAAAAAAAAAAGGATGCCAAGGCTTTGCATTGATTGATAAGGAAGAAAACTCTCAAAACAGATGAACATGGAACTTCCTGCAGTCACAGGAAGTGGTAAAATGGCTGTTGCATTGTGCCAATTTTGCACCAGTGAGTGATTTTCCCTTATGCAGGAGACCTGGCCAGGCTTTGTGATCCGCCTGGGCCAATAGACTGCAGTGTAAGTTCCAAACATGGCTCTAAGGGGACGTTTAGCCCCTCCTACTGCTTCTGGATCCTGTCACTATGAGAACAGGCTTGTCTAGGCCAGCAGGAAACCCATGCGGAAAGCAGCCAAGCTGGAGTCATGGAAGGGGCTGGTCCAAGTGAAAAGACTGCAGGCTTGTGAGTGAGCCCACTGGCATCAGCCTAGCAAAGATGAGCTACCATGACATCCGCATCCTGACCCATCATTTCCAAATAAAGAAATATTTACCCTTGGTGGGGAGCAAGGGAGAGAGAGCTTCAAGGAAGTGAGGACAACAAAACACTGGTGATATGAAGGGGAAAAGGAGAAAAACGGGAAGGAATGGGGTAGCGTGGGAGGGTAGCTCATTTTGGCTGGGTTGATTCTGGTGGATTTATGAGCCACTGTGGCTGCTGAATTTTTGGGGTGTTCCGTCATGCAGCAATGAACGGCAGATATACTCTATAATGGTAACCATGTAGACCAAAACCATTTACTTTTTTCCCCCCGCAAAGCCATTTATAAATGGAAGAATTCCAGAAGGAAAGATTCTAAAGTGTGCATAGTACATTTACTAAATAGTGGCGTCACAGATGATTTTTAATTTGTGTCAAAGTTTAAGACTGCACTTAACCATTTATAATGAAAAATAAATGCAGGTTTTAAAAAGTGCGCATGAAAGCTGAGTTTTCTTCTCTGGAGAGCTTTAATTCAAACCTCTCTGGCATGTTTGTGTTCAGGCTTAGGCGCTCATCATCAATCCCTGGCTAGAGCGGACACTGCGTAGAGGGAGCTGAGCTATGCCTTCTGCTCCGGGCAGGACCACAAGCTCGGAGTTGTTTTCAACAGCCCCCTTTTCCTCCTTCCCTCAATTCCTGTGTCACTCACAGCGTGAGCAGTGCAAGAAGCCCACTCCTATCGGCATTCTCTCTCTCTCTCTCTCTCATATGTTCGCTGTGTTTGAGAGCCCCAAAACAGAGCCAGCAAGGTGGGATGTGCCTGCCGTTTAGAGTACAAAGGCTGTAACAGCCTATTTCTTGGTCCTTCCTGCCCCTATACATGTGGAGAAGAGCTACCACCTCTTTCCTCCTGGCCTCATGCATGTGGATACACAATAAAGCAGCATCCTCCAAAGTCAGAGTCAGTACTTACTTAATCACAGTAGTTGTTTATATTTATGAGTTCCCCGTGAAGATAGGGTAGAAAGGGCAGCTCAGGGTGACAGGCACCTCTGTGTCCTTGAACACTCCGCTTTATGTGTGTGTGTGTGTTGGAAGCCATCAGAATCCTCCTGCTACTTTTTCTTACAATATATAACGAGCCATCCACACTGCAAGCCCCACTGCAGTACTGTAAAACATCAGAAACTATTCCTTCTATCATTTGTTTTTTATTTAAAGCTTGAAGGTGAAGGCCTGCTAAGATGAGCCCAGCCTGAATAACAACAACAACAACAACAACAACAACAACAACAACAACAACAACAACAAAAAAGAACTTTTTTTTTTTTTGCTCAGTTTTGGAGTTAATTGTCACATGACCATGGATGACTGATCCAGAACTCTGAGAAGACATGGCAGGACTCAGAAGGGACTACGGGAACCTGTGGTCACTCTACCCATAGCCCAGTTTATCTGTTTGGATTTGCAGCCAAGAAGCACAGTTCAGCCTGCCAGAGGAATTTAAACAAAGGAGAGATAAAGGGCCTGTTTCCCACAGACACACAGAAGGAAGATCACATCATAACTCACAATTATGCACCTCATATTTTCTCCTCTGCTATTTTTTTTTCCTAATGGAAACTGCTCCAAAACCTTCAAGAGTCAAAACGAAAGAAGTTTTCTAGGACATCGGGCCCACGTGGATTTCTTGTTCTCCGTTGGCTGCCCCCTCCTCCATCTGCAGTACCTTCCTGCCTCCTGCTTCTCCATCTCCAGCTCCCCATTTGTTCCCAGAGGGACAGAGCAGGGAGCAGAGAGCACCAGAGACAGAACAGGAAGGAGCAGAGAGGTCCATGTCACACATTTCTTTCTTTTTTAGATTTATTTATTTTTGAATTATATGTGTGTGCACAAGCTTCTGTGTTTGGGTGTGTGCTTGTGATTAGGGGTATCTGTCTGTGGAGGCCCAAAGGGAACATCCTGTAGCTGCAGCCACAGGCACTTGTGAGTCACCTCATGCGGGTGCTGAGAATGCACTCAGGTCCTCTGCCAGAGCAGCTGTACTCTCTTGTGGAGCCATCTCTGCAGCACCACAAATCAATAAACCTTATCTATTATATTTGTGACTGTACTACTTACCTTTCTGTTTAAGAAAATTACCATTGGTGGGGAGTCGGGGAGAAAGAGTTTCAAGGAAGAGGAATAACAGAACACATCCAGGAGTACAGAGGCAGCCCAAACTAGATTCAGTGGGTTGTTTTAAAAAATAACACATGAGCTCGGGTCTATGATCCTAGCACTGGAGGAAGTATTCAAGGCCAGCCTGGTCTTCAAAGCAAATCCACAACAGCCAAGGCTACGCAAAGAAACCCTGTCTTGAAAACAAACAAACAAACAAACAAAACAAAAACAAAAAGCCCATGAAGTTAGGGACATAGGAAGGTTGTCATGGATCTGAGCAGAATTAAGGAGCAGAGTGACTGGAAAAAATACTTTGTATGATATTCTCAAAGATTAATAAAAATCTATGCGTATGTCTGCACGTCTGTATACGGGTACACCCATATGAGTGTGGGTACCCCAGGGACCAGAAGAATGTGCCAGATCTCCTGGAGTTGGGGATAGAATTCAGGTCCTTTATAAGAGCCCCAAGCCCTCTTCACAGTGCAGCCACCTCTCTAGTCTCTACAATGGCGGAAAGATGGGGACACAGTCTAGGAGTCAAGAGTCCTGGTTTGAGTTGCAACTCGTGCTCCAGAGCTGTGTGGCTTTGAATCTCTCCATCTTCTCTAGGCTCAGTAGATCCCTGGGAGAATAGAGTGTGTGACTTATTGAAGCCTGTATTTACAAAAACAAACAAACAAAAAGACAGACAGACAGATAGACAATGGGCAGAACCCTTTTAGAAATTAACATTCTTTCTAGAAAGAAATGATCAAAGTGAATTCTGGACATTCAAAGATTGTCATGGAAGAATAGTTTACAACAGTAAAACCCTCATAATAGTCAAAATATCTCATAAGGGGAAAATAACAGAGCAACGCAGGCACACACAAAAGATTGACTTTGCCAGAAGCATAAAATCCTTGTGTGTGTGTGTGTTTGTGTGTTTGTGTGTGTGTGTGTGTGTGTGTGTGTGTGTGTGTGTGTGTGTGTGTGTGTGTGTGTGTGTGTATTGCATGAATGGGAGTGGGAACATATATCTCTGTTTAAACTGAGAACATATTTACAATTATGCAGCCTATTTTATATAATATACTCTTAAATTTGTTTCCAGAAAGGCTTTGTATCTCTAGACTATAACCTACTGATATTGCCAATAGTTGTCTTGATTGGGCCTTGACTGATTTTTATTTGTTATTTTTTTATTTTTATTTTTTAAAGATTTATTTATTATGTATACAGTGTACACTTGCTCGCCAGAAGAGGGCGCCAGATCTCATTCTAGATGGTCGTGAACCACCATGTGGTTGCTGGGAATGGAACTCAGGACCTATAGAAGAGCAGACAGTGCTCTTAACCTCTGAGCCATCTCTCCAGCCACTTGACTGATTTTTATATTCCTCTTTTTGTTCTGTGCTTACCAAATTCCCTGAAATGTGCACCGGCAAGCTTTGAGTGCAAACACTGCACATAGAAAAAACTGTCAGCCCGCGTGCTCCCGAAGGACCCACCCAAGGCTGGCATCTCACAAGCAGATGATAAGTGACCACAGAACAGCCTGCTGGGCAGCAGGGGTGAGGACACTGTCTTCATGGTTTGTTTGTTTGTTTTTTTTTTTTTTACCGTTGAAACATTAAGAAAGGAAAATTGGGAACAGATGAAGCATTTCTGTACTGATATGCCCGTGAAGGATGGGTGCTAGCTGCTACAGGTAAGCTAGTGGGGCATGAAGCAGCTGTCATTTTTCTAAACCCAGTAGTGTCAAGTAGAGCCGTCCTTCAGTGTCCGTGGGGGATGAGCTCCAGGACCCCACTGATAGCCCAGTCTGCAGATGCTCACAGTCCTCTTAGCCAATGGCTCTGCCTCCTGCCTGCACGGACTGCACACAGTATGTTTCCCTGAAGGGCTAGGGAAGAATACAAGAATAGAGTCTAGTCACACACAGTGTGTACACAACTCTTTTGTTTGTTTTGTTTTGTTTTCCCCCAAATATTTCTGATCAGCCTGGGTCTCTGATGCAGAACCTGAAGATACAGAGGTCACTGTCATGCCTCACGTCCATGCTATGAGGGCATAAGTTGGTATATTTATATAGAAAAGTGCACGTGGTACATGACAAAAATCTGAAAATGACAGAAACCCTTGGTCCTAGAATCTTGGCTTTGCCAGCCTGGTCTTTATTACAGAGAAATAACCTGGGATGCTTGCACGCATTATACATGTATCAGTGACGCCTTGGCTATGCAACGTATGTTCCCTCAGCTCTTACATGCCAGAGGCTACAATGCAACACCTTTAATATTGATACGCAAGCCTGCAGGGCTTTCAGCCTCTACCCCTGTCCCTGGGGGTTGCAGGTTCCCCATGGACTCAGTCTCTTTGATCCATCCTGCTTGCGGGTTTTCAAGCTGCAAAGGCTTGCAGGAGAGTCTGGCTGTTAGATGTGTGTGCCCTGCAGACCTGCTCCACAGCCCAGCAGTCTCTCAGATCTGGAAACTGATCAGAGAGACCTCAGGAGAAAGCTGCTGTATCTAACAGTCACATCCAGCTAGTAGGATCAAGTGAGGAGAGAAGAGACCTCAGATCAGCTAACTCAGGGATCAGGTGAGACAGAGGAAGATACCAGGAGGTTAAGGCCAGGCAGTTATCCCCAAATATTCCCCTGAGGAAGAGGGCATCCTCTCTCAAGAAGAGCCTCCTTGATAATTCTGGGCTTAGCTCTCCCTCCCCCATGCCCTGTCCCAGTCTGACCACCATCTAGATTGCTCTACTATCCCCTGGGCTTCCCTACACACCAGCCTCAGCATTGCCCTTAGTCTATATCAACTCACGGTATATATCAAGATCAAGTCTATCTTCTGAAGTGGTGTGATGATGAAGTAGTTCTTCAAAGAGAGGAGGGACAGGAGGAAGCTTCACTTTGCACTGTTTGTGTATCTCCAGGCTGTAAAGGTATACACTCCCTCTGTCCCTGAGGGTCTGTAATGCTGCCTTACAAAGGCTCTCAAGATCCAGCTGCAGAGTCTATGGCCGGGACAGATGTGGGAGTCTCCAGCCTTTGCCACCACTACAAGAATGATGGCTTAAGGGATGAGGAAGGTTGCCTGTCAATGGGAGGCACTGCCTGGGGCCACAGGTTAGCTGAAGTGGAGAGAACTACTTTGTTGTCTCAGCCCTCACAGTGGCATTGCTTGTGTTTTGAGACCCACAAGTCTTCACGAGATATGAATTCCCCCAGTTTTTAGCGATGTTCATGCCTCACCCCTTCTGGTCCATATCAGACTGGGCAGGGCTAAGAAGGTCCTGGGATAAAAGGCTCAGGGAGGTGCCTATTAACACATCAACAGGTTCTTTACTGCCAGACAAAAGGAAGCAAGACCGTTAATGGTCATTCTCTCCTCCTCCCTCTCTCTCTCTCTCTCTCTCTCTCTCCTGCCACTGCAGCCACCATGATGCTATCCACCATGTTATAATGCAGATAAGACGTTAAGAGCACTGACTGCTCTTCAAGAGGTTATGCGTTCAATTCCCAGCAACTACATCATGGCTCTCAACCATCTATAAGGTGATATGATGCCCTCTTCTGGCCTGCAGGTGTACATGCAGGCAGAGCATTGTATACATAATAAATAAATACATCTTAAAAAAAAAAAAAAGGAACTCACCAGAGACTGACAGATGGGGCAACCTAGTCTTAGACTTCTAGCTTTCAAAGGCACTTTGTTAGAACATCAAGAAATGGATGAAGAGACCACCATATAGTCATCTTACACCTTTATGGTATTCTCATTCCTATCCCTGAGTTGGACCCTGAAATCTAACTTTATACATCCATGTACCTCATACCAGTCCATTCCTGTGAAGTGATGGCCTGGGTGTGTATGGTGTACCAACAAGCAAGAAAACACCATCCTTCCCAGGATAATGAATCTTCATGGTTCATTTGACTGCATTTAGAATCACCATAGTAACGCACCTGTAATGCCAAGGAGGGTGTCGTGATAAACTGAGCGAGGAAGATCCACCCTTATTGTATGTAGCAGCATTCTGTGGCCTAGGTTCTTAGACCAAATCAAACAGAGAAGCAAGCTGAGCACCAGCGTTCCTCACTCTCCAATTCCTGACTGAAGACATGATGTGACCAGGTGCCTGGTGCTCCTGATGCCACACCTCCCCCAGGGTAGTGTCCCAAACTAGGATCCTGAACGACCCTTCCTTAAAGTGGCTGCTGCCAAGCCGTGCAACGCTCCTTGAACATTCGCCAACGCAGCTCAGCTGAGGCCTACCTATTCTGGGTTAGTCACATGCTGGAAACTGCAATCTCTTTAGGAAGATGGTTTTGGCACACCCACAAAATTGATGACAATATTCTGGTCACATGAAACAAGAGGGTTTTCTCCAATGACATAATCCACCACAGCAAAGGTCCATGGGCCTTGGTGTATTTCTCTAGGAGCTCGAGATGTGATACAGAATAAGCACTGTGACTGAGCAAGTCCCTGGTCTTAGTGGGTTTGCATTCTGGTGGAGACACGGCGATGGAGAAGCCATGCTGGTCAGTGTAGTGTTACCCAAAGAAAGAAGCTGGACAAAGTACGTGCCGCAGAAAGCACATGAATCTCTCGAATGAGAATAGATGGACATGTGCCACACCTAGAGTATAGCATCCTATCTGGCCTTCTTCTTCTTCTTCTTCTTCTTCTTCTTCTTCTTCTTCTTCTTCTTCTTTTCTCTCTCTCTCTCTCTCTCTCTCTCTCTCTCTCTCTCTCTCTTTGTTGTCCAATTTTCCCATGAAGATAGGCGATATTGCAATGAGGAACAGACATTTGCACATAGTCAGCCTACTTATGCTTCAGCCATGTTCCGCCTGTCTCAAAGAGGGCCTGCAAGCTGTTGAACAACACTGTGTTAATAGTACCGTAGGTTAAAACATCTGGTTATGGAGGAAGAAAAATGGAGCTGAGGAATAAGAGGTTAAATGAGGCAGGAGAGAGAGAGAGAGAGAGAGAGAGAGAGAGAGAGAGAGAGAGAGAGAGAGAGAGAGAGAGAGATTCCCTTCGTACTAGGGAGGGACCACATAGGGCCGTTTGCCATGCCTTTTCATGGTGTTTAATTCTCCTACTGACATTTAATTTTGTTGCTGCAGTATTTTGTCTTTCCAGTGCTACAAACATTCTTCCCTAGATATTTTCTCTGCATTTATTTTTGTGTTAGTTGCCCTTATTTGTGGAGAATGAATTTCAAGACCCTGGTGGATGCCTGCAACTTGAAATTCTACACACAGTAATATTTCTGATGTACACATATCTATGAAAAAGTTTAATTTATAAGTTAGGTACGGAAAAAATTAACCACAACTAGCAATAAAATAGAACAATTATGATGATGTAAGGCAATGAAAGTAATTTAAAATGTATGAATTATTTATCTCTGGAATTTTCCATGTTATGTTTTCAGGCTGCTGTTGACTATGTCAGGACCGAAACCATGGTTAACGGGAGACCACTATGTTCTCACAAATATAGCTTTTTCTTTTGTAGTTTTAGCAATCTGATCTCCTACAGGGGATTCAGCTGATGAAATTTTCTTCAGCAGTGTGATGTCCTCAGAGCCTCAGAACAGTGAGTGCTGAGATGTCTGTCCTGGGGCCACTGGCTCACCCTCCCTGCTACCCTCAGAAAATGGCACACACTGGACAGAGGCTCCAGACATGGCTGACTCATGGGACTTACTGATTCAAAGGGCTTACATAAGTAAGCAAATACTAAATTGGAAAAGGACTGTGGAGGATGGAGAGGGGCTGCAAGCCAGCTGCGGTAGGCACTGTAGAAGCACACTGCTCCTCTTGGCAATAGCTCCCATGGGCATCATGGGTGATAAAGGGTCTGTGGGGGCAGTGGGTACAGACTCAGATCCAGGGTCCATGACATCCCGTTCTGGGCGTGGCCTTGGGGAAAATCACTTGGCTTTCTATGTTGACAGAAAACACAGACCTTTGTGGGGATTGTTGATACGAATGGTTGTGTATTTGTTTACTTCACAAGACTTTCCTGGGACACCTGAAACCACAGAGACCACCAAACCCCACGTAGAATCAGTTTTTCTATGCATGCACACCCATGACAAAGTTAAACTTACAATTTAGGCACATAAGAGATAATTACTAGTAATTAAAACAACATACCATAGTAAAGGTTATTTAAAATGTATGAATTGCGTATTTCTGAAATATTCTATTAATATTTTCTGACCGTGGTTAAACACCGTGTGGTGGCATGAATAAAAATAGGCTGGTAGGCCCATAGGGAGAGGCACTGATAGGGGGTGTGGCCTTGTTGAAGTGGGCGTGGCCTTCTTGGAGGAAGTGTGTCATTCTGGGGGTGGGCTTTGAGGTTTCATATACTCAAACTGTGTCCAGTGTGGCTCACAGTCAGTTCTGCTGCCTGTGGATGTAGAACTCTCTTTGCCTTCTCCAGCAGCACATTTGCCTGCCCACTGCCGTGCTTCTCGCTGTGACGGTAAAGGACTAAACCTCTGAAACTGTAAGCCAGCCCCAGTTAAACGTTTTCCTTTATAAGAGTTGCCGTGGTTCATGGTGTCTCTTCACAGCAATAAAACCCTAACTAAAGCCACGTGGGTAACTGAAGCAGCGCAAAACAGAGTCTCGGATAAGGGAGGGCCATGGTCCCTACAGGTTCCTCTTCTGATTTGGCTCCTGGGTGTCTCTCACCTTTAAGTTTAGTCACCAGCAGATGGCGCTACTGGAAGGTTGTAGAAAGGGTAGGAAGCAAAGACCTAAGGGGAGAAAGTAGGTCAGGGAGATGTGATTTTGAAGGGTATGTCGTCCGTATTTCTGGACCCTTTCCCTGTTTGTATCCTGTTCCTCTTAACGTAAGCGGCGACCTCCAGCAATGCTCCTCCTGTCCTCAGTGTGTTCTGCTTTACCACAGTCCTAACGACAGCCCAGCCAGCCCACCAGAGCTGAAGCCTCTGAACACGAGTCAAAACCACGCCCAGCAGCCACAAGAAGCTAACAGCCCACGGCTTGGCACAGTGTAGATGCTCAGTAGATAGATAATAAACACCCTCTCTTGGCTACCCTTCTGCTCCAGTTGTGCCGCAGTGTGAGTCGGTGGGAGGGTAGAGTTAGCGTTTCTAAGCTCCTAGATGCCACTCAGTACAGTCATTTCAGGTTTTTAATTCCTACTTCCACCAGCAGAAGCAACAGGGACCACCCCATTTAAAATCACTTAGCGTACGTTTGCTCCCGTTATGAAGGCCGCGCAAGAAATCGCCTAGTGTACCTCGCGACACAAATTGCTCATATACTCTGCTCTTGGATTTGTGGATCTGGAGCTCAGGGAGCCCAAGGGCTAGTTTGTCTCTGCTCTGTGGTCCAAGGCCTCAGCTAGGAGACCTTAGCTTAGAGAGGACGCTAAGCTCAGGACTGGAGCCCTCTGTGGGTCTGGAAAGAGATGCTAACTGCCTGCAACCTGTATTCAGCTTCCTGCTAAGTGGCGGGGATGGTTCCACGGGGAGAGTCCCAAGAAAAGGTGCTCAGTGGATGATGTAGCCTTAAGCAGAATTTAGCCTTGGGAGAGCAGGCAGTGTCTTCAACAGCATATTCTGCTGGTGGGCAGTGACAGAGCTCCACCCAGGCTAGCAGAGAGCCATAAGTGTCGCTCTGTAGGGAACGTGGATGGTATGAGGAGTGACTGTCTCTGAAACGTTCTCTTTCAATGCCATGTGCCAGGTTCTCAGACGAGTTCCCATCCCTTAAAAGTCACACAGGGTGCTATTGTCTCCCTCCTGCAGATGCACAGAACCTCAGCGGCATCCCCATAAAATGGGTAGAGTGCCTCTCCTTCAGAGGACCACTGTGAGCCTTGCACTATTACAGAGGATGCTGGAAGGCTGAGGTTGGAGGCATCTCATGATTTCTGACATCCCAAGAATCACCCACATTTCCAGGCATGACACCATTGTCTCTTTCCCCTGTGGCCCTCTGTCACACACACACACTAACCCTAACCCTCCCACAGTCAGCCATGATCCACGATTTTCATTAGCTCACCCTGGAGGGAGATCGAGGCTCGCCCTTGAAATTTTGTTGTGGCTCAGTAGGACGTAGCAGGTGCCTTTGCTGCCTCATCGAGAACCTCATCAGTGTTTATAAATTCCAAATGTGTAACCTTTCTTCATCCACTGAGTGAGATATGAATGGCCCTTTGTTCACATTTATAAAAGCAAACATGTATTGCCCATATCTCCTTCCCAAGGAATAAGGGGTTTTTCTAAGCAATTTTGTAGTTTCTAGGAAAAAGTTTCTGGTCCTTGAAAGGAACCGCAGCCCAACATTGGAAAATCCTTTTAAGGACTTCTCAGAGATCCTTACTTCCCCTTCATGGTCAATTTTCCTGTTCTCTGTGCTTCAAGAGATCCTTGTCTGTGGGGCTGGGTGAGTAAGGAACCCTGCTGCACCTGCCTGAGGACTAAGTTCAAATCTCCAACACCCATGTAAAAACCTGGGCACAGCTGGATGCATATTTGCAACCCTAGCACTCCGAGCACGGGACACAGGACTGCCAGGAGTTGATAGCCACCAGCCTAGCTCTAGGTTCAATGCAAGAGCCTATTTTGTTTTTGTTTGTTTGTTTGTTTGTTTTGTCCTAAGACTGGGTTTCTCTGTAGCCCTGGCTGTCCTGGAACTCATTCTGTAGACCAGGCTGGCCTCAAACTCACAGCTATCCACCTGCCTCTGCCTCCTGAGTGCTGGGATTAAAGGAGGGTGCCACCACTGCTTGGCTGAAAGATCTTTTCTAAGATGGAGCACGATAGAGCAAGGCACCCAGCGTCCCCCTCCAGGCTCCATGCATGCACATGTGTGTGAATATACCCAGCACATGGACACACACATACACACATACCACACACATATAACACACACCATACCTATCCAAACACACATACATATCACACATATGCATATACCACACAGACACCATACACATGCATGCACACACTAATATATCTCCATTTGGTATGAAGTCTGTTGAACAGACGATTGACTCTCTTGTTAGAGTAAGTGAGAAAAAGGGGGGTGGGGTGGGATGGTGCTCATCATCCGAGTACCAAGTAGCTCTGAGTGACAGCTGGTTCCTTCTGGGCCTCATCAGGCCCCTCATCATCAGGTGGCAGACTTAAGTGAGAGGTGGTAAACACTCAATGGGCAGGAATATCTAAGCTGCAGCCATTGACCGGGGGCTGGAGACACCAGAGGTGACTTCTAGAACTTTAGATGGCTGGGGACTATCAGAGGTATGATATGGGGAGGAGTTTGGAGCAGTCCCTTGGTGGGCTGGGATGGCTGGGATTTGCCACTGGGAGGGGCTAACTTCTAATCTGGCTCTGCCCAGCAAGAACCTCTGGAGCAGCCATCAAATCTGCCAACCTTAGGTCCATGCAGATGTCTAGTGGGGCACCAAGGTGTGTGTGTGTGTGTGTGTGTGTGTGTGTGTGTTCTTCCTGCTTCTTCAACTCCACTCTTACAGCACTCTCTTTTTTTTTTTTTTTTTTTCGAGACAGGGTTTCTCTGTGTAGCCCTGGCTGTCCTGGACTCACTTTGTAGACCAGGCTGGCCTCGAACTCACAGTGATCCACCTGCCTCTGCCTCCTGAGTGCTGGGATTAAAGGCATGCGCCACCATGCCTGGCTTACAGCACTCTCTTTATCCACAAGGTGTGGGAGTGCAGAAGCAGGTTTGCTGGCAATATGATGTTGCGTTGTCTTACTAGTTGCAGAGTCAGTCTGTGGGAGGGCCCCAGCAGGACACTGTCCCTGGACCTGGATGGTTGACGGGCAGGAGCCCTGGGACCCACTAATCCCAGCTTTAGCACCAGTGGTCCTTAAAAGATGGACTTTCCTCCGTTATCTCAACCATCTCTAACTCATCACATGCTTGAACAAAGTTACGTTTTCAAAACGCTAATGATAGAAGGGAGAAAACACAGGCCCAGAGAAGAGCCACAACTTGTTCAGAGCCACACAGATGTCAGTGACAAAGGCAGGAGGCTCTGGCTGCTCTGGTGTGGATTTTCAGGGGGTTAGTGAAAAGCCCAACCCCTCTACCTCCCTCCCCTGCACCACACGAAGAAGATCATTTCCTATTTCTGGCTTCTCTGCCAGCTGAAAGACTGAGTGTAGGAGAAACATTTCTGTACGTATCAGGATGGTCTTGTAGGGTGGGTAACGAGTTCTGCTATTTGACATCTGTTTCCCAGGAGACTCTGGGAAATGTAGGGGCAGAGTCCCCGACAGCAGCTGAGGGATGCGGAGGTACATACCTGCTCGTGGAGTTTTTGTCCCGAGGCAAGCTGTGTGCTCAGACTTGACCATGTTTGGGCATGGAGGCTCGACCCAGATGGGACTGAAGCCTGCTTCCCTGGAGACCAACTGGGAGACCAAACTTCCTGCTCGAGCTCTCAGGCCTGAGTTGGGGTGGGGGCAGGGGGCAGGCAGAGAGAAACCATCTGCCAACGGAGACCCAGGGAACTGTGAGTACTGCTTGGGAAGGGCTTCTGAAAAGCTGAGGCTATGCGGAGAAGGTGGGAGACGGCAGCCTGTGATGGCACGGATAAGGTGGTGGAAACCCCCCCATCTCTCCTGCTGGCTGCCAGAGTTCTGGCACCCGAGGGCCTGGCATGTCAACTCTGGTCTGGGAGTCTCTTTAGTGGCCAGGATCACTCTTTGTCACTTGTCATCAGTAGAGGGGTGGGATGACAAACAGGCCTGGCAGAGTGCTCCAAGGTTTTTCAGCTCCTCAGTTAATGATAGCCCCAGTTTCCGGAGGGCTTCCGTTGTCGCAAGTTTGTGATGCTCGACTGTGTTGGTAGGTCTGCATCAGGACTTTGAGGCGGGCACTATTTTCTTTTTACAGTTATGTGGTTGCTAAGCAGCAAAGCTAGGACTTGACCTCACGTCTGATTACCTCAGACCCTCTTTTCTCTACAGTCCTCCAAGCCCCTACACACTCCATTCCCAGCCCTTCTAAGGAAGAGGTTGTCAACCCAACAGTTAAGGCAAGCAAGATACTTCATTTACCCTTTTACAACTTTCTTTAACCCAGCCCAGACCTAGGGTGATTTTCTACAAAGTTCCATCCGAGGAGTCCTGAGACATTTATCATCTCCCTATAGTCTAACAGAAATGTCTTCTCTTATCATGAAGACCCATTTCCTCCTGTCTTAGGTCACAATGGATACCAAAGCTTCCTCCTTCCTGCTGGAGGGTCTTACTCAGTCTACTGAATCCCGGACCCCCACCTAAGATTTAAACAGAATCTTATGATCTAGCCCAGGAGTTGACGTTTCTTTTAGAAATCACTCCATGTAGCTGGTCAGCCGTCGGGACGTTACAGGCAGGTGAGACTAGGACAAGGCACAGGAGCTGGACAGATGCTTCCTTTTCCTGTCCTTCTGAGACTCCCACACTCTAGCCTTCACCGGGCTCCTACTGTCACTCATCTTGGGAATGCCTCCGAGTCTAGGAGGGCTCCCTGGAAGAAGCAGGCACCACTAGGAAATTCCTGACACGTGTGCTCAGCTTCTCAGCCACTAGATTATCTCAGAGAGAGAATTGGTGATAACGGATCCTGAGTATTTAAAAGGTAACTACAAGGCCTGGGGACCAGGGTAGGCCCCTTTAAGTTCACAGCCCCCCCCCCCCCCCCCCCCCCCGGTGAAAGTTGCAAAGCCTTATGTTCGCGTTTGATTACATCCCCTCTCACCTGCCCTCCCTTCTATGGCCTGGGCTAGTCTCTTTTTTTTTTTTTTTTTTTTTTTTTTTTTTTTTTGCCGTCCTGGTCCTAGAAATGCTTGCTGCCTCCAGCGGCCATGGGGAAGAAGCTGGTGATGGCCCAGAAGCGTGGCGAGACGCGAGCCCTCTGTCTGGGGGTGGCGCTGGTAGTGTGTGCTGCCATCACCTACTATGTCCTAGGTACCACTCTGCTCCCCCTCTACCAGAAAAGGTATGGACCTCCTCACTGCCTGCATCTACCTGCCCTGCCCTTGACCCCTCACAGCAGTCTGGATAGACCAGGCATCCTTCATCCATAGGCTCAGGGGTTTCAATGCTGGGGGTTGTGTTGTGGGTGGGGATGCAGACCAGGATGAGCCTTGCCAGCCTGGGACCTGGTGGTGACAGGTGTGGGAAGCCATTACCGTAAGAAACAGCCCTCCAGGGAGAGTGTGATCCTTGAAGGATACTTTGGACTGGCAGACTCCGGCAGCGGTCTACACTCATGACTCTGAGATGGGGGCTCCCTCTTTTCTGAGCATGCCTCTCCTTGCCTGGGTTTTCCCAACAAGTGGGAGAGAGTATTGGTACTGAGCTGACATCTGTTCCCCCAAATTTTAGGCGGGAATTTTGGAGAGCGCTCTGCCTCCTCGCGCCTCACTCTGTGGCATGCCATTACTCCAGCTTTTAAAGAAGAGCTGTGGACTTCCTGATTGCTATTGTCTTCAGAACAGACACACAAGCGCTTTCCCAGCCCACCCTTGGCTGAGTCTCACGCCCTTCCTCTGGGCATAGTCTGGCTCCTGATAACTCTCTCCTGTCTGACAGTGGGCTCCCCATAGGATGCAGGGAGCTGAGTCACAGTCCATTTGCTTAGGAGTTGATGAGCCTGTTGGCCTCTCTTGGGCCGGCTCTGCGTTCTTGTTTTACAATTCTGTAGTCATGGCAGGCCAGAGTCTCACCCAAGTGAGGTGCAGCCAAGCAGTCCCATGCCTCCCGAGCTCTGTCCTGCCGCCCTCCAACCCTGAACACCGTATCAAGCTCCTAATATAGTTCCTCCTTTTTAGTGGAAAGGGCAGAGATTCTGGAGCTACCCAACCCTTGCCTCAGGTGGCACGGGTCCCCCAGAAGTCACCTGTCTCACTTGAGGTTTTCATCTCCACTTGTGACTTGGAGTTGATATGGATAAGAAGGTCTCAGGCTTGTCTTTTCATCACAACACCAGAACTTGGGCCCAAGCACCTGAGACATTCTGCCTCACTTTTTTCTACAGTGGGACTCAGCTATGGGGATGCTTTTTTGTTGTTGTTGTTGTTGTTGCTGTTTTAGTTCTCAGCTGTGGGCTAGGTAGCAAGGTCAGAGAACCATAATATAGGAAATGTCCAAGAGCCAGCTAGTCTGAAATTGTTATGATTTATGCCAGAATCCAGGACTCTAGGGCCATAGACCTAGTTAGTATTACATACTCATGGCAAGGTGAAGGTCCCCGCCCTGAACCTCTCTAAAGACTCTCAGGAAACCAGGGACTCAAAGTGGCTGCGTGTCGCCCTTGTTCTTGAGACATGTGTGTGTGTGTGTGTGTGTGTGTGTGTGTGTGTGTGTGTGTGTGTGTGTTGTCTCCCCAGTGTGTGGACCCAAGAATCCACCTGTCACTTGATTGAAACCAACATCAAAGACCATGAAGAGCTGGAGGGCAAGAAGGTGCCCCAGTACCCATGCCTTTGGGTCAACGTATCAACTGTGGACAGATGGGCCATGCTGTATCACACAGAGGACACTCGGGACAAAAACCATCAGGTAATGAATGGAGGCCAGGCCCTGACAGGCTTGTGAGCTTCTCCTCAGCTACCCATGCCTCTAAGGCCAAGATATATCAATCCACCTAAATAGGGTCTTATGGAGCGCATGAGGTGGGGTCAACCTCAGATCTTTCATGTTGAAATCAGACAGGCCTGAGTGGTTTGAATTGCCCCTAATTGGTTGTGCAACTGGGGGAAAGTCCCTGAGGTCCTGGGAGTCTGTTTCCACCCTTACTAAATGGGGCCTAATGCCATACTCAGAAGGGCTATATTAAAGCCCAGTGCCATGACCAATGTGCCAAGCCCCATGCTGGCAAGTGGTGGGCACTCAGAGAGGAGAAACAGTCTTTGATGGGTACTGCGTCCATCAACCGAGTCTGACAGTGGAGCTGGGTGAATCCCTGGGCCACCTGGGAGCCAGGGCTACAGCAACCTCCCTAACAAACATTTAAGAGCCTTTCCCTCGTCTGCAGGCGCTTGCTGCCGATCACCATCATAGCCCTCCCTGTTGCACAGACAAGTTGGTTTCCCTCCCCTCCTTTCCTTTCCTTCACTTCCCCCACTTATTCAACAACCACTGAGCCTTCCCAAGTCAGGCACGTGGGTCTCACGAGGAAAGAGAGAATATAGGAACACTAATAACAGGGAGGGACGGTGCCGCAGAGAGCAGCGGGGAGAGTGATGGGGCTCCAGGGAGGAGGCGATGTTCTCCAGTTGGCAGTGAGGCCCTGAGCAGAGGAGTGTTGGGTCAGGCATCTCAAAACAGGCAATTCCGGTAGCCACAGAAACACGGGATGAGGGAGGCAGAGCAACGGTGGGACTCGGCATAGGCATGAGGGAGAAGGCTAGGCAAAGGCAGTGACTAGAAGACTGATTCTGGAAATGCCACCTGGTGGTGGGGGTGGAAGAGGCTGAAGGGTCTAAGGTCTGTTTCCAGAGGACTTCTGTGTAACTATGGAATTCATATTAGCATATAAACCGGGGAGCCTCAACTCTGGTTAAGTATGATGACCATTTAGACGTAGCAAAACCAGAGAATCCCTGGGTATATATCAGGAGTCTAAGGTTGGATGTCATTGCTGTGAGCCACGGGAGGCCCAGGGTCACCATGCAAGTGATGCTGGGAAGACAGAGCCAGGAACCATATAAGGTCAGGTACCAGTTACCAGATGGAAGCTGGGCCACAGCAGTCCCAGGACAGGGGTGTGGACTTGTCACAAGGATGATACTAACAGTCATAACTGAGGCTGATAGGATAGGAAGGGCAAGGTGCCTGGCGTGTGTGGGGAGGTGGGGGCCCGTGCGCTATCTGGTAGTGGGGTCACGCAAAGAAGGGGTGGAATGCGCAGAAGTCAGACCTGTGGTCACCATCTATGTGGGACAAGAACCCCAAGGCCCAAAAGGATGAGCTCCTACCATTGGTTCCTGCTTCTGCTTTGGCATCCAGCAACCCTAATTTATCCCAGGAGTGAGGAAAACATTTGCAAACATGAGACGCTGTGATGCAGCTATGGTGCCATTCTCCTGGCACCCTGGGTGAAGGCTGCTTCCTTATCCTGAGGCTACCATCCCAGAGATGCCAGAAGCTAGCTTGACTCCTGCTTGATTTGTGAACAGCCTGTATTAACTTCTTCTCCAGCGAGGGAAGGAGGGGGTTGTTAAACCACGGCACCCACAGACCACAGAGAACTGAGAGCAGCCTGCCAGGCTGGGACAGTCCAGCGCATTCTACTCTCTGGGCTAGCATCTGAGTGTGTGGCTGGCTGGCGGATGCTCCAGGTTGGTAGCATGCCCTCTGGAGGTGCCACGCTTCTCCTTGCTCCTTCATGGCCTGCTCTCGTCTCCTCCCATCAAGTGCAGACTAGGGAAAGGGCCTTAGATCCTTCTCTGTAGTGTACACTAACAAGAGTGAAGCCTTAGACTAGAGGCAGGGCAGCCTCACTTCAGCTTGTGCAGATGTCCCAGGGCTGGTTGTACCAGGGCCACACAGAGAGGGATAAAATGTCCCAGGCCTTGACTTGGCCCTAGAGAGTGAACTCCTGCCTAGTGTCTTGACAAAATAGATCAAGAATATAGACTCTTTAGGAACCTTAAGAACACAAAAGACAGGAATGCCTTGGCACAAATGACTTCACAAAGGCGTAAAGAGGTTATGCTAGTTGCCAAGGTCGCACAGCTTGAAAGCTGTGCTTGAACCTGGGCCTATCTGTGCTCAGTGGACAAGGTCACCCCATGACAGTCCTGCTGCTAATCCCCCTGCAGTTGCCCAGCACCTCTGAAGGCTAGATTCTCCAGGAGCGTTAGCACTCCCTGGCTCACTGGGGACTTGACCTGCTTGCAGTTCCCCTGCTTCCCAGACATCAGCACTGTGACATAGCATCTCCATGCTGCTGGATTGGGTGCTAGCACAGCAGGCAGCTTGGGCAGTAACTGAGTCCCAGGGGGACATTAGCTCCATGCTTGCCCATAGAGCTTCAGGTTTACTTATCTGACCTTGGGCATTTCACTAGAGCATGGCCCTGGAATATTCCTACCTCCTTTGTGTCTGTACATCACGCGGTAGGAGCCCATGCTTCTGGGCACCCCTTGAGGTATTCCACTGTGGGTCTACAGAAGGGTTTACCCTTGCAAAGTATCTCTTGAGGGTCACAGGCGGCACCCAGCCCTTCTGGCACAGAACGATACAAGGCAGTTCTCTACTCTGTCTTTCCAGAGCTTTGCAGCTGGGTCTCATCATCCCCACAGGCCAGAAGGTTCCTAATAGCAACAGCCAGTGCCAGAGTTTAAATGTGTACCGTGCTCTGCCTGCCTGGAGCTCTTTTCTGCACTTTCTCTCTTTCCTTTGGATTCTGTCACAGACCCACTTGCCAACATATTTTCTTTGGTTCACACAAGATTAGACTTCAAAGACTCTTCTATTTGAATCTTAGCCAGTACTTTGAAATCCTGAGAGTTTGCAATAAAATCAGATTTTCTGGCTTCCCTGGATGCTTTGGTGCACGGTGTGGTGTCTGTTGTCCAGAAGGAGTGACAGTTCTCTCTGACACTGAGGCAGTTGCCAGTCTGTCCCTGTCACTTCCTGTTAGCTTCACTTCTCCGTGTTACTTGCATGAGCTTGCGTACAGACCCCCTTGTCCCTGGACTTGTATGACTCATGATTCTCTCTAGCCCATCACCGTGACATCGTTAAACCATCTCAGTAATGAAGGCTCAGAGAGGGTGAGCTATTTGCCTGTGATTTTGCAGCAAAATAGATGCAGATGCAGGCCTCCAACCAAGCCCTGCATCCAGGTGTGCAGCAATCATGTTGAGTGGTACCAAGGCCACTATGCATACACAGATACCAACCGTGCTCTCCAGGGGGTGATTCCCAAGCCAGCATTTTTTCTCATATCCCAAAGCCTCACCCTGAACATTTGAAAACCTAAGCATCCCTGCTTCTCCCCCTACAGTGCTCCTATATCCCCAGGAACCTGGACAACTACTGGATGGCCCTGGCTGATGTGGAGAAGGTCAAATCCAATTTCCACATGCACCGTGCTTTCTACTGCTTTTCTGCACCTCAAGTCAATGAGACCAGCGTTGTGTATCGGCGCCTCTATGGACCCCAAGTCCTCCTCTTCTCCTTCTTCTGGCCCACCTTCCTGCTGACTGGTGGCCTCCTCATTATTGCCATGGTGAAGCTCAACAGGTCCCTATCCATCTTGGCAGCTCAGAAGTAGACCGATCCCCTCTGCACCACAGCGGGGGAGCCTCCAGGGACAGCAGGGGAGTCACCAGGGACAGCAGAGAAGTCACCAGGGACAGCAGAGACATCACCAGGGACAGCAGGGGCCCAGACAAAGCTGCTCACCACTCTCTTCCTCTTGTCTCCTCCTTTGTTTGTTCAATGCCTTTGGAACGTTATTTCTTGCTCAAGAGTGTTTAGTAGTTTTCTGGTGCTTTTGAGGGCAAAGGGCTGTCTATCATAGCTCCCCACTCCCTGTCATCAATATTGTCACCTCTGTTCCTGTGTGCTCTCTCTTACCTCACATGCCTGCCTATCATACCCAGGATGTTGTCCAAATCCAACTTCTTTGAATTGTCATTAAAAACAACTGTCCAAATTCAGCTTTTTTTTGAATTGTCATTAAAAACAATCACTCTGATTTATAGGCAAAATAAGCACATTGCTTTTTGTTAAGGACATTAAGTCACACACACACACACACACACACACACACACACACACACACACACATTATTCTAAAATTTAAATATACTGTTGTCCTTCAATACCCACAGAGCCCAGTTCTGCGGCTCCCTCAGGTAGCAAAAATCCCTTCTATAAAGTGGGACAGTGTCTGTGTGGCATCTCTGCACACCTTCCCGCATGCCTCACAATGGCTCCAGATGCCTAGTAACACCCACCGCTGTATCAGTGCTGTACACGGACTTCATTCTCTATCACTTAGGGAATAATGATGAGAAAAGGCCCATCCATATTCACAAATGATGCAATTTTTTTCCCAAATACTTTCAATCTGCAGTTGATTGAATCCAATGGGGCAGAACCTGCTGATACAGAGTCCAAACATATACACATAATAGCAAAAGTCTGTGAGGAAATAAACTCAAAGACATCAAAATATTAGCCATGGCATGGTGGTGAGGTTTAATTTTCTTCCTTACCTCTGCTCTTTTTTGTTTGTTATTTTCATTTTTTCAGTAAAAGGACGATCATACACTCTATCATTTGCTTTTGATCAGAAAAGCAATATATAGCTGCTATTTTGTAAATTGTTGAAAGGGGCCGCCCTCAAGAAGATGAGGGTAGGCTGCAAGAAGGAGACAGGACGAGCTGCCAAGAGACTGTTTCTCCTGTCAAAGACAGGGTGGGAAGTAACAGCTGTTAGGCTTCCTGGTTGGAAGAAAAGGCTTTTGCTTAGATGCTTAGATGAGGATTTGCAGTTCATGTTGCAGAGGATTTCAACATGACCCTTTAGAAGCACAGGTGTCAGGCATCTAACGCATTTAATGCTAACGACATTTGAAGGTGATTAGGGTTAGAATGGGCCCCCAAGATGGCACCATCGGCTTTACAAGAACAAGAAGAGAGACCTGGTCCATGCTTTCACCTCATGGATGTTGGGGGCGGGGGCAGGTGAACAGCACGTTTGACTCTTCTGCCCAGGGAGCCCTGACAGTTCTCTTTCCTCCAGGGGTCAGGAAAGCCACATTCTGCTACTGTGTTGTGTTTCTCAAGATGCTGCTCCTGGGGAGATTCACAAAAGAGTAGGAGGGCTCCCTCTGTGCTGTTTCTTACAACTACACATGAATCTCTAATAGCTCCTAAGTTCAAAGTCAATTTAGAAAGAGAAAGCAATGGTTCCAGCAAGGAGTCTGACTTTAAGGGGTTACTTTATGGCAGTCTCAAGGCACCTACATTTGGGTCTAAAAGACACGGAAACTGAGAGCATCCAAACAGCAGGAGAAATGACACATCCTTCTAGATGAATTAGTGCGTAGGGATGCCTAGGCTCCCCTGTCCATACATTAGTCATGATGACCTTCATTTCCTTGGGAAAAGTGTTGCCCTCCTGTCAACAAGGACTGGCCTACTTCTACCAAAAGCCACACCCAGCTGTGCTCACAGAACTGCATGGGCAGGGTGAGTGTGAAGCAATGGGCATGTGAGCGTGACAAGGTGTTAGATGTGGGGGGAAAGATGTTGCCACAACAGCTGCCTAGGAACAGAGAGCCCTCATCCATCCTGAATAGGTCATGTTAATGAACATCAGGTCCTTGCTCTACTTTTGCACTGGCTCTCATGGGCTGTGGCTCACATCTGCAGAGGTGTACCTGGTCCATTCCTCAGGAATGCTCTCATGGGCTGTAGCTCACACCTGCAGAGGTGTACCCGGTCCATTCCTCAAGTGTCCTTTCTCCTAACCCAGACACCACGTGAAGATCAGGGGCAACAGGACCACCGAGCTTCTGACCAGAAGTAAGAGGGATCCTTGTATGATACCCCAATAGTGCCAGGCCCCAGTTACAGCTCTTCCATCAAGGCTGTAACTCAAAGAAGGTGGGCCTTTTCCATTTTTAAAGGTTCCCAAGGGAAAAGCTTTCTCTGCTCTCCATAAGCCTGGATGGGCAGAGAGATGAGTCAGATACATTCCTGCCTTCAAGGAGCTGTCCCTCTTCTTGCTCTGTCCCCAGCCCCGTCACCACCATTATTAAGGGCTCCCTTCTTTGTGGTACAGAGCCTGACTTGTGTGCATTTAAAATCATATAATATAGAAATCTTAATTTGTGTGATTCACTGAACTGATAACCTGGCTTTCCTCTAAATCAATGGTTCTCAACTTGTGGGTCATAACCCTTTGGGAATAGAGTGACCCTTTCACTAGGGTCACCCAAGACCATTGCAAAGTACAGATGTTTACATTGTGATTCATAACAGCAGCAACAAAAATAACTTTATAGTTGGGACTCACCACAATATGAAGCACTGCATTAAAGGGTCACAGCATTAGGAAGGTTGAGAATCACTGCTCTAAACTGACATATTTCACCCCATATCTCTCCTGCTGTCAACTGCCTTGGATCATCCAATTGCAACATGCACTGATGCTGTTATTGACTGTGACAGGCGGTTGCTAAGAATGTCCAGTGCCCTTTTAGTTCCTCTCGCATCTGGAGGAATCTGGATTCTGTGAAATATTTGGGAAGATGCTGTTTGAGCAAGTGCAGCTGACCTGATCCTCAACAGCAGAGGTTCCTTCACAGACAGATGAATGCAGGTTGGAGGGCTGGAGATCTTGCCTCAAGTGTAGGACAGCTGTTTTAAAGCTGGAGGTCTGTGGGGCCACAGCCCTTAGGTAAGGCTTCTGAGCTGGAAATCACATCTTTTCCTACTCATTCCCCCTAAAAACATGTTGTCAGAAGTTCCAGATTGGGACAGTGTGATATACATATCATAGCTGATCAAATATGGAGCATTGATTGGAGTCCAGCTGCTTGGTTAACTAGACATTAAAGATACATTCATAAAACATGCAACAGAGACAGAAGAGATGGCTCAGTGGTTAAGGGTGTGTGTGTGTTGCTCTTGCAGAGGATGTGCATTTGAGTACCAACACCCACATCAGGCAGCTCACATGTGTCTGTAACTCTAGCTCCAAGGGGGATCTGACAGTTCCGGGCTCCATGAGTACCTGCACTCATGTGCACATGCTGACACTCAGACACACACACATCCTCACACACACTCACATACATGCACACACATGCACACACTTTCACATACACGCACACACTTACGCACACACTTACACACTCACACACACTCACACACATACACACACTCACACACATTCACACTCATGCACACACTCACACACATGCACACACTCACACACACACTCATGCACACACACATGCACACACTCACACACATGCACACACTCACACACATGCACACACTCACACACACACTCATGCACACACACATGCACACACTCTCACACATGCTCTCATACATGCACACACACACACACTTAAAAATAAAAAGAAATCTTTTAAAATGTAAAACAATGAGCTTTCTCTTGATAATTTTTGGAAGATAAAATTATTTTTCATAAAATGTTTTTTTGTAATATGCAACAGATTTATTATTACTTTAAAGTAAAGAAATTGAAGTAAGATGCTTCCAAGTTTCTAGCTTTAATTTGTAAAACGGAAACTACTTGGATCTTCAGTATTTTAAAAAAGTGTAATGGGTCCTGAGACTAAAGAGCTTTAGAAAGTAGAGTTAGTGTGTGTAGAGATAAGGATGGTGTCTCTCTGCACCGTATCCATAGAAATATAAAGCCATCCTCTATAGCAGCAGTTTTCAACCTGTGGATTGCAACATCTTTGGGGGTTATGTGTCAAATGATCATTTCACAGAGATTATGTAAGACCATCAGAAAACACAGTCCACAATGACTTATAACAGCAGCAAAATTACAGTTATGAAGGAGCAATGAAAATAATTTTATAGTTGGGGTCACCACAACACGAGGAGCTGTATTAAAGGGTCACAGAATTAGGGAGGTTGAGAACCGCTGATCTATAGTCCTTCAGAGTCCCACTGAGGCACGAAGGGAAAGTTTTAGCTCTCTGGCTTGCCCCCGTGTCTTGGTTTATGTTTCCAGAAGTGTCAATGGATGGGTTATCTCCTTACCTACAAACACTTTCCTGGGTCATTCACATGTCAGATAAATGCCAAACTCGGGGTCTTCCTGGGTACCCAACTCTCCTTTCCTACCTACTGATATAAGGCATATAGCCTTCCGCCATCTCCCTGTAAGGGTAGTCAGGAGATGGGGAGGGGAGCTGTGCAGAAACAGCACGCTCCAGACTGAATGTGGATCAAGTACATGATTTATCCCCAGGCTTGTTTTTTTCTCCCAAGCTGTAGTCAGAGGTGGATTATAGGGACTTTGATCCCCCATAATCCCCTTCATTCCATACAAACCCCACCCCCGACGTACATGGAATAAAAGCAGAGGCCTACTAAACCTATCTATGCATCATCAAAATAAGTCTCCACTCCTATGCACTGTGAGAGGCAGTCTTGTCTGAGTGCACTAGCAACCTGTGGAGTCCTTTGCTAACCCTGGGTAGCGTCAAAACTGCATCACATCGTAGGAAGCCCAAATAGTGTCAGACCTCGTTGGTGTCACAAGAGAAATAACATTCCTGTCTTCTGTCAGAAGCATCACCAGGGAGAAGACCCTCATATTTCCACGTTTCTCTTTAGTGACAGCCTACATCAACACTTTTGATGAATAACTCACTGGATCAAGCTGTAGCTCTTCCATTCCAGGATATATTTAGCTAACCACTCCCCAAGCGACAATCTATCATCCCTAATAGTAATAAGAACTAACATTTGTGGAGCACCTGTGTGCTGGGATGTGGGCCAAGGCTTTCCACGTATGGCTCATTTAACACTGATGGCATTTGAGGTTAATATTGGCATCTCCATTTTATTTTATTTTATTTTATTTTATTTATTTATTTATTTAATTTTTTATTTTTTATTTTGGTTTTTCGAGACAGGGTTTCTCTGTGTAGCCTTGGCTGTCCTGGACTCACTTTGTAGACCAGGCTGGCCTCGAACTCACAGCGATCCGCCTGCCTCTGCCTCCCGAGTGCTGGGTTTAAAGGCGTGCGCCACCACCGCCCGGCTGGCATCTCCATTTTATAGACAAGGTAACTGAGACACAGGGAAGGGGGTTAATTGCCCCAGAAGTTAGCAAGTAGGAGAGCTGAGATTTTAACAAAACAAAACAAAAAACAATAACCAAGTAGACAGCAGAGCTTTAATATGGCTCTAACCACTGCGAACCTGTTCTTCCATCGCTTCTCCTTACCAAGTATGCAAAGGCCAGATGCTGAGCACCTACAAGATGTCTCCATAGCACCCACATGGAGCTCAGCCTCGCACGGCTTCTCTATGCTGTTCTTCTAAAGAGTCAGTAACTGAGGATATTTCCCAAATCTGAACACCTGAAATGTGGGTGCTGCCAAAAATAACCGAGGCTGTCTACTACCTGCCAGAAGCCGCAATTTCTGGGCCATAACCCATTGGGCCACTTGAAAGCCAGGCCTTCTGTAATCTCCAGACTCCTTGCATGGCTGCCCACTTTTACAAGCCAGCATAGAAGGGCGGCAGGTTAACGGGACTGGTCTTAGTGGTCCCACCCTTCTCTCGGCGGCCCCTTCTCTTTCTATAAAACCACAGACTTAGTAATCTCCTCTACGATTCTCCCAGTGCAATCGTTTATATTTATCTTTATCATTAATAAAAATCTATCCACGAGACACCTTCTTGGCATCCAACTAAATCTGTGAGCATGCTGGCTGTGGTCCTTTAGGCTCTTGCATTTCTTCCAATCCTTGAAAGTGAATTCCCTGTGTCACCAGGAAGAACACTGGCATGGAAGAGCCAGGACCCTCAGTGAAGCTTCTGGCCCCATGCAAGCTCTGCGGTAGGATCTCATCTCTTGTGTGGAAGTTGGGAATTCATCCAAACAGAACTGGGTCTTGTATGCCTTACTCTCAGGCCACTGCACCAAGAAGGTGAAGACAGCACTTATTTTTCGCTCGGGGCATCTTTTCAAGGGCTTGTTCTCTTTTTTTTTACAGCTCCGAAGCTAAGTGCCTTCTCACTCTGACATTATTTGTAGGGCCCTCGACTGTATTTTTGCATTTGCCTTTGGTGATAGAGCTCGTAGGGAAGAAAATTTACAAAATCAAGAGCTCAAATTGGCTTGTCTATGACCTTGAGCAGTTAAATTTAACTTGCTCGAGGCTCAATTTCCTCAATTGGAAAACGAGAGCAACTTCATTTGTTTTATAGGGCATTTAGGATGATTGAGTGCAAATAGTCCGCGGAGCGCCTGGTGCACAGAAGATGCTCCTCAAATGTCTGCTCCTTTCTAGCAAGCCAGCTTCCCCACTCCAACCATGTAGATTCTACTCTATTGTGAGCTCTGAGGGTTCTCTACTGCCACCCCCTTCTCACTGGCAACTATCTCTCCTGAGAGCATGGCTGAGGATGCCATGAGCATCTTCCTTTTCCTGTTCATTAAAAAATGTCAGCTGCGTGTCAATGGACTGTCTATGCTTGCTAGTTCTTGTCTGTCCCCAAATAAGCTTAGATCTTGAAGGAAGGCAGTCTCACCCTTGAGACCCACCCTTCTGTCTTATCTTACCATCTCAAGAGTCAAAGGACTTTTGCTTTGAGAGTCCGCTTCGTGGCAGAATCGTTACCCATAATAATGATAGGTCTGGACAAAATAATCTTCCCAGTGTGAGGCCGCCAAATCCCTTGGCCCAGAAATCAGGCTTAATTGGAAATTAAATTGCATTTCCATGCCACCTGCAGGATGCCTGTATCCACAGCTAATTTATCAATGTGATGCCTTATCTGGAGGGAACCCATGGGAATGCAGTGGCTGCCTCAGCAAAACTGCCAGCTTTTACCCAATGAAAGATCTTCCTTTGCCATTTAGGCTGAACTCTTCAGGTTTCTCATTTGGAGCTTCATGTGCCCATTAGCCATTTTTCTGTGGTGCTGTGACAGGACAGGAACCTGGTTCCATGTTATAGTGTTCATGGGCTGGTGGCAAAAGACCCCCAAAGCCACAGCATTTACTCATCGGAGGCTGAGCAGATGGGGAGATAGACGATGAATGGACTCAGATAAAGGACTTGATTTTTGTCTTGAACATTGATACTGGATTTGCAGTGGTCGGAGCTGTTCCAGCTTCTTTACCAAGCTCTGAACACTTCATTCCATCCTGTGGGAAAGTAGTGAAAAACAGGAATGCCAGGGTTTTCATCATCCCTAGTATATTTATTGATGAAGAATCCAAGGCTTGGACGGTCGAGTTGCTTGCCCGAGGTCACCACTCTGCATCCACTAAGCACAGAACTGAAATTGAAACTCAGGTAATTTCTATAGAGCGTTTGCCTTTGAACTCTCCAGTCTAGTGCCCTCTTACTTCCATCAGCTTTTAGATTTGGAAACGTCTGACTAGAGCTGCAGTTATTAAGACTGTGCAGTGCTCACCTGGACTCACTGAGATTATCAAGATTTTATTAGAATTGCACTCCCTATCTTTCTGTGTCTTTCTTTCCCTCCTTGCTCCTCCCTCCTCTTTCTTTCTGTGCATACCATTTGAGAGCTGGATTCAGAAATATAAAACACGGACACAGAGATCAATTGGGCAGGACAAGAGCATGCATGTAGGAGGGTCATACTGGGACAGACGGTGACTGATTTCATGAGGTTGGGCTGGGAGGACCAGGCCAAATCTCACATACAGTGGACAGGATAGATTCAACAAGATCAAAGCAGAGAATTTCCCAGACTGAGGGAGAGAGATAGCTAGCCATACAGACCTAAGAGCCTTAGAACTCCAAACAGACAATACATCACACATTGAGTTTTAGTTAAAACGCTATGAGTACAGGACAAAGAAAGAATATGGAAAGCAACAGGAGAGAAACTCCAGGTCAAAAATAAATACAAATCCATCAAAGTAATAGAGATTTCTCAGGAGGAACTCTAGAAGCCAGGAGGGCTTGAAAAGATGCATTTTAAGCTCTGAAGGACAATAACTGCCAGCCTTGATGACTATATTCAGCAAAGCTACCCTTAATACTAAAGAAAGAAGGAAGACACAAACTAGAAGATTCTATGACTACAAAGCTATCATTGCAGAAGGTACAGAAGGAATCCTACACACTGAAGAAAAAGATAAACCATGCATGAGGTCACAGGGAGGAATGAATTACACCAAAATAGATGAGCAACTAAGGGTTAGGAAAGCACCAAGCAATATGACAACAGCAAAATGACAGACATTAGTGCAGACTTTTCAGTAATAACTCTTGATAACTTCATTTCTCTCATCAAAAGATACAGAACAGCAGGTTGGATAGTTGAATATCTTAAGAAATGTACCTTATTGCCAAAAGACAAAGAAGCCTTAGGGTGAAAGTTTTGAAAAAGGTATTCCAATCAAATGGTAATGAAAAAAGTAGGTATAGTTATACAATATTTCACAAAATAGATGTCAAGTCAAAATTAGAAGAGATAAAGAGGGTAATTTAAGGGGAGATGCCCTAAAATTTCTAAACATACACACATCAAACTCAATTTTTACAAAAATAAACACTACTAATTGTAAAAGTACAGACTGACCTCAACAAAATATTTAAGGGTGACTACAGTAATCATGCTTAACAGTAGAAAAGTCATCTAGAACAACAAGCAAACAACATCCTACCAGAATTAAGTGACATCACAGATTAATGGATGTAACAGGCATCTACAGAATATTATACCCAAACACTGCAGAATACACATTATTTTATTTTCTGAAGCCCATGAAATTTTCTCTAAAATGGACCATATTATAGGACACAAATAATTTCCTAACAGATACAAGAAAATTGAAATAATTTCACATTTTATCTGATCATAGCAAAACAAGGCAAGAAAATAACTGGAAGAGAAACTACAGAAAATATTGAAATCCATGCAGACTTTAAAAGATACCACTTAAAGTTAATTAACGGATCATTAAAGAAGTCAAAAAGGAAAATTTAAAACTCTTAAAATCAGCTGGGCACAGCTCACACCTGTAATCCCAGCACTCAGGGAGGCAGAGTCAGGTAGATCTCTATAAGCTCGAGACCAGTATGATCTACCAAGTGAGTTCAGGACAGCCTAGGCTACACAGAGGAACCCTGTCTTTAAAAAACAAAACAAAACAAAAGCAAAAACCAAAGAAGCAAGCAAACAAGCAAACAAAAAAAAACCTCTTAAAATCAAATGACAATGAAAACACAATATACCACAACCTGTGAGATACAATGAAAATAGTTCTATAAGTGAATTTTATAGCTCAAATAAGATCTTAAATGAGCAACTTAATGATGCATCCAGTGTCTGGGAAAACTAGGAAGCCAAACCCGCAATTGGTGTATGGGAAGAAATCAGAAATACCAGTGCAGAAATTAATGAAATGGAAATAAATATAACACTACAAAGAACTATGAAACAAAGAGTTTGTTCTTGAAAAAAATAAACAAGACTCACAAAGCCTTAGTTAAACTAACTAAAATAGAGAGTGAAGACTCAAATTAATTAAATTAGAGATGAAAGGGGAAACATTATAACAAATACCAAATGAAAGTAGAGGTCCATTAGGGCATACTGAAAACCCATTTTTTAATAAATTGAAAAATCTAAAAGAAATGAACACATTTCTAGATTTACCTACCAAAATCAGCCAAGGGGAATAAAATACTTCAACAGAGTCATTGCAAGCTGTAAGTTTGAATCAGTAATAAATTCATCTTCTAACTAAAAAACCCAGGCCCTGTGGTTGGAGGATTTCATAGCTGAATTCTACAGTCTTTAAAGAAAAACTACGCCAATGCTTTCCAAACTCTTCCACAAAACAGAAAGGAAGAAATGCCACTAAGTTCATTTTACAAAATCAGGATTACTCTGATTGCCAAACTGGATATGAATATAGCAAAAAGAAAAATTATCAGCAAATCTACCCCAATGAACATGGATGTAAAATTATTAATAAATTATTACAAATCAAATTTAATGATGCATCAAAAGATCATTCGTCATGATCCAGTTCCATTTATTCCAGGGATTAAAGATTGTTTCAATGTCTTCAGATCAACAGATGCACTACATCACTCACGTAGACAAGGACGGAAATTATTATATGATTATATTGATAGGTAAAGGTAGGGCTTGGACAGAACCCAACATCTTTGCATGACATAAAACCTGAAGAAACTAAAAATATAGGGAGCATATCTCAATGTAAAAAATAAAGCTATATGTGATGATCCTATAGCTAACATCAAATGTAGAAAAACTCAAAGCATTTCCACCAAAATCAGGAATAAAATAGGCTCGTTCACCTCCTTTACTCTTATTCAGTATAGTCCTTGGAGTCTTAGCTAGAGCAATAAGACAAGACATGTAAATAAAGGGGCACAAAATAGGAAGGAACTCAAACTCTATAAAAATGGACTTTAAATAACTTCTACTCTCAACTAAAATCTGGGCTAATTTAGTCAGCCTCTTTCCTAATAAACATTTTCCACATGCACATCCACGAGCCACGTAAAGTTTTACCTGTAGCTCTTCACTGGGTTTTACACTCAGCATTTCCACGTGTTCTGTAGTCAAGGCAAATGCTCAGAGGGTCCTATTAGTAGGCAAAACGAATGTTTATAAAACACTGTTTTATTGAAGTTTAGATTGTCTCCAACTTCCCCTTTAACAAACAATGCTACAATATCATGGCAGACACCTCTGAATGGAAGTCTTTGTGCAGTACATGCTCTTATGGTAAGCCTCGGAGAGATTGCTCGATTAGGGTTGGGTGAGCGATCTCCTGTCTGGCCCATGTTTTGTCTGGTCCTGTTGTGGGAAGAGAGAAATGGGAAGGACCATGAGCTGCTTCAGCAAATAGGGAGAAGTGACAGGGCTGGAGTGACAGACAGAAGATAACTCACAGTCCCAGTCAGTGACATCTGAGAGAAGTAGTGAAGTTGGGAGAGAGGAAGGTTGGCTATGGCTTTATGAGGGTTCAGTAGAGGCTACAGGAAGCCATTCAAGTAGAGGGCATAATGACTTTCTCCTCTTTCTTCTCGCCCCCACCCCCACCCCCGCCCACCTATCCTTTGATAACTCTTATGCCAGACTTTGTGCTGAATGCAGACCATTCCTAAGGATTAAGACATGGCTTCTGCCCTACCACAAGCTTTCGGTCTAGGTGAGGAGTCACCTGTGGGCTTGGACTATTTAAAAAAAAAAAAAGAGAGAGAGCCCAGGGAAGGGAACTTGGGAGTCTTTTCTCAGGTAAATGTTCCAGGGGACTGACATAGCATTACATCTCAGAACTCTTTCACCCACTTCTCTGGGCCCCAGGAGGACCATGCAAAGTAGGGGCTTTACTGCTCTCTCTGCAGCTGGCTGAAGGGTGAGAAAAAGACAGAGAAGGTTCTGGATGCTAAAGTCACTCTGAGTAGACCATTAGCTCTCCTGGTTTATCTGCCAAGGATAAGACTCTGACTCCATGTAGGGGAAGGGAAGGGAAAGAGAGTGTGGGCAAGTGTCTCTGACGTGTTTCTGGCCCACATGGGTCATTTCAGTAAACCAGGACCTCAAAGTCTCTGGTTTGACAGTAGTACAAGGAGAGATGTATACTTAGTTCTTACAAATAGCAACAAGGTATAAAAGCAAGAACACACAGTTGTTTGTGATTTAATAAGGCACAAGCCATGCATTCAACACTTCCATGCGTTCCTCCAGCCTACCTTCAGGATGGGCCTTGCTGTACCCATTTTACAGATGACGGAACGGAGCCCAGAGGAGCCCAAAAGATGTCCCCCACATAATCCAAGGTGAAAATGGTGTCATGTGGTCTGGAGTCTAGTGAACTACAAAATCATGTTTTCAGAAGGTCCTAGATATTCAATGGCTTGAACGGCGAACCTGGGCAGGGGACATTCTGTGTCTGTAGTTCCCATAAACCTAAGCTGATGCCTGGCACTTCATATCCCCAGAGATGACCTGCTCATCCAAATAGATCCGAGTGGAAATCATTGCCAGTCTGTCCCCAGGTTCTGAGCCCGCCCTCTTTCCATACTAAGTAAATCAAACTGCCTTCAGCTACAGTAACTAACAAGGTAATGGCTCTCAGGATGGTTGGCTCAAAAGCCAGATGACAGGCAGTTTTGCCAAGGGTAAGTGTGGATGGACAGATGGACATAGGAAGGCAAGGAAAGGAGTATGGGGCCTTTAAGCAGTATGCTACTAAAGTAGAGGGAGGGCTTCTAAAGTGTCTGGACGACCTTCAGAGTCTACTCAGGGCCTGCTATGTACCAGGCTATTGGCAAAATGCTGGAGAAGCCGTTATGGCCAGCATGTAGCCTACAGAACTGGACTCTAGTGGGTAAGTACGGATAGCAGGGAGATGTGAGTGAGGAACACTGTGGGGTGTGGGATAGGCAAGTTCTAGAGATCTCCTGAGTGACATGGGCTACAGCTAGTCGCGTTGTCTTATATAGTGTGGAAGAGACTTGATATCCCGGATACACTCCCAAAGATAACGGTGTGATGAGACAAACATGATAATCAGCTTGACTGTTGTAACCACTCCACTATGCATATGTAACAAAAAATCAAGATATTCCTCCTCACCGTAAAGCATATAATTTTAATAATAATTTTTAAAGCATGTATAAATGTGCAATATAGTAATACAGTGCACCATGCAGGGAAACAAGGCAGCATTAGGGGGACAGGATATGTTAAATCATATGTGGCAGGCTACAGGAAGGAGCAGAGGACTGAGTGAGGCATTGGGGGAGAGGGGAGGTTCTGGAAAGGCCAAAGTCCAGCCAGGAGAGGAGTAATTGTGAGAACTCTGTAGCTTATGAAGCTGGTTGGAGTTGGGTTCTGTGGCACATGCCTGTAATCCCAGCACTCCGGGAGGCAGAGGCAGATGGATCTCTGTGAGTTTGAGGCTGGCCTGGTCTATAAAGTGAGTCTAGGACATCCAAGGCTACATAGAGAAACCCTGTCTCGAAAAAACCGAAACTAAACCAAACCAACCAAAGAAACAAAAACAAAACAAAAGAGCGAAAAACAAAGAAAAGAAGCTGGTTGGTACTCCAGCAAGAGCGACATGACTCAGTTTCTAGGATGCGTCATTCAGGCTGTTGATAGAGGTTGGGGAAAAGAACAGAAATTCATAGAACAAATTACAAAATATCCATAAACCATTGCAAGAAGTCTACGTTCAGCTCAAAGAACTGGGAGCTGGAGAGATGGCTCAGCAGTTAAGAGAACTTGTTGCTCTTGTAGAGGAAGCGGGTTCAGCTCCCAGCACCCACATCGGGAGGCTTACAATCACCTGTAGCTCTAGGTCCAAGGGATCTGATGCCATCTCTGTCTTCCTTGGGCACATACACCTATAGGGTGTATTTGCACGCACACACAAAATAAATAAGTAAACCTTTAAAAATGGATGTCAAGAATCCATCATAGGCAGTTTCCACAGTTATGTGGTCTGTTTTGCATTTTTAAAATATTAGAATGGTCCACTGATAGACGAATGGATAAAACGCATTGTCTCACAATGACCCAATGGAATAATATGCCATTATTTAAGAAGAAATGAAACTGACCCAGGCTACAATATGAATGGATCTTGAAAACATGCTAAATGTACAACAAGCTTGACATAAAAGAATTAATATTAGAGTACTTCCAGCATAGACAAAAATCATAAAACACACAGTAGAATGGAGATGGCCATGGTTGGGTGAGGACAGGAACTTGTGTTATAAAAATGTTCTAGAAATGAATGGTGGTGACAGTGTGAATGTACTCCAAACCACTGAACTGTACACTTAAAAGTGGCTAAAACACTAAACTTAAACTTATGGATATTTATCATTGTAAAAAATATAAGAAAAGGCATTTAATCTGCTTGAGCCACCATAACAGAGTACCACTGACCAGAAATGCCTTCAAAAACAAATTGACATTCTTCCAGAGCTGGAGGCCAAAGGTCAAGGTCAAGTGCTGGAGGAGTTGTGAGGGATGAAGCCTCTCTTCTCAGCTTGGAGGTGACAACTTTCTCACAGCCCTACTGTCTCTTGTTCCTTTGATAAGGGCAGCGGTCCCGTGGGATCAGGGCCCTGCCTAAGTGGCCTCATTAAATACTTCGTTCGAAGTCCTTTCTCCAAATATAACCACACTGGGGGGTGGGGTGGGGTTAGAACTTTAGCATGTGAATTTTAAGGTGGGTCATGGTTTAGTCTATAACAGAAGGTCACGTGGCTGAGAAGCTACATCCTCTAAAACAGGTCACAGTTCTGATATGTGACACTGGCAAGTGCTCCAAGCTTCCTGAACATGGGGAATATAAGCAGAAAGCTCCCAAGAGGAACAAGAGGAACAAGACAGCCACATCAGTCTATAGATGATGGCAATAGCTGTCCCCTTGTTTCTGTCACATCTGAGATGGCAGGCCACCAGTTCTGCTCTTGTGAGCGGTGTGCAGAATTCACCAGCATTTTTGTGAATCTCTGCCAATGCAGTCCGCTTCATGACTTAGCTATCCCGAGCTCTGAGTGACAGTTTAGTTCCAAGCTGACGTGTGCAGATACCGAGTGACAAGCCTGGGCTTGGCTTGACCCACTAAGCACAAGAGGTTTGAAAACTGTCCCTCCAACTGACCCAGGTTAATCAAAAGATTATATAAAGAAAATTGGGGTAGGCTAACCCCAGGGTTGTATCTCCCTGCTGACTTGTTTACTTCTCTCCCTCCAAAAAACTTCATCTAAGCAAGAAATGAAAATTGGTCAGACTGGAGTCACAGCTGGAAATATTTGCTGAGTGGTGTTTTCCCCTCTCTCCCTGAAGTCTGGTCCGCGCGGCCATTTCTCCACCACTTTTCTGCTATTTGGCTATAGAAGCTAACCTGCAGGTAATGGTTTGGAGCTTTCAGGGCTTGAGGGTGGCAGCCTTTTCTGGAAACGTGGCAGCTTCTTTAGTCTGAATGAAGCTCTTGATTTCTAAAGCAAGACTATATGTTATCTTCTCTAAGATATGCATGCGCGTGTGTGTGTGTGTGTGTGTGTGTGTGTGTGTGTGTGTGCACGGCTACGACTAGGAGACAGATAGCCCAGAACCACAGCTCTAGCTCTGCCCTCTGCTGACAGGCGGCTCCTTTGTTGTGGCTTTCCATTGCTGTGACAAAAATGCTCAAGAGAACCATCGAAAGCAGAGTTTTGTTTTGGCTCAGGGTTGCAGATGTTTCAACCCATGGTCAGCTGGCTTCTTTGCTGTTAGCCCTGTGATGAGGCAGGAAACACAATGGCAGAAGGCGTGGAAGAGCAAGCTGCGCATGTCAGGGCCGTCAGGAAGCAGAGACAAAAGGGGCTGGAACAAGATTAACCCTTTCAGATCCGTGTCCTCATTAAACTCATTCCTTGAACCAGTTGAACCCATTTCCACTACTCCCTTACTAACCCCACTAAATTACGAATCTGTCAGTGGTTTAACGCATCAATGGAATCAACAGCCCGTTTCCTAATGACTGGATGCGCTAGCTGTGGACAAAGCCTTCAATGCTGGAGCCTTGAGGGGGCATTTTCTATCTAAGTTGTAACACCTTTCTTTTCTCTGCAGTGTAGGTCTCCATTTCTGTACATGGGGCTCAGGTGAGTTCACCTTTGGGGTTCTTGTGCATGGTAAGATGGTGGGCAGGATGGTGGGTGCTGGGCACACAGGGCATGTTGTACAGATAGCTCATGTACAATCTTTGCTTCATGTGTAGGCATTACATTCTATATCCGACTTCTGTCAAACGTCAGCCCATAAGATAGGGAATCTGTGGCATTGGAATGCCGAGAAACAGACAAAGACCTGATCTCAAGAAGGGATGCTGAGCACATGTCCTGATCCTTCCACTATCTAGTTGTCATTTTGTTCAACTCCTGTGGGGGTGCAGGTTCTTGAGGCATGCATTATACAAGCTGAGTGCCTATGTGGAGGTCATATGCTATCACAGTGGGTGGCCAATAAACGCACAGACATCCAGGTAAAAGAAATCTGTTCAGCTGTTGACAAATTCTCAATGATAAAACTTGCCACTGAGGTGCTTGGGGGAAGGGCAGCTGAAAAGACTGGCAGTGCTGAGATCAGAGCAGGAAGGAGGAGCTGGCCTATGGACCGTTGTCTCTTTCAGCTTGGTCTTCTTGTTATCACAGCTGAAGCACGTGAGGAAAGAAAAGTGGCTATCTTGAGCTTTACCAGGCCGCTGCTATCTGCCAGGCTGTGTGTGTGTGTGTGTGTGTGTGTGTGTGTGTGTGTGTGTGTGTGTGTGTGTGTGTGTGTGTGTTATGCTATCTCATTCAGTCTCCAGTAGCTCCAGGACACTGCCTTGCTGTATACAGGAAGAAGGGGCTCAAAATGCAGAATGGCTTGCCCAGGGAAATCCTGCCAGACCTGGCTGATTTTGACACAGCTGTCCGCAATGTCATGCTTCCTTCCATGGTTGCATCAACACTACCTTGCCTTTGGGATCTTGGTTGACAGAAGAGCATGAGGAAGATCCCATAGCCCCAAGAAGATTGGGGAAGGTGAGGGTTATAATGGAGGGGAAGGGCCTTTGGGGCCTCAAGGCTTCAGAGGGCCAAACAAGATATGGTTTGTTCTATTCTTTACTGTGTCACAGCACTACAGCCCGCAGTGCCCTCTTGCTATATAAGGGCCATTTCCAGCTACTTTTAATTTGGAACAAACAAGCCGCTCCCCCGTGGTCCTGAAGTTAATAGGATGTCTGTGCAGCATCGCCAGGCTAAGCATCCCTGAACAAATTATTCTTGCTTGGTATTAGGGTTATCTAGGAGGGAGGCCAGGAAACTTTAGAGCAGTGGTTCTTAACCTGTCTAATGCTGTGACCCTTTGATATGGTCCTTCAGGTTGTAGTAACCCCCCCCCCAAATTATTTAATTGCTACTTCATAAGTGTAATTTTGCTACTTTCATGAATTATAATGTAAATATTTGATATGTAGGATATCTGATATGCAACCTCTGTGGAAGGGTCCTTTGACCCCCAAAGAGGTTGCAACACACAGGTTGAGAATCACTGCTTTAGGGAGCCAGCTTTGTGTCTCTAAGTGGTGGGAGTTTGACTTTCTTTTTTTCTTATAATTTATTCAGATTACATTCTGACTGTTCTCCCCTCACTTATATCTTCCTATTCCCCGCTCCTTTTCTCACCCTATTTCCCTCCCCTAGACCTGTGACAGAAGAGGACCTCCTCCGTCCCACAACATATGACCACAGCCTATCAGGTCTCACCCTGGTAGCCTGCTTCCCCTTCCTCTGAGTAAATACCACCAGGCCTCCCCACCAAGGGGAAGTGGTCAAATGCGGGGAGCCAGAGTTCATGTCAGAGGCAGTCCTTGCTCTCCCCACAGCCATGGAGAATGAGCTGTCCATTGGCTGGATCTGAATAGGGGTCTAGGTTTACTACATGCATTGTCCTTGGTTGGTACAGCAGTTTGTGCAGGCCCCCTGGGTCCAGATCTGCCAGCCTTGATGGTCTTTTAAGGACATTTGCTCAACTTTGTTCATAGCAGCCTTATTCATAATAGCCGGAATCTGGAAACAAATTATATGTCCCTCAGTCAAAGAGTGGATAAAGAAAATGTGATAATTTACACAGTGGACTACTACTCAGCTATTAAAAACAAAGAGATCTTGAAATTTGCAAGCAAATGGATGGAACTAGAAATGATTGTCCTGTGAGATAACTCAGACCCATAAAGACACAGATGGTCTATACTCACGTGTAAGTGGACACTAGCCCACCATGGATGTCCTCTGAGAGTCTTCACTCAGGAGGGGATTGGGACAGATGCTGGGACTCGCTATTGGGTTCCAGGTGAGAGGCGTATGGAAGAATGGGGAAATAGAAGGGAGTTTGACTTTCATCTGACTGTGGAGACCCAAGAGAGCATCTGGCCAGCTGAAATGGGTCAGTGGAGGGATGGGCCTGTTATAGAGGAGCAAGGGTGGGAGGTCTGGCCGCTATTGGATGTGGGCAAAGACAAAACAAATACAGATCTCAACGTGGTAGCTTTGATCTGGAGCCTGGCAGGTAGCTAAGATCAGGGGCCCCAGTGGGTGAGCTTTCTGACCAGGACAAGGTACCAACTGGGACACAGGGAGTGGGACTGTCTAACATGGCTGTAGTGCTGGCTTATCCTGAACTGCTGGGACAATAAGCTAACAACAGAGTGTGGCAGTAGGAACCCTCTGCACCCCAGGATGGGACAGGGCCCAAGCTGAGCTTTCTAAGGAAGAGGTATGTCTTCTGTTTGGTAGATGCCATTATCAAATCTCACAGATTGCAAGAGTTAAGGTCATCAACATGCCAGACAAGTTCCAGCTCCCAACTCAATGTCAGATAACCTACTGCCCCAAACCATGCTTGTTTCTCAATAGACAGGAGCACTTTTCATAGTTTCTCCATAAAAAGGGAAAGACCCCTCCTTACCATAGAGCCCACCTCGCATGTTGGTCCCATCCCACGTCTCCACGAGATAACAGGGAAGCTGGAAAGCATGGTTGTGGCTGTCTTTTGCCCTTAGCCTGTGAGTGGTCCCTTTTCTTATAAAACAGGTTCTTTAACTCAGGCCATGCCCCCTTCTGGAATTTGTCACAACCCCTTGAGTGATAGGTGGCTTCCCTGAAGAGATCCAGCTGCCATAACAGTTCTCGACAAACTCCCCAACACAATAAATAATAGAAAGCTGGAGTGGGGGGACTCTCTGCTGGGCAAGGTGGGAGCAGAAAAGGTGGGGGGCATCTTCTACGGCTCCATAAGGGAAGGTGAATGTACCTGCTTTTGGCCCCGTGGGACATGGTGTCTAGGGCCAGCTCCGACACTGCCACTTTCCAGGTGGGCAGGTGGTTTAGCTAATCATTTTCCTTATTTGGTAAGACAGGGACAGTGGTTCCTCCTTCCAGGGTTGGGAATAGAGCCAGACAAGGGGGACGCGCAATGGAGAAGAGAGGACTCAGTCTTAGTCCCGTGCAGCTGCCAAGTGGACATCCGCGCTACTAGCTGCTCTCTCTTACTTCATAAACCTCAGTAATAATAAAGGAACAAACAATATAAAACTAACAAAACCCATGCTCAGTTGGCTTTGCTATTCCCAGATCAAAAGCAAGGACCTTCCCTCACTCGGGGGACCTTGTCACATTCCCTCACACAGCTGGTAGACAGCAAAGTTGGGATGCGAGCCCAGCTGGCCTCAGGCAGGACTCAGACCAGGTCCAAGGTCAAGCTTGTGAGACCCTGGGGCAGCAGTGGGGAGGAGTCATGGGAACAGCGTGTCTTCAGTGGGTCTATAGTAAAGTCCTTCCTCGCTTGGAGAGGAACATCCTGGACTAAGTGGGAAGAGGAGTGGAAACCACGGCTTTGTCCTCATGGATAGCCTGGACTGTGCTATGTGCTCTCCTGGTTAAGGGTCCTTCCTCCTGCTTCCTGTGGCTTTGTTGTCTGTGCCTGGAGTGGCAAATGAGTTACAATGCACAAAAGGAGACGCTTTGGGCCTCCCAGTCAGCGTAACCAGCACCACTGTGGGTTTCTAGCTCTCTAGCTCTCTGTCAAGGGCTGGGAATGAAGAAAGAGAACCAGACACTTCAGACCCCATGTCTGTGCAGACATGCAGTAGGTGACGGCCAGGTTATGGGAGTCACATGACTGCCCCACCCCTACCCCGTGTGTGTGTGTGTGTGTGTGTGTGTGTGTGTGTGTGTGTGTGTGTGTTAGGTTGACTGACAGCCCATACCTTTCTCTGTTGTCCACAGTATTTTGGGGGCCAAGTTCTCTTAAAGAATCTGGAGCACGCCCATTCAGTTTGACTATCTGGCAGGCAAGTGGCAAAGAATTTCCGTTTTTATCTCCCTGTGCTGTGGTTTATAGACACAAAGCACCATGTCCAGCTTTCACAGGGTCCGAACTCAGGTCCTCCTGCCTGTGTGGCAAGTACTTTACCAACTGAACCGTCTGTCTTGTCAGCCCAAGAGTTATGATCTTAACGTCTAGAAAGGTGTGGGAGTAAGAGCGGGCCTCAGATATCATGGGCAAGTGGAAAGGCTCTTCAGGTAAAGATATTTGCTGAGGAGAATCCTAATGACTTGGGTTGGATCCCAGTGATGAAAAGAAAGAACCAACTCCTACAAATTGTCCTCTGACTATCGTACACATGCAGCGGCATGCACATGCCCACACAACACACACACACACACACACCACACACACACACACACACACACACACACACACACACACACAGACACGCGCACCCCCCCCCCCCACTAAATGAAATACAAATTTTTAAAATAAGAAGTAATATGCCCTGGGAAGGCCTTTTAGAGAGCAAGCTTGACAGAGATTAAGCACCATCCAGCATTTAGGTGGCAGAGCTGACACCATCATAGACTATTCTCAGGGGGCGGTAGCCCAAGAGTCTGTGCTGGACACCAGAGAAACAGGGGTTGAACGAGATGCTGTCCCTGCCCTGAGCTCTCACAGCCTGATGTGCAGAATGCTAACAACAGCCACATTCACCCACATCAACTGAGTGCAGTAACAAAGGGTAATGACTCCATTTTATTGATTACAAAACTGAGGCCGTAAGTGAGGGATCTAGCCCAAGTCTTCCCTGACAGTGTGGAGGGCACTGGGATGCCCTAGACTGGTGCCTCCCATTGAATTTATGGTTTATGACTTTTTAAAAATATGTGATTACAAAAAATATGTGATTACTTACTATTGATACAGGGTCTTTCTATGTTGCCTAGGTTGGCCTCCAGTTCCCATGGCCAAGCCATCCCAGAATAAATACGTTCATTAGGCACATATCACCATGCCTAGCTTGGGAACTTGTTGATCTTTTTTTTTTTTTTTTCAAAAGCAAATCATGGAAGAGAGATCTAAAACAAATCCAAATAGAGCTGGGAAGGGAGAGTGCCAAAAGTCAGCTTGCTCAGCTCCTCTCTGAGGACATTTGAGACTGTATGAGAGTCCAGGCAGAGCTCTGAAGGCTTTGTGTAGCCAGGCTCTGCCCCTGCACGGAGTTCAGCTAGCGTTCCTCATCAGGTGTGGGACAGGTGATGCACAGTGATACCCACAAAGCTCCTAGGGGAGGCATCCTCCTGGGCCATGGACGGTTGGCTCTGCTGTATAGTGCATTGCATTCACTTAATTCTGCTGATGAACCAGTCTCTGTAGTCACCCTGGCTACAGTGGGAACGGAGAATGTGGGTGGCTTGCCCTCATAGAGCATAAAGCTAGTGGGGAAGGCAGCCTTTCAAATACGACTAAGAGGGACACAGATCACAAACTGTGATCAGGGCTATGAGGGCAAAACTTATAACCAGTGCCATGCTTGTACAGGTAGACCTGAGCCATTGCCTCTGCAGCAGGTAGGAAATCTGGACCACTTGGTACCTCAGCCCAGGGGCAAAGTAGGTGCTAGCATCAAAGGAAGATGAGCAAAGGCCAGGAGCTGACAGAGGGGCTGGGCTGGAGTTTCCTCATCCTCCCCCCACCCCAGGCATTCAATGACACAGAGCAGGGGGAGGTCCCTGGACCAGGAAGATGAGCATGACAGACACTCATTTCCTAATTCAGAAAAGGACAGAGATTAATCTGTGGAGGGGAGGATTGTTGCAAATCTAGAACTCAGTGCATAACAGACAGAAGAAACCACAATGAAAACCGGAAACCGTTATGTAATCATAACATGTTCACACAGGGTGGAGTCCAAATCCACCTTGGGGTGGGGTTTGCACAGTGGAAAGCTTTTATTCTGGGCTCAGTGGGAGCTTTTTTTCTCAGCTATCCAGACCCAGGTCTGGCCCAGATCCCACTGTCATCACTTATTTAACAAATATTTAACCAACACCTGGGTTTGTCAGTACTCCTCCCTCTGCACACGTCTGGCTCGGAGCCAGGGCTGTGTAAACATTTGGTCTTTCCTGCAGAGCGGAGGCCACCAGTATAGGTGAAGTTCAGACACAGTCTTGCCCCTGCCTGCTCTGTGCTGCCTCCCTGAGCCCTAGCTATTGGAAACTTGGTATTGAACAGCTCAGAGGAAGGCCAGGCCAGCCACTTGGTCCCCAGTGTGAGTCCCCACCAAGTCCTTTCTATGTCAGGTGGAGCTCAATTTCTGAGATTCTGACCAGGTGTGTGTGCATGTTCATGTGCGTGTGCGAGCATTCTCATGTGTGCACACGTGTGTGTGTGTGTGTGTGTGTGTGTGTGTGTGTGTGTGTCCCACCTCTCCACAGCTGGCTTTTCTTCCGAGATCACCATTCTACAGCCACCATCTCTGTGTCAGCATCAACCCTCTCTCCTGCCCAACCCTTCCTTTCCTCCATCTAAGCTTAGAAGCCTGAGCATCCGTCTTTGGTGATTTTGCCCGCCCCAGCACTCAGTGTGATGTCTAGGTGGGGGGGTCCATGTAGGATCTGTGTCCCACCAGACTTCGATTTTCTTGTAGGGGAAGTTGCGATTTTCTTGTAGGGGAATTTGCTGCGTCTGTGAAATAATACATGCAGTATCTGAGTGTGGCACATGGGAGGTAGGTGCTCGATACATAAATATTGAGAAAATATCTTCATACCCACTTATTCAAATATTAATCTTTCCTTTCTCTAGAAGTCTGTATTTCTCTCTCTTTCTCTCTCTCTCTCTCTCTCTCTCTCTCTCTCTCTCTCTCTCTCTCTCACACACACACACACACACATACACACACTGGCCTTTTGACACGCTCTTTCCTTTGCTGACTCACTTTCTCATGCTCATCGCTTCTGTCGCACAGTGTCACCCTGGGGTATAGTCCCACTTGCAGTTAGCTGAAGAATTTCTGACGTTGGTCCTGGAAAGGGATGCGTCGGGGTCCTCCACCATACACGCACACCCATCTCAGCCTCTGACACCTCCCCTTCTTTATGCCTGGATGCCGCCATGAGGGGATTCCACGCGTGGACCCTTGCACCAGCACTCAGAGAGAGTCAGCGGGAGGTAATGAATTCATTTTACAGATTAAAAAGAAAAAACAGCCACAGAGAGGCCATGTATTTCCCAGGTGGCAGCACCAGAGCTGAGACCTTCCTCTAACTGGGCTGGAGCTCTTTCTGGGGCACAGGAGTGGAGGTGGGGGGTAGGATGCCACCTTACCTGTCGGTCCCTCGGATGACTAGAACAACTGTCCCTTGTGTGAGGACAAATAGAGAACTTCACTAAGTCTCATCTCCCCGCTTCCTCCTCCTGGAAGGGAAGCCATGTGCACTGCTGCATCTGTGTCCTGCTCATGTCCCGTCCTCAGCTTTAGGCCTCCTAACCCCCAACACGAGATACTCAGTCCCCCAGGATATCCTGGAAGGACAGTGTCCTAGTTCAGGGAGGAGCCACTGAAATGATGGGAGTCATTACAGGCCCAGGGGAGATGGTAAAAAGTCCCCATGATCCTCCTCACACTAGCCACGCGATTCACACCAGCAATCCCGTGCAGCTGGGTACCTGGCCAATGTCACAAGAGACGGCCACCCGGAGCTTTTGCCTCCTCAAATTGCCAGGGTTTGTGGGCTTCCTTCACTGGATGTTGACTCTGCAGCTTCCAGTGTCTCTTCCCCCCCCCAAAAAGACTCATTCTTCCTGCGAGAGCGCATGAATATTTAAAGACATTTTTCCAGCCACTGGAGCCGCACCACACTGCTGCTCTTCCTTTAAATCTATGCCCAGAAAGTTTGCCTGAGTTCTTCTCCATGTCCCACCCTCTCTAGCACAGAATATCAAATGGGGTTCCTGAGAAGTTTGCCTCCTTTTTGTCAGGAGGGTTATGTTTGGGGGGGGGTGGGGTGGGCTGGAGATGCGTTTGTAGTCCTGACTCTTCTCCATGGCCACACAGAGAGTTAAATCTGCAAACCGCCTGACCAGAGAAAATCAGGCATCGGGAGGAACGCTCATCTGTAACAGCTGATCAGCGGACAGAGTCCAGAAGTGCAGGACCCCCCGGATCTCACCGCGGGAGCAGCCTCGGCATTGCCTGCGGAGCTCATCAGGATTCTGAGTTTGCCACTGCAGGACAACTCCAGCCCCAGGGCCACCTCCTGCTGGTCCCCTCCAGCATCTCTGCTGTGCAGAATTACTCGCAGCCCACTGCATCAAACCTCTCTCTTATCAACAAGACACAACACTCCCAGGATAAGTTTTTTTTAAAACTCTAGTCACGCCAAGCTGCTTCCCAGACTCTGGGAAGGGTTCCGTTTCTCTGCCCATCTATAACCAATCAGCTACACACCACCAACTCCATTTCTAAAGTTCTAGGCAATTACAGCCTCCTGAGCTCTCTGGCTGGGCGCCCACCTGCCCAGGGCCAGGGCTCAGGTTGTCAACGGCCTCTAGTCTCAGGCGTTTATTCACCAGCCTTTTCAGAGACTCAAGCAAGACCCCTGCACATCACGAGTGGCACACTCAGCGCGTTGAGGCAAAGTGATCAGTCAGGTCACCTCACAACAGGACGCACTTCACGACACGACGGTGGAAGACCAGTCTCCCTACCTTTGCTGAGGGTCCCGGTGATGAGTTTAAAGATGGTCTGGGCGAATTTCACGAACCCGAGTCTGCATCTTTTGGAGCAGCCGCTCATAGTGGCAGAGGGGAGGCAGGTTTTGTAGTCAGCACCCAGAAGGGATGGCGCCCACCTCGTGGAGCCTGCCTAGGTGAACCCTGAGAGATAGATGCACCCCAGTAAACCAGTCTCCGGGAACAGCACAGCTGCCTCTGCAGCGAGTCCAGCTCTGCATCCAGAGAGCCTGCAGGGCAAGCCCTCCCTCCCTCTCTACCCCCTCCTTCTGTCCACTCAGGTCCTCACCACAGGAGCATCTCAGGAGGATGCCAGGGCTGGGACAGCACTGCTGGGGTACCCAGGGCTCAGCGAAGACTGAGATGCAAGTGAAATTGAGCAGAGCAGAGAGGGAGGAGTTGGAGCCCTCCCAGGCTTTGCTGACGGTCTTGCCTACATGGCAGCGGTAATGTAGCAATTAATACTCCAGTCAGAAGGGAGGGACTACTACACAGAAAACACAGCCCCACAGCTCCCGCGCTCAGCAGGCTCACTTGCCAGCTCACTTACTCCTTTTCTAATCTGTCCTTCCCAGTTAATCTAATAGATCGATTCCTGGAGCCTTGATCTGGATCTAGGAGAATGCTCCACAGAGCAGAAAAGCTGCAGCTGCCCCTGACATTCGGTGGAAAGTTTGTAGGCAGCCTGGGACCAGAGAGGTCAGGCTGAGTGGAGAGGTGTCCCCCCCAACCCCACCCTGACCCCCACCCCAAAAGCTGATCGGTACACCTTGGAATGGAGAGACAGATGTCTCCATGTTCAGCAACCTAGCATCAACAGCAGGTGCTATCTGCTCCCTGACTCAGAGTGGCCAGCGGCTCTGCCTCCTGGCTTCAGGGGCCCCATCCCAAAAGGAATTGCCTGACCCCGCCTCGGTCCCTGCAAAGCAAGCACAAGCCCGAGCCCATTGCTGCCTCACAGGGATTGAAGAGCAGCACAGTTAACCTCAGAAAGACATAGAGGGTGACAAAGGTTTAAGAAAGCTGACCACAGTGCAGTACTATGAGCAGAAGCCGCAGGCCTTATGTAAAGTTCAACCGCTGTGTAATAAATGCTTGGATTATATTTTGTATAGGAAAGACTGTGTGGGATACAAGGGGCCCCAGGAGATGTCTCACTGCTCCGAGGTGGTTCCACTTCACTTTGTCGGTGACTAAGAAAGGTCCCCGTGGTGGGCCTCGGCCTTGAGCATCCTCTCTGGGTATTTTGCACTTACCTGTACACAGCAGTTATAAGGTACACCTCCTCTGAGCCTGGTCTCTCTCCCTCTGCTCCAGCTCCTCTCTCGGCGACCTTTCCCTGCAGCGTGATCCAGAGCAATAGGTTGGCAAAGAGTGTATGCATGGACAGAGTGCCAGAAAAACCAGAACCCAGAACTCACATTCTATGCCATCTGGTCTTGTCTCTCCTGGCTGGCGGGGGGGAGGGGGGGTGCTGGGGGGGAGGGGGGGTGCTGGGGGGGGGAGGGGGGGAGGGGAGGGCATTGGAGAAGTAAATCTTAATGTAACAGACATCAGACCCTAGGATGGTCACCAAGCAAGTTCAGCCCCAAGAAGAGGCGTGGGGGACAGTCTGCAAGCTTTTCTCTAAGCCCCTAGTCCCTCTAGCTTGGCCAGCATGCTATGCCACTATTCATGCGGCAGTGGTGACAGAGACTATCCCATTGTGCTTGATGCCTTAGCCCCAGAGACAGCTACATTATTGACCCTTTGCCTCTTAGTCATTAAAAGCCACTGCTACAACACACACGGTATCAGGGAATGTAAATGGTTCTTAATCTTTTGTTTGCTTACTTACGCGTGCAATTTTTACTGAGCCCCCAGCATGCAGGAACGAGCTGGTGGGAGCCTGCTTCAGAAGCCGAAGCCAGTATCTGATGTGAGCAGCAAGGACACCGCTGCTGAAGAAGGCTTGAGCTTGCATGTGTCACTAAGCACCTTTTTCTACCACCTTTAACTCTATCTGGGCCACCCAGTCTGTTGGACAGTGCTACCCATAAGTGTAATCTCAATTTTCTTAAACAATATATTTTATTACAACTTATTAACCAAGCATGTCACTTATAACCTGACTAACCAATAGGAAAAGAGGAGTAAGGAACACAATAACAATGCCACAAGGATATCAGTTCCGAGGAGCGATTCTCCTGGTGTGACCAGCAGGATCACCAGAACCCGGAACCTCAGCAGGAGCCGGAGCCCTGAAGCCTTCCTTCGAGCGGTTCTCTCTAGAAGCGTCTCGAAGTGCAGCAGTCAACAGCCAAAACTATCCAAAGTCTCCAAAAAGCCCCATCTCCAGTTCTGGGCTCATTTATATATCTCCTTCCCGGAGTCTGTTCACGGGTCTTTTCAGCTGGCAACAATCAAGCTCCTGCACGAGGTGGTTGGTCTTCTAGTGAATTAACCTCACCTGTTCTCTCACAAGGCTGTTCCAACCCCACACTTGGGATCCTAAAAAAACACGTTTATCTCTCCTTCACATAAGCCTAGTGAGTCTTTCCCTTTAGTTGGCCTATCTGCGTTCCAATCTCTTCTGGAAGCACCCTGCATACACACTCTGAGGTGTGCCTTGAGGGTTCTCTATGTGTCTCTCAATACAGACAGGCCAGCAACTGAGATTCCCAACCACGCTTGGTCCTTCCTACTTGGGATCCAAGATTTAAGTAAATGAACACTCTTACTGCAGTGTCTGGTACTGTACACACTGAAGTTCAGTGTGTCAGTTACCACAAGGCTTTTGCGCTGCTTCCATTGCTCAGCCTGTTTCTGCTTATGCTGTTGTTCTCACATCTGTCCCCAGAATATCTCCATGGTATCTACACCACTGGACAAGGATGCCACTCACAGACAGTATTCTTTTTCTCCTCCTCCTCCTCCTCCTCCTCCTCCTTCTTCTTCTTCTTCTTATTCTTCTTCCTCTTTTTACAACTTACTTATTTTTAAATTATTTTATTTTTGTAAATATACATTTATGTTATTACACATATATACAATAGGTTACCTATGGCAAGAAGAACCATGACACAATCAGGAATTATATAATTGTTACATTCTTAGTGTTTCGGCTATTTGTATTTGACAGCCTTGAAGAAAACATCTTTTCTATCTTGGTGCGTCTAAATTTCTGAATGTAAATCAATCTCCATCACATACTGTCATTATCAACTTAGAACACCTATATAGACCTAAAAACATCTTAACCCCTAAATAATTAAGCTTCATTGTAAAACTAAGCTACCTGGTCTTCCACCCCCTCAGAGACTTGAGGAGTAAACTTGATTATCTGAGTACACTGGGAGTGCAGGTTAGCAGCTTTCCAAAATAAAAGATGACAGATACAGTTTTCTCCCTGAATAGTCACCCAAAACTCTCTATAACATTGGAGCATCTTCTTCAGCCTTCTGACCCAATATATCTGACAGACATATTTGTGAGGCAGGAACTATTGAGGACTTGCTTACCCTGTCTTGGCAGAGCTTGGCTGTCGACTCTGCCTGCATCCAAGCTTGCCTTTTTTTTTTTTTTTTTTTTTGGGAGAATCATGTTTTTTTTCTATTTTAAAAAATATTTTATTAATTTATTCATATTACATCTCAATTGTTATCCCCTCCCTTGTATCCTCTCATTCCTCCCTCCCTCTCTCTCTTCCCCCCTACTCCCCTCCCCCTGCATATGCTCATAAGGATAGCAGGCTACCAAGAAGAGGCTTGCCCTTTTTGTCAGGCAGAATTCTGACAGACAGTATTCTTAATGTACACCATTTACCGTGGCCTGCAGGGATGCCATGAGAGGCTGCAAAGCAAGTGTGGGATAGACTCTTTGTCTGAATACAGACCTATTACAAGAAGCACTGTTCATATCAAGGAAGGGTGAGAGAGTTACAGAAGAGGAAAAGAAACTTTAAACAGTGAGGGCGTGGTGAGCGGTGGCAAGAGTTAGTTCATGCAGAAAAGGAGCTATTGTGGGGAGCAGTAAGGATAGAAGGCATATTGGCAGAGCCTTGCCATCTCTGGCCATCACCAAGCTCGAGTTGTTCTCTTCCCTAGCAGCGACTCTCGGTCTTAGATGGAAAAGTCAGGCCCGGAAAAGTTCAGCAGCATCCAAAGTCCTGCACAGCGGTATCCTCAAAATGAGAGCCAGGCGTTTCATTGTGCCAAGGACATTAGTAGAGAAGGGAGCATTGGGCTCATGGTAGGAGACTACAGGACAAAAATCATGCTCCAGGAACATGCTATTCTGCAAGGGACCGGAGACAAAGAGGGTAAGAACACTTGCTGGGCAGATGAGAGCATCTCAGATTGGATTCCAATTCCAAAATGCTGAACATGGTCACGTGTGCACCTGTGACCCCAGCACTGGAGGACAGAGACAGGAGGACTGCTGGGCTTGCTGGATACCTCCTAGCTCCAGGTCCAGTGAGAGATCCTATTGGAGTGATAAAACGGGACACTTAATCTCCTCCACTAAATGTCCTCTACATGTGAGGGCACAGATATATGTCACACACACACACACACACACACACACACACACACACACACACACACACACACACCCCAAAAGAAAGAATAGAAAGAGAGCGGGTGGGGAAGGAAGGACAGAAATAGGAGCCGAGCACTCAGGTAGTGAGCGTGAGGGAAATTAGCTCACCAGCAGGCTTGTAATTAGCCTCTGCGCTGCAGATGTGCATTACCAGGGGGCCGTAGAAGCCAGACTTGCTCTCCACCTGACTCCACTCATGGGAATCTCCACACACAGGCTCCCGGAGGAAGAAGAAGGGACAGGAAGAGGGGGATCTGGGCAGTCTCTGGGCCTGGAGAGTACACCGACTCAGCTGCAAGGATCAGAGGTGGACATGTCTTCCTTCCAATAGTGACAAGAGCAGGAAGGCTGTCCTCCAGAGGATGAAAATGGCACCGCCATGCTCTGAGCTCCTTCTTTGAGAAAATGCCCTGAGTAATCATTATCCATAACCAGATCCTTATTAGAACCATGTGGGGCAGCCATTATTATAACACTTATTCTACAGCCTAGAGAGGGAAAGTAACATGAGAGGGAGACAGAGGGGGAGGGAGGGAGGGAGGGAGAGAGAGAGAGAGAGAGAGAGAGAGAGAGAGAGAGAGAGAGAGAGGAAGGGAGGGAGGGAGAGAGAGAGAGAGAGAGAGAGAGAGAGAGAGAGAGAGAGAGAGAGGGAGAGAGAGAGAGAAGGGAGGGAGGGGGAGAGAGAGAGAGAGAGAGAGAGAGAGAGAGAGAGAGGAAGGGAGGGAGGGAGAGAGGGGGGTGGAGGGAGGGAGGGAGGGAGAGAGAGAGAGGGAGGGAGGAAGGGAGGGAGGGAGAGAGAGAGAGGGAGGGAGGAAGGGAGAAGGAAGGAGACTTCCTGGGTATTTCTGATTGGCCTAGAATTCTTATATAGATCAGGCTGTCCTTGAACTCAGAGAGCCACCTGCTTTTGTCTCCCAGCCTCTCGAGTGCTAAGGTTTCAATTAAAGTGAGTAGCATCTTTAGAGAGCTATGTTTGCCTTGCTACCAGAAAAAAAACAAGCAGTTGCCCATCGTAGTTGTATACTTATGGAGAAAGTGTGTTCCTTGAAAAAGAATCCTCTCTCCATGGTCAAGGTTGTAGAGTGGGGCGAGGATGCAGAGACTTGGCAGAGGAAGGCAGAGACAGTCCTGGGGAGGCTGCAGCTTTGGGGGTCTCTGGCTAGGTGTGGTGAGGATGCTGCTGCTGCAATTCCTAGATGCAGGAACCCCTGTTTCTATAAGGAATGCGGGCAGGAGCGGCCAGCCCTCCAGACACGGGCTCCTCCCTCCAGCCAGCACTTCATATACTCTGCTTGAGGATGGCATGGGGCTGCTGGCAAAGCAGATGTGCAGTTCTCAGTTGTAACCTGAGCATCCCCAGTCCAGCAGGGAAGGAGGAATCTCTGACTTGATCAAATCCTTAACAACCAGCATGGTCTTTTCTTTCTTTTTTTTTTTTTAAGACTTTTTTTTGTTTATCTTTATTTTATGTGCATTGGTATTTTGTCTGCACATATATCTATGTATGAGTATCAGATCTTGGGGTTACAGACAGTTGTGAGCTGCCATGTAGGTGCTGGGATTTAGACTCCAGTCCTCTGGGATAGCAGTCAGTGAGAGCCCTTAACCACTGAGTCATCTCTCCAGCCCAACATCTTCTTTTCTAATACCCCCACAATCCTTTTACCCTCATTTATTCACTCACCAAGTATTTATTCAACGTGCCAGTCAGTAAGGAGCCTCAAGCGAGTACCACAAAACCTCTTCCTATCTGGAACTTGCATTGTAGAGCTTGAAGCAGGGAGGGGGTGTTAGGACCACAAACAAATGAGAAAACAGGAATTTGGGGGTAAAAAGAACCAGTCTGTGCTGTAACGCCAGCAGGACAGAGCCCCCCCCCCAACCCCTGAAATTGCTGAGCAGCTCCTAAGAGAACAATTGTGAAGAAGAAAAGGGTGAATTCTGTGGCCGTCAGGATTATCATGCAAACACCAGCAGGATTTGTTCCTCTGGCACAATGTGGTTCTGGGTGTTGGGTCACATTATAAACTCATGAAACACACTTGGATACTATTATGTATTCTACTCACTTACAGAAGAAAGTGGAGTGTGAGTGGGGCTCAGTGAGTATGCCATGGAAGACAAAGGAGGTGAAATCAGTGGGGTAGTGACTGAGGGAGGAAGCTGGGGTTGGGGAGAAAGCCCCCAGAAGTTCTAGAAACAAAAATAGTAGACATGTTTGGAGGACAAGGTGCGGGGAGAACTCGAGCAAGCTGTAGATTCTAGATGTCTCAGGAGAGGGCACCACTCTCCCTGGTGTGTGGGAAGGGGGCAGGAACTCAGGAGAATAGGTGAAAACTGGCATTCTCATAAATAATGTATTCTCATCGCTGCTAAGGAAGAAGTGTAGCATCCCAGTAGACTCCAAATATTAGCATTTAAATACGGGTTTACATGGATGGATTTAAAAAAAAAAACAATTTTCCTGAGATTTAGATCCGATTTAATTTTTCCTCTAAGCCTCAGGAAAAAAAAAATCAGTTCTGCTTGAGTGTGGGCCTCAGAGAGGATTCTGCTTGCTCCGGGGTGTACCAGCTCCTTGTTCTCTGTGGAAGTTTGCAGCTTCTCCGTGTTATAATTGTGAACAAATGATGCCTGAGAAGCCACGGGCAATCCATCAGCACTGTTTGCAGAGTTTAAGAGCAGGGCACCCCAGCTTGGGATCTGCATGCACTCTGCTCTCGGCTGACAGCAAGTCTGTACCCTGCTAGGCCCACGGAGTGATGGATGCTGATGCAGGAGCTGACGGGCAGAGATGGGAAGAGACGAGAGTGGTCCCTGAAGCTTCCCTCTCTGTTCCTGCTGCCCCTAGGTGCTGCCTGTCTCCATGCCCCACACTGCTCTGAATGCTACGGCCTGTCCAATCCCATCTCCGCCCCACCCATCCACACTTGCATCCTGCGCTAAGAATTGCTCACTGTGGCAGTTCACTATGCAACCGTGGACAGGGAAGCACTGGTTTAAATGTGATACCGAAGGCTGCCAATTTGGGTGCTGGCTGATTCTGGCTGTAACCCACACCCAGCCTGATAGGGTAGGCTAATTTTCCACCTCTGCTTCCTATAGTCACTGGATGCACAGCAAGCACCACAAATACAGGATCTAAATTCCTGGGTAGAGTCTGATTCTGGATGCTACTTCACTCTCTCCCGTAGAATCAATGTATACTGTGCCCCTGGCAGCATAGGGACTTGCTCCTTCTGAATGACCAGCTGTTTTCTCACACAGTCTGTATCTTGAGCAACACCCACAGCAGCCTGCCAGTGCTTCTAGGACACAACACTGGTAGTCTGCCCCTTCTCCCATTTCCTGTCTAACTCAGCCATCCCACGGCAGCTCCTGATACACTTACCTCCTTAGAACTCCCCTGACCTGACCATTTTTCCCTAGCTTCATGTGCATCCACAGACATCTTGAAGGGCGAGCCACATTCCACTCAGTGCATTGAATTATGGCCTCCAAAAGATGGTGTGCGTATTCTGGAACCTATGGAAGTGGAGACTTACGGGGAGGAGGGTCTTCCCAAGTGAACCTAAATGAAGCAGTTTGGAAAGATCATCCTTGAGGATCCAGGTAGTTCCTGAACCCAGTGACAAGTGTTCTAATGATTGACAGGAGAAGAGGAGGGATGAGCCGCCAGGCTGAGATGAAAATGATGTAACCAGAGTCTAGAAATTTCAGGGCCACCAGGAGAAGAGATTTTCTTGTATTTTCTGGAGATACGGACACTTGATTTTGAATATCTGTCCTTCAGGATTGTGTGTGTGAGAGAGAAACACAAACTTGCCATCTGAGGTTACTCAGTTTGGAATGATTCCTTACAGCAGCCACAAGAAACTAGTGCAGCCTGTCTAAAGCAGAATTCACCGTAGGGATTGGAAAGTGTAAATTCTGGGAGCCATGCCTGTGGTGACCTCCTCTACCAGGCATCCAGGTCACCTGGGATGCTTTCCTAGGGCCTGCTCAGAGTGTCTGGCATGGGCTCTGAAACCTGAATGTCAATAGCTCCTTTAGCCAATTTCTAAGGTGTGAGGGTATAGCCTCTGTGGGCTGGATCCCCTGCACCTGGCTCAAGCTGGGGGCAGAGGGGATGCTGGGTTTTAGTGGATGGATGAATGCCGCTTGCAATCACACAGCTCAGTGAGCTGCCAGGGAGAACAACGCTCTCTGCCCCCTTTCCTAAGCAATGCCTCCTGTGGTCCCCTGGCTAGCAGCATCAGTCAACTCATGGAACCGTGAACCGATAGAGGGGTGTCTGTATACCTTGTCAGAGTCCAGTGCTGTGGTCTGATGTGGCTTGTTCCCTAACAGCCCACATTGGAACTGAGTCCTCACCATGAATAGAAGTGAGGGACCTTAATCTGAATTTGGTGTTTAAAGGTGGGTTTTGAGAAGGAAACTGGAGCAGAGCCTCCCCCCCCAACACCCCCCATTATTGAATCACAGGGGCTTTGAAAAGGAATAGAAAAGCAATGCAGGACACACACACACACACACACACACACACACACACACACACACACACACACACTCCCATCTCTCATCATCTAATGCTCTGCACTGCCTCAAGACGTCATCAGTAGAATGACCATCACCGCCTGTGGCCCCTCAACAGATGCCAAGTCTCCAGAAGCACAAGCCAAAGCAATCCTCTTTTCTCTTCATAACTTACCCAGTCTGTGCCATTATGCTATCATGATTTTACTCTCTGTAGAGTCTCACCTGAGCATCTCTGGCTCCATTTTACAGATGAGAAAATCGAGTTCTGACAGTTGACATGCTACTCAATGCTGCAGGGCTGGACGACAGCCACAGGCTTTCCTGCCTCTGTCTGCAGAGGTTTGCTCACACCCACTCACCACTTGCAGGTCTGACGTAAGTGTCATTTCCCAGATGGTGCCTTTGTGTTTTGGGGGGTGTAGTAATGCCCTAAGAAGAACTTTCTTCTTCACCCCTGAAGAACATGATCTCTGGAGTTCTCCTTTTCATCTCTAGTAGACCCCAGACATCTGGAGCTGCAAACATTGAAGGACGGCTGTAGGGTTCAGAGAAGCCAGGAAGGATTGTGGAGCCTCTGTGGGTAGCAAGGAGGAAGCCAAGGGAACATACACAGAGCCAAGTCCCTCTTAGCCAACCAATGACAGAGCAGGCAGCAGAGAGCTCTGTGGGTAGGCATTAGGCAGCAGACCCTGGAAAGTCCCCATCAGTAAACTAGCCCGCAGTGGTCTGCCAGGAAGACCTTTCCACCCTCCGCCACACGGTGCCTTTATCCTACCAAATGGGATGAAGTTTCATTTCTACATATTTATTCTTTTAATTTCCTAGTTTTCCATTAGCAAATACAGATATCCTTGAGATACTGCATCTGCTATTTGTTTCCAGTAACACACCCTGGTCCCCAGTTTCCTCTTTTACACCCCACCTCAAGGAGGCATTGAAATCCATAAAAGCAAATGAGAAGAAGCTGACTTTGGCTCAACCTGCAGCAGGGCCTCCATACACCAACAGTGCAGGGGCTCCCTGTGAAATCTGAGGGCTCCAGCCACAGGGGAAAGAAACCTCACATTCCCAAAACGAAGAAGCCCCTCCCTCACATCACATGACTTTTTTTCTCTTCTCCTGTGTTCTCAGGCCTTTCCCTCCCTTCCCTTATCTCCCTTTCTGCAAGTGGTTTCACAGCCTCCAGCTCCTAAGTAGCCTTAACTAACTGGTCAGCCCTTCTAATAGATCTGCCAGGGATGGAGAAGAGGAGCTTCCTTCAGGGGTTTGGCCAGCAGGAAGATCTCTCTGGGCAACACTGATGGCGTTTCAGCTGGAGGAGAGTGTCCCAAAGCAGCACGCTCATCCCCCAGTGCTGTTGGGAGGTAGAGGATGCTAGCATCCTTCGATAAAATGGCATGGTGCACACATAGACCCTTCTGTCTCCTCTGAGTCATCTCAAGAGCCCTTATGAGAGCGACTGCTGTGTAAACGCAATGCAAATGTGTTGGCTGGAGAACAAGGTTAAGAAAAAAGTCTGTACACTTTCAGTAAAGATGTGTCTAAAACTTTTTATTAGTTACTTTTTCCCCACTTATTTGTTGAGTGGTGAACACATGGTCAGGTCAGAGGATAACTTTTAGGAGTTGGGTCTCTCCTTTTAGAATGTGGGTTTTGGGGATCACACTTGGGTCCTCAGGCTTGGTGACAAGTGCTGTTACTCACAGAGCCATTTCGACAGTGCTAATTTTTATTGTTGTTGTTGTTGTGTGGTTAATTGAAGCCACAGATGCAGGAACTTGTTTATGACCTATTGAGAGGGAGGGCAACTGGATTTGGTAGTACTGGCCTAACCCAACCCTGTGTTCATAGATCCCTCTTGGCATCCACAGCCTGAGTTCCAGGGGTCCCAGCAGCATAGCCCTAAGCAAGTTCACAGGAATATTCTTGGCCTGTTGACCTTTTTGGGAGCTTACTCAGTTACAATAACATCAAACATGGATCATGAGCGTCTTGGGGCCTATGAGAACTTAATCAATTTGCCACTGTGCTTCGGTTTGCATGTGTCATCCCAAAGTTCACATTTTGGAAACTAAGTCTCAAATTCACTGCTTGTATTTGGAGGGGGACCCTTGGGAGGTAGTAAGAAGTGCATTACGCCAACAGAAGGCTTTGTGTAGACGTACGTGGCTTTTAAAAAAGAAGGACATGAGTTGGTTGGCCTGTTTCACTGTGGAGTGTTCTTTTCCATAGCAGGATATAGCATGATGCCCTTGCCACATGCCAGCTGTGACGTCCAGAACCATGCTCTAAGTAAACCTCTGTTCTTTAAAGGTGACCAGGGCTCAAGCATTTTGATACAGAAGGGAAAATCAGCTGAAGACCATTCATTATCCACATGCACATAGCTCAGTTACTCAGTTCATCAGGCCTTTACATTTCTTATTTTAAGTATGAAAGCAGAAAAGGCACTATTTTGGGGAGGGAGGGAACCACCAAGAGGGAGAGAAGCAGGGCAGAGAAGGACAATGGGAAATAAAAAAGCATGGTGATATACATGTATGATGGTATTACAATGAAACCCATTATTTTATACCCTAACAACAACAACAATAATAAATAAGAGTAGGTGTGAGCAACTCTCCTGGTTTCCTAAGGGCTAAGGAGCTTTTGGGGACACAGGACTTCCGGTGTTGAAATGACAATCCTGAGTCACAATATGGAAGCAGAGCAGACAATGCCCTGAACAGAAAGGGTCACTGCAAATAACTGCCTCATTTCTGTCCATACTGTGTGCAGAATTTTAGCCATTTGAGTTTCTTGTTTTGCCGCATACACTATCATGAATCTAGATCACAAGCCCACAAGCCTAGGTCTTCTGTGGTGCCATAGATTGCTAAGCAACAATGAAGGTAGGTGCCCAGAGCTTTTTGCTTTTATAGATACCCAGAAAGCCTTTTGCACAGGCTGACTTGTTCACCACCAGGTCAGACTGACTGTTTCTTTCCGGCTGTGGGCACAGGGGTGGGGGTGGGGGATGGTGGTTATGTAGCCAAAGCCAAGGAACAGGCAGCTCCAGATTTTCATGAGAACCCTACTCTAGACACCTACTCAAAGACCTCAGTGCGGAGAACTTGGAGCCCGAAGGGCTTACTTATTCATCAGGTGACTAAGAGCCCTTGAGATATTCATCCCATTTTGATAATTGCATCGGTGCTTGGAGGGCCTCAGAGTCCTGGGCAGCTAATGGGCATCTGGAGGCAGTGGGAGTTTACATGGGTCTCCTGGGGGTGGGATGCTATGCAGGCACTGTTTCCCAGACTCTGGTCGATTGCTCACCACAGAGCTGAGAAACCCGCCCCCTTGTCGTGGTGCCCAGTGTCTCAGATGGTGAAACCAACTCAACAATTAGTGGAACTCAAGCCCAGTGCCAAGCTGCTGTGTTCCAGGAAGGGCCAGATGGGGGACGAAGTGTCACTAGGAGTGACTTTGTGTCAGTTTTCTCCATCCAGCCTGTTGACCACAGAGGACACGTGCTGTGTGACTACGGACACTCCTCCTGCCTGTAGCATCTATCTCTCACTTCTGTATTAACTGAGGCCGAGCTTTTCATGCAGGCAAACCTTGTTGTGGATGCACTTGTCTACCAGCTGAGAAATAAATCCACTACATGGGGATTTGATTTTTTTTTCAAGACAGGGTTTCTCTGTGTAGCCCTGGCTGTCCTAGACTCTCTTTGTAGACCAGGCTGGCCTCAAACTCACAGCGATCTGCCTGCCTCTCCCTCCCGAGTGCTGGGAGTAAAGAAAGGCATGTGCCACCACCATCACCAGCAGTGGGGATTTGATTTCTGAAGGCAGATTGTTATACAAGCCTCAAAGAATAGTGCTCATGGGTGACAGGCAGCTCACTTTCTAGACCTTATGTCTCTGAGTGTAGACAACCATCATTGCCTCAGTTTCCCCATCTGTAAAATGAAGGCGGTAGTAGATACTAGTGGCCACTAATAGCCATTGGATATTATATTTAATGAAAAATGAATGCTCAAGTGCTGTAGCTTTTACTATTATATTCATAACATTGATCATGGAGCCTTCTAGACAAATGAAGACCTTTAGGTCCACAGCTGACCCCTCGGGATGCCCTAACCCCTCAAGGACACAGCATGAGTGTCATATACCTGTGACTCTGCCTTCCTTACAAATAAGCTATCTCTGTTTACATACCCAAGAGCTGGGTGGACTGAGAGCTTCCAGAGTGTGACAAGGGGCTGGGCGCCGTTGTATCTGGAGGACTTTCTATTGTTTTGAAAAATTACATGTATTATCAGTAGACCCAGCTAGCAACCAATCAAGACACAGATGCTTGTTATATTTTAAAGTAGCCTTAGTTAACCTGGAGCAGGGCAGATATCAATCCTCTAAACTACTTTCCATAGTGGGGCCTCAGGCATAGGATCACTGTCTCAATCCCATGCCATCTGCTTCTAATAACTTCTACCAAGCTACCGCCCATCTATAAGCCCAAATACTTGCTCATGTTCTTCATCTGGGCCGGATTCTCCATCCATGCCGCTGGTCATGTGCTCCTCCATCTAACCCATGGCAGCCTTCCTCTCTTCACTTCAGGTCTCTCTCCTTTTCTCCTCATGGCTGTCTCTCTTCTTCCCAGAATTCCTCTCTCTCCTAGCCCCACCTATCTCCTTTGCCCTGTCCACGTGGGATGGCTTTTATTAAGCAAAAGGTAAGTCACAGACATCAGGGAGGGGAGTAGGGGGAAAATGGGAGGGAGGGAGGAATGGGAGGATGCAAGGGATGGGATAACCATTGAGATGTAATATGAATAAATTAATAAAATAAAATTTAAAAAAGAAGTATAGTTTAAAAAAAAGACTACAGGCAATAATTAAAAAAAAAAAGGTAAGTCACAGAGACAGTAAGCAGTAATTAGCATCAAAATACATCAGACCATCCCCTCCAACAACTTTCCAGGTCCCTCCTTCAGCATGGGTGGAGAGAGTTGTGAGCAACCTCCAAAGTGTCACCATAGGACTTCCCACGACACACATCTTCATTGACGCATTTTCTTGGTGCTCTGCGTATTCAGATGCTAAATTCTGAGCCCCAAGATCTGATTGCAGTCCAGATGAGAGCATTCTTACCTACACCAAAGGATGTTGTAAGTAATATTCTCCAATATTCTCTGATTGGTTAAGTAAGAAGCTGAGCAGCACATAACTGGGCAAAAGAGAAATAGGTGGGGCTTCAGTTCCTGGTGTTTGGGTACTCAGGTAGGGTCTGTAAGGCCTGAAGGGAAAAGGAGGAGGAACAGGAGGAGGAGGAGGCAGAGGAGGAAGAGGAGGAGGAAGAAGAAAATAAAGTATATGGCCTGATGGAGCAGATCCATCAAGATGAAGTCAGGACGACATATTGATAAGTAGTTTAGGGAATGCAACTGGGAGGTAGCCAGACTAGCTTAGAAGATTAGCGTAAATTATACCTGTCCAGTTATTGTGCTTAAAGCTTGTTCAAATAAATCAATATGTCTCTGTCTCAATTATTGGGGAAGTAGCCTGTGTTAGGATATAGGTCTCTGATGTCATTATTTGCCACAGCCAGGTGCTGCCAGGTGTGTGTGGGATACTAAGGATCCATCAGCCTCCCTAGCTCTGTCTATCTTGTTTTTTTCTCTCTATCTGTCTGTGTGTCTGTCTGTCTCTGTCTCTCTCTCTCTCTCTGTCTTTCTCTCTCTCTCTGTCTCTCTCTCTCTCTCTCACTGTGTCTCTCTGTCTCTCTCTGTTTCTCTTTGCCATGGATGTACTCTCCTTTTCTTTCCCCTTCCCCCTTTCCCACAATAAATCTCCTTCTTACCAGATCTGTTGTGTGGCATCTTAATCATTATTATAACAGCTGGGCCATAGAAAAGCCTTCTAGAATTTAATAAATATTCAACAACAGCTTTTCTGACTCTGTATTCTCCATCTAGGGGACTAATGCCTTTTAGACATTTGTATACTTCAGAAAAAAGAGAGGCCTTGGAAGTCTTCCCTCCTGGTGTGTGTGCCACACAGTCTGTGGCAGGGCTATTCGGCTACATCAGCTGTTAGTTTTCACCCCTTTCTAATTATTATGTGTATGAATAGGAGAGCCAGAAATAGTTTTTTAAAGGTGTATTTATGTTATGTGTATGAGTGCTTTGCTTTCGTGTACGTAAGTACACCACATACATACAATGCTGCCTTTATGAGTGTAAGTACACCGCATACATACAGTGTCTGCAGAGGCCAGAAGAGGGTGCAGGATCATCTGGAACCAGAGGTAGCAGATGGTAGATGGGGCACCATGTGGATACTGGGAACCAAACCTGAGTCCTCTGCAAGAGCAGCAAGTGCGCTTAACTGCTGAGCCGTCTCTCCTGCCCCTAGAAACATACTTCTTTAAGACACAGAGGGGAGAGAGAAGGGTGCACAGAACTGCAATTTGGGAAGGGATTGACTTGGCTGAGGTATGGGTCTGGAACATTCTCTTTACAAGCAATGCATGTAGGAAGACACAGAAAAAGTAGCCTCCCCTCTTTTAGAATCTCAGGGGGTGGGGTGGGGGGCAGAAACCTGAGGTGAAAGAGCTGAGGACGGAGGAGAGGGAGGCTTGACCTAAAGTCCTTGGGAACAGCTGGAGGACTTTAAAGAACAGTATATCTACTGCTGGACCTTAAAGTGTCTGCATGACTCCCACCCCCTTAAGCCTCCCATGAAGTAGGCCACACACAAAGGACGTGCCTGGTTTTTCTTTTTAAAAGTGAAAATTAAGGAATGTAATTGATGCAGACTAGCTAGGACATGGAGAAAGCCAGTACACTGCCAAGTCAGCGGGAAGCAGATGCTCAGAGTTCTAGGTGCCTGGGCAGCCCTTACCCTACCTACCTATGCACCATGTCCCCAACAACACACACACACACACACACACACACACACACACACACACACACACACTTACACACACACATGTGCACACACACATACACACATGGGTGTGCGGGAGAGGGAGGCACAATAGCAGAAGGATTGGTAGAGAAAGGAGCATATACACGGTGAGGTCACATTCTCACAAAATTAATTTAGCTCGAAACAATACATCTTAGCTGATTTCTGAGCTATGGAAAGAATAAAAACACCAGCGTCAGCGGGTACACTGTCCTTTCCAAAAGGACTTCCCATATTTGTCCATTTAACCACAGAATTCTGAGCCTCAACTTTCAGACAAGGAGAGTGCAGCCTCAGGACATCACGAGACTGCCTCAAAGGGACACCTTGCAGGGTCTGTGCCCACTTCTGACGGACCTCTGTTGACTCAGCAGAGAGGCATCTGTTTGCAAGAGTTTCCTAATCATTAGGGTATTAAGTGGTTCCAAAAATACTATGCGATGATTTCAAGAAGGTGAGGCTGAGCCTGGGGTTGAAGATCCAACTCTGTCTTGGCCCTGGAGTGCATGAGAGGTGAGTAGATGGAGCGCAGGCTAGCAAATGGAGTGATGTGTGTTTGGCCCTCCGGAGGAAGGCTGGTGAGGGGGCTGAGTCTCCCAGGGAGGTCAGAGAGGACCACATACAGCCAGAGCCCAGGACCTGCATGTATACAGATGGAGTTTAGAGCCACGATCCTCAGAAGAGTGCTAAGAGTAGCCATTTTGTACCAGGACCTTGCGGTAGCTCTCCCCTAACCTCCCTGAATGCAGGAGTGGCTTTGTTGACGTTTTTCTGAAACGCACCACTAGAGGGAGCTCATGTTCCCACTCCTTTCTGCTCCAGAGCGGTAGACTCCTAGCCTCACAACCATTTGGGAATCAAGCAGCAGATGCCGCCGGTATAGACGGTATAGACTTTTCTATAAAATGACCGCTGTTTCTAAATTATGTTGTGAGACTCTGCAATACCCAAACTGAGCAAGAATCCCAGGGTGAACTTGGATTTAGACCCCTCTCCTCACCAAGAGCAATATCTAGGGATTCCAGGGCCAGGAGCAGAGATAGAAGAGGCAGAAGTAACTCCACAGGGCCAGGTCCCTATTGGAAAGATCTGCCTCTCTGGAAGGGGAGGGAAAGGCTATGAAAAGCAGTATTTATTGGACCTCTCTGGGCACTCTACCCTCGATGGATTTCTTCTGCCCATCCACGAGCCCAGTAATGACATCAAACCCACCGCCCATCGAGGAGGCAGAATGCGGGGTGATTAGATCTATGGGCTCTGGATGCAGACAATTCTTGCTTCCAAACCCTCCCAAACTACACAGAACCTCCGCAGGTCCCGGAACCTTGTCTACCCTCTGTACCACAAAACCCCCAATGCCTAGAATAGAGCCTGGCACTGGAGGCCATTAAATATTTTATGAAAAAGCCAAAGGCTCCAATCGCCAGTGCTGTTTTAACCTTGGACTAGTTACTCTGTGTCTTGTTCTATGTGAAAAGGAACAAACCGTTCTAGGCAAGACAGAATGCTGCAGGACAAGGGAAAACACCTCTAAGGCCTTCGCTCGGAGTCAGTGGCTGGGCAGGCTTCTGTGGTGGTGACAGGATCTAAGTAACAGCCCGTGTGCATGTGTGTGTGTGTGTCTGAGGTCTCAGGCGATCTTCCTAGGGAGACAAGTCCGCCATCATCTGATTTCACAGCTAAGGAAACTGAGGCCAGTGAGGCGGATTGATGTGCTCAACTTGACCCTGCCCATAAGTGGTAATGGACTATTTTAAGACTGAGCAGCGCTGGGTGTGGTGGCGCATGCCATTAATCTCAGCACTCAGGAAGCAGAGGCAGGTGGGTCTCTGTGAGTTCGAGACCAGCCTGGTCTAAAGAGGGAGTCCAGGACTGTCAGGGCTACATGGAAAAACAAAGACTAGGCAGGACTCTATGGTTTTGTTCCTATGCTTAGAAATGGCTTCTAAGACACTTAGAAAAGCCCTTCCGGATACTATCGCCCATAAATGACAGTGTATGGTTTCCACTTGTCTTGTGCCAGTTTCCTGTCAACCATTTCTGCACCTGACACTCACAGCCCATGCCTGCCAGCGCAGGCACCTGGTCCACCAGCCAGCTGCGGATGGCAACATCACCCCGGCCCACAGCATGTGCAGATGCTGATTTCCATGCATCTGAGACTTTGGGACCTGCATCTCTATGAGTTATTATACAGTCTAACGTGTATATTCCTGGGGCATATGGGATGGTGGTACATGTTCACTTTATGTAATGTTCAAACCAGGGTGGCTAGCATGCCTGCCACCAGAATTTCTTTGCGAAAAGGACACCCAAACAGTTTCTCTCCTGGCTCATTTGGACTATGCACACATTGCTGTTAACCTTCACCATCCTGCTGGGCAACAGAACAGAGTGCTAAGACGCATTCCTCTTATCCCGTTCTGAGCAACCTCTACCTTTCCCTTTCTGTCCTCGGCCTACAAAACCCACCATTCTGCCTTTAGCTGCTAGTCCAACTTTAGGATTCCAGGAGTGAGAAAGCTGATCCAGTGTCTGTCTTTCTGGGCCTGGCTTATTTCACTTAGCATACTGTCCTGCCCTCTAGTTTCATCACAGGACTGCCCTCTTCTCTGTGGATGGTGATAGACCTGCATCTTTAACAAGCACTTGGCTAGTTCTAATGCAAGTGCTCGCCCCACTTTGGAAGTTAACTCCCTGCCCCTGCTCCAAGACAGACACCTTCCCTAGAGTTATTTAGTAGAGGATTGTTGGCCCCTTTTGGCTTTTCAGGGTCTCCTGCTTAAGACTGACTCCATGTCTCCCTCCTCCAGACTTCAGGTGTCATCCCTGTGGCCTTACCCTCCAAGGACAGTGCTGAGTCGGCTCCCAGGCAACCGCCAGCCCAGCCTTGCAGAGAACGTTGCACCCAGAAGAGGGAAAGAGCAGACAATGTGAGGCCATTCCCAGGCCTCCGTTCTCCATCTTGCTCTGCTACTACTGGGGAAAAACAGGAAACTGGCAAGTAATTGCTCCTTGACAACCCCTGCAGGTCCACAGCAGCTTGTTTTTGCTGGAATTATATTGAGGGATTGGTGCATTTACGTGAAAATCCATGAGCAGCACAGACCCTTTGTGTCTTTTTTTTTTTTTTTTTGCAGAATTAATTTTTTACTTCATTCAAGCAACTGAGAAATTCTTTTTTTTACATTTTTAAAGTTTTTTATTAATTTATTCAGATTACAACTTATTTGTTATCCCATCACTTATCTCCTCCCATTCCTCCCTCCCTCCCACTTTCACCCTATTCCCCTCCCCTAGGTCCATGGCTGAGAGCACAGACTGACTTAGACATGAACTCTGGTGCCCCATATTTGACCACCTCCTCTTGGTGGGGAGGCCTCATGGCACTCAAAGAAAGAATAAATAGGCTACCAAGATGAGACTTGATAGCCTATGACCATATAGTCGGGGAGGAGACCCTTTGTGTCTTAAAGGCAACCCCAGGAATGCGCCTCAAATTTGTAGTCCCCAAAGCCTCAAGTCATGTGTAGCCAGTGAGGTGGAGAGAGCAGCCCTGGACTGTCTGCAATGGTCGGGAGTGACAGTAACATGACTACACAGTAGCCATGTGCCACAGCCAAGCCATGCTCTTTCTCACCAGAATCCTTCCCATTCCACCTGTGGTGGCAGGAAGATGTTCATTTATTCCTATTTTGCAGAGGAGGAAACTCAGAATCCAGAGAGATAGTGACTTATCCATGGCCACACAGTGGCTGAGTGACAGGGCAGGGACCTGAGGCCTCATGCAGCCAAGACCTAAGCTTTGGTGTTTTCCTTTCAATGTTACTTCCTTTCCCAGGAAATGGGTGTGATGATTCCAGATCTGTGGACGTTCCAATCATACACGTGGCCCTCCTTCCTCTGCAGGGATATCAGGCAGGTGCCGTAGCCAGCCCTGGGCTTGGCATGGGCTTGGCTTCTCTCTCTTGAGAGTCTCAGAGTCAAGATGAGGTGCCTAGGGGGACTGAGGGAGGGGAGGAGGACCTTCCAGAGCCTCCTGGCTGTGGTGTTTTTCACTGTTGGCCCTTTAATTAGTTTTGGTTAGCATGCAGAGAGATGCCCCTGGCGCACTGTCACAATACACAGGTTATCCTGCACTCTGCACTCCCACCGACCTCCCTTATCTCTGCTTTTGCTGTTCCTCTTCCTCCTTCTGCTTTTATGTCAATATTCAAAGGAAAATGGGTGGAACTAGAGATTAGTCAGATCCAAATATGGAATTCACACACACACACACACACACACACACACACACACACACACACACACACACTGTTTGGTTATGACTAACCTGGAACTCACCATGTAGACCAGGCTGGCCTCAAAGTCACAGAAATTTGTTTGCCTGCTTCTGTCTTCTGAGAGCTGGGACTAATGTAGTTCACCATCATCCTTGGACATAGACACACACACACACACACACACACACACACACACATGCATGTGCACATGTATATGGAAAGGGGACTATGAGAGAAAAGAAGGGATCTAAAGGAGGAAACAGGCAAGGATAATGAACGCATGGCTTAGCCTGTTGCTTCTTCTGATAAATAATGCTGCCTTCTTTACACACCTCACCATAGTCTGATCCAACGTTTCCTCTACCTTCAAGATTCTTCAGTAACCTAGTGACTGATTTTGTAGAGTGAGGACTCAGGTGCAGCCCCTCCTCTGGCCAGGGCCAAGCTATTATTATTATTATTATTATTATTATTATTATTATTATTATTATTATTATTATTATTAAAGCATTGATGCAGAGCTGGGTTCCCATCCAGGGCACGGGCCTGTGAACACAGGCACACCTTCACATGGGCAGAAAGGAAGATGCTTCTGGCATCCACAGTGAGGTTACTGCAAGGAAGAGAGCTCCCGCAGGACCATCTGCTTCTCCTTTCTAAGCATCACCTAGACCTCATATAGCAGAGGTAATGCAAGGACCACCAAGACTGTGAACACAGAACACAAAGTGCAGAGCCAGGACTGTACTGAACCCATGGGACCTATGACCTCTACATGCTGGGTTATTTTTAACAGTATGCTAACATTCTTAACAATTCAGACCACAGGACAGTGAGTGACACAGTTATTTCCCATTTTCCAGATGGGAAAACTGAGGCCCAGAGAGATAAAGGAAGCCTGCATGAGACGTACAGGCAAATGGCAGATCCAGGTTCCAGGAAAATAATTAATTAATTAATTATCTTTCTTTCTTTTTCAAGACAGGGTTTTTCAGTAGTCTTGGCTCTCTTAGACTTGCTTTGTAGAACCAGGCTGGCCTCGAACTCACAGCTATCTGCCTGTCTCTGCCTCCCCAGTGCTGGCATTAAAGGCATGCGCCATCATGCCCGGTCCAGGAAATAATTTCAACACATCATCTCAGCTCTGGCACACCATGTGGTAGAACAGCATAATGGCTCTGCTTAGGCAGGGGGACTCAAGGGACAGAGGGACATGAGGCGCTGCTGACAGATTAACCCATGACCTGAGTGTGCAGCATCTTGGAAATGGCTCTTCCTAGTGAACCCGCACCCCAAAGAAACACAAGAGGCACGGGGCACCCAGTAGGTCAGGAGCAAAAGCCTGGTCCTCAAGGGACCTTCCCTGGTCCTGAGGAAGGACGAGGGGGGAGGCTTTTAGTTCATGATAAGCAAAGAAAATTCCATCAGAACTATGAAATCTTAAAGCCTCCCGCTCTCTGCAGATACAGTTTATGTTTTTAAAGAATATTCTGGGACCCTCAGATCCTCTCTTTCCCTCTCACACATCCCTCTCTGAGCCTGCTCTGACCTTAGCAGCTGCTTGGGCCCCAGCTCAGTGCCTGGAAGAAAGTAGCGCCACTGTTTATCATTGTAGTTTTCCCATTCTCAGGAACTCCTAGCTACCTCCTGGATGTAAATAAATACCATAGCAGCTGAGAAGGGTAGGACATGAATCAACTTGATTTCTGCAGAGCAAAACCTCTTACCTGAAAGACACGCATGCTCTATCTCACTACCTGGAGGGAGCAAAAGATGAAAAAGAAGAGGGAACCAATGAGCCAGGACAACCAGCCTGCCTCCATCTTGGGCTTAAACACCATCTTACAGTAAAGACAAACTAGGCTCATTCCTGCTTATGATTAAACCTCTGTTTCTGAAGGACTGCCTCACCTGTAACCCAACTATTACAAATGGTTCTGTACTGCCTGTCCCAAGAAACAGCAACCATGTTTCTGTTTCAAAAAGTTATATAACCATCTATGACTACCTTGTTATGACTACCTGTGGTTCTGACTATCTTGCTATGACCACCTGGCAATCATGAGGTTGTTATGACCAACTTGTTATGCTTCCTCCTTGGGAAACTCCCTACCTCTGAGCTATAAAAACCATTGTCTTCCTCACATCCAATGCTGACCTCTGGAACTTTGTCTTAAGGAGTGTACATGAATCAAAAAACCTTTTTTAATTAATTGTCTGCTTTAATTCCTATGGCCATAATGATTTGGTTTGGTGGTCTTTTTCATCCCATCTTTGGGATTAACAGGACCCAACCAGAAGAGTGGAGAAATAGCGGGCCCAAGAGCAGGTAAGAAAGAGTTGACACGGCAGGGAGAAGCAAGGTCACAGGGGACATCTCTCTTATAACACAGGGTGAAGAGTTTTGTAGGAAGCTGTGCATTCCACAGGCAGATGAACTGAGGTGATTCAATAGCAACCTTAGAAGGCAGGTTTTCTCTAAAAAGGGAAGGCAGAGACAGTACTTGAGGGTTTTCTGAACTCCGGAAGCGAAATCTGGAGTTCTGTCCTCTTCCTTCCTGTTGGAGGAACTAAGCTAGTCTCCGAGGCCCAGAATCGGTGAACCTGTGCACATGTGGTCCAAGTGTCTGCACGTGGTTCCTGAAGGCGGTGCTTTTACAGCCCGTGCTCGGATCCACTGACTGGGCAGCTCCTTAGCCACACTTTAGTGGAAGTTCACACACCGATACTAGCACCTTCACAGCAAATGACCACACAGACTCTAGCCTGGGGCAAGAGTGTGAATTCAGAGCTTCAGGGAAGCCTGGCGCCACTTCCTGAGGCTCACATAATGGCCACAGGGCCAAGGTGAGAGATGCTGCCACCACAGAGCACATTCCCGTACTCTCTGTGATGTGAGGAGATAGCACAGAGGAAACACTGGGCTCTCTCACACCCAGACCAGCTGAAAGCATGTAGGCTAATCATCGTTTCAGCTTTGCAAACTCAAAGGAAAGCTACTTAAACTGCATTTCCTTCAGCTGCAGACCTAGAGGTGAGGAGAGCGGAGAAGATAGTTGCTCTGCCCTCTGCTGGGGAGGATCAGCAGTGTCTCAGTTAATAACAGCCAAGGAGCTGGGGGTGTTTGGCTTGCGCCTCTTGGGTTTGCAGGTTATCTGAGTTGGCTAAGCCTGCCATCGCCTTGTCCCAGAATCATCTGCCTAAAGCACCTTGCTTTCTGTTTTTCACTGTGAGCTTTGTCAGGATCAAAACCAAGCAGCGTTTGCCAACCCTAACACACACAAAAAAGGAAACAAAGCAGAGAGCTGCAAGGCAGCTGTGACTACTGCCCAAGACTATCAGAGCCATGGCTTTGCACAGAGACCACCACGACCATATATGTTTTTACAGAGCTACCTGCTCAGCCACTTCCTACCACCTGGCTATTCCTTCTCCTCCTGGCCAAAGTGGGTTGCATTATGGCATCTTCTGTGGGTTTTTGTTTTGTTTTTCTTTACAAACTTCATTGAATTTGTACACAGTGGCTAGTGCACCTTGGTGTTTAGTGCTCTGCTGTACCTAAGTTGTTGTCATTGTATTATGGTGCCTATCTGCCCCTGAGCAAGACTGTGTGTATGGTCTTTGGTGGCTGATGGGTATCTGCCCCAGGAAAAAACCACTGGGAGAAGTTCTTTCTAGCAAACCTTCAGCTAAGAGTATCTATTTTTAATGTTCCCTTTCCCTCCCCAAGTTGAGCCCAGGTGTCTGTCTGATCTCTGGGTCCAGGAAGGTGTCTCGTTGACTGGTGACTGTTGTTTGAATTTCTGTCTTCCTGTGGTTTCACCAGACACTGCTGTTGTTTTGCACTATCCTGTTGTAGGGATTGGTGCAATGTTCTGGGCCCACCCAGTGACTCAGTAGTAGAGAGAGGCTTCTGCTTCCTCTGAGAGGTGCTAAGAGTATTGGTCAACGTCGCTATCACCAGGGAGCGCCCCTGCAGGCCTCTGCCTTAGACTCCGAGTGCCAGGAGGGAGGCTGCCAGCAGAAGTGACCCCTGGGGACAGCAAGCAGGTCAGAGCTGTGGCTGCTTTCCAACCTCCTTGACCTTCTCTTGCTCCTGCCCCTCCACCCAACCCTCTGAGTCGAAGAACCAGGATGGCAGGAGGCACCACAGGGAAGCATTTCCATCTGAGAAAGGAAGTCTGATCAGAGCCTTCCTGACAGTTCATCTCCCTGTCTCCCAGGGAACCATAGAACCAGCCCCTATGGCTGGTCACCTCCCCAGCAGGCCCCACCTCCTCTCCCACCATGATGCAATGAAGGAGAGTAGCAGCTCCATCCTCTTCTCTGCTTAGACTGGCCTGATGTGGGTGAAGGGGAGCACTGAGTGACAGTCCTCACCACTTCCTTCAAGGCCTGAGGTTTTAGGGAAAGGGGAGGGGATGAAGAGGCTGGCGGGAGGGATCCACTGTCCTCTCTCTCTAAAGGTTTCTGCTCCCAGGGAAAGTTTGGAAGCCTCAGAGGAACCGTGGTGCAACTATTAATGGCTGGCTTCCTTCCCATGGCCTAGCTTCGAATCTACCCCCTTCCCACTGTGACCCTGAAGACTCTTCTAAAGGACCCCGTGTGGCATGTGGCTCACATCTCCCCTCCCCCCCCTCTCTAATTGATGCAGCTATACACATCACGTCCCAGGCCTCACACATTTCAAGACCTTGACTGGGGACACAACATCCTTTCTGGGAACAGGGACCATATTCTTCCCAAGCTGTCATACAGTTGCGGGGATTTCCCTTGAGGTTAGGGCCACATCTTCTCAGTAACTCCTTTTGGCCCCAAATAGTAGAAGCCTTGTGCCCCAAACAAAACGGAATTGCCTGTGACTCATATCCAGCCCTAGTTTTTGAAAACTCTGCTTCAGGAGGTTGGGGGCCAGGAGTGTAGTGAAACTACAGCCAGCTAGGAGTGCAAGTGAGTGTGTGAATGTGTGTGAGGGAGAGATGGGGGGGGGGGTTGCTCCAGCAGCCTTTAAGTAAAATGCAACAGTGCTCTGGCTTTTGGGCTATGAAAATCTAGCTTTATGCCGTCTACCTCCTTAACAGGCAGTCTTCTGGCACCACCCAAACCTATTTAGACATTTTGCCTTTATTAGTGTCATTCTTCTTCTTCTTATTTACATATTTTTGTAGTGTGTATGGATGTTCATGTATGTGCAGATTCACAGATGCGTGTATGTGTCATCTGTGTCATATGCAGACACGTGTCATAGTACAAATGTGGAGGTCAGTTTGTCAGTTCTTTCCCTTCACCATGTGAGGCCTGAGGATTGAACTCGGGTTGTCAGGGTCAGCAGCAAGCTCCTTTACCCACTAAGCCATCTCACCACTCCTCTATATTTTCCATTTTATGTGTATGAACGTTTCTTGCTCATATATATATATATATATATATATATATATATATATATATATATATGTACTCTGTGTGTGTGTGTGTGTGTGTACCAGGTGTCCATGGAGGCCAGAAGAGGATGTTCCAATTCCTGGAACTGGAGTTACAGATGGTTGTGAACTGCTATGTTGGCTCTGGGAACTGAACCCAGGTCCTCTGCAAGAGAAATCGTGCTCTTAGTGGCTGAACCATCTGTCCATCCCTTCCATCTCTTTTCATTTGTTTATTTTTCTTAAGGAGAAGGAAAACAAAGTAGAACGGCATGAGAATAAAAGTCTCAAGCCATGTGCTCCTGAAGGAGCATCCCCACATGCATGGGGAGTAGAGGAATGTCCCTAAGGCCTCCTGTACACCAAGGCTTAGCCTTGTCCCTAGCTCCTCTCAGTCTTCAGCTCCCCCATCAGGCTTGGATTCCAAGCATCATGGAGAAGCCCAGAGGGGCCTCTGTGGGGGACCCTGCCACTAGCTTAGGTGGCAGCCCTGCAGGAGGGTGGCCAGGGTGTGTTCTGGGGGGCATCATGGGTGAAGTTGTTTTAGCTTAGGTTTTGCATATTGTTATTGTTACAAGAGGGAAGTGTCAATGGGGAGATATACAAAATGGGGAACTGAGACTCTTTGCCATTCTCTTTTATTCTCTCTCTCTCTCTCTCTCTCTCTCTCTCTCTCTCTCTCTCTCTCTCTCTCTCTGGTCTCTCTATGTAGCCCTGGCTAACTTGGAACTCACTGTACAGACCAGGCTAGCCTCTACCTCCAAAGTGTATTTTCACACACTGTCGGAGCAAAAGGGTTTCTGATGGGTCAGCCTAACCTCAGCCCCATTCTTAGAAAAGAAGAGGAGCCATGTTCGCCAGCACCGTCTTTGTAACAAGAATCTTATCAAACTATCGAGAATGTTGTAGAACTGCCTTATCTAATCTTCCTCCCTCAAACTCAGACACCCTGGACTCTCCCTTTCATGGTGGGGAGACTGAGGATGAGAAGTGCCTTATCCCAGATCTGAGATAAGGAGCTACCATTACAAATCTAATATGATTATCACCAAACGTCTCAGGGTTACTGGTTCCTCACTGTCTCTTGGCTCCTGCCCTCTCACTCCAGGCTGGTCTCACTTGCTCTGCTCTTTTCTGTTCCTCAAAAACACTCTGAAGCTCATTTTCACTTTAGGCCCCCCTGCCCCCTTCTGTTTGGTTGGATTTTTACTTTTAGTATTTACCACTTGTCTGTTTCTTTCTTTTGTCCTATTCTTGCGTTTCTTTTTGTTTGCTTGTTTGTTTTATGTTATTTTATTATTGTTCTTTAGAGGTCTTTGTTTTCCAAGGAGAGAGAGAAAGGGTGTAGGAAAAAGAGAGAGAGAGAGAGAGAGAGAGAGAGAGAGAGAGAGAGAGAGAGAGAGAGAATAAAAGAGAATGCTAAAGTGTGTAGATTTGGATGGTAGGGGAGGTGGGGAAGATCTGGGGGGAGTTCAGAGAGGGGCAATCATAATCGGAATATATTAAAAACCTATTTTAATAAAAGAAAGATAGAAAAAAGAAATGTGAATTATGCCTAACATAGCAAACAATAAAAAATTATGTAGTGGCACATGCCTTTAGTCCCAGTACTTGGGAGGCAGAGGCAGGTGAATCTCTGAGTTCAAGGTCAGCCTGGTCTACAGACTGAGTACCAGGACAGCCAAGGCTATACATAGAAACCCTGTCTCAAAACATATATATATATATATATATATATATATATGTTGAATAAATAAATAGATGAGGTCACTGACACATGAAATCACTGGGTAAGATCTCAGCACCCCCAGAGTGCTGAGAGTAACTGTCAGCTGAGTGCTCAGTCCTAGACAAGACATCTATACCATTTCCTATAAGGCTCATGGACCATTGTGGAGGAAGGAGTAGGAAAAAACAAAACACAACCGTAAGAGCTGGAAGGTGGGGGGAGGGAGACTGTGAACCGTCATCTTCTGTGGAACGACAACCATTGTAATCACAAACTCACTGTAGCTGTGGATGCCTGCCCTGCGCACTGGGTCTTCACAGAGACAGGCCTGTTAGCAGTCAGGAAGGAGGAAGGTCCAGGGAGAGGAGAGTTAGTTGCCTTCAGTTGTACAGCTGTTGATGATGTCACTAGGTGTTAATGGGCAGCTCCAATCCAATGGCCACACAGATAGCCCTTGTTAAACGAAGTGAGTCACAAAAACCAAGCCAAAAGTCATGAATCTGGGGAAGGAATTTGTAGGGAGGGGTTGATAGAAGTGAGGGGGGAGAGTAATCAGAATACATTATGTACAGGTATGAAACCGTCAAATAACAAAGTTAATCAATAAAGGTGAACTAAACCTTAATGATGCCAAGTGGTCAGCCCTTTTGAGATAAAAACATACATACAAGTAACACTATACAGACGGAACAAGTTGTATTCATGAATGAATGAATAAACAAATATATGCATATAATATTAAGTAATGAGTAAAGGGGCCATGAATTTGAAAGAGACCAAGGAGAGGTATATGAGAGGGCTTGGGGAGAGGAAAATGAGGAGATGGTGGCATTATATTATAATCTCAAAAGATAAAAGAAATATTAAAAATGCCCCATCTCAAAACAAACAAACAAACAAACAAAACTGCAAAAACAAATAACAAATGCCACCTTCTTGTGTGGTGACCTGGATATCCCTTTTAAAGTAGCCCCGAGGGATGCCACCCTGTTTAGTTTACTTCTATTGTAGAACACTGTGCTCCAAGCATAGATCCTGTTACTACCTCCGTCACAGTACTGTCACTGCTTGCAGGGGACCCTTCAGGTCCAGCCTGTTGACATTCCTGCAGGCAAGGGAGTCACCAGCTCCACACCTGAGACCTCAGCCACTGCCCCCAGCACCTTCCTGATAGCTGAATCTCCATTTTCCCCAACTGCACGTGGTCTTGGGAAGCCACAGAGTTTAGAGTCTGGGAGGCTAACTAGAGGGGAGCCTCCATCTCTGCAGCTGCGAAGATGTTAATGTTCACACGGGGGGTGGGGGTGGGGGGCGGGGTGAGACCTCTAGGTGCTACAGCTACTCTGAGGTCACCCATTCTCCTATAAATAACCTTTCACCCATGCTTCACCAGGAAGTCCAATAAGTGCATTGTTTCACCATTCAAAGCTTGGGGGGGACTCCTTACTGTGATAGGTGAGCTGGGAAGAGAAGACGATTTTTCCTGTCTCCCAGGGGGAAGCTCACAGAATGATGTTTCAGTGTCTCTCAGTCATTACTTGGCTTATTTCCCTTGTCCATGATGTCTACTACAGAATAGGGGGTGAGTGTTGGGTGGATGCATGGAGAGACAGAAGGATGGGCGTAAGAATAGATGGTGATAGATAAATGGATGGATGGATGGCTTGATACATGGTGGATGGACGGAAGAATGCAAGTTAATGTCCACTATGTACCAGCCCCCATGGGGATGTAGGAATAAACAAAGAGCTGTCCCTCCAATCAGAGATTCCACTCTGACATTCAAGAGACATTTTTTGTAGTCAGGTGTATCAAGGGGTGGTGGGTGCTCTGGGTTCTGAGGGAAGCTATACACGTATTAGTGATACAAGGGTGACTGTGGAAAGTTGCTGAGGAGAGTCACAATGATCTTGTCAGAGGGCTTTCCCCGAGTCTACAGACAGTGCTTGTGGCCTGTCCTATAGCAAGCCTTGGCCTCGGAGAGGAGGCCTGGGCAGGATTACAGGAACATAGCAAGAAGGAAGAAGGGCTTTGTAATGGCAGGTCGTATTTGTTAGAAAGATGGTTCATCCTTTCAAGGTGAGAGTACAGGCTTTGGGGAGTATGAGGAAGAGTTGACAGGGAAGCCTGGAAGTGGGGGAAGGACTGAACTAATCAGTGGTAAAATCAGAATGTCTTGGAAGAATCAGAGAGAGGAGATTTGGCAAATGGCGGGCATCAGCCCTGGCCAACTCTCTCAGTGTACAAGGAAAGGCTGCCGTGGAAAGCTCACAGATAAACTTGTAGGTGGGAGGACACGAGGGAGTTATGTCTGAGAGCTTCAGTCTTTTCCTGTGAAGTAGGACAAGAGATCATCTGTGGAAATAAGAATATACACAGCCTCTAGCTGCGGGGCTTTTAGGGGATACTATGATTAAGAACCTTAAGATCTCACTCAAGTAGGAAAACCAGGGTTGCAGAAACCAGAGTTGACGGTGACGTTATTAACATCCTTACAAAGCAGTTAACATCAACCAACAGAAAGCCAAGAGCACAGCAGACAAGATAAGGACATGGAAACAGTGCACACATCTTCATTAGGGCTCTATGGCTTATCTGAACGCACAGCCTTCCATTAGCCTGCCGTGTGTGAAACGTTTTAGGACCATTCTACTCTGCAACCTAAACAAAATGTTTACAATTAAAACTTTTCTCTGTGTGTGTATGTGTGTGTGTGTGTGTGTGTGTGTGTGTGTGAGAGAGAGAGAGAGAGAGAGAGAGAGAGAGAGAGAGAGAGAGAGACAGAGAGAGACAGAGACAGAGAGAGACAGAGACAGAGAGAGACAGAGACAGAGAGAGACAGAGACAGAGAGAGAGAGAGAGAGAGACAGAGAGAGAGAGAGACAGAGACAGAGAGAGAGAGAGAGAGAGAGAGACAGAGAGAGAGAGAGACAGAGAGAGACAGAGACAGAGAGAGACAGAGAGAGAGAGAGAGAGAGAGAGACAGAGAGAGAGAGAGAGAGAGAGAGAGAGAGAGAGAGAGAGGCTGTGCAATTGATAGCTACCACTTCTTATTATCAGTATCTTCTCCAACACCCGGATAACAATGGATTAATTAGTACTGGTGGGTTATGATGACCTAAAATCCAGGCTATACTCGGATTCCTTTAGCTTTCACCTACCATCTATCTTCTTTTCCTGAGTTCTGTGTCACAAGTCCTCATCACTCTGGGCTGCGTGGCCTTTGCCAGCTTGACACCAATTGGAGGGAGGGAGCTTAAAATGAATAACTGTTTCCATGGGATTGACATAGAGGTGTGACTGTGGCCATTTTCTTGATTGCTAATTGATGTAAGAGAACCAAGTGTTGGCTTGTTAAGTTGTATAAAAGTAGATGCTGTCTGTATCTAGGGAAATACTACTGTTACTTATATTGCTTACAATGTCTATATTTATTCTTCCCTGGAAATGAATATAATTAAAGGATTCTCATGAGAGAGAGAGAGAGAGAGAGAGAGAGAGAGAGAGAGAGAGAGAGAGAGAGAACCTAGCCCACTGTGGGAAGTACCATCCTTAGGCAGGTAGTCTTGGGCTTTATAAGAAGGCTACTGAGCAAGCCAGTATCAGGGTCCCTCCATGGTCTCTGCCTCAGTTTCTCTCTCTAGGCTTCTGCCTTTGGATCCTGCCCTGGTTTCCTTTGGTGATGGATGGTGAGCTGTAAACTGAAACAAGACCCTTTGCCTGCCACTTTGTTATTGCTTATCATGGTGTTAACCACAGTAACAGAGATATAAACTAAGAAATCTCCGGGGATCTTCTCGACTTGGCCTGTGTTTGATGACCTTTGACGGGCTGACAAGTACTCTTGAGGCTTTGTGTGAATGTTTCTGAGCTAGGAGCTATCTGCACAGTTTTTGACTGTTGTTGGAGATTAGGCTGAAGTTTAGGGGTGGGTGGGGGAAGGCCACAAAGGGAAAGCGGTGTCCTACTGTGCTGACAACATGTACTTCCATGCTGTTAAGTTTTAAATCTAGGACAAAGGAGCTGAGGTGCCTACTAAACATATGGAAGCTGACCTGGCCTCCAGGTTCTCCCAGCATCCCTCGGTCCCTGGGTATGTCTGGAATACTCCACCCTCTGCCCCCAAACTCTCCAGCCCAGGAGCTGAGCTGCCTTTCCCTATTTAATCCATTTTAGTTACCCGCCCCCTTCAGTACATTTGACCTGTTGGCTGCGCAGTCTTTTTCTCATCTCTCCCCTCCCCTTCCCCTCTCCATCTCCCTACTTGGCTCAGGGTCATGACCACTCTGGACTCTCCCAGATGTCTCTGACTCTGGGTATGCTTTTCCCACATGTAAACTTTTGCCTCCACCATATCTAGGAGCAGACATGTTCTTTTCTTTTTACTCTTGGTGATCTTCATCAATTAAAGCATGTTCATCACACTTCTCCAAGTGACTCCCTCCCTTTCTGTGCATGTTGTTTGGAGGGAAAATACTGCACACCCCACACTTAAACACTAGGGAATTCCACTCCATCTCCCTGAGGCCCGTGCAACGCACCAAGCGTTGTTTCTACTAGCTCTGGAAAGGTCTCGGGTCTTCCAGCAAGGCTAACCTTCAGTTTTAGCCTCCTGTTGTGACTTTCTATTGTCCTCTTCCCTGCCATGAGCAGCCAGCCCTTCAGGAGCCCAGGAAATTGAGGCTTTGGTCTAATGCGTTACTGGTGTGGCATGGCCCAGAATTCCACTTTCTTCCCCAAGGACACATTGATTCCAGTAGCTGGGCTGTTTTCCATTTAAATGTCCTTTAGCAATAAACATGCTGCCTCCAACAGTGGGCACTGAGTTTGCTTTGTCTGCAGAAACCATGCTGTAACTGGCAGCTTACTCTGGAAACGAAGGAGCTTGCAAAGTTCAGGGCAGCTTCTGCAAGTCCTCCTGGAAACATAATGATTATTCCATGCTGTGTTATCTTACACTGAAGCTCCTATTTCTTGATTTCCCCTCCTTGCACCTCGTAGAAATAGTTTGTCAGGAACTTAGACACATTTTACAGGTTAGGCATCCCTAACCTGAAAACCAACAATCCAAAATACTACAAAATCTAATAAAACTTTTGAAAATTACCGTGATACTGAACTTGTGTGATGGGTCACAGTCAAAATGCAAGTGCAGTAAAATATGTATAAAATCACCTGTAGCCAAGCGTACACATGCACATAATTAAAGATAATTAAAAAAAACAGTATTGTGGGTGCTATTTTTATCTCTATTTTTTTTGGAGGGGTTCCTTAATGCCTCTACCTCCCTTCCAACCCCCGGACCCTAGGTAGGAGAGAAAGAAGGTTAGAAAATAAAGGGGATGCCTTTAGACTTAGTTCTGGCTGGTTAGGGTGGGTTCTTTTTGGAAAATACCAAGCTTGGTCATCAGGATGTCTAGCAGTCCAGAAACAGCAAACGGCAAACGTAGAAGGATGAACAAGCATCCTTCTTCCTCCTCTGTCCATCTCCTCTAAAGCACCCTTCCTCTCTCCCGGCTTTTGTATTTATACCCTCCCAGAGTCCTCAGAATTCCACTAACTCCAGCTGTCAAAGACCTTGGCTCTCTCTGAGCTGCATGAGGCTGTTACCAGCTGGCACGGACCACACTTGGGATTTTTTTTTTAAAAACTGTGTACATAACAAAATTGATCTTTTTTAAAGAAACCAAAACTTCCACTACACAATATTTGAGAAAAAGACGAAGGTTTGGCTGCAACACCTGTTCGTGTGGCACTGGACGACAGCAGTTGGAGTTGTCATGAAACCTTTGCAGCCTGCCTGGCAGAAGCCCTATGGATGCTCAAATGTTCCTCCAATCTCAAGAACCCATTAGTTTTCAGAGCTGTTTGTGGAATTAGTTATTTGGGTCCCAGGTTCCATTTGTTCCTCATAGGGGAATCCCCCCCCCTTTTTTTTTTTTTACTGGAAACAAGCCCCAGGTTTGGTCTTTTTTTTTTTTTTTTTTTTTTTACTGGAAACAAGTCCCAGGTCTGGTCGCCACCTCTGAGTATTGTTGACCCATTTTTAGATAAGGAAGCTGAGCTGTGGGTTATGGAGGAGTCATGTGTGAAGGAATACCGGGTTCAGGCTGGCTGGGCTGATGTGGATCTCTGGAGTGCAGAAAAAGATGATAGCACTCGGGTTTTGTCTCTTAACGAGACCTACACACCAATTTACTTCCAGAGTCGTACAGCATTCTTGGTTGAGTTCAGGCCAGAGTAGCTGGTAACTTAGTATGGGATAGAGCTACAATGGCAGGTGCACAAAGCAAGCTGAGCCATACATGTGCTTTACAGACACAAGTATGTGCCTGCTCCTCCTCTGCACACACTGCTGTGTGTTAGAAAAACATATCAAGGTTACCTAATTTATGACTTCTTGTGACTCATTGCTCAGAAAAAAGGGAAACAGTGTTTTAAAAACACATTTATTTATTCATTCATTTATTTGGGGGAAGGAGGGACGCTTACCATCATGCTTGCATCAAGTTGCAGGAGTTAGGAGTCTCCTTCCACTATGTAGATTTTGGGGATCGAACTCAGGTTGTTGTGACAAGAGCCCTTACCAGGTAAGCCATCTTCCTAGCCCCAAAAATTTCTACTTAGTTAGTTAGTTAGTTAGTTGGGTAGTTATTTAGTTAGTTTTTTCAGGATAGCATTTCTCTGTGTATCAGAGCCCCTGGCTGTCCTGGACTCATTTTGTAGACCAGGCTGGTCTCAAGCTCACAGACATCTGCCTGCCTGTGCTTCCCTGAGTGCTGAGATTAAAGGTGTGTGCCACAGTACACAGAATAAATAAATGCACTCGTAGTTTATCTTAGGAAAGGCAAGAACACAATGGTAATGTATGACTGTCTGAAACTGAGTGGAAGAGCTGCTGAGGAAAGATGGCCCAGATGGGTCAGCTCAACTGTGAATCTGGTACCACCTCCCAGCTTCAATAGATGCTTTTGAAGTACCCACTTGTTCTTGGCAATACATTCTTTATCTGAAGATATGCAGAAAACCAGACCTGGACCGGGAGTGATGGGTTTTCTTTTTCCAGTGTCTAGTGAGTAAGGATGGAGATGGGGTAAGGTTTCTCTGGTTATTTATAAGGAAATTTCACAAGTGTGTAGGGTGGAGAATCAAGAATTCTTGCTGCTATGAACTCAGAGACACAGGAGAAAGTGTGTTTCCTGCAGGGGGCCTTTGCAGAAGCTCCGCCAGAGTCCCCTTTCATCTACTCACCCTTTTCTTTTGACATTCACTGAACACATCTTACTGCTCCCTTGTCAGGTACTAGTCACTAGCCCTCCAGACTGGACCAGGATCCAATACTGTCCTATGAGGTAGGTAACCAGCAGTTGAGTGGGGTCAATACAGAACATTGTTTATCATATGGGCCAAGGGACTCTGGTTTGGGGGCAAGTGGAATGGTGATGCTTAGACAGGGATTCAGAAAACCTTATTTAAGCCAATTTGGACAACTTGCTTACTCTTAACCATGTCTCTGTGTCCTCATTTATGAACCCCACAGATAGAACTAGACGATGAATTAAAAGAGAGTGGTTTGAAACAATGTCCCATGGCATGCCCATGCTGTGATCTTTAGCCTTTCACCTATGAAGGGACATCTCGGTTGCTTCCAATTCTTGGCCTCTGGGAATGAAGCTGCAGTGAACATGGTGTGTATGACTTGGCTTGTGTGCAGCATGGAGGAGCTTTGAGGACACTGCGCTAAGTGAAATAAGCCTATTTTATAAAGATAGATATTGAATAGTTTCAGATAGATGAGTTTTCTAAGATGATCAAACTCATAGGAACGAAACCTGGAACGGGCAGTTGCCTGGAGCTGCAGGGGGAGTGAATTGCTGTCCAAAGGTCACGGAATCTCAACACTGAGGAGAAAGTCTCCTAGAGATCCACCATACAGCAAAGTGCCTAAGACTGACAGTATGATGTATACACACACTTGTGATGGACACAGATTTCATACTGTGTTCTTTAACCACAGAGAAAAGGCATAAGCAAACACTACTATAAATATGCTTTATGAATATTTACATTCATAGAAAATGAATAAAAACAAGAGATGATGAAGGGCCATTAATGTGTAGCAAAAATTTTTGTCTAAAATATAACAAAAAAATTTCTACCACATCTGTAAAGTTTTATTTCTTACAACAAAGAGATATGAAGCAAATGTGGGCAGAATATTACCTTAGCTGAGATAGAGATGGATGTGCATTGCTGGTCATCATCTTTTATGACGTTTGAAATATTTAGCAGTAGTAATTAAGAATAAGGTCATGTTTAACAGAGTGTTTGGTACAGGGAAGGGCGCAGAATGTTTCAGCCAAAGAACACAACTGAAAATTCAAAACTCATTCAGAAGTCCAGAGCTGGGAGAGTGTTTCCTACATGGATCACAGCTCCATGAGGCAGGGGTGTGTGGGAGTAAAAGCTAGGGCAAAGTTATGAAGAGCTGCCACTCCCTGATGATGTGTGCTACTTGGGATCGCGTTGAGCCTGACAGCAATGTTCCCTTTTATCCTAAAAGTCCTCAAATATCCAATTTATGCTAGATCCAGCATATCTGATGTCTGCCCACAGTCTTAGGCCCACCTTTCTATAAGAATGGCCTGGCAATTCTTCTAAGGCTTCAGACACCTAGGACCCACCCGAGCTCTGAGTGGGAGGATTTGGTGAGACCTTGGGTTGTGAATTTTCCCCAAGATCATGAGCTGAGAGCCTTTGACCTGCTGATCGAGCCTGGTCTTGCCCTCCCCTTTGCCATGTTGAAGGCTCCCTAGGGCAACCATTATGGAAATGGAGCCTAGAGAGCCAAATAAAAATTCCCCGAGAAATGTAAAGAGGCATTGAGTTATGAAATACAAAACACAGTAAACACTGCAGGAAGTTAACCAACATGGGCATCTCTTCCTCTGAGATTAGCTGTTGCTCTGGGCACAAATCACCCTTGGCAGTTTCATGAGCCTCATAAGGGCCTCAAATAAAGTTTGCTGTGTTAACTCAAATTATTGCCTATTTCACGAAAACCCTAAGTGGTATGTGCTGAAGGCTCACATGGTACCTGCTCCTTGCTTTGGATTTGCTCCCCGCCCCTTGCAAATTCCATTTGATTTCTAACAACACCCACCAGGATGTGATATAATGACTCCATTTCCCAACTGGGAAAATTAAGGTTCAGGGAACTCTTGCCCAAGTCGGGGTTAGTATTCCAATTCAGGCCAGCGTGCTCTGTACTGTCCGTGTGAGGACTCATATGGGTATGATATTTCCTTAATCACGCATTGCTTGTTCCACTGACATACTGGAGAGGCTGGTATAAGCCACGCATGCGCTGAGATTTCACCGTTGTTAAAGATTACTCTCCTGGATAAACTGCCACCATCTTCATCAGACCAGCCATTTCAGAAGATCTCCACAGCTGGGCCTACTAACTATAGGAGGAGGAGCAGGAGAGTCACAGGACCCTCACCTGAGTGTCCAGACTCTGCTCCCAATCAGTTGTAGGCAATTCTCCCCTAACTGCATGTGACCTCAGAGACAGGCTGGGGAAGGAACAGCGGGGAAAGCTTCATGTCTGCAGTCCTGGGGACTCATCCTCCATCCTGGGTGCAGATCTTCTAGCACGGCTTCTTTAAGATTACCCATGCTCCCATGCTCCTGCCCCTTGCCTCTCGGCCCTTGTTCCCTATGTAAGTCTGATAAACTCATTGGTTCTCCAGGATGAACTTTGGAGGAGTTGCACCTTGCTTTGCCATTAGAACCTTAAGAGAAGGAGGTGGCTGTTTATTTCATCCCGGGGACAGGAATTTTAGCTTACACCCACCCTCCATCATCCCCATGGAGACAGGTTAAATGGGCACCCAAGGGTGTGTGACAGAAGAAAATGTCACAGGGTGACAAGACACATCTCCGTGGCCAATGGGCAACAGCCTAAGGGTGTTGGTGCAGACAAAACCTGAAAAGCTCACATCCTCCATCCAGTGGGTCGCGGGCATCCAGCAAAGAACCCTGAAGAAATAACCACAGTTGTGAGGGGCTGTTGAGGCAAAAGAAGGCTTTGTTTCTGCATCACAACAATGAAACCTTGGAACCAACTTAAAGACCCAAGCAGAGGGAATCACTGAAATAAATTCTGGTACCTGCATCCCGCAGGACACTTAGCAGCCATTAAAAAGATGTTTGGGATGGCATTCAATCACGAGGAAAGCTGTTCACAATATGTTGGATATATGAAACAACATTTAAAAATGCCCCACAGGGGTGCTAAATTAAATAAGCAGAGGCCTTTAGCTAGAGGCTGCCTCTGTTCTCTGAGTTCCCATAAACAAACTACACTATAGTTTGGTATGTAGACAAACTGAAGCCTAAGAGCATTTTCTATATTTACTTTTTGGTAATAGATGGCCAGGTTTCAGCTAATCATACAGAGATGAGCTTTAGCCAATCATAGGTAGCCACTGTGTCACGCCACATCCAGCTGTAGCCAATCAGGTAATGTCTCTGCTTTATTTTCATAGTTGGCTTATAAAAGCCAGCTGCTCACACTGTGAGGCTTTCTGACTTCTCATCTGGACCTGAGCTCTGCAGACTCATGAACTGTTGTCTCCCCAAATTAATGCTGTTACAGCTGTCTTTTTTTTTTTTTTTTAAATAAAGGCCATAAAGAACTGCATAAAAAGTGCAATCTCATCTGAAAAGTGAGAAAGTTTGAGGCTGGAGAGATGGACCAGCAGTTAAAAGTGTTTGCTGTTCTTCCATAGCTTGGTTCTCATCAGAGGCTCATAGCTGTCTGTCACTCCAAGTCCAAGTATCTTTATAGATGGCAGGTATGCGTGCACATGCATGCATGCATGCATGTGCACACCCCCCCCCACATTTTAAAAACAGTTAGACATATTTCTCTTTTAGAAAAAAGGAAATGCCAGTATTTTATTATTGTACTGATTTTCTCACCTGTATTTTGATTATGTTTCCATAATGGTTATGCTTTACTTCTGTTGACAGAAAAAAAATCATAATGTTGGTCAAACAAAATAAGTCACAGCTAAAAGGGATGGAAGTGATGAATATGTGAGGCCAGTTTTGCCTACTAAGCTCATCTGGCTGCCTCCCACACCTCTGCCTTCTCTCTGTTCAATGCTCTAAAGAAGGGACAAGGCCTCACTCCATTCTAAGCACACATCTCAGGGGTTTCCAGGAGATGCAGAAATCCCTGTGCCACGCTCTGGTGTGCTCCGTCCTGTCAGAGGGAGTCTAGGTTCTGTGGCTCTGAGTGGTCGGTGCGTGCGTGTTCTTTACTCAGTGGCTGTGTGCTCCTGATGCCTCTAAACCTTGCTGAACCCAAAGAGGCGCACCCCACCACCACCACCCAGGTCGAGCTTCTTTAGAAGAAACAAGAGAGGAAGTTGAAGAACCGCCATATCTGGAAAGATTCCTGCATGAGGAGAAGTCAAAAGAGGAAGTGAACTTTCCCAGAGTCCCGGGGCCCTGAGTGCAATCGTACTCAGAAGTAAGTGACAGAGCTAGCCAACTTCTCAGTCTGCATTGAGGGTGAGCAGACCAGAATCTAGCTGTAAGCTGTGGACAGAGGCGGGTGCCCACAGCATTGAAACAGCAGAGAGTTAGGGACAAGTGTTTCTTGGGAGAATTTACAGGTGCTGTGGCAGGGAGCAGAAGTGGCTGGTGTCTCCGCTGTCATTACAAGAGGCCTCCTTGGCCTTTTGTGTCAGCGGGAGAAAAACCGGTTAGGGTGCTCAGCCAGACATACTGGGGAAAGGGGGCAAAAACGGGAGGCTAAGTAGTTCCAGAGCCCTAAAACACTTGGGGGTTTCCACTGGGCCATTCCCACCTCCCTCTCCTGGTACCCTCTCCTACTCCATGGCCCTTCCTGACCCAGACCCAATCATCCGATGGAGAGTTTTCTCTGGGCTGTATGTGGTACCCGTCCGCATGAGAGACAATGTCTCCACCATCCAGTCATCCAACCGAGAAACCCCCAGTGTGCTTGCTTTTGGCACGGCAGTCAGTCTTCTCCTCAGAGCTTGACGGTACAGTTATTTTGTGTTCATCATCTTTTCTCTCATTGCTTGAAGGGGAAGTTAATTCTCTGAGGGTGGAACCTTGTCTGCCTGTGCATTGCAGTAACCTAGTGCTTAGAAAAGTGCCTTGTAATGCAGTATGGTTCAACTGAAAACTTGCTGAAAATTGCAAACGGAGGAAGGAAGGAAGGAAGGAAAGAAAGAAGGAAGGAAGGAGGGATGAATGAGGAGTGTGTACAGGTAAAGAAAAGCTCAGAGTTAGATTCAGACCCTAAGACTGAGCCCAACTTCATTTCTTACCCGAAGGGCTGCCACTGAGTCCGTGTTCTGATTGTGGTGAGGGCTATGCGGCACTGTGGGGTTTGCAAAATGCCCTGGCGCGCAACCAACACTCTAAAGAGCTCTTTACTATCCTGTCATTCAGAATAAAGAGGGAACTTTTGCTGTGGGGTGGAGTGAGAGAGCGTGAAGGACAGACAGCAGGCAGGAGAGCTGAGGCAGCCTGCTCCATTTCTTGGAAAGGGGAGGAGGAGTGGCGGGACCAGCTTTAAGAACCTCTCTGTCACCACCCAGATGGGAAGAAAGCCTGAAGCTGCGTTTAGGCGTGACCCCCAAATTTCATGTATGAAAAAACATAATCCTCAAACCACACGCTAGTGGTATGGGAGAAGTGGGACCCTTTGAGGGGAGCTTAGGTCTTGAATGGCCTGATACATCTGTGGATTAGCAATCCATGAATTGCTGCAGGAATTCTTCTGTTGTGAAAAAAAAAAAAGCCCCGCCCCCACTCTCTTCTGCTTTACAAAATAAGGCCCTCGGCATGTTTTGATGCAGCAAGAGGCCACCATCAGATAGACACCATTGCCATGTAGACTTTATAAGCCACCCAGGAGTGGGAAATGGACTATAGCACCCTGTTACTGAGTCGCTCTGCTCCTGCATAGGTACCAGCACAAATGGCCCGTCTACCGCCAGTGGCCGGCAGCAGCCGCAGCTGGGAAGAGGATGATGATCCTCCAGAGTCTCCACATTCTATAGCCCCCACCACCTCCCTGCCGGCTGCCTTTGCATCTTACCACACGGACTGCTGGGGTAGAAAACCCAGGTTAGCCGCCTTGGCATCTTTTCTTCCATGTGACGCAGTAACTCTTCAGACCTCACCGTTGGCCAGGTTTGCAGAAAAAGAGGAAAGCTCAGCCAAACAGGACAGCACATTCTGGAGACAATGGGGAGGAGAGTGAAGAACAGCTAGCGCAAGGAGAAAAAGTAACAACAGAGCAGAGGGCTCACAGAGAGCCCTGGGAATACAGAAGAGGCACCGAGGAGAAACACTGAGGGAGTACAGGGTGATGGCTGGGGGGCCTGGCGTCCGGCACGGCTCTGCTGATCACACTTTGTGGCTTCAGGCCAGTGACTTCCCGCTCTGAGTCCCAGTGTCTCAGCACCTGCTCTCTTGCCTACCGTATGCTAGTCATTCCTTGGTCCATTAAATCTACAATACCTTCTTGAACACACCTCCTTTGCGATGTTGTAGAATTTGGGGATTCAGCAAGGGACAGGGGTGGCAAAGCCACATTATCATATCATTGTATGGTCATCTCCTATCCTACCATATCACATCACATTGGTCCTCATACGGACAATGATCAAACTAGTAAAATATAGTATAAAATTAGTTTGGGGTAAGGAGAAAAAAAAAGCCAGAAAAGGGAGGATAAGGAGCCTACTATGAAAGGCTGATCGTAATAGTTCATTTTAATTATCAAGTTGATACAATCTAATCACCTGGGAACAGAGAGTCTCCCTGAGTAACTGTCTCAATCAAGTTAGCCTGTGGGGCTTGTTTGTGGGAAATTATCTTGATTAATTGGTTGAGGTGGGACAACCTGCCCATCATGGGTGGCACCATTCCCTGGGCTTGGGGTACTGGGCAGTGTACAAAGGAGAAAGCTGTGTGAGGACGAAGCATGCGCGCAGTCGTGCTCGCTCCTGAGTGATGTGGTCAGCAGCTGCTCGTTCCTATTCCTTGATTTCCCTTTAATGATGGACTGTAATCTGGTTTCGTGAACTAAAATAAGCCCCTTCTCTCGTGCAAGTTGCTGTCGTCTGAGTATTTTGTCACAACATTTGGTAACGAAACTAGGACAGAAGCCTCTGAGTCAGGACCCACGGAAGTGAGAGAGGACGTTCAAGCAAGAGTTCCCCAGGCAGAGAGACTTCCGAACGAAGTGCTGCCTGTGAGAGAAGACCTTGTGGGCCTCCATCCTTCACACCCTCGAGCTGGACCACTAGCTGAGCATCCCCTAACAGCTGGCCTAACTCCTGAGCCTCCCTCCTTCACCTCAGCTCTGTGGTCTTCACTTCACACATAGCTGGTCAGGATGACTTTCACATGTGAGCAGATGTCATCGCTTCCTGCTCAAAACCACCAAGCGCTCCCCATGCTCAGGACAGATGGTCAAGTCCATACTGTGGTTATCCTGCAGGTTCTCAAGCTGCGCTCTCTTCCTCAGCCTTATGTACCTTCTCCTACTGCCTTCACTGCTAGTCCTGGGCTATTCAAACAAACCTTAGTGTCGACTCTGGATACTTTTCCCACAGTGATCTCATGTTGGGGTTCCTTGCTCCCTTAGATACCACTCATTCAAAGCCTAAGTCCCACCCAAGCCAGCCCCTCCTGCCTTCTATCTCCTTGCTGCATGCTATTCCTGCCTCCCGTCAGTTAATGAGCATGAAACAGGAGCACTAATAGATCAAATGTCTACTGTATGCTAAGCACCCCCAAAACAATCCCAAACTAATCCACCTTCCCCCAAACTCCCTGGGGATACTCATACTAACCACATTTTGTAGATCAATATCTTGAGACAAGAGAGGCTGGGAAACTTGCTTAAAGATTCCCAGCTGGTGAGTTTCAGAGCAGGAGTCACACTTTGGAGCTTCCATGGCCGGCCACAGCACCCTGGCCTATTAATAGCAGGCAGAATTCTGCCCCAGTGGACACATCACGTATGTGTGCTGCCTCACATGTTATATTTAACTGTATGGGGTATGTGCTGCCAAACAAGCAAGGCTGGGATTCTATTTTACTCTTGTTTCTTTAGTGTAGGCGGCCAGGGTGGCTAGTGCACCGCAGAGACCCAGAGCTCCTGTTTGCTTCTTTGTCCTTGTCTGTCATATAGGCATGGGACTGCTGTGTCTCAGTTTCCTCGTTTTGCTGTTTAGGAAGCACTTTAGGGGACTGCGGGAAGTGTCTTTGGGGGCCTTGTTTCACCATCTTTAGGTACACCACAATCTTTATTTTACACAATCTATGTACATCCTCTGAAGCGCTTCAAATCATCTCTGTATGACTTGAACATCTAATGCAATGTGAACAATCATTAACTACATGGCTTAGAGGATGACAATGAGAAAAGAAGTCTACATAGATTTAACATGGATTTAATTCTCTTTTGACTGTTTTCAGTTTGCAATTTGTTGACTCTATTGATACCAACCCATGTATAAAGAACACTGAACCACATATATGTATATTATATAATCACTACTATATAATTGTATATAAGTATTACCTATAGTTGTATATATTATTATAAAAGAATACAGACACACACACACACACACACACACACACACACACACACACACATATGGAGAGAGAGAGAGAGAGAGAGAGAGAGAGAGAGAGAGAGAAGACCTGACACAAAGTAAATGTAAATGCTAGTTAATTATCCTTCCCACCATTATTATCACCTGTTAGACCCTTTTAGACCAACAGTGCTGCTTGTTCACTCCTGAATCCCATTCTTTGGCACAAAGCAGATGTTTAACAAATATTTGTTTAATGACTGAGCAAGTGAGCTGAACTGAGCTTGGGGCTTGAACAAGGTTATAGAGACACAATGGCAGTGGCTCTCTTGGGAGTCCAGCAAGGAGTCTAGATGAGTGAAGAGTGTGAATAGCCCTTGGGTCAAGTGAAGAGTGTGAATAGCCCTTGGGTCAAGTGTAGAGTGTGAATAGCTCCATGGGTTGAGTGAAGACGGAGAGTGAAGAGAACATAGTTTCAAGAGAATTTTCTTTGGCTGGAACAGAGAGGAGCACTGTGGTCCAAACAGAACATATATAGCTAGAAGTGGCTTAGGGCTGTCACTGGAGCCAAGTGACATCCTTTAGGACCCAATGTCTCTTTAACGAAAGCCTTTGGATCCATTTTCCAGGGCTCAGCAATACGCAGGACACTGTGCTGGTGGACATCATTTGTGTGTAAACAATCTAGTGACATTAGTATGAGAAGCAGATGACAGAACTGACAGCTGTGACTGTCAAAGAGCCTAGAATGATGCCATATGTCTTAGGTCGTGCAGTCTCATGTGGAGAAGGTTAACGTTCTGAAGAACACACCTACAGTTAGCCTGAGTGCACCTTCAGTACCGCAGTGCCACAGTAATCCCTTAAGTTGCCCTTTCTTCTTCCAACCCACGTCCAGTGTGCTGACAAGCACTGTAGCTGCCAAGTTCATCTATATGACTACCACACAGTCAGGGACTTTACCAACCACAATCTACCTCCATTCGCCTTGCAAACAGGAGGATGTACATAAGCTTCGCTCTAAAGTCTTAGCACCCTTGGCATGAGTCATAGCTGTGTCATCTTGAATGCCTCACTGTCCAAGTAGGTCATGGGGTTCCTGTTGGTGATTTCAAATCATTCTAACTTTTTTAAAAAAGCCTTCATTTTTCAGCAATCCTCAGCCAGTGGCATGAAGCTCCTGCAGGCAAAAGAGTTAGTTTGTTAAGCTTACATGGTATCTATCTATCTATCTATCTATCTATCTATCTATCTATCTGATCTTTTCAGCTGATTTCAGAAAGAAATTACACTAGTCCAAGTTTAAAGTAGACTGACCTCAAATGGTTAAGTTATACAAGCTGTGAGGTTTTAAAACCGTGACAAAGGACAGAAGTGAAATTCTCCTCGCTGTAAGGAGATCCTCACTCAAGCCTCAGAGAGTCACAGGCACACACACCTCAGACTTTAACTGACCATCCCCAGCCAGCTCAGTCTCTGTCAGAAAGTGTCACGAGTCACACTGCTCACCCTGTAGCTGAATGGTCTGAGTACTCAATGGCAGTACCACTGCCGCAAATGATTGTGTGGACAGTGGTTTCCTGATGTTCCTCTGCTGAATGATTGCATGGACAGAATCCTCAGTGCCAGCAGGAATCGGGCTATCTCCCTTGCTGGTATCAATGAAGGGGCCAAAGTGTGGATGCTCTAATATGGCTTGTGGAAGGCGGTTGTCGGAGAAGAAATCCAGCATATCCAGAAGCTAGGGGGATTGAGGAAGAGGTAGGTAAAGTGGCTCAGAGACAGGGTGGATCTCTTTCATTCATTTTTGGGTTGAGTTAGCTGATTAATTAGTTTCCTGTTTCTCCTATTACAAATTACATGGTCTTAGAGCAGTGGTTCTCAACCTTCCTAATGCTGTGACCCTTTAATAGTGTTCCCCATGTTGTGGTGATCTCCAGCTATAAAATTATTTTGTTGCTACTTCATAACTGTAATCTTGCTACTGGAATGAATTTTAATGTAAATATATGACATGCAGGATATCCAATATGTGAGCCCATGGCTCACAGGTTGAGAACTACTGCCTTAGAGACTTACAACAATATTAATGCATTACCATACAGTTCTCAGTCAACAATCCGATGCATCTCCTTGAGGGTAAATCCAGGGCCAGTTTTCTTTCTCTAAGTTCTAAGAGAGACACCCTTTCCTGGCCTTCAGCAACATCTAGAAGTCACGCATGTTGACTCTCTGTCTCTGTCTCTGTCTCTGTCTCTGTCTCTGTCTCTGTCTCTGTCTCTGTGTCTCTCTGTGTCTCTCTGTGTCTCTCTCTCTGTCTCTCTGTCTCTCTGTCTCTCTCTCTCTCTCTCTCTCTCTCTCTCTCTCTCTGTCTGTCTCTCTCTCTCTCTCTCTCTCTCTCTCTCTCTCTCTCTCTCTCTCTCTCTCTCTGTGTGTGTGTCTGTCTGTCTGTCTGTCTCTGTCTGTCTCTGTCTTTCTCTGTGTAGCCCTGGGGTGTCCCTTTTCCTTGTCTCCCCATGCTTCTGCAATTAATCTTATACCATGTTTTAAAGAAGAAGAAGAAAAAGAAGAAGAAGAAGAAGAAAGAAGAAGGAGAAGGAGAAGGAGGAGAAGAAGAAGCCACTTGTGTCTGGCTCATGCCCCTTTCTCCATCTCCAAGGCTCACACCAGCATCACACCTCTCCATTTTAATCGCTGGACACAGCTCCCTTTGTTCTGTTCCCGCCTTCCCGTAAGGACCATCATTTATAGCAAGCCCGGCTGTGTTCCATGCTTCCCAACTGCACAGTCTTCACAAACACGTAAGGAAGCCAACATTGTTATAACAATACTGTTATTTGGGTTTCCCCATCCTTGTGGGAAACTAAGGCAGAAAGAAAAACTTGAGTAAATCACCCTGGGGGCTGCTCAGCTATAGTGTGGTTGTTGAGGGATTCAGTGGTTGTTCCAACAAGGGCTTCACCCTTATTAAGTTCTGCCTTTGAGAAGAGATGATAGCTTGTGCTTTCAAACTTTTGAGGGAAACAATGCTTGGTGCTGAGAGACTTGTACTTTCAGATATACAGAAGGGAACTGTGTCCATCCTGTGGTCTCAGATTACCCTGGAAGCCACCAAAACAGGAACAAAAAAAAAAACTCAGCCTCTGTGTCAGAGGTTGTTTCCATTTGGGGAATTCTGGGCTTGAAGCTGCCTAGGCAAGACTTCCTGAATCACAGGGTGTGTACACCTCCAAAACAGCCTGACGTTAATGTTCATTCATCAGTCAAGGGATGGGTAGGGGACTGTGTGGGGAGAAAAGAGGTATTAAAGAAGTTGGGGTGAGGGGCTGGAGAGATGGCTCAGTGGTTAAGAGCGCCGCCTGCTCTTCCAGAGGTCCTGAGTTCAATTCCCAGCAACCACATGGTGGCTCACAACCATCTACAATGTAATCTGATGCCCTCTTCTGCAGATAAAGCACTCATATGCAATAAATAAAATAAATAAATCTTTTTAAAAAAAAAGAAGTGGGGGTGTGATAGAGTACGTATGACATGGGCTGGAGAGGTGGCGCAAAGGTCAGAAGAGCTTGTTGTTTATCAGAAGACACGGGTTAGGATTCGGGCACCCATGTAGTAGTTCATATAATCCCAGCTCCAGGGCATACGATACCCTCTTCTGGCTTCTGTGGGCACTGGACATGCACATCATGTATATACATACGTGTAGGCAAAGTACTCCTTCACATAATACACTTTTTAAAATGAGAGAATACATGTGGCATGAAAGGAGAAGGAGATAGTAGGTAACAAGGAAAAATGATGACAACTGGCTGGAGAGATGGAAGCTTGCTTAGGAGAACCTGGAGATTTTATTAGCCTATCCCAAGTTTCATTTAGAGCAAAGGACCTGTGTCATTTCTCTAGCCCAAGACCAACAGGGGTCCACTTCTGGTAGGGGAGGACGAGACAAGTGCTCTGAGGAGACTTCACTCTCCCAGCAGCTGGGCGACAGCCGCGACTGAGCTCAGTGAACAGAGCGTGTGGCTGTCACATTCTCAACACACTCTCCCGCCTGACTCATGTTCTGCTGACAGAATCCTGATTTCTCACTACAGGCAAATAGAGTTATCATCTTTCTGGGACAAGTGAGGAATAGGGAATTCCACAAATGAGACAGATGAGACAGGGCAGGGAGATGACTGACTCATCAACACGGGGAGGTGGGAGTGGGCGAAGGGTACCCTGGCATTTGTATTCTCTAGGAATGCCCCCAAGGTGTGCCTGTTGCTCAGCATCTTATAACTAAGGCTCCTTCTGTTTTCACCAGCATCCCTGTTCCCTGCTAACCTGTCTGATCACCCTCCAATGGCGCTCCATGGGAACGTTGCAGAATAAATCCCCACTACAGGATTGTTTGTGGGTTCTTTTGTATCTGCCTTTAAAGAGAGGCAGACAGAATTAATCAGCTACTGAGAGGATCACGGAATGCTAGCACAGAATGGAAGAACGAGCATTGTCTGGGGAAAGGAAATTAACTGGAGACGTCTCTATGTTATATTGGGTACCATGGACCAGTAACAGCTTCATTTATCAACAAAAGCACCATGAAGGATGTTGTGCGGTTCAGCCCATCCCCTCACTGTCTTTAAAGACAAGAAGGGCAGGGGATGTAGCATGTGCAAGATCCTAGGTTCAATCCTAGCTCTACAAAATAAAAATATAAAGACTGGGTGATGTTAAAGGGAACTCAAAGTCAGACCCTCCAGTGGTGGGGATTCACCACCAGGCAGCCTGTGGTCCACTGTGTAGTTAGACAAGGCTGTCCCCTTTATTCTTTTTTATATTGCATGGGGAAATTGAACAGTAATGTGCACCTGTTCTTGCACTTAGGACCCTGAGGATACCTGCAACAGAACTCAACTGTAATCTGACCAGCAAGGTAGCCTACTAGAAGGATTCAGGGATCTCACACATTTGCAAGCACAATGTTCAGAATCAAGCTTGAGATGTAAAGGCCCAGGCAGCAACTCAGGACTCATTGTGGCCCCGAATGGGAAAGTTGGGAGTTGATGATCTTTTTCTTTATCCAGTTTCCCCTTCTCCTCCAGCACCTCACCTCCAGTTCATCCTGATGCAGCAGAGCTATGTCTCGCTGCTAGCAGTGCTGTGTCTCTCTGATTGCAGTGCTGTGTCTCTCTGATTGCAGTGCTGTGTCTCTCTGATTGCAGTGCTGTGTCTCTCTGATTGCAGTGCTACATCTCTCTGATTGCAATGCTGTATCTCTCTGATTGCAGTGCTATGTCTCTCTGATTGCAGTGCTGTATCCCTCTGATTGCAGTGCTACATCTCTCTGATTGCAGTGCTGTGTCTCTTTGATTGCTATGCCCTGTCTTTCTGCTAGCAATGCCCTGTCTCTCTGATTGCAGAGCTGTGTCTGTCTGCTTGCAGTGTTGTGTCTCTCTGCTTGCAGTGCATATTTGAAGGGCTGGGCTGCATGACAAGCTATAGTAGAAGTTTTGGTTTCTTTAATAACTCAGTTATGTTACATAAATATGTTTTTGCTTTAACCCCAAGTGTGGGACATGGAGCTGCCTTAATTTATCCGCAGCTGATAACTGCTTCATGTGGGGGCATGGTCTTTCCCAGTCGGAGATAGTTTAATTCTGAGGACTCTGAAAGGATAGAAATACCACAGCCCAGAGAGAAAGGGACTGCTCAAGGAGAGAGAGAGAAAGAAGTGCTTCAAGGAGATGGTCGGAGGAGGAGGAAGGCTGCTGGTTTGTCTGCTGTTTGCTGGTTTGCTGGACTGCTGGACATCCTGATGACTGAGATTGACATTGCCCCCAAAGAACCCAACGACCCTTCTCAGCTGGAAGTAGTAAAGAGTCCTTCCCCCCCCCCCCCGTCTCCCCACTAACTGTCTATCTCTTCTACCCATTGTTGGGGGGGGGGGTTGGTGGAAAGGAGGTAGAGGTATAAAAACCCCTAAATGAAATAGATTTTTAAAAAGCATGCCTACAACAAACGCAGCATCAGACTCTCTTAGCCTGCCCCTCCCTTCCTCTCTAGAGAAGAGCATGTGCAAACACAGGGCGAAGGGGTTCAAAGCCTGGCGGATGTGGCCGGCAAGACCTGTTCTGGGTGAGTGTGGTTACTCAGATGTAAGGTTTCTACCCCTGGAAACCATGCCTCTTAGCATCAGACCCCATACTCTACCTCTGGCTCTGTGTGAGGCTTTCAATAAGCAGGTTCTCACCCTGTGCCTTTCTCTTTCTATTTGTAAAGCGAGTATGCCAGGATCCCTTCTGCTCTCATACAGGGGACGCTAGAGTTTCATGGTATAGTACATAATGCCCCACCTACCATTTCTTCTCTCCAAACCATGGAGGCCCCAGGGAAGTGGTGGTAGACTTTCTCAGTGCTTCGACTTCACTTAAAACCCACACCAATCCCTGAGTCTTGCTACTCTTTTTTTTTTTTAACCTCAAATCTTCCTCTCATAACGAGAGGAAGCTAGGCTAAGTCTGGCCTTGTTGTTAAAGGCTTAAATCCCCCTTGCTGTTTATTCTTGTACTCTGTCCTCCTCCCCCAGCTCTGCCACCTTCCAGCTTGACTGTGGAAGAAAGCAAAGGTTTCCCACCTATTAGGTAGAGAAGCTTGCCTTCCCCTGTTTTGACCTTGCCCACACCTACTCACCCTTCCTGGCACTTGGGGAGTTTCTCTCTGCAACATAATTATCGGAGTTCAGGTTACTAAAGTGAAAAATAGGACAGAGAAAAAGAGGAGGCGTGACAGGAAGTCCAAATAAGCACTTCCTCCCATTCACCTTTGAACTTCAGAGGCACCTCAACTGAACAGCAAAGCAAACGAATCAGAGCGAGAAGACTTTTTAAAAAAAGAAAAGAAAAGAAAAAAAAAGAAAGAATGAAGTTGTCAGCCACCAGGAAGTGGAAAATGTTACTGGTCCTTACCTTGCCTAGAGCAGCTCACTCATGTTTTCCTCCTGTGTTATCCATGGATGGGGGAGGTGATGACAATGTCCAGGATGGAGTGGGGGGGAGCTCTCAGTGGCTGTGGAGTCAGCATGGATGCTATCTGGAGAAAGGCTGGAATGGGGCTGTGCAAATCCATTTTCACCATCTCCTATTCTGCAGCTCCAAGGAACACTGGACTTCCCCAGGTGGCAGTGGTCCAGGGTCCTGTGCCCTGTTTCCTGAACTTTTTGGGAAAGTGTTCTTTTTTTCTGTGCCATAGCGTGTGGTGTCAGATGTCCTGCAGCTTTCTGGGTCTTCTCCATTGGCTCCCTCTACTCCTTTTTTTTTTTTCATCCAGAATGATCCCACACATAGGTGCCATCTCTATTGCCTGCCTCTAAGAGTGGTGAGAAGAACTTCCTTTAGCCTCTGCCTTAAGGAGGTCGACATATCCTCATGTGCAATGTTCCTACTTTTCCCTCTTCTCTGGTCCTGATGTGACAACTTCCCAGGATCCTTATTCCACAGGCACACACAGGACCAATAGCTTCATGGCCTCTTTTTAATAAATAATCATTTTTTATCATCTCTAAACTAGTTAGTAAAAATGTGGTTATGGCCTTTGTAGAGCGAGGAGAAGGTGGTTATAACATTCAGAGGTAATAACCACCTCTGACCTGTGGTTCTTCTGTGAGTAGAAGGAAAGAGGGGTGAGTGGGTGCTTATACACCTATGCTTAGAGGAAGGAGGCAGGGAGGAAAGAGAAGGGATAAATTTCCATTGTTTGGGGCTAAGTTCTAATCACCAGACATACTTTAAGTTGATTTCTTTCCCTCAGCTTCTCAAGTCCTATTCTTTGAGCCCCTGCCACTTGTACTTGCTCAATGCTGTCTGTGGGATGTTCTTACCTAACCCTGAGACATGTGGTTGGTCCTCTCTGTCTGCAGATTCTATAATCATACATTCAATCAACAGCAGATGGATAATGTTTTAATAATTGGACCAGCAGTGAACATAGAATTTCTTTTCCTTGTCTTTATTCCCCAAGTGACACAGTATCACAGGTACACACAGAGTGTTGTTACTGCTAGGTATTATCAGTCCTTGAGAGATGGCTTGAAGTATATGAGATGAACTGTATGTGTTATATATAAGAACTGTACAATTTTTTTATAAGGAATGTGGGCTCTGACAGATTCCGGGAACCAATCATTGGCTTAGCTAACTCTTCAACTTGCTTCTTCATAAGCACTAAGTTTCTCTACCTGGTTGAAGTTGAGAGAAACAGGGTCGACCAGTTGCCTCATCACAAGAGTCTCCTTTGGTTCCAGTGCTGGGCCTTAGCTGGTCCCCACCTGTTACTTTGCTTCACACTCATGCCAACAGAACAATACCTTGACATGAACTGAGTTCTTGTCATCCTGATGCCACTGCTGTCTTGGATGAATGAAAAGACTAGCCCAGGTAAAGAGACCTAGTTGGAACAAGTGAGCTGACATATGGTCACATACATACTTCTGATTTCCTGAGAGCCTTTTTTTCAGAGATTTTCTGCCTTAGGAGTTTCTAGAACACTTCAGCCAGACACAGGAAATGTAAAACTTAAAATTATTGGGAAATCACCAAGGATATAAAGAGAAAAGTCTAAGGCCTGATGTAAGCTTCCCTTCAACTATCTGTGCTCTCTCTCTCTCTCTCTCTCTCTCTCTCTCTCTCTCTCTCTCTCTCTCTCTCCCTCCCTCCCTCCCCTCCATATATATATGCTTTTATACATGTGTGTGAGGTACGGGTCTGTGGTCCAATGGGCAGGGGATGCAATGTGAAAGACATTTCATATCAACAACTCACTAACTTTTGTATGCTGCAGACCATAAGCTGTCCCTTATGAATACATAGGACACTGTAAAGGCTCTGCAGACAAGATTTGTTTGAATCCCAACTCCATTAGGGGCATTGTAAAAGCATCCCAGACCTTAAGGAGGCATATGGGAAGGGCCAGTGGCTCTGGGCTTAGGTATACTCTGGACAAGACTGCGGAATAGGGAGCAAGCAAGTGGCTTCTCCACTTTGACGTCATTGTAGGAGTAATAACTTGGCCAGTGAAGGGATGCTTGGTGTAAAGTTCTCATCACATCACCTGACACACTGGAGAGGCTTTCTGTGACCTTGCACATCTACTACCTTCATTGTCATTGTCCTGGTCTCCTACTATTGTGACTATCTTGTTACCGATCCCAATGGATTGTTAATCTTGACAACTTTCTATTGGATAGTTTTTCCCAAAGAAGTGTAGTGTTTACATTATCTTTAGTCTATCTTCTGCTTTTGTGTTGTTGTTATTGTTGTTTTACCGTGAGTTGCGTGAATAATATTTAAAAAGTACAAAGACAACAACCCTCCCCTCCCCCACCACTATTGCTTTTGTTCTGAAGGTTAATCTGGAATGTTTCTTCCCACAGAAGTTCTCTATTGGAGAGACTTTGGTTGATTGGTTAATTGATTGATTGACTGGGTCCAGAATTCCCACCAATCCACTCCTCTCTACAAGGCTCTGTATAAAGCCCAGTTTATTCCATCCTTACTCTACTTGAAAGTGATTGCTTTCCATTTTCAAATGGCTGCCATAACACTGATCTGAAAGATGAAATAATGTCTTTCACTAGTAAGGGAGCTTTGGAGCAGCAAGGCAGTGGTCCATTGAGCATCAGCAGTTGTTAAGTGCTTAATGTAACCTACCTGGGCTGATGCCTCTTGCACATCTTCATCATGGACCACTTTCCAGGGGCTGGACCCAGCACTGCATATGTATCTCATTTTATGCTCTTAACTAGGTAATGAGACTGCTACTAGAGGCAACAGGGCTTCCTATAGTGTATATAAAATGAAAAACATACATGACTAAGGCTACCATTGACAAAGCTTCGGGAAGAACACCTCAGGTACTAATGGTGCATTATTCAAACATTGGAACAGAGAGCTATGTACATTTGTGTATCTGTGCATTCCCGTATGTGCAGTCATGTATGTGCACATACATAGGGAATCCTGGAAACCTGTGTTTACAGGTTGCCTTATTGCACCAAAACATACTCTTAAGTTCAGGTCTCTTTCACTATCAAGAGTTGTTTCAATCTATGAGAAGTGTACAGAGTCTGAAACTGGTGGAGGAAAGAACAGATCCCCATTTCCTATCTCCAGGCAATATACTCTCTGGCTAGATCTATGGTAGAATCCATAGCAGATGGAATATAAGGCAAGAAAGCACAGTGTACAGAAGGTGCTGTGCCACCAATAACAACAATTCTTTAAACTTTTTATCTTTACATTTGCCTATCAAAGTTTTATGTGCATAGCCATTCTGTTTTCCAAACTTGCAGATACAGAAACTGATGATCTAGCCTGTCTCTCCATACACAACATTCACATAAGAGATGGAGCTGGTCCTCTGCCCTGTAGCATCCTTCTTCACTCTGCCCGGCTGCCTCGCTCACCAAAGACCCACTCATCGTAGCACAAAGAAGCAGCTGCAGGTGTTTCTGCTTTCAGTAAAAACAAACTGAGGGGAGGCGGGGTAAGGACGTTGGACAACATTGAGGGACTGTCATCTTTCTTCCCTCACAGTTCACTAGTGGATGAAAGTATAGATAAGTTTAGGGAACTGTTAAAAGAGAGTCTTATCTGCAAAGACCCAGCCAAGCAGTAATGGGGTATCCAGCTTTGGGTGTCTAAAATTCTAATGAAAAAAAAAACTCGAGCGGACACTGGAGTTTAAGTCTCCTTTGTCTTGTCTCCCACTTGTCTTGTCTGGGGTGTTTAAGCCAGTGGGGAGTTCTCTCTCTCTCTCTCTCTCTCTCTCTCTCTCTCTCTCTCTCTCTCTCTCTCTCTGCTTTGTGAGTCCCCGGAGCTGTCCTTCCTTGTTTACTTATTTAGAAGTCAGCAGAGGAAGTGGTAAAGGAAACTAGCTGAGTCGTTTTCTCAGAAGAACCATATTTGTTCACAGGGGAAGCCGTTGCTTTTTGGAATCTAGCTACAGCAGAAAAGACGCCTGTTCAACAAGGGTGTTGCCGAGGGCAACTGGGAATCAGAAAAGCCAAGGGCACCTCAGAGACCGAGATCTGGACCATTTCTCCGTTTCATGGCTGCAGTACCTCTCCTCAGCTTGTGAGCGTCCCCCTGAACAGCAGCCATGGCCTTGAAGAATGTGCCCTTTCGCTCTGAGGTCTTAGCCTGGAACCCGGACAGCCTCGCTGATTATTTCAAGAAGGTGAGTCTTTTACTTTTGGGCTTCTGGTTGCGCTGGCATGCCTTCGGTGGGGTGGCTAGAGACTGGAGGGCAAGCACGGACAGAATACAGAAAGTGTACAAGAGAGTGGTGGACTTTCCACCTACAGCTAGCTACCTAACTGGGAGCAGGCAGTCGATTGAGCTCCTTTGCCAATGGGTCCTGTAGAGAAAGATATGGGCTGAACAAGCCCCTAACACATACTGGCTGTGCACCCAGTGCTCTACAGACTGTCCCCACTGTCACAGGAGTTCAGGGTTACCATATTAATGATCTGCACTGACACCATTGCATTGCTACAACGTCAGTATTTTTGCTGAGCTGAACACTCAGTTCAGGTCGGAAGTTCTCAGTCTTATGTCATGGGGGTTGCATTGCAGTCATGCCTGTTTAGCTTTAAAGCACATGCTCTGAAGTGCAGAGGGTCTCTGTGGTGAAGGCTACTTACTAGGAAGGGAGAGATGGAGCCTGGGATAGGAGCAGGCTGGTCTGGAGGTAGAACAGAAGGCTGGATGAACAATGGTGTTATGATGTCCATTGTTCATGACCCCGGAAGAGGGCTAGAATCTCTTTATTGGCCAGAGTCTCACTGGAGCTTTATAAGAATTCTAAAAAGCAGGTCAGGTGACAGACAGGAGCCTCGGGATAGTTAGGGACATGGACGACCTCAGCAGATTTAGAAGTTGGGCTGGACCACAGTTCTATTGTTCTGCCTTCCAGGCTAGGAGGAGATAGTCAAGGGTCCTTTTTTTTTCCTCTGATAGCAGGGACCACATGTCTGTTTAGGTATATCCCTAGCCATATAACTTCCCTAAGGCGCTTATACCATAAGAGGTCTTATGAGCTTCTATTGTCCCCATGCCTGCAGACTGGCTTCAAGTTCCACTGATATTGCAGGCAGTGATGATGATGATGATGATGATGATGATGATGATGATGAGCTTTAAAGCTAAGACCAAAGAAGTCATCTGCTTTGCCCTTCTTTTTTTCCGGAAAAAATGGAAACCCAAGAGAATAGAATAGCCTCATTGGGGCATACAGTCAAACCTGTACTCTATCCAGTGGTTCCTTCCTAACCAACAGAAGAAACTGAGGATTTTGTGCAGGTGTAATGTGCCAGGAGCACTGCCCACAGATCCTGCTATTTGTCGCCCTTTGGGCATCTCATTTTGGTTACTTTTCTCTTTCAGCACTGTGGGTAGGACTACAGTCAGGCGACTGAATTTTGAAGCATGCTTTTGAGCTACTTTCCTTAACTAGAAACCAAGTAAGCTATGGCAGAAAGGTTAACATTGCCATGGTGGAGTGAAGTCCTGAATTAGGTCAATAGAGCAGTGAGAACGGACTCGAGAATTAAGGCAGGGAAGTTCAAGGAGGAACTAAGAGGCACAGAAAGGTCCCATATTGTCCCATATTCAGGCATAACTAGGAGATCATGGAACCCCAGGGTGCCACAGATAATGTGTAGGTCAGTTCCCTTCTGCACAGGGTAGGCTGTGGGTCCCAAGTAGACATCACTCTGAGTACAGGGAAGGAGGAGGTTTCTCCTCAGGGATCACAGACCTGGGTAAAAAGCCACATTCCAAGGACAGGCCTCATCTTCTGATGGGAAAGAACCAAGTGGAGGACTGAGGAAGCTGAGGGGAAATGGGCGATCCCAGAAGGAGCACCCCCTGCCACACACACGGATGAGACCCTTCCGATTAGAACTCACTGGTTCCCCCAGAGAAAACACTCTGTGAAATGACCACAAAGTCATCCAAGGATGCTCTTAGAGGGCTGTGTACCATTTAAAGGGTTGACCGGAAGTATAATACCTGCAGAAGCAGTAGGGTTGGGCTGCTGGAACTTCTACCCAGTTCTGGAGTCAGACACACCTTGGTTTGAGGTGTGCCCTTTCCAGCTACCAGCTAGCTTGGAGACTTACTGTTAGTTACTTCATATCTCTGTACCTAACCAGTGAAACAGAGGTATGGACAGTAGCTAACCAGATGACATGGAAGTGGGGGTGAAAGGAAATGTGTGTGAGGCACCAAGTTCCGAGTTATCCTTTTCTTCTAACCAGAGCTTGACGTGGAGGCTCTGCCAGCCTGGGAAGGCTTTGTGTCCTATTGCCTGAGATATGTGTGTGTCTTGCCCTGCGTTTGTGATGGCAACTGTGAGGACTAAGGCCACAGTCTGCATGTCCCAACCTCTTCCAGTTGGATTAGGCCTGGCAGGAGAGCATTCCTGGGCCACGCAGTCTAGTCACTGGCTCATAGCCTTGCGTTCTAACCCTGTTAAACATACCTCACTATGTGACCTTAAGCCAGACCCTTCTTCCCTCTGGGCCCCAGTCACCATCATTTACAAAGCTGAGTAACTGCTTGGTCAGTGTCTAATAATCTTGGAAGCTAATGAAAATTACTTAAGGTGCTTCTTAAAAAACACAGATTTTAGGTCCCAAGACTCAGATCTTACTAGACTGCGTCAACTGTCTAGGGTCAAGACTGGAGCTCTAGGGTCTAGGGTCAAAGTCAGTATTCTGCAGAACCAGCAATCCATCTGATAGTGATCGTAGTAAAATGAATTAAAAGAAGCTGGCAGTTCCAAGAGCCTGCTGCACACGCTGCATGTGGGTCAAGGGAACAGCTGGGTATGGCAGCTACTACCTGCCCTCAACATTGACCTATAAATCAGCTCCCTAAGTGCAACGTTCACTCTGCCCTTCTAAATTATGAGGTGACAGCATCTATATGTTAAAATTGTTATTATTGAGACAGGTTCTTGGAGTGTATCCCAGACTTGGTCTTGGACTGACAGCATTTCTGTCCTCCTCCCTCCGTCTTCTGGGTACTAAGGTTAGAGGCACGTTGCCACCATGCCCAGCTATATTTACTTTTTACATATTGTTTTTGGTCATAAGATAAGAAATTGATTTTAAATTTTTCTCCGAAGAAGATTGAACTGTTGGTGAGAAGAATCTAAGGTCCTCAGATAAAAAAAATATCCTATCTTAAATTCCCCAGGCCTCAATCTTGGAGGTATTTTAGATGTGAAATTTTGTGCTATTGAGGACAGAGGCACACAACAGTCATAGGGTAGCTTTGAACACTAACCAGGACCTTAAAAACACATATTTCTATTGATAATACGACTCTATTCTGAGAATTTGACTTCAGCAATTTACCTTACATAGAAAAAAATTAGGCAAAAGAACATCTCCTATGCATTATATGCTGTCTGGGCATAGCATTCGGCTGTACTCTTGGTTACTCACTGTGGGCACTTATGTAAGCGGAACGTTAAAGCCACGCTCTGCAGCTCAGTTGTCACATGTGTCACCTCTCCACCCATGCAAGTCGTTTAGCTTTCTGTGTCTCACCTGTCACCCATGAAACTGGAGGATTAAGAGACTTACAGATGGGAGCTCTGAGGGCCCGCAAGGGAGCTGTGAGAGCAGGGCCTGCCACATGCAGGGCACCCACTGCTAACCAGCTCATCCCTGGGCTGAGAACCACCTGCAGGTTAGATGTGATGGGGGTGACTCGGCACATGTGGTCCTCGACAAAACATTTAGAACATGTACATCTCAGTACCAGACAGTGTTTACATTGTTCTTTTTTGGTCACTTAAGGGGGAAAAGTCACAGTAACAAGCCTGAACAGCAAGTTGATTCCTCCATCATGTTTAGAAACAGGGCAGGCATAAATGATTGAAGTGGTCACCTATTTTGGGGAGCCACAAGACAGGGGCTGGTGTTTGGTGTTTTTGCTGTCAGTTTTTGTTTGTTTGTTTGTTTTTAACCTGCTCTCCTGCCTACTGGGTGGCTACCCTTCTTGGCCTTTGAAGACAGTGTTTTCCCAGAGGTTCTGGTGCCAAGGACTAGAATGCACAATTTCTCCATTTCGGACAGTCCCAAGGGGGTAGTGAAAGTCTGGCTGAGGTGGGGACTTGACCCCTCTGTTAGACAAAGGATCAGGAAGGGGCTGGCTAGCCACAAGTACCACAGATTGCTAAGCTCAGGGGGAGGCAAAGGAAAGGACATGCTGATGACACCTTGTCCTTCTCTGTGCAGCTGAACTACAGGGACTGTGAGAAGGCGGTGAAGAAGTACCACATTGATGGCGCTCGGTTTTTGGTAAGTCCTTTGCAGTCTCACACATTGAAACCAAGAATGTGCTGTGTTCTGCCCAGCAGCTACAGGGCCAACCGAGCTACCTGGTCCCTGAGACTTCCTATGGTCAATGTCTGTGGTCAATGCCACAGAAAGCCCTTTGTTTTGTTTTTTATCAAACAAAGTCTCTCTCTTTCGCCCACTCTCAGTGTCTGTTCAGGAGCCTTGTCAGCTCTTATACAGGCAGCAAGATACTCTCCAAAGACATATGCTGAAGGAATCTCAGCATAGTTTAACCATCCCTCACCGCACATGCACACACACACATACAGACACATACACACACATGCATGAACACACACATACTTACACAGGTATGCACACATGCATGTGGCACACACATACACATGTACAGACACATACACACAGACACTCACACACACATGTGGAAACACACATACATGCGCACAGACACACACACATGCACGGACACACAGACATTCACATGCGTGCATGCATACATACTCACATGCGTATGCACACATGCATGCATGCACACACACACAAGTGTGTACATGCTCTCACACACATGTATGCATGTGTACACACACACACACACACACACACACACACACACAGACACACACACACAGAGTTACAGCTTGAAATTCTGCTCAACTGTCATGCATACCCTTGTGAAGCCCAGGTGGTTAGCAGGAGAGACCACTGAAAAGCTGGAGATTTTCCCTCCTAGTTGCTAACTCTGCATACACACCCACCGAGTGAACTAAAGGGTGACCAAGCCCCTTCATCTCCATCTCCTCCTACTTATAGACTATGCATACTGACTGTCAAACAGGCATGTGACGCTATTCTCCTCATTGTAATTCTACAAGCTTTAAATATAGCCCCATGGTTCAGGTCCATGTTGAGTTCATGCCACCAAGGGAAAAGAGACCTAGCTCTGATGAAGGCAGAGGCACTTGGCTGTAAGGGAGGTGGTTGTCAAATTGTATGTCCATATGTCAGCAAAATAGCTTGGCCATGAGACTTCACCCAAGTTGAAAGGGACCAAGAGATCACATGCTGCAGCTTGCTACCCAACACACCGACTCATTCTTTAGATGCCTCCCTGCCTTACCCCCTGCTTCAGTTGCTTTAGGGATGGCAAGCTCACTCGCACCCTCAATCTCCCATTCCTTCCTGGGGACTTCTGAAGTCTGAAACGAGTCCCTTTTTCATCGTAGATCACGCCATATGCTGGGGAGAGAGGAATCATTCCAAAAGGCTCCTGCCTTCACGAAACCATTTTGTTTCGGTTTTTTTGTTTGTTTGTTTGCTTTCTTTCTTTCTCTTTTTTTTTCAGCAGAAAGATACCTCAAAGAAGACTTTCAATCACCTCATTTACACATGAGTAAACATATGCAGAGGTGTTCAGATTTTTTTTTTTTACCTAAGTCACAAATCTAATGATTAAACCAAAGCATGCCTTTCACTTAGTCCTATACTGTGCACATCATTAGCAATGTTATTGGTCCATACTAAGCTTCGAATGAATAGAATGCCTAGAGTTTTATTGTTGTTATTTTTGTAACTACACTCAACCCGTGTGCTTCATTATGATGCTTTGGCATCGAGAAAAGAGACACCACTTTGAGTAGAGAGGGAGGGCAGCATCTTTGAAGAGGGTCCTGGTTGCCCTATTGTCCTGGCTAATCTTGAGTAAGCGTTTGTCCCCTGCCCCTAACTCCCCCTTTGCTTCCCTCTTTGCCAACTGAGGGCCACGTACAGGGTCACAGTGGGGGATAATAATGTCATTTCTCTGCTCTGTGACTTTCCCCCAACTCTCCATGTGAGCGTCACGCCTGAGCTGACATGATATGATGGTTGTTTTCCTTGTTCGAGAGATGGTATCTGAACATCTGTGTCCTCTGGTCTAACCTCTGGGACCCACCAGCTCTTCAGAGAAATCAGCACATCCTACTCCCCCCTGGGGATAGGAGGGAATGAAAAGGGGGCGGGAGGGGCCCGAGAGCGGGGAGCAGAACCCAGGAGCTGCCGCTGAAGCTGGGGTATTCTGAAGTGCACAGTCCAGCATGGGTGATCCAAGCTCTAGTTACTCACTTCACACCTCTTTGTCCTCTAGAATATCCAGGACTATTCTGCTATTGAACACAACAGCGCCTGCCAGCCTCTTTCCCTTTGCCTCTCCCCTCCTTTCTCTCACTCTGCCATTCTCTTCCTTCTTTAATGCCGGAACTACTAGCCCCCCACCCCGTCACATTAGCCTTAATGGCACTTTTGCTTAACACTGAGGAGAAAGGAACGCTCTGTGTGTGTGTGTGTGTGTGTGTGAGAGAGAGAGAGAGAGAGAGAGAGAGAGAGAGAGAGAGAGAGAGAGAGAGAGAGAGAGAGATATGGAGATGTTGTACTTTGAAAAGCTCTAAGGAAAGAAGGAATGTACTTGATGTGTTAACTGGAAAGGTGTGTGGCCTTTCTCAAGGAATAAAAAGTACACAAGTGGACACTCCGGATTGAGACTTGTGGAGGAAGCCCCTAAACTCAGGCTCCATCCAGCCTGTGGAGAGCCTGGGGGTTGTGTGCTAGTCATCCCAAGATGGCTTCTAGTACCAGATCTATATGACAGGCCAGATCAAGAAGGGAAAGGCAGAGACAGAAGGGGCACGGTGCTTGGTGAATGCATCCTTACCCCCTTTGCAAGAAAACAGAAGAATGGAACCACCCTTCTGCAAATCCTTATCTCGTAAACTGCAGATTACATCTTACTGGCCACAAGTGAGTCATGTGACTCCACCATCTCCAAGGTAAAATGGAGAGTTAAATATTTTGTAAAACTCATTTTCCACCCTGAACCAAATTCAGGTTCTGATAATAAGGAAGACGCAAAGAATGGGCATTGCTGGCGAGCGGCCCTGTCTGCCGCCTCGCCTCTCTCTGGATCCCTTTCCTGAGCCCAGAATAGCATTGTGATTCCAAAAGCTACAAACTAGCTCCAGTAAAGGCCAGCCCAGAATGGCAGGAGGGTTTGAAAGAAGAGGTGGAGAAAGTTGTGTCATACAGCAAAACCTCCAAAGCCAGTCTCAATATTTCTCACCTTCCTTCCCAGCTGCTGTCTATGTTCTAGAAGCATTCCTTCCTTCCCATCATGCTCCCATCTTCTGTCTCCAGCCATGGTCACATGGTCACATACTCTTCTCCATCTCATCCTCCCTCAACTTTCCCAGCATGTGTCTTCTTCTTCTCATTCTCCCTAAGCCCCCTTCAACCCATCACACCACACTCTGACAACAGTCTTGGTCTTCCACCTTCTGGGTACATGGCTGTTCCCTTCATCCTTTGTAACCTGGGGCCTAGTCAGAAAAGGCACCACAAGTCAACAATGGCTGAGCCTGAAGCTCCAACAATCAGGTTGCCAAGACACCTCAGTCCGAGCTCCTCTCATGTCGCTAGACCCTAACTGCTTCCTTTCCATGTACAGCTGGGTGTGGACCTGAATCATTTGGGGTGAAAATAGAAGGAGGTTGCCAAATTTTGCCCATGAAAACAAATTCTGTTTGGTTTCACAAATTTTTTTACCCATGTTTGTTTATTGAAATCCTTTTCACTTATAACTCAGGAGATTTCACATCAAATTCCAATTTCAAGATCCCCTTTGGAAAAAGCAAGCCTCCCAAAGGGTGTTGCAGAGACCATGGTGCTCTGTCCTTCCTTTGTTACCCACCTGACCAGGACCCTTCCCGTGTGTGTCTTCTTTTCAGAACCTGACAGAAAATGACATCCAGAAATTCCCTAAGCTGCGGGTCCCGTGAGTATACGCTTGGTGGGCAGCAGGATGGGAGCAGGCTGATGTAAGGACCTGTCCAGGGGAAGGGAGCCAGGTGTATACTGATGCCATGTTTAATGGTAAAGCAGGTAGTGGGGTGGAGGACAATGGCAGGGGCTGGGGAAGAGGAACCACACTGACGAGGTAGAAGAAGGAAGTAACAGATGCAGCCCTGCTAGTGGTTGGATGCTTTCTTTGCCCAACACAAACTTCGACATAGGATTGTGTGTTTCGCTTCCTGTCTTTTTGATGGGGTAGCTTGGGCCTATGAACACAGTACCAAAGTCAAGAGACGCCACGCTTTCATCATGGCATCTTTTTGAAGATTTATTTTATTTTAAAATGGTGTGTTTGTGTATTTACACGTGTACGTGAGACTAAAGGTGCACTCATAGGCCAGAAGAATGTGTCAGATCCCCTGGAGTTAGAGCTACAGGCAGTTGTGGTGCCGCTGATGTGCGTGCTGGGACAGAGCTTGGACCCTCTGTTAAAAGCAGTACATGGAGCGGGTGTGGGGGTGCACGCCTGTAATCCCAGCACACAGGGAGGCAAAGGCAGGCCGATCTCCGTGAGTTTGAGGCCAGCCTAGTCTACAAAGTGAGTCCAGGACAGCTGAGTCATCTCTTTAGCTCCTCGTGGCATCTTCATTGACTTGTTGGTTTAAGATTTCAGGACTTCTGGTTTCTGGTTAGTAAACAAACGTGTACCCAAGTAGATAGTGGCAATGGAGATGATTTTATCTGTCTATACTGACTTCTCTGAAGAGCTGCTAGTGGCGTAGTGTTAAGAAGAATGTTGAGGAAAAGGAGCTGTAATTAATTAAGTAATGTCAACCCTGGGTACTGAAATGGGTCATAGCAATATGTATATTATGACATGTATTTTTTGTCATCCTAGCAGAAGCCTCACATGTTCAAATTATAGAGGCCAGGCAGGTGGTATAAATATACAAAGTAGGCCAGGCTGCCAACACAAATCCCTTTCGAGTTCTTTCTTTTTGTTATCCTTGAATACAAGTGTCTCTTGAGAAATATTTTTACACTGATAGAAGGACAGGAGATCATGATTTTGAAGGTAACTAATAGAAAGGTTGGTTGATGGTGAAACAGTAGGGAGCAGGGCTGGTTATGGCAAATCACACACATCACGTGTTCTAGCCTGAGAACACAGCAGCCACTCAGCTCGGGCCAGTATGGACCCATTGATGGCCAGTCTTCAAACTGATCAAAAATAAAAAAAAAAGCTAGAAACATGAGTTCAAATGCTCTATGTCTCAATCTTTAAAATATTGGCTCAAATGTTTTTAAACATTGTAAAAAATCAAAATAAAGTTGCTCGTGAGTTTGACTTGCTCTTGGTGCTACCAGTTTGAAACAACTACTTTGGGCATTCTCTTGAGTTTTTTTATTCTCTTGTCCTAAGGTCCCCAGAGTAGATAATGCTGCAAAGAAACTATCCCAGAGAAGTAGGAAGCTGGAAGATTCCTTGAGTACGTAGGAACTCCAGAGAAGTTCAAATAAGTAAAATAGACTAAGCCTGGCTATTGGGTCTCCTTTGTGCAGAAAAGTGAATGAAATGAAAGTATTAAGGGCTCACTTTTGCAGCTGCCAATCTTTGTTAGTTCTCCCTAGGTTTATTATTTATTTATTTATTTATTTATTGGTAAGGGCCAATGGATGATTCAATTTAGGTTAAGTCAAAGATACGGTCCTATCGGCCCGCCAGTCATACCTCAGTGGCTATCAACGCGCGCCGACTACTGTAGCGGCCCGTCTTCATTTGCTCTACTTTGCTCTACCAGTTGTCCTACTTTAATATCAGTTGTTGCTGTGAATCTACTATGCCCAGTTTATAGACTGGCCTTTGTCATACGTATGCCTGTACAAGTAGACTCATCATATATATTATACGAGGCTTAGTATCACCTATATCTTCAGGCATATCTGCTAGGGGACTTCCTGCGGACAAAGGGGGGTGACTTTCTATGGGGAGTACAGGCAGAGGACATTTCCCGAGTGACTCTCGAAAACAGAAACCAGAGTTCTGGGGTACAGGAGTCAGAACTGTCGGCCTTCGGATACTTTAGGTTTTGCTCATCCTGTGTTTTGAAATCACCAACGGTTTCACGGAATTTATTTCTTCAAAAAGAGATGGAAAGTATAATTCGAGGTCCATAGTCTATTGTGACAGCAGTCAGGCAAATCTGCTGTCCAGCCTCGTGTTGAAGTGGGGTTCGTTCTCATGAACTTACTGTAGTTGTTGCCGAAAAAGCACAGTGACAATTCCTATGCTTGCCCTCTGTTTCCAGTCCCCAGCCCTGGGCAAAGAGAGCTGGGAAAGCCTACATCTGATGGATCCTCAAGTTGAGGAGGCAGAGCTGAGACTGCAGGAGACTGGAGTCCACTAACCAGGTGCCAGAGCAGAGAAAGCTGGATAGACGCAGTTCAGGGGAAATTCCTAGCATCCTTTTCTAGTAGGTGCTAGTCAGCCTGTGTATAGGAGGAAACTTGTGCCTGACCTAAAAACACTATCCAATCAGACAGGTAACAGGAACTAAAGGGTTGAAAATGGTGCTTGTTTCTACCAGACAGGTGTCTGGATGCCCAGATTTGGAGGAGAGTGCACAGAAAGGGTGTGCCTCCAAAATGAAGAATGACCAGTCCTAACCTACAACCTATTCTGATTCAGCCCAGTGAATCTTAAAGACAAGGCAGAGGTGATACAGACTGTTTTTTAAGCAACTTTAGTACACCTCAAACAAAACGTGACTTCTGCAGAAGCATCCGTGATCAAACAGAAACACAGCGTGCAGCGTCTAGTCAGTAATTAACAAGGAAAGAAATAGGGAACTGTGACCCTCAGTGGAGGAAAATAGACATAGCTCACCCAGGTAGCTGGAGCTATGGGAAAGGAGCACAGTAACTGGCCTCCATGTGTTCAAAGTCAAGCTGAGGCACAGGAAACACAGATATGCACAGAACTACTTGAGATGAAAGTATCTGAGATGGGGAGGTAAACTGCGGTCGTTTCACTGTTTCTCGAGAAATGAGGTTTTTACAGAATCACTTGTCAGTGTCCTAGTTACTTCTAGGTTGCTGTAATCAACATTATAACCAACAGCAACTTGGGGAGGAAAGGGTTTATATGACTGGCAGACCACAGTCCATCATCCGGGAAGCCAAGAAAGGAACCTGGAGGCAGGAGCTGCAGCAGAGACCTCCAAGGAAGAAAATAAGTGCTTGCCACTTGCTCCCAGGCTCACAGAATGGTATCTTTTTTATACAACCCAGAATCATCAGTCTACAGGGCACCACAGTCCACCATGGGCTGGACCTTTCTCCATCAATTAGCAATCAAGAAAATGACCCATATTCTTGCCTATAAGCAACTACCTGGGGATAACTTCTCAAGTGAGGTTCCCTCTTCTCTGGTATCTCTAGTTCATGTCAAGTTGTCAACAACTAATCACACAAGTCATTGAATGAACATGGACACAGAACAAGAGAGACTACCCAAAGTCTAATGGAGGAGAAAGTATCACCAAGCAGAAGGTCACTGGGGAGCTGGGGGCTGGCTTAGGGGCAGAGTGCTTGCTGAGCATTCCTCAGGCACCAGGTTTGCTCTCCAGGGCCTGAAGTGGGCAGAGCATCTGGCAACTGTGGATCTAATTCAACTAGCTGAATGTGCAGAAGTAAGGTTCTCAAAAGATGTACCTGCCAAGCAGAGGAGATACAGAAATAAAACACACGAGGAAACAGTGGCCGAGAAATTCCTAAGTTGGATAAAAAGCGTGAAGTCCACAGATTCAAGAGGCTTCACAAACCCTAAGTCTAAGACACAGATGGAAGGCTGCGCTGTGATGCATTACCATCAAATGTCCCCAAAACAAATGGAACAAATAGAAATAAACAGTGAGGAGAAAAATCAGAGTAGTCAGAGAAGAGGAAACACATGGCCCCCTGAGGAGTGACTATAAAGACGAGTGAGGCAGGGAGGCTTCTGTCACAAACAAGGACACCAAGAAGACCCTTAAGGAGCAGAAGAAGCAGCCTCAAGATCAGCAAGTTATTTCAGAAATGAAGGCAGACGCTTTAGCCAGCTTGTCTTGACTTCGTCTTCACTACGCTTAGGGCTACTGCGCAAATAATCAAAATAATGCCCTGATAACTAATAGTCTGTGAGATTCGTGTTTCAGTTAGAGACCTCAAAGCACATTTCTGCCTTTGGTCAAAACACAAGCACGATAGAATGGGAGCGGTGGTGGCTGCACTTGCTCATCATGTAGAACTGTGCCCGGCACTTAGTAGGCATTCAATAAATGTGTGTTGTCCTAATGGCTGACAAGTGCAGGTAAAACAGGACTACTTCAGACATGTAAAATCAGAAAGAACTCATCGCAAAGGCAACACTCCAACAACTGTTAGAGAAAAATCTCCCAGGAGGAAGGGAACGGCACCTGCTGCCAATGTGGATCTTCATGGAAGGAAGCAAAGCATCGGAAGTAGTGGCCACGTGCCTGTAAATATATGGTTGACCGTTTGACAACATCTGAGTTCCATCTCTCAGTTTGTATACAAATTACTATTTCATGAATACTTCATTCATTTGGCAAAATGACGCTAGATGCCTACAATGTCTCTCAAGACTTGTCAGTGTGGGACTACAAAGATAAAGGATGGATCCACACAGAGGATGCTTGAATTGTAACACAAAGGGCAGGTAACGGTCTGTTGGCAGTCAGACATAGTGGTGCATGTCTGTAATCCCAGCACTCAAGAGACAGATACAGAAAGATCAGGAGTTCAAGGCCAGCCTCAGCAACATAGAATGAGTTAGAAGCTAGCCTGGGCTACGTGAAACCCTGTTGCCAAAAAGAAAAAAGAAAAAAAAAAAGAATGAAGGAAAGGGAGGAAGATAAGGAGCAGTAACAGGAAGAAAGGAACCGTGGAACATTCTAGGGGAAGGAAGCATATTATAAAAGCACAGGGGATAGGATACTCATTGGCACTACTACTGTGTGAGAGAGTCTGGGGCATGTGCAGGAGGGCAGAGGAAAACAAAGAGGTGAACACAGCTAGTTGCTATGTGCTGTTCACAATTTGTTAAGGCCCCTGACCCTCTGTAAGGGTTAGTGAAGGGAGTGTGCCAGGGAAAACATACATCTCGGATCTGCCCAAGATCTGCCCATCAAAGATGACTTAGAGAACCAGCTGAGGACATGAGAACAAGTGAGATACGGGCATCCCTGTACTCACAAGAGGCTGCGAGGACCCTGGGCATGCTATCTCAGCTCTCTGAGGCCCTTGTTCCTCATCTGCAAAATAGGGATAATGATGGGGCTGACCTCAGAGGGTCAGAAGGAAAATTAGAGGAAATACTGGGGAAACAAAACAAACAAACAAACAAAACCCCTCACTGAATAGTGTAAACTTGTCTTTCATGCAAAGTCTTCCTAAGTACAATTTCCAACTTTTATCTAATTCTCTTTTGCTAGAAAGAGAAGGTTACAAAATGGCAGGGGCACAAGGCTATGGGTCAGAGGGATTGATTCTACAGCTGAATTTGTCTCCTGCCTCCAATGATAAAGTTACCCATAAAGTCTGAGCCTCAGTTTCCCCACCTGTAGAAGATGAAAGTAGTAGTTCCCATGGAAGGAGGAATATGAAAGGAACATAAATCCCTTGGCTCTCTTCTCTATAATATCTATATTTAATAATGAGTTTCCACCATCTTCTACAGAGGTTGATTTGCCTTGAGCATTGTCCTAAAGGGCTATGAAGAAGGGATTGCAGTCAAGTACGAAAGCAAAATAAAATCACAAGCCTCTGGTATTTCTGTGTCCTTCCCTACTACTTAAAATACCAGAGGTAAATGGAGACCCAAAGCTGGACAATGTACAGGGTGTAAGGGACTTTGGAGTACTCGGTCCTAAATGGGATGTCTCTCTCAAACCCCTCCACCATCACCCCAGGGCTCAGGGAGTTATTAGGAGAAGAGGTGGAAAGACTGTAAGAGACAGAGGTGACTCCAAGCCTTGGTTGACTCCAAGGAAACACTGACTTCCAGACACAACAGGACTGCTGCATATAAGGACTCGCAGAGACTATGGCATCATGCACAAAACCTGCACAGGTTCAAGCCAGACGGGGTCCCAGCACTGAACAGAGGACATAGACACCCCAACCATAAAGCTATAAGCAAAGAAAGTAGTTTTCTCCCATGGAGTCTCACTGTGTATATTAACCACACTTTAGGGCAGGTCTCATGTCCAAATGTAGTGAGCCAACACAAAACGAACTCAGTAGTATTTTGTAAGGGAAAAAAAAAGTTAAGTAAATTTTATTTAAAAAGCTGATTCCGTAATGAAATTCTCTGTCTGCAAATGCAGTCACTCTCTTAGGACATGGTTAATATTAAGACAGCCGAATATTTTCACGACGAGGGGAGCATTGGTAGGGGTGGTGCAGGCAACAGATAGGTGTGAGACAATTCCCTCGGTTGTGAACACTCACAGTGCCAGTGCCCATCGCTTACAATGATTAGATCCGTCGGAGGAGCAGGGCAGAGCCATCTGCTCACGTGTCTCTCCTGGTAAAGCCGCAAGCTTCCTAAATGCTGAGGCAGCCTCCTATCTCCTCTACACAGTGCTTATCTTTATACCCAAGGAGGAGGAGAAGGCAGTGAGGACGGAGCAGGGGGAGCCTCAGAAGAGAAAAGAACATTCTCTGCCTGCAAATAAACAATCAGTCCCCAGCAACACAGAAGCAACTATTAACTCAAAGCTTACCTCCAACACTCCCCTTCCTTCTACCAGCAACTGGCTCACCCCAGTCCGGGTACCCAGCCCCTCACCCTCTTTCCCCGTGAGGGGTGCTTCGCCTCAGTGGCCACTCAGCTGCATGTGGACGCTGACTTGCAGAGTTTCACATGGGGGGAAGCAGAGCTAATTATATTCACTTGCCACGAGTGTGGTTGTGAGAGCCAAGTAAAACATAGGTGCAAAGCCCATCTAAAGAATAGGGGAGGTCATGTTGCTCCCTGAGACTTCCCATCTCCCTGTGGTGGTCCACTGAGGTCTAGGAAGCCAAAAAAGGCCCTTCCTGCATCCCCAGACAGACATAGGACTCTTCCTGTGGCTAAGGAAGGACTTGGAAGCTCTGCCTCATGGTTCAAAAAGGTGGATATTTGAAGGCACTTTGTTTGCTTAAAGAAGCTTGAAATTCAAAGTAGAGGCTATGATGGTGCCAAGGTGTTCTGGGAGGCGGGGGGGGGGGGGGGAATGAGGCCAGGGTTGCAGAAGACACGCTGGTAGTGCCACTCCAGGCAGGTACAGATGTCTATCCTGTCTTGGCCCTAGGGACATGCTGTTCTAGAGGGACCTCTAGGCAAGATATCAGCCTTTCAAGAGAGCACACCAATCAAAATGGGGGTAGAAAGCACTTTTACCGGACAAGCCACGACAAGAAATAGCCTTCCCTTGTACGCTAATTGGCTACTGGACAGCTACATATGGGACAAGTGCGTGAGGCGATGCCCAGTCTTTCTGCGTGTCCTGTGCGCTGATATTCCCCCACCCCCGCCGCATTTGTGCTCTCTCCCTCTCCCACGTCTTCTCCCTCTTCCTTCCCCTTTCTATTTCTTTCTTCTTGAGTGATCAGCATATTTGGTTTATGCCCACAGGCAGGCTACAGGCTACAGTTGGTAAACTACAGCAGACTGTTGAGAAGAGAACCGTGGAGCAGGTCTCAGATATGCAAGGCCCTTTAGTCTCTTTCACTCTGTCCTCCACCCTTATTCCCTTTGTAAGGACAAACTTCCTTCTCTCCTTTTTTCTCTTCCTTTAAAAAAAAAAATAACAGTTTCCACTAAAATCAAGAGTGACAGGAGTTACTTTGCAAGATTTTCTGATCATTACAGCCACCTCTGGGCTGGGGTGGGGGGGGGGTTACTCGCCACCCACTGTTGATTCTGTGGATCCTGGGATAGACGTGGGAATCTATGTGACAGATGCATAGGTGGTCCTGACAAGTAGGAAAGCAAGTAGTCAGAGGTAACCTACTTATTACAAAGATGGAAACAAACAAACAAACAAAAAAACCAAACATCTGTGACATTTGCATGGAAAATGGGGTGCCGGCCTTGGGGAAGGACATTATCATTGGAATCTCATGCCTGCAGTTTCTTTCTGTTTCTTGTGCCTCATTGGGAGAGGCAGCCTGTGACGATTAAGTCTGGCCCTGTCCCACAGCAAGTTAGAGATGCTTTTGGCCCCGGGGACTTGGGCCGTTATGTAACGCACCCTTCAGCAATGGTATGACTTCCTTTGAGAGGTTCAGAACCTTCCCAGGGCCAGTAGCACCCTCAGCGGAGGAAAAGCAGAAGGAACTACTGTGTGGATGCCCAGCCCTCTCTTCCTCCTTCCCTGGTTGGGGAGAGAGGGCTGGGGGTGGGGTGGGGTGGGGGGAGTTTGTGGGGAGAGGGAGAGTGAGTCACCTTTGCCATTCACTGTCATTTGATCTACTGGGGGTGGGGGTGCAACTTTGTCGGTTTGTAAAAAGCTAGCCTGACACTTCATTACCCTCTTGTTAGCAAAGCAACCCAGCAGCCTACCTCCTCCCAGCAGGGGGCCCAGCAGCTTCTAAGCGTTCTCAGAACGCCCTCCTCTGCAGGAAGGTGACAGGAGGCCAAGCTTTGCTGCCTACCCTTGCCTGCTCCAACTCAACCCTTTCTCAGCTCTTTGCTGCTCTGTGTGGGGCCTGCGGTTTAGCATTTCCTTCCTTTCCAGTTAGAGCCCAGGCAGCCCCAGCCTGGCTGTTAGAGATACTGGTGAGAGCTGCCACAGCCCAGAGTGGGAGACGTTTCAAAGAGTCAAAGCATGTGGGAGCCGGTTAAAGGCCAGCTAAGCTCTGTGGGATGGGATCACTGAGTTCTGGCTCAGCTCCATCCGGCTTCCTCAGGCCCTCACTCAAATAGTTCCCACTTGTTGAGTGCTGGTAGCTTTAACTTGCAACCCTGTTTTCCTGCCCAAGCTCTCCCAGCACCATCACTTGGACATACACAGTTCTTTCTTCCTTTGAATATTATTTCCTGAAGTATTTATTGTTAGCCAGGTGGCAGTGTGCTTCTGTGATCTCTCCTCTCAGGAGGCTGAAACAGGATTATTTTAAATTTCAGACCAGCCTGGACAAGGCAGTGAGGACCCGTCTCTCAAATAAACATTTATTAATCTCTCCCTCCCTCCCTCTCTCTCTCTCTCTCTCTCTTCTCTCTCTCTCTCTCTCTCTCTCTCTCTCTCTCTCTCACACACACACACCCCTTATTCTAGCTTTCTTATATTTTTGTGTATATGCATATGTAGACATGTGTGTGAGTCTATGTGAGTGTGTGAACGTGTATAGGTGTGAAGTGTGTAAAGACAAGAGGTCAGCTTCAGGTTTTATTCTTCAAGAGCAATCCACCGTGTTTTGTTAGAGCAGGGTCATACATTGAGACCCGGGCCTTCAGCTGGCTATCCAGTAAACTGCAGGGATCTGCCTGTCTCTGCCTTCCCAGTGCTGGGATTACAAGCGCATGAGACCTTCCCTAGTTTTTATGTGGTTGGAGAGGATCAAACGAAGTTATAGCCTCAGGTTACACAGCAAGCACTTTATTGACTGAGCCACCTCCCCAGTCACCTTCGTTTGTTGTTCTATGATTCACTGTGGAGTGCCCAGCAGAGTTCTTGTACTTAAAAGATGCTTAATGCTTGCTTGGTTTTGTTTTGTTTTGGTTTGGTTTGGTTTGGTTTTTGTATTATTTTTTTGAGACAGGGTTTTTCTGTGTAGCCTTGGTTGTCCTGGACTTGCTTTGTAAACCAGGCTGGCCTCGAACTCACAGCGATCTACCTGCCTCTGCCTCCCCGAGTGTTAGGATTAAAGATGTGCACCACCACACCCGGCTTTAATGCTTGTTTTTTAAGTAAGCAGGTGCCAGACCATAGTCATGTCACAAACGTCCTCATGCTGTGTTTAGAAGAAACTAGGAAGTGACCCACCTCCATGCTTTAAAGCACTACTCACTCTAGAACAAGGCTGTGACCCTTTAGTGCAGCTCTTCATTTTGTGGTGACCCCTCAACCATAAATTTATTTTTGTTGCTATTTTAGAACGATATTTTTGCTACTGGATAAATTGTAATGTGAATATCTGTGTTTTCTAATGGTCTTAGGCAGCCCTTATGAAGGGGTATTTTGACACCCCTGCCCTGACAAAGGGGTCATGACCCACATGCTGAGAACTCCTGCTATAGATGATGATTAAAGTCTAAAGTTTGAACAATGGCATGATTATGGAAGATTTACTGTTGCCTTATTTGTCTGAACTCTCGAGTCTCTAGACTGCTCAGATCCATCTGCCTTGTTGTCACTCATATGAGAGTCCTGAGCAGTTGGGAGCTCCTGAGAGTGAGGAAGGAATAAAAACATTAGGACTGTTAAGCACTGCCCTTGCTAATCTAGGAAACTTGCACAAGACTAACTTGTTCCCATGAGCTGCCAATCAGCAGAAGGGACACAGATTGAACATCATTGTTGTAGCTAGGAAGCAGCTCCAGAGTATCTTCTCCCAGGAAGAGGACAGCACAGAGACAAGTGCACAAGGGTGTGGTACCTTGAGGGGATACCGAGTTGGAAACTAGAGATGATGGCTTTGTTGGCATGGTGTGTGTGTTGGGGAGACCTCAGGTGATCCTCAGCGTTAATGTACAACATTCCTTTATTTGTCTGAGCTTCTGCCTCCTCCTGCAAAATATAATTGAGATGATCTCTGAATCTCCCTCGCTACATAATCTCCAAAGAGTGTGGAGCCCACTCACCAGGGAGGACCTCCTGGAGGCTGGAGTGTGGACTCTCCTGTTCTGGGGCTCTAAAGGTTGAGATGCAGCTCAGGAATCAAGGGCATCTCTGTGATGCTGGGCTAGGGGGGGCCTGCTAGTCCTGTATGGACATACCTGAGCACACAGGACAGTCACTTATTTTGACTGAAGTCAGGCCTCAGGGGCTGAGGACCACTACAAGCTGTGCCTTTATTAGGCATGCATTCCCAGAAGAGTCCATGTAGGTGATTTAGTTTTTCATCACTATGACAAAGTACCTGAGCAAGACAACTTAAAGGACAGATTTATGTTGACTCACCACTTTAGAGGTTTCGAGTATGCTCTTTGGCTCGGTGGCTTCTGGGCCTGTGGTGAGGCAGAGAACCAGTATGAAGGGGTGTGGAGAAAATAGCCATTCGTGCTCTTCATGGTGGCCAAGAAGCACAGCCACTCACTCGCGTCACGGTACCCAGAATGCAGAAAGATACAGGAGACATGAGGCTACTAGAAGGAGATGCCCAGAGAGGAGAAGAAGATACCCACAGAGGGTGGGGTGAGCTTCAAGGACAGTGGCCCTTAAGTGTCTTAGCAGTCCCTGTATATTCTGCTTGATTGCTCTCAAGTCACAGCTCACATGGTTACTAAGAACAGACATCCTCTCCCCTGTCTGTCCCTCTTTGATAAGGGAAATTACAGGATGGCTCTATACGATTACAATATTATAAAAATAAACCATGAGACACAAGGCTGGGCAAGGGGGTGAAGATAAGTCTTTCACTGCCAGTGGGGTCTACTGAGATGTCTAGACAACTGTAGCTTTTCAGCTGGGGCAGGAGAAAGGTCGTGTACACACAGGTCTTAAGCATAATTTATTGCTACTTTAACATTTTTATTAAAGTATATCTGTATAAAATGTCACTTAACACCTTTGCAGGAAATGTTGTCAGTTGTGTTTACATTCTTGGCTTTAAGATGACAAGAGTCTTTGAGCAGATCCTGGGTGAGGGGCTCTTCACCTGCATCTCCATAATTTGCACCATTTTTCTCTCCTGCCTCAAATAAGCTAAACTGTTGCTTTATCTAAAACGTCATGACCTGGTTATCTCTAGAAATGCTCTCACAGACACATAGGAAGTGTGATGTCCTCATTTCTTAGACATCTCTTAATCCAACCTAATTGATAAGCAAGATTGACCATCACACCACGTCACCAAGGAGACACAGTAGGGCACAGTGTTGGGGGAGAGGGACAACAGGATGAATAACAGCCCACTGGAGGGTGCAATAAGAAATACACATGGGCAGCTGAGCCTCTGGGTCTAACACATAGCTTGATCATGCATATGAACCAAGGGTTAGGGGACCACACCCTATGACTGACAGAACAGTAAGTGCTACTACTCCAGTGTTCAGATCCTAGGACCCCAGACCTTCAGAGGGGGGAGGAGGTGGGAGTAAGCTGACCCCTTTTTAAGGAGAGCTCAGAGCCAGACTTTGAAGGCTTAGGAAACATAGGTCAGCAGGTGGACAGAGGGCCTCATGGGAGTTAGAGAAGTGGTTGATACTAGGTCAGGTCCCGAGGAAAGAGGTGACAGGTTCTATCTAGGTCAGAGCAAGGTGTGAGGTTGGCTTGGGGATGACACAAAAGAAGACTGGCCAAGTTGGGTCTACATAGTTGGAGACCACATGGTTCAGGGAGGGGGAGGCCAGGAGGCTGTCTCTCTTCATGTGTATCTTTATCTTGTAGGATTCTCAGCAAATTAAGTCAAGACATCAACAAGAATGAAGAAAGAAGAAGCATTTTTACACGCAAGTGAGTGTGCGGCTCTGGCCGAGGCACCACTACAAGGCAACTCAAGAATTGAAATCCCAACTTGAGCCTTTAAAAGAATCTGCAGCACTTGTTTTGCCCTGGCTGTTTCACCTGTGGTTGTCTCCTCTGTCCCAGGGGTCATGAAGACAGTGCCCAAGGGGGGGTGGAGTTCCCACTTCCTGGCGAACATTTTGCCCCCAGATCTAGGACATCAGGGGACAGTCCTTAGATCTTGAAACAGCTTCCTTCTGCAACACCATTGCAGCTTTAGTGGTCTCCAGAAGCTGCAGGAGACAACCCAACCCTGGTTGCCAAGCAACGTGGGTACAAGTCTTGGGTAGTGAGACATAATCCCCATTGGTGCAGAGGGCTAGCCTGGGGAAAGGAGATGGCCTTAGATTGACAGGCTACTGAGATGCTGTGTTTTGCCTTTACAGACCCCAGGTTCAGCGGTTTCCTGAAGAGACAGGTAACAGTACTGGGGCTGAGAGGCGATTGCTTTAGGAGGTGATAGGTGCTTCAGTTCTGGTCTCCTTGAGTGCTGTGCATGGGACTTGACTCATTAGCTCCTCAGCCAAGTCTTCATCACATAAGAGTTTGGTTCTCGCTGAAAGGAGGAAGGATGCTGCTACAGAACTCTATTGTTCTGTGGGGGAAGCCTAGACTTAGTGTTGACCATCTGCGCTGAGCTAGTGTCTGAGTCTTTCAGGCAGTTTTCCACACAAAACATTTAGATTTGGGTTCCTGGACCCCACCTAATCCTGCGTGACTTTTATATACACACAAAAAAGATTAGGTACCACTGCTGCTCTCTGGTAGAATGAACTCTTCAGATAGAAATACTATGGCCAATAGTAAGTTGCTATCTTAGTATGTTTTCTGTTACTATAACACTGCTCCTAAAGCTGGCTACCTTATAAAGGAAAGAGGTTTATTAATTTCAAAGTTCTAGAGGTCTAAGAGCATGGTGCTGCCATCAGTTCAACTTCTGGCTGAGACTTCATTACAAATAGCATCCTGTAGGAAAATGTGAGAATAGAGAGGATCATAGGTAGAAGTGACCAAAATACCAGGAGTATGCTTGTAATAAGCAATCTAGTCTCTCAAGGCCAAGATGATTCCCATGACACCAACTCCAGTCTAGAGAGACCCACGCTGGTCTCCAGAGAAAGATGTTAATCAACGCATAGGGTCCTTTGACTTAATCATCTCTTAAAGATCCCAACACTTCTCAGTACCATTACAATAGGATTTAGCATGAGTCCTGGCAGGGAAATTATGCTCAGCACACAGTTGCTGGCCCCCATGCATGAAGAAGGAAGAATAAAGGCCTGTGATGGACACTGGGAGGGAGAATTGCCCAGACTGGGTGCTGATGATGGCGCTATCTCCTTTACAGAAAGCCACGAAGAGGACAATGGCGGCTGGTCATCCTTTGTGAGTACAGCTTGGGCTAAGTCACCCGTATAGCAATGGCCAGAGTGGCACTGATCTTAATGCTGAAAAAAGAGTAAGATCCCTCCACTAACAAGGCATTGAAATAACCCATTTGTGGGCCCAGAACATTTCCAGCTTTGGGGACTCAAAGGTTTCTCTTGTTACGTCTCTGCCCCTCTGGCTTAGAAGCAACCATGGGCAGTGAGTGCGCTCAGCTGTGACAGTAGAGCATTCTTGATGAGTACAGAGGTGGGCTGTAACTCACTGGCCACACTATTTATCACCACCACCATGTCCAACAGCACCTCTTCCCTTTCTACTATCTTTCCTAGAAATCTATGCTACTGTAACTTTTCTCATGGACGTAAGTCACCATTGGCAACACAGAGGGAAAAGTATTACAGGATGAAGTGTTAGCTCTGGAAAGGCTCCCACACCAATCTTACATCTGAAAGGTCACAGTGACGACACCTTTCAGAGTCTGATGGACTGTCCACTTCCTCTCACATGACTTCACATGGTCACCACATGCAAAGCCAATCGGGCAGGGACTAAGAATTCTGTGGCAGAAGAGAAAGCTGGCGGGGGAGGTGGGGGAGGGCTGCTGGGGGATGTGCCTTGTGCAAAGAAAGCCCTTTGCCAGGTAGAGACAGATGTGGGGCGCAGGCTTCCCAACTCTCAGTCTAAATGGTCTTTCTGGTAAGTGGCCACCTCTGGGCCTTTTAAAAACCATGCGCAGAGTGTCCCCTGTTATATTGGGATTCTAGTAAATAAAAGTATTTCATTAGAAAGAAAATGGCTTTTCGTAAAGTCTTTTTTTTTTAATGGAAAAATAAAGGAATGCAGCAGATTCATTTTGTACAAAAGGGACAGGAAAGCTGGTTTCCCCAGATGTGTTTGTACTTCAGCAGCTGGATCTCTGTCAAGGCTTGTCTTGAGTCCTCCGTGCTCACCCAGTCTTCAATCCTGTCCCCCAAAACATGAGTTCCCAGTCTCTGGCAGGTGGCACCCTTTGTAGTTCCCTTCTGTGGCACATCTTTTGGGAGGATGCTGGGGTCTTGGGCAAAGATCTCATGGAATCCATACTGTAAAATGTCATCCTGTGACACCTGTACAAGCTGTGCTGTCCCTTCACTGTGTTGACAGGAAGATGACTATGAAAGTCCCAATGACGATGATCTCGATGGAGAGGACGATGGTGACTACGAGTCCCCCAACGAGGAGGAAGAGGCGCTGGTGGACGATGCTGCTGATTATGAGCCCCCACCGTCCAATGATGAGGAGGCCCTGCAGAGCTCCATCCTGCCCGCCAAGCCTTTCCCCAACACCAACTCCATGTACATTGGTAAGAGCCTCTTCGCAGCCTGCTGGTCCTGGTTGCCCTGGAACGCGATGTCTATTAGCTTCTCTGGGTGCTGATTCCTGCTTTTCTGAAAAATCTGTGTGGCTTGTGGCCAAAGACTCTGCCTCTCTGGACACTTCTTCATGAGTGAAATGGGCTAACAATAGAACAGAGGAAAACGGCTTGCTGGGAAGAGGGCAGTGATGTGGTACTGCCACCTACAGATGGCCATAATGAATGTGAAAATACTCAGAGGGGTTGGTCCTGTCTTTACAGTGAGACAGACTTTAAGATACTCCTCATCTGCCTGCTTCTCTATACTCACATATACTTCATTCATTCATTCATTCATTCATTCATTCATTCTCAAAGTCATAAATGTTACTCTTCTCCTATTGTGAGCCAGATGCCATGTGCTGGAGGCCACCAGGAGGAAAGATGTACCTTTGTCTTTTGGGAATTACTTTTCAGTGGAGGAAGTGACAGAAAATGAACATAGGCACACTTGGCTTCTTCTATATCCAGGGAGCAATCTCTCTCACCCTGGGAGCTGTGCTATACTCTGTTTCAGACTCCATCCCAATTTGTGTATTGAAGGACAGAACACTAAAGCTAAAAGGCAGGGAGCTTCAACCATCATCAGGGTTGTTCTAGACTTAGGAAAGTGGGGTAGAAAAGGGAAACCAGGTTGGTGGTCATCTCTAGGTGCCTGTCACAAAGATGTAGAGTGAGCAAGACAGTCAGACCTCATCAGCAAGCACTCCTAATGCAGTGGGTGATGCAACACTAAACACACTCATCGCGTTATTTCACGACGCCTGAGTGATGAATGGGTTTGCTTCTCTAGGATATGATATTTGAGTGATGGCCTTTGGCTGATAGTAAATAGTGTATTAAGAATGAGCTAGAGTTGGTTAAATGGGGCTGAGTGGGGGAAGGGAGGCACATTTGAAGCAGTTGAAACGGCAGCGTAAAGGCCCCTGAGGTCCCAAGGAACATGGCCTATCAGAGGAGCCAAAAGGTGGCCTGTGGTGTGGAGACCAGGCTTGCCCTTGCTCCTTGCCTGAGCCCCTTCCTGGATGTCAACAAAAGGGCGGGATCAAGAGAGTACGCAATGGCTTGTCCAGTCCAACTTTCCAGACCCCCTCCACCATCTTCCCCGAACTAACAGAGTCAGTCTCTTAGTTAGAATTTCTGTAGCTGTGGAACACCATGGCCAGAAGTGCACGACGCTAGGCGGTCCTTGCCCACTTGCTGCTCTTGCCTCACTGTTCCCTGCTGGCCTCTCCCAGCCAAAGGGTTAAGAAATCCCAGACTTGTCAAGCTGGTCTTGGGCCGTTCTGTGGCAATCGCCATCATGTGAGTGTCCGTCTAAGGTGAGGCCACGTGCTGTTTAATTTGGCAACAGAAATAGGGCCATCTCCTCCCTGTAAGGGAGGGGACAGGCAGAAGGAGGAAGTAGAAGGGCAGAGCTGCCCAGAGAGCACTTGGCAAGGGAAGGAAACACCAGAACAAGAGGCCCAAGCGGGTGGCAGCTAGCTCAGTCCTGATAAGCAGCTGGCAAGCACAGTGTGAGGAAATGAGTGCAGGCATCCACACATGTGTCTCTGTGCATGCCTAAGTGCCAGTATACACTCATGTTTCTGGGCACACAGTTGAGCACATGCATGTGAACACACACATTTGTGCTCTGTCTGTGCGTATGTGTACCTATATGCACACAGACTGATGTGTGCAAGCGTACATAGCCTTGTATGTCCACATATGTAGAACTGCAGCTGAAACACTCACTGAGGTAATCCTGTGGTGGTTTCCTTTGACTGGCTGTGTCTCAGATATTACCTGTTTGTGAGAGGCATGATGGGAGTTTTCCGCCTGTATATAAAGAGTCAAACCAACTCTGCCGGAAGAGGAACAGATAGGGGCGAGGGTTTCCTGCCTCCTGCAGGGCCCAGGCTGGGTCTGACTATAGCGGGGACTCGTGCTGGTGCTGATGGAGGCCTGGAGGGCAAGGATCTCAGGTGCTCCTGGCATCCCAAGCTGCATGCTCAGGCACAGCACGTTCCAGAAGAACTCTGAACTTAGACAACACTCACTTCACATTTTCATTCCCCCTCTCCCCCTTTCCCCCTTTCCTTTCTTCTTTTCTTCCTTTCTTCTTGCTTTTTGTTTGTTTGCTTGCTTTTATTGTTTTTGTATTTTTGAGAGACAGGGTTTCTCTGTGTAGCGCTGGTTGTCCCGGACTTGTTTTGTAGACCAGGCTGGCCTCGAACTCAGAGACCTGCCTGCCTCTCCCTCCCAAGTGGAATTAAACAACAGTTCTTTCTTTTTAATATTATGTTTCCACAGATAGGCCTCCCACTGGCAAGGTCTCCCAGCAGCCTCCGGTGCCTCCCCAGAGACCAATGGCCGCCCTCCCTCCCCTGCCAATAGGACGGAATCACTCGGTAAACCTCCTCCGTTTTTCTTCCAGGCTACTTTGAGTCCGCAGCAATTCTTTCTTCCTGTACACAGAAAAGGAACTAAGTATCTTTACCTAATTTTAAGATTGTTAAGAGATCTTGATGCCAGGGAGTGCACACTTTCACATTCCACTCAGTGGTTCCATTTTGTGGTGATATATAAGCAGTTTCTATTTATGTCATAATATTTTGGACATATTTTTTTGGAACCATAAATAACATGAACTGCGTGTGTAATGAAAGACTCCCCTTCCAATACTCACTGTGCTACCTCCACTATTTTACTGTTTGGCCTGGCATCTGGTGTTGCCTAGGTTCTCTCCATCTAGGCCGCCTCCTGCAAAGGGAACTCAGTATTGCGCCACCTGCTGGCCAGATAAAAAATTCTAGGGATGGACGCCTTCAGTCCCAAGATTTCCAAAGCAGTGTAGTCCAGGAGAAACCTGCTTTTCCTACTCTTTCAGCATATAGTCCAGCTCCTGTGAAGCTCAGTCTAAAGAGTCAGGACCTGGCGATGTCCTCTTCCCACAAGTGGCCAGGACACCTTAACAACTGTGGCAGGAGCCAAAGTGTCAGAACTAAAAGGGGAGACCAGGGTGAGAGGAGAAGGGCCTTGGCAGATCCGGAAACCTTACAGTAGTGAGAACCCCCTTCTCCTAGATGGCTCCCTCCTGCTGGCATAGCACCTCTGCAAAGGGGCTTCATGGAGCCCAATGTGTTTACAGAAGGCATTTTTGCTTTTCAGGCCTAAAGACTCACCTCCACCACACAGGGAGGCAGGATTTGCCCATCACACCCACAGCTATTGACTGGGTGGCTACTATGCCCAGTGTCCTCCATGCTGGGAGCACAGAATGTGCCGACTTTCATAATGTTTTGATGATAAACAAGTACACAGACGTAGACATGATCTGGGTCTGTGGTTAGGAAGGCAGGGGGCCAAGGGACAGACATGACGGAGGTTACAGAGCTGGCACAGGACGAGCCAGTCATGTGGGGAAGAAGAGGGAACATTCCAGGCAGAGGAAACATAGGTAACGAGATGCTCAAGCATACCTATGAGCTTTGGGTTTTGTGAGAAGTGTAAGGGAGGCCCTTATGCTGGGACTCTGCAAGCATCAGAGGAGAACACAAAAATGACGTGGCAAGGTGGGCAGGGACATCTTGTGTAGGGCTTCACAAGGGGCTCCTGTTTCATTCCTAATTTGACTAGAGCTCAGAGGGCTTTGCAGGGAAGTTTCCGCTTGGTCCTTTGTTGTGCAGAAATCCCATTGCATGAGAAAGTGAGGAAATTAAAGTTCAGAAGGGCAGCAACCTCAGCAGCACAGATGACATAGGATATGGTTAGCTGTGTGTGTGTGTGTGGGGTGGGGGTGGCGCTGAAGATAGGGAAAGGGGATCCAGATACATTTGGGGGAGACAATACCACCAAGTCTAACAGAGGCCAATGTGGAAAAGCTTCCAAGCATTTGGATTTTTCTGTTTGTTTGTTTGTTTAATTCCTCACAGCCACTGTCTCTGCCCCAGCCCAGCCATGAAGAGCCCAGCAGAAGTCGAAACCACAAGACAGCAAAGTGTAAGCGCAGGGCTGCCTTCTGCCCACCGGCCCACCCACCTAATCCTGAGCCAGACGCTTTCTGCTTTTAACTGACCTCAGCCTTTTCCTCTCCAGTACCTGCTCCATCAATAGACAGAAGCACAAAACCTCTCCTTGACCGCTCACTGGCACCTCTTGACCGAGAGCCCTTCACACTAGGTTGGTATTACTCCTATTCTATGCACAGTAATAACGGCTATGTTTATAGAGTGTTAAGTGTACTTTTTTTTATGTACGCCATCTCATTTTACTACTGGCACAGCGCTGTGAAGCTGTGAGAAGCACCCCTCATTTTAGAGAGAAAGAAACCAAAGCACAGAGCAGTAAATCGCCAACATTACTCAGCTACCAAATGATAAAGATAAGGACCTAAATCCAGAGCTGCCTGATGTCAGAACCCCTGCCCTCAGTCCCTGGCCTGTGCCTGCTGCATTGTGGCTGTGAGCTGTGTGTGTTTTGGTGAAAGCACAGCAGGATGCATCTTGGTACCCAAAGGCTGAGAGGCAGAGCTGGAGTTAGCTGTTTTGGCTGCTATTTAGTAATTCACTGCCCCAGGAGGGTGTTACTTCCTCAGGCCACAGTCAAGGAGGATGTTCCCTTAGGAGAAAATGCTTTATAAAATTCTGAGGTACTATTCAGACGTCAAACTATTCAGACGCCTTTTCCTGTGGATGTGTGCAGTTGATTAAACACTGTGGAGCGTTCTCACAAGTTACTCATGAGCCCAGCTACCTTGGGTCCAGCAACCATTGTGTAGTTAGTCTTTAATTCAACTCTAACATTTAGCTACCATTTATCGAACACCTAGGATGGCGCAAGAGCTTTATATGTGGAGGCCAGCCCAGTGACGGGATGTGTTACCAGCTCCACCCCTCAGACGATAGAAGGGCAGAGAGGTTGCATAGCATGCTCCATTTGCAAAGGAGGGTTAACTCTTGAACCCACATCTTTTTGTCTTTTGCACCCTGTCACACGGCACTGAGGTCCTGGGCTGTGGGTGGGCGTGGTCAAGAAGCACATAAATTGAGTAGCTACGGGATCCAGATCTTGGCTCCGTCCCTTCTTCTCTCCAGTGAGACTCTGAACAAGGCCTTTGCCTTTTCTCTGCCTCAGTACTCTCCTCAGTTGGCCAAATGACTCTGAGATCTTGGATTGGAAGATACATCTTGCTGTTGTTTCCCTGATTCAGATGCTAACTCTGTGGAGTCATGAGAAGCTGTGTTGTCTGTCTACCAAGTTTGGAGTTCACGGCAGGGAGCTGTACACATTGTATAAAAGGAAGGCAGGCTGACTCGGACTCTAACCCTGCTCACTAAGCCAGGGCATCAGCAAAGTAGGACACAGGGGTCAACATTTCATAGTTATCTTTAGACACAACTCACTCCTTTAAAAAGTCACCTTTTTGCTATTTTTGTAGATGCTTTAGAGATATCATTTCCTAGTAATACAAGATTGAGTTTTGAATCATATCCTTGTCCATGACACTGGGGGGGACCTAGCTCCTTCTGCCAATGCTTAGACTTTAACCATGTAACATTTAATGAGCCCAGAGCATACACATATCAGAAGATTGCCATTGGGTTGGTTGGCTTGTTTCTTATGAATCAAATACTTTCTAGAAAAAAAAAAGTCTACTTTGGCCAAAGAATATTAATTTGCTTTTGGGATAGCCCTTCACAGAAGATACTTAGTCTTAAACTCTAAGTTTTTACTAGACTTCTTTTGCACCATAAGTTTTTCAAAGTAGACAAACTTCTTAGCCCTTCAGGCTTATGGTATGTTGTGAATAAATGACACAGGTGGACTATGTCAGCATGCACCTGAGGGTACTAAGCATGGGAGTCTGGGAATGAAAGAGGAGCTAGCCAGCATTTGTCAGAGCCCACTTATCTTGTCCCTGACCTTGAGTATGAGTTATCATCTGACTTCACAGCTGAGGTAACTGCGATCCAAGATGCTCAGGTATTATCATGCTTGCTTCCAGACCTACTGGAACCTCCTTAATAATGTTTTTTATCTCATCTAGCCCATAGGATCTCAGGAACAATAATAATGAGTTGTTTTGAATAACTTGGCATTAAAGAACCTTCGGATTAAAATAGTTGGCTTCGATGCCATCTGTTCTCAAAGAAATCAAACAAAAATCATTGTCACCACCATGACTGCCACGTCAACCACAGCCACCACCAACATTACATTGACTGTCACCAACACCATCTTGGCCAGCACAACTACCACCACCATGACTGCTACCACAGCTATCACCACCACAACTACCACAAACCAGCACCATCACCAATAGAATGTTCTGATATACCAGGACAATCTCCTAAAGCCTTTGTTCCCAAGTTCACATTTTTTTCAGAAACCAAATGGAGTTCTTTACATAATCTCAAGAGTACTACAGGATTTGGAGGGAAATTGCTCCTTCATGCCACACCGGTTTACTTCAAAGACCAGAATATGCCAGACAACAGATGCATACGCCAATGAAAAAACCGAAATCCCAAGAAGATATTCACCCATTTGTTGCTCTGTTTTGTTATGTCACATATTGAAAACAGCACAGGCCCCCTCCAATCTCATTAGCATGCGCACAGCTGTGTGACTTAGGCAAGCCAGGTGGTATTTTTAAGCCTATAAAATCAGGTGCTCTGCAAACAAAAAACAAACAAACAAAAACCAAAAGAAAACCAAACTAACACCCTTCCAGATCTGAAGGCCAGGAATAAAGCCAGTCTTCCTCTGAATACTGTTTTCATCAGAATCTGTTTTCCAACACCTACCTCATGCTTGTCCCAAATGTAATGTTCTGTGCTGTCTTGTTTACAGGAAAGAAACCAACGTTTTCTGACAAGGTAGGCTGTGTTTATGGTTTGTTTGTGGTTTTAGTTTTTGTTTGTTTTGGTTTTTAAAATCTAGTCCTTATTGTTTGGAAAGTGCCTGACCCTCACATGTCATCTCTGTTGTTTTGCAGCCCGTGGCCCCAGTGGGAAGGTAAGTAAGTCTCTGTTGTACTGTATGAAGGCCCAGAGATTCACCGCCCAGTGAAAGTGGTTTCTTACAAATCCTTTCCCTTAACTCTCAGCAGGGCTCTTGGTGAGCATTTACCCAAGATACAAAAGCCTCCTTTGCCACCAGGCATGGACAGACATGAAAGAAGTGAAAGAAGCGGACCCCTGACAGCAAAGAAGCCACCGGTTCCAAGGTAACTGTCCTGTGCAGCTTGAATTGGGCCTTTGAACTCCCAGTAGTGGGGAGGGCGAGGGCTCCTTTTCTTGCTAGTTGGATGAAAAGTGCTGAGGTCTGTGAAGAGAACAGGCATGGAGCTAAGGAGCGAATAGAAGTACTTTGTGGGGAGATGGGTGTGTGTGTGTGTGTGTGTGTGTGTGTGTGTGTGTGTGTGTGTGTGTGTGTGTGTGTGTGTGTGTGTATGTGTGTGCTGAGGGAGGCCTTGTCTGAAGCCAGTCTAGTTTTTGTTTGGACTTGCCCTACCTTGTCAGACTGAAGCCTGAGCAGCGCCCAGGAGCTGTATTTGCACTTCAATTCGTAAAAGAGCAGGGAGGAAAGACGGAGTGGGCACCTCTACACTTGCATTAGCCCTCCTTCTTTCTGCTCAAGCACTTTTACAACCACAGGAGACTGGACTCTGTTCTAGCAGCTTTCGTTCTGCTATAAAAATCATGTACGGTCTATTTAGCAAACGACCCCAGTGGACTTGGGTTCTGAGCCAGCCCAGCTACTTGGGGAGGGAACTGTGAGGTTCATTAGCTCATCTGTCGATCAAGATTCATAACCATAGCCTTGGCTTGGCTGTTGTGAGGAGTCAGTCAATATTAGGGCTAGAGTGTGCCAAGAAAATCCTCAGTCATTAACTTTCGTAACATTTCAATGCATTATCTAACAAATCAAAATACATAAAAAACCAATCATAATGGCCAAAATATCAAAATTTCCAATTAAAAAGGGAAGAAACGGTGAATGACATGAGAAACATCTAACATTAGCTATTCAACAGATTGTCCTTCTCTTCCATTCCCCCTTCCGCCCCTCCCTCCTTCCCTCCCTTCCTCCCTCCCTCCCTCCATGCCTTCTTTCCCTCTCTCCTAGGAAATACAGATGCCTCTGCAGTCTTTAGACAGCTAGATCAAAGCTATTGGATTGGCCTGTCCATCTGTACCAGGGGCACCAAGGCCCTATTAGAAAAGCCCAGAGCAGGGACCTTTGCCAACTGTTTTCTTATTACTTGAAGGGTGGGCCCCGTGGTGGCTGGTTTAAAACCTCAGCAAAGAAGAATATTACTGAAAGTGTTTTTATTTGCTTAGAAAAACATCCACTCTGTGAAATGTAATAGCTACTAAAAGCTGACTAAACACATATATATGTATATAATTATGTAATTATTTGCTACAGCAGCTCTGTAGAACAAAGGTTTGCCTAACTCAGCCTGCAACGATAACAGAGCACCCGGTGGCCACATTTCCCTTCTCTCCCTCCCCGCAGCTTTTCTGCTGGCATTCGCAACTTCCCCTTTGGCCACGGCTCAGTGGGTTTTATTTCTCCTTATGCGATTTACTGAAATTATATTCTGGGGCTGGCTCTTTGAATTTCTTGATGCTCATGTCTCTGCTCTCATTCATTTCAGGCACGGAAGGGGACCAGACAGAAGAGAGCCTGTAAGTGTGGGATGTCATTTAATAAATGCTTGGCACTGGGACAGCCAGGACAGGCTCTAGGGAGGTGGGACTCCATCTGCCTTGCCCTCCTCTGAAGTCGGGTAACAAGAGCAATGAGTCAGATAAATGCCAGTGTCTGCATCTTTTCACGTGGAGTTCATCGGGCCGATTTGCCTAGCTCTGAAGATCTCGAGGTGGCTGGCTTCCTGCAGCCTCATTCCCAGGAGTAATTAGCAAGGAGAGTGAGGGACAGGAATGGATGAAAAGGTCAGGAAGATGCTGCAGAGTCCAATTCTGACAGAAAAGTTTCCAAGCCTGCCTTTTCTCCTTTGAAAACTTCCACAGCTCACAAAATGGGGGTGGGAGGGTGGGGACGGGTGGGTGGGGGAGCGGTGTAGTGTTGCTGGATGCTACCTTGGGAAGTCAGTTGCTTTCTGGGGCTTTCTCAGTTTTAACAGTGACAGACTTAAGTCCCGGGATTTCCTTAGGCACACGGAAATGTCGATTGTTTACACCTAGCTTTCCTTGTGCTTCGAATTCGTGACCACATGTGGCATCATTCTTTCTCTGCTAATGGGAGACACCAAGGCTTGGTGTGATAATATGCTCAGATTTGCACAGGCAGTAAATTCAGATTCCTTGAATCTGAATATAGGTCTGTCTGAGACTCTCTGTTCTCCGTGCTCTTTTAAATATATTTTTAATGTTATTATTATTTGTATTGTATCTTTATAATGGATTGGGGCAGGTGCACATGTGCCACAGCATGCATATGGAGCTCAGAGGACAGTTTTGTGGAGCTGGTTTTGTCTTTCCACCTTTATATGGGTTCTAGAAATTGAACTGCCATCAGGCTTTGTGTGGCAAGTGCTTTTGCTCACTGGGCCATCTTGTTGACCCTAACCTTTGCTTTCTTGGTGGCCATCATAGATGCCTTTTTTTGATCATATGTTCAGGCAACAATGGCTGGGGTTTCTGAAGCTCTGTGTTAGGTGCTATATTTGTTGAAATATTATGGAGACAGGTACCCCAACATCACACAGGCACAACTGCACATCATCATGGAATAGTCTATGTGAGGGACTAGGAGCTAATGAGAGGAAAGGCGCTCTAAGGATCAGATCCAAGAGTGACTGCTTAAGGACAGTGAGAGCTACAGTGAATAGTCCTCAAGTGCTGCAGAGAACACAGACTAGGGCTACCCTGGTTTCATTTTGGTCTCAGGAATGTCTGAGAAGATAGGAGGGATGGCTATGGGCATTCCCAAGGCATCAGGGCAACAGCCTGCTACAGAGACACAGGGACAAAGTGGAAGAGGGACAGTGAGGCTAACTAACATCACATCCCTGAGGCACCCAGTCTCTGAAGGATTGAGTCTCCCCTTGAGAATCTAAGGTTATACCTTCCTGAACCAATGCAGACATGGCAACTGTGCTGGAGAACAGTGGCACTCTGGGGGAAACTCCTCCACGTTTATTTGTGTGGCCTTTGCCGAGACTCTCGGTTGCTTGGCCTGAGTGATTCTGACTGGTGGTAGCACTGAGGGTGGGGAGCCTTATTAGATAGTACTCAACCAATGCCAAGCACTCACAGTAACTAACTCAATCCTTACAAAACAGTTTGGGGAAGGTACCACTTCATCACCACTGGGCCGGTCTACCAAACCAGCTCAAGTTGGCTGTTTGATTTTTCTAGCCAATGGCAGACCTGCTTTGTCCTTTTGAGCATCATTTCTTATTGGAGCAGGAGAGGAAATAGCCTTTCTCTTGTCTGTCTCACAGGGTGGCCTTGCAGTTGAAAATAGTAAGAGATGATGCACCTTGTAAGGTGCCCTATGAATAAATGAGGGGCAAGAAATGCAAAGGAGAGGCAGGAAGGAGGCTGGGGCTGCGGGGCAGACAGGCCTGGCTGAATCCCTGCCTGCTGCCCATGGCGAGTGCTCCAAGAAGCTCAAGTATCATTGCCAATGCAATTAAAGCCACTGGAGGGAGCTGACGGGAACATTACATGAGCGTCTTAGACACATCACAGGGGTTGCAAATGTTGTTATACTCAAGTCCCTTAGGAGCCTCGGACCTTCTTTCAAGCTGGGTATTTGAGGGAAATCTCAGATTGGAATGTCTTTGGGCGGCTATGGATATTAGAGAAATCATAAACCACTTAGCAAGTTCTAGCTGGATTGTAAAGATGGGGAAGCTCTAGAAAATCCTCCGCAACTTATGTGCTGTGAGAAAGCTGTAACTGTTAAAGAAAGAACCAGACACATTTCATGACTGAGGAATGGCTTCTTAGGAATTGGGTTTTGATGATAAGTTAATATCTTTTATTATGTTCCCCTTACAGGATGAAGATGATGGTATGTCTAGAAATCTTTATTACAACCCATTCTTACTCCTTTAAACTCTCATCCTCTCATTTTTCTGATCAGCTATTTAAAGAGAATTATTGGGTATGGAACCCCACATGCCAATCAACATAAACAGACATATACCAATTGCTACACCTCATTGCTTCAGTAAAATGTAATTACTTGGTTGGATTACAAGGAGAACTTAGGTGCATGTGTAATAGTTCAGAATACCTAACTGCACAGAAAATTGCGTATAGCCAGGGGTGGTGGTACGTACCTTTAATCCCAGCACTCAGGAGGCAGAGGCAAGTGGATTTCTGTGAGTTTGGCCCACAAAGTGAGTCTAGGATAGCCAGGGATATTACACAGAGAAACCCTGTCTTGAAGAAAAGAATAGGAAGAAGGAGGAGGAGGAGGAAGAGAAAGAATGAAGAAAGAAAAATTGCATTTGTCTTGATAAAATTTTTTCTAATATTTATGTTCTCTAACATTTATAGATACAAAAATCAGTAACTGTGAATGAATTTCAAAAGACAAAATAAAAAATTTCAAAAGGAGAAAAAAACCCTAAAATTTATAAGGTTTCCCATTAACAAATAAGAGTTTTAAAACAAAATTAAAATTTCACTATAGAGAACAATAGCAATTTTAAGTGATTCCAAGGTGGTGAATTATCTAGAAAAGCCACGGATAGGTTCTCTTCCTACCATTTGCTAATTATGTCTAATATTTTGGATTTTGTCTCTTCCTTCCTATCAACTGGTTATGATTTGAGCTGGGGGGGGGGCGGTACTCTAAATGTCTTCAGATTTGAATTCTGACTACTCATTTTTCTTCCCTGCCCCTACAGCGCATCAAAGACCGTTGCCCCAGCCGTCACTACCTCCTATGAGCTCCAACACATTCCCTTCAAGGTCTGCCAAGCCAAGCCCCAAGCACACATTCCCGTTGTCTCACATGCCCGGAGCCTTCTCAGAAAGGTTGGTGGCTGTGCCACTCAGTTCTAACTAGCCATAATGTCTGGTGGCTTCTGTTCTCATTTCATGTGTGTTGCTGTGACAAATATTCTGATGGAGATCACCGTAGGGAAGGAAGGGTTTCTTTCCTTTTACAGTTTAAGGTTGTAGTCCAGCGTTTCTAAATCTGTGGGTTGTGACCCTTCAGGAACTGTATTAAAGGGTTGCAGCATTAGGAGGGTTTGCTGTTCTAGTCTAACATTTCAGGAAGGCCAAGGCAAGAAACCAAGTAGCCAGCCGCATCATCTCCACAGTCCGGAGCACAGAGAAACCAATACACCCATGCTGCCTGCCTGCTTGCTTACTTTTTTTTTTTTCTGGCTGTCTTCAGTCATATACAGTTCCGATTCTAGCCCATGAAATGGTATACTTACTGTGGCCTGGATCCTCCTACCTCAGCGAACCATTCGGGGCAATTCCCCACAGATCCACCCACAGGCCAGTGTGATCTAGATAACTCTTCAGTTGAAACTGTCTTCCCAGGTGATCCTAGGTGTGACAGACTAACAGTTACAACTAACCAGGACAGTTTAGCATTATGGTAAAGGCCAGGTAGTTTGAGAAAAGAAAAAAGAGAAAGAAAGAAAGAAAGAAAGAAAGAAAGAAAGAAAGAAAGAAAGAAAGAAAGGAGCCAGTGGGCAGAGCTGACTAAGGAAACAAGGAAAATGAGCCCGGAGAACGTCTGGAAGTCTGGTTGTTCTCTGAGTTTCTGAGTTTGAGGGGAGTGGTGGGGCTGACTTGTCCCATGATTGTCCAAGGAATGGACTCATGGCAGATGTTTTCACTTGCTTATCTCAAGGGAACAGCATTAAGAAACCCAGGTAACTGAAGTTCTTGGAGCTCCTCTTCCATCTTGGCTGGGGGAAACAGAGAATGTGCCTCGCACCTGACAGAGGCCAAGCCCCCATGCTCAGGCGTGGTCCCTCAGAAGGATTGTTTTCTCGAAAACTAGAATGTATCAGTCATAATAAGACCAGGAACAGTCACAAAGGCATGGCTCGGAGAACCCAAGCAAGTCCAAGACCATCGCTGCCCAGGAGAGCCAATGGGCCGCCTCATGTGGCTCCTCCCCAGGGAGCCTGATGCCAGGGTGGTGTGATGAGCACCAATAACAAAGCAGGGAGCACCTCCAGTCTGGCTTCTTTAACCCAAATCCCCAGTCAGGTCCCATCACCCTAACCCAACTACAGCCTTGTTCTCTTTCTGTTTCCACAGTAACATTGGCTTTCAGCAGAGTGCTTCCCTGCCGCCGTACTTCTCCCAAGGTTTGTACACTTACGACTTCTGCCTACCAACATGTGCATGGGGTTACCATATAATGTGTCGGCAAAGGCTTTGTTTCCTAAAAGTATACAGCATCTCCATTTAACACTTAATTCAATGTCTGCAAGGTACCAAGAGCTGCTGGAATGAGATACTACATAAAACGCCATGCACACACACGCGCGCACACGTGCTCAGTCACCAGAAGGCCTGCCTTTTCCTTCACCTTCCCACCCAGACCTATGTCCCTGATGGTTCAATAAAGAGCTCAGAGCAGTGGTCAGCATCCTTGTAGTTTCAGCGATGAATCTGCTCTCAGGTTGTAAGTTGGGAAGCATACTGAAAATATAGATTACAAGAACCCAGCCTCAAGAAATTCAGAACGAAACCAGATATGGTGGCTCATACTTGTTATCTGGGCCCATGGAAGGCGGATTAGGAGTCTAAGACCATCTTCAATGAAAGCAGAAAGCTTGTGGCCACCTAGGAATAGATTGTATGAGAGACGAATAAGTAAAAAGAAAAAAAAATGAAAGCCACGGTTCATGTGCAGAAACAGCAGATTTTAAATATAAAATCATATTAGTATGTTTGATCTACAACTTAGTAATATATCTATGCATTTTACACAAGCATCATTGTTACTGGGACACATCATGCCATATGTGAGAGCCCACTGCCGACACAATGGCAGATGCTAAACCTCAAAGTTGAGGTGCCAGTGTTCATCTTTACCAGGTGAGGTCCTGTTCTCTACTCACCCCAATTTTCACAGGTCTTCAGAATCACAGTTTTTAAAAGCTCATGGGTGTCAATTGCCTGTCTCTTATAAGCATCTGGGTTCCAGATAGTGCCTTTACAGCATTTCTCAAAGCAAGACACATCGGATTTTGGAGTTGGTCATGGGCCTTGTGAATACACACAGTAAAATCTTTTAGAACGCTGTCTTAATCAGAGGTGATGCTTTTTAAACCTCAAGCCTGCCAGATAGATACCTTGTTCCCCGTCTTTTACATGGGATGATGCAACCCCAGGAAGCTAAGAATTGTACCATGTGTTGTCCAAAAGCCATCAAAGGTCCCATAACGACTCGGATGGAGATCCAGACGTCAAGGGTGGTAGCTGACTGCAACAACATGTGTGCACACTTGCGTAGCATAGGCAGATCGCGGTTCTGTGCTGTTGGCCGTGGGGCACAGAAACAGACAGCTACGCACTGTAGCATTTAGGTCTACTTGTTCTTCTGTAGTGTTGGAGTTCATTCACTCTTAGTATTCTGACTGGGCACTGGGGACCCAGAGAAGGCTGGAGCTAGCAGCTAAGGCCCAGGGTTCCCTACTCACAGACAACGGTGAGGAACTGACCCAGGACTCCTCGGCTCTTCCTAGCTGGGCCTCCTTTCCTCAGTGGATCCTGACACAGAAGCACCTCAGGTGCTTTGAATCATGCGGATTCCCAGGACTCTGGTGGTGCTAGTGCCCCAGGGGTTCTCACTTAGGCAACGTAATGTTTCGGAACCACAGGCCTTAAGACTTGGTCCTGCCGCTGCTGCGTGAAATCTGCTCAGACCCTCTAAGCCTCACACCCAAAAGAAAAGCAGCGCCACTCTGGTCACGTGGCCCTGAAGATTAAAGACAGCGTACAGAGCATGCCTTATTTAAACCCAGATAGAGTTGTGCTGAGCAAACATTTGTTGGAGGAACAAACAAATCACAGGAGAGTGAGAGCACATTCGAGACAACAGGACTTTTCAGTTCTTTTCAGCTGTTCCGATACAGAAACGAGCCTTGGCACCCACAGCACAGTCAATCTGAGAGACATTCTCCTAAAATGTTCAGCAAAAAAGAGAGGGTTTTAGAAAAGAGGATGCACAGGCTGAGGTAATCTTTCAGTGCTCTGTGACAAGCTCTTGGCTGAGCCGATAGTCTGTGGTGTCCGTTAGTCCAACGGTTCTATGTCTTAGAAAGCTGCAGAACCAAAGTAAACAGAGACATCACAGCAAACATTGGCTCTGAATCTAACGCTACTCTCAAGGCACTTCCTGCCGTTCTCTCTGTGAAGAGACTGGGACATAATTATCACCTCAGTGCTGCCAAAGTGTGAGCTGTTGGGAAAGCACTCATGTGTGCTGCTATGGCAGACGTCTACGATGGGTCTGCTTTATGCACGTTCTTACTGAGGCACACAGTAAAACAATTGTGGCGGTCTTTCTAGATAGGCCCACATTATGCTGTAGCTAGCATGTTTAGGGGCTCACTGAAATGTTGGGGATCTCTCCCAGTTTCACCAGCATGGTACAGAACACTGCCCAAGCACCCCCTTGGAGCTTTAGAGGGGTGGAAATTATCTTTTCTCAACCTCTTGTTTTTGAAAATATCAAGTACTCTCATGGGCGCATCCGGGATGGAGGCACCAAGAGATAATAAATACAATGGCTGACGGTAAGTTAATTTTCAGAATGCTTTGCTTTGAAGGTGCCAGCAACAGACCACCTCTCAGAAATGAAGCCAGAAACTTACCCTTGCCAGTTCCGAACAGGCCTCAGCCTCCATCTCCTGGGGAAGAAGAGGTAATGCAGCCTTCTCTAATTTTGTTAGCCTTTTTTTTTTTCTTTCTAGCAAAGGGAGAGACCATCAGCCGCTCTGCAGTACTTGTGTCTTCTGTAAAAGTTTTGTGTTTGCCATTTAATTAAGAGAGTAGCTGTGTAGCTCAGTAGTCACACCCTTGCCTGGCGTTGCTTGAGGCCTTATCCTGGATCCACAACATCACACACAAGAAGCCAAAACCAGAGGGAAAGATGTAGGTGAAAAACTAATATTTTCTTTAGTATTATTTCAGTCTTCAGGAGCATTAAGAAATGGGAAACATGGGGGCTGGAGAGATGGCTCAGAGCTTAAAGAGCACTGCCTGCTCTTCCAGAGGTCCTGAGTTCAATTCCCAGCAACCGCATGGTGTCTCACTACTATCTATGATGTGATCTGATTCCCTCTTCTGGCATGCAGGGTACATGCAGATAGAGCACTGCATACATAATAATAAATAAAATCTTTTTAAAAAAATGAAATGGAAAAAATGATGCCATTTTCTCATCTGTTTCCTGGTTTATAGCCTTAAAAAAGTAAGTCTCTTAGTCGCTCCATTAGGACAGATTTTTCATTAAGTACATTACTACTGTATAATAAACCAAAGAAGTCCCTCTATCTCTGTCTTGCAGGATGTAAGGGTCTATTATATAAGGGAGGCCCCTTCACAGCTGCCTCCGCAGCCAGTGACACGATAAGGAAGCAGTCCACAAAAAACGCCTTCCATGTAGCCCCATCTAAGCGATTCTAGTCAAGAAAACAAATGTTTCACCCCTGAGAGAACTGAGGTGGTGGTTTACGCGAGTTGTTAGTAGGTTCGTTTTCCCTTTTTGCTTTGTTTATGTAACTACAGAACTTACAGTGCTTTTTAAATTGTTCTTATTTGTAGATGCCATTAGATGAGGAGTGGTACGTCTCTTATATTACCCGACCAGAGGCAGAAGCCGCTCTTAGGAAGATAAACCAGGTATCCCTGTGCTGTTTATTTTTTATGCGGTTATAAATGTTAGTGGAGGCAGAGAAAGGGTGTTGACGTGCCCTGGGTCTTGAGTATGGGCCAGCTGCTGTTCCTGCTGCTACGTGCTGTTCCTTTAAGACCCATTAGTGCTACCACCCTACCTTCTAGCATCCCTAGAATGTTCTCTCTGAGGCATCACTTGGGTGGCAGAAATTCTAAATTAAAGGAAATCATATGTCGGTTGGCAGAGATGGGAGGAAGACGGCCTTTCTTCGCCTGTCACAGCGATTTTCAGGCTCAGCAGCGGATTGGAGCATCTGGGGGAGTTTTGTTTGTTTGCTCATTTTGTTTTAAAAAATCTGTATTCTTGGGAGCGGTTTTAATTCGTGGGAGTGCAGTGTAGGCTGAGGGAGTCTTCAGACTCACCAGGTGACTCTGAATTCAAGCCAAGCCTGTGACTCACTGGTTTAGAGGGAAGTTCCTTTACCAGATATGTTTTGACTGGCTCAATTAACTAAGAATTTTGTTATTGCGAATTTATGGCTCTTTAAATCCCATTCTAATTAAGTATATAGAGGAAGGAGTGATTTGTAAGGCTCTTACTAATTAGGTCTATTTTAATATTAGATCTTTGTCATGCTGTATTACATTGTAATAAATCTTGTATGAACATTTAAAATGCAGCTGGAATGGTGTGGCACACGCCTTTAATCCCAGTACTCAGGAGGCAGAGGCAGATCGATCTCTGTGAGTTCGAGGCCAGCCTGGTCTACAAAGCAAGTCCAGGACAGCCAGGGCTACACATAGAAACCCTGTCTCGAAAAACCAAAACCAAAACAAAACAAAAAATTAAAATGCAGAACAAAACACATGCTTTCTAAATATTGGGAGGGAAAGAGTGACAAGAATATAGAAAGTCCACAACACTTTTGTTCAGGTATGTGATGGGTAAAGGCAAAATACAGCAATTGTGTGGGATAAGGGAGAGTTCATAACAAATGGTATGTTCTGAGTGGGAACTTAGAAAGGAAATTTAAGCTAATTAAGAGAAGTCAGCAGTTATTCAGTAAGTGAGCTACCTTATTTCTTATGGCCCTTTATCCACTCACTTATTGATTGTATTTATTTTTTATTACTGAAGGCTATTTTAAATTAAGAAGCTTAAAAGATATTAACTTGAAAACTTTGAATACAACCTTGATTGCCTTTCTGGATAATCAAAAGTTTCAGGGTACTTGGGGTCCCCAGCTGTAAGGAGAACTCAACGCCAATTAGACAATGACAGCTTTGCAGGTCCTAGAGGGTTGTCTCTTCCAAGCAATAAAAGGGCCTGGTTTTTACTTCTGCCGTTAATAAGAAGCACCTGTTCCTGCAGGACGGCACCTTCCTGGTCAGAGATAGCTCTAAGAAAACAGTGAAGAATCCATACGTCCTCATGGTGTTGTACAAAGACAAAGTTTACAACATCCAGATCCGTTACCAGGAGGAAAGTCAAGTATACTTGTTGGGGACCGGACTTCGAGGCAAAGAGGTAAGGATGTCACACTTCACTCTTTCTCCCAAATGCATGCTGCATAGCAACTGTGCAGTTAAATTGCATGCTGCACAGCAACTGCACAGTTAAATCGCATGCTACATAGCAACACGCTGTTAAAAACTTTAGTGAGGTCCTCCACTCACTGAATTGAAGGAAATAAGAAAATTACTACGTGCCTAACACCACCATAAGAATCTTTCTTGAATTCTCATTCTAAATAATTCAACATCATAAGTGTAGCCTGTATGAGGTGTTTGGGGCCGAACCAAGGGCCTTGTGCACACCAGTCAGGTGTGAGCACTGACTTCTATCTCTGGTCCCAAAATGTAACTTTTAAAATAAAAAAAATTTGAAAAAATACATTTATGAAGTGTCAAAGGTAGCATTTTCCATTATATGTATGTATGTAAGATTATGGTATGCCCATAAAACTTTATTTAAAATACCATCAGAAGGACTGGAGAGATAGCTCAAAAATTAAGAGTACTTGCTACCCTTGCAGAGGACTGGGGCTCTGTTTCCAGGTCCTACACTAGGTGGCTCACACTGTCCTGTAACTCCAGTTCCAGGGGCTATGATGTCCTCTTCTGGCCATTGTGGGCACCTGCATGCACACGGTACACTTACAGATAATCAGGCACACACATGTACACATCAATACCAAAACTTTTAATTTAAAATCCTGTATGAAGAAACAGAGAGACCTAGACTAGTGATTACTGAGATACATGGGGGCATTTCTTGTTAAACTGAGACATTTGACTCTGTGAAGATCGCCAAAGAAAATTTCAAAATATTTATTTATTTATTATATGCATGCCCTGTCTGCATGTTCACCGGTAGGCCAGAAGAGGGCAGCAGATCCCATCACAGATGGTTGTGAGCCACCATGTGGTTGCTGGGAATTGAACTCATGACCTTTGGAAGAGCAGTCAGTGCTCTTAACCTCTGAGCCATCTCTCCTGCCCCCCACCCATAACATCTTAAGACACATTTTCTAATGTTACACAGAGAAAACCAGCTGAACAAAACATTTATAGAGCGAGAACAATTCACTACTAACGTCCATCCAAAAGACTTTAAGCCAGTGACAGTGCTAAGCCGAAGGAGCATGATTTTGGTCAAATGTTAGGGCCAGCAGCTCCATGCTGACAGCTGCATGTGTTTCTCCAGAGGCAGTGTCACCTCCCAAAACGTCTCCTGCTCTAACATGAAGACACAGGTTTCCTTGGAGGAAGGTGCCTGGATGGTTTGTCTCAGAACAAGTACACAGTCCTGTTTGGGTACAATTCGACTTCTGATCACATCTAGGGGGATGGATGAGACCAGTCTACCTGGACCAGGTTGTGGATACAAAGATGTGGCTGCTGAGGCCTCACACTGTCAAGTGTGGAGGTGACTGGGAAGCAATGGTTACACCACGCTAAAGCTTCAGAAATGCGCAGTCTGAACTCCTGGTTCCTTACACCTCTCAAATAGTATGAACTGTGGTGACGTGGGGATGCAGAAACCCAAGAAATGGAAACCAGACACCAATACCAAGCCACAGGCATCAAGATGAAAATACCTAGGGTAAATGAGCCGCTACAGAGGCTGAGATTTTATTTTTAAACAACTTTTGTTTTTGTGTACCCTGTGGCACCTGTGTGGAGATCAGAGGACAATTTGTCGGCATAGGTTCTCTCCTTCCTCCACGTGGAGTCTGGGAATTGACTTGAGGTCATTAGGCCTTTTACCCACCAAATCATCTCTCTGGACCAACTTAACAGTTTTACCTCTTAATTACAGTTTTTTTGGACATTGAGGGAGAAACCTCTAAAATACTTGACAAATTTTATTTCTCTCATAATTCCTCCAAATGAATGCAGATTGAAACACCATAGTTATGAAATGTGTACCGTCCGTTCTGGTGTTAACTCATCTCCCCCTTTGACTTTTCCAGGACTTCCTGACTGTATCAGATATTATTGACTACTTCCGGAAAATGCCACTATTGCTCATTGACGGGAAAAATCGAGGCTCCAGGTACCAGTGCACACTAACATATGCTGCAGGCTGTCCATAGCGAGGGAGCCTCCTGCTTCTGCTCTCACTGCGGGAAGATCAAGTGGCCTAAGGGAATGGATGAACACTTAGGACTGAACCAAACCCCTCAGCGTGGACACAGAGTTCTGCCTTTTCCTTCTAAAAGGTGTCTGAAGATTGCTGAGTACCACATAACTTATTTATTTTCTTCGATGTTTATAAAGCACAGACGTAATCCTGTCCACGTGTGAAGTCTAGGAGAGCATGGAAGTACTTCAAGACATGAGGTTTTGAACATCCATTTCAAAAGACAGTACTTTATACCGCAGAAATAATGCGGGCAAGCTTAAAACATACCGAAACTGATCACTTTTGATATCACATTTTATAAGAAACTTTCGTCAGGCTGAAGCAACTTGTCTTCTACACCACTTAAAATGATTAAAATTCATTTCCCGCACAGCAATAATTCAAGGGGCTCCAAAAATGTAACTCCATTCTTTCATTTTGGTTTTTCAGGGTGTGCTTTTATGTATTTTTTTTTCTCATCATGAAATTAATGTATGTTGGGATAACTTCCTGGGATTAAAGTTATCTTTTGCTTTACTCGATTAGATCCTTAAAACAATTCCATTGTTTAGTCCGTGCTATTATATTTTTGTTTTAAGGCAAATGGAAGCTACACATACTAGACAGTTTTAGATTCAGTGATGCAGCTTTGCTGTCAAACATGCCTGGACTTATGTTGTTTCTCTATCACATCCCCCCATATCTACATCCATAGTGTACTCCCTTGAAAAGCATTTTCTAGTATTGAAGACCTTCTGGAACTATGAGCAATGCTTTGCAGACAGAACGACAGACAGACAGACAGACAGACAGACACACACACACACACATACACACTTCTAGCCCACCTTCCTACTAGACACTACTTGTATTGGTTGGCACGCTACTGTTGCTCAGTGTGGTCGCCGATTCCTGGTTTTGTTTTGGGTTGTTCTGCTTTGGGGTCAGCCTGTGATGTGAGGAGGCCATCAGCTGGGAAACAAAGAGAAAGAAGAGAAGAGAAGCAAATCTCCCTCATGGGCAGCCGCTTGCCAACCTAACTTCGTTCCACTGGGCTCTCTCTCTTAAGGTTCCACCACTGCCCAGTGCTGCCCTGGCAGGTGGGTGTGGGGGCCATTCCTCTAGCCTGTGGGCCGTTGGAGAATACTTGCCTAAAGCCCTGTTCTTGCTTTTCTGTCTTACTAAGCCAGCGTTTGGTGAAACTTGGCTCATCCTTCTCTGATTGGCTTTGAAGCATCTCATTTCTTTCTTTCAGCTTATAAATCTCACTTAACAAACATCACAGGTGGACTGTTGATTTATGTTGGCTTAACTCACCATTTTTGACCTTATGATACCATGAAGTGATGCCTGTTAAGTACAAACGTATGCCAAAGTTTGAATTGTGCTTTTCTTGGGCTAGCAACAGGTGGTAAGAGCCTTGGCCAGCCATGTGATCACCAGGGTACCCAACAGAACTTTACATGCTATATGTTGCAAGTGTTTTTTTTTTCCTTTTGGGGGGGGAGTTATAGACACTCAATAAATTAAACAATTTATTCAGTATTTTAAGACAAAATCGAGGCTTTTTTTAAGGTGACTTTGCCCAGCGAAAAGCTAAAGTGTGTGATCTGAGCATGTCTAAGGTGGCCTAGGAAGACCCTGATGTTCAGTAAGTATGTACAGTAAATGAAGTTCCAATTCACAGTATTTCCTCTCTCCACTATAAGTTTTTCAAGATATCATCAGTGTAGGCAGAAGAGAATTTCCACTACTGTTCATGCTTAGCAAGCCATAACCTGGTATCCACTGAACACTGGCAACCTTTGTTCTTCCAATCTCATTCCCTTGGGATGATCGGCATCATTGTGTGACTTTTATTGACAAAAAGTTTTGATTTCTTTGATCTAAATTTTTTCAAGTGGAAAAGAATATTCTAAAATTTTAATTTCATGAGTTAAAGGACAAACTTTTTGTTTGTTTGTTTGTTTGTTTTGGAAGGGACCTCAAAATTCACCGGGCTAGCCTTGAACCTACACTAAGTAGGTAGGATATGGAAATGCTTAACCAGTGACAACAGTACTGTTCTGCAAAGCCTTGCTCTTTCACACCCAGAGCTCTCAATTTAGGATCCAGAACATGGACTTTCTAAAGCTGAATGCGCCCTGTATAATTTTGTTTCCTTATCAGAATGTTCACCAGGGATTTACAATGTCCATACTGTGTGAAATACTGAGCAAGGTCCTGAGAGAGGGTACCATGATACTCTGCAAGTCCTAGGACAGAATAAGCTCAATTTGTGCCTTGCTTTATGGTGCTGTTTTTATATTTAAAGGTGATGAGAATTAAGGACATGGCAGATCTCCAAGTGTCCACTGGTAGTAATGATGGGTAAAATTGTCAGCTGGGTTTTAGAGTCACTGAAGGGTGTGTGGGTGAGGATGTTTTCAGAGAGGTTTGTCTGAGGATGGAAGACAGCACGCCCCAAATGTGGGAGAGTGCACATAGCACATCTTTACAGCCTCTCTTGGCTTCATGATGGCAGACACGATGTGACAGTAGCCTCATGGTCCACCACTTTCTCCTCCCTGCTATGATTGAATGTATCTCCTCAAGCTAAAGCCAACCCTGCTCCCCTTAAGTTGCCTCTTCTCAAGTGTTTGCTCACAGAACAAGGTAAGTAGTGGTGGATGGCATAAGACGGAATGTAGTCAGTCTCTTAGGGTAAAAGGGCAAAAGTGAACCTGGAAGGTAACGTGTTCTCTTACAGTCCTATGACTGCAATCATGGGAGTCTCTGTTTTCAGGACTAGCAACGTGTGTGCTTTCAATTCTATTCTTCGGCCAGAGCTTTGCCTATCTGAGCCATGAGCCTTATGCCCCAGGTCTTTGTTCAAGATTAACATCTTACAAATCAGGAGCCCTCTCTGAAGCAGAAAAAAATCAGTCCTTTTTTTAGGGTCACCAAAAGACAAAGCTACCTGGCACAGCCATGTTGAATAGGAACAGCAAAAGTCATGAAGCCAGCACAGCTGTTTGACAAAGCTCCAGCAAAGATGAGTTGAGTGATGCAATCACTGTGGTATGGTCCCCTACATTTTGGCCTTGATTTCTGTGTTGCATGCTTGGGGAGTTTTTATTATTTCTACAACTTGGGGATAGATATTGGATCAATGGAAATTTGCTTCTGAATCATTTACACTCTCTCCCAGGAATAGTGTTCCTCAGATTCCCCAGGAATGTCCTGACTATCCTACCCCTCCTGCTTTTAGGGAAATATCTTTATCTGGCTCTACCTGAAGATATTCCTTATGCTCTGGAGGTTGTGACTCAAATAATTATGCTGGAGACCTCCTTATGAGGCTCTGACTCAAGGAAACTCTTGGCACATCTGCCCCTCGATGTTCCTTACTCAGGAACAAGATAATCAAAACAAAGTAAACTTAAAAAGGTGACCAATATCCAGTGGCAGGCTACAGAGTTGGCAGCAGAGCCAATTAAAAGCCTCTTCCTAATGATGGACAAAGAATGGTGTGGATAAATGATCAAATAATAAAATATTAAGACCTCCCCTTTCTTAGAAAAAGTTACCTCATTCAGGCCCACTGTAGTGTTGTATGACCAAGGAACAAAGAATACCAAGATTAAACATATAGAGTCTGTAAATATATGAACTATAAACATCCTATTATACCAGAAATTAAATAATAACTGCAGCAGCTTTGGCCTGAAGACTTTAACTTGGGGCTAATGATAATTAGCAGTCCGGCTATATAAAGTTGATTATACGTAACAATCTGCCCAGGCTGGCTTGGAGATTTTCTTTCTGCCCAGTGCCCTTGAAACCTCAAGAGTTAGCAGCCTGAGAACAGGCTGTCATGCTTTGACAAAATGTCCTGAAACTTTAATATTGTTAAAAGTTGGGCTATGGGGCTGATTAGGGAAAATGATTGTAAAAGATAATTCTGTTCTGTATGGTTTATCAATGATGACTTAACTTATGACCAAGCAGAAGTTAAAACATGTTTCTGGGCACATAACTGATATAATCTATGTTTTGGAACAGCATGAACTCTATCCCTGCATACTTAGTTCTGTATAAATAAAGAAGCACTCTGACTGCCAGTGAGCGGCCAGGATGTAAACTCCTACCTATCCCCATGCCTGACCTGGTCCTCTCTTGCCTTCCTCATTGCTCTTGCCTCCATCCTTCTTTATTTTTATTTTAATTTATTCATATTACATCCCAATTGTTATCCCTGTTGTATCTTCCTGTTCCTACCCTCCCTCTCTCTCCTGCCCTATTCCCCTCCCCTAGACCTCTGACAGAAGGGGACCTCCTCCCCCATCATATGACCATAACCTATTAGGTCTCATCCAGATGACCTGCTTCCCTTTTGTCTGTGTGCCCTCCTTCACCAAGGAGAAGTGATCAAATCGGAGGAGGGTACTAGAGTTCATGTCAGAGGCAGTCCCTGCTCCCCAAGAACCCTGGAGAATGAGCTGTCCATTGGCTACATCTGAACAGGGGTCTAGGTTCTCTGCATGCATTGTCCTTGGTTGGTGCAACAGTTTGTGTAGGTCCCCCTTGGTCCAGTTCTGCCTGTCTCGATGGTCTCCTTGTGGGGCTCCTGAACCATCTGGGTCCTTCCATGCCCCCATTCTTCCATACCAGCAATGAAGGAGTGTTCTCTTTTTTCCACATCCTCGTCAGCATGTGCTGTCACTTGAATTTTTTATCTTTAGCCATTCTGATAGGTGTAAGATGGGATCTCAGAATCATTTTTATTTGTATTTCCATGATATCTAAGGGTGTTGAACATTTCTTTTAGGTGTTTCTGGCCATCCGATGTTCCTCTGTTGAGAATTGTTTCTGTACCCCATTTTTTAATTGGAAAATTTGGTTTAGTGGTGTTTAATTTCTTGAATTCTTTATATATTTTGGTTATTAGCCCTTTGTTGGGTGTAGGGTTGGTGAAGATCTTTTCCCAGTCTGTAGGTTGTTTTTTGGTCTGTTGACAGTGTCCTTTGCCTTACAGAAGCTTTTCAGTTTCATGAGGTCCCACCTATTAATTGTTGATCTTGGAGCCTGAGCTATTGGTGCTCTGTTTAGGGAGTTGTCTCCTCTGTCAATGAATTCAAAGCTCATATCCACCTTTTTCAGGCCCTGACCCTCACTCCAGGACTGGACCCCACCAGCTATCCATTGCTGTGCTATTGCCTTCTTCTACCAGCACATGGAGAAGCCTGTCTACAGCAGGGAGAACAAGGACAGCACTTCCAGCACAGATAGAGCAATTTCCAACATCAGACTTCCAGCATTAATGGAATCAGTTTCCCTTTGCGACATTTCACACACACACACACACACACACACACACACACACACACACACACACACACACACGAGCTCACAAGAAGACCAACAGAACCAACTAAATAGGGCCCACAGAGGTTTGTAGAGACTGAAGCACCAACTAAGGACCATATATAGACTGGACCTAGGCCCCTTACACAGATGTAGCCGAAGGGCATCTCGGGCTTCATGTGGATCCCCTAGTAAGGGGACCATAGGCTGTCTCTGACGTGGACTCTTGCCTGATTTTTGATCACTCCCTCCTAATGGGGCTGCCTCACCAGGCCACGGTGGAAGAGGACACACTCAGTTTGGATTTGACCTGATTGCTGCGGTAGGTTGGGGGAGGGCTCCACTTTTCTGAGGAATAGGGGAGGGAGAGGGAAGGGGACGAAGAGGGAGGGAACATATGACCAGAAGGAGGGGCGAGGCGGCTATGAATAAACAAACAAACAAACAGGAAAACACATTGTCTTTCAAGAAGACAATATGTGTATTTAAAATTTTATACTGTTTTAAATTATATTACTAAAATTCTTCCAAAATCTTAAGTCAACAAAACAAGAAAACCAAAACAAAGACAAAAAAAAAAATTCAGTCAGATAAATTGATGGAAGCCAGGGCTACATCTGGTATCTCAGGCTCCTCCAATGGGTGGGTTGTTTCTGCCTCCTCGGGGTCCTCTGTTTTCTTGTGCTGACCAAAATGGAGATTGAGGTCACAGAGCAGGATCTGGGAGAGTTCTGAGTAAGAGAGAAGACACAGTGTCTGGGGTCAGAACAACTCTTACTGCTTTAAGGAGCTATTTCCTCACTTCTAATGACTTTTCAAATATTACTGATCAAGCTACTACCCAGGTGACCCATTTTTGAGTTAACCACGGGTATAATGTAAAAGCTGACTAAAAAAGCTTTTCACGCATCTACTCAGTGATCTTCCTACACTGTACCTTTGTGTAAATGTATGTTAAAGCTAGCTAACTTACACATGTACACAATGCAGAGAATCGGGGCCATCCATAAAACATTACAAAGATAGGCATCTGTTTTCAATTTAAATCTCATAGTCTTTTATTTTCAGTGTGTCTATGGTGCCCACATGCCTCATGTGTGCTGGACAAGCAAGCCCTCTTTCATTGCTACATGGCCTGGATATTTTTATTTATAAGGGACAGAGAACTGCTGGAAATATCTGCATAGAGGCTTATTATATAAAAATATAGGCAGAAGTTGTGTCTGTGTGTGGCCGCCCCTGGAGTAATGCTTATAAACAGTAGCACACGACACAGCAGGAAGATGGAAAAGAACCTGGCCCCTGTTGACATCTTTATAACTCTGAATTAATTTCAGGGCTGCCTCCACTTCGGATTGTCACCTCTCATGGTGCACATCGTGTAAGATATTTGTTACTTGCAGTTGCAGGACTCACAAGTGACCTAGGCAACACCTACAAATATCTGAGAGTTGTAAGAATAATTATACATTCAAAATCATTCTCATGAATAATAATGGGGCTTATAGGCGAAGAGAGTAGGGGTGTGGGTTTCAGCTAATCCCTGAGGAGGCACTATCTTAAATGAAATGGGCCAGACACAGACATAGGGGAGGGGAGTAGGGGGGAAGTGGGAGGAAGGGAGGAATGGGAGGATACAAGGGATGGGCTAACAATTGAGATGTAATATGAATAAATTAATTTTAAAAATTAAAAAAAATAAATAAAATGAAATGGGCTAACTAATGAGAGTTCGCCAGCATGCTGGCTGAGGGAGAGCTTATCTCCAGAAATACTCAGTCACAGAACTAGCACATGGCCAGGAGAGAATAAGAGACCATATCTATGACTGACTAAGCACTCTGACATATATAGGTCTGTTATTACACCAAGGATATATTTAAAATGAAAACCACTTCACTTACACAATGGGACTTTTAATTCTTAATCTGGCATAACCTCAGAGGCTGAGTAAGGATTCATGGGTGAAGACTGAGTTTTGTAGGGTGTGATATAGTCATGTAGCTGCATTGAAGGGAAGGGTGGGAGGTCAATTTAGAACGGTTAGCTACACGGGAAGGCGTGTTTGTGTCAGAACTAGGGATTCGGGCTTAGCACCTTTAAAAATACAATTTAAATTATACTATAAACACTTAACAGGGCACTTATAACTAGTGGAAAACTACCCGAGCTGAAGTACACATTAGCTTTACCATGTCTTTTATAAAGGTGGCATGCAAACGTGTTGGCTGACTCCATCCTTACCTTTCATCTTCTTCACCTCCAAAGAGATTGTATTAATGTTCTTAATCATGGCCTCCACTCTTTGCTTGTGGTCATAGTGATTATTCTTAAACATCTGATTATAAAAGAGAAACAGAAGCGCTGTGCACACCAGAGCTTTTTACACTGCGGAGTGAGTGTGAGATGCCTCGGCAGGCAAGAGCACACAGAGGTCCTCCAACCTAAGTTCAGTTCTCAACTCTCACACTGGGCATCTGCCTCCCAGAACTGCCTGTAACTCCAGATCCAGGGATCCAGGGTTCTTTCCTGGCCTCTTCAGACACCCGTTGCACACATGGGTTATTTTCAAAAGAAATATTTATGTAAAATTTAAAAATAATTTATAAAAGAAAAAAATTGTTATTTCAGGACTGAAGTCACTGTTTTTTCTTGGACCCAGGAAAGCATCAACCTGTTTTGTTTTTCCAAGTGAAAACTATTGCAAATGGGATTTTTAGGGCGATTCTCTAATCAAATCACATCCACAAGATGGGCCCTTACAATAGAAATAAGGGTCCCTCTATAGGACTCCTCAAAATTTACAAACTATTACAGTTTAGCCATTGTGTGGGAGCTTTCCTAATTGTACGTGGGTTCACTGTCTCTTATTCTTGAATGACAGTTCCCACTTGTAGTTTCTTTAAACATATGTTAAAACTAAAATGTAATGTGGTTATAAGTAAGCACTTGGCTATCTGAAATGTATAAATCACCACACTGTGTTATGTGCAGTACAGTAAACAGATCTAACCAAGACTGTCTACGGAGAGATAGTTCTCTAGATATTAACTAAGCTTTTCGTCAAACCCCTCAAAATGACTTGAAACAATAAGCCGCAGTTACTTCAGACAGCTCCTGCTGTGTAAAAGCTGAAATCAAACGAATTATCAAGTGAAACCTTGTCTTTGTGTTTTCCTGTATTTTCCAGTCCTTTGTCCTATTTCCCCTTAATCCCTTTATGGTAGCTGTAAATTCATTTCTTTTCCAGTCATCAATGAATAAAACACACTTTACATCAATCTCTAAGACCCTGAATTTTGGTCCCCCGCCCCCCCCCCCCCCAGACAGGGTTTCTCTGTGTAGCCTTTGGCTGTCCTGGACTCCCTTTGTAGACCAGGCTGCTCTCGAACTCACGGCGATTTGCCTGCTTCTGCCTCCCAAGTGCTGGGATAGTAATGCCAATAGCAATCTCACTTGGACATACCAAACCCAGGATTCGGGTTTGAGGGGAAAAAGAAACGTAGTTTTAAATAATTAGTGTAAAGCCTAATAATGCTAAAACATGAAAATGAAACGAAATAATCGGAATGCCCTGAGCCCCACCCAGTGGGTGGAGGAATGTCAGAAGACTTAGGTTGCCCAAATCCCAGAGGGCTGGCTACAGTTCAGCCTTATCGTTATTCAAATGACACTTAACTGGGCACAGAAGATCCACGCCCTGAAGACTAGACAGCGTCACAAGCCAACATGGCACACACTGAGGTCGTGACGTCACTAACACACTTGCTCTCAGGATACAGCTCAGAAGCCCCAAGCTTTCCTCCTGAACCACTGCAACACCTGTGTTGCCACTGCCCAGCGCCTGCTCCAAGGCGGCTGAAGACAGGTAGCCTCGGAGTTTCTCGAAGTTTCCACAGCCCTCGTCCACCCACCGTGTGCCCCTTCTCCACCCACTCCGAAACCCAAAAGTTAGCCTGGTGATGAATGGCTTCGAATAACCCTCACCTTTCTAACTGTTCACCACAAATAAAAGCCTCGCCACACCCCCAACAGTCAGCCAGCTCAACACAGGGTGTGGTGAGAGGGCGGGAAAGCCAGGCTATCCTTCCTGGTTGGCCAGCATCGCTGCCCACCCGATTGGCTACTGTCATGGACTACAGCAATCTGATTGGATGATTTCTACACCTATGGCATTCTGGGAATTGTAGTCTTAGATCGGAAATTCAACGGAAAATTTTGGATTCTAGGCTGTGACTCCTTCTGATAGTACCAAAAAGGCTATGACATTTTTGCTTCCTACGTACTGGCTTTATAACTCTTACCTGTATTATCTTTCCATAGCACAGTGTTGGAGGTAAGGGCAGATTCTAGATTGACTGTGTTTTGGGTTGAAGCCGACTCTGCCACTCGTCAGTTGCATAGATGCAGATCGACCGTGTAACCACTCTGAGACCTTATCTCCTTCCCGATCTTATGGAGCTACAAAAGTATCATGGGATAATACTTTGAGGACTAAGTGAGATAATTCATCGGAGGTGTTTGGCGGGTGGTAATTGTCCCGGAACAGTTTGCTAGTATCATTCTTATAAAATTTTCAGATGAGTACGAGACAGAGGAGCTGACAAATACAGTGGTTTCTTGTCAAGTGGAGAAGCTGGAATTCAATCCAAGAGGAATCTCTGCCACCACAAGCTTAGAAATTGGCCCACGTCTCGAAAAATCAAAAAAAAAAAAAAAAAAAAAAAAGAAAAGAAAAAAAGAAAAAGAAATTGGCCCAGGCATTTCACATGATGCTCTGGGCTATTATCCTCGACCCGCTAAGACCTTAGGTCTCCAGCAGCAGGTGCTAGGGCATTCTGTTTTCCCTAGGTCTTGCATATAGTTCAGGTGAGCCTCCTTGAACCGTGCCTTCCTTGCAACCCACAGCAGTCTGTTAGTCACTTTATGTTTAGCTTACCCTCCGCTTAACAATGCAGAAATTGTCTGATGGAAAGCAAATGAAACTAAGCTTCAGCTCTGATCATAGCTGGCTGTATAGGTCTAGAAGGCAACCTTTTTCTCCCAAGTCTTCATTTTCTCATTGGGTTTCCTTGTGAGAGGCACAGGCTAAATTTCACTCACTGTTGGGTTAACATTTAACTGCCTATTGTAGCCTATATTATTATGGTACCTATAAGTTATTATTGCTATCATATCTTAAACTTCCCTCTCTGTCCTTTTAAATTTACTTAAAAAAATAACACCACCAGTATAAGTGGAATAAAGCATGACCAGCAGGTAACAGAACACAAAGGCAATGAAAATGGGACAATATTTTACATTATGTGAGCTTACCTCTTGATGCCATTTCTTCAGAGCCTGGTCTTTATTTAAATGAGTTCTTGTTGGTCAGGAAAGAGTTACAGACAGTCTAGAACAACCCGAGGCTTCTATCTGAATGGAATCAGAAAGACTGAAAGAATTGGAAGAGCACTCACCCACCATCAGCAGCACATCCTTTTTGATGCCTATGTGCCCCATATAAGCATCCTTCCTATCACCGGTGGGATTTGTCCATGCGTTTGGCAATCCAGGATTAGATGCTCCCTGACAATCCTTCCCCTTTTAAGGGTTGCTAATCCTCAGTATGCTAGATATAAAATTTCAAGTTCCCAGAGACAGCCTTTCTGAAGCAGCCTAGTGCTACGGTTTTATACAGTTTCCTGTGCCAGTATTTCTCTCACATAATATTTTTAATGTAAACACTTGATGTCCTATTTCTGTTAGACATGGTGAGTTATGAGCATATAAGTAGGCTCTAAACAATTGACAATGAATGTTCTCTGAGCTGATTCTGTATCGTGTGCTATGTTAGGAGATTTTCTCTTCTGGCAGCTCTGAAGTAGCTATTATCCCAGTTACATAGAAAAAAGCAGCTTACTCTCACAGAGCTTAATTCCTGCCCTGCTCCAGGGGCCACAGCCAGGAAGTGATAGAGCCAGAGTTTTTTTGAGTCTCTGATTCAGTCTGTGCACCATTCTGGCCGTCTCCTAGGCCAGGGTACCACCCTGGCATCCTGGATTTTTACCCCTCTCAAATTTCTGTGTTAGCATGCTAGCACCCAGCGCCTCAGAACTCTACTCTACTTGGAAAGCCTTTAGAGCAGTGATTGTGCCTTAAAACAGAGAGGCTAAGATTTGACCGCCCCCCCCCCCCAGGCACATCTGAACAGTACCTAATATGGCGAAGGACCCTAAGATGTAGAAAAAACCAGGGATGTTCACACACAGAGCAATGAACATTCGTGGACACAGCAGGAAGGAGGCCTCCTGCAAGCCCAGGAGCCTCAGAAGATACCAAAGCTTTGGACCACTGGACCTTGATCTTGCAGCCTGCAGAACTACCACAGGCTATTTCTGTTGCTCAACATACTCTGTCAGCGGTGTCCTGTTAGGTCTACCTAGCACACTGTTGGTAAATGAGCCCACCCTGGCTCCCAGTACTTTCAGTTTTAATTGGCCATTGAACTTAAATAGACACAGAATAACGCAGACACAGGCACATAAATTTGGGGTAGTCAGCACAGAGTGACTGACATGCATTTTCTGAGTTAAAGAGAGACAGCAACAATACAGAATAGAACATGCTAGCCTTAGTGTCTTACAAAAAGCAAGGCTAATTTAACATCAAAACAGCAGGAAGAATACAGTTTCAGAATAGAACTGACTTACCAGCAAAGCTTACCATGTGTCCTCTTTTCCCTCTTCTCCCTTATTCTGAGGTGGAAATTTCACCTCGTGCCTGTGCAGGTGTGTAGGTGTGCTGGAAACCCCCCCAGTAGATAATAGCAGCAAAAGGTGCGCAGGGGGGGGGGTGTTCGGAAGAACTATTGTTTTCGTAGGTGTGCAGAGATAGTGTCATAATTGGAGAATCTTGAAAGTCAAGTGCTTATGAGGGCCGAGACAAGGTAGTATGTGGGGTTCAGGGTGCACTGAGTCTATTTCAGAACCCATTTAGTGTTTTCACTAACTGGCATTGCCTTTACTTACTGGGCTTAGAACTTGTCTTACTGGACAACAAAACCGTCTGCCTGCACATTGGCTCTGAATCCCTCTTACAGATTGGAGTGACTGTCATTTACAACAGGACATCATTTGTTATTCACAAAGAATTGACTTCATATCAGTGAAGAACTCGGAAAGGTCAGCTGTGGCAAGCTGCTGCCTTAGGCGACAATGACAGCTTATTGTAGTTTGTTCTGTCCTTGAGCAGCTAGTTACACATTCTGTTCTTGTGGAATTTTCCCCAAAGAAAATAAAACCTAAAAGACATGATCTGCTACTTACAGCTTGGGACTCTTATAGTTGAAATCTAGGGGGACAAAATCTATTGTCCTTATTAATTTTGCAGTAGCACTTTACCAGAACCCAACACAGGTTGCAGTTCTTGAGTCTAATCTTAATCAAAGAAAGGAGATTAAAAAGCTGGTTAAATTCCCCATAAAGAGGAAAGCTGTTTCAGAACAAGGTGATTAAGCTATTTATGGAGCTGAATGGAGCTCAGTCTTATGGCAGAATCTTGACATAAAGCCTTAGTTTTTAGGAAAACAAATTGAGTAAAATTACCTTAGTTTGGATGGATCTCAGGGCTCCTGCCTCTCTCCTCTGCCTGCTTATTGTCAGTTAAAAGTGCTGGTTACTGTGTCTAAGGATGGATGCTCTTGGGATTCTCGGCTCCCGTCCCTGGGAACATGAAGTTTTGAGGTAGCAGTCCTGATGCACACTAGCATCGTTATCTTAAAGGCATAACCGGGGCCAGAAAGATCAGGAAAATTTCCTGTAGGTCCAGATGACAGGCTCCCATGGCTGACTACAGGAAGGAAGCAAGGAGCACTTAGAAGACCCTGGCTACTGTGATGGGAAGTGAAAGTTAGTGTCACTGCCTACTGCCAGCTTCCAGAAGCTGGTGCCAGGCAGTCATTTGTTCTTTCTCCCAGGGAAACACCTTCTGAAATGTAGACTAATGTTAGCAACCTGAATCTACATTGCTCCTCACATACCTCCAAGTAAGTGATCACAGTTGTGTCCCGATATCTGTCTCCCTCTGAGATAGGGAGCTACCCAGATAAAGCTGCCAGGTAAAATCTAGGATACTCAGCTACATTGGAATTTTACAGGAATAATAGAAAATTTCTAGGAAGTGTCTTATATGACACACTTAGGCTGAAAATTTATGATTTGTCTGAGATTCAAATTTAACCAGGACCCCTTGCATTTCTGTTTGCTAAATCTGGCATATCTCTAACCCAAACACTTCAAGTGTGAACACGGCAGTTGCGAATCCTTGTAGTCAGTGGGTGCAAAAGCCAAGAGAAAGATGAAGCCTCCCCTCGAAGTGTTCAAAAATATTAACATGGATGCACTTACTGTGTCGGGGTTTGTCTCTCCTTTTCCTCCAGTGCCCCTGTGAGGCCCTAGTTGTCGGAGAGCGCTGGCACTGTCCAACGAGGCACTGTGTTTACCAGTTGCTTGCCATGCCTTTTTCCTTGAAAATTCTTTGTGCTTACCTTCTTAGATATCCCTTTATCTAGCAAGGCGTATTCATGACACAAGTTGTGTTTATTTCCAGAAATCCACCAATCAGAGGATACCTGCCTCTGTCCCAAAATAAAATATGTTTCTAATTCTATTATGTCAGCCATCCATCCCATAACAATACTTCCTCTGTTTATTAAAGGCATAGATCCTGATCTGACGTTGCCTGCCTCGGGGCACTGTGCTCCCCCCCTACCTCCTTGCATTCTCATCAGCTGTCCATGGAGTGAGGAATGACATCTTTATGGAAGGATTTATTAGAATGAAGTCAATTGCGCTAGGCTATAAGGGTACTCATCTTTTGTTATGAAAAAGTGCATATGTGTATAAAAGCAGATTTGGAAGACTATCCCAGAGCACTTGGGCAAGGGTAACTAACACTTATCATTAAGGATTTAAGGCCAGCTTCTTTGTCATTTTTTTTTCAGTTATAATTTAGCCCCTAGTGCCGTCTCTCTGTCTGAAGTTCTTCTGATCGTTGTTCAGCATGGCAAACGAGCCACATTCAAGCAGAGCTCTTCAGACCTTACGATGATGTGCCACCATTACTCAACAGGTGTGTAAATGACTTGGCAAATCTAAGGAGGGGCCCTCTGTATCTCTGTGGTAACCCAGGTGGCCTGTGCCCTTACCATACCCGAAGGAACGCTGGCTTACAGCATCCCTGGGCGCCTTCTCCAAGACTCAAATGCATGACCACAACCCAACTTACTACATTCAGGGGACATTTTCTCTTTAGATAATTATGTAATTCCACATCTAAATAAGATCCACGTCAGTAAAGAGCTTTGGGTGGAACGCCTGCCCCAGCTTGGGTGGAAACAGACTCACACTGTCTGCTTTGATCACTGAGGTGTGATGGAGGTACGAGAGCACACTTTCAAGATCTTTCCAGTTTCGCTCATTCTGTCTGTTTAGTGGCCTTTTCTGTTACTGTTCTCTAGTTTTGTGTACCCCATAATGGAAAGTCAAGAGCTCATGCCTGAGATACGGTTTATAAAATACATGTTTCTAGATGTGTGTTTTTGTACACAAAACTCTCCCTACATCTATTTCTGCTGTTATGTCCTGGTGTAGGACAACTTCTTTCCTACGGGATTGTCCTCACTGCCACCCACAGCTACTCTTGCCTGCTATGATCCACTTTTCCCACAGGACGGTGGGCTAAGCTGTTGAAAGTGTAAATTGGACCATGCCCATCCCTCCTGTGAGCACTCTATTGATTCTCTCTAGCACTGGGAACAAACCTCACCCTGATCCACCAAGCTCCACTTTCCTTTATATTCTTCCCCTCCCTCCTTGTCCCCCACCCACCCACCTGAATCCTGGTGCATGATTGTGTACAGTTGTTTCCTGATGAGCCCCGCAGATGAGTTCCTTGGCCTATGGGGAACAAAGCCATCTGTCTTCTCACATCACCCCATCCTGCACTGCAGCCCCTTCTTTGCCTCCGTGCAACACTTGCTAGTATTTGGGGGAACGTTTGCATCTCTATGTCTGTGCATTCATTGTTGGGTTTCAAGCTGGTCTCCTTTCTGGTAACACTTAGTAGGGAGAGCACCGTCCTGATAACATCCTTCACCCCTCTGCCTAGTGCGATTCCTGACACACAGTAAATGCTCAGTGTCTTTATCCAGCAGCTGGATGTGCAGACTGGACATGGCCATGGCAGCACCCTAGAAGGTCAGAAAAATGAAAACGAGTGTTGCCCTCTGGTACTCTGCAGGATGCTAAGCCAGCCTTTGGCAGTAGAAGCTGCACATTGACGTCTTCTGAGACCTCTAAGGACAGCAGTGGCTGGGCAGACGTTATGAATTGCAGCCGTCCACACACGGCAACCCCAAACTAAGGGCATCCCCATCATTCTGCCAAAGTCCCCACCGAGTAATAGAAAGCAGACTCAGAGCTGTTCTAAAAGCCACAGCAGGAAGGACCTTGGGACTGTCTCAGCTGTGGATCGTCATTTAAATAAAAATCAGATGACTTAGGATCTGTCCAAAATGAAGGATGTTTTAATACTTTGTGTGTAAAAACACTGGTATTTTGCTTCTGTTTTATTAAACAGATTTTATTATTTTTCAGAATCTTGTCAGGGTAATCATTTTATGGGTAGATGAAATATTTAGCCCTGCACTGCAGGACTTCTTTCTCAGCAATTACCTTGTGGCACTTCTTCTGTAATTAGGTTTCCGCCTAGGACTTTTCCCTGGGTCTGGGTAATAAATGAAATATGACCAGAATTTAAATTTGTCAATTACATGCAAGCACCATGGGTAAACACAACAGAGCCATGAATTCCAAACCGCAGGCTGTTCCTGGGGGGGGGGGGGCTGGGTCAGATGCTCTGAAAATTAAAATGGAAATAAAACTACTGACTGCCAAGCAAAACGCAGCCCCCAAAGAAAGCAGAGCTCCCCAAACACTCCTGTGTGATCCTTCCAAACTGTGAGCTCTTGATTACAAATTCTTCTAGCTTGAAAAAATGACAATTCCAGGAGTGAGCAGTGGATTTGCATCAAAATAATTCATGTAGGTTGTGCTTGCCTGCCTATGAATGCATTTCTTGAAGCCAGATCAGGGCAGCTTGGAGACACAGTAGGACTGAGCGCCAGAGGATCCTGCAGCCTGCTAGTGGCACCTTCCATGAGCTGTTCAGGGAGATTTGGAGCTGGGATCTGAGGTCTCCCAACAGCTTTCCCTGACTCGACTTCAGTTATCGCTCCTGTGGGGCCCTCTGCTGACCATCTCTTGTACAGGGGGATGTCTTAGCTTTGGTACTGTTAGAGACTGGCAAATTATATTTCATTAACACACACACACACACGCACACACACACACGTGCGCACACATGCACGCACCCCATCACTTATTCATTCAACTAGTATGACTCTTCCTTCAGTCTCTCTTCACTGTCAATCACCATGTTACATTTTATGCACCTAGCACTGAGTCCAGATGGGCAGATCTTTAGCTGTCTGGGTGGCTGTGATGTGGCAGAGACAAGCTGGTTCCCAGACCACACTAGTACAGTCCTGTTGATGCTCAGGACTATGACATGATGAGCAGTCCGTCATTAGGAGGGTTCATTGTTGTGCAAACTTTGTAGAGTGCAGCTACTTCTGTAAACCGAGACAATGGTACATCACCAGGGCACATTAGGTTGCATGATCTCGTGAGACCACTGTCCTGTAAGCAATCCTTTGCTGACCGAAGCATCCATATAGAGCTCATGATCTGTATATGAAGTGACCACTTAAATAGACATTGTCCATTGTGGAACGAGTCATATCACATGAGTGATGCAACATGGACGTGGTGGCTGTCGGCAATAGCTTCTCTGAGGAAGGGACATCCGAACTAGGGTGAGAAGGAAAGAGTTAGGCAGAGGGAGCATTGTGTTAAAGAGTATTGAATGAGGGGTGTGGGGGATCAGGGACAGAGCTAAATTCAGGAGACCCTCCTTATCAGCAGTTTCTCTCTTTGTGGTTTCAGTTACTTGTCATCAAACATGCTACTACTGCCTTAATAGTATACAGCAAGTATGCTATTGAAATACTTAGTAGAAAATTCCAGAAACAACATAGTTCATAAGTTGTAAATAACTTTTATTGTAACATTGTGATGGCTGGCTTTAATGTCAGCTTGCCACAAATTAAAATCACGTAAGAAGGGAACTTTGACTGAAAAGTGTCCCAGTTCCTTTAATTAATGTTAGAGGGCCCAACCCACTGTGATCGATGCCACTCCTGGGCAGATGGTCCTTGGCTGGATAAAAAGTAAGATGAGCAAAGCCATGGGGAGAAGCTAGGAGTAAATTTCTCCATGGCCTCTGCTTCAGTTCCCGCCACCAGGCTTCTGCTTGCATTCCTTCCCTGACTCCTCTCAGTGGCCTGGAGTGGCGGAGTGCAAGTCAAACGAACTCTCCCCCTCCCAAGGTGCTTTTGCTCATGGTGTTTTGTCACAGCAACAGAAAATAGACCAGTGCAAATATACTGCAGTTGTCTTATTTTGCTATTAGGTTCATTAATCTCCCACTGTGCCGAATTTGTCAAGTAAACTTTATCGTAGACATGTACATATGCAGAAAGCAGAGGAAGACCTGGGTAGGTGAAGTAGGAAGTGGATATGTATTTTGACATGGGCCAGTCATGCTAATCCCACTTTCCCATACTGACCTAATAGACGTGTGTCTATGTGTCTGTACCTTCTTCATTCCCTCACTGCCCTGGCCAGGGTACCAGGACCCTAGACACACAGGACACGGAGTACATATAGGAAAATTTAGGGTATATAAAGAGTTTGACATTACCTCAGTTTCAAGCCTCCCCAAAGAGTCTTGGAACATTCCCCTCCACAAGGATAAAGGGGTTGAGTCCTTTGGCAAAACAGAAAATGAGACCTGATGCCAGCTACAACCGGCTCAGCCCAGTCAGAGAGAAAGACTGAAAAATAAATGCGGCAGACACTTTGGGGGTCTCAGTAATGCCAGCGATGTGTTGAAGGGATGTAGGGGAGATTGCTTCCTAGGGAAATTTCTTGGCAATCTTAGCAACAGCATAAAGGCACAGCTTCTGCCCAGCTGAGCAAGCTTGAGCCCAGCTTGTCTAAGCCTCAGTGCCCTCGGGTGTACTGTGGGTATAAATCATTTCTGAGGCTCTCATAATGAAATGAAAAACTAAAGATCACACCTAGAAGCTCTGTTTTCCATTGTCATCTGTCACCAAGTTCATGCTGAGTCTTTTCCCTACATTTTGTGTTCATCTTGTTTCCAGGCTCCATGTGAATAAAATACATGCCCAAGTTTCTACATAAGGAAGCCCACTTAGAGTGCAAAGTGGGTTTAAAAGATTTCCAGTGTCCCAGTCCTTGCACCGAGGCCACACTTGCTGGATTTGGGATGCAATGCTCAGAACGGATTGTTAAGAAGAACCCAGAAGTTTCTAACAGCCTAGCATGACGTGGTTCTGCGTGTAAGTTCCAGCTCCATGCTGTGTATGACAATGGTGCTGGCTCTCAGGATTTGGCTTCTGCCTGTCCAAAAGGAGGGTCATTTAAGAATTTACCCAGGAGGGCCCTTGTGAGTGTGGCACTTGCCTTTCTCTGCTAACATATGCTAATGTCCCCTATTTTTTTTAAAGGGTAGGAAATTGTGTGGTTAGCCAAAGAAAGGGGTTAGAGTGGGAATGTCTTTTCTATTGGCCCTGGAGTTTCTGTCACTTACAGACTTCTTTCCCCAAAGTTTATTCTGGCATGAAAAAAGAGGAAGCTGGCTCTCTGGAGGTCCCCAACAAGCTGACAGATGTCCCCTAAGGCAGCTTTCAACAGAGCACTATTCTTTATCATAATTATTATTCTTTGTGATTTACAGTCGGACTATAAGCCTTTGGGCACAGTCATGGAGCAGGGCTGGAATTAATAAATCTGATCTGTTTCCTTCTTAATTCATGGCGCTGACAAAATTAAAAAATGGAGACGGGTGGGGAGAGACTAAGCAAACTGGGTTCAGAGGCAGGCGTGGGATGTGTGACAGAGCATGACCGGGTCAGACCTGCAGCTACAGCAAGTCAGGCTAATAGATCAAGGGAAGCTTGAGGATTCCCCCAGAAAGCCACAAACCTTTCCAGTCCAAACCCATGTTGGTTAAGGATTCTACAGCTCTGGGATCATGCACAAAAGTGTTAAAGCAGCAGGCTGCACTGCCTACTGCTGTAAGTCCTAGCCAGGGCCTGAAGGTCACATATCTAGCTATGGGTAGACCTGTGCTCCCATTGAAGACTAAACCAAAGCCTATGGCTTTAATCTTTACCATACTGGCTATGAATGCAGCATATTATACTTGTTTAAAAATTTATTGTGCAACCTCGAATTCATCCAGGTGAATGAAAAGAAGTCTAATAAGTGCACATGGATGTTTTTCTGTCTTAGAGTAATTTCTCACTAAATTTTCTCTCCTCCACTATTTCCCAATTATATGATATTTACTACGGGAACAGCATATTAGAGAAAATATTGTTTCCCGAAGTCACCAAACTCATTGTTTGGATCTTACACGTGCCTTATAGGCCCAAGTGCTAAAAGGCTTGGTTGTCAGCAGTATTGGTAGATGGTAGAACCTTAGGAGATGCGCATAGTCAAAGAAATTTGGATCATCGGTGGTTGGTGTGCCCTTGGGAGGGATCTTAGGATCCTGGCCCCTTTCCTGCTGTCATGAAGGGAGCAGCTTCCTCCATTTTGGAATCTCGCCCACAGTTACGGGAGGTGTTGCTACAGGCCCAAAACAATAAGACCAAAGGACTGTGCACTAAACTTTCTGAAACTGTGAACCCAATAAACATGTGTTTCTTAAAGTCATTCACTTCAAGCGCTTTGTCTGAATGACACAGATGCAACAGCAACAGCAGAAATACAGACACTCAGGCATTGTGCTGTCCCTCAAATCCCATTTTTCGCCAAAGTCACGAAAGCCATGGGAAAACCTTCATATCACACCCACCTTAAGAGTAGACGTATTTTCCCCATTACACTGTGCCCATTTTTTGGTGTTGGGACATGGCTCCAATCACTGCTGAGTCAAGAAATGGTAAACGGCAATGGTCCTCAGTGGGCGTTTTGTCTCTATTGCAAGACAGCAGGATCTAAACTCTCCCCTCAGCAAGATGTCAGTCAACATCGCTGGCATTTGGGGTGTTTCCTTTTAGTGAATGCCAGCAGATGCCCAGATGCTATGCATCCTCTACCACGTCCAAGTCAAGTCCTCACCTGGGCCACAAGCACCTTCTCCGCATTGCTAGGCTGTGTACTATAGTCAATGTGTTATTTTTTTAAGTTTTTTATTAAAAGAACTGAAATTGTTCACCATAAATAACATTTGTGGACATAGGTGTGTTTAGCTTATTTTAAACATTATACAGTATATAACGTGTATCAATATCACACGGCACTCCATTAATATGTATAATTATGTGTTAGCTAAAAATGAATAAAAATTAAATCTAAATATATTCAATTTACAATTATATTTGATGTTAGGGAAATGAAATATAAAAGAATGATGAACAAAATACAGTGATATTCAGAAGTGAAACAGAAATACTACTTTAAATGAGAAGGAAAGTAGGGGGAAAGCCCCTAATTATCACGTGTTCCCCCAAAGAAAAGTAAGTGACCTTCAGTCTCTTAGGAAGATGTCGCTATTGTAATGCACAGCCTTCCAGCCTCCCCAACCCCTTATTGTGCAGCCTTTGAGAAAGGACTGATCTTTCAAATGTCCTAAATGTTTAAGAGGACAAGAAAAGTCCTGTTATCCCTCTCAGAGAGAAGGCAACCATAATCTCTATTATGTAAACACTTTCAAAGCAGCAGCCTGTTCAAAGCTGTTGCTAAGTCATTTGTTGCTATAGCAATGCTTGGTCCTGGAGGCAACGCACAGCCATCCTGACTCCAGCCTTCAAACAACCACCCCTATCTCCCTCACACCCTAGGGGAGGGCTCACTTTGCCAAAGCTGTTCATTTGAATTAGCAGCTCCCATCTCAGCCATTTGAGTTTCTTGTGCTTGCTACCCTGTCCTGTCAGGGCCTTTAACAGCAGTTAGAGCAATATATTGAGGTCTGGGGGGTTTGGATCAGCAATTCTTGGTGTTCTGAGGACATCTGAGGTAAGCAATGTTCTCCGCTGCCATCTTGGATGCTTGCAACAGAGGTCAAAGCGAAATTAGATTAGTAGCTTAGGGGTACAATCTTGTCCCGATTAAAAAAAAAAACGGTGGCAATACCACAGTCACTAAAACCCACATAACCACCGGACTAAGTACAAATCTGAGACTGTTCTGAACTGCTCTGAGGAGGTTACATGCAGCTGCAGGGTATTCATTCTAACTGTAGGAAGAGGCTCCACATGCTTAATGTGGACGAGGGCTTGCTTTGGCTCACACACCTTCAGACGGTCCGTGGTTGTTTGGCCCAAGTCTTAGGGTTTCTGTTAATGTGATAAAACACAATGGCCCAAAGCATGTTGAGGAGAAAAGGGTTTGTGTGGCTTATACTTTCATCATTGCAGTTCATCACTGAAGGAGGTCAGGACAGGAACTCCAACAGGACAGGAAACGTGAGGCAGGAGCTGCTGCAGAGGCCATGGAGGGGTGCTACTTACTGGCTTGTTCCTCATGCCTTGATCAGCCTGACTTCGTATAGAACCCAGGACCATCAGCCTAGTGATGACCCCACCCACAATGAGATGGGCCCTCCCTGTCAATCACTAATTAAGAAAAATGACTTAGATACTCACCTACAACCTAATTTTATGGATGCATTTTCTCAATTGAGGTTCTCTCCATACAGATAACGCTAGCTTGTGTCAAGTTGACATAAAACCAGCCAGCACAGCTCATTGTATTTGAGCAGATTCATTGTGGCATGTGTGTGTGTGTGTGTGTGTGTGTGTGTGTGTGTGTGTGTGTGTGTGTGTAGGAGTCCAGGGATAAGAACTTACAAGGGCTTACTTATCAGTGGTCTACTTCCTCCAGTGAGGCCTTACTTCCTGAAGCTTCCATACCACTATCTGGGGAACAAGCATTCAAAACATGAGCCTGTAGGTGACATTTTCTTTTCAGACCATAGCAGAGTCTTTAAGATGTCCTTGTTTTCAGATGGCACCCTTTCACTCGGGCCAAGTCCCCAAGGTGACTGAGAAATAACTGCACTCGAAGACTACATGTTTACTGTGGGATGACAGTGCCACATTAAAGCATTCCTATTGGCTAGTCTAACCTCATCTTCCTAACCTAAAAACCCCATATCCAGGGAGAGCTTTCCTGTAAGTGAACCATCCGTGATGGACCCAGGGAAAGAATGCCAAGCCTGACCATGATGATTCGTCTTAATTGATAACTTGACAGGTTTAGAATCATCCTGGAAACAAACCTGAGGTTTCCTAGATAAGGTTAACTGGGGTAGGAAGACTTGCCCACAATGTGGACCACAGCATTCCATGGGCTGTGGTGTTGGCATGAATAAGAAGGAGACAGGGGCCTGAGCAGAAGCATGCGTTACTTCACTCTGTTTCCTGATGCAACGTGGCCAGCTGCCCCAAGATCCTGCCACCATGATGTCCTCACAACATGGACTGTACCTTTGACAGGTGAGCCTTTCTGTCCTCACGTCGCCTTCATCGGCCATCTTTTCATAGCAATGGAGGAAATAACAGAGACACTGATAGCAAGCTGGGTTTGTTACTCTTGCTCCTGCCCTGCTGGGTCGCCCCAGATGACTGCATCTCTTCTCAAGGGCTTTGCTCCATCCCTCAGAGCTTGTCAATTACCTCTTGCTCCAGGCTCTGCGTTCTTCCCTTAGACCTTCTGGGCTTTAGCTAGAGATACACCCTCATTAGCCTACTTTATCCATATTTGCCTACACCGTGGCCAGCTGTCACGTATACACTACCCAGTTTGAATGTGCCCACTGTTTCCTGTTGACACCAATGGATTCGCTCCCCCACTTCTCCTCTGACTCATCACCGTCCTCATTTCTTCCACAATAGTCACCTCAACCAGTAATGGCTTCATGCATTATGTATTCGTCCCCTCGCTCTGAGAGTGAGTTGGGAGAGGAATGGGGCTTTTCTGACTTCCTACCAAACACCGCCCCCCACTACAGTCAGGATATCCATTTCCACAGCCTGGCTGTAGCGGAAGCGCTGGCTTGTTAACCAGAGCAAAACACGGGTGCCTGCTTCAGTGGAATTACCCAAAGGCTCCCGCTTCGAGATGGAAACAAAGGCTGTATTGCAGGTCTCTTTTTGAGCCAAGTTCCTTTTTCCTTTCTTGGGCTTGTCCTGATAGTCTAACCTCTACCCTTCCCTCATCCCCACCCCCGTCCCTGTTGGGCATGGGCTTTACCTTTCTTGGTGGTCCAGCCAAGTGGAATGTGTTAGTGATGTCACATACCTCCCGTCTAGTCTAACCTGGTCCTTGATCCTCTTGCAACCCCTCTCCCTCAGCCTGTGGCCTTTCACCCCGCCAGCTCTGTGCCAAAGCTGTAGAGGAACCGTGCAAAGTAGAAGAAAGTGCAGGTCCACGTTCACAAAAATGTGCTGGGACTCCCCACTGGCCGTTTGCTTAGCTGGGTGAAATTGAATGCACCAAGAGCTCTGATTGCTCATGTATGACAACAATGAGACAATCATCTGGGTCCAGGGCTTGGAAGTTGAAGCTATTTCTATTATACTTTGTTTTGATTTTTTTTTTTTTACCCTTATCGAGTTCCTAATGTACGCAGGATGAGTGTTGCTGTAAATGGTAGTGACTGGGTTCAGTGGTCTCTGTCTTTCGGCACTGAACTGCTGAGCTTGCTAATGCAGCTATGGATGGTGACCTTTGATTCAAGTACTTAGTTGACCCCAATCCACTCCTTCCTCTGCTGTTGACCAGAAGCCTCACAGATAGCATAAACAGTTGATTAGTACATATTCAGATATGTAATATACGTGGAGAAGTTGTCTAGAACCGTGAGAGAACCTCTTACCTGCAGTACCCGGCTTCCTGGGATGATGAACTGATGCGTTGGGATAATGAGCATCCTGTGATGCTTCAGAAGCTACTCAGCACACTTGAGCTCACAGCTGGGATGGTGTAGGGGCTGGCAGAAGCACCAGATGTCCTTATGGCGTTGGTGCCTTTCTCTCCACGGCAAAGGGTGTCATGTGTGGTGGGCAAACATTTCATGAATGTTAGCATGTAACAGTAGATCTGTGTGTATTTATGGTAGTGGTTCTAAAAGCAGACAATTATCTCCATAGTTTATGGACTCATGGCATACCTAACTTTTTCTTCACTTCTTCGGTATCACTGGGCTATGTAGTACTTCTGTTCCCTGGCCGTAGGAGTTTTTCAATTTGTAGTAAGTTTTAAAACAAATCTGCATATACTTAGGCTGCGCCACCCACCCAAGCCTGTATTACTTGTGGGTCAACTGTCCTGATGTGGTCAGAAACAGGGTCTTGAATTTTTGTTTCTTTTCCTCCCTCCTTCCTTCGTCCCTTCCTTCCTTCTTCCCTTCCCACTTTCTTTCCGCAGGACTGAAGTTGGCATCCGATGGGCTGTTGATGCAGGCGGGGCTGCATTTGGCTGCTTTTACAGCACTCAGAAGGGAACAGTGATCCCGGTGGGTGACTTTTTGAGATTTAGGACCACTCAGTACAATTCACAGTGCTCAACTCTTCACCGTGCAGTATATAGCTCCCTGAGGCCTGGGCTTGCCTGCCAGCCTCACCTCTCATCTCTCTAGTGCACCCATACGCCAACCTCCCGTCAGTCAGACGTGCCCCAGCCTTTGCCTTGGTTGCCCTGCTCGCCTCGCCTTTTCTCCTTGTCTCCTTGCAGAACGTCGAGCATGCTTCCAGACACAGTTGCTTCCCTGGGACATTAAATCAGTGCTTCTTACAGTATAGTCTGCTTGCAAACTGTCTCCCCAGTGAGAGACACCTAATAGGGCATTTTGACTAAGTAATTTTATGGCTATTGAATCTAGCAGTCATAAGCCTGTTTTATGGCTCACATTTTTCATTTTATTTTTCTACTAATTCATTTTTATTGCACTGCTGTCCCTCGATGTCCACAAGGGATTGGTTCCTGGACTCCCACAGACACTGAAGGCTACAGATGCTGAAGTTCCTTATATAATAAAAAGCTGTGGAGTTCATATGAGATACATACATACATGCATACATACATACATACATACATATATACATACGAACGTAAGCTATATTCTCCTTTATACTTGATGGACTGTAATATCTAACACAATAATTGCTATGTTAATAGTTGTCAGATTGTATTATTTAGAGAAGAATGGCAAGAAAAATGTCTCAGTGTGCACAGTTTTTCTGAGTTCTTTCAACCCATGATTGTGGATGTGGCGCTCAGGTGCCTTAGTCTGCATTCTATTGCTGTGGTAAAGACTACGGCCAAAAAAGCAACTTGGGGGAGAGTGGGCCTATTAGGTTTGTGGGTCTTGAATCACAGGCCATTAAGGAAAGACAAAGCAGGAACCTGGAGGCAAGAGTTGAAGCGGAGGCTGTGGAGGAACTCTGCGTCCTGGTTGTCTCCCGGTGGCTTACTCATTTGCTTTCATATATAACCTGTCCAGGGTTGGTACCACTCACAGCGGGCCGGATTCCAGCCTCCCGCCCTCCCCCCTCCCCCCCCCCCCCCGCAGCAGTCATTAATCAAGTTCAGTTGGAGCTCTCTGTTTCCATGTAAACAAACAAACAAGCAAAGAAATAAACAAAACTACAGCGCAGCGAGGATACAGGAAGCTAACAACGTTGTAAGGAAGCAGCGGTGGGAGGGGAAGTGAGAAACAACAAAGCAAAACTCACACGTCCCCACCGGCAGCCCGGATACGCTGCTCCAGTCTTAACAGTCAAACTCTTAACTGTCTCTGATCGACTCACCTCCCAACCACCTGTCCTCCACTCCTGACTATTCCTCCACATGAATGCTCACACAGGTTGCTCCTTCTCCTGATTGGGCTCCACCTAGTTTCCTTCTGGGTCTCTCTGCTCTTCCGCCTTCTAGGGCAGTGCAAGAAAAGCCCCTTCACCAGCCGGGTTGCTGGGGCACTTTGAGTCCTAAGATATTGTTAGATGCCAGGCGTGGTGGTGCACAGCTTTAATCCCAGCCAGCACTCGGGAGGCAGAGGCAGGCGGATCGCTGCGAGTTCGAGGCCAGCCTAGTCTACAAAGCAAGTCCAGGACAGCCAAGACTACACAGAGAAACCCTGTCTCAAAAAAAAAAAAAAAAAAAAAAAAAAAAAAAAAAAAAAAAAGAAAGAAAGAAAGAAAAGAAAAAAGAAAAGATATTGTTAGACAAAACTCTCTTCCTTGCACTTGGTCCCAAAGAGAAAGGCTCCTGGGAGTTCCACGGTGAAAACTCTATGACACCTTCACCCCATCTGTATGCTCTGTGAAGGCAGGTTTCATTGCACTGGCTTCTTCCTCACCGGTCTCCTGGTTTTCAACAAAAACTTCTAGCATAGTGTAGATGTAAGCATACTTTGGGGTCATTGGATGAACAGGGAAATTGCAGAATTCAAACAGTAGCGCATTATCTGATTGCCACTGGACAGAGGTACTTTCATATACCACTCTTTTGATTCTCTGGGGTCTTGGCTTTTTAAAAGTGTTTTATCCAGTATCTGCTCTCAAAAGAGTATGGCTTTGTTATCAAAGAGCTCTGGGTTTTCCCCACCAACCAGCTACCAGTCAGAAGCAGTTTCCCCCAACCTGTTGTACAAATGCCCATTTCACTGAATTCCCAGGGGACTGGAGTAGTCCAGTTAAAAACACTGGGCACAGGTAGGGAGTGGTGGGCTCAGATGGCAAAGTGATTACTATGCAAGCATAAGGTACTGAGTTCGATCCCCAGAACCCATGTAACAAAGCAAGAACAAGTGGCTCATGCATGTAATTCCAGCTCCGGGGAGGGAGGCACGGGATTGACTATCCCACCAAGGGGGCTCCAGGCAGTGAGAGACCATTTTTCATAAAACCATGTGAACACTGCCTGAGGAGTTATATCAATTGATCAGTTTTTAGTTTCCTAACACAGATAGATATAGTTTTTTACTTTAGAGATCTTCAAATAAAATTTAAAAAATAATAATACAATATAAGCCCAATACCTGACTCATAAAATTTGATAATTATTATAATTATTGATGTTGGTTATCGTTATGATAAATAATTCCCCTCACAATATCTAAAATTCTCAGCACCGAGCTGATTTAAAATGAAACTTAAAGGAAACGAAAATGGTCCCTGAACTTTTTTTTTCTGAGGCAAGGGAGAAGGCCCATAGCTCAAGTTCATGCCTTCAAGATTTGGATGTAGTTGTTAGTAACAGCAGGGGGCGCTGTTTCCTTAATAAAGGGCTAACAGAACTCCAGGTGACTCTGGAGTTGGGAAACTTAAAAACAGCAGCAAGCTCTTTAAAGCAGGAACTGTAAGGTTCCTAAGGGCACTGTTGAGTTCAGAGCCCTGAACAGCAGGGTCATTTTGTGTTTGGCTATTTACCAGGTTCCCTCCCTCATCCTCTTTCTTTGTCCTATTTTGTTAGTTAGTTTCGGTACTGGGGGTAGAACCCAGATGCTTACACGTGCTAGGCAAGTGCCCTGCTGGTTAGCTCTCTCCCTAGCCCTCCCGCTTCTCTTCTGCATTACCATTTTATTGTTAAGAAATGGAAGAGGAGCTGCGAAATTAAACTCTAACAACTGAAAAGACCTCTCTGTAGTTGGGTGCACTGCCACTAGAAGAGAAGAGGAAAGAAGACGAGGAGGAGAAGGAGGAGGAAGAAGGAGAGGAGAAGGAGGAAGAGGAGGAGGAGGAGGGGAAAGAGGAGTCAGGAGGAGAAAGAGAGGTACTGGAGCTCTTTGAGTAAGGTCTGTTTCTAATTCCTCTGGTTAAAAAAGGTGTGGTTTTCGGTTTCGTTTTGACTTGCTTGCCCTTTTGTTTTCATTTTGACATAGGCAAAGTGAGCTGCAGCTTTTCAACTTTTTATTCCTATTTACCCATCAAGGTAACGTTTTCAGATGGGGACGGTTTCTGAGTGCCAAGAGGCTCAGCCTTGGGCCAGTTCTTGTGATTATTAGCAACTTGAAGAAGGACTTAGACACTCGCCTATCAGATTCAGGCGTGTGCAGTATCTGGTCGTCTCACTCACATCTCGAAGTCCCCACCACGTCTACAGAAGCCTTTCCTGCCCACCTTCTGCCACCATTCTCCCTGCAGCTCTCAGGTGCTACTGTAACCTGTCGACCGACATGCCTGTCTTAGCTAATGTGCCTAGTAAAAACATAAACATAAAACCATAAAACCATAAAACATAAAAAGCAATGATATCTCATTGTGATACCATGAGAGATAAAAGAAAACAGAAAAGGACAATGTTTATTTGAGCAGATGTAAAGTTGGTCCTAGTCTTAAGAACTTGGCATAGAAGGATGGGATGGGCCAGTGCTGGATTCACAGATGGAGCTAGTAACAGAGGCAGATCCAGGGTAGGGAAGGAAGGTGGCAAAGACTCAAGGTGGCATCCTAGACAGGATTAAAGGGAAAACACTTTTCAGGATGTGGGCAGTGACGGATGGTCCTGGTTGTTCACATCTGGAATCCAAAGATGTAAAGAGAAAGGTGCTTTGCTGAGCAGAGACTACAATGAAGCCGGAGAGACAGGAACACAGAGCATCAGGAGAGCCTCACAGATGGTGAGAGGCATCATGGGTACCGGAGAGCTGTGGTTTCTTTGGTGACAGTCTGGTGGTCTCTCACCTATTCTTGTCCTGGCCCTCGCTGCCTAACTGCACTCTGAGAGGTGAAAGACATTGGGTATTATGTTATCATGCTTGGTGTTTTATTTTTCTCTCAAGGAAGAGAAAACTCCAAGGGGGATCTGATGACAACTTGCTGGGTTGTTTGAACAAAGGTTTCTTTGATGCCTACTATGTACAGGGCGTCACACTGGATCTGTAATACAGAAAGGAGTCAGGTAGTGTCACAGCCTTCAGGGAGCTGGCGACACAGCTGGTGAGCACATATTGTGCTGTAGTCACAATGAAGAGCTGCCTGGGGAAGGGGCCGGCAAGAGCTTCAGAGGAGTGAGAGTCCGCACCCCATGGTCTCCAGGCTGCCAGGCTGCTTTCCAGTCCTCTGATCCTCTTCTGTAATCTCATGTTTTCCATACTCAGAGCCCTTTGAGTCTCAGGAAAGCACCGCAGACTGTAACTGAAGGCCTGCCTAGCCTGTATGTTTCAGGCTGGGGAGGGAGGAGGGCGTGTGTGGGAGAGGGGTACCTTCTAACGCTCAGGAAGGATTCTTGCCGTTATCAGTCACGACTCTCTGGCCGTTGTGTGGCCTGGCAGCTTGCAGCTCTGAGGTCCTGACTGCCTTGAGTCATAACCTCCAGGCTAGGGACAGAACAGTACATCCCTGGTAAGAGGGGATGCAAGATCTTCTGAAGGAGGACATTTGGAAATACACAAGAAGCCCAGGAGCATCCTATGCATATGGGTAACACTATTGCTACTGCTTTGTATCCAAAATGGACATTTTTTTACCCACAGCTCCCCCCTGCATGTCAAGCAGATCAAACTAAAGTTGTATTCCCTTAAACAAAAGAAAACGACTTCATACATTTTTTTAAATCAAGGTGCTTAAACATCTGTGCTTTTATTTCATTTTTCCCCTTTTAGTGGGGGACAAGATGAGTTGCATGTAAGTATTTTTTATTATAAAAGGGGAAGACCACTTTGCTTAAATTATAGTGATAAGTTAAATGGTCTTGACCTTACTCTTGTGTGCCAATGACAGAGACAGGGAATGCCGAATGAACTAAAACAGTCGGGTCTATCTAGGGAGAGCATACGGCAGCTGCTGCGTGGGGAGACTCAGTCTTTGTGTTGTCATATCATCTATTTTTTTCAATAAATTCAGGGATCCAGACTTTTAAGAAGGTGTTTGTGGGTGTGTGTATGTATGAGCTTATGTGCATCACACTCACACAGGTATCCGAGGAGGCCAAAGGGCATCAAATCCCTGGGAATTGGAGTTGCAGCCATTTGTGAGCCATCTGAGGTAGGTGCTGGGACTCGAACCTGAGTCCTCTGCAAGAGCAGTAAGTACTCTCAACCACTGAGCCTTCTCTCCAGCCTCAAGAGCTCAGATTTTGAATTAGAGTCTCCAGAATTCCTTTTCTATTACTGTCAGCTGAATTCCAACACACATACCACACTTACCGATTGAAGACTTTATATCAGGACTAAACCATTGAGTTTCAGCCTGGCTTAGTCAAAGGTCCACGCTTAACATGATAGTCAAAGTCCACCCCTACCTGCCCATTGTCCTATCTCCTGGGATCTACCTCTAAAAGACTTCTCTTTATTATCATTATTTTTATATTATATTAGACTCCTCGAAAGGATTCTGAGTCTTTTGCCCTCTAAGGTCCTATAAGTAGGCCACCCTTTCTTCTCCTATCTGTTTGAGGAAACTGGTGCTCACTAATCGAGACTTAGTCAAATGTTCTACTCCCCTCCTATGTAGGAACCAGGCCTGACTGGGCTGCCTGCCTGTCTTGTTGTTTCATGTCCTGTTTCTAGCAGCTTGTCTGTGTTTATGTTGATTAGCTAGTCATGTTTACTGCTCTGAGAATGCACCCCTCCCCCCCTCGGGACTTTTCCTTCTGTGTGCAATCACCTCTTGAGAGCTTTCACCTGCAAGTGGCATTCCTGTTTTGCTGCCTATAAGAAGGCTCTTTGAACACTGAGTAAAAGCTGCTGCTGCTGCCACTGCTGCCACCTCCGCCACCGCCGCCACCGCCGTCGTTGCTGACGTTGCTGCTGCTCTCTTAGCATGAAGGGTCCGCTGTGTCATTGTGTGTATGTGTGTGTGAGTTAAATCCGCAGTCCCTCGCCCTTGACTCCGTACCGTGGTGGCGCAGGCGCCACACTCCTGGACAAAAGTCCTGAACTGTGCCCCTCTGCCAGGAAACCTAGCTTTCACTGGCTGTGGAGGACAATAAATACCAGGACACCAACACTGCCCCACATCCCAGTTCCTCTTGTCTTCATTTGGAAAGGTCCTTGCTGTTAGGCAACGAAGACTGTGCATTTAAAAAAAAAAAGCGATTTGTTTCCAAGCACACAAAGAAGTAGAGATCGGTGGTATGAACCACGCCTGTCAGCACACAGTCTCAAGAGCCGCCAGCTCACGCGCAATCCACTCCACTTGGGTCAAACCTCATTCTCTCAGCAACGTTACTTTGAAATGAATTTCAGACAATATGCATTTTTATTCACAGTGATTTGTGGATACTCTAATAAATGACACCCTCATCTCTGCATGGGCAGTTTTAAAGAATATTTCTAGAGACTGGCATCACAAATCCCAAGAACGCACTGTCATCTCACTTCAGTGATGACGGATTCATAAGCAATCTTATTTTACCTGTACCTTTCCTCCCAAACGTACTTTTGTTTTAAAAATGTAAACACTTCCATTCATCTGTAAGCATTTTGTGTTTCTCTAAATAAGAACTCTTATAATGAAACAGCCTACGTGTAAACCAACAAAATTTACATCCGACCACACACAAACTCAGCCTGGATCAGGAGCTCACACATAGGAGATCATAGTTTGTGGATCTTAGGAAAATATTTCCAGGACCTTCGTTTAGGTCATGAATTATTAGCCTGCCAGAAGGCAGCAAGTGGTGGCAAGTTGATAGGTAGATTAAACTGTAAGACCGAGACCTCTAGAGAGATCTTTAATCTACTCCCGGAGTTCCCACTAAGAGACGGAGTCCATTGTTGATGCAAACGCATAGGAATAGGAATTTATTGAGCCATCGCGATGGGGTCTGTCCAGCTCTTTCAAGCTGCAGACCCGGAGAAACAGAGGCACAGGCCTTTTATAGGTTTTAGACAAAGAAATGAGTTTTACAGTGTGTGATTGGTTGGCATTTGGGCAGAAAAGCTGCAAGCAGGGAGTTACAAGTCTTGGCGTTTGGTGATTGGATTATGGGTGGTGGGGCAAGTTAACCTATGGAAAAGATTGGTTGAAGCAGTCACAGGGACGGTTAGGAACTTTTTTAGTTGGGGAAGGGTAGAGGAAATTTTAAACACAGCTGGTTGTCCTTGAATCCAGCTGGATCCTGAGCACAGACTGGGTGGGACCTTGAGTCAAGTTGGACTCTTCAAGGTTTTTCCTGTCCCTGCCACACACACACAGTGATCTGATATCTGTCTGTCCTTGGTTCAAGCTGGACCCTCTAGAAATTTACATGCTTTGGCCTAAATGGGGGTCTTTAAAGGAGGACTGAGTAGGCCGACTTCTACATTTTCCCAGACTTTGGCCTTAATGGGGGTCCTTAAGGGGGCTGGTTCCTTCAAAACACCTTTACATACCACACAACATTATCTAGAAAGATAAAAGGACAATTTATAGAATAGGAGAGGCTATTTGGAAAGTCTATACCTAATAAGGGTCTAATATCTAGAATAAATAAAAATTCTTATGATGCAACAATAAAAGGAAACAACTAATTATATAGGGTCTTGAACAGATGTTTAACCAGGAGGAAATCAAGATGACCAAGCAGAGGGCATAGATTTAGCATACATTCTAGATGCCACATATATAGATGGTAGATGGATTATAGAAAGATAGTCTCAGAACTATTGCTCCTCTCTCTCTCTCTCTCTCTCTCTCTCTCTCTCTCTCTCTCTCTCTCTCTCTCTCTCTCTCTCTCTCTCACACACACACACACACACACACTTGTTTTAATTGAAGAGCCCTCCTGTTTTATGGGTTCTCAGTTTTGATCATGGTAGCTCTGTGAGATTGTTCTTCATGCCCCTTCTTTCATTTTCTGTAATATGAGCATTAGACCCTGAAGCTTCACAAGAAGCCTCTTTTGATAGCATGGGTTTCCTCATGGGTACATAATGTCCAGCTGTCTTTCTTTAGTAACTTGAGAACCCATGGGTGCCCATTGACTAGAACCATTATGTCATTCATTTCGTTAGGGATGCATCAAAGTGTCACATTCCACTTCCTTCTGCTTTGATTATCTGCAATTGCCCCAGACAGAAAAGTCTTGGCTTTCAGATAGAATGCCACTGTGTAGACCAGGCTGGTTAGGAACTGAGAATCTTGCGCCTTGGCCTCCTGAGTGTTGGGGTTATAGGTGTGCAATAACACACCTGATCTGAAACACTGTATTGAACATTACCTAGGACCTGTTGGCATAGGAATAGTGTTTTTTTTTTCCTTTCTCTGCTTTTCTAGTTTTGAAAAAATATCTAGATCCCTAAAATCTTGTCAAAGTGACCCTCTTTAGTTTCTTATATAAACACATGGATTAGAGCATCACTAATATTTTCTAACGCCTTGTATTATCTACACTGGTGCCAAAGTTGTCCCATTTTGGGCTGGTGGGAGCCCTTTCAAGTGCCTGTAGATTCATTTTGTCCCAAGCCCTACCAGTTCCAGATGGCTTCCTGGCTGTCTGATGTGATGATGTCATTTCTTCCCTTAGAACTGGAGTTAGCCACCTTTCCCTGGGATCCTTGCCTCTCTTCAGTAGTTTCATGCATTTAGTGGTTTCCAACTGAAGGCTTGACTGGAAAGAAAGTCCTATGGATGATGCAGCTCAACCTAGGTAGGGTGGTAGAATGAAGGCCCGGGTTCCATGCCCAGCACTGTGGTCTCAAAACTCAGCCAATCAATCAACCAATCAATCATCAATGTCTCTGATTTTATAAAGAGTATGTGGTTGCAAAATTTAATGATTATTCCTTCACAGGTGTATCCTGTTGAAAGTAATACCCCACAATATGTAATTCAAGGCACTTCCTTCTAACTTATCCAGCCTTTAAAATTAGTCAAGTGAGGTAAAAATGCCCCAACCATGTGTCGGTCACCATGGTGGGCCTTCATCCACCTCACTCACTCATTAACACTTACAACATGCCACAACCTGGACAGTAATGTCACCATGTCAGTGATAAGGAAGCTGAGGCTCAGAGTCAATTAAACAGCCTGCTTCTGGGTGGCAGGTCATACGGAGTGATATGTGTCACTGAGTTCTAGTCAGGTGCTCCTGACTTGGTGACACAGTGAGGCTGGGCCTTCCGAGAAGGCAGATGAAGTGGACAGGTATATTGTAGCTCTTCAGGTGCCATTTCATTCTATGGAATTTCTGGTTATGGTAGTGAATGCCGCTATTGTATTTTATGTTTTAAAATCTCTCATGTAACTTTTAAGAAGTATTATTACTGAAAATAATGAAATTTCACTCCCACTCCCTTAAAGAAAAACCATGTTTGTTTTTGTCTGCTTTGTAGAAAGTTGAGGATCTTCGTGGAATCGATCTTAGGGGTTTTCCGGAGAGGATTGCAAACTGTTTATCAAATTCTCATTGATTTATTCCCCACAGGGATTGCCAAGGACACAAGCAGAACAGAAAGAATTTTCTATGTGCTTCCTTTCCACCCTTCTGTACCAATACTTTTGAAATAAAAATGCAGAATAGTCCCCAAGGCCCTGAGGTTACAATCTGTAATTTATCTCTTTTTTAAGTTAACCTTAAATTATTTACTTCACTTAACACTTCGAAGGACGCTCTCATTCAAGTATTTGTAAGCATTAACTCACTTGTTCCCCCATGAAGGCCTTGTGAGGTGAGTCACTATTGTGTATCACAAATGGGGAGACTGAGGCACAGAGGGATAAGTCATCCATTCAAGGTGGTACGGCTTGGGAGCTGTGGGGCTGGGTGGAAGGCGATGTGTCTGACGCCTACACACGGCCTCGCCACCTGTGCCTCTACAGCTGTGGCATTCAGGTCTACAGGGCTGGATGTTCAGGGAGCTAGTTTCTATTTGTAAACATATCAAGGGAAAAAAAAAAACCACTTTCTAGACCCTGTAATTGTCTCACTTGACTCCTGGATTTAAATCAAATTCATCAGTTTACACCTGTCTTCTTCTGGATGCCAGATGACCAGAAATTTAAAATGATGTGTTTTATGTTTCCCTAATCAGATTTCATCTTGACAAAAGAAACAGCAATCTTATTTTAGAGAGAGATCCTGCTTGCAGATTCTCAGACGCTGTATTACGGCCAACATCTGGTGGAAGTGGCAACTGCATTTCAGGTGTTTGGGCAGGTTTCCATGGCAGCAGCCCCTGACCACTTATGCTTGAGTCTTTTACTTTTAAATATGACTTTAAGGACTGTAATCATGATGAATCAGGGACTCTAATCTTTGTTTTTAAATTTCATTAACTTTATTGCTAAAAAATCTTGCAAATCAATAGCGTTACATGCCAAAATTAAACAGACCCAATGTTACACACCTTGAAGAATCATAGTCTTTAAATTTTTAATTATTTTATTTTATTTAGATTATTATATTGTTGTACCATTTCCCCCTTTACTTTTCTTCCTCTAAACCCCCTAATATACCCCTTTTGGACTCTAGTTTATATATATATATATGTATATATTTATGTACATATATACATATCACCTGCTCAGTTTGCATAATGTTATTTGTAGGTATGTTTTCAGGGCTGCCATTTGGTATTAGAAAACCAATCAGTGTGCTCCTCCTTAGGGAAGACTATTTGGCCTGCTGCCATCATTCCTTAAGTGCTTATATATTTTTGTCTAGGCTTTATGCTGGTGCGCACTCGCCACCCATGTCCAGGTTAGCCTGTCTACTCTTGTTCCTTTCCAGCTTGTGTCTAGGCAGCCATGTTGGTGAGACTTTATGGGTGTCGGTTCTGACATTCCCTAGGAGACAAAATGTCCTAGCAGACTCCCTGAAGGGAATTATAATCTCAGTAGCTTACATCTATTTGGCACTCACTGACGTCAAGAAAGAGTGAGAGTTTCTGTCCTGTGTGGGCTTCACAGTAGTGCTATGAGACGGAGACAAAACCAATGTGTATTCCAGATGAAGAAACAGAAGTCAAACAGCATGGGCCAGGTTCTTAAAATCAGAGCGAATCACTGATGTGGAGTTAGAAATTGCTCCGATAAATGGCTCAAGGCTTTGGAACCTCAAAGTCCTCCCCCAGTGACATACTTCCTCCAGCAAAGCCATGTGGCCAAACAGAACCACCAGCTGGGCACTACATACCCAAATGTCTGAGACAACGGGGGACATGTTATTCAAAGCTCCACAATTAATTATTTCCAAAGAGACACAAGCTAATTTCAATGGTGTCAAAATCTGAACCTAGATCATCCCCTGCCAACTGACAAGGATGTCCCCAAGTAAGATGAGTTAGGAGTGTTAGATAATTTCTCATTTTATGAAAATATAATTAACAGAAAAATAAATGTATTAAATCTTAAAATTAAACATTGGTTTAAGATGGTAGCATAGATATTGACTTGTAATTACTGAGATTAATAAAAGATTCATTTTCAAACACTGCATATTTTAACCTTGATTTCTCTTTTTTGGTTTTGAAGAGTGTACATAACTTTCTGTCATTGTTGCTTAGGGAAACTTAATCCTAGGCAATTAATTTTGGTATTTGGTAAAAAAAATTATGCTTTTGGAAATATAATAAAACATGTATTTCTCTAAAAAAAAAAAAAAAAAAAAAAAAAAAAAAAAAGAAATTGCTCCGATAACCAGGATATAAATTATCTTTTCTGAATAACCTCTCACATCACAGGGATGGGAGCTTAAGGCAAAACTGTCATCAGTAGGCAGAGAAGCTCACTTCTTTCTGTACTCATCCATCTATAAGTATTGCCCGAGTCATGACTGCCAGGTCATGGACAATAAAGGAGGGACCTAGACCTAAAGTGCCATAGACCCACAGAGGTCCCCCACTGGCAGAGAAGGTGTCTTTCAAAAGAGATTAAGATGGACCAAAAGTCAGGACGTGGGGCTTAGCATGAAGAAAGTGAGACTGTCTGATGACAACTGGGACAGCACCTGGTATATTGAAAATCATGTCTAATCTGCCTGTGGCTGCTCAGAAGCCGGCTGAGGTCCCAAGGCAGGAAACAAAATGAGCTCTTTCCAAAGACGCAGCTCAAGAAATACATTACTATCTCGGCATAGGAGAGCTGATCCGGGGGCACCAAGGAGAGAATAGGAAATCATCGCACACAGCTTGGGGCATGCCTGCTGCAGTATCCACAGGCAACTAATGTATTCCTCTGCTGCAGAGGGAAACTGTCGGCTGCTTTGAAATACTGTATGACTGTATACCTCAAGAGTGGTATGTGGATTCAGACAAGTCCCAGTTCAACCTGGGGCTTTGTTCCCCCACTGGCTGCAGGACTTGGGCCTCTGACTCCGGTTTAAATGTCTCTGAAATGATTATACAGATGATATCCACCCATTTGAGGACATTACAGGAGATGATTTAGATAGCACTGTCCTGCCATGCCTAGCACAGTGCACTTGATAAATGGTAAATCCTGTGGGCACAGCATAGGATTATAAGTTTGGAATCTGAATTTTCATCTTTTCTATGGCTGTAAGATACCACAAATATCTTTAGTTTTGAGATTGTTTTTCACTTAACCTTTTGGGTTGAGAGAATTGTGTTAATTGGCTTGGGCTGCCAGACAAATAGCATGGGTTGGGTGGTTTAAACAACAGAATATCGTTTGTCTCAGCTCTGGGGGCTAGGAAGCCCACATCCAACATGCTCGTCGGTTTGGCTTTTGATGAAGTTTGCAAATGGCTCACCTGTGGCCTTGTGTCGTGGGGCATCAGACCATGACTCCGCCTTCATGGCCTCATTTCATCTTGACTAACTTCCTCATGCCTGCTACCGTCACATGGCGATGGTGGGTTAGGCTTTCAGTGTGTACATTATAGGCACAGGTAGCATATTTTCCTAATTTTTATTTTAATATTCCATCAGTATGTATGCCACCATACTTGGTCTTTTCTTGATTTTGTATATTCAGGCTGCTTCCTAGATTTTTGTTGTTGAGATAGGATACGTAGCACCAGTTGGCTTTGAACTCTTGAACCTTCTGCTAGGGCCTTTTGAGTGTTCCATTTCAGGTGTACACCAGTCTGGCCAGCTTCCAGTGGCTGTTTTTTTTAAAAATATATTTTATTAATTTATTTATATTACATCTCAATTGTTATCCCATTCCTTGTATCCTCCCATTCCCCCTCCCTCCCATTTTTCCCTTACTCCCCTCCCCTATGACTGTGACTGAGGGGGACCTCCTCCCCTGTGTATGCTCATAGGGTATCAAGTCTCTTCTTGGTAACCTGCTATCCTTCTCTGAGTTCCACCAGGTCTCCCCATCCAGGGGACGTGGTCAAATATGGGGCACCAGAGTTCGTGTGAAAGTCAGACCCCACTCTCCACTCAACTGTGAAGAATGTCCTGTCCATTGGCTAGATCTGGGTAGGGGTTCAAAGTTTAATGCACATATTGTCCTTGGCTGGTGCCATAGTTTGAGCAAGACCCCTAGGCCCAGATCCACCTGTCATAATGTTCTTCTTGTAGGTTTCTAGGATGCTCTGGATCCTTCTATTTCCCCATTCTCTCATGCTTCTCTCGCCTAGAGTCCCAATAGGCTGTCCTCCCCTCTGTCCCACTTTCCTGATAAGTGAAGACTTTCATGGGACATGCCCCTTGGGCTAGTGTCCAGATATAAATGAATATATACAATTTGACTCTTTCTGCTTCTGGGTTAACTCACTCATTATGATCATTTCTAGCTCAATCCATTTGCCCACAAATTTCAGGAATTCCTTGTTTTTAATAGCTGAGTAGTATTCCATAGTGTAAATGTACCACAGTTTCTTTATCCATTCTTCTACTGAGGGACACTTAAGCTGTTTCCATGTTCTGGCTATTATGAATAAGGCAGCTATGAACATGGCTGAGCAAATTTTCTTGTTGTGTGCTGGAGCATCTTCTGGGTATATTCCCTGGAGTGGAATAGCTGGGAAGCTTTATTCCCAGTTTTCTGAGATGCCTCCAGATAGATTTCCAAAGTGGCTGTACTAGTTTGCATTCCCACCAGCAATGAAGGAGTGTTCCTTTCTCTCCACATCCTCACCAGCATGTGGTGTCACTTGAAATTTTGATCTTAGCCATTCTGATGGGTGTAAGATGGAATCTCAGAGTTGTTTTGATTTGCATATCTTTGATGACTAAAAAGGTTGAGCATTTCTTTAAGTGTTTCTCAGCCTTTTGATATTCCTCTGTTGAGAATTCTCTGTTTAGTTCTAAGCCCAATTTCTCAATTGGGTTATTTGGTTTGGTGGTGTTTAATTTCTTGAGTTCTTTATATATTTTGGATATTAGACCATTGTCAGATGTAGGGTTGGTGAAGATCTTTTCCCAGTCTATAGGCTGTTGCTTTGTTCTGTTGACAGTGTCTCCTGCCTTACAGAAGCTTCTCAGCCTCATGAGGTCCCATTTATTAATTTTTGACGTTAAGGCCCGGGCTGTTGAAGTTCTGTTCAGGAAGTTCTCTCTTGTGTCAATGTGTTCCAGACTCTTCCCCACTTTTTCTTCTAACTGATTTAGTGTCTCTGATTTTACATTGAGATCTTTGATCCACTTGGACTTGAGTTTTGTGCATGGTGACAAATATGGGTTCAATTGCATTTTTCTACACGTAGACATCCAGTTAGACCAGCACCATTTGTTGAAGATGCTATCGCTTTTCCATTGAATAGATTTGGCTTCTTTGTCAAAAATCAAGTGACCATATGTGTGTGGATTCATATCTGGGTCTTCGATTTAATTCCATTGATCAGCCAACCTATTGCTGTGCCAGTACCATGCTGTTTTAATTACGGTTGCTTTATTGTACTGCTTGAGATCAGGTATGGAGATTCCTCCGGAGGATCTTTTATTGTACAAGATTGTTTTAGCTATTCTGGGTTTTTTCTTTTTCCATATGAAGTTGAGAATTGAACTTTTAATCTTTTAAAATTGTGTAGGTATTTTGATAGGGATTGCATTGAATCTGTAAGTTGCTTTTGGTAAAATGGCCATTTTAATTATGTTAATTCTCCCAATCCATGAGCAGGGAAGATCATTCCATCCTCTCATGTCATCTTCAATCTCTTTCTTCAGAGTTTTGAAAATTTTTTCAAACAAGTCCTTCATTTGCTTGGTTAGAGTAACTCATATTTTATATTGCTTGTGGCTAACGTGAAGGGTGTAGTTTTGCTAATTTCTTGCTCTGCATGATTGTCATTTGTATATAGGAAGGCTACTGACTTTTTTATTTAACTTTGTATCTAGCCAATTCGCTGAAGGTGTTTATCAGCTGTAGTAGTTCTCTAGTGGAATTTTGGAGGTCAATTATGTACACTATCATATCATCTGCAAATAGGGATAATTTGACTTCCTCCTTTCTCATTTGGATCCCCTTGATCTCCTTTTGTTGTCTTATTGCTCTGGCTAGAACTTCCAGTACTATATTGAAGAGATATGGAGAAAGTGGGCAGCCTTGCCTTGTTCCCAATTTTAGAGTAATTTCCTTGACTATCTCGCCATTTAATCTGATTTTGGCTATTGGCTTACTGTATATAGCCTTAATTACGTTGAGGTATGTGCCTTGTGTCCCTGATCTCTCCAAAAACTTTAAACATGAATGGGTGTTGGATTTTATCAAATGCTTTCTCTGCATCTAAGGAGATGATCATGTGGTTTTTTATTTTCAGTTTGTTTATATGGTGTATTACATTGATAGATTTCTATACATTAAACCATCCCTGCATGTCTAAAATGAAGCCTACCTGGTCATGGTGAGTGATATCTTTGATGTGTTCTTGTATTCGTTTTGCAAGTATTTTATTAAGTATTTTTACATCAATATTCATAAGAGAAATTGTTCTGAAATCCTCTTTCTTTGTTGGGTCTTTGTGAGGTTTAAGTATCAATGTGACTATGGCCTCATAGAATGAATTTGGTAATGTTCCATCCATTTCTGTCTTTTGGAGTAGCTTGAAGAGTATCGGCAATAGCACATCCTTGAAGGTCTGGTAGAATTCTGCACTGAAACCATCTGGCCCTGGGCTTTTTTAAGTTGGGAAATTATCAATGATTTCTTCTATTTCTACAGGGGAAATGGGACTATTTAGCTTGTTTATCTGTTCTTCACTCAATTTTGGCAAGTGGAATTGGTCAAGAAAATCATCCATTTCCCTTATATTTTCAAATTTTGTGGCATATATGCCTTCGAAGTAGGATCTTATGATTCTTTGTATTTCTTCAGTGTCTGTTGTTATGTCTCCCTTTTCATTTCTGATTTTGTTGATTTGGATAGTGTCTCTCTGCCTTTTAGTTAGTTTGGCTAATGGTTTGTCTATCTTGTTGATTTTCTCAAAGAACCAGCTCCTGGTTTTGTTGATTCTTTGGACTGTTTTCTTTGTTTCTAATTTATTACCAGTGGCTGTTTTTTAAAAATGTTTCTAGCAACCCTAAAAGCATCACTTTCCAAAATGTTATAAATTATCATTATTTTAATTAACTTATACAGAATTATTTTTCTGTCTCTGGTAATGAGCAAGAATGAAATTTTCACCTGCTTCCTTACATGGAAAAAATATCTCCCCCAATTCAGACATTACTTTTAGCTTTCAGTGCTTGAGAGACCTATGACATCATTCTCTAGTTTTGTCTATTTCTACTTTTCTCTAAATGATAACGCTATCCCAAAAGTCAAGGCCCTGGTGATATTGGCTTTATAACAACAATCACCATTCATTACAAAATGTTTAAAGATTATTTTTACTTTTTAATCATGTGGTTTTGGGTGGTGGGGGTGTCTGTGTGTATGTGTGTGTGTGTGTGTGTGTGAGTGAGAGAGAGAGAGAGAGAGAGAGAGAGAGAGAGAGAGAGAGAGAGAGAGAGAGAGAGAGAGAGAAAGTGCCAAAGAGGCCCTGGATGCCCCAGAGGTGGAGTTAGGGGTGGTTGTAAATTAATTACCTGCCATCCATTCTGGGAACTGAGCTTGGACCCTCTATAAGAACAGTAAGTGTTCTTAACTGCCGAGTGACATCCTCAGACCCCGCTACTATTATTTTTTATTTGGGGGAGTTTATTTACTTTCCAGAGAAAATGATAGCCCAGAAAGGGATGTTTCAAAACACGTGACCGCATGTCCACCGCAGGGTTCTGGATCGGCTCTCTCCTGATGAGGCAGGTGAAGAAGGATGTGAAAGCAACTTCTCTTCCCCTCTGGAAACCGATACCCCGGTTCCTTTCAGAAGTCCTCACTATTTCAGGCTCTGCGATTTGTTCACCTCGCTGCTCTCCACTGCCTCTCACCTTCCACTACGTCATCCCACGATGCCTCTATGGCGTGGAATGAATTCACGCAGCAACAGGGACTCAGCCATTCCACCTTCCAGCTCCTTAGGAACTGAACGATGATTGGCATTCAGGGCTACATGCGTTTAAAAGCCGACCGCACAAAACGGGAGGGATGAATTAGCGATGGTGGAACTTGGGAGAGAAGCAGAAACAGGTGAGGAAGACACAGGAATGCCACGAGCCTCCCACAGAGTAGGATTCTGGGGATTCTCATTACGACATCTGCCACCTCTTCCTGCCTTGTACATCTGTTTTGAGTGACAGCTTCAGGGGCAAGAGTGTGCTCACTGGATCCATCATCCTCTGGGAACATTTCATCTCGTCTGCTTTCTCTTTGCAGATACGCACACCTGCATAGCTCAGGCACCTTCCCGGAACAATCTGGAGAGTTGGCGTTAATTGCCCTGTGTCACTGTGAGGTTCCTAAGGGTGACAACATCCCCGTATATAATCACAGTGGAAATTTAAAGTTGATATGACTTTTTACAAAATCCAATTGGCTACACTCTACTTCTGTCAGTTGAGCCCTGATCTCTACAGCGAGGTTCCCAGCGGTGCAGTTTCCAGCCCCGGGTCAGTCTTCAAATTTTGGCAACCTAGTTCCTAAGCTCCTTAAATGTGGAATGTCTGCGTCTTTCCACGTCTTGGCATGAGTCACTTTCTGAAAGGAGTCCCTGGGCTTAGACTCGGTTCTAAACTTCACTTCACCAAATACTGCTTCCCCTCCTAGTCTCAGTTTTCTCATCTGCTAAATGGGGGTAGCAATGCAACAAATTGAGACAGATGAGAACACAAAGGAAGCGTGCTGCTAATCCAACAAAACCACGCTGCCCATATCCTCTTCCAAGGCACCTTTTTCGTGATCAACACATTTGATAAATTAAGCAATGGATAAGTGGTTGGTGAGACACGGCTATTCCCACCGCCACTTCTTGCTATGTGGTCTCCAGGAAGTCATTTGGCCTCTTAGTGACCTAATGGCTTTGGTTATTAAGGTGGGACTTCCAGTACCTTCCTCCTGGGCCTGAAGGAAGATAGTCAGACAAAGTGTGGGCTGTGAGTGTGTGTGCCCGGTGCACTTGGCCCCACCTAGCCTCTTAGTAACTGCCCCCTCCTCCCTCTCTCTTCACGCGGAATTGTCCAAAGAAAAAGAGAGTTTGTTGGTATTAACGCTGGGGTCCAAATCCTTAGAGCAGGTGCACCGTAATGGATACCAACGCTGAAAGCTGTTTAAAGAAGAAACTGGAAAACCGCACCCTCCCTCTGCATGTTTTTTTTTTTTCTTACCAAGCGTATTTTGGGATAATCTCCTCTCTGTTGGTCAAACAAACTGTCATTGTGGGTGTGGTGGGTTAGGCAGAGGTTTGGGGTGTGGGTTGTTACACTGCTGGGGTGGCTCTGATTCATTGTTGATTGAAATGTGAGTCTGGACTGTGTGACCTTGGTAACATCATGGAAACTGGTGTGAGTGGCCGTCTAAAAGCATGGCACTCCAGGGCTTGGCATTGTCCCTCCTGGGACTTGCCACCAGGTCGCCCCAGGGTCAGGCCTCAGCTCAATGTCACCTCCACAGGGAAGCCTTTCAGGGGTCTGTGCACATAATGTTGCCAGCTATTTTCAGGTCCATTTTCAGATCTTAACACATAGAGGCATTCCCTGTCCACATGAGCTGCCAGTGAAAAACAGAAAGGGAGTGTGGGGCCACGAAACGAGGTTACCGATTTGGTTGCTTAAAGTCATGATGCCCACGTAGCGTGAAGGAGGGCCATGAGGTATGACACTCTCGTGCCTTTGCGCTTTCACGCTATCTAGAGTCAGGGTTTGAGCTTCAGGGCCCGGTCAAGCCACATCATTTCCAAATGGCACAGATTAATGCTTTTCCTCTTGAGCATCGCTGTCTCAACTGTAAGGAAGGCATAATAATTTGTCTCCCTTGTGAGTACACTGTGAGTCCCACAAGATGCTGCCTATAGGGCAGGGCAGGGCAGGGGGCATCTGCCTGGATATCTTTGCAGCAAGGGGGACATGAGTATGTAGCTCAGCTCTCCCCAACACAGGCTGGGCTACATCTCACCTTCCTAGATCCAGCCTCCGCTCATGGGTAAATTGCCTGTAGCGATGCTTTTTGTTCCTTTGCATCTCTAGGCTTCACATCTATAGATTCAACCAAGAGTGGATGAAAAAAAGTGTGATAGAACTTGTATTGAACACATGTAGGCGCGTTCTTGTCATTATTAGCAACACAGGCTAGCACTTTATAACATTAGGTATTAGAGATTATTGAAAACGCATGACAGGGTTCCATAAGATACATGCAAATGCTATGCCATCTGCTTTAGGGACTGGAACTGCCCTGAATTTTGGGTTTTGTAGGGATTTCTAGGGCCAGTCCCCTGCAGATACCAACAGTCTAGGTCCCTTGTATATTTCCAAAGGCCTTTAAAAGAACCATTTGGAATATATATTATTTTTACATAAAGTGTCATAAAGATAATTATTGTTGTTTAGAGCCTTATACATTCAGACCCCTCACACTCAAAAATAAAATGATTGCTGTGATGTGTCACATTAAGCACCCAAACTCATTTTAAAAAGTAAAAACAGGTATTAAATCAATTTTGCAAATGTCATAGCTTCATCAGTGGTCTGTACTCAGGTGCAAGAAAAGAAATGGTAAGTGATCTTTTGGTTTTGTTGTTGTTGTTGTTTTAATAATATATTTTGTTAATTTATTCATATTACATCTCAATTGTTATCCCATCCCTTGTATCCTTCCATTCCTCCCTCCGTCCCATTTTCCCCTTACTCCCCTCCCCTATGACTGTGACTGAGGGGGACCTCCTCCCCTGTATATGCTCATAGGGTATCAGGTCTCTTCTTGGTAGCCTGCTATCCTTCCTCTGAGTGCCACCAGGCCTCCCCATCCAGGAGACATGGTCAAATATGGGGCACCAGAGTTCATGTGAAAGTCAGTCCCCACTCTCCACTCAACTGTGGAGGATGTCCTGTCCATAGGTAAGTGATCATTTGAACGTAAGTGAATACACTCCTGAAAAGATTCGCCTAGAGCAGTGGTTCTCAACCTTCCTAATGCTGCCAGCCTTTAATAATGCCTCCTGTTTTGGTGGCCTCCAACCATAAAATTATTTCCATTGTTACTCCATACCTGTAATTTTGCTAGTTATGAATCATAACAAAAATATTTTTGGAGATAGAGGTTTGCGGAAGGGGTTGAGACCCACATATTGAGAAGCACTGGTCTGCAGGCTTTCTTTCCACCCACCCTTTACCCAGACCTATATAGGCCATTCACATATTTGAGCTCCACCACTGTCCCTCTGGAAACAAAGCCAGCAGCTGCTTGGCTATCTTTTTTTGTTTGTTTGTTCATTAAACATTTTTTATTTTTTACATATACATTTATATTATTACATGTATATACAATAAGCCATCTATAGCAAAAAGAACCATGACACAATCAGGAATTATATAAATGTTACATTCTTAGTGTTTTGGCTATTTGTATTTGACAGCCTTGAAGAAAACATCTTTCCTATCTTGGTGGGTCTAAAATTCTGAATGTAAATCAGTCTCTATCACATCTTGCCATTATCAACTTAAAACACCTATCTAGACCTAAAAACATCTTAACCCATAAACAACTGAGTTTCATTGCAACACTAAGCTACCTGGTCTTCAACTCCATCAGAGACTTGAGAAGGAAGAAACTTGATTACCTGAGTATGTGCTTGGCTATGTTATCCTGAAATGTGCATGCCCTATGGCCTGTCTCAGTGTGTTGCCTGGTTCATTTGTGGACAGTGGTAAATAGACATTCTGTGGCCCAGAAAGGCAGGCAACAAATGACCTTCTATGACTCCAGGTCACAGGTTTGCTTGCAAGCGCACAGACACCCAAGCGGCCACTGACAATATGCGTTCCAACACCACATATGGGGCATATTTTGCTCAGAAACATACCCTGTTAGTTGTTGAAACCTTTTTTTGCATTCCCTGAAACAAATGGCACTATGGTGTATTTTCTTTTAAGGAGCAGTAAATAAAAAGTCTTTTGTGTTGACAATGATAATATTATATTCTACAATTGATTTGCATTTTTCTATTCTGTGGATTTTTCTGCTTAGTATAAATCCCCAAGCTGAAACTCACTGGGCCCCCACTCAGGCATCAGCGATGAGTTTTGTCTCAGGCCTGGACAGCTATTGACACAAGTTCTGCCTGCAGGGATCTGGCTGCTCCCAGATGTAAGAGGCAATGCACAGAATTGAAGAAGGTGCTTGTGCCTGCAGCAGGGCACATGGAGCCTGCAAAGATGCACATGGAGCCCGAGAAGATTCTCCAGGGACCCGCTGTCAACCTGATGGCCAGAGGGAGCTGGTGTGAGCTACATCATTCCCCAGCCCCGCTAGCTGGGTCTTCAGGAAAATGAGCAAGAACACAAATGCCTTTTGTGGGGTTATGGAGGAGCTGAGCCCTCATCACTTGCTGGGGCCTTTCTGGGCAGGGGCTGCTGATAACACAAGCTTGAGCCAGAGTTAATGTTAACCCTTCGCCGCCCACCAGGCACTTGCTTGTGTGCTAAGCGTTATCTCATTAAACCTTCACCACAACGCTACAAGGTAGGTGCTGCTATTATCCCCATTTTAAAGATGAGGGCATCAAGGCCTAAAGTTCCACAATGGATGACTTGCAGCATAAGAATTCAACCCCCAGGCAGGCCCGGGGGGAGGTCCTGGTGACGGAAGAAAACATTTGGGAAGCTATCCGTGATGATCACAAAACCATTCCTCTACACCTTGCCTTGAGCTAGCCGGATGAAAGTACCGAGAGTGAATGAGTCTGTGACTGTCCTGAGATGGTTCTGTGGGTTGCATTATTCAGCACGAGTGAGGCTCTGTAAACGTCTTTGCATCTAGATCAAGGCTGTGTCCCCTCTGCTCTTCCTGTGGAGTTTCGTTGGAGAAGGCGGAGGATATTGAGCAGGTACAATGAGGCACCAGGGCTTAGCCGGAAGAATCTGGTGGTAACTTTACACTCAATCCCTTAGAAAATTGGAGCAGGCTTGTCTACTTCTTCATCTCTGGGAGAAAGCTCAGTGTCTGGTGATGTCTGTGCCAGTAAGTTAGGGTAAACAGAGGTGGTTTCTTGGTACCCAGCTTTAAATGGAAGTTTCTGTGGCTGGATCAGTAAAGTCACAGAATGCTATCTACTGTGTTTCAAGCCCTCCAGTCTTTTTTTTTTCCCCCCAGCCTAAGAGTCTCTCAATGAGCGGAGTAGCTGTAAGCAAGTTGAAACATTGTTTCTCTTTATCCTTTTTTGTTTCATAGTCTTTCTAACTTACTCTGGGAAATACTTGAATGTTGCTTTCAAATTGAGCTTTTAAGCATAGCATTTGTGAGTGAAATCACCCCTCTTGCTTTCAACATAATTGACTCCTATTTTTTTTCCTCTTTCATTTCCTCCAGAAAAGCCAAAATGATTTTTTAGAGCTTCACTTCCCTGTGGGTAATTTTCCAACGTGGCTATTTCATTAGCCAAGCACGGCGATGGCAACTCAGCATGCATGGCCAGCACTAGCCAATGCCTACGGACAGGCTCCACCAGCAAGCCTTAGGGAATGTGTTGATTTCACTGTGCTCTGGCTTGAAACACCCAAAGAAACTGCCCGAGTGCCCTTGAGCCACAGCAGGGCTCAGAAGCGCCTGGACTACTGTGTAGATTTGTGTCGTCCACCCAACAGTGCAGGGCAGTCTTCAGAGAAAGCAGGGGGCCTGAGGCTGCCTTGCCTTAGCCATCATCTCCAGTGTTGTGCAAATGAGAGCTAATCTTAGGTGGCATTAGGACAGGATATCACACTGTGTCCTGCAGTGACATCACAAACTCTCTTTCCAATTCTCAGTCCTTCTGAACATGTGGAGGACAAAAATCTCAGTTTTGCAAACTTGTATCTGCGATAATGATGAGGATGATGGTGGTGGTGGTGGTGGTGGTGGTGATGCAAGTCAGACCTTGGTCTTGGGCATTCTGAATTAACAGCTTCTGATTTGGAGGTATTAGGTTTTAATTGCTTTATAAACATGCCACCTCCCCGAACAAAATTACTTTATGGCAGTTTTAAAGGTAGGTTGAAATTTCATTTAAAAATGAATTGAAGTATTTCCCCCTGACTCTATAGTGTCTTTGGCTGTGCCAGAAGGCACTGGTGTAGCATTCTGATCCTCCAAGATATGGTGTAATGGCTAAAGCACAGAGTAAGGCTGGCTTTGCTCTGAGCATTGCTCTTTCTCCAAAGCCACGGTGAATCAGGACTGTGGCACTGAGAACAGGGCTGGCACCATTTCCTCCTGTCTTCACTCCTTGTGTTCTTTGGCCTCTTGCTTCTTCTCATCTTACCTCTGAGCCTTACAAATGGTTGAGAGAAAAGCGGGCAGCCTTAGTTTTAAGTAGGGTCAGGATGCGACTAATAAATTTGTGCCATCAAGGTCCAGGTTCCCCACCTTGAGGTCAAGTGATTCCCATTTTCTTATTTCTAGGGTTGAGGCCTCTGGAAAATGGAGTCTGGTTTACCTCTGCAGCCTGCTGAGGACTTGTGTTCCAGGGACCAGGAATGGATGGAGCAGGCGCAGGTGGTAGACTCAGCAATAGCAGCCACAGCACAGAGATCAAGTCATGTGTGAGTTCTGCGCCTCAGCCTTTCCTCTGCTCAGGCTACAAATCTTTGGCAATCGGAGGCAGGCTCTGAATTAAGCTTAATTAAAATTCACTCTTAATTAGGGCCATTACTTAAAATCAACTCTATGTAATAAAACTGTGTAATCATAATTAAGCCCCAGGAATGGGATTAGGAAGCTCGGAATGTGAAAGCCAAACGCAAGGGCCCGGTGTCGGTGGGGGCAGCTTCAATTAACAGGATTTTTTAGTAAATAAAGATCATCCAGTCATGGTGAGGACTTAGGTAGCCATGGGGATGGTGGGCACATCAGATAGGGGACTTAAGGAAAGTAGACCCTAGGGGTAATGGGATCAGGTAGTAGGGTGGGTGCCAGGGAGGGTCACTCCGAGCAGCAGGGCTATGTTCTCAGTTGGTGAGTGATGCTCATAAGCCTGCCCCTGGACCCTGTTTCCACAGCTGTGAATTCAGGGGTGAAGGCAGTGCTTCCCAAACCATCTTTAACTCAGGATCCCTTGTTGGGGGAGCTCGGGTCAAAAATGCCAACGTCATTGCCATCTGTCGGTTTCCTGGTTGCTGGTGTCACCATCACAGTGCTTGGTTTGAAAGTGTAAAATCGAGAAAAGTGAAGTGACAGCTGGTGGCAGTTTCCTGCTTTGACAGCATGATTTACCCCCAAAGAGCAGGAACATAATTTGGGAACGAAAGGGTCAGTTTTAGAATAAAAGGGTCAGTTTTGCAAGGTGAATGTTGCAAGTGCTGGCCGTTATTTAGGGTGGGATTTCCTTCTCAATTTCTCGAGCTACAGGGCAAGAAATACGCAATGTCTTCAGATTGTTCTGACAAATATAAATCACTTATTTAGATAGCGTAGTGTCTACCACAGTGCCTACAAATAACAGCAAATTTTACAATTTTAATAAATGTATGCTGTATTAAAGTGCCATCGTTTCTATGCATGAGACTGCTTTTGGTCACAGTTGTTGTATTAAGTACACATCACTTTCTCCAGTTTATACATAAATAACTGTGGACTCAAAAGAGGCCTGGGAGCCCGAGTAGAAAGTGTTAAGTCTGTAGAAAGAGCCACACATGTGATAGTTATTATAAAGATAGTAGCTGCCCAGGCTTATGCACTGCTCAGTGTCTGTGACACCCAGTGGAGAAGCAATGCCTCCAACAGGAGCCTGCTCCCCCGGTCCCGGTCCCCTGGGCCAAGCCTGTGTGTCTAATTCTGCCAGAGAAAGAGACTTGCTTATTCTAGAGTTGTGGCGTTGGAGGAGAAGGGAAAGTTCATTCCCCCAGCTTCCCCTCCATTTCATTTCTATCGTTCAGGGTTCTTGGGTTATTCTCAGAAGTGGTAAGGGGATGAAGACAGCCATAGCCTCCATCCCCGGCTTCCCTCTATAGCTCCTGTGGCTCTGGGAATGGCTTCCCCCATGTGCAGGTGCCACCATCATGCCTGGTATTAAGTTAAGGCTCTGCATAGGCATTGCCTCTTTCACTCTGCATCCAAGCCTCAAAAGTTGGGATCACCACCCGTGTTTTGCCGATGAGGAGATTGAAGCTGGAGAAGCAAAGCTCAGTCAGCTCGTAGGCTGCAGTGAAATATGTCACTTGACCCCACTTGGGTGTTCAGTTCACCCCAAGAGACAGTATACTCTTCCAGAGATGCAGGCTGGACTGGGACCTCCTGGCAGCATCAACACCAAGACTACATCTTTGATGTAGCCAACGGCTCGCAGCTCATGTTTCCCAAACAGCCCTTACTCCCCTCCCGTATGACTGTGACTGAGGAGGACCTCCTCCCCTGTATATGATCATAGTGTATCAAGTCTCTTATTGGTAGCCTGCTATCCTTGCTCTGAGTGCCACCAGGCCTCTCCATCTGGGGGACGTAGTCAAATATGGGGCACCAGCGTTGTGTTGGAGGAGTCCTGGGATGCTGCAGACCTCAGCATTCTCAGTTCTCATGTTTGGGCACCAAGACAGAACCAGGTAGAGATGCATCTGGGGCCTGGTCTTCATGAAGCCATTCAACTCCAACCTTTAATATCATCAAGTGAACGGTGCACTTAGGATGTTTGGGTGAACTATGTTCACAGTGTCATATACTAAGGTCTTGAATCTTTGACTGTTTTGGCAAGGCTACATTTGTATTTCTTCATTGTTAACGAGGAGGAACCATAACTATAAGAAAGCAGGACACAGGCTAACTAACCTGTGAAGGCCCGAGGCCTAAGCTGGTGGTCACCGTTGTTCAGCTCTGACTTGGCCTTTGTACATCTCTGTTCCCTAGAGAGGCCATCTTGATTAGAGGTATGGACCTGGAAGGAAGAGGCACTCTGGTAAAAAAAAAAAAATCATGGTTACCACCAAGTACCACTACAAATCACCCATGAGCCTCTTGTTCTACAGAGAAGGAAGAACATGGCGGCAGGAGAGTTGGAGGCCAACTTAGGTTTCTCAGGCTCTACTCCCCTACTGAGAGGTACCTCCCCATCCCATCTCCACACCAAGCTTCCCATGTGGGGGCCCTAACGTGTGTGACACCATCATGGAGAGCAACTGTAAAGTGACCTAGTGTCCCATGGGAGGTGAGAGCCCCCTGAGGTGTGTGGCTGGCTTCCTGGGGCTTACAGACCCCCAGCTCCTGATCAGAAGAAGCTTCAGTCCCTTTCCTAGAGTGACCCCTTTGTCCTTCAGATCATTTGCCTCTATTTACACTAAATAGAGCCAGCTCCACTTTTGAGTTCCTGTATTTTGGGCAAGCCAAGCTGGAGGTCCCCACAGCCGGTCCAAGCAGGCATCAGCTGTCCTGGGGATGGTCATGTGAAGGGCTGTCCCAAGCTTGCTCCTCTGACAAAGTTTAGCAAACAGCTTATCTCTCACAAAACACGTGAGGTAATGTTTATGAAATATCACCCTGTCCCCTTCACCAGGCTACGGGTTGGCGGCATGATTGAACTATGCCGGTGGTAGCTGGGCTGTCCTGTGCACCCCACCCCCCCATTCCCTTCAGTAGGATGGGAGACCTTCATCTAGAATTTCCCACAAGTCTGGAGAGAGCATTGCTCTATAGACATGTCCAGTGCCCCTACGTCTCCATGGGTCAAGACAAACTTGTGTACGGAATGGGCATAGTTTTCCTCAGGAGGAAATTAAGGCCAAGAATAGCAAGACATTTTCCCTAAAGTTGTAAAGTTAGTTGGTGGCCTGGCTGGGGAGCCAGGTCTGACCCCTAAGTCTTCTCTGAACCAGGCTGGCCTAAATACTCATTTAAAGAAACCGGAGGGTTTCGTAAGGACGGGTAGATGGACGTGAGTGGACTGAAAAGGATAGCTGGCCTGGTGCGGTGGTTTGTAAAACTCAGGCAGCTGAGGCAGGAGAGTTGTGAGATTCAGTTCAGCCTGGACTACATATAAAGATGACATTTCAAATAAATAAATGAGCAAAAATGAGGAAAAGAAGGGAGGGAGGGAGGGAGGGAGGGAGGGAGGGAGAAATATGGAGAAGATAGAGAGGAAGAGAGCGACGTAGGTAGGAGAAGGGGAGGGAGGAGAAGAGAGACTAGATTGGTTGGAGAAGAAAATGTGTAAATATAGATAATTCTGGAAGAAAACACTGAAAACTTCAGTGTCTCTGGAGTGAGAATGGAGAGGCTGGTGTATGTGTGTGTGTGTGTGTGTGTGTGTGTGTGTGTGTGTGTGTGTGCGCGCGCGCGCTGTGTGTTTGAGTATATATATATATGTGTGTTGTATGTGTGTAATCAGAAGAAAGACCAGCACACACATTACTCTGTACTTCTCGTTTCTTTGCTCCCTCTGGACCGCTGCTATTCTGCGGCTGTGAGCACATTTTCAACGTCCCCCCCATCCTTTCTTGCCTTCTATCCCTGTACATCCTTCACAAGGATGAGAGCAACACTGCAGAGAGGATGTGGGAGATGCTCTGAGGCATGCACAGCCATTCCTTCATCTCTGATGCTCTCAGATACCTGGGCAGCTCCAACATCCACTGCAAGGAACAGCAGTGGAGAGTGCATAAAGCCCAGGTTTTGATCTCTGGGTGCCACACAGCGGCTGCCAAACTAGTGACCACAGGGCCCCTTAGCAGGAACCCAGAGCAGAGACATTTTCTTTCTTGCTGTTTGTGACTATGACAGATTAAAAAAAAAAAAATCCTAATTGTCTCACAGTTTGGAAGTGGTTAAATAAGTTTCCGGTTCGGTACATGACAGAGTAATGTGGGTTAAGGACAAAACACACATCCTACCTTTCCACAGCCAAAGTTATGGTAAAGCAACCAAGCAAATGCTGCCGTCAGCACTCCTCAGTGTGGAGTGTGAAGAAGTCAGGCCAGCATATGACAAAGTGTTAGCACTTAAGGCTACAGGGCTAGCATTATTTTTCAACATTTCCCCCCATTTTCAATGCACCAAAAAGTGCTGTTACAATAAATTGTAAACATTTTATAAATAATTATTTCTTCAATCAAGAGCAATAATACAAGTCTGTGTAGGGGAATGAGAACAAAGTGATGTATTTGGTTGATACAGTTTTATTTTTATGTATCAATTAATTTTGTTTTTAGAGGCAGGGTATTAGAATGTATCACAGGCTGGTCTTGAACTCACTATGTAGCCCAGGTTTGCCTCAAACTCACAGTGGTCCTCATCCTCAGCCCCTGGAATGATGGAATTACAAGTGCTTGTTGCCATGTCTGGCTGCCACCCTTGACTTTAGTTTCTGAATTTTGAGCACTCTTTGTGTTTACTTTTTTACTGGGGTATTCACATCTAACATGATTTTTGACATATGGGTGGAGAGGGAACGAGATCCGTTGCTAAGCAGCCAATGTTTCAGGCTCCCCTTGACCCACCCCTGGCAATTGGTTGGGTTGGCATTTCATAAGCCTCTCAAATGTGCAGGCCAGCTGGCCCTGGGGAGCAGTGTTGAGGGTGAGAAACACTAAGGTGAGAACAATGCCAGCCCATGAGTGGGGTCAATTATGGTCTAGCTGGGGAGACAGCCCCTTCACCATACAAGTTAGAGGTGTCACCCTAAGGTTTCTCAGGGGCAATAAAAGCAATGTCTGTGGCGGGCCAGTCACCCCGTCTGAAGAAAGACTCCCCTCAATTCCTGCTCCCTTCAGTTTCCTCTTCTGTAAGCTATCTCATCCTGTCTTTGTGAAGGCTAAATGATGCCTACGTGCAAACCCACCCTCAGTGTGAGTCGTATGATCAGCATCATGTTGAAGGTGTGTATGCCCAATGCTCAGCAAGCCAGAGGCCAGGTGTGCAGAGCTGGCATTTGATTTACTACAGAGCTGTGGTTCTGTTCCCAGTAGGCACTTTACCTTCTGTGCCTAACTGAAATGTGCTCTAAATCTCGTCATATAGCCTTGCAGAAAGAACAGACAACTTTTCATTCAAAGATAAAAATATAAATTAATCTACTTAAAAAAATCATGAGCAGACCTTTCTCTTTATTCTGGATGTTGTGGCTATGTCTACATTGCTGCTACATCTCTTGGTACAGAAGAGTCCTCTGGAGCCCATGGTAGTGACACAGCCTCAGGTGGCTTGGCTTCTCACTGTGGATGTGACAGAGGCAGAGGCTTTGCAGTGCAGAAGGTCGTGTCTTGAGAGCGGAGGGCAGGGTTAGGAAGGAGCCGTGCATAGGGAACAGACCCAGGGACCTGGTATCAAAGCAAAGATGCCTGGGATATTCTTGGAAGTCCAGGAAACATCCTGTGAGGGGAAGCTCAGAAATAAAAATCAGAGGGGAAAATCAGTTTATAGGTGTCCACATCCTTCCATATCAATATTGATGCTTTGTGTCTGTCCTTTGGGTCATTGGCTGTTTAGAGATCTACTCCAATTCACTTCCAAGCCACCCTGTCCCGCCTCATCCTGCCCCATGCTAGACATTGGAGTGAAAAGAGAAGAAGCAGAGATCGTTATTGAATAAGAAAGCCATGCAGGAGAATAGAGCAGGGGCCAAGACAGTACATCAGAGAGATGGGAGGCCAGGCAGTGTCTAATGAGGCCTGATGGGCAGAACAGGTTAAGTGCTGTCCAGAGGAGCATTAGCTTGAGATGGGTCTTCTAGGGCAGTGTGAACTGTGACCTAGCAGATGTGAGAGAAGTGCTTTCCCCTGTTTTAGGAATCGGGCGATGATTCACGGGAGCTTGTGCTGTACCTGGATCACAGGCGAGTTCCAGGAGTCTGGAGGCAGAAAGACTACTGTGCCCCAGATAGCCCCAAGGAGATCACATGTTATATGCTAAGTAACAAGGGGTAGAGCCTGACCAAAGGGTCTAGGAGCCCCCCACATGCAGTTGCAGGCTTTTTATATACTTAGAACAGAGATTACAATGAGTAATTTGGAGGTCGAGGCCCCTCATCATTGATCCTTATGCCTTCAGCTGGGAGAGGAAAATTCCATTAGTCCATATTTTCCTTTATCAGATGACTTGGGAAAAGCATGCTGAATCCTAGAGAGACTCATTCATCCATCCATCCATCCATCCATCCATCCATCCATCCATCTTTCCATTTGTTCACTTGTTCATTCATTCAGAAAAAATCTGTGTTCCTTTCTGAGCAGTGCTGCTGAAATCTCTTTGTAGGGGCTGGACAGGTTGTCAAGACCTTTCTCTAATTTGCAGAATCCTCCAGCCAGGGGGAGGAAGGGGTTAACGGCAGGCTGGTCTCCATACCCCCTTCCAGCACTTGGTGGACTTAGGATTCTCTCAGGGAATGCTGCCTCTTACTCAGAACCAACCATGTCTACACGGCTGCCTCCTATTACTAAAACTCGGTTCCGACCACCCTTTCCCTAGCCGCCATGTCTTAACTGTCAATGAGCCCTGAGCACACACAGGTGCTTAGCATGTGCTGTCCTCTAAGCCCGTATCCCCTAGTCTAGGCTACCTGTGCTCTGACTTCAGGTTAATGTTTCTTCCCTGGAAAGGCTCTCTCAGTCTGACTAGACCAAGCCTTTGGTAGCTTCACACCCTCTACTGTCCCTCATATCTCTTATTCCAGCCACTACTATTTTGCATTTAGTTATACAATAGTTACAATATTCATATTATCATTTTTAATAATCAGACTTACTGTAGTATAATTTATGTATAAGAAACAGTCCTGTTTCGATGAGCACTATCAAATCTTTACAAAGCGTATGCACCTGTGTAACCATCACCATAATCAAATATGAAATGTTCCATCTCTCCATAGGCTCAGTGCTCCATCCCAGTCTTTCATGTGGTACACATGAGAGTCCATCCTTCAGGTTGCTGAGCAACACCGTTCTCATTGGCTCCCTGGAGTTGCCCCTGGTTGTTCAGGCAGCCTTCGGCTTCTCCAGCGCAGGAGATACATTTCCCGTATTTCACATGGGTGACCTTTGGATGTGATGTAACTGCTCTGTACCCATGCTCAACAGTTGTGCCAACATAGAATGTGTGCTCGCCCACCCCTTGCCTGGTTATGCTTTTGGCCAAAGAAGCCTGCTCACGTCTGACTCCTTCCCAGAGATACACAGAACATCTGTGCCAGCCCTGGTGATGCATGGCTGGTCATGGCAGGCAAATCCGTCTAGCTGTAGGAACTGGAAGTTTGGTGTTTGTGGAATGGAGACAAAGCTCTTCTCACAGGGTCCTAAAGCAAACCCAAGTATGTGAAGGTCTATGTTTTTGTCCCTTTCACTCTCTGGACCTCCAGTTTCTTTCTCTGTCAGGTAATGGCTGAACTACAGCTCGGTGCCTTCCCTCTCAGACCTTATTAGGGCCGGAAAGGAGCCTATAGTTTTTCAGCACAGGAAAAATTGGAGTAAGAGAATAGCAAGTTTCTCTGACAGTTATTTTTCTGGAGAAAAAAAAAAGCCCACTTCAGTTTCTAGAACAGGCCTGTGGTTTTTGGATCACTGAGCTGATGTCCTAGCTATTTCAAAGCCCATTAGGGAACGTAATAGAGCTCCCGATTTCCACATGTGACCTCTGGTGCTGTGAGGCATGTCCTTCGTTGGGAACTAGCCCTTGACAGGGATAAATGAGTCACGAGGTAACTGGGGGGCAGGGAGAGTGTTCCATTGGTAAAGCCAGGAGTTCAGCTAAAACCACGGCCCGATAGAGCCTTATTACTCTTATTTCCAGAATCCTCCAGCCAGGGGGAGGAAGGGGTTAATGGTAGGCTGGTCTCCATACCCCCTTCCAACACTTGGTGGACTTAGGATTCTCTGAGGGAATGCTGCCTCTTACTCAGAACCAACCATGTCTACACGGCTGCCTTCTATTACTGCAACTCAGTTCCTACCACCTTTTCCCTAGCTGCCATGTCTTTACTGTCAATGAGCCCTGAGCACACACAGGTGTTTAGCATGTGCTGTCACTTAGCAATGGAGGATCCCTTGGGGGGGGGGGCCTACTGTGTGTCAGGTGCTTAAGATGTTTTATCACTGTGAACTGAGAGGGGTAGTTACCCTTATCTGTAGGTGGAGAATTGAACTTCTTCTGTGTGGCTTACCATGTGCTTTGATGAGCTCTGGGTGGGCATGGGGGGCATAGTGTGTGAGTCTGTGTGGCCAGATGGCTTCTGCTCGAAATACAAGAATGTCAAAATGCCAGGAACTTACCCTTATGTTTAATTCTCCAGACCTGGGGACTGGACCAGGTGGCAGCTGGGAACTGTTTCCGAGACCACTGGATTCCCAGATCAGAGCTTTTCACCGCAGCGCACTCAAGGACAGAAGTGTCGGTCAGAAACAAGCAACAAAGCCATTCCCAAATCATTATCTCCTCTGCTGCCGGTTCCCAGTAGGAGAATAGATCTCCGGAAATGGTCCACGGAGGCCACGTCTTCTCCACTGAGCTCTTCAAACAGAACTACATGTGTTCTTCTTCTGCAATGCGCCCAATGTTTGAAATCAGTGTCGTTCACTAATTTCGAGCTGCTGTCCTTATAACTCACAGACAATGGTACCCAGCTGCTTCCTTGACCACAAGCCCAAAATTGTGTGGTTCATCACCCCCAGGGTCTGTGCCAGCCTAAGAATGGGCCGTGGCTTGGGGCCCATTTTGCAGTGGCATCCAGGAAGCCAGTAGACCTCTGTGGATCATGGCTCCCCACCTCACGGTCTAAATAGATGTGCCCCTCCAACACATATCAACTTTAGCTTCCCAACATCAGGACCATAGTGTTGGCAGTGGCTTGGAGAGGCTGCCATGCAAATCAAGTGGCAACAACGGAGAATGGATGAATGCCCATAGGAGAGAGATATGGAAGAGGCAGTGGGAGGCGCACTGAACTCTCAGGGAGGAAGGGCGTGGCGGCGGGTGAAGCTCAGGGGGTTGGTGTCATCATGGCACCTCATGAGTGTGTGATTTGGGACACGGAGGTTCAGTTTGCCTATTTGTAAACCTGAAGACACTACTAGCTCCTCCATCAGAATTTAGTTTGTTTGGTGTTTTTTGTTTGTTTGTTTGGTTGGTTGGTTTTCCAAGGCAGGATTTCTCTGTGTATCCCTGGCTGTCCTAGAACTCGCTTTGTAGACCGGGCTGGCCTCGAACTCAGAGATCTACCTGCCTCTGCCTCCCAGGTGCAGGCAGTAAAAGGCGTGCGCCACCATACCCAGCCAGATGTTTGCGTTTAGAGAGATATAATGAGATGATGTGTTTGTTAAAACACACAGCCTTGGGAGGGAGGAATGGGAGAAGACAAGCAAGGGGATAGCAATTGAGATGTAATCTGAATAAATTAATTTTAAAGACACACAGCCTTGCTCACAAGTGCTCAGTAAAATGCATCTGTAATCATGATGCCGACCATTGTCTGCTGTTGATCAAATGGCCATTCGTTCCTCCAGAGGCTGAGCGTGGGAGACACCGTTATGATTTACAGGCAGAGAAGGTGGGGGAACGGCTGGACCACCCCAGCATGTGGCCCCTCTGTTTTGCACCCTGCTGCCATCCATGTGTGAGCTGTCAGTATTCAACCGGTGAGTGGTGCCAGGGCAGGGGCCTAGCTTTCTCTTTTCCAGCCCAGACTTGCCCAGCTTCTGAAAGGCTGTGATGGCTTTAGAACTGCAGCAGATGACCTCAAGGGGGCAGCACAAGCTTGGCAAACTCTGACTGACCGCTGGGACTGGATTGAGCTGGCTGCTCGGGTTGGGACTGGGGTTGGGGGGAGGGGGCGCAAGCCAGAGACTGCTGGGCTGCCAGGCTGCTTCCTAGGGAGGCTTCAAAGGTGAAGGGACAGGAGGTACATTGAATTAGGACATATGGTCTGTCCTGATGGCCCCCTCCTCGCCACCCTCACACACTGTCCAATACATAAACAGAGCTAACTGATATGAGTGCCCTCTCTCCCTCTAGTGATAAGGGGCAGTACAGGCTGAGGCTGGAGGGCAAAGGCTCTGTACTGAGTGATCTCCAGCCAAGATTGCATTTCTAGGACCACTCAGGACTCCAAGACATTTGTTATGGCTGTGCTTAGCTCCTCTGGTCTCTCCTCACTGTATGCATGGTTCTGAGCCCCACTGATGGCCAGGTTCTGGGACCCTCCTAAAATCTCTGAGACAGAAACTATCATTTCGATCAATGGTGCAGAGGAATTTTGAAAGACTTAGCTGGTGGCAGAAAGGCCTGAATGGTGGGAAAGGGGAGAATGTGGCCATTAACTGACCATTCCCTACCTAGCCCCAAGCCTAGTGCTCCATAAATGCTAACCTGTGTATCTCCCACCTCCATAATCTTTCTTTCTTTCCTTTTATTTTTTCCTTCTCTCTCTCTCTCTCTCTCTCTCTCTCTCTCTCTCTCTCTCTCTCTGAAAAACAGGATTTCCCTGTGTATCCTTGGCTGTTCTGAACTCCCTTTATAGACCAGGCTGGCCTTGAACTCACAAAGACCCACCTGCCTTTGTCTCCTAGAGTGCTGGGATTACAGGCACGCAGCACTGTGCCCTGCCCTATGCTGTTTCTTACCTGTTCTTTATGGTGAGGAACTAGAGCAGGTTAGGTGACCTACCCAAGGACACAGAGTAGTCTCAGAACTCAGGGCTGTCTGGTTCTATAACTGAGAGCTTTCACTTTCTACGTGACAAGCCTGGTGTAGAAGAAGACACCCGGCCAATGTTTAGTCCACGCTGATGGCGCCCCTTCCTCTCAAGAGCGGGTTCTGTCTCGGGCTCCTACCTTGTGGTCTGTTCTATATGTAAGATGGAAACACATTTTATTGTTCAACACCCGGAAGCACTAAGTAGCTATTTTCTTCTCTGGCCTCTTCCTCAAACAGCTCAGTGCTGATCAGACCAAATGTCTGTGGTCCCTGAGCTGGGGTGTTTGGGCAGGAAGGTGGCTGGCAGTGGGGAGGAGGGGCTGGCATTGATGCTTTTGAACCCCTTCTGCCTCCAGATAGTGGGATCCTCAGTGCTGCTCCTCTGTGTTTGCATCTCCGCCATGACTTCCCTATGGGAGCAGTAGCTCTCCTCCTGCTCTTTCCGCCTTGGCTATTTGCAATCTGTCTGTGAAGTCCCTTGGGAGGTAGGGTACAGGGGTGGTGAATAGGCAACACAGAGCCAGTGGTCACTGAGAACCACTGGGGGCTACAGCCTTGCTTTCTGGAGAGTGGTTTTATTTGGGGTGGTCTCTGGCTCTGCTGTTGTGTCCCTGTAGTGATAGGAGACTTGGGTCCTCTTTGTGAGTAGTCCAGGTGAGCACTATGGCAGCCTTGGTTCTAGCTCCAGTAGGTCAGACACACCTCCCCCCCACACACACACACACATTGCATCTCTGCATCCCAGCCCATCTCATCCCATCTATAATCTGTTCATCTCAATTTCTTTGCTATTCTAATTAGTTACCTGAATGACTACAGGCCGTAAGTTTCTTCCCAGACTCAGTAGCCCAGAATTGATGGGTGAAATCTCCTGCTAAGGTTCCCATGGGATGGGGAATGCCACCGTTCTGCTATGCTCTCATGTACTCTCCCACCTGACATTTCGGTCAGTGTGTCCTGACAGGTCTCGCCACTCATCCACAAAACACATGCTTCCTCCCCAGCCTATGAGGGATGCGGGCAAAAAGAGGCTGCTACGCCTCCTTCAGAGGACCAAATATGGGGTCTCCTTGGTCTTTCTGTTGAAGATGGCTGTAGCCAGAGTTTTGATGGCTTGGTTCCAGGAAGAAGAGGAGCTGAAGCAATTATAACACTGGTCCTTTGACAGAGAGGCATCCCGTCGGGATGTTCCGCTGTCCTCCCACCAGACAGCTCTCACTTCCAGAATCTTTCTGATCTCCCCCTCACCAGGCATCTGTGTACAGCCAGGTAGAGCCACGGCAGCAGCTATGACAGTGCTGCCTTTGCAGCAATATGCACTGGGAGAGTGTCTCCGAACACCTCAATTTGGGTACATACTTTCCTCTCTAGGATCTTTGAAATCCATATCACTCAATGGCTACTTCCTATCCTGTTTCCCCAGTGTCAGGGAAATGGGATGGTGGTCAAGCCCATGCATGGATATAGTATGGCTGGTTCATAGTCAGCATCCCCCTAATCCCTTACGCCACAGCCGCAGGCCCTCTGGAATGCTGTGTGGCATCAATAAATCTCTGGCTCATAAAGAAAAAAGTTGCAAGTGGTGTTTTCACCTTGACTAGGACCTATATTTCTGAAACTATAAGCAGGAGCAATGGAAGCTCATAAGAATCTATGTGCACAGGCAGCACATGAAGCAATGGTGTGGTTGTCAGAGGGAGACTGGAAAAACTCCCAAGGCTCCTGCAAATCCATAGTGCTCAGTGGAATCAGTCAGCTATGAGGCTCTACCCTTGTGGATTCAGAAGCTCTGGGTATTCATGAGGGCTTGGTAATCAAGCAGGAGAGGACCATGGTTTGGTCAGGAAAACAGCGCACTGTGTGTAATTGGATGTATAAAACACTTATGTCATCTCAGTACTCAGCAGAGGCGGGAGCATCCTAAAGTCACAGTGTGGGCCGTATCGGAAGATCTTGTCTCAACACACACACACACACACACACACACACACACACACACACACACACAGAGAGAGAGAGAGAGAGAGAGAGAGAGAGAGAGAGAGAGAGAGAGAGAGAGAGAGAAAGCAGACAGACAGACAGACAGACAGACAGACAGAGACAGATAGACAGACAGAGACAGAGAAATAGAGCTTTCCTATCCTTCTACTCCTGCATGTGAACAGGTATGTTTCTACAACCCCAAAGACAGCTGTAAGATGATCCACGCCAGGCTGCCAGCATCCCTCACATAAGTGGAAAGAGACAATGGACACAAAGTAGAAAAAGAAAGAGATTTAAGAGTCTATTTTTATTAATTTCTGGATTTTTTTCTAAACAAGTTAACTCCCCCGCCCCCAGAATGAAATAAAGTTATCAGAAGGCCATGTCAGAAAAAGTCTCCAGTGAATGAAATGAGAGACTGAACAAATGGCAATGATACTACTATTTGCAAGCCACCCTTTAGAGTTGGGATGTTTACATGTTCCGTCTTCTTTACCAATATGCAAATAGGCCTGCCTGGAGCTGATAGAACCTGTATTGTCTCTGTTGTCAAGATCCTGAACCAGGACCAAGGGGTCCTGCACGTGCGCTCATGCCTGTGAGCATGTGAGCAAGTCTGTGCTGAGACAAGTTATTAAAATATAGCCCAGGCTGTGGCTTCAGGATGCTCCAGCCTCTGCTCCTGAGTACTGAGATTACAGAAGTGTGTTCTGTATCCAAATATACACAGCTCTCTGTGTGTTGCTTTCCTGACAGAATTGTGGTCATCTCTAGGGGGCAGGGAGTGTTAGTTTAGACATCATTGTGCAACACACACACACACACACACACACACACACACACACACACACACACATACACAGAGAGAGAGAGAGAGACAGACAGACAGACAGAGACAGACAGAGACAGAGAGACAGAGAGAGACAGAGAGAGACAGAGAGACAGAGAGACAGAGAGATACAGAGACACAGAGAGACAGAGAGACAGGGAGAGATAGACAGAGACAGAGAGGCAGGTGGGGTGGGGTGGGGTGGAGTGAGTTCAATGGATGCAGGAAGATTCCTGCACAGGCTCAGTCTACGCCATTTTATAAAGGGCAGTTTCACACCCTCTGAGTGGATCCAGACACAACTGCAGGCCACTGGACCCCAAGTCAAGGGAGGGAGGTGCTGGTACTCCTTGATTCTCATCAGGGAACGTCTGCTATGAAGCGGTGCTGAGGGTCCCAGCAGAAGCCACTCGCTGTGGAATCTGGGTGCATCATTACTCACGTGTTGTGAGGTGTAGGAATGATAAATTCCAACTCCTCCTCATGAGGCCCAAGTGGCAGGAGCCATAATTATTCCTGATAGGTGAGGAAACTGTGTCACAAAGAAGATAGGAACTTTCTAGAAGGATGCAAACTTAGGAAGTCGAAGGAGGCTATGTGAATCCTGCCACGGCCCCTGAGATCACAGCCACCCATTTACTCTAGCGCTAGGACTCAGGCTTCAGAATGTCCTGCCCAGGACTTGTTACAGGACATCAGGATGATGCCAGTGTACAGCCATTACTCAGAATGAACAACTCCAGATGGCTACTCTAACATGAATATGCAGTTAGTGCTCTCTCTGTCTCTCTGTCTGTCTGTCTGTCTGTCTGTCTGTCTGTCTGTCTCTCTCTCTCTCTCTCTCTCTCTCTGTCTCTCTGTCTGTCTCTCTCTGTCTCTGTCTCTGTCTCTCTGTCTGTCTTTGTCTGTCTATCTCTGTCTCTGTCACTGTGTCTCTGTGTCTCTGTCTGTCTGTGTCTGTCTGTCTGTCTGTCTGTCTGTCTGTCTGTCTGTCTCTCTCTCTCTCTCTCTCTCTCTCTCTCTCTCTCTCTCTCCTGGTTAGTCTTGACAGACTTCCTGAAATTTCCAGGCCTGATTTTAACCAGCTCTGGGTCACCTCAGGGCATTTGGGTCCCAGAATGCTCTTGGACTTCCCACTACCCACTACTCACAATCCAAGCCCTGTGCAGCCTGGCCTGCTGCCGCTTGCCTCCAGGGTGGTCAGACAAGTTCCTCCAGGGCTGTGGTAATAACAAGGCCATTCTCATTTACCTCATACAGTGTATGCCAGAATCCAGCCACTTCCTTCCCGCTCCAATGCTGTCTGCCAATCACCTGGAACATTATTTACTATTTTAAATTAAACTTAAACGGCCCCATTCCTAAGAGAAAATCTATAGCCCAGGTGAAAATGGAGAAGGAGCGTGACTTGCCACAACAGAAGATAACTCCACTCTGAAGATAAAGCAGATAGAAAGTGTTCAGCAGCTTGCACAGCGTGGGGGTTGAGTGGAGAGATCACCAGTGCTGGAGAGGCTGCAAGGCACCCCAGCACCCACCAGACTTTCTCCTCAATGGCACAGACAGTTTGAGGGAGCTGGTGCCTGCCCATCTTTGGCACAGCTTTCTGAGGGAATCAATCTTATGCCTATGAGGAAGCAAGGCAAGAAGCTTAACGGAGGGCTGAAGGAATGGCGCCCTCATCCCAGTGCCTTATAAAAGTTTGATTTGGCAAACCACACTCCTTTTCTCCTCAGTCAGCCTCTTAGTCCTCCTATTAGCAAACTGCGGGTGCCATTTGATCTGAGGCCCCCCAACCAAGGCCCACTGGTCAACCCTGGTCTTTAGGCATGTTGGTAGAAGCCACACAGTGCTTTCTGAGTCGATACCAACAATGAAAACACAGGTGACTGATTGCCTGCCAACTTCCAGATGATGTTTCTGAGTTTGTGTGTTTTTGGAAGTATCTACAAATCTGGCACCCTTGTACCACCTTGTACCTACGTGGTCATCTTCCCTAGGAACTGCATAGGGCTGCTTGCTGAGGAGACAAGATTCAGCAGTGTGGGTTTCATAGCCATTTGGCTAGTGGCTGTTTAGCATTCACAATGTATTAGGAAACTGAACTAAACAGAAATGTTAGGCCATCAGACTCAACCCCCACAAAGGTAAACGGGAGCATTGGGGCTGAGATCCAGGCTGACTCTTGGCTAGGGGGCCAAGAGCAGTGTTGGGGGTTCAGAGACAGAATGCAGGTGGAGTTTCCCTGGCCAGCCACTGCCAGGATGGGGCATGCAGGAGCACACTGTGGGTGGAAAGCAGTGTACCCCCTCTCATGGTGATTGCTATTGACCCTGACAGCAGTCTGAAGCCCCCGTGCTGGTCCCCAGCTGGCCTGGGGACCCTGACCCCCAAGAGTGCAAGGGGAGTCCTGTGCTCTCTCTCTGTTTTGGCTTGGCAGAGCTGCATACCTGCCTCCCCAGTTGCTCCAGCCCTCCTGTTTATCCTGAAAACACTCAAGTGCTCCGCACCATCATTTAGAGGCCAGAGAGGCAGCTGCCGTGGGGCACTAGGCGGTCTAAGCCTGTTTGAGCTGTCCCGGGACCTGCTGCCTACACGTGCCCAGAACCCATTTGCCTGGGAATTAATGGACCCACGCCCCTGCTAGGTGCAGACACGAGCCGTCTGAGAGGCAGCCAGGCAGGAGAAGGGTATGATGTGACAGGAGGAACAGTTGGGATCTGCCTGACTAGGCACCTGTTGAGCCCTATGACCTTGATTCCCTAGTCTCAATACCTCAGTTTCCCCATCCTTGTCTGCTCTTCCAGAACTCTGGAGACTAGCAAACTCACACAAACTCAGAAGCATCTACTGGGGGCCCAATAGTGGACCCCACTAGTCATATGAACATTTATTGTCTAGCTAGCAGAGTTCCATGCCAGGCTTTGGACTAACATGCTGAAAATGTGCCATTGATGTTTACCACACTTTCACAGTAGCGTGCAAGTGGTAAGAGTTTAGCTGAATGAGTTTTCATACCCTGAGCACATTTGCACAATCACAACTCAGAACTCCCTCACTAGCTCTAAGCCTCCTGAATGGAGTCTTTATAGTCACTTGCTTGTCATGGTGCCAGTAGATCCCCACAGAGGTAGACTCACTCGAGTAATTAATAGATGACTATCTTACTCGGGTCCCTGAAGCCTAAAAGTCTTGTATCCAAGCATATCCTTCATAATAAGCAAAATTCAACTGCCCAGCCTCCCTGAAGCTTCAGTCCATTTGTTTCAAGGACATATACTGGACAGTCCATTTGTTTCAAGGACATATACTGGAAGTGAGCAAGGCAGGAGGGAAGGGCAGGTCATGGATAGGGATGGGGAACTCGATATCCAAAAGTCAAGAAGCAGGCCTGGGGCTGGAGCACAGTATAGAGTGCTCGCCTGGCCTGGCCCCTCCCCAGCACATATATTATACGGCAAAAAGTGCAGTAAGGCTTGAACTTTCTCTCCTTTCTCTCTATCTTTCCAATGGCCCCTTCTGCTCCTCTCCCTAGTGTTTTTACAGCCAGGCTCCAAGTGCCTCATATCTGTCACTAACCCCAGGGACTTCTGCTTTGATATGGCAAGTGATCTGGGGCCTTCTCCAAATCCTCTCACCTCTCAGATATTCAGTTTCCCTCCCTGTGAAATGAAGGGAAGAGCCGGGCTGCTGCTTTCGGCACCTGGGTGGCCGAGGTAGGGAGATCGCATTTGAGCTCAGCCTGGACTGCTTGGTGATACTCTGGCTTGAAAAGCCAAAATATAAAAAAAAATAAAATAATAAAAAATAAAATAAAATAAAAAAGAAAAAGAAAAGCCAAAATATAAAAAAAATAATAAAATAATAAAAAATAAAAGAAAATAAAAAAGAAAAAGAAAAGCCAAAATACAAAAATAAAATCACATATCTTGTCCTCTAAAATCTAGATAAAATGGTCTTGAACACATGGTCTTGAACACTGGCACGTCAGATAGTCCTAGTGATGAGATGAGCCTCTTGTGGGACTTCTGTACATGGCAAGCATGTGTCTGCCTTTTGAAAGGGGTCTAAAAGACTTGACTGCTCTTAGCTCCCTAATTGGAGCCAACGATGGCCCGTGATGACATAAGAAAGTAAAACTGGTACCAGAGCAAATCTTGTTAGTTTGTGGGGCATCGGTGTTGATTACACCAGTGAGTGGGGACACGTGCTTTAGCTCTGCCTCCCCCTCCCACTTCTCCAGGGCCAGCTGCTGGGAAGGTCCTTAGAGCAACCGATGGAGTGAACACACTAAACATACTCAAGACCTCATGACGCTATAAATTCTCTCTGGAGGCCTGGGATGCTGAGAGTGACAGGCTCTCAGATCTGGTCATCGTAGAAAACTTAAGGCCTGCAATTCCCACCATGGCCAGAGGAAGGCATAAGGAATCTTGGGGGATATCAGCTGTAAAATATAGCCTTCCCCTCACAACAGCTCAAATGTCTTTCTCAATCCCCAAAGGACTCACTAGGATGAAGTTTCGTTTGTTTGTTGAGACAGAGTCTTGCTATATACCCTAGGCTGGCCACAAACTCAGAATTTTTCTTGCCTTGGCCTCTGGGGTTCCACTCACATGTCACCATCCCTGATGTAAGAGACTTTTTTTTTCTTCATCTAGAGGTTGTCTGTGCAGTATGTTTATTTATTCTTCCATGTAACAAGAACTCAGGATCCACAGAGGTTCTACAATGTTCCTCTCACGTTTCGGATCTTATTCACGTTGGTGAATTTATCAGTGCCCTTACATGGCATAAGGTGATTTTTGCCTCGCCCTGTTCAGTTGCAATATGGTGGATGCAGCTCTCAGAATTAGATACCCAAGTCAACATCCACCCAAGGAAAGACGCTTCCTCCCTTGACAGATGACATGGTAAAGTTAACGAAGCGATGGAGATAACACACCACCATTTCTAGGATCTATGATATGGGTGCTATTTTCTAGGTATAAACCCTTCAGCTTTCAGGGGAGTGACTGTTGGCTGGGGAACCCTCTCCACAATGAGTAAAGAGCCAACTGCTCGCTCCTGTTGAGCATCTCTGAAGCAGTATGTGCCATGGGTCCTGGGATAATTTAGCCAAGGCAAGCTCCTGCTGGGCCTCTGATTCCTGCTTCCCCAAGCCTGCCCATTTATCAGTGCCCTTACATGGCATAAGGATGACATGACACGCGGGCAAATCCCTTACAACAGCTCCCTGACCCTCACAGCACTGCCAGGTTCGGTGCCAGCCCATCATCTGTCATCTTCATTTATCTTCCCAATATTCCCCCATACTACATATTAGGATGGTTCAGAGAGGTGAAGGGACTTGCCTAGGGCCACACAGATAAAAATTGAGGAGCATGGGGGGTCAGAACTCAGTTCTCCAGGATGCTAATGACTGACCTCTAAGGGGGTTATCGTTAAATTATCCTGACTTGCAAATTCTGGCTTCCAGCTCCAAAGCCTCATTTTCATTCTGCCAGCATCTCCCTGGCTCAAGATCAAGCAGACATTGTTCCCTCTTCCCCACCTGGTCATGCCTCAGCTGACCCCTAATCTAGACCCTGCTCCTGGCTACCTCCTTCCTATCAGCTATTTTCTTGGCATGCGAATGAAGGTGGGAAGCAGGCTTAGAGGGGTCATGTCTATCTGTCCTCTTCTGGCATACCTTTTTCTTCTGGCGACTCAGACACAAAGTTACCCTGAGCCCCCGCCCAGCCCTTGGCAAGCCTCCTCCGAGGGTGCATGGGCAATCAGACCCGATCTCGGAATCAATGATGTGGAAAATCCAGGGGAACAAATCCTGCTGGCTCTGGGCAGGTGCAGCTGTCATTGTCCCCAGCCCCAAGTTCTGGCTGGCTGGCCCCATCCTGGGGTTCAGACCCAGGCCGGGAGGGGGAGGGTGCTGCAGGTGAACGAGGGACTGTGCGCTCTGTGTGATTCAACTCGCCACGGCCACACCAGTCCCGGCAGCCTCTCAACTAGAACAAACCTGTTCCTCATCCTGGAAAGAAAACCCCTTGGACAGAGTGATGCCGCACCTGCCAAGTAAACATGGTTATGCTTGTTGTATGTTTTCCCCCAAAATAAATGCCGCCAGACACCCCCATCTTCAGGGCCAGGTTCTTAGAGAAGTGACCACTCCTGAAACTTACCCATGCAAGAAAATTTTGTTTCAGAAGTGCATTTTTAACCATGGATCGAGTGACCTGCTTTACGTTGTGTTTCCCAAGTAGCATGTCTCCTCCACATCTAAAATGTCCATAAAGGAAGATCTTCCTCACACCGTGGAGGACCACATTAAGGAAGGAATCCGGTCCCTCACAGATGTTACTGCAGCCCCTGCGGTGGCCTTGGGATGCCCTCTCTAGCTTAGAGCCCTGCATGCCCATCTTTCTGTCCATCTATCTATTTCTTTATCCACCTGTCCAACCAGCATGCGCTGAGTATACATTGAGGATGGAGTTGTGGGGACTGTGTCTAAGGCTGGACAGCGAGGCTCTGGGGTCTGAGCGCTACTTCCTAAGCAGACCTTCTTTCTGGTGAGCAGAGGTGGACAGAGTAGCCTGTGGTCACAGTGAAGGGAGCTAAGGCTTAGACAGAGGTTCATTTGCTCCTCCTTGCAGAGCTTGCATTGCGGTCACCTCTACTCCTCAAGCAGGAAGTTACCCTTAGGAAATACTCAAAGCAGTGAAGTGACCAGATTCACACTTGGAGAAATCCCCCTGAGCTTGTTGGGATAGGACTGGCGGCAGACACTGACTGAGAATCTGATCCAGAGGTGAGAGGTGATGGTCTGAGCTGGGGTCGCTGTAGAGGAAAGTGAGAATGGAGTGGGGGGACGGGGCGGGGAAGGATTCTGGAGCTAGTGTCACTAGGACTAGGTGAGCAGTGAGGTTGGGTGGGGGGAGGAGAAGTGGGAGAGGGGGGAGGAAGAGAGGGGCATGGGTTGACACCCACATTTCTGAGCTGGGTAACTGGGTGGATGTTACCCCCTCACCTCCCACTAGAAGGGGGATTCTGGAGAACAAGTTGGCACACCAGGCGGTACAAGAATTAATGGAGCCCTAGGACACAGCGATCAGGCAGTCTTGTTTCAGGAGTTGATGGTCTTGAGGCACTGGTGGGCAGAGGGCTGCAGTGGGCTTTGAGGAAGGGAAGATGTCCCCATAGAATTGTGGACCTTTAAATGTCTGAAGACAGCTTTTTATTATCATGAGTTCGATAATAATAGAGATAAGTACTATATTAAATATCCCATGGTGCTATGGGAAGTCCTCTAGGCAACAATGTCAGTTGTTGTGGAAGCTAATAGGGATGTGTGATTATAGGACCTGTTGAGCCAGATGCTCATTTATGCTCTTGCATTGGCGCTTAGTACCTGTGTGGTGGTGGACATGTCAGTTAGAAAGCCCCATGTCGCTTGTTAAACCAGCCAGTGTATAGCCGGTGGAAAAGACATAAGCATTTAGTAAAAGATACAGAGGTTGCCCAATCAGTGCAGGTGGCCACACCCTGTGAGAGCAACAGTGCTGACCTTTCCCATGCTCTGCTCTGCAGACTGGATAGGGTCCCGTTACATACACTGCTTATAATCATGCTTGTCATCACCGGGCTTTTACAGGATGGAGGCATCATGCAGTGTGCCTTACACGTATTAGTGCACTGCCTATCTCTCAGAGACGTTGGTTGTAGCCTACAAAGCACTAAGAATGTATAGAACAGGCTCGTCAAGCCTTTCTCAGACCTCAGTTTGGATATGCTCTTGGTAACCAACACTACAGAATAGAAACAGACATACAGGCATGGATTCGGCGTACAATGGCCTTCTGTGGGTCTGTCTTAGTCAGCTGGTTTCTTTACCTTATGTAGGTCACTATCCACAAGATAAGGCAGATTACAAGGGAATGCAGACACAGGGTGCACACATCTCTATTAGCATGTGAATTGCTTGGCATTTCCAATGGTCAGAAACTTGTAGGCTTTGGCTCTCTCAGCTTCAGCTTCATCATGAAGAAGTATTGCTATCCTCCTTCTACAGCTTAGAGACTAAGGCTGTGAGAGACTCAGTTAACTTGTCCAATGCCTCACATGGCTTGTGGTAGAGCCAAGTTTTGAACCCCAGTCTATCTAACTCTAAAACTTAAGGTGTTAACTTCCCAGAAGACCCTTGTTGGATTAGGTATTTTTCTGTTGCTGCCAAAGCACCGTGACCAGGGTGTCTTATGGAAGAAAGGGCTTACTTGGGGTTATCGTTCCAGAGGGAAAAAGAGTCCACTGTGGTGGAGCAGCAGCAGGCATAGTGGCTGGAGTGGAGCAGGATGCTGAGGGCTCACATCTTGAACCACAGGCTGGACACAGAAAGGGTAAACTGAGAATGGCCTGCAGCTTTGAAACTTGAAAGCCTGACCCCTGTACTCTCCCAGCAAGGCCACACTTCCTACACCTACCCAAAATGAGCCACCAACAGGGGGACCAAGTATTCAAACATTGGAGCCTTTGAGGGACATTCTCATTCAAACTAGTACACTTCATCTATAGCATCTGGCACCCAGCAGCCTGCCTCCTGCTTCATCTGTTTACCTCAGACATCTTCTGGAATGCTATTCTCTCAAAATGATAAACCATCAGTCGTGAGTTTGCTCAGGCTCAGGGAGAGAAGCCTTTGTGTAGTTCAAAGCTGGCAGGATTCTGAGAGATGACGGCCAAATGTTTGTCCCCGTGGAACGTGAATATACAATAGACGTGGCTAGGCAGCTCTAGGCCCCGGTGAGGTACCTCCTACTCACCTAGATAGGATCTCTTGCAGCAATGTGATCTCTAGTAAAATATACACATAGGCTCAGTCCGTTCTCTGAGAGAGGCTGTGGGCCAGTGTGTATCAGAACACCAGGAAGAGGGAACGGGAAACCGTGGTCTCATAAACAGTGCTCCCTACAAATATCCAGCAATTTTGATTGCTCTCCCCGATTCCCCTTTCAAGTTTCTCCAGTAGAAACCAGTCAAAGTCAAGAAAGTTGCATTTGAACAAATCACCAGCCAGCAGATCAGAGTCTTGGATACAGATGTTAGAGGACCTGGTCTACACAGGGTATCAATAGAGTTGCCACCCAACAGCCAGCCAGTCTTGCACATTTACAGTCAATGGCTTTTTCCCCCCTATTCATTCCCCTTGCACTCTCTGAATATCTCTCAGATGCCAGGCCCTGCCAGAGCAAACTGAAGACAGCAGAGAGGACTCCTGTTTTAAGAGACACACTGAATGGAAATAGTTTCAAAGACTATAGGATGTGGCACCTTTCCTCCAGTCACTGTCTCTAAGCATTGGGAAATGGGCACCTGTGACCCTTGACGCAGGCAGAGTGTTGTGAGATGAGAGGGTCAAGAGGCCCCCACAGTCATGTGGAGGGGGACTCATGAGGCCTTTTGAGTGTGTTGTCCATTGAGTAGAAAGTACTTTTATTATCAGGCTCATGTAGTTTTTAGGCAGAAGCAAACAGTTGCTGCATATGTGGGTGGTGGAGATGATGTGGGAAAGTCACATGTTCTAGTGTCAATGTGAGCATTAGGATTCACAGAGAAACAGTGGGGCGTTTAGCAGGGATGGACTTGGGTCACCCCCCAACCGTTAAATCTTCCATTCATTTGGATTGGTGTGTGACCAGTGACATACCACAGATATCACATGATCCCATTCATGTTTCCTAATGTTACAGTGGTGCAAGTACCAAGAGCATCCACAGGATACACAGAGAGAAACTGAAGCCCAGAAAGGGAAGGACAGCTTCATGGGCCTGACAGCTTCATAGGCAGCCTGAGTCAAGATTGGTTCTGCCACCTTCAGCAGCATGACTAGGAGAAAATTCACAGTCAACGTTGCATGTGCAAAGCAGCTATAATGTAAAGCTTAAAAAAACTAATGTTCTTGAGAACCAGCCAGAGCTTGTTAGGTGTGTATGTGCACTGAGACCATCCATTACCAGCCTTCTAGGGCACCCAAACCAGTTGGGTAGAGAGCTTGCTGGCAGACCCAGTTCCTTGGGGGGGGGGAGGGGGGCCCAACCTCCAGAACACTGCTGGGGAAAGACGGAAGCTTCCTCCAGCCAGTAATTTATGGACTCAGCAACCCTAGTTCTCATCTCTTTATGCCTGGACCCTGCTGCCGGAAGTTAGCAAGGCAATAAATGTTTTAAATGGAAGGTAATGAAAAATTGTAGAAAAAAAAGGAAGGAAGGAAGAAAGAAAGAAAGAAAGAAAGAAAGAAAGAAAGAAAGTTGGCCTAATCATTAGCTCCTGAAAGGGACTACTTGTCTTATTTGGAGCCAGGTGAACCTGTTTCATTGAAGACACTCATGTTAGCCAAAGATCTGGCCTAGGCAGAGAGGGATCCCTACTAGCTCCCAAGTACTGGAGGTCACTAGTGTGTAGGTTTATCAGTGAGCAAGGACTGCGTGCAAAACCTCCTGGGCCCTTTTGGGCTGGAAAGCTCAAAAGTCAGTTTACAGAAACCAAGGGGGACTAGTACAGCAACGGAGGCAGAAGGTAAACTTGTGGAGCCTCATATTCGTCAGCCTGTCTTCTGCCATGTGGTATGCTAGCTGTGCTCGTACAAGCTGTGTTCTCCTGAGTCCTTACAGCAGCCTTATGAGGGAAGAGCATGGGCTGTGTTGAGCACATATCTGGCTCTGTGCTGAGGCTGTAGGAAGCTGATGCAAGGTGTGGAAGGTGAAAGGTTAATAGGGTCCTACCTTCAAGGTGGAAGTGGGGGACCACCACTGGAGAGTGGGGTCTCACGGGCATCCTCCTAATCCTTGTCTTGCGCAGTGCCTAGCATTGTTGGGTTTACAGCCTCAGTGGCCAAACCCTCTAACTGAGTGGTTCTCAACCCGTGGGTTGCGATCTCTTTGCAGGTCCCGTATTGGGTGTCCTACATATCAGATATTTGCATCTCAGTTCATAACAGTAGCAAAATTACAGTTATGAAAAAGCAACAAAATCATTTTGTGGTGGGTGTGTGGGTCACCACAGCCTAAGGAATTATGTTAAAGGGTCACAGCATTAGGAAGGTTGAGAACCACTGGTCTACCTGAAGCCAACTCTCAGGTTCACTGTGAGCATCTCTTTAAAGTGAACTGAAGCCATTACTAGACCACTTTACACAGAGGTAACAGGCTTGGTGAGATCACTCAAGTCATATATTTGTACCCAGGCTAGGTTGAGGGGCTCAGAGTTATGAGAAAGCTGAGATGTCTGTGAGTTGAGCCTGAAGGCAAGTGGGAGGTAAGCGGGATACCATGGGAGCTCGCTTGAGTTGGTGTGGTGACTGCATTAGGACATTGTGTTCAGATTTAGGATGTTTCCTGCAGGTTTAGCAAACTTGGTGGAGAATATGATGGAAGTTGGGGACTGTTTCCAAAGAACGCATGCTGCCACCTCCATGCGTCTTGTTGCATACAGTCTAAGGGGGCTTGTGGCCTTCTCTGAAGTCAGCCTTGGTCCCCAAACAAATGAAGCTCTTGGGGTTAAGGAGATGACTTAGCAGTGACACTTTTTTTTTATATAGTTTAATTCTCTATATGTGGCTTTTTTAAAATTAATTTATTCTTTTTACATCTCAATGGCTATCCCATTCCTTGTATCCTCCCATTCTTCCCTCCCTCCCATTTTCCCCTTATTCCCCTCCCCTGTGACTGTTCCTGAGAGGGATTACCTCCCCCTGTATATTAGCAGTGACACTTAGCACTTAGCACTTAGCACTTAACACTGTGACAAGCTCTTGCAGAGGACTCGGGTATACATAAATATTTTTTAAAAGTGTTCTTGGTTTTAGGAATATCTCATGCACAAGTGCAGTATGAAATGAGTTCTGGGAACTGTTTTTTTAATGTTTGCTTTATTTATTTATTTATTTTGTGTGTGTGTGTGTGTGTGTGTGTGTGTGTGTGTGTGTGTGTGTGTGTCTATCTGCTGTAGCAATCTGGCAGGAGGGAGCCAGAACATAAGAAGGATGCGGAAGGCATGCCTTGGCCAGACCATTTGAATGTCTGAGCCTGCTGGACCTAAGGCCCTTCCTGGTTTTATAAGCCAAGTAACTTTTAGTTTGGTTCTTCCTTTATTCATGTATGTATGTGTGTATGTATGTGTGTATGTATGTGTATATGTATGTGTGTATGTGTGTATGTATGTATGTATGTATGTATGTATGCATGCATGCATGCATGCATATATATAAGTCTCTGTCTATCTTTATTTCTGTCTTTATAATGCTAGTTTTCATGGGGGGGGCACTGCTCCCCTGTAACTGAAAGTCCTACTAATAGAGTATAAGGAGGACGGTTGGGAAGAAGATGGATCTCAGCCCAGCTCAGACCCACAGACCTCTGAGCATCTACAGGTCTCTTGCTATAGCATAAGAGGTAGAGGCAGCCTCTAGGAGCAGCCAGAGGAGACAGCTTAAGAGCCGGGGAGAGGAGGTTCTGGGAGGAGGGAGGTCTAGGAGAAGGCTCCTCCACTCTGCTCCTCTGGGCTATTTCAAGAATGGGGAAGTGGATTCACATAGGCAAGGGAGGATGTCAGGATTTATATATGCTCAGGACCCTGGGGGTGAGCTCTCTACACACTGGGCAGCATGCTTAGAAAGGATGGGCATTCCATAAATATTTGCGTTGACATGTTGGGTGTTGTGTGCATTTGGTTGAGCTGTGAAATATCTGGTGTCAGATGCATTTTTTTTTTCAAATCAGGCTTCATTGGAAACCCACCAAAGGGATTAGCTAGTGAAAACAACCTTAACAGTGGCAGCAGTGACACGAGGCAAGGGCGCTTTGCTTTGTATTGCGAAGTGTTACAACTTCCCACGGGTAGTTCATTTTTAATTAGATTCACTTAAACCGAACCATGGCCATACATCTGACTTCCATGCAGCTTCTGGAGTTTGTGTGCGCTGAGCTATTGGCAGATTAACAGGAGCTGTGCTGGGCACTTGACGCTCTTGACATTACAGACTCCCCACTCACCACCGTAGGAGGCAGATGTTATCATTAACAAATGAACAAATTAGAGGAACATTCAAGTGACATTGCAAGGGTAGATGTTATCATTAACAAATGAACAAATTAGAGGAACATTCAGGTGGCATCACTTGGTGGCGTTGTGCATTCTGTGTTGACTTTATTTTCATTTTGTGATAATTTCCACACAACCTTCTTCCTAAGCCCTGCCATCACCTTTGCCAGGCCCTCATACTGAGACTTCGAGCCTCCTCCAACGTGGGCTGACTTGTGATGGTACTGTACTGCTTGGTTTTGTCAAATCGACACAACCATAGACGTATTTTGGAAGAGGGGATCTCAATTGAGTAGTTGCGTCTATCGGGTTAGCCTATCAACAAGTCTGTGGCTGGCCATTTTCTTGATTAATGATTGATAGTGGAGGGCCCAGGCCACTGTGAGTGGGGCCACCCCGGGCCAGGTGGTCCTGGGTTGCCTAAGAAAGAAGCCAGGGGAAAAAAAAATAAGAAGAAACCAGCTCCTGTATGGCTTCTGCCTCAGTTCCTGCCTCCAGATCCCTGCTCTGACTTCCCATAATGAAAGACTACAAGCGCTAATGGGAAATAAACACTTCCCTCCCCTAAACTGCTTTTTTTGGTTATGGTGTTTTAGTACAGCAATAGAAATAAAAATAAGAAAGGTCCTAGAGGCAGACTTCTACCTCTACCTCTACAGCTACCATGTGCTGTGCCTGCTAGAAAAAGAGGCCTCCATTCTCCCTTCAGGTTGCCTTGGGCCTTGAACCACTGCTGAGCCCATTAGGAACATGAGTAAGTCTGTACATTTTGCAGGCTGGCTGCTTCAATTCCAGGCTACCTCTGGATGCCATGGAAGATGTGGCATCCTCCTCTAGAGTTGCTGAGCAAGTATTTACTACAGACAATAATAGAGATTCCATCTCCCTCAGGAAAACATCAGTTGGGCCTGCTGTCCATGTGATATGTTTGTGTTCTCTAAGTTTGGAGTGCCTGTCATACATACAGGGGCAACCTGGTCTTCTGGGAATGAACAAGAAGAAGTGACTCAAATATGAAGGCTGTCTTGCTTGTGGTCCTGTGAATAGTAGTTTTCCTTGCCTGTCTCTAATGAGCCTTGTATTGTTTCCCAGAACCAATGAGACCACAGCAGATAACATGATCAGTACTTTCCACAAAGCCCCGCCAACTAAGGGATCCACATCCCCTCCTAACACCGTTATGTTGAGGACTAAGTGACCAACACATTAACTCCAGCACACTCAAAACCCATAGCAAAACTACACTGCCAGCCTAAGACCTTTCTTCACAAAGGCAGCCTGAAGAGTCTAAGTTGTGGGTGGAGAATTTGATCTGGTACTGACAGAGAACAGAAAGTCTGAGAGTAGATTCACTCAAATACAGTCAGCTATAGGGTGTGCCTGTGTGTGTGTGTGTGTGTGTGTGTGTGAGAGAGAGAGAGAGAGAGAGAGAGAGAGGGGGGGGTGGGTGTGTATCTGTGCACATCTGCATGCCAGGGGCAGAAGCCAGGGCTCTGCGCACGTTAGGCACTCTAACAGTGAGGCATATCTCAAGCCCTTGGTGTGTTGCGAGGGGGTTTCAGCATGTAGCTCAGGCTGGGCTGGCGTTCATGGTCCTCTCACTTCTACTTCAGTGCACTGGGACTGTAGGCGTGTCTGTGCGATATGGCATCATCAGCTGGTCTTTGGTAGAAAAGTACAAACATTGTAACAGGGGGAAAGACATAGTGCTGGGTGACAAAAAAAAATAGATAAACAAGTTATGTTTCTTCACACACACACACACAAATATTAACCCAGAGTTGATCAAAGATATAGAACCCTGAGATGTAAAAACTTCTATAAGATAACAGGAGAAAATCAATACGAATTTGGGCACTGCAAATGACTTCTTGGATACAACACCAAAGCCACAATTCGTTGAGCAGATTTGCAGCAAGTGTTAGCTGTTTCTATAGTGAAATTATTATGTACATGTGGGCAAAGATTAAAGAGACCTGATTTACTGTTAAATGGAATATAGATAGACTTTCTTACAGGGATTACTAAGATTTAAGTTATGTCACTTTTGCAAAAACTGTAATTGTCATCAGTTTCCTTCCTCTCTCTTCTCATTTTTTTCTCCTCCCTGTCCCCCCCCCCTCATTCATTTAAAATGAAAAATCAAAGAAAGAATAAGTAGGCTACCAAGATGAGACTTGATAGCCTATGACCATAAAGTGGGGGAAGAGGTCCCCCTCGGTCATAGACCTAGGGGAGGGGAATAGGGTGAACATGGGAGGGAGGGAAGAACGGGAGGATACAAGTGATAAGATAACAATTGAGTTGTAATCTGAATAAATTAACTAAACAAATTTAAAAAAAAAGAAAAAAGAAAACTGGAGCAAAGTCAAATGTGTACTCTAAGAAGTGCTGCTGGCCTTCTTGGAACCAGGGGATATGCTAAGTTTCCCTAAGAGCTTAGATCCCCTGTGGAAAAGGCAACCTGCCAGCCTTTCGCTTGTGCACATGCCCAGGAGGATAAGGGACACCCTCCCAATGAATCACACCCCAAGCCTTTAATCTAGGCAGCCTAGAATCGAGAGATGAAGCTCACTTTCCACCCCGTACACACATCTCAGCATCACAGGAAGATGTCCTGGGACATCTGTTCTGGCCAATGGGATGCTGAGTGAGTCTTGTGATACACACCTTCCATGTGTGTTGGGTAACTCACCATAGACATCTGGAGCTGGGAGGTATGCCATGACTCAGGCACCTGCAAGAGGCTTGGCCAACTTAGAAGATCTGGTCCTAGGTAAAAATGAGAGTTAGGCAACAGAGCTTTCTGGCAGCTACAAGGGTTGGGAGTCTGATGACTATCCTGTGTTTATCTATAGGAAACAGTTGCTAACAAATGGCTGCAACACAGGCCAAATGTTTCTGGAACTTTCCAGATCTTTTCCATGTGAAAGCAGATGGTCTGCAGTGCTATATGAAATCCCTATTTCTGACTGATGATAGTTTATTTTTAAAAACCACACAAGTCTAATGCAGCCTTGGGATCCATCATTTCTTGGTGATTTCTGAGTAGTGGAAACCAATTTTTTTTTATTCCACCAGAGCTATGGGGGGGCGCACAGGGGGGAGAAGGAGAGAGGAGAAACTGATCCCAAAAGGTGAAGGAGCTTCACTCCTGAGCCAACACAGCTTCTCCTTCTCTCAAAAAGAACTTTGGTTAAAACAAATGGAAGAGCTGCAGGAGCCTAAGTGATTTATTTCCATATTTAGGTACCAAATGGGACTCTCTGGGCTAGGCCAGTGGTTGCCATTCTTTCTAATGCCCTGTCCCTTTAATGCAGTTCCTCATGTTGTGGTGACTCCCTGACCAAAACATTGTTTTTGGTGCTACTTCATGAGTGTGCCTTTGCTACTGTTATTAATCATAATGTCCATATCTGTGTTTTCCAGTGGTCTTAGGCAACCCCGTGAAAGGGTCATTTGACCCTTAAAGGGGTCTGTCAAGCATGAGGCTGAAAATTGCTGGTCTAGTCCATCTCACTGAGAGTGTGGGGAAAGCAAGAGCAAAAACACATCAATAGCTTCTTCACTGTGTTGAAGGCAGAACCACAACTAGACGGCACAGGCAGAGCATTCTCCTCTGACCTCCCATAGGGTGGAAGTATCTATAGACACAAACCTATCAAAGAAACATGGCCATTATGAAGAAAAACTGAGAGCTGGCTCACTGACTCACTGGTTAAAAGCACTGGCTGCTCTTATGGGGGACCTAGGCTCAGTTTACAGTTTACAGAACCCACATGATGAACGCCAGTTGCAGTGTACCTGATGCTTTCCTTCTGGCCTCTGTGAGCACCAGGCAAGCGTGTGTACATATACACATGTAGACAAACAGTCCCATGCATAAAATACTTTTTTTTAAAGAAGGAAAACTCGGTTGATGTGCTCCTCAACTTAGTCAAGGATCTGGCAAAGCCACGATCCTCCTGGCTCTCGAGAAGCAGGGTTCAAATTCTAGATTCTATACCCATTACTTGTAATGGCTGATGCAATATTGGATCTCCCTGAGCTGCTCATGGGTCTCTCAGAGATAAGATGCTTAGAGAAATAAAGTACCTACTGCAAGAATATTGTGAAAGAGAAATGAGATGATCCTAATAGCTCTCGGCTGCCGAACATTCCTGGTATCACAGGAATACATCACCTCATTTCCCCTCATTGCTTCAATATTATCAGCATCCTTGCTGCTGTCAGGATGTGCACAAGCCCTCAATGCACAGGAGACACTGAATTAATGGTTAGCACGATGGTGCCATTGTTGTCAGTACTGCTGTGTTTATTATAGGGGTATGCACAATCCCGAGTGCTGGGGACCCTCCTCTATATCAAGCTACCAGCTATTTCAGGAAGCCTGGCACAAGACATGGGCAACGAGAGTCATTCTCTAAAACACACACCTACTTTCCTGACATTTCCGTTAACCCTTGAATATAGTAAATCTCGAAATGAAAACGGACTGTCCTGGGATCAGGCTGTAAAGTGATTAAGTAACCAAACAACCAAATAACCAAAACAAACAAACAAATAAAAGAAGCTTTTTCTTCTGTACTGGTTACTTCACATGGAATGCTTGCCCAAGGACTGAGCCATGCAATATCCACTAAAGGAACACCTTATTAAAATCATTACAAAACGTCAGAGACAGAGGAGCCTCTGATTGCAAGTATTGAGTGTGAAACTGTCAACCCAAGAGCAATATCAAGGTGTGTGAGAGGCAGTCCTGCATACCCAAATGACAGGCACAATTTTAATAAGAAACCCAAAAGAGAACACTAAAGATGGCTACAAAGGAGAGCAAAGGGCTCAGTGCCCAGATGCAGGATCCCTCGGGCATAAGCACAGAGGAGAGTGTGGGAAGATGGGGGAAAGTAAACTGTGGCAATCCTTTGGGCAGTGGCATTGTGGGACACAGGTTCTTTGGTTGTTTTTCATGTTGTATATTTGCATGCTGATTGTTTTTCCTGGAAACAACTTACATGACACTTGCGATGTGGTGAGCAAACATGTTTGAGAACAAGTGAAAAGTATGTCCATGCAGAAAATTTCTCTCGTGACATATTATTCATAAGCATAGCTGAAGGAGCCCAGTACTGAGGGAAGAGGCAGCATCCGTAGTGGCTCTTGGTGCGCATGTCACAATTAATGGCATACTGGGTCAGCCTCTGGTAGAGGGAGAGGCACCTTCATCCCCACTTCTTACAGGTGACCTCAACCAGGCCAGTGGGACATAAAGCCTCCTTTATCTTTCTCCATGTCCCATGGAGTTTGTGACAGGTGGTTTTCTTTTTGAGTAGTTGAAGCTGTTGAAATTGAGAAGGCCAGTTATCAGCCCTGGCTGATGCAGATAACTATCATTGAAGCTCAGACCCACCTGAGGGCCTCAGGCCTTACCTGTTTCTGTCTGGTCCTCTCCAAGATTCCCCCACAGCTATCTGATAAGACGCTTTTTAGCCCTCTAGTTTGCATGTTGCTGACAATTTTCATTCAAAACATATGCAAATCCTGAGGGCAGGTTGCTGGGGACAGAGGTTGCGGTGGTGAAATGCTTCAAAACTTTTAACCAAATCATTCTATTAGGCCAGGAAGAGGCCTTTTGATTTAGGCTTCTATTTGCATCAAAAGCACAGTTAGGCCCCTGGTCATCCCAACTCTCAGATGGCAACTTCTCTCACCTCTGGTGAAGGTGGAATTAGCACCTTGACAGGGAACAGCAGCGTTGCTGTGCCTTGGCTTAATGTCAAGAGGGTCACTTAAGCCAGTACCAACTGAACAATGGGGGGGGGGGCAAAATGGGGGGGAGCAGGGGTGATCCAGAGACTCAACTAGCCTCCAGTTGGTTCCTGAGCCGCAGGACAGCAGTGGGGCCCTGGCCAGATACAGGGTTCTGGGTCCACTGGGCCACCTGCCTGGAGTGTTTATACAGTGGCCAGGTCAGCAGGTTGAGGCTTTAGCGTACAAAGAGAAACACACTGAATAAACCTACTGGTGAATGAAGTTCGGAAAAACAGAGCACAGGAGTGGTAATTGGATATCTTACCTAGGCCAGGAACTAATCTGGGCGGGGTGGAGGCTGGAGTGGAGGCAGGAATTTTACAGAGGTATTTCCTGTTTCCTGGTCCTCACCTTAACTGATGCACCCAGACTATCATTTTAGACATTTCAAAGAGAATATCTATCTGTTTAGAATTGGTGCCTGATTCAAACTGTATGTGCCTGGGAAATCCTGCCCTCTCTTTCATGCTTTGCTATGGCTGCCTTGAAAGTTTGCAAAATTTTGACATAGTGTCCATACTTTTAATTTCCACCTGGCCACTTTGTTCTGAGTGACAGCAGGGCTAACATGAGCAGAGGCAATTTCAGGCTACATGCATAACATGAGAAACAGAAATACACACAGGCAAGCATGTCCAGGACTCACTTAAACCTATATACATACATGCCCTTAAATGCATCGCAAACTTGAACACATGGTAACACCATCAGATGCCCCACAGCCAGGAGCCACCACCTAAGCCAGAGCATGACCCAGGTAGGCATCTCTGATGGCTCAGGACAGTGGTTGGAACAGATTCCCTGGAAGGACAGAAGTCCAGGAGTTAGGAGGCAGAAAAGAAGGCTCAGTGAAGAGAGAAGAGCCTAGCTAAACAGGGGCAGCGAGGCCCTGACTACTTGACATAGGAGGGACACCATCAGGCCAGGGGGAAGAAGGTGAGATTGTGAAGCATGGGACCTGTGCTCAACCATCCATGGGCTAGACTCACGCTAGCCACTTCCCAGATGTAGACATTTTTAGCTGCCATACCTATAGTATCGAGTAGGTAGGATTCTTACCCCAAGAATCCGACCTAGACTAAAGAAGTAACTTGCTCAGAGCCCCCACAGCCAAGAAACAGAACTCATGAGTAAATAGCATCTTCTGGATCCCAGACCCTGGGCTGCTTCTATGTGACACTTGTCAAGGAAGATGGGTATTGAACCATGGTTCACCATGCATTGTTACACTTCTTTACTTAAAGGACGCATACCTGGGTGACTGCCTGCCTCTGCCCACTGCCCGGACTGCAGCTGGGAGAAGGAGCAACAGCTGCAGGGGGTGAGATGGAGCCAGAACTGCCTTCTCTGCCTTGCTATGGTAGACTTGACCCTTGAGGCAGATGGTTCCTCATCTTGAGAGTTGGAAGTCTGGAAGCAACGTGCCTGCACACTGATACCTCCTCATTGGATTCTCACAACGGGGAGAGGAAGAGCCCTCTTTCCTATTATCATTGATTCCTTCCTAGAATCTCCACCCTTTTGAGCCCCAAAGGCCCTACTTCCTAATACTATCATGTTGGGGACCAGGATTTCAACTTGTGAAAGTGGGGGACACAAGTGTTCCACTTGGGGGAAGGCATGATGCCTGAAGTATCTTGACTTCTCTCAGTCTCCCAGTATGATGACCACAAATGTCTCTAGATATCACTGACTGTCCCTGATAACATCACCCTCAGGTGGGATCTTCCAGCTAGCTGGGAAGGTCCTTGGGGAAATCTGCAGGAGACTGGACAAGTCCTTGGCTCTTCTATCAATTTTCAGTGCTTGGGACAGACCTCTCCTTCTGGCCTAGATGCTGAGGTGTCCGACCAGCTGTAGTGGATGGACAAGCAGCCTTCAGAAACTCTCTGGGAAGCCTTCTAGGTCTTGTGGGCCCGGGTCCCACCCTCCCCCATGGGCCACGGAGCTGCCATAGAGACACTTTGTCCAACAGTGCCCTTTTGTCTGTACCCCCGGAGCGTGCAGATTCAATGGCCAATTACGAAAATGAAAACTCCAAGTCCTAGCCACAAATGAGTATTTCCCTCTGGCACTTTGATCCTTTGGTAATGAGTGCCTGGCTACCAAGGAACTCCAGGAATGCAGTCTTGATAATGAAAATAGGTACCAGGCCCAGAGAGGGCCCCTCACTGTCCTGGTGGATCTGCCCCAAGTAAGTATCCTCTGCATCTGCAGCAGCCACTCCCCAGCTGGACAGGAACCTTGCTGAGCTTGGCTGTCCCCACTGGGCCCTGGGCTTGTTTTCCACATCCCTGTTGCAGGCTGCCAACTGCAGTGCCTGCCTCCTGGGGGAAGCAGACATCTCTATGACTATTTGGCTACAAATCAGAAAGAACCCCTAATCTAGTGTTTTTAATTGTCTTATGTTCCTTTTCTTAAAATTTGTTTTTGTTTTATACGTATGAGTATTTTGCCTACTTGTATATAAATGAACCATTTGCATGCCTCGTGTCCCCAGAGGTCAAAAGAAGGGCGTCAGGTCCCCTTAACAGATAGCTCACAACTAGGGAGTTAACAGCTAGTCGTTAACATGCAGGTTCTTTGCAAGCGCAGCACGTGCTCTGAACCGCTGAGACACCTCTCCAGCCTCCTTTGTTTTCTTTCTTGTCAAGAGTCAAAACCATAGTATCCCTGTCCCAAAGAAGCTGAAGCACAGAGAGGTGAAGTCACTTTGTCAAGAGCTTGAAGCTTGCAAGGAGAGTTGCTGTGAGTGGAGGCAGCCAGCAGCCTCTGGAGCTGATGCTTCTCAAACTGGCTGAGTGGGGCCCAAGCAGGTATCTTATTCTATACTGAAGAAAACCAGGGTTATGGGAGAACCCCCAGAGAAGTGTCTTAGCTGGCCAGTAAGTAGAGGTCTTCCTTGTTTTTTATTATTTTATTTTATTTATTTTGTTGTTGTTGTTGTTTTTTAATTTGGGGCAGTATTTTACTATGTAGCCTGGGTCAACCTTGAACTGTGGTCTCATCTGTGTCTCTCAAGTGCTAGGATTGCAGGGCTGCACCTTGATGCCCTGTTTAAAATTCTCTCGCTCACTCTCAAAGAGCTTGTGTGGCATTCAGAGTATCAGTTAGTACTGTCTCTCCAGGAGTTAATGCAGCCAGGTGGTATAGGGCCTAGGCACAGATCCTGAGGGACCAGAGATGTGTCTCTGCCATCGGATGCTACGTGCTCTGCAGTTTCTTCATTTGTGAGGCGGGGATCAATGCCCAACTCACAGCATCCCCATACCTGAAGAGATGCAAGGTATGGGAGTCACTTAAGGCTTTTGGAAGAGAGGAGCTCCAGAGCTCCATGTAACCTGGAGACAGGTCACCAAACCTGTCTGAGGCTCATAAGGCTAGACGGTCAGTAAGAGAAAACACAATTCCATTCTGGGCCAAGAGCTGTAGGTAAAGCTTGCAGCAAGAGCTGGTGCCTGGGTGCAGGTGGAGCAGGATGCTCAGCTGGGTAGTGGGAGGCACTCCTGAGAGTCAGACCGTATGGTAGCAAGGCTTCAGGTCTGAGGCTGAAGTTTTCTGTGTGCTTCTGAAGTCCAGGAACCTTGAAGGAACAAAAGGTCTCAACCAGAACTTTAAATGCTTGCTGACTATGCCCTTTTGTTCCCAGTAGCCCCGTGGCCCAGGGGACCAGGTGGGGAAGAAAACAACTTGGCTCCTCTGGAAAGGAAGAGAATTGCAGTTGTCAGGCCCCAGGGGCAGATCTCTCCTCCTCCTTCCCTGTGCCCTGGTCCCTTCTCATACACACACCCCTTTATGTGGCACTCACAGTAGGCTGATTGTGAGCACCAAAGGCTAGGGGCAAGGGAGGACCAGAGGGAAACATGACTAATAATTGCCGGTCATGCTGAAGGGCTGATGGCATGCCCAGCACCTGGCTATGGCTGTCCAGGCAGTATCTCACGTAAGGTCTGTGAGGATGTGGGGATTTTGTCCTCTCTTTCAGGAGGAAACTAAGCTTCAGACAGGCTAAGCTCAAGGTCACAAAACTTTCAAAAAGTAGAGCCAAGATCCAGTTCCTAAGCCTTCACTGGTCTACCACTCACAGCCTTTCCAAAGAACTACTCCAATAATAAAGGTGATGGAGGTGGGGGTGGGTGCCCCTTAGTTCTCCTTTTCTAGCATCTTTAAGAGTTTAGCCCATTGCATTTCCAGCCAAGTCAATTCAGCATTGATAAGATGTAGAAACTGTGTTTTCATATTCAACACTATGCTATTCACTTTTAGCTTAATGGTGAGTTTCAGAGTTGCGATATGAAGGAAGGCCATGTTTGTGTAAAGGGCTCTGAAGTCAGTTTACATCATGGGAATATGAACATTTCCAAATGCAATGAGGAAGAAGACTTGTAGTCATACCCATGCACACCTATTCTTTGAAGTACTCATTGCATTTTTGTATATCCCTTTTATTACTGTATAATATGCATCCAGCAAGAAGCACACATACTGAGCTCTTTGATGTGTCTACACTGAATTACCACCATTTTGGGTGAGTATTTATTTACCAAGCACTAACTCTCAAAGGCCATGCCCATCATTGGCCAGTTTTCCTTTTTCAGTGTGACCAAAAGTCTAAGCAGGCAGAAAATAAAAGCATCTACAAGATACCCATGATTGTATCACTGTTTAAATCAAGAAGGGTGAGAGCATGAACGACCGGAAATCTCTTCCCCATTTTGAACAGAGTTAAGGAGCGTCTCATGCAAGTAACTGAAACCTGAAAACATGAGCATTTGTCATCCTTAGCTTAATGAGTTCAGTCAAGGTGAAGAGAGCATGACAACCCTTAGATGGCCAGAGATGACATTTGTAAAGCAAGTGACTAGTGGGGGGAACTGACTGGAGAGGTGGCAAGGGCCTGCCAACTGAACATGGTAGGTGATTTGTGTGGGTATGGACCATAGAGATGCTGATGCTGTGAGTGAGATCACAGGAGGCTTCACGAGGTGACAGGTGTCCACTTTCAGGCAGGCTAAGCACGATGGTAGGAAACAAAAGTTTCTATTCAAGTGCATCTCGAGTGCTGTCTGGCTGAAGACTTTGGCAAAGGAGTCTGGGAATCTGAGGGTAGGTAAGCAATGGTACAGGGGAGGTTTTTGTGTAATTCAAATGCTGATTTCTGTTACCCGCCCCCACCCCACCCTCCATATCTGAGACTCTCCTGTCTCAGTATTGTATAAACACTGCTCCCCAATTGTCTACTAATATGCCAGTAAAGCAGCTTACAGCCAATCAATCTTCTGAGCAGGAGAGAGAAGAAGGCTGGACTTCCTGCCAGCCAGGAAAGGAGGAGTTAGAAAGTGGAAGTAGGGGATTCTGCCACAGTAGAGGTCCATGAAGACATCATGAGAGAGGAGCTGGAGCAGGAAAGCTACAAAGTGCAAGTGTCTCAGTACCTTTGGGATGTACGCCGGGAGGAGAGCAGATTAGCTTAGAGTGTTAGAGTATTAACTGCTCAGTTCTTGTGCTGTGAAGTTTGTTAAAATAATATAATAGAGTTTCACTTATTTGTGTGATATCCTGATTAAGAGAGAAACTGAGAAACAGTTTTGTAAAAAGTAACTTTAACAGGAAGGTGCCCAGGGATATATTTTTGGTGGAACTCTAGAGAGTTTGGATGCTGTCCATAAAATAAATCTTGGAAAAAATCCTCATTACACCAGTCAAGATAATTGGACTCATGATGGCTATGGTATGTAGCTCATCTCCAGAGGCCCTGGAGATGCCCAAGTCTGCAATGGGTGGGCCCTGTGTTTTGAATATGAATATCTCTTAGAAACTCCTGTGTTAGAACACTTGGGTCTAACTAGGGGCACTGGTTTGGAAGGTTTGGAAACTTGAGGAGGTAGAACTTTGCTGGAGGAAGGGAGCCACCAGGAGTGAGCTTTAAGACTTTCTGGCCAAGCCCCTCCTACTTCCTGTCCATTGGATGCAGTGTGAGGATCTACTTCATGTTCCTACTGCCGTGTTTTCACTGTCATAATGGATGATGTCCCTCAGATGTTAATCCACAATGAATCCTTCCCTCCATAGAGTTACACTTTCTAAGTATTTGGTCAGAGCAGTAAGAAATGTAACCTAGCTGGTCAGGCGTGGTGGCGTGCCTCTTTAATCCCAACACTTGGGAGGCAGAGGCAAGAGGAGCTCTGTGAGTTCAAGGCCAGCCTGATCTACAAAATGAGTTCCAGGATGGCCAAGACTATACAAGACCCTGTCCCTGGAAAACAAAAAGAAAGAAAGAAAGAAAGAAAAAAAGAAAGAAAATAGAAAGAAATAACTAATATCATCCCCATGAGCATTCCAGTGCTGTGTTGGCTCACAACTATCTCTGCTACCCTACTCAAGGAATGGTGGTGTACTCTATTTTTAGGTGTTGAGGAATAACAGACTGAGTGAATGGATTCACCTTATGTACACCTCTCATTTCCTCTGGCTGCAGCATCTTCCCATAAGGACTGTCAATATCCAGATGCCACCACACTCACCCCACTTGTATAGCCAAACACATGATGGTCATGGGCTTAGGATTCAAACCCTGCCTTTGTTTACTCACTCTGTGAGCTTGGGCCTGGTAGCTAATCTATCTGAAATACAATTTCTCTGCTCTCTAAGGAAGGACAATAGTACCCAGCTCCCGAGGCTGTGGAAGAGACTCAACAAACAAGCACACACTTTCCTGCTGTGAGCTCTTTTAGGGAAAAAGGATGCTAGGCGGCCATGCACTTTTCTTATCTGGTCTTCCTCTGCCTACTGCTGCAGAGCACAATGCATCGGGCTGGTTACAGCATGTGCTATGGAGACAGACATATGGCATTTTCTTCTTTATCTTGAGCCTGGGACTGTGGACTGCTATCTTCTCCAAACTGGTATCTACTTATAGATTAATCCAACAAGAGTCCACATTGCTGGCCCAGTTAAGCATACAGTCATAGGACTCAATGGAGCGGAGTCCCTACCAATATTCCTTGCTCTCTTGCCAGGCCTATCACCAAGAATGTCCACTGAATCTTCAGCCTGGGGATGGTTCCTCAGTCACCGGAATGGGCCATTGAATTTGAAGATACAAAGTGATGTAGCAAATATGGGATAATCTAGAGCACCAATTCTCATCTTGTGGATTGCAACCCCTTTGGAGGGTGAATGACCCTTTCACACTGGTCACATATCAGATACCCTGTCTGTCAGATATTTACATTATGATTCATAACAGTATCAAAATTACAGTTAAGAAGTAGCAACAAAAATAGTTTTATGACTGGGGGTTACCACAGCATGAGGAACTATATAGAGGGTCACAGCAGTAGGAAGGTTGAGAGCTACTGAACTAGAGAGTGCCAAACCCAAGACTTGAACAGTGTCTCTCTACGAGAATTATGCCCTCTATACAACTGTTCTCAGGATGAAGTTAAGACTAACAGGCTGATCAGGCATCCCTGTCCAGCCTGGAACTCTACAGAGTCCCTGGCCTGAAGAGAGACGGGGTGCTAGGATCCTGCTGCCAGGAACCCTGTAAGTGGGGGAGCCTATGTCTTTCTGGATGCAAGCCATGGGGTAAGTGTCAAATAACACTCAGTCCCACAATCCAACCATGTGTGTGCAGGTCACTTAGGGAAATGTGGAAGGGCTCAGCATAGGTGCCAGGGTTGGGATCACATCATTGTATTGTCCTTTATTTGCCTTGTGCTTTTGAAATATCAAGTGGGATTAAATTAATGTGAAAACAAATAGACACAAAATAATAGCTCAATAAGACAGACATAAAAAAAAAGTCTGAATGTCAGTGAACCAAGATGAATATAGCAATCCTTGGTGCTAGAGACCCAGAATCTCCTCTACAGTGACACAGACACATACAACATTTACCTCATAGACCAAGATAGCTGCTGAGGCTCCAGCTCCAAGACTCGCATTCTAGCCAATAGAGAAAAGCAAGGAGGAAAGAAAAAGACCACACCCTTTCCTTGTTTTGGTTTGTTTGTTTGTTTGTTTGTTTCAGTCAGGCTTTCTCTATGTAGCCATGGCTGTCTTGGACATGCTTTGTAGACCAGGCTGGACTCGAACTCACAGAGATCCGCCTGCCTCTGCCCAACAAATACTGTGATTAAAGGTGTGCGCCACCACCGCCTGGCTGCCTCATAGTACAGATTATGCTCTGAACCAAACTGTGACCATCCTCACCAGTTCAGCTGGGCCCACTTGCAAAGACTAATCTTAGCTGTATTTGTTGACTGATGGGGCCTCTCACAGAAGGTGAGGGGCGGGTAGTGTTGGGTGGTCATAGACCCTCACTTGAATATCCAACTACTCTTCACAACCCAACTGCAGGTAGCCTCAGGGATGGCGGAGAGTACAGAGGCGATGGAGGGTTAAGGGAGGAGGCTACATTAGCACAGCCATGGAGAACTAATGGGGTGCAGGCCTTCCAGTGTGTCTGCTTTAAGGATACTCAAGCTTGTGTCCCTGATTCCTCACCCATTTGCTCTGTAAACCTGATGAAGTCACTGGCTCCCCAGAGTGGATGCTGGTGGAACCAAACCCTGTATGTTGTTAGGCCCTTAAGAGGAGAGAGAAGACACTGCTTAGGTCTCCTCCAGAGAAAGGGTTTTAGCAACATATCTCCACCCAGAGCCCTTTGGTTGGCCTTCTTTGCCTGGCCTATTTGGATGTAAAGGGACCTTGGAGAAGGTCACTGTTCTGTCTGGCCATTCTCAGTCCAGACACAAACCAGGAAGTCTAGACCTCAGTAACTAGAAAGATTAGGTGTTGAGCAAGAGCTAGCAGCCACTGCTACCATTGAGAAAGATCACTTCTACCCCCAGTTTACTGTTTTGTTGATCTGTAAAATGTAGTCATCATTTTGTTAGGAGGAATAAGCTAAGATTCTGTAATGTGCCAGTTCTTTCCTGGGTATGGTAAACATCCAAGTCCTACCCCTCAAGAAATACTAATATTCTTGGGACCACGTGCTTGCCTTTGAATATATTCATTAATAAGCAGAAGACTTACTGACTCATATCCTCTCGGGTGGTATTGAACCCATTCTGGGCTGACTTAATGTGGGGTGACATAAATAGAAATACCTGTCCCCAGTGACAGCTGAGGAGGCTCACGGGGGAATCAACTGTAGCCATTACTGTCAACTCTGGCTCATAGACCAACACAGTGAGACTCACAAAATTGAAGCACATATGCATAGTTTTCACTCAGAGCCAGGTTTCTTCCAAGTCTAGGCCCCTCGCCACCTCTTGGCATGCCATTCTGTGAATGAATGCCACCCAGTGTAGCATGATTGTGGCTATAGGAATGCAAAAAGAGGCTTTTCTTGTAAGCCCACCTCATAGCAGGGATTTTATAGCCAACTTTGTGTTTAGTAGGGGGCTGGCCAACACTGTCCACCTTACAGAGTTATGGGAAACTGCAACAATGATCTTCAGGGGCCTGTAGATCCATAGAGTGGAGTCAGAGCTTTCCTGTGGGCTGCCAAGGGCCACCCTCCGCAGTACCTGTCTGTGGTATGGCATTGCGTGGGTCTATCAGAGGTCTTGTAGTCCAGTGATCAACACTGCTCTCAGAAATAACATCACTAGACTGTCTTTCCCTTCTACAATTACTGCCAGTGGTGCCATCAGTACAGGGGTTATAACTGGAGTTCCGGGTTGGCTGGAATACCCAGAAGGAACCACAGTAGTTGCTTGGGGGCCTTAAACCAGGAGGATCCAAGAAGGCCCAGCCAAGGAGTGCTGCCAAGCCTGGCACTAGCTCTGCCTAGAGATGGAACGGACAAAACAAGGCTCCTTCTACCCTCCCTGTGAGCTGAGCCTTATGCACCACAGGACCACACACTAAACCTAGAGGTCAAGACCCAGTCCTAGGAAGGATTAGAAAGGCCTCTGGTGTGGGGTAAAGGATGTGAAAAGAGAGTCCCTTGTGGGCGGTCACTCTCATGGGTCTCCTGATGGCTCAGCCTCATGGAAGAAGAGATACTGGAAGAGTGGGGAAAAGAAGTGGCAGGGAGTTGGGAGCTTGAGGCTAAAGCATCAGTGAGCTCTCCATCCTTGGTGGGTATGGGTTTTAATATTGGGATCATGTGGAATCAAGAGGTTGTTTAAGCCTAAGTGGAACAAACCCAGAGAAAAGCCTCTGGGGAAATGTGAAGATAAACACCAAAAACTAGCATTCAGGATTCTCCAGGGAAATGGAAGCAGAGAGGCAGGGAGAGATGAGGGAGCTTAAAGGCAAGAAGGAGAGGGGGAGGGGCGGGGAAGAGAGAAGGAAATGATGGAGGGAGGGGAAGAAAGGAGGTACAAGAGACCGTGTGTGTGTGTGTGTGTGTGTGTGTGTGTGTGTGTGTGTGTGTGTGTACATGTGTATTCATGTGTCTGTTCATGTGTGTGCATAGTTGTATGTATGAGGGTGCATTGTGTATTTGGGTACACATTTATGTTTGTGTAAGGAGACCAGAGGATAACCTCAGATGTCCTATCTGGAATCTTTTTACCTTTTTTTTTTTTTTTAATAAGATAGAGTCTGTTCTATTTAGGCTTACTATCACTATGATGAAACACCATGACCAAAAGCAACTGGGGGAGGAAAGGGATATATATATATATATATATATATATATATATATATATATATATATATATATATATATATATATATATATTGGCTTATATATCCTAAGTCATAGCCCATCGAGGGAAGCCAAGGTAGGAACTCAAACAGGCAGGAGCCTGGAGGGAGAGGCTTCTGTAGAGGACATAGAGGAGAGCTGCTTACTGGCTTGCTCCTCATGGCTTGCTCAGACTGCTTTCCTATAGAACCCAGGACCACCTGCCCAGGAATGGCCCTACCCACAATGGTCTGGTTCCTCCTGCATCAATCCCTGGCTTTTAAAAACCCACCTTAAAGGTCTGCCTACAGTCCAGTCTTATGGAGGTGTTTTCTCAATTGACGTTCCCTCCTCTCAGATGACTCTAGCTTGTGTCAAGTTGACATAAAGCTAGCCAGCACAGAGTTTCTGAGATTCAGCCCCAGGGATCTATCTGCCTGTAGCCATCTTCTTAGCACTGGAATTAGAAGTGTGCAATCACCACACTGGGTGATTTTTATGTGGGTCTTAGGGATCAAACTTGGGTCCTTGTGCTTGCAAGATGAGCATTGTACTGACTGAGCCATCTGCATCTCCCCAGTCCACAAGAGGCCCACTGTAAAAGAATTGGTTCTTGTGCATGGTTCTGCATGAGCTTGGAAGGCTGGAGACTCAGACAGACTCTGATGTTGCCATTTCGGGGCACAAACCACTCAGGACTATATGCTGCGATTTGCATCCAGAGGCCTCTGGGAACTGTGAAATGATTTTTACCCAAAGCCAACCTGGGTTTAGGCTTGTCTTCTTCTCCTGGCTCTGTGTGCCCTGGCCAGGCCTCATCAACGCATCTTCTCTAATCTGCCTGAACTGTAAACTCATCAAAGGCAGAGGGCATGTCCTTTCCCAGAGTCCACTGCACTCACACAGTACCTGCTCCGTAGCCCGTGATCAATAACCACAGAGGACCACTTTCTTTTCTTTTTTTTTTAATATTTATTTAATTTTAATTTGTGTACATTAGTGTGCGGGTGTCAGATCTTGGAGTTACAGACAGTTGTGAGCTGCCATGTGGGTGCTGGGAATCGAACCCAGGTCCTTTGGAAGAGAAGGAAGTGCTCTTAACCACTGAACCATCTTTCCAGCCCCAGGGGACCACTTTCAATCTGGATTTTTGTTTTTTGTTTTTTGTTTTTTGTTTTTTGAGACAGGGTCTCTCTGAGTAGCTTTACTGTCCTGCACTCACTTTGTAGACCAGGCTGGCTTCGAACTCACAGTGATCCACTTGCCTCTGCCTCCCGAGTGCTGAGATTAAATGCATGTGCCACCACCGCCCAGCTGGAATTTGTTCTTATGTCACGTACACCTCAGCCTCTCTTCCTCCTTCCTCTCCCACTCTGGGTCCCCTGGAAATAGGCAGGCACATATCCTTGCCGGAAAGAGATGCTGACAGGCTGACTGGCATCGTATAAAGCAGGTGTGGGGCTGAATCGTAATTCTGATATTGGCCTTCAAAGTGTCAACTGGTTTGCTCACTTTTCTGCTGCCTGTTTATTAAACGTCACGGGTACCTATGAGCGGCAGGGTCAGGTGCTGGACTCACTCAGCGGAGAGCAGACAGATTTTTGTTTTCACTCAGAATGAGTTCGCTAAGTAACAGTGACAAAACAGTGCATTCCGTGGGCAGCGAGCAAAGGAAGGGTACAGAAGTGAGCGAAGGCAGGGTGTAAAAGGAGCAGAACTGATTCACCTACCCTGAAGAGGTGGGGTTGGGGGGGGGGATCCTCTGTTCTGCCAGACGAGGCAGCTGAGCTGGGTCTGCACGATAAAGAGTGATCATCCAGGGCTCCTCACAGTGGAGCAGAGTGTGATCTGGCAGTGAGAAACGACATGGGAAAAATTCCCCTGGCACTGCCAGGACAGCCCCTGAGGCCAGTGTGTGGCCCAGGGAGATGTCCCAATAGAACAATTCTTTGGCACTCCTGCTGGGAACTGGGTATTTCTATTTTTCCGTGACTTCAGCATTCAGGCCAGCTCTTCATCTGGTTCTTGTCCTGAAGAACGACTTGCCTTGTGCAGGCCTCCCTTCCCCTTGTCTGCCCTTCCCCTCATCCCCCTGCCTTGACCCCCTACCTCCTTCAGGAATCCTGAGCTAACTGGAGAGGGGCCAAGGCCATGGAATGAGGGAGGCAGGAAAGACAGAGCAGGCAGCTCCATGTAGCTGGAGGATGCCAGGCTTTCTCTGTCCACAGAAATGGCTCTGACCTGCTTGTCCCGTCTGTAGAATGGGGCTGGATAAACACATTTCAGTGAAGCCCAAGGAAATACCTATATATTGATCCCTTTAATGGGTCAGGGATGGCCTCCGGTGGGCAGAGGCAAGCGCTCGGACTCAGCCTGTGCCTTATCTTTTTCTAGCTCATCACTAGCTGAACCCTATCATCTTGCAGCTTCCTCAAAAAGGCTTCCCTAACCTCCCTTATGAGGAAGCCTCTGGACCCTGGAGCTATCACCCTTCCTTGTCACCACAGTTGACTCTTTGGGGTGACTGACACCTGTCCAATGCTGTATCTCTGGGTAAAGTGTGTCTGGAGAAGCCTCACTGGTGAGACATATTATTCCTTTATTTTCTGGTCCAGAAGTGACCCAGAGTAGATAGCAAAATATTAGGGAAGGCAGATGAAGAGCATGGGATTCTGAGTAGGAGCGGGGTTCCTTCTACAAAGCCTTATTCTATTGGCCTATGGGTTATACTTAAGCCAGTGTCATTGGTCCTGATTCCTCCATTGGAGCAGAGCATATGATCAAGTAATGCAAGTGCTTAGTTGAGCCTGTCAGTGTCAACTGAATGCCCACTACGTGGCAGACACTGATTTGTAGAAGCCTTTTCAGACTTTTACCTCTCTAAATTGTCACCCGTCACCACTATACACAGTATAGTATGGAGTTTGATCTAGATGAGAGATTATAAAAAGCTTTTAATTCGCAGGGTAACCCCTCTTTGTCTGGGTCAGTTAATACAAAGTTGCTCTAGATAAAGATGCTGTGTCTGTGGTGGGCTGAATGGTACCCCCACAAATATTTGTCCATCACCTCATCCTTGGAGCCTGCAGAATTATGACCTTACTTAGAAATTAAGGATTCCCTAGTGGGATAGAAGTTGTATAGGCACAGGCCAAGGAGCACAGACTACTGGGTAGAGGCAAGGAAGAAGCCCTTTGAGTTCTGAGGTAGCCAGTTTGTGGTGGATTGTTAAGGGAACTTAGAAAGACAACATGGTGGTCTTTCTAGGGCCCTACAGGCAGGAAGGAGCACCATGATATGATCATTGACTGACTGACTGACTGACTGACTGACTGATTGACTGACCTGGATGTTTACTGACTGACTGACTGACTGACTGACTGACTGACTGACCTGGACGTTTACTGACTGACTGACTGACTGACTGACTGACTGACTGACTGACTGACCTGGACAGATCTCAGGCAGGTCTGTCGTAGTGATGCAACATCATGCAACATACACATGAGTCCATTTGACTTATGTCTAAAGGGATCAGAGTAGGGATGTGGGGCATGACGGCCACAAAGCCAGATTGTCATCACTGCCTGAATGAAACTGTCCTGTAACATGGGGAGAGACATGGTGGGCACCGGTTCTTTCGCCATTCCTCCTGCCACCTCTAGGTAGGACCACGGTGATCCATCTGGAAAGCTGTGGACCTGCAGCCCGCCCTGGACAGCGGTACTGCTTTTGCTGGAGTCATCCACTGCAAAGTTTCACATTCTTCCCGCCAAAGCTTCCCCATCCATCTTTGAGCCCTGCCTGTCACCTCTAAAGCCTTGGTCTCATATCCTCCCCAGAGCAAAAGAGCAATCAGTCGCTTTCCTTCTAAGGAGAGAGGCCAGGGTAAGGACAAGCACCTGAGCCACCCTGTAATTACTTCCTGTAATCACAAGGATTTCTTCTGATCCTCAGTTTCTTTGTCTGGAGAATGGGAAGAAAATCACAACACACCATCTATTAATTAATTAATTAATTAATTAATTAATTAATTAATTAATTTACTTACTTACTTACTTATATATGATTCAAGCTAGTTGTAGGTATAAGCATTCACCATACATGCATTTAATACTGGTGCAAACCACTGAGACAAACAACCAGCAATCCGCTGCACATTCGATCCCAGCTCCAGCTCCTTTGCCTCCTGGCTTATTTTTCCTGGACCTTTGGAAGCCACCATTTATTGAGCGTTGCTTGTATGTCTGCCCTGTGTTAGGCATCTTCTAAGTCTCAGCATTCAGTAACTGAGATAGTTCTCTCCTCAGTGGGGGCCACCATTATGCCTACTTAACAAGGGAGGGGGAAAAGGCTAGAGAGCAGTGGCTTGTCCAAGGTGACACAAGAAAGCCAGCTCTCAGCCAGCCTCGTCTCTATCCCTTCTGTTTCATTGGGTTTAGAAAGCTGGACCCCAGTGAATGCTCTGAACCACAGAATGCTTACCTCTGTCTTTACATCCCACGGCTCAGGATAAGTATCAGAGTATCAGAAAAAGAGTACATGAGAAACAGATGAACAGTCAAGTGTTTTTAGCAAACAGCTTTTTTCTTAGGTGAAAGAGATTGGCATGGCTGTTCACTTCTGCCCTCACTTCTTGTGTGACCCTTTGCCTGTCAGCTTTCTTTCAAAAGAATGAGCCAATAATACGCTCTCAGCCTTGGCCTGGAGTTGGGCCAGGGATGCTAAAAAGTCCTTTCAGCTTGAACAGAGCCAGCTGCTGCCACCCCAACCCCCATGTTCAATCCTCTGTCCCTAACAGTGCCCAGTGTGGTATGTGCTCAGTGGTATTTGCTGAGGGGTAAACGACTCTGCTTGTCTCAGCTGTTTTAGAGTTATTAAAAGTGGAAAAGCCAACTATGCATAGCTGGCCCGAGAGGAGCTGAGTGGTCTGCTTTGCAGTAGGCCCCTCTCTCTTCGGTTATACAATCTGCTGAGCACAGAGGCTTGTCCAGGTTGGGCCCTGCAGGTGGGAGAGTGCCCATGTCCAGTGTTGCAGCTTTAGAAGGGGTTAAGCCGTAAGCTGTCTGGCCTGCATGCTCTCCAGCCCTGTCTTGCCTCACTACCTTGCCTCCTGCTGAGAAGGGGCCATTAGTTTACAGATAAACATGGGGCACACTCCACCACTGCCCCACTGCCGCTGCTGCTGTCAGCAACCCCTGCTCCTCCATCTGGGCCACCTGGGAGATCCCTTTTCTCCTTCTGCCCTTTGGAAACCCTGGGTTTGTAACCCAGATGGGCCACTCAGACATAAATGGGATCTATGATGGGGCTTCCAGAGTGAAAGACCTTGAGCCAAAAAGAGCAAAGATGGGCTAGTCCTGTCAAACCTAGGAGTCAGGTGCTGCCCGAAGAACCTTCACTCCAGAACCAAGGCTGGAATCACTTCCCAGGCGTAACAAGGGACTCCTTACTTCTGGTCCTATTCTATGGCTATTCTTCGGCCTACCTCCTTGCTTACACATTAGGGATAACCTTGAGCCACCAAATATGTCCTTTGATAGACCTAACGACGGACAACTTCACCGCCTTGCTCCACTAAAGGCCATCAGTCAAGTCTGGCCGGCCTCTTGCTAAGAATGAGTCTTTTAAATGACTGAAAGGAAAGATCAAGAGACCCTTTATGACATGTGAGGCTCACACAAAGGTCAAACCCCATGTCTCTAAGGCTTCCTTAGAACAAAACATGCTGGCTCGTCTACACCCTGGCTAGCTGTTTTCTTGCAGCAGCAGCTGGCCTGAGCAATTCTTAACCATTATCTCTCTGTTGTGTGACACTCAAAGCCACGGTGGTGTCACCTGCCTCATCCATCTGCAGGAAGAGGCATTTTTAGACATGCCATACATCCATCTCAGATCTACCTCAATGGCGGACACTTCTAGTTGAATTCAGGTGAAGGACTTTAACTCTGAAACTGAACCAGATGAAATATTATTTTTCTCAAACTGATACCACCCTCTCTCATCCTTTCAAAAACTGGACCTGGTTACTATTATAACATTTTCATTTTTATCCATACTTTTTTTTTTTTTGATATTTTCACCCCTGTCTTTTATCTTCATCATATCCTGGCTTTTGCTTTTTTGGTTCACAAAGTCTATGTGGATTTTTATAGAAAAATCTTTGCTGACCTTTGACCTAGACCATTGAGGTCTGCCAGAAAATTCCTTCTTTGGACCATTCTACACCCATAGAGAAGCCAGGAATCATTTATGGACCACAGACAAAACTTTGGTTCAAGAGTTCTCCTTGACATTTGAGACCATGATAAATTGACTAAAGACTGTTAACGTCCATGCATTGCTCTGGGCCACCTTCAGTTCCTGTCTTCCCTCCTGCCTTCTTCAGTTTTCCTCACTCGCACTGTGTGGGAAACCTTGCTTCCCTGGCACTTCCTTCTGCTCTGACTTCCCATTGGAGAAATTAAATTGATCCCTGTAGCTTGATAGATCAACGGCACCCAAACCAATGGAGAATCAATTCCCTTATTCAAATATCTTCGGGCATCATGCTGGTGGCCAAGTCAGTATGAGGTGCGATGTGGCCTACACCTCACCCTCTGGGATTTCGGTTACTTGGGGGACCTTGGACTAGAACCTGGACTCCGGACACTGAGCTGAGCTTCACAGGCCCTAACTGGCTCTTCACTTTCTCTGTCTCACCACATTCGTTTCCTCGTCTGTGAAAATGGACTCAGGTTTATCTACCTCCAGGCCCACTTAGTGGGCCAGCTGGCAGTGAAGGACACCATCGGTGGCTTCCTCCCCTACAAGTAGACCTGCCCACGCTCTACATTTTAACATCTCCAGACTGAGACCAAAAAAAAAAAAAAAAAAAAAAAAAAAAAAGTCCCCTGAAGCCTTGAAGCGGCCACCTCGTCCCTTCTTGCTCTCTTTGCCCTGCATGCCCTCAGCCATCTCTTCCCTTCTTGCTGTCCTGTGCGGCATGCCTGGAGGAGTTCTGGACTGAGGACGCACCTCCCACAGCCCGAGGCATAGCCAAGCCCAAGTTCTTCATCCAGGATCAATACTTTTTTTTTCTTGTTACCTTAAAGAATAATAATGCACGGGCTGCCAATGCCACACAGCCCTCTCTATTAGTCCCTCTGTCTGCCTCTGGACTTCCTCTCTTATTGTGTAATGTGCCCTTTACAATGTCCTTTCTGAGTTTAAAATGAAGCTTGGGAGGGGGAGGAGGGAGCAAGGGGACTTCGGTCTGTTGAGCCCTGAATCTGCTGAGGTCTTGAGCCCTTTTGCTGCAGCCACAGTCGCCAAAGCCTGCTGCCTTTCTACGCCAGAATAGCTCGACTCCATGGACTGCTTCCAAGTCCTGAGGCTTCTCCATGGATGGCAACACCATCTCTCTCTCTCTGTGACAGGACTCCAGTCTCTCCCTTTTGCTCTCTACACAGCAGCCTTAGAGCCCTTGTTCAGTGCAGGGCTGCTCACACTTCCCCCCTCCTTTTCTTCCCCACCCCCCCCACCCCGAGACAGGGTTTCTCTATGTAGCCTTGGCTGTCCTGGACTCGCTTTGTAGACCAGGCTGGCCTTGAACTCACAGAGATCCGCCTGCCTCTGCCTCTGCCTCTGCCTCTGCCTCTGTGCTGGGTTTAAAGGCGTGCGCCACCACGCCCGGCCCTCTCTTCTCCTCTTTAACTCCTTCTAAGTTGTCCTACCAGCCAAAGGATGAAATCTAAATGTCTTTCCACATGAGAGGATCACAGCTGAATCATACACAGTGTATTGGTCTCAAGAGTAGTTCTAAATACGTGTGTGTGCGTGTGTGTGTGTGTGTGTGTGTGTGTGTTTTCTTCAGCCAGGCTGCTTGCCTGGTTGGCCCTAAAAGCATCTAAGCTTGAACTCCTGCTCCATTCTTGCTCCCATCCCTCCAGATTAGCTTCAAAGCCTATCTTACTATGAGTCTTAAAAGGAGGCAGGACCTGAACTAGAAATTATCATAATGAGTGAGTTCACCCAGAAGCAAAAAGAGACACACGATATATACTCACTTATATCGAGACACTAGTCCAAGGGATACGTCCCATGAAAAACTTTACTTACCAGGAAAGTGGGTCAGAGGAGAGGACATCCTATTGAGACTTTAGGTGAGAGTAGCATGGAAGAATGGGGAAATAGAAGGATCCACAGGGTCCTGGAAACCTACAAGAAGAACATTATGACAGGCAGATCTGGGTCCTGGGGTCCTCCTCAAACTAAGGCACCAGCCAAGGAGAATATAGGCAGTAAACTTCGAACCCCTACCAAGACCTAGCCGATGAACAGGATATTCTCCAGCGTTGAGTGGAGAGTGAGATCTGACTCTCACACGAACTCTGGTGCCTCTTTTCTGACCACCTCCCCTGGATGGGGAGGCCTGGCGGCACTCAGAGGAAGGATAGCAAGTTACCAAGAAGAGACTCGATGCTCTAAGAGCATATATAGGGGGAGGAGGTCTCCCTCAATCACAGACATAGGGAAGGGGAGAAGGGGGGAAGTGGGAGGGAGGGAGGAATAGGAGGAGACAAGGGAAGGGCTAACAATTGAGATGTAATATGAATAAATAAATAAATAATGAAAAAAAAAGAAAATGAGGAAAACAAAAAGGAAGCAGGACCTGGTAGCCACTTCTGAACACTCAGGCCGAGTGGGGTACAGGACCCAGTGTGGTCAATTGGATGTCTCCCCTGCATGTTGAGTTTTGAGCCTAATGCACAGGTGTAGGTAAGGAATTGCTCTTGGAGTCAGCACTCAGGCTCCAATCACTTGTTTCCATACGTGACCCACACTTTGTCTTCCTAGACTGCCCACTTTCTGCCTGACCTTTGAGTTCATAGGTGAGTCTATAGCCTTCCCTTCTGCCCTTCTCTAAGTGTTGTGACCAGAGTGAACTGGTGTTGATAAGCTGTCTAGTTTGATGCCCTGGGCACCAGTCACTGCAGCCCTCTGCTCTTTGAGCATCTCTGCTCTTTGGCATCACGACCGTCTGATGCTGCTCCTCAAGGAGGGAGGGCAGCCTTGTCCCAGGACTCTTTCTTTGTGTAGCCCACTGGAAATTTTCTGATGACAAATTTTTGAAGTTTGCAAACAAAATCATCCCCAAACAGTTGTTAAATGACACATTTTCCTTTACTTGACACATGCTTTTACTGAGCCCTCACTGAGGGCCAGGCTCAAGAGGAGGTCAACACGGAGCCTCTGAGTCGGCTACCAGAGGGAGGGATAGGCCATGGGGAAGCCAAAATGTATTCTCTCAGTGAACACTAATTATCATTAAGTAAGAAATGAAGAAATGTAACTCTCACAGGGAGAGAAGGAACCCTGGTAAAACAGACAGGACAGGAACCCAAGTTTAAGGGGTACCATCCTCAGCAGGGCTGAGTCCTAAGTCCTCAATACTAGCCAAAGAATCCATGCTTGGCTACCACCAGCAATATTCTATTTACACTACTAAATGCCTACCCCTAGACGTTTGCCTGGTCGGTATCATCAGGAGGAGTCAGAGAGAGAGATACAGCCACGTATACTACCCACTTCTTAATCCCCTTCAAGCCTGTGTTTGCCCTCAAGGCTGCTGGTCAGAGATGAGGACCTTGTCCTACCTCACCTTGTCAAGCTCTTGTGTCCCTGTGCCTCAGTTCCTCACTCTCGGTATGAGGGAGGGTTGTGACTACATTAGTGAGCTGGCAGGGAGGCTCTGAAGGGGGAACATGGGGTTCCAGTGTTGAACACACAAAAGATTTGACAGCCTCACAATTCACTGCTTAGCTTGATTCAAAGAAGAACTAAGCTCTTGTCTCCAGTAGTCTGAGGGCGTTTCAATTACTGTCACATTTGCAGGATGAGGGGAGAAGCCTGAATTCTTCAAACCAAAGGCCATATGGGACTTTTACACTGTAGTTCTCCAAAATCATCTGTCTCACATCCATTTTAGAGCCCTCCCCCGAAAAGAAGCAAGACCTGGCTGGGCTTTGGGTTGAATAGCCTCTCTACCAGGCTCAGATATCTTTTTTCTCATCTCTTGGGCTCAGCAAAATCCTTAGTTCCTCACAGAACTATTTCAGAACACCTGGACCAAGTCAGACACCCAGAATAGACAGAGAGCAGCGAACTTGGCTTGTTAGCCCCTCTTTCAAGTACAGTTGTGTTTGTAATAGGTTAGCTGCTTCCTGTCTTTCTTCCCAGAATATAAGTTTTCTAGGGTAGATAGAGACTATAGGTGACCTGTTTGGTGTTGGGTCCTAAGTATCATTGAAGATATTCAATAAATATTAGTCAAAATGAAGTTTTTTAAAAAAAATTTAGTTCTTTAAGACAAGGTCTTTCTGTGTAGTCCTACCTGTCCTGGAACATGCTATGTAGGCAGGCAGACCTCAAACTCACAAAGATCTGCTTGACTCTGCCTCCCTAGTGCTGGGATTAAAGGCATGCCCCACACCACAAGCATGAGCAAATATTTTAAGAAGTTTATTAATGTCATTTTTCTTCATAGTAGGTATTACACTACATAACAAAACATATCTTGTCTGTGTCACTAGCTAGAATAGAAAATGCAAAGGCAGCTGTGGTGAACAGGTGAAAAGATGCCATAGGGTTACCCTTGCTGTGATGAAGCACCCCGACCAGAGACACCTGGGGAGGAAAAGGTTTATTCAGCTTCTACTTCCACATCACAGTTCATCCAACAAAATCAGGACAGAAACCCAAACAGGGCAAGAACGCAGAGGCAGAAGCTGGAGCAGAAGCCAGGGAGGAGTTCTGCTTGCTGGCTTGCTCAGCCTGCTATCTTAATAGAAGCCAGGACCCCCAGCTCAGGGATGGTACCACCCACAAATGGATTGGGCTTCTTCTCATCAATCACTGATTAAGAAAATGTCCTATAGGCTTGCCTGTAGCTGATCTTACATAGGCATTTTCTCAGTAGAGGCTCCCCTCCTCTCTGACGACTCTAGGTGGTATGATATTGACATAAAACTAGCCACTACAATAAACAAATCTGCTCATTTAGCCAGAAGTATGCAAGGGAACTGTAGCCAATGAGCCTAATCATACATGACTCATGCAGTGCCCATTTGGGTCTGACAGAGATTAAAAACCTTTCTGGGAATCTTGAAAACCTAAAAGATTCCAAGGCCTATCCAACACTCAATCTGCAGATAGTTAACAAGCATCTACGGTCTAGGACTCCATGGGTACCAAACTCTGAGGCCATCTGTATAAAATGGCACAATACAAGTGCATAATCTCTGCGTGAACGTCTGTGTGCTTTAGATAATCTCTAAAGCCATCTAGGGATGACTTAGAGTATCCGACACAGTGTGGACTCAATATAGTAATCATTGCGCTGTATTGTTCAGGGATTAGTGACAAGGGGCTGGGGATACAGCTCAAGTGATGCCTCACAAGCACGAGGATCTGAGTTCTGTCCCCACATCAGAAGCCAGCCAGGGCAGCATGAGCCTCTGTGGAATCCCGGGTTCACATATGGGAGGCAGAGAGAAGAACCTTGGTACATGTTGGTCAGCCAGAGTAGTCAATTGATGAGAGTTCAATGAGAAACTCTGTCTCAAAACTTAAGGTGGAGTGCAACTAAGGAAGATACCCAGTATCACCCTATGGCTTCCATATGCACATATGCATATATACACATGCTCTCTCTCTCTCTCTCTCTCTCTCTCTCTCTCTCTCTCTCTCTCTCTCTCTCTCTCTCACACACACACACACACACACACACGTACACACAAACATGTGTACACTCACATATACATGAAATCTGTACATGTTCAATATTGATGCATTTCTCCCCAGTTAGGTAAAGTTAAGCAGTTAAAAGGAAGGATGAAGAACCTGTGGATACAGAATGCCAGTTGTACTGCCCACTAATGAGTGAGTAATTGTAAAGTGGCTACTGGGGGCCAGGCCCTGTGTCCTGTCCTGATGTGCCTGAAACCAGGAGACAGGACTCTGTTCCCAGGGAGCCTACAAGATGGTTGAGAAGACAGAAAACAGTTAAGCAAAACCAGTATTGCTCTTGAGGAAAGTGTTTTTTGAAAGCTCGTATGGTATTTTCCATGAACTACCATATGAGATGGTGATTCTGAGACAGGAATAAGGCTCAGAGAGAAGGACCACCCCAAGTAGGTGAATGACTTGGGCTGCAGTTTGTCCACTCTTGTCCCTTAGGAGTGTTGCTTGTCTCTCTGTCCCACCCACCCTGAGCCCAAGATACAGATGGTAAGAACCACAGGACTCGTGGGGTCCTGGAGCAAGATGGAGATGTTATTTTGCAGTAAGTGGGATTTACTGCAGCCAGCCCAGATGTTTCCCATTGGCTGGAGAGCAGTCTGTCATCCGTTGTGTTTGGGGGAAAACAGCCATAGTTAGAAGCATTGCTGGTTGCAATGTAAAAGACAGATCCTGCCAGACACCGATGATGGCCCCATGGCCTGAGTGCTGAACATGAAGGAGCCCTTTGATTGTCCCTCAGAGAGTCTCGAGTTTATTAAGTACCTCTACCCCCTCCCCTGCCCATCCCAAACTCACTCCTGATGCACACATTCTCACCCCAGCCAGTATCCCCAGGAGATAAAGGCTAGGGCCTTGCTGAGGCCTTAGATGCTCTATCAGCATCTGAGCCTTCATGGCAAGCTCATCGTACTTAGTGGTCCCAGGAGCTTAGGCCATGCCTTGAGAGGTATCTTTATGAGCTGCCTTCTTCACAAACTGGACTGATTAAATGCCACCTCTTTGGAGAGCTGTTTTGTACCTCCTGCTTTTAAACAATGTCCCCAGTCACTGTCTGAGATTTCACTCTGCCTTGTTTCATGGCACAGCCATGATGACTCCCTGGCATGGAATTAACGCTTAGATAACTGAAGTACTTGCTTGTGTTTTATTGGCTGCTTCTCCCGCTAGCTGGCAAATGCCAGGAGGGAAGGAGCGTCATAGTCTTCTCTGTGTCCTTTATCCATGGTAGGTGTAAAGGAAAATCGTATTGACTGGATGAAGTTTCCCTCTGCTCTTCTTCCAGATCATTCCTGTTCTACAAGGACAGTCTTTCCATTGTTGGTGGAAGAGGGCACAATGCGCAATCTGTTCAGTGTCCCTGACCCCATCCCCTACCTCCAGCAAGCTCCCACCTCTCTGTCAATGGCAGTGTGAACAATTGATCATTGGCTTGTACAAGGGGATCTCTGAACAACTATGAGCCTTGGCCACACCACTCTGGATTTGGATTCTGGCTTTACAGCCTTCTGCCCATTGAGCATGTGTCTAAAATCTTGGCATGTTAGTCTGCAATACAAGATGATTGGTAGGTGCTACAGTTTTAAGGACTCAAGCTAAGTGATGCAAAGTGCTTAGGACTCAGCATGTATAGTGTTCAAATGTATGAATGGCTCATAGGAGCCAGAGTGAGAGGCTGAGGGATACATGGAAAATCCATAGCAGGTAAGTTGGATAAAAAGTAATAACAGCTACTAACACTCTCATCAAAGAGTCACAGACTCCAGTTCACTTGGCTCTGGCAGGCTTCATAAACAAGTGGAACAGGCAAAGTGGCCAACACAAAAGTCTTTATATGAGGGGGTCATTGGGGTTCAGTTCCTGCCATGATTTGACAGGGACAACCTTGGCTCAGCATGGCCCTAGCTTCCACTTCTCAGAGAAACCTTTGAGTCTTTGTATTGGCTGAAATCTTGCAGTGATCATATACAGGATCCTCTTTGATGTGGGGTGACATCCTGGTAACCCCATCATAAGTTAAAGTATAATAAGTTGGAAATGCAGTTTAAGTACTTACACAATGGAGCACCGTATCTAAGAAGCCTGTACAGCTCCATTGTCCTTCCCTTCCACCCATGACTGGTTGGAGCATCATGAAAGAGTGAAGGAGTACAAGTCACTATGCTGGGAAAAGACCACAACTCAGAATACGAGGTACAGCTTCTGTTGAGCGCATATTGCTCTTTCCCCATGGTCAAGGCTGAAAATTGTTAGCCGAGTCACCATATGTCAGGATGGTTTATACCGGCAAATAAGTCATTCAGTGCTCTGCAACCAACCCAAGCCAAGGAGTGTCACTCCCTGATAGGAACTGCTAGAGACTGATTTTAAATGTAATTGACTTGATGGAAGTATAATTTACCTGTTCATGAACTTTGACAAATGGACACATGCAACCATAATTATCAAGGCATAAAGTACTCTGTTATCTCTTCGAGTTCACTGGAGTCCCTCTCCAAACAGACCCTCCACCTTAGCCTCAGACAATTCAAATATGCTTCTGTCTCCATGGGTTGGTTTTATTTAATCTAGACTTTCATGTGAATAAGAACACGACAAGCATGGCAGTGTTGATGTGTGTCTGGTTCCCTTCACACAGGAAAAAAAAAAGTTGTAAAACTCTTTTATCTTTTGTGAGACCTTTTATGGCTCAATGCATTGTGCATGCCCCAACTGCCCATTCAAGAGAACGTGTATTCTTCATTGCTGATGGAGCGCTCTGTAGACAGCAGTTAGGTATTTGCTGGTGTTGTTCAGATTGGCTGTATTTTTAATAATAATTTAATCTGGTTTGTTCTATCAGTTTCTGAGAGGAGAGTGCTAACACTGCCAGCCAAGGTTATGGGATTTTGCCCTTCCATTTTGTTAATTTTTACTTTTTGTATTCAAAGCACTTCCAGTTTTAACTATGTATGAACTTATTGGATGTTTAATAAGACCACATCTATGGAATGTATATCCACTTGTCTGTTTCATCACCTTCAAAGTCTTCGCTTTGCTTTCATAATACATCTGGACTTGTTTACCTGGTGTTTCTGTGGCCAATTCTACTTTATGATAACTACATTTGTTTACTACGTCCCATTTCTTTAAAATGTATTTCTTATAGGTGGTATATACTTGAGTCACTCTTTTCTTAACCTCTCTGAAAGGTTTTTTTAATCATTTAATTATAGTATCTAGTCCATTAACAGCTAATGTAACCATTGGTGTGGTTACTATTTTATTGTATCTGTTTCTTTAATTTTTAGAGGGGTTATTTTCATAGATTTTCTGTTCCTTGGTTCCTGCCTTTTAAAAGACCCCATGAGTGTTTCTTACCAGTCAGATTTCAGTTTATCAACTAGGTATCTTTGCTTTCAGCTCTCTTCCTTCCAAACATTCTCAGGCACTCTCCCTTCCTCCCCCTCAAATGCATGGCCGCTACACATAAATATGTACACGTAACCTGCTGAGTCCACTTAGTGCTGCTTTACGGGCATGGCTTCAGGGCTGGCCACTTGGTAGTGTATAACCCTGGGGGAAAGTATTTGTTCCTCTCAGCAGTCGTTAGTTGCCTGTGGTTCTTTGTATAGGTGTAGGGCCCCGAGAGATTCCCTCCTTCCATGTGAACATGCCGTTGGGCATCAGCATTATTCACATCTATTTTAGGCAACCCGTATTGTTGCGGTATCTTGGGTGTGACTTCCCTCCGTTTCTAGGAGACACAATCACAAAGCCGGCTTCCTGGCCCTGTAGCCCTTTGAATGTTTCTGTCACCTCTTCTGTTTGTTCCCTGAGCCTTTGGGTGCAGAAGTTGTACTGTAGATGTATCCATCGGGGATGGGACCCCATGATCTGCTTAGTTGTCCTCTGTATTCTGAGCCAGTTGTGGCTTTCTGTGATGGTCTCCATTTGCTGCACAGAGAAGCTTCTTTGTTGAGGACTGGGAGCTACACTTACCTGAGGCTGTATATGCATTTACACTGTAGCTAGGAATGGTGCTCATCTGGTAAAGTGGCAATAGCAAGGGCTTAACAGAAGAAAACGGTGTTTTTTTTCCTCAGAATTGCACTTGGCTTCCTATCACACGGCTTATTGTTACAGATAATTCTCTCTTTGTAGGGCCTTTATTCAGCTGTTGGTTCAACTTGAGAAGTTGCCTGGCATTTACTTTGCAGTGCATTTGGACTATGGCAGTGTCTTACTTTTGTTTGTCTCAACACTTTGCCATTTGCTATGTGTTCCTAGGTGGAATCTGTTAAGAGTGACTTGGCCAGAGACAGGCGCACAGGAATTTTGAAATCATCTGCTTTGCCTGCACCTGCATTTTATTCCTTTAGATTATTAGGTAGTATTCTGTCTCGTTGGTACGCATGCCACAGCCTTTTCCATCTCATCTGACTACTCAGGGACACTTAGATTAGCTGTGCTTTGGGCGGGGGCCATAATAAGATGAGGGTGGAGATGAGGGTGCAATCCATTGCTTCAAAATATCACACTTCTGCACTTTGCACACTCACTCAGTGTCAGAAATTCCGGAGAGTCCTTTTAGTCAGTGATGTGGCCGCTGGTAGTCTGTCTATGCTGCTGTGGATGGCCCCGTACCCATGTGTACACAGGCAGCATTTATTAGACTCGGTGGGTTAGTTTTTGTTTTAAGGAAGAGAATATGAAGTTGGGAAGGGGTTGGGGGCTGGTTAGGGAGGAGTTGGGAGAAGGGAGCAAGAGCGATTATAATCAAAACACATGGTGTGTGTATATGAAAACTCAAAGAATTACTATTATTGTTGGATTTACTTATCATAATGAATGGTTAGGGCGTTTCAGAAAAGAATCAAAACACTTGAATTCTTAGTTTTGTTGCCAGTTTACTGGGTGACTCTGGAAAACATCTTCTGTCTCCGGGCCTCAGTTTTTCTCTCCGCATAGTGAGTGAGGGAAAGTTCTTCGTAGTACCTATCAGAGGTCAGATTCTATGAGTTTGGGAGACTCTGAGGGGAGTCAAGGTCCAGGGAAACCTTAGACGGGGTGACCCTGCCACCCTAGCCTGGCCTTGGCAAGGCATGCAGCCTGGTCAGCAGTGCTGGTCGTGGGCTCATTAGAACATGCCTGCAGGGGGCTTCAGATCTGCCTCCTGGGGGTAGGCCCAGGAAGACCAGGCCTTCTCTGTGGCCTCTTGCTAGGGACAGTTTAGACAATTTCAGTGAGGTCAAGACAAAGATCCCTGCAGATGATGAGAGGCCAGGCTTGCCTGAAGTGAGAGCCAGAGCTGCCTCAGGTACTGCAGCAAGCAACATCTCCCATAGCTGCCAGCCATGCGCTCCTCCCAGAATGCAATTAGCCAGCAGCCATACTGGAAGGCCTGGAAGTGCTACCTGCTCTGGACAGCACAGATGGTGGCATCTCCTCTCAGGAGGGCCTCAGCCTCAGTGAGAGCTGCTACCTTCAAGTAAATCTCAGGGCGCAGGAGTTCACTCTGTATGCCTCTCCAGAAACAGAGCTGCTCCAGATTCAGCCCTGTGTGTGTGTGTGTGTGTGTGTGTGTGTGTGTGTGTGTGTGTTTGCATTAGTGTTGTGTGTACATGTGTGTCTGTGTGTCTGTGACTTGAAACAGGGTCTCAAGTATCCCAGGCTGGCCTTGTTTTGGTATGTAGCTGAAGCTGGTCCTCCAATTTTTATCTGCACTATTGTTCACTTCTATGCTAACTACAATTCATTCTAGTTCTAAAATTACTGTAGAAAGGAATCTTTATGTTATTACCTCAAGAAATAAACCAGCTTTTACTTATCTACAGAAGGTAATTGTGAAAGAAAAATTCAGTCAAACAAGCTGCTATTCAATCAGAGTAGAATACCATTTTCCTGCAAAGGGCTTTGAGCCTTTGCAAAACAGGGAGATAAGCAAGCATTAAGGGTGTGAAAACACAATCTGGGAAATTTCCCCTTGAATGAAAAATAAAGCCTGAGCAGAGGTTGAAAGGGAAAACCTTCCTCAACTTAGTGTCACCAAGCTCCCTGTCCCCACATCATCCAGGATCACCTTGCGTGTTCCAGAACAGGCTCTCCCACCCTTGGGAATTCAGCCTCACCTCTTTGGTCCTTGTCATCATGGGATGACTTCAGCAGAAGGATAATTATCTGTCTATGATCACTGTGAAATTAGAAACCTTTTCTTTTCTTTTCTTTTTTCTTTTCTTATTTAAATGCTAACTTTTGAGCTGATATGGCTCAGTGGGTGGCGCTGCTAACTACTGCCAGGCCTGACAACCTAAGTTTGACCCTTGGCACCCACCTAGGGTAGAGAGAACACCAACACACGTGAAAGTTGTCCTTTGACCTTTGCAGGTTTGTTGTGGCTTGTGTGAGCACCACCCCCATGCATAAATGAGTATAATTAAAGAGTTTAAAAATATAAGCTCTTAGGCCGGGCGTGGTAGTCTATGCCTTTAATCCCAGCACTTGCGAGGCAGAGGCAGACAGATTGCTGTGAGTTTGAGGCCAGCCTGGTCTACAAAGCAAGTCCAGGATAGCCAGGGCTACACAGAGAAACCCTGTCTTGAAAAAAAAAATATATATATATATACATACACACACATACATACACTTTTTTGTTATCCAGCAGTCCTCAGGCATGGCAGAGTGGGACTGATATCTACCCAGAGTTCCATTGGCCTGCATCCCTCCTGTGTCTCTTTTTGGACCAGTGCTCTCTCTTTTGTATGGTGGAATGTTGTGACTGAATTGTGTCTCCACTCCATTAATGTGTTAGAGCTCCAACGGGACTGCTTTTTTCTGTCTGTCTTCTGGGAACAGAAGAGAATTCCTATCTCTCCACCCTGTGAAGTCTTCAGAGCATCAGAATATGATCATGGGTACAAAACAGATGGGCAATGCTAACCGAGACCAGGTTCACTTTGAGCTGCCCTCGCCTCTTCCATGAGTAAACCACAGCCGGTGAGGGCCTGAACTCCGGCCAGTAGTGGCAGAGCTCAGACTCAGAACTCTGGACATATGACTCACTCCGGTGCTATTTCCAAAGCCACTGGAAAAAGCAATGTGTGTCCACCGCCCCCACCCTGCCACCATATTGTTGGCATCTTTTCCCTGAGATCTAACACTATTTTTATTCCCTACCACAGCTTCATTTCCCTCCATCGTAACTGCCGACCACGGTTTACTTATCCGCTTCTTTATCATGAGCATTACACTAACATAAACTCTGCCTTGATCCAAACACCTCTGTGAGGCACAGGCAATGGGCACGTACGTGTCTTTGCACCATCACTTTCAAAAAGAAATCCCCAGACAAAAAGAAATCCCAAATCAAAAGAGATACAACAAACAGACATCACACTCGTCTGCAGAAGGGTTGTTCTGCCTTGTTCCTCATCCAAAAATAGAAAAGGAAGGAACTCTTGTCATACTGGGATTGACTGCCCTGGGCCTTGTTAATATGGGGGTAGAAGAACATCGGAGCGTTCTTTTGTGTATTTTTAAGTCAACAGGGAAAGGTTGCACCTCTTCATATGTTTATTGTCTATTTTAATGTCTTCCTTGGTGAAAATAGATTTATCTGTTTTCTGCTAGAAGCATCACAAAAGCTAAAAAAAAAAAAAAAAAATTAAACAAAAAAAAAAGCTTTCAAATTTACCAGAGTCCACCCAATCATATGGTTGTGAAGTTTTGAGTTGTATGTTGTATTTATGCTTTTTACTTTTGTTTTCTCTTCTACTCCACAGATAGAAGGAGGGAAACACCCCACTTCTATGCAGTCTTCTTTGCCAGTTCTTTATGAGTTCCTTGTTAGACATTGGGTACAGAAAGGGGCTTCCACATGGGCAAGGTGCTAAGCACTTGACTCTCACTGGAAGACAGGAGGAATGACAGTAGATGGCCCGCAACATCACCCATGTGCCTAAGATTCATGGGCTTCTGAGCAGCAATGGCACGGCCCCGTGACATGTACCTACTTACATACATGTGCACTCTTAGCAAGATTTGGGGCCTCCATGGCTCCACCCTGTTGCTGCTCTGTTGCTTTCTCAGTTTTTACTGTTGCCATTCTGAGCATTCTCTCTCTCTCTCTCCTCTCTCTCTCTCTCTCTCTCTCTCTCTCTCTCTCTCTCTCTCTCTCTCTCGCTCTGTGTGTGTGTGTGTATGTGTGTGTGTGTGTATGTGTGTATGTGTGTCTCTCTCTCAGGCCTTCACACATTCACACACACTCTCCCTCTACCTATGATAGTCATTCTTTTTCCTTTCCCAAGGAAACAACCCTCCTGGTACTGGCTCAATTGACTCTGGGGACCTTTCAATGACCCCATTACAGCTGCCTCTTTCAGTCCAGCCCATCACAGCACATGCTCAGTCCATGCCCTGTTTATTTTGTGTTTCTCTGCCAGATCGTGAGTTCCTCAAACGTGTGGCTGGAATTTGCTGACCACTATATAGTTAACCCCCAGCACAGTGCTGGGCACACCATGGCTGATGGATAGACATTTGGAGAACAGGTGAATGTATGACTGAGTGCCCGACAACTCAGTGACAGTGTTCCCCAGCCTGTGGCTGAACAAGTTAGCTGATCACTTCTAAGGAGGAAAAGCAGGTACCTGGGAAAGCATAGGGAACTCGCGACAGAACGCTGGATGACTTAAAGGTTCTGAACTTGTGCCAGGTGTCAGGAGGCCAATTTAAGGAAGGTGTGGTCTTTGGATTAGATGCTGTGAGAAAGCAGAGAGGGTCCTGGGCCTGGCAATCTCTGTCATTCTTATCCAGAAGGGTGGAAGACTGGGCTGTGGCTCAAGCCACAGCCAGTAATGAAATACATCTTTTTTCAGGATGGGCAGTGTTTGTGATTCTATCTTGATCCATGAAAATTAAAAAAATAATAGTTTTGCATAATGGATATTAGTGTTCTTAGAAATTGTTCAGCATTTAACGGGAGAACACAAGGCCCACCTTGAAGGGCCAGGCAGCCCCTTGAATTTCTTGCCAGATGCACATTAGCTCGGTCACCTATCAGCCCCTCTTCTTCCATTTCTCTTTCCTCCCTGCTCCATTTTTTATATAGGTGGTGTGCAGAAGTGCAGAGACACAAGACACACAGGAAATCAGCATGTGTGTGCCTGGGTGCCCGTCTGGTACGAACTGGCAATAAGATTCTGGTTTAGTTTTATTTACTTTGTGGGGTTCAATTTCTTCAGCCTCAAAAAGCAATAGCCTTAGAACTAGGCTCTTAAGAGAGTGCTTTGCTCTCAGGCTGGAGCGCAAGCCTTCACTCTCTGTAAAAAGCAGTGGCTTCCGGCAGCTGCGGATGAGTTTGAGTACGCGTGGCTGCACATGTGCATGTATGCCTTGGAGTGTGGCAGTTTTAAATGCCTCTGTGGCTGTAGCTTCCGTATGTTACCCACTACAAGTGTCGTCTCTCAGTTTGGGAGTGTGGACGCATGAGAATGGAGATGGGAAGCTTAGAGGGACCCTTTGATTTGTGGTCCCCAAAAGGCTGGGCTAGGAAAGGCGTGTGGGCTGGAAGAATGGGGATAGATCACTATTTTCTATAACTTGTATGTTTTCTAGGTTTGGGACAATTGCACGTCAGTCCTTAAAATGTATTTAGAAAACAGACAATCAAACAACTGAGAGAGCAATGATACATTGATTTGTAGAAAACTGATCGTTTAAGAGGATTTCCTCTTAGAAAGGCAGCTCTGGCCTTTCTATGTACACTCTATTACTTGATTCTGCTACAAAAGCTGAAACTGGTCCCTTTGTTCATCCCCACTTAGCAGATGATCATGGAAGCTCAGAGAAGTGAGGTCACTGACCCAACATCGTCAGCATGTACAGGGCCCAGTAAGTTTGGATTCTAAATCAGACCAGATCCCAACTCTATTCCTTATTCCTTTGCTTGTTTTATGGTCTTTCCTTCCAAGTGCTGTCAGGTTATAATGGTGACTGTTAACCTTCTGTCTTTTCAATAAAACTGGGCCTGCCCCATTCCAACATAAAACTACTCATGCATGCAAAGGACCAGGGTCAGGGCCATGTTTAGCTCTTTTCTCGAAATCTAGACTCAGGTAAATCCAATTATTTCTGGACCACCACCACCACCACCACCACCACCAACAACAACAACAACAAAATCATCCAACCATTGCAAGGAAGAGAAGGGAATGAACAATAGGGGCTGAATTTGGTGGTAGTTAGCCTAGAGAGCTGGCACGCATCCCAGTGTCTCCAAGAGAACAAAAGGTGTTGGAGTAGCCTGCTGGGCTGAGGGTTGGGGACACTGAGGTTACAGGAACTGCTCCTGGGGATAAAGAGATGAATGGGATTAATAACTAGTCTCAAATCACATTCATTTCACTTGTAGGCCCTGTCTTTAATTCAGTCCAAATTAAGCAAGCACATTCCTTTCAACCAGGGACTGTGAGGATTTCTCTAAAAAAAAAAAAAAAAAAAAAATCAAGATGAGGTTCTTGTCCCTAGAGTTCACAGCCTATAAACTCTAGACAAATGGCAAGAAAATGGCTATACAAGGGTCAGGGTCTAATGCTATATTGTTGGTGGAGGCCATGATTCCCCAATTCCCCAGAGAACATGCCAGCATGTGTCCCCCAGCAGTGGGAACAGGCTAGGCGACACACATCCTTAGATGCTTTCCATCGTGAGAAATGTTTACACAAACCACAAACACTACAGTGTCACCAGGCAAAAGAATCTTAGGAGAACACTGTCATTGTCATACATGCAATCAGTCCTTGGCTGACTCATCAATGACTGTAGCTTCTTAGATGAGAAATGAAGGCCGAGGCAGCAAGGGAGGGGTTGGTGAAAAATATGAATGCTGGAGCCGGGCTCACCTCTCTCCGAGGTGCTGCCTTTTATGCTTAGTCACTGTGTGAACTTGGAAAGCTTACTTCACTTCTCTGAGTACTAGTTCACCTCTGAACCAAATGAAAATAATGGCCTCCCGAGGCTCGCTGGTGGCTGCGGTTATCAGATAGTTACTAGAAAGCATTCAGTTCCCAGGGCGGGCTGGTTCATATTGGCACTTCTGCTGTGGCATCTGCCTGGACTAGAAGGAGGGAGCATATTTTTTAACACACGTGTATCGCCTCCATGACAGGTGTCACATCAAGGCTCCTTCCTCCAGGGAGGAAGAGAAGCAAGAAAAAGGGGATAAAGTCTGTGCAGGACAAGCGGCTGAGCTAAGCCCCACATGAGGATAAGGCTCAGAGCTCCAGCGGCATTCTGGCCAGCATGGCCTCCTGATTCAGATGCTATGCTGCCATGTTCCCTTAGCTGAGAACTTCCTCCTGGATTCTTCATCCTCAGGTCCCACAATGCCTACTTCCAAAGAAGCATAGATTATATAGAAGACTGTTTGAGAATTCTGAAGGAGTTTCTAAACCTTGTGTGGATCTTCATGGCCACATGGAGACAAAAGCAGCTGTTCAGGGATGACGGGACTGGACGTGGTAGCCACATGCCAGCATGTTCCCAGTGCCTGTGCACAGCTAAGACTCCGTACGTGTTGGTGATCCTTTTTGTTTTGTTTTGTTTTGTTTAAGACAAGGTTTTGCTGTGTAGCCTTGACTGTCCTAGACTTGCTTTGTAGACCAGGCTGGCCATGAACTCACAAGAGATCCTCCTGCCTCTGCCTCTCGAGTGCTGGGATTAAAGGCGTGCGCCACCATGCCTGGCTGTTGATGATCCTTCTGTTGACCACTTTGCCTCTCCTTATGCCCCACCACTCTCCAGTCCTGCATCCATACCTATCTCTTCTGCCAGGGATGCCAATGTCAGTTTCACCCAGCTTGAAGCTCCCACCAAACTCCCATCTGCTTGGCTTTGACTGCAACAGGCAAGATTTGGCAGGGTATGTTTTATATAAGTTGCTGGCCTCACATCAATTCCCTTCCATTATAATGTAGCCCTAACATGTCTGCACAAAGGCCATGTCTGAACTAAGGAAACTCATTGCTCTGCCATCATTGGAAATGCACCTGGGTCAGGTGCTAATGTCAACTATTGGATAGGTTGGGGCCATGCATCAACATAGTAGGTCCCCTGGGCCCCTTTACTGGAGGATGCTCCTAGTAATAATGCTCCTGGGATGATGGTGCAATCACTAAAAGCAAAGATATGCTTTATGACCTGGGGCAGGGGGATCTATCTTCTATTTCACCACCCTCCAGAAAGTGACTGGGATAGCTTAATATTTTGTGGGTAACGTTTAATGGCTTTTGCCTCCTTGCAAATTTTACCCATTAAAATAAGTGAGATTATGATATATGTAGATAACATGCTGTATTATATAATCTATGTTATATTGTCTTCTTTGAGACATTCTTCCAAACCTCCACATTGGAAGTGCAGACCCTCTCAACCAGGGTTTGTGGAGGGACTGCAGGTAGGTGGGGCAGGGTGAATGGACAAATGACTGGTGTGTCTCACCCCTCCGTGCAGCCGTCCTGGTCAGCGCCCCGTTTAGGTCCTTATTGATGGCAGAGTATTCTTTCAGCACAGAGCCAAAGCATACAAGGCCGACAAGTCCAATACATTCACATCCTTTCTAGGTCAATCAATTCTTTTCTTTCTTCCTTCCCTCCTTCTCACTGTCTTCCCTCTTTCCAGCTTGTAGCATCCGCTAAGGCTGAACACTAAGATCTTCTTCTTGTCTTCTCTCCTTCCATTGCATCAGTCATGTGCTTCCAACACCCCCCCCCTTTTCCTGTGAGTCCCCAGCTGCTCCTCAGAGCTGCCCCTACACAGACTCAGCCAAGAGCTGGCTGAGGGTCTCCAGTTTGTAGGAATCCTCAGACTTGCCGTCCACTGCTGTCCCCATTAAATTACAAGGCAAAGAAAACTAGAGACTAGAGTTGTCTTAAATTGCTGGCTCTCCTCTGGAGGGGCCTTGGCTCCTTGGGGGCTCCTTCCCATTCCTGTCCTTGTCCAGTCCCCTTACACATTGTACCCCTGTCAGGGGGGAAAAGTTGGGGATAAAGAACAAGCAGTGACATAAGCAATGTTTCAAGGTGAGGCAAATTTGTTGACAGTGACATGTGGGACAAAAATCCTCATCTGGGTTTCAGGGATCTCTATGTATTTTAACTCTGCCTCTGATTGCCATGGGCATGGAGTCTCCTTTTCCCCCACCCCACCCCCCACAGCAGGCAGCAAGGGGCACCATATTCTAGCTTTTCCTTGTCTGACACGGTGGCCCTGTCCCGCTCTCTCCTCAGCTATTATCACACAGGAGCAATGAGTCTCACTGTAATAGGGTGAGCCTTCCACTGCTTCTTGTTTTCGTGATGGTACTTTCTTGCCCCAAGTACCAGGCTCTCTGTTAACAGCTGTGGAAAAGGGCTTCTATCAGCGCTTTCATGCAGCCATATGAGTGCCGATATGTGGCCCACAGGGCTGCCGAGTCTCTCAGGGACTCAGCGTTCTCACCCATAACATGGAATCCAAGGGACGGCAGCATTAGATGGTTTTATAGATAAAACACCAAAAAGCTGGTCATGTCCAAATGACAAAGCCTGGTATCCAGAAAGCCTAGGGTGGATAGATAGGCTTGTCATCATGGTATTATTGTGGGTCACTATGTCCCTTTTGTCACTTCAGAGAAAGAGTTTACCCAGTTGCTCCCAGCTTGAGCCCTCACTCTTCTCCACAAAAAAAAAAAAAAAAAAAAAAAAAAAAAAAAAAAAGAAAGAAAGAAAGAAAGAAAGAAAAAAGAAAAGAAAAGAAAAGAAAAAAGAAGCCCCCAAGTAGAAGGCCTCCAGCTTCAATGCACACTTGTGTCAGCCTGTATAGTGCCATCGACTCCAGGGTGTCACCAGTGCAAACAGACCTGCTGCTGCTAGCGTTGGCCATGGCTAAGGCTAGACCAAGTGTGATGAGTGCAAAAGTCAGAGAGGCCTGGGCAGGGAGCCCACGTGTGCTTCAGGCATGCCGCTTCAGCACTCTGACCCTACTCACATCTAACTGGACCAGTAGCATCCTTCACAGGGGGTTTGCGTGTTCACAGTACAGCCCTGAGGGCTACACGAGCTGGGAAGCTGTGATATGCTATGCCCATATTGTATGTGACACAGGTAAGTACTTGCCATGTGGATTCCTTCTGTCGATGTACCTACCCCATAGTTCGTGGTCTTTACACTGGGGGGCCTTTGTCTAGCAGTGTCAGTGTGGGGGAAGTCTTGATACCCATTTTTCCCTTATTTCCTGTCCCAAACACCTTCAGCATTAGGCTTTAACCAGGCAACCAAGAGACAGGACACCTCACAAGGAAGAGGCACACACTTCTGAACAGCTTTCTTTCTTTCTTTCTTTCTTTTTAATTAAAAAGAAATAAGAAAACAAAACAACACTTCTCAGGGTGTGCCGTGATAAGACATCACATATAAAGTAACTCACAAAACCAAGAAAGAGCAGTGCAGAGGCTGCGTTCATGGCTGCTCAGCCCCTCCAGGGCAGGCCGAGGTCCCCTCCCTCAAGGCCATTGTTATCTCAGAGAAGTGTCCACCTCTCCAGGGCTATAAAAAAGGGGACATGCTTATTCTGCTCCTTTGGCCTTGTTTCTCTTGGAAGCCTGGCCACTTCTTGTTCACTGGCCCATGACACATACACACAGGAAGCTAGGGTTTACGAGATTTTGCGGGTGAACGGTTCTGGGGTGTGGGGTTTAGGGGAGCATACCACTCTCCTCACTGACCTCTGGCTCTGCTCAAGTTCTGTGGGAGGCTGGCTAAGCGATCCACTCTATTACATTTGCTAGGGTACTGTCCTACAGGGATACTTAGACGAGTCATCCTGCTGTTAGCCTCCTCTCTTGAGTGGCAGCTAAAGGAGTACCTGTAGGTGAGGGGCAAGAAGGAAAAGGACAGATGGGGACAAGACATGCCCAAATTGGTGCGGAAGTCTGATGGGTAACCAGAAGGCAGTGGGGAAGTATGCACGCATTGGCCATAAGCAGCCCCTTATGCTCACCCTCTCAATCCATCCGTTACCCAGTCCGTGCTTTGACATCTTTCTCTGTCTTTTTCATGACCCAGGAAAATCTGAAAACTTTTTCAGGCCTTAATGTCATGAACTGTCAAACTGAGAGAGGTTCATGTGAACTTCAAAGGCTGAGTGTACGTAGTGTAACCACAGCATTAAAAAGCCCAGGACAGGACCCAGCACATAGTAAGTGCTCACTAAAATGGCCACATCATTAATGGCAAGCTGATACTGGTAGGCCCACTGTAGCTATCAAATCTGAGTAGACTCAGATGTGACAGTTAGAAGGTGTGAATGGTGTTCAAGAACGAACACAGATTTTTTTTTCCCCAAGCTTCCTGTGCTATCTGGGAAGTTCACATGTCTCAGATCTTGGGGGTAGTGAAGAGCCTGAAGGACCCTCCATTGCTTTCCCCTCAGACAGCTCTGTGGGCCAGAAGCTGTTCTGTCCCTAGACTTCAGTGCCATCCCTGGGGAAGAGGACACTGTTGGTGTTAATGCTATTGTAGAAATGTGGGCTGAACTGGTTGAGGACAGAGCTTCCATAGCCCAGAGCATTGGTGGGTACCGGGTTGGCCCATTCACCCCCACTCCCGTGGCTACTGATGTTGTTGAGGGGGGTGTAGGAATTGAAACTCAGTGAGTTTTGCCCCATCTTGTCAGCAGGCTCCGGGCTCAGTCCTGTTGTGGCTGCTGAGCGGCTCATGGGGTTTGTCCCACTCACATAGGCTGTCATGGAGGAGAGGAAGTTGTTGAGGCACGGGGTGCCCGAGGGAGTAGGGGAGGACCGCTTCTCTGGGGAGCTGGTGGTGGTGTCCGGCGAGGCAGTGTCTAAGATGTCCTGAGGCTCTGTGGGCTTGGGGCTGCCTGCCAGGAGACTGTTCTCTGTCTTCTCTGAAGCTAAGGAGCCTGTGCTGGAGGAGGACGCATCTGATTTTCTCTTTCTCTTTCTGCGGAAGTTTCCATTGTCAAACATCTTCTCACAGTTGGGGTCCAGGGTCCAGTAATTCCCTTTGCCTGGGACAGAAGTGGGAGGAGTTAAGAACACAGAGAGATGGACACAAGGCTTCATTCTGTTTGTTTGCAATGTCATAAGCTAAGATCAAGGGCAACCATGTGAAGAAAAGGACAAAGCTTGGGATAGAACCGGAGAAATCCTACAAGCACCTGGCCACCCACTACTACTTCTTTCTAAGCGTCCCTCCAGCGTGCTTGCCTCTCCCTAAGTACACTCTTGCACACCCATCTCTCCCTAAGCACACTCCTGCACACTCATCTCTCCCTAAGCACCTACACACACAAGAGGCTCTGGGGAGTACATGAAATGTACCATAAAGTCTGAAGGAATTTACAGAATTGATCCCTGTAAGGTAGAGCGCAGAGGTGCAGGGATCCAGGGTCGGATGGGCTACTGGTCAGGGTTTCTATTACGAAGGTTCAGGGGAAGCCAGGAAATAGTTCTGAATTCCTGAGTCTTGAAAATGGACTTGAGCCCTGGCTTTGCTCCTCAGTGACTAAGGACTTTGGATGAATCTGTTTCCTGGTCTGAAAAACCCGTTTCCCCAGGCTCACTAAGGGAATGGACAGAGACTGTGTGTGTCCAAGAGCCATACAACTGAGGAGGCACCAGAAGGGAAGCCCCAACTCTTCTCTGCTGCTCTGAGCTGGAAAGTGGGGAAACCTCCCATGGGGCAGTCTCTCTTCTGAGGGACAAATAGATCTTACCCAAGCTGACTTCAAAGAGGGCAGAGGTAGGGAGCCAAGCCATACCCTGGCTTCCTGTGTGAGAACAAAACCTCAGTTCTGGAAATTGGATTCAGGAATATTTTACATCCCCCTCTACAAGTGTTCTGTGGCTCATCGCGTAAAAGGAACATTCTAGTCTCAGTGTTAGAGTATGTTTAAGTCAAGCGCCATCATCGCCACTCCTATCTATGTCACTTTGGGAAGGCAGCTTCAACCCCAGATGCTGTTTTCCTCCTCTGTGCAATGGGTTCACTAAGAGATGGCCTGAATGGTGCCGCCAGGATTACAGGAGGTTCTGTATGCAGGGGAGGGCAGGCAGAACCATCCCATGGGGCCATCAGTGGTGCCTAACCAAGGCCAGGACTTCTCCACTACAAGTGTAGCTGTGGCACACTTGGGCTTGACTTGGTCCAGTGCTACCAAGGACTTCTTATGTGCTGGCCACCGGGGCACATGCGAGTCATGTCTATAGCATATGGAGTTTCTGTTTACACCAAAGGCTGCAGAAATGATTTCGTTACAGAATAGACAATCTTTCCATCCCTGTTATTTTTCCGATAAAGAAACCGGGGGTTGGGGGGGTGGGTGGGGGAAGGGAGCCCAGCAAACACAACCTCCCAGAGACACGGAAGCCCAAATCTGCTTTCAGGGTCCCACGTTCTGCTCCAGCGCGGAGCTCCTTTCTGGCCTGCCCACCAGTTTTGTAGATAGTGTAGGAGCTGTAATCAGAACGTTCTAGAATGGAGTTCAGAGCAGAACTGAAATGAGAAACGAGCCCTGGGGATACCTGCAGCCTTCGGAGGAGCAGTCTCCTACGCCTGATGCACTGCTGTCTTACCTGGGTCGTCCTCATCCCGGGGCACCTTCTTAAAGCAGTCGTTGAGTGACAGGTTGTGGCGGATGGAGTTCTGCCAGCCAGCCTTGCTCTTGTTGTAAAACGGGAAGTTGTCAGCAACGTACTGGTAGATCTGGCTCAGTGTGAGGCGCTGATCGGGCGCACCGTGGATGGCCATGGCAATGAGGGCTGAATAGGAGTATGGTGGGCGCACCAGCTTCATGAGCTCCTCCTGAGAGGGAATCGGCAGCCAGCCCAGGTCGCTGGGCAGCAGCTGCCTCTGCATGCCATAGGCCTGGGGCAGGAAGGGGCTGGCGTTAGTACCAGGTAGATAGGGTGGTGGGGTCATGGCTGGACCATTGAGCCAGAGGTAGGGGTTGGGGGTGGCTCCATACTCGCCACCACCCTCGAAGGAGGGGGGCCGCTGAGGACTGGGCATGCCCTGAGGGTGGAAGAAGTTCTCATAGTAAAGATTCATCTCGGGGGGCTCCTGGCCGATGCTGGGGAACTGGGGGCTGCATCGAGGTGGCGACGGCGCTGGGAGGTCGAAAGAGCTCATGGTGGAGCTGAGTTCGGGGACCTGCCGCACCTGTGCTCTCCGGAGCCGCCCCTGACAGGTGTTCTGCAGGCCCTGGCCTCCTGTGACTTATACCCTGAGGGCTTGGCTGGGTGGCCCCACCCAGGGGCGGCCACCTGCTTGCAGATCCAGGGCTGGGACCCGCCTCCCTCTTTTCCCAGGTGGCTGTGGCCTTCCTTGGGTAGCACTAATGCTATATGCTAAAGGAGACTTGTGGGAGCTGATACCCCAAGTGACAAGGGCTCTCTTCGTTCCTTCCCCCTGCTTGCTTTCTCATCAGCTCAGCTTACCTTTCTTTCTCTTTCCCTTTAGTTTTCTATCCCTCCTTCTCTTTCTCCCTGCTACCTGTCTTCTCCACAGCTTATTCTGTGTTTCTTTCTTTGTTTCTCACACTTCCTTTCCTGTCTCTGTCTTTCATCCCCTCTTCCTTTTTGCCCATCCCCCCACCCTCATTTCCCTTCCCACCCCTGTTCCTCACTCTCTGACAAATAACTCACCCCATCCCCTGCCTACCCCCTCCCACCCTCCACCCCATCCCCACCTATTCCCCCCACCACCACCACCCCCCATATGTCAGCAGCTCCTCCTTTTGGTCTTTGGAAAGGAAGATGCATTTTTTTTTTTTTTGGACTTGCCAAGAGACCCCACAGCCTCTGGAGAGTCAGAGAGCAGCTTGGCCTCTAGAGAGGATTTATGTGGGGTCTCCTCTTGCTCCTAACACACACACACACACACACACACACACACACACACACACACACACACACACTACACAGGCAGAAGGCAGTAGGGAGGCTGTCATGGACATGGCCTGGAGACCCATCAAGATGAGCAGCAGGCCTCTTAAGGAGAGGAGGGGAATTGGATTTTAGGGAGAGATGAGAAGAACACCCATGATCCAAATTTATTTCTAGCTTTAAGGCACAGCTGTCTCCCCAGATTCTCGGTTGATATAACGTCTGTGGAAGTCGTTGCGCAGAGACCCCTGGCACTGAGGGGGCTGGGGCAATGCAAGAGCACCCAGCTGCCCATGCCCATGCCCTTCGCTGCTTAGCCAGGGCCAATTTTCTCTTGGGGATCTATTGCAGATCCCAGCTTGAAAGTGGGTTATGCCAGTCTCTTCCCACCTTTACACACACACACACACACACACACACACACACACACACACACTGGGCCGGGGGTAGGGGAGTGGGGGGAGTGGGGGAGTGGCTGGAGTTCTCCCTCTAAGCAACAGCTGAGCCACCTCTGAAGGAGCAGGTGGGGCATTGATAGCAGCTGTCTTTGCAGGGCCTCCCTCCCCCTCCCCCAGCCTTCCAGCCTCTACTTCCTCATCCTGACTCCACCCCGTGATTCTTTGAGGCCGAGGGAGGTAGTGGAGGTAGCGCCTGTCACAGAGAAGGGTTGCTTGCCTAGTGCTTTTGTCTCAGTCAGTTCTCCCTCCTGGACAGTTGTGCCGGGTCACATGACTGGATGCGAGTGCCACAGAATTGCTTCCATTGGCAGTGTTCTGGTGCCTGGTGAGGAGCTCCAGGTAATTGTGTGGAAGGGAGTTCCTTAGATTCCAAGGACCTTGTCTCTGTCACGGTCAGTCAGGGAAAAGAGCTCCCTAACAGCATCTAAAGGCAGCAGGTGTTTGTTTAGTCTCTCAATAGGAAGCCCAGCTAGCTGATGGTGGAGACTTGAATTTTCAAAACTATGCCCCACGGGAGCCCAGCCATGTGGAGACAAAGCTGTGCAACTAATCATGCAATGCAGTTTCTCAGGGTTCATCTTCCAGAACTAGAAAAAACAAAGAGGTAGCTCTGGATCTGCTCCGTGGTGTTGCTCATCACCACAGCAAACCGTAGTTAACCAAATGGCCATCAGTGAGGCCTCGGTTAGTTAAATAGTGCATCCTCCGAGTGCCATGGTCTTGTGCGGTTATAAAAAAAAATAGGTAGTGGAAACAATGATATTTTAGTGGTGTAGAAAGACGGCTACTTTAATGCAACTTGGAGAAATGGGTTTCAAAGCCATTAAAAAAATAATGCCATACTTATATTCATATATACACACAAATACGAGATATAGAAATATAAAGATTAATATCGTTGGATGGAGATTTTTTTTTTCTTGTTTTGTGTAATTTCTAATTTAAGTGGTTAGAGAAAAGTAATCATGTCACTGCTTTGCTTTGGGGGTGGAGCATAGACAGACAGTGAGAGAAAGAAGGGCCTGGAGGCAGGGCTTAGCAGCTGAGAGAATGCAGGCATGGCTCAGCAGCTGAGAGTGCTGGAGTGGTGGCTGATCCTCAGGAGACCCAGTTTCAGTTCCCAGCACACACCCTGGGCAACTCATGACTACCTGTAACTCCAGCTCCAGGAAACCCATTGCCCTCATTAGTGTGTCTCACACAACATACATACATACATACATGCATACATACATACATACATACACACACACACACACACACACACACACACACACACACACACCATAAAGAAGCAGTGTTAGCATCACAGCAGATACAGGCTCTGAGCTGTGGAGGACCCACCTGCCCATCCTAGCTTCCCCCGGCATGGTCCTTAACAAGCGACTTAGCTTTTCTCATCCTCAATTTTCTCAGGTGAAAATGGGGAAAAGGCCAGTACTTGACTCACCACATGGTTGTGAAGTAAATTATTTCACATGGTGCAGGTGACGATGGGTATTACACAGTTTAGTCACTATGGACATGATACTCTCAGTTGGGCCTCCTGGGAGCTTATACCCTGTGTGCTCATTGATGGCTTTTGGCAGCCAAAGGCCAGGGGAGCGGGGACAAGAATTACAATGAAAGGGATGAAAATGAGGGGGATGTATTCGGTGTCACAGTTCACATAGCCATTGGCAGATGATGGGGCTCCCCTTGGGGTTCTCCTGGCTGGGAGACATTTTTAGAGGCCCCTTAGGTACACATAGCACTGGTTTCTTTTCCCCAGGATGTCTAAGAAAGCTTGTCTGGTCTGAGGAGGCCTTCAGTACCCAGAGGGCAAAGGGTAGAGGGTAAAAACCATAGTACCCTGGTCCTGAGCATCATCATAGGGTAAGCCCTCACCCCAGGGATGTCTATTTCAGATTTTCATGAACCCCGGCTCAGGCACGACAGATGGACAGCAGGAGCTTCCTGGACAGAACTTCGACTTCTGAGGTAAGAACCAAAGAACTCATTTGTGAATGAGGTTGCCTTAGACCTTTTGAAAATTCCCAGAAGTGAAATTCAAATCCAAGGAAACAGACACATAAATAAAAGGTTGAGCAGTGGTTCTCAGCCATCCCGGGAAAGGCTATGACAGCAGTTAATTTCAATACAGTACAGAGAGACGCCTTCTCGAGTGAGAAAGCTCACACGTTCTGAGCCCCACGTATCACACCAGGCACAAGACAATAGGGCATTACAAACACAGTCTGTGGGATTAGTCCTGGCTTTGCCATGTGATAGTTGTGTGATCTTGGCCACGTTTCTGAATCTTACAAGGCCTCACTTTGTTTATCTATGAGTGGAGACACATACTGTCTCAAGGCCAGAGAAGGAAGAGATTATTATGATGCACATAAAACTGAGCCTGGAAGCTGTCAAAAGGGCAGATAGCGAGACCGATGGATGCCTGGTCCTGGAGGCCAGGCAATGACAGGGGAGGTGGCTCTGGGCAGAAGGCCCAGCGTGTGTCTTCTTCTATTTTCTTTGGCCCTTTGGAAGCAATGGCCCTGGAGGGGAAGGGGAAGGGTCGATCACTGTTTCTGGGGTGTGTTCCCAGCATTCAATGGTCGTCTTTACTGGTCCAGAAGCCTGTGGTGCCTGATGCTCTGCATAAAGGGCGAACTCACACATACCTGCCCAAACTAGCTGGCCTTGACTTTGAGAGGTAGACAGCCCCATGCTCTTAGAGGCCTGATGTCAGTTCGTCTACAAAGAGGATGGACCCCACTAATGTAGATCTCCACAAACAATAGTCCACCTAGCTCTCTGGACCACATCGTGAAGTAGGGATTCAATATTTTTGCTTAGATCAGGGGACAACGGCACAGGGCAGGCGAATAACCACAAAGACAGAGAAAGCAGGTGAGGACTGGCCTGGCTGTGTGCTCTGGGGGCTGACAGTGACTCATAAGCAGCACACATGGGTGCAAGAGAGTCTAGGCTTTATCACTAGACTTTGGGTTTCTCTCTTACCTGGACCCCTAAGATACTATGGTACCTTAGATTGCAGACTACTTAATGGTTCTCAGCCCCAGTTTCTTCACTGATAAAGTGGAAAAATCCAACTGCTTCTGAGTGTTGCTTCAGGGCTACAAGGTGAACACACAGACATAGCAAAAGCCAGCTCTCACTTGGGATGCCGGAACTCCAGGCAGTGGTATTGGGAGATGCTGAGGTCCTACCAGCTGAGGCTCTGCATTTGCCTTTGACAGGGCTTCATGGGCTCGTCCTCCTCTCTACACACGAGACACAGATAGGTCTCCAGGTTTTGAGGAGGTTCTTGGTGTAGAAATGGGTTGTGATGGGAAATCATGGCAGGGCTTAGTTTAAAGTTCATTGCATTGTAGTTTTCTCATCGGCAAAATGGGATAGTTTCAGTGCTTGCCTACTCTACAAATGCCCCCTCGCCCCCAGCAAGGCAATTGGCATTTGCCTGGTTTCTCTTACCCTCCCCAGCAACATCCACAAAAGTCATGTCTTGAGATATGTGGGGACTCGGCATAGGGGTGATATCTGTGCCCCAGGGAGAGGTTGGTAGAGGTCTTAGCTGCAGTGTTCCCCAAGATGAGGGTGATCTTGGTGAGGCCCATCCTTTTTGTGCCTATATGAGTTTAGGAAGAAGAAACATAGGTTGATACCGCCCTCTGGCGGTCATTTCTTTAAAAGCAGAAACGAGGGAGATGCTTGAATACAAGGTTTTTTGCTTGTTTGGTTGGTTGGTTTTTGGTTTTTGGTTTTTTAATTTTTAATTTGTTCACTTTACATCCCAATTGTAGCCCTCTCCCTTATCGCCTCCTGGTCCTACCTCCCTCCTTCATACCCTTCCTCCCTCCTCTAGTGCTCAGAAAGTGGGAGTCCTCCTTCCCTAACATCTGATGTCAGCCTATCAAGTCTCATCTGGACTCCCTTTAGCCTCTTCCTCTGTGGCCAGGCAAGGCAGCCCTGCCAGGGGGAAGTGACTAACATGTGCGGACCAGAGTCCATGTCAAAAATAGTCCCTACTCCCCGTATTATGGGACCCACACAGAGACTGTGCGTCTATCTACTCCATCTGAGCAGAGGGTCTAGGTCCTCCCCATGCGTGGTCTTGGGTTGGCGCATCAGTCTCTACAGAACCTCCCTCCTCTGCCCAGATCTGTTGGCTCCATTGGTCTACTTGTAGAGATCCTGACCCCTCCAGGTCTCTCTATTCCCCAACTCTTCCATAAGACTCCCTGTGCTCCACCCGTAAGTCTGTCTGTATGTCTCAGCATCTGCTTGGATCCTCTGCTGGGTGGAGTCTTTCAGAGGACCTCTATGGTAGGTGCCCGTCCTGTTCCTTCTCTTCAACAGCTTCTGATGTCTATTCTGTTTGTCCTTCTGGGTGAGACCAAACATGCTCAAGGTCCACTTGAATGCAAGTTTTAGGGACGTGAGGTCGATCTGGCTGTGACATCAGTCACCCCATTGATCGCCAGGGTTGGTTTGGCTGATCTGGCTGGCTCTCTTTTGCCTGCCCCCTCCCTCCCTCACCACTCCATGTGCATCCTTCCCAAATCTTCATGCTCAGTCAAAGAGGATGACCTTCTCCGAATAGAGGAGGGCCAACCTGAAGTCAAGGGTATACAATTAAATGTGCTCCCCTGCTAGAACCTCCAAACAAGCTCAAGGTCCACTTGAATGCAAGTTTTAGGAAAGACCAGTGGTTTATGTAAGGGCAGAAGACCCAAGCGAAGTCGAGTGTGCTGCTCCCAGGACAAAGAACATGTTATGAAGGAATTGTACGCCTTAAAAAAATCCCTTGTCTCTCTGCCCTGACCTAAGAACAAAGCAGAGTTTTTAGGAGGCAGCTTGGCCATATTTGGGCTGTATGGATCTGAATTATATTCCTGTGGCTGTGTTTTCTGAGTATCTTGGTGCATTTAGTTTCAGAGTTTCTGATCTCTTGTCTCTAGAATTTGTTACAAAGACTGAAGGAAGTAATACAGCCCGAGAGGTGACATGTGGACAACAGCCATTCTGTCCGTGAATCAACACAGGCCAGGCTGTCTTCACAGACCCCATGCAGGGGTGAGCATATTTGTGCTGCTTTCCACTGCTGCTCTATTTTTTTTCAGTGTGGTCAACTTGCTTTAAAGATACAGTTCCGTGACTCTTCTGGGACTGGACCATCAGCAGTCAGCACTATTTGCTGAAAGCAGGAAACACAGGTTCTTTAGACTGTGTTCCGTAGTGGGCCCAAACTCACACAATGTCATAAGCAGTCATAAAAATCACTCCTCTTGCAAAATTCTCTCACTGAAGTTATTAATAGTTGAATCTAAGAAGGCACAATATAGTCAATTGGGCTGCCTCTTCTAAAAATCTGGGCTATGAACCCTGATTCCTAAAAGGGTTACTAATTGCAAACTCTAAAGAGCTATAGTAATATTTTATAAACCACTACATAAGAGGGAGTAGTGTCTGCTCTGTGGGTTTGGTGGGCTTCGACTTTCTTTTCTTACTTTCTCCTGACTCCAGGGGACAAGAAAAGTCCACTCTAAACACCCTACTCCAGTCTTGCCGCCGCCACCGCCACCATCGCCATCAGCTCCACTATCTCCATGTTCTTCACTTATTCCATACTCTTCCACCTAAAGCTACCCCTGAAGAGAATCCCTTGGGAAGGAAATGATAGCTTGGAGCTGGTACCTTCCTCTCCAACAGATACCCAACCTGGGTTTCATTCCCTGCAAATCTCCACCTTCTCAAACCATCCCTAACATGAGCCAGTGGTGTACTTGGAAAGAAAGCCAAGGCTCTGTGTGTACAGAATACAGTCACACATCACATCGCGTTTTTTTGGCCAAGGACATGATTCACATCCCACGTGCAATGGCAGCTCCATAGGCTACAACGGAGCTGAGAATTCCTACGGCCTCCCTATGTCTTACAGCTGTGATGCTGCTGCAGAAGCATGCTCCCTGTGTGTTTTGGGCTATGAGATAAACACACAGAGTGCTGCCTATCATCCGAGCATATATTATCCGTGATATGTACAGCACGTGATACTTGATGATAAACAACCAGGGTACTGGCTAGGTGCCTTACTGTGTTGCACCTGTGTTCATTATTACCCAGTGCATTCTTCCTTATATGAAATTAACTGTAAAACAGAAAGCACCGTGACACCAGTAGCAACCTCTTATAGCTTGGCTTCTTCCTGCCCCTCCATTGTAACAGGAGCCCTTCTGGAGTAACTGGCCCAGGCCATCTATGTTTACGGCAAGTACACTCATGAGAGTTACAGAATGACAGTATCTCCCATGTGCTTCCTGAAATGCACCCTGATTGTTAAATGTCACATGTCCATATCTATGAGGTGTCAGGTGCCGAATATTCCAATTCTTCAGCCTAGATTTCAGAATGATTACAAACGAGGCTGGGAAATTCACTATGGACCCCTTGCTCTATTAGCTTTCCTTTGGGAGAGGGAGAGTAAGGTTATTCTGAGCCCATGACCTTGGTGATCTTCCTCTCTGCCTTGGCCAAAGGAATGTTTTAGTTCTTTCCAAGAGTACACATTGTCTCCTTGAGCAAGACCAGTGGTAATCTGCATCCCCTTCCTGGCGATCCAATGAGCACTGGGTCCTCACATTTGCTTCCAGAGGCTTCCATGGTTGCTGTTGCATTCCTGGCATCTGCTACAGATCTCTCCATACCTAGAGGTGTTGGGGTAGTTGAGCTCGGATGCATGTGCCTGGCTACCTCTGGGCAGGACTCATTCTTCCTGTCTGCTCATTGCCTGGGATGCAGCCCATCCTTCTCAAGGGTCTCTGAGAAATACTTTGGCTGAAAACACCTGCAGAGAGGTTAGCATTGAGGGCTGGGCATGCCTATGTATGTTGTGTATCAATCACACAGCTGCCAACAAGCATGCATACTGAGAGTTTCAGTACCGGAACAGGTAGCCATCCCTTTGTTTCTGAAATTTGTCATCTGTGGAGCCAGTCACCCATGGATCAAAATAGTCAGAAGAAAATTTCATCTGGTTATATGTAGCTTTTTTTTCCTTATGATTCAACTCTTTCTATAGAATTTACATTGCAGTCGGTATTGCAAGAGATCTGGAAGTCATTTGACATATGTATGAGTATTTATTATATGCAAATGCTATTGCATTTCACACTGGAGGCCTGCCTGGGCATCTGTGCCTTTTAGTGTCACGGCTGGTCCTGAAGCCAACTCCTGCAGACACTGAGTGATGCCCGTGCCTCCTGAGGATGTAGGTGGAAATGCAGGGAAGGCAGCCATGGTGTTGCTTCCAGCTCTGGTCACTGCAACCACCAGGCAAGTCCTAGCCTCTTGTTAGGAAGGAAGTGCAGTGGCTGACTCCCGTTGCTCACGTTCTCAGTCTCTCTGACTGACTTTGTAGCCATCTAGTATTGGCCCACATCACAGGAGAGAAAATTGGCCTTAGCAAGGTCAAGTCCTTCCCCCTAGGTCACAGTTCTCTGATTGCATTTCCTCAGGAATCAGGGATCCTGAAACACCATGCCTCCATTCATGTCCTTTCACTCCTGGGGTCTTAGCAGGTAAAAGGCAGAAGGGGTATTGTCTAAGGCATCTTCAATTTGGGGGCTATGCTCATTAGCTTTTTTTTTTTTTTTTTTTTTTTTTTTTTTTTTTTTGTCAACTCTCCAAGGGCTGGAGTCACGTGGGAAGGGGAAGCATCAACTGAGAAAATGCCTCAATCAGACTGACCTACAAGCAAGTGTATGTAGCATTTTCTTGATTAATGCTTGATAAGGGAGGACTCAGCCCGTCAGGGGTGGTTCCACCTCTGGGAAGGCAGGTCCTGGACTGCATAAAAAAGCAAACTGAGCAAGCCAATAGGAGCAAACCAGTAATCAGCCATCTCAGCTTGGGGTCCTGCTTTTATTTCCCTCTGTGAGAGACTATGGCCTGGTGGTACAGGATGGATAACCCCCTTCCTCCCTAAGTCGCGCTTGGTCATGGATGGTGTTGATCATAGCAACAGAATCAAGCTAGAAGGCTATGACCCTCTGCATCCTAGTCCCTCCACTGAGAAGTCTGCTTTATTCTGAAGACTCAAACAGCCAAGCAAACAGAATGGGGTAGGAATAGCTTACTATTTTTTTTTTCTAGGCCTTGGCAAAGGTTCTGGACACAGTTTCAGCTTAAAGGGTGAAGAAGTCTGACTACGACAGGCTTTCCTGGCTAAGGAGGCCCACTGTTGGGATGGGAGCCTAGTCTACTTGGGCCTACAAAGTCTACCTCCCAGACGCAGCGAGCCATTTGGATGGGAGAGGGCTATTTCCACACCCCGCACCCTACACAGCCACATGGCCAGCTGAGTGCTCAGCATCTCGGCTGACTCTTACCCATGTAAATGAAGTGCGGTGACAGGTTTTAGACTCTGCCTTCCCAAGAGCTGCCAAAGGGGCTGAAGGATGAAGCTTAGCAAGGAGTGCGTATGGAATTAGTTAATTCTCAGTTTGGCCAATGAGAAGCGGAGGATGGACCATTCTCCATCTAGCCTGTCTAGGGATGCCAAGAACAGGCGGGCAGGCACATCTGCTGAGCAGTTGGCTGTCCCTTTACAGTGTGTCACAAGGCTCTGGGCAACCCAGTGATGCACGATCCTGAATTGTGCCCCATATTTCTCTGCTTCACTTCTGTGCTTCATGGACATGCATTCCTCATCCTCAATTTTTAAAAAAAATATCAAAATTTAATCCTTGGGTCGTATATTTAATATTTACTTGAATTACCTGGGACTCTTGTTCAGACCTGGAACTATTGGGGTGGAGTCTTTCTAACCACTTCAGAGTAAGGCTGATGACCTATAAATCATTTGGGGTTGCAAGTTTCTATGGGACTTGGGGCATGATTACAAGCAGGGGTGGATTTTTAAAAGTCTCAGGATAGGATTTGGAGTTGCATTGCATAAGGGTCTTTTCAGTAATACTTTCCTGGCTGTTAGTAGTGAGGGCATCAATAACTCCCAGCATAGTGGTGACCTAACCCTCCATTCCATGGACAAAATGAGGGGCAGGTATAGCAGGTAGTGAGGCATCAAGGTAGCCAGGGTGTTTAACTGGTTACAAATAATGATAATCACAAAACCATGGTGACGGGAGGCCTCTTGGTCACTGTGGAGACCACCCAAATAGAGAGTGACAGGTGAGGGTGGCAGACGGCACAATCTCAAATCAGAGGGCTCTGTGTTTCCTTCTCGTTGCTGTAACAAGTGGGCTCCCATTTAATGGGCTCAAATAACCTCTCGGCTTTCCTTAGTGCCCTCTATGGAACTTACCAGACTAAAATCAGGGTGCTGACAGCAGTGAGTTCTGTCCTTGAGACTCTGGAGGGGAGTCTGATCCTTGTATTTTCATGATCTAAGAGGCTGACCTCCCACCACCCACCAAGCTTAGAAATCACTCCTCTTTGTTCAAAACCATATGTAGGAGCAAGTCCATATCCTTTCATGGAGCTCTTCCTGGACACCCCATTTCCACTTATAAAGATTACCTTTGTGGTAACACTGGGCCCCTGGGTTATCCAGGGATTTGTCCTCCTTTTTTTTTGTTTTTTGCTTTTTTTTGGTTAAAGATTTACTTATTTATTATGTATACAACATTTTACCTGCATGTGTGCCTGCCTTCCAGAAGAGGGTAGTAGAAATAAGAAGCCCTGCTTAGTTTATTCTGTTTGCAACCTCTGTCTTCCTCGGCCCCACTCTCTAGCGCACGCAGGAGCTCCGTGGGGTTTGGATGTGGACATCTTTGGGTCAGGGTAGTACTTTGCTGTTACAGGTGCTGGGAAGTGTAAGCAACTCCATCTCATGCAGCTGCAGAGCCGACTACGCTGAAATCAGGACAGAATATGATTGAAAAGGAAACAAAGTTGTAATGTAGCCAAGGCCTCATTGACTCTTCCTGAGTAAAGTCCAGGCTCTGGTGGAAGAGTAGGTACTAAGACTAGGCTAGTAATGTTGGGGCACACGAGACTGGGCAATATGAACCCCCCCCCCCGCAACCTTCCTGCCTTCCTCTCTGGTCAGAGGGAAACAGCATCATCTTTCTTGGTGGTCTCACTTGAACCACTGGCCAAGTGCATTGAAGCTTCTTCCCCTACAATGTTGGTCTTACCATTGACCTCGTTGCCTCCACCCGGTGAGAAAAGTCAGAGCTCAGTGCAGCCTGGAAGGGAATGAAGTGTCACGCTTTGGGAAGATATAGCTTGCAAGCAAAAAGGCTGAAGGATCTGAGTTCTGGGAGGCTGGGAGGCTGAGAGTCGGGGTGGGGACGGGGGGGAGGGGTAGGGGGATGGGGCTTGCAGGGAGCTAACACATAGGAGGTTGTGGAAGTCATACCTGGATGAAGAAGAGTTTATTAGCACAAAGGCACATATTCCTGATACAATGCCATGACACACATGATTTTCTGAGATGCTCTTTGCAGCTGAGCCTCCTGTATGTAATCTACAGTGAATGTAGTGGATGCCAAAACTTTCTTGGTTTACTCAGTACTACTGCTAAAGAAGGCTCAGAGAGTAGGGACTTGCCGTGGATTTACTATGGACAGCCTGAGAATAGATATCTGATTACCTTCCCAGGGAAGGATCTATAGGAGTGTGTGTGTGTGTGTGTGTGTGTGTGTGTGTGTGTGTGTGTGTCTTTTAGTAATACTTTCCTGGGTATTACACACACACACACACACACACACACACACACACACACACACACACATATGGACAAGAGGAATGTGTTGGCAAGGAGTACTTGTACTGTAGGTAAAAATGTCTCCTTCATCCTTCAGTCTCTACAAATATATTTGGGAATAGGGTCTCTGTGAGTATAATCAAGTTAAAATGAGGCTGTACTGGGTTGGAGTAGGCTGTAAATCTAATCCTTATAAGCCGATTTGGAGTCACAGAGACACAGGTACACAGAGGGACAGTGACCAGGTAGAGATAGAGGGAGAATTAGGAAGAGTGCAGCCATGACAGCCAAAGAGCCCCAAGCACTGCAGCCAGCACCAAGCATCTTCTTTAGAGCTCCAACACACAGACTTCAGACTGCCATCCCTGAACCTGGGAGAGCACATTTGGGTTAACAACTGAAGCCTTTTGTTGTTTGACTATAGCTTGTCCAGCAGTTATAGGCAAGGGACACAGGATGGTGCACTAGTGACAGGCTTCCATGGCCAATGTTTGGATTCCCCAGACTTTCTATCTCTGGGACAGTCACCTGACAGAAACCATTTAAAGTCCTCCTTTGAGAGGCTTCATTCTGTGGTCATGTGGCTCCATGATTCCTGGCTACTACCTGGGGCAGCCAGGAAGAACAGGACTAACAGATGACAAAATACATGTGTCCAGGGCACACCCCAGGGATCTACTTCCTCCAAGCAGAATCTACCTTATTTTTCAACACTTACCACTTATATCGTCAAACCACTAATACATTAAGTGATTTATTAAATCATTTTTGGTGGTTTGAATGAGAATGAGCCCCATAGGCTTATATGAGTGTTCAAATGAGTGGTTAGTCACCAGCTGATGGAAGTGTTTGGGAAAGATTAAGAGGTGTGGCCTTGTAGGAGGAGGTGTGCCACTGGGGGAAATACTTTGAGGCTTCAAAAGCCCACATTATTTCCACTTCTCTCTCTTCCTATATATATATATATTTTTTTTTCTTTGTGGTTGTATCTCAAGATGTAAGCTCTCATCTACTGTTCCAGTGCCATGGCTGCTGAGCTGCTGCCATGCTCCCTGCCATGATGGTCATGGACTCTAGCCCTCTGAAACCATAAGCTCCCAAAAAACACTTTATTCTATAAGTTTCCTTAGTCACGGCATCTTATCACAGCAATAAAAAAGTAAAATAGCCCTCATGATCTAATCACACTGGAAGCCCAGTGGCTGACAACTAAGCCCTCGGCACATGTTTCTACGGAGGGCACTCTACATTCAAGTCATAACAGTATTGAGAGCTGGATCTGATACCATAAAAGCAGGTTTCCTTATATCAATGTAGATAATGGATTTCCAGTTTTGGAGACGCAGGTACCTATACCTAACCATCAGATTCTAGGTGAATTAATCTTCATAATAGGCAGCAGGCAAGACAGAAAATCAGAGTGCCCTGAACCACACTGACTGATGGATTACTGTGTTCCTAGAAGTCAAATCAATGAACAGCTTCTTAGCTTGTTCATACATACATACATATACACATACATAATATGGATGTGCATACATATGTATATGTGTATACACACAATACGTGAAAATTAGCTATGGCAATAAGAAATTTTAATGCCTTCATTCGGCTTGCAGATGCAAGTGAAGGCCCAATGGTTATGGAGGCTGGTTCATTCAGAGAAGTCTTGGCAGTCCATCTGCATCTTTAGCAAATAAACTTCTGCCTTTTTCCCCAAGGGAAATTCTGGCTGGTAACCAGAGCAGGGGGAAAAAACATGTGGATTTCTCAAAGATTAGTAAATAGGAATCTGAAGTGACATCAAGACCAGGACACTTAAATCTCTGTTCTGGTCCTGATGTTAGGGAGACTCCATGGAGAGCAAATAGTAAGGGGGTCGGCCTGATTCCTTGAGGTGTACACATACATCTGTCTGTTGACCTGTGCTGTAAACCTCGTAACATAAGGAAGTCTAAGTGGAACTTCCTACATAAAGAAGTCCCAGAAATGATGCCTTTGAAGATCTGAAAAGTAGGAGTAATTGTCCCCATAGGCCTTCCCTTCCATCACTCTATCTCAAGTGCCTTTGACTGAGGAGAGGGGACAGCCATTGGTACTAACAGATGTTTTTTATGGGTTTGCTGGTTTGCTTGGGACAGATTAGCAATCTCTTCTGCTTGGTGATGGCTGCTCACCTGCTGGATACTGAATGCTTCCTGCTCCACCTGATTATAACAGGAACATTCTCCTCAGGGATCTGGTTTATAGGAGCACTTATCGCATTGTTCCACTGTGTTGATAACACCTTGCTCATTAACATGGTAGTTGTGGAATGTCAGGCGCCCTGCATCCCTATTCCTGTTAAGGGGTTTATGGGAAGGGGCACAGAGGCATGGGGCTCACTGGCTTTATCTGGAATCTTATCACTCAGAAGCACCCCATGGGGTAGGAAGTGGCGCAGACTTTTGAAGGCTCAGGCTAGGTACTAGTGGAGAGGAGCATAGGACTGGGTAAAGGAATCAAGTGCAGACTACAGGAAACACTATGAATAACGGGTATCACAGACATAGCATCTCCAAAACTTCCGAAACCTAAAGAGCCACATCACGAGAGAAGAATCCCTTCTTACTATCTCCTCTGAAGAGCCTTGGGTTTGAGGTCCTGGTCTGTATCAGTTTGCTATGGAAGCTGTCAGAAACATCAAGAGCAGAGTCTCTTAAAGAATAGACATTTGACATCTAGGATCAGGGTGTCAGCATGGATGATTCCTTCTAAGGGCCATGAGGAGGAATCTAACCCATGCCTCTCTCTGTCTGATGTGGCTTGCTGGCTACTTTGGCTGTCCTGTCACTGTCTACATTCACCTGTATGCTTGTGTTCACATTCCCTCCTTTCATAGGAAAATCAGTAATATTGAATGATCACCTGTTTTAACGACTCTGCTTCCAAAATGGTCACATCTTGAGGTACTAGGGTTTGTGACATCAGCATGTGAACTTGGAGGGGATACAAACCAAACCGTGATGCTTGCAGGGTAGGAGAAGAGGAAAGACCTCAATCACTGAGCACGGTAAATTCCACTCTGAATAGAGCTGGGACTGCCTGCCACCCAGCTTCTGTGGCCTCTCATGACTGGAGACCAAGAGTCCTGAGTGACTGACAACACGGAGACCTAGACTGTTATTATCCAGGGAGAATATGCTCAGAACCAGTGAACTCAGTGGCCTGTTTCTGAGCACTCTCAAGCCCACTAAAGATAGTCATCAGGCAATGAAAGTAGCCTAAGGAAAAAGGGCCGAGCAATTAAAGGCAAGGAACCCTTTGAAGACGACAGAGCTGAGTCACCCTGCTCGACAAACTATGCAGGCCAGATGAAATGCCGTGTAGGTCAGGGAAATGTTGATTGGATGGTGGAGGAAGAAAATGGCAAACGTTTCTTATAGCATTGATCTCTTTGCAATGATACCATAGCTTGTACCACAAATATTATTTTCTGTTGCATATGAGTCATAACTGGCCACCACCTTCAAATGGATATTGTGACTAATTGGACTTGATCAGAAAAATGGAGGAGTCGGGTGACTGACAAGAGCAGGATGCATCAGGAGGGTTCTGAGGATGCTGATGCATCAGAGCATTTCATACCCCAGCCCTCTGGCCCTAACAGACATCATGGTTTGCTGAGCTTCCAGCTGCCTTCTCCATCCCAGTATCCAGTGCAATCAACTGCTTCTGTGTAGCTCCTGTGCTCCTGCCACCGGGGCTGCCAGTTGCTTATTGGGGATGTTAGGTTTGCTTTCCCATTTGCTTCTGCAGAGCCACTGGCTACACCAGTTATTGGTTTCTCAGGCAAGCCTTGGCTATGAATACTTTACCACCTTGTAGGATATGGGATCAAACAACCCAGAACCACAGCCTCTGTAGGATGTGCTGGTATATGATTGAGAAACAATAGACTTGTGTAAGAGAAGGCTGTGCAAAGACATCCCCCCTCATCTGCCTCCCTTGTACAGACTATGGTGGGGGGAGGTTTTCATCCAGCCTGTCCTCAGGTGTCCTGCTCTGTGATGCCTTACAAGCTGAATCTCCCTGTGGCTTGCTGCAAAGCTGAGCACAGCATGCTGACCAAAAAGCAATGGGCTTTTAGTCATGATCTGAGGGTCTGTTTTCTAGCTTGTTGAAGCTACCCAGGTAAGCATAGGTACCCAGGGTTTGGATAGGAATAGTAAACAGATGCGTGCCAGGCTGTCTGGAGAAGGAAGCTATACTCATTTTTATACACTTGGAAAGATGTTGGATTCCTTCAATTTCTCCTCCACTTTTCTGACATGAGCTGGAAAATCTGGAAGGAGGACTGCTGAGATCCATTCCGTGCTTCAGGATAAAGCTAAGAGCGACCCTTAGGAGACAGGATGTGGTGCCCTGGATCATACTAAAGTGTGGGGGGGGGGGATGATGTTGTCTGTGTCTTGAAGGCAGGAAATTTAAAGAGTGAGCAGAGAGTGTCTCTGACTAGACTGCCCAGAAAGACTTGAAGTCAGGCCAACCTAGAGTCCCCTTTAGGTTCCGCTGATCTCAGCTGCGAGGCCTTGAACCATTCGCTGAGCTAGAGGGTTGGGTGAATTGACCTCTCAGGGTCTGTGCTGGTTTGTGTCTGGAATGTCCCACCGACTCATGGTTTTGAATACTCTGCCCCCAGTCCGCGCTGCTGTTTTGAAGTCTGTGGAGGCCTCAGGAGGTGGGGTCTGGCTGGTGGAAGAGGTCACTAGGGTGGGACTTTGAAGGTTACCTGCTTCTGGCTTCCCTATTTTCTACGCTTGCTGGCAGGCTACCGGGCCAACAGCTCCAGCCTAGGCTTTCCCCACCATAACGAACTGAAATCCCTCTGAAGCCATGAGCCCAAACCAAGCCTTTCCTCTCTTAAGTTGTTTCAGAAACTATTTTTCTCACATCAGTGCCCTATTCCCAACCAACCCCCCCCCCGGAAGTCCTTTCCTGTGGGAATTCTGAAGATATGCACCCCCAACATTACTAGTTGGTTTTGGACAGACCTGGCTTACAATTAGGGGGCACCTGGAGGTCTAAAATGACACCTTCATCATAGCATGGGTGTCACCATCAGCATGATAGGGGACAATGTACCTACAAGTGTGGGCTGGGATATTAGCATCTGGAAGCAGGCTGTCAAACATAAAAGTGAATTCACAGAGGTGGGTACGCCCCTCTCTTGGTGACATCACAAACCTTCTAGCCCTGAAGTGGTTGCACGTGTCTCTCTGAAGCTTGTGCACTAGAAACGAAATCCTCAACCTTTGTATTGATGGTATGGGTGAATCAGATCGTTCATGGTGATTAAAATTAGGTAAAATCATAGGAGTGGGGACCTCAGTTGATAAGAAGGACCACTCAACCCAGCATGCTTGTTCTGCCTCATCATGTGACTCTCCCTACTAGGCCATGGTCCAGCAGGAGGGCCTCACTGGACCCCGAGCAGATGCCAACACTGCACTCCTGGACTTCCCTGAGGCTAGAACTGTAAGAAAGATGCTTGGTTTTTTTTTTCCTTTATATATTTCCAAGTTGCAGGCATTCAGTTATTGTAGCAGTAAAGAAATGAAAGCTCTTGCCTTTTCATACCAGTTTGAGTGACACCCTGCTTGATGTGAGGCTTTAAGAAAAGCCACAGACAGAATTCTGCCAAACAATGGGCAAACTTAGATGCAGGCAGAGTCGATGGCGAGCCAAACTCTGCCAAGACAGGGTAAGCAAGTCCTCAGTAGTTCCTGCCTCGTGAATATGTCTGGCAGAGAGTTTGGTCTAGAAAGCCGAAGCTGATGCTCCAACGTTATAGAGAATGTTGGGTGACTGTTCAGGCAGTAAACTGTCACAGTCATTTTTCCATTTTGGAAGCTGCTAACCTGCACTGCTGGTTCACACAGGCATTTAAGTTCTATTCCTTCTCAAGTCTCTGATGGGGGTTGAAGACCAGATAGTTTAGTCTTGCAATCAAGTGTAGTTGGTTAGGGGATAAGATCTTTTTAGATTAAGATAGACGATTTACGTTAATAGAGATGAGATGTGATAGGTATTGATTTCCATTCAGAAATTTAGACCCAGCAGGATAGGAAAGATGTTTGCTTCAAGTTTGCCAAGTACAAAGAGCCAACTCACTATGAATGTAACATTTACATAAAAAGAAAGAAAGAAAGGAAAGGACACACAGAGTGAGTAGCCGGCCAAAAGCATCTGTAGCGCATCTAGTTGTCATTGTTTTTACTAGCATGGTTGTGCATATTGGTGTGTAGCCGTGACACCTGAATATCTGGCAAAGTGCCAAGCCTAACCCCCTCCGTCCCCTCCGCCCCCCCCTGCCCCCCCCCCGCCCCACCAATGACAGTCCTCAGATGTGATTTGATGATTTAACGCCTGAGTGATGGGTGAACAGGAGCCTATGGGTTTCCCTTTTTGCTCTGTTTTACGGGGAAAGAAACAGAGTCCCTTTCAGACCCAGTAAAGAACTTCACAGGTCTCGGTAGTTTTAGGAAGGCAGAACTTGGGAATGTTACTATTACAGCAGCCCTGTTGAAGAGCAAGCAGGAAGTGATTGGAGGCACAGAATCTTCCATTACAGCCATAGAAACAGCCTCCGCATCTGTTGTGCATGCCTCCCCGGTGAGAAGCAATTGAACCTGCAGTCTGTGATGGGCTTGTGTCTGTCTGGAGTTACAGGGAATGGGGACCGGTTTTCCTTTGCTTGTTGAGATGCTTTCCCTAGTCACTGGAAGCCCTTCTGTTTGAAGGTTAAGCTCTGGGATTCTGTCAGTTTGTGGTGATAGGAAAACACAAAGCCATGGACTTCAAACTTAGAGCTGAGAGAGCAAACGGGATTGGAAAGAACCATCAAGTATGATGGGGGGGGGGGACGGCCTGTGATGTCTGCATCTGCATGGGAGCTGTGACGATGTGGTCCTCTGCTCATGCGTTGGCAAGGATTTTTTAAGGTGGAGCCAGAGGCATTTCGAGCTTTGCTTTCTTTAGGAAGACAAAGCTGTCTGATGCAGCCCGACCTCTCACAGCTACCATAGCAAGGCAGCAGTAGGAAGCCAGAGCAGCCAGTGGCACAGACTGGTATGCTGGTATGACACGGGTCACCAGGACTCAGGATCTCTTGGGCACTTAGGGGTGCTGGAGTATTAGATAGTGAGGAAGGATTCTGGGGAAAAATTTTGCTTCCCATTCGGGTGCTGGAACCAGTGTTGCATTTCCTAGTCTTAGGTCACTTCTGCCTGTGCCTCAGTTTCTCCATCTGGAAAATAAGCATACCCACCTTTTACAGTTGCCTATTAAGCTTTAGGAAAATTTGTTGTTGTTGTTGTTGTTGTTGTTTTGAGACAGGGTTTCTCTGTGTAGCCTTGGCTGTCCTGGACTCACTTTGTAGACCAGGCTGGCCTCGAACTCACAGCGATCCGCCTGGCCTCTGCTTCCCGAGTGCTTGGATTACAGGTGTGCACCACCACACCCAGCTATAGGAAGTTTTGTTTTTGTTTTTTTAATCATTTTATCTTATCTTTCACTGGACTGCAGGGATTCAGCATCTAAGACATGGCCATCCACCCCCTAGTGCTGAACCTACGTTGCCATTCACTTGGACTTCCACAAAGGTACAGCCTGTGCGCAGGCCCCTCTCTACACAGCTGTGAGGCAGGAGAGGTTGTCATCTCCCTAGCTCCTCCTCCTTTGGCTGCCATCTGAGAAGCTTCACCAGGAGGGACAGCATGGCATTGAGAGAGCCTCCCTTACTGCCATATTCCCCTGGGCTGCTTTCTCCCCAGTCCTTCAGCGACAGACTCAGGCAACAAGGTGTATTTGAGCCATGGGATCATTTTTAATGTCAGTCAGAAAGAGCAACACTTTGGAGATGATCAAGTAGAAAGGGACGTATTAAAAAAAATGTGGAAGTACAAAAATGTTAACTGAAAATAGAACATTTAGAAGCTTTTCTTTCTTTCTTTTTTTTTTTTTTTTAAGTGCCGAGATTTAGGAATGAAACAAAAGACAGCTCCTTCTAGCTGCGAACCTGAGTTATGACGTGTGTGCCCTGGATGCTGGGGAGAGCATCCATCTGTCCCATGCTGGTTCCTTGAGGTCCAAGAATCCACAGTGAGGCTTTTCTTGTGTGTTGAGCCATCCATCACCATGGTGGTGGCCACAGGAGATGCAAGGCGTGTCGTCACTTGAGTTCTGGAGGATCCACTGTGATCTAGCCTCTGTCTCTTAGAGAGCTTTGTCTGCTTATGGGACTCCAAGGTCATGTGCATGCCTCTCCCTTAGAGCTCCCACAGTGCTCTGCGCAGCAGCGCCTCACAGGTCTGTGGACACGAAGTCTGGGGGCTGCTTGCCTTCTTCACTGGACTTACTGGCCAGCTTTGAGGGAAGACACACAAACACATCAGCAAGATGGGATTCTTATATGCATCACCATGAAGCACCCCAGACCCCACAACCTTTGACTTATATCTAAAGACAAGTGATCAGAAGAAGTTGCTATGACCTTGACCTTGAGTTTTTGTCAGAAAGCTGCTTCGGGGAAGTTTCATAGACCCTGCTCCCCCTTGCTAGCTGTGTGAATTCTGCACATGGCTGAGCTAACTCCGTGAGCCTGGCCAAAAAAAAAAAAAAAACCTTCTGGAACAGAGGAGGATCAAACAGGATAAAGACAGGAAAGTGCTTAGCATGGTGCCTGACTCACACTCGCAGATTCTCAGGCAACCTGTGATTTTTATAGTATCTCAGCTCTGATTCATAGTGCCAGGAGGATCGGAAGTACGTCTGTACCTTCTTGATCCCAGACAAGGACCGACAGGGTAACAACAGGAGATGGGACTTCAAGAGTCAGTAATTCAAAACCAACTTTTAATTTGAAGGATTTTTCTTTTTTTTTTTTGGTAATGTAAATAGAATAGAAAAATGCTTTGCCCCACCCCACCCCCTCAAAAGTACTCTTAGTTTCGGAAGATATAGCTGACTGCTGGGGCTCGAAGAGGATCTCCAAAATAGAGGGTAAGTCAGGGCTAGCCATCAACTAGTTCTGAGGTCCCGGAAGCACCTGCCTCACCGGAACTGGGCTCAGTCCTACTCAGAGGAGCTAACTGGAGCCCTAAGAAGCATTGTATGGTGGGCATTGTCGGACAGCTGCCCCAGCATAGGATCCCTGGCCATGCTCTGCAGGGAGCAGCCAAAGGCACGCGTACCCACAGGCAAAAAAATATACACACCTGTGTAGACCCCCCCATCTCCCCTTCTGCTATTCTCTCCCTGTGCTCCCTCAGTACCCCTCCCCCCTTTTTCCAGACACTGGCATCCTCACCATGGTCTTGAAGAACTGATTGACTTTCTTCTTTTTCAGGGTCTTCTTGTCACCGTCGGAGATATGGAAAAAGGTCTGGCTCAGGCGAGGGGATGTGTTGGCCTCATCCAACCCAGGCACGCCTGCCATAGAGAGCGTAAGGGCTGCAAAGTACCCAGACATGAGTGAGCGGGTTCAGGAGAGAGGTAGGTCCCAGGGGACAGGATGAGTATCTTAGGCCTAGGGCTGTTCTTTGGGTGGTCCAGATGTGTCTGGATAGAAAGAGGGATGAGACGGGGAGGGCCCCTGTGTGGGCTGATACCTTCAGGGAACGCATGACTGAGTCTGAACTCTGAGTCCCACTGACTAGTTGGTCTGTACAGGAGGTTGACATTCAACGCATTGGTTTGAATGTGCAGCACTGGGGAGGGTGGTATTTCAGATGTCTTTTCTGTCATGCACTGTTCAGCCCCAAGGGGGCAGCACCAGTTCTGTCTTGTTCAGTTCTGCCCAGCCCAGGGCACAGAGCCTGCCTGCATGGAGCAGCAGACATTAGAAGTAGATGCATAGATGTTGAGTTCCTGGCTGTGTGTGGGGGCCTCCCTCAGTGAATGGAAAGTGAGTCAGGGATATCCTGTATCCCTGGACAGTAAGACATGAGCACAGGTGGGTATCATCTACACACTGAACACAACCATTAGATGCTGTGGCAAGCTTTGTAAATCTACAAGGAGTCTTCTTGGTCAGCAGAGGTGCCATGGACCTTAGAGATATGCCGGAGGCACATTCCTGGACCCGGAGGGACTGCTGCCTGCAAATGCAGGGATTCTTGGTGGTCCCAGAGGGACAGCAGACTTCCCTTCTGTCCCAGTAGAGCTTGATCACATGGGTCCTCCAGTGGGGGATGCCGAGGGAGTGCAGAAGCCATGGGCTTCTGGCCCCAGATACCCAGCCTGCCTTGCTCTATAGAAGTAGCTCACATCCTTCCTCTCCCTGACAGCTCGGCAACTCACAGGACCTCTTCCCCCAAAGTTGGCTGTGGCAAATGCATTACCTGGGATGGTGGGCATGGACTGGCTGGCAAAACTCATCTGAGAGAGGACAGACACCCTGGTGGGGATGGCTGCATGCTCCGAGAGATTGGTGTCACTCATGAACTCGTGCTTTCTGGACAGCTGGATGAATATAAAACACGCACACACACACACACACACACACACACACACACACACACACACACACCACAAGGGCTTAGCATAGGGCAAATATAAGTCCTCAAAGGTCAGGGGAAAGTGCTTCAAGTGGCTTCTGTGGACCTGGCAGCATAGATAGCTCATTCTTATACCATTCCATGTCAGCCTGCCTAATGTGGTTGTGTAGGCTGCCTATTGTATAACACCAGGAGTGCTGGAGAGGGTCTATTCGGTTAGACTATCTGGTGAATGGTGCTCTGGGAGCATAGAAGACGTGCTATGCTATCCCTTCAGAGACCCATTAGGAAGTTTATGGGGTCTCTTTGAATCAGCCCCCCGCCCCCCGACATAATGGCAAATGCTCACTCCCTTGCAGTTCCTAAACAGGCTTTTAACAAACCTTTCTCTTGAACTCAGGGCTGTATGATACCAAATCTCTTCATTAGTAAATATTAGTGTTGAACTTCTTTTTTGGATAAAAGCTTACTTTGTATATGAGGCTGCCCTGAAATTCACTATGTAGTCAAGGCTGCCCTCCATCTCTAGCAATCCTCTTGCCCCAGGCCCCCCACACTGATTATATAACTATATATGGTTATATTTTATACAGAATACATATCATGTATATATATTTTATACAGAATGGCATAAAACACATATAGTAACCATATATGTTATTAACTTATAAGACTCCACACACACATAAAGCATGGCATGCTGAAGCACAGTGGAGCCAGGTCAGCCACAAAGGAAAAGGATTGAGGTCCCAGGCTGCCTTCCTCTGCAGTGGATGTTCAAGCTCTGCAGTCTGGTGGCTTGGGTTCAAATCCTGCCTATGGAGCAGGACTACATGCTCTGCCTCATACTGGGCAGCTTCCTTCCTCTAAGACCCACTGTGGTGAGGGAGCCAGGCCACATAGTCCACCCTCTCGGGAGACCCGGGCTGCGTGGCACAATGTCCTGAAGAGCCGGGGAGAACCTGGCACCTCTGCTTACCCGTTTCAGCTCTGACTCGTTCGCTGTCTTCTCATCTGCAAACACCACGCTGCTCCTCTTGGTCCTCTTCTTGGAGCGCCGCAACTTGACCTCTGGCAGAGTGCTCCCTGGGGAGATGGGCTCCTCCTCCACTTTGGGAGTCTTGGGTGCTGCTGACTCTAGGTCAAAGCTGAAGGTGATGAGGAGGAGCAATGCAAACTGTAGTTAGAGCCTGGGGGTGGGGGTGGGGAACCTAAGAGAACCTTCCTGCTGACTGAGCTATCACTGCAGGGCTGAGGTCAGGTCAGTTATCTTGATAGCAAATTGAGAAAGTCGCTCATCCACAAACACTCAAAATGACGGTTAGAATGGCTGAAGGTGGTAGACCACTAAAAGCAAGCGGGGATGGCAAGGAGATGAAACTGGTTAAAATGTGGCTCAAATCCAGGCACTTCTGCTCGCCTTTTAGCTGAATGGCTCTGAGTAAGTCCCTTTGGCTTCTCTGAGCCACCACTTGCTCAGTAAGTGGGGATATACACCAACCTGAACAGTGGTCCTGGTGCCTGAATTCTGAACATGTGGTGCCTATGATGCATAGAGGAAGACCCACAGGGCTCCAGGACAAAACGAGGGACGAGGCAGGAGGTGTGGGTGATATGGGAGGGCACATACTACTGTGGGGGTGACGTGGGCAAGATGGGACCCCTGTTAGAGGAAAGAGCATTTACAATGTGGCCTAGGGGAGAGATGCTGTCTGCAGACAGCAGTGGGTAAGGAACCCAGTGGTAGTGGTGTCGGCAGGTAGGGAGGGGGTTGAGGGATAGCTGCAGTGAGTTCTGGGTTCTTGGGAAAGCCGCCAGCCTTTCTCAGGTGCCAAGGATGCTTTTAAAAAAATGGCGCCAGCCAGCTGCAATCTTAGGAGGCAGAGGCAGATGGATCGCTGTGAGTTCGAGGCCAGCCTGGTCTACAAAGCAAGTCCAGGACAGCCAGGGTTACAGAGAGAAACCTGTCCTAGAGAAAAAGGCACCAGCCAAGGCAACCAATTGAGTGGCTCTGAGGCTTTCCTGAGGTCCCAGCTGGGGGAATAAAGCGAACAGGAAGGAGGCCTGGGCCAGGAGCTCCAGGAGGGGGCTGACCTCTCTGGCGTAGCCTTGCTGGGGGTGCTGCAGTCAGAGTTCATGGAGGCCAGAGAGATGATGGACATCTGCCTGTAGGAGCGCAGCATAGACCTGGGGCGGCCCACTCTCCGGTCATCGAAGTCAGGCTGCCGGTAGGAAAACAAATGGTGAGCAGCCAGCAGAGCAGGGCCTTGCAATCTGAGCCCTTCTCCTCCTCTGGACAGAGTGGAACAGGGGGGCCAAGGGGCATCAAAGCAAAGCTCCCTAGCCAGCAGGACCACAGGCCTGCAGGATAAACACTAGCAGCCTCACTCCCAGGGGAACAATTGCTAGTCCTTAAGATTCCCCATGTGAGGCAGCATCTGTATTATTCAGTGGCCTCATGGACCATCTTTCTTTATGCTAATGAGAGGGCTTGAGATGAGGCTGGTCTGTGCCAGGGAGACCAACCCTGTAATTACAGGGCTGAGACTTTGAACCATATATTATCAACTCAACCTCCAGGCAGGAGACAGGGGACAGAGACGAATCTCCAGCCCATAGCCAATGATTCATTCAATCTTGGCTGAGTAGTGAAAGCTCTGGGAAAAAAACCTCCACGCTTAAGCTCTATTGAGCTCCATAGTAGGTAAGCACACGCCAATGTGCCCGAGGGTGATGTGTCCTGACAACATGGAAGTTTCATGTTTAGGACCCTGACCTACCTCACTCTATGTGTCCTTTACCTAGCTCCTCTTGATCTGTGTCCTCAACTGAAAGCTTCAGTGAAGAAGTGCACCGGTTCATGAGATCACATCCCAATAAGTTTGTTGTTAAGTTGAAAGTGTAATCTGAAAAGGCATGGTGTCTACCCAGACTACCAAGTACCCTAGCTAGCAATGCCACACTTTGTGGCATATTGGCTGCCTACCCCATGGGCAGCCTCTCTACCCACGGCTGCCTGGGAGTTGCATGTACGTGCCCTAATCCAGAGTTTTCCAAGAGTGCTTGGCCACACAGATCTAGCCCTAGAAAGATCAGAATCTGACTGCATATTGCTTTTTTAAATCATGGCAAAGTTGAAAAATTGTTGAGTCACTGGAATCAGGATTTGTAGTGAAATACATTATAAATACACTATAAGTCCCCAAACGTATAATCATTGTGTGCAGAAGTGTGGGGCCTAGAGTTTATGGCTGGTGTCTAAACTGGGGGGAAGGACTGTGGCTGGTGTCTAAACTGGGGTGGGGGGGAAGGATTATTCTATCAGCCTGGAAAGTCTGGCCTCAATCCAACTGTTTAACTTCAGAATTGTGCTTTAGGAAGAGAGTGTGGAAAAGGTCAACTTGTTGCTGCTTAGAAGAAAAACTATCCGGGTTCAGCCCTGGGCCCTTCTTGGAACTATGGCTCTTCTCTGGGTGTCTATAGATCAAGAAGGTTGCAACAGACAATCTTCAAGGTTCCAAAAAGCTCTGATATTTGAGGATTCCTCTGTTTGTGAAAGGCAAGACACTGTCTCAGAGGGTGATAGCCAGGGTCTTCTTCAAGCTGTGGGGTACAGTGGCTTTGGAGACAATGCAGGTGGCTACACACCCTGGCCTTTACTTAACCTGGGGGCTTTTGGTAAGTTATTTAATGTCCTTGAATAAAAAAAAATGATATATTAGGACTTAAAAAGCATTGCTACCTGCCTAAATCAATCAGTTGTTATACATCAACTGGATTTATAGAAGGCCAAGCACATACTAAATGCTTCATTCATGTAACCATTATAACTATACGGTTCCTTGGCTAACTGGTAGTTCCATAGGTCCAATGTATAACAACTGATTTCTCTTTAGGGGTGTTTCCCCATGCCAGTCCCTTTCAGCTCTTATTCCCACAGTCCTCTCTGCTCCCAGTCACAGGACTACTCATACCATCTCTCGGACGCCATACTCCTTTTCCACCTTCATTTTCAGGTTCTTGAAGCACTCCTCCATCCGGTCATGGAAGGGGCGCAGGTTGTCCGACACCCTTTTCTCATGGATCTTAATCCCAGCTCCTAGGAAGGGGATCTGAAAAGAGAGGTGGTAAGTGAAGGGCCTCGGCGTAGGCGCTAGCTCAAGAACTCAAGTTGACTTGCTAACTAACTCTTCCTGGGGAGTTTTCGGGCGCTCAGAGACTCCCACGGTCCTTGAGACAGCTGTAGCCTTAATATGTGTCATGCAGGGGAACAGTGACCCCAGCCACTCTTGTTTCCCTGGAATCATGGTTGTCCCAGGCATTAGAGGCCACAGACAGAGAAATCTGAGTCCTCCAAAATCTGACAAAGAGTCAGAGTTCAGAGAACAGAAAAGAAGGAGCCCCTGCGGCCTTGAGTTACAGCCTTGCTTAAGAAGTACTCAGAAGTACAAAGGTGATGCTATGACGATAAGCCAGGCAATAGGTGAGAGCGGAGAGAGAGAGAGAGAGGCCACAGAACATCTTATACACTGTGCGGCCCAGTTACACTCTTCATGGCCGCCGAACAAAGCTATGAGTGTGCTGGTATCAGAAAGTTTTTATTAGTAGAGGGTTTTCTAGAAAGTGTTGTCAAATCTCAGGAAGATGAGTGGTGAGGGAAGAACAGGTTAGGAGAGGTGCAGTTTGCCTTAAGAGGGAGGTCAGTCACATCCCCTTGATGGGGAGGCCTGGTGGCATTCAGAGGAGGGATAGCAGGCTACCAAGAAGAGACTTGATACCCTATGAGCATATACAGGGGGAGGATGTCCCCCTCAGTCACAGACATAGGGGAGGGGAGTAAGGGGAAAGCAGGAGGGAGAGAGGAATGGGAAGATACAAGGGATGGGCTAACAATTGAGATGTATATGAATAAATTAACAAAATATTTTTTAAAAAAAAAAAGGGAGGTCAGTGCACTGACCCTTACAGTGCTGGGAGGGGAGGAACAGAGCTCCAGAGCTCATGGCTAGAAGGAAATTTTGAGAAAGTTAATTGCATTACCCTCTGATGAAATAGCTAAGACCGTGAGGATAGAGGATAGACTCTTTTTAGAAAAACAAACCCCCCACCACCAGGGCGGGGTAAAGGCATTTCTGTCTCCTCCTAGATATCCTGAGAGAAGAAGTGAAGAGAGAAACACACTCTGCAGCGAGATGTGCACTCAGCTGTAAACGTGCCCTAGCGTGTGTAGGAGGAAGGTAGCTGGAGGCTGGAACTGACCTCCAAGAGCAGAGAAGGGCTTGGTGGCTGCCAGAGGCCAGCCTGCTTCTAGGAATGAAGGACACACTCAGGAGCAGAAGCAAGGATGTCATGGGAAAGCTGAGGGGCCCACCACTTCACCTCACAGCTAGGTAGAATGTGCCCCCATTTTCCCAAGAAGCAGGCACTTGTCCTCTAAAACAGTTAGAGTAGGAAACCAGAGGCCCCAGACCCAAGGGCAGAAGGAGGAGCAGCCGCCACCAGACTGAAAACAACTGGATGAGAAGGCAGTGTGCATATGGGCAGTGAGCTGCCCGCTGCACAGTTCCCAAATTGCCCAGCGTAGCAGTTCTGATCATCTTCTCACGAAACCGTGTAAGGGTCTTCTTCTGCAGGACCTAAGCATCCCGTGCGGGTGTGGAGGTCCAGACATGTGGGTCACTCAGTTGCCAGACAATGATGCCAGTTTGCTGACAGAGCCTTCTCCCATGCACACTGATGTGCAATTAGATTCACTATGAATTAGGATGGATCTGCAGGGGTCACCAGACACTGGAGGAAATTCACCCAGAGGAGACAGGACCAAAACTGACAGGCAGGACAGAGAACATGGGTACAAAGGGACAGGAGAATGAACGTGCAGGTATGACTAGAGAGAGCTTAAGCTGTTACTTAAAAAATACCACCAAATACTATATTGTCTTCCATAAAGACAATATAGTAAGACTTAAAGTGGAATAAGGTTGGTCAGCTTAGCATCCATCTCAAGGTGTTAAGAGGGAGTGAAGAGGATGCCCAGTGACATGGTGCTTTCCAATGCACAGGCCAACCAGACCAAGAGAAGCCAGCAAAGAAATACACATCAGCCCGACTTGGCAGTCACAGAATACCCCACCAAGCGCTTTGGAATATGTATGTTCTCTTCTGAGCATGACATTCCTTTACTATAGGGGTTTTGATAAATCCCATGGGGTTTTGGTATATTGTATTTCTGTTTTCATTTGGTTCAAGGGATCTTTACAACGTCCTCTCTCATATCCTCAATGATCCATTGTTCATTTAAAAGTGTGTCACTCAGTCTCCATCTATGCATATAGCTTCTAAAGTTACCTTACTATATAGTTTGAGTTTTATTCCACTGTGATCAGAAAGGGTATCATAATACGGTTGCAATTTTTTTAAAAAAGTTAACTTTTTCTGTGAGGAGGAGTGAGAATGGGGAGAGATTCAGACACTCTCAGGTCTGGTGGCAGAGAGGGAAGCTGGTGTGGACACTTTGGAGACTATTCCTTATACCCAGGAAGGCTGAACTTCAGTGAACCAGCAGTTCAACTATTATGTGTACCTTGAGGAAATGAAGCTTACACATAGCTACCAACAGGAGGATGGGTCAATAAGTGGATACATTATCTGTATGCTACATTCTTACAGGGCAAAACTTAGAAAGAGTCAAACCTTTGATATATACGGTAACCTGGTGAATTTTAAAGATACTGTGCCCTGTAAAAGAAGCTGGATACATAATAGTAGGGACTGTATATTTTATTTATGCAAGGTTGATGGATTAACCTTTGCAGATAGAAATTTAGCAACGTATATTAAAGCTACACTTTCTCCTGTGTTAAGACCTAGCATTCTGAGGTCTAAACATAACCCAACAAAGATACGGTCAAGAGCCCCGACCAAGTTTTGGAACCAGCCTAATTTGAAATCAGAAGAAAAATTAATATATTTTTTATCCTCACAAGATCTATCTTATGGACTTCTAGACAGCATGGGCAAATGACAGCAAGGTGCAACAAAGTGAGCAAATTTCACAAGCCTGATGCAGAGAACTGTGCATGGTGGTTCCATTATATGTAGGTCAGCAGGAATCCAGGGCAAACTACGATGCCTAGGAATGCATGCTTGGGGAGTGGAACTTTTTTAAAAAGCTAGGAATGATTTCTAGAAAATTAGGAAAGTGGTCAGCCTATAGGGTGGCGATGACTACAGAAGGTGGCTCTAGGGGTGCCTGAGGAAGTATATCTCAGGGCGGGGGGTTGAGGAAAGAGATGGCAAAATGCCCATGGCCGCTCAGTGCTGAACCAAAGAACCATATATCTTCATATGCATTTCCCTAAATGTAATGTTTTACAACAAAAAGCTTGAGAGAATAATATACTGTAGCCACTGTCTCATGCAATTAAATCTTTAAAAAGAACATCTAGAAATATCCCAAATCTTGAAATCTACAAATTCTGATACGCACGGCACATTGGAAGCTTCAGCTTTTTCTCGTTTGGTAAAGGCAAGGCCGTGCCCCTTTAAAGTCTAAGGTTCTTGAGTTGAGAGAAACCCCAAAGTGCGTATAGCTTTGCAAACAATGTCCTCCTCCCTGGGGCTAAGCTCTAAATGGACAGGCTCAAGTTTGCCCATCCTTATTTCTGTGTTACCTGGCACTGTGCCTGGGACCCAGTGTGGGCCCTCCTAAACAAGGGCTTTGAGAGTGGATGGAAGAGAAGCATGCAAGCTGGTTTGCTGAGTGTAATGACAGGAACAGCACTGTGCCTACACAGCAGGATTGCGCTATTAGAATGCACATGCATTAGGGAAACTGGGCAGAGCAGGAGTGACATGGCCCAGCGCACTTTCCTCTGGGATTAAAAGGCCTCCGTAACCTGTGGCCTTGGGAGCCACAGGCCCTGCTATGGAAAAGGGAGACACCAGGGGGCGCTGCCCAAATGCGCCTCGTAGTCTTGGAGGCAGTGATACCTAATATCTGTCAGTCTGTCATCTATCTATCTGGAGCCCTTCTAAATAGCTCCAAGACAGGAGAAGGGTGTTGTTAGAAGGGATGGCCTGCAACAACTGTTCTGCAAGGCTGAGACCCATACTCTGAAGGCAGCAGCCTCAGGCCAGAGAATGAACCCGATGAGAAGAGGCGCCTGGCAGAGTCCTGACTAAACACCAGCCGCAAAATCAACGTGTGTAACCCTGCGGTCCTCCCGGGATGCCTCAGAAGTATCCAGGGAAGGGACCCACTCAGCTGGCCTTCTTGCTCCTCAGATGGTTGGCAAGGGACCTGCCATCATTTGAGTATTTAAGGATGCAGATGGTCCCAGAAAGATGGAGAGACCTGAGGGATATTTAAGCTTCATGTGTGGCCCAGAGTGGGAAGCAGAGGGGGAAAAAAAAATCCCAGACACACCTAATGCATTCAGGGAAAGTATGTCTGCAGTGCTCGCTCAGCGTTTCATTTTTAAAGTCCCACTTTGCATAAATTGGCAGTGGCAGGGAAGGACCTGAATTAGGAATACTTATTTTAAGAAAAAGAGTCTGCACCCAATGCTTCTCAGCCCCTGATTTCCCTGGAGTAACCACACTCCTTGCCAAGGAAAGCGTGCTTCTCTTTGCATGGTGACTGAAAAAGAGGAGGAGGAGGAGGAGGAGGAGGAGGAGGAGGAGGAGGAGGAGGAGGGGATGGGCAGCCTGCAGACTGTTACTCCTGGCCCCAGGCCCCTGCTCACTCCCCACCAGCTTACCCTACCTCTGCCCACCCATGCGCCATCTGCAGGGGGCCCAGACCTGGCAGGTATCTGAGGAGGCTGTCATAGGGCTAAAGTGGGAGAGGTCTGTTCTTTGAAAGCCCCCAAAGGAGGGACCCAGCAGATTGTTTCTTCTTTGGAAAAAAAAAAAAAGAATATATAAATAAAAGAGAAAGGGAGAGCAAAGGAAAGGCAGGGAGAAGAGGGAGAGGAGGAAGATGTGAGGGGCGTAGGAGGCAGAGAGAGGCAAATGACAGAGAGGGAGAAGCCAAGAGCTTCTAAGAGAGGCAGACAGATGCACAGAAGGAGGTGGGGAGAAAAGTGGGCAAGGAGAAGAGTGCAACAAGACAGGGGGGCACGGAAGCAGACAAATAACCAATCCTCAGGCTGAGATCTGGTCCAGTTAGGCAGATGTGGACCTTCTCTGACCGTGAGCCAGCCCAACAAAGACCTCAATTATTTCCAGAACCTGATATCCATCTGCTCATGAGCTGCAACAAACTGGGTCAGCCTCCCAAAGGAGGTGGTGGTGGGGGAGGGGGGAGGGGGGAGGCAAGCCTTCTATTGTCTGATTGGTGCAAGCTGGTGGATGTGGGGTTTTCATTTGAGCCCCGCTGTGAAAAGATACCTCCTGCATTTAACATCAAAGAAAGCAATCTCAACTACCTCTAGCCACAGCATCCATCCCTGCCTGGCACTATGCGACACTCAAGGGTAAGATGTCCCAACCATGTGTCCTGGTGGGCCAGCTCAGGTGTCCTAGAGGAGCCAAAGGTAAGGAGTGGAAGGGTCATGTGGAGTCAGGCCAGGCCAGGTGAGCTGGGCCAAGGAGAGGTCCTGGATGGATGCTCCCATGGCCAGCTAGGCTTTACCTGCCATGCGATCAGGTCCTTGAGGCGGCTTAGCTTGTCGTGGTCCTCCGGGTGCTCCCTGCTGTACTCTTCAGTGAAAAAGGCCTGGAGTTGGGTTAGGGGTGAGGGATGAGTGAGAAGTTAAGATTTTCGGTTTGTCAGGCTGGACACATGGTCAATCTCTGGCGTTGAGAGAAAACTTGATGTGAGAGAAGTTTCAAGGTTCCAGGCATTGGGGGTGGACTTTGCCATAGCTTTATTTTTACTTTTATTTTTATTTTTTTACTGGAGGCTCACATTAGCACCCACTGGAAATGGGTTGCAGACTCCAGGGAAGTACTCCAAAGGTGAGGTGCCAGGACCAGGCACAGCTCCCCTGGAAACTGAACTGAGAACTTGACACATATTCTCCAGTCCCAACTGGGTTCTACTGAACCAAAACTCTGGGGTCTTGAGTTGGATGGGAGCTCAGGGCAGGGATTCCTATGTTGGGGAGCCTGGGAGGGATCTGGAAGCTCCTGGGGGATTATTGTTGGATGAAAAGAGCTGAGCGAGGAACTTCCTCTGGTGCTTGTTCAAGCCCGCCTCCCAGTCTCCCTCACGGCTCCTCCATCCTTCCCTTCTCTCCTCAGAGTTCCCATCCTCGTCATATGCACAACTCTATGCAGACATATTGCAGCATCCCTGAAGACTGAGCAAAGTGTGACCACAGCTGTGACAAGGTAGCCAAAAGGACGGAGTGAGTGATGGGGGTCCCTATCTCTGAACTGGTGCATACTGGAGCATTCTTGCCTTCACACCGAAGGACAGAGAATGTATCATATGCTTTTATAGAAAGAGGAGGTCATTCCTCTTTCAGGGTCTGTGAGTTGAAAGCCATCTCAGGACTTTCTACTCTACAACATGCTAGGAAATGCCACATCTTCCTATTAGCACACTGTCCTTTCCAACACAGGTTACTAGGACTCAAAATAACCCCTGGTATTTCCTTTTGGACTCCTGCACCAGGAGGATCAAATATTCAATCTTGGGCTCAAATATGTGGGGATTCCTGAAGGGACCCCGTGACCTGATGTCTTAGATTATGCCTCTGCCTATGGAGTTCATCTCCCAGATTTCTGCAAGTTCAAATCCGAGTTTCTTTCTTTCCTGGGTCTATGTCTGTCTTATTTCAAAATTCCCATGGAAGAGGTGGGTTTTTACCAGATGTCATGGCTTATGGTTTGTGGCCACCTCTGAGCCTTTCCTGAACAAAGATGCCCAATGGTGCCAGGGGACTGGAGACCCTTGGGAAATTGCTTCTTCTGTACCTAGGTATGGGATCAGGATGGGACGGAGAACATGAGATCAGATTGGAAGCTGATAGCCAACCACGCTGAGTGTCCATTTTGGGAATCAAGCAGGGACAGGCACAGGGAAGCCTAAGCTTTGGGGTCCCTCACCTTCTCGTACTTGGCGAAGCCTCCCATGACAGCAGGGTCCACAATCCCGTTGAGCAGCATGGAGAGCGGGTTGATGGGGAGGCTCTCGTCACTCTGGTACTGGTTCACCACCATCAGGATCTTCTCATTGGCTGCGGACATGGTTTCGATGGCATTCTCCAGAGGGCTAATCGTGCTCTGTTGGAAACAAGATTGGCAGAAGAGCCTGAGCGAGTGACTTGAGAAACCTGCACCGTGATTGGCATTGATTTCACTTGGGTGGGAATTCAAAGGCAGCCTCTCCCCACCCTTTACTGCCCAGGCCACAGCAGGATCTGAAGGTAATGAGTCAGCTCTTGGGGGCTGCCTGCTGGCCAAGGACAGGCTGGCTGGCTTTCTGCTGAGAGGAAAAGGATTTCTCTGGGGAGACACAAAGGCAGAAGTTGCCAGGCTCTGTGATGACGTTGGAGGTTCATGGGCCCGGGAAGATTTTCTTTCCCTGTTAACTGGGTAAACTACACATCAAGACAACTCACCCCGTACTGGTTGGAAACTATAGCATGTGCAACTAGCCAGAGAATAAGGATAGCTTGTCCCAGGGGCACCCAGCCTGGCACTCAGCAGGTCCTGAGGCCGCAAGCTGGAAGATGAAACAAAACAAACTCGTCCCCTCCACATCTCCGAAAGCAAGATCAACAGACAAACATCACAGTTTGCAGAAGCTTATGATCCAGAGTGAAAACCAAACTAGAGGTCAGCAACCATCTCTGCAATGGGGCCGAAGAGTAAATATTTTAGGATTTGCAGGCCAGATGGGTTCAGTTGCAACAACCCCACTCTGTCACTGGCAGGCAGAAACAGCAGCCAGGAACACTGGATGGGAGGAGTGTAGTTGTCCAAATGCAGACATGGACCACCGTTTGCTGACCACAGCCGGGTACATTGACAAGTGAAGAGTGCCAGTCTCAGCTCTAGTTTTCTACCTGTGTGACTCAGGGCCAAGTTTCCTTGCTGTTCTTATTTGCTGGCAAGATTGGAGTAAGAAAGCCTACCTCAGAAACCTACTGAGAGGTGTTGTCAAATGCTTGTGGGTGTCAGGACAGGACGTCACAGTTATTCTGAGAAGAGAAGATCACTGGTGGGAAAGGATGGAAGGGAAAAGGCAAGAAATCTGAGAAACTTTTATGGAGGAAGGGAGCTAAACGTATCACATCTGTCATGGTGGTGATGCTGTGCCTGCCTTGTTGGCTATGCAGCAGAGCATCACCTGATACTGCAAAGTTCTGTTGGTATTTGTACCTACAGCACGTACGAGAGGTGCGGCTCAGTCTCTGTAGCCATACTCTGATGTTATTTCTGTAATTCTTGTTCTAACACAGATTCTCAGCCCTTTCTCTGAGTGTGTGCTTCTGGAGATTGTAGTGGTCTGAATGACAATGAATCCCCCCTTCTCCCCCATACCCTCCCACCCCCATAGGCTCATATGTTTGAATACTTAGTTCTTAGTTGGTGGAACTATTTGAAAAGGATTAGGAGGTGTGGTCTTGGAGGGGGTGTGTCACTGGGGGTGGGCTTTGAAGTTTCAAAAGTCCACACTATTCCCAGGTGGCTCTTTCTCTCTGCCTCCAACTTGCATTATCAGGATAGAAACTTTTAGCTACTGCTCCAACACCATGGCTGCCTACTGCTGTGATTCCTTCCATGATGGTCATGAGGGCCTAACCCTCTGAAACCGTGCGCCCCAATAGACATTTTCCTTACAAGTTGCCTTGGTCATGGTGTCTCTTCACAGCAATAGAAATGTAACGAGGACAGAGATAGAAGCTTCTGCAGTGAGAAGGCCCCCAGAACAGATTCTCTGTCATTATCATTATCTTTCTGTCATCCATATTATTACTCAGTGTCATGATACTGCAACTAAAGACATGTGGTAATCTCCTTATAAGAAAAAAAGGTTTAGTTTGCTCATGGTTCTGGAAGTCAAAATCTAATATCAGGCAATTCCTTTGATTGTGCCTCGGGTAAAGGCACTACATGCAACAGTGGGGAAAATGTGTCAGTGCTGCAGAGAAAACGAGAGATTTAGAGCCTCTAATTCTTAATCTAAGAAATTCCCAAAGGCACTGCCTTTTAAAGGTTGATAGTACCTACTAGCAACACTATTTTGAGGACAAGGGATTTTACATTCAGACTTGCAAGGAACACCATCTATATTCAAGTTATACTAACCATATCTGCATACATACAGGCACATTGACTCATACACATATATGAACACCTAGGGTATGCGCTGGAGGACACTGCTTGGCCTATTGCCTAAAATTGAGACCCGTGTAGTCCATGTTTGTGTCCTGCATACAAACCAACTCTGGGGAGCTTTACAAGACTTGGGTCCAGAATGAGTTCAAAGGAGGCTCTACCCCCTCAGCTGAGGAGGACAGCATTTCACACGAATGCTAACAACAGCCTGATGTTTCTGGAGGACACAGGCTTTGAGGCAAGTCTCTAGAAATGATGAGGCTTATTGACTGGCTTGCCTGCACATTTTTTTTGAGACTATTTCTGGATTCACAAATCTAAATTCTCATTTTAGCTGTCAGGAACAAAGACTGGTGAGGAAAGAGCCGTGGCTCTCCACAGACGAGGTTTGAGCAGGGCAAGTACATAGCTCTGAGTAGATAGAACTTGGGGTGCTGCATTTGGAAGGAGGCATGGGTATCAGCTGCTAATAACAGAAATCAAATTTTTAAAAAAGTCACAACAATACATCACAAACCAGGCAACAGAGATGGTTCCATTTATGGTCAATCACCTGATAATGACAGTCTGCGTATACTCCCAAGTGTTGGGAAACCCTACTGCTAGGGTTGCAGTCCACCATGACTGGAAAGCCATGAGCTCACAGCAAAATGGAGGACTCCCTTTGTCAGTGGGGCTTCTTCTTCTTTGCCTGGGGAGCCCAGATCCCCATACCCCTCTACCTGAAGAATATCACATAGTCCTTAGGGAAATTATAAGTTCAACTTCCTTTCTCCTGATAAGAAGTCACCCAGCAAGCACCTAGGATCCCTGGAATACCTCTCTATGCAAATGAGGCACTATAGTACCTTAAATCTCCAGCCAAAGACATATACCCATCCTGGAAATCCCTACCCACTCCTAAAGTTGTTCATCCCCAATACAGTTGAACTGCTTCTCCCAGTAGTGGCCAATGATCCCCAGGGGAAGGGAGAGTGACACTCAAGGACAAGGGAAGTGGTGCTCTGTGGTGGTTTGAATGAGTGACCCCTATAGGGGTCCATAGTTGGTCCCCAGTTGGTGGCGCTGTTTGGGAGGTGGTGCCGACTTTCTAGAGGAAGTAGGATTTGAGAGTTCACAGCCTTGGTTTCCTTCCAGTTCATCCTCTCTGCTTCCTGTTTGCAGTTGAAGATGTGATATCTCGGCTTCCTGCTCCTGACATGCTGTCTGTTGCCCATTGCCTCCCACCATGATGGACTCTTTTCCCTCTGAATCCCTACAAGCAAAATAAGCTTGTTTTTCTATAAGTTGCTTTTGGCCATGGTCTTTTATCACAGTGATGGAAAGGTAGCTAATAATATACATGCCTAAGGGCAGTAGGTGCCAGAGTCGGGGAGGGAAACTGGGCTGTTCTTGGTTGCAAAGGCAGACTTCTGCCACCAGCACAACAGACTATATCACCGGGCCTGCCATCAACTGGCTATTGGGACTTTATTAGGCCCTTAGATCTCTGGCATCTTTGCCAAGCTTAACTTCAGTTTCTTTGAACAGTGTAGACAAAATGACCTTTGTCCAGCTTGCTGTGAAGAGAAAGTGAATTCCTAAGGCAAAATGCCGTGGGGACAACAGTGAAGGTGAACGGGAAGTGGGAAGTAACTTCCATTCCCAGGAAGCCAGCATCTTTTCCCATTGCTCTAGCTCCTCCCACCTCCGTCATCTGATTGAGCCCACCAGAAGTCCTATGCGCTGCAGGGGGCAGGCATCAACAACTATCATTACTTTGACAGTTCGAGTTCACCACTGGCCTCAGTTTCTTTCTATGCAAAATAGTGCACCGGACAGTGATCAAGATGGAATCTGAAGAATAGCAGGCCATGGTGGCCTGCAGGGATCGGTCACTCAGCAAGCATTGGCTAGGGTTCCCCCAAAAGTTAACTCAGTAGGAGGGGGGCTGGCTGCCTGCATTTGCTTCAGCATCTTCTAGTAGCCTAATGTGACTTTTTGTTTATTTTATCCTACTGGGCTTAGAAGAGATTTGACTTGATGGCATCCCTTGCAGCTCTGGCATTCCATACTTTGTAGTTCCTAATTTGTAAACTGAGATGAAGAGATGCATCATGATCTTCCAATATCACGCTGTCTTCTGTGGCCCAGCTGAATTGCCATTTCCCTAGATTAGGGCTGAAGACAAGTCCTCAGCAAATAGACGAGGCTCCTTTTCTGAAAGCCCATCTTAAAACACCCCTCTAGACACACAGTGCTGGAGTCATGGCACCACATGAGGGACAGAACAGACAATAAGAGACAAGTTCATATAATGAAAACAAATGCTTAGGAATGCAGTCACGTAGCAGGGCATTAAACCTCTGTGTCTGAGACATCCTGAAACGTGATAACATAGGCTAGTAAGAGCAAATCTACTGCAATCAACCTCGGGGATGTTTTCCTAATACCTTTTACCAGAAGATGTACTAGTTTTGTTTGCATTCCTGTGACAACTTGCACACACATGTATACATATATATGAACATACAGACATGCACATAGACACACATGAAACAGGCAAAGGAATAACTTGTTTTGGCTCACAGTTTCAGAGGGCCCAGTCATCATGGAAGGGGAAGGCAAGATGGAACAGCTCACAAATGCAGCAGACAAGAAGCAGAAAGGTTGAGTGCTGACACTGGGTTGGGCTCCCCCATCCTCCCATTTACTCTATCAAGGAACCCAAACTGTGGGGTGCTGGGTATCCTAGCCTTAGTTAATTCTCTCTGAAAATAGTGTCATAGGCCTACCCAGAAGTGTGCCTTGCCAATCTCCTAGGCGACTCAAACTCACAATCAAAATTAATCACCACAGAAACTAACAGGATGACAGAAAGTTTTTTTTTTTAAATGTTGCCTGCTTTTCCCCTAATTTCAGAACTCTGAAGTGAAAATGTAAGGTAACTATTTAGACATGATGGGGTCAGCATAGTAATTACTTATTTGATTTACTTAAATATTCTTGAGCAGGAATTATGGGCCCGAGGCTACTCTTGGCATTTGGAGTATGGTGGGGAGAGCATAACAGACAAAGCATCTGCCTTCCTGGAGTTTTATTGCCGTGGAAACTACAGTTCAATGCTACACTTCACATTTGCTTAATAAACACCAAATATAATCGCTCAGAAAATTGTGTAGTCTATTAGAAAGAATTAAGGACTTTGAAGAGAAAAGTGACAGGGGGGCTCAGGCATATGGGAAGGGCTCCCCCAGTTTGCTACAATCCAGCTGGCATGGCTGGAGAAGAGGGGCCTTGCAGAGCCAACCCAGGGATAGGCTCCATCATGCATAATAGGTAGAAGTACGCCTCCTGGAAAGATTCTTCCCTCAAGAGCAGGGTTAGCAGTGGTCCAGCCCTCCTTCCTCCTTCCGTATCCATGGGGATTTGGCTCTAGGACCCTCCGAGAACACCCAAATCCACATTGTTGAAGTCCCTTTAAAACATGGCACAATCCATCCTCCCATAGACCTTAAATCCTCTCTGGACTATGTACAACTGAATGCCAGGTAAACGTTTATTTTAGCACATTGTTTGGGAAATGACAAGAAGATATATCCTTACATGTTCTGTTCAGATGCAGTTTCTGCCCAAATATTTTCAATTTGCAGTCAGTTGATCTATGGATGTAGGACCTGTGCATAGAGTGTGCCAACCGTATACACATCACAGGACTTTGTGAGATCACATAGGATAAGGCTGTAAAGCCTTTGGCACAGTGCTGGAGTGGGGGAACATTTGCTGAAATTTGCCACAGGTTAACGTGTCTTGCGATCTAAGAGCATATCATTTGATTCCCTTTCAAGGGTAAGGCTCACAAGAATGGACAGGCACTCTGAGGGAAGCTGTTCAGACCAGGAGGGTATTATGAGAGGTGAAGCCAAACTTTACCTTTTTCATTAACCTTGATAACCTAGGAACTCACTCTGTGCCTCAGTGTCCCCATTTGTAAGTGGGAAAAATATCTCTTCCCGAGGTTTCTGGGCGTTTAAAGGAGATCCTGGTAGTGGACAGTTTAGCATATGTTCAATAAATGGTTTTTGCTGACATCATCACTGTTCTGTTTTCCCAAGGCCTAGGCCATGCCTATGAAATAGAGGTCTATGGGCTCACTAAAGAGGGTACTGGATGCCAGAGTGCGGTGATCTTAGTGCTGATAAACCAGTAGCTTGAACATATTGGTCAGGCCACATCTCTCCTCTGTGCAGGGCTCTGGGTCATTTACAGAGAAGCCAAAGTGTCTCTAAAGCCCCATATAACCTGGCATCCGATTACTATTACTCAGCCCTTTGCTGTTCTGATTTGGAGATGATCTGGCCCTAGGGCCTTAGGCCAGCTGCTTGCTCTATTGAAAAGCCCGTCTCTTTAAGCCCAGTGTGGTGGCGCACGCCTTTAGACCCAGCACTTGGGAGGCAGAGGCAGTGGATCTCTGTGAGTTTGAGGCCAGCCTGGTATACAAAACGAGTTCCAGGCCTGTTATGCAGAGAAAACCTATCTTAAAAACAAACAAACAAACAAAAAACCCACCAAACAAAAAGAGAGAGAGAGAGAGAGAGAGAGAGAGAGAGAGAGAGAGAGAGAGAGGAAAGCCTATCTCTTCAGTATCTTCTTTCTGCCCCAGGGCCTTTGCTCAAACCATTTTGACAAGGAAGCTTCCTCTGATGCTGCAGTTTAAAATTGCTGCCCCTCCCCCTTTCATTATGATCTGACACATTGTGTTTACTTTGACCTTTTAGTGTCTCTCACTCACTAGAATGGAAGCTACGCCTTGGAAATCTCCAGGCCTGAGAATAGCGTCTGCTGTGTGTTAGTCACTAATGAAATAGTTTTTTAGTGAATAAAAAATGATATCTGAGATATATTCCTACCTATAAGGGTTCTCACAACTGTGCTGGTCTGGCCCGTGGATCTGAGGAACTGCACAGTCCTTAGCTAACATGAGGACACAGAGACTCTGTGGTGAAAAGTAAAAACCTCTGTTCTGGAGCTTCTGGGATGACTCAGTGGGCAAGGAAATTGTCTACCAAGCCTGAGGACCCGAGTTCAATGCCAGGAACCCACATAATGGAAAGAGAGGACAAACTCCTGAAGTTGTCCTCTGGAACCCACACACATAACACATCATAGCATGCATGTGCATGCGTGAGTGGGTGCGTGCATGCTCGCGAGCGTGTGCACACACACACACACACACACACACACACACACACAAACAAACACACATTAAGATAGATAAATAAGTAAATATAACACAAAAATACACATCTGCTGTCAACACAAGGGAGCTCAGACCTGCCTCTGGCTTTCTGATTTTTCCTCTTTGATCCCAGTCTATCCCAATAGAAAATGGCTCACTCTAGGACACCGCAGAATGTTATACTCTAGTCCTTGGGTCTAGATTGGAGAACTTTGAGGGATTAACTGGGTGGATGCTCTTCCAGAGCCTGATTCATCCCTTCTCCCTCCCCCTAGGCCCCATCACAAAGATGTTCTTCAACTACTGGTGTCTAAAGAACCTTTTATTACTAGGTAACAAAAAGTTAACTAGTGATTTAAAAAAGATACCCTGGCAGCAGATGTCCTGGGCACTGCCTACTCTGGGACTCCTATAGGCCTTTTAAACATAAACTGTCCCCTTTATACAATCAAAGAGGCCTCTTGAGGCTCACTGTGCCCTGCCTGTCAGAGGAGAGGGGGCGCCATGACCCCCTGAGACTCACCTGAGACATGTGAACCACCTCGAACCAACGCAGGATGCCAGGCAGCTTGTATGCGGTCAGGAAGGAGGTCCTCTCAATCCACATGGACTGGGGAGACAAGAGCAACAGACTCAGATTCATGAAATCTGCTGCTCCTGGCCCTGGTGGCCTCCCATGCACCCAGAGAAGAGAGATTTCAGTTCCCCGCTATCTGACCCTGTGGAATCCTTAACACTTGGTTTAACTTTTCTCTGGCCTTAGGCTTAGTCAGTTCTACCAGGATTTACCAACAGTCTGAATTCTTAGTCAGTTTTGAGTGTGTCCATTTATTTGGGTGACCTAGGGGAAGAGTCCACAGTGTCCATCAGATTCCCAAAAACACGATGCTTACTCCCCAAAAATATTAAGACTCACAGGCTGAGAGCTGAGGGGAACTTGGAGTCACTGCCTCATTTCAGTCTTGGGGAGAGATGACAGGTCCAAGCTGGGAAATATGTACACAGGAGGCTAGCACTCGGGGCAGTGACAGCATTCGCTTAGTAAATGCTGAGGCTCATCGACAATGGGCGTGCTGGAGGGCTTGCTTCAGCCCCCTGGAAATACACAAATGCCCTTGACTGTCAAGGTCATCTGGCAGAAAGCCACATTACATTTTGGAAAACACAAAGAATGAGAAGATGCAATAGATGTGCCATCCTCTCTGTGGCGTGCTCCCTGACTCTGGGTCACGTTCTCTACCACCTGTGGCTGGCAGAGGTGTGTTCCGGTTGCTGAAGATGGCTGAGGAGGGGAGATACTCACCGCGAACTCATTTTCTGGGTCTACAGTGCCCCTGCGCACTGGTCTGGAGTAGTGGAACTTTTGCACGTAATTGGACTTGTAAAAGCTGAAAGACAGGAAGGAGTGGAAACTTCTGGAAGCCACGCCCAGCTGCTGACACCTTAAACGTTGAATCTGGCAGAGCTCTGGCATTTCAAGGTCTGGGTTAGAGCTCCATAAAAGAACTGATTTGCACAGGGTTGCAGGGTGATTCAGAAGCAAGGCTGGCCTTACACCCTGGGCATTTGCAATCGTGGCTTTAGTGCACCAACCATAATCTGTCATTGTTTCCTTCAGTTAATGGAAGGGTCTAGAATACCTAAGGACCAAGCTAAACATCCCCAAAGGGAGCACCAGGGTTTGCCTTAGGAGCCTCAGTCATCCCCTTTCAGTTTTCTGAATATGTGGGGGAGAATCACTTGTCATTGACAGCGGGGTACCCTGCTATCTATAGAGGTGTCCCTGTCTACAGGTGCATGGCCAAGAGGGAGAGGGAGGCTGCCATTTAGTCATTGCAGTTGTATGCCATGATGCGAGCATGAGGCTCCTGGAGGGGCTGTGTATTACTAGAGAACTCTTATTACTGGATGGTGTATCCAGAGGCAAGAACAGGAGGTAGAGAGGGGTGCAGCCAAGGACCCCGCAAGCCCCCACCTCGTGGCTTCCTCAATGACTATGCAGTCTCAGAGGAAGCAGCTGGGCACCTGCCTTCATGCTGTTACTTTACTTTTATCACTGCCAGAATATATGCATCATTAACCCACACCCTCACCAAAGGCTGAAACAACATTCCTTTGGGACAATGTGCCCAGCATGCCCAGGGCCACTTTGTTCCATCCTTCCACCATTCTGTCACCTGCCAATTCCTACTCCTTAACATCCTTGGGCCCATTCTAGGATCAGCCTGAGCAGAAGGCTCCCACATCAGTTCAGTTTCACGTCTACTGAGGACTTGTCATACATAAAGCTAGCCACACACACCCCAACCTGCCCCTCCCATTCATCTCTGGCTTTGGTCTAATTACAGACATAGCCCAGGTAACTGGGGGCAATTATTTTCCCCAAAGTGAAAGCCAGGATAGACTGGCTGAGGAGAAAGGTACTGAGGCCTGTCCTGTCACCAGATCAGCCTCTTGGAGTCCTTTCTATTCCTCCTGGAATGGGCTGTGGGTCTTACTTTATGATCTGGTCAGGTACTGGCTTGTTCTTGAACCTGGGGTGTTCATCCAGGACAGGCTGTACAGTGAAACACTGGATGTCTGGTGTCACCCGAGTTAAGGATTTGAAACATGTTTGTTGGCCACAGGAGAATTCCAAACATCACAGGAACCAGCTGAGAGCGTCTAGGTCGGTCCTTCTGAGACCATGCTTTTATCCAATCGTTAAGTTGCCTGCTTCCTTCAACGTCCCCAATGACCAGTGAGCACTCACTTTGGGCTTTACCAGAGCTGACCACCACCTTGCAACTCTCTCCCAGGCTCTGCTCTAACTAACAGAATTGCTTAGCAGCTTAATCACCGGCATCATGGCCAGACTGCCATTAGCAGTAATGCCCTTTAATGAATAGATGGTTCTCTATCAATTACAGAGCAGGGCTTCCCATGGCACCCTTTAATCTCTCCAATTCCGCTAGGTGTCATTGTTAACCCCCGTCGTTCCTGTTGGCTCAGAGAAGCCAGACAACTTGCCAAAGGTCACACAGCTTGTAAGAAAAGGGCAGTTGTTTCTATTTAGGCTTCTTAACTCTATGCTTAAAATTCTTTAGATATAATCTCTTTCACATCCAGGACTGGGGTCACAGAACACAATGACCCAAAATACCTTGGAGGCTATTAATGCCAGAATTCCAACTCCATGGATAATCTAGGGGAACTATGTGTGCATGAGAATGTAAGACCAGTCTGTCTTCAAAATTACCTTGCCAAAACAAAAAGAAAAAAAAAAACTTCATCTGAGACCTTGCTAATGCATGGCAGGCCTCCATCCTTCCTCAGCACTTCTGAGTCTGGCTCTGCATTTTCAAAGACCCTAAGGTAATATTCACACATGATAAAGTCTGAGAGACCTACCGATCTATAACATGCAAACATGTCATTTTGTCCTCCAACTCTTGACAATCCCAAAGGGACAACCTATAGCAGAAAGTACGGAACAGCTGGAAGGAGCTCTGTGACTGATTAGTGATGTCTGCCACCGGCACAGGCTGCAAGCTGCCAAGCATCCTTGGCTGGATCTTTGCCTTGGCTAGCCCCATCTTTACTCTTGTTATGCTGGCTCTATGGCAGACAAACTAAGTGGAAAAGGTGAATGGCCACGGTTCTTTCATTCCCCCATTCTCTCTTTAGGCATTCAAGTTATTTCCTCCCCCTCTTTACCCAGCGATCACCGCAACTTAGGAAGTCTTCCAGCTAGGAAAGAAGGGCTGCTCTTGTTGACTTTTGAAGACCTCATGGTAGAAGATGCATGTCTCTATCCACGAGGGCTAACCCTCCCCCTGCCACTCCATGTCAGAAGTCCATGGCTCCCATGCCCTTTGACAACATGCCTCTCTCTGTGCTAACACACTAGGGGCTTTCCTCTGGGCTAACACTCTAGCAGGTGACAGTTTTTACTCTGAAGAGTACTTACACAAGGAACAAGGTTCCCTCAAAGAGAAAGCAACAGTCAATCCACTGGACTAGCCTCACTGGAAACTTCAGGAAAGCCCTGAAATCCCAACCTGGCAGCCTAAGCTGGGAGAGCTTTTTCTGTGGAGTGAACATCTGAGCTGCAGGCAGGGGCTGGCAGACTATGCTGGGCCCGACCCCATCTCATTGCCTGTTTCTGTGGCAAGTGCAAGTTTAGCACAGATGGCCTATTTTCAAATAGCTGTGACATGTGAAAATGATACATGTCCAATATGTCAGGGCCTGTATATAAGTCTTTGTGGGAACATGACTTGCTTACTAGCTCCATTTGATCAGTGACTGTTTACATACTGGGACAGCAGCTAAGGAGTTAAGACAGGGGGCACAGAGCTCTCAAGACCAACTCTTACAGAAATGTTTGCCAACATTTCTTTTAGAGGCAATTCTTGGCCATGTATATTGATCTGAGCTGCCGGCACTCATCCAAGAGGAGACTCCAAACTTGTCTTCGGGAAGCCTATGACATCGGCACCCTTGAATTATTTAGCTTGACTCTCCATGCCTGGTGCATGAGTTGGCAGCAACAGCAGACGTCTACTAGACCTTTGCTTCTAAGTGCCTTCCACTGTCTGGACACCTGAGAGAAGATGTGAGATCTGTTACTTCCCCTCCAAGCTACCTGTTGACTTGTTAACAGCAGAAGGTAAGAGGACAACATTAATAATTCAAGGTTGTAGCAAGCAGCAGGCCTGAGTTCAAATCCTAGCCCTGTTGCTCTCTCACCATAGCTGCGTCTGAGAAGTTCACTTTGCCTAGTAGTCAAATGCGAAGAACAACAGGCTTATCTCAGGGGCATATGATGTGCCAAAGGGAGGAGATGATGCACAAATGTTAAGTGAATGGAAAACAGTTAATAGCATTCTGGTCCCAGTCTTTAAAACACAGATTTAAGACAGACAGAACTTGGCATTTAAAACTCCCAGCTTTGGGCTGGAGAGACGGCTCAGTGGTTAAGAGCCCTGTCTGCTCTTCTAATGGTCCTGAGTTCAACTCCTAGTAACCACATGGTTGCTCACAACCACCTATACTGAGATCTGGTGCCCTGTACTGGTGTGCAAGCTAACATGCAGGCAGAACACTGTGTAAATAAATAAATAAATCTTAAAAAAATAAAAATAAAAATAAAGTAAAACTCCCAGCTTCTTTTCTAACTACCTTCAAGACCCTAGGCAAATTGCTTCATCTCTGCTTTGTGTATTCCTCTTGGTGAAATATGGAAATTTAACACCATTCTAGAACATTCTATGGGGTTTAAGAAGATAATATTCATAAAGCACTTGGTCTCCTAAAGAGATCTTGCAAATGTCAGCACTTTTTCTTTGATTTAGCACCTTGTTCCTGGCACTGAGCCAGGCCATAGGGCCCTAAATATGATGTCATGGTTGGGGACACATGCTCTCTCCTCCATGCCACATCCAAAGACCATGCAGACATTTAATACCTGGATTCCACTACTGGAGCCCTAGTAATCATCCAGGACTCACATGTAACCACACTGGCCTTTGATGCCAGCCAGCAGTCACCAGTTGTGCTTTCTCCTGCAAATGGCCATGGAGGGCAGACGAGAAGGGCGGGCAGGCATAATGAAAAGGTCACAGATGAATATTTATCACCCAAGGGGAAAAATATTTGGATTAAGGTTTTCAGCAGCCTAGGCAGAGAGCTATGTACCCTGACACCCCACTTTAAAAGCTGTAACTTTATCTGTTTTAAAGGGTATGGTGCTGCGACCCCCGCTGAGAAAATGGGGCCTCCAGGCTCCATAGCCAGCCTCCCCCTGGCATTTGTGGCCCCGGCCTCCACAATCCTACCTCCTACTAGTGGCAGCACACAGTCCACGAAGCCACCAGGCTTGCTCCATGGCTGCTATGGTACACACACACACACACACACACACACACACACACACACACACACACACACACACACACCTGCCAGCCTCAGCTCCTGGCTCTGCATGCTGCTCTAGGCATCTTCCCCTCTGGTCCTTCCTTCCTCTCTCATCTGTATCCCTCCATCCTTTTGATTTCCTCTCCTTTTCTTTTCCTTCTGTTAAGCCATGACTACTTTCCTTGAGCGGGCCTTGTGGCAAGCACTGTGGAGAAGCAGGACTTAGCACGGAAAACAGGTAACACGGGTCTTTCCTCAGGGACCTGGCGTCCCCTTTGTGTTCATGTATAGGAGAACAAAGCCTAACACACGAAGAGGAAGACAACAGCAACAAATCAAACAAAGAGGGCTTGAGGTCGCAGGGTCATGGTGAGCCCAGGAAAGGCAACTTTAGAGACGGTGCCAAGGGAAAGGTTCTTCCTGGAGGGGACACACCAAGTTAGGATCTGATAGGTGAGTGGAGACCAGTGGAGCCAGGAGCTGAGGGAACAGCATTCTAAACAGATGGAACAGAAGTGGAGAGGGAGCAGAGGAAGAACAAGTCGTCCTATTAAAGAAATAAAATGTAGTGGCAGAAAGACCTAAAAGCAGAGGGAAGAGCTGGGAGTGAGAATGTTGGACAGCTAGGGTCAGGGACGGCCTTGAAGCCTGGGCTCAGGGTGGGGTTTATCCTACTGGCAATGTAAAGTCTTTTCAGTCCTTAGGAAAGGCATCTGTACACAGAACACCACCCCCGCCCACCCCAATCTGGGCCATCTCCCCAGCTAACACTAAGCTCTGACTGCTATGTCATCAGCATCAAGGACTAGTGTAACAATAATTGTGTAACAACAACAATAGTGTAACAACTAATTGTGTAATTAGTTGCACGTATCTCTTGTAGCATTATAGCGGCTCTGTGCCCACCTGAAGGCAGACCACTTTGGGTGTAAAACCCTGCACAGAGTCAGATACAGAGTCAGGACACAAGAGAAGGTATTCACGGTGAGAACAAAGGAACGAGGGAAGGGCTGAGTTCACCCATAGGGTGTTGCGTTTCGAATGCACCCCTCCGTGAGCACCAGGATGCCAATCACGTGAGATGTGCAATATATCAACGTGGCTTCCCATACACTCTAAGCAATCTCAAAATGACCTATGACCTAAGAGGGCAAATGATACATAGGTAATTGCCATCCTGTATACAGTATACTGATTCACTTTCCCTCCCCCTCAAACATTCCAGTCTACAGTTGGGTGAATCCATGCATGCGCATCCCACAGTTACAGAGGAACAGTTGTACTGGGATGACTTCTCCGGATCCCACCCTTGGAGACCCAGGGTGGCCCAGAGATCGGCGGCCAGTGGCTCTTGTGCCAGTCCTGAGCTCTGAAGCGGCTCTCATTTAAAGCGATGGACAGCCACGCGGCTGGAATAACCTGTAAGGATACACTGGCCTGGGGCGTTCTTCACGTCGTCCCCAGGGGCAGAGGTGGTGTTCATCTTCTCTGCGTTGGGGAACTGGCTCAGGAGCTGCACCTGGAAGTCCTCTCTCCTCTCATACTCCTTCCCCCGGTAGATGAAGACTTTGTTCTGCAGAGGAAGGACACCTGTCAGAGACGCCGGGGCCTGGGCGTGCAGGACTTGTAACTCAAGCAGAGCTCGAAGGCTTTCAAACTGAGCCTGGGGCTGGTAGTAGAGGGCGGCTCTGGGTATGTCTTTCTCCTCTCAGCTCCTCATCAGTGGAAGCAGGGGCTGACTTAGCTGGGTGGACCACCTGCTTTAACGGGCCTAGCTCTGATGGGCAGGAGACCGTGAAGGGTGAAGACCTTGTTTAAAGTAATCTACAGTCAGCTTCTGGGATAACTTCATCGTGTCACACCCACTTTATTTACATGCCCGAAAAACTGTCCACTTCTCTTCAATGAGGCCATGGGGACTGGGGCTGTATCTAGCTAGGACCCTCTTTACGTGGCTCCTGGCCCTGAGCCTATGCAAGCATTTTCTTTACCTTTCTCTGACCACATTAGCTTCCTCTAGAACATACATTATCAACAGGGTGATTTGGGCTACCTGGGGACATTGACAATTCCTGAAACTATCTTTTGGCTGTCATAACTAAGGATGACGATGTTCCTGGTAGTAAAGGAAGAGATCAGGGATGCTGCTAAGCACCTCACAATATACAGGGCAGCCACCACAGCAAAACAGTATAAGGCTCCATCTGTCTAAGTAACAAAAGTAGGAAACCCTGTTCCAGACCACAGCTGTGCCATCTTTGTTGAATCTAATGGCAGCTAAGTTCTTCTGCCCAAACCTAAGCCTGTAATTTACCTGCCAGCACCAAGCCATCTGGACATAGGAGGAGCCCAGGCCCACTGCTACAGTGTAGTCTCTGAGACTCATGCCGGGAATACACACCCCTAAGAAGTTCGCAGAAGAGTCTGATATGCAAACAGGGTTAGGCAGGTCCCTCTGAGCCACCCAGGATTCTTTCTCCCCATCCGTCACCCTACAGCTACTCATGGCAATCTCTCCTGTAAATCCACGATGGCTTCCATGCTGACTGGTGGCAGTGTAGGAGAGACTTACTAGACTACACTGTAAACCAAGTGAGGCCATTTCAGAGGTCTGATCTGTTATTTCCCTGGCATCTTCCTGATACCCCGCCCTCAAGCCTCCCAAACCAGAAGCAATCCTGGGGATATAAACATCCAGCCTAGTATATGGTAAAAGCAGCCACCAAGACACTGCTTAGACACGATGCTGCAGGAACTCTGTGGGTCCCCGAGATTCTGTTGGAAGCTGCAGGATCAAAATTAGCACTTCCATAATGATAGTAAGGGTGCCATTGTCTTTCTCATTCACATTTGCTCCTCTGTATAGCTTTCCCGAGGTGCAAGCACTGTGCAATGACAAGAGATCAACACCGCCATGGAAACCGAGCCTTTTGTCCTCAGGTCAGACTTCAGCGGTATGTGTAGAAATACAAGTGGACTTTACTCCTCTTGCTCTTTTTGTTTCTTTTCTTGAGACAGGGTCTCTCTACATAGCCCAGAACAGCCTAGAATTTTCTATGTAGACTAGGTTGCTCTCTCCTCCTATTTTTGTCACAAGTGTTCCTCACTGACTTTGTAAGCTGGAAAAAAAATGTAGCGATTATTTATAATTTATGTTAACATATGACCCTGCATATGGGCTTTTTGTTACTTTTAAGTAAGTTGCCAGACATTTAAAATTTTTTCTTGGTTTTTGTTTTTCATGTACACGCTTGTAGAGATAGCTCACAAATAAAGAAAAGCTCTGTGACTACAACAAATGTTGAGAGAGCAAAGGGATCCCTTGACCAAAGAGAATGAGAGCTACTGCCTTATCTTCCTCTGAACGCTTCATTCCTGCAGCAGGGCCCCCGCTCCTCCTCCCTGCAGCTCCATTCGGGGAATAAGAAACCACTGGTGGTTAGGGTGATAGGACCAACTTAGGACTCTACTGGGGACAGTGATAGTCCTTGGACAACGGAGCTCAGCTCCTGAGCTGCGAGCTTCCAAGAACAAACAGATCTTCAGAGCACAGAGGAACAGCTGTGATGCCAAGGGTCCCCAGACCCTAGGCCGAGTCACCGGCAAACCCACCCGCAGAAAGGAAGGGAATCCTTGACCGTAGTATCCGACAGCAAAGTAGTCTGGTTTGGGTCTCAGGATTTTCATGATGTTTTCATAGAATTTGGCCTGCTGCCTCTAAGAGAAGAAAACATGACTTGTAGTAAGACAACGCAGATGTGTATCCAAGGCACATGCAACTGAAAGAATCCACAGTTATGACATTACCCTCACCCCAGAAACAGTATACCAATTGCAGATAGCGGCGTGCCTGTGGCTATGCCTGTGTTCCAGTGTGTAGAGCCATGCTTAGAGCCCTTGCCTACTGTGCTAGGCAACCCACTTGCAGGAGCGCATTTACCTATTTCATACTTGAGCCATTCTTGTGAGCTTCTCCAGTGCCTGAAGGAAGAAGTTGGCAGCTGGTCCATACGGAATTGGCCTCAGTGAGCTCCAGCTGGTGGCCCTGCCATTCCCCCACTGTACTCCCTTTTTTTGTGACCATGCAGCACGGCAGGCATTTCTGAGAGTATACAGATGCCCAAATGCCTCCAGGTAGAGACATTTTCTTATGTGGGCATACCTGGCATATTTTGTCTATTCCAAGAGCCGTGTGCTTGTCAAACATTCACATCTTTAAAAGCAGTTTGCAGCTCACTCCACACTTCACAGGATGTGGAAATTATTGTTTGTCGCAAAGAAATCTTGACATGGCAAAACATATGAAGAGATGGGTCACAAGATTCACTTGATGTGACATAGACCATTACATGTGGCTCTAGACAGGTGCCTGGGTAGCATGTGCTCCGTGCAGGGATGCAAATGTACATCAGTAGTGTGTGGGATGCCCTGGCATGCGATTGTATATAAACTCACACCTTTGGAAGACTGCTCACCTGTGTGTCTGAAAACACCTGTATGATCAGGGGTATTGTCACTGAGTGTCCACTGGCACAGACACATGTTTGTATTTGAGCCATATCTTACATAGAACTAAGAGCTCTGCAGACTTTAATGTGATGACCGCTCTAGACCTTCATCCCCCCCACCCCAGCTGTCGAGCCTCTCAACGTGTTGACATTTTCCTGGAAATGTCTACATTGGCCTTTATGGACCAAGAGGCAAGGGCCTGGGATCCTGGCACTTGGGCAACCAGGAATTATATAAGGGCTGGTAAGGAATGAAGGAGCAGCCGGGAAGCTCTCACTATTTCTCCCACTGAGCTCAGCTCTTTCCTAATCCCTGACTTCTGCAGTGCAGGCAGGGACCAGGGACGGCTAGACCCTCTACTTCCTATTTCCCCTACCAACATACTAATGTGCAACAGGCAGATGGGAAGCGTGTTAATGTGATTTATCTGTTCCCCGAAAAGCACAAAGTTGTGCTTTTATTTAATTGGTTTGGTGATTTGTGGAACTTTTACTGCAAATGTAACAGAGTGTTTACTGGGAGTGCAACAGCTGCGGCAGCTGCGGCTCCACCTAACGATGGGAGGGCGATGTTCCCCGTGACCTCACTCAGACCTGTCTCCATCCTTCTGTTTCCCTCGCCCACAGGCCTCTCTCTTCTCGGTCTGTCTCCCCAGCCGAGTGAGTGCTGCGCGCGGCTTTGAGGGGGAAGCCTTACCAGGTTCTGGCTGAGCAGCTCGTAGTCAAAGATCTCCATCTCGTATTGTTCGGCCAGTTCCTTGCACAGGCTGATGGCCTCTTCCCACATCTGCAGGGTCACCATGGAGAAAACCGGTTAGAGGTGGCTCAGCTTTGCAGAGCCTTTGCTCAAGAAGGGACTTGAGCTTAGCCTTGGCCCCCTAGAGCTGCACTGCAGAGATCCTCTTACCCAGTCCCGGTGTTGACACAGAGCGAACCTCGGACTTGCTATTAGTGTAGCCTTTCCCTGGCTTCTCATCCTGCTCCTTTAAGGAATAAAGGAGTAGGTTGGGTTTCTGTTGTTGCTGTTATTTTGTTTGTTTGTGTGTCTATTTGTTTTTTTTTGAGACAGAGTTTCTCTGTGTCACCTTGGCTGTCTCGGACTCACTGTGTAGAGCTGGCTGGCCTTGGTCACATCAGTCCACCTGCATCTGTCTCACTGAGTGTGGAGATTAAAGGCAGCTAGAGTAGGCTGTTTAAATGCACTCTGATTTCTTCCTAAGCACCTGGAGAGCATCCTCATGTCCCAGGTGAGGATGAGAAACGGAGGTTCATCTGCCCAACCAGGAGCGGGCTTGGAGGCCAACCCCCAGTTGACTCCATTTGCTGCTTTCTAAGTACTTGATGGCTTGACTCCCTGAGCCCCTCTACTCCCCAGAGTACAGGGGAGGCATCAGAACCCTTAGCTAGAGTGAAATGGTTCCCAGTGAAATAAACAAACGGCCTGGGATCAGAGCATTTCCGGGGATGAATTTGGGTCCCCATATTCCATCTAATTTTTCTCCTCTACCAGTAAATGCAAAGGAGTGCTGTGGTGCTGTGGTGCTATGGGTGTGGAGGTAAGTAGGGAGCAGCATGAAAGTTTAGGGAGGAACGTACTAGGGTATCAAAGCATCACTAAAACTTTCAGCCGGGTGGTGGTGGTGGTGCACGCCTTTAATCCCAGCACTCGGGAGGCAGAGGCAGGTGGATCACTGTGAGTTTGAGGCCAGCCTGGTCTACAAAGTGACTCCAGGACAGCCAAGGCTACACAGAGAAACCCTGTCTGGGAAAAGCCAAAAAACAAAACAAAAGAAAAACAAACAAACAAACAAACAAACAAACAACCTTTCAAAGTGGATCTTCTCTGTCTCTAAAATAAACTAACAATACGGACCCCGGACACGGGCTTTTTCTTTGCTGCTTGACTTTAAGCCAAGAGTGTCTCCCATCTTGGACCCTCGAGGCATCAGTAAGCTCTGCAGCCAGGCATGGGGAGAGGCAGGGCTGGCTGGGGGAAGCTTGACAGTCTCAGAGGATACCCACTCCCATTCTACACAGGGTTTAAAACAGAAAATGCACCTAAATGGAGAATCTGGGGGAGGTGGGGGGAGGAGAGAGCAGAGGATGCCAAAATTCATTGTGAGCTTCTTAACGAAAGTACTCTCTGCATCCAAGCATAAAAATAAATAAAACCAAGTGCGGAGCAGAGGAGCCATGGCAGTAAACCCAAGACAGCTTAGTGAGCAGCATAAAAATGCTTTATGTGCCAGGAGGACCCCAGTTTGCAGGCTTCACCCTGAACAAGAAGGTTGGGTAACGATCCTGGCTGGGCCACAGGACTGTTGGAAACAACAGAATGTGTGTGTGTGTGTGTGTGTGTGTGTGTGTGTGTGTGTGTGTGTGTGTGTGTTTCCCATTAATACAGGAACAGGAGAAAGCAATAAGGTCCCCATGTGCTAAGTGATTTCTAAGAGGCTAAGAGGCAGGACAGTAGTCAGATACCTGGCATTCCCTCTGGTCCTCTAGGGCCTCTGGCTGTCACTGATATCACAGGACTTTATCTATTGGTTATAGAACAGTGACTGAGTTCTGGGGATGGTGCATGGACATCCATCAATCTGCACAGTCACTGATCAGGTACGAAGATGGGGGAGAGACACCATTTCTGCTCTCATGAACGTCAGAGGTGAGGCAAAAGGAGGCGACAGAACTGTTGGGCTTGGGGAGGCACTATATAGGTCGCGTTAAGATGGACATAGGGAGTGATAGCCTGTGTGTATCTGTAGGAAAGGAAAGCTGAGGGGAGCTAAAGAGCTTAGGATCCATTCTAGAAGCTTCCATGGCCATGGCTTTCAGGGTAAGCTGTACCATCTGCTGCCTCCTCTATACTTCCAGGCACCACCATGTTCCTTGTCCCCACCCTTGTTATTGCACACTATCAGGAGAAAGCATGCAAACTCTGACAACGATTGGCACGCCTGTTTTAGCAACAAGACAATAAGAGCTATGAGCATGGGGCGCTTGTTTCTTCATCCTCTGCTCAGCACAGGGTGGCTGAGTCAAATTCCTGGCTGGAGAAAAACCTTATCCCGTCATGGGACTCTTCCAGCGGGACTGATGTAACCAGCAATAAACAAACAGAAAGCTCTTCCTTGGTGGCTAGTGGGGCAAGAGCCTCAAAAGATGGCAGAGTCTCTGCCCTCAAGGGGCTTATAATCATAAATTATAGGACAGTCTTTTCCAACGGCTGAGCCTTAGGAATTTATAAGCGCTCTGTAGACATTACCTCATTTCATCATTTCTGGGCAAAGTGGGAAGAGCAGACCAAGACAGAGGCAATGAACTGCAGAGGCAGGGCAGACCTAAACCCAGCATTCAGTGGTACCCTGATAGATGGTGCAAGATGTTGCCAGTCACAGAGAAGCCGGGCTACATGTGAGCTAGAGGGCTTGGGAAGGGCTTTAGAGAGGACAAGGCATAGTTAGGCAGCAACGGTGGCCATTACAGTTTAACAAGATGGCATTGCTGCCCACTAGCTTCCATGCTGGCACTCATGACGTTTCCCTGCCTGGCTTTCACCTTACAAGGAAGAAGTGGATACTGTTACTACTTCAGTGTGGTAGCAGGAGGACTAGAATGTCAGCAGGGGCCACACAAAACTGTGGATGGACCCGAAGGATGCAATGCCCAGGCATGAAAGCTCTGTGCTGAGGTGCCTACAGGGCAGATGGTGGCCTTCAGCTTGGAGCTGCCTAAAGGTCTTCCGGAAGCAAGGGCTGGGTAGCAGCTGCTTTGCTTTATTTCCCAGGCTAGCCTGCCAGAATCCTTGCTGAAAAGATCAACGACAGCACAGTGTCACCTAGGAACCTACCCATTTACCCAGCACGTATCATCAACTCCTGCGTGCAAGTAAGGTTCTGTTTTAGCCACCAGGCATCCAGCAGTGTATGAGACAAAGTTTTCGCAATGTAGGTATTCCAAAGTGAGGAGCCAAAGAGTAAGCAAGTCAATACCATGCAAGGGGTTGCTATCAACAGTAGCCTATCTTTGAAGAAACGAGATGGGTGGCCCAGGGCAGGGGCACTGAAGGTAGCGGAGGAAGTTTTTTACATCTTGGCATCTAAGTAAAACCCTCAGGAATGAAAAGATCCAGCCTCCCAGGGGACAGGCGTGAGAGGATGCTCTAAGCTGGGCAAAGCAAGCACAATGGTCCAGGTGTTGAAAAGAGGGAGGACTAAGTACAGAGCACAGGAGAGACCTGTCTCTCCTGATGGCCAACACTCCCACAGAGGACGGTAGGCTCCAATTACCTTTCCTTTGTCGAAGTAGCCTATGATGGTCTCATAGAGTGTCTCCTTCAGCTGCCGGTGGGTCTGAGGGTGCTGCTGGCCTGTCTGCATGACCTGTGATGCACACTGTTCATCTGACCACTGCAGAGAGAACACGGGGAAGCAAAATAGAGCTAAGTGACAGCTAAGGACAGAAGAAAGGCAGAAACCACCCTGTCCAGGTCCTGATCTTCCACCACCACCACACACACCTTTCCCCCTTTCAGCTCCTCTTTGAAAAGTCAGGGTTCCTTTGAGGAAGGAGCCCTCATGGGTAGGAATCCTCAGGATGCTTGGAAGTTGCCCCCCCACCCCGGTACTTCTGACGATATAAGACAGAGCAGACGAACCAGGGACCACATACCATGAGAACATCTTTGACAAGGAAGCAAGAGAAAGCCGTGCACATCCTCCTGCAGGCCTCCCCAGGATCCCGGTGTCTGTGGTCAGGCAGATTTTGTCTACAATTTCCATTTGTGAAGTGATTCTGATTTTGGCTAAATTGGGCATCTTTGGCTTTCTAGTAGTTTCACAGTGTGAAGTTTGTAAGGATTTTTCTCTAAACCCTAATGAGACATGGCCCCAGTGCTTCAAAGGCCAAAGGAAAGAATCCCTTGCTTTTGCAGCAACAGTCTCTAGATACGGGAAGCGGCTTAGTGGGCATGCTAATGATTTATCCTTGGCAATTGGTTGGATGCTATTAATACGTCCTGGGGACTATTGCAGTTATTGAACGCAAAGGTCACTCAGCACCACAGGGAGCAGGTGAAATAGCACAGAGAAGTATGCTGCCAGGTTGGGAGTTTGGGGGCCACCGGGAAAAGGAAAATTCATTTGTCTCTCTCCCATCTTCTTTTGACTCTTTATTTCATTCTTTTTTAAACTCTCAGACTTGCTGTGAGGAGCTGGTGGGGATCTCAGGGTTGGTGTCTTCCTGGGACCATACCTTGAGAAGCCAGGTGTGGAGAAGGAGCGTGTAGGCAGCCTCTGTGTAATTGTCACAGTCCAGGTGAAGATCACGGAGTTTATACAGGTATCTGTGAATGGAGAAATGTCGCGGTTTACAAGGTGTGATGTTAAGGTGTCTGGTGGGGACAGGAAGGAGCGAGACAGAACAGATGGGGGACACTGCACAGGGGACAGGGAGTTCTTCAGGCCAGCTGTCCAGCCTTCTTCTACATGAGTGGTAATGATCGAATCCAGCACTTGTTGGACCCTTAGTGTGAACCAGGTACGCATCTCCCTTTTTACTCCTGAAGCAAGGTCTTGCTATGTAGCCTAGGCTAGCCTAGAACTTCCTATGTAGGTCAGGCTGGCTTCAAACTCATGATCCTCCTATGACAGCCTCCTATGTGCTGGGACTACAGGCATGTACTATGATGCCCAGCTTTGTGATAAATGTAATGCTTTGGGCCATCTAATCGCCATGACAACCCTATGGCATGGGTCCATTAGGGATATCAATACTCCAGTGAAAACAAAAATGTGGCGTTAGGGGCTATGCTGTGCAGAATTCCATGTGATATAGAATGGTCTGCCCAGTGTGATAGGGTGTGTAAATAAATGAAGGAAACACAAGTGGCTCTGCCAGGATTCACACGCTTATGCACAGAAGGGCTGGGGTTTGAGCCTGAGTGCCAGCTCAATCATAAGAATCCACAGGAGTGAAATCCATAAAGGGACACCCCTGTCCTCTCCTTAGAGGATTCTGATAGAGCATAAAAGAGAATGGGGCAGGGGACAGAGGAAGGACAGAGAGTCCTTGAGCCGTCCACAGAGAAAGGATGCTATTTGGACACACTGACAGTTCCACCTCCCGTCTCTTTGCAAGTGACGTCCCAGCTCTGAGCCCTGAGAACAATCCCGTGGAAAGGAACTAAGAACAGAAGAGCAAAGGAGAGGCGCTTTGATAAGTTACTGATAATTGATCCAACAGTACCAAGGAACAGTGGACCGAAGCTTCTGAACCAACTAGTCGGAAATAAAACCTCCCTTAGGATAAGTTCATTTCCCCAGGGATTCTGTCAGAGTGATGGACTGCTAACTGACACAAGGTTGTTCAAGAAGGATTTGCAGCCAGACATCTAGAAATTGAAGTAGATGATAAGTGTGTGGTATGCCAGGGGCGGGGGGATTAGCTGTGGCCCAAAGACTCAACTTATCCTACCAGCATTGACCCGAGGATGAGAAAACTCAGGCCTGTGTTAGAAGGGGGGGGGGGGGGCGGAGAGTGTGTGTGCTGCTGTTTTGACAACCACTGCAATCTTTCCACTCTTCCCCAGCAGTCACCAGCGAAGTCATGCACGAGAGAGATAGAGATAGAGAGAGAGAGAGAGAGAGAGAGAGAGAGAGAGAGAGAGAGAGAGAGAGAGAGAGAGGAGAGACTGGTAGTTGGAAACACCTATTCTGTATACATGGCTCAAGCCTGTCTTGTTTCCCTACCGACCACCCATTAGACCCCCTTGACGGCTGAGCTCAACAACCTCCAGGAGAGTGTCTCAAGGGAGCATCCTCCCATGCCATTTCAACTCCTGAACCAGCTAAGACCCTCCTCTTCTCTCCTTTGTTAATTTTAAGGCTTAACCATCTGCTCTACAGCCCCAAAGAAGAAATGTTAATGAGCCCACCAGGGCTACTGAGTCAGATGCCCCTGCATGCTTGAATGAGGTGCCATCGGGAACAACAAATTCCATGGGCACAGCTGCATCTAAGAGGGCCACCACCACCCAATGAGGTGACAACTGTCAGAATGGGATGGGGGTACACTGTTGTGATGACTTTTCAGTTTTTCAGGGGAAAAAAAAAACCTGTAGGTTTTTTTTTTTTTTTACAAAGTGTCTAACTGTAAAAATGTTGGCAACCAATTAAAAGTGTTTTAAATATACCTGTCAAACAGAGCAAGCTTCCAGAACATCCGCTGCCTCTCTGCAACGTCTGGAGGGGGCCAATATGGCGGCTTTCCTAGATCAACACAGACCTTAATTTCCAAGCCTGTGGGGGTCTGGAACTTACCATCTGTGCTTCTGAAGTGGAAAAGAGCAGAGTTTGGAGAGAGGAAAGCCTATGCTGGGCATATAGCGTAGTCTCTCATCTCGCCCTTGGAGCAGAAGGCACGCGCACACACGCGAGCGCCCGCGCGCACACACACACACACACACACACACACACACACACACACCCCAAACAAACAAAACATCACAACAGTGACTGGAGTGACTCATCTCAAAGGCTGTTCTGGCCCTGCAGACCCCAAAGCTTTATGTGTTACAAAGCTCACAAGAGCCCATAGAATGACTTTCTCACCATAACTGCACCAGTGGCAAGCAAGAACCTACACACAGTGGTGGGAGCAGAGTGGCTTTAGCTAGACAGGCTCAGCTTTTGACAGGACACGCTGGGGCTGTGGACTCTCAGGAAGAGAACAGAGAGGCCTGTGGCCAAGAACTCGTTGTTGCTGTTTATTATAGAAAAATGTGGGAAACGACCGAACTGTTCAATAATACAGGGCTAGCTATGTAAATGACAGCATATTTTAGAAAGGAAATTTCGTAGTTTCATTACAAGCGAAGCTGTACTACATCTTGTCAAGTAAAAAAGAGTGAGGAATAAATTATTAGTAATATAACTACATTTTTGCAGAAATAGCACACATACAAAACTAGATGTATATATATATATATAAGCATAAAAAGTCTGAAATATGTATGTATTTTAGAAATGTATTTCATATTTTGTTTTGCTAGTCTGTATTTTATGAGGTTTTTTGTTTTGATAAAAAAGTCTGTTATTTTTATAATGAGTAAAAAAATAGCAGTAATATAGTTTTTTGCAGGAAAAAATATGAGCTACTGAGAAAATTGGCAAAGGAGGTTTTTTGTTCCAGGCTAATGCCTTCAGAAAAGCTTCTCATGATAAACTTAAATGTCTAGTAAATGCTTAGCAGGAAGAAGACATATGCCATGTGTTTTTTTTCCATTTTATTTATTTATTTATTTACTTACTTACTCATTTATTTGTTTATTTATTTTCCTATCATATCCATTTTGCATGTGTACATGCATATATGCATAGAGTGTGTGTGTGTGTGTGTGTGTGTGTGTGTGTGTGTGTGTGTGTGTGTCACAGCACGTGTGTGGAGGTCAGAGTACAGCGTGAGAGAATCAGTTCACTCCTTCCCCTATGTCGGTCTCAGGGATGAAACTCGGGTCTTCAGCGGCTCAGAAGCAAGCACCTTTACCTGCTGAGCCATCTCACCAACCCCCTTTCTTCTCTTCAAAGCAAGCCAGCTACGGGCTTACCATGTTCCTGGGCTAAAGAGGATCTCCCATGCTGTCTCATGGCAGAAGCAAATGAAAGCACAGCTCAAATGACACAGCTTAAGGGAAATGCACAGAGGAGGACAACAGGGCAGTCTAAGAGCTCCAGGCAGTTTGGGGGTGATGACCATGGGAAAACAGAAGGTGCCACCAAGTCTTGGGAAATCGCGAGGAATCAGAACACTAAAAGCCAGGTGCTAAGAAACCAAGTCTAAGGGGAGACCTAGGGGAGGGGAGTCGGGGGAAAGCGAGAGGGAGGGAAGAATGGGAGGATACAAGGGATGGGCTAACAATTGAGATGTAATATGAATAAATTAATAAAATATTTTTTAAAAAAGAAAATAAAAGAAAAAAATCTTACCTTATGTACATCTCCTCCCGGTTGTTATCTTTGTAGAAATTCTAGTCAGGGGAGGAAAAGACAGAATTGAGTGCTTTTCTTTGCAGGACTTTGGGGAAAGAGAATATGGAGGTGGGGATGAGAGAGAGAGAGAGAGAGAGAGAGAGAGAGAGAGAGAGAGAGAGAGAGAGAGAGATTGCTCTTGACTGTCTGAAAACCCCAAGAAGGAGAGAGAAGTTTCCTTTGCTGAGTACATACTCCTCGAAAGACTTTGCTGCGCAGGGTGCTTCCCTGACTGTACAGAGACAGACCTAGTGTCTCCCTCATCACACGTCAGGGGATGCAGCAAGCTATTTGCCGGTCTGAGTGGTAAGCAGGCTGTCAAGACCCAGGGCAGTCTATTTTAAAAGGCAGCCTGGCTTAAACATAGACACCAAGGAGCATATCCAAGTTCTGACAGCACAGAACCTTCTGGAGTTATGTGATTCCACAGCTAGAGCACTTAACCTTGAAAGTTGTCTGGGAGATACCCCAGTGCCAACTTAGGGGCTGTTGTTTCTTTATTTTTGTTGTTGTTGTGGTTGTTTAAATTTTCGGGGGTTTTGGGTTTGTTTGTTTTTTTTGGTGTTATTGTTTTTTGAGGTAGTCTCCCTATGTAGCTTCAAGCAAGTCTCAAATGCATGGTCTTCCTACACTAACCTCCTGGGATTACAGGTGTATTTAACTAGGCTGGGTTCAGAAGAGGTGTTTGTTTATTATTTATCTAACTTAAGAGTCTGTATGTATGAGTGTATGCCACATATGTGTGCCCGGGGTAGCCAAAAGACGGTCCCGTAGAGCTGAAGATACAGGTGTCTGTGAACAGTCTGACATGGCTGTTGAGAATTGAACCTAGTCTTCTAGGAGAGCATTTGGGGTGCTTTTTAACTTGCTGAGCCATCTTTTCGCAGTTGGGGGCCATTTAGATTGGTAGTCGCCTTGGACCCTGATACTGGAGGCCCTAGACTTGTGACAATTTAAAACATATCCTCACAGATTTGGAGCCAACTTAAAAGCCACTTGTGGGACGTGAGCATGCACAGGCCCCTGCAGCTTAGAGAAGGGCCCGGTGACTCGTTCCAGGCCATGCAGGCTGTGGGAAGGCAGTGTTCACCGGTCTGACGTTGCCTGATGCTTGCACTACTCCTGTCTTACTATTTTGGGTGCTCCTGTCCCAGGCATGCCCTGCTCTGGCTGATGAAGGTCAAGTTTCTTCAGCAACCTCCCAAGAGAAACCGGAAAACCCCTTGCCACGCTCTTTATGTAAATCAGGCTTGGTGGAGTTATTAGTACTGAATTCCTTTCTGCTGTGGTCAGGATTTTTAAAGTCCCTTTGGCATTCTGAAAAATCAATGGCAATATCTAAGCTGTTATAAAAGAGTCCATGTTGGATAGAAGGGGTGACAGAACAGAGTTGGAGGGGCAGAATTTATATTTCCAGAGCACCAGAAGTGGCAGGTGGCACATGCAACACACTAGTTATGCTGCTATCTTCCTTCTGTGGGATACTTGAAGTCCTTAGAGGAGGCTTGCTGAGCTCCCACTTCACAAGGCACAGAAAATATCAAGACACAGAGCATAGATGCTGAGCTGGGATTTTAACCGCCTTTGACTGAGGTCCACAGCGGTTAGCCCTGCTTCTCTTCCGTGAGCAGAAGGGAGACCCAAGCTCAGCCCGAAGTAGGATGTTGGGTGCAACTTGGTCCACGGGGGCCTTGAAGTCACTCACCAGCAGGTTCACGGTGCAGCTCATACGGTTGTCTTTGCTCTCGTCTGTCATCACTCCCCGGTAATCCAGCAACTTCTCCAGCAGCCCTTTGACCAAGCCCACAAAATTCTCCACTGACTTGGCAATGGTCGGATGCTCTGCTGTGCATTCCATCAGGCTGTGAGGAGAGCAGGGTGCTGAGTTCACACTGGGAAACTGTGTGCTTGTCTGATGGTAACGCGACACAAGTGGCCAGTGAACTGAAGCTCGGGGTTGTCATATTTCCTTCACCCAAACAGTAATCTATCCGTACAGCACAGCAAATATTTTTATACTTATTAGATTGGGAAACATAAAAAAAAAATACCATGTGTGTCTAGTGTGCAAGGATGGGACATGGTTATTAAATTTATGGCCACAGTAGTAGTACAGCAGTGTGACTATTTTGGGAAGTGATTTTTCACAACATCTAGCAATGTTTTATACGTATATATCTTCTGATTCAACAACTCTACTTCATGGAGTCTTCCCTGTGCTAAAGAAATACTTCTGGGACTCCTTCAGGGTTTATTTATAGAGTTTTAAATTGTAAAAGATAGGGAAACAGCTGGAACCATCCAAAGTGTCCATCAAGCAGAAAAAGGTTAAGCAAATTGAGGTATTTTCACACAACATGGTTCTATAAAGCCATTAAAAAGTATTAGGGAATGGATTAGTTACATAAAAAGCTCCATAAAATATATGGCCAAATGAGATGCGTAAGTATTTCAAACAATTTGCTTTCATTTAGTTAATTGTTTCAGAGCTGACCACGTCCTGAGTGCTATTCTTAGCATCATAAAAAGATTATCTCCTCTAATGTCCCACCATGCTCTAAAGAGATGGAAGATTTACAAGTGTGCCATACTAAAGGATGGCAAGGTCGCCTCACTTGCTCGAGGTCACACGGTAAATATCAGTAGCCTGGCTGTGGCATGCCATTTCTATCATCCGACACTGTGTGTGGGAACCCACAAAGTGTCCCAAGATGGATAGTCAGGAAGAATAAACACCAGCCACATACCTATGGCCCCTTCTGGTGAGGAATGCAGGTGAAGAAGGGAGGGAAGTGTTTTGTTTTTCTATTTAAACATAAGAGCATAGACTGAAAAAAAACAACTTCATAAAATTAAGATAAAAAATTTACCTGTGTCATTCTTAAAACACCCATTAGCTGCTAAGTACTACAGTAGGGATAGTGGAGTGGAGCAGCACCAACATGCGGAGAGCCATGCCTGCTCCAATGGCAGCTCTCCTCAGTCACATGTGCGGTGCCAGGCGCTGTGTTGATCCCTTGGGGGAATTTCAACAACTAGCAATTCTTCCTCCGTGTTTACAGAAGAGGACATTAAGGCAGAAAAGGGTTGAAAGGTCAGCTGGAAGTTTAAGTGGTGACCTTAGGAGTGAAGCCAACCACTGTTCAGTTTGGGGAGAGATTTCCCCCACAGATACTGCAGTCTGTTTACTGGGTTTGTTTCTAGTCATTGTCCTCTGGGCAGTGAAGTTCCCAAGAGATCTCAGGAGAAAGGGGAAAAAAAAAAAAAAAAAAAAAAAACCACACACACACAAGGACTTTGGAGGGTCATTTCATTCCAGAAGCCATGCCAGGCTGCTGCAAGGAGGTGACATCTCAAACTGTGGCTCAGAGCAGACACATCCATCTTGCCCTAGGAACAGCCCTTGTTCCCGGCTCTCAACGAGCAACGCAAACGGCCTGTGATTTACACCTGTCTGGTTCAGCGGCAGCTGTACCTCCGTCTCTGAGACAGCCACATCCAGCCCTGTTCCCCACCCTGAAGATATTCAGTCCAGCTCCAGGCAGCATTCGGTGTGGGACTCCAGGCAGAGGGGGTGCCTGGTTTCAGTCTTGGCCAGAACAAGATTTCTCGGCCCTGCACCATGCTGGACTGTCTGGGGGGAACTTTCACAATGCCACACCCAGTCTAAGTCACATCTTCAGAACCTCTAGAGGCTGGGGCAGCTGTAATTTGTTCTGAGGCTGTCCAGGAGATTCTAGTGTTTAGCCAGCATTGGGGACCACTCCCGTGATCCTCCAGCCTGTGTGGACATCATCTGAGCACCCTTCTAATGATGTCTGATTTGGGACTCTGGGGCTGGGGTCTGAGAGCCTGCCACCTAGTTTCCAGTGTTCCAGGGACCTGGGCCACCCAGGGGTGTAAGAGATTTGTCTTGAGTGCCTTGGTGTCTTTGTCCTTTCAGTGTGCACAGGAAGGCAGCTCACACCGTTGTGGATTGGTGAGCTGGGCAGTTACCCATCTACCCACTCAACCAACCTCTATTGTTCCACAAACTGTGGGGTTGGAGATCATCAAGACCCAGAAACCTGGAGGTCCTCTTTGGGCAGAGGAGGTCCACAGAGAGATAAAATGAACTCCAGTGTGCAACTGAGGACCACCCACTCTCCTGACATCATGCTAAGTCTGTTTTACTGTTCATCCCGTCTGAACCCCCATAATTCGTTAAGGTAGTCATTATGTTGACCCCTAAACCATAAGTGAAATGTGAAGCGTTTGGGACTGGATCCTGATGACTGTCCTGTCAAGGTCACACAACTCTCTCCTTTGAATCCCACAAGTGACAACAAGAAAGCTGTGGGAATTGTGGAGCCACATGGAGGATTCCTCCCTCAGCAGATGGGGTGTGCTGACCTCACCGTTCACAGGTCAAAGGCCTTAGGGACTGAAACAGTGGCGCCTCCCTGAATTACAGGAGGCCTCTAGAGGGAGGAGTCTTGTTATCCCATCCATTTGGGAGGAGAGCTTGGAGGGTAGGGAGGACCGTGATGCTCTGTCAGTCTAGTGTACTGTGCAAAAGCAGGTGGGGATTAAGATTCAGCCTCATCCATGTCTAAGCCCTGCTCCCGGGTTCAAAACTGTAGCTGACATAGGGCAGAAAGCCCCATTCTAGTCACAAATGTGCCATCTATCATCTAAGGTGAACCAGGACTGATGCTGTCTAGAGGGGCTCTAAGCAATCTCAGGGCCTGAATGAGAGACTAGAAGGAAGTGCCACGGAAACTGAGGTGACCAAACTGGAGAAACACAAGCAGCCTCGGGGCTCCGAACGACTACATTCCAATTCCACTTGGATGATAGTAGGAAGAGAATCCTAAGGCACCTGCACTATCAGCAACTGTGCTAATGAAATAAAATGAAAAGAAGCCAAGAAAGAAAAGCAATCGCGAGAAGCACCTGCAAGCCATCCGCCCCATTCAGTCCCGATGAAACACGCAAGGGGAGGGCTGTATATTTACCTCTAATTTGTAGGTAAGGAAACTGAGGCTCAAAGAGGGCAGAGGTAGGAGCAGGGCCCAGGGCCCCTGGCCATTCTGAGGAGGCCCTGACTCCAGCCAGGGTTTGGCCTGGTTCATTTGGTGTGAAAAATCATTCACACCTCTGTCTCAGGAGGAAAATAATGAGCTGCCTTTAATTTCCCTGACCGCCATGGGACTCCTTTGATAAAGAATCACTCAGGAAGGCTTTCGCAGACCCTGCTGGTAGTCTGAAGCCTGCCACGCGGCTTCATCCGCTTATAGAAATGGAAATTGCCAGAGCAAAGGAGGTGCAACTTCTGGTCAATATTTAGATTTTTTTTTCTCCTCTCAGAACTTTAAGATAAGCACTGATTTCTGCCCCTGGAGAGTCAGACTTCTCCCAGTGGTCCCCCCAACACTCCCCCAATGGATCTGGTTTGCAATATAGGTGTATAAAGAACCCATGTCCAGCATCAGACAGAGGCAGACTGGCTGAGGTGAGACCCTGCTTCCAGGGGCTCCATGGCTCCTGCTGGGCTCTGACCAGGCTAGGCAGGGCAGGGTAGGGGACTGTGATAGGAGGCCAGAGCAAACCCTTTTGTTTGTATTTGCTATGAAAGGCAAAATTTCAGAGAGGCTGAGGAAAGAGTCCAAAAGCAGAGCTATACCAGAGGCCCAGTGAGCACAGAGGACAGGAAATTGGGATGCCGGACCATTCTCCCAAGCCTCAAGAGAAGGCCTCTCAGGCAGGGCAATTACCAGGCAGCCAATGACAGGAACTGGGAGCCAGGCCGAGGGACTGAAGCACATTCATTAAACATGTACCTGCTGTGTGCCAGATGCTTCCTAATTACTCAGTCTACAAAATAACCACAGGAGCTCATTGTTTCCACTTTAGAAACGGGGATACTGAGGCCAGAGGGGTTGTGCCATTTGCCCAGAGTCATACAGCTGCAAAGTGGGGGAGCCAAGATTCAATGGAAGGTTTTCCCACCCAAAAGATACAAGTGTGGAAGATAAGCTCCCAGAAAAGTGCTCAACAACCTCAGCCACTGTGGAAGTGAAGATCAGAACACGTGGGCCCTCGGCATGCTCTCACCACGGTGGCTGTCATCGACAGGGACAGATGTTAACAGGTGATGTAGGAAGTGGAGACGTAGGAGCCCTCCTGCTTGGCCAATGGAAAAGAACATGGAGCTGTGCCTTGGTGTGTCTTTTGTCCCCCTAAAAATGCTGACAGTCTTTATCCTGATGTTACCCTATGGCCCTGCAAATTCTATGCTAAGGTACTACCTATACTCACAGAGCCAATCTGAGAGCTAATGAAAGCAGATACAGCCTAAATAACCATCAGCTGGTCAGAAAAAAAAAAAAAAAGGAATGAGTAAACAATGGGTCCGGAAGGGAGAAATCCAGAGTGAGAAAGCGGTAGTGGTTACATGGGGCTAGGAAATGGGGAGTATAACGCTACAACACACACACACACACACACACACACACACACACACACACACACACACGTGTAAAGGGCAGGCACACTTGAGGAGCACAGGACTCCTTTTGTAGGGTAACGAAAATATTCTAATTTTAATTGTTACATGGTTGCTCAGTTCAATAAACATACTAAATCAGTGAGCCGTACACTCTGGGTAGACAGAATGATACGTGATTTATGTCTTAACATTTGTAAAAACAAACCAAAAATGTCTTGGCTGCAAGTCCAGTCAGGCTGAGGGTCGCCTCCTATACACTGGACTTGGCGCTGGAGTCTTTCAGGGGTCCGCGAAGGACATCTCCTTCAAGGATGCTCAGCATCCTCTGATAATGCCCTGACTTAAACCCAATGAAACATATATCCAAGACAGTAAACCCAACTAGAGATGCACACACTGTGAGCTGCTCACAATCAAACCCGTCAAAAATGGAAGAGGAAAAAAAATGGCAGTAATTAGTCTATACTTCAGATCTAAGGAGGCTGTTTTCACACAGCCAGGTTCCTTTCTCTTTGCAGCACAATGTTTCGTTTAGCTGGCCCATCCCATCAATAGCAAAGCAGCACTACTTCCTGGGAAATGTAAACTGTCCTCCCAAGAGAGTTCATTTCAGTTCCACACTTCTGGGGAAAGTCTCCCCAGGAGGACCAGCATCTCCAGACCTCGCCGGAAAGCACTACCCTCATCCCCGGCTCCCATCCCCATCCCCCACCCTCCCCCCTCCCCTGCTCCCACCCCCCTCCCCCGCTCCCACCGGCCATTCACAGGATTCCTGGTCCTCCAGCTTGAACTTACATGGACTCCAGCAGCTGCATGTACTGCTCATCCCCTCGGCCTCCTTCCACCTCGTGGTCCAGCTTGAGGATGATTTCATTTTCAAACTGAAAAAGTGGATGAAAATCAACAATAACAACATTAGAAGGCCATGTGCCTGACCAGCCAATTCATTAGTGGAATCAGAGCATCAGGGAACAGCTATTTTCTCCTATCGCCAGTGTCTGGACCTGTGGGTTCGTGGTTGAACAGGACTCGATTCATTCTAAGAGGGTCCAGAGGGTAGAGGGGAGGGACTTTGGTTGAGGGCTAGAAAATGGTGGCATAAGAGGGAGAGAGAAGGGAGAGTGATGGCTTCTCAGGTACTATTTCGTTGAGCTTGCTTTGCAAAGCTAAACAGACATTTTGCAGGAAGATGAAAGGGGAAGGGAATCCAGGCATATACAGAGGCGGGTGACAGGCCCTGCATCAATGCTACATTGTCTAAGGCAGCTGTTATTTTAGTCCTGTGTTCCTCTCCCCATAGTCTGGTGATCATACCAAACCTAATCTCAGTCCACAGGGCTCAAGCAGGCTTGGAACACCTCGTTCGTGCCAAATGTGGTTACCTGACACCTTATCAGTGTTTTCCCACACTCATGTCCCAGGAATCATAAAGACTGATCCAGTGAGTCTAACCTGAAGCTTTGTTGGAATTCTTAGCAACAAGAGTCTTGATGCTAAACGTGGAAAGGGAATGCTGCAAGTCTGATACTGCTAAGGATGATGCGGAAGAATGTCTGCTTAGCATCATGCTTCATGGAAGGAAGCAGAGGAGGAGTCAAGACATGGACCCGATGCCACTCTGAGTCCCTGGAAGCATTTCCATTTTCATGAGTTGATGTGTGTTCACACACACACACACACACACACACACACACAAACAGAGAGAGGGAGAGAAAGAGAATTAGCCAGTGTGAGTGTATGTATGTGTGTGTCAGTTTGAAGTTTTGTTATATCCAGTGAATATATTGTTGGAAAATATAAATAAGATAAAAAGCAAATAGCGGATCTCATTTTCTCAGGATGTCAAGACTGGTAACAGTAGCAAAAGTCAGAGATCAGATGAATAACCAGAAATCCGGTGTCCTTCCGTGGTTTTGCAATTCTTGTGTAAATTCTGTTGCACTGAAATCAGAGAATGTTTTCTCCCCAGTGCCAACGTCAAGAAGCACTTTGCCCAGTGGGAATCGTGGCTCATTCAATACGCCTTCTTGAAGCATCCTACTGTGTCTCTTCTACAAGACTGTGACTCAAAACAGTTTGCATTGCCTTGCTACTTACTCCAAAGAATGCATCCAAGCATGCAGTCCACCTGTCCCATTTACTGCTATGAATGAAATTGGTACCAGTAGAGAGGAAGGGGACGTTGGCAAAGGCCTCCAATGTAAGAAGGCATCAGGGCTACGTGGCTCCTGATGCAGCTCTTCACACTTGGTCTTCATAATACCCATGAGGCCTGGAGGCCAAGAGTCAGTTTTGAATGCACCAATGTATGAGGAGGAGCCACACCCAGCCTGGCACAGCCTCCAGTAAGCATCAGTTATTGTTACCGATGAAGGAGAGGCTGTCGTGGGCCTCAGATGAATGGTGGATGCCCTTTGGCAGCCCTTTCCTATGCGTCAAGGATGGAGCCCATTGGGTCAGAATCTTGAGGTGATAAAAAGGCAGGTGACAGATTCAACATTTCCCTGACTACAACTCATATGATGTCACTGTTCCCCGACCCAGGGTACTTGGAGTCAACAGAAAGGACTAGAAAGCTCATGCTGATGGAGCACAGGCACAAAGGAGAGTTTTCTGTAAATCGCTAGAGGTGGGTGACTATTTTCTGGATGAGAGAAAGGTGGGCTTGAGCGGCGGGGTAGGGCCGTGGTGAATACGAGCGGAAGGGCGGTCCCCGTGGGGGGATGGTGTGAGCAAAGCCATGCGGGCGAGGATGCAGCATGTGGGAAAGCAGTGGAGCTGAAGCAGGGACTTTGGGGGGGGGGGGAGAGGGAGGGAGGGGGCGAGGAGAAGGGGAGGAAGGTAAGCCAGCTAGCCAGCCCCTGAATTTAAGCCTTGCCTGAAGTCTTCCCATTCCCCCTTGTTAAAAAGGAAGGATGGAAAGAAGGAAGAAGGGGGAAAAGGAGACGCAGCAGCAGGGCTATCTGGAGGGGGATGGGCTGCCAGTCTGCAAATGAATCATGTCCCTTATAGGATGCGTCTTGCATCTGTACTAATTATTTTCCAATGTCAGGAGCTGGGGGCGGGGGGGAGTCGTGATACTTAGGGCTATCTTCTGCATTAAGAACATAAAGAAATAAGCCCAAAGATGATAAATATAAAAACAGGCCATTGAGTTTGAACCTGGAGTCCCCGGCAGGTTCAGGTGTTGAATGCTTGGTTCCCAGTAGGTGGCGCTGTTTGGAGAGGCTACGGGAGCTTATGGAGGTGGGCATAGCTGGTGAAAGTAGGTCACTAGGTCTGAGCCTCTGAGAGTTGTCCAGGCCTTGGTTCCCATCATGCTCTTCTTCCGGGCCTACTGAGGCATAAACAGCCTCTGTCAAACACCAGCCACCTTTAACTGAGCTGCCCTCCCATGATGGACAGAAACCTTCTAAAACCATCAGCTGGAATAAACTTTCCCAACCTTAAGTTGTTTCTATCAGATACTTTGGCTGTGGGTGGTACAACAAGTGCAAATCCATGGGTCTTTCTTGAGTCCTTCCTCCACTCTCCTAACATACTGAAAAGGTCCTTCTAAGCCTTGGTTAACTCAACTATACTGTGAGCTGGCAAAAAATCCTCCGGCAAAGATTCTCTGCAATGGGCCAGTGGATAAATGTTAGGCCCCACAGGCAGGATGGTTTCTGTCACAACTGTGCAAAGCCAGCTGCAGACAGCACAGAAACACTGCCATAGCAGCCATCATAAAGCTGCATTTACCAAACAGGTGTCAAGGTGGCTGTAGCTTGTCAACCCCTTGTCAATACAAAGGGCATCCCAGCAGCATCCATGGCATCGCACTGTCACAAGGAGTAGAGGAGGCTTCTATAGAAAGCATTACAGCCATGTATAAACTCACAAGCACTGCGTGAGCTTCCCTCCCCACCCCCTTATCACCAGTAATGCCGCTGTTAATGCTACTGGAAAGTGGCTCTGGGTGAGAAATGGCATTTGTTGTTGCTGTTGTCATCGTCATTTGAGTGGTTCTCTGGGAAATGCAGGCACCATTCCTCCTGGTGAGATGAACTGCTCTTTAGAGAGCAGAGCAGTGGATGGGGTAAATAAGCACTTGTCTCGGGGTCACAAAAGAGCCTGTCGGGAGGGAAATTGCAGGGTACCAGGGAGGGGGCAGAGCCAGAGATGGCACACAGCTCCCGAGTCTTCCAGGATGAGTGGGAGAGTTGAGGTCTCTAACAGACACATCCTGCGCCATGCTCAGGGTGACCTATGGCCACCGGCTTTGGCATCAGAAGAATTGCTTGAGTCATATTTTGACATTTCCCCCTGGCCGTGAGGCTACCGATAAGTTGGCTGATCTTTCTGATGTCACTCTTTTTTTATTATTCATTAAATGAGGGTTGGAAACAGCACCTGCTTTGTGGTAGCAGTGTAAGACGTCACTGGGGAAGTCATGCGTGTGAGGCCAAGCTTGGTGCTTGGGGCCCAGGGGGATCTCAGTAAGTGTTGACAGTGACCACCATGGATACCACCATCCCTGTCCTGGCTACTGATGTCATAATCTCATGTAATTCTTACCTATGGCAGCAGAGGGAGATGGACAGTGCCCCCGCTTTATAAATGCGGGCCATTTGGATTGAAAAGGCTGGCTGAGCTTGAGCTAGATCAGACCCAGGGCTACAACCCTTACCAAACATACTCTGCTGTGTCACTGTGACAGTCTTGTCATGGACCACCCATCATTATGAAGCACATGGAATACAGTCTGTCTCATCCAAAGTAATTCTGTCCTCACCTCCAGCTGCACAGCTATGTCCCTTGGTCATTTCCTCGCCCCATCTCTGTCAAGTGTGTGTTTGCTGGGGAATAACTAGCAATAGCAGAAGTCAGATTTCATGGGATTCGTGACAACTAATTCAAACCAAGGGTGCGGACCCCAAACTTCCCGAGAGGACCTTCTCTTCCAGCCTTCCAGGCTTTCCCTCACCCTTCTGCTGCCTCTCCTAGCTGCCCTACAGAATCCCAGCTGTTTATCATTTGGACCCATCAAATGTTTTCTAATGAAAGCCCTGCCCAGAAGAGCTGACGGTTAGGAACCATGCGGGCTTCCTCGTATTTTTGGTGCTGACTTTAATAGGGACAGGGTATTACATGCCTGGCTGGCAAGAGGGATAACAAGGATGAGGCTGTCCGTCAGCCTTTGGACTCCTTCGTTAACAAAATGCTGCTTGGTGGGTCGAGGCAGGATTGACAGGAAATCAGAGGCGATGATGTCATGTGACAGGGGAGACCTGTGGGAATCAGGGTAGCCTTCTCTTGATCGGGCCTCTAACTGACCCCATGCATTCCCCGCAAGAGCTCAAGCTGGTGACCTGCAATGGTATAATCATCATCAACTGGAAAGAGCCAAACTCCCTCAGTTTACAGACAGTAGGTCTCTCAGGCTGCAAAGCACAAGAAGCACCCAGAACACATGTATGTGTTGACCTTTCTCACATTCATGATCAGAACCAGCGGAATCTCCACACCAAGATTCAGATGCAGGAGACCCTGTGGAGCTGACCTCTTCACCTGCTAGTTCACTCAGCAACGGTTGGGCTCCTATTGTGTAGAAGCACGGTGATAGATACTGTTAGTACAGGCTACGTTCTCCTTCCTAACTCGATCCTCTCTGGAACCTAGTCTGCCCTGCTTGCTAGGGGCTCAGCCCTCAGGCCACCTAGAGTACAGTCCCATTCTATAATCCTCACCTTAGATGGCCTCTCCAGTTTCTATCCCAGGGTCCCACCTTTCCTACCACAATCTTCCAGGCAGCCTTTGTTTCCTTCTTCCATGGAGAAGTGACCTGAGAGGTAGTCTTTCTACCACAGGGAGGGTCACTTAAGCAATGATTAAGCCCTACCATCTAGAACTGTCTTCTTGGAACTTTCTTGCCCTCTTGCCTTTGACTACATTGCCAAAACAGATTATTTTAAAAATTCACTGGAATACCATTCCCTATGCGGAGATTCTTTAATGAAGAGTGCTTAGATAGAGGTCTTGACATTTGCAATTAGTGCCTGCCTGGTACTTATAGGTTGCTGGGAGTTCTGGGCTGAGGGACCAGCTTTGGCCTGCAGGCACTCCTGGTATAGTATAGAGACAGGCTTACAAACAAGTCACCACACTGGATGAGTGCTATGGCTGCACTCCACTGGCCGGACACAAGGAGTTTTCCTCCTACAGGGGACCAGCACCACCAGCCACAGCAGCCATTGTTGTGGCCAAGCCCAGGCCCCTCCTGTTCACATCTCCTCTCCAACAAAAGACTCACTGAATATACCAGGGAGGCAGTGAGGGGGCATCTAATCCTAGGCAATGCCAGAGAGAAGACTGCCCATATGAAGAGGGCTAGAGGAGGAAACAGGCCTTGAAGTGAACAAGGAATTATATAGGAGAGAGAGAGAGAGAGAGAGAGAGAGAGAGAGTTCCCTGCCCCCAGCAGACTGAGCTGCCCTGAGTCTAGCACCTTCCTCATTCCCATCCAGCCCATTGTAATACCCACCCGTGAGCCAATCTTGGTCTCTACAGAAGAGTCATGGCCTCAGGAAGCAGCATAGCCTTTCCCAAAGCCTGATGCCTGAGCTATCTGGGATCTCTCCAGGCAATTAAGCAAGAGAAGAGCCCACAGAAGGGCTGGGCAATTTGTTCCAGGCCAGAAAGCTTGAAGTGGTCTCCTTTTCCTCTCACTTTCCTGGTCCTCTAAGAGATGTGGGTGCTCTACGAGGAGCTCAGGGTCCTGTCCTCTCAGACTGTTCGGGAATGATGTACTTAGGCTGGTTTGCACAGGAGGTCTCCTGTGTTCTAGACTCCAATCTGGTTCCACTTTTCTTTTGGGGAATCATGGCTGCTTGGGGGCTGATTGGAGCCTTGCCTGACTCCTTTGCCGAGGACAGCTTCCACAGGCACTTGCTCTGAGCCCAAAGCCATGCCCCTGTGCTAGCGCCTCTCCCAGCTGAACCGCCATCAAACATTCCAGATAGTTCTCACAAGGGCACCTGCCCCATTAGTCACCCTGATTGCTCTGTCTCTTTTGATAAGGGAGGAGCGTAAAGAAGCCATTGGGAGCCACGCTTACAATGAGGTCTCAATCAGACAGTCACCAGACGCCAGGTCTTGTTTAGCAGGCTGCATGCCATAGGGTACAGGGGTGTTTCTGCATTCCTGTGCTAAGGACCTCTTCTAAGATGTTGGCTGACTGGAGGTGCTGCTTTGAAGGCAAGGATGGCTTTTCATCTAATGTCATGTGCCTCCAAGGGTTCCCCAGGTTTCATAGACTCATTTCCCTTTAAATGGCAGTTGATCCTAAATTGTCTTCAGATACTTATTCTGGGCTGTCACTTCCAGGTTGCTTCAGTGCAAGGAATAAAGTGGCGTTCCCTTCTCCATCTGCACTCCTCTGTCTCATTTCTTCTCAGGCTAATTGCAAAGGGAAAGCTGGGCTTTCTGGGAACGGAGAGCTACCAGTGGATACTGCATCCCAGGCCTCATGCAGAGTGTCTATTTACAGTGGTACTGTAAAGGCAAACTAGGTCCCTCTTCCTTTTAGAACTGCTCTTCCTAAAGTTGGATTTGCAAGGAAGATGGATACAATACATTATGACCCAATGAATACATCTGAGAAATCTAACAGGCCTGTAAGTAGTGCAATGGGTCAGCTCCTGGTTAGTGTATCCCAGGAGTTTTCAAGAGGGTTACAATGTACAAAGGCGCCCCTAGGCCTTTCACTGGAGAGAATCTTCCTTGAAGGATACTGATGGACTGGTGTTCCATGGATCATCCTCGTGGGTGGACATACAGTGGTCAGAGCATAGGTTTGGGGAATCATGGTAACCTGTGTATTGTAAGCTCTGCTAGATGTGTGCATTTTGGGGCAGGTAAGCAGAGAGAATAGCTTAGCAGCCTGGGACTCCACTTAGTTTGGGCTATATGCATACACCTAAGACCCCCTCCACTTAAATGTATTACACACACACACACACACACACACACACACACACACACACACACCTCCTAACAATACATCTAGCAATGTGGGACTCCCACCTGCACCAAGGTGCACAGACAGCACCCACTCTGAAAAGGTAATGTTTGTCAGACCCTAACAACCATCAAAGACTCCCCTTTTATAGATAGCCATATCTTGGTCTAGAAGGCAGGGGCCTCATCCAGGCTACACCGGCTTGGTCTGCACGCACAGTAAGACAAACTGTTCTAGTAGTGATCTTCTGGGGAGTCATTCCTATTGTCACCTTGCATCTATGCATAATTAGACATCAGTAAGATTAAAATCAGATGCTTCATGGGAAGGGACACTGGGAATAGAAAAAAAAAAAGATAACTCTTTCTGTCTCCCCAAACCGAGAAGCACCCAAATTATACCCCCCCCCCTCGCCCTGCCCTTAGTAATCAGCTCTTCTTTTCTCTAGACACTGTGAAGGGAAGGCCCAAACCTGAGCCATGCTGTGGTACTGTGTCACTCCTGTGGCCTGCTGTCCCTCTCCACAGCACATCTGATCTGTATTATCCATTTGCTTAGGAGTTGCTTCTCTGCTGTTTGTGCCTTTACATCAGTTCTTTGATCAAAAAATCACCCAGGATCTGAACGCATCCAGTTGAAGTCTTTCAAGGAAGATTATTTGGCAGCAAGATGGGGTTTGAAGCAAGGGGTGGAGATGCTGGGTGAAGGTGAAGAATGCAAGAGTTCCAAGTGGTTGAGAGGGCAGAGCTCCTGGGAAGTGATCAGAATGCAGGGGAAATGCCCAGGCAGCCTCTCTGTGACTTTGAGACCAACCTTCCTAAACAAGGAGGTGACTAAATGCTACAGACACCTGCTATAGGGATGGACATTTTCGACCCCTGCCAAACTTCTAGAATGATTTGGCCTTGATAACAATCCTCTCCCCATTCATTAGGACACCTGATTTCTGATGAAGATGCTTGCACAAGAATTATTGTATGTTACAGAGATTCTGATTGATGTGCTAAAGGCAGCCCCGGGTTCCTGACGTGCACACAAGTGCCTCTTGACCGACAGGCCCTCTAACCTGCATTTGCTCTCCACGCGGAAGTACAGCCTGAATGTGACACTTGGCTAATAGGACATTTTCTTCTAGATAATGTAGATTTTCAAAGTCATTCAGGAAGATGAAGTGCCAGACAAAGTTGGGAGCGAACATGATACGGCAGGAGCGGTCACGGGATCTGGAAGTAAGATTCCCATATCCTGAGAAGGGATGGAATCAGAACAGAGCAAGAAAGTGCATTTTCATTTTCATATTGGCCTCAGGCAGGAACTGTGATAGAATACTGACCAAATGCGATCTGCCAGCTCGTTCCGGGCACACGAATAATGTCCCTGTCCTATTGAAGCCTCTGAATGGAGCACAGGCAGACGGAACGAGGGTATCATTATGGGAAAATGGGCTGAGGATCAGGGAGGCTGGCATGAACTCCCAGCGTCAATTTTTTTTTTTTTTACCTTTTTGAAAGCCCCGCTCCTTTGATATTCACACAGCATCATGTCGAAGAAGATTGGGATGGTGGCTTTCCGGAGCTCAGCCTCGGGGATAAGTGTCATCTCTAATATAGGTCCCACCATGCCCGGAATGAAGCAGATTTTGTTCTGGCCTGCAAAAGGAGAGGGACAGGGGCACATGAAGTGATTCCATGACGGACAGGTTCTGCTCCTGAGAGCTGGGGAAAGGGAAGGAGGAGGAGGGAAGCCAAAACGGTAGTTAATTTCCTATATTTGTTTACCAGGAGCCAGGCAGCTTCGAGCCTTACATATTGGTTAGCATGCTGAGAGGAGCACGCATCATTCCAAACCAGCCCCGTTTATGAAGGCTGATAGTGTATGAAGGCTGAGAGCGATAGCATGTGGTAAGTCCTTCCGTGTTTGTGAGGGCTTCCACCTACATCACACCTCTACAAGACACAACCATAATTGAAAAGAAGTGATGGTGGTGCGCTTGCAGGCATGTTTAGAATTAAATCTGTCCACACCACAAGCCACGCCTCCGAGGTCCAGATAAAGTGTCTCCTGACAGTGGCTCTATGAAACAAGAAAAGCAAATCTCTCTGCTAAGAGGCTGTAGAGTAGGCTTGGGTAGGGTGGTGGGATTTAAGGCAGCACTGCAGGGCAGATGGAGCTCAGTTTCTGATGCCTTGTGCTCATGACAGGGCATTCCCTTCTGTCTGCAGTTCAGACACACTAGCTTGGTTCCAGTGCCATGGGCTTGCCTTGCTTCTGGCGCTCCCAGGCTAGACTTGAGGATGCTTCCCTGCTGCTTTTTAGCTCTTTCGCTTCATCGCCTGTTCCTCCTGGAGGTGGTGGCTCCCATCTTAGCTCAAGCACAGGGAGACAGGCTCCCTTCTGTATCTCACCCTCCACACCAGCTCGATAGATACCTACTTTGCCCTCCTCTCCCTGCCTTTCACCAAACTTTGAAATGTCGATGCTCATGGACTTGTTGGGTTAACTAACATCTGCTTCCATTGCTGAGCTCTGTGAGGGCAGAGACCTGACTCTGTTCTCATCATTTTGGTAACCCTGAGTGGAGAACAGACTAAGCGTCTGTCCAGTGAGGAAAATGCTTTGCCTGGCTCTTTCAGGCACCAGTTATTTGATGTGGGCATATGCCTCACAAAAGGCTGAGCAAACCGAGCTCTTGAGAAGACATGTGCAATTATGTCTGTGAGTGCTTGGCATGGGACCAGGCAGAATCAACCCCCTCCATAGCAAGGGAAAAAAAAAACACCCAAGAGCACTGATACTGGAGCCAGACTGTCTGAAGCTGTAAGTGGAACCCTATCAGCTAAATGTGCAACATTGAGCAAGCCTGTCTTACCTCTGGCGACCTCAGTGCCGTCACTTACAATTTAAGGTGCCAATAGTATTCGTGTCAGAGGGAAGTTTTTAAGAATAAATAAATAAATAAATCATGGGCTAGGAAGATGGCCCAGTGGGTAAAAGGACTTACTGCCCAAGCAGTCTATACAACCCATTGGCATGTAGAGCAAGTGCATAGAATATCAGCGATCCTATGGGGAGATGGGAGGACAGAAACCAGGAGCACCCCCAGAAGCTGGTAGAGAAGCTAGCTGGGTGTAAACAATGGGAAAATAACCAGGAGATCCATCTCAAGCAAGGTGGAGGGCAGGGACCAACCTCCAAGGTAGTCCTAGAGCATCCACAGATAGACACACATTTATAGTCTCTTCCTGTCTTCCTCTCCTGTCCCTCCCTCCCTCTCCCTGTCTCTCTCTTTTTCTCTCTCATAAGAGAGCCATTATTTAGTGAGCTGCCAGATCACTGGATGGCATGTGACCTACGCTACAGAGCATTAACGATTGCCAGCATGCTGTTTTCTCAGAATAAACCCACGAAGAGCAGCCTGTTGCTGGAACTCAGTATGTGCCCCAGGACACAGGCATCTGATGTCACAGAGGCTAAGAGCGAAGAATGGCACCTAGATTTGCAGAGTCCGCTGTGCATTGAGGGACAAAGCCCAGCAACACCACCCTTGAAGCTGACACCATATGACTGGCCCCTCCTTCCCTTTAAGCTCCTCAGCCTGGAGCCTGCCTAGGTTCCTCCACTTTCAGGGGCAGAGGGCTCTTGAGGGTATAGAAATCCAGGTGGTACTGTGTGCAGCCTGGCATGGCTCCTTCTGATTAAAGCTGGGAAAGGAGCTGAGAGGAAAAGGTCATTGAAAATCAGTTCTCAATCATCCTGAACTAGGCTTAATGTTGAAGGATCCCCACCCCACCCCACCCCCCAAATCCACAGCAAAGAGACATCAACTGAGGAAATCCTGCAGACATGAGTAGTAAAGGAGGAAGCCAGGCGGAGTTGAGAGGCACAGAAATGCTCTTCTGGCGATCAGCCCCATTGCAGAACCGTGAACCTCAATTCCTCATTTAAGCCCAAACAGACAAAAAGAAAACTCACTTACTTTATCCACCTTCTAGGAATTGCTAACCTAAGTTTCTGAGCTTTGTTCTTCAAGATCTTTTTCAAACAACAGGAGGGTTTAAAATTTTAAAGTTGAGTGCAATAACGAGTAGAAGGTAAATTAGAACTGTCAGATAAGCCATCGCAGACCGGTGCTGCCTATGCAACAAAGGCTGTAGAAGACCAGAGAGCACTGGCACGAGAGGGATATAGTTAAAATGCTTTAAAAATAAGGCTGAGTATGCTGTGGACTAGAGATTTTTAGATACTTTTGACCTGTTTTCTCTGTGGTCTATGGAGGAGATATTTGGGAGAGTGAAGAAAGAGGAGAAAGAGAGATGCTAATTTTTTAAAACACAGTGGTTGCAACGGTTACTACATTGGTTTAAAAAAACACTTTCATTTCTTTATCCTTTAATCCAAGCACTCAGGAGGCAGAGACAGGCAGATCTTTGTGAGTTCAAGGCCAAGGCTGGTCTACAGAGCGAGTTCCAGGATAGCAAGGGCTAAACAGAGAAATCCTGTGTCAAAAAACCAAAACAGACAAGCAAAATAAAACAACAAAAATTAGCACATTGGAATTTTTGTTTAAATAACCAAATGAGTACATGGATTTATTTATCTTTATATATATATATATATATATATATATATATATATATATATATATATATATATATATATATATATATTCATACAAACTCACAGAGAGAACACATTTGTAGCTAATTGACTAGAAACTCATTTGGGAAAAAAAAAAGAGAATTCTCATTCAAGAAACACACCTGCTGCTGTCTGAGGGGAGGAAAAGGAGGAAAGGAATTGGCTTGAGGGTTTTTTATATAATAGATGCTGGGTATCACTGGGCAGAGACAGCAATTAGAAAAGGTGTTTCAAATGCCAGTGAGCCAGCCAGTTAACTCCAGATGTGCCAGTTCAGGGTGTTGGAAGGGTCCTGTTAGCAATGAGAGTTTTAGGGAAAGCCTAGGTGTGTGGGTGCAAAGGGGCCCTGTGTGTTTCCACCAAGGTTTCTCATCTCCTCAGTGGCACTGCTCATCACTTCCTCAGGGCAGAGGATCCGAGGTCACTAGGCGGATGAGCAAGGAAAGGAAGACAGGAGATCAGTGGGAATCTGTCTGAGGAGGAGGCTGGGCAGGTTGCTGGTCCCTTTAGGCTGACACAGGACAGAAGTGGGGTGCGATGGTTCCCTACATGCTATCACAGCTCTGACATGTACAGCAGTGAGGGCAAGTTGTGGCTTTTTGGATTTCAGAGTCTTCTAGACCTCCTAGGGACTTACAAGTAAAGAAACCATCACTCTGTTCAAAGGGAGAAGAGAGTAAGTGTAGCTATCCATCCTTCCACCTTCATGTTGGAAAACCACTGGCAGTGCTGGAAGATGCCTGCTCCGGCTTCCCCCAGGCCTATGGAGTCTCAGAGACTGACACCTCCCTGGTTCTGTGGTACTGTGCATATCGCTCAACATCCCTGGACCTCCAGAATCCCATTGTAAGTGGTAGAGGATTAAAAGAGGTGAATGGAAACACAGAAATACGGCTTTTCAGGAAGATGCCTGCTCTGGCTTCCTCAGGCCTATGGAGTCTCGGAGACTGATGCCCTCCATCAGGTCTCATCGCTTCTACCCCATGGTTCTGTGGTACTGTGCATATCGCTCAACATCCCTGGGCCTCCAGAATCCCATTGTAAGTGGTAGAGGATTAAAAGGGGTGAATAGAAACACAGAAATACAGGGCTTTTCAGGGTTTGGTGTCCGAAGGAACTTCAGCAGCATTGACGCTAATTAAAGATGGTGACATGGAGAGGGGGGGAATCCTTTGACCTCAGCACTATGCCAGGTTCTAGAAAGAGCAGAATGGAAAAAACAAAAAAACAAAAACAAAACATTCCACTATGTGAAAGCCACTGGGCCTTACATGGAAACTTACAGATTGCTCAGCTTTTTGTTTTAAACTTTAATTCACTTTTATTGTGAAGAATTCACCAGGGAATGGATCCAGGTGCATTTCCCTTCACTGCGACGACACTCACAATCTTCCACCCTCTTTTCAGGCCCATTAATTACCGTCTAGTGCACCCTCAGAGACGTGTGCAAAGTCTCACACTCTGCAGGCCGTTTAGCTTGGGGCTCCTTCACGCCCTACTCATGACTAGTACCTGACTTCCCTCCATGGCTGCTCCTCTGCTCCTCCAGTGTACCCTGCCTCTTCTCTCTTGAGCTTTCACAGGTGGCCTCAGCCTCACTCCCCACTCCGAGCGCCATCCCACATGCACCCCTGAGTGTAAGTAAGCACTCAGGTATTCCTTAGATCCCTAAGGCTGAATCTAGACATTGTGAGTTGTGTGTCTTTTGAACACTTGAGGTAGGGCTATTCTGAGGTAGATGTACTCTGAGCATACAAAAATCTATCCAAGAATAATTTTTAAGAAACCTTAAAAATATTTTATGCTGATTATTGATTAAAGTCATAAAACGTTGGAATGTGAAGTTAAATGGAAATAGAGACCGGCTCTGTTATTTTAAATTCCAGATTCTTTTCTCTGCCACGCAGAGATGTCAGATTGACGCTCCCAGCAGCCTTAGCGCCATGAGGAAAAGCAGCCACCACTTCCTATGCTAGAGTCATACTCCCGTATGTCGGGTTACCGAGCTGCGTGACGGGGCTATAATGTATTTTCCACTTACGATATTTTCAACGTAATATGACTTTATTGGGATACAACCCCATCACAAAATACATCTGTATAGTTAAAATTTAACTCATTGCTCATCTTAATTCTCTCCCTTCTTTGTCTTTTAGGACAGGGTCTCCTATAGCCCATGCTGGCCATGAGCTCCCCGTGTAGCTGAAGATTAAATTGAACTCCTGATCCTCCTGTCTCCACCTCCCAAGTACTGGCATTATACACAAGCACCACCGCGCCCAGGCCTTTTAAATAATCTGTTAATGTAGATTCTATAATATTTAAAATAAGATACATGGCTCACATTCTATTTCAACAGGACAAGTCTATAGCAGACAGAGTTTTTGGGTAGTCCATGGCCTACTTACTCTTCAGGGTCCTCACTGACTCTCTCTGTGCCTCAAGTTTTTATTTCTACAGTTATTTCAGCTTTGCAGACATTAATTAAAGAACTGTAATCCAGCAATCAATATTCAACTTGTCAGTGGTATGAGTGAGTCAATGAGTCCAGACTTGTGTCGCTAGCCTGTTTTCAGGTTTAACCCGAGTCACGTGACCTTTAGAAGGTGCTTGAACTGAATTCCTGTTATTGACGTCATAAGTCACCACCAACTGATGACTTCAACACATTAATTACCTCATACTCCTGGAGACAAAAAAAATCTGAAATGGGTTTCACTGTACTAAAACGCCAAGATACGAGCACACATGCCTGAGGACAGAAGTCCAAGGAAGAATCCATTTCCTTCCCACCTCAGGCTCTTAGAGCCTCCTTCCTTTCCTTCCACCTTCATCCTTGTGTGACCATGGACCTTCTCACATCTCTCTAGTTCTCATTCTCCTGCCCCTCTCTCCATGTATATGGACCTTGTCATTGTATTGGGCCCATCTGGATAGCCCAATATACTCTCACCACAAGAATCCTAAATTTGATCCTAATGCTCGCATCCTTTGCCATTTGAGGCATCATGGTCCATTGCTTCTGCATTTCTGCTCATCACAGTGCTCAATATTTTCTGTTATGTGTATAGATGTATGGATGGATGTTCTCTGTAACCCTGTTCTGTGTTTCTTCTGGGCAGCCTAAGAAGCATGCTCTAAGAAGCATGCTCACTCAGGCTGCTTTCCGGGAACACTTGCCTCACCACATGTTTGCTTCAACCCTGACACGGGCCACTCACTCTCTGATGTGTTTTGGGAGCCATTTCCCTCATGGTCTATGTACTATACCATTTCACTTTAAATAGCAATATTCTAATTTTCTCTACCTAGTAGGTAGGGTTGTTTCTTTATAGGGTATGATTCATGCCTTATTTCTCACCACCCCACCCCTCCACTATTTTCTGGAACTTAGCAATATGCTTGGTTTCTTAGAAGTTGTATAAAAAGAAGCAGCCCAGTTGTTCTTACAGGCTTGCCAAGAGTGGCCATCCACATACATGACCAAGATGCCCTTGTCTTTTTTTCCACATGATGACACATCATCTGGACATTAAAACAAAGGGATATAGGAAGGTTAAATGGGGAGTCATTTTAGCAAAATTAACATCACTCTATGTTAAGCAGAAAGCCTGTGTTAGAATGCTATACCATTGGCTTTGGCCCAGCACCCCAATGTGTAGTCTCTCATACCAAGAACTCCCGTTATAAGCCTCCTTTCCCAGGCCAACATACATGTGAGGTGAGGGCAAGCATGTACAAGCCTAGACTCTTCCCAGAAGAATGAATGTTAAATAACCGTCAAGCCTGAGACGGGCCTTGCAATTAGTTCTCTATAATCATGTGGATGCTACAGACTTTCCTAATGAGAAGAAGAAGACACTGATGCTGAGCCTTGTGATTGCTGCTGGCATTAAAGCACAATTTCAAATACTAACACGCATGATGATGTACTCATTATCGGTAGTCTCTGAAAATGAGGTTGACTATTTCACATCATTTGAAACTGTAAACTTGTTGGAAGAAAATTACTCATAAGAACATTAGACTTGGGGTCCAAAGATGAATTTTTCTAACTGCAGCTCAAGGAACCATTTGTTGTTGACCTTGGGTATGTCTTTCTGCTTCTCCTAACCTACCATAGCTCCATGACCTATAAAACCGGAGAACCAAATTAGTTAAAACAGAAATCTAGCTACCAAGGCTAAGCCGAAGCTATCATTTTCTTCCTTATCATCTCAGAGTTGTGAATCTGAGAAGATGGAGCTTAGAGTCATTTCCATCCTCAGTGTTGTCCTCAAGGCATCAAGGCAATTGCTGCCTCTCCAGCCATCATGTCATCTTCCAGAAAGAATGAAGGGCAAAATAATGATGTGCTGTGGTTTTTTGAGTTAGCTCTCTTGCCCCCTCCCTTTCCTCCATCCCATCTCTCTCTTTGAAGAAATACTTTGATAAATATATACAAGGATGTTTCTGCTGATTATTTCATGGGACAGAGCTAGGTCACATGACTACCATCTACTCCAAGACATTGTTAGCTGAGCAAATTACAATCCTAAAACAAAAACAAAAAACAAACAAACAAACAAGCAAAGCAAAAACCAAGAGGTTATCAGGATCCAGTCAGCTAGAAGGTTTGAGAATGAGGTGGGCAATCTGCAAAGGCTGCTCCAGAGAGCTCAGCTAGTCAGTGAGCCACCCTTTAAAGTCCATCATTAGCTGTGTAGTGGTCTCACTACACTGGTCCCTAATGAACTCGGAGCTTGGTCCTGGTGTGGATTATCAAGCTAATCTCATTAGTGTGCTAACTCCAGCATCCCACAGAGCACCAGGATAGGATGTCAATGAGGCAGCTACTTATCCCTCCTGCCTTAAATTTCAGCTCTTATTCCTGGAAGAGGCAAGGAAGAAGGAAGCAGCAATGTTACTAATGACTGGAAGCCTGGTGTGTGTGTGTGTGTGTGTGTGTGTGTGTGTGTGTGTGTGTGTGTGTGTGTGTGTAGGAAGACCCCTTCAGACTAATGTACATTCTTCTCCCTTACAAGTCTGGCCAAGAGGCGAAGGGTGGTTTTTTGGGCAATGCTTCCTTTGTTTTGTTTTGTTTTATTTTGTTTTGTTTCCTGAAGTAAACATCATTTGTCTGAATAAGAGGCCATCTAATGGAGGCCAATGCAGTGGGGCTTTCTGGGATCAGATCTTTATCAGGGTAGTGTGGGAATACAGCTCTCAGATGACAGTGCCAGAAGGCCACATCTAGCCCCCTTTGACACCTAGGTTGGCCTGGCCCTCTCTGTTCCTACAGTTGCGTTTTGGAAAGTCCTTGCTGTCTCAGCAGACACCATCCCGAAGGGCAGTCACAATGAATGGCTCTTTTCTTGCGACCTCCAGATGACAGGTCTTTTAATTGTGTTCATTTATTCTGTAGGAATGCTCATTTTGAGCAGCAGAGAAGTTGGTGATGTGTCTGAACAGGCACTCCTGCTCATGTTTGGTTTCCACCTATAATCCACTAAATGCCTGGGTATGAGACCTTTCCCCTCTCTGTGCCTCAGTGTTCTTGATGGTAAAATAGGGCTGGGTCATATACATGCCTGTTCTGTTTATCCTCAGGGGTCTGCACTGGGAGTCAGAAAGCCATTTATAACAGGCTTTGTGGCCCCTGATCATTTTAATTATAACATTTCTACTTTCATCCAATTTACTTATTGAGCGTGCGTTCTTCTTTTTATTGGCCCTCAGCTAAAAATAAATGCTTGAAAAATGCCGGACAATATGATCTCTAAAGGGCTCCTCCTTCCAGCTCTGATGTTCTGCGACTGTAAGCAGGTGGAATATTTGGTAACAGCTTTTCATTCATCAGCATAATTGGGAGTCCAAGACTCCCTGCCAAAACATAATCTATATCTAAATAAAATCTTCCATGTGCAAAGCACTGCAGTGAAGGATGTTCAGAGTAGAGCAGGCCGCGTGGAGCCGCTTGGGACAAACGAAGCAGAGCTTCTTGTTTAGGATTCTGGCAGAACCCAGGCTGTAGAGCTGGGGACAGAGACCCACCGCAGCTTCCGTTGGTGGAAATAAAGTATGCAAGCCGGAGAGCCATTCTTTCCCTGGGAACACGCGATAGTTTGAAAACATTCAATTAATCATCATTGATATTCATACACTGTAAAATGTCTTGAGACATCCAGGATTTTTTTTTTCAGGCTTCTTTTGAAAAATATCCAGAGACCTGGTGGGGATGGGCATATATTCCAGCCAGATAGCAAGCTGCTGGGGCACAGCAGCCACTGGCTATTGCTTTCTGCTGGGGCAGGTCTGCAGCACTTTGTTCTTACGTGTGTCTGCACCTACATTATGTCTCCATGTGTCTACGCGTACATGTACGTTATGTCTTTTTTTGCTTTATTGCAAAACAGTGGTGTTAGGATTTGAACACACAGTGTCCTACACAGGCTCCTGCATTAAAGGCCTGGTTTCTAGCTGGTGTCTGGTGCCAATTATTTTCTGAAGGCCATGGAGACCTTAAGAGGCAAGGTCTGTCTGGGAAAGGAGGTCTGTGGCTGTATGTCATTCATGGTATGGTGGGCGTGGGACTATATTTTGCTACCCCCAACCCACTTTTTCGCCACCATGAGATGAGCTTCATGATGTTCCATGCCACCACAAGCTCTGAGTTCACAGAGCCAAGGCTGGCGGACTGAACTGGGGCCTCTGAAACCACCAGTCAAATTAGGAATTTTCCAAGTTGTTCTCTTGGTTAATTTGGTCATGCTTACAAAAAGCCAACTAACACAAACAGCAAGTGAGACAAACTATTGCTGATAGGCCTCGCCTTAGTCAAAGCAGTCAGAAAAAAAGGACACAATAAGAAGATATTCCCAAGGGGACATGCCACAGTATCTGAAGAGGTTTTGATAGTTACGGCTGGGGAGAGGGTCACCAGCATCTTAGAGAATAGAGCCCAGGGAGATGACCCAGTTCCCTAGGGTGACTCCAACAGCACACTGGCAGTATACATGCACTGTTGAATCTCTATGGTTATACAGCCCTCCTGCTTCGCTATTTCAGATTATTGCTTGGACCCCATTCTTTGGGCCTTGGTGATGGACACTGGACTGAGCTTTGATGGCAAAGAGGTACAGTACAGCCTGTGCAGACCTCCACGGCTACATTCATCTCAGTCTTTGTTCTTCTGATCTTCATAGGTACCCTGTGAGAGGGTGCTATTTCCTTTACTTAGGATAAGGGATGTTAAATTTGCTTGCTCGAGGCTTGCTTGTACATGACTGGGCAAGGCCCTAGGCAGAGTTGTGACGACAGTCCATTTTGGGCCTGGCTCCTTTGCTTTGCTCCGGACTTCGTGAGCCAATTCGCGACCTTCCTGTCATCAAGTTTGTGCTCTTAAGCTGGAGTCTGATGTTGCCAGCAACCAGAGACATGATCCTGGTAAATTATCTTCCGTACTGCACCCTGCCCTAGCAGAGGACAGACACTACTCTAAACGCTAACCTAGAAAATCTGACAGGGACCAGCAGATATGGAGACCTCTAGGGATAGGAACCCAAGAGACAAATGCCCTTATACACTTGTACATGCCTCTCCTGACGAGAGCCTAGGGAAGAATAGCTGTATACCGGAGAGTCAAGAAGAAAGCCAAGTGTCAGAGATGGAAGTCCACATTCTTCCCTGACACCGGCTCACTCATCCATCCATCTTTCATCCTGAATTTTGTCTACGAGAAAGATTACTTGTTCCCGCCCTCATGGAATGAAAAGCACACTCTAAGACATCTGATTGGTCTGAGATCAAGTGAACGAATTCCCTTTTCAGTTTCCTGATCAGTAAGAGAAAGGAGGGCTGGTCCTAAAGGATGAGATATGAAGTTCCAATAGGATCTCTTTGGTCCAGACCTCACTCGGAATGTCGATAAAGGTCCCTCTGTTTCCGTCCTCCCTTCACCATTAGCCACAAGCCATCCCTGTAGCTCACTGTGACGGGGGCAGCTTCTGGAACCATTTCCCCAAAAACCCCTCCTCCTACCCTGTGAGGTTCAAAGTTATTTTATGGACCACATCATACAAGAAGCAGGATGTAGCATCTCTTGTCCCACCAATCAGCAGCAAGCCTTCCTGGGATGCATGACAACAGTTCCCACAGCAGCAACTGCCTCCTCCTCCCTCTTATAAACTCCTGTTTGATTTCCTAGGCCTTTGGGGGTATCACACAGAAGGAGATTCACATATGCTAGGAAAGTCAGGATAGACACATGCAGTTGCATCTTCCTGGGCATGGGTGCCTACTCACCAAGCTTGTACCACATATCACGGATGGAGAAGCCAATGAGCCGTCTCATGTCTCCATACCTGGAAGGAGCAAAAAATGCCTGCTTTGAGCCCCATTCCAGAGCATCTCATGAAGCTCCTCCCCTCTCAGATCATCCCAAGAATGCAACCTACTTATTCAGGATTTTGTTGTACTTAGCATGTGTGAACTGCTCCAGCTGCAGAGAGTCTTGAGTGATAAAAGCAACTGCCAGATGAAAATAGTTGTTCCACAGCTGTAAAAGAAAGAGGAGAGCAGTCACGGAGAGGGTCTGAAGGAAGGGGAGGCATATTAAACGGCGGGTAACGTGAATAATTTATAAAGACGGCAGAAGACAGAGGCAAGACCAGTTTAATTGTGTGCTCTGCAATTTTCTAACTGGCACGGGCTCCAAAATTAACATCCTGGCCAAAGCAAGGACAATGGATGGATTTCTCTGGGTCCTAGCCCTGCCTCCCCCTCCCTGACAATGGGATTGGTCAAGGAGAATTTTAGAGCTGGATTCTTTTTTACTGTGGCGCTTTTATTGTTTTGTTTTGTTTTTTGTTTTTTGTTTTTTTAATAAGACAAATGACTCAGCCCAACTGGGATCTCTGAGGAGCTGGTTCCTGCCCTGAAATTATAGGTGTGTGAAAGATAAGGCTGCTCAGGAAGTCGGAGCCTCACCAGGTATCCTCCCTGACCCACCTGACAGCTCGAAGAAGCCAGCCTTCAATTTGTTCTATCTGAAAGCATTTTGCATTTACCTTCCACTTTGTTCAGGGGTCTTAAAGCCTTGTTCTGGGACCATTAGCAGTATCACTTAGAAATGCCTTAGAAGTACAAATCCCCTGACCCTGCCCAGATATGCAGAAGCACACCTTCAGGGGGTGGGGTGTGAGGCCCAGAGACATCCCACCAAAGACCACTCAGAGTATTGTAAGGCTAGAACCCTCTCTTTAGCCGTTTGTGTGTTCTCAGCTGCTGTAAGTTTTGCAGATCTGCTGCTGACTGTGAAAGATGCTGGAGGAATCCATTCCCCAGATGGTGGTAAGACAGAGCAGAACACTGACCATATGCATATAGAAAGTACTCATAAGGATGAGCGTGATCATGACACTACTGATAGGGGCCACAGATCAGAAGGAGGAAGGTTCAGAGTGGGTGTTATCGAACCTCAGCAAGTTCACCTGCAAAGTTGCAGTGACTCGGTACTCACTGCAGAGGGCTGCAGTAAAAGGCAACATAAGACAAAGTGTCACAGGGCATGGACCACATGAAGAGCTTGAAAGCAGCTGCCAGTCTCATCATTTTCTTCTCAATATCCAAGTACCAAAGCAAAGTCTACCAACTTGGATGCTCAAGGGAAGGCATTTTTAAGATGCCACGGGCCTGATTTGCTAAGTCTTTGTACACCATGAAGCAAAAGGACAGACCCACGTAGCATAAGAGACCACCCTGCCATGGACTCAGTCACTTCCACTCAGGCAGACCCATCACAGACCTCAGGCACCACCATTGCTAAGGTTGCGACGGCTAAGATCCATACCTTCCAAAGGCCCGGAGGTCCAACTTCAGAGAGAGAACAGCAGGCCTGAAGCCCCATTTTCCATGAGCTACACTGCTCTATTTTAAAGCATAAGACCCTAAGGACCAAATGGGTCACATGACCATACACAGCTATGTCACTAGTGGAGATCCTGAGAATTTAGTTATTTTAAATTAACAAACAAACAAACAAACAAACAAACAAACAAACAAACGTCATACATGTAACATCCATGTGGCTTTTAAAAGTTGAGCGAGAACAAAAGTTTCAATAATAAAGTATCATTTTCCTCTCCTGTCTTGAACCATAGTCTAATTACCCAGAAGCAGATGGCACTAGTGTCTTGGTATCCCCTCAGAGTGCTTTCGTGTATAAACAGATACACATGTGGTCATCTTTTAAAAAGTCAGTTTGCTATTCTTTGCTTTTGTCTATATATATGTATATATATATATATACACACACATAGTGATTCTCCAGTAGCAACACAGACCTGCCTGGCTCTCTTTCATTGCTGTACAGTAGTCTACTGACAGAGCTACTTCAGCTTTATCCACTTACAGGCATCTTATAGACACCTAACCTATTTATAAACATATAGTTTGGTCCCACTTCTCTTTCTCAGGCAGCGGCACTGTCTTCACCCCTCATTTGAACCCCTTCTGTCTGCTACATGCACTCCTAGGGATGGAGTCACAGAGCCACGGGGCAGAGGCAGGTACAGCTATTCACTGTGTGGTTTTGTGGATGCTGTCAGGATGCTTTCCAAGGTTGCAATCTAATTACCATCTCCACTGTCAGGAGCGCGCTGCCCTGACTGAGCCTCGGTTCCTTCACCTGGAAAATGAGGATAATGGGCCCCAAAGGGTGTAGTTATAAGGACTAAATGAGGAAACCCTGCCCAGCAAACTCACATGTACCTCCACTGAAGGGTTAGATATCAATTCCTACAAAACCCTTCCCCAGGACTGCACTGTAACACAGATCCGCTGGCATCCATCCTCATTACACGCTGTTCACAGTGTTCACAACGTATTTTAAAGCAAAGAATTGACTTTCTAGCTTCATAACCAAATGGAAAGGTTGTAGAGCCTAAGACTTCATTTTCTTGGTTACCCTTGATATATATATATATATATATATATATATATATATATATGTATGTATGTATGTATGTATGTATGTGTGTTTAGTTGCATGTCTGACCTAGCTGTGTCACAGCAGTATTTATGGGATGATTTCACAGTGAATGGCCACACTTCATGTGCATTCTTATGAAATCCCCCCAAAGAGTTGGAGAGATGCCTCAGTGGTTAAGGGCATAGACAACTCTTGCGGAGGATCTAGGTTTAGTTCCTAGCATCCACATGACAGCATACAGCAGGCAGGCTGTAACACCAGCTCCAGAGGATCTGAGGCCCTCTTCTGGCCTCTGTGGGTACCCCAAACCCATACCTACACACACAGACACACACAAAGGAATACTTTTTAAAAAAATAATAAAAATCAAATTCTTCTGAAAAGTGACAAGATTTGTATTTTTAACCTTATTTAGACATAAAACACACACACACACACACACACACACACACACACACACAACCAAAAACTGAGGACCACAGGGAATAAAACTGCTTTATGCTACTGGTGGAAGTGGTGTTGGGAGGCAAGTTGATGTGACTTCTGAGCTTTATTGCTTTTTTAAAAAAAAACCTTTGAATTAAGTTACCAAACCACCATGGTACACATTCACGGATTCCAGTGAAACTTTTGATACACATGTGTCCCTGGGGCAGTTAGTGTATCCATCACCTAAACATTCATCAGTTCTTTGTGGTCAAAGTCTCCCTTCCAGTCACTTAAAGATATACCTTGTTAATGACTACGTTGCCTTTCTACTGTGAAGGACACCAGATGTGTTCTTCCTTCATAGCTGTAGCTTTGTGGGTACTGACCAACATCTCCCATGTGCTGCCTCCCTAGCCTCTCATAATTATTCTACTTACGACTTCCACAAGATTGTCATTCATAGATTCTACATAGGAAAGAACTCACAAGGTGTGTGTCTTTCTGCATCTGGCTTATTTCACTTAACATAATGTTCTAGGGTCTATTCAAGCTAAAGGCAAAAGATGGAATTTTATCTTCTATGGCTGAATAGTATTCCATCATGTATAAGCTATTTCCTTTATGCATTGCTCTGTTGATGGACATGTAGAGTGATGCCACTTCCATCACTATGTGGCTCATGGCTATGAACATAGGAATGCGTATGTCCCCTTGGCACTGATCACCTTTTGAGTCTATGCTAGGTAGTGGAATTGCACAACTCTGCGACCCACAAGCCCCTGCCAAGATGAGTTTTTATCTTCTTCTGGTCCCTGTGACCTTGCAAACAGCCAAGAGCATCAAGCCCCAACATCCAGAGGGTATCACTGATCTTAGCTCTCAGCAGAAATCACCCTTTCTATACTGCCCAGGCCTTACCTCCTATGGAGCAGCACCCATGGAGCTGCTGTCTTTTTGCTCTTTGACTCACAAAACCACCATTCAGAGGAGAGGTTAGGGCTAGTCTCCTTTCCTTTGCTCCTGCTCTGGACAGAGGCAGCCAGGACAGAGACTGTTCCTGCCTGCATCCCATGCATAATACATAAGCCCACCAGGAGGAGATGAGGGTGTTCCGGGCAGAGTACAGAAAACACATCCATTCTCAAAAGGGGGAGGAAAAGACGAGGGAACAAAAGGAAAATTGAAAGATGACCCAGTTTTGGGGGAGGGGGTGTTTTTCTCTAAATATCTGTGGAAGCCTCATTAGAAAAGAATTACTTGACTCTGTGTTCCTAGCTCCTTTCCATAGTTTACAGAATCCTGTGGGCGTGACGGCCTCGGGCTATGTTGTGATGATCACAAACCTGCTTCCCCCACTGTCTTGCCTGTCAAGAACTGAGTTCCTAGCCCCGATGCTTTTAAGGTCACTATGACCATCATCACCACGACTTCCGCCACCACCATTTGCCTCATTACTGCCACCACCACCACCATCGTCACCATCATCCTCAAAATGATGCTAACAAGGTAACATTTATTAAGTGGCTCCCAGGTTGCCAGCACCATTCCAAGTGTGCTACATGAATCAATTCACCTAACCCTTATAGCTGTTTAAAGAGACAGCAGCTGATGGCATCTTTATTTAACACTGAAGAAACAGAGGCACCGAGCAGTGAAGGACTTTACCAAAACCACACGGTTCACGAGTTTAACTTTTGCACATACGGCACGTCCATTTCCTAGAGATATTTCATATATACATTTTTCTTTCAGGAAAGTTTTCTGAAACGTAAAAGAATGGCATAGCAGACTGGAGCTGATCCTGCCTTGGCCAAGTACCTCTGTACGACCACAGGGGAGAGTGACAGACCGACCAGTAGGTCCTGAGGCTGGAATTGCTAACACTAAGGGAAAATGACAAACCGGCTGGTCCTTTTATGGTCTCACACTACCTCTCTGGCCTCCAGGTATGTTGTTCCAAGCTGTCCCTCCAAACACAGTGGCAATATCCACTTCTCTGAACAGGCTTGTGAGTGGAGCCCGTGGGCATCTGTGCTACGTTCTAAGGGAAATGAAACCTTTAAACACCAGAGTGACACATTTGGTTGCTCTGTAAAAGATAAGTCATCTGGAGAGAAACCCTCACCCAGGGCCATAGTGATGCTCTGAGTCTAGAGTGTGGCCATGGCTCCATGTGGAGGGCTGCAGTTTCTGGTCCTAACTGCTTCAAGGTGTAGGTAGACTTCAGGCTCTCTGCCCATGGCTCTTGGGTCTTACCCATTCCTGCACCTTCAGAGCAGACGTTAATTAGCAGCAGTATCAAGCTTGCAGGGTAGCTGAATAGACCTTAGAGTGATTTCTTATGAGCTGGCATATAAACTATGGGAAAATGGCAGCTACTCTTCTTAGCATGAGCAGTGGTCACTTCAGTTCCTCGATCGAATGCAAGGACATGGGAGAGACCAAGAACCATGTTCAAAAATGACCTTTATCTTTCAGCCCAGCAAAGACAGTTCAGCGCATCTTCCAAGCAAGGTACAGGGCACAGGTCCCAGCCTGGGTGTCATCTTTCCCAAAGGACACACTGTATGCCAGGCACAAAGTGACTGTGAGCCCAAGGTTTTTACTCTATGTAGTCATGTTTTGTCAGAAGAAGGAAAGAAACCATACATGGGAACAGAAAAGCAAGAGTGATGATTTCAAATAACAATTAGTGCTAAAAGAAACATCAAGAGGCCCAGATGTGATCTCATGGCCATAGGGTCACTGGGCAAACCTCAGAGAGGAGCCAGGCAGGGAAGGTTTTGCAAAGAGGAACTATTCCAACAGCAGCATTCCCAGCATGCTCCCGGGCTGGCAAAGCCTCCTGAAGTGGGAGGGCAGTTGGCATTTTACAGCTGTATCACTTAGGAACAATGACATCCTTGCCTGAGCTGCTGAACACAGGGCCAGCCTGATGGAAACCCAGCATTTCAGATGAGCAGGCAGCCAACAGCATGACCCTGAGTCACGGCATTAGGTGACTTCTGGTCCCTTACTCTCTGGTATCAGAGGCTCTAAGGGTTGAAGACTTCCCTGGAGGAGATTTCCCAGGGTTGGGTGGTATTTCTTCTCTCTCACTCCTGCAGCCACGGGCAGCAATAGACTTTCCCATCAGGCTTTGAAGAGCATGTTCTTTGTGGGCCCGAGCAGGTACATCACTCTACATACCCCAGGGAAATTCTTATCCTCTCCTGAATGTCTCAGAGGCCCCAAGTCTTGGCTGAGCATACACACTAAAATGGCTTTTGGAGAAATTGGGAAGTCATAGAGATGTACTTGAAAGCTTTATTGTAAATCATACTTTAGTGTCTGTGACTGGCTGTTCCCAGGCGCCAGTGAACAAAATAGTAAGAAAATGTTACAGTTTTGAAAGGTGGTGCCCGCTCTACAGTGAGAGAGTGGAAATCTCCATTACGGGAGGTCACATTTGCATATGTGTCTCAGTCAAAGCTTCAGGACTTCTCCTCCCCAGGCCCCACCCCGGCTCCCTTATGCATACCTCCAGCAACACCTGTGGGCTTCTGTGTGCCTCCACACACAGTGATGGTGGGGAATGGGGCCATCAGCCCAATGGTGCCAGGGCAGCCATGAGTGGCTCCCAATGCCTCACACTCACCTGGAACTCAAAGCTTGTATGTTCTAGAAACTTCTGGTTCATGGTTTCTGCAAACTTGTTGATAGCTCTCAGGAAGACCCTGAAAGAGAAAAACAAGGTCACTGGACCACTTGAGCATCCTCTCTTTTTTCTTCCTGACAGACTAAAATCTCCTCACATCCTCCCAGGGTGAGGTTGAGCTTCAGATGGGGACTAATACAAGTTGACACAGGGGCTGCAGTTGCCTTGGTAGAATTCAAGAACTGTCTACTTGACTTTTTAGAAATGTCTATTGTCTTACGTTCAAACTATTAGAAGCCTATGGCTGAACAATCCGTGCCATCCAGAAATGAAATAAAGAAAGACCATTCCCACCGCTAAACAACAGCCAGCATTCCATGAGATCCTCTGACATAGAAAAGGCTGCCATCAACATATGGGTGAGCATAGTTTCAAAGGTCTCGTTAGAAGTGTCTATACGAGTAATATTTTAAGGACGTCATTTTGATGAATGGCATTACACGATGAATGCGGTTTCATAACTTGCCTATCTTACTCAATAATAAATTGTGTACCCCTTTCACACCAATGAGTGCAGCCACACGTCATCCTTTTTAATCACCAAAGAGCATTCCACTCCATGGCTGTATCACAGTTTATTTAATCAGTTTCTTATTGATGGGCCATTTTGTGGTTTCTCAGCTTTTTTTCCCCCCTTAATATACAATGTTCCTGTGATCACTCTTCCATGCATCTTGTACTTCCTTTAAGTACCTTGTTTCTAGGCTTTCATCTAAGACCCCAGCGCTAGTCAAACATCATCCACATGTCACATTTTGGTACTGGCTGTTGAAGTGTACCCTCCAAGGTCTCTAGCCACCGTGTTCTCTTTCTCTTTCCCTCCACTGACTGTTCCTACAGCCCATCTTCTCCTGTCCTGCCATTCTCAGGGACAACGCCAACCATGGCCATTCCTGACCTCCACTGCCTATGGACAAGCTGAGCTCTCTCTTTACATTCAGTGCCCTCTAGGCTTTGGCCCCAGCCTTCCTTCCTACGCTTGCTTTTCACTCTTACCCTGTGATTCAGGTTACTTCCTTAGTACTTAGTGGCGTGTTTTCATTTTACAGCCTGTCCCAATTCTTCCAAGTCAAAATTACACCCTCCTGGTGTAGACTTGAGGGTATCCTGTCCGGCCTCTGGACGTAGTGGTGTGATTTTTTTTTTTTTTTTTTGTTCTCTACAAATGTACTGGGCCACATTCAGAGCTATCCTGGGACACAGGAGGCCGAGGGATGCAGGCTGAAGACACCCGGCACATGCCACTTATTAAAACCTTTGATCATTCTCCTATGCAGTAGGCCATGCCCACTTTCTCACTCTCTGAGGGCACTTCTGCACTCTTCTTAGTACAGTTGCCATCTAAGCTGTCGCCATGTAGCCAAACTTCTGTTTTAGACCATGATCCACTTACAGGGTAGGGCCCCAAGTGGGATCCCTGCAGCTTTATTTGCAGCAGCCTATGTGATTCTGGAAGAAGCATGCAAATGGCCCGGTGTCTATTTCTTTCCTAGGGATTAGGAGCATCTCACACTCACATGCTCGATTCCCCAATTGGTACCTTCATCCTAGGTCTCTCCCATGACCTTCAAGCTTCTATCCAAGCTCCCTGGTCTTCACACCAAAGCTAACTCTCAAAGACCTTTGGCCCCTGCTCCTACTTCTCTTGGTGTCTTCGCCATGTGAAGGAAGAACAGCCCCCTTGCCCTTGCTCCCAGAAGAAGAAAGAGACTCAGCACTGATAACCTTGGCTATGGCTTTGTCTCACACTCAACACTCAGCTTGTCAGCGCATCCTCTTAGCATTGTTTTCAGAATAGATCTGGAGGCACCACTTCACTTCGCCCCACTGCTCCAGATGGGGACAAAGCCATAATCGTTACTCTTCTGGAGTCTTGCAGCTGCCTTCCACCTGAGACATGGCCAAGAACTCCTTGTGTGCTTACTCTTATGGTTTCGCCTTCTTTTTTCAGTACTGCAGATTTAACTCACACTTATGCTTGCCAGGCCAACACCTTGGTCCCACCATTTGGGATGAGCACCAGGTAGTTAATACCTCCTTGTCCCCTGAGTGGCTAGGCCAGAGAAATACCTACAGCTTGCCTGAGGCATCGGAAGAGGCCAATAAAGGAAGTGCTGATGAGTATGGGCAGTGATTGGAGCTCCATTCTGCTCGGCATCCACTAAGAGACCTTACACAACACATTTGCCCGTCAGAAGTGTCCCCTCCTAGGAGACAAGAAAGCTGAGCTACTAACACCACTCCCCTTGCCCCTCAGTGGTAACAATTTATTCCTGGGTCATTTGCTCCAAGGTACCAGTACATTCATTTCCCATTCCCCACCTACAAATGGACTGAGCATCTTGCAGCCAGAGAAATCTCAGAAAATAAAAGAGGATGCTCCTAAGGCATATGAGAGCTGTACATAAACATAGATGTTAGACTTTGCCTGTGCGGAACATGGCAGGTCCTAGGCTATTTTCCTTGTGGGACACTGCTTGTCAATAGGCCTATAGCAGCAGGTCATTGGATCCTTACATGTAGTTTGCTGGGAGGGAAAAAAAGACGTATGTTCTGGTGTTGGGAATCACAGGATTTGGAACATGCGCACACCCCTAGATGTTATTTCTGATTTTGCTGCTTTCCAGCTCTCTGGATTTGGGTCATGTTGCTATCCTTTTGAAGTCTCAGGTTCCTCCCTGCTACACAGTGGGGAGGGAGCCATTTCCTGGAGTTGCCACAGGAAATGAAGGGTAAGTGCAGAACCCATGCCCAACCCAAAGCCTGCAGTGGTTGTGGGGGATCCTTTGGATTCTTCAGGTTGCTCAAGTCCCCTTCTAAAACCAGACACCAATAGTGGAACAAAGAGCAAACAAGGGACACCTAGCAACCAGGTTGGAGCAGGCAGGGCCACACAACGGCAGACGTGGAAAATCCCACAAAATCCACCACCCCATCAGGCTGTCAAAGAGTGGGATTTCTTTGGTTTTGCTGCTTTGCCATTTGCTAAGATGCCTTTGAATCAACATCTATATTTTCTCCTTAAAGATTAGTTATCTGAATCTCTAGATGGAAGTGCATTGAGTGGCTGTCATATTGTGTATAAACAACTCAGGAGCTGAAATGTGATACCCAAACGAGGGCTTTATACATTCTCGCTAGCAACAAAGCTATCGGTAACTGTAGGACAGACATTATTTAGGTTGTCAGTTTCAACCTGTCTGGGGCTCCCAGAGGCTGGGCCAGCGACTGGAAACTGACCAGCCATGTGCTCGTGGTGGTGAGAGGCAGTTATGTCACGTCCTCCTGGCTTCTCTGATAGCCACATGCAGAATGTAAGAATCCCACTTAAGCCTATATTATGTTTAAGATAGGAAGTGTATGACCTTTTTCTTCTTGGTTTTCTTCTTTAAACATTGTTCTGGAGTGGATAGGAAACAAACCACTCTCATCCCTCTGTTACTCTCAACAATAAGGATATGCTGTGTAAAACAAAGTTCATATTCAAATCTCAACCTAACGCTTCATATCCTTGGTGTGTTAGCAGGCTATGTGGTGGCCAGAGTGTTCTTCCGCACCAGGCTCAGTGCATGGGGCTCCTGCAAGGGTTGCAGAAAGCCCTGTCTAGCCAATGCCCCACCCGTCTGGGCTGCAAACCTTGATTGCCCCAGAATCTCTCTGGCACCTTCTATCAGAGGAACCAAGTGTGGAATCCCAATAAAATGCAATGTAGGAACTGAGGGTCCTGTGTCCCTGTACATTCACGACCTTGGCAAATGTCAGTCATTGTTTCCCCCAGGTTCTCGGCTTGCTGCTGCCATCTCCAACATGAGGAAATCGAGGCTGGGAGTACTCTGATGTGACAGCACAGTGCCACGCCATGGTGACGAGTTGTATGCCATGAACAAAAGCGGAAAGGGGAATGGGGACCCTCTTTTGCGGAGAGTTACCAGGGGAGCAGAAGGCTTATGTGAACCCCACTTTCCTTTACCCTGTGATTCACAGGGTATATCTAATGCTATTGTTCAAAACTGAAGGCTGGACATAGTAGATATGCCTGGTGGGCGGGGGCGGCAGAGCTCTTACGCTCCCTTTGATCCTGGCACAATGTATTTTTGTCAGAACTTTTAAGCTGCTCCTATCACCCCAACACTCCCAAGCTTCATGCACCAAGAGGTTAGAGAGAAGCAGCGTACCCCGGCTTGTCAGGGCACGGCTCACCTGAGGAGCCTTTCCCTAGGGGTGCTGCAGGCTCACCAAATCTGCAATCTTACAGCCAATTGCACTTCAGGGTTAGTTGTGCCGTGTGGGGTAGAGAAACCATGGGCCAGCAAGGAGGCTCAGCAGACATGGGTGTTTGTCACTAAGCCTGACCCCTAGAACCCATATGGTGGAAGGAGAAAACGAATTCCAGCGAGCTGTCATTGTCCCCTGTCCTGCCCACATGTGCCGAGGCATTGACAGAAATGTGAAGATAAAAAACAATGGCTATAAAGTCTTTCTACAGCAACACTATCCTAACTGCTCTATAATGCTTATTCTTTCATTTTAGCCACATAAACCCCTCAATCCTCTGTGACGGGGACTATTGCTAGTCCCATTTTACAGTGAGAAAAACCGAGTCCAGAGCAGCTACGCAACTTCCCCAAGGTCAATAACTATCTAAAGAAGGGAGCAGGATTTGAACCCAGGAAGTCATCAGCTAGAACAGTGGTTTTCAACCTCCCTAATGTTGCATCCCTTTAATATAGTTCCTCATGTTGTGGTGTTCCCCCCAACCATAAAATTATTTCATTGCTACTTTATAACTGTAATTTTGCTACTGTTATAAATTGTGGTGTTAATATCTGGCATGCAAGATGTCTGATAAAGGACCCCTAAATGGGGTCATAGTCCTTGGATTGAGAACCATTGGCTCGAGCATCTCCATGCCGTCCTTGGGCTCTGCTCTCAGGAGGGTCACTGCAGGACGTGGACAACAACATATTATTTCCCTTACTAGAAAGAAGCCTTAAGAATCAGAGCTTGTGCCCTCCCTAGAGCCTGAGACACTCAATAAACGTTGATTGACTGCTTTAAGAGAAGTCGTAGAGATGCGGTTAAATCCCTAACCCCCCCTTGAAGTGCTGTGATTCCCGATCAAGGCACAGATGCAAGAGGGAAGGAGAGAGGTTTCCTAGCATAATTGTGTTAATTTACAACATTATGAAGAATTTGATCGTTTAAAATTTAAACACGCTATGTAAATCAGAGCATGCTGGATGCTGCATCTTACCGAGAAGAAAAGTGTTTTGCCAGAAAGTGTTTCTCACAGTAGACATGTCATCACCTCAGCATACACAAACAGCACACAGCTGGAGAGACAGGCAAAGCTAGAAAACTCCACCCTCTCCACTGACACACAGAGGCAGAGGTGGTAGATGGCAGATACATACATTTGTACACACGTTGGAGGTCGCAATGGGTTAATTACAGTAACATGGATAATACAGAGAAAGAGATAGTGATGAAGGAAAGAAGAAAAGATTTGACAGAGGAAAAGAGGGAGGAAAAAAAAGAAAGTTAATTATTTATAGTGCCCAGGTTAACTTGGGGGTGAGCTCACCAGGCAAATGGATTGTTTCTGGGGAAGAGAAAATGGTATTTTAGGTGAGTACAGCACTAGGCTAAATCACGGTACATGCTCTGTTTGTGTGTATTCTGCAAACTAGCTGCATGACCTTGGCAGGCTGTCTCCTCTTCAGAGCTGCTATCTGGATGGCTGTTCAAGGCTCTCCAGACAAATGTCTCTGGTGCACAGGGTGAAGAAACCAGGCTCAGAGCTTGGCTCAGGGTGAATGGCTGCTCCCTTTCTTACTGGCATTGCAGCAATGAGTAAGTGAGCACTGTCATTTATGAAATGCAAATGAGTGTGGTTCCACCTCATAAGGTTGTTGTTGCGAGAAGCAAGGACGCTAATGCATGCGAAGCATTCATAACAATGGACTGATGTAGGTGCTTAACAAATACCATCTGGGAAAGAACCCACAAAATGCAGATGTCTTGAGCAACCCTTAAGAGCTCCAAAAATGGAGATATTCTTGTAGCCAGAGTATGACAGAAGCCTATTGGCTAGGCTATTCTCCTGTAACAACAGCCACCATTAGGGGGAGGTGCCATCAGCAAGTACTTCTATAGATCAAGACTAAGATGTCATCACCTAGTGATACCAATGCCCTGTTCACTGAAGTCTGCCTAGTTATCAGCGTGGTACTAAGGGACAACTCTATCCTTCCCCGAAGAGAAACACAATGGACCATGGATATCCGCTCTCCAGAAGGTTGAATGAATTTCTGAAAAGGGGAGGGTAACAATGGACTGTGGTTGTGCCGGCCTGTAACCCCAGGACTTGGGAAGTTGAGGCAGGAGAACCGCAGGTTCAAATATCTTCTTTCACTACATAGTGAGTTCAAAACCAACCCGGGCTGCAGGAAGTCCATGTCATACTCTCAAACCCGCGTTTGAAAGACACACATTTCACTGCTCAGAGCCATATCTGCTTTTAATTGGGAGGCATGTCCACTTTCTTCGGTTCTTTGCATTCCATTCTGCTTTTCTAGTTATGGAGACAGAAGGATCATTTTAATTGTCAACTTGACCCAGTATAGAATTATATGGGAAGAGTTTCTCAGTGAAGGATTATCTGGATTGGGTTGGCTTGTGGGCGGATCTCTGAGGGATGTTCTTAACTGGGTTACTTGAGGTGGAAAGACTCACCCTGAATGTGAGTGGCACCAAGCCCCAGGCTTGGCATTCTGGACTGTATGAAAGGTAGGGAAAAGCCGGGTCAGCACAGGCATACACAGACTCATTTCCTATCTGTTAACTGGAAGTGGCAAGCTGCTTCAAGTTCCTGCCTTGACTTCCCTATAATAACAGACTGGAACCTGGAATTTTAAGCCTAATAAAAACCACTTCTCCATTAAAGTTGCTTGTGTCAAGGTATTTTATCACAACAACTGGAATGGAACTAGACAAGCAACATCTCTGGGGCTTGTCCCAATACCGGTTCATACAGATAATTAAGTGCTTCTCCCAGAATGCTCCAAAGGCGGGATACTAGCCTGATGAGTTCCAACTCTGCCCTTGTATTAGCTCAAGTCATCTGTTTGCCCTTTCTTCCAGTAACCTACTCCTACTATGTAGAGCAACTCTGAGTTTTTCTTTAGAGAACTACCTTCTCCGTTACTTTCCTGGCTCCCTGTTGTTTAGGTAGAATTGACCATACTACCTCTGGTTCAGAAGGCAGATAGTAAGATCAAAGCTTGACTTAATAATGCCTTTCATTTTTCTGCCACAGAGGTTTATGGATGAACATGTAGCCCACACCAGACTTTGAAGATTAGCCTTGGGAATTACACTGCACTGACTGAAAAAAATTTTTTTTTCTCTCAGCAGAGTTTTCTTTCTCCTCTTTCAATAAAACACATATTTGTGGGGCTGTAGAGATGGCTCGGCACTTCAGAGCATTGCCAGCTCGTACAGAGGACTCTGCTTCCTTCCTCAGCTCCTGCACGGCAGTTCACGATTGTCCCTAGCTCCCTTCTAGTCTCCACAGGCATCAGGCACTCAAGTGACTCACTGGCATATCTGCAGGCAAAATATGCATATGCATAATAAAACGAAATAGATTTATTTGCAACCTGAAGAGTGAAGTTTTATCCATCTAAAGGGAACGTCTATTTGAGGGTGAGGCCAACAGAGACAAGACAGAGGCAGAGACATCAATTTCTTCTTCTTCTTTTTTAAAATAAATTATTTAATTTTATGTGCATTGGTGTGAGCGTGTCAGATCACTTGGAACTGAAGTTACAGGCAGTTGTGAGATGCCATGTGGGTGCTGGGAACTGAACCCGGGGCCTTTAGAAGAGCCAACAGTGCTCTTAACCACTGAGCCATCTCTCCAGCCCGGGACATCGATTTCTTCTCTCATCATCTGTACACCTTGACATAGCCAAGCACGAAACCTGAGTTTTCAAGTTATCTGAACCAATAAATACACTTTATACTTTCAAAAGTCCAGATTCCTTTAAAATCCCAGTCAGGAAGTTCCCTGTGTGGGCACAGAAGGCCACTGTACATGCTTACGAGTGACACTCTCTGTACTAAGACTAGACACAGAGTCAAGCTGCACGTGGAGTTTGCTCTTGAAAAGTTCACTGTGTATAGACTGGCCAGTCCTGTGAAGAATCAGTTATAAGTAGTGCAGGTAGCAGTTAACTGGGCATACAGACAAACACTGAAGGGGAAACAGATTTCCCTGCCATGAGGGAGTCATAGGGTTTAGAATTTCACAGTGCCCCCAGGAGGAGTCTAGTCTAGTCTAGGCAGAGCCATGGCTCTTTCTCATATATGCGCGTAGAGAAAGAGACAACAGAGGAAGCTAGATGCATCCAGATGGCCCCTGCACTATCTCCTGAATGCTTCATATAATTTGATAGACTATGTGTTCATCTTCTGGTACACATTGAAAGGCCATGTATAGTATAGCAGGTACAATATAAGCCTCTACCTTAATCCAAGATGGCTGGCCATTGACATATAAGCAGCTACACAACTCAGGGAGCCAGTGCAAAATGGAAATGCAGTCCTGTAGTCTAAAAGTTATGATGAGTCGAGAGACGGTAGCGCATGAGTGCTAAACCAAGCATGGGGCCCTTCCAAGTATGAGGGTCTATGTATCCACACAAGGCTCATGCTCAGGAGGCTGGCATTTCACAGAGCCAAGGAAGAGTTATCTTCTGACTCACAATGTGCCTGGGTGAATTGTCACTGAAAAGCCAGCCTTGAGCCTGTGACATGCGAGCCAAGCAAGGTGAGCCCAGGCTAGGGATGGGATGCTCCCAGGCGTTGTGTTGCTGGGAAGAGCCCCTCTTTCTACAAGAAGCTGAGACAGATGCCTCCTTCTGCCTTGACCGATCACTCCTCCTCTCCTGCAGGACTGCTGGAGCCAGGTGTGCTCCTCACAGTGAGCACTTGGACATCCAGGGAAAGGAAGAATAATCTCCCAGAAATCAGCAGGTATTGCAAGTGGCTCTTAGCAAGCGAGAGACAGACCTCAGACTTTATGCAATGACAAAATTGTTATCATGTAAACGTGCCTAAGCTTTTCCTCCAGTCCTTTTACTCAATGAAAATTCTGTGTTTGCTTCTCTACCACACTCTCTAGGGACATTTCTGTCTCTGTCAGCCAGTATTTGGCCTGTGTGATGGAGAACAGAGGCGGGAGGCATAGGGAGATAAAACTAGAAACCTCTGTGAGATGAAGGGCTTTCCACGGTAAGGACCTGAAATAAATATAAGTAGCCAAAGGAAAGAGGGGCGGGGGAGAAAGGGAGGGCCTTGCTGAAGAGAGACAGGGGTGGGACTGGAGAATGAGGTTCCCAGACAGATCAGGGGAGCCACAGCATGCAGTGCAGAAGACACTGGGGGACAGGGGAGCAGAGGAAGGGAATGTTAAAATGGTCAGGTCTCAGGAGCTGGGTTTTACCTTGCCGAGACGGTAACAGAGACACAAGAGTACAGGTTGGAGTTGTTTGTAATGATTTATCCCAGGTTGTGATTGCTCATGTGGGGTCGGAATTAGCCTTGGGTTACACTGATATTCTATGAGATATGATTAGGTGTTACAGATGCAAACAAAAATGTATAAGTCATACCCTACTAGGTCCCGAAGGCAGCATTTCATCTGTAGAATGTTCTCTCCTATTTCTTCATCTTAGAAAATCCTATTAGCATCTTAAAAGCACCCCCCCCCCCGCCCAGTCCTGTAATGTGGTTTGGACATGTATCTAACATATGGCGCAGAAAATGTTTTATTATCTTAAATGAACTTTAGAATAATATAATTTTATAACACTTCCCTAAACTCTCCTATCATAGACAGAGTATCCCGTTCTAACTGGAACATGAAGCCCACAGAGGGTAGGGGGTTATTTGGAGCAGCTTCAAGGTTGGCGAGCCCTTTCTTCCTTAGGTTAACATTTTAATCTCTTCTCTCCCTTCTCTGGCTGCTGGTGCTCTTTAAAACCAGCGCGTGCACAAGGTGGCGTTCTAGACGCACGCACGGGGTAGCTTACCTGTTCTGAACCATGCTCATGGCCATCCAGTCCCCAGGGTACACGTTCTTCCCAATGAGGTCCTTGAACATGATGAAGGTCTCCATCAGGAAGTCCTGCGAAAGAGCCGAACACCATAGGGGAGGGGAGTAAGGGGAAAACGGGAGGGAGGGAGGGATGGGAGGATACAAGGGATGGGATAACAGTTGAGATGTAAATATGAATAAATTAATAAAATGTATTTTTAAAAAAAGAGCCGAACACACCCATTACCCATGTCGCAGGGACAGACTGCACGGGTTTGATATTGATGGCACTTTAAATGTCTTCTTTATTTTCCTTTAGCTGGTCAGATTGGGAAGGAGTCTGGGTCTTTGCTAAAGAATTCAAAGCCATCCCAACGGGTTGGAAATGGAAGTTCATAAGTCAGCTCCCAGGATTCTGCCTCACAGATATGAGCGGAATATAAATAATGGGTAGAAATGGACTCTTCAAGTAAAGCTCTATTGGTTCCTTAGATATTAAGAATAAAGAAGTAGATTATTTCCTGGTGGTTTCATAGTCATCTTCTTAGGTATGTATTTGGGAGGCAAATAATCCACACTGTACGGTATCGTCTCAGGTCACTGAGCAAACACACTATTATTTAAATGAACATCTAATTAGCAGTGCATAGACATAGCTAATCCAAATGTCACCTGTGCATAGAAGATCATAAGGAAGGACGGTGACAAGGGTCTTTCTCTCTTTTAAAGAGGTTCAGAGTGGATTTAAACATCCTCCAGCAGATCTTTTTTCAGTAGGTTAACCTCCATCTTTATCTTTAGAGAAAATAAATTCAGCACAAATCCAGACAGCAAAGACAAGAACCACTTGGAGCGACTTGAGCTGTAGGTAATGAAGCCGAATCCCCGGGGTGATTTAGGTAAGCTTCGAACCTAGAGTGAACCCACCCATCTGCGGTTCCCTCCTTAAGCAGTACTTGTCACGTCCTGCTCTGCTCAAAGAAAACCTCACCTAAAACCCAGTATGTGAAACAGATAAAAGTGGATCAGCTTTGTTTGATGTGGTGTGTGTGTGTGTGTGTGTGTGTGTGTGTGTGTGTGTGTGTATGTGTGTGTGTGTGTGTTTATGGTAGGGTAGAGAGGAGGCTATGTAGAATATCATTTCAAAAGCACTGCTTTAAGCTAAATTGTGAAATTCTAGAAATGGCATTGGTTTATTTCCAGCCAATTTGCTTCTAGGGGGGAAAAAATCACCTCTGTGGTCTAAGGTCCCAGCTTCCACATCAGCAGAATGCAGTAATGTTTCCCTGACAAGGTTACCAGGAGGATCAAGCACATAGTATGTATCAGATCCTTGGCACAGAGCCAAGTGTATGAATTCTCCCTGAAGGCCTGGCAACAGGGGTGGGTGTAGCAGATGAGTCCTGAGAGGTGAGCTGGGCTCAGGAACCAACTATCTGTGTACCCTTGTCACAGCACAGGCACAGCTGTATTTGGCTAAGTGTTTACTCTTAACACTTCTGATTCAAAGCCTTGTGATGCCGATGGTATCTTCCCTAGTTCACACATCATACAAACAAACAAACAAACAAACTAACTAACTAACAAAAAACCCTGAGGCTTAAGAGAAGTTCCCTTGCTTACAGTTACACAGTGGCTAATCAGGGATCCCCAATCTAAATGTTTAGGCCTCCAACACTCAAGGCCTTAGGCTCCAGGATACTCATGATTTGTCAGCAAATGTTTGCTAATTGGATTCCAGATGTGGGAGCCACAGCACTGGATGGACTGAGGATATATTCTAGAGGAGAGGTACCCACAAAATGGAACCAGACATGTGTGTCATAATCTTCAACACACACATTGAGATCTGTTGGGGGCCTTCTTGCCCCCAAACTCATGAGAACCAGAGCATGGTATGCTATGCCCCTCTTCTCCATTTTTGTCTGCTCCCACTCCCCATGTGTTGCAGACTTACCACAAGGTCTGAGCTGGTCTGGAAGGTCTCAATATAGAAGGAATAGTGCTGGTCGCCCATCTGGTCTAAGATGGCTGTCATGCATGCCACAAAGTGACTCTATAAAACATAAGGAAGAATATAACAGCCCTGAGAATTGTCCTTTCCATCTCCTTAACTTCAAACTTGAAAACGTACAGCCACCTCAGGCGCTGACAAAGGGCCACCCAGCACTGAGTGTCTCCTCTTACTGGAATATAAAACTCCCTAACAAGAAATGTCTTTACTGCCAATTCATTAACAACAACGACCACAAAAACCATTCATTAAATAACCATATGTGCCTGTAGCTGTGCCAAGAGCTCTAGATCCAGAGCTAAGAGGAGATCCACTGCCTCACCCCACCTCTGTGCTGTTTGCACACTGAGAACCGTACTTTGTGTGGATGTTGGGAGACTCAGCGTATGTCAGTCAAGATCCTTGGGAGCAGTCAGTGTCATTTTCCAGTAAATCATTTTGTCTGTGGAAAGCCCCATTGTCCCATCTGTTCCCATATCTACTCTCAGGGGAGTTCCTGAAAAGATCCACGTCCCAACAGCACCGTTAAGTTGCATGGCCAGTCTCTGCAGAGAGATGGGTTACTGGATTGCCATGAATCAATCTGTCGCAAGAGAACCCAGCCCCAACCAGTGTTTGTGAGGGCAAAGGAAGAGAAAGGGGAAGTGAAGAGACAGCCTTTGATCTTTGTGAGTTCATCATTTAGTTGGGAAAACATGATTAATGTCCACGTGGAGAGGATTCAGTCAAGGGGGAGGTCAAGGTAGAGACCTGAGGAGGAAGTGGGTCTTGAAGGAAGCCCGGAAGTGGAGGAGCATGAGTTAGAGCCAAGCGTGAACTGGAAGGCACCAATACAGACGCCAGTGTTCTCCCTCCCAGAGTGCCAAGTGTCTGTGCTGGAGCACGCTGGTATATAGAAGCAGCACTTGAGGAGATACAGTGTGGGAGCTGGTAAAGAAAGCACTGGCCACTGATTAAGCAGGGCTGAGGTGGCGTTCTTAACAGTTTCCTGTAAAATTCTAGAGGAGCTACCCTGTTGGCCAGAGGAGGTCTCACTGTGGTCCTGCCCAAGGACAGATTTTTAGAATGTGGCCTAGATGGTGGTAGGGTACAGGAGGTATCCAGGGACTCCCACTGCTGAAGATAAGCTGGAAGTTTCATGTTTGAAAAAAAAATTAAGGTGTATGGATGAGTGCTTTGTCTGCCTGTGTGTGTGTGTGCGTGTGTGCGTGTGTGCGTGCGTGTGTGTGTGTCTGTGCCTATGTGTGAATCACCTACTGTGGCCTTTGTTTATAAAGTTCTTATGTTGTTAACAAATATCAAATATGTATGTATGGATGCATGCATGCATGTAATATACATCAGGCAGCCTGTAGGTCTGTTCTAGTGACGGATCAACACTGCTCATGACCCCAGGAAGCCTCCTCTGGGACAGCTTTTCGATTGACTAAATGTTCTGCATGTTCTTCTCTGCCAAAGTAGCTCCCATAGGTCCAGGCTCTCGTTTCCTTCCTGATTCTTTTCAATTAGAAAGTGAGGGGTAGCGTGCTTTCCCAGCCAGCAGGGCCAGCTATATATAACAGTACATGGTAAAGATGTACAGCTCTCACTTAAAAGTATCGATACTTTTGGAACAGCTGGGTGGCCTTTTAAAAGAAGGAACTCTGTGACTAAGCAGGGCATCCGCACAGAAGCTGGTGACCAGGAAGCTCACACTGTTTAGGAGGCATGGGTAACCAGCTGAAAGCACGAAGCCAGGAGTCTCAGGGTCCCTAGCCAATTTGTACCAAGGAACCTGCAGCCTTTGGGGTTCCACTTGCTTGATATTTCCTGCTTAAACCTCCAGGGGGTGGTAGTGAGTTTGTGAAATTATTCATCGCTTTCAAACCAGACTGAAACAACGGCATGCTGGTTGACTTAACCAGGTCCCACTGAAACCAAGAAATGAACTTTATAACTCTGGGCAGGCTAAATGTAGGAAAGAAATTTCCAGAGCTTGAAGAAATGTGTGTGTGTGTGTGTGTGTGTGTGTGTGTGTGTGTGTGTGTGTGTGCATGTGTTTCCTCTACTCCTTCCATCTCTTCTCTTCCTTCCTTAAAGAATTCATCCTGTGACCACTAGAGGGCTTTTCCTTTCACATGGTAGCTGCCGTGCAGTTTGTTCGGCTTTTTATTTATTCCTACGTGAGCAGACCCACTACACTTCTTGCATATAAACAGTGAAAATTACAATATAAAGGGCTTATTTTCCCTTCGTTTGGAGTTATCTTGCTGCTGCTCAAAGGCTGGCTCGTTGTTCAAGGAAGGGGGCGGCATCCTCTGCAGGTAATTCCACTGCTTTGAGGTAAGAGATATGGGAAGGTTTGGGTATTTTTTTTTTTTATTGGTGATCTTGTAGAGGGAAATGTGCTGTCATCCCTCGGACAACAGTTTACTTTAAATCTTTGGCTTAAATGAGCGCTGAGACCGTGAGCTTATGTGGGTGTGTGTGTGGTGAAAATCCACCATTGTCAGAACTGCAGGCTGCCCCAAGATCCGGAAGGGCTTGTTATTCCCCATGGTTTGATTTGAATGGGAAGAGGGGAAAAATGCAAAGAGCAAGCCTCAGAGGAGCTCAAGTGGCTTGGAATTACCTCGAACAGACCGCGTTCTCCTAGGATTTGTTAAAGGAAACTTCTATGCCTTTTTTTTTTTTTAAATAATGAAAAAGAGATAGAGGTTTTTCCATTCCTCATTAGAGAGTTTGAGCATTTTATGAAATAAACTATGATTGTTTTATTAGGAGTCAGCCAGTGTGTTAGAGTTCACAGATCAATCAAAATCACTTTTACCAGCTTGTTAATTTCTTTGTCCCGATTGGCACATAGAAAAGCCCAATAGGGTGCTTTTCACTAGGATTTGCAGTGCACTGTGATGGAAGTTTAGACAAGTCGCTTGCATTTGCCTGTTAATGAGAATAAAAATGACTGTTTTATTTTGAACCGGAAGCATCCTGTTTTGCCACCCGAGCCCCTAGCTCACTTAGGTATTGATCCTTAGGTGGTCACACAGATGCGATTAACAGATACCTGAAATGGAGCGAGTCACAGGCAGCAGGGTTCATTAAGGGCTTTTCTCTGTCATTTGAACTGAGTGGCCAGTACACGCTTTGTCATGCAATGCAGGAATAATGGAGTCACGTTGCGCTTCTCTGATGGGTAGCCCCTTCTCAAGATTGTCTTCAAAATGGCAATTGTGTCTTAGCCCTCTCCTGCTTTTACAAGGTTGAGACCATAATTTCATACCTGCCATGTCTAGAATGCTGAGAGGAATTGGGGGGGTAGGGGTGACAATCAGACTGTATTTGCCCTGGCAACCAGCACAGCCCTAAGGTCGCTGCTGCTTAAACTTTATATTGTTAAAAGTTCCAACTCCCATCCCCACCAACAACCTAGGAAAGTCTCGGTGTTGCATGGGGTACTCGAAGTTAGGGGATCCCCTGTAATCTGAGCCAATTAAAGCCCTCCTCTTTTTATTCCTGGCAGGAATTCTATACTCGACATATATTTACTACCAAGGCATGAGGCAGCCACTCATCCACACCAAAGCAGCATGCCAGGTGCCTGGATAGGAAATTGCTTCTTAGAACAGAGTACCAGTGGGACTTGCATATTAAATTCCAGAGAGAGAGATTGAATCTGAGACGCTGGCGCAAACCAGGCAGAGTCACCTCGCTCTAGTCGGGTGGTTTAAAATGTGGCTAATGAATCACAGCATGAAGAGACACAGTTGGAAACTAGGTCAAATGTGTAAAAATAAGTACAATCATTGCAGGCACTTGGCTGGTGAGGGGGCTACTTAACACTGTGAGTGGCAGGGCAACATAGGACCCCTCTTGGCTATCCATGGCAATCAATTCTTTTAATTAATCCACACCATCTCTACACTCAGAGGTCTTGCAATCTGGGAGAGAACTGAACATCTGGGAGCAGACTGGATCTTTGAGGGGAAACAGTCAGGGTCTCTTTACTATGTGCTGGCAAGAGAACAGGAGAAAACCAATAGTGTCTGAGCAACGTACCAGATGATCTTAGTTATTGCTGGGCACTCTCCCCAAATGGCTACTCTGGCTCCTTCGCATTAAAAGTCACCTCCCTTATCATATTATTGGAAATACTAACAGTTCTGCATACAGCATTTAGTTTAACCATTCCTACTTTGCAACCTTTAATGCAGACACAGACACACACAGACACACAGACACAGACACACACACACACACACACACACACACACACACACACACACACACACCCCAGGGCTTTTGTAGTGCTGGAATAAACCAAGGGCAGAGAAGGCAAAGCATTCATTTACAGGGCTCTGACAAACAAAATTAAGGAGGGGGCTTGGCAGCTGGGGGGCATCGCCCACTCACCTGAGATTGGTGTTAGGGGGGAGATAAGAACCCAGAGGGAGGGACACAGTTGACTTCGGGAGCTTGCTGCTTAAATGCCAACATTACTATGAGATAGCAGCTGGTGACACGTTGCTATAGCAACCTCAAATAATGCGCACAACCAAAATAAAATACAATATAGAAAGCACTGAGGAGAGGAGATGAAGGAAAGTTTGCATGCCGAGGGAGGCTCAGAGGGAGATAAAAAGTTCTCTGGCGGGCCATACTTTGGAGACTAAGAGTGGCCAAATGCAGCGCTCTCTCTCTCTCTCTCTCTCTCTCTCTCTCTCTCTCTCTCTCTCTCTCTCTCTCTCTCTCTGCTCCTCTGCTCACCCTCATGTCTGCTATGTGCTTATATAACAAATTTTATTCTTGGATTAAACTAGTACTGTGTGTATGATGAAGCCAGGACTGACTGAAGGTGGGAGGTGTCAGGAAAAGCTAGGGCTCTGAATTCCATTCATCTTAGAGCTTTGTCAGGCCACTGGGAGTTGTAATTTGGAACAGTCTTTAGGGCAGCTGAGGTGTGGACAGTGTTGCCAAGTTCCGGCTACAATGCTGGGGGTGGGGGCGGGGTACAACAGGGTGACTAAGGCTGTGCTCCAAGGAGCTTACATCTAGTACGTCTTGGATACAGAGCCACAACCAGGGAGGGGAGGGGTGGTGGCGGCAGAGGGGAGGGCTTGAAGCCAGGCAGCCAGCGTTCTGAACTCATCTATGCACTTGTGACCTTGAGCAACATCTCGTGTGGCTTGCTTGCCCAATGTATCAAAGAAGATTTAAAAAAAAAATCTTTCTTTCATATGGAGAAGAAAGGATTGAATTAATTTATATAGAGAACCTTGAGTATAGAGAGGCTTCAGTAAATATCAGCTGTTTATTATTATTATTATTATTATTATTATCATTATTATCATTATTTTTATTATTAATCATGAGGATTGATTGATTGTGGTCCAGAAAACCATGCAGATTAAGCAGGTAAAATTGCCAGCACAGAGGAAATGGTAACTGTTTGCTAGTGACAGTGTGCGAACTTGTTAGCTGCTCCTCATTTCACCAGTGGCTACATGGCCTTTAGTTACCATGTCTCAAGTTCAGCTGCTCCGCAAACAGAGTGTGTGCCTCTTGGAGCAAAACATGCCCGGGTGGGGGGGGGGGGCAGGGAATTTCTTTTACTTGGAGACAGTTTCTGGGAGGTAGGAAAAGTGATGTTGGTGCTCAGATTGTTCAAAAGCATGCACTACTACTGTCTTTGTGGAAAGCCCAATCCCTCAGGCATCTGGTTTTAGAGGGCGCCTGACTTTGTTATGTCCCTAAACCCTTTAGCTTCCCAGGGGTCTTGCTGGGTCATAGGTGAAGCCAGTTCCCTTTCCTTTTAAGGAAATGAGCACACATCTAGGGGGTTTGTGTGGCCTGTTCCATGTCAAAAGCAGACATCATAAGAGAACCGAGAGGGGCCTCCTGGATGCTGTGCCTCTCCCTGCATCCTAACGTGGCTCACCTAGCATAACTCCAGGAGGGCCAGACACGGTGGGCATCAATGGCAGAATAACTCTCTAGAACTGCAGGCAGTGTTTTCTAAGGGAACAGTCATCACGGAAGGACGGCGGGGAAGGCTGAGAAGGCTGCTCTGCGTCAAGGCCAGGCGAGGAGCCTGCATTCTGCACGCACTCTTCTCTGGTAACAAATACCTCGGGTCCTAGCTGGAGCTTGGACCTGCCGGTGAGGTCACTTTATGTCTTCTGAAGAGAACAGTGGGGTGTTTTGTGGCGAGGGAAAGTGAGAGGATGGTAGATCCTATTCGGTCACCCATTCCTTGTTCCCAGGACTATGTTCACTCATCTCCCTGAAACTTCTCAGCATACACAGGAGATAAATAAATGTGTGCCCATTTTATAGATAAAGAGCATGAGACACGTGAAGCCAAATAATTTGTCCAGATAGACATTTAGTTTTCAGTGCTGGAGGAATTAAAGTCAGGGCCTTTTATATTCGCAAACGTGTATTTTCACGGGCCTGTATTATTTGTACCATACCTGTGTTGGTTCAACTCAGCAGAGAACTGTGCCTCTATTTGCTGAATTGCTAGGATCTAGAATTGAACCTGAATATTGCATAAGTTTGATTAATATTAATAGGCATTGAATTTAGTACCGCATCCTCTATCTTGAAAAGAATGTTATGGGGACCCTCCTCCATAAACTGAAAAATTAGTCAGCTAGTATGCTTTGATTTAGCAGAGGCCAGAAATCTAAGAATTTTTGTTCCGTTTCTCACATTCTGTCAAGCTCCAATGAGGTAACTCTCTTACGTATTCCTTGATTCAACAAGGACTTCTTGAGCATCTAATGTGTGAGCACTGTCTATGTGAGCACCATCTGTGTGAGTACCCACCGTGTGAGCACCTACTGTGTGAGCACCCACTGTGTGCCAGGCATGGCTCTAGCTGTTGAGACTACAGAGATGAAGATTATCAAAAGCACTTTTGGAGAAGCCTTCATTCCAGATGAGTGGGGCTAGAAACAGGAAGACACATCGGAAGTAAGCTAACACATACAACAATTATAGATAGCAATTTGCTCTACTAAGAAAACACTAGAAGGTAACATACAGGGACAGAATGTAAGGGCATTTGTTTTGGACTGAATAGATAGTGGCGGATTCTTGGGCTAACTGAGTGAGAATCTGAGTGATGAGACTGGCTGTGTAAGAAACTGGGATGACATTGTGGTCCAAGTGAGGAACAGAATCATGGACCCTGAGGATCAGTTGAGAGCATCCAAGAGAGCAAAAAACCAGTATGGCCAGAAGCTATGAACAAGAAAGGGCAAAATAGAAGGTGAGGTCAGGAAGACAGGCAGGGGCCAATCCCAAGGGCACATGAGGGTCCGGGTCAGGGGCCTGAGTTTTCTTCTTAGTGCAATGGAAGCTCTCAACCTGGGTTTCGAGAAGCTTATCGTCTGCCCTAAGGTCCGCTCTGTAAAGAAACATGTCTTACATGCCAGCCCATCTCCAAGGAGCCACTCCAGCACTGCTTCCCAGGGCCATGGGTTTGTAGAACATGTAAATCATGCTTTAAGTGTTGGCCCTTCCTGGCTCCTGGAAGTGTCATCACTCCTCAGCAAGTGTCTCTCACTAAGTGATTATTTCATAGCACAGTCTGGCCCTCCTGTGGGAGTACACATGGACTCCAGTTTGACATCAATTTCCGTTTTCTTCAGATTTGGCTGTTTACTGCTGAATAAACAGAAAAGTACTCCTGGCTGCTCTCAATCTCCAATTAAAGCCATCTGAATCTGGGGGGGGGGGGTTCCCACCTGAGAGGCTAACTTGCTGAGAAATGGTCTATGACTTGGCGTGCTTCTTTTTTTTTTTTTTTTTTTTCTTTCCTAAACAGAAGACAATTGTTTCTAACTTCATCCATGAAAGTACGGGCAGGGAGGCTCCCAAATTTGATTGGGAAAAGAACGACTGCAGAAACAAATCATTCTTCTCATTGTTCATACCGGTGATGGGCTTCCAAGCTTCATAGTACATTTCCTAAGAAAGTCTGTATTGGAAAGTCCTCGACAGGAAGGTTCTCAGCTCTCACCCACCCCACCCCAAATCAAGCCAGAAGTGCTGATAAGATTTGGAGTTTGGGGCACATATCTTAGGAAGCATTCCACCGTCTCCTGTAAACATGTGCGTCTAGGTTAAATGACTCAAAGGCATACCTTCTATGGGAAAGGGGGTCACAAACGGCTGTGAAATCTGAGACAGGGGAACTGTGGACCAAATGACAATAATAACTTCCAGATACTGTTCTGTGTTTCTTCATCTGTACAGACCATTTATAGGCTCATGGCAAGGAAAGAGAAGGATTAGAAGGATGATCAGCCATTATTAGTAAGACACCTATGTGTCGGGTATAGCTAAAAAATATGTCGACGGTCACAACAGCCATTGGCGTATTTGCTATGGACCAACTGCTTTAGATGTTTTTCCTCTTTTACCAGCTGTGATAGCTGATCACACCTGGGTCTAGAGAAGAGGACTGGCCTCCATCAGCTGGCCTACGGGGATATTTTCTTGATTGTTATTTAATGTAGAAGGGCCCAGCCCATTAAAGATGGTGCCATCCCTGGGCTGGTGAGCCTGGCCTATATAAGAAAGATGACTGAACTTGAGACCGGAAGCAAGTCAGAAAACATGTTTCTCCATGGCAGCTGCTTCTTTTGCGGCCTCCAGCTTCCTGCTTTGGTTTCCATCAGTGATGGATTGTGAGCTGTAGAGCAAATAAACCCTTCCATCTCCAGGTTGGTTTTGGTCAGTGTTCCGTCCCAGCACTGGGAAAGCATGATAGGACATCAACGTTTAGTAGATGGTGATAATACTGTTTGTACCTTACAGATAAGGAAATCAAGAAGCAGAGAGGTACCAGAACTTTCCCAGAACAGCTTGACTCCAGATATGCTTTTGCTTTCTTTTCTTAAGGAAAAAAAAAAGGACTATTGAAATCATAAATTATTATAATTAAAATTAAGCAATAACTCAAAATTCAATGAAGCAAAACAATGGTATATTTAATCTCGGTGCTACTGTTAGACAACTCCTGGCTGTTTTCTTTGGAGTCTGGGCATCTTCTATGCTCCCACAGGCATGGAAGGCGGGAGAATGGGGGGTCGGGGGGAGAGAGATGAATACTCACACATGCTTATGTAAGGTTGCATGGGTGAAGACGTAGACAGGCAGACCAATCATAGGGGAAAATGCAGCCACGCAGACCACAAGATGCTCACTCACTATGCTATATGGCTTTAAGACACTCGTGACTATGTTCCCAAATGAACTGCCTCTCCATTATCCATTATTTGGGCTCTTTCTGCGGGGAGATGTCCCCCATGTAACACCAATGCCACACACTAGGAAACATCTGTTGTCCTATACCAGTAGCATTACTTGGACAATTCTGTCCTGGGATGAAGGCCCAGCTTCTTCTTCTTCTTTTTTTTTTCCTGACATGATCTGGAACTTTGAACAAGATGTTTTACCTCTTTAAAACTCCATTTTCTCTTTGTGGATGTGGTTATGAGTGCCAACTCTTGGACTGAGGGGAGGATGAAGTCAGAAGCCAGGTGCCCTGAAGAGATCCCTAACATGCCTCTCCCAATGTGCAGTCTCAGCTTCCTCTTGGTGCCCCAGGAACTGTGTCTTGACCTGACCAAACTGGCTTCTAGTTGAAGGGTACAGGGTGATTTAAACCTCCCCATGGATCCAGGTGCTGCGCTATGGGTGGGGATTTGCTCAGTGTCTCTCTGCTTTTCCCTTAGCAAAGCCTCCAGAAAAAAAAAAAGGAACAAAGAGGCAGATAGCTGTGTTCACAGGCAGCTGGGCCAGGCCAGAGTTTACCGTGGGGATGACTACATTGTGGATAAAAGGATTCCCTCAGTTAGCCCCGCCCCCATGCTTCCTGAGGACCATCTAAGGACCATCACCTGCATCTTACTTTAAACTTCAGGCTCCTCTTCTAAAGCCGAGGCCTGCTAGTCTCTCCTATCTTAGCTGTCGGAAGTGAGAAGTGGGGCTGCCTCTGATGTCTACTGGGTAAAGCTAGTGCTCATCACAGAGGACACCGCACAAAGCAACGAGACATCCAGCCCGAGAAGCCACTAGCACCATAGTTGAGACACCATGGTCTATGCAGACAAAGGCCTGTGCGTTATGATGCTGAATGACGAGTGTAAAATGAGTGATGTGGGTAATATTTGCTCTGGGCCTTTAAGTGGGGGACAGAAGTGAGTTAGAGATATTCAAGGGAACTTCCAAAGCGAATGTAGATTTGAGGAATGGCAAGGTTGAGAGAGATTAAACTAAGAATGGGGAATGACATCTTAGATATATAACAGAAAGTACTTTTCATCTTATAACTTGATTAATTTAATTGATTGGTAGCGACTGCCTAGAGAGTTGTGTCGGCAGTGATTCTAAGGCCAAGTCTTAGCTCAGCAGGAAAGACTATGGTGATCGATTAGTGATGTCTGCCAGAGGCTAGCGCAGGCAGTTGATAGTACAAACACCGAGACATCGCTGTCCCACTTTCAGACAGGGGAACAGAATGAGGACAGAGGCAGAGGTGGAAATGAGCAAGAGGTTTTGGTGCTGCGGAAGTTCACAGGGGGAGACTGGGAGAGATGTGGAGGGGCCTGGAAAGGCAGGCTCTGGGCGGCAAAACTCAATCTGTAGGTAATGGGATGGCGTGCTGGCACCTGCCTTACTGTGTTGCCTCCGGGCCAGCTCTGCTGACAAGGTAAAGAAAGCTCCTCAAAGTCCTTGCTCCTCATTTCTATAAAGGGAGTGCTATTTCATCTGTTAGCAGTGGCAGGATCATGAGACTCCGGTTTTTATGAAGCGCGTCCCAATGGTGAAAGCACCCCTCTGAAGCGGAGCTCGGGGTGACTGAAAAGCTGACTCCGAGGGTTAGCAGTAATGAGTTCCTGCAAAGCCCTTTTTAGGATTCAGCATGCCTGCACATGTCCAGGCTCAGGGAGGAGGGGACCGGAGGGGAAGGATGCCCATTCCTGTGCCTTCTATGCCGGCTGACCCTGGCCTGGACACAGCTCTGCCAACTAAGCCAAGCCTTCCTGTTGGGCTCTGGCTCCTCACAGGCAGATCCTTTCCTGGCACTGGCCTCTCTGCTCTGAGAGGGAAGGATACTTATCCATTCATCCATTGCTTTGCAAGTTTCCCAATGATGTCATACTAATTTACCCCCTTTTTCACCCTCTTCTCATCTCTCCCCACGTCAATCCCATTTGTCTCACTTCCCTGTCCTTCAGAATTGGCCGTAGAGCCATGCGATCCCTGTCTTCTGCAGTCAGCGTTAGTTAGGCTGCCTGCAGACTCCTACTCCTGTCACCATTAATAAAGGTGACACTGCAGCTTGGCATGGATGCAAATACCCCCTTCTTGCCCCGCCCCCTCCGCCTTGGAACAGGAGGCATGGAGGACCAGCACTGGAAGCTTCCTTCCTGCACCCAGCTCCCATACCTGCGGTCCGCTCCACACTCAATTAAAGAAAAGGCAAGTGACACAGTGAAAAATGCCATTGAGAGAGCTGGCCCCATAGTGCCCAGATATCAGATCAACATTACTAAAGCAGACTATCTACTAATTCCATCTAGAAAAGAAAAAGATATCAGAGTTGTCCGGGCCTGATTTGTTCTGTAAATCCCCCGCTGACTCTCTTGCCCCAGCAGGCTGCAAAAATCCTGGCAAAAGTCTAATAGAAGTGCAAGCTTGGAGTTAGAGAGGTAAGGGGGGTGGGTGGCTCTGGGACACTATCCTGAGAACAGCTTCCGTAACACAGGTGGAGAAGACAGAGCCTAGACAGGCTAGGTGCTTTCCCCAGCATCCTTCGGCCTCTAAAAGTGGCAGGGCTGAGACCACAAGATAGTTGTGTGATCGTGTGTTTATGTTGACTATACGACCCTCCCCGCCCTCAAAACAGCAGTTCCCTGACTGTCTAAACTCCCACAAACAAAATGTCTTCCACCCCCGAACCCCGAGTCTGATATCCATCATGGAGGTGTCTTAACCCATAACTAAGTCTCATACTTGAGATATCTCTTATTTCTCTTCCTCACTACAGGCTTTCCAGGCTTAGAGGGCAGTGCATGCTGCTGTTGGACACTAATTTTACCTTTGGGAAAAAAAACTGAATAGGTGTCCCTGCTACCACTGTGCCTCCTGCTTGATTGATTATACCCTGTGCTCTGCATCTGAATTTGATGGAGAACATCACATTAAAAACCAAATAGACGACCACTGACTTCCTTCTATGGAATGACAGTCATTTTCAAGTACAATGAGAGGCATGGGACAGGGGTTGGGGGTGGGGCCACAGTCCACAGAAGTGTTTTCCTTTGGCTGACCCCACTTTCTACAAACACTTGACCATAAGGCTAGCATGTGCAGACAGGAAAAGATTGTATAGGGTACTCACTTTTCTGTTTCTACTGGGTATCAGAAGGTTTGGTAATATTGGGCTGTTGTTCCTACAACCCTAGGAGTTATACGCTGCAGGAGTGGAAGGACATAGCCTTTCCAGGTAGTTAAAGCTACTTTATTCGGAGCGTTCAGCACGTCAAAGTGGGAGTGGAACCTTTGGGTTTCCATGGACGCAAGCCCTATGCTTCAGGAAGCCCCTCAGTCCTGGTCACACCGGGGCAGCTGGTCCCCTCAGCCGGTTATTTCACGTTGCCTGCTTAACTCCTGTGACCACTGCACATGCGGTCCCTCCCCCATGGTTTCCTCATGTTCGTATGTCCCCACATCCCACCCTCCACAATAGCATTCAAAGTCGCCTGCCATCTTCATCCTGCTGCATTTCTCCGTAGTGTCTTCTACACTGTACACTTCGCTTCCCCCTGCCCTTCATGCTCCGATGACAGAGACAGTGATTCATTGCAAGGATCCACCTAGGTGTTTCCTCCTCCAGGAAGTCTTCATGGATTCCACCTGACTCTTTTGCTCCCACCAGGACAGTCCTACCACTATGCTCAGAGTCCCTCTTCTCCTTATTGATGTATCACTAGTAATACAACATGGAACGAACGGTCATAGACACAGCTAAGGTTTGGGGCTCCCTAATTCTGACCCATGCCAATACCCACACTCCTTTCAAAAAAAAAACAAAAACCAAAACCTCAAATGCTGGCTGCATACCTTGTAAACCCTATAGCTTTGTAATACAGCATCATCCAACACAACTGACATCATGCTATAATTAAGACAACACATGCTTGCTGCATTGAACCGAGTCATTAATTATGCTTCTGCATAGTGGGGTCACAGGGTTCATTTGGGAATTTTAAAGGCCTGCCAAATTCTGAGTGTGGTCTGCTGCATACCACCATTTCAAGGTTGGCAGCAGAGGGGGACAGGACCTTCCCTGTCTTTCTGAGGTCCACTGGTTGCCTTCTGAGGACCCTTAGGCATCCCAAGAGTCCATGGGTCTCAGCAGAAGGACATGGGAATGCCTTTACAGGGGCGATGCTCACTGTTCCTTGTGCCCGTTTCCACACAGGAGCAATGTTGGATATCACTATGGCAGCTTATTGGAACAAAGAACTAAGAGAGAGTATGGACCAAGAGCCTTGATGCTAGTCCGAACATTGGCTCCTACAAGCTGAGAAGCTTGGGCAAGTCTCTAGTCCTCTGCAGGTTTCAGTTCTCCACAAAACCATTGACTGCCCCAGAACTCCAAATCCTAAGTGTCTATAATTAGTGCCTGACATATGGGAACTGGAAATTTGGATCCTATGTTCTGCTAGTTCCCTGGCTGACTCTGGGCTCTAAGGCTGTGATCTCCAAGTGGCATTTCACAGTAGAACCCTGTGCGATTCTTCTCTGTAGACACCGGAATGTTCTGATGGTTCACTTTCCTTGTCAACTTGACATAACCCAGAATGGACTGGGAAGAGAGTCTCAGTGTGGTTTTGTTTCTATTAGGTTGGCCTGTGGCCATGTATGTGGGGGATTATCTTAATCAATTGATGTGGAGAGATCCAGCCCTCTGTGGACTGTACCATCTCCTAGGCGGCGAGCCCTGAACTTCATGAGACTAGGTAAATCAATATCACAGCAACAGAAATGAATCCAGGGCAGAGGTCTAATATTCCCTGAGTGACTAATGGGTGAGCTACTGATCTTCAGGGCAGTGAGTTCACCAAGCAAGAACAAGACAGGAAAATCTGACTTTTGGCCTCGTTGGCTATGAGACCTTAGGCAAGGCAATATATTCCCACCCAACCCCTTCCCTCATCTCCTAAACATCTTTGAACAATAAGTGAGGCAGTGCTAGCTCCTCCTATTCTACTCACCACCTGTGTGGGAATAGAGCTGAGTAGGTGAATATGGCCACCCACCACCAGGAGCAGCATTGCCTGGAAGCTTGTGAGAAGTGTAGACTCTTAGGCACCAGCCCAGACCTCAGGATCAGAATCTCATTATGTGACCTGCATATGTGGGTTCTGGGCTCTTGAAATTTACACAGCCCTGCTGAAATATGCTGCAGATAGTCAATGAAATGTAGACTTTGTGAGCATTATCCTCAATCATTTCCTTTCACTTGTAACCCTTAACACTTTCATACTGTGTGCAGGGGCAGGTGTTGGTGTACTTTCATCTACTTTATTGTATTGGGGTTTTTTAATACCTCCACCTCCCTTTTCCACCCCTTATCCCTTCCAACACACCAATATCAGGTAGGAAAGGAAGAAGTTTGGTAGGGAAAAGGGGCATAAGGTCTCTTTACTACTTCCAGTTGGTGAGGGTGGTTGGGTTCTTTGGGACAATACCAATCTCAGTCATCAGGATATCCAGCAGAGTCCAACAAACAGCAAACAGCAAAAAGCAAACACAGTGGCAGGATGAACCAGCAGCAGCCTGATTTTTCTTTAGACTCTTTTCCTCCCAGTGCTCTGGCATTTATACCCTCATAGTCTTCAGAATTAAACTATCTGCAGCTGACAAAGATTACACCCCTCTCAAAGTCCGTATGAGGCAATCATAGTTAACAGCTATGGACAAACTCAAAGCAGCCACATATACCACACTTGAATTAAGACAAAAACATATTTACACAACATAACTGAGTTTTTAACGAAACCAAAATTTCTGCTACAGACGGAGGCATGGGCCTCTACCATAGGATTGGCACGCAGTAGAACTTCAGTAGACCCATGGAGATCGATGGAATGGATAGAAAGAAGAATCAGACTGGGCTCATTCTCTTAAAGAACTAATGGTCTGGGAAGAAATGAATGCAGGAGCCTTAATATCAAAGTAGATTGAGGCTGCTGGAAGGTGGGCACTCACATTCATCTCTGTGTTTGCTGTGAACCAAACACATACCAAGCAGTGGTTAAACATCCTTCTTGGCAATCTTTACAGTCACAATGGAAAGTAGATGCTAGTATATACACTTTTAATAGACAAAAAGGTGAGGTAGCTTGTCCCAAGCCACTCACAGCTAGTCTCTGTACTGACAAAACTTACAGGGCAGCTGTAGCAAGACCTATCTGTGGGATGCCGCAGGGAGAGGAAGCACTAGGCATGATCTTGACTTGACTTTGGCCATGGGCCTCTCAAGGGCAGCACTGTCTCTCCATGCTGGCGTGGGGTGGGGGAGATGTCAGGAGGCCCCACAAATGAGAGGCTGGGTTGTTCTTCCCAGCAGAGGAGCTCATCACAGGGCTGCCTGCTCCATGGACCACTTGTCTGACACAGTTCACTGCATCTGGCTGCCCCTGCCCAGGAGTCTTTCCTGCACTTGGGACATTTTACTTGCAAATATATCCAGCAGATGATGCCAGGCTTCACAATGACAAGCCCGGGCGACAGTGAGAAAGGCCTTATGAATTTGGGAGCAGGAGACGAGCCACTTTCTAAAAGCTGTGTGATGTGGACAAGCCCGGGAGTCCTAATCCAGGAGTCCTAGGCAGCAAGATATGAAGCAGGTGTGCACAGGACAGGCCCAAGGTCACCAGGGATAAAGGATGTCATATCATTTCCCCCGGGTCTCTCTCGCCAGATGGACGAGGATGAAAAGTCTGCGTCGTGATCATGTTCCAGTCAATATAATTTCACCACTCGACATGAAGTGGTGGATGGCAGAGCACCTGGAGGAAGTGTCTATTCGTGCTTCAGTCTCGCCGGGGTTTCCCTTCCCTTCTCTCTGCCTTCATTTCCCCACGTCTACAGAGGTTGGGCATTTGCTCCCTTCCCACGGTTCTCTCAGTGTGTCCCCCACACCCACAGCATCGGCAGCAGCTATCTGGAATATGCCTGTTTAGAATACAACTTCTCAGGTCCCGCCTTGCACTCACTGAATCTGAACCCTCTAGAATGGGCACTTTCCTGAAATCAGGCATCAATAGGGTCTCTCTGATGGAGGCTCAAGCCTGAGGCGCAGTGTCTAAGGGAGCTTCTGGGCAAGCATTTCCGGGGAGCAGCTCCTATAAGGGGAAGAAAGAGGGACCAGGGTAGCCGGTAAGGACAGAAAGCATTAGCAACCCATGCTTGTAATCTCAGGGTTTAGGAGGCTGAAGCGGGGGGTGGGGGGGTGGGGGGTGGGGGTGGGGGCGAGGGAGCTCCCAGATTGAGGCCAGCCTGGGCTAAAGTGTGCGACCCTGTCTTAAACGAACGAACAAACAAACAAGGCCAAAAAAACTCTCATGATTTGGAGAGGGGTGGGAAGTGAAACTGAACGGCAAAGCCCTGCGATGTTCCAGTCTTCCTGGCGAGGGCTCATGTGCCTGGATCTGTAGACAGTATGAAAATATTGAGAGGGGCTGGAGAGATGGCTCAGCAGTTATGAGTACTGTCTGCTCTTCTAGAGGTCCTGAGTTCAATTCCCAGCAACCACATGGTGGCTCACAACCATCTATAATGAGATCTGGTGTGCAGGTGTACATGCAAGCAGAACACTGTATATGTAATAAATAAATCTTAAAAAAAAAAAAAAAAGAAGGTATTGAGAGTGAATGAATAAAAGCCGAAGGTTGAGGAGAATGCTCACAAAGTCTTTGTGTTGAATACCTACTATGTGCTTCAGCAGCGTTGCTCAGGCTTCATGAGACCTAGTGCCCACCTCTGGGTCAGACGTAATGAGATTCCAGTTCCCCTGGGTCTGGGCTGGTGCCTCAGAGTTGGTATTTTTCCCAAGCTTCCAAGGAGTTGTGCCACCACCACTGCAAGTTGTCATGGTGGATGGCCATAACTGGAGTAGAAGGGCTCAGGACCTTTCCGAGCTGCCTGGGTATTCACAGATGCTTAGGGAATTAAGACACACTGATTCACAGAATTCTCTGTGCGTCTAGTTGCCTTTGACCCCAGGCTTCCCTAATCAACACCTGCTCTTAAGGATATGCACACCTGGAGGACAGCAATAGCATCCTGATGGCTGTCTGTGAAGACTGTCTGCGGCAGAGTCCCCAGAGACCTTTGTATGGTCTCAGTGTGAGGGGGGCCAGGTGCAAGTCTGAGATGGGTTCCTTGGCGATGCCAGCGTGGTGAGAGCAGGGCTGCCGCGGGTTATATTTAATATGATTTAAAGAAAAGAAAAAGCTGTCATCTATTATCTCACCAATGCAGGAGGCAAACTTATACCCACTACACTTGGGCTATTTTCAAGAGGCCATGGCTGGGGGCTGGGGATACAAAACAGCCCCACAGCCCCACTTCTGTGTTCATTGGGTTTAGGGAACAGGGACATTGCTGTCTCCAGGGCAACCATGTCTTAGCTTCTGCAAGGGGTGAGGCAGGTTCCCTGAAGACCTGCGTTTATTTACCAACATTCTGGTCAATTCTCACCCTCATGGTTTCGGGCAAGCTAGAGCTGAGAATTTAGTACCCCTCCACCCATACTTGGGAGGACACAGTTCCAGCAGACATAGGGGTTGGGAATGGCTCATGCAAAGGAATTTCACCTCTTCAGTGTGGCCCTCTGCCTGCTTTCACTTCTAACACTCCATCAGTTTGTAAAACAGCCCCTCGTGTTTTTTAAAGGCATTTCCTACCTCTGATTATAGCCTTACCCACACAACATATCAACGTCACAAGCGGTTGGTACTGAGTCCCCAGAGGTCGGGAATCATCTGAGGTCTGTATCTTCATCCCTCTGTCACCACAGGGCGTGATACAGATTAGGCTCTCCATAAATATTTGTAGGATGTATCATGTGCACAACCTCTTACTTGACAAATCCAGGTACGTGCCTTGCAGCATCTCACACTGCAGGTGATTCCTTAGAATCCTTGACATTGTCGCTTTGCCTGATTGTCTCCCACCTGATTCTGCATTACAGCATGCCAGGTGGCAGCCTGTCCTCCCTTGCCTTGGCCACCTCTATAGGAAGCTTCGGGTGCCTTTGACACCACCGCTCATCCATCTCGTGGCAATTTCTCTCCAGCTCCACCTCTAAAATATGGCTAGGCTCTATTCCTGTTCCCCAACCCCAGGCAGATCAAAAGAGTCTCTCATGTACCACTATAGCCATAGCTCCAACCTTGCCCCTGCTCCTTTAAGAGGCAGAGTTGATGTCACACACACCTAAACCCTATACCCCTGCCTTTACTTGGCCGCTATAGAACCCACGATCCTTGCCAGGCTTGTTAACTGCCACTGCAGGGACAGATTATTCTACTAGTGGCTGCTTCAGATTCTTCCTACTCAACCTTACAGTTTTCCATCACAGCACTTCTCCCAAACCTCAATTAGGTATTTATTTATGCACCGGGTTATTTAGAGCTTGTCCCTTTCCTAGGTGGAGCTCCTAAGGGGCTGAACACTGGAGTGCTTAGTCCACCGCTGCCTTCACAGTGCTCAATACAGGTCCCGAGTACGAGACGCACACAGCAAATACCTCCTGAACAAACAGGTGCTTACATTCTAAACATGATGCTCAGAAGCCATGCTTACTCTCACTGTGCTGTTAGAGCTGATTGGCTAACAAAGGTGAGCCATTCCCCTGATGTGAGGCAAGAGTAGGCAATTCAATTTAATTCTTCTCAGTGTGGTACCAGTTGCTTCAATTACATTCAATTCATCTTAATTTAATTCCGAAAGCCTTCACAGACACCAAAGCTCTGACAGCCTTTATTCTAGAAGTAGAAACGCCACCAATGAAGACAATCTAGTTTTTGCCCTCAGGAGCTGCCTCCTTTATTTGTGCACATCCTCTGGCCAAGGACAGGTGTAGGACATGTGTTTGATACAGCCCATACACATAGAAACTGCAAACAGGTAACTGGTTCGACTTAAACTGGCTCTCAAGGCATCACTCCCTGATGGGTGTGTTTCCCAAGGTAGCTGCAGAGGTTCAACAGAGTACATTACCAGCAACAGTGATTCAGGACATGAGGGTAAGAAGGCAGAGTTCAGTGTCTGCCTTTCCATGACTGGTCAGGACAGAAATTAAGCAGCAGAAGTCCTCTAGTCCACCTTTAAAATCTGTCAAAGGGCTGCCTTATGGATTTTTTAAAATATTAATTGCTCATTGTTTTACACTCCATCTTACATATATGAGATTAAGCACACTCACTTCTCCCAGTATGCGAAATGACTGACAGCTGAAAACACGTGGCATATTATCGGTGGCCTAAAGTGGTTGTGTTTACTACCAGAAGCAGAATTAGGGAATTCATGCATCACAGTTGAGCAGACATAAATAGCAGAGGGTCTGGCTGAGTTCTCTGGCAACCAAGGCATAAGAGAGGAAAAAAAATGGAAAGAAGGAAAATATACCAGCTTAAACAGTTTTAATTTTTTGGCATGGGAAGCAAACACAGATTTCTATGGAGGCTACATCACTTTCTCTGCTGCAACGGTAGCCTGGCAGGAGTTTAAACTTGGAGAGACAGGGTAGACCTTGCCTTAATTAGTTTCACACAACAAGTGCTGCTCAGTCTGATGCACCCCCCCCCATTCCCCATAAAGGCAAGTCTTTGAGGGGACGCAATCTGCCTTCTGAAGAGCCAGCTTCCTCCTGAGCGTCATTTAACCAATTGACTCTTGTCTGGGTCACAGTCAGTAGTAACCACTCAGCCACTTGTTAGGCTGGCCCAGCAATCTAAGCTGCTTCTGCTCCTTCCTCTTCTAGGCAAATCTCTTTTGCATTCTAACTAGTCTGGGCTCGATCTTTGTGCTACAGTTTTGGACCATTCTAGAACATTCTACATCTAGGTCACGATGACTTGTGTGTGGCCTCAAACTGAATCAGTAGCCTAGGCTGGCCTTGAACCTGCACCTCCCTGCTTCAGCCTTCCAAGAGCTGGTTTATAATCCTATGCTACATCTTAAGATGTGAGGCAAAACCAAGGTACCATGTTAATAAAATACTAGCAAAAGGAACACATGAGACACCAGAACTGCAGAAGCTCTCTATGGCTTTTCATGCCAACATCTATCTGTAAAATAGTCCAATTAAAGACACAATGACTTCTGTGCAAAGAGGGGGGGGGGGGGGGGAGAGAGAGAGAGAGAGAGAGAGAGAGAGAGAGAGAGAGAGAGAGGGAGAGAACGAGAGAACAAGAGAACAAGAGAACTCTACCTTCTCCAGGTCCTCTGATAGGTGTTATAAATTTTTCTTATGTTGGGCCATAAATTTCTCATGCCCTAAAGACATTGAACTGATCCCCAAAATTGTATGGGAAGACATGTGCTCTCAAAACATGGTTTCTACTTGCCACAATATTCTGAAACAATACTAAATTTTTATTTGTTGCTTCTGTCCAGCCCTTGGCTTCAGTGCATTGGAAGTCAGGGATCTGTAGTCAGAGCCGTTTGCTTGGGATTCTAGGAAGCCATGTCATTCCTTATCAAGCCTGCCCCAGCTGCTAATGACACCAAGCCACAGAGCCTGCTGGATGCCCCTGCTGCCTTAAACAGTTTTAGCAAAGCAGAAGGCCAAAAGGTCAGGGTCCTTTCCCCCAGTCAATTATAAGGGTGACTGGATGGCTGATGGATGACACTTCTGCTGCCTGCATGGCCTCGCTACTGCTGGCCGTTTCTGCCACTCTGTCTTTTCTCCTGGCTTTGCTCACCAATCTTTAACAGAACCCTATGACTAACACGGAATATTAAAATGGGACAATTGCTCTTAGAAAATCAGTATTTCAGCCACATGCTACCAACTCATACTAAAGGTAAAAAGGCCAAAATGCCACCTTCTTCTCTATTTAGATCCTAAGGAGAAGGGCTGCTGTAGTGAAGACAAAGGCCCTGTGTATAAGGGAAAGCTGTAATTTGAATATGTGCATGGGTTCTCAAGGGTAAACCACTAGCAATGCTGTTCATTCCAACGATGGGTTTCCTGACTTGGTGCATAGCCCTCTCTTGTTCAGCCTACCTCTGGGGCTTTTCATCCCCATAGAAACATTAGCTTAGCATGGAGAAAGGAAAAAAGGCAAGCTCTAAAGGCTAGGAGGGTGGCCAGGGAGTGTTCCTCTGCAGTATGAAACTTCTAGATTCTCTCTGTGCTCCAGTCTCTCAAGACCACTCCTCACTTCCTCCCCATCGCCAGGGCAGAAGACCAGATGGAATAACCTCTGGGTTTTTGCCTTCTGTGGGCATATGGGGGTAGGTATCACAGCAGCATACAGATCTGCTCCACCCACGCAGGCAGCACATCCAGGGTACCTTTTAAAGGGCCCGCTGTGCTTGCTCTTTAACACCCAGCATGGCAGCATCCCAGTGGAAACGAACTGGGAGCCCCCTGCAGGTTCTTGGCAGGCATAGCCTTCCCACCCAAAGCCTCCCCTTTGACTGATTTGTTCTGTAGGAACACAGGCTTGCTTAAGGAACCAGCAGGGTCAGCATGGAGCACTGGTCCTGGCAGGGAGGTCAACAACAGTAAGAGGAGCTGAGAGCAGCCTTGGGGCATGAGCAACAGATCTACTCCCCAAGAAAAACCTTCATCCAAGAACAGAGCCATGACACTAGTACGTGTGTGTGTGTGTGTGTGTGTGTGTGTGTGTGTGTGTGTGTGTGTTGGCTCACCTTCTGTGTATTTTGTTTCACTTGATCCTTAAATTCTACGAGGTAGAAACTCTCCCCATTTATGCATGCAAAAGCTGGGGTTCAGAGCAATCATGTAACTGGATGAAGGTCACACAGCCAACTAGCAGAATACAATAGTACCCCATTTTCATTCACTTGTTCGTTCATCATTACTTATTGGGTGCCACCTCCATATTGGCTATGAAGAAGCCAACATAGTCCCCCCAACTCAGGGCACTTACAGTTTGGTCATTGTAACACACAATGTCCAGACTCATGGAAGTTGAGTCAATTCCAAAATCCATTGACCCCCAAGTCTGGCTCTCAACTGAACTCCTGGGACAAAGCTGCCCACGTGGTTTTGCCTAGCGCTGATGATTGAGACATCCTGAGGAAAGCCAGTGCTGGCACAGGCGGACCCTCAAGGGATGAGAAGAGACCAGATGCGTTGGCCAAGGAAGAGCACTGTATGCATTTCCCTTATATCGGAAGCACCCCTAGACTACAGATCAGAAAGGATCCTTGAAAATGAACAGACCTGTTTCTCTGCCTCTGACAAATACCACATCTGAATTCTTCTTTTTGGAAAAGTACACAGAGAGGGAAACCTGCTTTACAAACCTGGTTAGACAAAGCCTGTATTTACAAACAGGTGAGCTCAGACAAGGAGCATTCCACTGCATTTTAAACAAGACTGATCCAATAGTTTTCCTAGCACACAGCTCTTCAGGAATGCAAAGCACCCCTGTCCCCAGCATCTTAGGCTTCCGGAAAGGAACCCTGTTCTGTTTTCAGTTTATACTGTTTTCAGTTAAAAGAAACTCCAGGGAAGTCTTTCCTTAGATCTAGCTTGCTTTGTGCCTGTGATGCCTGGACCATGTTAGTGATTATTTTTTTCTTAGTACAACCCAAGAGAAAGACTGGATGGAGGGAGAGGCAGAGATATTCCCGGAAGATCTGCAGCAGCTCAGGGGTTAACAGCATCACTTGAAGGTAAACCTTGGCATCATTTCCTTGAATCTTTTTAGCTACTTCCAAGGTCTCAGACTGTCTAAAAGCCCTCTTTTTGAAGATACTCGAAAGGGGACTGCTAAGTGGCACCAAGCAGTTCTGTGTTTGCTGGACCAGGATTAACCGTCAGGTCAGGTCCTGCCCTTCCTTGCCAGGAGCAAGAAGCTCAGAAGCAGAGAATTAGCAAGACTGGATGGATAGAGTAAAGCAAGCTTGTGGCAAAAGCAGAAGGGCAAGGCAGGTAAAAGGCCCCACCACACCCTTCTCTTCCCAAGCAAATGTCCTCCTCCTCATTCCTGGGGTTCAAAGTTTTGTCGTAGCCTTCTGGAGGGTCCCAGGCAGTTGCCCAATGCTGCTTGGCCTTTTTGAGTTGAGCAGCCAGCTATGCTACTGGTTTTGGATTTGATCGCTCTGACCTTGAGAAAGGAAAAGGAACTGAGTCTCTGTGGCCTCTGCTGTACCAGCTCTGTGGCTACCGTGCTCTGCAGGAGCCAGACTCTCTCTTCCCTTCCCTCCTCTCCCCTCTCCTCCTCTCCCTTATCCCTTCCCTTCCCTATCTTATCTCCTTTCTCCTCTCGTGTGTGTGTGTGTGTGTGTGTGTGTGTGACATGCGAGTACAGGTGTGAATATACCTGTACATATATGGGAATCAGAGAACAACTTTTAGGAGTCACCTCTTGCCTCCCACCTCATTTTGAGGCAGTCTCTCTCTCGTTTCTCTGAGTATTCCAAGCTTGATGGCCTACAAGCTTCAAGGCAATTCTCCTGCCTTACTGGCCGTCTCATCATAGGAATGCTGGGATTAGAGATGGCCCTTACAGCATCCAGCCTTGTGTGTGTGTGTGTGTGTGTGTGCGCGCGCGCGCGCGCACGTGCGCATGCGTGCCAGACTCACACGGCAAGCCCTTTCAGCTGGTGAGGCCAAGGCATGCTTCCTTGGTGCCAATTCTTCAGATGAAGAATCTGAGTCTCGCAGAGGTTAGCTGTTGGCCCTATGCTGTACAGCAGCATGGTTGCTAAGGGGACACTGAACCCCATTTGTCTTTCTCCTTCTCTTACATCATCCTGAGTCATCCAGTCTACAGAAGCTTTGTGACTAGGGAGAAATATCAAGATTTCTAAAAAAAAAAAAAAAAAAAGTTCTGTATAGCCCTAACATTAGGCCAAGAAAAGACAACTTCATCAGTGCAATATACAAACAGGTAAGGCAGATGCCACACGTGGAGATGAAGGATGTTCACAGCTGACATGCCTACCTTCCACATTCTTTAGCTTCTTCTTTCTCCCTCCTTCCATAAACATCTGAGCATGCCACATAGTAGGTGCTCTGAGACCTGAACCCAGATCTTTCCCATTGGCGGGAAAAGCCTTTCCCTCTCTGAATGTGCCTTGAGCTTCTCAGAGGACTGCCTACCCCAGTGGTTTCTGAGCAGGGGTCACCTGTCTTCTCTTACACCACCACACTGACAGGGGCTTGCTATGCTGGTGCTCTCATGGCCTTTGGGGTGGCTGCGAAGCACCTGGGCTGTTTGTCATTCTAAAACCATTCTTTCCATGCCTTGTAGCTGCCTTGCTCAGGAGGGTACAGAGGTGCCCACATCTGCCCAGGATTGCTCACAGTGGCCTGAATGCTGAGCTCTTGGCTCCCACACCCTTCTCACAGTGGAGAGGCCAGGCTGCCTGAGATTGATGGCTAATGCCCCTGCTGATGGAGATCTAGCGAGGACACCTGCCTGCATTACACACAGTCTAGCTGGCATTCAAATAACTGTTGCTCAAGTGCTCAACACTTAAGCCATATAAGCCTCTGAAGGTTTCCTATGACTGGCTGTCTTAACCAGCTGCAAAACATACTCCCTACACCTTTGTGAACCACTCCTTGCAGATTCTTGTGTGTGTGTGTGTGTGTGTGTGTAATTCATATATATGTGAAGTACATATAATAAAGACATAGGCATATATATATGGATCTGGGAGCAGCAAGAATACTGCATTTGAGAAACTACATTATCCTTTGGGCAAGTCATTTCCCACCTTGGACAGCAGAATCCCTATCCACTTCTAGCGTGGGGCATTCCCTTTGTCCTTACAGATGGAATCAATGGTTCCTTCCATCCGTAACCCTGCTTGACCCTGCTGAGTCCTGGCTGTGGGAAGGGTGACAGGAGGGCTTTTTCTAACTGCCTAAATCTATTTCCTGAAATTTTAAGACAAGAAATTTTTTTGCTGCAAATATAAAAAGAGAAAATTGCAAAAATCAAAATGAATAAATGTTTAATTAAATGTCTACATAATGGAATATTACATAAACATCATTAATTGTTAAATTTGATATCCATAAAATTTTCATTATATTTGAAAACAATTTGTTCCCTAGAATCGCTCCCTCAGAAAGGATTTTTCAAATGGGTCCTGTGATTGCTGAGGGCTCACAGCCCTGCTTTACTCTTTGCCAAATGCTTTCCAAAGCCAAACTATAAAAATTCCCTTCTAAATGTATTACAGCTAAAACTGTTAGCACAGAATGTGAGTAACTGGCAATATACTTGGTGAGATGTAGGGTTAAAAATCTCTAAAAGTATGCGTGCCCAGGGGCCAGCTAGAGAGAGGACTCAGAGGTTAAAGATACACAGTGCTCTTGCACAGGACTCGAACTTGAGCCCGTCAGGGTTGCCTGTCACTTCAGCTCCAGGAAAGCCAGCACCCTCTTCTGGCTTCTGTGGGCGCTGCAGTCACATGTACAAACCCACATACAGCCATACAAAGTAAATAAAATAAATTAAAACAAAATCTTAAGAGAGTGCTTGGGGTGTTTGGTGCTTTAGAACCAGAACTAATATTTAATGAAGCAGCTATTCTGTGCTGGGCTCCTGCCGAAAGCCGTTTCTGTGCTTTAGCACGTCCAAACCCTGAGACAATCTTGAAGAATATACAGCTATATTTGAACACCCGAGCTGACATCTTTTCCATTTTTTCAGACTCAACCCTCTGAGTCAAAACTATTTTATAACAATTGTGTCTACATGACATGCATATGGGCTTTTTTTTTTTGGGTCATTATTCCCTGAACAATATAGTACAGTTATCTGTTCAGCTTTTCTATCGTTTAAGTATTTTAAAAGTTGTCTGCAAGTGATTTAAAGATCAAGAGGCTGTGCACGGATTATTTAAAGGACTTGAACATCTATGGATTTTGGTATCTGCCAAGGATCTGCAGTACCCAAGATGTAAGAGACCACTGCACTGTTCTCATTTATAGGCAAGAAAAAAACCCCTCAAATGTCAGTCGTCCTTCCAAAGGCCCGTGGCAGTAAGCCATAGGCAGAACTGAAATCAATGGCTCTGCGCTCACATTCCTGCTGACCTGATCAGAGAGGATGCCCAGCAGCCCTGGATATTTCCAGAAGAGAAAAGCCCAGGAAGGGACATGCATGTCAAGATTGGGGGCGCAAGTCATACTGCACTAAATAAACTGCAGCCCTTATTTGCCTCTGGATTCCTTTACTCTGTGGTTCTCCTCTGTCCAACGGTCTCCTTCATCTTTGACCCTCAGCCCCACAAACACAGTGTCAACAATTCAAGTCATGATAATGAAGAGCTGATGGTTACCAACAGCCCATCAACAGCTTCCATAGCGCTTTCCTCCTCCCATTCTCATAAGGACCTCCATCTTATGAACAAGAGAAGTGAGGTGTTTTAGAGTTTTGAAATATCTTCCCCGTGACGTCAGCTTTCAGTAGTGAATCAGAGAATGCGTACTCCGGGCTTACTCAAAAGCCAACCCTGTTTCCAATCAGGGTCTACGCTAAACAAGTCTGCAAGTACCGAGTTTATTGGATGGAATGCAAAGCCCTCTCTTGCCTGCAGCCAGCAGCTGATCTCTGTGTGTTCTACTGTGAATAGTGTGCTGTGAATCCTTCTAGGCTTCAGCTATATGCTTAGGTATCCTAAATACTTATTCATCTGTCTGTTCCTTCTCTCACTTGTTTTCATGGGTTCTGTGTGGACAGACTGACACAGAGGGACATGTTAGAGAAATGATAATGCCCACCAGAGATGCTGCGACTCCTGGGACAAGGCTTAGCAGTTACTCATGTGATCAGGGCAAGCGGGTCGGGTACTTCTTACCCCTCCCAACACACTTCTGCCCCTTGGCAGGGTTTCTATGTGTAGGTGACACACCAGCTATTGTGTCCACTCCTACAGTGAGGTGAAATGGCATGTCACATTTGCAGCCATGGGATGTATCAGAAGAAAGGGAAACCTTGCCCAGGAGAAGTGGCAAAAGTTTGACTTGATGCTGTTCCTCTGGCCTTTGCTAAAGAGGGAGAAAAATTCAGGTTGTCCAGAAAACAATGTCGGGCACTCAACAGAGCTATTAGGGGACAGTACTGGGCAATCAGTTGAGTTCTTGGGGGAGGGGGGGAAACAGCATGGTGCTGTCATGAGGCTTGCCTACCCAAGGCCAGCAGGACATTTGTAAGTAGGGACTCACTTAACTGTCAAGTGAAGAACGCAGCAAGAAAAAGAACGTGATCTCCTCTGAGAGCTGCGTGAAAAAATGTTGGTGATGGAGGGTTCTTCCTTGTAGTCTGAGGCTTCTGCCCACCCCAAGCCCAGTCCTGTTCTGTTTTCATAGCTGTGGTTTACGGCAAAGAAGAGCTCCTGTGTCTCTGAAGTAAAGAGGGGAAACTCCTGGGGTTTCGTGGCAACTTAAACTATGTCGCTCTTGCTCCTGCACACTGCCGTCTATATGGAAGAGCTCAGCAGCCAGGCTGTCCTGGAGAGGAAAGATGGCCAGGATAACATGGGTGGAGTGCAGGCTGGGAATCCGGGAAACTGGGAAGCCTGGGAGCTCAGGGCTCTATGGTCTTGGCCAGTATGCCAACTCTTCTATTCCTGAGTTTCACGTGTGAAATGGTGATTGCAACTACACCCAGATTATGTAGAATTTGTACTCGTATAGTATTGCCAGCCTTGCTCTAACCCACATTGTATGTGGAAGAATATCATCACTATGCGCGAGATCATACTGGGGACCCTCATCATAATATCACTTCAACACCCAAACACTTAACTTCTATGGCCAACTGTATATTGAGTGAGTGTATACACTAGAGCAGTGGTTCTCAACCTTCCTAATGCTGTGACCCTTTAATACAGTCCCTTACATTTTGACGTCCTCCAACTAAAAACGTACTTTTGTTACCACTTCATGACTGTACTTTTGCTACTATTATGAATCACAATGTAAATATATAATAAGCAGGATATATGATATTCGCTTTCTGTGAAAAGGTTGTCCTACTCCCAGGTTGAAAACTGCTATGCTAGATTGATTACAGTGAGATGTGGACATGGGTGTATTGGCAGATCTACCTCTGAACCTCCAGACTCGGGCAGGGGCCCTCTCTTAGAGAGTTAGTTAAAGCATCTGACTTGGGAAACCTCTACATTGGCATCCAGAAGGTCTGGGTTCGAGTCCTGACCCTGCTATTTATTATTTGGAGCCATTTAGAACCCCTTTGCCTGAGGCCTCACATAGCTTCAGAGGGGAAACCCCCCAAAAAAAGTAAGCTGGAAGGCCCTCAAGATCGTTCACACATACAGTGGCTGAAGACTGTTCCCCATCCTTCTGCCCTGTACTCCTTCCCTGCATGACAGCCATTAAGGCTGGCTGGGGGGGATGAGGTGTAGACCGCAGACACTAACTCTGCTCTCATCAATATTGCCCAGTTCTTGTGATGAGGAATGTGGAGGCCTGGGCTGCTGACTGTTCTCATGCCTCAGGAGCTTTAATCTAAGTATTCATGTGACACCGCCATGTATTATACATTCCCACTTAACACGAAATTAATTTAAGACGCCTTGAGCCACATTTGCCTCAGGGGTATGAAGGGCCAAAATCCCCCAGGCCAGCCCACAAGATGTGACGTCACAGGAAGTCCCAATCCCATGGGACAGCATCCTGAAGTCCAGGTCATAGGAGCAGCCTGCCTACAGAGTGGTTAGTCATAGAGGTGGGGACAGAATTTGGTCTCAATACTCCAGCAAATCTTTGAAGATCAAATGATGCCGCACAGAATATGGCTATTATATGGAAAAATGACCAAATCCCTAGAAAAACACAACACTGGCTGAAATACTTCATAGGAGAAAATTGCACACCTGAGGCCTCCTGCCTTGCAGAAAATCATAGCAGGAGCCAGTGTGTGAATTAAACCAAATAGAAACCGGAAGAACCAATACTTGGCTTCAAGTCAGGCCTGGTTAATGTCCCCTAGGTGTGGACCTCTCAGCCTCGGCCACCAATGACACCACTCTTGTTTGTCCAGATTTGTCTCCTGAAAGCTTGACTGTTGAGCTAAGATAATACTAATATTTATTGAGCGTTCTGCACATGCCAGACACCGACTAAGCTCTTTGCATGTATCTGTGCACTTAATCCTCAAATACCCCTGTGAGAAAAGCTTGCTAATTCTGCCTTGAGGAAACTGACACCCAAGAAAGGAAGTAAGTCCCCCAAGGGTGTCGGACTAGTAAATTGCAAAGCTGGGGTTTGGCCCCAGACAGGCTGGCTCCAGTATCTGAGCATTTAGCCATCACTCTGATGGTCCTTGTCTCTGCTCAGGATATTAGGTTGGGGGCTGGGGGTGGGGTGGGGGAAGTGGGGGGAGAAGGCAAGAAAGGCCACCACCATCTGCTAGGAATACTGCAAGATGGTGGAGCATTTTGCAGAGCAGAGGGCGCCGGGTCACTTAGTGCGAAGCATCTGTGATCTCCAAGATGCAGAATCTTCTTGGCTGTGACTTTTATTTCCCCTTGTAAATGTGAGCTGTGCCAGAGGATAAAGGACTGCAGTATTCACAGTAAAGAAGTAAGTGTGCTGAACAGGCGATTTGCATTCCCCACTTGAGAAAAGGAGACCTTAGGAGCCCCTAGCAACAAGTCTCAAATGGCAGGCAAGAGCCTCTTGCATTGGCCCCTTCACTTAAATGAACCCCGAGACATCACACCTCCCTGGATATTCAGAAACTCTTCTACTCCGCCCCCTTTTGATCTCTGTACATTATTTTAAAGATCACATTGAACACATTATTTGCTCTGTGAGCCACAGCCCAAAGAAATCAAACTCTAACTTGATCACAGCCTTCTGGGCCACATCACCCCCATCATTAAAAAGCTACTGTACTCTCTCCTCTAGTACCTGATGCCTCCAAATTATGCTGGGGTTCAAGCCGGGGTGCCAGACTCTATGAGCTTGCTTTAGTTATTTTTCATTTTTCATTGACTTGCTCAATTTCCTTTTAAATAAAATGAGTTATGGGTCTTACATTGCCTTTAAAAATGTTCTAAGGGTCCAGGGAGATCCTCAGTGAGAAAGAGCGCTTGCTGGGCAAGCATGAGTGTACACGTTAGAATCCTCAGCATTCATGTAACAATCCAGAGATGGCTGAATGTGCCTGCAACCCCAGTATTGAAGAAGAGACAGGCGGATCCCCAGAGCTTGCTGGCCAGCCAGCCTAGCCCAAACAGTGAGCTACTGGTTTACTAGGAGACCCGTGCTATGCGGCAACCAGTGATAAAGGAAGACACTTGATGCTCTTCTCAGGCTTCTGCATGGGCATGTGTATTCCCACACTCACAGGGTCTCTCTCACATACACACACACACAGACACACACACACACACACACATGGACATATACACACACACCACACACATACACATATACACATACATACTCCACATACACCACACACACACCACACACACATACACAACATACACATATACACATATACTCACACACACACCACACTCACACACACACCACACATATACACACACACCACACACACACACAGACACACACACATATACTCACACACACACACAGACATACATATACACATACTCACACACACAAACACCACACACACCACACACACATATTTACACACACACACCACACCACATACACAACACACACACACACATACACACACACACACACACACACACACACACACACACACACACACACACGAATTCCAATGACAGCTCCTTCATAGAATTCTAAGATACCTGGGATGGGCAAAAAAAAACTTCTCTCCCAGGTCCACCCAGGCTCCTGGGCACATCTGTTAACAAAGCTGCTCACTGTTCTGTCAGCATGACCATTCCCTCCATGCCTGCTCTAGCAAAGAGGAGGGCACAGACTCCACCTTCAGTGACTCTTTTCCCACTGCCCACATATAAGTGTTCTATGAAGTGTTTTAAGGTTCAATTAACAGTCTAGGAACTGATTCACAATGGGACAATCCTTGGAAACTCAATGAAAAAAAAAAAAAAACCAAGGAAACTTACTAAGGCTTGAGCTATGCGTTCCCCAACTCCCAGCCCCTGGGATCCATTATCCCAGGTTCAACACATTGCAGATGAGTAAAAAATATTTGAGAAAACTTTGCATCTGTATGGAACATGTACAGATTTCCCCCTTCCTTGTTATTCGCTAAAAATGCAATGCGGCTATTTGCTTGGCATTTGCATTGTGTGGAGTCATAAAACATCTTTGGGTGATTTCAGCACGTGGATGGATTGCACAGGTTTCGAGCAAACACTGTCCTTTTGAAAAGGAGAATCAAGCCTGAGCAGATATTGACACCCAGGGGAGTTTGGAAACATGTCCCTGGATATGGAGGGACAACTGTATACCTGTACGTGAATGTTCTTTATGTAGTAATCACCCCCCCCCCAATTCAAATACAGGGTACGCCCTGGCATCTGTTCCATCCTGGTAACCCAGCGGGTGGAGAGCTATGTAGGCCTTCGGTGCTGGACCACACGCCCGCAGACCCATCATTTTCTACAGAGCACATGGGGAGGGCATTGCTGCTCAGCAAAGAAGAACAAGACAAACTGTGCGTGGGGTCTCACCCTGTATAGGCATCAAAACTTACCTAGAGAGAGAGGACAGTGAAGAAGGAGACAAGGGGGAAAGAAAAGGAGAGTCCTCAGAAGAATTCATAAATGTGCGTGTGTCTACATGAGCGTGAACACACATGACAGCCAGAGAGAGATACGGAGATAGCTAAAGATAGAAAGCAAGATGGAGATCCGTGGAGAGTAGAGAGAACAGGTATACATGAAAAAAACAAAAAACAAAAAACAAAACAAAACAAACAAACTGCAATTTTCACTCTCTGTCCCAAGTCACTCTCTGGGTCATCACTCCCATTTTATCTTCTTAGCAATTACCATGATCTGAAATTAACATATTTGTTTTTTGGTGTTTTTTTTTAATTTGTTTGTTTGTTTGGTTGTTGTTGGTTGGTTTGGTTTTTTGAGACAGGGTTTCTCTGTGTAGCCTTGGCTGTCCTGGACTCGATTTGTGAAATTAACATATTTGTATGTCTGTTTTCTGAGGGCCTTATGCAAATGCAAGCTCACTGGGAAAAAGACAATATATCCAGCTCTAATGCAGTGCCCTAGAGACCAGGCCATAGGGACCAAAAAAAAAAAAAAGGGGGGCGGGTGTTATGTGAATGGATGGAGGAAGCTGTCGGGCGGCTATTTCTCACACCTCATCTTTAAAGCAGGAAGTGAAGAGTGGTATACCTTTGGCACTTTCTAAAAGGAGTCCTCTGGGTCTCTTGGGAGATAAGATGTCAGCCTCAGGGGAAGGGGAGTAGGAATGGTGACTCATGAGCCTGTTTTCTGCAACTGCGAGGCCCTCTGAATAAAGCTTTGCAGTGGGACTGAGCTCCGTGGCATGACATTTATTTATGGAACGCCTGTGTGTTCTTGCCTGGCCAGCAGGTGCCATGGCAATAAAAGATCCTGGGCTGTCCCTGCCTTCCAGGTAGCTGACAATTTGGAGAGAAATGTACCTCTGCTGACAGGTAGCCACTGCATCTCCAAGCAAACAAGTACACTTTTTGGTCAGGCTCCCGGCATTGGGGAGATATCTATTTTCATTCTTGGAGGAGGCAAATAAATAAATAATGAAACAAAAAGGAAGCAGTTAAACACTGAGGGTCAGAAAAGCCCTGATGCCAGGGCAAATAGATCTGAACCGAACAAGGCAATCTGGTGCTAGTGGAGCAGCTTTGGGCAGGACATAACACCTATCTGAGCTTGTACTTTTGTCATCCGCAGAGTCTACCTTGAGTGGGGTTAGGGTAAGGATAATGGATGAGAAAGCATGCAGTCCAACGCCTGGCATGCGGCTGTGGCCCTGTCTACGTGCCAGCTCTCTCCTCATTCCCCTTGGGGAATGTGCTACCTCGTCCAAGAGTCTTCTCTGCCCTACCCTGGCTCTGCTCATTAATATATTCAAGGGAGTTCACAGCGACTGTATTATGTGCCAGTTAAAAGAATGGCTTCCACTTACAGACTGCTCAGGCACCCATCATAGCCCATAGCTCCATCACTCTGTAGGTGTGTGACCTTGGGAGGGTGGGGCATCTCTCTGGACATTCTAAGACAATGCAGTGTTGCCCAGCATGGGGAGAGGATAGATGCTCACTGTAGGCAACGCCTTTAAAGTGGTACCTGGTTCATCCAAAACGTACTCTGGCTCAAGTGTCCTCATGACCCTTCTGTACTCAACCCTTTCTGCTGTCCCTCCATCATGGCAAAATTCCCTTGTGAGCACAGTGCCTCTGCCTAAGCTGTGCCCTCTCCTGAGAACACTAGGGTCCGATATCTTCCTGTAACTGACACCCACTTTAATATATAGGTACAGCCATTGGGCCCTCAACAAAATGAACGTTTTGTTGACTATCCAATCTCAACTTGTCCTTCCATCTCAAGACACCTTTATGACAGACTCCCACCATGCTAGTTTCAGAATGTCCCTTACTATACAAAATTAATTTTTCTATGTGGTTGGTTCATTCATTGTCTCTCCCTGTCCCATTGGAATATAGCCACACAAGAATAAGGACTGGGCTGTCTGTTCCTTGAAAAAGTATTTGGTGTATAATGAAAGTTGAATGGTGAAATAAGTGAATGAATGGATGAATGAATGAATGAATGAATGGATGGATGAATGAATGAATGAATTGCTGAAGCATCTGGCTCCATGCAGTGTTTTCTTAGAATTCTGCTATTGTATGCCCTAGTTGTTGGGCATCTGTTGTAAAGACCAGTTTCTAAAACTCTTTGCCCTTTCCTCTAAATATGGAAACCCAGCTAACTGAGCACTTGACAGGGCCAAAGATAGCTCACACAGGGTCCTCAGAGGCTCCTTGTGAAGTGTGCCTTCCCTTATCCAGTCACGGGAGTTCACACACTGCCTCCTGATGGTGCTACCCCTACAGGCCGGTCTCAAAGGTCATGGAAGCTGAAACTTCCTGTTCTCATAGCCTTTCAAAGTGATCCTATCAGTTGGAAGCCTTGTCTTCTCTCCAGATGACCAGAAACCTGGATTCTATTTAGGTCAAGGCGGGAGATGCCCAGTCATTCCCAGCAAGGGTCTGTGGGAATGGACTGCTCTTGGCTCTGAGAATGTCCACTCTTGTTAAGGATCTGTATGAGTAGCTTCGGGGCACAAGGAAGGAATGACCCTGCGGTGTTGCCCTAGAATTCCAACCTGCCTTTGTGGAGCAGGTGGCACGAGGGCTGTCCACTTTCTAGAGAACTATATTTGGGCACAGGAGTCTCTCATGTAAATAAAGATGTCTGAGAGGTTGAAGCGGGAATAAAATCCAGACTTCATTAAAGATTGGGGCCTTGGGCAGATCAAGGAGTAAGTGTTGGCTGCTGTGGAAGAGGCGTGGAGGACCTCAAAGGAAACATTCTATAGGCCAGAAGCATGAATGACTTTTAGATAGGAAGGCATACCCAACAGCCCCTCTACTTCTCACGCCAAGTGGAAAGGTTTACTGCACCCTACAAACTCAGCTCAGCCAGCTGTGGACCTGGGATAAGCTATGCAACCTCTCTGAGCATAATAATCCTTCCCTGATTGATGATGTGGAGTTATCTCAGCAGGTGGAGTGCTTGGCATGTGTGAGGATCTAAGTTCAGATCCCCAGTACCCATAGAAAATCTGGACATGGCAACTCTGGCACTGGGGAGGTGAAGGGAGATGGAGACTGAGACTGGCCGACTCCTAGAGCTTGCTGACCAGTCATTCCAACCAATGGGTGTGCTCCAGGCTCAGTAGGAGCCCCTGCCTCAAAAGGGGAAGAGAATAACTGTAGAAGACACATCCAATGCCCAATGCCAACCTCTGGCCTTAATGTGTGTGCATACCTCCATGAACACAGACAGACAGACAGACAGACAGATAGACAGACACAGACACAGACACAGACACACATTAGGAGGAAATGAGTGAGATGACACAGAAAATGCTCAGCACCATACTGGGCACAGTGGAACAACTCAATTAATGGTGCCTCTTAGCATTTCGGTTGAGTTTATTTCCACTGGCTTTTCCCTACGAAACCGAACAGCTCAAATTTGTCCTGCTCCTTCCAGCTGATATTTCCTCACAAATGATGCACTCAGCCTGAATGAAGGATAACTGTCATTCCCTCGGAAGATGTTAATGATCTTTGTGCAAATCACAGTCCGGAGAGGTCAAGTGCCTTTCTCAGAGTTGGTCCAGGCAGAGCCAGGACTACCTGTTGTTCAAATTCTCTCTCTTTTAATTATGCCAGGGTCAGGAGGGAGGAGAGAGACCCTGCTTTCTGCCTTGGGAATTGAGCATCAATGGACACAAGGCCCTATCATTCCGGCTGTGCCTAGGAGACAACTCTAAGGTAACAGTCAGGATGCTTTCTGAGATGCTTTCCCAAAGGCAAAAAGGGTTTGAACATGTGGCAGGCAGAGATGGGGCAATGGGATAAGACAGTTGGAAAGGAATTGAGGAAAAAGGCTTCCGTCTGTGGTCAGAGTTGCTCCCAGCTTTTCCACCATCACACCAATGATTCGAGGGCCTTCTAGAACTGTCTGGAGAGGACGAGATGCTTACTGATGATAGTCACCACTAACTGGGCCAGATGCTTATTATAGATCTATCTGTCATCTTCATCTTCCCAGCCATTGTGAAGTAGGTGTTGTTCTCATTTCACTGCTGAGGAAACTGAGGCTTTAGGTGACTGGTGCTCTATGGGAGCCTGGGGAGTTCCAAAGCCTAACTACTTCTCTCTCTCTCTCTCTCTCTCTCTCTCTCTCTCTCTCTCTCTCTCTCTCTCTCTCTCTCTTCTCTCTCTCTGTCTGTCTCCCCTCCCCTCCCCCTCCCCCTCAGTCCCCCACTCCCCAAGGCCATACCCTTCCTTCTATGAAGCTCCTAGCAGCTAGGTCCTTGCTCACAAGGAGAACATGTGCCTTTACCTGCCATAAACAACCCATCAGCTTTATTCTAAGGTGCTGCCATTCTAATGGCCTGCCATTGCCTCTCAGACACCCCACTTCCTTGTGCTTACAGAAGAGGTGGAGCAGCAGGGATTAAGGGCTCCCTGCTCTCTAGGCTACATCTAGAGATGCACCTTGCTCATTTTCTCTAAGTCCACTGCCACAGTTAGGGTAAAAGATGTCCTTCAGGTAACAGGCAAATGTTTACCAAGCACTGGCACCTGGTGAGCTCTGTATAGATGCTCATGATGAGCCCACAGACTCATAGGCTAGGCCTACTAGAGAGCTTACTTGTCACTTTCCAGAGAAGGCAAATAATACCCCACAGAGAAGCATGGTGGTGTATGCCTTTAATCCTAGTATTGGGAAGGTAGAGGCAGGTGGATCTCTGTTGAGTTAGAGGCCAGCCTGGTGTACAAAGAGAGTTCCAGGATAGCCAGGGCTATTACACAGAGAAACTCTGTCTCAAAAAACCAAAAAAAAAAAAAAAAGACCCACAAGACAAAAGTGACTCTTCTCAACTCTCATGGGACTTACACTGAACGAATGATATTGGGGACAATTCTCATTTCCCAGCACTTGCCCCAGGCCCTGTGTTTCCAACATAGGGAGTGTTGCCTTCTTCTGGGCAGGGGGCCTAATCAAGGTGGCTGGATGCACCCAGCAGGACTGGGTGGACTAGTGATAAGTGCTTCTCAGGAGTGCTCAGAGAGATACCAAGGGTGCAGGCCCCAGAATCACACGTGAGAACTACAGCTGGAGAGGGCTCGCAAACTGTGCCTGCTGGGCCCAGCTGGTTAATTCATACAAAAGGCATGCCAGGCAGAATATGACAGAGGAATGGGCTCTGAGCCAGGGTAGCTGAAGGTGGTGCCAAGTCTTGTGGGAAACACTGTGCCTCATCAAACTGGGACGACACAGTGCAGGAAGGTGGGAACTCCTGTTTTCTCAAGAAAAGCAGTGAATCTGCCCTTTACATGAAAGCTAGAGTCTAAATGTTAGCAACTAATTCACATGTTTTAAACATTCAGACCAGCAAATCACAGCCATATGTTGAATCTGCCTTTTAAACCATCAATGCGGGACCTTTGTATTGTTCTTCACACATGTCCACGGGGGGCCTAGACCTCAGCGGGCACCAACCCAGCAGACAGCAGTGGCTCATTCCACCAGAGAAATCAGGAGACATAGCCAATGAATATTTTAAAACCTATTCCTCCTGTTCACATCCCAGAAGCGCTCGCCAAATTCTAAAACTAAAGCTCACAGCAAGGATGTCTGTGAGCTGGGCATGGGGAAAGCTCACTATGGCCGTTCTTGTCATGGATCAGGGAAGTTACAGGAAATCCAAGTCATGCTGGCTCCTCTGGATGAGCCTTATTCTTATCCCCCTCCCCCTTTGTTGGCAGCTAAATTCAATGACCGTGTTTGTTATGTGCATGCAACGCATCCAATATTCTACATATGGTCTGCCCTCTAATTCCATAATCCTATCTAGGGATTGTTGGCACAGCAATAGCTCAGTTGAGAAAGAAAACCTGACCCAGGGAGAGAACACAATCAGAGATGGCAGAGAGGCTTGAGGCCAGGCGTAGGAGTTCCTAACTGTTAGCATCTTCCTACTAGTCTAGTTGGTGGTTTTACAGCTGCCTGAGCCGGGGTGTATCCAGCATACAGGTTCTGAAGCCATCATGTCTCTCTGTCCCTGTGTCAGAGCCCTGCCTGTCCTGTGTCATCTCCTCACCGTATAAAAGTTGCAGACAGGGAGCCCCACCATCTTGGGATACATTTCATCCACCTCACCAGAAGGGAAGCAGGGAAGGAAAATTACAGTCTTCTCTAAAATATGGAAATAGATGCTTGCCAACAAGTTCAAATTTATGGTAATTTCCCAGTACCTCAAGACGCCCCACTTGAACATCTGTGTGGTTCACGGGCGAGTGCACGAACCGCTGCTAATCTGAAATGAGTTGTGCCTGCTCCACGGAGCCACGATTCTGGGCTTTTGTAGATCTTCTTCCTCCCACCCAGTCTCCCTCGAAGTTAATTAGACCATGGGAGAGCATGGATACACTTTGCGATTCAGAGGAGCCAGAAGCCATGGGGGGAGGGGGGGAGGGGAGAAAGAACAGACTGAGGAAAACCGTATTTTTTTTTTCCTTGCCTTGACAGCTGATTTTTAACTCCCTTCTCCGTCGCTTGTGCACACAGTACCATAAATAAGATATACCACTGACTTTCTCAGGTGTCAACATCCTAATGAGAGAGTCTGCTTTCTGACACTTTGGAAAAGGTCAATAAAGAAAAAAAATTAGAGCGCGGCCGGCGTGCGTCTTGCGCTGAACTCTTTCCGAGCACGCCAGCAAGCGCGGTAGATTTGTTATTTTGCAACTGCAGGCCAGATGTGACGCTGCAATGATATGGTGGAGTTTTATTTTGGAATTGGTGCACATTTTTAAGTGGGAGCGGGTGGGGGGGGGTGAGGGCTGTCTGTCTTGACATTTATGGTGGCAGGGCTCCTGCTGCACGGCGACCTGCCGTTCAGCACAAACTTAAACAGGCAGCACCAGACTGGAGAGAGTGGGGTTCTGACCTACAGGGGCCTGGCCAATCCCAGTTCTCTACTGGAAGAAAGCTGATAGTGATGAAATCTGCTGCTTCCTGTAACCACTTGGCTCTGTCCAGCTTGTTTATTCACGACAACCATCAGGGTAATCTCTTCCGGCCCGTGTTGGTTTGGGTCACGTCCTGCAGAAGATTCTCCTTGGTCCCACAGAGATTAATAATTAAAATCAAATCCAGGATCTTTGAGGTGATGAAGCATTCTTCTGGGCCTGCCCTCCTCCTTCTCCCAGCATGCATCTCACCTGCTTGTGGGTCTTCAGACAGTTCCCCTGTTTTCACTCCATAGGGCCTTTGGCCTGCAGAAACTAACATACCCCGCCCCTCCGCTTTCCGCTGCAGCCCTCATATCTTAATCCTACTGGGCCTCCCTAACCATAGTTCTTGGCTACCTCTATTTCTTGACCACACACTTTGAGATCAGAGCTCTGCTCTAGTGCCTGTAATGGGTGTCAAGATGCACGCCCCTCCCACCCGCTACCTGAACACAGACTCTCTGTTGTTGCTCGCTCCTGAGAATATAAGCTTAGGGGTGTGTGTGTGTGCGCGCGCGCGCGCGCGCATGGGTGCCGGTGCGGGTGCGGGTGCAGATGTGGGGACAGGTGCGGGTGCGGGTGCGGGTGCGGGTGCGGGTATAGGGGGTTCTAATTCTTTATATGAAGACATTTGGGGGCAGGTAACTCTAACCTGGGGTGAAAGTTTGTCTAGAAGCAACTGCAGCAGTCCTGCCCTTCAGCCACTGGAACCAGCAGTAATCCCAAAGTTGTGGGAAAACAAAACTGTTTCCAGGATTTTCTAAATGTCCTATGAGAAGCAAAATCACCCCCAAGCTTCGATCCACTGGCCTGGAGATGGCCACAGGGGTGGACTCTGAAAATGAAAGTGTTACTCACTCTCCAGTGACCTTTCCCCCTCTTTTTCTCCCCCGGAGTATTGGATCCATTTTTATATGGGGATCCTGGGGCACATAAGAAACTTCCAGAGGCGTAAGAGGAATGGGGGTCCGGGAATTTAAAAATAAGGCAACTTAGCCTTTTTATAGCCAAGAGCCCAGGAGAAAGTAATATGCTTAGACTCCCTGCTTTATCATTTGCAGAAACGACTGTGTCAACTCTACGGACTTATGACAGAGAGTAAAGGACTTGAAATGAGCAAAATGCATTATTCAGAGCCTGGCAAACAGGCAGAGCGAGCCCTAGGGTTACTCAGCTAAGTTCCTTCCTTTTATTCTTTGGAGACTTCAGCAGGCAGAGGAATTCCTCTACGCAGCCTAAAGTATCTTACTGACGGTCTGTGAAGGCAGTGACTAGGAGTAGCACTTTTATTTTCACGCAAGAGGAGAAACAAAGGCATTGGCTTAAGGTGCAGCTCTCCTGGTTCCTTGGTTGAGTGATGACAGACAGTGAGCCGTAGAGGGACTTTTCACCCTGTAGGCCATACCTTCAACACTAGCGCATTTCAGGTTCACAGTGGTAGTTGAACAAACAAATATCTGTGTGGCTTAAAGCTTAATTGGTCCCTCAGACACTGAAGATCTCCTCTGAGAGTTTTTACTCTTGGCCTCACCAAGGCCAAAGGGGGTGTTCAGCCCCCCCTTCCCCCACTTGCCGTTAGAGAGTCAACTCTTGAGAGAAAGTGATACATAAAGAAGACAAGTCCAGGAAAGACTAGACAGAGGGATGAGAGAGCTTGTTGCAAGATGAAAATAATTTCAATATTTATCTTATACGGTTGTTGTGGACATTAAACAAAGGGCTTAGAGTAGGGGCGACAACGCAATGGGCACTCAGTCCATGCTGTTGGTAGAATCATTGGCCCAGTTTTGAATAGTATGCCCAAGGACTGGACCATTTTGCTCAGTTCTCACATTCTCAGGAGACAGACTTTTGACTGAGAGAGTTAGCGTCAAATGAAGGAGTTGAGGATTGTCTACCCAAAGTCACTCATCCGGCAGCACAGATTCCCCACTACTGTTCGGCAAACTTTCTTAAAGGGTCAGATTTTTTTCAGAAAAATGCCAGATAATATATATTAGGCCCGGAGAACTGTAACTGCCCTACTACCATGACTCAAGTCTTCACTTTGCTGTAAGCACCCAGGAGGCATCATATTAACAACGGACAAGACTGAACTCTAATAAAACTTTAGTAACAAAAACAATTCTATGACTCAAACGCTGTCAATGAGTTCCCGTTGCCCAGAAGCCGGGCAGTACCTACCAACTCTGCAGGTAGGAAGCTTCCAGTCCAGAACATCCAAGCTGTTGTGTTGGCAGAGCAGAAGGTGGTGGGAGCCCCCTTCTGTGTTGGAAAAGCTTTGTTTGATTTTTTTTCCCCTAAGTATGTTTGAATTATTAAGTGCCTGGCTCATTAAGTGAAGGGTGCTGTTATAATTCTATTGCTGGAGACGAAATTGCTATTTAAATTGAGTTTTGCCAATTTAGCTAATTTACTAAGCGGGCATTGCCGTGTCTTAATTATTATCCTCTGATAAGAGATTATTCAAGGGGACAATGCAGTGTGGGTATATCAAGTCTGCATGGGCTGAAGAAGTGAGGCCCCCCCCAAGAAGGTCTGTGCACTCTGAAGAGAGCTAGATTCCATCACAGATCACCAGCCACATGAGTTTCTCTAGCGACGTTTGAGAATCTGCTAAATCGTAAAGAAAAGAAACTCAACAATCACTCTAATAGAGACCTGCCGATGACCCTCACCTCCCCTGTCGGCACGCAGAGGGTGCAACAGATGGCACCATTCATTTTGATCAGCTCATAACTGGCAGTTTCCCTGCCAGGGCACTGGATTTCTAAGACAAACTGTGAAGCCTCTGATATATCACTTCAACTTACGGTGCCTCAGTTGCCTCATCTGAATGGCCAGGTGACTTCAGAGTTTGCATGCAGGCTCGGGATTAGGATGGGCAATGCTCCTCAAAGGCCCCACCCTGGTGCCTCTGTCCCTGCCCTCCTGCATATGCTCCCTCTTAGAAAGCATGCATAGCCCAGGGCACAACGCTAGCACCGTCATCACTCAGTGGTTCTCAGGAAGTGCCGTGGACCTATAGATGAATTCCACATGCGCATGCACAGTCAAAATGTAAGTGCTGTTGATTTGGTTCTTTTAAAAGGCAGACAGGTGTTTGTGTACAGTTTTCCCTCGACTGGGGAACTATTATGGGGCTCTTTGCAAGAATGCTAGGAAAACTGAAAGACGCTCTGTTACACTGTTTGCCTCCACTCCAGTCAAGAAAAAATACCCTTGCTAAACTCCTCCCGGCTGTTGACCTGGCCTTTTATTAGTGTGTTTAGAGGCATGAAACTGGAACCATTTAAGGGCAGAGCTGATAGTGAGGGTTGTTTTCTGTCTGCTCTCCTGAGTAAATGTCATTTCTAATTATTATTTATCTGCAAGACTTTTGAGTTATAATGCCTTGTTCTAGTTGGAGTGCCTGACTTTTGATGTTCTTAGAGAGCCCATTTTTTTCCCCTGTGAAGTCAGTGTACTGTGAACAATTTGACAAGTTTTAAGACCTAATGTAGCAGTTGGAGCTTTAAGCAAAATATCATGGTAATGAAAGATGGCTTCCCCGTATGTGCAGTGCCCATCCATCATGCCTCCATATGAAGACCTTCATTTCGTTGCAGAGCAGGTAGGACATGACAAAGTGTGCTCCCCTCCACAGGCCGACTTTACCATTCACATCTTAATGTGGAGCCCAAGCCTTGACCTGATATTCCAATGTAAAACAAGTGTAGCCTTAGAAACAAGTCCTCATCTTAAATGTCTCTGCCCTATTGGCTCCTTAGCATGTCAGCCTTTGGTGACAGCACAAAGTAGGGAAAAGGACCTTGAGTGACCCGGTCTTTGGACTGGCTTTAGAAGGAACAGAGGGAACAGTGAGAAGCCAGTGTCTCTACACTAAATGGGAGTTGGAAGCATTTCGGCTGATTTTAAAATGTTGGTCCCACAATACATAGAAGATGATCCTGGCTGTGGTGCTGCCTATGGTGTATGGATTTGTTGTGAACTGACAATGGCCAGGTGGTCTGTAGCCTGTCCGTATGCACCGACACCCCTCCATATGAAGAAGGTCCTTACTGACAAGAGTTCTACACAAGCCCTGCTCAGTTGTGTTGCATGCAGTTTAACTGTCCGGGAAACATATTCCCTCTTCAGTGCTCATTTATAAATATTCTCTTCTTTCTGAGGTATCACTTCCTGTCTAATGGCCACATCAATATGTCAGCATCTGAAGTCCAGGGTCTGGATAGTTATCCACTGACTCGTGATCATCATCACCCTGCAAGCTATTTTCTTGGGCGGTTGCTATTGATTTTTAATCATGATTTCATAATCAAGTCTAAGGCGGTTGGTTTGGTAGCATTTCATACTTCATTTGCCTGGTTACAGATGATGCCCATCGCGTAAGTAAATCATGGATGAGATTGACCACAGCAGGACAGTGAGCATTTCCCAAGTACTGACCTTATATACCTCATAACAGTAGTACTTCACAGCCAAGGTCACATCTAATGATTAGTTCCACTGCCACTCACCCACATGTTTAATCCCAGCACTCGAGAGGCAGAGGCAGAATTGCAGTGCGTTCAATGCCAGCCGTGGCCACAAAGTGAGACTCTGCCTATAAAAGCTGAGACATTTACAAAAGAAGAAAATAGTCCATAGCACCCAAGTCAGTGAGATCTTAGTGCTAGTGATAACCTAAGACTGGCAGTGACCAGACTTAATAAGGGACAGGATCTTGCCCAAGGTCTGACCGCCCAGGGAGCCAGGTTTAGAACCAGGACTGTGAGAGCTTTGAGCATTCTGATGTTTTGGAGAAGTGTGGTGCTGGCACCACTGCATTCACACACATGGGTATATATTCTCCTTACTACTCGGGGGGGGGGTGCTGGAGTCTGGGAAGTCCCACCCACTGATGCCTGTGATGGCAGGAAAATGGGTCATTAAATGCAAATTAGAAAGCTGTGATTGGCTATGCTCTATCCCTGAGACCATGATCTCTGTGCTTGCAGAAGAGTGTAAGTCAGCTCAGGAGGGGTAAGGACAGGGCAGAGGGTCGTCTTCCAAGGACAGCATTAATCCTGACCCAAAAAGCCCTAACTCAGATTCCATTTCTCCTACCTGAAGAATGAAAATAGCACGCATCTCACCCTCGTTCATGGGTATTGGCAACACCCATGTGGGACCTGATCCCTAAATCCCTGCTTTTCAGTTCTAAAGCTAGAGTGCATAACAGACATGCACTGAGCTGGTCACTGTGACAACCAATAGACACATGGCACAAACAAGTCATGATTGCCAGCCTAGCCTGGACCCTAGACACGTTAGCTACAACTTCTTCCATGGAGTGAAGCAGGCAAACATCACACAAGGCCCCTCAGTACTGATGACACCGCCAGTGTGTTGTGCAGGAGGGCAGGGTTCTCCCTCCAGTGCATCTTGCTTATTCTTCTCTGTGATGATGGCAATGCTGGACTCCAGCCACCTGCACCCATTCCCCGCCTTGTAAATCTATGCAGTGAAGGAAATCCCAGAAGGGAAGGCAAAGGTCAGCGATTGCCTGGAAGTCGAGAAGACAGCATCTAACCTCCACAGCTGCTTGAAGGCTGCTGCGCACACAAGCTCTCTCAGCCTGGCAGGGGTTCCGGAACAGGGCCAGTGAGGTCTCTTGACTTGCATGTGCACTGTGTCTTCCCACGAGGAGAAGGTCAAATCAGGTGAGGAGAGGGAATGAGTTGGGTTAGCTCCCCATGCATTGTCTCTGAAAGGTGGACAAATGAACAGACTCCCTTCCTGGCTGAATGCAGTGTCGCTATTAAAACTAAGTCTTGTCTTCCTTTCTGCTGACTTCTGATGCTCACTCAGCATGGTGACTAATTTATCCCCGCCAGCAGGACTTGTCTCCTTGCTACATATTAGGACTACCTATGGGTGCAAGGCATTGTCATGAGCAAGTGAGGCCACCATGCTGAGGGGTGGTACACAGGAGAGCTTAATGTACACTCGGGCTGGGAACCACCACTTCACCAGATACAGGCTAACCTGCTATGCTCAGAGTAGAGGAAGCTTCTAGTAAACAGAACCCAGTTTCCATAGCAACACAGCCTTCAGCTTCTCTCCCTTTAGGGGCATACTCAAATGTAAATTATTGTGTTTCCCTGCCCTTATCCAGATCCTGTTTCAGGTGATAGGCCAGGAGTGGAGGTGTCTCTTGTAATGGCCAGCAGATGACCCCGAGGCCAGGCATGAAATCTTGCCTGGCAGGAACTCCTCCCAGAATCATTGCTTTGCAGAGAATGGCAAGCAGACCTCAGTATGCCAAGGAGGTTAGGACTTGACAGAGGGGCCAGAGGGAGGCTTTTGGTATTTTCAAACACAATAGCTATAGTTTGAAGATGCAGCATTAGTGTTAGAATATTCTAGTGCTCATTTGGGGGTTTGGCCCCTAAGAAGTTTTGAGATGTCTTTTAAGTAGCCAGTAAAGCCAGTGGTTTGTTTTTTTTTAAAAAAAAAAACATTGTACAAAGGTGAGTATTTTTATATTTATAAGAAAATGTCAGAAAAGATGGAAATATTCACTTTTAATAATAGTCACTCTCAGAAGCTGGAACTGGGGAAATCGTGAAAAGGATTTGGTCTTTTTTTTCTGTTGATATGGGTTGGATTACGTCTTACAAGGAACATAGGGATATTGGTTGGTTGATCCATCCTGGTTTTCACCCAGTGGAGAGTCTTACATATCCCAGACCGAAAAGGCCCCCAAATCCAACTGTAAGAGCATCTGTGACATGTGACACTTTCTTGAGCGTCCTGGGGGAACCTTCCTGGGTTCCATCCACAGATGAATCTCTTTCCTCATAAGCCACCATGATGTGGCAGCCACTGTCTTTTTTCTCCTGCTCCACATTACCCATCTGCTTCTTCTCCTCTCAACTCCTCCTTAGTCTGTTTCATCTCAACCATTTGCCACCTCTTAGATGAGCCCCATTCTAGTAATCCATGCTCTTTGTTCCCGTGACTCCTGTTCTTCACTCATGGTGCTCTACCCACTACACACGCGCGCACACACACACACATGCATATGTGTGTGTATGAACATGTGTGTGTGTGTGTGTGTGTGAGCGCACACATGTGTAGGATCATGGTATCAACTTGGTTTCATAGGCCAGAGATGTCATAGAACTTTATGTAACTCCAACAGCCACTGAGTGACTGAAGAGGAAGTAAACCCCTCTTTGATCTTACCCAAGAGCACTTTCCTTAAACCATAAAGCAATCACATCTCATCGTATGTGCCAGAAAGTTGGTGCACATGGATATGTGGCAAGAGTTGCTTCAAGGAGGTCCAAGATCAAGTAACCAAGGTAACAAGTATCAGTTTCCAAAAGAGCAACATCTACATCAAGCCATCTTGATCTGCTGAGGGATGGCAGTGTCAAGCCAAGCCCCTGCGAGTGACTCTGGGTTTGTGCCCTTCACACTGAACCACCATTGATAACAAGCCTGTGTCCTGATGGCTTTTGCTAATAATACATTTTCCTGCACATGCATTGTTTCTTCTGAGCCTCCTTGTTGGCATATATTTGTAAGATGGCTTCCTGGTACTAGAGGAATTCACAATAGATTGATCAAGCTTAGCCTAGATAGCAAGGATGTCAGCTGCACTCTCAACCCACCCATGAGCTGAGCTGACCGGGAGGGAGACCAACTCCCACATCTCCCTGCCAATTTGCCCTCGTTTCTTTAGCACACATGTATGTGCACAGTGTACTTTCCTGGGGACCTCTCAGGACAGAGAGGGATCCACAAGGCTGAATGTAGATGTGGTAATGGTTCATGCAGGATTTTACTTTGTAAATCATTCCTTATATGGCTAATTTGTCAGAATCATGGAGGAAATAGAAAGGCCAGCCCTAAGGAAGAATGGAGAACACAAGAAACGTATCCAAGAGAAATGCTGCTTAGCATCCTGGAAGTACATGGAAGGCTTTCTACCCAGCACTCCAAGGATGAAGTCACAGGTTGAAGAGAGAGAAACAACCCTCTTGAAATTAATAATTCAAGGCAAAAATCATCACAAAATTTAATTGCTCTCTGTCAGCCACAGCTCATCTTTGTCTTCCATTATTTTGCATAAATTGACTTGGCAGCATTTTCCAGCCAGCACATCCATACTTAAAGGACTTTCTTGTTATCTATAGCCTGTTAATATGTTCATCCTTCACCTCCCTGACTAATTCCAGGCAGCTTTTACTCATTTGGAGTGACTGAAACTCTCATTGGCTAGGAAAAGGGAAATTGCCCAAGATGAATATTACAGATTACCCTGAGGGGCTGTGAAGCTCCTGAGGCCTCAGACAGGCAATGCTATTTCCTGAGGGATGGATCAGAGCCAGTGTTGTTCCTAAAGTCCACGTTGGTAACCACCATATGTGGCTATTTAAAATTACCTTTGAAGAGAACTTAGTTCTGCCTCTCCTCATATTCACCCAATTTCAGCTAGGGAGGCATAGCATATTGGTAGCACAAAACAAAATCCCTATGACTATAAAATACTCTTTTAGGCAACTCTGGGTGAGGGCTTCTACATTTATTTAGATTAGGATGGCATCTTACTCTCCAATGTCCTTACACGAAAAGATGAGCTAAGGGACCCTACACACAGTGCGTTGGGATCTGCTTTGTGGGAAACCCAGATGTGAAAAGCTCAAAGCTTTGTTGGCGTCCTATCATACATATGTGGGATGATCTTCTGGGTATCACAAGGGTAAGAAATGAGTATTTTTTTTCATATGGTCAAGGAAGGGTGACAGAGAAAAGACAAGATACTTGGGTACTTGGGGTCTGGTTCATGGATGTGGCATGATTGGAATTCAAGAGCAAGAGCACTTTTATTCTTACAACGTCTAACTGTGATTGGCAGTTTTGCAAACAGCCTCTGAGCTGGTACAAGTATAGGCCATACTGGTCTCTAAAATTCTCCCTGAAGAATTTCATCTCCCTGGGCCAGAAGTGACTTGTGTTGACATCAAGTATCTCCTCTGCTCTACTCAGGGCACAGAGATAAAACAGGGACACATTGACAGTCATCGTCTTACAGGATTGGTCCTTTGGCCTACTTCTAGACAAACCTCAGCATAATTAATAGTGCATTTATCTGCTAATTATTCCACTATTTGAGCAGGACTAGAAGTACCTGGGGCACAGAATGAGCTTCATGTGCACAATTAATAATTTTCAACACTAAGTAATTGCGTGTATGGTATTTAACCTAATAACATTAGATGCACATTACTGGGCTCTGATTGCTGTTTTCTTCCAGCCACCCACTCTTGGATTGCTGTTCTTGATAAAGTAGGCATAAGGTACTTATATACTGTGTTTTGTTTTTAGATTTCCTAACACTCCTAACGAGTATAGATGCATCTGGACCTGTATGACTATGTGCTGTTTGCACCAGCCCGACCCACGGCTGATGGCAAGCCTATGTGTCCATGGCTTTGGTTAGCAATTCCTACCCGTCTTTTCAAGACCCGCTTTGAGATATACATGAGTGTGTAAGAGTGTGATGTTTAATATGCTTCCTTCAACATGTCCCTTGCTAAGCCATGGTGCTATTCTTCCACTCTTTCCTGACCTCTTTGGGTTGGACCATGCTTCCTGTCACTCACTGGGCTGGTTCTTCTGCCCAGAAGTGTTGCTCTCCCATGTTGCACGCATCCATCAGATTGATGAGGAGAGTGGCATAGGATTCTGCTAGAGCTAAGGATACGACACTTTCAGGTTCCATGAGAAGAGTGGAACAGTGGGCCTGGTCCACTGCATTGAAGTATAGGGTCTCAGGCAGAATGGTCAGAGGAAATGGTCCGGGTCACTTTAGGATGGATGTGTTGAGTCCGCTCTCCTGTGAGATGGTAGTGGAGGGGATTGGCAAGGGCAAGCCACCTGACCTTAGCCATGAGGTGTGCACCCTGTGACATCAAGACTAACTAGACAGTACCTGCTGGGGACTGAGGTTGAGTATAGTTTTTAGTCATTCTTCAGGTAGGGCAAGTCCATAGGTTACTGGCCATGAGACTACAGGGGAAAGGAGCTGACCACAGTGGCCTGGGAAAGCCCTATATTACAGTGTCTTATTCTTGCTCCTGTGTGCTCCCTGCCCTGCATGTATGCATCCTCTGTCCCCTTTCGTGAAAGGTATATGGCTCTGAGAGTTCCTACATCCTTTGGAACCCAAAAGATACCCAGGCCACACCATGTTATTGCCCATCCTGTGTATGTTTTCCTCTGCGTTTTGCTGTTCACACAGGATTGTTCACTTGCAATTATCTTTAGTTTCTTTCCCTCTTTATCCATATGCTCTGCACATCATCAAGTTCTATCAAGCCTGTGGAGCACTGTATCAGTTAGTTACTTTTTAGTAGCTTGAACACAAGCTAAGGTTATCTGGGGAAAGGAGACCTCAATTGAGAAAATGCCTCCATTAGATTGGACTGTAGGTAAGACTATGGGACAGGTTTCTTTTTATTAACGATAAATGTAATTAGGCCTAGCCTGTTATGTGGGGGTGCCACCCCTAGGAAGGGGGGGGCCTGGGTTGTATAGGAAAGTAAACTGAGCAAGCCATGGAGAGCCAAGCCAAGTAAGAAGTGTCCCTCCATGGTCTCCTCTTCAGTTTGCACCTCCAGGCTCCTGCCTTGAGTTCTTGTCCTGACGTCAGTCAGTGATGGGCTGTGCTCAGGATGGCAGAGCTATTAAAACCCAACTAAGGCAAGCATCTTTTGGATAGACCTCTCACTGCTGACTTGAACAGGAATTCCCAGTGTCCACTCTCAGGGCCAGCAGTATCAATATCACCTAGCAACATGCAAGGAGGGATGTGCCTTCTCAGACCCCTAGACCACGGGGATGAGGGCCAGACACCCACAGGTGATTCTGATTGATGTTCAAGTGTGAGAACTAGTGTCTAGCAATACATCTCAAACACCTTGTCTGACTGAAGGACTCTCATGTCAGCTGCTTCCTTCTAAAAACGGCCGAAGCCGAGCGGTCTCCCCCTCTTCAGCTGGCAGCCTGCATCAAATCCAGTAAAGGACCATGCTCTTCCTGCCCAAACTTCCTTCTAGAATGTTCTCATGCTTGTTGGCCCCTTTCTGACTTTCTGCAAGATGAGCTCCTTTTAGCCTTTACTTCTCAACACAAGTGACAGTGAGTTCGCATCTCACCATTCCACCTGAGGTAGCCTGCCACGTTCTTGCCTGTAGTTTTGCACAATGTCTGTTTCTTGGAGGTTTTGAACTCACATCAATAAATTTGTTCATATTTACTCCTTAAAACAAAAATACAGTTCCCTCTCCCATGAGTTTCAGTGTCATAAGTCAATCCCTTTTATTTCATCAGCATAAAATTTTTGATTGGATCACTGGCGTGAACAAATAAAATTAAAGTCTACTGACTTTTTCAAATTTTCTACATCATTTAACTTCTTGTCTCCCCAATCAATATCTTGCAGACATGTTAAATTTTTTCCATTATGATAATTTTTTCATTTTCATCTTATGATTATGTCATTTTTCTCTATGTTAATTTGAAACTTTGTTTTTAAATGCATTAAAGCTGAGTATCTCTCTCAATTAAATGTTTTCTCAGTATCTAAAAATGAATAAATAAATAAAAGAGGTCTAGCCCCACTGTCTTGTTTACCCTCGAGTTTACACTGTGGTGGCTGAGACACAGCAAAAGCTTAATGATCAGCTGGCTGCTGAGTGGGTAGGTCCAACCCACTTCTGTTTACCTAACTGCAAGCCGTTGGCAGCCCTGAGTCTTTCTAGCCCTAGGAATGACGTGGCCGCTGATGTATGGTAAGCGTGTTTGTATGGTTTGGCCCAAGCCTCTTCTTTAGCCAGCTTTGGAACCACGTTCCTGCTCTCACTGTCCAGCCTGTCCTTCTCAGTCCCCTTTTCATCAGTTCAATCTTGAGTCACAGCCACCAAACTCACAGAAGGTCCAAGCTGACTGTGTTCACTCTGGGCTTGTGTGACAAGCGCCAGGTCTTTAGCTATGGCAAGAAGTAGAGGATTAGAGATTCATCTTGCAGCCATGAATCAAAAGTAAGAAAGGTGCCTTTAGATTTAAATTACAGCGTTGCTTCAATGGCAAGTAAGGACAGTGTGTGCGCAGAAAGTCTGCCTGGGATGGGCTGGAAACAGTGAGGTGAGTGGCTTCCCTCTGTTGGCAGTGGATGTGGAGTTGAGAAGATTCCTAGTCTTAGACCTCTTGGCTTCACTTTATAGGTCCCTGAGAGAGGGCTTATTTTCTTATGCACATCCCTAGGTTAAGAGGCTCATAGATCAGAGCAAATGCCACCTTGCCATGTTGTGAGCTCCTGGGCACACGGTGTACAGCTCATGGGTGAGGCTCATAAAACACCTTCAGGAAATTCTTCCCTGTTTCTAGGGACACATAAGGCATAGTGGCTGGGAGCATCTCCTCCAGAGGCACCTGAATCAGAAGACCCGAAATTGCTAAATTCCCTAACACCGAGTAACAGCTGATAGGCAGACAATACAGATTGGTCATTCTTCATATTAAATGCTTCAGGTCAGAAGTATTTTGGATTTTTCTAAATATTGGACTATTTTCATGTACATAGTAAGATATCTTAGAGATGAGGTCCCAGTGTAGTAGACACAAAACTCACTTAGGATTCATAGGTACCTAACCTACATATGCCAAATGCAAAGTTATACTGTCTTCGTTGTTCATATAAATGTGTTTGTTTTTAATTTAGCATTTGTATAAAGCCCTTTTTTTGGTTCTGTTTTCTAAAAATTGTATTCGCTTTACATTCCGACTGTAGCCTTCTCCATTGTGTCTTTGCAATTCCACCCTCCCTCCCTCATGCCACTCCCCTAGTCCTCAGAATTGGGGAGCCCTCCTCTCCTAACATTTGACCCCAGCCTATCAAGTCTCATCTAGACTGCCTGCATCTTCTTCCTCTGTGGCCTGGCAAGGCCATCCTGCCAGAGGCAACAAATGGGCACCAGAGTCCATGTCAGAGGCAGCCCCTACTCCCCATCTCCCTGGCACCCTACCGAATGTATAATATATCAATTATTGGTTATGTTCTATCTGATAGCTTGGCTTGAGGAGCCATGGGGATGGATCATCTACACAGCAGGTGCCATGGGGGATGGAGCATCTACATAGCAGATGCCATGGGGGATGGAGCATCTACATAGCAGGTGCCATGGGGGATGGAGCATCTACATAGCAGGTGCCATGGGGGATGGAGCATCTACATAGCAGGTGCCATTGGGAATGGAGCATCTACACAGCAGGTGCTATGGGGATGGAGCATCTACACAGCAGGTGCCATGGGGATGGAGCATCTACACAGCAGGTGCTATGGGGGATGGAGCATCTACACAGCAGGTGCTATGGGGGATGGAGCATCTACACAGCAGGTGCTATGGGGGATGGAGCATCTACATAGCAGGTGCCATGGGGGATGGAGCATCTACATAGCAGGTGCCATGGGGGATGGAGCATCTACATAGCAGGTGCCATGGGGGATGGAGCATCTACATAGCAGGTGCCATGGGGGATGGAGCATCTACACAGCAGGTGCTATGGAGATGGAGCATCTACACAGCAGGTGCTATGGGGATGGAGCATCTACACAGCAGGTGCCATGGGGGATGGAGCATCTACACAGCAGGTGCCATGGGGGATGGAGCATCTACATAGCAGGTGCCATGGGGATGGAGCATCTACACAGCAGGTGCCATTGGGAATGGAGCATCTACACAGCAGGTGCCATGGGGGATGGAGCATCTACACAGCAGGTGCCATGGGGGATGGAGCATCTACATAGCAGGTGCCATGGGGATGGAGCATCTACATAGCAGGTGCCATGGGGGATAGAGCATCTACACAGCAGGTGCCATGGGGGATGGAGCATCTACACAGCAGGTGCCATGGGGGATGGAGCATCTACACAGCAGGTGCCATGGGGGATAGAGCATCTACACAGCAGGTGCCATAGGGTGTATTCTGCAGATGAAGAGTCTGAACTAGAGAGGTTCCCCAAGTGTCACAGCTAGTCATCATTATTCTGGGATCCCATCTCAGGACCGCATACTCCTCATGCCCTACCAGACTCAAGTCTTCCCTTTAGAGATCCCCAGAGGCAGGTGTGTAAGCAAATGAAACTGGAAGTAGATGTGCTGCCTGCTAGAAAGTCCTGTGTTCCCTCCTTGCTATGTATGCCTTTAGACCTTACTTACAAAAGAACCTTTAGACAGGGGGGAGGAGGGAAGGAGAGAGTAGAGCCTGCACAAGCTGAAGGTCAGTCTGTGGCTATGGATGCTAAATGACCTGGTCAAACAGTCTCAAATGGAACAAGCAATGGCTTCCCAGGATAAAGCAGTCCTTAGGGAGACAGGAAAGTAATGACCAGGCCTGGACACAGACTGGATGGAGTGCTTAGTTCTGGGATCTCCTAGGGATGTCATTGTCAGTGAAGTCTCAGACTTCCCTTTGACAGCATCTCCCTATGCTGGTCCTGGCCCATCAGGATGTCAGCCAGAGTTCTTTAAATTGATGAAAAGAAGGCGAAGGGGACTAGGAGATATGGTTTTGTTTAATTATTCAGTCCTCTCGGATGCTGTGAGGGTTGAAGGAGACCTCATTTTTTTTTCCCCAGCAGGATGGAGACGTTAAATAGGAAGTCACAGACACTTCAGATGAACTCCAGTGTGATTGAGTGGGGCTGAGGAGGTGGGATGGGTGTTCAACGGGAGCCTAAATTGCTCTCCAGGAAGCAGCTGAGAGATCAAGAGTCTCTGATTGTTAAATCTTCTGAGCAACAACTGAATGAGAAGCGTCAGGCAGACTTGAAGGGTACAGGAGAAAAGAGTACGGGGGGGGGGGGGAGAGGCAGGGGGGGGATGGAATTCACCAACAGGGTGGTGGGAATCCAGAAGTGAATCATCAGGCTGTGGGAGTGATGCAGAAGCCGCACATAGGATGAGAAGGTGTAGGTCAGAAGGAAGTACTGGGAGGTACTGCCTCTTTTAATGCTCTTGCTACTCAGATTTGGTGCCTTCCCATCTCCCAGGCCTGGTTTCCTTCACTCCCAGGTCAGGGTCCAGATTAGTGTGTTTTCTGAGTAAGTCACCCAAGCATCTATTAATCAGATGACTGTGGCCTGCAGGAAGCGGGTAGCAGGCAACAGTGAGAGAGCACACAGAAGCACTACAGGTCTGGGGGGTGGGGGTGAGGGGGGAAGAAGAAGGTAGCTGGAGGCCCCAAAGGGGCAACTAATTACCAAGTCCTTTGCAAATACAAGGGCTTCAAACTTCACTCTGCTCTCCCCTGCCAAGTTCAATGCATCTACTTGCAAATGCATAGAAATCTCCAAGGAAGCAGCAGATTGCTTAGCACACAAAAATGTCCCCCCACTAGCTCCATCTTGTCTGGCAAAGGGCAACAGGGAAAAAAAAAAAACCTTCCTGGCCAACCTTCTTACAGGCTGCATAAGAGTCTTACAAATAATCCACATTCTTTCTGTGTTTTTTTTCTTCTTATTAAATACGTGCATTTCCATTGCCCTACCCAGCCCTCCTGATGTTCACTTATCATAGGGAAAAGAATGACTCACAAACCTGCAGAACTATGCCCAAGGTCGCAAAAATAATGACTATGGGTAACACTGGAAGGTTGTTGAAAATTCTCTGTTGTATGAGCGTGTGTGTGTGTGTGTGTGTGTGTGTGTGTGTGTGTGTGTGTGTGTGTAGTGGGGGTGGTTACAAGCACAAATGTTTTGCCAATATCAGCGTCAGTACCATAGATAAAGGCTACAATCCGATACTCAAATAATACATTTTGGGTGGTTGTCATTGTCATTTGTTATTATGAAAATGACACACAAATGTTACAGAAAAATTAGAAAGCATAGAAAAGCATGTTACAGAAGAGAGGGAAAGAGAAAGAGAGAGAAATGGAGGGAGGGAGATGGAGAGAGAGAGAGAGAGAGAGAGAGAGAGAGAGAGAGAGAGAGAGAATGAGACAGCATAATATAAAAGAGAAGGAAGTAATTGGCTAAGATGTGGCTCTAGCTCTGCAGTGGATTAGCTGTGTGACCATGCACAAATCACTTAACATCTCTGAATCCTATAAACCTAGAAGACAAGGTTACTCTGCCAGCCTAGGAAGAGAACATAGGCAATAATCCATAGACTGCAAGTCGGTGGTTACTGGGTTTGTTTCCCTCATGTGGCTACTATAAACATAATAGCCAAGACCTACCTTGTAGATATAATTAAAAGGGCTTAATAGCAAAGGTCCTAGGAAAGTCAGGTTGACTAAATGGACCAGTCCTGGTGCCTCTGCTGATTCCATTTACATATCTACTTACTAATGTTGCTTCTTAATAAACAGGACCATAGTTGTAACGTGTGTGAGTTGAGGCTGTGTTCTCTGAGCCTCCATCTCTGTGTGCATGAAGTCCTCCCTGGCGCCTCAGGCAATGGAGATGAATTGTTTCTAGAAAGCTGCCTCCCAAAGCTGCACCCAGCTTCATAGGTGCTGAGGAAGTGACATTATTGCGAGGTACATTGTTAACATTGCCTTTCAAAAGTGGAACAGTATTAAAGCCAAAGAACACAGGAGATGAACTGAACGCAAAGGCCGTTAGAGTTAAGTTAAAGCTCTCACATTACACCTGCCCACTTGCAGGATGCATGTGGCTGTTTTGGACCACACCTCTCACTCAATTGTCTGCTACCATACAGCTACCTTACCCAACAGGCTTTTATAGTATTACTGTGTATGAGTGTGTTCTTCCTGGCAACAGGACAGAGTAACACGATATACTCTATTTACAGGAGAAACTTACGAGTTCAGTTAAGATCTTCTGGGAAATGATTGCCACAACACTGCTGACAGCCTGTTCTGACCAGCAGGCCCTAATCCCCAAGAAAGCAATCATTTCAATGAATTCGCCAGATACAGTCCCATACCTGTGATGGCCTTGTCCAGAGTACTTCTGATATAGAGCTATGGAAGGACTCTTGGATAAAGTGAGATGGGAAAATATCGGGTTAAACAAAGTTAGAGGGCTATCTGTACTTGATGCAGGCATTCCTGAGTTTTCGAGGCATATAAAGTCTCCTGAGTAGCCTTGTGTAGCCAAGAAAACAAAACCATACTGGCTTACTTTCACAGATGCTGTCATAAAATGCCCTGATGAGGCAACTTAAGGGAGAAAGGGCTTATTCTGACTCCCAATTAGAGGTGCAATCTATCGTGGCAGGGAAATTGAGGCAGTGGGAATCTGAGGCATAATCAGAAGGGAGGGAGGAAAAAAAAAACTTACTGCTGCTCAGCTCCCTTTCTCCTAGCTAGGGCGTGGCACTACCCATAGTGGGTATGACTTCCCACCTCAATTAACATACTCAGCCTCCCACAGGCATGCCCACACAGGCACACACCCCAGATGATTTTAGGGTTGGTCAAGTTGACAGTGGACACTAACCATTGCACACACAGAGGAAGTAAAGACATGCTATTAGCTGCTTCTTGTTAGGAAATGATCTTCAGTGTCCTAATGCAAATCTTTCATAATGGGGCCTGGAGAAATGGCCCAGCAGTGAAGATGGCATCATGTTCTTACAGAGCACTCTTGAAAGGGGAAGATCCTGGGGCTTGTCTTTAACAGAAGGAACTAGAATATAAGCAGTTGAGAAGAACAAATCATATTCTATAATTGAAATTGGGAAGTATCTATAGGCTGAGCAAAGTTGTTATTATTATTATTATTATTATTATTATTATTATTATTATTATTATTATTTTATTAAATTTATTTGTTCATTTTACATCTCAATTGCAGTGCAGTCCCCTCCTTCCTCTCCTCTAGGCTCTACCCTCCCACCATCTTCCCCCTTCCCTCCCCTTCTTCTCAGAAAAGAGAAGCCACCGCCCCCTTTCCAACCAACCCTGGCACGTCAAGTCCCATCAGGACTAAGTTCATCCTCTTCCACTGAAGCTCAACAAGGCAGGTAGGGGAAGATGATTGAAAAGCAGGGAGCAGAGTCCATGTCAGAGACAGCCCCTCTCCACTTGCTAGGGGACCTACATGAAGGTCAAGCCGCCCATCAGTTACATATGTGTTGAGGGCCCAGGTCCAGCCCATGTATGCTCTTTGGTTGGTGCTTCAGTCTTAAAGAAATGGACCTTAGTGCACTCAAGGAATCATAGAGTTACATAACTCGGCCATTAGACCTGCCATTCTCTAGCAGAACTTTCTGCTCCCAGGTTTGGAGGAGCTTCTGGAAGCCAGCAGGATAAGAGTCTTGCTCACACATCTCCATAAGTTCAGCCATTCAGCTGTAAGTCCAAAGGAAGGGCCAAATCCTAACCATAAGCTAAGCCTGCAGAGACAGGAGCTGGAGTCAATATGCTCTGTCAAGGTATCCTGTCCATCAGCTGCCACCAGGGCCCAGTAACCACCTTTAATGGCATTGATGGAATTCTTGCACTGAGCGACAACTGTGCCCTCCAACCAAGCCCCTTCGTTACCCAGGAAGTGATGCCTGGCCCCGTGAATGCTATGAATGGTGACATCCAGGGCTACATTTGTCTTTCATGGATGAGTTCTAGCCAGCAAACTATTTGAGCCAAGAAAGAAGTGGTAAAAAAGTACTTTATAAACTTAGCTTAACCCACCCAGTTTCTGAAACCTATTAAAAATCCTCTAAGAAAGTGCTTTTTCTCCCCATTGGCATCTCTGAGATCAAAGTATGCAAATGAGTACCCATACAGCTAATGGCATGTAATTACCCTTGCATAATATTATATTTGATTGTATTACATTTTATTTTCACAATCATAACAATTGCATAACCACTACAATAGTAGTGGCAATGTGGCACGGTGAGGAAGAGCCAAGGCTCTGAAGTGAGCTTGCTTGGGTTCAAAGCCAGCTTTCTCTCCTCCCTTGGTGGGTTGCTGCATCTTAAGAGGTCAAAGGATGAAAATAGATTCTGTCACAGGAAAGCGGTGGGTTCTAAAATCAACAGCATTTGTAAAAATTGCCACTAGAATCTGTGCTAGTGATCACCAAAAAGTATGATTGTTTGGGTATAAATGAAGGGAAATTAGGAAGGCAAAACCAAAATGCAATAAAACTTTATGCATACTAATCTTCTGGTTAATGTCTAAGCATCTACCTTTAAGGCACCATCAAATTAAACTCCAGGTCCTGTTCTGTTAGCTTTCAGAGGCTCCAGGGAAGAGCAGTGCTTTAGCTGCTTCCAGCCACCTGTCCATTAGCAGACTCCACTAGCATTCGAGAAACCACCAGGGAGGGAAGGCTCTGAGCACTGTTTATCTGAGGTAGGACATTCACACAAACCAAGGCAAGCGACCTTCTGACAAGTGTAATTCCTATGCCAGGAAACACCTATCCACCATCAACTTCACCCTGTCAACCCTTTATTGGCATTAAATTCTAATGCTCACATCAGGTGAACATATGGCGGAGAATAAAGAAAAAGTCAGGTGGCCGCCAGCCTGGGGTACGATGCTGGGCTCGACAGTGTGGCCATCACTTCTTACTTTGTGGTTCAGAAGAAGTAAAATTTGATGAGCATGGCTCAGTGTGTGTCCAGCCGTTTATTTCCATGGAGTTTAGTCAAGTTAATAACTCTATATAGCCCCTGCAGGAGAGCATTCTCCAGTCCATGAGTCAGGGAGCAAGAGTTAGGGCTCTCAGACCTTGCCTTTGCCCAGACGAAGGCATGACTAAGCAATGCCTGCAGTTCTCAGGATCCTGGGTCTCCTGGCACAAAGCCACAAGTGGAGCAACACCGCCTCAGAACACCGCTCTATGTTTCAAATTGTATTTAAAAGCAGTGATTGCTTCCATGAGACACATGAAATTATCATGTTCTTGAGACAGGGCTGAACTCATGCAGTCAACCATATCAAATCCCACCTCCACACACCCCTCCCCCCACCCAAGTCAGCCCTTGTCATGACAATAACAAATGTTCTTTTTTGTTTTATCTTACACAGGTAGCTATAAAATATATTGTAAGTTAGTTTTCATTTTCAGGCATTTAGGGCAGTGCACACAGTTTGATGGCAGGTTGGTGCACCCAGGATGGCACGCCTAGCATCCTATGGTTTCTGTGTTGTGCTTCCTAAGCAGTGCTACAGCGTGAGCTCTGAGCATCAGTCCGGGCATTTATGGAGCCTACGTGTTCTACTCATCACTGGGTTCAATGCAGAGTTTACTTTAGCATCCAAACCAGAACACCTATGTGAGACAGTTAATCATACAACAAACACAACAGGTAGAAATAAGACTTCCCCGGAAAGGCAGTATGTGGTCTCCCTAGGTAAGGAGCCTACACAGCTCTGGAATAACATTAAAAAAAATTGTTGAAACTGATTAATGCTGTCCAAAGCAAATTGAATGTGATATTTTAAAGCTTTCAAATGCTACTGAGGTTTGGAATGAAGGGTAGACGTATCACAGGTTTATGCTAATCCTCAGACAGCAGCTAAATGCCTTCCCTTGCTGAAAGGCAGACCGCTTTCCCAGGGAGCACACATTAACTGGGGGCTCCTTTCAGCTCTGGTAATGATCATTCGTAAGCCCCTCTCCTTTAAAATGTGCTGGCCTTCTCTGTTTAATGCTCCATATCAGCTTCCAGAATGAAAAAGTTGGTGAAGGGGGTACAACCTGCTTCCACACAGTAAGCCCTCCTAAATTCCCAGACTTATCTCTCAAGTGCAAGGTCATCATTTTCTACACGTGGCCAGAAAAGGTTCTTTATGAGTATAGCATCATGGCTTCTGTTGCCTTCAATTACTTTCCCTACAGATACCTCCCCTTGGCTTCTCTCCTTTTTTGTTTTGTTATATGCATATCTGCTTCCTTTGGGACTTTACAGAGTTTTACAATCACTGAAGCACAGCAGGCCTTCAATTAAGTAACCTTCAATAAACATCCAGTTTTCATCTGTCCTGCAATTCTCCATACTAGACACCAAAGCCAATCAGCAGAATCTCACCTCTGGAAGGAGCTTTCTTTGCAGACAAAGGCAGTGTGGAAACGGCGCTATCAACATGGCCATGTGCTGCCTTAACAGTCCTGGGGATTACAAAACACTAGAGCTTAAACTTGGCACCACAGGAGACTCTAGAAACCCTGCCTTGACTATAGGAAAAGTCATTGTTGGTATCAATCGCCCAATGTCTGGTTTTTGTCCAAGGAAACACATTGAGTTGACAGTTTGATTATATGTCAATTTCACTAGCTTGTCTTTCTTTCTATTTCTTTCTTTCTTTCTTTCTTTCCTTTCTGTCATTTAGCAGTTCATTTGTGTATTTGTATACTCTTTGCACACTCACTATAGCACATGTGTGGAGGTAAACGGACAGCATGTGGGAGTTGACATGTGGGTCCCAGTGATTAAACTCTGGTTCAGCCTTGACAAGTGTGTTGCCCCAATGAGCCATCTTCACAAGCCCTTCTCACTGGTGTTTAGATGCAGGTAGTAAGGCAATAACATATCTGCTCATCTTTTGCCTTAGCCTTAGAGTGGCCTAGTGTACATGCAATGAATGAACTTAACCTTAGCTTTAGATTGGAATCTAAATATGGAAGTCATTTGCATTGCTTTACAAAGTAGTGACTAATTATATGGATTCTGGGGACTGCCCCCTGCTTTTGGATCTGGGCTTCCCTACTAGTTGGATGGCCTGGACATCTTACTACACTTCCATGCCTCGCTTTTCCTTTACTAAAATGGAGGTGATAATTGGTAATGTTTATGAAGTTCTGGAAATGAGTCTGGAACACTCTGAACATCGAATGGCTTGCTGTATGCCAAATTCTTGGCACTGTAATACAGGTTGAATAGTTGTGGTTGTTCCTAAAGATGAGTCACATTTAGAGGGTACATAATAAGCTGGATATAATGCTCGATGTGTGCCAGATATTGTTGTAAAAACATTAGATATACGAAGCAGCTTGAACGACTCACAATTTTATGAAGACTATCTCATTCTCACAGATGAGGGAACTGAGACACAGAAAGGTCATCCAGTGCCAGATGGCAGCAGAGCCACCACTCAAGCCCAAGGTCTAGGAGTCATGTCCGCAGACACTCCACTCTGCTCTGCTGCGCTCACCCTCCCAGTCACCACATGACAAGTTATTTTGCTTAAGTCTCAGGACAAGGATATGAGGGACAGCAGCACACCACAACCAGAGACACCGACACAAAGGTCCCTATGGAGTGACTGGCTCCTCAGCTCCACAAATGTACAGACCTGGGTCAGACACAACAGCCTCTTATCCAACAAGCACACTTAGCATTCCCAGCATCCAGGAGGCAGACAGGGTGTTTTAATGGATTATCTGTAAGTCCTATACTCTGAGGACTCTATTTCCAGAATGTAAGCTGCTTATATTTCAGCCTGGCAGAGCAGAACATCAAGGGAAGAACACCTCAGCACCATCTTGAATTCTCATGTCACCCAGGTAACCCTCTGCTTTGCCCCGTGAGCTGCCTGCTTATGTTTGACTGTACATATGAGAAGATTAGAAGCAGAGAACCAAAGGGCATTTTCTCTCCTGTGTTTCTGATCTAGTGTGACCAGCTTCATCTTATGGAATTCAGCATAAAATTTCTTTTAAAGAAAGGATTTACTCTGATATTTTGAAAACCAAATTGTATCTTTAATCAGATTTTCTATGGGAATCAACTACCGAGTCACCAAGCTCACAACTGGATTTCTTGTTATCTATTTACCATCTCACTTTTAGGGCATCATCTGCTTCCACATATGGACTTTTCTATGGAACATGTTGCACATGGGCCACTGGTGGCTTATTATAGCTGAAAAGTACAATGGTTGTTCCTTTTGAATATTGAAGAAAGATCCAGGTTATAGATTTCTGTCCTTCATAGTTCTCACCATAGTCAAGCAAATTTAGAAATGAGATAAAAAAAATCACTTGAACATTTGAGTGAATATATTAGTTAGATGCCCTTTGTACGATAGGTGGCTCAGTTCACTAAGGTCTCAACTTTACAACTTGAAATGGGACTGGTAGGTTAAATTAATGACATAAGTAACATATAAGGGGGGGGCAATAATTATTACTAATTACTATTTCTGTTGCATCTATTTCTGATCTTTTTTTAAGATTTATTTTTATTTATATGTATGTCTGTTTGAATGAATGCCACATGTGTGCAGGAACCCACCAATTCTAGAAGAGTACATTGGGTGTCTAGGGGACTGGAGTTACAGGAAGCTGTGAGCTTCCTAAAGTGGGTATACTAAACTCTGGAAGCCTGGGGGAGCCGAACTTGCTCCTAACCACTGGAAAATCTCTTCAGGCCTGTTGCTGACCATCTTAAAGGTTTTTAAGCTACCATAAACCAAAAATTAAAGATACTAGTTAAGCTTTAGAGGGACATGGTATAAAGGAATAAAACCGCTGAAAGTCAAGGTTAGTGTTAGGGGTAGATGTGAAAGAACATCCTTAGAGCAACTAAAGACATGGTTTGAAGGACTGCCTGAAGATATAAAACGCCCAACGCTTGCAGCTTCTGAGAAGCAAGAACATCCCTATTCCTTTAGTGAGAAGCCCCCAAGGAAAGGGTATCCTTGTCAAGCTAGGCATCCATCTAAGTCAACTACCCACCCACTGTGTGGTGAATGCTGACTTTTGACTTTCCTGAGCTTAGTCATCTGTAGAAATGGCTATGAGCCCACCTCCTTCATCAGCTCCGCAGCTGGAGGTAAGGATTAAGAGATAATGTTGTCAAAGCCTCCTCATGGGCACCCGGAATGGTCTTAAACAGGATCAACATTGTGCTTGTTATAATAATACCTAATCCCTCCTTGTTAGACCAGAAAGTCAGATCACAAGGATCATTGTTCAGACCTAATTTGGCTAGAAAAAAAAATCTAGGTAGAGGCCATAATAAGGCCACACTGGCCTCCCACGGAATATAGCAGGCAGGTGTAAACCAGTTTTGCTCATAAGCTTCTCACTTCCAGGAAACTCAAATCTTACAAACGGCCAAGAAATATCATAGGGGATGTCAATGTGTTCATTTCTTTGTTGCACTTCAAAATTTCCAGTGCTTCTTTTGAGCCACATATTTGAGTACCATCCTCCAAAGAGCGGATTGAATATAGATCCGAACAGTACTCCACCGTCAGCGAGTTTCCTTGGCAATGAGCTTGCTCAACTCCCAGGGTGTTGCGGTGGGGGGGAGTGGGGGTTGGGGGGGGGAGGAGGGCGGGAGACAAGGGCAGGCAAATTGTAAACAGGCTCTGCAGAGTCTCCCTGTAGTCCCAGCCATACATCAGGCTGATAAATAAGACTCAGGCAGAGTGGAATTTCAACCAAACCATTTTGTGTACAAAGAGAAAGGTTATCTCTCCTCCTGGGATGGGGGGAGCTGAACTGTTTGCATCAGGAGCTGCCTGAGCTCTATAAACTTCAATTGCCCATCCCCTCTCTCCTAGCACACTAATGAAACTGAAAGTATAGTTGTCCCTTAAATGTTTGTGCCTGGAGTTATGACCTGTTTCAAACGACAGGGAACTGGAGACAACATTTTAATGGTTATGAATGCATTTAAAAGGAAGCCTTGGTGTCTAATGAGAGCGAAGACGCACTACAATTGAGGAACAATTTACTACCAAGAAATCAATTTGAAAATTCTATACAAGATTATTACCCATTAAATTGTCTTTCTTCAAAACTGCAGGCCCTAAAATGGTACTTCTGGACAAAGAATTTTACAAACAATAAATGCTAATTAAGTAATCTATTCAAACGGTTGATTGAAAGAATAAAAAAAGTATCCCCCCGGGGAGAAACCCCCTTCAGCTGTTTCTACTTTAGGCCCCTCTTCTCTTTAAAAACTGGATGGTATCAGGCAACAGTCTGGAACGCTCCAAAATTCTACCATCTTTGTACTTCAGAGATACAACGCAGTGTGAATGGAAGGAGAAACACACACACACACACACACACACACACACACACACACACACACACACGTCCCTGTACATATACCCACATTCTAACATCCTACCACATACAATGTATTCTAACACACATATATACACATACATTCAAACACATCCAAATACATCCTAACACACATTCTTACACATTCTACCATACACATACACACATACACATTTTAGCACATGTATTTTTTAGTACATATACGTGTACATGTGTACACACGTGCCATACACACCACACACAGTCCCACCTAAAGATACTTGTTTAGATGGAACGAGTAACAGTGGGCGGAGCTCTTTGTTGCAGTAGTTAACGAAGAGGAGAATGCTGTTGATTCCAGAAGCCGCCAAGAGAACACGAGCACACACACATGGAATGCAGACCCAACCCTAATACAAATGAGTGAATTTGCATGTGGCTAAAATGATTTAAGACTCTTGCCGTGGAAAGCAGAGAAACAATCTTAAAAGCCAAGAGAGAGAGAGAGAGAGAGAGAGAGAGAGAGAGAGAGAGAGAGAGAGTAAGAGAGCAATCCTAAATGAGAGCCACACTTTCTGCAAGGAAGCCAGTGCCTTTTCTAATCAAATAGAAGTAAGGTCCAGGCTGGCCAATAACCAAAACAGGAGAGAAGAAAAGCTTAATTACGTTCCGTTCTCACAGCCTGGGCTCCTCAGAATGTTAGGTCTTTCTGCAGGTGCCAGTTCCTAGAAGAGCAAGGGGGCTCTGGAGGCTCTTGAGCCTGGAACTCACAGTCAAGCCTGTGCCCTCCCCCAACTCAGGATGAAGGTCTTTTCTCTAGAGAAGACAGAGAAGACAATTCCCATTCAGAAAGTGTCAGGGGAATGTGAGCAGGCACACCAGTTGGTCCCATGGGGCATCATCGGTAGCGAGGGCTCCCTCAAGGGGGTTAGAATAAGGTCCCCTCCTTTGATTTCCTTCCTTGGTGTCTAGGCCTCCTAAGGATCTGCCATTATGAGCTGGTGACCTGATATGCCACCTCTCTGTCTTTTATTGGTTTTGCAGTCAGACAAAGGGTTTGAAGTCAATTTGCACCATTTGTGTGGCCTGGACTTCTCAGCTAATTACAGGCAGGTTTTAATACCATGCCCTTTTACATGAACACAGATGAAAATGATCTGAACACGAGCATTGGTTCAGTATCATATGAAATTAAACCTGAAGGGCATGATGTCCTTATAAAGCATAATCACTGTGGAAGCTCCACCTCAGATGGTCTCAGAGGAATGCTCAGGTAATAAACAGACTTGGAAAAATGTCACTGGCCACATTACACATCCCATAGTTGGGACAAGAAGGATGATTTGATGTACAGCTCAGCAGAGTGGGAGCAGCTGCTGGTGCCTCTAAAATGTTGTATGCCCCACACATGAAAAGGGAAGGAGAGCGAGAGGGCTTTCTCATAAAAGCAGTTTGTACAAGACCTACATATGCATGGAATGCAGCACAGCCTTAGTAAGGATGGGAAGAAGGCAGCAATTCTTAAACTAGTAAGAATCTGCCCCCCACCACCTTTTATTCTAAGCATAGCACATATCTGGCCTATTAAATTAATGGACTAGGGGCTATCAAAACATCAGTGAAAGATGCTAAGTCCCTGAGATTAGCAGCCGAACAGCAGCTGCCCTTTGGTGGGCCAATGAGCATCTACAGATGTGGAAATGTGTTTCCTGGGTGTCTTGGCAAAACCTCTGGGTTTGCTTGTCATCCTTATGTCCAGATGATCCATACATCAAAACTATGTAGCGTTTAGAAACTGGGCCACCTTGGAATGGTCTCTTGGGAGCAAATGGTTAACCCAGCCTAAGTGATAGACTATCATGATGAATGAGGCACAGTCTGGTCTGAAGCAATAGGAACTGCTTGCCTCACCAGAAACAAGGGGACACCTGCCTTATTTCTCTGGAAAATAACCTTAGAACTCACAGGCCCAAGTTCGATGCCTCTGGGAGCCCATTAGACATTGCCAGCCTGACTTTCTCAGCCTTGTGGGTAAAGGAGTAATGGGTCATTCTGGGGACTTCGTTTCCATTCCTCCTCCTGGTTCCCCGGGTTGAACACGGCATCTCGTTTTTATTCAGTGCTAAGCATTTAGCGCTGTGACCTCAGAGGAACTCCCTGTACACAGAGGGGAGTGGTGCCAAAAGCAGGTCAGTGATGGTTTATGAATCAAGCCTGAGAAAAGGTGAGCGTGTCTTGCACCATAGGCAAGGCAATCTATCTGCTGGTCTTTTTTTTTTTTTTTTAAAGAAGAGTTAAAAGTAAGCAATAAATCAACAGGGAAGAGTGGTGGGTCCTCTGCCACCAAGCTGTTTTGAGATGCAATTTTAAAAGACATTAGAGTGACCTTGGCTACTTCTAATTTCAATGCTTGGAAAAAACATTTTCCCTACAAATTCCATGGTGCAATCTTGGCTCTGGAACATATCCTGCTTCTTTTAGACGACCACCTGTGGTGATTATGTGTCTCTTTGATGACTCTCCTCCCTTGTAAATGGGCAGGCTCAGGATGTGCATTTGGGATTCTGGTCCTATAGAGCTGTGAAAGCCATCTGGGCCAGGACTGTGTATTCTGAGAACATATGTCTCAGTTAGCACCAGGCCCCAGACATGGATGAACTTGGTGGCTTTGGTGCCGTTAAGAGTAAACATTGAGTGTCGCCAGGACTGTTCCATGACAAACCTCTTCCAAGTGCTGGGAGAAAGGCGCCCTGGTGACTTGCAGAGTCATTCAAATAACAACAATGCCAGTGGCAGATGCTCAGTGCCATTCTGTGGTGCAGACTGTGTGAGTGGCAGCTGTGTGGCTTGGAAGCAAAGGCTGAGAGGACTAGGGCCCAGAAAAGCGAGCACAGCATTCCTGGGTGTGTTCTGCTATGGTTTACACACTCAGACCAAACTCCCGGAGCTGGGTGACACTTACCTTGGCACACGATGAACTTTGTTCTTCACTCAGGGTGACACTGGGCTTTGAGTGGAGACCAAGCTCTTACTTGTGTTGAGAACTCAGGTACTGTATTGTACTGAGATGGAGAGTCAAGGGGGTAAGTAGGCTTCCAGAGCAGACCTGAGTTCGAATCCCTGCTCTCCATCTTAGGATGCTCAAATGCTGTTCATGGGACTGAACTTCAGCTGCTTCAACCCCACAATGGGGCTAACAGTTCTCCCCAGAGGAATGGCTGGGAATGAACAGGACGAGTGTCCCCTGCTTGTCCCCTGGCTGAGGAGCCACAATCCTCAGCAGTCATTCCTTCAAAAGCAGAATCCGTTGAGGTTTATACTTGCTTTGTTTATGTCATTACAGACCAAATAGCATCTCCTAACCTTTCTGACACCCTAGATACATACCCCACTGGTTTTATTTCCTTAATCGCTAACCCAGTGTATCTTAATAGAGGAAAATGTCTCGCACTGCCCAGTGTGACAGTCACTAGCCAAAGCTGTCTATTAGCATGTGAAAGGTGGCTCCTGTGGCTAGAAACTGGGTTTCTAAGTGTACTGAATTTTCGTGGAGTTAAATATAAATAGCCTCATGTGATACTCAGCTTCTACACGGGATAAACATGTCAAGTCTGTGCACTGACAAAGAAACATGGACTCGGCTCGCAGACATGGCGCTACATTATTCCTGGACTCTTCATCGTGCCCCCACCAGCAGCAGCCTTATAGCTTGGACTGACTGATTTGATTTGGTCTCGCTCACATTCGCTGCAGGAGCTCTCTATGCCAGAGCTAAGTTCCGTGACCTTGAACATGTTTTCTGTCTTCAACTTTTCTGAACCTGAGTTCTCCTCTGTGAAGTGGGGTGAATGACCTGGGGCTCACTTTGAAGTTTAACGCAACAAGAGCTGCCCAAGAAGTGCATTGGCACCGGCGACAGGAGGAGAAACCATACAAGATGATGGCACTGGCTTGCAGGGCGCTTAGTTTTGTGGTACTGGTTAGGCTGCCACCATTCGTCACGTTGTTTGTCCCTTTGGATTAGCAGAAGTACCATCTAGGTCACTAGACTTTTAAAAATCCCTCCTCTGGTCCCAACAGGTAGAACTTGATTCGGAGTTCCCTTTTTATCCATTCTAACTAACCCTAGCCCACTTAATAATTTAGGGATTGTATTTAAAAGTCCAAATGCTTGAGTTGGGCTCCATTTTAAATAATTTGGACTATATTCAGAGAGCACGTCTGAGTCTGTCTGTCTGTGTGAGTGCTGAATTTTGTATTTGCAAATAACACAAATCACATGCTTCTGTGCTTTATTGATTTGCCTCAGCTGTTAAAAGTGCCCTAATAAATCTAGTTGCTACCCAAGGACCAGCTATAAAAATAAAGCCTAGCTTAAATGAAAGGTGAAGCTATTAACATTTGTCCTGCAGCCTGTAAGACTCTAATGAGTTCTTTGCTGGCACTCATGAACTTGAACTTGAAATGAGGCTGCAAAGCCCAGTGGGGCTTCCCTTGTTCCGTTGTTCATGGAAAGAAAGCTTAACCTGGGGACGGCTTGATCTCCACTGCTCCCTTGCAGCCTGTAGATGGGGTCAGAGTAAGGGACTGTGTGAAAACAGCCTTTCGATGCAGATTAGGGCTGTCTTGTGCAATAGAAAAATGGTATAAATTGGTGATGGTAAACATTGTGGTTCCACGGCGAAATAGTATTGTGAACTCTGTTGGCATTTGGGGTTATTCTTTGTTGTGGGGGTGGAGATGTGCTGTCCTGTGTACTATGGGATGGCCAGAAAGGTTTTTGGTGTCCACCTAGGAGTGCCAGCGAAACATCCCCTCCTAGCAGTACAACCAAAAAAACATCTCCAGAGTTTACAAATGCCGCTGGGTGTGGCTGGTGAGGGTTTCCCTAGAGGAGAAGCAGGGCTCTAGAGCAGTCACCTTTGGTTCACTTTTCACTTGGCATTTTCCAGCAGTGTGACCTTGAGCAAGGATTTGACCTCTCGGAGCCTTAATTTCCTCTTGTGTTAAATAGAGATAACTACACTTTCACACCGGAGGGCTTCTGTGAGAATTAAATTACATAATGTGAGTAAAGCACTTACTACAATGCCTGGCAACTCGTCTCCCCCTAAATGGTAGTTACTGTTACCATGAACTACTCTGCCTTCCTAAACTGCTCCAGTCTCGCAAGCTACAAATGCTAGCTGCTTCTCTGCATGAGCCCAATTATTAGGCACTTAATCCCAACAGAGTAAACGGAGAAGAAGTGGCCAGGGACTCTTTCCCAGAGTGCTCTTCTGGAGAGCCACTGCTGCTCCTGCCTCAGGCAAAAAGCAGAGCCTCTCCTGGGATTGGCCTCCTGGTGGTTTGACCTCAGCACCTTGACGTCATTGTCATAAGGATGAGAATGGCCTAAAGCTAAACCAGACCCTTGGCAATACAGGAGAAAAAAAAAAAAAGACCAAGATGGCACTGATGCTAAGAACACTTGAGCAGCCTTCCTGCCTGGGTCTCAAATTCATTTCTAGCCACATCATTTGCTCCCCTCTCATTGATGATTCTCAATCCTTACATATCTTTCCACATGCAGGACTTTTTAACAGGTCTTTGATGGGTGGGGGCGGGGACTGCTTTGCTCATGGCCATGTTCCTGGTCATCAGGGCAGTGCCTGCCTCTGAAAAGGATTGCATGTATGTTTGTTGAATGGTCTCCCCTCTCTGCATAGCGTCTGTTTTCTCAGCAAGACTTCACATCTCAGCTCCCCTGCAGCCTTCTGGAGAATTCTAAAAGGCAGGAATGCTTCGCAATTGTTTCTGACAGCACAACAAGCTGGCCAGGAGTGGCCTTGTTAGTGTGATTTGGTGACCGGCTGGTCCCAGCTTAAACACTTGCTTAGGCACATGCCTTCTGGTAAGTTAATTTGTCACCATAGAACTGTTTGCTCTTGTTAGAATGAAGAGGGGAATGGTCTGTGCATGCTCAGTATACATGCAATATACTTTTTCTGAATATTTTTGACAAGCAGTTGGTTAAATCTGCTCATGTGGGGACTCAGATCCAAAGGAGGACCAACATGGCCTCTTCAAGAGAGAAGGTTTTATGAAATCACCTTGGCTCTCTGAAAGGCTGTTTAGATGTTCCTCTGCCGGTATGTGGTAACTTCCTACCTGTTATAACTTGCCCCAAAGCTTTCTCATTTTTCCCAAGGCCCAAAAATGACAGAGGCGCCAATCACAGCTATGTTAATTATGTTTGTGTTGCTATGGCCACCAAGTACCTGTTGACTACAGCTTCAGGGAGGAAGTAGTCATTCTAGCTCATGCTTTCAAGGGGTTCTGTCAATGTGGCTCTTTGATCTTGAGTGGACCATCATGGCAGCAGGAAACACATGCCTGAGGATAACGTTTCCTATCACATGGGGCCAGGCAGGAGAGAGCAAGACAGGAAGCAGCCAGAGATAATATATGTCCAAAGATAACGCCCCCAATGGTCTACTTCTTCCAGCCTGCACCCACCTCTTTAGCTTCTAGAACTTTCCCAAATAATGCCACCACTTAGTCCCTAAACATTAAAATCATGAGCCTCCTTGGGTTGGAGAAAACAAAACAAAACAAAACAAATAAAATAAAACAAAACAAATTCAAATAAAAGCAGCAGCTGGAGGAGCACAGACTACATGGATTGGAACTCCTGAATGTACATGCTGCCATCCTGCTGGCCACCTTCAGCGGACACCTGGTTCCTACCTGCTACACCCCATCCATCTCAATTTCAAGTTGGCTGTGGATATCCTACATACACAGCTTAATCCCAGGACCCCAGGAGTAAGTGATATTGCCCCAGAAAGCTAGGGCATTTCATTGCCCTCAACCCACCACAGCCTGTGCTCCCTCATCTTTGCAACAGCTCTGGGATAGTCATATCTAGGACCCAGGTTTAAACCAGCTCTTTACAGAAAGGACAATGCAGAGCTTGCAAAGGGCAGCGTTCAGAGGGGTGCAGTTTGCCCTCAAGTGGTTTAAAAACTGAAACAGTTACCGACATCTAAAGCCTGGTATATTTCACACCAAGTTTTAGCTTCTTTCAAAGACTGGTTGGCTCTGATTATATTGGACCTAGATTTCATCCAGTCACAGGGCTGTAGTTCCTGGTGTTACTCGGAAGGCATTTGAGTTCAGAGCGCTTACTAAATATGCTATAGAGAAACATGCATATCTGTATCTTATATGGCCTCATTTCACTTTGACCTATAGCCCAGTGAGTAGATTTCTATCGGTATTTTACCATTGCAAATGAGTAACTGAGGCCTGGGGAAGTCCAATGGCTTGTCAGTGTCACATAGCTGCAAAGGGTGTTGGGATTCAAACTTGGCTCTACCTGGTCCCAGAGGTCATGTTCTTCCCCGATAATGAATTGCCTCTGTTGGGAAGCAATTGTAAAGCTCTGTGGTCCTCTGAGCAGGTACTCCCATTTAGGGGATTGGTAAGCCTGCCAATTAGCTCTATATAGCATAGCCAGTTGAAACCCTTATGTGGTCAATCCAGCTTGTATTTGGTGAGCTGAGGCTACTCCCAGTATCCATGGGACTGTCACTCTCTATTTAAATGAAGGGATTCTTCTCAATTAATGGAGGAACCCTACTAGAGGAGAAACTGATTGGGAAGTCTCCCTGCAAATGAGAAAGTAGAGGCAGATGGGGCTCCTGAATTCTCCAGTATCCTATAAGCACATGAGAGCTAGTGTAAGCTAGCCCTTTCTGGACTGTCCTGTGGGTTTGGGGACAACTCTTTTAGTCATGGTGTTTCATCACAGCCATAGTAACCCTAAGACAGGTATGAAACCTCAAGACCCACTTTCTCCAGTATGGCTCACTTCGTTCAGTATCACTGCACCGAAAGACAAGAACTGAGGCTATAGACCACCTTAGGAAGGCTTCCCCTTTGCCTCCTACAAACTCTCTCCAAGGACAGAGGACCAGGCATCCCTCCATTCTTATGTCTCCATCCAGACTTCCCTTTCAATGGATCTTCCTTGGAGCCATATATATATGTCATATGTCCATACACACACACACACACACACACACACACACACACACACACACACACACACAAATACACCTGGAGGCCTTGCACCTACTATTTCCCTGAAACAATTTGATTTCCCTCTTCCCTGCTCCTTGTCAGCACACTCACACTAACTCCTATCCACAGGTCTTGTTCACTAGCTGTCTTTCTATGGACATGTCTCCCCAGCCTCTTACACTCACACCACCACAAGGTACCAAAGAGACCTGCTGGGTCCATGAATTCACTTAGCACCTTTACCTCATACCACTCTGCATTAATTGGACTAATCAGCTTTTGCTTGCTCTAGAGGAATGTCTGAGCTCACTGCTAAGAGCCCCAGACCAGATTCCTTTCCTACAGACACAGGATGCTCAGAAAAGACTTCCAGAGGGATTTTAAGAGCAAGAGGAATAGCTTTGCCAGTGTAAAATGGACACATTGTGTCATGCCTGAAACAGCTTCTGGGTGGCCCCCTGCAGGCTTGATGATGTGAATTCCTGCAGTCTTGAAGTGCAGGACTTTCTATTAGTCTCAACCCAAGCTAAGACTTCCCCACTTCAGAGGGCCACATGAGTGGCCTGACTTGAGTGGCTAATGGCCTCTTGCTATATAACCACACAGAAGGTAAGAACATGTGTTGGTGACTACATGTCTCTGCTTTAAACCCTGCTGTCCCACTTGTTACAGTAGGAGCTTGGCAATATCTTCAGTCCTCTGTGTCTCAGAATTATAAGGAGTTGTCACTGTGGTCATAAGGATGAGGTGAGGTGAGGTGACACCCACGGCCTTCAGTGAAAACATGCTCAGTGATGCTGTCTATTCCTCCGGGGGAAGCTCTTCTGTCCTGCTTAGGGGAAGTTAGAATGACAGCAAGAACATTAGGGCCATGCTATCCTGCAATTACTGGTGCTTCCATTGTTTTGGGTGGTGTTTATCACACTGGCAAGATCACTGCAGATTCAGTGTTCAGATGCAAACCTGTGCTTCCTTTGGCATGGAAGATGGACCACACAGGCATACTGGTACTTCTTCCTATGCGGTGCACCTGAGAGAGCATGGTTCACACTACTCATTTTCCAAGCCCCAGAGCAAGAACCTGTTGCCAGATTTCCATGTAAAAGAATGTGCCTTCTACCCCAACAGATGGAAGCAAAGATGGCGACCACATCATACAAGCTACTTGGCACTTCCAGGCTAAGTGTCTCTGAATGTTGCTTCCTAATACAACAAACATCAGAGTGATTTCCTGCTTCTACACCTTCCGCTCCAGCAGCATCCTGAACAACCAACCTATTTCTAACCTTAACCTATTTTTTTTTTACCCATTTATTAGGGGAGTGGGCATGTGCCATGGGGCACACGTGGAGGTCAGAGAACACATATGTGGAGTTGGTGCTTTCCTTTCACTATGTGGGTCCCAGGGACTGAATTCTAGTCATAGGGCTTGGCAGCAAGCACCTTTATCCTCTGAGCAATTTTACTAGCCTACTCAAAATATTTTTTAAGTTATTCAGTTCTTACCACCCTCACTATTAAGCTCATTAAACTACCACCATTTCCCACATAGATGACGGTGACAGACACATGGCTGGTCATCTTTTTTACCTTTGCCCATCTGATTCATTTTTTTTTCTCAAGATAACCAGAAAAATCATTTTACAGGGTAAATATATTGCCTGGCTACATGCCTCCCCACCACCAACACTACTTAAAACTTTTAGCATCATCCTATTGTTTATCAGTCAAGACACTGCATATCCTTTGGGACAAACATTACTATTGCCACAAAGCTTTTCAGAACTCTGTGCTGCAGCCACTCTCACTTTTCTGCTAGCCGCTGCAGGGAGGCCAGAGGCCTTTCCTGCCTGGAGCAGTGTTCTCAAAGGTTGTCTGCCTGCAACACCCTCTTCCCCATCACCAAGCAATGCCCACTATCAACCCATGTGCGACTGTCACTCATTTCCCCAGTATAAGTTACACTCAGTCATATTTCCTCACAGTACTCCATTTCCTTTGTCACAACACTCAACAAAGTCCCTAGTCGCCTACTGGGGAGGACCATGGCCGTGTGGCATACTGGATGCGCTCCAAGATGGGACACAGCACTAGACAAATGGCTAATCTACTGTTGGCTTGCTGCTTTATTGCAATTCAATTCCAGGTCGCGTTTTGTCTGAATTTCAATAATAAAAGGAAATATGCTCCTGTTTTTTATTCTCAAGATCACCTCTAGTTAATGCCTCCCCCTTCCCCATCCTGACTTCATGCATTGAGATATAGTTGGGCATCAATTTCTATGTACTGAGTCAAAATGAGTTTATTCTATCAGATCATTCATCAAAAGCATGAAATACTACTGCTCATCAGTTTCTATTTGGCAGCAGTGGACCAAGCAGAAGCAGACAATACTCAACATAATTACAACCAAGGGCCAAGAGACTCGATATTTAAGCCTGCTTCCTACATGTACTGTTTACCTCAGCCAGGCCACCCACCAGCCAGGTTTCTCTAGACATTTGTCACTTTTCCTCAGTTCTACCCAAACCACCAAATTCATACGGCAAGAAGGGCTCTCTATTTTTCACCTTCGTGGGAGGCATCCCTCTGGCGCTGCCGTGTCCTTCTCATGTAGCCACTTAACTTGTCCCTGTTCTCAAATCTCAGCTGAGCTTCCCTAGCCATCAGATAGGGCGGTGAGAGGCCACGTCTAGGCAAGCTCGGGGACCCAGCAGAGGACCTCCACAGCAACCTGACCAGCTCAGGCTGGCCTCTCGCCGCTCTGACATTTATTTCCCATCTCTCGCATGAGCTGAACGGAGCTTCTGGTGCTCGACACAGTATTTGCACATAACGGGAACTTAATGAAACTGCAGAAAAGGAAAGAAAGATGGAAGGAGGGAGCAAGGAGAAAATTAGCTTGTGGGCTTAATATTGGGACCCCTGATAGAAAAAAAATGTGAGAGTCTCATGATCTCAGTGGAGAGAAATGACCTAAGTGAAAAAGCAACACCTGTTAGTATATTATTAGGTCAGAGGCTTGGTAGCATTAATTAGGACTCCAAGAATCCATTTTCCTCCTCTGGAGAACTTAAGGCAAAGAAAGTATTAAAACAAACAAGCAAGCAAACAAACAAACAAAAAATAACATAACTTCTGGAATAGACAGATACGGCTAGACAGACAGACAGCGCAGTCTGCACGTTGTGTATACAGATCTGCCGTGCTGCCTTTGTGCACCACTAAGGAGTGGGAAGGGACACTGTGGGCCTCACCTCTGACAGCAATAATCATCCTCCACCACAATGTGCAACGCAGACAGCTCCGTTTCCAGGGCACTAATATCAAACAAAGCAAGGCAGTGCCAACGGGCTTCCCAGGGATGCTCCAGAGCAGTCCCCAAGCAGCTCCGCACAGCCCATGACAAAAATTCATATTCTCCAAGACTCATCTTTTGACCTTGCTGTGCACAGATCCACTTGAGGACAGCGGGAGGGAAACACTAAGGCTTGCTTCTGACTTCCAGTCATTCATCTGCTCTGTCTGCTCTGGCACTGATGGGGTAATGGTGATTTTAAGCCACTAGTGAGCAGGCTCCCTCTCCTTCTACAGTCCTGTCCCAGCCTGCTTGGGGTCAGGGGGCTGCTAGGAGTCTGCCCACCCCACCCCCAAAGAGAAAGCATGACTCTCTCAGGACCCAACACTCCGGATCTGCTGACATAGTCATACTGTGTAGCTTTGAGGAAGGAGTAAGCTGTGTCTTAAAAGCTATTGACTTTGATGTCACTGTCACCATCTCCCTCATACTAATGCTTCTGAGATGTCATTAAATGCTTAGCACCATGCCTCATTTTCCAATCCACACACATCAGCCACTTGGGATAAAGGTCCCTTTTACTTGTCATCATGAATTGTATGCTGTAGTAAACCAAGGCCCAGAGAACACACACGATTTACTCAAGCCATGTTTGAACCCGTATCTACCCTACTCCACAGACCTAGCTCTGAAATTTCAGGTGTTTCTGTTGAAACCACCATTATATCACCTTTGGCTTCTTCCCTGAGTCCTCATGACTGCTCCCTTCTGTTTTGTATGGGGGAACCACTGCCTAGAGCCCGGGATCATGGCTACCAAAGAAAGGCTTGCAAAGATGGAAAGCTCCCTGCTGCGGGCTGGTGTTGGATCATCACTTGGAGATGTTTTGGCTTTTGCTGGAATTCCATTTGACCTCTGGGGCACTCAGCCTTCAGGCTGGGGGTTCTCTGGAGACATGACAGGGTGACCTTCCTTCCTGCTCATGGACATCTTCCCCTTTGCTGTCACCTTAGGTAAAGAACTCACCTTCCACCATGCATTGTCACTCTGGTGTTTCTTAAAATGTCCTTAAAACTCTTTCTCTTAGAGTGTGGGCCTGAAATTCTAGACCTAGGAAACCATTCATGGTCAGTATACTTATGATGCTCTCTCTCAGACCTCAAGGTTACAAAAAAAAAAAAAAAAAAAAGGCTGCTGTTTGTTATTGTAGAATACACTGCCCAGAACTGAAATAGGTAAGGATGTTTCACTTGCCTTACATGGAAGATGGTACCAAATTTTATGTTTCTCTCCTAACTTTACTTTTTACTTCCTATCTCCAGTCACATACTAATCATTTGGGGTCTTAATTTGTGTTTCCTTCTAAGTGATCTTCTGTGTCTCCTTCTTTACCATCCATTCCCACACCCACTCTGCACTTCACAGATGAGAACCCTCTGATGCTTGTCTCCTGCTCACCGCTCCTGAAGACGATGCCACAAGAGAAACGAAAATAGCCACCAAAATGTATTAAGTGCTTCTGACCCAATGGGCATTTTCTGAAGGCTTTACAGGTGTGCTGCCTTATTTAAAGCCCTCTGATGGCTTCTGAAGGGATAGTATTAGACAATATAAAAATGGTAAAAAAAAGTAAAGCATAGGGAGGTTAAATGATTTACCCTCAAGAATGGAGGTAGAAATCAGCGAGGCTAGCATAGAAACCTAGGGAGTTGGTGCTCAGAACAAAATGTTCTCTCCTTTCGGCTTTGCCACCTAAATCATTAGACCTCTGCTGTACTCTAGGGGCTTTTGGTAGTTCAGATAAAGCAAAAAGTTCACAGCAGATCTGGACCCAAAAGAGCCTGGGCCTCCCTCTCGGGAAGGGTTGCTGTGAGCTGCAGGAGTTGCTCATCACAGACTGACTGCCCAGCAGCCATGGTGTCTGGCTTTCCTACCATCTGTCCAAAGTGCTGGGTTTGCCTGCCAATTTCTGTGTTCCTAGGTAGTCAGTCCAATCAGACCAGCTCTGGAAATCAGAGAGGCCACCCCTCCAAGCCAACAGCCTGGCAAGAACTGTGGCAACTTGGCTCAGTACTGGATCACTGATATTAAAGTCCCTACTAAGGCAACATACACAGGGGTAGGTAAGGCAAGAGGGAATGATCTCTAGGCCAGAAGATAGGAAGAAAGAAAGCCACATTAGCAGTCCCCATAGCCTACTGTGTGCCAGATACTGTTTCTAAGGGCCAAACAAGGATGCTGGGACAAAAGGTATAAGCAAGATTATCTCAGGCCACTCTACGAGATGTGGTGTGAGCACGGGGCTTCTTTCTCAGAGACAAGCCTCCACCAAGTGGTCGGAGGTTGTCATTCAAGGAGATGGGTTGCAAGGAGGGTAATGGATGTAACTAGCGCTATAGAGGAAAGGCAGAGGCCTGCGTCTGCTGGCTAAGGAAACAGAACAGTGAAGGGCTACAGGGAGTGCACTACTATTGTCAAAGAGAGAGAAAGAGAAGAGCAAGACATACTAGCAACTTTATATTGTACACAGCACTTAGGGCAGAAGACAGCCAGGTGGGTACAGATGGCTAGGAGTGAGAAACACCTCTCCCTTGATCCCCAGATAGGCCACCAGCATGTAGCCATCTCCATCCTATCCTAGGGGTAAATGGGCTGGCCTAGACTACTGACAGTAGCCAGTGCCTGGCTTGCTCTACTCACATGACCTTCTTTTTTGCAAAAAGACAGAAAGGGGAATGAGGATGTGTACATGTGAGGATATATGTATGTGTGTGTATGTATACATATATATGTATATGTGTGTGTGTATATATATATATATATATATATATATATATATATATATATGACAACCTTCTTATTATGTAAACACTATGGACCCATCATGCAAGAGATCAAAGGAAAAGGCCTTGCTATCTGTGGTTCACGTAAAACACAAGTGAGGCTTCTGTTCTGACTAGCACAGAGAGCACATCCCACAGTGGGATGCCATTTCAGCCACAGTGGAGGCAACCAGGAAGGGGGGAAACCCTGAGGAAGCAGATCAAAAGAAGGCAGAGGTATTCGTGGTCCCATAGGAACCACAGTACCAAAGCTGGGGGCACCCACAGCAGCCCTCTCCTGTGAGGCCTCATTTCCTTACTGCTCTGAACGGTACTTGAGGTTTGCCAAAGCTCTCCATAAGGCCTTTCGGATCTAGGTCCAGCATACACCAGTGATATGAACGGTGGCCACTCTGTTCAGTATCTGGTCTGCGGCACACGTGGTACCAGCCACAGTGTTGGCTCTCTCAGAAACAAAGTGTGGCCCTTTAATGGCACCAGAGTCCTGTGCTTCTGCCAAGTGCTAGCTGCCCTAAGTTGCCTGTTCTTCTGGGATGAGCTCTGACCATAAATTCCCCCCTTTCCGTCCTCTTGTGAAAATTCTGCAGTGTAGGCAGGGATCCAGAAGATGGAAAATCACTGCAGTTCCCGGCAGCTCTTCACAGCAGCACAGTGGATGGAACACTGCAGTATGCATGGGTGTGTGTGTGTGTGTGTGTGTGTGTGTGTGTGTGTGTGTGTGTGTGTCTGCCGTTTGTCTCTGGCAGGTGTGCAGTGACTGTCTGTCAGCGTAGGGGTTCCTGCTGAGCCTGCGGCAGCCTTTCTGTTGATTCTACAACGGGTACTCAGCTTCCTTCAGCTCCCATGAAAGTTCCCAGATTACACCACGTTTATTTTGCAGCTCTCACGGCCCTACCAGACATGTTGGCCAAATCTTTCCTCATCTTTATAGTTTTCTTCATTGCAAAATGGCTGGCATGAGGTCTGGTTCATAAGACCTTGAAGGAAGGCAGGTAATATTGAGCCTTCTTTGAGTGCTTTGTAAACATCATCAAAGCTACTGAGGAGCGGGGGTTTCACGATTCAGTCCAGGGACTAATGTTTTAATCAGGCACAAATGACTGTCGGCACAGGGGCAAAGGTTCTTTTAATGGGAGGTGTCATTTGGACAGTGCATAGGTTGAGACCACGAACTACAAATCCAACTAATTAATAAGGAAACTGTCTCAGGTGTCACAAAACCAAAGACAGCGGTTCTTCTGAGGTATAGGAAGGGTTTCCAGTCTTAAAAAACAAAACACAACTGGACCCCATCCACCACAGGGGCAGGAAGGATGTGGCCCTCAACATTGACCTTAGAGTGGCTGTAGCTATTCTGTAGCCTCAGAGGGACTCTTCCTAGTAATGCAAGTCACTGGTGTGGGCTCCTAATCTTTGGAGAAGAAAGGAGTGGGAGGACACTGTCACTCATTCCCACCGAAGTGCGTCTGATACCGTTATTCCTCCCAAAGCTCTCTGTTCTTCTTGTATGAGCAGGCAGCTCCTGCAGTTTATGGTCACATAAAGAATAAATCAAAGGCGAATTAAAGACAAAGTGAGATAACTTAGGAAAACAGTAAGAAAGCATCCCCAGTCACGTGATGAGGTAGAAATGCATCTGGAAATACCAAGAAAGCCCCCTGGGGGGAACTCTAAATGCCACACAAGGTCAATGATATTAAGACAATGCTCTTTCATAGACGGGATGGAGCTGGACCAATGGGCTGCAGGTGTATCAATGGCTGTAATGCTTTTCCCCTTGAGAGACCAAGCTGGGGGTGACCTTTTGGAAATACCAGCATGAGTAGGCAATGCCTCTTGCTGGGACACTGTGGACCAGGGCAACATTCCTGTGTGGCTGATGTCCCAAGACCTGAAAGGTGGGTGATCCCAAGAGACACTCACTATCCCCCTCACTACCCACCCCCTTAACAAAGAACAGCCAGAAGGATGAATTACTAAATCCCTAACTTACTAAAGATAAAGAGGGAAGAGAGGCTAGAGAGAGAAAAAGAAGAAGGAGGAGGAGGAGAAAGGAAGGGTGAAAAAAGGAAGCTGAGAGATGGGACATAGAAAAGCGAGATGAGAGAAAGGGGACATGGTGGATTTGGAGAGCAAAATGAAGAATTATACGGGGTGGGGTGGGGTGGGGAAGGTGGATAAGGAATAAAGAGGAAGAGGAAATTTAACTAGAGAGGGCAGGACAAGAGGAGGGCTTTGGCAGGATCCGTGGCTTTGGATGTCTTCAGCTGAGCTGTCTTCAACCAGCTCACTCGGCTCATTATAGTATCCCTTGTACTTTTTTAAAATGTGCCTGAAGCATTGTTTATACTTTTAAGTGCTCAATGATGGAGAAGAGGAATAAAAATGAAGAGTAAAGTTTTCTTTGACAAATGCAGTTAGTGGCCTAGAGTGCCAGGAGAGCAATGGCATCCATGACCTGCTCTCTAAGGGACAGGGTCTTCTCCCTTGGTCTGCTTCCACGGGCTGAACCTGACCCTGACCTGGATGGAGGTCCTGGTTCCATCACTGTTCTCACTCCTCCAGGGAAGAGCAGGGTGTCCTAGCCTTGGCTTCTGCCTTCACCTAGGTATGCAACCCAAGCCACCCCACCCATGTTCCCTGAGCTCCCGTGACCTGTCAGGAGCCATACTGCCTAGGTACACAGTGGCCACACTGCTCTTCAAGGCCTTTGCAGAAGGAGGGGGACAGCTTAGAGCCTCATTTTGCCCCCATTTCGAAGAGGATTGTCTTGGAGGTTTTAGGCTTGATTTTCCTAGACATCTCAGATCCTAGGGTAAGGCTCAGAGTGACCGGGGACATTGAAATTCCCACATTTCCTAGAACAGCTCTACTTCATTATCTTGCAGATATTGAAATACTGCTTAAGGTGGAATTTGGAAAGATGACTTCACTCCTAAGAGAGTTTTGAGAACTGGTGACTAAGATTCTCCCAGGTTCTAAAATTTAAAGTCCCCTGTTTTAGCTGGGCATGGCAGTGCACACCTGTAATCCCAGCACTCAGGCAGTTGGATCTCTGTGAGTTCAAGGCCAGTTTGGTCTACAAATGGAGTCCAGGACAGCCAGGGCTACACAGAGAAAACCCTGTCTCCTAAAACAAACAAAAACTCTGTTTTATTACTAAGGTTATATTAGTGCTTGAAGTCTCTGTCTATAAGAAATCATTTACTCATTCAATTATTAAACACTTAAGGAGATTCCTATTCCGAATGGGCTAATAGACAGCAAATGAATGAATAAATGAGCCAAGAAGACAGAGTGCCCATTCCACTGAGGAACATGGGAAGTAGAAAGCGCCGGGAGAGTCCTGGTTCTGACAACTTTGGAGCCAAGGCTTTGCGTCAAAGGGCTAGACTTGGAAGATGAGGGGGAAGATCAGGTTAGAAACAGGAACAAAGGTGAAAGCCAGATGGAAAGAGTGTCCCTCGTATCCCAGGGTATCAGATCACAGAGAGCCTGGCGAGAGTAGGACAAGGTGAGAGGGGATCGGGAACATGCCAGAGCCAGGTGACTGTGGGACATGAAGACTACAGGAAGAATTTAGAGTGATCTAAAGTGCAGTGGGACATCATCTTTGCTGGGTTGCACAGAGGGGGCTGTTGTGACCCGACTGTACTGTGCCAAGAACACACTAGTGCCAAAAGGATGGCAGAGAGTAAAATGGACAAAAATGGAAACCATTCTCAGGGTGGCTCACATACGAGAAGAAGGAGACCCGAGGATAAGTACCTGGAACTGTGTGGAAAGGTCCAATGTGACACAGAGAGAAATGATAACGAGGTTCTGTCATCCGTATGCATATGATCTGTGGTCTTTTGATATAGAACCCATACAATTTTGGTCTTAACGTCATCTTCCAGAGACTAATTCTGCCTTCTGTAGCCCATTTTGGTAATGCCGAAGAATTGAGTTAGTTTCTTTTGTCTTCTTGAGCTTTGGGGGAGAGGGGGAAGAACTACAGATCTAAATAAACCGGAAATATACACGCCCCTCTGTGGATAGGCTTATTGAAAGGATGCTGGGGCAATCTCCAGATTGGAAACACAGATAATGATTTAGACCATACCATTAACTCTTTGATTTTACATGTGTGTGCAATAAACACTTGCTAACAGATTTGACCAAGCAATTAAATGAATACAAATGGAAGGGAGTAGAGACTGGATTAAAAGACCCAGGGGCAAATGATCAATAGTGACTGTGATGGGCCTTCCACAGACTCAGGCCTGTGCCTCATACTTTGGAGATTGCCGAGGACCATTAGGACACATCTTTCCCCTTTGGAAAACAAGACCAACAAATAGAAATAGATAATCTTACCATCTAAGGAGACCTAAGGACTCAGGGTCTTGAAGCTGATAGTAAATTCAAGTCTCATTCCTGAGACTTAGGTCACTTCATCTAATCTTCTTTGAACCAGAAACAATGCTTACCAGCTTCCTGTGGGGGGTCACACAGGATTTGGAAACACTTTGTTATAAAATGTGGCATAGATAGTAAGGGTCATTGCAGTACAGAAAGGAAAGGCGAAGGGCACGCAGGTCAGCAAATAAGGCTGTCCAAGGAAAAAGAATCGAACAAAGAGCCTCCTGCTCAAAACTCACCAATGGCTTCAGGATCTAAACTGGGTTTTGGAAACCCATGTCTGCAGACCCCACTCTACTGCCTGATTTATGAATAAAACCTCACACGCTGTCTACAAATCGCCCATCACTTCTCTCTTCCCACTGTAACAGGCATGAATGGCTTAAACAGAACTATGGGGAGAAAAGTAAAAATGCTTACTATTTGGTCCTAAACATAAAGTTTAAACCCGAACTAACAAAGAAAAATGTCCTGATAGTTAAATGCACAGGAAATGAATCAGAGCTTTTCTCCATGTCACCTACAGCTCTGTGTTCCATTTGGTACTGCCTTCCAGCAGCCCATTCCATCCCTTGGTGCCAGATCTCACCCTCCTGCTATGGTAGGGATGTGGACATATTCGTCTTCAGAATCTGAATCATGTCCATTGTAGTGTACGCCTCCAACAGGCCCCTAATTTTGACCAAATTCACTCTGAGTCATGTGCAGGGAAAGCACAGTATACTAAAAAGATGGATATATTTCACTCATCACAGAACTATTGATAACACATCACTGAGGGGAAAGAAATATAAAAGCAAACTTGCTCTTAATTGAATAGGCATGAAAATACTGATGCCATGTTAGCTGTAGAACTTTGTGCAATGGATGTAGTACTGTGTGCATGGGGTCCCAGCTACCAGCAAGAAGTCAAGGGTAGCTTGAGCAATATAGCAAGATCTCATGTCTTAAGTAAAATTTTAAAAATTGCCTTATTACACAGAAAGCAAGGCAAGTTAGATAATATGTGATTGAATTCATTTGTTTTGTAAAAGTTCACTGAAGATCTGCTTGGTGTCAATCCAGGGGCAAAGGTAGATCCTTATTACATCTTGTTCTCAGGGAGTTTTTGGTCTAGCTGAAGAGGCAGTGTCAGGAGATAATGTCACCACAGGTAGACAAGGACATACCAAAGTGTGTGAAGCATGGATGTGACAATATGGCAGGTGTGGCTCCTGGGTACACCACTTCATACATTCCCTCCTGTCAGTGGAGGCAAAAGCCTTAAGATCCACTTAGAAACATCTCATGGTTGCATTCTATCTAATGAGCTAGTGCTGACCTACTGACTACCTTAGATATCTCTTTCAATTGTCAATTGGCCTGTTTTATACAGGCCAACTCACTTGTTCCAGGCCAACAAGTCATCCAAGGCAATCACGAAAAAAAGCCTATGCACTTAGCCTTTCATAGTGTCCCCTACACACACCCCTGAGCAGAGACCTGGGGAGGCAGTGCAGAGGAAATGTAAGGTGTGCAGCTCAGAGCAGTGGCATTGGTGGCTGTGCCTGTCAAACAGGTACACACTGACTGATCCTCAGAAGACCTCTGATAATGGGCAAAATCCATAGCTAGGACATAGATGGTTGGTTACTGTTCAGTAAGTCAATAATCAAGGGAAACCTAGAAACTATTGCCAAGATCAGGTTTGTCCCCTAGCCTGCAGGCATGCAGCAGGCAGCTGGGTCACTCTGGGGAGTGATTCTGGACACTGGCCAGGTTATTAATTGAGCCTTAACTGCCAATGCTGAAGGAACTCCCTATCAATTAGTGGATAGCTGGGAGCTCATGAGACTTAAGGCATCCAGAGGGCTGTGTCTTTCATTCAGGTGAATGCCCTAGGAAAGGGGCCCAGAGGGGGCTGGGCACACAACTGTGTGTCTCATTGAAAGAGAAGGCCATTTCCTAAGCTTCCCAGGCCAGGTCTAGAACCTAGAATTTTCACATTAGCTTAATGATTCAGATATTCAGTTTCAAGTCCTCACTTGTATCAAACATAGTATAGAACAAATTTTTTTAATGTCCATAATTAAAAATAAAACCAAACACACACACACACACGCACACACATGTGCACGCGCACGCGCACACGCACACGCACACGCACACACACACACACACGGCTAGAGAAATGGTCAGCTGTTAAAAGCACTTGCTGCTCTTGTAGAGGACCCAAGTTTGGTTCCTAGCATCCATTTCAAGTTGCTCACAACTGCCTGTAACTCCAGCTCCTTGGGATATGACACTCTTTTATGGATTTCTCACACACTGTGCTCACATGTGTACCCACCTACATCTGCATAATTAAAAATAGATTGTCAAAAACATTTTAAATGCCCTTTTAAAATAACTTCGACCCAAGGATGAGAGATAGCATTTCTTCCCCTTTATTAGCAATGATAAAACACAGTTATAATGAACTTTCCAAGCATAAGGGCAGAGGCACTGGTGAACGGGGCTCCTGCACACAATGGTGAGGCTGCAAGTACAGAAAACTTTCCGGAAGGCTAGGCTAGAAAATGCATAGTGTCAACAGAATATTAAACATAGTTACTTTCATTTGCTAATTCTTCTACGGATTTATTCCAAGGAGATGATTAGACAGATGTGCCATGGTTCATGCAGAAAACATGTTTCCTATGGTATTGTTCATAATACCAAGTATTTAGAAATATCTAAATGTCATCAGACAGGGAGTACCTAAAGAGGTCAAGGTACTCTACACAACGACAGAATCCTGCCCTGAGTTAGGAAGATAGCAGAGGTCTGTGAGGCACAGTGTGACGCTTTCTCCATCCCAGTTCTTCATAGAAGGGAAGGCTTCCTGCCCATCTTTCTAGCCATGTGAACAGCACATGTGCATACTGCAACATGAGACACAAAGAACAGACATGCCCAAGTTGGTGGTGCATACTGGCTCTGGGTGGTAAGGTATCTAGAGATTTTTTTCTTCCTTTATAAAAATACATATGTTATTTGAATTTTTATAATAAGCCCATGATATCTTTACAAATAGAAAATCAACTGTTCTTAAAGGTCAAATGAAAACTTCTAAAGGGGATGTGGCTTTCCCAGAGAAAGGGCAGTGCTGAAACTGGAATGCTAGCTGCCTTTTAGGAGAATGTGAAGGGAGCTTGCAACTTGTAGTCTTTGTGTGGAGTGACTCAAGCCCTGGAGAAGGCAGCAAGGCCCAGCACTTAGTCTACGCTCCAGACTCAGTCCTTAAGCTGAAGTTCCAGCTCTGTCATTTTCCAGGTAACCAACTTGGGGCAAACTATGCCCTTCTGTTTTTCGATGTCCAGATTTATAAAATGAAGAACTGATGTCACCTGCCTCTAAGAGTCACGAGGACTCCGAGAGTAAATGAAAAACACCCATCACAATGCCTGGCATATAATCAATGGCCGCTAGACACTAGCACTCACAGACAGCAGCTCCAGCTTATGTGAGTTTACATTCTGGGAGTGGATGTGCTAATGAAAAGTAAAGGATAACCAGACAATAAAAGCCACAGAAGCAGGCATTGGGAGGTCTAGGCTGCTAAGGGTCCAAGATGCATAGGTTCAGGCACATGACAGTCTCATCAATCTTGGCTCCTCAGTTCACAAGGTAAGAATCACCTCCAGAAGGTCATGCTGAGGATTTAGTACCAAAGGCACACACAGCACTTAGTCACGCAAGTCATCAACACACATTTGCTACTATAAACATACAATAATTATGTGACTATGACATAAGTAGCGAGCTTCCTGTCCCTACAGGTATCCAAGTAAGCTTAGCAACTACATATGGAAAGGCAGAGACTTATTCATAAAAAAAACATATGTCTAGATTCAACTGGATCTAAAAAGCTTGTGCAAAGTCATGGGATCATGGAACTGACTTTAAAGCTGTTAGTTGGTCTGCCATGCTGGGTGATGGGGTTATCATATCCTGGGGATTCATGTGGCAATGCCATGGTCAGTGACTGACCTGATTGTTAGACCAGTGAGGCTGGTTGTAATGGTTCTTCAAAACTGCTCATTCTTAAATCCTCTGCTACTGCTCTGGGAAAGCTGAAGAGGGTGGTTTACCCACAGGTGGGCTGCACATCCTGTGGGCGCTGCGTTCAGTCTTCACACAAATACCCATGGCTGCACAGTCCCTGGGACCCACCAAGAGACATGGCAACAGGCAGATGATAGCAGCAACAGGAAGAACACGCTGGCTACTTCCTGTCTGCTTGGCTGTGAGCTTAGCTCCTTGACAACATTATCTCATGTACTTCTCAAGAAAGTGAGCCACTACTGGATGTCATCCCATTTTACACATGACAATTTAAAAAAGGAAGCTCTTCAGAGAGTTAGAAGTAGAGTCTAAGCCAGGTACAGTGGCACATACCTGTAATCCCAGCACTGGGGGAGGCAGAGGCAGGTGGATTGACATGAGTTTGAGGCCAGTCTAGTCTACAAAGTGAGTTCAGGAGAGCCAAGGCTACACAGAGAAACCTGTCTCAAAAAACAAACAAACAAACAAACAAACACACAAACAGCCAAAAAAGTAGAGTCTAGGGTGCACTTTGAATATGAAGGCTAAGGTGGTTAATTTCAGAACAAAACAAAACAAAACAAAACAAAACAAAACAAAACCAAGCTTCACAGCAGCATCTCAAATGAACTTGAATTCCTTTTGGGACCAGTCACACACAGTCAGGTGAACCCTCTCAAGATGGAAGGAGCAGGGAAAGCCAATGTGGCCACAACTATCTAGCAATTCCATAGAAAGCAGAAAACCAAGAGAAAAGGTGTTGGCTGAATCCCACCCATTATGCAGGAAACCATCACCCCCGCCCCCCTAGCAGCAGGAATAGAGTGTCCTGCCAACGGTTCCAACTCCAGGAGCAGAGTACTATTGCTAGAGAAGCCAAAAGAGTCTGGGTCTGCTCAGTAAGTTGGGGTACCACACAGATTACTCTAAGATATCCAAGGGCTGGGAAGGGATGCATTTGTCACTTGTTTTATTTTACAAGCCCTTGGTTTACCCAGACTGGCTATGAACTCACATCACTCCCCACCTCTCTGGTTTGTTTTCTTCTGACAAGGCTAGGTCAGAATCTCTCTCAGACCTGGAGTGATTTTTTTTCCAAACAACTGCCAGCATTTGTCCACACATACCGGACAGATCCTAAGGGGACAGAGCCAAAGCTTCCTGACTTGAAATTGCAGATACTCGGATTCAAATTGCACGTTGACCTTCTTGTGAGGCTTGAGTTTCCGTACCAGTCAGGATGATACCTCATCCTCCTGATGTACGGCTTAAAGGAGATGCTTCTACACTGGAAAGGCAGAGGGGGCAGTGTTGGAGAGCCAAAGTTGAAGCTATATGGCTTAGCATCAGATCCTGGCTCTACCACTAAGTTTACACATGTTACTTAACCTTTCTGAGCCTCAGTGTCCTTAACTGTAAGTAAAATGGGAGGAACAGCACCCATTTATGTGGGAGTTTTGTGATAGATTGAGTGAGTTCAGACTCGAAAAGTGCTTGGTACTGTGCCTGTCACATCAGTGGCTACTCAGTAAATGTGAGCTGCTATGATTAATGTGTACAAAGCCCTCGGCATGGTAAAAATAAGTATCCAATAAATGGTGGCTGTTATTCTTACAAGGCACATGCTCCTCGGAGATTTTTGTGCACATTTATCTCCTTGAAAGCAATAAAAATGAAGATGTTAGAGAGGATTCTTGTCCTTAGGTAAATGTCAGTCATAGCTGGGAGAAGCCACAGGTTCTCTTGTCCCTGCAAGGTACCCAGGACCTCCACGTGCCCTGCCTGTATCTAGGCTCTCCTCAGCTACCTGCGGACCCGCCCTTCACGTAGCCATATACCCTTTCAGCATATGTTCATTAAGCACCTACAGGGAGCCCAGAAGAGGGCTGGAAACCAAGGCATAGACCGCAAAGGCTCCATCTACATCCTTTCTAGTTACAGGATAGTGGCCAGTGCACATTAACTAAGTGCGCACCCAACAGCTATTTCACGACAGCTGGGCTTGTATCCTAAAGGATGTGATGGCAGGGAGCACTTGTGATGCCATTGTATAGTCATATCCACTTCTCCTCCCTCCCACCTCCCTGGTAGTCATCAATACACTGTCTATTAACAGTCTCTTAACTTCAAGAAGGCCATGCAAATGGAGGCATGCAGAGCTATCTTTTGCAACAATCTTGTTTTCACCACCCCATTCGAATAATGTATGCCAATGTTTCCTTTTCTTTTTTTTTTTTTTTTTTAATCACTGAGTGGTATTTCACATGTTGGATGTAGCAAAGCTTGCTTAACCATTCACCTATGGGAGGGCTGTATCTGTGTCTTTGGGGGTTATCAATAATAAAGCTGTGATGAGCAACTTCACGAATGATGTCATGGGAATCTAAGATGGGAGTCCTGTTGTGTTCTGGCACCAGGGCGATAGCTAAGGAGGAAGTCATTGTCAAGCCCCCATAAAGAAGTGCTATCTAAGGGTGAGTGTTCACAGGTGGGGTTGGCTGTGCACTGACTGAAGGATAAAGAAGTGATCTAGGTAGACAGACATTTTGTTTAAAGGCTCTGCCTGCCCCCAAGGGCACCTTGCTCACTAAAGGGACTGGGAGGAGGCAGTATGGTGGGCTGAATTTCAGGCACTCTCACTCAAAGGAAACTCAGCTGAGAGGTTAGAACTTGGTGACTGTGGTTTCTCCCTTTTCAGGCACTTCTTAACTGCTCATAGGCCGTCTGGTCTCCAATGCTGGCCCCACAGACGCAGTGACTGGTTCTCCTCTGAACACCTCCAAATAAAAGCTGCAGATGCTGCTCACTGCCCATATGTGAACTTCAGCCAAGACTCTCACAAGACTGAGCCCAGCCTTTCTGAGCCTCCTGATGCCTGGATTCCGCCCCAGTTATATCCCCTTCTGGGTTTTCTGAGGCTATTTAAGAAATTACATTTCCCTCACTGAAGCACAGGGAAGCCACATGGAAGAAAACAATGGCCCCAACGGAGAAATTTCTGATTGACATAAGTGGAGAAGTTCCCTTAGGAACATCATGTACCATCAAAGCAGCAGAGCCCCAGGTCATCTCTTACTCTGCCTAGTTATGTGCTATGGCAAGAAGATATGCTTAAGGTTCCCATAGCCTTGCATTGCAATTCAATGCTCTGGGAGAAACGGCCGCCATATGGTCTACACATAGCAGGTTCCTTTCATAATTCACACATTCTGGATGTGGCACTATCCCCCAAATGGTACAGTTATTGTCATTTTGTTCAGCACAGGGAACATCTAGGATCAGAACTGCTCCTTCAAATCCACCGATAGACGAGCCCATCTATTCTCTTGTCAGGTCAGATGGTTCACAATTAGCCTAACTCGCTGATCATCTACCCAGTGGTTATGCCTACAGTGACATAATATTTCAACTGCAGGGGAAGCATTCCGGACTGTCCCTAAGTAGACTAGTCAGGCTGGGAATGGCCGGCAGGTCTTCCCGTATTAAGAGTAGTGAACCACTGCATCCTGCTTGGCCATTCTCCTTGTCTCCATCATTAGATACAGCTCTAAAGACCTAAGGGAGATGTGCCCAGGACAAGTGTGTGGCTCTTCTTCCCACTGAGGCTCAATGGCCCAGCAAAGTATGAAAGTGAGGCCTGTGCTCCTAAAGAGAAGCAGTCTCGAGTCTGTGGAGCTTGTGAAACAGCCACACCACCGCAGGAGCAAGTCGCAGCAAGTGCGATTCAAGGAAGATGGGAACCCTAAGCATCCAACCAGTATAACCGAGGTTGATACCCAGACCCCCGATGACCCGGGGGTAACGGGGAAGACACAGGCATCCAGGCACCATCATCCCGCCACCTACTCGCTGTCTTTCCCCAGGTCCCACAAGGCAGGTGGCTTTCGCAGCATCTCTATCCAGACCTCCCCGAGTCTCAGGAAGCATTTCCCGGTTTTCAAGAGGAAGAAACTCACAGCTAGCAAGTCCCTGGTGGAAATGCCAGCAGCATCCCCAAGTGCCATCCAGGTCAACGGCAACCTCTCTGAACAGGATATCGTGTCCTCTGACCTTGCCTTCCTTAGGCTGGCTCAGCATCTTGAGGATGGGCCTCGAAGGCTCAAAATGCCCCACCCGTTCCTCCCTAGGATGCCCAAGGTGCAAAGCAACGGGCCTGTTAGCTTCTGCTTGGAATCTGCGACATGGAGGTCCTCAGAGAAAGCAACAGCTGCCATTCAGGTTCCTGATGATATTTGTCACAGTCCAACCTGGGAAACTAGAGAGCCTGCTTTCAGGCCAGAAATCTCAGCTGAAGAAAACAACTCCATACCCCCTTTGTCAGCCATGTGTCCAGGGGATGGACATAGAGTAATGACATCAGATCTAGAAAGAGTCCCCTCCTGCTCAAATGCCAATAGCAGTGCCAACAACACCCCAGGCACAGGGAAACTCACACCTGAATTGCTTTTGTCCAAAGACAACCCTGACGACAAAGACCTTGGTCTTCTGTCATCTCATTCGAAGAAGATGTGTGTTCCCTCACCACCACGGACTCATAGCTCCTCAGAGACAGGCTCTGACAGCCAGCCAGCCCACGTAGGAAGAGTCTCTGATTGCCCAGGGTCATGTGACAATCACCAGGACCCGGAGTCACAGAGAAGTAGCAGTGCATCCAAGTCTGGCCCTGTGTGCTGGGAGCATGTGACAAAGATCCCCAGCCAGTCAGATATGCCAGAGCATCAGACTGGCCTTGGGAGTGAGCACCCCATTTCCTCCATTCCACGGCAGGAGAACAGACCTCAAAGCAGAGAGATTGGTGGGAGGAATCACAGTCACTTAGCTCAGGGGGAACTCGGTGACCTCCAAGGCCGGCTACAATCAGTGGAGGAATCGCTGCACTCGAACCAAGAGAAAATTAAAGTCCTATTGAACGTGATTCAAGACCTGGAAAAGGCTCGCGCCCTCACCGAAGGGTAAGGTGAATTTCTTTACATTAAACTAAACACTGCTGAGTGAAGTTATTTTCTGGGGGAGGTACAGAGTAAGGGCCCAGGTCGCCACAAGCAACATCTTTAAAATGATCACGCTCTGTTGTTTCCCAGATTGTAACTGGGACCGTGATGGAATGGTAACATTCCCGGATGCCCTTCCTATGCCTTGCCTGGATTTCGATAAATCCTCTAGCTTGGCAGCTCGGATGGACTCCTTGGTTAGCCACTGTTGTTTGGGGTTTTCACAGGTTGGGCGAATGAAAGTCCAGGATGAAAACAAAATGATTTTTATAAAGATGAGGGTCAAAGTTGATAAATGGGGGTGATGGGTGAATAACAGCAAGCAGGGTCTTCCTGTGCGCTTAGCGAGTTAACACATTTGCATTGCTTTAGTTTTATGGGTGTTTTGTCAGGAAGGACTTAAGGGAGCCACTACGCTGAGCTTCTCTCACCACTGACTACTTTGAGGACTTCGTCCCATGTGACACCAACCAATCAGTTAGGTGAAAATGAGGCCACAGTTCTGAGAGAAGAATGTCACAGCATACTGTCCCGAGTGATGGACATGGGAGTGTTATGCAGAGCCACAGGCAGTATTTTTTTGAGATATAGATTATTCTTCCCTCTAGGAAGGCTCTAAACACCAAGAGAAAGCAATGGTTGAAGCTCATCAGACAAGGTTGGAAAGAGTAGTTGGCATGGCTACTAACAATCACCCCAGACCTCCTTGGGAGACTGTGATGTCAGAGAACCACCAATCAAAGTGATCGGGAATCTTCGTACGCAGCTGCTACTCACCTGCAAAATCCCTCCTCTTTCAGGGTCATGAGCAAGACAAACATGTGGCATTTGAAATTGGTTAAAGATGTACCAAGTACCCCCAGAAAAGGAAGGTCCTGGTGTTACAACCTCATCCATCGTTTCCCTTGCATCTAGCATATATCTTGGGGGCATCATGAGTACTGGGCTGTGGGACCTGAGATGAGTCGGTCAAATGTGTGTCTCAAGTGGCTTTGGCCTATGCATTTATTCTGAGCATGTTGTGTCTTATAGGCGCAACTTTTACCGGACTGGCCAAGATCTCAACAACTGCAGCACCTGCCAGAACACAGCGTGCATCATATACAGGTATCAGCCCAAACTGTGACCCACTCTGCAGAGCAGGACACCACAGGTCCACAGCACATACTAGCAAACTGTCGTAAGAATAGAGAACTGGGAGAGACAGAGGCAAGCACCCAAGTCTCGAAACTGAGGCAGGAACTGTTCCTTATCCACAGGGTCTGGACAGGGTCTAGGAGCAAAGCCTATGATGCAGTAGGTAGCCCTGAGAACAGACACCCATCTACCTCTGCATGCAGGTCATTTCAGTTACTTGTCAGGAAGTAAGCACAGGAGTTCAGGAAGCATAGAAGTTCGTCCAGCTCATGCAGAACATCTTGAGAGCAGGAGGGGCCAGGATTGGGAGTCGTATCCAGATCTTTCTGATCCTATTTACGCTACCTCACTGTCTCTTTTCTATACTCAATCTACTATCCCACATGTCTTATGTGTCACTAGCTATGAGTATTTTGTGTTTGCTGATAAACACACCATTTCTTCTTGGTGCAAAGCAAGGCTGCACTAAAGACAATTATTAGACCTGTGTTTGAATTCCCAGATCTGATACTGGCCTGCTTTGTCCTGGCCTCAGTTGCCTTGTACATAGGGTAAGGACAATGACCTCTCTTCAGATGTGGCCAGGAGAAAAACTGACACATGTCTGTGAATGCCCATGGAGACTGCAAACTCCTGCACACACCCTAAGGCTCACTGTTGTTATTACTAGAAAGGTCAGTGTCTCCTCAGCTAGAAGGCCACTTGGAGGAACAGTGGAAATACAGACATGCCACTCATTTTAGTTGATAACATCTAATTGTCTGACAAAAGTGTATGCTTTGGTTTTCTGCATGGCATTTCTCTTTGGAAAAAAAAGGGAGCAAGGCCCTGAGCAAACCACTGCTCCACCAGGCCACCTGTCTTCTCTCAGAGCTTCTCCTCTCTGGTAGTAGCTTGAGATCGCATCCTAAGGAGGTACCGTGTACCCGGCCACCGGCCTGTGCTTCCACGTAGACAAGGTGGGCGTGGTCTCACTGACTGGTTGGCGCCCTACATGGAAGACCTCAGGTCTACACGAAATAGCAGGAGACTCAAGACTACTTACAAAGTACCCCCAAAGCTAAACGCACCCCTTCACATCTCAAAGCAAAAACTCCCACCTCCCAGAAAAGAGGACTCTGGAGAATGGCCTATCACACTGGAAAGTGACACCGGGAGTCTCATCGGTTGCTGATCTTATTTTTAATCTCCTGTCTTAAGCAAATTTTCTAATTACTAAGAGAACAAAAAATTATTACGTGTCTAGACAAGCAAATTGGGATAGCAAAGTTATGCATGAGAAGCAGGATAAATTGGTTTGAACTAACTTCCACGTACATTTTAGACAGTCTTCCTTCAAGTACACAGGTGATGTATTCTCTATTACTTTCAATGATTTTTTTCCCTCATTTGGCTTATGTTAGTTAAAAAAAAATGGTACGTGATTATTTTGCATTCTAATGTGAGTTTCATGACCTTCCCCTGAGCAAGTCATTTCTGGCTTCTTAGTTTCCTCATTGGAAAAATGAGAGGCTTTAATTAGATGGTCCCAATGGTGCCTTATAGTTTTGACATTATGTTATTCTAAGCTGAATTAACAGTGACAATATTTGGTTAAGCTGTGACCTTCCAGAGTCTGAGAATGTTTGCGTTTTTTTTTCCAACCCTTACTTCAAACATCCCAAGCAAGCATCCTAAAGGAACTTACATCCCAGCTGGCATGGCATACCTTCCTGCTCTTTTCCTGTCCCGCTCCAGCATGCATTCTTTGTATCTGTCCCCCACAACACACAGTCCTCGTTGCCACTCAATACCAGACTGTCATCCCAGACAGAATCTGTATTCTTGCTTCTAAGCCATGGCAAAGGAATGGGCAATTAATCTGATGAAAGCACAAAAGATGAGAAAGACACCGTGTCATGGCAACACTGAGATGAGAGCTGTCATTTAAGAAAAAAAAAATTCAAATGACTTCAAACTTGTGTTGTGTCCTGGAAAGTCAGATCTTGGAAGCTAATGAGCAAGTGATGTGAAATACTCATCCACAGGCTGTGGTCTTTTTCCCTGATGACGGATCGGCCCAGCGGCCGTCACTGTACATAAAGCACATGGCTAAATGATGGATTGCCCACTAGCTTTGCTTCCTGGGAGACGCTGCTAAGTTAGCAACACAAGGTTTGCTAAGTGGTGTTGTCCACAGGCCTCACCTCCCCAGCCACAGGCAATGCTATGCTTCCTGATCCTGTCAAGATGCTGAGCAGCTCATTCTCTCTGACCCCCCACCCCCACCCCCGCCCCCGCCCCAACCTCCCTAGCTCCCGCCTCTTGCCAGGATCTCTTAGATGAATCATTAAAGGGAACAGAATCACTACTGATGCCTAAAATACCCTGGGCATGGCTCTTCAGGCCTTCCAGAGGGTCCATGCACCAAGGAGAATGACTTCATTTGTTGTTGTTTGGTTTTGTTGTTTGGTTTTGTTTGCAGGGGCAAGGAACATTGTTTTGCGGTACTGGAGATCAGGCATAGAGCTTTAGAGTCCCAGGCAAGCACAGGACCACTGAACTATGCCCCCAGCACTGTTTGTATGGGATTTTTTTTCCTAACTATAAACTCCCAGGGAAGGGGTGGGAGTTGTCTTTATCCCCAGTTTAAGCCACTTCTGGCCTGTTCCGTCTCCATTCACTTTCTTTAGCTTTAATCCCAGGTCAATTTACCCAAAGGGTTGCAAATATGCTACTGGTGGTTCCCAAGATTTAAATAACATGGAATTACTTAGTGAGAAACTTGTTCTCTTTTCAATTTTATTTCAATCCTCTGATTACCTAGAAGGAAAAAAAAAATCTGTGCTCCTTGCCACAGCGTCTTTCAACCCTTCCCAGCGCTTGCTTATCACATTTCTTTGCAAAGCGGGAACAGATCTCAGGTTCATAGCCATGGGCAAGCAATGGTATCTAGCCAGACTGTAATAATGTTAAGCATTTTTGTTGAAGCACTTAACTTGTAAAACTAATCCTCTTAAATATTCATGAGGGATGATACAGGTCCCCTTTTCTAAAAGTATCATGCTTGGTTTGTATACTCGCTCAAATTTAAGAAGTAGACTGATTTTGAGCAGAAAAGGTTAAGTAAAAAATTGTGAAGTGAGCATGGGAGAATCTCATAAAAACCACAAGTATATCAGTAGGACGCACCTGTAATCACAGCACTTGGTAGGCAGAGGCAGGGGGTTTGCTGCTAGTGTGTGTGTGTGTGTGTGTGTGTGTGTGTGTGTGTGTGTGTGTGTGTAACTTCAGAGGAAGCAAATTCCCTTTTTGAAGTTTAGAAAACAGTTCAGCCCCCCTTATTCTTCTCAAGAGCTGGAGGTCTCTGGGAGACACACCCCCCTCCTCCCTTCACGCTGCCCCTGCTCCTCCAGCCACATCTGCCTGCATTTCCTCATCACACTCACTCTAAAAATAGTCAGCAGAGCCTCTTCGGAGGCCTTTGCTTACAGGGCTCATGCATTTACTTTTCTGGATATAGCGCCCAGAGGCAGGGCAGGGCAGGGCATCTACTTGATTTAAGTTGTAAAATGCCTCTAACATTTCGAGGGAAAAATAATAGGATGTTTACTTCCAGGAGCATGCCAGGGGTGGGGGTGTTCATCTCCCATCTAAGCGCATTCCATAGGAAGTGGGACTAATGTGCAAGCTCATGGGTCAGCTGGTTATATAATGTTTGAAAGGCCCAATAGAGAAGAAGGAAATTGTTTAGGGGCTGTCTGTCCCACATGCCATGCTTAGCCTCTTCCCATCTCTCTAGTGCCACTCACAGGCTTTAATTCTCTGTCACACTTTTCCTTACTTCTTTCTTACATAGATCTATGTATGTTTCACACACACACATACACACACACACACACACACACACACACACACACACACGCCACAATGGCATGGCCATTCCTCTGCTATACCATGAACCCTATTGTATCGAAGTCCAGTGCGGAGTACACAATTGGCACTTAATCAGTGCCTACAAAAGAAAAGTGTGACTACCAATGAGGTGAGAGTTAAAAGTAGTAGAGGGTGGGCTTGAGACAGGCGTGTGGATCGCCCAAGGGTAAAGTCGTTGTTGCTACTCGTGTGCAACCCCATTTTGGATGGGGGTGGGTGGGGAGTTTGGGAGCTTGTAACAAATCAAATGTTCCTATTAGGAATGAAGGACCTCTACATAGCAGGGTGTATAAAGACTGGATGTAGCCCATGGGTTGTCAATTTAAAATACTCGGAACACTGCATGCTCTCAATGAGATGGAACCTAATCAAATCTCCCTCGGATGACTCAGGCGGCTGCTGAACTTCCAAGGGACATTGAGATCCTGTTCTTCACGGCTGTCTAGCGTCACCACAGTTTGGGACTTTTGTGCCAGCTCTGGAGGGGAGGGAAGACCTGATTGTGGAGAGCCACAAACCTCCCCTAGGCTCAAGTACCCTTGTGCTCTGGCATCTGGGTAATTTTGATGATGGCTAAAGCCTTAGAACTGCAGGTTCTCCAGGGTGCTGGGCAGATGCCTCAGATATCCGGATTGTATTCCCTGGCCCCTTGGGAGGATGCAACTTTATCGGCAGGAGGAACATTATAACTGTGCCTAAGTTAAAGTCTTGAGATGGGGGAAATTACCCGGGTGGCTTTAGTGTCACACAGAGGTCATCCTGAGGATGAAGAGACTGGGGATTCAGAAGAGGTCATATGCCTAGGAAGGTGTGCAGGTCCTCCCCCCCCCCAAAAAAAACCAGGAGCAAGTAGGCAATGTGCCTCCTCACAGAGCTTCCAAAAGAAATGCAAAGCCCTCACCTTCAGCCAGACTGATGGAGGGCTTTGGCTCTCCAGAACAAGACAAATGATAACTATGACAATTTTCAAGCCATGGAATTCCTTGTCATTTGATCAGTGCCAATAGGCACTTACTTGTATGACATAGGCATTCTGCATGTCTCAATGAAGATCAGCTTATTAGACTTTATTTGAGCACTTTTACAACTTCAACAGCTGAGAACAGGCATCTACTGAGAAGAAAATTAAGGGAAATAAAAAACATAAAAATAAAAATAAATTAAATTAAACTGAAAAAAAAAAAGAAGAAGAAGAAGAAGAGCTACCAGTAAGTGAACCACAGCTCACCAAGTATTCATTTACAAGGCAAAACGCCTCCCCCCCCCATACCACCCCACTGCACTTAACCTCCATAATATATAGGATACATTAAAGTGCTCCTATTCTATAGATGAGCAAACCGGGCCTGTAGCAACACCTGCCATTTGTGCTGTACTCAAATTAAGCGATCAAGGCTGAAAAGAAGAAAGATGCTTACTTAGCAATTATCTGGATACCAGTCATTGAGATAGCAGTCTCAGCGCTGAGTTCTGACTTCCAGCAAGCCAGAATCCAGAGTGTACTGCGCTCCGATGCCAGACCCCTTTGATAACTGTTAGAACTTGGTCGAAAGTTGTCTGTCTCATTGCCGAGCTCTACTCAGACCACGACACTGCGAAGCTTTGCACTAAAGATACATTCCCTATGCGGGGCTTCAGGAACATGAGCATGGCCCGCCTGCCTCAGGGGCCCAGCTCTCTGTGAGGTGGGTTCATTCCCCACTCTGCTGCCTCTGAGGGAGTTGTAACAAGGGCTTTGGAAAGGTTTCAGGACCTCTGAATGAGGTGAAATTGGGGCACCTTAAAAAGAGGAAATGACAACGGATTTCTTCGATTCTGTGATAAACTATCCGGGAATGGAACTGTTTACCTCATAAAATAACACACACACACCAAATAGCATGCCTTTGTAATATGTCCTTGGAAGTCCGAGTTACCCCTCTACTTGGCTTTGATGGGGATTAGATGTTCAGATAGACCTCTCAAATTCAGTAAGGTGCCCTGAGAATGGAGGTGGGGGAGGGGGGAGCGAAGGAGGGGAAAGGTATCGTTCTTGGAATGAGTATCTTCCTATGCCTCTGGGGCTTTGGCTTGCAATACTCATTGCTTAAGGGAATCATCTGAAGTCTTTCCTCTAAGATGAGGACCCACTGGCAATCCAGCCTGACATTTTTCCTGTAATTAAAGTCAAGAGCAAAGAAAGCCCAAGCCTGTTTCTCAGCAAAGAGCCCGGAAGGCTGGCACAGCCCTCGGCAAAATCCTAGAGAATTCACAAGCAGGCACTTGACCAGATGGGTGTGCCACGCACTGCCCTCTGCCACTGTGGCTCCCCTTCAGGGGAGGGGTGTGAGCACCCTATACAGCAAACTGGGGACCACACACAGTGCTGGGTGCCACACAGGAAGCTTCCTTGACCTCCCTAGGCTCTTCAAACTCTGCAGAGCACAAGGTGCTTTAACTCTGTTACTTTCATTACTGGCATCCCACTGGTAAAGTCCTTCTGAAGCACGCTTAGAGCTGGGCAGATATTCAAAAGGAGGTCCCCTGCAGGAGCTCCCCTTTGTACCCAGCAATCTCTTTCCAGGGGCTTCCTCCTCTTGGTTTTGATAGTGACAGTACATGACAAAGGGACTCCCTGGGACACAGGTCACAGCCTCATAGTTGTGCACCCTACAGGGAAAAAAAACCCGAGGGCTTCCTTTGACTGAGCAAAGAGAACCTCAGAAAGCCAGTGATCTGCTTAAATCCCGTGGTTGGTGGTTGTGGGTCCTTTCCGGGATTTCTTTCTCTGGTTAAGCTGCTTGGCCACTGGGCCCCCATCTTACCTGCTGCTTAAGATATTAGCTAATCAGAGAAAAAGGCATTTCTCTAGAAGCTGCAGTGTGCCTCAGCCCTGTGGGTTTAGCAACCAACTCTCCCCATAAATTATTTAGTGTTTTCCCCCCTTTTGTCGGTTGCTCATGCTGTCCCCGTGTGGGGGCAGGTAAACAGAGAGCCACAGCCACTTCCCTTGTCTGGACAGCAATGGAATCTGCAGGGGAAAAAATATTTCTAAAGCGCCCAGCAGATCTGGCCTCTCTAGTAACCACAGGTGCGTCTCCAGCCGTCACTAAATTCCAGTGTGGTCTGAGCCACACTATCTCGATGTGAGTGTGACCTCAGATGCCATCTACCATCACCAGTTACTGGCCACAAGCAGAGCTTAAATACTGTCTTTGGGAAACAGTCATAAAGTTTGGGGGTGCAGGTGGTGATTTCTCAGCAGCCGACAAGTCATTTATTTGTCCTTACTTCCTGCCTTTCTCTGTGGCTTCATTCTTGTCTTCTTCTCTCTGAGAGTGTAAGTAAGGGGAAAGGAGTAAGATTTACGGCCACAGCAATTTATCTGCAATAAAAAGTGAAAGCTACTTTAATGCATTAATAGCTAAAGAGGCTAAAACATGCCATAAATATAAAGTCAAGCACACTGCGTACCACACAGGAATAACAAGAGGGTGCTGCGGGACACAGGGCCACAAGTGACAACATGTGACCCAGCCTTTACTTCCTCGTCAAGTTCATAGAAAAATCATTACCATCCATTAAACAAGCCGCTGTGCCAGGCCTTTGGCTAAATAAACACTGCGTGGATGACTCATCTTGTTTCAGACTTGGGCTGGCAGGATTCTCACTCCCACTGTGCAGATGAGGAAACTGAGCCTTTAGAGAGGCTGAGTTGCTCAAGGTCCTAGTTACCCAGGGCTCTATCTAACTTTGGTCTCTACTAGTAGAAGGCTTTCCTGTCTCCTATCTCCTGTTGACCTTGCTTTTGTCAGTTAATACGGGTTTCATTTCTGACAAGTGGCAGCTCCCTTCAGAGAGCTTAGGAAGCTTCTTGTCATGGAGGTCTAGATTGTTCTCCAGGTCTCTTTTTTTCCTGTGTGCCCAGAGAACAATCTATGATCCTCCGGGGAGCCATCAGCAGACAGATGCCCTAGAAGGGATGTGTTTGGCAGCTGAAAATGGCTTCAAGTTGTGATGCCCAACCTATAGGCTTATAACTTATAAATAACAAACAAAGCAGTCACAGAGAGAAAACTCAGAAACCACCACCCCTTGAAGACTATTTTTCCCAAACTGTGGCAGAGTGAGGTCATTTGCCGTCCCTGGGGCAAACTGCCCGCCCTAGGGTTATCCTTTCCTAAAGCTGATTCTCTGTAAAGGGAATCTGCAGGAGGCTGATCCCGTGTGGTACAGCCTGGTGTGGTAGAGAGTTTCTCCAGTGTGCTCCCACAAGAGGCAGGAAAGGAGCAGAGATGAATCTGGAGGTGTCCTGTCTTCGGGCAGGTACTGTGGTGTCCAGCTTGCTCTTGGCATAGGCGAGGACAGGGACTCCTCTTTAAAAAGCAGCGAGAACCACTTTTAAAGAAGGAGGTGCCAAGGGCCACTGGAAAGGGACAACAGCAGCCAAGATCCAGGACCCAGGCTAATGATAGCTAGACCCAGGTATAATCTTAACTAAGTTGTCTCCTAATAGGGAACATCTTTTTTTGTACACTGACTCACTGTCAAGGCTTCTTTGAAGTCAAAAGAGGATATTGCCAGATGGGAAGCCAGCTAGGGTATAGGGACCACACCCATGGCCCAGCTCATCTGGAGTATGGTTCCACAGAGGATTGTGGGATTGCACAGGAGACCTAGGTCTTTGTTTCCACCCTACCCGACATCGACACGCCTTCCACCATCCAGCCTTTACATGGTTTACATGGAACTATATTCCTTCAGTGCAGAGCGTGTACCAGAGCATAACCTTTAGGGGGTTAGATTCACGGTTCAGATCCTTGGGAGAACATTGATTCCACCCTGCCTCAGTTTCTTCAGTTGATAAATGAAGAAAATATTGTTTGTCTCACGACTTATGAGATAGAATGTTATCTTGTACTATGTTGTCTAAATTACAGAGTTTCCTCCGTAAATGATAGTCATTTTTGTTGCCCATTTAAATTACTACATATTCTCATCTGACATGGTAGTCATTGCTTTGTCTTTTCAGAATATGAATCTCATGTGGAAATAGTCTCTCATTAGAGGTAAAGAGCAAAGAAGTAAGGGCCAGGAAGGCAAGTATTATGGGCTAAGTATTTGTGCCTTTCCAGATCCACACATTATATCTTAGCGTCCCACTTCATGGCAATTTGAAAGTGGGATCTGATGGGACCAGAAGAATACAACCTCCTCAAGAGCAGCGTGTGTTATTAACTACTTAGCCATCTCTTTTCCCTACTGTAACTTCAACCAGGCGAGCCATGGCACAGGGCTCCCTCTGCTTTCAAGAACATGTTTCTGTTTTGCATCTACCATAATGACGGATGCTAGATTAGTTATCTGTCCCACAACTTTTTTTTAAATGCACCAAGGCAGCAAACATGCTTGGAGGCGTCCTTGGATGTCAAGGGCACTAAGGCTCCCCAGGAACTGGGCATCCCTGACCTCATTCATCCCCCAGAGGATGACCTTCACACATCTTGACAGATCTAGGCTGCCACACCGCTTCTAGTTCTGGCTGCAAAATTGTCACAACTTCTCGCCTAATGTTTATTCCTCACTGGATTCTGCCCGAACTAAATTGTCCATGCTTAGCATTCTATTTAGGATACTGCATGGACGATAGGGGACACAGATGGAGGACTGTGGTGGATGGCACTGTGGCAGTGAGGGACAGAAAAACAACAGGCAGGGCAGAAGGAGGGTGAGATCAAGGGTATCAGACCGGGGACCCAAGCCTCAAACAAGGAGTTCGTTGCCAGAATTTACAAACAAATAATGCTGCTGATTTATTCCTCTTTCCAAGAGGTGGATGAACATGGTCTAAGGGCTGCCGTCTCTTCTTCTCTACTCAGCCTTGAGATGAAAGGTGGATGAGGCAGGCGGGGCTTGGCCCCTCCCCATTTATAAGGCAGCTGCCACCAAAGCAAAATGCCCTCCTCTCCTTCCTAAACTAAACAGTAGTTTGTCAAAGGGTGAATAAGAAGAAAAGTGACAATTTTCCTTTATGTTAATAAATTGCTTTGGCCTAAAAAACATTAATCAATTTCTTTCCAAAGCACACACTTCTCAATACTCTGCTATTTGCTTGGCCTTGAAAAGAAAGTCACTTTCAATCCCCCTTAAACTGTCAAGACCAGTGGGGGCAGACACGTGGGGGAGGGGCACCTCCCTAAATCCTAGCGATTATAATGGAACCCTGCTGTGTTTCCATAGAAACATAATGATGTATTCTTCCCTGAATGTACATTCAGGGAGGAGTGAAGAGCAAGGCTGTGGGCAAGGTATACAATGTCTGAAGTGCTGGAGGTGCAGGTAAGGAGGTGAGGCATTGGTCCCAAAGAGACAGAAGACAAAGCTCCCAGTGAGGAGGAGCAGAGTAGGCGGAGACTGCATCCCACCTCCACGTAGAGTGATCACATCTGTGGTCTCCCATGAGCATGACTACCCGGTAAGGAGGTTATTATAACTCCCACATATAGCTGAGTCCTGAGAAAAGGAGAAAGTGGTCCAAGGTCACCCAGCCAGGAAGTGGGTGCAGCCTCAATTCAAACCCAAGAGAACTCAACTCAGAAGCCTTTTTTGCTCCAGCCTCTGTGATGGGCAGCAAGTCAAGTCTAGCACAGGAGACAAGAGTTTACATTCCATCTTTTGGCTCTTTCCTTTCCAAGCCTGCCAGTTCTGGGCACACAATAGACTCACTCAGAAACCATATTTTCTAATAGGGTTAGAGAAATTTGTAAATCTTGGGGAACTCGGGCAGTTCATTATTGTTAGTTTGCTTTGGATTAGGCAATCAGAAGCTTCACACCGAAGGAGATAAAAGCAGCCAGGGGTACATGTGTGCTCAGATAACATGGCCGGAACACTTGGACAAAGACCTGGAAAGAAGAGCTGCTTGAGAGGTGGGAGGCGCATTTGGATCACCCATCTTAAACTGTGGGAAGCAAGCTCCGCAGGGATGGTGTCCTGGTCTGTCTAGCTATGTCACTAGAATTTCACACCAGAGTGTATGGGTAGTTGAATGGGTGGATGAGTAGATGGATGGATGGGTGGGTGGATGGATGGATAGAAAGATGGATTGTTCTATACCAGACAGCGTGGAGTCTTAGCACGAACAAGGTATTATTCGGTTGCTTTGGCTGTATCTTGTACTCTCTCATGAAGATTGTTTTCTGCCCCAGTAGGTAGGGCAAGGCTATCTCAGGAGCTAACAGAACTGTGAATATGGCTGTTCCCTATCAATCAAGCATGCATGCCTTCAATGACAGAGGCTCACAACTTACTGCTTTAAATGCCTTCCTTGGTACAATGCGGAAGTTTCTGTTTCCAGCCTCTGGATCCATCTCTCAAGTTTCCTCTGGGGAGGAGGAGGTACAAGTGGTGTTGACAGAAAGCTGCTCCATCACTGGAGACAAACTGGGGTGCAATATGGGGCAACAGTGGAAGGAGGAGACTCAAGGCATGGGCTTGGATACCTCTGACGACTGAGCTAGCAAAGCATGGGCTTTGTCTAGAAAGCCTCAAATTGTGGACAATGTGGAAGATCATTTGCTAGAGCCACAAAGCCACTGGTCAATCAATGCCAGTGATGGTTGGACAGACTCCTTTTTTAGCGTCTAGAGCAGGATCCGGCACATGGACAATACTTAATCGATGTTGGTTGAATGTCTGGGTAAACATGTGGTGCCTAATCTGTGTGGCATATTGAACACGCACCTGTTTATACCCTTGCCTGTGATCCTGGGAATAGGAATAGGAATCTCACTTCAGCAGAGTACCACTCTCCTACTTGAGACTAGGCGAATGACTTGCACTTGATGCACTCTGGAGTGTGCTTTGAAAAACACAATCTGTGTTTCATCCATTATGTAGGCCACCCTGCCAGGATTATGTCCCCGTAGAGAGACCCAGAGAGTACCAGAAAGAGAAAGGACGTCCAAAAGAGAGAGAGAGAAGAATCTACCTGAAGGTTACTGATACTTCCTCCTGCTGGCTACATGACAGGCCACTCTGCCTTTCTGTGTCTTCCCTTTCAGAAAGCTCTGGACAATTCTGCGTTTGGGGCTACCTTTCTCAAATGTGACAACTGTGATTTACTTCTTCGGCAGCTTTAACTCTGATCTTAAGCTCTGGGACGTGACATGGGTATGACAGACAAGAGCAGGTGGTCTTCTAATGATGGCTGGTTTTCAGCACTTGCTGGGCATAAAGGCCTCTGCCACTCACTCTACAGCCCAGAACGATGTGGGATCTTTTGTCTTTTCTACATAGTGTTTCATCTCCTTCCCCCCCCCCCCCCCCTCGCCCGCCGGCTAAACAAGGGTCATGCTCTGCTTTTATGACTGTGTGTCTGCCATTTTCTACAAGCCCGTGCTAGCTGTGGACTTTCGGAGGATCATATAATAAGCGCTTAGCACGGAAATGCACCCAAGAGTGGAAGGGAAGTGAAAGTCAAGGATCAGGCTGGGCAGAGCTGCCTAACAGGGTCCATCCTTCCTATCCCTGTTCTCTGGGTTCAGGGGAAGCTAAGCAGAGTGAGAGGAAGGCAAACAGTCTCTGACACATGTTTACCTCCTTTCCAAGCACAAAGCCGCCTCCGAGAGAGGATCAGGCTCCACCCCAAGGCCCATGTTCTTTGCTGACTCAACATTCCTGTGACTTTCAGGCATTTTTGTTTCATATGGCCTTGTGTCTACCTCACAAACCTTTGTGGTCCTCACCATGGTACAAATGAAATACACTGTACATTAATGACTCCAAATACACATATAAAATAGGAAAAAGAAGAAGCTATCTAGTCAGAGAAGTGGATTTCAGTCTCTCCGTATAGAGGAATGCTGGAAGGAAGCTGTATATGTAAATCCCTCTAAGACACATTACTAAGAGACGATTCAAAGGGCACAATGTATCAGTGGTAATGATGTTAATGATACTAATGCAAGGATAGGGGTTAACATATGCAAGGATTATCATGTGCAAGGCACTGCTCTGGCCATGTCACTTACATCTCACCTTATACACATTGATTTCAAAGGAAGAAATAGTATTAGAGGACCATTATTACTTCTATTTGGCAGTTGAGGAAACTAAGCTCAGCTTGATAATGTGTGCCTTTATGTCGCTTACATGTCATTGAATTAGTTTCCATGAGTACCGTTAACAAAGAAGATCACTAAATATAGATAAGAGGGAAGCTAGAGCCAATCTTTACTGAATACTAACATGCTCGGTGCCTGATTTACTTGACAAACTGAGAGATCATTAAAGGTAGACACTTAATTCAATGAGGGGGTCACAGGAGAACCTGTGAGATGGCTCGGCTCTTCCACAGCCACACAGGCACTCAGCCCCTAATAGCTTAGGACTTGATCCTAAGGACTTGCTCTTGGGGACTCTGGGTAACAGGATGCTATATTAGCGGGAGTCATTTTTGTAGTTACTCTCTTCCTTTCTTTTTGTCTTCCAGCGTAGAGTATGATTTCCGGCAGCAGGAAGGCAGGTTCCATGAGGTTCTCCAGAGCCTGGAGGAGGCAGAACCAGCCGAGGAAGCCCCTTCCCCACCCAAGTCCCCAGCGGAAGCCCCAGTCCCTGAGAAACAGGACTTACGGCGGAAGAGCAAGAAGGTGAAGAAGAAATGCTTCTGGTGGATATGAGAGGATTGGGGATCCCCACATTCCTTCCTGAGGTGGGGGGGGATCCCCTGCTCTCAAGGCTTCCCTGCTCCTCTGCAAAAGCGCAGGCTGAGATTCCCTTGACCCCGTGATACAGGAGTGCCTCAGAGCTGGTACACTGATTGACACCTGGTCACCGACCTTACCTGAGTGTGTGCCACGGTTTGCGGCCACTTGTGTGGCCACTTGCTGAGCTGCCTGCCACACATAGCCAGGCCTCATCTTCATCTGCTAAGTTCAGATCCCCACCATAAGCAGGTCTCCAGCGCACTCCCAACTATTTCCGTGGCACCAAGCATTTCCTTCCCCCCCCCCCGCCCCGAGATCATCCACCCCAAAGATGCAGAAATAATGGTGGCTTGCACACTGCAGAAGGAGAAAGGTTATAAGAAGGCATCCTAGAAAACATCACACAAGAAGCTGGCAGGGTTCTAGGATCTATTGCACAAAAGCACAACAGAAGAGAATAGGCCCTAACAATGCCAGATCACCCTGATGTGTGAAGTCATCCCGTTTTTAAAACTAGCCCTTAGATCTCAAATCAAGGGGCTGCTTTCTTGTAAAGTATGGGCTATGAAGGGTGTGGCAGCGTAATGCTAGGGGTCGCTAGGCACCTGTTGTGTGAGCTATGTGACTAGAACTCAAGTGACTCTCATAGCTGTAGTCTTTCTGGGGCCCCTTAATTATCATATGTCTCTGTATGGCAGAGTGGAAGGTATATGAGGGGAAAGGGGCTTTAACCTTAGCATCCCAAACATTCACTTAACCTGTAACACCTTGTTCCATACATACAACGTACAGCAACCTGTATGTCCATATATCTTACCAAGTGACATTACTGAGGCTGAGCTACCTACCATACAGGACTTTTCCTCATTCATGCGTCCTTGTGACAACCGTGTAGATAGGCCCCAACAAGCTACTCTATAGTTTCCCTTCCTGGTGACCAGGCCTTGGTCACCTGATGTAGAAAGAAGCAGGACTGAGAATGAGGATAAAAGTCCCTTCTTCCACAAACCTTGAATTCCTTAAGAACTGCCTCCCTCTGTTGACAACACCTCCACACATAGATGTCTGGTCAAGCTTGCATGCTAAGCAAAGTCCCAAAGCAGCGTAATCAAGCAATCGCTGCATACTCAGGCTGAGTGGGAGGCAGGGCTTGGCTTCCTTTACATTAAACTCAGTGTTCTGCCAGCCTGTGACTGGGCTGACACTGCCAGAAACGTGAGCCACACCTAAATGGAGGAAGCATTTTTGTGACTGCCCCCCTTGCCGAAGTCTGTCCGAGTCTCCGCTGTGCACGTGGGATGTGCGTACCCCACTGCAAGTTGAGACTAATTGAGCAAACCGCCCCAACCATTTCACTTCCCCTGTCACCGTGCTGCAGTGTAAAAGCTATTTCAGGGAGAGCGAGGGAAATTTGGCAAGGAATGTAGGCTTGCACTATTTAAGTCTTGGGATGTCATTCGAGACGCCCTTTCTCTGTTTCTAGTGTAATGTTTAAACCCACAAAGTGAGACAGGAATATATAATGTCAAGTTAGAATTAAGATAAATATACTTGTCATGCATAAGGAACCATATTTCAGTTCGATGTGTTGGCACTGGCCCAAAGCCACGGATCTTTCTGTATCCACATACTCAACTCTCAGTTGGCCCCAGCAATGGAAAAAAACAGTGCAGAGGATAATCCAATAAAGCAAAAACCGTTCGGGATCTCTTACATAATTTTATCTTGTAGCGGTGCTTCCATCTTAATTTGTTTTGCTTACACTAATTTCAAATGAATTTATATTCCAGAATATCAGAATGGAATGAAAATATTCCAGAGATCCAGGCAATAGTATAGCCTATTCCACTAACCTGGAGAAAATGGTGTCATTAATGTCTTTGATTGACTGGGCAGAAGAATGACTAGTCCCCCTGAATTTCTAAGCTATGGGTACCTTCTAACAGTTGGGGAGCACAAGCTGGGAGAGCTAACTGTAAGCCTTTGCCCTGGTTAGCTAGGAAAGAGGAGGAGATGGCTGGGCATGCTCATACCGTCACACACACATGGCGAGTTAGGAACCTTGCATAAACTCTGAATCGAATGAGATGAAATTAGGATTGGAAAATGTTGACATTCTTAGAAAGAAAACCAAGCAAGGTTATGTGAGTCTATACCAAAGCACAACACCACATCGCATTGCTTAGGCCACACCAATCTACACCTGAAGAGGACCTTCCTTCTGGTAACTGAATCCCGAAAATTAGTATGTGGTAAAAGGATTGAGAAACACCAGCCTGCTGAACAGAAAGGATCATCTCTACATTAAATAAAGAATAAAAAATAAATACTCATATATACCAAAACTCTGTACTCTGTTGCTCGTGTTGAGCAGCAGGGCTTCTTTGTAAAATAGTATGTAATATGATATTCTACAGAAATGTTATACTTGAGGTTATATGGTTTTATGGAAAGAGATTAATTTAGCAAAAATTACTTTTATGAAATGGAAGGGGGAAAGAATTGATTGTTTAAATTGCAGGGGTTTAATGTAGCTGCTCCTTCTATAGTTAAAGCACTCGGTATCCCTGGAACTTAATGCCAGCTCATCTGTAGTGCGCCTTCTTGAAGACAATGTATCACTGTAAGGTTTTGTAAATTTCTAAACTGTTTTAAATGGGATATTATCTTTTGCAATAAACTTAAGTATTTTTCCTAGGTCTTAAGACTCTGTTATTAGCTTGGGTTGGGTTGAGTTGTGAAATATTAACTCAAGAAAAAAGCCTTAGCAGCCCCAAAGGCAAAGATAGTTATAATGCGAAGCTTATTTGTTTATAAACAAAGAAAAGATCCAGAAACACCTGTGACAACAATCATGGGAGCCTTGTGTCCTGATCATAGAGGAGGTGGCCTGAACCAAGGAGCCATTCCCAGCTATTTAAAGGGGCACACGTCTTGGTCTTGTTCATGTCTTACCCTTATGCACAGACTCCTGACTCAACCATGCTTAGTATTTCTCTTAAATCGCTTTCTGGTGAACAGTTTTCCTTCAAAGATAACTTTATATCATCAATACCGTGGAAATTAGTGTCACGTTCCAAAAGGCAAACATGAGATAATAGTTTGATTAAATTCAAGTGAACTCCCACCTGTAAAGGTTGCGGACCTAAGCATACGACCAGTTCATTTGTGGAAAAGGTCTTTGCAAATATTCCGTGTGTTCTAATGGTGGCACGTTAACACCAAAGCTGTTTTTTCTTCAACTAGTCAGAGAGAGAAAGAATTGAAGAGAACTTTCTTATGGTGTGAGTCAGCAGTTGCTGAGTCTCCCACTGTGGAAAATACCAACTTAGAGGAAGTGAAAACAAAGCAACATCCTGGTCACAGGATCACAAGTCCAGGCTTTGACCGCACTCATTTTCCTGAGTGACCTCATTAACTGAGCTTCTGATTTTCCATCTTATGAACCAGAGCCCCTGATTCTTCCCCCCTGGAGGACATTTGGCAATTAAGTGAAGGAAGCTCTAAACACAGTGTAGGGCACACAGCAGGTGCCCAATAAATACACATTCACTCTTTTGCTCATTGAAGTAAATTGGTTGAAAGGAGGGCCAGTGCATCCATGAGGCAGCAGTTGGTGTCAGATGGAGGCTTAAGATCCTCTCAGGGCCAGGGAGCAACTGATTCTGGCTTATCACAGCCTTAGCCAGCAGGACAACGCATGTTAAGTAGTGAGTGTTCGTTGCCTTAGAGAAACACGTGGGACCATAACAGCTAGTGTATCACTATGGGGAAAGATTGCTGTGGCATGGCATTAAATTCCCCAAAGTGAAGAAGCCTTTGAGGCTTCCTGAAATTAGCATGAGGCAACTACGTATAACCGGATGATTTGCCCAAAGCCATTAGTACTGGGGAAATGGGTTCTGGGAGCACCAATGTCAGTGTGCAGTGTGTGAGGAGCTGGACCATTCCAGGCACCACTCAGGTTGGACTTGAAGTCCGTCCTTACCCTTGCCAGCTGAGCAGAGTCCCCAGCATGATCTTCACTTGAAAAGGATCTAATTTTAGGTCACTACAGGCAACTTATTGGATGCTAAAAGTATGCCTGCTATTAAGTTCCAAGCCACAGAGATGTTTTATGACTCTTAGGCCCATCAAACAAGAAAGGGCTGCCTGGGGCACACCTCCAAAGTCAATGCCGACTGCTTGCTACAGTCCATGCTTGGCCAACATAATGATCATAATCACCCTTTTGAATGCTTCCATCTCGATTTCCTCCCATCTCCCTTAAACAGACTGCCAGCCCAAATACCTAGTGGCCATGTCGTACCACCCCTAAACCCAAAGTTTCACCGTTCATGATCTCCTCCTGTCTTCTATGGAGTCCTCAGGCCACAAAAAGAAGAAATGCACCTTTGGCAACCACACAGCTTGGTTCTCCTCTGTGTCAGACAGCTTCCTCATAGCCGGCATCTTATTGCCCACTGCAACATATCCCCTAAAGGCTCTGTGGGGACCCTCCTTTCTGCCACATCATACCCCTCCCTGACCATGGTAGGTAATGCATTCTCACCAACCCCTACCATGACCACAAACCACACAAGATGTCTTTCTTTATCATTTACTTACACCGAGGACCTTGCCCTCAAAGTCTATGACATAGCAGTATCTATGTCACTCTTGAGTGAATGTATTTGTCTCTATTATCTGCTTGGGGGCAGGAATCCTGCTTTTTTTTTTTTTCAGCTGCCTATATATACCCAGTACTCACCATACTGGGGCTTAGACAGTGAAGGAGTAAGTTAATTGGTAAATGGATCAGCGAAGGTGATACTAACTCTCAACCTCTGCTTTCCCGTGCCCATTGGATGGGAACTCACAAGGCATGACACACCGCTGGCACCCCGCCTCTGTATCGGCGCTTCTGGAATTGGAGGCTTTAGCAAGGAACACTGCCCAAGGCTTTCAACTCTTCTATGGTCGGCCTGGATTTCAGGACTTAGGAACATCAGGACACCATTGTCCTCACCCCGCACCTTTATTGACAGCCCTACTTAACCTTGTTTCAGAACAAATTGCCATCATAATTAAATCCCAATGCATTCTGCACATTTTACCAAGATACTGCCCAACTGCATGAGAGAGAAAATGAGTTTTGAAATTAAAGCAGATTGTTAACTATTTTTTGCTGTAATGTTTCTATTAAAATGCCAGCATTTATTACATGTGACCTAGTCCATTTCAGACACAATGCAATTTAAAACAGACAGGGGCTGTCTACTCAAGGAGCATTTTAGGCGAAGCATTTTGCCTTGGCTTCAACCATGATTAAAGTGAAAAGACAATAATAAAATCACACCAAAGGGTTATTTGCTCCCAAACAAATAAAAGCTTTATTATCATGAAAGGCTTTCAAAAAATTTTTCAGAATCCATAAGTATATTAAATTTCATTCAAACGAAACCCATTATTTTCTTCCTGATAGGACCTGAATATACATTTTTAGACCATTCTTTAGCCCAGTGACCTCTACTTGGCCCATCAGCCTGGTTGCCCAGGCAGCACACTCAATATTATGACACCTGGTTACACTAACAAAGCAGTCTTCTCTCTCAGGTCCCAAACCAGACATATTTATTTCAATTGCTAGACTCTGTAGTGGTGCCCATAGCCTTTGCACCGAGCACACCAAATAACTGAACTCACCCCACCCCAGACAGAAATCTTAGACAGATGGATGGCAGAAGGATCTTGGGGTTACTTGTTGTCCTTGTCTTCTGTTCACATTTTTTTTTTCAGATACAAAATATTATATCTTCAGTGCTTTCGATTTGAAGACCAAAGGCAATAAAATCAAAATGCAAGTCAAAAGGTCAACATTTATAAATTCGGACTGCTGGCCTGACTACCATGAGATCTCTGTCTCTTTTCCACTAATAGGTATCCCTGGGATCTGAAGACACATAGACGAATCTTAGTCCATCATCCGTGCAGTGTCCAAGCCACTTTTCCATGCTATGCCTACTGCCAAGGACACTGAGAAAGTGCACATGAGGCCCTGACCTCACAGGGTCTATGATCTAATGAGGGCAGCCTCTCAGGAAGCAGAGGTCTCTCCCAGATTTGCTCTACCTAGATGTCATACCATTCTCTTTTGATCTGAAGATGAGGATGTAAATACTCCTGAAACTCTGTCTATCATCCTGCCTTTCCCCCCACTGTGTAGCAAACTCCCTCGGGGAGTCTTTTGAGGTAGATAGTTGGCCAAATTATCTCTGATTCTTGTATCTCTAACTGCACCCCACCAGTACCTCAGAGCACAGATGGGCACTTCTACAACAAACAAGGCTCACAAATGGATTCTAAACTAACATTTAGCTCCTAATCTCAACCTCTTGCTAGCTCCCTTCCCCCTCCCTATCTCATTACCACTCAGAGAAATCAGAGGGTGTTAACCATCTATAGCTGCTGCATCTTCTTCTACTGCCTGGGACAACATCCATCACCCATCTATCACAGGAAATAATTTGAACTTTGAGAGAGACTAGAAGATGGAGTTTGCAATGTTGTTTTAATAGTGACAGTACATCGCAGACGCCCGAAATCTCAGCACTTATGAGACCACGACAAGAAGATAACAAGTTCAAAGCCAGTCTGGGATACAGAATGAAACTCCACACCAAATGAAATCAAAACCAACTGAACAAACAACAACAAACACCCAGTAATAGTAAGCTCTGTTTCCTTGACGTGACAGTGGGTGATTACCAGCACTTCACTGCTCTCGTCACATTTCCTACGACATATTTATGATGACCGCCACTTTCTAGCAGAATGGATGGAGGCTTGAGGAGAGAGGAGCAATTTGTCAAAATCTAAGATATGGAGGGTGGGAGTCAGGAGTTGGAGGATAGAGTTCTTCACTCCCATGACAACAGCAAGTACCAAATTAAACACCATCTCTTCTCTGTAACTTTCTCGTCCTCTACCGTCTCTGCCCCATGTTGGTCACTCCATCCCAAGAGCTCACAGCATTGCACCGGCTGTCACTTTCATGTTGCATTGGGATTACTTTGAGCAATCTGATGCTTTCATGCTCTACCAGGAAGTTATCACTCAATCTCTGGGAACCTCTCCCATGGGCTTCCCACGTCACATGAGATGCCATACATGCGTTCTAAGGTGTACTGCGTGAATTAGGAGAAAACATGACTGTGAGTTCTGAGAGGAAGAACCAGGGAAGACAGACAGTCAGGGCCAGGTCATGCCTGTTGCCCACTCCATCTTTCAGATTAAGCCCTGTGCTTTCTTGGCTTCAGATGCTGTTTAGATGATAAGATTATATACAGGAAGAGGCTTCAGGAAGCTGGGCTTTCTTAGTAATTTCTATTTTTAAAGAAATGGTGTTTGAGGATTTTTGAACATAAAAATAAAGTGAGGGTATTTCAGAAAAAAAGAGAAAAAAGAAAGAAAGAAAGAAAGAAAGAAAGAAAGAAACTTAGCAAATTTGCAGTCCTGAGCGCTCCTAACCCAGAAAATGCTGAACAGGGTTAGTGCCCAGGTCAACCTTTGAGAAGCCATGAAGTCTGGTGAGGACCTGGACTTCTCTCTCCTGATCTCAGCTCCCTTGATGACTTTCCTACTGTTAAGTTCCCATGGCCCTCGGTCCACAATGAGTCACAGAATATTATTGCTTATTTGAGAAAACCCTGGCAGATGCCACTTAAAGACTAAATGGCACCCCTGAATGAATTTGGCAACAAGTCTAGAAAAATATGTTCTGATTTTAAAGGACCACTTGACAGAATTATTTCCTTCAAGTACCTCAAGAAGAGCCATGTCCTTGGAGGGACAACAGGGACCTGAGGCTCCTGCTTGTGTCGTTACAGCTGTTCCAATGGTCTGACCTTTCTTCATGGGGAGTTGTCCTTAGGTGACTGGGGCCACGCCATTAGCAGGTAGTGCTTAATGGCTTTCTTAGTAGCTCACAGGAGAAGATTGTTATAAAGTACCTAGTTTGGTCACTCTGATCACTTTGTTTTCTGGCTTGGGATATGACCATTTGCTGAGGCATCAGTTCTCACCAGAGCCATCTACTCATCATCCTTAGGTCTTCATGTAATGCGTGAAAGAATAGAGGTGCAGGCTCTGTAACCTCTATAACATGGGCTATGTAAACCTTTTCTCATTTTATAATTAAAATGCTTTGGGTACTTTGATGTAGTAATGCAAAGCTCACAGACACATCCTGAAACTTATATGTCCACCAAACATTCCAACAAAGGGTTGTGAAGCCCTCTGAGCCGGTCATGATGTCAAGTCAGGAAAAAGGACTTGAGCATGAAAAAGAACAATAAGAGAACCATCAAGATGGCTCTGTGACTAAAGGTGCTTGCACCAAGTCTAACCATCTGGATCCCAGGAACTCACAGTAGGAGAGACAGACTCCTATTAGTTGCTCTATGACTACACATGTGCCACAGCACACATGCATGCCCATCATATGTACACATACACAAACAAGACATACACATATAAATATAATTTTAAAGAAGAAGAAGAAGAAGAAGAAGAAGAAGAAGAAGAAGAAGAAGAAATAATCAGCTCTCACTTCCCTAGAGCCTGCTATTTGTTCAAGATGATTCTTTGCAAATAAAGGGACTAAGGTCCCAATTATTAAACAGGCTCCTCATTCTTTGAGAAAGAGGGTATCAGCTCCCCACCTGTCAGATCCCTTCAGACTCTACAGCTTGCTTTACTGCCCTTTGAAAGCAATGCTGGCTGAGACTGTGGTAAGCCAAAGTCAAGGGCAGACATTCTGTTCTAAAGACTGTCTCCAGAGCCGGAAAACAGGACAGCGGATTCTGCAGACTCTTATCTTTAAGAGCACACTTAAAATTACTTGCCCCAAATCAGATTTGCATAGCTCCACTCACTGAAGCCAAAAGGCACTGGGCTATTTGGAGGTAATTTTGTTACAATTTGATGACGGACAGTACATTTCCCAGCATTTGCTGAATGGGTCCCAAATTTTCTGTGTGTGTCTCCCTCTCCTGGTGTTGACAGCTGCAGCCCTGGTGTGTCTAGGGATGGTCTCACTAGGATACAAGTTTCCCAGATCCCAGACTGACCTGCTCTGCAAAACACCAAGGTAAAGCTCCCCAGACCAAATGGGAAACATCTTTGGTGGTGGTAGTAGCAGCCTCAGTTTACCAAATGGGGACATTGTTCCTGCATAGGCTGCCCTGTAGACCCAACCAGGGAGGAGGCATGACAACAAATTGCCTCCAACTCCCCATCTCTGAGGCTGATTTGGGATCAGAAAGAGGATGATCCAGGCTCTTCTCCAATCTGTCCAAAAAAATTCTTTCACAGGGCTAGGGCAGAATTGTGGGATTTTATATATAGAAGATCCTTAAAGGGAAGCCTGGCATGAAACAGACCTTTCCTCACCTATTTTTAAAATCAGAACTTAAAAGAAAAAAAAATCGCATCACCCGCTTGGTCCTTTGAATTGGTTTATCTTTCCATTCATTCTCCCTGAGGTTGGACTGAGCATCTGCTACACTCAGAGTCCTTGAGAGTGGGATAGGAACCCCACAGATACTAGGATGCAGCCCCTCCCCCCCCCCAGGAATCACAGCCTGCTATGAAGCACAGATGGGGGGGGGGGAAAGAAAAAGAAAATCCCAATTGGTATAGAAAAAATGGAATTGCAGCATCTATAGGTCACCAAAAATGTTGCCTAAAAGACAGAAGACCATAAGACAAGACAAGGTAAGGAGCCCTGTACCCGCTTAGCACCCACTCAGAGTTTCCCCGTCCTTTTCAATCCACCCACCCAAAAGTTTCATAATATTCAAGACCCAAAATCAGTTCTCTGATGTCAGTCTTGATACATGACTCATGTCCTATATGCAGCGGCCCCCTGGAGAGTTGAAAGATGGTGTGTGTGTGTGTGTGTGTGTGTGCATATATGTCCAATTATTCCCTGATATGCAATTATAAGACTCCATATCAGAGCACTGTGCTCCCAGCATAGGGCCTATGCCCCTCCCCCACACCACCAACCAAGCTACCCTGAGCTAATGAAGCCAGCCTCCTTTGGGTTACCAACCTGAAGTGGGTTCCCTTGCATAATTGTTAGCATTTTCTTACTCATCTTCCCCTGAGCATAAAAAAAGCCCATGCACACACATGAACACACACACACACACAACACACACACACACACACACACACACACACACACACACGGATATGCTCACATACTGTGTTTTAGGACATTTCCTAGTTCAAGGACTTTAAGCCAGCAAACCTGTTTCTTAAACACAGGGAGTGAAGTGTTTACCACTTATGCTTTGAGGCTGACAGTGCTCGCCACAATGCAGAGTCCAGTTTTCCCATTACTGAGCCTGAAGTGCCTAGGCAGAGTATTTCCTCTCTAAAATAGGACATTAGTTTTTGCTGACACCTGGATTAAATTCGATTGTATTCTCATAGTGCAGGGCCCATCTACTCACACAAGTGTTCATCGGTGTGCATGGTTATTAGTATTCACACACATACCCCCCCCAAGTGGGGTGGGGGAGGATGTATCCCTCTTCTCAGTCCTCTCCTACATAGCCGTTACTTCAGAGCATTTGCCCATTCTGCCCCGAGTCTCCTGGCCTAACCACCACATAAGGGAACAGTAGTGACACTGAAGTGCCAGGTCAAAGAACGGTAGCTTGTATGCACATGAAAACAAGCCAGATAATTTTTTTTTCATTGAAAAGGTGCCTATTGGTATCCACAGGCCAGGGCCACAGTGTTTCCTAAAGATAGAGTGGAGGCCATTTTCAGTGTTGCTGCAGGGTACAAGGAAGAACAACACCCCTATGACTCTGTGATGGGTACACCCAGCAGGGTACCTAAATGGAGTGAGTGGTTTGAATGCCATGGAGATGGGGGTAGGTCAAGGTGCATCTCTCTGTGACAAAGATACAAGGGAGGAAGAAGAGTTCTAAGGTGGATAGCAAGATGGTCTGTCGAAGAAGAGGCAGAGGGGGACACTGGACTGATACATGGGGGAGGTGGAAATACTGTGACGAGAGACAGACACTGTGTTCCCAGAGAGTGCACTCAGCTGGGCCTCCATCTGTCAGCATTGTAGAGTCCCAGGTACTTCCTCATGTAGAAAGCTCTCTGGCAGAGCCCTTTAGTTGAAGATTAGAACTGGGAAGGACCAGCAGGGAGGTCATGTGTGCTCTTGGAAGATGTAACAATGGCAGCCAAGACAGCGATGGTGGCCCCACCCCAGCTCAGAAGCATTCTCAGTTGGCAGGTCTTCAAGGACTGTGTGGGTGAAGGAAGACCCTCCTGAACCCTTCAGAATCTCACCCCAGCTGCTGCCTCTACTGCCAAGGGGGATGGCTATCCTTTCCTCACCCCCGTAAACAAAAGAAACATTTGAATAAACAAAAAGGATCTTTCTCTAGTTTTAGCTCTGATATTTAATCACCAGAACTGAGGAGACTGTCTCTCAATATGTCCCTGCCATCCAACTCTACCCCAAATTCTAAGCCTTTCTGAAAAGTCATCACATGGGTTACCTCGTTAGTTCCCAGTGGAGGCAGAATGGCAGCTGTGCGTTCAAGATGCTCATTAGGAGCCTTTAAAATGACTGATGCCTAACACATCCCTTTATATACTAACAGGGTAAGTAGACAACACACCACTTAGGAGGTGGGATTCTAAAATGGCCATGCCTGGTTTCAGACTTTAGCTCTTCCACTACTTGCAATCTGTGCACTTATGGGCAAGTTATCTAACCTGTTTGTGCCTCAACTGTCAACTATACGATAGAAGTACTGATGCAAGCTAAGCGAAGTAAAAGACGTTTGCTTGCCATGTGAATATCTGCCCAGTAAGCAACCAAGCTTTGTAAACAAGGTGCCGGGTTGCTGGGGGAAGGTCTAGGTGAGAGTTACATGCATACCCTCTCTCCGGGGACAATGGGCTGGAGGTGGAAGGGTGTGTCACCAAGGGTCTTGCTATGGCTCTGAGCAGGCCACCTAGAGTGCCAGGCTCATCCTTCAGTGGTGGTGTCCCCACTCGGTGCCACAAGAATGAACAGAATTCGTGAAGTCAGAGCTTAGACTCTCCTGACGCCACCCGGGTTTCCCGGGGATCCTGTTAGGTGAGGCAGTAGAGTCGGGGTACCTTCCAGATTTTCCCATTGGTTCCCTTTTTAACAAACCTCTCTGAATGCCAACTGCAGTTACCTTTATTTAATCACTCCACAGACTCCTCTGTGAAAAGCGGGGTAATTAGGCCCAAAATATAACACCCAGAGGCTTATTTTAACTATCCGAAATAAAAGCCAGATCCCAAATTCAACAAAATTACCAGATCGCTTTCCTTCCGAGAACTCCTGGCAGCAGGTGTGTTCTCTGCTTGATCCTTGCTGTGGGGTGACTGTTCCCAGCCTGGTTGAGGTAGGGGGAGGGACCAGCCCTCTCTGGGATAAGCAAGCCTGGAAGTGTACCTTGCTCTGAAACCCTCAGGTGGGATAATGCCTCCCTAGGAAGGAACCTCCGGTCTTGCTGCCTCCAGCTGTGTGTCTTTAGATATGGTACTTCCATCCTCTGACTCACAGTATCTATTCTAACCCTGAAAAGAATGCCAACCACCTGTGTCTGAGAACTCAGGATAGGTTTCACATACCACAGGGTCAAACTTTCTTATGTGCGTTCACATCTCTGAAGGGGACACTTGGTGTCACGGTGCAGGTGGCAGCAGCAGCTCGGTTGCATGGCCACAGAAAAATCAAGGTGTGCCTTATATATTGGATACAGACACAGCACATTTCCCATAGGAATAATTACTGGGTAAACCGTGGGCCTTCAAGATTATGTGGTTTTCTTGCCATTCGTCCTACATCAGCCTTCATAAAAGAAACAGTGAGACACAGAAGAGGATAGTGTCTATATAGACACTTTTAGACTAAGCCAGAGCAGAAAACACCAATAATTGCAGTCAATGCACACATTGACTGGAGATATTTGCAAATATCATCAATCGTCACTGATCACCAGTTTCATGCTATGACAGACATCACTAATCAATTCAGTTCTTCCCACTGAGTCAACATGGAGCTACTGCAACCATTCTCAAGACAAGTATTTCAGGTAGACATGACCATCAACAAGAGTAGGGATGGGTGGGCAGCACAGGCTGACTCAGAGGCTAGGGAAACAGAAGACAAAAAACCAAGGTTTAAAGATGTGAAGAGGCTGCTACAATATGCTAATCCTCTGCAGAGGGAATGTGGAGCTCTTTACTTGTCTCCCTTAATCAAATGTCCCTTTTTCCAAACCAAGCAGCCCCTCTCACCATCAAAGTCAAGCTCCTTGGTGATCCATGTAAACAGGCTGTTGTCTGGCAACGAGCAATGGAGATGCATGGGGCCTTCTGAGTCCCTGACTGTGGTTTTTATAGATCTTCTTTGGTTCATTTGTCATCAGCAACCATCCGTTGCTGAGGCAGGTGATTTACAGAAAGTCAGGAATGGCCATCGCCAGCAAATGATAATTACAATGTGCTGAGCCAAAGGAAGCACTGTCTGACCCCTGGAAAGAGGCATTCTGCAATCACCACCTGCCTCCCCAGTCAAGGTCTTGCTTGGGATTTCAGAAACACTAGACATGAGTGGCGTGTGTCAAAAATATTGATTGTTTAATATTCCCAAGCAATGGAAACGAACCAATAAAAGTCTTGTCTGGAAAATTAAAAATGATGGGTGGAATGGGAATATTTCCTCCTTGTCAAATCTCAATTTGAAATTAAATTGGGGCCTTGGGCACTAAGACAGGGACCTCTGACCCCTGAGTAATCACTTTCCAACATAATTTGCTTTATTTTGAAGGAGGTCTTTCCATTCTTAGAGTTGCTAGAAAGGTTCCTTTTGCGAAAATGGAGCTGTCATAAGAAAAAACTCCTTTTGGATTTTCCTGCTATTTCTTGTTGTTCCCGCTTCAATTCTCTCCTCCAAGTAGTTAAATCAGCAAACGAGAGTCACCAAGATGAAAGACTAGCTTGCAACAGCACCTGCACAAGGCTCTGGGACCAGTCAAAGGGACAGAGAAATTTGGAAGAGACCTACCTTACCTCACACCCTCACTCCCTAAAATATGGGTACTTGTTACTGAGAAAGCATACTTGGCTAAAAAGAAAAGAGAGTCTTGGGGAAAATACACAGGTATGCCTATTCAAGGGACATTTCATTCATTCATACACTACTTTATTTGCTTACTAAGTATGCACTGAATGCCCACTCTTCACAAGGCATTCTGCTAAGGAAAAAAAAAGGACCAATGGAGCACAGTCCCTTCCCTCAGGACTCTTGCAACGAAGAAGAGAAACAATACCTGAGCCTCTTCTAAGGATAGCACGGGTTCTCACAGAACACCGAAGAAACGCACAAGTACTCTCTGGGTACAGGCACATGAGTACAATGCTGAAGAATACATGAACAAATGCGTCTCACAGCCACTGTGTGAAGATGTATTAGCCACTGGACTGACAGGCACGGTCTCTCAAACACCATACGGTGTAACAGAGGGGCTAGGACTAGCCTGCAAACAGAAAAAAATGACTTGAAAACAAAGCCACCACATAAAGTACAGATGACATGAGAAGATCTCAGTAGAACTGTTCTAAGCCCATTAGAATTGATAGAGTCTGCAGTCTTGTCTACGAAAGAATGTAAGGACCAGACCCTTCTGCCACAGCTTATAGACTGAGGCATGGCACAGACATTCGAGCTCAGTTGGGCAATTTCCTAGCAAGAAACCTATTGCCTCATCAACTCCACCACTAGATTTCTACTCAAGCGAAATTAAAATATGCCCATACTAAACCTATATCCACACTAAACCAAATACCCTAGCAGCATACCCTATAATGGCCCAAAGTTGAAGGCAGTCCCCTAAACCACCAACTAGCACATGAATAAGAAAGCATCATGTTCATACAAGTTACTATTATCCAGCAATAAAAACGAACAAAGCACTGCATGTTCCCAATGGACTGCCGAACATGCTCAGGAGAGAAGACAGGCATGAGAAATTAAACTTGTAATGATTTCACCTTACAAGGGCCCCCGGAGAGAAAGATGGGTACAGCCAGTTGCTTAAAGGTGGGAGAAGTGATGGAGAATGACAGCGGGAGAATGTGAGGTGGGGAAGGGGGTGACCTAGACTGAGTTACTGCATTGGTCCTACAACCGTACAAAAATGCTAGGGCTCATGAAAAATAGTATGTTTGGTGGTTATGTTTTAAAAATATGTTCCAGGCAGGGCAGCTTCCTAAGGGCACGTGTCCACTCTGGACCTTGAGAGGTAGATCCAGGCGGAGAAGGCACAGGAAGGCATGGTAGGCGATGGGAGATGTACGGGAAAGCGAGAGCACCAGGTATGTGCGGGCAGTACTCAGATGTACAGCTTTCTGCATATCTAGACGAAAGGTCGGGTGAAAAGCTAAAAGAAAGAGTAGTTGAGGCCACAGCAGGCTCTAGAAGGCGAGACTGATCTGAATGTATTTATGAGCCATTTTATAGGCAGTGGGGAAACCATTGGCCTTTGGAGAGTAAGGGCATGTCCTGCCTGGCAGAGAATACCAGAGAGCAAGAGGACCATGTATTGGATAGGCCATCAGTACAGCAAAAAGCATCCTAGTACAGAGCCATAAAGAGGCAGGAGTGAATGAGGCCCACTCTGCCATCACTCTCTGGAGTTGATAATGCAGGGGGACAGAGACTCATTGCACCCGATAGAAAGGGAAGTAACAATAGACACCACTTACTTAGCGCTTTCTACCGTTCCTACCCTGCTCTAAAGGCTGCTGCACTCAAGGCAAGGCAGGGAGTTAAGAGCCTGCTATATACAGAATGAGCCAAATGGATTGATGATCACCTTCGTGTTCATTCCAAAGGAAAGGAATAAAGATTAGGAAGGGTCATAAAATGCTTATCTAAGGTGCGCTCTGGGAGCCACGCGTAAGAAGACTTCTAACTCGGTAAGAAATGGTGGCACTTCAGCACTGGAAAGGGTGGTAAGTGAGAAAAATGACGGGCTGTTTACAAGGCTGTGCAGCCCAGGGATGCAGGGGATCCTGGCACTGCAGCATTCTGTGGGTGCCACTAAATCATCCACTTTGCCTACCTACCTACCTACCTACCTACCTACCTACCTACCTACCTATCTACCTACTATCTATCTATCTGTCTATCGGTCTGTCTGTCTGTCTGTCTATCTGTCTGTCTACCTACCTATGCAGGATGGAAGACGGAAGCTGGGCCTCACACCTACCAGGCTCACTTCCAGCCCAGCCTTACCTCTTTAGATGTATATAGCACACAGTAAGAGGCATAGAGAACAAATAAACAGGTGTAGGCAGGAGTGGACAGAGCCATATCCATGGAGGGCTGTAGCACCCAGGCTCCTTTTAGGGACCACAGTCTCCCCAGTCACCATTAGAACAATACTCGGTAACTTGGGTTCTGTTTCCATGAAGTAGACTATCATTGGACATCCCAACCACGTGGCTTTGTCCATACCACGGTAAAGCAGAGATGTCACTGTGCTTTTGGAAACCTGAGTGTAGGTTTAAGGAATTATATAAGTACCAGTACCTAAATGTTGGGAAATTTCACATATAGTATTTCTTTTTCCTTTTTTTCCTCTTTTTTGTTTTTGTTTTTTTTAGAGGTCTTTTGTGAGGTTTTTGTTTGTTTGTTTGCTTGTTTGTTTGAGACAGGGTTTCTCTGTGTAGCCTTGGCTATTCTGTAACTTGCTTTGTAGATCAGACTGTCCTCAAACTCACAGCGATCTGCCTGCCTCTGCCTCCCCAAGTGCTGGGACTAAAGGTGTGTGCCACCATGCCTGGCTTATACAGTATTTCTTAATTAAAACTTTTCTCTTTTTTTATTTTGTTTTATTAATTTATTCATATTGCATCTCAATGGTTATCCCGTCCCTTGTATCCTCCCATTCCTCCCTCCCTACCATTTTCCCCTTACTCCCCTCCCCTATGACTGTGACTGAGGGGGACTTCCTCCCCCTTTATATGCTCATACATACATATAGTCACTTGATTTTTGACAAAGAAGCCAAATCCATTCAATGGAAAAAGGATAGCATCTTCAACAAATGGTGCTGGTCTAACTGGATGTCTATGTGTAAAAAAAAAAAATGCAACTGGACCCATATTTGTCTCCTTGCACAAAACTTAAAACTTTTCATTTAATATATTTTGATAATGCTTTCCCTCTCCAATCCTTCCCAGGTTCTTCCAATTTCTCTCTCTCTCTCTCTCTCTCTCTCTCTCTCTCTCTCTCTCTCTCTTGCTCATTCTCACTCTCTCAAAAAGAAAGAAAGAAAACTAAACAAACAAAGCATTAAGAAAAAAAAGATGCTTTTAAAAAACCCTAAAATGAAACAAAAGCCATCCCCTCCCCACCAACTCTCCCCACAGAACCCATGGAGTTGGTTTTGTGTTGGCCAACACTGGACCATATGCAGAGAGTGAGGGACTTTGGAGCGCTCAGTCCTAAATGAGATGTCTCCCCTCCTCCCCTCAAGGTTCAGGGATCTATGTAGAAGAGGAAGTAGAAAGATTGTAGGAGAAAGTAATATCCCACTCTCCACTCTACTGTGGAGAGTGTTCTGTCCATTGTGCCTCACCTTTGACCATGTCCCCTGGAGGGGGAGACCTGGTGGCACTCAGAGGAAGGACAGCAGGTTACCAAGAAGAGACTTGATACCCTATGAGCATATACAGGGGGAGGTAATCCCCCTCAGGAACAGTCATAGGGGAGGGGAATAAGGGGAAATTGGGAGGGAGGGAAGAATGGGAGGATGCAAGGGATGGGATAACCACTGAGATGTAACAAGAATAAATTAATAAAGGAGAAAAAAATAAAAAAAATAAAAAATCAATATTTTGTCAAAGGGGGGAAAAAAAGAAAGATTGTAGGAGGCTGAGGTGATAATGACTGCAAGGGAGTAACATCCTCTGGATGAGACTGGTGCGCACATGACCTCATGGAGACGGTGGCGGCATGGGTTCAAGCCAGTGACACCCCAGTACTGAAGGGGAGAAGGAGACACAAAGTCCTTCCCCAACCTGAGAAACAATTTGCAACTGATGATTGATACCTGCTAGGAAAGGGAAACTCTTTTTTCTCCCGTGGGAAGTCACTGGGCATATCAACCACTCTCTAAGGCAGGCTCCATGCCCAAGAGTAAGTCATCCATCACAAACCGTACAGGACAGTTTTTATCTTCTCTCAGGGAAGGGGGAACCCTGGTAACTATTATGATCCGATCTAGCGCGACACCAGTCAATCTGAGCTCAGTGGCACTGCTCTTTATACCCTAGTGTCTCTGTTTGTACACTTCATTCATTCATTCATTCATTCATTCATTCACATCTTTATTCAGTATTTATTGAGCATCTACTATGCCGGGTGCCGCTGTGTGATTCGAAAACACAGCAGGGATTTTTCAAAACTGCTTCCCTGGACTCCCATTCTCACAATGAGAACAAGACAGTAACAAAATAAAACAGAGTAGAGGCCTGCTGAAAATGATAAGGAACATGTTACAGAATTCGAAGAGGGTCGGCGGGGGTGGGGGAGGGGGCGACCCAAGTGCTGCAGACTGGCATCAGGACCAGGAAGCCTCTCTGATTAGGTGATTCCTGGGCCAATCTGATTCCAGGGAGAGGACCAGCCTGAAGGCACAGAGACATCTGTTTATGTGTGGGAGGAACACAGGGCAGAGGGACCCCGGAGGTAGCAGTGGTTTGAATTTTCTCCTGTCTGGGATGAGAAACCGCCAGTGGGTTGGAGCACGGCTGGGTGATCCCAAGTCTGCTAGAAACTGATGACTGTTAGGAACTCTTTAAGCAAGATGGGAGAGGCCTCGGTGTTAGTGGTGTTTTTTTGTTTGCTTGGTCTGTGGGGGGGTGCGGGGGGGGGAGACAGTCACACCATGGAGGAGCAGTCTTCCCTGCCTCAGAATAGAGCGTTTATGCAGAAAAATTACCCCCATATTGGCTTGACCTCTGTATGTGAGAGAGAGTGAAGTAAAGAAAATCCTGACATGACCACTCCATGGTTTGCTTAAGGGGAAGGTGTTTATTGTAGATAAAAGAGAGGATATATTCAGAGGCATCTAGAAGAGTCTAAAGCAAAGAGAAAGAGAAACAGAGCAGACAAGGCCAGGGCTGTCGGCAAGAGGAGGGAGGATAGCTCTCTCTCTCTCTCTCTCTCTCTCTCTCTCTCTCTCTCTCTCTCTGTGTGTGTGTGTGTGTGTGTGTGTGTGTGTGTGTGTGTGTGTGTGTGTGTGTACTAGGGTATCTGGGAGGAGGGAAGCCTGGGGAAGTAAGAAGGGACAGGATGCTAGGGTAGAGGGGCTGAAACATAAAACAAGTACTTGTGGGTATGGACATAGGGAGCTTGTAGACCAGCATGAGCTCTGATTTGCAACCACAGGTGGTTGTCAATGGAGCCATGTGTCCCTTCTGCCAGAAGTGAGGGCAATGACTCCTTCTGGCAGATAAGAACCAGTTTCACATGTTTCCGAGGAACACTGGCTTTTGTTTAACCACCAGAAAACCTGTGGTCCTCATTTCTGGATATATGGGCTGCCTGAGCCCTAACACAGGCAAGGTGCACACAATAACAGCTCTTAGAAAACCAAGCCCATAGTACTCTGAGCCTAAACACCACTTGAACAAAGCCATAGGGAAAGGTAGACAAGTATCTGGAATGTTCTATCTTATTCACTCATTAAAAGCCTTCTCCCTTCTCTCTGTTTACTAGTGGCACCCCATTCCTGCTGGTATACTCTGCTTTGGCACAGCCTAGGCAGACGTTATTTTGACAACTTGAGTTAGCTCTCACATGCTCCCAACTCATATGGTGGGGGGGGGGGTAAGAACCTCAATCCTCCATTCTAAAAACAAAGCAATGACCAGTGCTGGCCTCCACTCTGAGGCTTTGAAGAGCTTAAGGTTGTTTGATGGGAAGAATGTTTTACTCACAATCAGAACATGATCACGGCCCATTGTGATGACTGTCCGGTTCACTGTGCGCAGCAGCTGGACCATGATCTCTTGGATGTGGTCATAGGTGAAGGCCTACAATGCAGCAAGAGACATCACTGTTATCATCATGACACTGGATCCACTAACTCTTCCAAAAACATGAACAGTAGTGACCAAACGAAGATCACGCACCCCATAACTTCCCTGGTTCCATTGAGCCCAGACAGACCTCAGTCTTTCTCTGGACTTGAGTTCTCCACTCTCCATCCCTATGTCATCCCAAGACTCAAGGGTAGGAGGGACAGGAAAGCCCTCTCTTGACTTCTTTATTTATACAATTCCTTTTGCGAACTTATTGCTTCCTATAGCTTAGATCACATAAATATGTCATCCATGGTTACAGCAATAAATGGCTACAGTACTTACTAAATACCTGGTACTTAGTTAAGCATGTCATCCATTTTTCTCATCGAGACAAGCATCATTATGATTGTCAGTATTCAGATGAACAGCTGGATGCTCAGAAAAGTGAAGTAGCCTGTCTGGGGGTTACGCAGCAAGGAAGGCACGGGCAAGAGTTAAACTGTGGAGTCTGCCTCCCGAGTCTGCTCCTTTTCACACTCACTGGAGCAGCAAGGACAGGGTCACAGATCTCAAGTTGCTGCTGAGGCTTCATTAGCCTTGCCCATCTGCCAAGAAGAATATACTCTGCTTTCAATTGGGCCAACTTTTAGCTCCTTTTGTGACTTCTGATCTTTTCTCTCTTGGAATATCTTCAAATGCTACGCATTCACTGCTCCTTTATCTTTTCTTCATTCCTTTACAATTGCATCAAATTTATATAATGGCCTCCACTCAGCGTACTTTTCTCCAGGACTACATCTCTTGCCTTACCAAAATAGATATTAAAAGTATCCCCTTTCCTCTAACCTCCTGACCCTGGTTTCTTTTAAATATCCATTGCTTTTTATTCCAAAGAGCATCAATTAGACTCTTCGGGAAGTTTGGTATTTAAAGTGCAAACCTGTCACATTCCATTCATTTGCTGTGAAAGTCCACACTATGAAGACAGTCTTGGGGAGTGTTTTGAGAGTAGGTGGATGTGACTTTGTATCCACCCCACCCCCCTCCCTCTAATCTCAGCTGGGTGACCTTGGGCAAATCGCTTTTCCTCTCTCTGCTGCAGCTTCTGTATGTATGAATGTGGTCAACATCAAAGCTGGAGCTCCTGTTTTGAGGCATCAGTTAGGGAGTGAGGTAAAGCTGGCCATCTCCAGAGTTCTGAAGCATCCACTCACAAGTGTTGAGTGGCACCGCACCCGGGACTCAAACGTTCCTTTGGTCTGCATCAGCATCCTGGCCAAGCTTGCAGATTCCCTGCACGTAGCAGAGAGTGCAGTCTGAGGCGACGCATAATATAAACCCTGGCTGATATGGAAATGTCACCCAAAGAATGTATAGCTTATATGCAAATGGAAAACGTTGAAGATGATAAACCTGTGCTAAGCAGCAAAAGTGCAGCCACAAATCAGCCGCTCTTAATTGTTCTAGTGCCAGGCAAGTGGAGACCAACCCAAGAGAAGTGTCTTCCGGGCCCAAACTAAATGGTGGCTTGTAATTGAAATGACAAAAAATCAGTCTTCCCATTACGGCCCTGGCAAAGAAATTAATCCACCCAACCTAAACACATTGCAAATTGCAGTGATTTTTTTTTCTTTTAATAATTGTAGACTGTGATACCTGGAAGGGACTCTGATCGATCTCTCCTGGGTGAGCCCGGTGAAAAGAGGAAGAGGGCTGGGGAGGGGGCGTGGCAGGAGATCGGGTGAGGTGGGGCCTGCCCATTGTTTTGAGTCACCCTAAGCCCTTGGTGTTTCGGAATATGGAACAGTTTCTCTGCAACGGCAGGAGACCACAGACACCTCTGCGGGTGAGTTTTAGTCAGAGAACCAGATCCTAACAGCAGCATGGGTGTGCCCTGTGCTCTTTCTTTACATCCATCTGATCATACTAATTGGGAACTCTCCTTTGGGTGTGAGTGTTTTAATGCTGCTCTTTCATTCAATGTGAATACTCCCTTTAAAGAGGGGGCGGCTCCTGAGGTCAGAGCAGGCAGGAGGTGAATGGCATCTAGTTGGTGTTTAATAAAACTGCTTTGTTTTCATTTGGTTTTAACCTTAGTTATATTTTTGACAAATGTGCGAGGGGAAAAAAAAACCCAGAACTCGAGAAGGAAGGCAAAATGAGGTTTACATGACATTCTAATAGAAGATTTCTGATAAAATCACCTGAGGGGCCTCTCTTGGGAAATGCAGCTCGGACAGATCATCCACCGCTGATGAGACACCAAGAGCTTATATCTCTGCCGAGCTAGAGAATTCTGCGGGGCTGAGAGGTCGCCCAGTGAAAGATAGCATTTGGTGTCGGTTCCTTGCTTTGGAAAAAGGATATGGCTTTATTGCTCTGTGCTAACATCACCTGTCTGGGACCTGATAGCAATTTTCTGTCTCCTCTCCTACAAAAGATCAGGGCTGATATACCTTTTCTGAAGATTTTATTTGCTCTTATTTATGTGCGTCTCTGTGAATGTGTGTGCAGGTATACTGAAAGGCAGAAGAGGGTATCAGATCGCCTGGAGCTATAATAATAAACCGCCATGAGTCACCTACTCATGGATGCTGGGAAGACCCTCTGAAAAAGCATGGAGGGGTCTTAACCATTGAGACACCTCTCCAAGCACCAAGGCTTATATACTTTTAGGCAGCCCATTTGTTATTCCCCTCATTTCCTATTTCATAAGTGAAATAAAACCTTGAAACATGTCAGCTTGTAATGAGATAACCTGATACTTTTGAACATTGAGAATTCCACCTCGACACAAGGAATGCTGAACACTTACAGCAGGGTAGCTATGTAGATTGTTATTAATTTTTATGAAAATTATAAATGCATGTCGTTTTTAGTATTTCCAAGAAGCTCATTTAAAACATGACAAAACAAAACAAAAAAATCCTCGGTCTTTCCTTCACCACTGGATCTTTACTCTTCTAGTTGTCACAGTTGTGACCCTGATATTTATGAACGTGCCACCTTGGACAAGCTTATACCATTCCATTTGAAACAGTTTTCTCCCCACTTGGTGGCTATATAAACACAGGACATGACCGCTCTGATACATGATTGAGGGGGAAGGTCTTTATTGTAGATATGAGGGAGAGAACAGCCAGAGGCATCAGGAAGAGTCCAGAGCAGAGACAGAAAGTAGTAGACTGAGCATAGCCTGCAGATTGGAGCAGGCTGTGACAGGAGATGGGGGAGAGTGTGAGAGAAAGACAAAGAGAATGAGGGCAAAGGAGACCAAGAAAGAGGGGGGCGGGCAAGAGAGGAGGACAAAAGAGAGGAGGGACCAAAAGAGGAACGGGAAGCTGGGGAGAGGGGAGCTAGTGAGTTGGAGAACTTTATGGCAGAGAGCAGGGTGAGATGACCTGAGATGAGCCAGGATGCCAGCATAGACTCTGAAACAGGTACTTGTGACGCTGAGAGAGCCTGGAGGCCAGCGTGCACTCTGCTATGCTATAGGCACCACCGAGAGCCATTCATCTAGACTTTCTCTTGAACCTGACAGCATCATTATGTGTTCAGTGTCTGGCTTGAAAGATGACTGCTTCACTCTCTTCCTTATCAGGTCCACATGCCCTTCCAATTCTCTTTCTGACCATTAGAGTCAGTATTTAATATTTGAATGTTCTGAACACATAAATGCCATTTCATCCAAGTTGTAAGTCATGGCAAATCCTCATTTCTTTGTGTACATATGCACTCATGGGTTTATATATGGGCCCGTGTGTACATATGTATAAGTATACACGTGTGTATGTGTATGTGGTGGTGTATATATGTGTGCATTAGAGTGGGTTGTGCATATATGTGTGCACACATGTGCTTGTTCCCATAGGGGCCAGAAGTTTCCTCAATCAGTTTCTATTTTATTATTTGAGACAGTCTCTCACTGAAGGCAAAGCTCACTTATTCAGGCCAAAGTGCTTCAGAACCTGTCTCTCCCTTCTATACCCAACCTCCAAAGGCTGGGGTCAAAGACAAGATTATGAGTAAAAGGTCATATATATATATATATATATATATATATATATATATATATATATATATAATTAAATATAAATGCTTATTGGGAGAGGGGGCTGGGAGAGAGAATATAAATGCATCATCTGTCCAGAAATACAGTTATAATATATGGCTGCCTAGCATCTTCCTTGACTATGTTCTTATATAGGAGGCCTTTCCAATTTTACTCATATTTAGAAGAATCACAATGCCTAACTTTGAAGGGATAGTAATAGCTTTCATCTAGCACAGACTCTTGTCCCTGCTCCCTTTGGCTGCCAGAGACATGATTTTTCATGAATTTGAGGTTTAATTTGGTAGTCTATCTTTTTTTTTTTTTTTACTCCTATTTGAATTAGATACTATCCTAGAAAAGTTTGCTGGACCAGCACCTGACTTCAGGAAGCAGGCTGTAGAAGGCCCTCAGGGCAGGGGCACCCAGGAATGAACTAGGCCATATTGTCACACCCTGTCATTTCTGCCTTGAACACAGCATGGGAGACTGCCCACTTTCTGGGTGAAATTTGGGCAGTATCTTCCTGAGAGTCGTGACTGAATTAGCCTTTTCTGGAAAGAGAGCTCTAGAGCCACGGATATGGCCAAGGGTGGGGGGGGGGAAGATATGGGTTCCAATTCTGACCTCGTTGTCAGCTAACACGGTTTGAGCTCTCACTATATGTCAAAGCCTATGTATATATAGGTCTGGCAACTTGTTAAGTGTCTCACTTTACTTACTAGAAGGCTCTACCCTAGCCCCAGATGGAAACCACCAGGATCAGTAGCTAGTTCAATGGCTCATCTGAGGATGATCCTCTTGGGCCCGAGCTCTGTTCCAGCTGGTCCACTCAGCTGTATGCAGCCCTCCAAGACTCCATTGCAACCGTCCTCATTGCTACCAGCAGTGCTGTGTGACAACAGCCGCTCACTGCGGAGACTACACAGTTGCCACCACTCATGCTGACTCATTATCCATCTCTGACCTAACCCACCCTGGCTGCCTGAGCCTCAGTTTCTTCACCTGTGTCAGATACATTGACACTACCCTGCCAGAACTGTTCTGAGAAATCCTGACTAGTTCTAGCCCTGACAGCTAATGCTTTCTGAGGTTTTACTTCATTGTATATTCTTCTGAGTACTTTTCAGACATTAATTCAATCTGCCACCACTAAATGCAGGGCTTCCTGCACTCAACACTATCTGGGGGATGTGGGTACCCAGGCCTATGAGCTGGGGAACCCGGCAAGTACCTATGAAATGAAAGAAGCGTGTCTAAATTCCAGATGTTCAGATGAAAAAAAAATGAGGATCTGGATTTGGCCACACATTAAAGAAATGTCACTCCAAGTCCCAGTATCAGTCTATGTGGTTCCAATCCAGGTTTGTCCTCTCCCATCCAGGCCTGCCTGATTCCAGTCCAGGTTTGTCCCCTCCCGTCCAGGCCTGCCTGATTCCAGTCCAGGTTTGTCCCCTCCCATCCAGGCCTGCCTGATTCCAGTCCAGGCTTGAGACTGCCCACTATCTTCCTCCCTAGGATTGCATCCGTGAAGGGATAGGGCATTGGGAGGTGGTTTCAAACCTATCTGAAGCACATCCTAAGAGACATATTTGTGTACATAGCTGTTTATGTAACAACTCCTTGACTATTATATCCATAGGTAGCAAGTCATATTAGAGTTCTCAAGTCAGAAATCCTGTTTGATGCATGGGGTGTAACCCACACAGTGGAATAAAAGGTAGATATATCTTGACTTGGCACAAGACTTTTGGTGCATTCTGTAAAGGACTTTTGGTACACACACACACACACACACACACACACACACACACACACACACACAACTTTGTACCAAAAATTCTGAGACAATGCATGAAATTGCTACACTGTCTGAGAAAGAGGAAGAGGGAAATATATGATGTTAAAGGGAAAATTTTTATGTGCTATGGTTCATTGAAAATTTTCATAATAATTGACACTAGAAGAAAGATAACTCTTTTTTGGTGATGGAGTAACAAAGGGCAGCCTGTACTGCTAGGAAAATGAACTCATAAGAGACAGTGGATCCATCTCAGGGACTGCAATTCACCGTGGCAGCCCTCAGCCTCCCTCTCTGAGTGTTGAAACGCTGTGAGAATGCTCCCTGCCTGCACCTGCTCTGAGACATCCCACCCATGCTGGAGCTACAGATGTAACCCTGGTCTCACACACTGGTGGCTACTGTTAACATCATTCATCTGACAAAAGTACAAGGTAACATGAATTAACTTTTTTTCTAAATGGCACAGCCATGAAATGTTTTATTCCATTTACAAATTGCTTTTAACTTCCATTTCCTGACAGACTAAAAAAAAAAAAACTACTTGAATCAATCAGGGAAAAAAATCACAACAATACAAATTTCACTGAGCTTACAGCAAAGCACTGCTTTTATGCAGATCTTCTTTTTTTTTTTTTTAGGGCTTTTATTAAAACACACTGGAATCTCTAAGCTGCAGCCTAAAGAAGAAGAAAAAATGAACCCTTTCTAAATGTGTGACTCCAACATCTTAATGCTGATAAATGAATACTAGATGAAGCCATGTATATAAGTATGCACATCTGACATGCTCTATTTTGTGTTCTGGTCTTCAAAATAAGAGTCCTTTATGGGGAATGAATAAAAGGATATGAATAAAAACTACAACTAACATTTGTTAAATTCTGACTGCCTTCCAGGAGATGGGCTGTGTGCTCTGTGTTTATCTCAATGCACTTTGACAGATGTGCTGGAGCTAAGTTACTATCCTATTTTAAGGTATAAAACAGGACCCACTCTAGTTATTATCACTCAGTTCATACTGAGCACTTGATACATGCCAGATGATGTCAGTACTCCATATGCACAATCTCTCTGAATCCTGAGAACAAACCTGCATATCTGTTGCACTGGCTCCAGTGGTAGAAGTGGGGAAACAGAGAGGTGCATGTGTCTGGTCCAGGAATGATGAGTGACAGAGATGGAGGAGAATCTGTCTTTCTGGTTGCGAGCCTCCTGTGCTTCCTGTGCAAGTTAATTATAGTGACACTTCACAGTTTATACTATCCAAATGAACAAGCAAAGAAAGTGTTCCCAAATCGAGAATCTTATTCCACTTGGGTGTGGCACAACACCTTTCATCTCAGCACGCAGAAGCAGAAGCAAGCAGATCTCTGTGAGTTCAAAGCCATCCTGGTCAACATAGTGATTTCCAGGACAGATAGCGCTGCATAGTGAAGACTGTATATAAATGGAGAAGGAGGAGTGGAGGGAGAAAGAAAAGGAAAGAAAGAAAGAAAGAACAGGAAGAAGAAGAACAAGAAGAAGAAGAGGAGGAAGAAGAAGAACAGGATGAAGAGGAGGAGGAGGAAGAAGAGGAGGAGGAGGAAGAAGATGAAGAAGAAGAAGAAGAAGAAGAAGAAGAAGAAGAAGAAGAAGAAGAAGAAGAAGCATTATCATATTGTTGCAAAACTGATGGCTTATCCACAACAAAGAGTAAGTATGACATGACCTGCAACTCCAAACTGTTCCACTCTAAAAACAGGTTTGTTAGCCTGAGTTCATCAAATCTGAGGCTGTGTGTCTTGTTTTTCATAGTTCCTTGGGCAAAGTTACGGGCTTAGACTGATTTACTTTTGAAAGCCCATCTCACAGGTATCAAAGCTAAAGAAAATTCTCTTCAGCAAAAAGACAATCAATACAATCACACAGGAACTGAGTCATAATTGAGTATTGGCTAACGCAATATTCATCTTTAAGTAGTCACTTAAACAATTACTAATTTTGATTGTTAGTTTCAATTATTTGTTTCATATTTTGGTGCTGATCCACCACTTATTTCCAAGTACCCTGAGCTTCTTTAAACTATTCTGAGATGTAAACTCTGAAGGTTTAAATGCAAACTGACTCAAAAGAGCAAATGTCCCTGCAGCCATGGGCTCCTCTGAGCTTTCTACCATAAGAATGAGACTTTGTAGGTTATTTGTAATGGTTCCAGAAACTTAGCAGAAATTGCATACTCATCCCTCATCAATATTCTTGCATGGGCTACTGAAAATGTCAAGACTCATTGGACAGGGAACACAATGAACAAGGAAACCAGTTTAAAACCTTGCTGGTCGGAAAGTTCAGAATGATGTTTCTATCTTAGTGATGTTTATCAATGAGTAAACAAATTACTTAATCTGTAATGGCTGCTTGTTTGGTAGATGATGTATTTGAAAAAGCATGCATCCATGGAAACAGCATAGTAAAAGAACGTCATGATGCTGGAGACCTTTGGAACCGATCATCCAGGAAGCTGTCAAAGATGGGCTTGCAGGCCCCCACACCCCACTTCCCAGTGAGTCCCTGTCTTCCTTCAAGGCTGATATCCCTTCTCTCTCCGCCTTCACTGACTGCTGAGTCTCGACTCCACTCCGGTTTCCTTCGGTCTATTTAATCATCAGCTTTCATCTCTGCTTCTTGCACAGTTTTAGATGTACTGTGATCCTGTGTGGGTGCCTGTGGACATCAGCAATGCTCTCCCATATCCCACCCATAACTGTAACTCTGACACCTGAAGCTTCATAGAAAGCATTGCATTTTTAACCAGAAGGTAACCCTTCTGTTATAATGCAGCCCTTCCTTAGTGAGAGTGTTAAGAAAACAAGCCCTTCTGAGAAGTAGGTTATACTATGCCCCTCCCTGCCCGCACCTTCACACTCCTGAACAAGTAGTCATCTGATAATTCTTCTGAAAACAGGAATTGGCTATATGTCCTTATTTTTAGCTTCAACACCTACCATGGGTAGCTTACACATGATAAGTAATTGCTGGGATTTTTATCAAGTAGATACAGGTCGTATTGAATTAATTAGGAGATCTACTAGGAGGGAAGTAGAAATGGTTGAGAGAATGAGGACTGATTCTTTGAATGATGGAATCAGAGGGAAGAATCTAGAAGCCTCTAGGAACAGACACTTTTTTTTTTTAGCTGTTCTCGGAACACGGCTTGACCTCACACAAAAGACTGAGGGGGAAAAGAGAGGAGCTGAAAATCAACACTATCTTCTCTCTGTCCTACAGTGAAAATATCCCTAATCATCCCACCATCTTCCAGGGACGGAACATAGGTATCAGCCACTCAGGCAGCGGTGGCTGATAGAGTTTCCACAGCAGGAACTCCCAAATTAAAACCTTATACCCTCACATTTTACAACAGGCTCTTCCTACAGATCCCTCCCAAGTCAGGCAGACGTGGATGCAAGCCTGGAGTCAGGGACACTCAACACCCAGGCGGAACTCAGTGCTCTCACTAAGTAGTCCACTTAGGGATCGATTATGCCAGTGACTGTAGACAAATTGCCAGCCACAGAGGCTTTAGAATCAGGGCCCTGAACGACTTTTCCTTTTCTGGGACAGGACTGAAGAAGGATGCCAATCTCGAGAGCGTGAGAAGTGGCCAGAAAAGGCCAATAAAGCTGAAGAACGAATGTGTTTCCCCTGCCCTTACACAAACACATCACCATTGTTCAAGAATGGATGTAATTAAAGCCTTCCCCAGAAATCCATGGTTATAAACAACACCCTAGCTGCTGTGCCCTTGTCCGTGGTGCTGAAAAACAAGCCTTGCAGACAAAAGGCATTTCTCCTTGTTTACAGTGGTCTCTGTTCCTCCTGACTCCGCAGGGAGGGGGGTTTTCATTTTAATATTGGCTCCATGTACTTTCTTTTTCCTCTACCTCTAAATCTTGGCTGGATATTTTTAAAATTATGTTTCAAGTCTTATTTTATTACTAATGGCCCCATCCTCACCTAGCTCCTTCTCTAACATTTGGGTGGTATGTACCATTTCCTCTACTTTTTCTTTGCTATATGATCAATTTATACACATATGGCAAGTTAGGGAAATCTAGATATAGTTTTCCTCAGGTATTAAAATCTCTAATTCTAGTTGTAATTCTGTTTCCTTGAGCCTTTTTTTTTAATGCAAAAAGAAGTTAGCTATCTCATTTCTAAGTCCATGTCTTCAGTGTCTTTAGTTTAAAAAACAGTTTTTCGGATCTTAATAGAAATGAATTTTTCACGTAATACATTTGACGTTTTTCCACTACCACAGTTCCTCCCAGATCATCCTTATCTTCCTACACACCAAAATTTATGTTCTCTACCTCTTCAAAAAACAAGCAAATGAACAAAAAATGCAAAACAAGCAAACAACAACAAAACAACAACAACAAAAGCCTCATAAAAATGAAAACTATACAAGCAAAGGCCCAATCAAACAGAGGTTCTGACAGAACCCACAAGATTTGCATAGGTCAGGACAACGCTCTCACATGCAATGCATGGCTTGAACCCTTCCCTGACCAGCTCGAAGGCAGGAAAGTCTTCCTTCTGAATGCTCAATCAGCAGCAGGTCATCCTAGCTAATGACTATAATCAGTTTCTTTCTGAACCAAACCCATGTGTTCATTCCTGGAAGAACATTAATAGTATCTTGAGAGGACTACATAGTATTTAGAATTGGTCATCTGCCTTCTGTGTTCTGAAATCTGAGATGATTTTGGATGCTTTCAAAGCTACCATGACACCAAACTGATGCTCCTCCCCACCCCCACTAAAATGAGATGATCAGGACAATGTCTGTTATAACTTGACACCTCCAGACATATTCTCCAAGTTCTTCCACTTCTGCCAGACATGTTGCTGAGATGGTGTGGCCTCTTAAAGCAAGGTGTTGCTTTTCTCTCTGTCTCTGAATCTCTAACATTAGACACAGCATGGGAGCATAGGACATAAAAGTCAACCATATCTTTTTATTGGAACTGCTGTGGAGTGTTCCCAAAAAGTACTTCAGAGTCACTCTTAGATATTTATTAGTAATTACCAAATACATATGTAAATACATGACCATCACCTGTCAGTAATGGACAGATAGTGATGGGCTGATAAAAGAATGAATGGACATGTGAAAGAGAATTGCCCAAGTCTGCTTGATATCCTAACGATTTTGATGCAAAAGACATCTGTTAAGATTAAAGCAACCTTTTTCTTGTATGTACTATACCTTATTTTCAGCTTTTACCTATCTCTGAGGATGTAGCATTGCACCTTGTCTTCCATGACAGATTTTAAATATACACATAATTAGAATTGGGGCATACTTTGGAAAGATTATAATTATTCCTCTCTGACCTTTACTGTATTGTGTAATTCTTGCACCCAGACATGAAGGCACCCTCTTTCTTCCCTAAGGGCTGGCTCTATATCCACAGGAAAAAAATAGTTTACTTCTGCAGAGATTCGTTTTCTGACTCTTGTCTTCAGAGACATAAACAGTATCAGCCTTGCCAGCATTCCTACATCTCTGATCCCCAGGGAGGAAAATGTGTGGTATAAACTGTAATATCAAGCGAAGTCAGCCATCTCTTTATCTATTCAGATTGCACCTCTGAATTATGCAGGGTATTCCTTTTTTTAAAAAAACCTATCATTTACTGTACAAGCATTACCAGAAATGAAAATGAAGTCATACATATGAAAGCTCTGGCTTCACAGTGTCTTGTTCTTCTGTTATGGGCTGGGGTCTTTATGTATGCAAACTCTCCATGTAGCATGCAGACATTTTTTATTCTGCTTTTCCAGTTAATATGCCAGAAGAGTTTTTATGAACACACTGGATAGATAAAGGATATCTTTGTTTTTATTTGCTATTGATGAGATGTAGGAGGGAAGGTTTAGATTTAGACAGGTTAAATTCTGTCTCTACCACAAAACTGCCCTGTAGCTGCAGACTATTTGACTATTTAAGCCTCCATTTTGTTCATCAGTAACACTTAATTATAGGATTGGGATAAAACTTCTTTGTTACATTTTTGTATACATGTTTTTTGATATTATATTTGGATCATGCATGCTATATTAATATTTTAACACATGACTCTATCATAAAGTATAATATAAGGCATGTATGAATAATTAAAAATAAAGATTGGGTTTTAAAATTCAACATTTGGGGACCACCCAAGAACATGGAGTGTTTACTCTCACTCACCTGAAGTTATCAACATTTAGATGGAAAAGTTTGAAGATAAACGACATCCTCCAATATCCTTTGGCAGATGTGTTTGAGTGACCTGCCTCCAATTAGCCCACTAGACATAAATCTAGAAACAGAACCTACAGGTTCCAAAAGCTGCTAGAAAGCTCCAGCTCCCAACATCACTATTTCTGATACTAAAAACATCAGCCAATACTATACAGACACCGTTGGCTAAGTACATGCATTTATTTACTTTATAGTTGTTTTTTTATTTTTGAAACTATAGGTATATAATGTATCCCTTTTCCCCCATCCAATACCTCCTTTGCAACCCCTTGCTCTTACTCAAATTCTTGCTCTTACTCAAATTTCTTTAATGGTTGTTATATTTATATATGTACATGTGTATATATATATATATATATATATATATATATATATGTTCCTAAATACATACATAAAATCTATTTGGTATGTATAATGTTACTTGTATGTATGTAATCTCAGGACTGACCACTTAATACTGGATAACCAACTGAGGGGCTCTTCCCTTGGGGAAGCATCAAACACATTTTTGAGGAATTGTTCTCAGTAAGAGTGAAGGAAAGATGAAGCACATTAAGTACCACTGTCAATAACATCATAGTCACTGTTGACAAATTCAGAGAAACATGAAGTTTCTTTGAAGATTCCATAACTGGTTTGTGGTGACACTGGATTCAAATGCATGTCGTTGCATTCCTAATGTCCTTAGTCTTTCAGCCAGAATTTAACTCAGTACAAACCAAATATTTACTGACTATTCAATATGTGTCTAGCATTGTGTGAAGATGTGACAGTGAACAAGATAGATGCAGTCTTTGTGCTCTTGGGTTTCTGTCTGTTGGGAAAAGAGACAAAGGCAAGCTAAATGTGATGTGCACGTCACCTATGGGGGTGTGCACACAGGATCCACAAACAGTTTAGGTGAAGGGGACAGATGGGAGCTTCTAATCCCAGCCTCAGAGTCTGGTTACTCAACGAATTAAGCATGCTTGAACAGGCCAGTTCTCTCATGCCTACACTGGCATGTGATCTTGATGGGACATGCATGCAGTGTTCTAAACTGATGCATAAACAACTCTGGGGCCACTGCAGCACTCAAGGTTGGCACCTGCTTTTTATATAGTATTTAATGCAATGGAAGCAGATTTACCTTTCTCATTAGGTTCTGCTGAGCCTCAAATATAAAATTAGTGTCAGCATGTCTTTCTAGGAAGTAGACTAATTGAGGATGGAAAGATCAATCAAACCACAGAGATTCATTATGGAATGACTGTTTAAAATCTGGAGCTGTGCCAAGAAGTGTAAACATACAGGAGAAACATAGGCTAGGATTAGCCTTTTTCTTGTAAAGTCTAGAGAGCTGATATAGGAACCCCTCCAAAGAACACTTTTAGTAAATGAAAGCCTGTGGCACATTTTCAAGAGACAAGGGGAGATGGCAGCGTGTGGAATGTGCTGGGTGGATCACACAGTGAAGAAATTGACCTTGGGCTTCAAAAGACCACTATTCTTAAAAACTCAGGGTAAAATTCATCATAGCCACTGTACTAGCCATGGTTCTGGGCCTGTGATAAAGTCTTCCTAGACATATTGAGAAGACTTGACACTGGAGACTGGAGCTGAAGGATGCTGGGAAATGCAAATTCTGGGGCAACCCATCATCTTTGCCTTTCCACTCCCAAGGCTCAGCTTGCCGCCTGACAAGCGGCAGTCGCCTCGTTAACATTCAGTGAGTGGTTATATAGAAAGACGCTGCTTTGCAACAGGAACAAGTATCAAACCACACGTGATCACTTTCTAAATTCCAGCATGCAGACAGTGTTGTCAGAAATTCAGTAGAGATGGTCACAATCACGGTGATAGAAGAATTGCATAATTTCCTAATGGACAAGGAAATTTGGGTTAGCCCTGTCCGGAAAGGGGAGGTCCAGCTACCAGGGGTCACAATTCAGATGTCTAGAGGATTCCACACATGCACACACACACACACACACACACACACACACACACACACACACGCACACACACAATATATATATATATATATTGTCTGGAATCAAGGTGTGCATCACCATCTGGAGGCCTTCGGGACAGGAAAATGGAAGAGGAAGGTGCCTTTCAGGGTATTCAAAACACGGGGTAAACAACAGGAGGAGAGGAGCCATGCAAGTTTTGGGGGGGCGCAAGAGAATCATTTGCTAGGATGTAAAATGCCAGTTAAAAACAACAGGAAAGAGGATCAAAGAGAAAAGTTGGATTCCAGGCAGGAGAAAGGAGTACAGAGAATCACAGAGGAGGTCAGCATGTCAGGCTCCTGAGACTCCTCAGAAATACTGCAAGAACTAAACTCCCTCAATCCGTGGTGCTTACCTCCAAGGCAAAAGTTACCCAATCAAAAAAAAAAAAGTTACCCAATCCATCCCTGAGAAAACATCTGTTCTAGAACTATTGTTTGCCAGAGGATCCCTGATGTAGTCCCTAGTTACTGTCCCCAGATGGTATGTGACAGCTAGGGCCTTGCAGACAGAGGGATGGCTAAAATGTACCCCCCTCCACAAACACATATTTCCACATGTCACACACTTTACTTAAGGATTTACATGCATACCCATGTTTCCCGTGGTAACTAGTGGCACCAGGGATAACCAATATTTATTCTGTGGCTGAGGGGAGATGTAATCCAGATATTATGTACGCCAAATATACTTGGTAGGAAGCCAGTGGCCAGCCAGGGAAGGTTTAGCATAAATGACAGCTCTTGCCAACCAGGGCCTTTTGTAAGGGTTCCCTGTGCATAGACCTCTTCCAGATACCCAGCACTGTCTTGGGGGACAGAAGAGACAGGTTCTTTACTGCCCACTCACACTACCATACTCATGTTTGAGTTATGGCTTAATTTTGGCATTGTAGGGGAATGATTCTTTTGTCTTTTTTGCAAGGGTGAGAGAAATAAGGTGAGTGAGGCACACACCTACTGGAATAAATTGAAGTGTGCCTTTAAAAAGTCTATAGTCAAGAAAACAAACATCTAATATATGTCGTTTTTTTTACATTTACAAATAAGAAAAATAGATTCTTTGACAACATGACAGGTTAACTCCTGGCAACACCCAGCCTACCTCAAAGAAGATGATGAGCATCAAAGAACCTCCTTATGGAGATGGCTTTAAATGTGGCAAACCAGACACTGGGCAAAATGTCCTCATTTCTGCCACAGACCAAATTCTGCCTAAAAATGGGCAAGCTTGGATGCAGGCAGAGTTGACAGCCAAACTATGCCAAGACAGGGTAAGCAAGTCCTCAATAGTTTCTGCCTCACAAACATGTCTGTCAGATATATAGGGCCAGAAAGCTGAAGATGATGCTCCAAAGTTATAGAGAATTTTGGGTGACTGTTCAGGCAGTAATCTGTCTCTGTCATTTTTTCATTTTGGAAGCTGCTAACCTGTACTCTGGGTTCACTCAGGTAATTAAGTTTTATTCCTTCTCAGGTCTCTCATGTGGTTGAACATCAAATAGTTTAGTCTTACAGTTAAGCTTAGTTGTTTAGGGGTTAAGATATTTTTAGATCTAGATAGATGTTTTAAGTTCATAGAGATGAGATATGATATTGATTTTCATTCAGAATCTTAGACTCAATAAGATGGAAATAATGTTTACTTCAAGTTTGCCAAATACAAATAGCCAAATCACTATGATTATAACATTCATATAATTCCTGATAGTTTCACGGTTCTTTGTGCTGTATATAGCTTATTTTATTTATGTGTGATGATATAAATGTATATGTTAAAAAGAAATATAAAAAAATAGAAAAAAGAAAAATTAGAAAAATATATCATGAATAAAACACTATTAATACTGATGTTTTAAGTGTTGCATCAATATTTAAGTCTTGTCTTTTAAAAGCATTTGTGTGTGTGTGTGTGTGTGTGTGTGTGTGTGTGCGCGTGTTTGAAACAGGGTCTCTCTATGAGCCTAGGGTGGCTTTATTCTTTGTTATTTTCCTGCCTCAGTTTCCCAAGTGCTGAGACCATAGGAGTGTTACCCGGCACTGCACTCTTCTCCAGGTTATTGGATTTCTGGTGCCTCCTTGTGCTGGTTTCTCATCCCCAGACACGTGCCTTACTCCTGTCACCCTGTCCTCGATGCCAGAGAAGCAAGAACGGAAAGGTACTGAGGAAAGAGAGGACTAGGGGTGGAGAGCCCACCTTGGCTGTAGGCAAAGAAGTCTTTTAAACTTTGGTCGTGGAAGATTAAAAAAAAAAAAAAGACCACCGAACAGTGTGAGATGGTGCTGATGGGACAGAACGCATTGGGTTATTAACTTTATTGAGCATCTCCAAAGCTGTCTTCTTATTTTCCAAGTGGATCTCCTAAGAACAAATGACCCAATGACCATCTGGGAAATGAAGGCAAATCCCCCATTTTCTGAGCCTGTCAGCCAAAGAGCAGGTAACAAACATTCAAGCTGAACACTCTTGCTCAAGAACTGCAGCACATATGGGGCTGTTAAATAGCCCACGGGACATGCCGCAGCAAAGGAAGCTGGGAACAGGCCATAGGCATATGTTCCTCAAGTCAGTAGTCCCACCTCAGTCTTGGGTAAGTGTTCTCTAATCAGTTACCTAACTGTTTACCACCGGGAAGCTTCACTGGCCTCTCATGAACTCAGCAGCTGATGGCCATTTCCCTAGTGCAGCCCTCTAGCAAGATTTGCCCTTGGCTAGCAGATTCTGTTTTGAATTTACAGAGAAAGCCTTTATCTATCGCATTGGACCAGGTGACCTGGTGAAACTCCCCAATCTCCGAGCTTCCTGTTTATAACGAGTCTCCACTTAAATACTTTGTAAATGTAAAATGTTTCCATTTTGAAATGATTTTAGATCCACAGAAAAGTTACAAAATAGTCTCTTTGTCACCTCAGCCCAGAGTCCCCTCTAAGACTTTATCTAAACAGAGTACTACAATCTAACTGTAATTTCCCCAATTATTGCTCTGATGACCATTTTCTGGTCTATGAGGCCACTCAAGGGCCCATGATGACTGTTTCCTAAAGCCTCTACACTCCATCAGTGTACCAACCTTCACCAACTTTAGAAATTTAACCCTCGAAGGCGCTCACCTGCTGCTTTGTCCACCTCAGCTGGTCTCCTTTACTAGCTCACTGTTAGATAAACGTTGCCATGTGGGCAAGGGTCCAATAGAAGTGACATGTCCCCAGAGTATCCTGTAGTTGGTCATGTGGTGCTGAGCCTCTACCTCAGGAGTTCTCAACCTTCCTAACGCCTCGACCCCTTCATATAGTCCCACATCTTGTGGTGACCCCCAACCATAAAATTCTTTCATCGATACGTCGTAACTTTAGCTATGCCACTGTTACAAATGGTAATGCAAATATCTGATATATACTATCCCCAAATGAGTCACCACCCACTGGTTGAGAACTGCTGTTCTAGAGACCGAAGTTCCCAGACAGAAGCCAGAAGCTCAGAGTCCATTCTCCTATTGGAGAGAGTCCAATCATCTTCATTGATAAGCCAGTAAACACAAGAGCACCCCCTGAGTCCTAGGAACTGTTACAGAATATTAATTAAATAAAAAAGAGGCTGTTGGGGAGTCCTAAATTATGTGGATCAGTCAGAAGCACAAGGAAAACAACTTGAGTCTTACAACTACATTCAGAAGTAGAGACTGACAAGGACCGGGACTCAAACTTGGAAGATACCAGTCTACCTCCAGGTAGATAGGAACGGAGATAGTGGATACCCAGCTGGCGTTTGTTAAATTAATTATTGTTTACCTAGTCTGCGGGGACCTATCTTTGCAACCTGGACCCAAAAGTGCTCTGTGTTACTAGAATACCATAAGAAAAACTGGAGCTAGAGTTTGTTTTCTACTAATCACATCTGGTCCCTCTACTCTGAAATTAGTGTTTTTCCCTACCAGTAAAAAAAATAGACACTTTACTCATAGATCCGTGCCTTGGTCCAGTCATCATCAGAGAGGCTTCCTCAGGCAGCAGATCAGAGTGAGTGCAGAGATCCAATGCTAGACATTATGCAGAGAGAGAGTGTGTGTGTCTGAATTGGAGGTCTCCCTTGAGTTCATCCACTTGGAGCTCAGGGAACCCCGAGAAAGAGGGGAAGGAAAGAGTGTAGGATTCAGGGCAGTGGAGGACACCAGGAGAACACAGCCGACTGAATCAACAAGCTGGGCTCACATGGGCTCACAGCGGCTGAAGCTGCAAACATGGGGCCTGCATGGATCTGCACCGGTCCTCTGCGTATGCGCTGTCTCTTAGCTTGGGGTTTGGTTTGGTTTGGTTTGGTGTGGGCCTCCTAACAGTGGGAGCAGGGGTTTTCAACCTTTCGCCTGCTCTGGGGACCCTTTCCTTCCTATTGGGTCACCTTCTCCGGCCTCAATAGAAAGGCTCTTGCCTTGTCTTCTTGTATCTTGTTTTGTCACATTTGGTTGTTTTCTTTTGGAGGCTTATGCCTTTTCGTAGAGAAATGGAGGGGGAATAGATCTAAGAGAGAGAGGGGAAATGGGGGCAGAGCTAGAAGAAGTGTGCTGTAGGGAGGGAAAACGATGGCCAGGATGTATTGCATGAGAGAAGAATCTACTGTCAATTAAAAAAATAGATACTTAAGGAAAATAAGACTCCTCAAGCATTCTGCTCCTTACAATTTGCTGATATCTTTAGGACCCACTCTCGGCTCTTCCCGTTAACAGTGACTATACAGGTGCTCATTTAATCAAAAGATCAACTTTTATACTGTCATTAAGGGTAAGATAGCCCCCACATCAAACCTGCCTTTCCCACACCCGTAGGATAAGACAGCTCGAGAAGCCATAGCAAATCTGCTGTCTCCACTCCTTCCCGGCTATCTCTCAGCTCTTTTGCAGTGAGACCTACCCAGGATGTCAGCATCCTCAGGAAGAGGCCACCAGCAGTCAATAAGCACTGTCACAAGAAATGAGCCATATCTGCCCTCCCTGGCCTAAGGGTGGATGTTCAGTTTGTCTTCAAATCGATACACCCCTGGAAGGCACTGTCTTCCACCAATCCTCTGAGGGCCAATGCATGCCAGTAGATTCAGACAGTAAAAGTATACCTTGGCAGCACCCACAGGCTTTGGGGTTTTTCTGGTTTGGGGTGGTCCCTCTGGATTCCTGTCAGTGGTGTGGAAGTAGACTTTTGTGAACAGGTTCCGTGGGAAATTGATTTTTAAATGCTGGCCATGATATATAATGTTTATCTGCTTTTTTTTTTCTTTAAATACTTTCTTCCTGGCTGATTTCTAGGCACAATAGCCAAACATTCCATCGAATTTCTGCCACTCAGACACAATAGGTGTAAATAATCTTAAGTGCATAGGTAAAAATAAAACCTTACAAGCTAATTAGGAATGTGTTGAGTATCTGTTGTTTTTTATTGTAATGTGGTCCATTTAATTATAGATGTAAATAAATGTTTAATCAAGGTAGTTACCTAGCAATTGTCTCGTAAAATTCCTAAGAAATCAACATATGACACCGAAGAATTGATATAAGTGAATTCTAAGATAGCACCATTGGTACAATGCCTTTCACCGGTCCAGGGGTTCTGGAATTCTCCATAGGAGCCCTTGAAAAAGCAACATGACAGTTTCCTTTAGGATCTCCTGAGGGACTGAGCACTGGTGCTGAAAGCTGTGCCCAGATGCAACATCTGCTGCTCCTTGGCAAGTCTCCTACTGGCCAGAGAGGGACCCAAACACCTGCCACCACCAGTACCAGCCTGGAACTTGCCTTCCAAGCCATCAAGCTACAGTTTTCCCTGGGCTTAGTCCCTGTCTGTCATTCTCACAGTAGGCCCCTTGGCTCTTGGCTGGCCTTAAAAGGATTATATGTTTGTTTTCAAAGCAGCTTGTAATGGTGCAGGGAGCACAGGAGAGAAGGAGATCACCACAGAAGAAGGAAAGCATCACAGAGTACAGGCTGTAGGCCTGGAATGGGCTGGGTCTTTCCACAGGCATTTATTACTGTAATCCAAGGCAGTGTGTCCCATTTTTAATGAGAGAATTGGTGATTTTTTTCCCCAGGATTCCAGAGCTAAAAAGAAGCAAAGGTGGGATTTCTCCCCTACTTTGGTCACTGATCGCACCATATGTAGATTATTGCATGTGCTGAAAACTCGCCAAATACCAGTGGGATAAGCCATGAGTGTAGCCTGGCTCAGAAGTATGATCAGTGACCTCTCAGGCAAGAATGCTGGAGAAACAGCAGTGTCCGTGCGCAGCGGTGGGAGGCAGAAGGAGAGGCTGTAGCTGTGGGATGAAAGAGGAGAGCTGTCCTTGTGCTGGAGTCTTCTTTGGAATGACAACTCAATGCTTTCAGAGGCTCAGCATCCTTGGTAGCATAAGCAGGACCACGAACCCCATTTTAGCACATGATGGATATACACTATCAAGAACTGTGCCATCCTTTCTGAAAAGCCACTGCAGCAGCACATCCCACACCATGGAAGCAGAAGACAACTGAGGGTAACAGAGGTTCTAGGGTTCCCAACTGTCCAAGTCTGGCCACCATAAGCACCTTCATAGGATGCCCACAGACAAAAGAAATCAATCAGCCTTGCCTCCATGCCTTTTATTTGAATACTGGGAAAGGGCTCTGGTCTGTTAGAAGAAACCTCTGCTGCTTTGGCAGGATGGTATTGACCCCTGGGAACTAAATGGTAATGGCAAGAGGCAGCAATGGCCCCCTTTGACCCTCTTCCAGGCAGGCTGCTCACAGTTCTGGGCTCCCTGAGAAATGGGAGCAGAAGACAAGCATAAAATGTAATAAATTACATTAAGGATGACACAGGTCAGAACTGGGCTCCTGCTTGGAGCCCAACAAAGCAGACTAGCCCTGTGATGACATCATCATCATCATCATCATCATCATCATCATCATCATCATCTTCATCATCACAGCAACAACAACAACAACAACAACAACACCTAAAAGGATTAATAAAACAAAAAACTAGAAGAGTCAGAAAAACCAATTGGAAAGAGCTCAATTAGAATGAGCTTTCACTGAAAAAAAAAATACCCTCCCTCCTCCCATCCTCATCCTCCCATTTTAATCCTTAGGGAAAAAGTAACCTGAAGAAGTGTCATAGTAACCAACCAGAATTCTTCATTGTTCTATTTCTAAGGCAGCTCGGGGTACCCTGCACAAAGCAGCTGTTCAGCCACACCCAGTGAGATTCCTTCTAAGGTTCATGAGTCACTAATAAAAAACAGTTTAATTCTCTAAAATCAACTGGATATGATTTTGGTTTTGACACAACAAAAGGTCTCATGCAGACCCGTGGGGATGATGTGAGATTGATTGGACCCCTTTGCAAATGATGTCCAAAGAGAGCAGCAATCCTCCTACACCAGAAAGCCCTGAGCCTGTCATTCCTTGTTGGGGGTGGGCAGTGCACACCTTCCTCCCAGGCAGCCTCAGGAGCCAGTCATTGTTTGGATGGCAGCGGTGGAGGCAGACATAGCTGATCTCTATCTCAGAGCACTTCAGCCCTGTAGCAGACAGGCTAGTCCTCAGAGTGTGACCACACAAAGGTACAATACGGCAGGTAAGTGGTTCTGAGGACCACAGCAGAGGATGGAGGAGGATGAAGGAAGGTTTCCCAAGGACAGTGACATTTATGTGACTTCAGAACTAGCCTTAGGTAGGATGTAGCTGGGCAAAAAGCAGCGGTCAAGCAATGCCAAGAGGGCACAGGAGCTGAGAATGGAACACAGCACAGCCTAAGATGCTGAGGGCTACAGCAGAAGGATGGAATGTGGATGGGACTGGTCCCAGGTCAGCTCTGTGACTTGGAGGGTGAGGCTTGTGCTCCAAGCCTGGCTGGGGAGAGATGCAGAAGAAGTAACCCAGACGGGTTACTACAGGGATATCATCATATCAGGTGATGCACAGGAAAGAAAACTGCAGAATTGAAGATAAGAAGGAGTGGGAGGGGACATGGGGAGGGGATGGAATTGAGAAAACCCTGAAAATCCCTAAGACTAACAGAAATGGGAAGTCTTCCCTGCAGAGAAGGAATGGGGGATTTGGAAGAATGTTCCAGGCAAGAGAAGCTGCAATGTGCAGTACATCTCCAAGTGCTGAAGCTGGTGAGGGACCAAAGGCTTGAGCTGTGTAGGATTAAATAGCACTTTCCTCGTCCTTACTTTGAGATATCTTGAATTTGCAGGTGATCCTCCTGTCTCTGTCTTCCCAAGGCTTGAATTAAAGATGCTGGTCACCACACCTTTCATGATGCCAGTATGAACAACCCTCTTCCCTTTTGAGAATGCAAACTCATCTTTAACCATGTGATTGCTGCCTTAGGCATGAAATGGTCCCCCTTCTTTCCCTTCACGAAATGGAACATAAAAATGAATGCCGTGGTTTCGGAAGGGGAAAACAAAAACCCAACTCTATCCAGTCCTGGTGCAAAATTAAATTGCATGAATTCCTCAGAAGGCTTTGAGGTACAGAATGAGATCCCCGGGAAGTCATCTTTGGGGTTCACTGGAGTTGACAGCCCAACTTGCTCAGTGAGAAAGAGAAAAGGGAGTTAACAGAGTAGATGCCAGGCTGCTCCTTCCTCACTGGAGCTGTCACTTTTCATATGCTAAGTGCAAATATGGCAGCCCTGTGAGGAAACTTAAACAGATAATTTAAATAAATAATGAATAATTTATGATGCCAATAAATAATTTAAATAAATAAATAAATAAAAATTAAAAACTGAGTTGGTACAAGATTCTGATCATGCCCAGGCTATGACAGACAAGGCATGCAGGCTTACAGTAGGCCGCCTGGGTGGGGCTGCAATTACTTCAACAGTGAGAACTGAAGATAAGCATCCAAATACATGCCACAGCACCAAAGGGAATCTTGGCATCCCACAGGACACTCTGCTGCACTTTCACAGGTGGCTCTTCCCCAGAAATAGTTGCAGTCAGTGGTCATTGTCTAAGTCTGGGTTGGGACAAGGAGCTGCTGCACAGCATCTACTAAGAATGAATCTGTAATAATTGGCTATTCTATTATTAGGATAAAGGGTCTAAATCAGCAGAAAGAAAACCCAGGACATTTGCGGTGGGTGGACTTTCTAAATGCGTTTCTTTTCAAAGTCCGCGTGTCGAGCAGGCGGCGCCTGTGTAAAACACACATGCTATCCCATGGCCTGGGTACCTTCCCTCCCTTCTTTTAAAGTGATTTTATAGGTAAAGCATACGAAGGAATGAGTCTCACTTTCAAATATGGGTGTTATTACATGTTGTTCCCATTCATCCCACTCCCCCACCGCCCTCCCCTGCGTCCCTCCCACCTCCAGCTCCCTTCCCTTCCTCACTTACCCATGCCTTCTGCCTTCCCGCTCCTATATTTCATTACCCTCTCTAAGATCTCCCACTTCCCTTAAGATCTTTTCCTCCCTCACCATGAGCCCCGTTTTAGCTTTGTAACCTACAAGTACATACATAAGCATAAATACAAAGCAATACGTATGTATATATAATTTTAAAATTTAGGTTCTACGTGTGTGAAATCACATGGCACTCATCTTCCTGAGTCTGGCTTATTTTGCTTGACATTATGATTCCCAGTTCCATCCATTTTCCTCTAAATGCTGTGATTTCTTTTTTTTTTTTAATGACTTCATAAAAGCCCATTGCTCATACGTCTGGATTTTCGAAGCCAGGCGCCTGCGCACTCCATGTCACTGCTATCTGACCAAAATGAATTCCGGAGTGGAACAAATGGGTTGGAAGTCTTTGTTATCCTGTGGTTATTAAATGCAGATTGGACAGGGCTCTTGAATCAAGGAGGTAAAGATGTGAGAAGGGGCTTAAGTGGCCTTTTAGTTCAGCAGCTTTCGCCTTCTGGTTCTCAATCCCTTTGAGGTTGCTTATCAGACGTCCTGCGTATCAGTATCCGATATCGGCATTACGACTCATAATGGTAGCAAAGTTACAGCTGCAAAGTAGCAAGGAAAAAAATTATGGTCAGGGGTCCACCACAACATGAGGAACTATGTTAAAGTTCGCAGCATTAGGAAGGTGGAGAACCACTGCTGTTAGTTCCAGGAAAGATTGGAGAAACATAAAATGGGTTACATTCCAGTACGGTCTTCAGTCCGGCAGCATAGACGTCACCTGGGCACTTGATGAGAGGACCAATCAGACGTCAGATCCCGCTCTCCAGAACTGAAGGTCTAACCACACTATGGGGTTCCTGCAGATCACTAGCGTACAGGCTGAAGATGGAGACCCGCTGCACTGGCATGATGGCCCCGGGGCCTGCCCTTCATTACCCAGCATCGTCTCGCTGCTGCGCCTCCGCCAGTCCCTCAGCAATGAAATCGCAATGCTTGGGCTGGGGCTTCACCATTGCTGTCTTTCAAAAACTCCCCAGGTGAAAAGTTGGCCCAGAGAGTCACTATTAACTAGAACAAGAGAGATTCTGATTAGGTAGTTTGGGATTTCTGATCCACAGTTTGGCTCAGTGTGCCAGAGTCATAGAAGAAACTGTTCAGCAGACACATTTCCACCTTCATGAACTGGAGGTGTGGCGCGTGAAGCTCGCCGGAGCAGAATCTTGTGCCAACTCGGTGATGATAATGTTATCTGATAACTCACCCGGTAGACAGCTGCTCATCCTGAGAGAGGAGTGGGCTGCGTCTCTGGCTGGATCTCATTACAAAAGCGACTTAGACTATGAAGGTGACATCTCCTACGCACTGAGTTCAAGAGTTAACTCAGGGCCTCCCACTCCCTGTATGCTTTGAAGCCCTGAGTCTTGTGGCTGGGTGAGACGGCAGCCGCCTCTCACAGGAGGGAGGAATGGTCTTTAACGTTACTGAAGTTGAAAAATGTTGACAATATGTAGACCAGAGATGGAAATGCCACTCCCAGAGGTGAACGGAGCTTCAGCAGCTGCTATACAAAAGAACTGAGCACTACCTACCTTCAAGAACAACATTGTGTTTTCCAAAACCATGATTTCCCAAACACCTATGACATCTTTTTATAGTAAAATGTAAAGAGCCATTGCAAATTGCTATTCAACAGAAAGGAAACATTAAGATATTTCTGAAGAGATGAAGAGCGAGCTCCCATGTTGTTACATTGCAAGACCAAACTCCTTCCTATTTAAAATAACAAGAAATGAATATTAGATGGCAAAGCCCAGCACCTACTGAACAGCTGGAAAGCAGATGTGCCTAGAAACACCATCATCCCCATCTCATCACTGGAGGGACTGTTGCGTTCTCAAGCTCTCAGCTGCCATCTTTGTTTCCATGCAGCAAGGATGCAGGAGGGAAGGATGTGGCAGGGCCCTTGTACCTTCATGTCCATGGTCACACAGACCACGCAGTCTGAGGACCCTCAGCTTGAATGACTTCATCTGGCCTTAAATAATAAGTGACTATGGATCTCAATATTTTTCATGAAGTGTGAAGAATAATAAACCTTATTACTTAGGTGCAAAGTAGTAAGAACGCATGGATTGCATTTTGCACAATGCCTAGAAAACAGTAACTGGCTCAACTCACAATTATTCTAACCTTTGACCATCAGCTGAAGTTTCACTTCCTTTGTGAAGGCTTCTTTGATGAGCTCCTCTTCCCCTATTGATCCCCCTCACATCCTTAGTCTCTCCTTGGTAGGTCTAGTACTTTATGATATTACATTTTTTCAGATTTTAAGATATGTATATTCCATATATGCAATAAAATATCTTGTGTTGGGGCCCATGTAATTATTTTACTTTTCAAGATATAATATATATACATACATATATATATAATAAAAATGATTTTAGACAATTTTGTGAACCAATTAGTACAAACTTTTTTGACCAAAAATAGTGATAACTTAAGAACCAGCTATTGATTATATAATTAATAAACAGTAATAATAATAATTTGTGCATGAAATAAGATCTCAAGGATTGGAATTTCCCACCTATGTCCTTAACACATGACGCTTTAACGTTTTGAATTTGGGAGCATTTCAGAGTTGGGATTTCAGGTTACAGATACTGAGTCTGCATATTCCAGTTGCTTATTTACATTTCTGTAATGACATTCTCCAGGAACCATTTAGTGCTTTGTATCTCCACTGCCAAGCACACACTTGGTGCATTTTATGTATTTCTGAGTGAATGAAGGAAGGAACCAATGAACGAGTGAGTGAGTAAAGCAAGACTCTGTTTTCACCCAGTAAGAAGACGACTGCCAATTAGAATGGTAAGGACAGGAGAGAAAAAAAAAATAAGAGAGAAATCACATACCAGGAGGGTGATAGTCATGACTGATTCTGAGATATGAGCAGGACAGGAATGCCACTTTGTTCACTCAGAGAGCTCTTCTCTGAGAAGAGCAGGAAGAGAAAAATGGTGAGGAGGAATATTTACACAAATACTCAGCGAAAACTTCCTGATTGCTTGGGTCTAAGTCTTCTGTGTCCAGTCCCACAGAAGGAAACTGTATATTGAGATCTTTCCACAAAAACTCAGGCCAAACCAAGAGGCCTTTCCTTGACCTTGAGGTTCTGGGTTGTGACTCAGCCCTGCCTCTCAGCCTGCACAACTCTTTGAAGGGACTGCCCTTCAGAGGCCCTCCAGACCACCACGGAGACATTTTCTTTAGGTCCCATGTCTGTCCCTAAATAACTAAACAATGACAACCATATGTGCATTGGCTTCACAGTTCCAGCCTTATCCCTCCCATAGTCACACTCCACGTCCTTTCTCTAGAGCGTGGGCCTGGGAAATTGGCTGAGGCAGGAAGAATCTTAACAGTTTCTGTCACAATTATAAGAAGTCTCCAGTGATACCAAACGCAAGCCCTTCAGCATCAAAGCCATTGAGTGTGTTCTCTTGAACACACAGGCATAAGAGGCTCCCCTTAGCAGCCATACAAACCAGAGAGGCAAAACCAGACAAGCCACGTGCAAACCACCTAGAAAGACTGGGATGATATCCATGCCTGAATTCAGGGAAAACCTGTCCACCAAGACACAGGATGACAAAAATGCCACATGCTGCAATCCTCATGGCTGGCTGTCTATCCCAGCTCTATCACTCATGGCCATGGGGGCTATGTCACTGGCATAGTCAGCCTGCTGAACAGGTGTTGATTTCTCTCTTCAGATTTCAGATGCTCTTCAGCACTACCAATATTTTACAGCTTAATCAGCTGAGCCCAGAGCCTCATCCTGAGGACTCACCGCATCCTGACCACTGAGGACCTCCAAGATGCTGTTGAGCAGTTCCACGCAGTACTTCTTCTCCAAAGTCTGGTACTGCCCATCGTCCCTCTGCTCCAGGAGCTCCTTCAGCTCTTTAGTGATGACAGGAAGCAAAATGTCCCGGCATTCTAGAAGCAAAACAGTGACAGGCATATGGGCTTACTGTCTAGTTTCCTTTCTTACACACACGCACACACACTCACACACACACTATATGTATATATATATATATATACATATACATGTATATTATATATGTATATGAACATATAGAAAACATATTCTACATCATTTCTCATGAAAACTTTCATCTATATATTACAATTCAGTTGTAAATAAGTAGAGTATGTTCTATGTACTTAATCCACCCTATGATAGATTTATAATTATATTGTTTCAATTTATATGATTTTTTAAAATTAGGTAATAGTTAAAAAAATATATTTTCCTTGTAAAAAGATTAAGTATTAGAGGTCAGGTTAAGATTTCCTTAAAATATAATTCACAATTCTCTTTTCCCCTCTGACCCTCATTCCCTAGAATCAGCTAGCTGTTGTATTTTATATGCTTAAATACATAAATACATATACACTTATGCATATATTCAAATATTGCGGTATAAATTCTCCTAGTCTCATTTATATTTTGTGCTTGCTTTAATTTACATCATAGCGTGGTTATAAACTATCATGATCTTTGTGCATGACTTTCCATATATAAGCAGAATAAATCCTACGGCATCTTTGCCTATCTCTGCTTTTTCAGAATGAGGCTTAGCTACATGTGTGGCTTAGTTCCTTGGTACCGTTCACTTACCAATATTCCTGGGAGCAAATTTTAAATGATTACGTGTAACACTTAACTTAATTATTTAATGCTATAACATTCTCAAATCAAGGATGTATTTTCTTATTTGGCTATAATCCTATTGCTGGATATTTTTCAAATTACAAAACAGTATGGACAATGAAGAACCTTGCACTTGCTCCTGTGCATGCTGCTTTCATACTGAAGTAAATTAGAACTTTCTCAGAGGAGAGAATTCTTCCTGACAGTACTGTCTCAGGACATTTCTGGAGTGTTCTAAAGGCTCATACAATTTTATCTCTAAGTTTCCCTTAAAAAAAAAACCTTTAAGGAAATAAAAAGATCTAAAACTGTTTCAAACCATGCATAGCCAGAGGCCACTTGAGGTAAGACATGATCATATATGCCAAAATGTCATCTGCTTTCAATCCAACGACTAGACACTGAATGTTTCTTTTGTCTTTTGAGATGCCAGCCTCTAAAAGGTACAGGATGAGCTGTGGTTCTTTCCCGTCGGGTAATTAAAATCTGACCAAGGTAATGAGCAATACGAAAGGGTAGAAACTAAATCAAGGAAAAAGTGAAAAGAGGCACGCACAGCCCTTGTTTTCCATCCCAACATCTATACTCCTGTCTCTTGGCCAGCATCCTGACTTGACCTCCCTGACTCTGGGAAGACATCCCACCATTGGCTCTAACCTGCAGAAACTGTTAGAAGGTGCCTGCACTTCTTAGAACAAGGGCTAAGCCCCAGGTACCAAAGAAGGTGGTGCCCTGACATCACAGTCTCAAGAGGACATTTATAATGATAACAGATGACATCACTAACATATATTGAGTGCTTACAGTATGCTGGGGTCAAGTGCACTACTGGAAGCATTTGGCAAGAGATTAGTCACTCTTGGTCACTGAAGAGAAGGTGGTATTATCTTCCCATTCTTCTGATGCTATGCATGCACAGGTAGGAAGTGATGGATCCAGACCGATCACAGCCTGGACTCCATGTCATCCTATGGAGATTCCAGACCTCATGGAGTTCAGCTGTCATCTACATGGAGGAGGCCACACAGGCTTGTGTCTCTTCCCTCTCTCAGAACGATCCTGGCTCTGCCCCCTCTAGAGCTGCAGCTTTTCTGGAGTCTATGAATGACTCCATCTTTCCCAATACATCTGTTTAGATGTAACTTTTCCAAAGTAGGTTTCTATTGCTTGCAGAGCCAGAGAAGAAACACCTTACATGCTTGTTTAGAAGTTTGCTTCAAAACGCATTTTTAAAAGGGATATTAACGTATAACTTTGAAACTTTCCATTAGTCAGAGGAAATCACGGGTGTTAGGGGACAGGGGACAAGATGCTAAGTAAAATCATTTCAGGCAGGAAGCTCTTCCTTAAAATATGGGTAATTCCAACATCAGAATGCTTCCTGGTCCAGTGATGCCTGACTGTTGCTCCCATCTTTAAACCATCGGAAGATACACACAATTTTTCTCTTCAAAACTTAATTTTGCAAGTGAAATAACAAAGGAGACCTATAGTACAGCTGTCTGAACAAGAGAGTCACCAGAAATGCTCCTTGAGGAGACACGTTGTCACAGCAATGTTGAGAAGGGCAGGAGCAGATGAAGAGCAGGAGCCCAAGGGCACAGAGCTGCCACCGTAGTGAGACAGCTAGGGCAACAAGAACAGAAGTATTCATTGGTCCCTGTGGTTGCTCCAGTGCCTCACTTCTGACATCCCTATTCTATCGAGGATAAAGGTCTCCAAAGAGCTTGAAGGAAGGAAAAGACAGGGTTAAGAGTAGGCAGTTATCTTGAGTTTAAAATACGACTCCAGCTGGGAATGCAGCGCAGCGTGGAGCATATGCTTAGCGCAGAGAAGGTCGGCTCAGTCCCAGGATCAAAACAGAAAAGAGGCTGGGAAACCAATGTGTTAAGCACTTTTGTGACTTAAAACTTGAAATCATTTGTAAAATGAGATCTATAGGACCTGCAGGAAGATGTCAAGTTGGATAAAGGATTAACCCATTTGTGTAATTTCACTAAGTTGCTCACGTATCCATTTAGTCAGGCTGGGCTTCTCCACGTGCAGACACTCTTCTGAAGTGGAAATGAATGACCACAGCCACCCACCTATCAGCACCCTAGCCAAGGGAGATAAGACAACACAAACAAGGAAGAAAGAAACACTGAGGCTTGTACCTTCCTGCAGTGGTGTTAGGACAGAGGTGAGGGGTTGCCCTCAAAATGTCATTCCATTAGCACCCTATAGTATTTCTGTCAGGTCCTGCTGTGGAGATTTGGATGCAAGGGACAAGCCCAATGAGAAATTTTAAACACTAATGATCTCCATGAGAAGCAGCTGAACTTCAACTCCTCCTTAAAACTGAGTTAAAGTAACACATTCTCTTAGAAAGTCTGGTGATGAGCTCCCCATTCCTAGTGGTGTCCAAACACTGGGTAGCTGTCCACACACTGGGAAAATGAGGTGAGGGGTCGGACAAAGTGTCAAACTGAATCACTGTTAAAGCCTCATTCAAAATTCTACAACCACATAAAATACGGGTTCACTGTAGCAGCAGGAGGAAGGATGGACAAGTGGATATGTTTGCACTAGAGTAGACCAGACCCCTGCAGAAGTAGCACTCCATCAAGCTGAAATGGTGTCAGCTTTACATATCAGCTGGACCAGCATCCCTGGATGTTGGAGGATGCTCATGTTGAGACTCAGCAAGATTCTCAATGAAGAAGCCATCAATACTGTGCCCTGTTTTTTGCAGAAAGGACTCTGTCTTCTCGTTAATTCTGATTTCTCAGAAATGTCCGGCTTCCCTGTTTGGGGGATGAAATAATTTTTCTGGTTTGTAATTGGAGCTGTGAAATTACATTAGCCAGTAAAGCTTCAGGAAGCAGCATTTCTTAATCGTTGCTTGATTGTCAAGCAAACAGACACAAATGGTTTAAAAAGATGGATCTCGCAAAGCCTTTAATGAATCTTTGCAGATAGAGATAATGGGTATCACAGACCCACATCCCCATGTGAGATTTTTGCCTCTGGTACCCACGTTGACAAAGACTGGGCAATCTGCCATCAGGTGTCAAGTCCAAATTGTAATTCAGACCACTGCTGAGGACTCTGCATAGTTACTCAATTCTCTGTGTTTTAATCGAAAGTTTCTTTTGTCCAAGTGACTGCAGAGGAAAATGCAGCATTCCTTGGGCAGTCTCTTTCTTTCTTTCTTTTTGTCTTTCTTTCTTTCTTTCGCATTATTTTCTCAAGAAAGTTGTATCTGTGGTGGGTGGGGTTGCCTACCTGATCTCATAGACCTTTTGAAATGTGATGTGCCTTTTCAGTGATACTACCCAAGGGCACTTCAAATAAGATTTTTCATTTACATATTCCTTATATCACCCAGAGAAAAAAAGAAAGGGAGAGTCTCCCTTCTTTGAAAAACCACCTTGAAGAACATTGAGCCAAAATTGCATCTGTGACAACAGCCACAGCCTGAGCTCCAGGGGGAAGCATTCCTATGAACCAGATCTGTACGTGACGTCTTTCCATGCATCTGTTCCCTCCTGCTTTCTCTCAGAGTAAAGACACCCCATTAGAGTCAACCAAGCAAATGGGGGTACCATTTTGGATTTTATACTTCCTCAATATCAACAGGCAACCTGTCATGAACCAGCTTCTTCCATGTTCTGGGTCACGTGTCCGTAATTACCTCCCTTCTCTCTATAGATAGTCACTGCAGTCTGGAAATTCTTCAGTGAATTCTGTTTTATTGCCCACTTGGTGAAGCTGCAGGCTCTTTGTGAGACCTTTAGCTCTCCAGATCCGTGCCCTGATGCTCTTACCCCTCCCCTTCCCCTCCCGACCCGCCCCCTCCCCACCACTCATCACTGCCATTCTGATTCTGAGAAATGCCCTTCACCTGACAGATTCTTGCCTTCTGGGTCTGAAGTTAGAGGTCAAATCCTATAGGCCAGCTTTCCTGGTGCTCAAGTTCTGACTCGGATGACTGTCCCCCACGTCCTTGTAGCACCCAGAATGTGTTTCTATCTCATCATGAATCAAACAATGTCAACACTATCTTTGGCACTGGATCGCCAATGAGAGTCTTACTGACCACCCCAGAAATGAAGATGAGGACAACGGATGCTAATCATCTTGCAGTCTCAACTTCTTCCCATTAGGTGGGGTGTAGCAGCATCCTTTCAGATCTTTGAGAGATACCAGCTCTATACCAGCACGATGCCGATATCTACACACTCATCCCAGGACAGAGTGAATGTCATTAGGAGCCCCTGGATATAGTGCAATGGGTACAATAAGAAACTCCACATTTCTCTCTGAAGCTAAGGCTGAGAGAAAGAAAAGGCAAACAAATCTCTCCTAAAATAAGAAGATAAGACTGGCACCTCATGTCCCCGATGGAGAAACATTTGCCAGTCTCTGATCTCAGGTACCACTTCGTACAGCATGTGGGGGACTCTGTGGAACCTTCAAGAAGATGGTAAACTCAAGAGAAAAGGGGTTTAGACACAGCACAGGGTTGTGTGTTGTCCAGTTGCATCTTCACTTGGTTACCCAACTCCATAAGCCTGACTGTGGCATCTATACCTGTAATTTCATTCCAAGCCAGCCTTTCACTTTGTCACCAGCACTAGTTAATCTCCTCTTCAATCCCGGTCAATATTTCACAGACTTTAAGGTGAAACTCATTGGGCTTTGGCCAAGCTTCTATTGACTGGGAAGCAAATTCAGCTCAGTTTAACCCTCCTGGGGAACTAGAGAGCTTATGCCTGTCAAGGCTAGCTCTGCCTCCCTGGGGTGAGTCCCGGCATATGGGAAAGCCCTTGATTAAAACTCCAGCTCTACTGGGTAGAGCTGAGCAGTAAGTACAGCTCAGCTTTCGTTAGCTGCTTTTCCCCCTTGGGCTCACGGACCATCTACAGATGTGAAAGGCCACTTGGCTAGATCACCTAGATGAGAAGGCAGCACTCCATAGACAGTGCGATGCTGACAGTCAGCAATTTGCTCTCCCAACCTCCCCCCTCCAGCCAGTGTGTCACGAAGCAAACACATTCCACCCACTGAGGGAAATCAATTACTGCCCACAAACTGCATATTCCAGATCAGGTTGCCAGCCTTGTGTGATTCTACTAACATCTTTTCCCAAGTCATTTTTTTAATGGCAACTCATCGATCACTCCCAGAAAACACACTTAATTATGACATCCAGATCATTACTGCCCCCTCAACCCTCCCCATGATGTGCATCTCCCCACTTTGAACTTACTGGTGAAAATATGCCTCCCTGGCCAGATAACACAGGCTATTTAGAGATCATACAACTCAGCAACGACTAATATGGCTTCAGGAATCTCAGCAGAAGCAGCCCTAATTAGCCACTGGTAGATCCTCCAAAAGAGACATGATTCTCCAGTTTTTTTTTTTCTGGACACTCACTGAAATTCCCAAACAAGCTCCCACTTTGATCACATATATTTAACATTCAGGACTTGTAAGCATCTATCACATATATTTTATAGTTAGCATAAAATGGGATTTTTTTTTACAAGCAAAAGCCCTATAATGACTGGACATTCCACCAAGTGGATTGAAATTTAAAAAAAAAAAATTTTTATATTCCACTCTCCCTTCCCCTTCCTGCCTCTCTCCCACCTTCTTCCATCCCCCGCCTCTCTGTGTGGTGTGGTTAGGCACGCATGTGCATGTAAGGTGGGCACAGGTGCCCTCATCATGTTAATGTCATGCACCTTTATCACTCTTCACCTGGAACTCAGATTCCAATTTGACTAGGCCGGGTGGCACGGGGTTAAAGCATGCACTGTCACCCTCATTGCTTTGTATTAGTGCTGGGCTTCTAACTTGGGTCCTCAGGTTTCTGCAGCAGGCATTTTCCCTCTGAACCCATCTCCCCAACTCTGAGTTGCAGGAACTTTTAAGAGGAAGGAGATGTGGATGCACTCCTCATTGACACTGTTTGTAGACACATCTGAAATCTCTGACAGTCTGCATATTACAAAACATATGCCCGTAACATGTATGTGACCTTTCTATATAAAGGGCATGCCATACACTGTTTACTGTGTGCTGTGTGTATACACATGCAGAAACACATAGCTGACTAATTAGTACTGCAACAAGCATTGTTCTCACAGATGTTCTATGCCATAGGCTTAAATAAACAAAGACAGAAAATAATAGTTGGCTTTTCCAGATTGGCTTCCCTGTAGCAAGCTCCAAGATAAAGTTCTCATGTCCCGGCAACCCCTGGAACAGGAGCTGGGAAGTGAGGGCAAGAGGGGAACAAGAAGAACAGGGCACAATCCTCTAGACTCCCTGTAACCTCCCATGAGTCAGCCAATGAGAATCTAATATGGTGGTTTTCATTCTTCCTAATGCTACAACCTTTTAATACAGTTCTTCAAGTTTGGCTGACCCTCAGTCATAAAATTATTTCCATCGCTACTTCATAACTAATCTTTCTAGTCTTATATCTATGTTTTCTGATGGTCTTAGGCCACCCTGTGAAAGGGTGGTTCGCCCCTTCCCCCGAAAGGGGTTACATCCCACAGGTTGAGAACCACTGACCTAGGGTATTGAAACCCAGGGCTGGACAACCCAAGGCCCCTTTTTTGCGTTTCCAGTCCACAGGTAAAGCAGGCTCCTGCCAGGGTGGCAGCCCTAGGAGCAGGCTCCGGCTGTGCTCCTAGGCAGATAATGGGCGTGAGGCTGTGACAGAGGAGCTGGCAAACAAGCTGGAGAGAGTCTGATGTGGAAGGACCGTTTCCTGAATGCACTCAAAGACTTGTCTCTGAGACCAAGCCCAGAACTGATATAAAAAGGCCACATGGGGAAGAACATGAAAAGATCTTGGGGTTGAACATTTGGGGACAGAGGAAATAGGAGACCACGGCCCTGTGTGTAGATTTGATATTGGAAATTTGCCCAGAGACAACTGTGGCCAGAGTGTAGGAAGTGGGAGACGGTAACATGGGACAGGAGATGTGCACAGGTGGGGAGGAGGTCGGAGCTCATCTGGGCTATGATAAGGGTTTGATTAGTATGTAGAAATGAGCCAGAGTTTTGTTTCGGTATTTTTATGGAGACCTGTGGGTTGGTCCTGGAAAGAAAGGCAGTAGACAGAAAGGGCTTCATAGAGGAGAAAGGGAATGGTACCGAGCTCCCTCTCTCTCCCAGACAATCTTTCTAAAGTAGTAGAGAATCTCATATCTCTTCTATGGACAAGGGTTCAGTGACATTCAATAATTTGATTAAAACTAAACAGTGAGCAGTGGCTGAACTGATTTAGACCCCCCCCCCAAAAAACAATCAAACAAACAAACAACAACAACAACAAAAACGGGGCTGAAGAGGCCACATTCACAGCTCTTGAGCTCTCCTACGTCCTTGCTATAGCAGGGCAGATGAGAGAATTTGTAAAGCTTGTCTGTTTTGTTTGTTCGGTTGGTTGGTTGCTTGCTTTTATTTGTTTTTATAGCAATGGGGGAAAGAGAAAAAAAAAAAACGGACCGACTTAGGCTAGGTTTTGGAAGTTGGGTTAAGACAAACTGCAGATGGACTGTTTAAGGCATCTTCGCATGTTAACGACCTTATAGAGCTTATCAAATCAGGAGCTAATCATGAAGCCTCTTGCTCCAGCTAGCAGGTAATGAAAGGCTCCTGTGGACACCTCCCAGGAGGTGCGAAGTGGCTGCTGCAGAGGCTGCCTGTCCTCACACCTTCCAAAGCTGCTAGGATAGTCGTGTCCTGGCAGGTTCTTGTGTTTTTAGTTTGACCCACCGCCTGATGCAACTGCTGACCTGCCCCCGTCTCTGAAGCTTGTCCGTTAAATCACACAGCTCTGCAGAAGATGGCTTTAGGAAAATAAATATGTAGCCTGGGCCAGCTGAGTGTGCTGCACGACTCCCTGTTCCTCGTGCGATTAGAAAGATCATGTTTGCCATGCTACACTGGCTGAGATCAGCCCCACCTAGTAAAAGACCCTGCCTCACCCACTGCCAAACTAGGAGGAGTCAATAAGAGAGCTTGGAGCTGAACTGAGTTCCCTCTGTCCTAGGTGATCCTGGGTACCAGGGAAGAAATGTGCAGTGCCTCAAACACACACAATAGAAGGGTGCTCAGTAACCCTTTGAATGCCACAAGCTGGGTCTGTCACTCACCTATTGCATTTGGCTCCAAACCAGTCAGTAGCACATGCAACTCAGCCCCATTTATAAGCATCTGGGACACTACTGGAACATCAGTCAGCAATTCCTCCAGAGCTAAGTCTTCGTGACCGTGTGCCTCTCTTATGGACAAAGTCCCCAACTGCCCTCCCCACACACTGGCCCCTCTGTAGACACCTGTACCTATGCATCCATGAATCCCCAGCTCTCCTTAACTCTGCAACCTTGTGTAAGTCAGCCTGTAGTAATATACTGCAACAGGGCTTCCTCAGCAGGCAGAGGCACTGTGACAGGCATATCTTAATAAGGGACAGAGCTATCAGGAGGTAAGAGACGTGAGAATGAAATGTTGACTTTGAGTCGTCCTATCTCATCTCACTCAGCTAGTGAGCATCAGTTGTGACCTTTGCATAGCTTGGTACCCTTTCCCCCAGTAGACCCGAGAAGCTGGGATGACATCTCCCATCTCAACCGAGCCACATTTCTCACAGTTACTGCACAGTCTCGGTCGGTCACACAGTGGGATCCTAATAAGTGTGAGGTGAACGTATGGGTGTCTGCTAATGGCAGAGGGGATTTTGTCTGTCTGAATCTAGGGCTACTCTCAGGACCAAAACACTGCTTCCTGTTGGAGTATTACATTATTATTTATTCTATAATCTTTAAGGAAACAAGGTGGTCACATCTGGGGACTGTGGGGTGAAGGAGGAGAATTGTATGACATCTTCCTCGCCTTCACGACTTCCCATGGCCAGCCCTTCTGGTAATATCTCACTCTTTTGAGATGTTACCTTATTGCAAAGCGAGGTCTGAAGAAGAAAGAAGAGCTCTGGCGTTGGGGTTGGAAGACCTTGGTTTGAATGCCAGCCTTACTACTGCCCTGATGTATGACCTTGGAGAGGACCCTTCTCTTACTCCATGGATGAGGATGCAAATGCCTATTTGAGGAGATGATTCGAACGCAACGTGATCCACATTCCAGGGCAGCCCTCCTGTAATTAGACATCTGGATGGAATGCCGAGTCTAAAAAGTTTTCGGTCCACAGCAGAGTGTGCTGGGCCTTCACCAAGCACCTGCTCTAGGCACCCTGGGATAAAGTGGGCTGAAATGACTATCTGCTTCATTCAAAGTAGTGTGTGTGTGTGTGTGTGTGTGTGTGTGTGTGTAGGGGAAAAAAATACCAAACCCAGAAAACTGACTTCTGAAAGGCAGGTATAAATCAAAATGGTTGCAGTGTGTGCCTTGCACTTTCCTTCTCCTGTTTTGCTATGGGGACAGACTGCAGAGGGCCCAGGCATGATCTCTCTGCGTGCCTCTTACATTGCTCTTAGCAACTTAGAGTAATAATGCCACTTACAGGCAATCCTCAAGCCACACAGGAGCCTTCTGCTACTGCCATCACAAACTTACGAATATCAAAAAGAATAAAAACCCAGCAGCAATGTTTTGGATCAATAGGAGCGCTAGGCTTCCATTTCTGGGAAAATCGCACATTAAGAAAGCCTCTTGCTTGCATTTTAAGGCTAACAGAGGGGCTCTTCGTTTCAGAGAATTAAATGAGAAAATGTGCCTGGCTTTAAGCATTGGCAAAATGGAATGGTAATTGTTTTCAATCATCCTCTGGCTCCTTCTCCCTCCTCTCTCCTCTTCCCCAACTCAGCTGCAAAGGAGGGGGGCTGGGACTTCTGCGCTTACAGCTCCACGCAAACCCACCACTGTGTATTATGAAGAGAAGGCTGAGACATGTCACATGCTACAAACAAGTTAGAACTCCAAAAGGTAAGGTCTAAAATCTGCACTATTTTGCCCCCAAGAAATAAAAACGGAAACAGGAGAGTTTATCCTTCATCGTTTCTTTTGTAAGTATGGACTAAGAACGTGGAGGGCAGAGCTCCTCCTGAGAGGCAGGGCCTCTTATTGTCTATATTTGAGCAACAGAGCCCCCACCCCCACCCCCTTATGCACCCTGCCCCAGATAGCCCAAAGCAAAGAGTGATTTAATGAACCACGCACAGGCCCAATATTTAAATAAAAGAATCAGAGATACTGCTTGGACTGTAAAGCAACAGAAGAGGAACTGGGGGAAAGTGCAAGATAGAAGGAAGTGAGGAGAATAAATATCCCACAATGGCATGTAATGAGCTCTCTGCACAAAGCAACAAGGATATACGGTCCTCACCCCAAGGGCAGTCCGAGCATAATAAAGAAAGAGACAGTCAATCGACAGGAACGGTAGAAAAACCACACACGACGAAACACACGGCATTTACAATTATGTCCGCTCCCTGCGGATGAATCTCAAATTGTGCTCCTATGAAATTGATATTAATATTTTATTTGGGAGGGCATTACTTGTTCATATATTCATTATTAGCTAAGTGTAATTCTTCATATGCTACCTTAGTTCAAAAAGATTAAAAAGCAGAGGGCAATGTCAGAGGGAAGGTCAACACACGAGCCCCAATTGCCTTCTGAGGGGCAATGAAGAAAATCAGCCAAACTTGTGAGGTCTTTGAATATTAAAGCAAAAGAGGACATTCCAACCCCACCCCAGTAAATAGAGGTTTTTCTTCTATTAACATTTATACTGAATTTGAATGCTAGCATTCTGAAGCCACTGTCCTACACTGAGTCAGGTAGCTACCGGCTAGCTGCCTTTGACATCAGACAGTACAATGTTCATTCTGAAAAGAACCAGAGAAAGGCAAGTGCTGGCAGCTCATTCAACTGTGTCATCAGCTCCTCTGACAGATGTATAAAATTAAATAAAGTGAAAAACAAAGGGAAGTGTTTTCAGGACTGAGCGCTAGTCCTTGGCACTTCATCTACTCCAGTGAACCTTTATGTGCTAAACACCAATACTTGTCAGGACCAGGACACAAGTGATCAGGATGCATGTGACCACAGTCAAAGCAACTGTGATACCAAGGCTTGGGCAGGGAGAGGGAAGGGAAATGCAAGAAGATGGGAGGGAGGGTTCTGGGTGACTAACAGAAATAGCATTGGAGAGAAAAGAATAGATGCTGCTATGGAAATAGCTTAAGGACCTGTAAAATATCCTGACAGGCACGCCAAAGGCCCCAGTGGCTAAATGCATCTAAGAGTAATGGGAAGACACCAGTTTAATTATGTTTAATTACACGAAGGACAGAGGGAATGTGGCTGTTTCCCACCAACAATAATTCATAGCGGGGAATTGTGATACTATTAGCAGAATAGCTACCTACGTTTATTTGGCGGTGACCATAATGAAATGAAGAGAAGAGAGGAGAGGGGAGAAGGAGGTGGGAAAAGGATGAAAGTGAAATGAAACAGAAAAGGAAGAGAAGAAGGTAGAGGATACAGAGAAAGAAAGGAGAGAGGGAGGGAGGGAGGGAGGGACACAGGGAGGGGAAGCAGTACTTGAAGTACCATGTACAGATGAATGGACAGGGTTTTTAGGAATTTAAAAAAATTTTTTATTAATTTATTCTTGTTACATCTCAATGGTTATCCCATCCCTTGTATCCTCCCATTCTTCCCTCCCTCCCATTTTCCCCTTATTCCCCTCCCCTATGACTGTTCCTGAGGGGGATTACCTCCCCCTGTATATGCTCATAGGGTATCAAGTCTCTTCTTGGTAACCTGCTGTCCTTCCTCTGAGTGCCACCAGGTCTCCCCCTCCAGGGGACATGGTCAAATGTGAGGCACCAGAGTACGTGAGAAAGTCATACCCCACTCTCCACTCAACTGTGGAGAATGTTCTGACCATTGGCTAGATCTGGGTAGGGGTTTAAAGTTTACCAGAATTTTTTTGAGATGATTAGACCACCACAAGACTAAAGCTTAAACATTGTCGAGTATCCTCATAATGCTAGCTGGGCAGGAGCTGAACAGAGGGTTTTGTAACACATGCGCGTCACAGGCCACTGCTACAGTTCTTTCTGTGTGCCTCCTGAGGAGGGCAGGGAGAAAACAGCCTACTCTCTCCAGGGCATTCCATGAGTGTCTTAGCATCACCTGCTCGCCCACATACCTACCTACAGGAGTATGTCAAGAGAGAGAGGAAGGCCAGCCACCTCTATTTGCTCTATTTGCGTTCTTCTGACAGTTTTAATTACAGGACATGTGACACATAGGAGACAATCTATACTCATGAATGTGAGCACAGGGTCTTAGGTACCATCTGTGTCATCCTGGGCAAACTTCTTAAGCCCTCTATACATCTGTTTTCTCATCTGTGTGATAAAATCAGCACTCCCAACACAAGTTTACGAGATGAAAAACAATAATGTGCTAAGCAGGCATTTCAATGCTATTAACAAACACCACAAAAAAATTAAAAACTCATATGGAGAAAGGTTTATAGCCCATGGAGAGTTGACACCATTACTTTTAGGCTTGAGACAGGACCACATGGCAGAAGGGCATGAAAAAGAAAGCTTAGACATGACAGGCAGGAAGCTGAGAACATCAAAATGGTAACAGGGACCAGGGACCAGATACAACACTACGGATTCAACACACGGTGACCCATGTCCATCAACTAGCCCACACCCACCCAAGTTCCATCACTAGCCAGTAACTTATTTAAATTTTCTTTTAATCACTTCTCTCTACAAACTCCCTCTCTGGGGAGTTTCCAAGTTGAACTAGGTGCTTCTTGAGCCAATTAAGGTGGCAGTCAGGGATAGCCATTACTAATCCTTTTCATCAAGAACTTAGTGCTACACCCCGGGCCAACCTCAAGCACTAGGAGTATCAGGATTAGCATTTCTTAATTTTTAATATATTTGTACCTCACTGTCTAGGTAATAGAAATTGTACAGATACATGCAATGGGTAGATAGATGAATACATTTCTTAAAAGAGCACAGGATTACATACTTAAGATGTACATGTTATTGTACATAAATGATGTTAAAATTAAATATCTGGAATCATATAACAAACAAATATATATATTAATGATAATATATAACTATATTACTAGAATAGATACAAATATTGCATATATAGTAACCTATATATGCATGTGCATATATAATAAATATTTTGCTTTATATTACATGTTATTATCCTCTCTGTTTAACAGTTGCACAAAGCAAGAATTCAGGAAGTCAGGGAAGTTACCCAGGGTTTAGTGCCAAAACTGACACACTTGCATTCATCTATTGGATTCTATGTACTTTTAAAGTTTGGGTTTAACCTGAACCTTGGTACTTAACAGGGATGAAAATAGCACCCAGTTTCCCAAAGATGCTTTCCAAAACAGCACTTGGAGATTCTCTGCCATGGGGTGGGGAAGAGGTTCTTCCATCCTGTGGCCTATCTTCTCCCTTTTCATCTCAGCTCAGCCTCACCATCTCATCAATGATTAACACCAAGACCCTGCCAAACTGGAACCTGGAAGACGATGAAGTATGCGCGCCCTGGCAGGGAGGATGCTCAGCAGAAGGCTAGCAGTGAAAGAAACACGCTCAAGCTCCCGCATTGCTCAGGGGCCAAGGATACCCTGTGACTGAAATAGGGTATGCGTGCAATGACTGAAATATGCCCACTTAGGGCATGCGTGCAATACTTGCATAGACAAAGCGTAAGCCAAAAAAGATAGAGGGTTGATAATTTATGGGGTGCTATAGAAATTAATTTTGTATGCCTCCCTCCATTAGCAGTGTGTCTGAATTAACTTTAATATGCAAGTTATCATGTTAATCTTGGTACTAAAAAAGAATGTATCATCATTAACCTTGCTGGCCCTGCATTTAGCAATGCAGTCTTTTTATTAGAGGGGATCTCAGCAGCATTATTTCGTGGTTTCTCAATACTTGTACCTATCAGTATGCAGTCCTTCCCGTTGCTCTGTAAAACCTCTGCTGATTCAGAGGCTCATTTTTCAAACATTTGACCCTAACTGCCCTTAAGTTACCAGACATTGACTGCCCCTCCCTCTCCTCACTTTCCTCTGAATGAGAATACATTCTCCACAGAAGGAGATACCCACGGGAAACGTATTGACCAACAGGGGAGCCACAGAGCCAAGGGACACGAACAAAATCAGGGAGCTGCTTGCAAGAGGCAAGTTCACCTCAGGCCATCAGGAACTGGTCTTCAGATCTCTGGGACTCTTGAAAACACAGCTGTGAGGAAATGCCTACTCTAAGGAGCAGGAAAACAAACTAAGTGCTACACAGAGAATCACAGTAAAAGATAATAAGGAAGTCACCCAAATCATGTAGTCTAGTGAATCCTTCTGTCCCCGTTGTTCACTTGATATATGGAAATTACAGGTTTAAAATGTGGAAAGTCCCTATCTCATTTTGATAAATAGCTTTAATATTCCATTTCGCTTAGCTATACATGGTAATCTTTAAAGTGTAGTAACAGTAGGGAAATGCTTGATAAATTGCATCGTGCCATCTTTTTCTCCCATGTACTTCCTCTAATTGACTAATAAGGTAATCAGAGAACTTCTTAGGGGGAGACTAGAAAGAGGAGAATAAAGACTAAAATATAGTCTTCAAATAGAGCAACGGTGCTCAAAACAGAAAAATAGTTCTTGCTCTACACAACTGGAACTGGGCCTGACTCATGATTCCGGACATAAGAAAACAAAAACAAAATCAGAACAAAACAACAAAAACACCTAAAAGTGGCTGCTGGTCAAACTTCCTGGCTTCTCTGGTCAATTTTATATGCCATCCATAGTGAGGCTGTTGACAGACACATGGATCTTTGGTACATGGACAGGTCTTTGTTTTCCTTTTAGGGTTACTGGTTGCTTTTTTGGTTACTTGTTCTATAGATAAAAAGAAAGCTGAGACTCACCTATACTCTTCCCTAAGGGTGTCGAATGTTCTAGAAGGCAGAGTCAAATAAAGCATTTCCCGAGTTTTAGCTACTCACTGCTTTTATCAAGAGAAGACCCACTGGGTGCCCATCCTATTCATAACCCACCATTATTTACTTGGTATTTTCTTTTTATAACATAGGTTCATTTTAATTTGTTCAAGTTTGTTTCAGAGCATTTTTTTCTATCTGAGGAAGCAAGCAGCACTTTCTACAACTGAATGTAAGGCTGACAACTAGTACAACGAAGACAAAATAATTGCATGAAGCTCCCAGAAGAGGGTAAGCCAGAACTCCTTCCTGTTTAGTAGGAATAGACTAAAGACAGAACACCCAGAACCTATATCATCAGGAAAGGGGTTAAGATAGCAGGAGTGGGCTGCACTTGTGAGATCTCTCTCTCTTCCCCTGTCCACACCTGAGGTTCTCCATGGCCCCAGGAAAACCACTCACCTATGGGCCAGGCCCACATGCCAAAGAACCCTAGTAAAAGGAAAGAAGGAAGTTTTGGCATTCCTGGCCTCTGATGCCAACTCTGCCACTAACTCACGTTGTGACCTTGGGCAGCTCATGACATTAGACACTCTAGTGTCTCAACTATGCGTGCAGTGTTGTGGGAACTATCCAAATGTCTTCGATAATCTCTTCCCAACACCTCAGGGTGTGACTGTTAATTGCAGTTTACCCTCCTTTCTCACAGTCTGGCTGGGAAGAAAAGAGCATAGCTTTGGAAAGATCAGCAACCTGGGGGCAAAATTAAAAAAAAAAAAAAGCTCTTAAAGCTACAGTACTGAAAAAATAATCAGTGCAATTGACTATGGTCTACACATAACAGACAGTGACTTTCTGACTTTCTAGGGTGCAGGCTGATGTATCCATGGACATCAGAAGTAGGTCACTGCTTCATACAGCTATGACGAAGATTCCCTTATCACATGCTAGAGCCAAATAGTAATCTCTGACAGAGGATGTGGAGTTCAAATGGTCAAACTTATCTCCCTCTTCCTATGACAAAAAAATGAGTGGTAAAAGGTAAAAAAAAAAACAAACAAAACAAAAGTCAGTGGTTTCAGAATGGCTATGGATCTACAAGCGTGCTTACTGTATCTGGCACCCAGATTCCCTGCCCACTGGTGACAACCTACTTTATAAGGTTCCTATAAGAAAACTGTTGTCACAATCATTGTGCTGGACATTCGTGTCTTTTCTCACATAGCTTTTGTTTCCCTGTAAGACTATTTTGGAAAACGTTATTTTAAGCAATATTTTGTTTTCACTATAATACCTGGCTCTGACTCTGAGCTCACAGTAAAAGTGAGCCTAGTAATGTTAGGTGAATAATTAAGATGGAGGTAATAATCATGTTCATTTGAAGCTTCCCTTTATTGCGCACCTATGACCATCCAAGAATTGTATTGTCATTTCATTTAATGTTCACATTAACCCCATTGCTGTTTCCATTTAAAGATTTTTTTAAAAAGTGAAAACCAAGTAAGTGACATGACTTTTACAAAGTCACTGACAGTTACAACTCAAGAAATTACAGAACAAAATAAAAGCAGCAAAGCGCCCTGCCTCCCAAGCAACTTTCTAAAGGACACCACTGGGGAAGCCATCTTTATGATTTTTGAGGTTGAAGTCAAGATTATAAAGAAATTCAGAAAAATAAAAATAAAAAATAAATAAATAAATAAATGAAATTTAGGAGACACATAGAGGCCTGTTTGCTGCCACACCATATGGGCAGGCTATAGACATATAGAGCCTGCTTACCAACGGGATACATGTGGTCAGCCTGCAATGGGAGCCACTACAATGTGCAAGTATGTGGTAGACAGATGGAAGAAGGAAAGAGAACAGTTAGAGGATTATCAAGAGAAAAGTGAGGGTGGCGAGGACCAGCCTATTGTGAGTAGCCAGCCCTGCACCTGAGGCCATGGTGAAGTTCCAGACTACACTATTGCTGAGGGCCATGTCTGGGTTCATGGCCATGCAGTGGCTAGGGTTGGTGTCAATGTCTGTGGCTCATATTACCACTAGAAACCATGGGGATGCCCCTGGTCAGGGCAGCTGCCAGGGACCATGTAGATGTCCAAGGCATACTCAGAGATAGCCCTACCTCTCACTGGCTAGAGCACTCGGGAAAGCTGGCCATGCATCTCTCCTGGGCAACACAGTAGAGCTGGCCCTGATGGCTACAGCTCTTTGGAAAATGTGCCCCATGCCTTGACTGGGCAACACAGTGGAGCTAGCTCTGGAGGAGTGAGTACAGGTGAACCAGCCCCAGGGGCATGAGAGGAGGAGAGCTGGCCTTGCCCCCTGCTGGTGATGGCATTGGGTGGCCTAGCCAGAGCAGTGCTGGAGAGCTCACCCTGGTGCTGTGGATAAAGGAAAGCTGGAGGGCTGACTAGCTCACCTACCACCCAGGCCCAGATCTAGGGCTTTGAGTTGGCCCAACCCAAAATCTACATCATCTATGAACTGTTGAAATACGTGAAAGGGCCAGTCCTGCTGATACAAAGCTGCAGGATCCTCATGACACAGGGCAACAACAGGATAACTAGGAGGAGTCCTGGTGAAGATCCAGTATTGATGGTGTGACCGAAGGCAAAGGCTTCAAACCAGACCAATGACTCATTGCAATGAACATCGGCAAGTGAAGATGTGTGAGCAGAGGGACGCACTGTGACATACTACACATTCTACAATGAGACGTTTTCTATGCTTGGCTTTGTTTTGTTTATTTTTGTTTTGTTTTGTTTTTTATTTTCATTTGCGGGGGAGGTTGCCAGGGCAGAGGCCATGGGAAGATGAGGGGGACTGGGGTGCATGATGTGAAACTCACAAAGAATCAACAAAAAGTTGGGAAAAAAAAAAAGAAAGAAAATTGGAGGTTGCCCAAGTAAACCTGAATTATAATTTCAAAAAGCCCTATGAGGTCTCCTGTGTGATTCTTTTAAAATAATTTTTAACTTATATTTCATGTATGTGCATGTTTGTGTCTCTGTGTGAGTACACAAGTACCTGTGCAGGCAGGTGTCAACAGAGGACGAGCGACAGGGTCAGGTCCTCTGGAGCTCAGAAGTGTAGGCCGTTGTGAGTCACTTGGTTTGAGTGCTAAGAATTGAACCTCATCATTAATAAGAACAGTTTTTAACCGCCCAGCATTCTCTCCAGCCTCTGAAATAATTTTTAATGTGCTGTAAACAACAGGTGACTTCAAGCCCTTTGGTCTCTCTGGAGTCCCAGGGCACTTTGTTTAGACCTCTACCAACCACAGAGCATTCACTTTGCAAACACTCCCAGCCTGCTTGTGGCAGCACTATACCGTTACTATTTTTGTGCCTTCTAAAGAGCTGTCCCATGTTTTGTTTGCATAACATGGAAAATTAAGCAAAGGATGGGCTATAAGACCCATTCTAAAAGTCATCTTTCCTTTCAGTATCTTTTCTGTGGGAAATTTGATGTGACAGCTGTTTTAAGGTAAAGATAAATACTTAGGGTGAGGTTAAGTTCATGACTGAATAATCTAGCTGAACTGAGCCATTGGGTAGACATTTTCACTGGGTAAGAACAGAGAGAACAAAGTTGTAGTGAGAAGGTCTGGAGCTGTCCATGGTTGCCAAGTGACTGCCCCTTTTTCCTCAGTGTACCACTTTTTTTTTTCTGACCCTAAGGCATAGAAAGACGTAGAGATTTGTAGGCATGCACTAGCATATTCTGAATGCACATGCATCTCATCTCCGAAGATCAAAGGTAAGGGTCCTGCTGAGGCCTGGCCAGTGTTACCCTCTAGGATGGCAAAGGAGGGTGAAAGGGGCACGCAGGCAGGTGTAGACCTAAAGAGGAGCTCTGCTATCAGGAAGATGTGTCCACTGCTGCCCTTCCAGGAACAGAAGCAGAAATACCCATCTGTCCTGCTTATCCCCCAAACCCGGCACATGTCTCTTGATGGACATAACTATGATCTCACTGTAAACAAGAAGAGAGAGCCACACATCTTGAGTCCAGGAAATTCCTTTCTCCTCTTCCCACTGAACCACAGCACAAACTACTCTATTGTGTAAACATGGTCCCACCATGTACCAAGATTCGCAGACCACTATGGGGCCCCTGAAACACAACCAAGTTTTCCTGGGCAATAACTAGAGCCTATTTGATTTCTCTGCACAGGCCTCGAACAGGGAGCGGAGTGCTGTGGTAAGCCTCCTGCTACCAGGATTGTGACTGATTATAAACCTGCTATTGCAACCAGAGATGAAGCCCAGAAATCCACATAAACCAAGCAAGCTCAGCAACGCATTCTGCTGATCACACAGGGCCTTGTAAAGCTGGGCCACAGGTAGCATGTTCAAGACCCACATAGGCATTCCAATGGAAGGACTATCTGTCTGGAGAGGACAATGCTGCCCTGATGGTTGTCTCCTCCCTAGAAGGGCTCACAGGTCTCAAACAAGTCTCCATGCAGAACACAGCCTACCAGGCCTCTCTCCCCAGCACAGCATAGACCCAAACACCATAGCTGTGAAGCCATACCGGATATCTGAACACAGTGTTTTGGTGTCTCTCATGTCAGGCTGACACCAGTGCCCTCAAAGCCCTGGGATGACAACGCACATAAAGCTGCTGCCTTGCTCTGTTGTCCTGGCAACACAGACCAACTCCAATCGCACACATGAGGAGTGGAGCCCAGAAAAGTGGCTTGTCTGTGGTCATACTACTTCTCAGTAACTTTCTTGAAATAGAGCTTAAATCTTTTAAGTCTTCCATATGGCATTTCCTCCTAGGGAAATCTCCTTCGATTAAGACAGCCATTCCTTTTCTGACCACCTACTCGGCACCAGTTATTAGACACACAGAGGAGTTCAGGCACTTGGCTAGAAGAATAGAGGTTAATGCGTGGGCTCCTTAGGTACAGAACATGCCCCCCCTTTCCCTGCTATTTTTTTTTCTACATTTGTTGCCATAATAAACAAAGCATTAACAAGAAAGTGTTCCCTGCTTGGCGAGGGTCAAGGTGTGGAGGTACCATAATGGGTGCCAGATTCTCTCAATTCACTACAGGAACAAAACCGACCATTTCTCAACTAACGGACCTCCTCATAGATCTCACGGAGAAGGGCACATGCACGTGAGCAATGCATATTAAACACGCGCGCACAGCCAGACACACAGATACTCATTTTTATTGAAGGCTTAAGACTAAAACTCTCACCGCGGGCAATACAATCTCCTGTAGATAAAGGGACCATTGCCATCCACAGAGAGGAAGTGATTCTCAGGCAAACTGGGTCCCAGGTTGGAGGGAATGAACCAGTAGGGTCCCTAGATACAAAAGAATCAAGGCCAAAGCCACATTAAGGGGAAAATATGCATATCCAAATGAGATTAGCCTGTGCTGCGTCTGAGAAAAAACATGCTCACCTTGGCTAGGTGTGCCTTCTTAGATGACCCAGAAAGAAAATTGCTACGAGCACTCTCTGGGAGGTAAAGCATAATGAGATGAATTGCTGCAGTGCACATTCTCTCAGTGGGGACTACAGTAAGTCACTCGATCTGGCCCCCACCCCCACCTCGCCCGCTCCCCCACCCCCCCCATCCTAGAGCTGAAGAGCCAGGGTAGCAGAGAGCCCTGCTGAGGGAGGCCTGGCTGATGACTGGAGCAGGTACAATGGGTTCTGATTTTACATGAGAACGGGGGACAGGTAGAAGATTTTTTTGGGGTGGTAACTGAAGGCAGCAAGTTTACAGAAGGGACTGTGAGATGATGTGGGGCTGGAGGAAGTGACAGTGTAAATGAGAGACATGGAGGAGAAAGGCACATACCACTGATAGCCAGTACGGCAGGACACCTGAACACAGCCCCGTATAAGGTCTACCATGGGAATCTAGCCCCTTGACACCTCCACTCTGCAGGGACATGCTATCTCGAAGGCAGTCATACTGGACACCATGCAGTCACTGGCACAGGTTGGAATAGGCAGTGAAAAGGAAGTCAGTCTCCCAGCACTTCCCAAGTGCACTGAGATGTCGTCCTTCCATGCAGGATGAGATGGGAAGTAGGGAGAGAGAGTGGGGGTGGGGGGGGGGTGGGGAGAGAGAGAGAGAGAGAGAGAGAGAGAGAGAGAGAGAGAGAGAGAGAGATGTAGAGATGTTGTGGCCCCAAAATGACGCAGTAGAGCCTCTAGCCCTAAGGATTCTCAATCATGACCATGGAATACCAAATCTTCTAAGGCATTTTGAAAATGGACCAAAGAGGAGGAGGCTGGTGTACCAGCTGGGGCTGGGTGTTCTCAAAGCGAATTACCGCCCCCCCTCATACCCTCTGCTTTCATGCACTGAGCCTCCCCAACCCCCAGGTCCCACCAGAATCAGTTCCATTTCTACACTGTGCTAAGTCAGCCAAGCCAGGCACAGGAACTGCATGCCACGTGTAGATTTAAGACCTTTATTTTGCTTGAGATTTTCTTGGGATGGAGAGAGCTGCTCGCCCAGATGCCAAGAGCCACTAGACTGTTGTGTGCATCGGGGCGAAGCCTCTTTGAAGTTTCTCTAAAGTGCTGATTTGGATCTTTCACCAGCTGGCTGTGGAATCCTTCCACCTCAGACACTGACATGGCTAGTATACTAACCTCTTTAATCCTCCTCCCCTCCCTCTCTCTCCCTTCCCCCTTCCCCCTCTGCTCCACCCCCTCCCCACCCCCACCCCTCTGCCAAATAACTCCAGCAGGCAGGTAGGACCTTGTTTGTTGGTCTCATTTTACTGTGAAACTTAGGCATAGCTTGAGTATCAGAAGGTTTTCCCAAAGTCTTACAGTTCCCCCCTTTTAGCCTCCATGCCTTTACTTTTGGGGAGATAAAACAAATGCCAGAAACATAAGTATAGAACAAGGAGAAGTGGCTGAGCCTCATCAGCATCCCGGATCATCAAATGCTTTGAATATAAACTATGAAGTTTTACAAGCACAAATGTATTTCCAGTCCCTGTAGCAAATGCTGATGACTCAGGGACAATTAGGTAAAGTGTGGACAGTGAGATCCTGTGTTTGCATCCCGGTTCCTAAGTTTCAATTTTCAGCAGCTTCCGCAAGACAACACAGCCCAGAACACCCCCTGAATACGTAGGGCTCATGTGAGGATACTCAAAGATGCCGCCACATGGTTTCAGCACAGTGTACTCTGACAGGTTAGGACACACTGAAAAACAGGGGCTAATTCATCTGGCTCCCACTAAGGAGGACTCTTACTGTGAGACTGTGTGCTGCTCACACAGCCACTCAGAGCTGATCCTCTGGCCGGTCAGCTCAGTCCACAGACCTTGGGGTAAGCATGAGCTAAGGCACCCCTAACTCAAGATTGAAATTCATAGATGACTTCACTAAATCGTAACATGCACGAATGGCCAAGAGATAACATAGCGCTGTAGGCTTCCAGCCACACCTTCTCTTACACAGCTCATTGATACAGGTAAGAGCTGCTCCGGAAACAGTTATCGCTGGTGAGGGCGATGACACTCCACCGATGAGATCCTCACTAAATACCAGACTCTCTACCTTACATGCAAATTATTCCACTTAATATTCACAGAAAAACAGTGTGGAGACCATGCTGCATTTGCATTTGATGGATGAGAGCCAGATGCTGCTAGAGGTCAAGGGTCCTGATGTCACTGGCAACATCAGGACCTGATACAGGCAGGCCTTTGCTCTGATTCATCATTCTGGACTGTACCTAACCAGAGAATGGGAAGCCTCTCCTTCAGACTTTCCCTTCCTCAGCTGAAGCTGTAATTAGAGCCTCATTTGCCTTTGGGTAATTGGCTTCCCTCTTTGTTCTGCTGTCTGGTCCCATTCAGCAATCTTTCCAGCTTGGCTGGTGTCACACAGCAAAGCTCCTTTGGCTGCCCAGGACTACTGAGGGCTCTCAGTGCCCTTCCACGTCGGATTTCTCCAGTCCCAGCTCAAGAAAGCCTCAGTCTGCTTCATGCTGGGTTTACTATAGAGAGAAGGAAAGGAGAAAAGCCTATGTGAAGGTGTGTGTGCACCTGTGCACATGCGCACAAATACATACCTGTATGTGCAAATGTGAGGGGGTTTCAGGTGTGTGTGTGTGTGTGTGTGTGTGTGTGTGTGTGTGTGTGCTCGTGCGCGCATTTCTAATGAGATTGAATAAGGAAAAATCAAAACCCCAGATGTTCCCGAGAAATTTGGGTGACATTCATGACCAAATTTGAGACCAATGAGCAAGCAGGATGATGACCTGTATATTAAAGGAACTCATGCCAATAGGTTTCTAGCATAGAATATAATGAATCTGTGTCTATAAATAACAAAATATGAAATCACTATGGACCACTGATAGGAAGTTCCTGAAAATATAATGGGAACACATTCCCAGTACTTCCCAGATAATGACAAGACTGTCAAACTATGCCCTGGTTACACAAAATATACAAGAGAAATAAGACAAGGGTTAGTTACAAACCATGGTATCATAGATACATTAGTACATCTCCAAATAGTCTACGTATATTTCACAATGCTTGGGGAATAGCATTACCCCGGTAATTCTCGTTTTTCTAGCTCAGGAGAACATCTCCAGAGATGCCTGACAGAGACAGCCTGTGGTCTGAGGCCCAAAACTAAAGGCCCTTGTCAAGCAAGAAGGAACCTGATTTTTTCTGAGATTTGAGAGGAGGCTGTTTGCAACTCTGACTCTCCAAGGCCCTCTAGACTATTGTATATATGGAACCCATGTCACACGTCTCGTGTCTCCTTAGGTCTGTGTAACACCCCACCCCTCCACAAACCTGTCCCCAACATTACAAATCCCTGTTCTCACTGAATTCTGCTGACAGTCTTTCTTAGAGAATAAACATAATTTATAAAATTACATTCAAAATGAATGCAATAGAAATTTATGAAAAATTATACACATTTATAAAGCCTTATAAACTATGAATTATAAATTTACAGAGGCAGCTGATATCCTGAGTCTGTGTAGGTCTTGCTTAGTCTCTAGCATTTAAATCAGTGAGACAACCCTGCCTGCTTTTCTGGAGATCTGCCAGCAGGAAAGACACCAGGTAAGATCCCACCCACCCAAGCCTTGCCCACCAATCCCCTGAAAGAACACCCAATAGCTGTAGACTGCACCCCATACCTTGTGCTCCACTTCCCACCCACAACTCTGCCTTCTTTTTCAGAGGCCTGACAGCACCAAGAATACCAGGTAAGACCCCGCCCACCAATCCTTGCTCTTCAATCTCCCAAAAGCAAACTCAACAGCTGTACTCTGCACCCTATACCCTGTGCTCCATTGCCGGCCTAGTTTCCCAGAGGCCATATAGGTAGCAGAAATCCCAGACCACCCTCGTAATAGAGACCCCAGAGGAAATTTTAGTACCCAAACCCCCAGCAGCCACAAAAAAACTCAGAAGAAGATACCCTACTGGACCTGAAGACTCACTAGTCACCAGAACCCCAGGATACTCAGGTCAGAAGACTGCAAGGAAACAGGAAGCAAAGGGGGGAAATACCAAAAAACACATATCCAACAAAAATAAACTCAGAAATGAACACACGAATCAATAGTAACCACAAAACTCAGATGACTAGAGGCCAGCATAAGAACACAATCAACAACATCCAGGGCGACATGGCACCATCAGAGCCCAGCAGTCCTTTTATAGCAAGCCCTGGATATCCTAACACAGCTACAGTACAAGAAAATGACCAATCTTATAAAGATGATAAAGGCCTTTATAGAGGAAATAAATAAACTCCTTAAAGAAATACAGGTATATACAATCAAACAGGCGAAGGACATGAATACAACTGTTCAACTCCTAAAAATGGAAATAGAAGAAATAAAGAAAACACAAACTGAGGGAATCCTAGAGATAGAAGACCTGGTTAAGAGAACAAGAACCACAGATGCAAGCATCATCAACTAAAAACAAGAGAGAATCTCAGGCTTAGAAGATAGAAGAAATCGATAAATTGGTCAAAGAAAATGTTAAATCTAAAAAGTTTCTGACACAAAATATCCATAAAATTTGGGACACTATGAAAAGACAAAACCTAAAAATAATAGAAATAGAAGAAAAAGATGATTCCTCCCTCAAAGGCCCAGAAAATATTTTCAACAAAATCAGATGAAAATTTCCCCTACCTAAAGAAAGAGATGCCAGAAAAAATACTCCCATCGTATCATAATCAAAACACTAATTATATAGAATATAGAAAGAATATTGAAAATTGCAAGGGCCAAGTAGCATATAAAAGCAGACCTATCAGAATTACACATGACTTGTCAGGCCTGGGTAGATGTCTTGTAGTCTCTAAAAGACCTCAGATGCCAGCCCAGAGGATGGAGAAGAGGTGAAAGGAAGGGACTGAAAGGAGGAGGGAGGAGAAGCTGTGATCCAGATGTAAAATAAATACATTAATTTTTTAAAAAGTAAATAAGCAGGTTTCCATAAAAGCTCACATGGAACTACTCTCCAAAAAGTTGTCAGACAACACAAGAAGCAGCTGGTACTAACTGGCCCCTGCTCTCCTCACCCCTGTTCTCACCTCTCCCTATTACTACTCTCCTCTAGCTAAGCATCACTGATCATTTCTACTCTTCTTCCCTTAGAGAAATATTCCTCTGTGTGCTGACATTTGTGACACACAGGGAAGGACCAAAGGAAGGCCAAATGGTACATCGTCTTCAAGAAAAATGTAAACAACAACAACAACAACAACAACAGCAACAAAATTCCTATTTCCCACCAATTGAATAGTTGGGTGGAAAATGTGTTGTTAACTCATTTGGAGTTTGAAAATATCTATATGTTGAACAAGACAGAACTGTGCCCTTTTGCCCATTTGCACTGCTTGCCTGGCCCAGGTCGGCACAAGTCTAAAGAGACTTTGGGGCATATCTTTTCTGCGGCACTGTAACCTTCCTGGGGTGAAAGTTCTTGACCACATGTCATAAAGCATGACAGTTTAGAAGATATACCCAGGAAAAAAAATAGAAAGAAAATATACCCAGGATCAGGCATGTCTTCTAAGCCAACAGGAAGGCTGGCCCTGCCTTGTTGACATGTAACTGTTGGCAAGCTCTCGAACTTTCCACTTCTTCATCTGTACAGTGGTAATAAGACCTACACTGTGGGGGCTATGGAAGTTGTGAGATGATGTGTGGAACGCTTTATGCAGGCCACGTCACAAAGTAATAGTCAAATAAATGGTATCCATAAAATTATTTGTCACTGTATTTCTATTATGTTTGCATGTTCCCTATATTAAAAAAAAAGTCAGGCTTTTAAATAAATATTACTTCAACTCAAATGAATCAGCTGCTGGATTTCAATTCAATCATCCTGTAGTCTTAAGAAATCTTCTATTTAGGAAAATATCAGGGATAAAAATAGCAAAATCAAACATTAACAGCCAACCTCAAAGTCTCAGAATGTTCTAACCTGCCTAAGTATAATTCAAACTGTTCGTGAGTACAACTTCACAGTGAAAACCAAAACCAGGATGTTGGGGTAAACACGAAACCTCATGAGCATTCATGTGATCGCCTATGTCACACTTCCACTGACAGAATCACTTCAACATTAGAAAACAATCTTGGGTTATGTGTGTAGAAAGACATAACCAACCTCAAAGTGTTGGCCTGAACTGCTATTAAAGAAACGACCTGGGATATTTTTCTTCCCTAAGTTAATTGTCCTTCATAGTGTCATTAGAACAGGCCATTCTAAGTATTTTTGTAAGTTCAAGAGGGATTTTTTTCCCCTTTGGTTTAACTACAATATATTTTTTTTAACTTCAGCCCCCGCCTTTCCCCCAAAAGACACTTTTATAAAAGTCTCCTGGATTTGTTCTACAGCTTATTAAACCACTCTCCTGTCTGATTCTGAATCTGAAGGCTTCTCTCTGAGACTCTGCAATCAGTCACAAATTGGAAGAAAAGATGGGAGGGAGAGTTCTCAGATCTGCAGAGGGATGGGACGCCTGGAGCTGGACGTGGCTCTGTAACAGCAGTGCAGATAGGCAAAATGGCCTCCCTATTTGAAGATCTTTGATGCCTTTAAACATTTGGATGAGACGCTTAAATCCTCAAAACTCAAGGACATTTTCTTGAAGAAACAAAATTGGCTCTAATACTTAAATCCTTTGAACCTTTCCAGAGTTCTGAGATGGGCTATGGGAACTAAAGGCATTATGTAATCTCTCTTCAGCTGAAGCAGGTTCCATGAAATGGTCCCCTTCCTTGCCTTAAATGGTGAAAGAAATTTGGGAATATTATTGTGAATTACAGGGTGATAGTTTAGATAGATTTTCATTATTGGAGTTGTTCTAGAAGACTGTGTCAAAGCTCATCATTTAATGGGTCACGTGATTTACTGAAGCTTGCACAAGGGCTTATTGAGTGGGCTGACACATATGACTCGGCACACAATGCCTGCTGCATAGTAAGCACCAGTAAATCCCAACTGCTGATGCTAATGAAATTGTTGCTATCACAACAGAGGTTTCCTTACTCCCAGTTCAATGTTGTCTTTGTGAGATGCGTAAAGAAATTCTATGAAGCTGACCCTATGGGCCCCAGCAAGTTTTTTGGCATAAGGAAAATTATTTCTCTCATAACTTAAGCAAGTCTAAGCCTCCAGAAGGTTAAGTGTTATATCTTGGTACATAATTCCCACGGTGCTCATATCACTCCACAGCCTAATATGGAGATGTCTTAGTGGGAAGAAACTGTCCCTTTATTCTGGCCTTTCTGACCCCTTAGTGCTCAACCAATCATAGTGCCAAGGATACGGCCAGCTAGCATACTGTGGACAGGGAATTAAGTCCCCGCTATGGGAAACCCTGCTCTCAGCTTTCAAGTAGAGCAATGGCCCCCAACATAAAATTACTTCAGCATATAAAAACAGAGTCTTCCCAAACGCAGAAAGTGGGAAACACGGATAGGCAAAAAGAAAAAAAACCAGATTCACAGATGAGTTAAGAACCTACATGTCATAAAGAAAACTATAAAACTCTTAATAAAATATATGCAAATATATTTTTGACTTTGTAATTGAGAAAGATTTCTGAAGCATGAAATAAAAAGATTTGGCTATTAAAATGATTGATGAAGTAATAATTTCCCTTCCAAAAACTGTACCTTAAAATGAAGAGAATGGTTAGGAATAGTATATTTATAAGTCATCAAAATAAAGAGTATGAAAAATATATAAAATATACCAGGGTCACTAAGAAAAATACAAAGCTTAGGCTTCTTTGGATGTGAAACCCATAGGTTCGAAGACACAGGTTTGTGGGCCTTGTTGGAGGATGTGGGTCACTAGGTGGTTGATGCTTGTTTTTAAACTTGATTTCATTTGAGGTATTGAAGCCTCTATCTCCCTTCCACCAACCCTTTATTCTTGGGTATAAGACAGAAAGTTAGGGGTACAGACCCCTTTACATCTCCCAGGTGTTTAGGGTCAGTGGGTTCTTTGGGGGCAATGCCAATCTCTGTCAACTACAAAGGCAACAAGAGGTCTCCTCCAAGCTGCTGCACTGAAACATTTCTTTCTATCTCTAAGCCACCACACTGTTCATCTCAAGTCTCTCCAAACTGCTACATGCTACATACCACATGCCACCACCACACACCACACTTTTTCTCTTGGGGCTCTCCTATTTATCTCCCTTAGAGTGCTAGACCATGCCCATTTTTGTGCCACTCATGAGGCAGGCCATTACCACCTGGCAAAGACCAGGAGGCAATTATCTACTCTGGACATACTAAAGCACAAACTAAAATCCCATGCTTGTGATCAAAACAAAAACATATTTACATATCATAACTGAGTTTCCCTCCTTTGTTTCTTTGTGTGGCAAGCTCCTCTCTTACCTGTTTGACTCCCTCCTCTGTTTCCCATGTATGACCCACTTCACAATTTCCCTGTGTGCCTACCATCACAATGGGTTTTTAGGGGTCAGCATCTCTTCCAATCTATTCTCTGCCTCTTGACTGCAGATGAAATGTAATAAGCTGCACTTCACCCTCCTACCACTCACCCCTTCCCTACCATGTTGGACTGTGGCCACACAAACTGGAAGCCAGAATAAACTTCCCCTCACTTAAGTTGATTCTTGTCAGGTATCTGGCCACAGCAAAAAAAAAAAAAAAAAAAAAAAAAAAAAAAAAAAACCAACAACAACAACAAAACAACAACAACAACAACAAGAAAGAAAGAAAACTAATAATGCAACAATTAACCCAATAAGAAAATGGACACAATCTGCAAATAGGCATACAAATTACACCTAGCAAAGAAACACCAGGAAAGAAGGCTAGCAGCACTTGTGATCAGCAGAGTATAAGTTGAGAGAATGAGGACTATTTTAAGGCAAAAACTAAGAAATGGGATAATACTATGTACAGAAGAGTATATGGATCCATAGCATGTCTCCTGAGCTGCTGATGGGAAAACACTGGTACCTTAACAGATAGTTTTAGCATCATCTGCTAAAGTGAAATATTCAGATACCTAAGACCAAGTGAATCATGCAGTAATAATAATCCCCAAAGACATACTTTAGTATTTATAAAACAGTTTAGTAAGACTATTCTATCAGCAAAGCTTACAAGAGAAAAAAAAATGGCAACAAAGGTTTAAAACCCAATGCTTAAATGGAATGAAATGAGTGAATAAATTTACTTCCTCACACAACAGATCATTAAAACAACAAATTTGGGCAGCCTATGAAATGGATAAAATTTCCCAGTTACCAAGAGTTCAAAAGTTGAGTAACTAAAACACTAGTAATAGATACAGACTCAGTACAATTGCGTAAGAAGGGAAGAAACAGGGTGACGGATAGATGGGAGAATCTGGTTGCTCACTATAAAAAGGAGGGTCAGGGTTACAGACAAGCAACTGCTAACTTTCTAGTTTTTGCACGGAGAATGGGATGGATGGGTGCTCATTGTGCTAGTAATGAGAATAAATTGAGTATGTAGTGTGGGAAGCAGGTGAAGTCCTGAGTGAACGTGTTGTTGATATGAGCCTGGCCACATCTAGGACCTGGTACCTCCAACACATAGTAATGATAATGCTTCCTCTGGATCAGGCTGAAAGAAATCACCAACGCCTTCCCATGGTTCATCTGCAGGTGCTACTGACAGTGTGTGCAGAAAATGTACACCAAAGCTTACAACCGAAGTCTGCTCACCTACAGAGACCTCGTACTATGTTTATCTGACCTGCTCTCCTCCATGAGTTGTATATAACATATGTATGTATACAACATACAGCTTGTGGAGGATTGCACACCACTTGATTGTACAACACTCGACTCAGATATCTAGTGAGTATCAGTGTGTGCAGCAATAGACCCCAGCTTTTCTGTGCATGTGTCTATGTATCTACCCTTTCTTCATTCCACATCACCTCCAGGAGGTCAGTCTCTAAGCTGTGCAGGTCACAGGAATGTAGATCAATAAAGGTAAACCTTGTCAGAAACAATGATGAAGTATATTAGAAATTAAGAAGCACTACCCCTCCAGTTGGGCACAAGTGAGGTACTTACTTCTCTTGTTTGTTTTTGTTTTGTTTTGGCTTGTATACTAGCCATTGAACCATGATGTGTTTTTCTGCAAGGCCCAAGAGCAAGCACTGAAGAGCTGGTGTCATCAGCCCTTAAGCAGACAGTGCACATAAAGAGATAAACAGAGCCCTTCTCCTTTGGGATTTCAGTTCATCAGCACTGAGTTGCATGGAGAAGGCCCAAAGGCTGAGTGCCACGAGGCAAGCTCTGCTTGGTGGGAGCTGCTTCTCTGCCTACTCCTTCTGCCTCCCACCTTCCTGGAGCTGAGTTTCACCCTGGATAGGGCCTTGTTCCTTCTATCAGAATCCCCTTGAGGACTGACACCACACACACCCCCAAATTCCTCTGAAGACTCTGGAGCCTGTATGTTTGGTGTAGGGTCCATGATGCTATTTTCTTTTTAATCTAAGCACCTTGTTTTGCTCTCTGTGAATCCAAGATGCATGTCTGAGCATATTAAACTTCCTACCGTCAAGCCTCCTCCTCAACTCTGGTCCACTCGTATAGCTCCAAGGAAAAAGCTCAGGAAGAAGACAAGACAGAAGGGGCAGAGCAGCTGCTCTTTCTCCTAGCATGGAGAGCCATAGCCATGTGGGTCTAAAATCCCTTCTGAGGCAAAATTCTCGGGGGAAGGCGCTATAAATAATTTTTAAAGGAAATGCCAAAGGCAGTCTTTGTTCTCTGTCCTAAATGAACACCTGTGGCATGGCTCAGATGTCATTTGGGAGAGACGGAGTGGACTACTCTGCTAAACGTAGAGCCTTAAGGCATCTCTAATTGTAATTTTAAGTTGCCGCTGTGCGAAGTAAAGACAAGACCAAAGGAAGATGAAAACCACAGAAATTAAAGCAAGCAGTTTCATCTTCTATGCACATGGGCCATGGGGACACTGCGGAATTGTGAGAGTTGTTCCCCCACCCACCCATCCACCCCCGGCACAGTCCTACACTTGACCTACAGCAGGAATAGGGAAGGTGTTTAATGGGACCAAACTGAATTTCATGAGCTACCAGGGAAGTTGTTAGAGACAGTGAGGATACCGGCCATGACAGGAGGGAATAGGAAGGCTGAAGAACTCCAAACAGTACACAAAGAGCAGAAATATGCAAGTACGTGTAGGGCAGATGGGAAAGGAGGCCTGCCATAAAGCTAGAGGCTGTCTTAGCTGTGGGGTGGGATCTCCCACACACACATTTTCCTCTTGACCAAGCCTGACGGCAGCATCCTCCTCAAACTGTCTGCTGCCGCTAAGCTACAGGCTCAGTCCTACCAACACTGCCCACCCCGCCCCCCATCTATCAAAGTGAGAGGCTCAGCACTTGGAACAAGGGTGGCGGGGGGTGGGGGGGTGGGGGGTGGCTGGGGGGAGCAGGGGTAGTGGAAGAGATCAAACTCCCTCAGGGGGATTGGTGAGATTTCAAGTGAAAAAAGGAAGAACTTGTAACAGAATAAATTATTAAAAGAAACATGGTAAAGTGGGGGCGGGGGAGACGGATCTGATTTTTAAATGATTTGTGTTCTGAATCCAGCTGTAAAACATGGTATCAGTGAGAGGCAGAGATGATCTCAAAGAAGGCTCCTTGAGTGTCCTTCCCATCCCTGAGTCCCTCCAAGGCAGGCAACTGTAGGTGGAGTGGGCAGATGTCACTGCAGGCTGAGATAGGTAAGGTCCACTCTGCTCTGTCCCTCTGTTGTCCTTCCTGTTGTGAAGCATCAGGTACCAATTGACTTAACTTCCATGGGGACAAAAAGCCTATAACCTCCGTCAGAGACAGATACAACGTCACAGTGTTCAACCCTCTGGATCTGGGAGATTTGTTATCCTAGAACCTCATAGCTAAACACCCTAAAACACTAATATATTGTATATCCTTTTATCTCATTGTTATAAAAATATCCTGACTTTCTAGGCTTCAGTTATCCCAGTTGCAAGATAAGGATGATAATGCATAAATCAAGGCATAAGAATATGGTAGGTGGTTCTGTTCTAAGCAGTACCTAATGCATAGCTGACTTTAAAATTTTTTTTTCTTTTTTTAATGTATGTGTGTACCTGGATGGATTTATGTGCACCACGTGTGTGCAGGCACCTGTGGAGGCCAGATGCATTGCGTTCCCTGGAACTGGGGTTATGGTTGCTGGTGAGTTATCTGGTATGAATGTTGGGAACCAAGCCTGGGTCCTCTGGAAGAGCAGTAAGCATTGTTGACTAGTGAGCTATCCCTCCCTCCTGCCTCCACAACTGGCATTGGATTAATAGGCCTCTCCAGCAGGATGGTGGTGGTGGTGGTGGTATTATGCTAGGATTTTTTTGCAATTATCCAACCGACACAGCCAACTCGTCTTAGGCTTTCTGGTCATTGTTTCACATGTGTGTGTGTGTGTGTGTGTGTGTGTGTGTGTGTGTGTGTGCGCGTGCGTGTGCGTGTGCGTGTGTGTGTGTGTGTGTGTGTGTGTGTGTGTGTGTATCTGTGTGGTTCTGTCACTGAAGAAACTAAAACTCAGAGAGGCAGCAGGTAGGAGACAAGGGTATCCTAGAGCCACGTCCTTATGCTCAGTGACTTTCATAGCTAGGCCTTTCATACATGAAACAAGGGACGCAGAGGTGCTCTAAGTTCAGCAAGAAAGCTGTAAAAAGCGGAGTAAGAGACCTTCTGCTCTGCCAAAGCTACAGGGCTAAGCTGGCTAGAAAATGCCTGTGAGCTGGCAGTGGGTGGCGCTGCACACCTTTAATCCAGCACTAGGGAGCAGGAGCAGTAAGGTCCCTTGTGTTTGAGGCCAGCCTGGTCTACACAGACAGTTCCAGGATAGCCTGGGCTACACAGAGAAACCATGTCTTGAAGAAAGAAAGAAAGAAAGAAAGAAAGAAAGAAAGAAAGAAAGAAAAGAAGAAGAAGAAGAAAGAAAGAAAGAAAAAAGAAAGAAAGAAAGAAAGAAAGAAAGAATAAATAAAAGGATGTGCCTATGGTGTTGGGTACAAATGTTCCTGCTTCTTCCCTATCTCTCCCAACAGTCGCCTGGCCAGTGCACATTGTCACTTGAGAACACAGAAGCCCTAGACACTTAGAAAAGGACAGGGATGGGACTCAAAGGCAATTGTTCCATAGTGGACAATCTCCATTCTGCCTCTCCAGAAAGTTCCCAGTGAAAAGATCTAAAGGCTAAGGCTAGATGGTAGAAGGGCTCCCAATTCCTGCTCCCTCCCACTCCCTCCTCTGATTTGGAGACATGAGCATCCTGGACACTCAGAGAGCCTACACCCACCAGATGGGGCACATGATGGCCTCAGCCTGAATGGCAGTCTGCCTGAGAGGTTAGCTCTGTACAGACAGAGCCGCTCCGTGGGCACAGATGGCTAGCTTTCCCACAGGCCCTTGTGAGTTGTCCAGGTGGATCTGACCACTTCTCCTCCCCTCACATCCCCAGGCAAGTCTGAGTTTGTGCTGAAGCAGATCCAACTCAGTAGCCTGGATTCTCCTGCTTCAGTACAGCCACTAATAGGGGACAGCCACACACAGTGGGCCATAGCTACAGGACTCACACTCACCATGCCCAGGGTAACAAGCCACATGACGCTACACAATCTGTACAACTCCGTACAACCTGGGAGAGCAGTCCTGCTTTACAAATGAGGAAATTAAGTCCACTAAAAATTGAGTTTCTCAAGGACATAGGTCAAGTAAATTGATACTAATGGAGATTAAAGATCTCCATAGGACAAAGCGGGGGGATTCTCTGTGTATACTTTAGAGGAAACTTGAGGGGCAAGAGAGAGCAGTGGGGGATATGAATATGATCTAAGAATATTATATTCATGTATGAAAATGTTGTGACGAAGCCTATTATTTTGTACAATTGATGCATGTTTTTTAAAAGGGCCGAGTTCTGTGTGGTAAGCCAGAGAGGATGGCTGCCAAGTATCCCAACTATGTGGCTCCGTTATGTGAGGCAAGAAAAAAAATAGAGAAGCTCGGACAACGAGCCTGAGGTTCCAAGACTTGGCCTCCTATGTGCACAGCACAGGGGCCTTTTGTAAAACTGCTTCAGGAAAACAATAAAAAATGGGGGGGGGGGGGAGGGGCGCATAGGGTTTCAAATTGAGAATGGAGATAACATACAAATCCAGGGCTTCTGGTCACTAAGTCTTGTGTTTCTTGAGAAACAGGGAACTTTAGGGAACCGGGAGCCTTGGCAAGTATCAAAGGCAAAGAGATGTCCTTACTGCAAAAAAAATCAGAAAGTCAGGGCAGAAGTTGGGAAAGCACCGGGAGAAGGAAAACTATGCACAACTTCAACCCACCCTGTTTAGTGTGACCCCTACACTGAGTCCTTTAAATGGCTTGTCCACGTCAGTACCTTACAAGACAATTTTTTGAGACAGCGCACTATTTTGACTATTCACAATTCTCAGATATGCTTACTGAGGACCAGAGAGGCTAAGAAAATCCCCCATAGTCACACAGTTGATAAGAGGCTGATCCAGGAATAAAACCATGGTCTAATGTGACTCGTGGACCAGGGCCATCCACCCTACGTTCTACCATTTGGCCACGGGACCCAATACAGCGATATGTCAAAAGCTCAGCAAAGGGCTTAAAAGTCTTCCAGCTCCTCTGCTTGGTGGCGATACAAATGTTCCAGACTGCAGGTACAGGCTAATGCCATTGACAATACTCCAGGCAATTTTGTACATCTGGCAGCTAAATGAGTGAAGCTCAAAGCAAATCACATCCCGAGGCACAGGACACTCTGCAGGCTGAATAACAGGGATTTCATTACAGCTCAAAAGGCAGAAAAATCAAACTCGCCTTATGCAGGGGTTGAAAGGGAGATGCTCACCCAAGAGCAATGGACCCCAGGACGTCCCCGTGAATTCAGATGCGCTTCATTTTGAACTTGAGAACATGAGAAGCTCGGGAGGGGAAGCTCCCTTCCTGGCTTTTTTTTGTTAAGCCAGTGCATCCTAGGAGAGCATTACCAGGAAGCCTGGTTTAGAGCCCACTGTTTTCATTTGTGAGGCAAGGGTGAAAGAACTCAATCATTCTTTGCATACTCTGGAAAATGGACCCCCCAAAAGGATACTTTGTTTTTGAAGGTAAGACTTTTGTATCTCTTTCGTAACTCTTTTGTGACTGTGTGCAACTCCAGGGCTGGCCTTCCGTCAGTTGGCACTAATCAGAGCGCTCTTACTGAATCTGAACTTTAAATACACAGCAGGATAGTTGAGCAGGAGCTATCCAGGCTGCCTTGTGATTCTGTGAACTAGGGCCCCCCTCCTGGTCCATGAGATGGGGCTCCCATAAGGGAATTAGCCGCCTTCCACAAGGCTACAATTGATGATGCCGCGTGGCCACCTTAGGCCCTTCCTAGCACTCCATCTGTCCTCTGGGCTGAGCCTGGCCGCAGACAGTGATGGAAGCTCTGAGCAGCACAGAAGAGCCAAGCAACCCACTTTCTACTGCCTGCGCAGAGCCATCTATGTGCAATGAAGGCTGTTCTGGCCGTGTCTCTTAGTCTGGATTCAAGTCCTCTCCATAATGACACCCTCCAAAGTCCTGCTAAGGGCTGCCAGGATAGGAGGTAAGGTTTGCTAAGTCTCAAAACCATCAGAGTGAGGACGAGCAACACATTTGGATACGGAGCTGGAGCCTTTAAAAAACACTGGGGTCTCCTTTTGAAAAGCCAGCGACATAAGAAACACAACTATGAAAATCCACCCCCCTCCACTGCGTAAACTATGTATGTCTTGATTTACTCTGTGGCCACACGTCTGTCTAAATGTCAGGAAGCAACACATGTGAGTGTGCTTTATTTTTTTCCCCCTCATCTTTCCTTAACACCAGGCAGGTGTTTCAGATCACAATTGTGCACAGGCCATGTTAACCAGCCATTGGGAGGAGGGAGGAAATCACCTTTCCAGTGAAGCGGTTGCTGCATATTTCTGTGATTATGAGGTAATTTGCATAAATATTCAAGCTTTGCTGCCTAAATAAATTCCAGTTGGGTAACAGCTGATCCCCTGTACTCTAAGACCTTCTGTCTCTTTCACAGTTTACTTCTGGTTTTAGAATTGATATCTGTGCAAAGAGAGGAATTTAAATGCAGAAAGGTCTTAGGGCACAGAAAACAATGCTGACCTCTGACCTCCGAAAGATTTGTTTTTGTTGCTTTGTTTTGTTTTCTCATGGAAAAAAAGTGAAGAAATGCAGAGTTTCTAGATAGACAAATAATGTGTGTGGGGCAAATATATGATTGGTTTGGTGTAATGGAGAAATGCAAAGCTGCTGGGGAAAATGTGAACATCTAAACCCCACACTCTTGTCTCTGGAAAGAGCTTTGGACCACCTGGTTCACTGACTACAAAACAGGGAGCCATGTTTCTTTACAGTAACTATTAGGGAACATGGTAGAACAAAATCACTGGCCACCACTCTTTCCAAATCTTCCCTAAATCCTTGATCTCCAAAAATTATCATTAAACAAAAAAGGTAAAGGACAATTACATGAGATGCAGTCACTCGAGGGAGAGAGTTAAGAGGAGGGAGAGAGTGTGTGTGTGTGTGCAGATGGATTCTGTTCTGCATCTGTGGAACACATGCCAGAAGCTGGAATCTATAGCACAGCCTCCAAGAGGGAACTGTCCAGGGTCTGAGGAGCCGTTTTTTTTTTTAAGTGGCACCTTCCATGCTTCACTGTTGATCATGTCAGTGTATTACCTATTCAAGAATAATTTGCACTTCTTCTAAAAGCTCAAAAATGCTGCTAATTCCTCCTTAATCAGACTTACCGAGATGGGCCCAGAAATTTGCATTTCAACAAGCTCTCCCGTTTATTCTGACACACTCAAGATCTGGAGAACTGCTCAGCTAAAGGTTCTTTCTATTTAAAGCAACTTTGCCCACCTCCCTCCCAGTGAAAGACAGCAGTAACAGATGATGCAGGGAGAACCGGCACTCGGCAGATGATGCCGAACTTCTCAACTCATTAAACTGTCTCAAGAGAGATGAACAATGCAGCTTGAGCTTTTCTTAAATTCAATGCAGATTCGAATATCTAAACTCTTCGCTGCTTTTTACACCTGTGGAGGAAGAGCACTGCCAACAAAGGGGCACTCTAACGTGCCTGACAGTTTAGCTTTCTTACTCCGGCTTCCCAGAGAGGTCCCCCCCCACCCCCGCCCAGCAGGAGGCCCCACTCACCCTGCTTTTTGAAGAGGTTGCTCTGCACGATCTCATTCATTGACTGAACCTTCTGCTTCTGCAGCTTCACGGGAGGGATGCAGGTGTAAAACTCATACAGGAGCTGGCTGAGGAAAGGAAGAGCAGGAGTTGGCAGAGGTTAGACCCAAGCGGCTCACCTCAAGAGGATCCAACCTGGGCTGTTAGTGCTCTAGGGATAGAATTAGCATCGTTGTGTCTTCCATGCACTTCCAAGCCCTGGCAAAGCACTAGCTGCCGAGTGAACCTCCGGCGAGCATGCTGGTGTTAGCATTGGATTGTAGTAGCAGTCCAACGGATGTGAAAATCTGAAAATGCCAATATCTTTGAGCACACAGCATGTGGCACCTGTGTCCTTCGCATGTCCATCCACTCTGTTTCATAACCCTTCTAACAATGTGATGTTAGGAAAAAGGTATTTCAATGTTTATATTTCACCTACTTACTCCTTGGGGATACTGAGGCAGGTTCTCTTCATGCAGTGGAGGCTAGCTTTGAACCCCTGATCCTCTTATGTTGGCCTAAGTGCTAAGATTACCCGTGAGGACATTACACCAGCCTAGCAAGTGTGGAAAACTAAGGCCAGGAAGGCTAACTAACTTTCCTGAGGTCATGCAGATAAGATAAACAAAGAAGCAAGCATTGTACACCAGATTCTGATTGTACTACTGTATTGTCTCATGAAAGGAACTTTAGGCAACCAGCTTCTAAGCTACATCACTAAGTCATTTTTATTTTAAAATGTCTTATATGTATTCATCCTTTATAGTACATCTTAAGACCAAAAGGGGGTCCTTAGTATTTTTCAGAAGGCTACAAAAAAACCGTTGTGGGGTTAGAACAAGTGCAGGGCTTCAGAAAGAAGACAGCTCTTTCTCACTAAAGTGATTTAACATTCTCCTCCCATTCATGATCCTATCAGCGCAGTGTACCGATCCACCCCCTACTAAGGAAGCATTTACATAGCGTGCCATGGGCGATACTTAGGGAAGTGGGAATGTAGTGAGCCAGAGGTGGTGGCTGTTAATCAATTTAAAAATGCAATAGATACAGTGGGTGTAGAGAGTTTCAAATATTAATGGCGAGGGCTGTAAGAAGAAGGTATAGGAGGAATTTACTTCCGATAGATACAGGTAGTTTTCCTGAACAGGTAACACTTGAAGCCTAAAGATTAAGGAGGAACTGCACTGCATAGAAAGGGAGGAGGAAAAGGTAACTTGCAAACAACAGCAACACACCTACTGGTGCTGTCCCTGCCATGCAATCCAAAGAACAGCAGCTATGGCGCTTTCTCAAGCTCCATCATTTGTTACAGCGATGGTAGAAAACTGCATGCAGGAAGGCAATACAGGAATGCTTTTAAATCTGAATGTGTTTCCTATAAAAAGTGTTCTTTTAATCATCTTTTGTGTTATCTGGGAATGGTAGTGGAGTTGAGGAAAAGCAAAAGGTATGGGTCAGGCTCAGACAGCCCGTTCCCACGGCGTAATCTCATTAAGACCATTTGCTCCTCCTCGACAGGGATGGAGCTAAAAAGGAGAGAGCAAACCAGGGCCAGTCTCAGTGATCTCTTTCCAATTTGCGGCTCCAGGATTTGCCAAGCAAATGTTGGAACCTAAAACAAACAGTGCCCAGGCCCCGGCGATGTGGAGTTCTCTGCCTCAAACAAACCCACATGTTCCACTCACACTCTGTATGAAAAGAGTGATGCTTTCATCACACACAGGTTATCATCGAAGCCTCGCACAATGAAACCAAAACCTCTCACCCTAAAGCCCCTGAACAAGGCTCCTCCTATGTTCCCTCCCTGATCTGAAGTTGAGAGTCTGTGTGAAACCCCAGGAGGGCCTTGTTTTGTTTTGTTTTGTTTTGTTTTGTTTTTCACCTCGGTCCCTGGTGTGACAGCAGAGCTGGGGGGGAGAGAACTTCACAGGCTCTTACCTGAGCAACTTTGCATCAAAGACCGTTTCCACATCATGAAGGACGGATGGGATGTACTTCAAAGCTGCCACCTGGGGGGAACATGAAATAAATATAAGTGGTGCCTCACATCCAACACGTCTGTGCTGGTGGAGCAGACACCATGTGACAGATCAGAGGATGACCCTGCATCCCAGACACTGCCATAATCAGCCAAGCCTCCAGGGGGAGACTGAAAAACATCAGGGAAGATGGCTCAGCCAGTCAACAGCCGGCTACACAAATATAAGGACCTGAGTTCAGATCCCTGACACCCTGTGTGAAAGCCAGGCGAGGCAGCACATACCTGCCCTCACTCTGAGGATATGGAAACAAAGAGATTCTAGATTCTCACTGTGTAGCCAACCAGCAAGTAGCAAGACACTCTATTCTAGTGATAAAACACCAACCAAAAATGAGTTAAAGGGTTGATGTCCCCTTTCAAGTTTCAGTGTATTGTTGAAGGTCAAGGTAAGGACTCAAGCAGGAACTTGAAGAAGCCATCGATAAATCACATTCATTGGCTCATTCACAGAGTCACAATTAGCGAGCTTTCTTGCCACCTGCCCACAGAATGGTACCATATGCTGTGCCCACTGTATCAAATAAGACAACCCCCACAGATACGTACATATATGTGAGGCATCAACACAGGGCGTGAAGCATACTTGGGGTGCTTAATAATGGTTACCTCTATTATTACACAGTGCTATGCTGTGCTTGAGTTGACTCCCTGGTGGCTAGGGGGATCTGAACAGATTTATTTATATTTTCTCTCTGTGGTCACTACAGCGGACAGAAAATAGTGCACATGTCAATAATAGTATGTTTTGTCCCAGTGACTGGGCTAAGAAAGCTGAGCAGTAAGATGGATTTTCTTTTTCCTTTCTTTATCTAGAGGTATGAACCACTCCCTGCGCCCTGGAAAAAATACAGTTTGCTTAGCAGCGGGCAAACTACAATTTTAGCAGGAGCCGTAAGTCACATGGAGGAAATATAGTGAGACTAAGGGTCTAGTGGAAGCGTGTGTTTTTATTTTGTTTCCTCCATATTCTTCATAGTAGCAACACATATCACCCTTGAGCAATCAGTCTACAATAAACATAGTGAAAATTACTTTTTTCAAGAATACTTTGAGATGGGGGAGGGGAGACGGTTGAGCAGGTACACGACCCTGCCTCCTGACTGACTTCCATCCCACAGATCTCCATGGTGGGAGGAAGGAACTGATGCCCAGAAGTTGTCCTCTGACATCCATGCTTGTGCCATGGCATACACACACACACACACACACACACACACAAATAAATAAAAATATGATTAAAATTTTTTTCTTACTCTTAGCCATATACTAATGAGCTTCTTAAACAATGAATGACTTTTCTCTAAAAATTTATAATGGGGCAGATACTATACTGACCACTGTAAATATATTATCTTCTTAATCGCAGTCCTGCAGGGGATTTGGGATTTTCAAAGACAAGGATGCCCAATTGCATCAGGATTCAGTAATGTGCTACAGGTTGCAGAATTTAGAACTGTGGAGTCCGGGTTTAGATTCAGGCAGCTGCTCTCTTGAGCTATTCCTGGGACCCCCTGAACAGCATGGTCACCTCAGTCACACAATAGCCCTTCTCCAGCCCTTCATCCGTTCCTCCATGATTATGACTTCTATATGTCAGTACTACATACTTATGGTACAAGAAAATCACACAAAATAAGGGTGAAAAATGCCCCTCAAATCCCTTATCTTCATCTCAGCTTCGGCCTTGATGCTGCAGAAGAAAACACTGTTCATGTCCCAGAGATTTTTTTTCTGCACTACTTAAACATGTATGTATATGGATATGTGTGTGTGTTTGTACAACACATGTATAAAGATTCTATTCAACTTGGTTTTGCAGTTAAGTATTTTCTGCTAGATCCTTAGCATTCTGTCCCTTGGGGTACATTCTTCTAATTTTTGACTCCCATTCAGCAATGCCTGGTGGGTTCACCATGTCTGCTTCACCTCCTGCTGCTTATGAGCCTTTGGTTATTTCCTTTTTCCTAATTATAAAAAACACCCAGGAGACAGTTCATATTTAAAAAATATATACACAACCCTGTAAGGATCCCTATAGAACAGATTGCTTGAAGACAAATTAGTGCATATATATATATATATATATATATATATATATATTACATCTTGCTGAATGATCTTGAAAGAGGTAGTAAGCAATTTCTTTTTACTGCATCTCCACTTCCCCCAAGTCCTTAATAACACTGACTATGCAATCTTTTTAATTTTTTGTCAGTGTGATGAACAACTCGCCACTGTAATTTTGGATGTCTTTGGTTGCTATCGCTGCAGCCATCTACTCTACACTTAATGAATATCCATATTTACTAACTTGCTCATTCATATCTTTTCCCCATTCTTTCAGGTGATTCTTTTTCTTGCTTGATTGCAGAATTCTTTATGCATCAACCTCAGTCTTTTCACAGTAATATATTTTTGCAGGAGTCTTCTGTTGATTTTCTCAGACTAATATATAGTCTGAGACCATGTATTAACTTTGTTTAGCATACCTTTTATTGCACAGAGATATTCTAAATTTGCATGTTGTCAAATGTGTCACACCCTTTTCTTTATAAGTACTGAATCTGGGGTCTAGAGTTTACTCTTTCAACTCTGTATCATAAGAGGAAACAGTCAACGTTTTAAACCTTGCCTTAGTGGGTACTTATACCCAGCAGGTTGTATAAGGTATTCTACAGAGAAAAGGGAGATTTGTGATCAAACAATTTCAAGAAACAGTGATTAAGATGAATATAAACCAGGGAGATTTTTGTTGTTGCTTTCAACTACAGAGAAGTTTAGGGTTTTAATATGTTGTGAATCATCATGACATCCCTCTGGGCAGTTATAAGTACACCAAACATCACAACCTAGTTGGTCAAGGACTATCTTGGTCAGGAAGCACCAAGCAGATTTAGGAAAATTAGAGGTCCTGAGGACCCATCAATGAGAGGAAGGGGTAATCAGGCTGAGAACAGTGGGTTGGAAGTGATGAGTCTCTCTTACTCAGTTTTTGTGATACTATTTCAGCAAAAGCAAGCACTCCACAGGTCACAGTCTCTTGAAGTCTAGAGAAACCCTCAAACTATAGGTATAACCTGAGAAACACTCATCTAAGCACTTGTACAAAACTGGTTCTTTTTTCACTATCAGGCCAAAGAACGTAGAACCCACAGAGACCTGGTTATGGAGTACAATTGCCCAAGTGGCCCCTGCAAAAGATTGGGTCCATTTCACATGCCCAAGCCTTGGCATCATTAGATGGGGTTGTATGAAGTATATCGTCATCATGATGTTCACCATATCAGCCCCTCTAAGGTAAACCAGATGTCCCCACATCACATCTCCCATGCACTGCCCTCATTCTCCAGTGCCTAGATGCAGTATAATACGACTTCTCATAGTTAAGACACAAAACTCTCAGCAACTTGAGCAGAGCCAGGATGTGAGTATCTACTGTAGGTTTGGGGAGCTAAGCCTCACTTTAGGGGTGTAACGTCATTCAGTAGTATCCATATCTCCAGGAGCTGACACAAACCCAAACATAGGAGCTTTATCAGGAGCTGGAAGAGTTGAGCTGGAAGGCCCCACCTTCTGATCTTCCAGCTCTGGGCTGGTAATAACTCCAACAGGCTATGTAACTGCCATCTCTGACTCACAGGATGGTGGGAAAGTTCATCTGGTCCAGTCACCCCAACCAAGCAATGACAAGCCAGGAGTTCTTCTGTCAGTGGGGAGAGCCTACTTGAGAAATTGGTCAAGACTACTATCCTACCTAGCACTGATCAGAAGACCCTTGTCTACGTCCTTCCCTTGAAATGCCTGAGGTGATATCTGCAGGTATTACTACCAACCACTCCTGGGAAGAAACAGGTCAGTCACGTGACTTATTGGAAACCTCTACTTTTCACACGTCTGAGACCTGGAAACTGGAAACAGACGAGCTTTGTAGATCTGTTTGCTCTCCAGTAACAGTACAGCTTAACTCTAGCTCTTACTACTGATTTCCTTATTCCTACTGTTATACACACTGAATGGTACTGCAGAGTTTTTAACGTTCATTCCAGAATATATGTTCCTGTTTTGTAGCATTATTTTAAATATGTATACCATATATATATATACACACATAAGTATGCTACCTATATACTCATGTAATAGAATTACTATTCATAGGGTTTCCAAGCAGGAACTATTACTTAAAGTTTCTATGCACCAAATACCTTACATGCAATATCTCACCTTTTTTTTTTTTTAACAACTATTTAGAGTAGATGCCGTCATCCCAATTTACAAGAGAGAACACTGTGGCACATTGATGTTAAATAATTTGCCAGGAGCCATATAGAAACAAGCCAGGATGTGTCCCAGATGGTCCAGATGACCTTAACCAGCATGCTTTCCTACTGCCCTTCACGCTGAAAGAAATACATGCTATCTCAGCAAGTAGGGTATTTGTGTAGGAGACAGAAGGCTGATTTGGGGAAGAAATGCATTGAAGCCATCTCTCTGCTTTGTCCTTTTTCGTTTTTGAGCAGGAGTATTGTTCTCCTGACATTCCTTAAGCTACCATGTATACAGATAAAAGAACAGCCATCGGGAACGCATCAGATCAGTAAGCACTCTCATGGCAACAGCTGAATTTCCTTCCTTCCTCTGTCAAAAGGCACAGGAACAAGCCTTGAGAAGAGACCCGTACCCAGGCCCCGACTCAATGCTTGTCTGTCCCAGACAGAAGGTGGAGAAGGGCACTGGAAAATCAGCTCTGTCTCCATCAGTGGTTCTCAACTTGTGGGTCACAATCCTTGTGGGGCCAAATGACCTTCTCACAAGAGTCACTTAAGGCCATGGAAAAACACAGATGTATACATTAAGATTCATAACAGTAACAAAATTATAATTATAAGGTAATAAGGAAATAATTGTATGGTGGGCGGGGGGGGGGGAGGTCACCACAACGTGAGGAGCTGTGTTGAAGGGTCAGAGCATTAGGAAGGTTGAGAATCACTAGTCGAGATAGACATGACCCAGAGCTGACCACCTTGGCCTGGAGGCAAACAATTGATCTCCAAATTCTGAGACACTTGTATGTTGTCTCTGGCTAGATGTGAATTCTACAATCCCACCCCCAGTGGCCATCATTGCTGCCAACAGACGCAGACTTATTTCCAAACAGGACATATGGAGGAAGAATACACAATTACAAAACAAAGCCTGACAGCTTCCTGGTCCCAGAGCTACAGGTGTTTCAAACGAACACTAGTCTCTCCCTGCCAAGTTTTAATCCTATTTGTCTACTATAAAAACAGGAGGTCAGGATCCATGGAAACAGGAGACACTGTCACAGGAATTCACCACAGCATGGCCACATGAAGACAGCTCCCTTAGAGACACTGAGCTGTCCTGGAGGAAGGCAGATGGGCTGCTGTCTCCACCTTTGCTCACTGCTGCAGTCCTCAGGTGTGAATCGAAGCTTCATGTGCTTAGAGCTGAGGCTCCTGGCCACCACCACCGAATTGCCACCAAACAATAGTGTCCGTTCATCCAGCAGTATGTGCTTCCTGATTTAGGCACTGAGGAGAGACCCAGAGCACTCTTGGGCGTGTGTCTTTCTCTGTTTTATGAAACTCAACATATAATATTGCCTGCGTTTTGATCACTTTCCCCTGGCAGGACTACCTTGCCAGGCCACAGGGGAAGGAGATGCCTTCAATCCTGATGCGCCTTGATACGCTGAGGTGGCCTGGTAGGGGAGCTCCCCTTCTCTGAGGAGTAGAGGAGGGGGGATAGGGGAGACAGGGAGGGAGGGTGGGGCCTAGGAGGAGAGGAGGGAGGAGGCGATGACTGGGATGTAAAGTGAGTAATTGTTTTTTTTTTTAAAGACAAAGAAACAAAAACCTGAGCTAAACTACAGTTTTTTGGTTGGGACAAATTTTTTTTATAACTACCTGCCATAGGACCCATCATTCCCGAATGGAATATGTGGTTAAGAAACAGGACAAGATACAACAATCACTAATTGCTTGAAGATCTGGAGGAACGTTGCCCCTCTTTGCTGTTAGGACGGAACATCATTTCCCCTGCCCTGAGAACTCAGGTTGTAATCTGAGACCCCCATCTCAGGGGTGAGCAAGTTCTCTTTTCCTCTTGGTTTGGACATTTGGGCATTTTTACACCCATTAGAAAGGGAGGGAAGAGCTATTGTAAAGCAGCTTGCTGTCGTGGCTGTGGGCACCCGCCCGTCTTTCTCTTGTGTAGCTTTCATCTGCCCTTCTGCCAAAAGATTTGGATCTTCAGTGGAACTCCTCTACACTACTGTCGGTGGCCACAGTGTTGATGGCACTCAACTCTTCTACAGCTCCCGTGCGAATCCAAGAGCAAGTGTTTCACGGCTGCTGCTAAGTCACTCAGCCCCTCTGAGTCTCCTTTTCCTCATCTCAGAGGCAGAGCTAGGACATCTGCATTACAAGGTGGTGCTGCAGAGATCAAAGGGACTAACGATACCTGCAAGGCTTTTCACTCAACAGTGTGATATGTAATAAATGATAAAACCACAAAAGAAACAAACCAAAGACAGTAAGAACAAGGCAGACGCCAGCTTTCACGCTTTCATTCATTCCACACATAGGAATCTGAACATTTACTGCTGCCAGCTACAGGTAACCGTCTCTGCCCTCCTGGACACTCCAACAGCCGTGGGCATGGCTGTCTGGGGGCCACGCAATGCAGCATGCTGTGTAATGCATCTATTCACTTAATTCTAACTGATGTCATCGAAATGGACAGTGTGCAGTACCATGAGTTTTGAGGAGAAGGTGGCAAGCTGTCTTCTCAGTGGTCACCACAGTGCCCTCACTCACCACACAGCTACACGCAGAGCACAAATGTGTACTGCTGAGCCTGACAATCTGCCCTCAGGCTCATCACCCTGATGTCACAGCTTGTGCATGCAGAGACTTCTGAACAGGTAGCCTATTATTGAAAACACCCAGAAGTCTTTGGTCCTAATCACTCCTGAGGTATAAAGAACACTGACATTGGAGTTACAGAGACTTCATATATGGTACCAATGCAGTATGTGCTCCATGGCTTCAAATTCTACCTCTACCACTTTGCATAGGCCTAATTTGGGATGGGTTTATTAATTTTTCAGCCTCTGTGAACACTGGGGACTGTGGTTCCCTGCAGATTTCTGGTTAAATTAAGAGCACTGTATATGAAGGGCCCAGCTCTATGCCGGGCACACAGTAGGTACTCGGTCCATGGAAGGCATTTGCACTGTTATTTCTACTCGGAACAACCAGCTTTAACTTCACTGTTTTGAGTGAGTGGTTGCCATGCCAACAAAGAATAAAGAAAACCACAGAAAATATCTTACAAAGCTAGGTGAACCTTCAAAACAGGAAATAACTTGCTTAGGCCCCAGAACTCACAAAAGCCAAACTCTGAACCAGATCTACTTCACTTATAACTAAAGTGGTCATGAGTGAGGGCTCCTACCCACCTGGAAGTGCTCAGCTTGAACAAGGAATGTCAACCAGGAGCCTTCTCACCCTATGATGCAGACTTGCCTATGAGCCAATAGGATAGAGGCATTTTCTTTCCATTGAGATTGCTTCTTCCTAGATAAGTCTAGTTTATGTCAAGTTGACCAAAACTAGCCGGCACAATGACTAACTGTTATTTAAGCTATAATGTGACAGGCTTGCATTTCACATTTTCCACGGATTACTTCCTTTAATCCTGCGACGTTTCCTTGCAACTTGACATTTGTTTTCTTCTTGCTTTACAAAGGGAAAACCCGAGGCCTAGAAAAGGGTGTGACGTGCTTAATGCTGAGGGCTACACGCCCATGTGTGTGTGTAGGACTGACTTCCTACTTAGGCTTCTCAGCGTCACAGTCACAAGTCCTCCTCCTACTGCAAAGGTCATTGGCTGTAGAAGATTCCTTGTGTAGGGTTTGCCAGCAGGAACTTGACCTCCCTCCTGTATTTAGCCCATTCCTCAAACCGTAAAACAGGCTTACATTCTCTTTCAATGGCACTGCTCTTAATATTTGAGGTGACTCTAAATCCTTCCTCATAACGTTCTAGAAGCCATATAAATAGGTGGAATGTACGCTTGGCTTTATGCAAATCCCCAAAGCTAAATTTGGGGCTTGGAGCAAATTCTAAAATGAGATAAAGCCCTTTTGCAGGGCTCTGGGGTGGGGATCCGGAGAAGAAAGCAGTGTAATCTGGGAAATTGAGGCTTTTCTAACCGTTTACCCAGACAATAAGAACTAGACTCAAATGACTTATGCACAAACCGGAACAATCGCATTAGCTTTACACAGTTGTATAGCATTTTATAATGTGCTGTTGCAGACATTGTTTCTTGCAACCTCATCAAACAACGAGGTTGGGTATGTGAAGAAACAGAGGGGCTGAGAGTGTCATGACCTACATAATGAGACCAAACAGTTCACACAGAACCTTCTCCTTAACCCAGGTGCCTGTCGGGTAAATACTCACTCACCCCTCTGCCCCATGGCTCCATCGTTTCTTGCTTCTTCCTTCTTTCCCTGTCTTCCTATTCCCTCTATCTGCCGTTCATCATCAGGAATCAAGTGTGAAAACTGGACAAAATACCTCTATGCTGCCTTCTTCCTATCTCTATGTGGCCAACTACTTTTGGGGGTCTCTGCTCCATTCTACTTTGCCGTGAATGGCTTCCTCTGTTTGTTCATTATCTTTGTTTTTTGTTTGTTTGTTTGTTTTGTTTTTGTTTTTGTTTTGGCACAGCCCTCACTAGATATCCTGTCCTCCTGCTGTTCCCACCACTGTGCAGTCTCTGTGTGACACAGGCCAGGGTCAGAGAGGGTTTTGGCCCCTGCCACAGGTCAGGCTACCCTTCCTCCAGTTATCCGTTTTGTTACACTGAGGCTTAGGGAATATACAAACTATTCTTCATTTTTCTCTTTTTCTGTTTTTTTTCTTTTTTCTTTTCTTTTCTTTCTTTCTTTCTTTCTTTCTTTCTTTTTTTTTTTTTTTAGCAAAGGGAACACTGGAAAAGTATTTCCCCCTAAACTGGCAAAAGAGAAAGGAATTTAAAACTGTAAATTCAATGGTCCTTACTAATTCCAAGCACATTCATATGCACGGAGGGCATGGAGTGAACGGTGTCAAACACAGCGGAATGCAATTGTAAGAACCTTGTTTTCAGAGCTGGGTAGGGAGATCTGAATCCTGGCCTTGCCATTTGCCAGCAATGAAGGTTTGAGGAAGGCATGCTAACTAGCTTCACTTCAGCTTCCACACCGATGTTCTTCACTTGTTCATTCATTCATTTATTCTTTCATTCCCCAGCCTTTTACTAAGCGCTAATTACTGGGACCCTCCTAGGTGCTAAGACAACAAGGATGCATGACTCAGAGACCTTCTCAATGTTCATTAAACCAAAAGAAGCCAACAGTGCAGCGATTCCCAGGCTCTGTTTCACATTAAAACCCCCTGGAGAGTTTTCTACCTTCATCCCCTCCCATCCCACCCCCTACCCCTGTCATCCTAGCCACACTCTGTACCAATGAAATGAGAACAACCCAATGGTGGTAACTAGGCATTTGGATTTATTAAAGCTCCAATGTGCAAAGTTTGGTACCCAAGGTACCAGCAGCAAACACCCCTTAGGCAGATGCTACCTCTGCCTCTTCACCTCCTTTCTCCCTGAATGCTCCTTTCTCCTTCATTCTAACCAGAGGCTGGGCAATCCTGGGCACAATGGAAGATAGCATGGCTATTTAAATTAGCAACTAAAAGGCTAATGTAGTTTTTGTTTTGTTTTGAGAACCAATCTGCATTAAATCATTGATCCAAATACATGTGTTTGGGTTGTCTCTATTCAGAAAGCATCAGGCCAAGTTCCACCCTAGCCCCAGTCCTTGGGAGTTAATGCTGTGAAACTTCTCCTCACTCACAAGCTGCTGTTTCCCACCCCAACCCCCACCCCAACCCCAACACAGGGATAGCCTTCAGGATGTCCACAGGCTTGCATAGTGTATGGGCAAGTACCAGGAACCCCTGTCAGATGATGAATCCTCTATTCTATCCAGTGAGGAGACTATTTAATCCCTAAAGGGTACCTGAGCTGATGGTGTTGAGAATGGAAACTAAGCTATCAGAGTCCCAATGGATAAGGCCACCACCTCCCTGTCTCACCCTTAGAAGAAGCCAGGTTTAGCTTCTTTCTATCCAGATAAGAAAGGCTTCAGTTATTCTAAAGAGAAATACTGGGACATCCATGTGAAAGAAACAAGTGATAAATAAGGTTCCACCAGTGGAGCCTGTGGGCCTCATGATCTGTAAAGGTTGCCAGCCCAGGCTTTTAACTGACATCTGATGGTTCTGGGCATGCGGTCAATACTGGGTGGCCAAGGGCAAACACAAGAGGGATCTTTTTGTAGTGTGAACCAACCTGCAAAAGGATGGTGGTTTTATATTGACTTTTCATCAGATTGTTGATGGATTCAAAGAGCCGCCTCATAGATTCTTCAAACTCCATCTGTTCTTTGCCTTCATAAAGCCTGTAAGAAGACACATCTGGGTCATTTCTCAAGCCAGCTGGCAAGACATCTGAAAGTGTGCACTAGCCATAACCTTCCTTTCCAATGTGAAAGGAAAAGGGTGGGAGATGAGGGCTTGTGGAGAGAGGGAGGAGCTGAGACCTTAGCTATCAGAGAAGACCCTCAGGTGCTCTGCATTGAACAGATGCCTTTGGACTCGAAGAGCATTATAAACTTGCCCTTCTTCCACCTTTTTTCTTTTACCTTGAAGAACCACAAAGAAAGGAATGTCATCTGAGCTGTAGACCTTGGATTTTCAAAGACTTCTGAAAAGCCCAAGGAGAAATATTTTCAAGTATGCTGTCCCTTTCACTTAGCCACCACCTGCTGGTCACTTGAACCCCCACAGCCAGATATATGGGGTCGGGGGGCCAATGTTCTCCTACCCAGTCAATTTAGGTATTCACTTATCACCTACTTCAAAATTGTTTTCCTCTGAAAATAAGGATTCTGTGCTATCAATGTAAAAACTAATGTTAACATAACAAAAATGTATCATTTACAAAACAGACCTTTATTCATCTAACCAAGGAGATCAGCTGCTGTGAACATGGTGGTGTTTGCCCTTCCAAAGATTCATACACACATGGGCCACTGCCTGGAAGCTTCCCTCTCTCAGAATCTGAGCCTCTTCCCCCAGCCCAGGAGCCTCCCTTAGCCCAGGGCTTCTCCAAACAAGCTTTTATCAGCAAGCATGAAATACCCACAGCCTAATCTGTGGCATCCAGTGTGAAGCGCACACAAGAGCACTCTTGTCCTCGGCTCAGATAAAGAGCACCTCTCCTGTCACAGCCCACACGTCAGAAACCAGCCTGAGCCTGTTCTGCTAAAGGTGCTTGCCTGAGATAAAGCACTGACATACTTAAAGGGTTTGTTTGCTTCCCTTCTCCAACAGGCCAGCCACTCAGAACCACCACTACCAGAGTCTGGGAAATCTCACCTGCCCCTCACCTTCTTCTTCCTACCTTTCCCTGGCTCTGTGTCTCAGCTTGCCTTCTTCAGCTAGACTCTCTGTCTCTCTGTCTCTCTGTCTCTCTGTCTCTCTGTCTCTCTGTCTCTCTGTCTCTCTGTCTCTCTCTCTCTCTCTCTCTCTCTCTCTCTCTCTCTCTCTCTCTCTCTCTCTGTCTCTGGACTCTCTCTCTTTGTCTCTATCTCTGTGTGTGTGTCTCTGTGTGTGTCTCTCTCTCTGTGTTTCTCTGTGTGTCTCTGTGTGTCTCTGTGTGTGTGTGTGTGTCTCTCCCTCTCTGTCTCTCTTTCTGTCTCTCTCTCTCTGTGTCTCTGTGTGTGTGTGTGTGTCTCTCTCTGTCTCTCTCTCTGTCTTTCTGTGTGTGTGTGTGTCTCTGTCTGTGTCTCTCTCTCTCTCTCTCTGTGTGTGTGTGTGTGTGTGTGTGTGTGTGTGTGTGTGTGTCTCTGTCTGTGTCTGTGTGTGTGTGTGTGTGTGTGTATGTGTGTGTGTCTTGTCTGTCACTGCCTCTATCTCTGGGTCTGGGTCTTGTCTGTCACTGCCTCTATCTCTATCCCCAACCCCTTTCTTCCCTTCTTGCTCTCCTTCTACAATGTCATCACTCTCTGTCATGACCCCTCCACCTCTCTTCCTCACTTCCTTCCCTGCTGGTCAACCTCTTACTCTTTTCTCTGCCCACAGACACCTGGAAATCATCAGTAAACTACATCACTGTGGCTCTTTCTGTTGTATTGAATTTGTCCTCTCTCTCTCTCTCTCTCTCTCTCTCTCTCTCTCTCTCTCTCTCTCTCTCTCTCTCTCCCCCTCCCTCATTTAACCCACTGACTTGGCTGCCCAATGTTTCTGCACAGTCGTGTCCTCCCCCATGCACTTGTATGTGTGATGGAAGTGGCTTTGAGCAAGTCATCATCAGGAAGCCACTTGCTCCATTCACAAAGATGGTTTCTAGCCTCACTTTTCTGCTGAATGACCTTCCTTCTACCCTCAATAACTGAGTGGTCACACAGAAAGTCTTTCCCCTGCCTGTGGGCTTTGGCATTTTTATTTAAGGGGGGGAAACACATTATATTGGTTTTTTGTGTGTGTGCCTGGAGAGGTGACTCAGTGGTTAAGAGCACTTGCTGCTCTTGCAGAGGTCCTAAGTTCAGTTCTCAGCACCCACAGCTGAAAAAAAAAAGGTCTGTAACATCAGTTCCAGGGGACATAATGCCTTCTTCTGATCCCTGGGGACACTGTACATATGTGATAAACTAACATAGATGCAGGCAGAATACTTATATGCATAAAATAAAAATAAATCAGTGTTTTAAATGGGCTTTGTTGAGCCATCTTAAGTAACGAGACTCTAGAGGGGGATGTTTGTGAACTCCTCGGAAGAGACCCTGGGAACAGTCTGCATTCCCAGTTGTGCCACATCTCACTAAGTCTACTGAGTTTTGGAAGCTGAGCAACTGCCCTTAAGATAAACCTCCTTCTTGCATAGACTACCCCTAGCCACTTTTGTCTCAACTTTTCTGTAGCCACAGTGCAGCTTTTTCTTGCAGTTCTCTGGGCTTGGGTTCAAAGCCAAGAGCTCCTGGGAAGTCCAGTAAGCTGTTGGTCCATGCCCTAGCTGAACAAATGAAGATACAAGGGGAGAGACTGGGGAAGCGACTCAGAATCACTTCCATTGCGGTTGGAAGGGCAAACTTTCCCACTTTCAGAGCAAACCAAGGACTTCCACCCAGACATTGCCTTCACAGGACACCGAATTTAGTTTCCACCAGCAAGAGATGCAATTCACTCTGGGGCACAGGCCGGACTCATGGCTCAGACCAGGGCTCAGCATTCTCCTCCTAGGCTCTGGGAAATCTAAATGGGGAAGGCAGATGATGCTGATCCCATGAAGCAAAGACTTGGGGGCCCCACCAGGTGACGGTGGGAATCCAATCAACTCCTTTTACATCTATCAAAGCTAAGATCTACGTACCACACTCCAGCCAGGGATAGAAACAGGTGCTGTCTCTGCCTAGCTTTCACCAAGGATGTAGAGCGATATGCATCAATTCAGGCAACAGCTGAGGCGGATAACCTTGCCGCAGGTCAGAAGACAGGAAAGAGGAACCTACTTCCTGGAAATGGCTTTGTGGTGGAATCATGCTCCCTCCTTATACTGGCAAAACCAAAGCTCTGCTTTTCTGCACTCCCAGTCCCCTTGTTGATAACATGGAAGATACAATGCTCATGCAAAGATTTTTTTTTCAAATAGATTTATTTTCATTTTAGATGTCTGAGTGTTTTTGCCTGCATGGATGTCTCCGTGCCTGGTGCCTGGGGAAGCAAGAAGAAGGCGTCAGACTCCTGGAGCTGGAGTTGCAGACTATTGTGAGCCATCGTGTAGGTGCTGGGAACGTGGGCCCTCTGCAGAAGTGCACTTAACCACTGAGCCCCCACAAAAGTTACTTTATTTGAGAATTTAAAAAAAAAGAGAGATACGTTGTGGGTGCTTAGTATTTTAGCTGACACTTAATATGTGCTTAACTCAACATCAGCAATCACTGTTGCTCAACAGGTGTGTTCATGTTGGCATGTTCTCTGATTTGAGTATAAATAAATAAATAGAACATTTCAAGTAGTTTGGGATGATGGAAAAAGATATAGGAGTTTTAGACTAGATGAAAGAACCAACCAGATGAGGTAGGCAGTGAGGCATATGAGTGTTCCCCAAGAAGCCTGGAGGGAAACCAAAGCATCATCTAGGTGGTGTCATCTGGGTGACGTCATCTGGGTGCATCTAGGCTGCATGCTTTAACCATGACTTTCAAGGCAAAGGCATGGCAAATGGACTCTCTACATTGTTCCTAGCCCTTGCTCTGTGCTTTTTCTGGCCTAGAACAATCAGAAAGATAAATCTGGAACTAGCTGACTCTGCCGGGGAAGGAATTATTGAAGGGCCCCGAGGCCCTGACCAGAAGGAAAACCTGAACAGCCGGTGAGGCCGGGCTGCCAGGTGTGTCAGCCTAACCACAGCCAGCACTGCAGCTCCTGGGGCCTGTGTAACTCATGCAGCATGCTGGGAGATACTGCACAGCTGAGCACTCATTAAAGGCAACAGGGCCCCATACGGTGTGCACACTGTCTCCTCCGCGGGGACATAGAGCCTCGGCCTCGACTCAAGATGCCAAGTCCTGAACAGCAGCCCAGGGAAGAGGAACCTAAACAAAGCAGCCTCCAGCTGGAAAAGGACAAAGGGAGAGGTGGGCCTCTCTCTTTCCATATCTCTGCCATTTACAGATACTCTAGCTAAACCATCTTTTTAGGTATCTCTCCGACAGCTTCCAGACTCTGAGGGAGTATAGATTCTTAGGTAAGACTTCCTGGGTCCCAAGCCTTCTTCTTTGCTTATGATGCGGTGACCTTGGCTCTGTTTTCTTAACTAGCAAAATAATACTGTTTTGTAAGGTTCTTCTAAACACCAGATGGAAATGGAATACCAAGTGGCCCAAAGTGGGACTTGGAAAAGGCACTTGATTTAGGATACTTTCTGGAGTTTCTGCATGTAAATAATGAGTTATCTTGGTGTAGGATCTACCCCTAGGCAGGAAAGTCATTTACGGCTTATCTAAACCTTATACACAAAGTGGGAGTGTAATTTTATACACCACTTCGAATAATTCTGTACAGAAAACAAAGTTTGGGGTATGGAATTTTCTACCTGTGGAGTCAGGTCAACAGTAAGAAAATTTTGGATTTTGGAGCATTTGAGGTTTTGGAAGTTAGGATGAAGGACTGTCTTACAATGCTGTGCAGATAAAACCATCAGCAATCTAGAGCAGAGAGCACAGTTGGCAAATATTAGCTAGCATCACCAACACCTCCAGTTCCTCTTCTGGATCCATCTTATGCAACTTCCGGAGTCTTAGAGAGAAAGAGGTCAGCCTGCCCCTCAGTGAGCACATACCACGTGCTAGGCACTGTACTGGAGACTAGCATGTTGGGGGAGAGGGAACTAATACAGAGAGTCCCCAACCACTGTACCCAGAAAAAAAGCAGATAATAAAGGTGTGATCAGGCACTGTGCTGTGTCTCTCCTATGAAATGATTCATTTGACAAGGCCTAAGAGTTTCTGTTGTATCTTGCATGGGTGAGAAGACCGAACGGTCTAAGGAGGTGTAGGTCTCTGAGGGACTCGGAGATCTGGATGGTGCTGCCACCTCCTTGGTAGGTCCTCTTGGCTTTTGTGTCTATTCCTGTATTACCACCCACCACTGCCCATCTGTCCCACCTCTGCTCCTCTTTGGTAGTACTAGTAATGCACCCCAAGTTTAGCCCTAGGCCCAGCACACTTCCTACTTCTCACTCTATCACATTCCTGCTTTAATTTTTTCTTGGCAACACACACATACCTGACATTTCACAGGAGTCCAGGGGAAAGATTAAATTAACCAAAAGCTTTTTAAGTGAAAAAAAATCTGTTTTAAATGATTTTATGATCTCCTATAGAGCCAGGTAAAGTACCTCAAACAGTGAGATCACTACACCTTTTTGTTACCTTGCACTCAAGGGCAGGATACCTTTGGGCCCTGAGATAGGACACCAGACACTCGATGAATGCTGAAGAGAGGCCGCTCCCTACAGCGAGTTCCCCGTGTTGACTGATACACACTCAGTACGCTATTCAGAGCACCTAAGAAGTCCCTGTCATGGGACTCTGTTTTTCATGATTACCTGTGTGCCTGCTTTCTCCACTAGAATAGACTCTCCAGGACAGACTAAAGCATTTTTGTGTCATAAGAGTCTCATCTTCAGAAACATACCTGGACCATCAAGAGCAAGTTAGCAACAAATGATAGGTCACAGAGTAAACAAATCTTGCCCCTTGATTGCAGCCCTGCAGACAATGTCTCAGTAAGCCGGAACTGAGCTGCACTCTACTCAGTTCAAGAGTAGCCCTCCACGCTCTCAAGCATTGCCTGAACAGTTATCTTTGCCTACACAGCCTGCATCAATATCCCCTTTATTACTAAATAATTGGAGTACCAGGAGTTACTACTTATTGTGCATTTCCTAGGAGCTTTGTGGTTTTTATCATTTTGATCCACATAGCAACCCTACGATACAGTTGCTATCACCATTGAGTAATAAGGATGCAGGGCCTTGGTTCTGAACCTGTGGGTCATCACTGACTTTTCACAGGGGTCACATATCATGAGGGGACGCTCCCCCAAGGACCCTAGGCCCACCCTCCCAAAGACCCCAGTTTGCTTGACTGGTCCAACTCCATGACAGGCTTCCAGTTTTCACTCTGCCTAACTAGGCCAAGTTTCTAACCATTCCTGGAACAACCACAAGTTATGGACAGCTCATGGACAATTCACGGGCAGCTAATCAGCTTATAGGAAAAAAATGACTAGATACCATGTTTTTATTACTTCATGGCCTTGGTAAAGAACACAGCTGGCCCCATCCACTACAATTAAAGGGCACCTCCTGAGTAAGAACCAAAACCTCAGTGACTCAAAAGTCCCCAGTAACCAAACAAGCAGCCAATCCTAAATCCCCTTGTATACTCTGACTCTCTTCTGACCAATCAATTAAAGTTTGTCACAAATCCCTATGACTGTCTATAAATTGAGCCTGTGTGCTCATTTTGGGGCACCCTCTAGAGGAAAGAGATGATCCCAGCATGCTGGAATAAAATAAAATGCTCTTTGCTATTGCATACTGCCTTGGGCCTTTCTTCAGCAGATCACCTGGGCCCTAACAATGAGATATCTTGTATATAAGATATTTATATTACTACTCATAACAGTAACAAAATTACAGTTATAAAGCAGCAACAGCATAAATGTTATGGTTGTGGGTCACCACACCATGAGGAACTGCACTAGGAAGACTGAGAACCAGTGACATAAAAGCTCAGCTAGGTTTCATTCGATAACAAATGACACAGCCATCACTGGTCCTATGAGTGCCCTGGCTCCACATTTCACCCCTTTATGCACTATATAGTGTAACCACTGAGAAACAGAGCCTGGCAACAGCCAGTATAGGAGCTAGAGCAAGTGTGCACATGGGGGGGGGGATCGTTTCCCCCAGAATGGCGTTGGAGGATGGATGGAGGCAGCAGGATAAGTGGATCTAACCTTTTTCTAGTGACACTCCAAGTCCAAGGTAAGCTAGCTATGCTCCTACATCTGAATGCAACACTTGTGTTCTTAGGACAGCCTGTCAGTGATTAAGAATGATTGCTCCAGGAAACCAGAGCCAAGGGCTTGAATGTATATTCTCCCTCCCCCCCTCTCTCTCCTCCTCCCCCTCTCTTCTCCTCTCTCTCCCGTCTCCATCTGTATCTCTCCATCTGAGTTAAGAATAATTATATATAAACAAGCTGTCTGAGTCTATCTGGAAATTATCCTTGCACTTATCAGTCCTTCTGGTAGTACAAAATAAAGTGCACTCTTCAGGCTTAATATCAGTGCAAGAAATGGGACCCTCATGAGAGTGGCTGTCCCACTCCTTAACCACCTTCTCCATAGAAGGACACTGTCACCACATCACCCTTTCCTAAGCACCAAGATTTATAGGTGTGAAATAAGAGCTTACTGGTTGAGACATGGACTTTGGGTACAATGGGCTAGAAGTCTGGTGTTTTGCTTAATAGCAGTCAGAGGAAAATCTCATTTGAAGAGCGACATGTTTAAAATGTAAACAGTCGGTCTGCCAGAAGAGACGGAATAAAGCAGAAGTCTATGAAAATGCGGCAGTCGTTGACAATGTGAGCTGTCAAGCAGCCCTTCTGGCCAGAGAGACCTCCATGCTGACATTGCCTCAGCGAACACCAGCAGCAGCCAGCAGGCAGGGCTCAGACTGGGGCCTGGCGCCAGTCCTTTTGTCCAAGACAAAATTATTTGTGCTTGAGCCCTTGCTTCTCCAGAGGGTGACAGTTAAAGAAGGATCACCCCTTAGGGCAAACTGCAAGGAAGCATCACTAAAGAGTCCTCCTATAAATCACCCCAGGGGAGAACGATTTGTGGATGGGAGGAAAGAAGACAGACTCAACACGTGGAGAAATCTTCTCTGAAAAAATGTCTAGTTTGACTGCATAAAAATTAATGTAATCACCGAAGAAAAACCACCTCAAGTGAAGAGTAAACAGCCTGGATGATAATATAAAAAATAGAAGTTAACAATATGAGGGGGTGAAAGAAAAACAGTCCATCCATAGCATTCACTTTATTTCTAAATTATGGCAACCATGTGTGATAAATTAATAGTTAAGGAGGTAATAAGATACGAGCAAAGCCTTGGAAGGAGCCATAAGTCATGAGCTGACTGTGACGTTTGTCCCGTGCCATCCTTCATCTACTGAGAGAAGCCACGAGCTTTATATCATTTGGCAGGAACCACTGAGTCACATAATTCTGCTCTTAAGTAAATTTCTCCATTAGCATGAAAAATGGTATTCCAGGCATTTTCACGCACATATAATTAGAAATTGAATGTTCCCAAACAACGTTTCTAAGGATAGAAACACATATATACTCTTTCATGCTTCAAGACACTTAGAAAAAAACCGAGGTTGCATCAGTCACTTAAGAGAAAGGCTCATCTCCATTAGTGTCTTAGCTTAGCCTCTCTGGACCAGGTGGTGTAAAAGTGTGAGTGCCTAAGAGAAACTAGTTACTTCCTGAGTTACCATCTTACCAAATAATCATTTCTTTTAATAGCATACTATGTCTCTATGATGTCTTAAATGATAGCAAGATATAAGTTTTAAAGCAAATATTCACAGACATACAACTAATAATACTAGAAACCAATGCTGTCTTCGTTAGGGTTTCTGTTGCTGCGATTAAAAAAAAAAAATAACCACCATTATCAAACTAAGGAGAAAAGGATAAAACTTACACTTTCATATCATAGTTCGCCATCAAATAGAGTCGGGGTAGGAACTGGAATAGAGCAGGAACCTGGATGCAGGGACTGATGCTGAGGCCATGGAGGAGTGCTGCTTACTGCCTTGCTCCTCGTGGCTTCCTCAGCCAACTTCTTATAAAAACCCAAGACCATGAGCCTAGGGCTGGGTCTGCCCACAGTGGACAGAGCCCTCCCACATCAACCACTAATTAAGGCAATGCTCTACAGGCTTGCTTACTGCCAGAGCTTATGGAGACATTTTTCTCAACTGAGGTTCCCTATTCTCAGATGACTCCACTTGTGTCCAGCTGATATAAAAACCAACCAGGACAAATGTATTAAGTTGGTAATTTAATTTCCTCGTAGGACAGGGATTATAGGTGACAATTGTCCCATCATGTGCTTGCATAACATACTGATTTTTAATCAAGAGAATATCACAGTTTTTTTTTTACAGGGAAAGCTACTCTTTCTTGGGGTGGTAGTGGTGAATGTGTCTTGCCCTCCAGCTCCTTTATACAGCCTTCCTTTTCTGCAAAGCCCTTCCTGATTTTTCTCATTGCACCTGGGAGCTGTGGCTGGTGCGCAAACCTAGTACGAAGTCATACAACTAGAGGCAGATTCCCTGGATGCTCACAGGATAGGGAATCTGATTCTTCTCCTGCCTCCTGGTTTCCAGAATTGACTGCGGTGGCTAAACAGACAATTACCCAAGAAATGTCAAGTTATTATTGCTCTAAGCTGTGGTCATGCCTAAAGCATGTGAACCTTGTTCTCTGAGTCTTGGCTTCCTGAGAAGGCTAATTAACCTCAGGCTTCCTGCTCCATTCCACCAAGTGCCCTGGCATTTGGTGTGGGTAGTTTAAAACAATTCTTTAACATTTTCCCCACTAATACCTTGGATCATAAAAAAAAAAATAATAATAATAAAAATACCTACGCAGTAAAACTTGAGGACATCCGAGGAAAATCAAGTTCAGACACGTTACCGTTTGCATCACTGGGGAGGCCTTTCTTCAATAGCGGCAAGAAGGAAGTCCTGGAAGCTGCCAGCAGAGGGAAACTCAGGGGGAAAGTGTGAGGGTCTGAGTTTCCAGGACTGAGTAATAGCCTAACACCAGCATTAGTAAAGGCTGTGACCTTCAGTAGGTCAGTCAACTCTGAGCCCTACTTCCCCATCTCCAAATTTATTGTTGAGTTAAACCTCTGGATTTCATATTCTCTCTTCTCCCCCTCCCCCTTCCCTCCCTCTCCCCTCACCCCTGCTACTGCTGGGTCTTGAACCTAGGATCCTGTGCCCATTCACGCAAGCATATATGCTTTATTGCTGAGGTACAAAGCCCCAAACCTCAAGGAACTCTTTCTGACTTTATCACCTCCTGTGCCTCCCTCCACTTCACCCCACAAGCTCAGCATTCAGGCCACAGTTCGGATAACAATTGTTCAAAAAACCTCCATGGCCAAACTGATCTCATTAGGATACCTACCACCCACCTCCCCTTGATTGACGTGCACCCATAAGACTGTCTGCTTGGTCTGTGATTCTTTCATACCAAACTAAGAAGTTCATGAAAACTGTGGGTTTGCCCAGTTCATGGCTGCATTGTTGTACCTAACATGCTGACCTGCTCAATAAGCATGAGTTGATGCTTCATTGCTAGTGCCAGATGGATAGTGAAAGTTATTTGAAGTGGAAACGCGTGTTATCAATTCAGGCGCTTAAAAAACAAGCAGAGTCTTATGGACTAAAGTGCATGGAAGAAGCATGTACTTGTGTCACGACGCAGCAAGGGCTGAGTGTTAGGAAGAACAAATGCTATGCTAAAGCCTTAGAAGCTGCCAGCTCTAAGAGCAACTCTGAAGCTCCTGGGAAGCACCCACATACCGAAATGCTGTTCATCTATATGTCCAAGCCTTGGTATCACTTATGAATTAGCAACAGATCAGGCATTCTCCCTGCCCAGTAGATGCCTAAGGAAGCTGGCCAGGAGAGGGAGGGGGCACAGAGGATGGCAAAAGCCCAGGCTCAGGAAACCTGAGCCTGGAATGCACACAGCAGATAAAGGCTGCAGCGTATAAGCCAGGGAAAAGTCATCAATGCGCTCTCTGTGGAGTTTTTAGAGTTCAGGAGATAGCAAGTTCTAATATTTACCGTAAATAGGGAGGCAACAGATTTCATATGAAATCCAATCAAAGTAGGAAACATTGATAGAGGAAGAGATACCAAGACCCAGGAAGGTAAGCTTTTACGGTCCAAGGCAGCGATTTAGCCATTGGACCTTGCTGATTCAGCAGTACATGCCTGGCTTGAAACCAAATAAGGACTGCAATGGAGTTATCTCAGGGAGAAAGCCATAAGGGAAGAGAGGGGACAGAAACACAGAGAGACAGTTGGTCCTGGGTCCTCAGAGGAGGGCAGCTGGTACCGTCTTCAAGCAGGTGCGCTTTCACAAGCCAGTCAGTCAATGGACGAAGGCATGTGGAGCATCATGATACAACAGTCATGGCACCTGTCATTATACAGCCACTGTGCACAGTCGCTACGCAACGATAACAATGTCCCAGTCACTGTCACAATGCTCCTCTTGACGTGTTCAGTCACTCTGCACAGCACAATCACCGGGTACCAGTTGCCATGCTGCACTCTCTCTATGCAGTCACAATGCAGTTACTGTCACTCTGTACCAGTTGTCACAATGCACAGTCACTCTGCACAGTCACTGTGGACCACTTGTCACTATGGACCACTTGTCACTATGTACCAGTCATCACTATGTGCCAGTCACTCTGCACAGTCACTATGTACCAGTCGTTACTATGTCCCAGTCATTCTGCATGCCTACTGTGCAGTCACTATGTCCCAGTCACTATGTACCAGTCACTCTGCACAGTCACTATGTACCAATCGTCACTATGTCCCAGTCATTCTGCATGCCTACTGTGCAGTCATTATGCACCAGTCCTTTGGCACAGTCACTGTGCTGTCCATGTATGGTGGGAAATAAAAATCAAAAACCCAACAAGTAAAACTTGCAGCAAGTGTGACATGCACTTCGCAGGTAAGTCGCATAGGCAATGATGACATACATCAGGAAGATTTGACCATGCCAGAAAAGACTGGGATGACAGGACACAGAGCTTATAGTGACACAGGAAAACAGAATTAGAAAAAGAAAGGGACCATGAAGAAGAAAACGGGCACAGGCACATCAAGTTCACAGACCTCATCAGGGGGCACTGAGAGAATCAAGGGATGAAGGGCAGGAGAGAGAGAGAGAGAGAGAGAGAGAGAGAGAGAGAGAGAGAGAGAGAGAGAAGCCTGGGGATCAGAGGGAAGTGCAGCAACACCCCCAAGCTCTAGCTTTCTTCATCCTGAGAGTAACACAAAGAAATTAACTTTAGGAGGTGGGGTTCAGCATCCCCACTCCCTCCACCTGCAGTCTCACTGCCTTCAGTTTCAACCACCTTAACTCTGGGGAGACAGTTGGGGAGAGGGAGAAGGGAAAGAGGGGACACACTCACATCACCTCCATTGCAGTGTGGTGTTTCAGTGGCTGTTTTTTGTGCTATTGCTGGCTATTGTTTTTAATCTACTACTATGAGAGTGTGTAAGTTAATCTTTGTCATAAGTATGTATATAGAAATGAACAGGGCCTAGTACTCTTCTTCAGTTCCAGGCATCTACTAGGCCCTGGTTACTAGGGAGACAGCAACCCCCGGTCTAACTTGAACTCTGGAAAGATCCCCTCTGGCTGCATCACAGAATGAAGTTTGGAGCTCTCTACCACTGACGACTTGGTGGGCAAAATACCCCAGGAAGACTCGAAAATGCAAACTACTGGATTTAACATCCAATCACAAGGGCCCGGAGCGATGGCTCGGCAGTTGAGAGGACTGTGGCTGCTCTTCTAAAGGACCTGGGGTCCACACCCAGCATTCACACGGCAGCTCACAGCCCTCTGTAATTCCAGTCCCAGAAAAATCAATCACTCTCTTCTGCCTGGCTTCCACAGGCCCAGGGATGCAGGTGGCACACTCCCCCCAACACACACACACACGCACACAGGCAGAATGCTCAGATACATAAAATAAAAATAAGCACATCTCTTTGAAAAATTGAATCGCAAAACTGTCAAGAAAGCAAGGGGTCCACACAGGATAACCCAAAGCAGAGCAAAATAATAAATTCAGCCTCAAAATGAAGGATTCTGCCCAACCCAAGTGTTTTACACAGTGTTGATGGCTCCTGGGAAATATGTGCAAGGTGATGGATCCTTGGGCCTGCTTATTGGAGGCTGTTCTGGTTTAGATAGAAAGCGTCACACACACACACACACACACACACACACACACACACACACACACACTCCCAATGTGTTGTTGAAGGCTTGGGCGAGGGCACTGACCTAATCTTCTGGGTTAAGCCACATATTGGTTCATCATTTGATGGCAGTATTGGGAGGTGGTGGAAACTTTTAGGGGTCAAGTGGAAGGAAGTAGGTGGTCCCTAGGGGCATGTCCATGAGGGACATATTATCCCGGGTCTGCCTCCTTTCTGCCCCATTCCTGCCCAGGCCCCACGCTGGGAAACGAGAAGTCTGCTCTACCATCCATTCCTGTTCCACCGTGTCCCTCCTCATCACACACCTAAGATCAAGGGAACCAGCTGGCTATTAGCCAAAATGCTCGAACTCATGAACCAAAAGGAATAATTTCTTCTTCAAGTGGTTTCTGTCAGGTATTTGTCAGGGATGAATGGCTGACTAACAGAGACCCCACAGCTGCTCTCCCAGGCTGTTCCACCTTCTCCGTGAGGACGATGATGAGAAAGACGTGGACTGCACTGAAGGAAACGCTAATGAAGTTACCAGTCCTGAGCTCAGAGTAAGGAGAAGGAAAACACATCCCTGTTGAGGATTCTTAATCACAGCTAGCCTTCTCCTGAGCTTTGTGTTTATGATTTCCTCGTTCTTCCCTGTGTTCCCGAGCAGAACATCTGTTTAAAGAGGGCTCTGGTTGGAAATGCCCTCAGATGGCAGACAGTGCCTGAATAATTGACGGGGAGTCTGCTTTTCCTTAGAACATAGTACCTGAAGCCAAGTAGACACACACACACACACACACACACACACACACACACACACACACACACCACTCTGAAGCCATGCAAACACACACACATACACACACACAGCACACTCTGAAGTCATGCAAACACACACACATACACACACACACACACAGAGCACACTCTGAAGCCATGAAAACACACACACACACATACACTATACTACACTACATTTCGAAGTCTTGGGTATACACACAGACAGACAGACACACAGAACACTCAAATCTACTGCTAAGTAAAACTTAGCCTCAAGAAATATGCCTGGGCTCTTCAAAAAGTAGCTCTGGGAGAACCGGGCATCCATGTGTGGAAGGACACAAGCAGATCCTCACAGGTCACCCAGCACAAAAATCAATGAAAACCAGACCAAGCACATTAATATAAAACCCTACAGACGCCGCCCTGAAACTGCAAAGCACTGTAGACAAGGAGGTCAGCTCAAAAGGCATCAGGAAAAAAAAAAAAACAGCTATGCTTAAAAGACACAATTCTTAAAAAGCACTACAATATGACATGATAAAGTTAACCTTAACAGATAGTTGTCAACAAACCAGAAGACAGCTGAGTCTGCATTTACGAACCCTTTCATTCACACCTCTGAATAAAATCAGTCGCTGAGCAATTTGCAAACGGAACTCACTGAACGTAACTCTAAGGTGTTCCCTTCAGAAATAGAAAAACAAGCATCAAAGGCCACCAGAGCCGTGGAGGACTTCTTTTAAATGGTTACTAAAAGCATAACATTTACATCCTTAACTATTTTAAATGACTATTTAATTTTATTTTCTGTATTTGAGTGTTTTGTCTACATGTATGTCTGAGTTGGTGGAGGCCAGATGAGGGTGTCAGACCCCCTGAAATTGATGTTACAAACAGTTGTGAGTCACCATGTGGGCGCTGGAGAATGGAACTCATGTCCTCTGGAAGAGCCAACTGACCCATCTCTCTTGCCTCCTTCTCATTTATTCTTTAGGTATAGTATTGATACATTTTACTAGTACAATAGTATTGATAAACTTTTATTGACAAGAACGTAAAAATTGCCAAATATTTAAAATGATAATAGTACTTTATTTGTGGAAATAGTTTGTAAAAGTCAAAATAAAATGCTTACTAATAATAATAGCACAGCATTTAAGAGGGAACTGAGTTTACCCCAAATCCCTTTATTATTCAGGAAGAATATAAAAGATATTAACTTTGAACTTTATTAAGTGAAATGTGTATGGTACAATACCTACCTCGCCATTAAAACTCAAATATAAAGTATAACTTCCAAGGTAATAAAAGGGAAGAATGAAATGAAAAAATTGGAAACAACCCAAAAGAAGAAGAAAGGACAAAAATCAGGGAAAAAATGAATAGTTAAGATGGTTGAAATAAATCCAAACCATTACAATAAAATCTATTAGCCCTTCACAATGAACACCTTTATCAAATTACTAACAGCCCATAATTCCTTAAGCTCATAATAGACAGAGAAGGTACAGCGTGTGCACCATTTCTGTTCAATACTGACCTAGAATCCTAGCCAAAGCTGTAGGACAGAAAGAAAAAGAATTTTAGACTGGAATGAGAAATGAACCTCTCCATATTTGCAGATGCTATAGCTAGCCTTTGAGGAAGGCCAAAAATCTTTGCAGAGAATCGGCCGTATGTGAGGAGGAGGACTGAGTGCTGCAAGACAGTGATCCTGATGTGACATGAAAAGAAAGAGGAAGAAATTGGGATAAATATGGCAAGATGTGGTGGGTTTGAAAGACTTTTGAAAGGGACAGACTTCGGACTTCCACTGTGGATCAGTGCACTACAGTACTAGATAACATGGCCTCAAGAGCCAGGCCCTCTGTGCTGAGATTTGAGTCTGTGAGAGCAGATAACTTCTAAGTCTGGTTCTAAATATGCTAACTTTCCATTGAAGGAGGTGGGGGGAAGAATAGGGAAAGCAAGGGGAGGGGAGAGAAGGGGAAAGGAAAATGCACAGATCTGGTACTTGAGTTTCTGCAGAGAGGTGACACCCAAAGTGATGGGTTTGGATGCATCAAAGGATGGGACCTAGATAACAGGAGGAGGATGCCTGTCTGAGCGTTTGGGAATCTGCAAACAGGGAGCAGCAGGCTAAAAAGAGAAGTAATGGTACGCTAGGCTGGATGAGATGGCAGAACCAATGCTTCCTCGGTGATTCAGAGAGGGAGACAGTTGGAGTAAGAAAAGGCTATATTCTATCCTACAGTGAAGAAAGAGGAAGCGCTCTGAAGGAAGAAAAGGGTAGCAGATAAGTGAAGAAAGAATAGCATGGGTGCAAAGAATACACCTCATGGCCTCCTCCTGGAAAGCCGAGTGGAGAAGATGCTATCTCCAAAAAGTGAAGGCTCCTGCCCAGTGCTTGGATATCTGGGCCATGAGGTACTCTGGGAACGGCCTGGGAACATGGGTATAAGGGGTGGTGTCTAGAATCTGCTCTTAAAAGTCTCTTAATGCTGACTAGGCACTTTAGAAAGGCCTCAACATGGTAGGTGCCCCTGGTCACAGCCGAGAACATGACATGACTGAGTCTAGAAAGGAGGCAGGCCAACTAGTCTCCGCCTCAGGCATTCTGACATCCATGTGGGTATCTGGAGAGAGACTTAGGTCATAGCTCAGGTCACTTCTGGTGATTCCGAGAAGCCAGTAGTTGGGACCAGAGAAAGGCAGTGTTTGTGCCATCCCCAAGAGGGTCCATGACTACTAGAATCTGTGAAGAGCCCATGCCTGGGATTCTATCAAGGTATTGCTTTAGGCAGGATCACACATCTGATTGGCCAGTGCCCGTGGGCCTAAAGAAACAAAGGGCTAAAGCCCAGGCAGCCACTTTCCAAATCCTTGAGTGGCAACAGCGTTGGCCAGCATTTTGGATAGAGCCATGCTCCCTAGGGCAAATCACAATGGTCCTAGGGTCAGTCTCCAAGCTTGTGAGCCCCAGGCCAACACTTACCAACCAGATGGCCCACAGCTTTCCCTTGGGGTGTCTTCAGAGTCCCCACCATCTGCCCTGCACCCTTGTCTGGGCTCCAGTGCACCTGTTTTCCTCTACAAAGTAGACTAGCCCCTCTTGGAGCAGACAATTTGGTCTAGAGAAAGCGCTCAGCAAACAGCCCATTCACTGAGGCCACTGAGTGGTCAGGGTGGGAGTGGAGACCTGGGAGGTTCCTCATGTTTTGTATAGGGCAAGTGCTAAGGGATTGGATAAGTTCCTGTGGGAACTAGATGGGAAATACATCTAGGGAGATGCAAGAGAGGTTTAGAGACCTGAAAAACTATACCCAGATGTGCTTCGTCACAAGACTTTCCAGTTTTTCTTCTACTCTAAAGACATAATAAACAGCAAGTCCAAGAACTGAATAACATGGTTTCCTATTAGGAAAACAAATGCTCCTTTAGGCAATGCCTACCTCTAATGCACTTAAGGTGGATCCAGCCATCCCAACACAGCTCCCCATCCCTGATAACTGTGCTAGCTTGCTGACCTTCACCCCTCTGACACAGTAGACTCCTCTTACCCAGAATGTTCATATTTAGTTACCAGGGTTTGTGAACCCATTTGCTAAATCTCCATCTTATTTCATAGATAGCTCTGTCATCTGACTCATTCTCTGAGGAATCGGGAACCCTGGTGTTTGCCAGAAGCAGCCACTTTTGCTCTTGGGCAAGGACTCAGCTAGCTAGCTCAGAGACTTCTAACAAGGAGTTAACAAGAAAGGAAAGCTGCCCACTACTTCATCCTGGAAGAAAGCACAGCTCATGTCCTCCCTGGCCTTTTCTTAACTGTCTACAGTAGATAGCCCTGTCCTACAAAATTAAGCCATTTAAGGGGACAATGGAAGCAGACAGGACCAGTGTCTCATACTTGGCTGTGAGCAGAATATGAGAAAGTTTGCCCAGCCTCTGAAGGCCACAATTAGAGAAGTGGGCCTAGGGCCATATCCCAGCACAAGACAATCCATATGTTTACAATTCACGTGTGCACGATGGGAAATCAATTGTACTTTGAGCCCTGATCACCCAACTTTCTCCAGTGGCTTTAGGCTGGATGCTAGAAAAGATGCTGCTACGCCTTGAGTGTGCTTTGTACGTGTCCCGCCTACAGGGTTCGTAAGTTGGGAGCCTGCTCATCCATGTGGTAGTAGCGTGGAAACCTCCAAGACGTAGGGTCTACCAGAAGTCCTTAGGTCACTGAAGTGGTTGTCATATGACAACAGGCCTGGCCACTCCCTGGTCATCTAGCTTTCTCTCTGGTTACATGGGTCTTGCCACCTTTGAGTCGCTTCTGCTACGGTGATACGAGCCACCATACAGCCTCACCAGAGCTGAGCTGAGGTAGGCACCACTCTGGAACTGGGAGAACACAAGGTCAAACAATACCCAGCTCTAGGAAAGGGTCAGCTGTTTGTTAGAGCCCTCCAGCAGCTTCCATGCACCATGACGCCCCTGCAGCAGCCAGCGATGCTGTTTCTCCTCACTTTGCTCCCTCAAGCTGCTCCCAGACAACAGGCCCTTCTTGCTTCTTCTCCTGTGTCCCTGACCTTGCTTACTTGGAACTCTTCTCTTGCCCACCCCTTCACTGGCCTAATTTCATCACATCCCTTAGCTTATGTTATAGCTTCAAAGGCAGCTTTCAGATGGATTTAAATGCACAAAAATATGATTTCCATTCTCCATTTCTCTGTACATCTCACTCTCTGTTATACACGTCTAGCAAGCTGTAGCAAGATACATGTTAAATGTTTCATACCCCAAACACACACACACACACACACACACATACACACACACACATACACACACACACATACACATACACACACACATACACACACATATACACACATACACACACACATTCACACACACATACACACACACATACACATACACACACACACACATACACACACATACACACACATATACACACATACACACACACATACACACACACATACACACAGAGAGACAGAGAGAGAGACAGAGAGAGAGACAGAGACAGCGACAGACAGACAGACAGAGACACAGATACACACATGCACACAGATACAGAGAGAGAGACAGAGACAGAGACAGAGACAGAGTAAAGTACCCTTATGTTCTCCATTCATCCAGATAAGAATCAAGTAATGAGTGTCTTCTTGTATGTTAATGAGATGACTCATGACTGGAGCTCTTAGTAGCTTCCAGATAGGGGTTGATTCCCTCGGAAGACAACAGTAAGATTACTGGCTTGGGACCTTGAGCCTTGCTCTTCAATCCCTAAGCAGGTGAGAGATGCATAAAGCTAAATCACTCACCAGTACTACATGCTTGAACCTATCGTATCTATGCAATGGAGCCTCCAGAAGGCCCCAAAGAGAATGGCACAGCTGAACGTGTGTAGAGTCCCAGAAGGTGGCAGTGTGAAGGGTATGTGTGCAGTGGCATTACATTATTATGGGAATATCTTTTACATACTAAGAGGCTAAACTTCTGCAAATTAATAATATGCACGTTGAGGTCACTGTGCATTCAGCCTGTTTGTTTGACCTGCTTTTAAGAGAACAAAGTAACAACCAACTTGCCTCACCTTGGATTTCCCATATCATCAGCTTCTGCAACCTAAGCTAATGCAGAGCTTTGATCTCATGCTACGTACTCTTCCATGTCCCAGATCCGGAAGCAATGCTTGTGTGTCTGCGTGTGTGCTATCATAATCATTTCCTGAAAGCAGCGAGCACGTCACAAGTGACCTTATAAAACAAATATCCACTATAAACATTGAAAGTGATGTAGATATAAGTTGCTAAGTCTGTTTGTTTTGTTCCATTTGCTTTTCTGGGTGCTTCTGAGTTATGGAGTGAGTGAGTTTCGTTCCTTGTAAAACTCTGTTAAAGATTTCTGGAAGAATCCGCCATTCCTTCCCCCTTGTGATGGCTTCTGTGTGGCTTGGTAAGCACACAGCAAAAGCTCTTTATTAGGGACTCAGACAAAGTGACAGACGGTCAGACATCAGGCAGCCATAGACAGACACGCAGCAGACAGACTACAGACAAGCCAGAAACTATGAGCTGCAGAAGACACAGGGAGAGAAGTGGAGGAGTCAAATATGAGCTTGCTCCTGGCTAAATTAGTCCAAAGCATAGGGCTTGGATTTCTTTCTTTAATGGGATGCCAATGCATTTTGGTGCCTCTAGGGCTATCTTTAAAGGGTTTAATTGACACATACATGTAAGCAGCACACTGCTGCCCAGTATGCACCAGTATCATTGTGATGACCTATGTAACTACTAAATACAACCAGTTGTTCCCTTAGCTCTGCAAAACACTCTAACAAGCTCTTTGATCTGAGAGGGATGTTATGGGAACCCCAGTTTATAACTGGGCAGTCAGAAGCATAGTAAAAACACCCATGGCTGGAGCAGGGGCCAGCATTTGAAGTGAGGATAGCCTCAACACTGAGGCCCTGTCTGTGGGAATCTGACCTGAACTCTGAGTGACAGAGTCAGAACTGTGCTGAATTGGAGGACTTCCAACTGGGGTCCACCTCAAGACTCACACTTGCTGTGCAGGACAGCTCCCGCGCACAACTGGACACAGGCATCTTCTCTGCTGACTGCTGCAGGGAACAGAAGACACAGCTTGTTTTTCTACGGACTTTCACTTCTTCCTTCCTTCTCTAGCCCACTAGGCCACTGAACCTGAGTTCAAGCCCTCACACCCAGATTTCTGCAATTACCTCAATTTGCCGTTCCCTATCTCCCTTATCTCTGCCTTCTCCCCCAAACCAACTCCACGGCACTCCTTCTAAACCATGAACCCAAGCATGTTAATCTGTTGCTGTTTCAGACATCCAAAGTCTCTCTCTCCCACAAAATGGAGGTGTTTCAGACTGTTCCCACAAGAAAACAACTTAGTCGGACTCTCAATACATGTTCACTGGTTTATAAAGTCTATCCGGGTAATGTGCCAAGTGTTTATAAAGCTTGATTTCTTTATATGCAGTGAAAGAAATTTTAACATCTCTGCCTGACTTAAATGGATGGGTTTATCCACGCACTGGGTCAGTCAGAGTGATTTCCAGGAATGAAGAACAGCACCTAGGCAAAAATCTCCACACAAAGTCAAGCTCCCCAGGTTTACATTTTTCACAAATTGGACCCCAACCCACCTGACCAGATGGACCCTAGTCCCTACACATCTACCACTACCACTTTACCTGTCTGTTATTTGTACTAGCCAGCACTCCCTCACTATAACAAACACCTGACACAATCAACTTAGAAAGTAGAAAGGTTCATTATGGTTCAAGCTGGAGACACCTCAAAGCTAGAAACAAAGGGTCCCTCAAACCAGGCTCTCACAGTCTTCCCCACTGTGCATTGCCCCAATAGTCTGAAGACCTCCCACTAAGCCCCACCTCTTAGAGGGTCTACTCCTGGACAAAAGCACCACGGGCAGGGAACCAAGAATCTAATATGTGGACCTTTGGGGGACATTACACGATACACACCGGTTAACCACATACGACAGAATAATTTATAAGGGGCGAGAGTCTCCCCCACCAACATCCAGCTCGATGACCAAGAGCCATGTCCTGTACCTCTCTGGGCTCCATTTCCTCTCTGTATAACAAATCTAATGCTGATAGTTTGTAAGTTTGTTACAGCAAGTAGTGTAGAGTCAAAACCAGAGAAGAGACTTAACAGATGATGGCACGCTGAAGGATCAAGAGTCACCAAGGTTTCCATTGCATGGGTGTATCAGGAAGCTAGGACTGTCTTCTCTCCCAATGACTGCCTTCTTAAACACCTTTCAGTGTTTAAAATATCTCCTGTGAGAAGACTCTCTGATGTTTCCAGGTGAAGCATTGTTGCCACCTCTGTCTGTTTCTTGTGAGCCACTTGCTGGTATCTATGGCTCCCTGTCATCGCTGGTCCTTTGTGATCCCTGGGAAGAATGACTCGATGGCTGGTGGCATGTCTGTTGTACCCAATGCATCACCATGACTTACTAATTTCACAGCTCTAATAAGCGAAGTGCCCAGCCTGCAACACACTCGACAAATGTTTACCAATGTTTCCAAAATCAACGGAAAAGAGAACTGTTTAAAAGTCTATGCATGGGCGCAATTTATCCTACCAGCAACTTATTCAACAGTTGACAAAGTGTTTCCATGTATGCTCGTGAGAAACAGGCTGTTAGCTCCCCCTCAGCAGCTCACAAAACACAGAATAAATTAAAGAGATGTAACTGTTAGACAATATCCCTTTGATGACAGTTTTCTCTTCCATCTTGATATGATGCCAAGTTAATGTTATCATAAAATAATCCCATTTAACTGCAATTGTGCAGTTTACAGAGCCATTACTGTCATCAAAAAGTGAAATTATATTCGAACTCCAAAACAGAGGCTTACATAGGAATAAATGGCATTAACATGCAAACAAATTACATGCAGGAGAAATGGTAATAGTGGTGTGACAGGCATTCCTGCTTGTGCTCAGCATAAACAGATGATTGCATTTAATATTTATTCATACATGAACAATGAAAACAAATCACACTGGCAAGTTAAATTCATATTTGTTTAAGAAGACAGAGGCTTGTGTATTCCCTCTGGGTACTGACTGCACTGGGCATGCTCGGGCTTTGTTCGGACAACCCAGTGCATCTATGACCTAGAGGTCAGCTAATGCAGCTGTTTTTATGGGAGAAATCTGGGCTTCAGGGAGGTGTAAGTAGAAGCCAGGGAGGCAGGATATGGGCAGGATAAGGCAAAGATACAAAATAAAAAAGCCAAGGGACCTCTGCGAACTGGAGCCTGGATTCAGTTCAGTGATACTGAAAGCATCCAGAGAAAGGGTGAGAGTGCTCAGCTCAGGAGATGAACTAGACCAGAGACACTGACCAGAGCTATGTACAGTGCTCCTACAGCCCATATTAATGAGTGACACCAATGCAGTACAAAACACCATCTACACCGCAACAGTCGTTCTAGGCTCTTGGGTGAACTGTGGGGAAGGGGCTGACATTTGCAGAAGCTGCGGCTCCCTTAAGAATGCAGTGTGCTTCTCTTCCCAAGGAGCTGCTTCTGTTCCCAAGGAGCTGCTCTGTGGCAGCTTTTCTTCATTCATCCCTTGGGAATGAGGATAAAGTCATGGTTGCCTGCAGGGTCTTCTGACTAGCAAGGATGGCTTTCCAAACCCTCGCAAGGCCTCCTGTTCTTTATTGGTTTCTTACTGAGCAATGGAGAGGAATGGCGCTTTGTCACTTGCAGGAAAAATGATGCAACTGGAGATGGTCGTGTTAAGTGAAATAAGCCAGACTTAAAAATACAAATATCACCTGTTTTCTTTCATATGCCAAATCTAGAATTAAATGCACACATGCACATACATGCAGATGCACACACATTCGTACATACACAATGTGAAAGTACAGTGAAACTATGAGGGAGAAGGAATCTAAAGAGATGAGTGAAGGAGAAACAAGAGAGGAGAGTTGGGAGAGGAGACAAAAATGCCTTCTGGTTTTCCTCATATTTAGAATCTAGACTATATACAGATATAGGTATATGTCCTATATAATTCAATTAGGGTTTCGATAGCTATGGTAAAACACCATGACCAAAAGCAATTTGGGAAAGACTTTATTTCATCTTACAATCCTCAGGTCACACTCCATCATTGTGGGCGGTCAGAGCAGGAACTCAGAGAAGGAACCTGGAGGCAGGAACTAAAGCAGAGACCAAGGTGAGGTGCAAGTTTACTGGCTTACTCACCATGGCTTGCTCAGCCTGCTTTCTTGAAGCACCCAGGATCAGCAGCCCAGGGCTTGAGAACACTGCTGATAGTGAGCTGGGCCCTTCTGTGTCAATCACCAATGAAGAAAATGCCCCACAGGCCGATCTGGTAGGGGCATTTTCTCAATTGAGGTCTCTTCTTTCCAAATGACCCTAGCCTGTGCTAAGCTGACATAAAATGAGCCAACACACTATGTATATGAGTATGACATGAAAGCATAACAGAAACTACTGATGGGAGAAAGGAACCAATAGCGTATATGGTAGAAAAGGTAGATATGAGCAAGATTCAATGATATATGTGCGAAAATGTCATAATAAACACTATTATAGTGTACATTAATTAAAAAATAAAAGAAAGAAAAAGATGTTTGAGCAAAGGTGTGAAAGAGGTGAGGAAGTTAGCAAGAAAACCCTTGGAGAGGGATACAGAGAGCTTAAGTCAGCGCCATGCAACTAGCAAAGTCCAGTGTGGTACATGGGCATAACAGATGAAATCCTATAATGGATTTTTGCAAGCCCTGCTTGACATATTGTATGATGTGCCTCACAGATAAGAATAGCCATATATCCATCCTTGCTGCGTGACACTTGTGATGTAAGTGTCCCCCATCCTCCAGCACATTGATGTAGCCTGCTCAGCCACACTGCGTGGCAGGTTCTATTGCTGGGCAGTTACACTAGCGGGAACTGCGGAGTCTGCCGAGTAAGTAATTTTTCTCAAGGTCAAAACCACCTGTAAGTGGCAATGGTAGGGTCCACACTCAGAATTCAAACTCAACCAACAGGGCTCTGAAGACTGCGCCTCTTCTGTGTGAAGGGATGGGGCTGGAGAAGGAGGAGGGCATGTGGAAGGCAGATAGTTCTAGCAGAATGGCCTCACATACAGGAGGGGGAAGCAAGAAGCAAGAAAGCAGGACTGCAAGGCATACAGAAAAAAATATAAAGAAAACCGTGTCGTAGGAGTCAAAGGGACCCAACCACTCGCTGGGAAAATGAATGCAGCAGAGTTGGGGTCCCCTCACACAATCCAGCAGCAAACCAAGGTGAGTTCATGGTATTGGGAAAATCTCCATAACTGTGGTCCTCAAACAAAACAAAACAAAACAAAACAACCTCAGGCACAAAGTAAAAGATATTCCAACTCCCGGGAAAGTAAATGTTAAAAATGGCATGAAGAGGAAGTCAAATTTTAAGCGTGAAGACACCAGAACTACTTTCTAATTTAAATCGGTTTATAGTTTCTGGAACAGGAAGTATCCTATTTTGCTTTCTGTTGCTGACAAATCATTGACCAAAAGCAACTTAAGAGAGGAAGGGGTTCATTTGCCTCACATTTCCATATTGCAGTCCATCACTTAGGGAAGTCAAAGGAGGAATTCAAGCAAGTACCTGGAGGCAGGCACTGAAGCAGAGACCACAGTGCTGCTTACTGGCTTGCTTTTGATGGTTTGTTCAGCTTGCTTTCTTAGATAGCCCAGGTCCACTTGCTTAAGGATGGTACCACCCACAGTGGGCTAGGTCCTCCCACCTTAATCATTAATCAAGAAAAATTTCCCATAGACAAGGACCACATGCCAATCCAATGGAAGAAATTTTTCAGTTGAGGTTCCCTCTTCCAAGTGACCCTAGATTGTGTCAAGTTGACAAAAACTAACTGGCACAGCTAGGGTTTTTTTTTTGTATCTCCTAGATGACACCATATCCTTGCCAGCTCTTTAAGGTATTGCATTCATGAAATCCCACAGGGAGTATTTTTTCTAAGCATTCTCATTTCATCATTAAAACACTAAAATATAGGAAAACTGAAGACAAGAGAGGCTGGGTCCATACCTCAAGCACACATACCTCTGTGTACATGACCATGTGTGCAGGACCGACACACCCACTGTCTCCTGAGATCCAACATCATCCAGATCTGGAGGAGCAAGGATGAATGGGGCTCTGGATCTCCTCCCCTGGAGAGCCACCCTCTTACAGGCTCTGCAGATTCATTGGTCAGTGCCTGGCCAATGTCCATCACAGAACTGGGGAGTGCAATTGTTTCTGACTCCACATAAAGCCACAGCTCAGAAACCTCTTGAATCAGTACAGCTGGATGTTTGGGCCTCAGAACTAAAGATGCTGAAAGGGTCTTTATAAAGAAGGTCAATATTTAGTAAACTGCCCTTCCACTGTTTCTGAATGCTTTTTATTTGTGGTTTACCCCGCCTGGTGGGTATCAATGTTTATGGCCACTCTGGATCTATTGGACACATGCACCACAATTTAGGGCTGTCTCAGATTTTAATCAATGCCTCCATGTGGCAGAAGCTAGGACCTGCTCTGCCAGTTTCTATTATAGCTGTGGCTCAGACATGTGCCCAAGCTAGAGACATCTGCCCCAAATACTGAACATAGAAGTTGGTGACACAACAGGGGTACAAGACACTCACCTTTCTTGGCTCTTGATTGAAAGGAATCATATTTCCCCAAACATAGTAAAATAAAATTTTTCTCTTGCCCATACTCAGTTGATACAGGAGAATCTGAACCCTCTCCAGTGTTCACATGTAGTACATACAGAGAAAAATGGCAGGGAAACAAATACTGGGAGCTAGAGCAGCAATTACACACATGGAACAAAAGAACAAAGGAGTAGCTGAAAACAACACTGCCAGACACAATGAGCCACAAAGCAATAATTATGCTATTCCTCTCCAGATGGCTTTAGAACTCAAAGTATTGCTATTCTACTTCCTAGTTTCCAAGTAAGATGTCCCTTATGGGAAAGTATCACAACCTCCCAGTGCCCTTACAGACTCAGAAGAAACAGACCATTGCTAAAGGTTCTGCTACAAACAGGACATACAGCCTGTAGCACCTCCTATTCGGGGACTGTAAATACTTTGTAGGTCAACGTGCATTTTAGGTCAGAGAAAATATTTGAGATTATTTCTTTGTTGCTGTAAAGACATCTCACCTCCACCCAAATGTTAGTGACATCTCATATGCTTGAGATACAAGAAATACCAGCCCCACACCCTAGGGAAGGAGAGTCACTGAGGACCAAAATTACCCTGAAGGCTTGGTTAAATGTCTACAAGACAGTGTGCTCAGAGGTAGAGAAGGAAGAAAGTGAAAGAACGTTCCAGGACATGGGAGAGAAATATGAAATGAAATCAATAAGAAGGCATGAAAGAGAGGAAGGAAAAGGGGAAATACCAAATGTAAGAATGGAAGACAATAAGAGGAATCAAAAAGCATGATCTACACTAACAGATCAAATATTCTCTCTCGGAAGAAGAGATGAGGCATCCTGATCCAGCGCATCTGGAACTACAAAGTCTGATTCCTTGAACTCTAAGAAAGTCCACTCTTCCAGATACAGGAATCTACTGTTGGTTCACAGCTAATTGGGGAAAAAATTTCACCCAAACTTGCAAGAATAATCTCCAAGATTGAACTGGTTGGCAAGCTAGGGACTTTGGAACAGATATTTCACTTTTTAAAATAAACTAAGACATTCAGGATTCGGGCATCATTCTGTTCTTTACCTGAAATGTCAGTGTTTTAGGAAAATTACAAAGGAGATACTTTGTTGAGTGTGAAACCTGTGCCATCCATCCCCTGTCGCTATCAGAGGATGGGTAGAGACTTGAGCTTTCTCTTGGTAAGGTATCTCTCCAGCCAAAGTCTCTATTTTTAGCAACTGGTCTTACCCACAGCACACAGTTCACTGAGTCCCACAGCCACACTGATTAAAATCTTAGCACGTGGCCTAAGACTGTTCTTCGCACAAAATGTTCCTGGAGTGACAAGGAAGCAAGGGCAGCTTCGGCCGATTGACTGTGTAGCCCACATGCAAGAAAACGAAAATGAAGTCTTGTGTCTCCCTAAGTCAATTTCTGTTGAGTAGTCTTCATTCATGCTAATAAGAGTCTAGAGCAGTGGTTCTCAACCTTCCTTGTGCTGTGACCCTTTAATATTGTTTCTCATGTTGTGGTAAACCCCACTCATAAAATTATTTTTTTCTTGCCACTTCACTACTGCAATTTTGCTACTATCATGAACCATAATGTAAATATCTGTGTTTTCTGATGGTCTTAGGCGACCCTTGTGAAAGAGCTGTTTGATACCCCCCCAAGGGGTCGTGACCCACAGGTTGAGAACTGCTGGTCTAGCCACTATAACCCTTGAAGATTTTTTTTATTTCCCACCACATACAACCAATCTAATGCACATCTAATCAACACCACCTAACTTTACCACACAGCTAAGGTAAACACAAAGCAATCTTTGGTGGGTTACAGGCCTTTCAGAGAGGGAGACAGCCAAACTCTGATCCTGACCATCAAAGTCCCTCAAGGCTCTCTGACACATAATCACACTTGTTGGCTGTGAGACTCTAGAGCAGGCAGCAAAGCCTCAGACACCAGTTCATCTGCTGTCACAGCCTGTGAAAGTCAAACTACTGGAAAACCTGTTGAGTTTCGCTCTCCCACTGGCAGCCCCTTCCAACATGGAATGCAGGTTTCTAGAAAATTTCCTTAAATAATCTTAACTCAGATGAAGAATGTTAAACACAGTAGCCTCACATAAATCACATTCACTGGGTGAAATATAATTGCCATGTGGTATTATTCCTTTTGTATTTCCCAAATGAACTTAGAGAATAAAATTATATATTTATGATCTCTAGACCAGACTTGAATTTTCAATGTTCCTATTCTAAAATAAAAACCCAGCAATTGGTTTTTCCCGTCTGTCTTTGTTTTGTCTTGTTTTGTTTGTGATACTAGTGATAAAAGCTTGGGGCCACATACATGGTCTGCAAGCTCTCCAACATCATGCCAGATCTCCAATCCTCGTGTGATTTCTTTTTTAAAAGTGCTTCTATTTTAAATAAGAGAAAAATGTCCTATAGTGAAAAATATTATTGTATTATATTGACTGCAGAACTAATCAATTACTCTTGCACACAAATACTCACTGTGAGAATAACGTCCTCGACCGAACAATGAACTTGAACACGTATTCTAAAGCTTTGAGAGTTCTGAGGATAGGCTCGCACTGCTCCCCCCTGCTGGAGGTATCCAAGTAAGTCTTCAGCACCGTCATCAGCTTCCTGAATACGGGATAATATTTTCAAAATACATCTCTCTCTAGTCCACAGCATGGTAATTAGTTTGCTTGGGAAATTATAAGGCATTCAATCAAAGGTTAAAGGTGGTGGTGCAGCAAAGCTCACGACTCATTTGCAAGCACAAAAATAACTGCTTAAAAATATATTTATTATAGGCAATGAATAAGTATTTCCTGCTCATAAAAAAGCCAGCAATGATAAAATAGTGAGGTAAAAACTAATCTTTTGATGAGGAAAAAACTAGGCATAATCAGGAATGAGTAAGAGCGACGGTAATGTCTTTTTCAGCTTCTTTTATACAGATAATGCCATTGTGACTGTCATGGCGCGCCTGTGATTAGAAACTTTTTATAGCTGTCCATCACTGGAATGTCAGAATTTGGAATACTGAGCCCATCTTTCAAGGTTTCTTCCTAAGCTGGCTGCCACCAAAATTTCCCTTGAGCTTCCACGTCTTGACTCTGAGTCTCCTTCATCCAATCAACACTGAGCTTCTGCGCATGCACACTGGTGCACACAGGTACTGTTTGAATACAAACAGTTGACCAGCTCAGTGTTCCAATAAACTAGTTGTTTATTTGCCACTGTGAGCTATTCACCCAATCTCTGGGTGTTGGTTATTTTTGGGCTATATGAATCATCTAAGCATGGGTTGGATAATTCATTAGAAGAGGGAGAACTCACCCCGACTAGTGCCAATGGGAAATCCTCAAGTTCCTTGTGTCCCCTGTATCTAGGACAAATGCAGGTGCAAAGGAAACGCCTGCACACACAGTTACTTACTTGTAGGCCAAGGTAGCGCTGAAATGCTGTTGGATGTAAGCCTCCAGAACCGTGTTAAAATGCTGGAATTTCCGGTCTGCAATGAGTCCTATAATATAGATCTGAAGAAGAGTCAGGATTATTGAGGGTGCTCTGGGAGGGCGCCCAGAGCAGGAGCCTATTCACCTGGCATAACTGAACCCTTGTCACAATTCTTTTGTCCAAGAGTTAATCCTTCTAATGAATAATTAATCCTTTTCATTAAGACATTGTCTCTCTCTCAAAAAAAAAAAAAAAGAATATTTCAAAAAGTGTGCTTCGGGGTATTAGAAGATAAAAGGATTTTCTACTCAACCAGAAGAAGTCTCGGGTTGTCGTTAGACTGCCTTCTTTGTTGCAGGACTTCCAGAGTCAGGTCCTATACCTCTGTGTGTTATGGATCTCCAGGAGGCTCATGCAACATTCAGCACTCCCATCGATAATTTAATCAAAGGCCCTTTAGTCATGAAGCAACTTTCCTGTAAGGCTAGTATTCTGGGGGCTCTTCTTGAATTACACTTGAAAAAGCCACAGTTATCTAATAATGCAAACATCCATGACACAGAGCTACCGCACCAAGTGTCTTCTGGCTGTGGATAACCCTCATAGTTTTTCTTTCTTTCCTCTAAACTATATTGATTGTATTAATTAATTTATTGACTGACAGTGATGACCGGTGAAACCCAGATCCTCCCACGTGCTGGTGAGTGTTCTAACACAGCTCTATACCTCCATCCCCAGGGGTTTCCCGGGATTTTTTTTTCACATCACATGGAGAAAATTGGAGTTTCAAGAGAGACAAGAGAGATATGCTATGTGAAGGCAGAAGTAAAGTCCTGATGGCATTCCATGGTGAAAAGTTCACTGGGAAGAGTGCAATGATCCTGGTCAATTATAAGACACTAGGAAGAGATGGTCCGACAGATAGGGCAGTTTCTGGGTGCCTTATAACCTGGACTCAGACTATTTCCTGGAAACCCTAGAAAGCAGAGGTGGTAATTCAGCAATCCCCAGTCTCTTGGACTGTCAATCAGACACCCAAAATCTGACACCAACATTTACCCCCCACATCCACCCCAGATCCCTGCCAAGCCTCAAATTATCAAATGAACTGCAAACACAGAAGAGAACCGGCAGCTACCCAGTCTGCCTGCCAAAGGTTCTGAAACCTCAAGATACTCATGGCAAGAACCACAGACCCACGTGTTCTCGCTTTTCTCACAGTGAGACAAGCATTCAAGCTTGATGTTGCTGACCAATTATCCCCAGTTTCTTACCAGAGCATCAAAGACAAGGATGTCATACTCATTGCTTTGAGAGTGTTCCATCATGATGTTGAAGAGGGCATCCAGCGTGTCCTGGAGGAACTGGATAAAGAAGGACATTTGCATTCAGAAAGAGGGTAGATAGCCCACAAATCTCATTCCTGTGTGCCCCTCTAAGAGAACAAGGGCACACATCCACCGTGCCACATTCAAGGGGCTACAGCAGTTTCATGCATAAGCCGCAGGACTTAGAGTGACCTGATCTCACCTCAGTGGCACAGAAGCACATATTATAACATTTCCCATTAGAGGATTCTGCACCATACAGAAGAGCAACCCACTTCCATGCACAACAATGAGGAAGACACTGCAAATGTTGTATTAAATAATATAAGTCAGACACACACTGCCCATGCTCAGTCAATCTGTTTTTATGACCTCCAAGAGGAAGGGTGAAACAACATCACTACCACCACCACCAATCAATCAATCAATAACGGTCAGCCTAATGGTTGCCCCTCTGATGGAGGTGTATGAGGAACTTTCAGCAAATGTACCAATATCCTGCACCCTTATGGCCATAAGTTAGATGAGGTGGACAAGAATTCTTTGAGCTACACTTGGCAGTTCTCTGTTCCTATATTATTATATCAAAATTCACTAACCAAATGTTTTTAAGGAAGAAAGTAATAGAAAACAAGAAGACAATGTGATCCTGCCCCAAGCTGGCTTGTCTAGGCTGCCCAGTTGCAACTGATCTGGGGAAATTTCTTTGCCATTCCTAAATTAGGTAGATGGGTCAACGGTGTATATTTAAAGCATTGATCAGGAAATTCTGCCCCTGTTTCTCCAAGTTTGGGCAATTAAATAAAGCTCGATTCTCCTCTTCCCTCCTAAGGAATAAGTTGATAAATTTCCCATGGCCTCTCTAGACTCCAAGTGACCACACAAAGATGTCTGATCTCTGATTTCTAGCTATTCCAAGTTCTTTGTGGAAACATGATCGCCAGGCCCACTGGGAGACCTGTTCCAATTCATAGTGCTGCAGAGGAGAGCTGGTTTAATTAGGCCTGCTGTACAGAAGCACTGCGTTCTCTACTGCCATGAGGAAGCAGTATCTGGCATTTGCATTATTTTCTGCTTGTTTTACTTAAGATGTAAGCCCTGCTGTCTTTCTCTTTTTCATCTTTAATACATAATGCTTTCCAAAGCAGCACAAATGAACTATTTTTGCATTTCTACCAATATGCACATAGTATTAAGAGGCTATACTGTTACTATATTACTGCATGTGACAGTGTGTAACAACAAAAATATTAGTTCATGTATATTGAATTTCCCATGTTTCCTATGCTGCAGCTCACCTATTATTAAGCATTATGCATAAGAGACTGCATTGAGTAATTTTTAAATGTTATCCCTTCAGAGGCTCATAACAATCCTGAGAACTGTGTCATAGTCATAATATTATGACATAAAGCATGGAAGTGAGGGAGTTGAGATCTACATCCAAGTTGGTTTATTTCCAGGGCCTAATTCAGCCAGTTGTTTTGGTGCCCAATGTTCAGTGCCTGCCTGGATTTCCTGATAGGGATTCCTCTTGGTGGACTGGGGCCGCACATTAGTATCAGAGTTCAAGTCAAACCATTCCTTCAGAATTGTGTTCCACCCGTGACAGCTTGGACCCCGGCAGATGAATCCAAGCAAAGCCCCACTGACCTTCACTACTTCCTCTCCATCCACAATCTTCAACTTCTCTAAATTCTCCTGGAGCAGCTGTGGTTTCATCCGCCACTTCAGCAAACCCAGCAAACCCACTAAGAGAAGAGTCCAGAAGGAGACTGTTGTTATTGGCTAAACCGTCCGCATCTGACCTCCCCTAGGCTTTATGCTTATGTGCATAATAAGCCCAGCGGACCCAACATTCAGTAGTTCCATTACCGTTCTGGGTGAGCTTTGTGGAGCACACCAGGGTGGAAATGGAAAACACATCCCGGGAGCTGACAGAAAGCCCCCCAACGCTGCTGGAGCTCCGGCTCAGAGTGGCTCCTTTGTTTTCCACGTGGTGTCGATAAGAAGGAAGTGTCAGGTAAGCGCTGGCATCTTCCATCTTCTTGCTGTCTCCCTAGAAACAACACTTTGGTTACTGCTCCAGGGCAAGGACCACATATGTGGCGCCACACAGCGCTTATGGTGGTGGAAGTGTATTCACTGTGAGGTGGGGGAGTTCTCAAAGAGCAAGGGAACCATCAGAGATGCAATAGAAGGCAGGGCTGTTCCCCTATAAAACAGGTAGGAATCCAAAAAGCTCATTAATGGAAACAGGGTGGCTCTATGCACTGCATTAATGGGTTATAAGGGCACTGAAACCCCGAGACCAAAAATAATGCGTCTTGAATTTTTTGAGGCAAAAAGAAAAGGTAAGATGCCCACCACTAGAGGTTAATGACAAAAGCCATAGGTCTGGACCTTTTCTATCATTCAAGTCCGTGTTGCCTTGGATTCATTCTTTGGCCTCTCTGGGCCATCTTTCTCATGCACAATCTATGTCATGGGACTTCGAAGCAGAGAGCAGGCATTATGGGAATCCAAGCCTACTGTGTCCTCACAGTGCAGCAGGAGCTGTACCAGGTCCCCTTTCGGTATCAGTTCACCTCATTTAAGGCTCACGACCATTTGAAACAAACCTTACTATCCTCAGTCTGTAGGTGAGGAAAATGAGGTTTGGTGCAGTTAAGTGAAAAGGAAAATGAGCTGTCGTTGCTCCTCTGCCCCCAAGAAGGTCACAGACTGTTGCGGGGGAAGAAAGACTTTCAAGCCAAGAAATACTCCCAGTGTGAGGAAGGAGAAAACAGGCTGCAGAAAAGCAAAGAGTCTCAGAGAAAAGTATGATGCGAATACGGTGGCTGAGCCCGACATGGGTGTCAGAGCAAGCGCGGCCTGAGAGCTGAGAGATCAGAGATGAAGGTCTGGCCCTTCCTGGTCTCTTAACTATGCCCGTTTCATTGCTGCGGCCTCTTCCTCCAGCCTGGGCCTGATAGTTGTCTCCTCCTGTCCTGATACAGGCAAGATGCAAGAAAACACTCCCCACACTACTTTGTGTGCAGCCCAAGCCTTTGGAGGTCAAAATCAGAAGAGTGGGTGTTAGTATACACTTGAGAGCTTACACGGCCCCTACATCTTGTTGCGCTTCCACACGCTTGCTGTGACTTGACTGCGACGGTTAGTTCCAACTGCTAGCCTGTCAGGATCTAGGATCCCCTAGGAGACAAGCCTCTGGCCACAGCTCTGAGAGAGCTCCTAGTCTGAGTTAATGAGCCAGCTGTGATGGCCTAGATCTTTAATCCCAGCTCTTAGGAGGCAGAGGCAGGCAGATGTGTATGAGTTCAAGGTCAGCCTAGTCTACATAGGGAGTTCCAGGGCAGTGGGATTCCACAGTGAGACCCTGTCTCATAAAATAAAATAATAAAATAATAAATTAGATTGATTGAGGTTGGGGAAACCTGTCCTGGATGTGGGCGACATCATCCCTGTGCTGGGTCCCATATTACAGGTGGACATCTCTTGCTTGCTGACTGAAGTACAGTGTGACCAATTGTCTGAAGCTCCTGTCTCCAAAACTTCCCTACTATGGTGCATTTTACTCTGGAAATATGAGCCAAATAGTCCCTCCCTCCATCAGCGTTCTTGCCTGGGATTTATTTTGTCACAGCAGTGAGAGAAGTAAGTAATACAATCCCCAACACTCACGTGCTGGACACCTGCTGGCCAGTGTGGAACCGAACTCACAAGAGCTTTTGGAGATTTTGGGGCCACTGGGACACTGTCCTTGGAAGGAATTAAGGTTGCCCTCACTGGGATCCTGGTTACTTCCTAAGAAAGGATTGTTACAAAATGCTGAGCTTGGCCACACCAAATCTGACTTCCTGTTTGGGTAGCGGTCTCTTTCTCACACACACAAACTCTAGGCAATGATATGGCACAGCCAAGGCAACCATCACCAAAGCTTAGTAGTTATGGGTGCTGTGTTCTCCAGCCCGCAAAGCTGTGGGCTAGGAAATTTCTTTGACTCCCTGCCTGCCTCAGGTATTTTGTTATAATATCATGAGTAGACTAAAATATTGCTTGTGGAAAATGAAACAGCGGAGCTCAGTGACTGAGCACTTGGCTCAGACGACACCCTCCTTTCAGTCCCTGGGACTGTTCCTCTCCCTTCCTTCCAAGAAGAAGAAACAAAGGAAAAAAGAAAAAATGAAACTGAGACTTAGGAAGCTGTGAACTGAGCAGCAGGCTCTGGGGACCTAGAGTGTAACAGCTACAGTGTAACACAATCCCTCAAATGTTTCCACAGATTCCTGGCTAGAGCTCAGGGCCGGTTTCTTTGAGTAACAATAGCATTTCCACTTACTGAGGTCTTTGCTCATCACTGTCAACAATGTCTCATCTCCTCCTCCTCCTTAGGATTCACTGAGGGCTCATGAAAGAGGAAACTGGGGTCCGGAGAAGTTCAGATTTTGTCCAAGCTCATGAGCCCTGGTGAGTACCATTTTGGAGTCCCCGCCGTTAGCACCTAGGCCACCCTGCCACCACGGTTATGTTTCTTGCAGGCCCCACACCACCTTACCTTGAGAACAACCAACTCGTGGTAGCCGTCATGCAGAGTGGTCCCGTCCTCTTTCATGAGCTTCACATAGGACATGGCAAAGTTCTTTTCGCCTTTATCCTTAGCTGGAAGCAGCATGGCAAGGTCAGAAGAAAAGAACCGAAAAACCAAGAGCCAGCCGGCTACTCTGTCCCCTCTCCATGCAGGCATAGCCTGAGTGGCATACTCACAATCCAGCGACGACCGGTGTCGGAACATAAACCGCAGATGGATCCTCTGCATGTCTTCAATAGGGACAGCCACCTCAGCAGGCAGAAAAAACAGCTCAGGAGACAGGGAGCCGAAGGGACCCCAGCCCCACCCAACCCCCACCTCAGCAGCCTGGCCAGTTCACTTGGAACACCATGTGCTGATTTACTTCCCATCCATCAAGACTGATGAGCTGTAAATAAATTACATAAGAACTAGCTATAAGGAGAAAATAAAGTATCAGATGTAATCCATTTGGCAAATTGCATCCCCGGCCAATGAAAAGAGGTCCATAAATTATAGTGAGGAGGAAAAAAAATGAATCTCCCCAAATTGATATAAAAGTCGCATAACTTTAGCATGTGTCTCGATGCACTGCAAGCTGCAGCATGCACATTTTTCCTGCATACCCAGGGAGCCCTGTGGATTGAAGCCAGATTTAGCAAATTAACAACGGCCATTGGGGGCTATGCTTGATGGCTCTCACATATGCAAACTGATAAAAGTGCTTTAATCGTGTGTGTGTGTGTGTGTGTGTGTGTGTGTGTGTGTGTGTGTGTGTGTGTGTCCCCTCTTTGGGACATATGTCCTGATGCTTTTGATTTTAAAGCCACTACAAGCCGGACATGGTGGCACACGCCTGTAATCCCAGCACTCAGGAGGCAGAGGTAGGTGGATCGATGTGAGTTCGAGGCCAGCCTGGTCTACAAAGTGACTCCAGGACAGCCAAGGCTAACACAGAGAGACCTTGTCTCAAAAAAAACAAAAAAAAACAAAAAAAACAAAAAAACAAAAAAACAAAAACAAAAAACAAAAACAAAACAAAAAAATCAAAGCCACTACAGGAGGACAATCACCCCTGTGGGGACAGACAGACCCCCAGGTGACCTCAGCAGCATCTTCCAATGCAATCACCTCTACTCCACTGGCACCTTTAACTGAAGTGCTTTCAGCCTGGCTCTTGAGCACACTGCTTCCTGAGTCTCATGGGCAATTCAGGACAACACAGACCAGCTAGGCTAGTTTCAAGAATCATCCTTGGATTTGAAAGCAAGGTAAGCCCACACCATGCGGGAGACTGTTCAAAGACAAACAGTGGTGTGTGTGTGTGTTGTAACAGTTCCTGTTTCAAAAATTAAGATTTGAGACAGAGGAGATCCACCCTTCTGCCTGTGTTTCAGACTGAGAAAAAGAGCTGAGAGGCCCATAGGCATCCTGCAGCCTCCTTTGTCCTCCCCTAAAGAAGGTTCCCAAGAGCTGCAAGCATGAAAGGTACAAGTGACGCACGGTAGTCCCTGCACCCAAAGAGCCCATGTTCCACACAAGTGACAATAAAAGTTATGTGGCAATGACTAGCAGCGAGCAAGAGAGCTCCCAGGCTACCCAGTCCTTTTCCAGAGAGTGTGTTCAAAGAGATTTATTGTGGAAAATAGGAACATAAATGACAAGGCAGGGACCGTGGTGTGAATATCCATCACCAAATAGAAGTTGTGTGTCTGTCTGCCCTGAGTCTGTAGGCAGAGCACAGGCTGAGGAAAGAATCTACTGCTATCTGGCAAAGACAGTTAAAGCTTTGCTTATGTCTCACTGTCCAGTGAGTTGCTTCCAAGGTTGCTCTAAAGGAGATGTTCCTCCCTGCCTATTATAATGACCTGGCAACTTGTACATACAGCCACTTCTATTTGATGCACCCTTTACAAAGGCCATCTTTGCCCTTGATAGACACACATTCTCCTGAAAGCTTTATCACTCTTCCCTACTGAATAAAACAACACAGGTTGCTTGGCACTATTTACAAGAAAACTACAGGACAGTTGCATTTTGACTAAGTGGTCGAGAAAACTGGTGGCTAGCTCACTGGGCCACCGAGGAGGTGCTACCAGACACAAGCTCAGTTACTGCTTTAGAGCCCGTGGAGGTGGCTCAGAGGAGGCCATGTTCTCGTGGATGATGACTTCTGTTACTCAGCGCTAAATAAAGATGGCTCCATCATTCTGCATCCCTCCAGTAAGTACGGTCAGTTGGTCCCAGAATTGAACAGGGCACCTCATGAAGGGAGACATGATATATTCTTACATACTGTTCAAAGTCTGCCTGTCTAAGTTCACACCTGCCCAGATGAGAACAAGAAATTGCTAAGGTATGCTCAGCAGAACGCTATACCTGGAGTATGGTTCTGTGAGGAAAAGGGGCAGCCCACTGGCCAATGGGGCTTAGGAAATGCACTACTCTATTTCCTTTGTGGGGCTGCAGAACAGCACATCCACATCAGAATCTGAAATGAAGAATCTGCCGTTTGAAGCCCATATTTGGCTCAAATTTTTCAACATCCATCATGCTTACTTAACCAAGAAGTACTTATTAAAAAGATGCACCACTTGGTAGCTTCTGAGTGTTGTGGGACTGGGAGACTTATATGAGAAAGACTTTGAAGGGCATTGTACTACACATTTCAAATCACTACATTCCTCTCCTCCAACACCACTCGATCAATATCCTTTTATTATCAACTTGACTGCAACCTACAAGTCACCTGCAAAGAAGGACCCTCGATTGAAGAATTATCCGGATCAAATTGGCCTGTGGCCATGTCTGTGAGAGATTGCCTCGATTGATGACAGATGTGGGAGGGCTCGGCCCAAGTGGGCACTACCATTCCTGGGCAGGTGGTCCTGGGCTATGTAAGAAAGCTAGCTAAACATCAGCCAGTGAGGAGCATTCTTCCATAATTCCTGCTTCCAGATTCCTGCTTGATTTCCTGACTCTGCTTTCAACACTCATAGCGCTTGTGATGTGGAAGTGTGGATGAAATAAAGCCTTTCCTCCTCTAGTTGCCTTTGGTCTTGGTGTTTCTCACAGCAACAGAGAGCCAACCGGAATGATGGAGCAGGGACGAAGGTGCCCGGAAGGGTTAAACTGTCAGGTAGAAGGGGAAGTGTTGGACACTTGAAGACATGTCATGTCCAGTTTGGATTGCACACACCAGCCTCTCACCATCTAAGGCAGCCAGGAAGGAAGTGTATTGACTGAGTGCACAGTCTTTTTATGAAGGCTTCTGTATGAAATAACGTCTCCTTCCCAGTTTCACTACCCTCATTTTACAAAGGAGGAAGCAGTGCGCGGAGTGATGGAATGATTTGCCCGAGATCAAACATCTGGTGAAGGGATGGTAGAGCTGGAATATGAACCCTGGGCCTCTGAGGATGTTGCTCTATTTGTAAAGCTTAACTTCTAAGCAGCATGCAGAATGCTAATCGCCCAGCCCACCCTCATCTGTCTGCTGGCAGAGCAGAGCGCAGACCCTGAGCAGAACCCAGGTTGCAGCCCCAGCCCCAGCACACAGTAGCAGTGGGTTTGTGGGCAAGCTGCTGACTTGTTCTGTGCCAATGTCCTCATCTATAGAATGAGGGAAATAGAATACACTCTCACAGTGGACCTGTAAGCAATGAGTGGATCGTTTAGATAGAACACCCAACTTACCGCAAAGCGTTCGCTACCATTGTGACTGTTGATGTCATTATTACCTTGACTGTTTCCATCCAACGCGGCTGTTTGACTTGATAGTACACAACTGAGTGATATTCGTTCATGGGCTTGTCCCCGGCTCCCACACAAATTGCATTCTGACCAAGATAAGATGGAGAGAAAATGCTATAACACTGCCATTATCTGAGGTCAGGCAGTTTTGGCCCCAAGGTCAAGGCTAATGTTGGGGTCAAAGAACAGCCTCGCCTTCCCTAACCGTTCTGCCAGGCTCCTATTCTGACAGCCCTTCTACATCACAGATTTCTACACTGTCATCCCCAACCTACAAGTGACAGCTGCTTAACTACCGACATTCTATTATGTCTCTTCTGAAATGCACTGGAGCCCGCCAGGCACTGACGCGGCTGCCTTATCGTAAATGGTAACCAGCCTTGGAGTTACTGCATGCTGCCAGTCTTGCTAATCCTATTTGTTGCCCAGAACTGAACTTCCATTTAACATTTACAAGTGGCAACCCCTCTCTGATGGAGTCCTAAAGCTAACACACTGCAGTGGGTAGGTGCTTGCTGGGCAGTGGGAGATGGCAGCAGCTTCAGAGAGACACAAGTGCCTGCTGTGAGGACAAGTGTAGAGGAGAGGCTGAGGGAGGAATGAGTCAGCGAAGGACACCAGGAGCACTCTCTGGGGCCACACCTAGGCTAGACTCTAGAGCAGTGGTTCTTAACCTGTGGGTCGCGACCCCTTTGGGAGGGGTGTCAAACAACCCTTTTTCATAGGGGTTGAATGTCAGATACCCTGCATGCCAGATATTTACATTATAATTCATAACAGTAGCAAAGTATAGTTATAAAACAGCAACAAAATAAGTTTATGGCCGCGGGTGGGTCACCACACTATGAGGAACCATATCAGATGGTCGCGTCATTAGGAAGGTAGAGAACCAATGCTCTAGAGGAATGGACATAATTTGTACTTTGTGGAAGAAAACGCTCAGGAGAGTTCACCGGTCATTTTGACAATGGGATTTGATGGCAGACGGATGGACAGACAGATAGGGAGACAGACAGATTGCTGCGTGCAAAGGAGGGACATGTAAGTGCAGCTGGGGACTCGAGAAAGCATCCTTGAAGGTGAAGACAGCCAGGCATCTTGGTGATTCTACGCTGGCTTTGAGTGGAAATATGGGCGGAGCATTCTGAGCAAAGGGAACACAGAACATGCATGTCCGTAGAGGATTTTTGAGTACACACACACAGACATACACATGTAGACACACACACAGACACAAACACACACACACACACACACACACAGACACACACACACACACACAGTCACCCTCAGTGCTTCAGAAAGGAGCTAAGTGACCAGCTCCGAACTCTCATTGTTTCCTTACCCCCCCCCCCTTACCCCCACTCTTCTCCGTCCTTTCTTTAAATCAGTTTGGGCCTCAGCACAATATCCAAGCCATGGTTACCCAGAAAGGGCCCAAATATGGTTTTCATGCCATACTTTTCCACCTCAAATCTCCAGACTGTCAGTTGAGTGCCCCCCTGGGGAATTTTCTCATGAGTGAGGGTAGGCCTCTCACCAGATTCCATGGGATGCCCCAATGGACCCATGGCCGTGGCCAGACTGAGTCACCAAAGCTGGCCACAGGTTGGTGCTCTGTGTGACCCCTGGGGACAGAGCTACACTGTGGGAAAGAAGACCTCCCACTGACACGGAATAGCTCCTCTGTGTGTCAAGGCACTGGCAAGAATTGAGCTCAGCATCTGCAGGGGTTTAAATAAGAATGGACCCCAGAATGCTAAGGCTGAGCTTGGTGGAACTGTTTGAGAAGAATTAGGTGTGGCCTTGTTGTAGGAGGTGTGTCACTGGGGGTGGTCACTGAGGTTTTCAAAGCCCATACCAGGCCAGTCTCTCTCTCTTTCTCTCTCTCTCTCTCTCTCTCTCTCTCTCTCTCTCTCTCTCTCTCTCTCTCCCTCTCTCTCTCTCTCTGTCTCTCTCTGTCTCTCCCTCCCTCCCTCCCTCCCTCCCCCTCTCCCTTTCCCTCTCCTCCCCTTTTCCTCTCTCTCTCTCTCTCTCTCTCTCTCTCTCCTCTCTCTCTCTGTCTCTCTCTGTCTCTCCCTCCCTCCCTCCCTCCCTCCCCCTCTCCCTTTCCCTCTCTTCCCCTTTCTCTCTCTCTCTCTCTCTCTCTCTCTCTCTCTCTCTCTCTCTCTCTCTCTCTGCTTCCTGCTTGTGGATCAGATGTAGGCTCTTAGCTTGCCAGTCTGCTGCCGTGCTCCCACCATGATATCAAGGACCCTAACCCTCTAGAAACATAAGCAAGCCCACAACTTAATGCTTTCTTCTCTAAGTTCCCTTCGTCATGGTGTCTCTTCCCAACAGCAACTAAGACAGCTTCTGAGTTGAATGCTGGTTCCTCTGACAAAATCCATTGAAAAAAATCCAGGACATAGAGCGCTCTCCAAATACCCTTTCTAAAGACCAGCTAGCCATGAGCTGGAAATGAAGGAAGGCACTGTTTACTACAGGCAGAAGCCTTGCAGAGCCTCCAGAAGCAATAAACTGAAACATGCTTCCTAAAGGCTTCCACCTTTTAGACCTTTTAGAGAGGACTTTGTGTCTAGCATCATGCCACCCAACTCAATTCAAATGTCATAACCACCTCCGATGACCTCTTCTGTTATGGTCGTTCCACGGCTGGGTAAACTGAGGCTCTGAGTAGCAAAGCTGGAGCAACACCCCAGGCCCATCAGCTCCTTGTGCAATGCCCCCTTTTTAACATCTGGCATGCCTTCACCTTCCAGCCTACAAAGATTTATACTGATGACATTTATGAGCTCACAGTTTCTATAGCCTCAGTGACTCTCACATAACCTATAAAATTATATATATATATATATATATATATATATATATTGAAATAGAAACTGCCTCATAGAAGACAACTGAATATCACAAGACTATCTTGATCACGAATCTTTATGTCCTAATGCGAGAGAAAAAGGTCTCCCTGCTATTCTGAGAATGGTGAAAACTGTCTTCATCTCACCCTCCATACCTCAGAGACCAAAATAAATATTGAAAGTGTCAAGGAAACACCCTAGGGAGGACTCACAAAGCCCACAGTCTTGCTAAAGGACTTCAACCAGGTAGGTTTCTATGCTCCAAGGGATGGTCCTGCACCTGCGCACACACCAGCAGCATCAGATGGACTCTGTGGTTAAGAACGTTAGGAGTACATGAAGTTTGGAGGCTGATATAATGTAGGAGGAACTCATGGGAGGTGCTACGCTAGATTTAATCAAACCACATTGTATTCATGTATGAGGATATATCAATGAATACATTTTTATGTTTTTAAATAAAAAAAAATACTATGACCAGGGACCAAGTCCGTTTTTAGGGATAATACATAGTGCATGTGTCTCAGCGAGGTTTATACTCTTTACATTGTCTAGTCTCATGGCCCTCAACTAATGCTACGTGTGTCCAGCTAGTGTCAACAACTTATGGGTATCAGGAAGCTTTGATGGAGACTTGATCTTGAAAAGTGATGTCTCATCGGGAGAACCCAGGGTCCTAACACATGCTCAGACCACTTCCTAGGTACCACGCACGCAGGCCTGACCATTCCATACCACACGATACCATACCATACCACACCATACCATACCACAGGTGTCAATGACTTTGAGAGAGAATGTGCTCTACACTGACGAGGCCACACCCTGGGGAAATGCCAATTAACACCCGCAGGTGGGATCAGGGCCGGCGCTCCCTTTGCCTTTCTAATGATAAAGACCAAAGTAATGGACACCTATTATGTAGACTGCCTCATCTGATGCTCACAGGGGTAAGGTGCCACCGCTGGCCCCATTTGGAGCTGGCTCTAGAGTCTTGGGTGCAGAGTGATCACAGAAACAGTCCAATGGTCCCTGTGCTAATGCAGGATGCGCTGGCCTTTGAGCCTGGCTGCCTGGTCCCACAAGTTGTGGTCTTAATCGTGTTGTCACCCTGCCCCTCACCTCTATCTGCTTGGCCTGGCAGCACCTCTGGAAACTAGTTCCAGACGGGTTGCCAGTTTCCCTCAGTTCCTTTCTTTAGTTTCATTTATCCATGGTCAGCCATCACTGCGTTCTGCTCTCCTGCTAGCTGGTACTGAGTGCGCACAGTTTATGACCCCCCCCCCCACCACCACAAGAAGAGGCTGTATTGCCTATCTTTAAGATGAAAAGGCCCTATCTAAGATCACAGGGAAAATAGGAAGAATACTACTATACTGGGCACTTGAACCCTGTATCCCTGACCCACCATCTCGTTAGCATTTCTGCTATAACCCCCGCCTAAGCAAGGACCTTGAGACCCCAAATGGGGCTGTAGTAAGCCTGACACACTGTCCACTGAGTCTGTTCTGCTGAAGATGCCGGGAGAGAAATTAACATCTTTCAGAGGTAACTATTCTCACAGGGACCCACTATACAGCTCAGGGGCATTTGAATGTGCTGCATGATACATAATTAGGCAGTGATATTCATTTCTATAAACAGGGAAAGAAAAGCCTCCCACAGGCTTCCTCGGTATTTTCAATAGTCAGTCAACCGAACTCCCCCATAACTTCACTCACTAATAAAACTGCAGGCTCTCAGCACGCCACATGCTTACCCTTCCTCCTTAGCTTCCCAGATGCCCACACTCTTGTCTGCAGTTCGTGTGTCGGTCACCCCACATCTGGCTTTAAAGAGTGGCAAAGGCAGACAGAGGTATGCATAAGACAAAAGGCAAGATGCCGGTTTGCCTGCTGACTGTCCCTTCTAATTTGTCCTTTGCCAAAACGGAAGGCAAATGATACCAATATCTTGGCAATGAGGCTGAGGTTTAAAAGACCTCTGGACAGGTAACTGGACAAAAATGGCTTCAAAGCAAGGGGCCACACGGTTTCCTTTCAGATTAAAACAAAACAAAACAAAAACAAAAACAAAAAACAAAACAAAACCTTCCATCTTCCCGAGTGTTCTTTTGAGACGAGTGTGTCTCACTTGTTTCATTTTTCAGAAACGTGTTAGTACCCAACAAAAGAGGAATGAGGCAGATGCTAGGGGTTTTTCCCTCAACAGATAACAATTAACTGTGGTGGTTTTAAGAACAAAAAGACAGTTGAAAATCCTTCTTTACATTTAAAATGGGTACTGAGTCTTCCCCGAGTTTTGCTGAAGCAGCTAGCAGCCTCAATGTGAAGGAAGCTGAAAATAAGCTGAAGAATCTTTTTACTGTACAGAGGCAGTGCTGAGGAGCCTGGGTCAACCCCCATCTCAGCCACTGTGAACCCCAGGACCTAAGGCTTGGTTTGCTCTGCAGGAGTTTCTGTCCTCTCTTTGTAAACTGGAGGTGATAATGAACACGCTGCGGGCTACCCAGTCTGACATAGGGACCCTTACCCTCAGGGTGCTCGTCAGGGTTAGGCAGAAGGTGACATTATCAGGCCTGAGCTCCAGGCCCTGGGGCTAGGACTGCTGGCTCATCCATCTACACACACCCCCTTATTTTGCTATCTGATTCCCTATAGGTGGCCTAGGAGGGATGTTTGCCCACACAATAACTTCTGCGGAGAGCTGCTCTCATTTTTATCTTCAGAGAGGAAGAATTCAGAAGCAAAACCTTCCCACACACTGGACACAACTGCTGTCAACCTTAAAGGAGACGTAAGCAAATAGATATAAACACACATGACAGAGACGGTACGGGACATATGCTGTGTAAATATAACCATGTGCTTTGCTTCTTGGATGCGTGCTGCTAACCCTCTGGAGACCAATTTGCGAATAAGACTTTCCACCCAGATTTCTGGCTGAGCGCTGGGGAGTTGGATTAAGTGCTGAGAATGTCTGCTTTGAAGACACCCTGAGCCTCCACACCAGCCCAGGGCTCTGTATTGATCTCTACCATGGATTTTGCTTGAATTAAACTAGCTTCAGTTTCAGCGAAAACATTGTAACTGCAAAAAGATAACCTATAAACAAGCGTGCACGCACGCACACACACACACACACACACACACACACACACACACGCATGCACAAGGATTGGGCAGGTATACATTGAAGAATTGCTTAGGTAACAAGACTCAACTGACACGCGGTCTGATTAGACCCTAGTGCTAAGCAAGCTACAGTGTTGATCATGTGTCTCAACGTCTTCCCCCACAGCTCTGATCCTTTAGAGAGCAGATATTTATGATCATCAGTCCCATCAGGAGCCTCCCCCCTCCACACCCGGGTCCTGTCACTCAGAGCACTGGAGCCCCTTACAGGTAGCACTTTGCCATCCTCTGTGCACACACACATAATCACTTCCACGTTCCGCTGCGTGGTCTTGTTGTACTTGTCAAAGTCACCTTGTAAGAGAGTGATGTAGATGTCGTTCCTGACATCTCCTGAGGATGAAGAGAGGACCAGAGTTAAAGTCAGACACTGGTTAACTACAGAGGTGGAGGGGAGGAAGAGGAGAAGATGGAAGGACCATTAATAAAACGAGAATCCAAGCAGCTTAGAAAGGGTGGGGTGTTTTTGTTTGTTGGTTTGTTTGTTCTGTTCTGTTCTGTTTTGTTTTTAAAACCTGCCAGGAGGGCTGGAGACATAAGTAGCAGGGGACACTAGAAAAACCAGCAGCAGAAAGAGAGAGAGTGGTCAAAATTGGCCATGTTTTCTCTGTTAAAATCACTGAATTTCCATCCTCTAGCGACACCTTCTGGGAAGCTGAAGGAAAGCACCAAGTGAAATGATCTTGGCCCTCAACCACAGGGCATAAGTAGGGTGGATGGATTCCCCATGTGTTGTTGAACCTATGCGTGAAGGGAAAGGAGCACAGGGTTTCCAGAAAGGAAAGTGCAAGGTGGGAATTGAGATCTCAGTAAAGCAGGTATAATTAAATCACAGCACAGGCCCCCCCCACCCTGAACCCCCATTTCAACTACAGGGAAGAAAAGGATGAGTCAGAGGGAGTGAATTGAGCTGAAGCCCAAGACTCAGGCTGAAGTCCAGAGGGATATTTCAAAACAGGGTCATTGCATGATCTCCCTTTTGAAAAGCCTCCACGCATGTCGTGAATGTGTTAATAGTGGCAGTTAGAGCTTCATGGGAAGACTTGAGGGGACTCCTAGCCACTGGATACCTTCTATGCCATTTGGACATGTTACGGTAAGCATTGGACATGTTACTGTAAGCATTGGTCCTTCAGAGCATACAATGTACACTCTTAAAAACTCAAGAGAGCGACAATACCCAACCCTACATGAATGTGATTGCTTTATGCACAGTAAAATAAGGATGTCATCCATTCTGAGCTACTGAGTGACGAAGCAAGTTTCAGAGCCCCCTGAAAACCTTATGAAAGACAGCTTGTGTCTGTAAAGTATAATTTGGAGGAAGGGAGTGTGTGTCTATGAATTTCCAGGTTTGTGCTTACTTTGAGAATACATAGAGGTTTCTGTATATGAAAAACTTGTCTGCAGTGCTTTGTTCAGGTAGAGAAATAAAGTAAATTGGGTCGACTCTTAGGAAAATAATGAATTATACAAGCTGGGCTCCTCACCCTTGATCAACTGTACCCCTGAGGAAGGTCACTGAAGTTGTGTCCCACCTGGCATGATGATCTCTGGGAAGCCCAGCTTCCGGGCCACCACAGTGGTCCTGTCCACTAAGTGTGGATAGTCTTTGCGGATCTGAGTGACGTCACCCACCAGCATCTTCATGGTCACCCAAAGGCCTGGAAGGGAGCACTTACCATGAACACTGTACTTCTGTATCTCTCTCCCTTCCTCCCTTCCTCCCTTCCTCCCTCCTTCCCTCCCTCTCCTCCCTCCTTCCTTCCCATCCTCCTCCTGTAAGAGAGACTAGTAAAATAACAGATAAATTCATAGATGCAACAACCCACTTCAGGGACTCTGGGCAACACATAGTTATAGCTGTGTCAGCCTCTGACAACTATCCTCATCTCTGAGCCCAGATCTTCTAAAGCAGAGAGGATTCGAGGCGTCTGCCTCACAGGACTTGGGTAAAAATGAAATCGTGTGTAACCCAAAGTGTCTGTCATACAGGAGATAGCTGCTCTTCTCCTCGTAAGCTGTGAAGGAGATGCCTGTCCTAGGCTTCTACATACGCTGCTGTAGACCTCGCACTCTCAGGATTCCCCCTGTACTTTCTAGCTCCAGGACTTGGCTCCAGTTACTGATGTATCAGAGGTTCCTGGGCTGCAGCACAAGTTCCTCGTACTTGTGCTCTGTGTGACAGCGACTCCATACCTTGCCCTCCACTGTCTCCTTTGGAAGCAATGACTTTGCCCAGAAGGCTGTGAAGAAAATCGTTCTCAGCTGAGACCCTAGGAAGGAAAAAGAGAGCACAAACGTTCATGTGCTGCCCAACAGGGTCTCCATATGGCATCCCACATTGCCACAGGGGGCTCCCCCAGAAACATTTAGGTGCAAAGCTCAAGAGGACACAGTTGCCCTCTTCACCAACAGCAAGGCTCTGGCTGGAGTTTGAGGCAACCCATGGATGCCACAAGCCGTAGGTATTCACAAGATAGAAAAGATCCCCAAGCCTTTGATGTGAGCAACCTCTCTTGAAGGTACAAGGACCTCAGTTGCTTCTATAAGACCTAAGCCCTCATTTAGACCAGAGTCGCTGGTGCCAGTCCCTGGAGATCTTTAGAGTGCTGGATCTTGCTATTGCTCTCAATGGGAAGTCATTTTCAAGCAAAAAAAGACAATTACTTTCTTTGTTGTCCCTGATTCTGATGTCTCACACACACACACACACACACACACACACACACACACACACACACACACACATCTTTCATGAAGAGGCTCCCAACAGGCTGCTCCTTCACAGCTCTGTGGCCCCTGCTGCACGTGTAATTAATGCCTTAAGCTTAGGTTGATTATCTGCTTAATTGCCCATCTAAAGCATAAGCAGGGTCACGTTGACCTTGTCCACCACTTCACCCCCATGCCTGGTGTTCTTCCACAGGGCTGCAGTAAAAGTCTCTGGATCGGTAACATGTCAGGGTGCTCTCTTGGGAGGCCCATCTACCCCCTGACTGAGGTCAGGAACCAGTTGACGCAAGGCTGCAGAGAGACGGGTGGGAAGCTTGGAGAAGCATAGGAAGGAATGACTTACGGGTGAAAGGGGATAAAGTGCTGCTTTTCCTCATCCGTCTCTGCTTTGCCCTTGATGATGTCAGTGATGTCCATAACTAGAAAGATGGAGAAAGTAAGAAAATATAGTTAAGCCAGGCAGGGATGAGGAGAAGGGCAGATTATAAGACAGGAGGGAAGGAAAAAAAAATCAGAGGGAGGGCCCCAGGGTGTAGGAGAAATGGGTAGAGGAGTGACAACAGAGTTGAGCAGTAAGGCTCTTGCTGGGTGTGTATGTTGAATCTCTTCAGTACACACAAAACCCCGTAAGATCCAAGCATCGAGGGAAATATCCTCGTTCCATGATCATGCCCACGGCAGATGCGCAGAACTGTTGAATCCTTGAGCCTTGCCACCTGACTTTGTAGCTGAGATGCAGGTGTACCAGGGATGTCTGGAAGGCCAGGAGACTTGTGATGGCAGAAGGAAAGGTCTCCCAAAAGGGATGAGTGGATAAGATAAGGGGCTTGGAAAGGGCCTGTGATCTCAAACCTGTATTTTACAATTTTCAAAAGATCGTATGTACATACACGGGTAGGAGTGGGCGCCAGAGGTCTGAAGGCATCTGGTGCCCTGGAGCTGGAGTCATAGGTGGTTGTGAACTGCTGGATGTTGATGCTGGGAACCGAAGTCGGGTCCTCTAGAAGAGCATCCAGCGCTCTTAACCACTGAGCCATCCCTCCAGCGCCCCAAAGAAGTTATATTTTAATGATAAGAAAAAGACTGGTATATCCAATTGGCATGTCACGGGTTTTTAAATTGTCTTTTGAGAAAAATATGCTTTAGTGGAAATAAAGTGGGTTAATTAAAAAGGAAAATATATTAGGTAAATAATAGTTCCTTCCACTAATAGCCAAATAGCACATAAACTACAAAAGTAGGGCAGGAATGATGAAGCTTCAGGCGCGCTCGCAGCTAGTACCTGGGAAAAGGTAGAGCTGTGTGGCTCCTGGTGTCACATAAGGACCCTGAAGTGCCCTCACTCTCTTAATGTCCCTTCTCATCTGGAACTCAGATGGACGGCCTGACTCACTCTGTATAACTGCATTTCCTATTCTGGATATTTTTTTTTTCAAAATGATTTGCTCCCCATAATTAGATCTGGACTGCACTGTTCTTCCTTTTTCACAAGTGCTAGGGAGCTGGGGCGCCAACTACCCAGACTGCACTGCGCACGCGCCTGGGTGCTCTGCGCCAGACCTTAGGACCACATTATTCGGTGAGCTTCTCATAAATCTGAACTTAAGTCACCAGTGACTTCACTTAGTCGCCACAAATGTAGTTATTAAGAGCAACTCGGCCCAGATTTTTTTACAGGGGTGGAGGTGTAGAAATAATCTTTAAAATCCAGCTGTATAAAATGTGTGCTCTAATAAAATATAACTGCGGAACATCAGTCATCACCTGCCACCCCAAAGGGCCTCCTCAGCCCCTGGGTGCACTTCTTGGTATTAGTATCCTTAAGATCCATCTTCCCAATTCGGACTATTTGGCAAATCAAGTAAATCTTGTCCCTGTTGAGGTCTTTGTTTCCAAGATCCTGTAAGGGCAGGAAAAAAAAAAAACCAGTTATGGTTGTGTATTTAATTAAAAAAAAAAACAAGTAAATAGGAACAACGTGATTCATTTCTAAGGAGTGTGTTTACCATTTTATTGTCATCATCGGTGTTAGGAAAGGTTAAAAATGAGGTCACCACACCCTTTGGTCAGATAAGGAAGGCAAGCCCTGAGGTCCTGAGTGACAGGACATAGAGCTTTCAGCCTGCATCATCTCATCTGATCCCTGACAGTTCTCATAAGTACTGTTAAGATGATGCTATTTTTGCCTCCCTACTTTCCCCTTACAGAAAAGCCTCCTCGGGATCATGACCTTGGCCCTTGGTGACTCTGGGCTAGAGATTAACAACTGAAGCAGGATCACAGATGCACGCCCCGAGCATCTCAGCATCCTACTGCAGTGTATTTCGGTGCCCCATCTTCATGGTGCTTCCTGCCAGCTAGGATGAGCTGGGGCAGAAGCAGCAAGACATGCTATTACGTTGGCTTTGACAGGGAACCCTTGGCCTGTCCTTGCCGGGGCATCTGAGTTCATTGTCACGTGAGCATATACACAGGGGACAAGCTACCAGATCGCATCAGAGCCAGGGCCCGGGCAGAGCAGCCAGCCCTGCCTCTCACTGTCTTCCTTCACAGAGGGCAAAGTCTCTGGAAATAAAACAAGGCCCTGACATGGCCCAAATCCCCCTACAAGGACACGCGCTGGTTAAAATTTCTTGTGCCCATTTGTCTAGGCAAACACTTTTCTCCATGTTCCCATGAACCTCCTCAGTCAGATGACTTCAGGGAATGAGGTTGTCTTCCATAACATCCGTGGGCCACGTTTAAGGCCTACAAAGGAAAACGTTTTCCTGAAAAAGGGGGAATTCTGCTCAAAACTGTCCTCTGTGCCTTCCTGATGGTTGATTAGAGCACATAGCTTCCAAGTTGTTCCTAAAATCCCTGAGTCATGAAGGGCTCTCCTTTCCCCAGCTGGTGGAGTAAACAAAGTTTCCTCCATCACTAGGGGCACCCTGATGGGCAGGGAGAAAGAGAAGGCTAGAGAGAATGCCTGCTGCATCTGCAGCCTGCCATGCTGTGGCAGATCTGCATTTAACCATTCCACTCCAGAACCACTAAGAACTCATCTTTGGAAGATGATCTTTTTTATTTATTTCTCATCCTCCCAATGACTTTAATAGCTCCCTGCTTCCTGCCCTATTACTGCTCATCTTTCTGAGGTGACATGAAAGGGACTAGTAGACAGCACAGCCATCTGTCCTCACCAGCTGACTCCTCACCATCCTCTCTGTTTTTACCCATGAAGATTGCTTTATTACTCGGGGATATAAAATACTCTCTTTAAACTCTGGGTCTCTCTTTCTAAACTCACCTCTACCTCAAATGCCTGCTTCTTATTCCTCCTAATCAAATCATTAAGACTTCTGTCCTTGGGCATTTATAATAAGCTCTATTCTTAACTCTCCCTTCCCATTAAGATGTTTATATATATAGTTTTTAAAAATATCTAGACTGGGGGCTGGAGAGATGGCTCAGAGGTTAAGAGCACTGGCTGCTTTTCCAAAGGTCTGGAGTTCAATTCCCAGCAACCACATGGTGTTTCACAAGCATCTGTGAGATCTGGTGCCCTCTTCTGGCTTGCAGGTGAACAGTCAGGCAAAACACTGTATACATAATAAATAAATAAATCTTTTTAAAAAAAGAAATATCTAGACTGGTATTATAAGGAGACATTCCAGATCCACTGAGGTCTTGACAATGGAAAGGTTTCCACCAATACAGAATTGCTGTGCCGAAGCCCTCAGAATATGGCTGAATTCAGAAATCAGCCTTCGGAGAGATAATGTGGTTAAAATAAGGTAATCAGAGCAGATTGATCCAATATGATATCTGTTTTCACAAGCAGAGAAGACTAGAAGTCATAGACACACATGCATGCACACATGTGCATATACACACACATGTGTTCACACACATGCACACAGCATACTTCAAATGAATGCATGTACACATACACGGCCATGAACAAGACACAGGAAAAAAAAAAAGGTGCAGTCTACAAACCAAAGAATGCCCTCAGACAAGCCAACCCTGCCAATACAGTCCTGCCAAATTACTAATCTCCAGAACTCTGAGAAAATAAATGTCTGTTAAGTCAGCCAATCTGTGAAGATTTGTTACATCAGCTCCAGCAGACTAATACACCCTCTTCCCCTCTTCCAACACTCAAAGAAAAGATGTCACTTGTCCTCAAAGAAAAATATAGTTCTTTAAGAACTGCTCAGGAGGACCCCTGGCCCTAGAGAGGCTGAATATTCTATATGGCACAGCAAACTACACACCTCACAGCTCAGGTACAGTTCTGGGTGTGTAAATGAGCAATCCTTCCCGAGAATGTAGGCTCCAGTCTATGACGGCCCCCAAGCCTAGTCCCTTCTGCTTTGCTCTTACAAAATTCTAACATTTGGGGGGAAGCAGAATAACAAATAGCCCTGTGCATTAGAATGCCTTCCATGTCCCACCCCTCTTTCCTGTAGCTTCAGACTGTGCTGAAGTGGAGGAGGCCTCACGACCCGATCCGTCTGTTCCTACTGCAGGCCAAAGAGGGTAAATTCTGGGGAAGCAGACGGAGGGGACAGCAGCAATCAGCCAGATCTATATGCCAGCTTCTCGGGCCCAAGGAGCTGCAGTCCTGCCCTCAAAGAGGAGACCAGAGAAGCAAACGTCCAGAGGAGAGAGACAGGGAGAAGGCCAACTAGTGCCTTAGCTGCCAAGTCACATCTCATGTCCATCTTAAGCACATATCAGTTTGACACCCATTTGAAAGTAGCATGCAGTCGTACAACACTATGTCACCCCAAATTACCTCCTCTATTTGGATTGCTTTCTGGCATTGTTACTGTGCACTTACTATTTATTTATTAATTTTATATTAATTGATTGATTTTTTAAAAATCTGCTTTCCTGCAGTCTGAAGCTGCAAGAAAAAGGGCTGGGAAGTGAAAGGCATGCTAATGTGCCTGGCTGTTATACAGGTGATATTTATTTTAAATTTTATTGTTCTGCTTAGACACACCTAACCCTAATCCTAACCCTAACCCTATCTCTCTCTCTCTCACACACACACACACACACACACACACACACACACACACACACTAGAATTTTGTAAGACTAAAGTGTAAGTTTTTAAATAAAATCAATAGAAATAATAAATTTTATATTAATTATAGCAATCTATTATTATTTCACGTCCCCCACTAGTGGACCTGAAAGCAGAGGCCTTGTCAGCTTGTTCGCCGCTGTATCCTAGCAGCAGGCACAGAGCTTACGTGTGGCTCTTGAATCCACACAAAACACAAGAACACCGTGACCTTTCATGTTCCCAAATGAAGATGTCGATCGTCTCAACATAGGGAAGCACCCGTCTGTCCGACCACTCCACTGAAGGTCTCAAGGTCACTTGCTCTGCCAAGCGGTGTGGCACGGTGAAGTCCATGGACCCAGGATCCCATTCTCCCGTGCCCTTTCCTTTATGCTCGTATCATGGATTGGTCCTCTGCACAACGAAGCGCTGATTGATTCCCTGTCCTCCCCCTTCTCATGAAACATCTGTCTCTTTGTTTAACCAGGAAGCTCTGTGGGACTCTCCTATTTATCAAACAAATAAATAGGCTCCTCCTTCTAACTAGTAGATAGATAAACAAGACTGAAGCACATTAGTATATGCCAAGAAAACTCTGTCTAAGCAATTAGGACCTATGATCCCATCCCATGCCTCTGGCCTGTTTTTTTTTTTTCAGGAAATAACAAACAAAATAAATCAACTATACCCCAATCTAATCACAGTGTAACATAAGACACTGCACTTAATGGGCTGTAACAGGAAAATTATTGTAGAGCAAGGTAGGTTAATCTAGCATGTCGGTCACTTCTGGATCCAACTCATCAGTTTGGTCAGTGCCAAAAACCCATCCCTGCTCCTCCTCCATAATTCCCGTCTCTAATGCAAGCAATGGACCACAAAACCACACAGTCTTCTCCCCAAAGGAGCTCGCAGACAATGCCAGTATCCTTAGTGAAGAAAGGACACGAGAGAGGTCCCTGCTGAAAACTACAACCCTGACCTCACTGTGTTCGTTGCATCCCCTACTCAGAGCTAAAGGGTCAAGTTCATGATCCAAAATAACACATACAAACAACAATTGATTTTAGCCTTCTACATACAAGGCATGCTGGTAAGTACTGGTATCTGGAAGAATGGTCCTCAAGGCCTACAGCTTAATTATATTCAGAATGTCCAATTGACTAAGGCAGCCAATGTTCTAGAAAGGTCCTATTTTTTTTTCCTGATGTATTTTAGAAGCATATTCAGAAAGGTCTGAACCAAAGAAAGAAAATTAAATTTATGTGAATTGACTAGAAAAATCCAAATAGTGTCTTCTATGACTGGGTCGCCTAGCTTTTGTTGTTCGGAGAGGAAGACTTGCCTACACAGCGCTGTGTTGTCCGTGTGCTCAGCACTGAGGAAGATACAGGGAGGGGAAAGCGCAAAGGAGATGATCCATATTCCCAAGAGCATCCTCAGGACACACAATGCCTCCATGAGCAACGCATCCCTATATGAAGCCCAGAACACAGCTTCGCACAGAGCCAGAACATTGGGCGTGGAGATTGCAATGAACAGAGAGCGCACACTCACCGTGAAGACCACCTTCAGGTTATTGAGCATCTCAATCTCCTTTGGAAATCCTTTGCTGCCCCATCGCACCAGATAATTCTCACTGCGGGAGGAAGAGTAGCAGCTTGTTACAGGTGGGGCGTCCATGTGAAGATCTACATGAGCATTAGCTGTGTTCTTACCGCCATAGTGGCTACCGGACACGGGGCCGTGTTTGAGAAAGATATGTTCCTCCCTCTCCGAGAGACAAGCTGTGTTGGGAGACAGACATTGAGTGGGGAGGAGAATTGCACACATATGTGTATCCACGCACACCTTCCCTCCCCAGCTGCTAGGGACCCTTCTGGCACGGCTGCCTAATATTCCTGCCGAGCAGCTGCACATTCTGTAGAGGTTACTGAGAAAGTCGGAGATGAGAAAGGAAAGGATTTTAGCAGGCTCTGCAGAACGCCAAGAGCACTTCTCCCTTGCCAGCCTGCTCTCCTTCTGAGACTGAGTCAGGATTTGGATTTTTGAAGTTATCCCTTGGGGGTGCGACTGTTTCTACTAATAGAATGCCTTACCGTGATGGACTGTACAGTTTTTATTTTTGATACAATTTAAATAAACTCTTCTAATGCTACTTGACAACTACATAATAGTGATATGCAAGTGGGCTGCGAAGGAAACATCAAGATGTTGTAGGAATGCACACTAACGAGTCCTGCCCTAGCCTGGCTGGTCAGAGACACCTTTGCTAAGGAGAAACCATGTAACCAAGTTGAGCATGGGTTGGGAAGGGTTTTGGGTGAGGAAAGATGTATGCAAAGGTCGTGAGAGGATGCTAAGAAAGAGCTTTAAGAGTTAAATGGTAAGAGAGAGAATGTAAAACAGGAGGCCCAGGGCAAATGGGCTGTGGGGGCCATTTGGGGACTTGGACTCTATCTTAAAACTACTGGAAGGGAGCCAGAGAGATGGCTCAGGGCTTACAAGCACTTGCTGCTCTTGCAAAGGACCCAGGTTTGGCTCTCAGCACCCATGTGGGGCAGTTCACAATGTCCTGTGTCTCCAAATCCAGGGTATCTGACACCCTCATCTGGACTCTGCCGGTGTCTTCACAAACATGGTGTGCATACTAATAGGCACACACATACACATAAAATAAAATAAATGTCTAAAAAATGCTAAAATAGTAGAAACACAATGAAGATTTATATGAGGGGGTGGTGACAACCCATCACTCAGATATCCCCTAACACTAAGTAAGGTACCATCATTCACCAACCACCTGACCTCTATATACATGCTGTGTGGCGAGGACTAGCTGGTGCACCCAGGCCAGGAAGACTGAGAGGTCCAGCACTGATGTAATGTTGAAGCATACTACACTTTGGTGAATTGAGTCATTAGGTATTCTGTGCCGTACAGAAGCATATAGTTGGTGCCAAATGATGCCCATCAACTTGAATTAAAAATATAAAATAATAATATAACCACATCCATTCTAGTAGGCAGCATAAACTAATTCACCAAGGGAAAGAGAACTGCCTTCCTTAGAGTCAGTCTCTCTCCTCTCCTCTTCTCTCCCCTCCCCTCCCCTCCCCTCCCCTCCCCTCCCCTCCTCTCCTCTCCTCTTCTTGTCTCTGTCTCTTCTCTGTCTCTGTCTCTGTCTCTGTCTCTGTCTCTGTCTCTGTCTCTGTCTCTGTCTCTGTCTCTGTCTCTCTCTCTCTCTCTCTCTCTCTCTCTCTCTCTCTCTCTCTCTCTCTCTCTCTCTCCTTACCCCATCCCTGCCCTCAAAAATGATATTTGCTTCTCTGGAGTTTTGTTGTCAGGCTATTGGTTTTGATTTGCTTTTTTGAAAGGCATTAGGAATTGAAGCCAAGGTCTTGTGCATTCTAGGTAAGTGCTTGACTATTGAGCTATACCCTCAGCATTATTATTGTTGTTGGTAATTTTGAGTCAGGTCTTGCTAAGTTTCCAAGGGTGGCCTTGAACTCACAATCCTCTTGACTCAGTCTCCAGAATAGCTGAGATAGCAAGCCTGCTCCACCCAGTCAGACTCACTCACAAGGTTTAATGAGAGTAGCAGGGACAAAGCTAAATCTGGATGTGGAACCAGAGCACACGGAGCCTTCAACTGACTGATAATTAAAGCACAATCAAATTAACTATATAATTTTTTTTTCATTTTTTGTAAAAGCTAAAATTTTCAGTGAGATTGATAGCAAACTTACTGTCAATAAGACACTTGCTGTTGATAGCAAGAAGGGTCTATCAAAAACTTTTAAAAATGATTTCCCTTGGTTATTTATGGATTGCTCTTACTGAAGTGCCTGGGTTCTGTCCAGTACTTTTTTATCACATGTAGCAATCCTCTTTCTGACCAGCCTGCTCCACCTAAACAGCAAGCACTAGCAATTTCCTTCTGAGAGAAATGTAATCATAAATAAGAAAAGCAATTTAGAGGGCTGAGCAGCTCCCATCCATCCTGCGCAAGAAGACCTGATGGTAGAATCTGAAGACTTGAGCCATCAGCACGGCTAAGGAGAAGTGGGGATGGTCCCATCCTCTTGGACTCCTTGGGACATAAGCTCAGTACTATCCTCATGTCTGTGCTGCTGCATTTGTGTCCTTCAAAAACGTATTTTCCATTTCCAAGCTGGATTTCTTCGGGGGACCCTGGGAACCTGGCCACAAATGGCCCTGATGTGGAAAGATCAGGTGCATATAAGTTGTCACCAGTCCACACCTGAGCCCTGACAGAGGATGCCTTAACATCTGGCTGGGACAGTAGGGTTATGGTGGCTAGAGTGGGCAGGAGTGCAGAGGGTCTCACTTTGAGAGAAAGAGCATCTAAGCAGAGGCAGACTGAGAAGAGGACTGTGCCAGGCTTGTCTGCCCCTTCCCTGCCTCTCTTCTGAGCTTGGTTTTCTCCTATTTGGTACTTTCAGGATATTGGTGTTTTTTGCCCCTCTGCTCCTCTCCCTAAGCTTCGTCCTGTGTCCCTGGCACTCACAGAGGTGCCACTCACACACTTCCCATCAAGCATACCCACCACGGTGGTACCTCAGAGAGCAAAGTAGCCATCTTGATGATCACCTCCCTCCACAAAGCTGGCTGAGGCCATTCATCACTGAGCTAGGCCAGGGCTCCTAAAAGTGCTGTCAAGACCTTTTTCACAGGTGCCTGTCCTGCAGTTTTCAGGAGATAGCAAGGAGCCTATGACACATGGGCCACATGGCCTAAAGGAGCAGGAACTAGCATCTTTCCTGTATCTAGCAAGTGTGATCGGATAGCTAGTTCTTATATGATATCCACCAAGGCTGATCCAAGTGTATGATAGGGACTTGCTTGTTGGATAAAATCTAGTTTTCCACAATAATGGTGCTGAAAATCTGGTGGCAGTCATACAAGATATGTGATACAACTGATACCTGGGTGGCAAAATTAAATGGAAAATAGCTTGTCGTTGAAGTCAAGCGGACCTGGGGGCATAAGCTTCAGCTCTGTCGTTTATAAACATGTGTGACTTTGAGCACGTTTTCTGACCTTTCCCGAGTTTCAACTTTTCACCTAAATTATCACACTAGGATCAAATGAGAGAGAGAGAGTACAGACTTCTACACAGTCTCCCTAGCCTTCCTGCCGTGGTCCATCACCTCCTGGTGAACCACCATTGCCTAATGCACCACTATCGATGAGGTGATGCTCATGACTTCATCTAAACCCTCTAACAGTGAACTAGGAAGATGTCATCATAACCTAGCTCCGTTCTAATGCATCAAACAGGGAACAAGTGCTCCAAAAGTCCCATTGCATAGGGACAGATGAGGATTATTTGAGAGCAAGGATTGTCCAAGCCACACACGATCTGGAGGCTGGAGGTTGGCAATATCTTCCCAAAGACATTTCCCTTCCTCGAGCTGAGACATCCAGGAGTCCCCTCACTTCCTCCATTCCCAAGAGCAATCAATGAAAAGGAGCCATGATGATATAGCCTCTTGGCATTCTGGGCCCATATTTACGTGTGCTTTTTCTCGTTAAAGCCTGAAAGTAATGGCCAGAGAGGCTGATGCTCACGGTTTTCAAACAGGAGACTTGGGGGTAAGAATGTTTAACAAGCTAGCTAGGGTTAAGAAAAATCAAACAATGGAACAAGGATGTGAGCTCTAATGGAGGACTGAGATTTTTCCGTGTTCATTTCTCAGTTCCTATTTTAACAACAGGTATTTTTATTCTACTCATTGCTATTTGCCTGAATCTTGTAATTTTTGGTAACCAGAACACATTATCATAACCATAAATCCACTGAGAAAGCAAATCTAGTGGCAAATAACATTTCCATCCAACCCCCACACCCTCCAAAGGAGCTCTTCCCACACTTTCATTGAGGCTCAACTTCTTTTCCAGTGAACTTCCAACTCCAGCTTTCCACAGGCACAGAAGGCATGACAGCTGAACGCACTGACCTTATGACCATTTGCTTGTTGGGGTCATAGAGAGACATAAAGAGCTCAGCATCCTCCCCGATTCTGCACACAAAGTTTCTCACAAAGACGTAGAGGCTGTGGGTGGGGGATGAAGAAATTCGAGAATACATCCCATAATCTGGCTGGTCTTTTGACTGCAGGGTAGAAAGGAGAAGGGAAGATTTAACAAGTTTTCTTAGTACCATTTAAAACAACAGAAAAGCTCTCTGGGGTACAAGGAGCCCCTCTACTGTAGGCCCGAATACTTGAGCATTCTCCCACTTCTACCACCACAAGTGTCTGCAGTCTGAGGGGTTTCACTTTGACTCTGCTTGCTTTGTTCTTCATATCCTGGAAGATGTTGCCATTGACCCATAATTCCCCACAAAGTTAGTGGCATATAAAGCACAAGCTATAAAGAAAAATCTTCCTGTAAGTGTTCATGTTTTTTTTAGTCAGTTTCATGTCAACTTGACACAAGCTAGAATCATTTGGAAAGAAGGACTCTCAATTGAGGAAATGTCTTCAGTAAGATTGACCTATAGGCAAGTCTGGTAAGGATTTTCTTTTCACCCAAATTATCACACTAGGATCAAATGAGAGAGAGAGTACAGACTTCTACACAGTCTCCCTAGCCTTCCTGCCGTGGTCCATCACCTCCTGGTGAACCACCGTTGCCTAATGCACCACTATCGATGAGGTGATGCTCATGACTTCGTCTAAACCCTCTAACTCAGAGAAGAAGACATAGCCCACTGAGGGCAGTAGCACCCCTGGGCAGGTTATATGAGTTGAACAAGAAAACAGGCTGAGCAAGCTATGAGGAGCAAGCCAGTACGCAGCATTCCTCCATGGTTCCAGCTTCTGTTTCTGCCTTAAGTTTCAGCCTTGACTCCCTTCATGACAGGGTGTATCCCATGAATTGTAAAATGAAATTAACCTTTTCCTCAAGTTGCTTTTGGCCATGGTGCTTTATCACAGCAATAAAAATCCCAAAGACAATGCTCTTAGCAGAATTACGCCAGTTGTGCACTGGAAACTACCCAAACACCCTACAACCAGCCAGTAATATAGAGTATCAGTGTGACCAGTGATAAACCCATGAGCGTTAGGTCAGCAATATACTGGCTCCGCACTGAAAAGAACCAAAATGCTCACTAATATGCATACTAACGTGAACTCCCAAAACAATATGCTAAGTCAAAAAAATGCAAAAATAACACTGGATGTTCTACTTAGAAGCTCTAAAAGAGGAAGAAGTAACAACAGAATACAAATTAGGGGTTTCTGGGGCTTAGGGATAAGGAAGGCGCATGAAGTATATGAGGTGCATTGTCTATATAATTGTTGTGTAGGATATCCGTCACCATGTATGACCAGCATCCACCTAAGTGAATCTGAGAGACAGCAATTTTTACTACATGAAAGCAATACCACCATAAGTCTGAAAATATAGTTGATTTCCAATAATGCACAGCAATTAACCAGACCCAAAGTCCATATAAACATCTTAATAAACTGTTCGGTTACAGCAGCCATTCTGAAGCCATGGAACTTCACATTATGTTGTACACTTTCACCAGCAAATCTAACTGTTATGCAGCTATCCATAAATAATTGATTTTATTTGTAAGTATTTTTAAAATGAAGTTTTAAATAATAATAAAAAATACACAGCAGCAAAGGTGACCATTCTAAAATAAAAATCAGGCTTACTCTTTCTTGAAGTCTTTTGCTGGCTTGCCATCCTACTTGGACTGATATCTGACACTTCCTACAAATCCCCTAGGCTGCTCTAGAGCCAGATTCTGCTGCCTAGTTCTGCAAATCAGTCCACTCCACACAGCTTACCATGGCCGAACCACACTGGGCTTCTTTAGAAGTAGATCTTCCCCCAGGGACTCTGCATTTGCTGTTCCCTCTGGAACACCAGGCACCAGAGCCCCACCCCCACCTCCCAGTACTGGTGGTGTCTACGGTACACTCTTCCTCCTCCAAAAGACCTTTTCTGCCCAAGCCTTGTACAGCGGCCCCTGATTCCCAGTGCCTACCTTATTACCTTTTATCGACAGCTGCAACTGATTTTTAATTATTCAGTTTATATCTTGGTTACCTTTTTCCTCTTCTCCCATCTAGAATCTAAAAGCTCCAAGAGATTGGGGAAGCTTGCCTGGCATTTAAGTGCCTGTGAGATACATGCTGAGTGACTCAGAGATCCAAGTACAAAAACATAATGAAGCCTGCATTGTTACTGACCATTTCAGGTTGTGGGACAGATGGCCCCTTGCATAACACAGTGCAGCTCACCAGCTTCTTGTTCTAAGCTTATGATGTGCTAAATGCCAGCTTTGCTTGGCCAAGGCCTACTGAACAAAGCTCACCATTTCTTCTTTGATGCGCTCTGTGATTTTATCAGTCGCCTCCTCGTGAGCATGGAACAAGCTGATGACGCTGGTGTTATCCGGGTCCAGGATGTTCCCGTCTTCGTCTCTGACAATGAGATCGAGCTCAAGGATTCTGTAAGGCAAGAGCTGGAGGTGACTCTGGAGAGGCCTTTAGGGTGGCTTCTGTAGCAGAAAGTTGACTAAAAGAGGGCTGATGAGAAAGGTTTTTGGGGGGGTTTTGGGGGGTGGTTTTGTTTTGTTTTGTTTTTGTTTTTCAAGCCAGGGTTTCTCTGTGGAGCCTTGTCTATCCTGGACTAGCTTTGTAGACCAGGCTAGCCTTGAACTCACATCGATCCCCCTACCTCTGCCTCCCAAGTGCTAGGATTAAAGGTGTGCACCAAGAAAGGTTTCTACTAAAAAAGAAATGGTTAAATAATCTGATCGATAATGGGAAACTAGGTAGCAGAGTCCAATTGTACCATGTGGGGGCTGCTGAGATGGCTCGGTCAGGAAAATGCTCCCTTTCCAAGCAAGGGGACCTTAGCTAGATTCTTTGGACCCACATAACAAAAGCAGGCATGGTGGCATGGTGGCATGGTGGCAGATGCTTGAATTGCTTTGCTGGCAGATTCCTACAGCTCACCAGCTGGCCAGCCTAGCCAACTTGGTGAGTGCCAGGCCCATGAGAGACCCTGTGTAAAACAAGCCATCACCAGTGGATAGAGCCTGAAGAATAACACTGCAGGTCCTCCCCTATGTCTCCATCTGCACAGGCATGTGCACCTACACACATGAAAATGTGCACCTACAGAGATAGTATGCAGTTTGGGCATGTTTAACAAAATATCTCCATAAACAAAAAAGAATGTGGAAAATCATATATTTTATGTGAAATAGATCACAACATAGAATGCAGAGTAACAGACCTAGCCACATGTGTTACCTGGTTGCATGCATAAGAGTAGCCATAAACCAAGCTCTAGATGCAAAAAAGGACAAAGCCATAGGCATGAGTTACCCATGAGAAAGGCAGAGGACCTGAGGCTGGAAGACATGGAGTAGTCAAAGACATGCGCAGTGTCTCAGTTTGATTAATGTTTCAACACACACACACACACACACACACACAGAGAGAGAGAGAGAGAGAGAGAGAGAGAGAGAGAGAGAGAGAGAGAGAGAGAGAGAGAGAGATTCATATATTATTCAATAAACATGTGAAATGGTTGTTGGGGCAAAACTATCTGAGACATATTGATTGCTACCCACTGCTTGCTCTTCGGCTGCTTGGCTTCCCAGGCCATCGGCTTTCGTTTCTTTGGTATTGATCTGTGTCAACAGCACTTGTTGTTCTGCCTGTCATCAGAGTTACCAGCAGCACTCACCAAGCCCTGACACAAGCATCAACTATCTTGCGGCTGGTCATACACACACTCAGCACTACCCCCAGCAGCCCTGAGGAGCAGGTTCCGCTAGCATTCCTCTTTTACAAATTTAAAAGAGACTAAGAAGGTGGGGAAGCTGGTAATTTTCTCAAAATCACAGTATTAACAGAAGTTAGCATGGCACCCCTACTTGTACTCTACTGTAAACTTTTGTGCTCTTAGGAGCAGTGCATAGGATGGGCTGGGAGGAAGGGCAGGATGGCAGGTTATAGCTTGAAGCTCCTCATGTGCTTGATGCTGATTAGAATTCCAATCATATATGCTTGGAAGAAAGGTGAGAAGAGCTGGAGGCTTAGAGGAGGCCAAAGGTGGTCTTGCTGGGTCCCAGTACAAAGTACCAGTCATTAGAAGGGACCCCAAGGGCAAATGAAGGACACTGCATCTTCACTCTTATTTAAGAAGCAGACTTAGGAACATGGCCAAGGATCACTCGTTTGTCGACATTCATTAGGAAATTAACTCTCAGCTAGATATGACTCACACCATTGCAGGGCCATGCTGCCCAGAGAGTGATGCCAAGAGGGGAATAAATGCTCTCAGCTGATGCTGAGCAGAGGCTCGCGTGACCTCGGAAAAGATGGAGCAGAGCCGATACATAATTTAGCTGCAAGATCTCTCCAGCTCTTCCCCCTCAAGACTGATCAAAGTGGGTTCAGTTCTGAAATGGATGAATAAAACATCCTCCCAGGTCTAGCTGTCTTGGGAGTCTGAGGAGTCGTTTGAGGATTCCTCATTGCTTGGATATGGAGGAGCTTGCCCACCGTCATTCTCTCTTGGAACCTGGGAGCCGGAGAGGCTGTCTTTCAAGTGGGTACCACAACACCGAGCCAGCACTATTCATTCAGGGGAGTGAAACGTTTTGATGTGTTCTCCTCAGGAGGGATCCCCAGTGCTCTTCTCTGTTCAAGAAAGTGATACTACAAATCTGAGAAGGGGTAAAGCAGGGGACTCCACACCCCATAAATATTTTTTTAAAAGGAAGAGAATAAAGGCAAGCAGAACTAGATTTTGCCGAGCTCGCTATTACACTCCGAACAAATCCATCGTTTTCTGCGAGGCAGTCATGTTTCTTCTAGCACCTGTCTGCATTCACCATCTATCTCCTGATTGTCACTACGGGTTTCTCTTAACCACTTGTGTTAATCATACTTTTTAGTTGCTGTGGACAAATGCTTTAGGGAAGCCGCTTGAAGAGAGGAAAGAATGGCTTCGCCTCAACAGTTCAGAGGTGTCAGCCCATCACGCTGAGAGACAATGGTGGAGCAGCGCAGTTCACATCATGGTGGTCATGAAGGGGAGAAGGGGGGAACAAGGCAGGGACCAGGGTAAGATGTGTAGGACACATTCCCTCAGAGGTCTACTTCCCCTCATCACCTCCCAGTAATGCCATCATACTATGAATCCATCAAGGAAGCAATACGTCTGAGGCCTCGAGATCCCTGGTAACACCTTCATAGACACACCTGGACTCGTGTATTAGCAATCCCCTAGGCGCTTAGTAATCCCATCAAGCTGACAGTCAGTACCAGCCATAGCTAGCTTTAGTTGCCAACTTGACTGCCTAGAGTCACCCACTGAGGAACGTCCTAGAGCATCTTGGCCTTGGATAGCAGCAGCTCTCAGAACACTCACAGAGCTTGCATATACAATATTTACATTACAGCTTATAACAGTAAAAAAAAAAACTACAGCTTTGAAGTAGCAATGAAATAATTTCATGATGTGGGCATCACCATAACACGAGGAGCTACATGGAAAGGTCACAGCATTGGGCAGGTTGAGAACCCCTAGCCCGTGTGTGTGTGTGTGTGTGTGTGTGTGTGTGTGTATGTGTGTGTGTGTGTGTGTGTGTGTGTCTGTGAGGAACTGTCTTGATCACTAACTGACGCTGGAGGCTGAAGCCCACGGCGGGCAGCACCATTCCCAGACGGGTTGTTCCGTGCTGTATAAGAATACCGGGTAAGCCGGGCATGGTGGCACATGCCTTTAATCCCAGCACTTGGGAGGCAGAGGCAGGCGGATCGCTGTGAGTTTGAGGCCAGCCTGGACTACAAAGTAAGTCCAGGGCAGTCAAGGCTACACAGAGAAGCCCTGTCTCTAAAAACCAAAACCAAAAAAAAAAAAAAAAAAAAAAAAAAAAAAAAAAGAATACCTTGTAAGCATATGCCTATGAGTGAGGGAGCCAGAAAGCTGAATCCCTCTGTGATTTCTGTTTCAAGCTCGTCTTTGGGTGCCTGCCTTAACTTCTCACAGTGATGGACTGTGCCCTAGAAGCGAAAGCCACATAAATCTGCTCCACTCCTGAGTTGCTTTCAGTCAGAGTGTTTTATTACAGAAACAGAGAAGAAACTAGAACACTCAGAAACTCCTGCTGGTCTTTTTTAGTCAGGGAAGCTGTCGTCCACCTTGTTTCCTTAAGCCTTCTTGTCTGTCCTTTCTCCTCTCTTGATAGGGACGTCTTCTTACCCAAAGTGTCTCTTTGCTTCCTCCCTCCCCTCATTACACCACACAGATCCCTGGAGGCAGAAGAAGACAAGACTGAAGCCCGCAGACTCTGGATATGTACCGCCTGGCTTGGATGCCTCTGGGGTCAAAGCTCCTTAATCACTCTGAGAGCCTCAATTTCCTCGTGGTGTGGTAGTAGGTGATAGTATCCACTCTATAAACCTATCGTAATGCTGAGCTGAGCTAATATGTGGGAAGTGATTAAGATGTTCCTGGCACACAGAGAGTGCTCAGAAAGTTGCCAACAGTGCTCAGTGCCTACTTACATGTTATTGCCATGCGCGTTTTACATGGAGGCTGTTATATACATTGCATATCTCTGTACCCAAGGGCACTACTCTGTGTTCAATGGAAGTCGATATAGGAGCAACAGAAAGGAGGGGCTCAGCACCTTTCCAAGACGAAGTTCTACCTTCTCTGGTGTTCTTTTGGCAGCCCTGAAGTTCTGTCCAGATGCTGGCCTCCTGCATGCAAGGAAGCCATCTATCCTATACAGGAGCCATGAGCCCCAGATACTATCGCAAGAGTAGAGTGTCAGTTCTCTCTCACTTCTAACGGAAGCCGCTTACAAGGGAAGCAAGAAGCAAAGGGGCCCCTTAGCGTGGGGCCTCGGGCTCGATGGTGAGACATCTCTCACTTCCACAAAGGAATGGCTGAAACTGAAGACACTGGACCGGGCTATAGGCTGCTTCAGAGGGGAGCTTAGTTAAGGGAAGCTGTCTTCCTCTTCCTTCCCCCATTGCCGCCCTCTATTATTCAGTCACCACTCATGGAGTAGCCACTGTGGGGAGAGCCTCCCCAGCACAGAGCCGGAGAGATGACTCAGTCACGGCTTTAGAGGGGCTCTGGATATGAGGAAAGAGAGTCAGAGGGGATGGTGGCCACTCCAGGTGCTCAGGGGCTGCCAGAACCCCATGCAGACATTCAGTAAGGGAGGCGGGAAAGGCTTCCTATAAGTAGTGGCCATTTTCACCCCCCTAGCCCTTCTCAGGAGACCCACGGGGGAAATAACATCTGAAGGTTATTCTGCAAGGCAGGAAGCACCCCCCAATTCCCAAATGCTCAGCTGCAACTGTTCTCAACTGAAGATGCAAGCACAGCCATGGCAGAAGCAGTTGCATGAGGAGTCCTATCAGTGCGGGTTGACATGCCGTGAAAAAAGATTCGGATACACTTGCAAGATGCCATCATGGGCCCAGCAGGGGGATGAGCCTCTGGGATGGGAAGCAGGTGGACTCTGGCCTTGCCTTTCTGTAATAAAGCCTCACCTTGGTGAACACGATGAAGGCAGGAGAGCCTGACAACCAAGTAACGTCTTCCTATTCCCTAGAGACTTCCCCCTCAGGCCCAGGGTTCAGCTACCTTCTCTGCAATCTCTGAACATGCCATGCCCTCTCCTGCACCTTGGTGCCCACTTTTTTAAAATCAACTTAAAGCCCCTTTATCCTTCAAAACCCAAGGACCATCTCCTTGACAAAGCTTCTCCTAGCTTCCATCTCCAAATCTATGAACAACATTCTTGCTTCCTAAGCTATTAAACTTCATGACAATATACAACCGTTCAATCATAACATACTCCTGACTGGATGATAGGACCTGGCAGCCTTTAATGCATAGACTTTTATTTTTACAGCACCCACACTTAGTAGAAAAATCAATCCAGTTATAATCGCTTCAAACATTTATGTTGACACAAGTGAAAATATATGCATGAGTTTGGAGGGCATTCAAAAAACTGAAAAGGGGGAGAGCTTTACATTTTTCTGACATGACCCAGGTCTATATCCTGGGGGTGCCATTTACTAGCTGTGCAACTCTGAACAATTAACTTCATTCCGCAAAAAAAAAAAGTTATTTTATTTTTAAGTGTGTGTGTGTGTGTGTGTGTGTGTGTGTGTGTGTGTACGTGTGCGCGCATGCGTGTTGAATGCAGATTTCCTCAGAGTCCAGAAGACATGGTTGGATCCCCTACAGCTGGAGTTACAAGCAGTCATGAGTCACATGCGTGTGGTGGGATTTAAGGCCACGTCCTATGCAAGAGCCATGAGTGCTCTTAACTCTGGAGATATCTCTCCAGCCCCAACCTCACATCTTTAAGAGCCTCAGCTCCTTTATTTAACTAAGGAATAAAATGGGGGGGGGGCATAAAACTACATGCCCTACAGAGTTATTAAAAGAAATAAGTGAAACAATGCCTATAAGAAACTCAGCACAAAGCCTGGTGCTTAATAAGCTTCAAATCGAGTGTTAGCTCTGACACTAATGTTACTGCCTCCAGAATGAGGCCTGGCTCGTCAATTCGTTTCATTTTATTCATAATGCCGGAACACTCAGATTCAACCAATTCTTGCTTCTATTTCCACTTGGTAAACACTTTTGCTAACTGTGTGAGTTAGCTGGAGGCATGCGGCTTGGATACCTTCAAATGGGGGAAGGGACATTAAAGCTCACACCAGGAGCTAAAGGAGAGCTTTGTCAATGCAGAGGTAAAGTGGCATCAAGCTGAAAGCAAAAGAGCACGGCTGTACTCCCCAGTCCCTGGGAAGTAGGCTAAATGGTGTCCTAAATCTGTGTAGAAGCCAGTAACAGGCACTGCATAAGCAAGCCTCCACTCTGCTTGCGTGTCCCTGGGCCCCGGGCATGATAATAAACACACACATGCAGGGCTAAGGTAACAAACAGCCTTCTCCCAAACAGAAAGCTGCAAACTCAATGAAACCAGGCTTCTCCAAGGGAGAACAGGAGGAAGGAGCAGCTGGGGAGGGAAGGAGCAGCTGGGGAGGGAAGGAGCAGCTGGGGAGGGAAGGAGCAGCTGGGGAGGGAAGGAAAATTTCAGAGGCAAGAGGTACTTGTTGCCATAGTCGATCTTCGAGGTGACTTTCTGCTTGAGTTCCTTCAGCTCATCCTTGGGCAGCGTTCCTGAAAGGAGCTGGGACCGCCATTCCATCAGGTCGTACATCATAGACTGCACTTGGAGGAAGCGTTCCTTTTTGCTGGCCTGCAAGATGGAAGCAATGGTGACCGCTTACCCACACCAAAGGTATTTGTCAAGCAAGGCCACAGTCAGCCAAGTACAATCAGACCACTCTTCCAGCCTTGCCCAGCTGTGCAGGGACAGCGAGAGACGCTCAGCTGCCGTAGAGCCCTTCCCCTGGGCCACTGGAATTTCCAAAGCAGAAATATTCTCAGTCACTTCTTGGTTTACAAACACATCTAACAGCCAGGGCTGAAAACATGACTTAGCAATGAATAACACTAGCTGCTCTTATAGAGGACCCAGGTTCGATTCCTAGACCCAGTTAGGTGTATCCTAACTGCCTGCGTCTCCAAGGGATGTGACCCTCTTCTGACCTCTGCAAGAATAGACACGCATGTAGCACACAGACATACATAGAGGCCAAACAGTCACAGACATAAAATAAAAACTATAAATAAATAAATCTAGCAGCCAAAAGATGATACTCAAAGAGAGTCCACTTTGCAAATATTTTCTTCCATTCGCTTTGGGAAGTAAATAAAATAACTCAAGAAACAAGGGGAAAAAAAGTTTTCTGATGTGCATCCAAGAAGGGTGCTACAGTCTGTATATGAAATGTCACGTATTAAAAGTTTGGTCCTCTCCTCTCTCCGAGTCTCTTGCTGTGCTTCCTGCTGTGTGGGCCAGGCTGGCCAGGCTGGGGGCATCCAGGGATTCTCTGCCTCCTGTCTCACATTGGGAGAGCTAGGATTGTGGATGGTTACACTACAAACCTGACCCAGACTCACCCCCACCCCCCAATTGCATAACAAGCACTCCTACTCACTGAGCCGTCTCCCCAGCCCAGTTCATTTCTTTTTAACACAGAAAGAAGGTTAGGGGCTCAGAGCTTATGGACAGGTACTGTAACAAGTGCCTAATAACTGTGCTGGGGTTCTCTGTTCTTCCGCTGTTGTTTTGGCTGCCTGTCCTGTTCCTGTGATTAGATCCCCTGAAAAAAAAATTCAAAGAAGGGAGGATTTGTTCCTGCTCCTAGTTGAAGTTTGAAGTCCATCCTGGTGGGAAAGCTAACGTAGCAGAAGAGTGAAGGGGTTGGTCACGTCTCATGAACAACAGGAGGGCAGAGAGCTAAGGGTGCATACTGGAGCTCAGTTCTCGGTCTCCATTTTATGCAGTCCAGAAACTTCTGCCCAGGCAGGCATTCTGATGCTGAATTCCATCCTTGGCCCATCTTGTTTTTAACTGCATTTATTTGGAAAATAGTCTTCTAACTGCGTCAAATACTTCCACATCTCCCTTAGATAAAGTATTGTGATATAATGACATATATTTTTGTGGTCTCTGGTCTGGGGAAGTGTTCAGAAAGCCCTTAAAACATATACTGAGCAATAGAAATGCCTTTGGTGGTTTTGAAAGAGCTCACCCACTGATGTTTTTGTGTTAATGATGTAACTTTGCTGGACCCCTAGATAGCTTCTGAATGGGGTCTGATGATCAGAAAAACCACACAAGTGATTAGGGGGCAGAACTTTCAGCCCCACTCTGAGCTACCTCATCTTTCCAATAGCAGATGATGTAATGCATTGAGTCTATGCAATGCAACGTTAATTAAGACCCTTGAGCAATAAGCTGGAGGAGCATCCCAGGTGATGGGCACTCGCATACTGGCAGGGTGGCTTTCTACTCTACCTGTCCCTTCAACCAGGCTGGCTCTGGATTTTTTTCCCCTTTATAATAAAGCTGTCATCTTAAGTATAGCACTTTACTGAGATCTGGGAAATTCTAATGAGTTATGAACCCTACAGTGAGAAGTGGGTCACCCAGGTGGGGAGAGGCAGTGAAGATCCCTCAATTTGTAGCCAACTGCAACAGAATGCAGGTGGCCTGAGAACCCTGGCTGTAAGTAACATCTTAAGTGAATACTAGGCTAAGGAGTCTAAGGCCAACTTCTAGGCAGTCAGTGACTAACTGAATTGTCATGTATGCACTTGGCTTGGGGCAATAAGAAATGTGACATTGGAATGACAGGGCATGCTGTGACATTCATCATATAAGTTATCTACATCTACTAAAAGGACATCAAATTTAGGTGTTGAGTCACATAGACGCTGTGCAGATATGACAAAAGTCACAAACACAATAATAAAGTAACTGATGGTTAACTATTTCCATTTGTAGAGGAGAAGGCATGGTCAACTTGTGATAGAGTCATTTCTTGGTGGAAAATATCAGATTTTTACAGGACATTATCTAACAATGTTTCAAGGAAAGTAGTAGAGATAAACAAGAAGTCACTCAAGTCACAGGATTCTCTTTGCTCCCTTGTTTGTGTAAATACGATTTGAGTGGTCTACAAGTGTGTGTTAGAATTTTATCTCAATTATGAGGAAGTAAGAGTCAAAACCCAACTGTGATTTCTTTTTTTTTAGAGGGAAGGTTTTGGCAAAATGATTAGAGGATTATAGTTTATTAGGCAGAACTTTGTCTGTGGTAGAAATGAGCACATTTTGCCCAGTGGCTGGTTTGCCATATTTGAAGCCATCTCCATAAGGAGGTTCTTTGATGCTCATCATCCTCTTTGAGGTAGGCTGGGTGTTGCCAGGAGTTAACTTGTCTCATTTTCAGTGAATCTTTAAAATAATAAAAACATTTTTAAATGCCATATTCTGTATGTCTCTGAGAATTTTGAAGACCTTATCTAACTATTTTATCTTATCTTTCTATAGAATCATATTTATCTGTTGCAACCTAAGATGTATAGTCTTGTGATAAAAAGACTAGTAATTGATATGACCATAATTTGGTCAACTAACAATTAACTTGTATAACTTACTTATCATAAATAGTCTGCAATAGCATTTTCAAAGTATTGGAAGTAAACATTGTATTAAAATGGAGTTTTATGGATGTAGGCGAGTTGACAGTCAAACTCTGCCAAGACAGGGTAAGCAAGTCCTCAATAGTTCCTGCCTCACAAATATGTCTGTCAGATACATTGGGCCAGAAGGCTAAAGATGATGCTCCAATGTTATTGAGAGTTTTGGGTAACTATTCAGGCAGCAAACTGTCTCTGTCATCTTCTCATTTGGAAAGCTACTAACCTGCACTCTCAGTATACTCAGGTAAGCAATTTTATTCCTTCTCAAATCTCTGATGGGGTTGAAGACCAGATAGTTTAGTTTTACTATTAAGCTTAGTTGTTTAGGGGTTGAGATGTTTTTTGGTCTAGATAGATGTTTTAAGTTGATAATGATGAGATATGATAGATAGTGATTTACATTCATAATTTTAGATGTACCAAGATAGGAAAGATGTTTTCTTCAAGGCTGCCAAATATAAATAGCCCAAACACTAAGGATGTAACATTTATTTAATTTCTGATTGTGTCATGGTTATTCTTGCTGTAGGTAGTTTATTGTATATATGTATAATAATATAAATGTATATGTAAAAATATTTAATAAAAATAAAGAGGAAAAAACAAAAAACAACACAAAAAATAAATAAATAAAGTTTACTAGGATGGAGCCCCAATGACAGAATCAAACATGAGGGAAAGTGATCAGATAAACACACACACACACAAACACACACACACACACACACACACACACACACTTTCTGCCTCTTGCTAATGTTGATGTTCAGTGCCACTCTGGAAATCTGACATCAAGAAAGCCTCTTTGTAAGTCAGCCTGCCTAGGGTACTTTCGTTACGGTAATAAAAGCAGAACAATACATAACACTAAATTTTACTGACAACCGTTGGGAAGCTTACAGACTGAACGTGCTAATTACCTCATGTTAGAGTTCCACATGGGTGTCAATATTTACAATAGAAGATAAGTCTACAGACAGCATGCACACACCAGTGGGTGTGCGTAAGGGTGTAACAAACTTGCAGTAAGCCTTGGTTGACATTTTCACTCTCAGTCTAATGGTTTGCTTAGCTAATTGTTTTCATTAGGAGCTTTGATGCATCAAAGGAGGATTTTAAATTAAATTTGCTTTGAAACAGAGAAAACACATGAAATGTGGTCTTTTTTTTTTTCAGGGTCAAAGCGTCTTCACAGATCTGAAGACAGTAGCCATCAGTTAATTAATATATGACAAGTGGATATTTCAGAGTGCCAGCAGAACACCAAATCAAATCCCTGAAGCCTATTAAAGGGACAGGTTACTAAACTGGCAGGATTTATTTTATAAACTGATAGCAAGGCGATTCGTATGCAAACCCGAGTTCAACAGCTTTGGCACCTGTTTTAAAACACAAGACTCCCACATGGCTCTGTTGATTATAGCTGGCACTGCTGCCTGTGTGGCCTCAAAGGAAGTACTTAACCTCTCTGTGTAGCAATGTCCTCTCACATAACAGTGTGCGCCCTCTCTTCTGCATCGCAGAGCTCCAGTTGGAAGTGAGCTTAATGTCAAGCTTAAGCCTGAGCAGAAGCTGTAGGGCTGGATCCTGCATTCCAGGGATGGGTTTGTCTCTCACCGCATAGAGCTGCTTCCAGATGCTCCCCCACTCCCAGAGCGTCATAGTCACTTCCTGGGCCAGAGGGATTTCTGCGGGAATGATGGTCTCCGTGTTCCTATTTAGGGTGGTGGGAGAGAAAGCGAGACGGAATGGAGACCCGGGTGTGAAACAGAGAAAGTTCGGGAAACTTTGCAGCAAGCTGCAGCTATCATGCAAATAGATGGGCCTTCTTGTCTCTAAATGCCCTCCGTCAAGAGGGAGGCCCCTCCTGCTCACATACTCAAACTGACTTCATAAGGTCCAAAGGCAGCTGATTCTCCAAACTGACTAATCCCCCCCCCATGGGGGTGGGGTGGAAGCAGAGTGGGGAGGACACAAATAAACACAGCAGCTGAATGAGCTGGGCCCAGCACATCTGCCAACTCAGATGGCCAAAGCCAACTAAGCAAAAGCACCCATGAGGAGAGCCTGGCCTGACAAATAACACAAGTACCTCTGTGTGTGTGTTAAGTGGGTGTGTGTGTGTGTGTGCATGTGCGTATGCGTGCGTGCGTGCGTGCGTAAGTGTGTGTGTGTGTGTGTGTGTGTGTGTGTGTGTGTGTGTGTGTGTGTGTTTGGGGGGGGTGTCCACACATGTGCCTTTTGTATACAAGCCAGAGGACATCAAGGGACTGTTCCCCGGGGAGCAACCGCCTCCCTTTGCTTTCTGTGGATTTTGACACAGGATCTCCAGCCTGGCCCTTGATAAACAAGCTATGCTAGGTGGCCAGAGGGCCCCAGGGCCCCAACTGTCACGGCAGTCCTCAAGCACTGGCCTTACAAGTATATAGCGCCACGCCGGGCTCCTATTCTGTGTGTTCTGAAGGAACTCAACTTAGGTCCCAGTGCTTACAAGGTGGGCACTTGACCAACTGAGTCTCTCACCCAGTCCCCACAAGTACCTTCTCTTCTCCACGGTCACTTCCTTGATATGGATGAAAGATGTAGGGAAAATGCCCTGTAGGAAAGAAAATAAAATAGGATGGAAGACATGTCATAGAAGAGTAACTGGTTCATGGTCCTTCTAGAGCTCTCCACCCATCCCCAACTAAGCTACTGGCTTTTGAAACCACCAGACTTCCTAGGACTAGTCAGATGGCGCAGGCACAGAGTCCTAACCCACGTGTGTATGTCTTAGTGTTCTGCACTCTACATCCCAAAGGATGCTTCGACACCATCATGGGCGCCTGTCCTCTCAGGTGGGCAAGGGGAGAGATCAGTAGAACAGGGGTGCGAGCCCTTCACTCTCAGAGATGCAAGCTCACTTTTCCCCTTGCTGCCCACTTCCTGGGAAGCAACACCCCTTAGTGGGGGGTGGGGGGAGGAGCCCTGGGTCTGAAGCAAGTCCTTGGCTTTACTTGAGGTTTTGAGATGTTGAGACTTCTTTTCCCTGGATTTAACTCATTGTCCTCTGGGAAGGCAGGGCAGGCTTGCGCATCCCTGAACATCAGAGAAGATGCTTCATAACCATAGCCCAGATGACAAGGGAGCTTTGTCGGGCACTTGGAAATTTCTCCATGAACTCAAGCAGTAAGCAGGGTCGGGGACACATGGCCACTTTGCTGTGCACCAGTTGAGAAAATGGAGCAGGCAAAGCAAGTGCCTGCCGCCGTGGAGATGACATGACAGAGCACTCTGTCATCTGGAAGGGCACCTGGGCCTGTCCTTTTGTGTCACAGGGGGAGATGAGTGAATGCCCACACAACGCTGAAGGAAGGGACAGAGACTGGCTTCACCTATAAAGTGCACCATTTCCAGGGGACCCTGGGAAGGGGGATCATGCAAATGGCATGTCAACAAAGGCTGCAAGGAGAAGAGGGCACCAGAGATCACCTTAAAGAATGGGGAAAGAGGAGGGAGTGGGGGCAGAGTGTGTGCAATGGGGCCCAGGAGAAGACGCCAGCTGCACAGATCCTTGAAGGGAGGGGTGGTCTCTGTGTGCTGAAGAGCAACACAGGGAAAGAACTCCCAGGAGAAGCAGCAGGGACAATGCAGGTGAAGACATCCTGCATTGTCCCAGATGGAAACAAACTGACCTTACCTGTGACATTTTATGCTTTATGAGGTACCCTCTGTACCAGTCTGCAAAGAGAAAACAAAGGCAAAGGTCTTTTACTTTTTCTGCATCTTTTGCTAGCTGTGTTTGTTTTGGGTTTGGGGGTGTTTTGTTTTGTTTTGGTTTGGTTTTTCGTCTGCTTATTTTCACCTAGCAAAGAAATGGTTGCAATCTGCTTTCAACCTGCCATATGGGACAAACCTAGAAGCCCACAGTACGACATACATTGTGTTGCCGGGCGTGGTGGCACACGCCTTTAATCCCAGCACTTGGGAGGCAGAGGCAGGTGAATAGCTGTGAGTTTGAGGCCAGCCTAGTCTACAAAGAGAGTCCAGGACAGCCAAGGCTACACAGAGAAACCCTGTATCAAACAAACAAACAAACAAAAAACCAAAACCAAATGACATACATTGCATTGATTGCCATCATCTCCAAGCGACATCTACATGTACCAGGAGTCGTTCACACACTGATGTGAAGATACCTTGGTGAGGCCCCTAGTGCACTGGGCCTTGTGGTCCTATGTGCCTTTGGAGAGAAGCCTCCGCATCCATCATGCAGACAGATGGCTCAAACCCACAGTCCCTGGCGTCCTTCCTTTCCTTATTCACCTGCGTGTGGTCACATGCATGTTTGCAAGTCCTGTCTTAGGCATGGAAAGGCCCAGGGACCTGGGCCATCATCTTAAAGTAATATGGACAATTCTAACAGCAGCAAATGATGTCTGAAATGTGATTTTTCTGAAGTTAGTCATCACCAAACACATACATGCGTGAACAGGTAGAGGGACAAACATTTTAAAGGACTCCCCCGCCTCCCCCCAAGGACTGTAAAAAGAATAGCTCAATTAACAGAAATGCAGATGACTCAGAGACCTCTGACGAAATGAGTGCGAGTTCGCAGCACACAGTAACGAGCCCACTGGCCTTTGAAATGATTGGAGCACAGCTACGTTGGTGGCGTTTGTCATCTTTGTAAATAAAAAGCACCTGCCGAGTGCCTCATTAACAGACCCTCATTATTGGGCTAACAGACTGTCGCCAGAATATAGTCTTGACAGATATCCTCACAAGACCCTGCTCTTCCTCCCACCCCCAAAATGACTGAAATGCAAAGTCACTCTCCCAGTCAGGACCAGCTTGAAGGTCAGTGTCTTATCCATGGGGACTTTATTTCTGAGTGACAGAAAGTGAGAAGAAAGGGAAAGGACATAGAAAAAAAACAGAAGGGAAATTAGGGAAGTTGGGGAGGAAGAGTCTGGAGCTTGGGATGAAAGCTTCCTTCCAGGAGCTATTCTGCATTAAGCCGTTTCATCTTCTCGACGGCCATATGGAGCAGGAATCAACATTATTCTGCTGTGCAGCTGAGTAGCCTACCCGGGACTCGGAGATATTGAGCAATTTGTCCACAGTCACTCAACCAGTGCATGCTTGGATATAGAAGGAGCCACTGCTGATCTTAGGGGAAGGAATTTGGCGGTCCATTTCTGTTGTTGTGACAAAAATGCCTTGAGGAAAAGACACTTCGGATGGGGGCATTCTGGCTCACGTTTCCAAGTCACAGACTCCTGAATTTTACTGTATTCACTGCAGCACAGTGACTGGTATTGGTACTAGCTACCATCCACAGCCACTTTAGTCATGACATGCTATACACGTTCTCTCTTGTGGCACTTGCAGAAATCCTGTACACCAGAATTATCATTCCTGTTTCATTGATGAAGTTGAAATAAACATCAGTTGATGCACTGAGTTCACAAAGTTGGAGGTTTAGTAAAAGCCTGTTAAGCCAGAGCCCTTAAGACTCCTCAAATAATAGGGAACCAACGGTCTGCACTCAAAGTGTGCTCACATCTCTATCGGGGCACCCATCAGAGTGGGGCCAAAGGACTTCACTTTTGTGGACCTTTGGGATTCAATCACATGTGAATACCTTATAGGTCTCTCTCCCGACTTTCAAAGCTTTGCTTCCTCCCAGGTAACTGTCACCCCCATAATCTATATCCTATCTCCAATTATGCCCAATTATGCCCCTAGTGTATACTGTGAATATACACCAGGTTACCTATTTTTGGGAACAGATCTTTAGAATAAAGTGACCTTTAGGATTGAAATATCACCATTAAGCAAGAGAGGGCTGTGACCTCAGCACCTTTAGCAACATCACGATTGTTCTCGGGCTTCCTCAGCCCTGCTGACCACCTCTTAACCCTGATGTCAATTCCCTAATTGGGTCTGCTGTCAGCTGCCTCCATGTGTGTGCTCAAGACTATATAGGCAGATAAGTGTTGGTGAAACTCCGTGATCAAAATCAGTCTCTTGTAACACAACCCTTAGTGAATCCTGGATTTGTCAAACCTGAATGCTGCTTTAAGTTCAATAATATCAATATTACATTGACCCTTGTCATGAAACAGTCACTAGCCCATCCTCCAATTCCTAAGTCAAACTCTTAACCATTGGAAGGTGGGACCTTAGAGGCTGCTTAGTTCATGGAGGGGTGCCCATCTGTATGGTAGTTGCCATCTTACAGGGGCGATCTCCACCCCCATCTCTGCCGCGAGGTGAAGAAACAAGGAAAGCCATGTACAAAGCATTTGGTTGTAGTCTCCTGCTCACCCCCTGCATTGTCCAAGAAACCCCATTCTTTCTCTCTTTCCCCCAAGCCTGCCCACACTGAGAAATTCTGAACAAAGGGATGGCACCATCTAGGCAGCATGACACTTGGTCATGTCAGCCCAGCCTTTCATCTGAGTGCTTTCATCTGAGAAGAGTAGCAGCTCCCCACAGAGGAGTGTCACAAAAACTATCTTGAAAACATGATTATGAGGGCTGGAGAGATAGTTCTGCAATTAACAGTAGCCACTTCTGTTGCAGAAGCTAGGAAGCTCATTTCCTAGCACCCAATCAGCCTATGACTAGCTCAGTGGAGCTGAGATTTCTGGCTTCTGTGAGCACCTGAGTTCAAGTTCACACGTCCATCCAGACACTCACATACATAATTCCAAATAAATGAGTAACCCGATTATAAAGGAATACATCTAGTAAAGGTACAAAACTTTGAACAGAAGGAAACATTCCAGTTTCAAGATAACTGTGGCTTTCCTGTTGACAAAAGGAAAGTAGGGACTATGGGAATAGGAAGCCATGGGTTTCAATCACATCTGAGCTTTGGGGGTTGGCTTCTGTTTTTGTTTTTGGATTTGGGGTTTTGCTTTGCTTTTTGGTTTATTTTGTTGTTCGTTTGAGGCAGGGCTTCTCTGTGTAGCCCCAACTATCTTGGAACTCATTCTGTAGACCAGGCTGGCCTCCAACTCAGAGATCTGCCTTCCTCTGCCTCCTCAGTGTTGGAATTAAAGGTGTGCACCTTTCATCTGGCCAATATCCGAGTATTGTTAAGAAATGTCTAAAGCAGGATATTACTTTTCATCTGCATGATGAGTACCTGAGAGTACTTCAGCTCTTGGTATTGAGATACATAATAATATCAAGATCACAAAGCATCTGTTCGATCAGAGGTTAAGTATGGGCTCTGATTAAAAGCTTCCTATAAAGTAAAGAAAATAAAGAACAAAATTAGGTAGCAACTGGGAAACTGGGGGAAAAAATACTTACAAACTATTTACCTAATAAGGGGCAAATTCCCAAATTAATTAAGGTCTCATGTGGCCCAATAGTACAAAAGCAAACAATCCATTTCAGACATTTCTCCAGAGAGTATACAAAACACCCAACGGGACTATGAAAAGTTGCCAGGCATCATTAGTCATCAGAGCAATGCGACTCAAAACCACTCTAAGACGCCGCCTGGTGACTATTGAGAAAGCTTTCAAACACTCAAGAGGTAATAAATGGTGGTGACGGGGAAAGGAAACAAAGTGTACTGGTGGCAGGAAGACAGATGAGTACAGCTACTACTGAAAGCGTTATGGTGATTACTAAAGAATTTAAAAACAGAACTACCCCATGGCCACCAAGCTCTCTTCTAGACATCTACCCACAGGGAATGACGTCATCAGCTCTTAAAGATGCCTATGCTCCCATATTCACAACAGTCTCCAGCTCTCTTTATAAAAGTTAAGAAGCAAAGGAAGCATCCATCAGTGAAGGCATCAAGAAACTGAGGTGTGTAAACTGTGGTAGCCAAACAGAATACTACTCAGCCTGGGAAAAAGAGACTCTGCTAGTTGGCAGAACCTGGGCCATGGGCTAAGTCAAATAAGCACATAACAGAGAAGAAAATACTGTGTGATCTCACCTGTGTGTGGACTCTAAGAGCAATGAAGAGCCAGAGGACCCAGGGAGTTTGCTGTGGGATAGTGTCTGCTAGTAACATCACAAGTTATATCCACGTAGTCTCACCAACAAGACAAGTGTGAGCTGAACAAGGATAACACAACGGACATGCCAAAGTGGACAAGCAAAAGGCCACAGAACTACAGGCAACGGAGGAAAGCTGGGAGTGGTGGAGTTGGTCTTCCTGAGGGAAGAGCGCACATTTGGTTGTCCAGTGCCAAAAGTCAATCCTTAAAACATACATACAAGTTATATTATATGAAACATACAGGTTATTTTCAGGAATATATACATGTGTGTGTGTATATATATGTGTGTGTGTGTATGTATATATATATGTATATATATGTGTATATATATGTGTGTATATATATATACACACATATAGAGAGAGAGAGAGAAAGAGAGAGATACATATACATATACATGCACGCAATAAAAGAGGCCACAAATTTGGAAGAGAGTAGGGAGGGGTATATGGGAGAGCTTAGAGTAAATAAAGAGAAGGAAGAAAAGTAATGAAAGTATAATCTCCAAATTAAAAAATTAAAATAAGAGTCAAATATGTGGAGTTAGAAAACAAAACCATGGTGATGGAGGGGAGTAAAGGGAATGGAGTATGGAAAACATGGAGAGATATGGCTCAGAAGTTACAGAACCGTAGATGCACATACGTAAGGTGAAGAAGTCGAGAATGATATGTGCAGTATGAGGACTTGGGTTAATAACACAAAATCAAAACTGGGTAGCTGTGATGATGGGCAGCTGTGGCAATTTTCTTCACTGTAGTAATCACTTCATTTCACTCTTTGGGTTCCATAGCATCGTGTTGTAGGCCTCAACTATATACAGTAAAATATATGTATTTTAAAATGAGTGGGCACTCTGGAATCAACGTCTAGATTAGAATATAGACGAAGTTTTACTGTCAGAGTGATTGCTGACACGTTGAATAAGCAGAGCACCTGGCTCATCAAAATTAAATTGGTGAAGTTTTCAGAGATATTTCCCTGTGTCTACCATAAGGGAAATATTTTAAAAGTTAGTAGACACTATCTCCTTTTAGAAAATAATTGGGGCTGGAGAGATGGCTCAGCGGTTAAGAGCACTAGCTGCTCATCCAAAGGTCCTGAGTTCAATTCCCAGCAACCACATGGTGGCTCACAGCCATCTATAATGAGATCTGGTGCCCTCTTCTCTCTGATGTTCTCTTCTGTTGTGCAGGCATACCTGTAATAGAGTGCTTATATACATAAATAAATAAATCCTTTGTTTAAAAAAGAAAATAATTACATTAATACCATAATCCAGCAAGTTAGATATGTTTTCTGTTTTCAGAACCTACAGGCTTAGAATACCATTCTTTTTTATTGGTGTCAGTTCAACATATTTCCATAACAACTGAATAACTGAGACAGAATTCAAGTTCTCTGACATCTCAGCCCCCCTCACTCACAATACTCATCCAGAGAGTGGATGGAGCAGCATCCTCAAAACAATAGAGTACCTTTTACTCCAGGCTGCTTCCAGCACACATCTGAACAAAGGAGGCCTCTTGGCAGAGTGGTGCTTTTAAAAGATCCCCTGTGAAGAGCTCATGATGGTCCTATTGTTTGGGTCATGATCACCCTCGACAGGGTTGCTAATACAGAAGGTGCTGTGGGCTCCTTTGTGCCCCACTCTGTGTGTGGTAGATTCAAGCCCTCCCTTACCACCCACTCTGAGTTCTTTATGGCCCACGCAGCCCTGCGGGCGTGGGCATCTGCCAGCTCTGAAGAGCTGCAGATGTTGTCAGGTGAGAAGGCTGGATCTCAGAAGGAGTCATTGGATAGAAAACAGTGCAGCGTCAAATTGTTTTATAACAGCAAAAGATCTCCCAGCAGCCTCTCCTCTCACCCTCCCATGTGTTTGTTTAACTGGATACTGTATCCAAACACATCTTAGAGCCTCCTTTAGAAGCGCCTCCTCCTTTCCTACTGGACCCCACCACCCTGACATACACAAGTATCAGTAAACAGAATGTGGGCTTTTCCAGACACTCCAAAGGACAAGCCAGGCACAAAGGACTAGGGTGGGACAAACATCAAACATTCCCTTCCCCCAATGTCTTAAAGAAGACTCTAAGTAAGTCCAGCTACCTCAGAAGAACATCCTCCACTATGGTCCAGGAGACAGCTAGGTGTGATGGTAAAGAACCAGCCTGCCTCCATCGTAGGCATAAAAACCATCTTATAGTAAAGACAAATTAGGTTCATTCCTGTTTATGATTAAACCTCTGCTTCTCAAAGATTGGGCTGCGCTCCCACCTGTAACCTGACTATAGATGGTTCTGTAGTGTCTGTTCTCAGAAATGGCAACCATGGCTTTGTTTCACAAACTTGTTTACAACCATCTTGCAGCCCTACCTTTGTTTCAAAAGTTTATATGACCACCTGTGACTACCTTGTTATGACTTCCTTGTTTTTCCTACCTTGCAAAGATCTCTTTGCTTATGCTCCGCTCCTGTAACCCTGCCTACTTTGCTGGCCAAATTTGGAAATCACTTACCCCTGAACTATAAAATTCTCATCATCCTTACATCCAATGCTGATTTCCCAAACCCTGAATTAGGGAGAAGCAACCCATGTATACAAAAATAAAATAAAATAAAAGCTTGCTTTAATTAATTTGTCCATGGTGATTTGGTTCAGTGATTTTTCTCCTTCTATCTCTGGGATGAACAGTGGCCCAGATCTTTGATCTCAGTAGTTGGAAGGTAGAGCCAGACAGATCTCTATGAGTTCAGAGTCAGTTCGGCCTATACAACCAGTTCTAGACCAGCAAGAGGCACATAGCGAGACAGTCTTTTTAAAAAGGCGTTAGAAACAGAGGCATCTTGGCATCTTTGGAGTTGGGTTTCTTGTTACCGCACACATAGGCATAGTGAGATGCGGGCCACGAGCATGGTGATATGAGTAGGTCACAGGCATCGGGTGAGCTAGTTTACCTTAGTACTTAATTGAGCAAAGAAGGCAGACAGGGAGCGAGCGCTCTATGCCACCCCCATTTAAACTGGGGAAAAGGACGGAAGTGACTACCACACTGGATATGAGATTGGAATCTTTGGAAGTCACTAAATATTTGAAAAGATGCCAGTCCTTCTGAATTATATGAGTTTGTATCGTAGCATGTTATCTTTATAATAAAACCCACGTATATCCAAGGCCCCCAATCAGAATTGGGTTTGCGCATTCTTACTGGTAATTAGTGCAGAGATATTTATGGCTCCTGATTGTAGAGATTTAAGTTCTCAGGCACACTGCAGCCTTTGGTGAGGGTCCCCCTTGGTGCATCGCAACAGCCTCTACACTTCTCTATATTTGTGCGGTCTGTTTCCTACTCTCTACAAAGCTTCCAAAATTCACTCCTGGAGCCTCCATCCTAATGACTTTGTATTCCAAAGGCCTCGCCTATAAACACCACAGTTAAGTTTCCACCCTTGTTAATAACCATTAGCGCAAGACTTCAGAGATTGGACCCTCGCATGAATTCAAAGCAGACAAATCCTATTTAAAACACAATACTGAGCAAAGAAGGGGGTAGCCTCATCTATTCGAGGCATGCAAATATTTAGCCTTTAAGTGGCCAGGGGCTGTATTTGCATAGATATGTACCCATACTGGTCCCTTGCAGCTTGCTCTACTGGATGAGGAGAAGGAACACAAAAAACGTTGTTCCTGAGTCAATCATGGTGCTCCACTGCTTCTCTCTTCAGTTTCTCCCCCTTTTTAAAATCCAGAGAACAAGCCCAGGCGCTGTGTGATCATAATTCTCCAGGTGAGAAGCCTAAAAAGCTCTTAGCTGGTTGAAGCAGAAAGCACTTTTCTGATTCAAATGCTTGGAAAAAAAAAATCAAAATTCACAAAAATACAGAATAATTATCACTCACATTCCAGCCCCCCAAAGGTAACCATTATTAACCTCAGGATAGTTTTTAAACATTTTTCTGGTGGAAATAGGTATGTTATGATAAATAATTAAAACCAATAAGAAGGTTACAAATATAGAAGGTTTTCAGCCATGGGTAGAATTAGACATGTAAAACACAGGGCTGTACTGTAGGAAGGCCTGCACATGGGAAGGAGTGCAGGCTTTAGAACAGGCCTGAGTCTACTGGAAGGCGTTCCTTTGCCCGCCCACTCCTCACCATCCCTCCACCCACTCCCTGGGCCAAGCCCATCCCCTCTGTATTCAAAAAGCTTCAAAAGGCCAAGGCTGGGAGGTTTCTTACCCCTGGGCACTGAGCAGTGCATGATTGTCTAGAAGATGTAGCTAAAACTACCTGTCAAAGCATACAGCACGTGCAAGCAGACATGCAAGCAGGTCTCAGTCCTCGGCAGAGACTCTCTTAAAAGTTGCATTGAAATATGAAATACTAAGTTACCCTCCTCACAAAACAGTTTTCCCTATTTGCTTGTTCTCTTGGTTTGCATATGTTTGCATGTATACAGGTTTGTATATAAATCTGTGTGTGCTAGTGTGTGTGTATGTGTGTGTGTGTGCTGTGTTTATGAATAGCTGTGTATTTATGCATGTATCTTTGTTCGGAAGTTGTAGGTGCTTCTTTGAATGTCATGTTTTTAATTTTCATACATGCACAAGCATCTCCGCACAAATCTGCCGAGGGAGCTGGGGCCCCACCGCCTGGGAAGGCTCGGCAGTGATCCAGCAGTGCAAAGGACTCTATCTACTCAGTGGCCCTGATGTGAGGACTAGGTAGGCTTCTGTGCTCTCCCAGATGAAGGGCAGTGCCTGGTCTGTGCGAAAGACAAGATGGCTCCTGGCTACTGTGTCCCAGCAGAGGCCTACCCAGCAGCACGCCTGTCTCCTACCACCCTGTACTCCTTTCCAGGGCCTCATCCGATGGATTCTCTGGGAGATGGCACATGGCCTGTATTCTCAGGCCAATCTCCTCTTCCTCCTTTGTCCTGCCAGTCACAAGAAACATATATTCCTCATACTCTGTATCCTTTGCAGGAGGTGTCACAGGCTGGCCTGGCAGGGGTGAACCCCGGGAGTTCAGCTTGGCCACATGAGATGGCAGAGCCTGCTGATCATCAGTGACACATTAACAAACGCCTTAAGTCATTAGACACTAGACCTGCCCATAATATCAAACGTGTCAGTCACACGGGTGATGTTAACTTTCAGTTGCCTGTGTCATGAGCCAAAGTCTTTGAGCAAATATTAAAAAGCACCGCCCCCACCCCCACCCCACCCCCACCACCATGGGTGTACCCCACTCAATATGCACCTAGCTTCATGACCGGGTGACTTTGAGGAAGGAAAGACCTGCCACTTTATGCAGCACACCGCCCCAGCTTGAGCCCCTGTTCCACTGGGAGCTGAGTTTATATAACACTACTGTGCAGCACCGCCTCTCTCTCTCTCTCTCTCTCTTTCTCTCTCTCTTGGAGTCAGGAGGATAATTTATAGCACCCTCCTGAATCTTGATGATGCTTGTTTTTCTTTACAATAGTGTACACATTAATAAAGTACTACATCTAGGAAGACCCACAGGCCCTAAGCCCCATGGTCCCCCGACTGTGGCAAACGGAGAGCATAGCAAACATCAAATCAGCCAGTTAGGCTTTTGTTATGAAACTAACAACCCTAAAATAATAAAGCACTTTTTTTTTGTTCAGTAAACTCTAATTACAGTCATTCCTCAGAAAACTAGAGAGATGGATTCCAGGATTGCCTGCAGATACCAAAGCCCACAGATGTTCAAGGCCCTTATATAAAATGGTGTCATATCTATATAGACCATATGGATGTCCTCACATATTTTTTAAACCATCTCTCTGCCACTTCTAATACCTAATGCATGGCAACGTCGTATAAATAATAATAGTGTTATATTGTTTATGGAGTAATGACAGGAACTGAATACGCACATTGCAGATGTAATATTGTCTGTCTGTTGTTGGTTGAACCCGTGGATTCAGATCCCATGGGTACAAGCGGCTGGCTGAACTAAATTCGCAATATGTGTTTAAAACCATGTCACTCAAGTGTGTGTTTAGAGAGAGTACCGCAGGCAACTGGGGTCCTGCAGTGAAGGGTCCAGATATGAGGGGCATGTAGGCAATAATGACTCACCTCCACAGGTCTCCTGGATTCGCACCACATCGCCAATCTGTAGAGTGAGATGCTGGGCCCCACTGCCTTGGAAGTTGTAGATGGCTGCGAAATGGAACATGGGAGATTGTCAAGGAGACCTTTGGGCACCTTAACTCATCACTTCACACTGCTGCCTCTGCCTGCGTCTATCTCACATGCGTGAAACCCACAGGGGCTGCAGAAAGCCAGTGTAGAAGGCACCACCTACTTTAATCGTCAGTCCAGACCCACTTGGTAACTGACCCTGACCTCTTCCCACAGGGATCCTGCACTGTGGCCTGGATGACCAGGATGTGCTTTGTACCATCCATACCTTCCACCCTCTTGCTGCGCTCCAGGCGCGAGGCTGTACATCTTCTCATTCCTTCCTCACAGCAACCCATGTGAGGCAGGGGCTGTGAGCCCAGCAAAGGACGTGAAGGCATTCTGGTCAACGTCATCAAGACAAGAGAGAAAAACTCTAACCCAGCTTCCATACTCTCACCCACTCAATTGGGCGGCCTCCTGCTCTGTATCTACTCCATCTCAGCAACAAAATCCCACTAGGAAAGGCTCTCCGTTACTCCATGACTCAATTACTTATAAAAGCATCTTTTTCTAATAGGTAAGATAAGTTGAATGTGAAATGTCCCTCATGGGGTCAGTTAGAAAGCCTGGCCATCGATTAGGACACTGTTTTGAAAGATGTGAGCCTGTAGGGTGTTGGGCCTAGCTGGTGGAAACAGTGGACTAGGAATGGGCCTTCATTACACCATTTTCCAATTCCAGCCTTTGCTTCCTGGTCTATCCAGATATGACAAGTCACCACCAGATGCCGCCACCTTTAGACACTGAGACTCTCTGCTGTGCCTTCCATGTACAGTGGCCAGAAGTCCATCTGAAACCTTGAGCCAAAAGAAACCCTCCTCCTCTCAAGTTCTTATGTCTGCTGGGAATTTTGTCACAGCAAAAGGACGTAATATAGAACATCTCACCTGTTTCTTACCCAACCACAACCCACTTAGAGTCACCAAAACAGACCCCGAGGCTTCCCACAGGCCACAGTCACTGCTTCCTAATGGCTGGAGGATTCATGGATGAATACTTAATATCCAGGAATGTGTTCCCATCCAAGAGCTAGAGATTTGGTTCAGTGTGTAGAGCATTTCCTTAGCATGTACAAGGTTCTGTGTTCAGTCCGCAGGACAGAAAAAAAAAATGCAAAAAGCACCAAAGTCACATTCATTCCCATCCAAACTGTTAGTGCCGAGGGGAGGGGCAAGAGTTGTCAGAGACTCCTCCGGTCACTTGGACCATGAGATGGTCATGCCATTGCAGGGGAGGGGCAGGCCATGCAGAGTCATTGGGTTCTCCTTTCCACATGGCAGTGGCAGTCTTGATGATGGCAGCCTGAGTCTCAGATGCAGATTCCCAGAGCTATAAACAGCACAAGGATTTTTTCTCAAAAAAAGTTTTGGGGTGTGTGTGTGTGTGTGTGTGTGTGTGTGTGTGTTATATCTTGCTTGCTGTTATATCTATAGCTCAGCACACTCACAGAAGTAACTCTACAGAGCCCAATCTCAAAAACATGAAAGACAAACCAACTACCTTCACCCACCAAGGCAAAGACTTCAACAACAACAACAACAACAACAACAACAACAACGTCTTCCACAAACCCTAGGAATTCAGGATTAGGTCTGAAATACTTCCAAGAATCATGGCTTTGAAAAACACACAACTACATCAAGGAATTTCAAAGGCTATGCTAGAATGCTGGCCATAGGCCGGGGTGGGGGTGGGGAATATAAGGAAACCCTGGACCCTCAGCACTATGAATCTCAATAGCCTTGCAGGCAGGAAGTCTGGCTGGGCTGTTGCAAAGGCCTGAGTAAGCACTGAAGGGATGCCAGCACACAAGCCACCTGCACAGACCAGACTTTTCCCCTTCCTTTGGACTCTGGGTACTTAGAGTCTCTAATGACTACACTCGACAAACAACATAGTCTTCATAAAAATAGTTCTATAAAGCTACTAACCATCCAAACACTACTACCCATGTCAAGCAATGACGGTAGGCTCTGGCCAAGGAGGAGGACATGCCACCCATAGCTACCACATTATAACACTATTCAAAATATCTAGATTTCAATTCAAAATTATGAATATATTAAGAAGGAAGAAGGTATAGCCAGTTCATGGGAATGAATAAATTAAGAGAAAATTGGGCAAAAGAAATGGCAAATATTGGACTTAGGAGATGAAGGGTTAAGTCAACTGTCTTGCATATATTTAAAGAGCTAAAGGAAAGTGGTATGGAAAGCAGAGAAGAATGACTCTGAAGTAAGGAATATCACTGATGACAGAAATTATAAAAATGGAGCTGGGTGTGGCAGTGAAGCAACTACAATGCCAGCACTCAGACGCTGAAGCAGGAGGAGCATAGATTTGAATGTGGTTTCATAGTAGCACCTTAACTCAACACACACACACACACAGAGAGAGAGAGAGAGAGAGAGAGAGAGAGAGAGAGAGAGAGAGAGAGAGAGAGAGAGAGAGAGAGGATTCAAATAGAAACTCTTACAGAGACAACAATAGCATGCACATGGGGGGGGGATCATCAAAGAATTTCAATGGCAGAGGTGAGAGGGTGGAAAGAAAACAGTTATCTTGAAGACAGGGCAGCTGAGAGCAAGCCAGCCCAAGATGATGATGTACCAAGAGAAAATGGCAAACAAAGTGAACAGATCATAAATTTGTGTGCTGCAGCCAAACACACGGACATTCCCATAATGGGAGCTCCAGAGGGAGAGGAGAGGAAAACATGCAGAAAAAAGTTTGAAAAAATAATGGCCAGAAACCACCCTACTTTAACAGAAGACTCGAGTCTCCATAGCGAGGGACGCGATGAAATGAAGGCAGGATAAACTCAAAGCCTTGCATACTGAGACTCAGTTAAGTCCAACTGCTTCAGACCAAGATGAAAGAAGGATTTTAAAGAGCAGCAAAGAAGTCACTCTGTACAAAGGGACTTATTGAGATAATATGGGGTTCCCACTTAGAAATCATGAAGGCAATTAGAAGAATTAAAGGGGGAAAAACTACAAATGAGCAATTTCATAATTAATAAGATTTCCCTTCAAAATGAAGAGAGAATTAAGAAATGAACAAAGTTGATTTTAAAAAATGGAACCCATGGCTAATAGATCACAGCACAGTCTCAATGAATTAATGTGATGGATGCTGAATGTGTGGAATACATACAAATGAATAAAACAACAAGTCTGCATCTATGATAATGAGCACGCACTATGAAGATGTGATGTTACAGGGCTGTGTAAGAGCAGATTGTAGCATATTCTATGGGAAAACAGTTAATATTAGTTCTGACTAGATTGTTATAAAAAATGTAATTAATTATAAAGACCAAGTTAACCAATAGCCACTAACAAAACTTTAGGGGCTGGAGAGATGACTTAGTAGTTAGTTAGGAGCACTGACTGACTTTCCAGAGTACTCCAGTTTGATCCCCAGTTTCCACATGGCAACTCACAACCATCTATAACCCCATTTCCAAAGAAATCCAACACCCTCTTCTGGCCTCTCTAGGCACTGTATACATGTGGCTTGCAAGCAAAATATCCATACACATGAAAAATAAAAATGAATAATATAAAAACTCAAATAACTTTAAAAGCATTAAAAAGGGTAAAGCAGAATTTGAAAAAAATTAAGTATAGACAAGTACAAAAGAGACAAATGAGAACAAAGCATAAAGATATACATGTGTGAACATGGAATTATGAAACCCATGTTAAAGCATGAATGACAAAGGGAAAAACAATTAAATATAAAACAAAGGTGTAATGGAAAACTGAGCAACAGGAAAAAATGTAAAATATACGGAAAGTCAACATCTACATAAAAAAGGAAAATATTTCCTTGCCAATATTTACTGTAAAATGTTCATGGAGATTAGACCATCCCATCAAACAGCAGAGGTTGTTGGTACTGAAGAGAAGGCTCATCAGATAAGAGCACATAGAACTCTGTCAGAGATCAGTTCTGAGAGCCTACTTAGAGAGGTTCACATGTAGATAACTTTAGCTCCAGGGGACCCAGCTCCCTCTTTTGGCCTCTAAGGGCATTGCACACACACACACACACACACACACACACACACACACACACACACACACACCAGCACTACCACCACCACCACCACCATACACACACAATTAATTTTTTTCATTTTTTTAAAGGGAAGAGGTGGCTCACAACATTAAAAAATTCCCAACCCAATTAACATGTTTTCCCCCAGTTATTTGCTTTAGGTATGCAAGTAGGTTTGGTTAAAACAGGATGGGGGAAATGTCCCATACACACAAGAAGCAAAGGAGGTGGGGATGATGGTGGGTATACTGATATTAGGCAAATAGACTTCAAGTGAAATTTAATAGATGAGGTAAAAGAACATTTTATCCTGGCAAAGGGTCCACACACTAAGCAGGTGTAGTTACAAACATATATATAGAAACATATACATACTCCAATAGAACAGTGGAGTGTATTAGCAAACATTGACCCAAATTAAAGAGACAGGCAGTTCTACAACAGTAGTTACAGATCTCATTAGCCTGCTATTAGTGAAGGGTAGAAAAACTAGGCACAAAGTCAAGAAGGAAACAGAAGAATTGACCAATACCACAAACAACTGGATGTAACCAACATCTGCAAAACCCTGCCGTTGAGAGCAGGAGATTTCATATTCTCAAGGTGCATGGACATTCTGCAATGCAGAACCCGAGTCAGGCCACACAGCGAGTCTCTGTGAGTTAAAATGAGGAAAATCATGACAAGTGTCTTCTGTGACTATAGAGAAATAAAGCTAGAACCTCATAGCAGAATAAAAATTTGATTGGAAAAAAATTACAAATGAGTGCAAAAAGCACAAGCAAAAATAAAATGGCTTGCAAACTCACAAGAAAAATCAGGAAATATTTTCAGACAAGTTAAAAATGAAAATACAACCTACCAAAGCGTGATTAGAAATTTTCATAGCTATAAATATCTGCCTTGAAGCACAATATAGCCCTCAAAGCACCTATATCTCTACTTTTTTAACAACTAATAAAAGAAAAGCAAACTAAACTCAAAGATAAAAGAAAGAAAATAGTACCAATTGAAGGCAACGAGAAGTGGACAAAAGAATAGAATTCATCAAAGACACAACAGAAGCAGAATTTGTTTCTTAGAAGTGATAAAAAAAAAATAGGTAGGTGAACTAAAAATAGATGAGGCTTCATGTTACTAAAGTGAGAAGTGAAGGCGGGGACATTGCTGCCAGCGTTTCAGAAAGGAAGGGATCATAAGCAGATGGTTCTGTAGCTACTGCTTCCCCCACTGCCCCTTATAGTGAACTCAATCAAAAATTATGCTTTTCATAAGAGAAAGCTTTCAACACTTGTACATCCAGAAAATGGATTCCCTAGATGAAATGGATGCATTCCGAGAAACAAACTACCAACATTGACTCATAAAAAAACATAAATTCAGTTATCTAAAACCTCCAAAATGGCCCATGGAGACAGCTCAGTTAGTAAAGTGCCCAGGGAGCAAGTGTGAGGACCTAAGTTTGCATCTCTAACACCCAGTGTAAAAAGCCAAGTATGGCGCCATGCATCTATAAGCCCACTGGAGGAAACAGAGACAGACAGATCCCTGAGTTCATTGGCCAGCCAGGCTAGCTCGGTCAAAGAGCTCCAGGTCCAGACGAGAACCTGTCTCCCAAAAAGTAAGGTGAAGAGCAACTGAAGAATACATCTGACACTGACCTTACACACACACACACACACACACACACACACACACACACACACACACACGTGTATAAAACCCCACATGAATATGTACATAGAATTCACACATATATATGTGCTTGCACATGCATGCACTTATGTGTGTGTGCGCACACACACACACACCCGCACTCCAAAGAAGAAAGCACAATGTCATATCACTTCAATATGAATTCAATAAAATATTCAGGAAAAATTAATACCTATTCTTCTCAAACTCCTCCACAAAAGAAAGGAGGAAATAGTTCACAAATCATTATGGGTACTGTTTGGATTAACACAAGGAATTCATAACAGCAGTATCCATGGTGAATATAGATACATGCATCCACAGAGATTAGCAAATGGACTCTAGCAGCATATTAAAAGATACAATGTAGAAAAGATGCCAAGTAGAAACTTCCCCAGGAATGCAAGAATGGGTCAATATTCAAAACAATAAAGGAAATACACTTGAATCAATAGCATAAAGAAAAAAATTAGATGATCATGTTAATTAATGAAAAAAAGCATTTGGAAAGTTTATCAACATTTTATGATTAAAAAATAGTCTACAAGCTAGCAATAGAAAGAGTAGTTTTCACCCAAAGATGGAAACTAGTAGCTGTGTGAGTCCTACTTCTCTGACTCTGTGACAAACACCTGCACATCCAGCTTCACTTTGGGTCATGGTCTCCTTCCCTGCCCTGGGCTCTGTTGCATCCTGGTCTAGGGTGAGGCAGAGCACTATGGAAATGAAAGGATGTAGCGGAGTCCTCTCTCCTCACAACAGACAGGAAGCAGAGAGAGTGAGAAGGAAGGTGGCATACACAAGACATAGTCCCCAAGGACCATTGTAGGTGGCCTCCAGCTAGGGCCCACCCTCTAAATTTAGCACCAACAGCTGGTAACCATGTTTTCAGTAAGTAAGTCTATGGAGGGCATTTCATATCTAATGATAACAGGTACTTATTTTATATCTTCAAAATTAACTCAAAATACTATATATATATATATGAGAAAAAAGACAGCACTGTTTTTTCCTGACCTGAGTTGGCCATAGTTTCCTGGATATATGATGTGATAGCTTGAATGAGAATAACCCCATATGCTCATATATATAAATGTTTGGTTCCATTGGAGTTGGTAGATTGTTTAGGAAGGATTAGAAAGTGTGGCCTTGTTGGAGGAGGTGTGTCACTGAGTGTGGGCTTTGAGGTTTCAAAGCCCCATGCTGGGACCAGTCTCATTCACTCTATCTTCTGCCTGTGGGTCAAGATGTAACTCTGAGCTACTGCTCCAGTACCATGCTGGCCTGACACCATGTTTTCCACCATGACTATCATGGACTAACCATCTGAAACTATAAGCAAGCCCCCAGTTAAATGCTTTCTGCTATAAGTTGCCTCAGTCATGGTATTTTATCACAAGCCCAACTAAGAAATATAACAAAAAACATCTGTTATTTTTAAAAAGTGAAAAGGTAGCAAGACAGTGTGGTGGTGCATGCCTTTAATCTCAGCACTCAGGGTGCGGAGGCAGGTGAATTTCAGTAAGTTCAAAGATAGCCTTGTCTATATAGAGAATTCCAGGACAGCCAGGGCTGCACAGAGAACCCCTGTCTTTAAGAGAAAGAAAGAAAGAAAGAAAGAAAGAAAGAAAGAAAGAAAGAAAGAAAGAAAGAAAGAAGGAAAAAAAGAAAGAAAGAAAGAGAGAGAAAGAAAGAGAAAGAGATGGAGGAAGGAAGAAAGGAAAATTGGACTTCATCAACTTCAGGGAAAATGATTGCAGCTGGAAAATTACACTGGGTGAAGTATCCAGACCCAGATACACAGTTACAGTCCTCCCCCATTTGTCTCAAATGTGGATCCTAGTTTTTAATCTTTAGGTGTATGTGTTTAAGTTGGACCGTTTGTAGCAATCAGAAAGCCAGAAATGTCCCAGAAGAGGGAGGGGAAATGTTATTAAGGGCAGTAAGACCATAAAAAATATGTAATATTAAAGTATACAGATGGAGAATTTGTGGGTGGAGAGGTTAATACAGGTGTGGGGAGGAAGAAAAGGTGGAGGGGGGGTCAATAAAAATGAAGGATGCATGAAAAGGACACATGGAAACCCAGGACTTTGTAGGCTAATTAAAAATATAATTTTTAAAGAAGCTTGGTAATCAGAGTTACTCTACAAGGGTGGATAGCATTGCTCCCAGAAGTCATAGGTTATTAAGCAAAACTCCCAGTGCCAAGCGTAGCCTGGAGCCCTATGAGATGATGACCAGGGAGGTCCCAGAGGTCCCCAAATGACACAGTCCAATGCTGCTCTCTTGGTTGCTCACCGAGCCAGATAGTAAGGCCCTGTTGTAGTACCCACCACATACCTTGGTTGCAGAGCATAGAGAAGGCATGTTGGAACTTGTCTGGAAACTTCTTCCCTGCTGGCTGGCTCTCACAGTGCCGGATGGTTCTTTACAGGTTGCTAGGGGATGGTCTCACCCAGTGGTGACCCTGCATTCTACAATAACGACCATCCGGGAAAGATATGCCCGCTGGTGTGATAGTGAGACGACTCTTACAGGGATCACAAAGTGACTTCTGTTTAGATTTGAGGCATGCTCCGTAGGAGGGAGCTCAGGCCTGGTATTGAGTCAGAAACCAGGAAAGTAGAATGGGACCATTGCCAGGTTTGGGGGATTGGGAAGAAATAGAGAGGGGAATATTAGAGTACAAATAATCTGATGATGGAAATGGGAAAAGGGGGGCTCTTTAGGGGAAGAAGGTAAATACAGAAGGTGGAAAGAAGGTAAAGGGCAAGATACAAACGATCTGACAGGCATAATGGAAACTTCAGGATCCTTAGGGAACAGGGAGGGGTGTAAATACAGAAGTGGGGGGAGGAAGACATCCATAACAATACAGATGTATGAGAAAGCCACAAGGAATCAAAGCATTAACTATTTATTTAAAAATCCCTTCAAAGCATATAATTCAGTGTATAAATATATATATTTGCCAAGCCTGTCTCAGGGTTGTGTGGCCCCACACATACAACCTGCCGCTGTTGCCCTGGGTTACTCTGTAGAGGTAAAAGGCATTCTGTTGCTGAAGACAGCGCATACTTCAGAAACAGAGCCCAGAGGCTCCTACGCTGGAACTGACCTGAATGCCCCCTCCCTGAGAACTTGTGTTCGTGATACCAGAAAGCACGTGCAAGTTTCCGAAGGAGGGAGGAAGCCAGCAGTCTGTCACACCCAGCTGTAGTGCCTATGAAAGCACATCACTGACCAGCACGGCACAATAACCCTAAGGGGTGTAGTAGTGGCACACACACACCTTGGTGATAACCAATAGTTCTCTAATTGGGTAAAGAGGAATACCATGCCTTGTATCTGAAACCCAGCTTTCTACTCGGTGCTAATAAAATAATAGTTATGGGTGGAGAATCTACAACTACTATCTTACTAAACCAACCCTAAAGACAATCTAGAAACACTTGTCCTTATGCTCGCAGAGGAGTATAGTCTTCCCCATCATCAAGGAAACTTCTCTTTGCAACAAACAGAACCCATTACAGAAAAACCACAACCAATCAAACGCAGTGTTGTGGAGCTTAGTCCTAATGGACACATCTGCAAAACACTCCAGCATCTAAGTCTAAGGGAGCATTTCGGAAGAGGGAGTAAGAAAGGTAAGAAAGAGCCGGAGGATCAGGGAGTTTGCTGTGAGATTTCATAATCACCAACATGACTGCCAAAATGTGAGCTGAACAAGGTTGACACCAACAAACATGCCAAAGAGGATAAGGAAAAACCCATAAAGCCTCAGTCCTACAGAAACAAATAAAACAAAACCACAGGCAACTGAGGAAAGCTGGAAGTACAAAAAAAAAATAGCCCCTTCTATGGAAGAATGAACCAATTGGTTGTCCAGTGCCTAATGGTCAGTCCTAAACAAGTAACATAATGTGGACTCAATAGGTTATATTTAGGAATGTGTGTGTGTGTGTGTGTGTGTGTGTGTGTGTGTGTGTGTGTGTGTGTAAACATATATTCATGCAATAACAATTAATGTAAAAAGAGGCCATGGGTTTGGAGCATAGTGGGGAAAGGTATATGAGAGGCATAAGAGTGAGGAAAGGGAGGGGAGAAATGTTGTAATTAAGTTATGATCTCAAAAGCAAACCAACAAATAAGTAAAAAGAGTGCATGGGTGGGGTGGTGACAGACCCTTGGAGAGAACCTACTACTGTTGCTTTACAAAGTGGACACATCATCAAAGTGCTGTTAGGCATTTATATTTATAACCACAAAGTACTGCTGCTCTCAACCTTCAAAGAAGCTTGTTTTTGCAACGGGCAGTGGTCAGTGTAGAGACTCACAGCGGCCAATCAGATCTGTAATCAAAATCTAGACTTTTTTTTAACCAACAAAAAGACAACACGGACCAATTTGCAAATGGGCAAAGGAGTTAAAAAAAAAAACTTATTTCTCCAGATACCCACAAATACCAAAGAGCACATGAAAAGATCCTTGGCATTCAAGTCACTAATGAACTGCCAATCAGAACCACAGTATGCTACCTCATACCCACTGATATGACCATAATTGGTTTTTATTATTATTTTTGAAAGTGATGCATAAAAATTGTAATCTTCAAAAATTAGCCTGGGAACAATACCATGTTTGGAAATTAGAGGACAGTGTGCCTGGTCTTCAAAGGCAAGCAAAATTAGCATGGGACCCAGCAAACCCGCTCCTGCACTCACACCACAAGTTCTCAAGAAGAGTTCAAACAGAAACCTTCACACAAATAATCGCTTGGATGCTATTAGCATAAGATAAAAGATCAAAATGGCCCAGGTATCTGGATAAACAAGATGTGGTATATGCACACAATGAAACAGTATTCAACTAGATAAAAGTACAAACTACTAGTACATGTGACAGCACAGATGGTCCTAGAAAAACATTATAGTAAGTAAACGAAGCCAGAGCCAAGGAGCCATCCATGTACGGCTCTACTCCATTCGTATGAAAGATCAGGAACAGAAAAGCAGAGATGGCAAGAGGCTGAATGCTGACACTGGAAGGGAGTCGGGGGTTACTAGATTCACTTGTGGAAAAATGGAATCATGTACAGCTACGCAATGGAGACGTAGCTGTGGTCAGTGCTACTGAGCTATGCAACTGTATGGTATGGTTACAAACAACAGCAAGCTGAGAATTCGTGCATTTAGTTAAAATTATCAAGAGACATCTGTGCACAGAGCACCAGAAGGGTGGTGAAGAGGTACTCGGAGGGAGAGGTGTGCTGGTGAGCAGTATAACGGAGAAGAATTGCCTCGGGGAGGCAGGGACTAGAGAGATGCGTGTGTGGAGCACGTCCTCGGTGATACATGTCATCAGAAACCTTGCGGGGATCAGGCACGCTGGCCCCCACAGTATGACAAGAATGACAGGCTCGCCAGTAGTGGCAAAGATAGGATGGGCAGTCCTACCGGAAGCCCAGGTCCTCGGAGAGCACCCAGTTGCCCCCCAGGACAACCATGTGGGGTGACTGATGGCTTCCTGGGGCTGTCCATTCACTCAAAGCTTTACCTTCCCCTTAAGCAGGAAGGACAGTGCCCAGGGTCCTGCCACATGAGGGCAGTGAGCTGTGCCACTGCACACACCATGGCACTAGTTGGTCTGTTTCCAGATGCCTCCCACCTGCCTTGACAGCTCCCAGCTCCAAGCAGAACTTCCTCTCTCTGTCTTCAAGTAGGCATCACTGGAAAGGCATATTGGGGAGCTGTTCTGGCTGGTTTTGTATGTTACCGTGACACAAGCTGGAGTCATCAGAGAGGAAGGAGCCTCCATTGAGGAAATGCCTCGATGAGATCCAGCTGTCAGGCATGTTCTCAATTACTGATCAACGAGGCAGAGCCCAGCCTACTGTGGGTGGAGCCATCCCTGGGCTGCTGATTCTGACTTCTACAAGAAAGCAGGCTGAGCAAGCCACGTGAAGCAAGCCAGCAAGCAGCCCCCTTCCATGGCCCCTGCATCTGTTCCTGCTTCCAGGTTCCTGCCCTGCTTGAGTTCCTGTCCTGGCTTCCTTTGGTGATGAACAGTGTTGTGGAAAGTGTCAGCCAAATAAACCCTTTCTCCCCAACTTGTTGTTTGGTCATGGTGTTTCATCGCAGCAACGGAAACCCTAACTAAGATAGGAAGCAAGTGAGTAAGTGACACTTTACAGAGGTTGTTTAAATTCCTGGAGGGGAAACTGGTATGTAACCAGGCCTCACGTACTTGGCAGTGTGAGCTGATAATAATCCTGACAAGATCCGGAGTTCATCAGACATGTGCCTTGTACCTTGTACCAGACTCTATGAAGCTCTCTCCTCTTATGCTTTGACCCACTAATCTGCCCAGTGATGCTCCCGAGTAGGAAGAATCGTCTCCATACGTCAAATGAGGAACAGAGAGGTTTGTAGTTGCATCACGTGGAGCCTGAGCTGGGAGCACATTGCACCATGCTTGACCCTGAGCACATCCTGAGTGAAGCAGCACGGGGCTTTGTGCGGATTCTTCCCCTCTCCTTTCCCTCTCGTCTCCTCTTTCCCACTTCTCTACCTTACCTCTATAACACATGCCCCCCTACACACATCAAAGAGGGCCCAGTGATGCGGAAAGATGCCAACCCTGCCGTGAGACACGGTGTGGCCTTGGGTGAGTCACTCTACCTCTCTGGGTCTCATTTTCTTACAAGGCGTGTGCTAATGCTGTCCATCAGACGATGTTAGGAGGATCCTGAGTGGGGCCCAGTGCAAGGTGTGTCCTATGGCCGCAGCCTCCCTATGAGAGTGTTCTCAGGGATGGAAAGTTCCCTGAGAGGCAATGAAGGTTAGAGAGCTTAAGGCAGAGTCTCAGACCCCAGCTCAAGAGGACGGTCCTGTTCTTCCCTGGCTCTAGCCTCAACCACAAGGCTACAGGGTGCCAGTCTCAGTTTGTGCACTGCACAAGGCCAAGAGAGCAGTGAAACTGGCTGGCTGATGTCTGCCTGGCTAAGTGTGTGTGTATGTGTGTGTGTGTGTGTATGTGTGTGTGTGTGTGTGTGTGTGTGTACACACCACACTTGTCTTTCTGTAATCCAGACAGCCTGCTTAAAAGGAAACTCCCTCTTTCTGGGCCTCAGAAGCTCCAGCATCCCTTGAAGGACAATAGGATGTCCTCTCTGGCCTCAGGCCTATCTGTAGCTGATCCTTGGACCCCGGCCACACTTGAACACGGGCACTCAGATGAGCAAGCAAACTGTGACTTGCTAGCTCTTACTAACCACTTCTGAGGCTTCCTGCTTCCTCTAAAATAACCTACAGACTAAGGCCACGCCCAGTCCCTTTTCATACAAGACAGCCAGTCACAGCTGCAGATGAGCAAATGATGTAGCCACACACCATCTGCAGTGTAAAACCTCCCCTTGATACACCTGCGCGTGCCTTTCTTGCACGTTTCCTGGTATGCAGTCTCAGTTACCCATGAATCTGTGTGGCCATCCTAGATCTCAATGAAGATGATTTTACTCTCTGTCAGAAAGATTCCTAAAAGATCCATCAAATGTCAATCATGAAAGGCTGGACTGGTAAGTGTACAGCCACAGTAAGGGCTCAATCAATGTGTGCCACGTTTCTTTTAAGCCGTATTACAAGATCTCCAAATGCCAGCTATATCTCACCACTAATTCCTTCCCAGCTTCGTGTCACCTTTAACTCCACTTCCCAGCAGTGTGCAATCAGTGGCACAGAGGGTCACCATTGAGTGAAGTTAATCCTTTGTTTAAGAACAAGTCTGGAGAGAGCCCTGGGGACCTCAGAGGCTTTTCTTCTGCATAATCAAGCTATTTCTCCATCTCCTCCACACATGGCCTGGCTTACAGTCCTCTTCCCGTCCTGGCTGCTGGCGTTTGGACACTTGCCAGTGTGCTAGTGTCCTTGCTAAACAGGCTCTGCACTGACCTGTGCTCCTGCAACCCAAAGCTGGGCCTTGGGACCTGGCCTCGGAGCTGCCGTGCGGGGGAGAGGGGCTGCAGGAGCAACTGCGGTTTCCACAGAAGGAAACCACCCAGATGGGGGTTGCCTATGCAGCAAATCAGGTCAGTGCACAGGCACTTAGAGGGCGGACTATGCTGAGTTTTGCGCCAGCTCCTGTGGACTTTATCCAGGGCCCTTTTCCTCACACTCTTCCCTGTCACGCCAGGCAAGAACTTTCAAATCTGTCAGCTTCAGATATCTCAGAGTTGGGCCTCCAGGGACATGTATGCATCTGTCCCAAGGACTCACTGGTCCTAAATAAGAAAGTAACTGATGCTGCAGAGAAACCCACCCTCCCTTTAACTTGAGGACCTCTCTTCTCAAAGCTCCATTTGGCAAGGGAAAACAGACGAAGGAAGTGACTCAGCTCACCGGTCCCTGCTTCAGTTCAGTTTTCTAAATCACTAACAGGAAATTCCAGGGCAGAATGCCACCCTCCACTGAGTGTTACTGCTTATCTCTGACTCTCTGTTTGCTTCTGGCCAGGCTAAGGAAGGGTCCACTTGTTCCCACTCTAAAAGGCACAGCCACTACATTATGTGCAATGGAAAAGGAGAGGATCATCTCGAACAGGAGCTGGCAGGGTGTGCCTTGATGGGTAAAGGCTCTTACTGCAAACCTGAGTGCATCCCCAGGACCCACGTAGTAAGAGGAAAGGTCCTCTGACCTCTACGCTAGAGCCTTGACATTCTTACACATACAATAAACAAATAAACAAACACGAGGCGGGCAATGAACACTTCCTATAAAAGAGCCACTGATATCATGGCCACTGACATAGGCAATTGAGGGAGTTTACGCACAGCCTTGGTCCCCAGCCATCTTACATTCAACATTCCATTCTAGCCTCCTCACTGCAGGTGTTCCTCCCCCCCCCCCCCCATCTCAGGTGTCTAGCCGCACACAGATGACTTGAAGATCTCCTACATCAAAGGCTACACCCAGGACCACCAGCAGCAAAAAAAGTCAAGGAGAGCCCATGAAGATGCTGTCCTCACATTCAAGGACTGGGGTCACCTGAGGCCACAGACCCCCAGCATGAACTCACAAGGAAATCCCAAACTGGTAATCCTCAAAATCACTGTGGTAAAGGTTGGGTGGGCTAGCTATCAACCCTGTAAACCAACCCCCCTGGGTCTGTACCAGTTCTACCTAAAGATGCTACAGTATTCTACACTCACCAAGAATCCAAATCTAGGTGATGGAGGCTCAGTGGCTAAGAGTACTGATTGTCTCCCTCCCCTGCGCACCCCCAGGACCTAGGTTGAATTCCCATGATCATCTGTAACTCCAATTCCAGAGGGTCCGACGCCCTCTTCTGGCCTTGTCACACCAAGCATGCAGGTAGTGAACAGACACACATGCAGACAAAACACTCATACACATGAAAAAAATAATCCAAGTCTAGAGAAATAAGGTAAATTTGAATGCCACTGTGATATCCCTCTGGCTCACAGATATAATAAATATCCTATCTCTACATCGTGTACATGTTAGGAAATCAGTATCTTTCCCTTTGTTTATAGCTGAGGAAACTGAGTCACACTTACCTACCAGAAAGTAAGCTAGATATATTGGAAGACAGACAAACAGACGATCCAGATGTCAAATTCTAGCCACAGCACACAGTTTTCCAAGCAAATTGTGTGACATATCCTGGGTGCTTGCCATAGGCCAAGCACAGACACTGTGATTTCCTTAAGGGACAGTCACAGGTGCATCCCCCATGTGTGCCAGCTACTGTTCTGAGAACCCAGGTTACAGTGAAAGAGAAGATAAGAAAAAAGCCTTTCATTTACAGTTCATTTGATCTTCAGGTAACCTGCAAAGCACAGTCATCCATCTACCACCCCCAGACACACACAGAGAGGGAGAGAGAGAGAGAGAGAGAGAGAGAGAGAGAGAGAGAGAGAGAGAGAGAGAGAGAAGAGAGAGACAGACAGACAGAGACAGACAGAGACAGACAGAGACAGAGAGACAGAGGAAGAGAGAGACAGACAGACAGACAAACAGAATCAGAGACAGAGAGAGACAGAGACAGAGACAGAGAGACAGACAGACAGAGAGAGAGAGGGAGAGAGAGAGAAAACCTCAAAGAGAACCTCAAGAACCATACTAGGATGTCATTCAATGCAGAGCACCGGCTTAGTGAGTGATGTGTGAGGCCCTAGCCAAGTGGGAGGGGAGGAGAGGTAGAATGGGCTGGGAGGGGAGGAAGGGAGAAGAGGGGAGGGAAAAGGAAGGAAAGGAAGGATTTTTACGGCCATACAACTAGAAAGCTGTAGCTCAGTGCTTTCTCGACCTTCCTAAGGCTGGGATCCTTTAAAGCCCCTAACTACACAGTTGTTTTCATTGCTACTTCATAACCTTACTTTTGCTATTGTGATGAATGGTAGTATAAATATCTGATATGCAGGACATCTGGCATGTGACTCCAAAAGGGTCACAGCCCATAGGTTGAAAAACCACTGCTGTAGAAGGTCGATTTGAACTCAGCAGAATCCAAAGTTCTTGTTTCTCTGGCCAGCCCATCTTTGACATCATGTGTTACTCTAATATACTCTGGAATTGTTCACGTCTTCTTCCCCCATCCCCAAACGCCCCCCCCCCCCCCCGCCAGCTCAGGGAGGCTGAGTTCCCATGCTAAGAACACTTGGCCTACAGTCTATGCTTTAGTGTTTACTGGGCTCTGCATGGATACCTGTTGAAGGGGTCGCATGCGAATGAAGACAAAAGACTATTGAGTCTCTTCTATTCCTTGAACGTCTTGATTGGTTCAAGAGAGGCTCACCCAGCACAGCTGCCATCAAGGGTCCTGTGATCCTTCAGGATGGATCGGTACCTTATTTGGGGCCCTGACATTTGCTAACATGATTGAAAGCAAAAAGCTGCAGCCAACACTAAGTGTTAATAGAGTTTAGACAAGTTGCTGTATAAGAGGAAGAAAACCCAAAACCAACAATGGAAAGAGAAAAGATGCAATCGGTTGGAGCTCGTTTCTAGAACCCGATCTGGGCTTGGGAGAGCTTCTCTGATGGAATAGAACCAATGGGCATATCTCTGGTGTCAAGTCCAAGACACATACAAGCAGTGTGCTGAAGTCTGTGGGTGTGCTGCCACCTTATCACCTGAGCAACTGCCTGATGGGGCACCAGAGAAGGTAGCTGCAAAGACAGCAGCAGAGACCAGCAGAGTTCCAAACAGATGGGAAGAAGGGGAAGAAGAAGAGGCTGGAGGGAAGGGAAAGATGAGGTAGCGGAGGAACAAGAGGACGCTAAAGACAGTTATAAAAGAAGAGGGGAGGGGAGAAGTTCCTCCACCAGCCAGGAGACCTCAGAGGACCACCAGCCCAGCTCACCTCCACTAAATCTTTGCTATACAATTGCTAGTGGTTATAACTGTTATCTCTGATTTATTGATTAGGGAACTGAGGCGGTGTACGCTGAAGCACAGGGGGACACTGAGAGAAGGAGCCAGGCCAGGCTTTTTCTGCAGGCAGGCTGGCTTCAGAGGTTTGGCCTCCACCACTGCGTAACCCGACTCTCACTCACGAAGATGGGCCTATCACCTGAGCTGCACCAGGAGCACCAGGGCCCTCCCTTGGTCATGACAACCACCCTGGGGCTGCACATCACTGTGTAGCCTTCAGTGAGCCAAAGTGATCCCCCCCAGTGAACAGAAATCAGATTGGGATTCCAATTTAGTGCCTCAGAGAATGTTGCTATAAAAAGAATCTCCTGGCCCATTCACAGTCTCTGGTTCCCCATCTTTCCATCTCTGCCCTCATTACTGTGGTTCATATGGTCCTGAAGTCCTCACTGGCTCCCAAGTAGACAAAGCCAAGGATCAGTCTCAGGTTTTCAGCTACTAAAACTTCTACCTAAGCAAACTCCTTTCTTTTCATTTCTTTACTTTTCTCCCCCGCCCCCCACACACAGCTAGTACTTTATTCAGATAGAAATCTCATTACACATGGTCTAAGAACACTCAAATAAGGACTCAAATAAAATCAGATGTTAAAAATTGGTCTTCAAGCACCGTAGCCAACAATGCCATATTTGCCTATGATGTCTCCAATATAAAACCACATCCATACCTCAATGGCTACCAAACCATTCAGCACAGCTTCCTTAACTGTAAGCTGTTTGAAGCTTCCAGTTTTAGCACTTTGAATTATTTTTTTCACACTCTGACTAGCTGTAGGGATTTTATCAGGGGTTGAGTGGGGAGGGGAAACCAGCTCAATCTTGGCATACTGCCAAAATGTGGCCAATTGAGGCTTTGAGTAAGTCACAGCAGCAGTTACCAGTGCCAGAACCTTCTCTACAAAGTTATAGATGAACTTGGCCATGGTCTAAAGTGGAAGGTCCATCTCCCCAAACCGCTGGCTGAATCCAAACCTCTTTTCTTTGTAAGTATTCTGCTTTGGGTATTTTGTTGCAGTGATAGAAAATGGACCGTTACATCACCATATAATTGAAGAGATGGCCCTATATCAAAGAATCATCTCAAACTCACAAAATCATCTGGACCAAGATGGGTAAATCCTGCTTAGAATAACGTGGTCATTTCCCACAGCATAGGCATGAGTGCACACGGATACTCTTAACACCGTGGAGTTAAAGAGGGATTACAATGAAACCAGCCACATCAACCCTCTCCCCCCAAATCCAAAGCCTCTGGCAATCTGATGAATCCTAGAGCATAGAAGAGTAAATTGCTCTCATTCTCCTGCACCCTTTGAAATCTGGTTGAAGAGACAAACATACGCGCTACAAGAAGCTGTCTGAACTCTTGTTTGTTTGTTTTGTTTTTCGAGACAGGGTTTCTCTGTGCAGCCTTGGCCGTCCTGGGCTTGCTTTGTAGACCGGGCTGGCCTCGAACTCACAGAGCTCCATCTGCCCCTGCCACCCTGAGTACTGGGATTACAGGAATGTGCCACCATGCCCAGATGCTGTCTGAACTCTTAGTGCCAAGCTGCCAGGCACAACGGCCGTGAGTTCTCAGAGGGCAAGAAAGGCCGGATGAGGGAAGTGATACTAGAGCATGAAGGAGGAGCAGAGAGAGCAGAGAGGGCAAAGGGCAGAAGGAGAGAGGTAGGCGGGATGGAAAGGGCAGGGAGGTGGGGCCTGTCAGCTTGATGAGTGAGGGCACAGCAGAGCCAACTCAATGGCATTCCGGGGTGTGAACAAGCAGGATTGGCCCAGTGGCTAACTGTAAGGGCTCAACATCAGGAAAGATTTCGAGACCTGTGGTGCTCTCATAGTGGATAGCCTCTCGGAAGGAAAGGGGTGGGGTGAGAAGATGGAGGCCAGATGGAGCAACTCAGTCCATCTGAGCCTTGTGAGACCCAGAGGTGGGAAAAATTCAAATTCTACCTCCCTGGTCCCTCCCTTATTTACTTATCCATTTATCTATGCATCCATCTGTTCACCCATGTACTCATCCACCCATTCATCCTTCCATCCAACCAATAACAACTAAAGAATCATCTTACATAAGGACAGCAGACAGAGGGTCAGTCTGGACATATTGGAGCTCACAGTCTATGGAGGGTTCCAGACAATTCAATAGAAAACTGCAGCAAAGCATGCTGGGGGTGATAGCAGGAGTCATGGTAATAGGAAGAAAGGAGTTTCCCGGCCCCAACCTGAGAAACAGGAGGTTAATAGTAACTGTGGTGCTATTTGGCATCACATGTAGAGATTTACTACTGCGCTGCATCCCCAAAGGCAGGGATGCTGTATTCATTGTTCATTCCCAACAGAAGCTCATGGGGCTGAACTGATCTGAATAGGGGGAAAAAGAAAAACAAAAGCAAAAACAAAAACAAAACCCCAAAAAACAAAAAAGCCAAACAAAACAAAAACATTTTTCTGACTCTTGGCGGCTCCTGAGACCAAGAATTCATACTCTGAAACACAGAGCCTTGGGTACGTCCATTATGGCAGTTTGCAGAGTGGTTTCTGCACACACGTCATCAGAAACCTTAACTAGCTTCCAGAGATGGGAATGGCTGAATTCTAACATGGTGGTGCATGGGTATGCCTTCGGAAAAGATGGGCCTGTAGCTCCTGCTGGGCTCTCAAGGAGACCCAGTGTTAAACAATTAGATTCTCAGCCCTCCTATGTTCCTATCACTTTGGGGGTGGATGGACTCCCCAAGACTTGGTGGGAATGAACTGCCACTGGAGTTCTGCCCTTAGAGAGTGGACCACCTACTGGGAAAGGCAATGTGCACTTACTAATTCAGAGACAATGTGTTCCCCCACCCAAGCCATGGGTTGGAAATGTAATTCCCAAATTGTTGTATTAGGATTAGATGACATCATGGGGGTAGATGCCAAGATGACATGAATTAGTTTAAAAGAAAGAAGAAAGAGTTGAGTTAGTGCACGTGCTCTGCATCACCATGTGGTACCCTCCACCACATTAATAAGCAGATGCTGAGAAGATGCCTGTGCCAAGTTCTCAGACTTTTCAGCCTCCAAAAACATGAGTTAAGTCAACTTCTATTCTTAAACAATTACCCAGTCTGTGATGTTCCATTATAGCAATAGAAAGTGGACCACGGAGCAGGCGAAAAGTGACAAAACAGTAGGGCTGAGGTGTGATTTAAAAAGAACCTAAAATGGGCTAGAATCCTTTCTCCATCTCAGGTTTCTCACCTCCTCCCTGGTTACTGATGAGGTTTGGACACAGAAACGCAGAGCATTCTAAATGCACAATGCTGTGAAAGGGTGAGGTCGTTTATAATGAGGCTGGTGAGAACTTAGGTCAAGAATGAATAGAGAAATCTTACATGCTGTTCTGTCTCTTCCAAGCTGTTCCTTAGGATCATCCCAGACTCCTCTCTGTCTCTCTACCCATGTCTAATGCATGAGGAAAACCCAAACCCACTTGTCCCACCTATACTACATATGTTCAGAAGTGAGGCCCATGTCAGCACAGTCAGGGCCACCTTCAAGTGTGAGGCACTGCCGCGACATAGCTAGCTCACTGCAGCAGCTGTCTTACCAGCCTCTCTGCTAAGACACTGAGCTCCATTTTTCACTTCCCATGAAACTGCCAGCCCAAATATGAGATGTAGCAGCATTTCTCTATTGTGCCTTAACCCCTGATATACCTCACCCCACCTTTCCATCAAGAATAAAGTCTCCATGATACCCAGAAGTCACTACTCCCTCTGACCACCTCCCACAAAATCCATTCTTACACTTCTACCGCGAATCCAGCCACGCTGGCCTTCTACACATCGGAGGGACTTCCTCCTTGACACATTATTTGCATTCCGTTTGCTTTACAGGCAGAATACTCCTCCCTCACCAGACTTCCTTACTGCTGCAGCCTGTGAGGCAAGTATAAAAGCTCACTAGGCAGGTATGGTGGTTCCAGTAAGAATGGAACACAGAGGCTCCCGTATTTCAATGCTTGGTGCCCAGATGGGAAGACTGTTTGGGAAGGATTAGCAAGTATGGCCCTGTTGGAGGAGGTGTGTCACTGGGGGTGGGCTCTGAGGTTTCAAAAGCCCACACCAATCCCGATTGGTGCTCTCCTCCCGCCCCAGCCCCCCAACTTGTGGATCAGGATGTAAGCTCCAGCACTGCCTGCCGCCTTGTCTCCTGCCATGCTCCCTGCTGTGATGATCTTGGATTCTAATTCTCTAGAACCATGAGCCCCAAATTAAATTCTTTCTTCGATAAGTCAATTCGGTCATAGCGTCTCTTCAGAGCAGTAGAAAAGTAACAGACGCCAGGCAAACGCTCAGCATTTGGCTGGAACCTGTGTTGCCATCCTGTAGTAGCTGATAATGCCTATCTGGGTGTCCTCAGGGTCTGCCCCACCACATGTCACCCTCCGCCATGTTACAATGCAGCAAGAACCTCTGTCTCTGTTGCCATAGCCTTTGACTTAACAGCCCTGTGTTATCAGACCTCTGAATTCTCTGAGCAGTTGCTGAAGAGAAATCTGTGACAGTATATCCATCGATATGTCAGTCACAGCCCACTCCTCTAGGCCCAGTTTCTTCCACTGTGACTTTAAACCAGTGCAAACGCCTGCAGCATCCTTGTTGGAGCAGGAAGACAAAGAATGTACTTCTCTGAGAACAAAATAGAGTAAGCCTTCAGCAACTCTCCAGCTGCTGCCCAATTCACAGGAGGGAGGGAGGGAGGGAGCAAGTGCCTGTTAGTGGGAACATCTGAGGTGTCTCTACCCAGATTCCTCTACAGTCGGGTGACAACAACAACAAACATCACCCCCCCCATATCCTTAATATATGCTGCAGAACACAGACCGTGCCCGTGCACTATTGACAATAAAAGCCCTGCAAGCTTTAAAAGCTGTAGCAAATCCAGACATCCAGAAGTGAGGAGAACATTATGGTGCCACATTGTCTCAAAAGACAGGAAAACCATGAGGATGCTAGACTTAGGAGAAAGCCAAATTTGGAAAATGTTCCTTTCACCAAAGCTTTTTTATACCTAGACATGATGGTTGGAGCCAAGCTGGGTTTTGTCTCCTGAGGTTCTCATACAGCCAGCGAGTGGGACAATCCCCTCACATGGACTCAATGAACCAACCCACAGGGTGTGTCTAAATGTCCCCAACTTGCTGAAACGTCACAAAGGAGAAGGCCAGGCACCGACAAATTACCATGGGAAAGGAGCTGGGTTTTTAATGTGTGCGTTTCTGTTGTACCAGACAGATATCTTGAGACAGGTCCACAGATGCGGTTAGCCTCTCTTGCAAACACAGGTGTCCCAAGATGCCTCCAAGCATCTTCTTTAGAATTCTGTTCCCATTGCTCTGGGACCTGCTCAGTTGATCCATGTTAAAGACTCTTCTCCACAAAATGCTCATCCCTGGCAAGTATGACTTCAACAAGACACAGCACAACTTCTAACTGTATACTTGTTGACTGGCCCACAGATTTATTTGACTTCGTTACTAGGAACCATTTAGGGCTAATTCTAGTAGCCTCTGTGACTACCATGTTGCTGGGGACTTGGGAGACATCCAGCCAATATGCAGGATATAAGTAAAGACTGAACTAGTGAGTAAAGCAGAGTCGCCTGCTGCCTTCCCCACTAGAGCTGGCTCCTCTGAAGGGTCATTCATTCTGGCCATTAGGGTAGCATGCTGCATGCATGACTCCCATGTAGATAGCATGCTACCTTCAACAAAGCTCTAGCTAGGAGAGTAACATGACAGGTCATGTGGCCTAGCTGTAGCCCTAGGAACCGGGCAGGGGCAGCACACTTAATAGAGTGCAGCCTGTACTTAGGTTGGCAGTGACTTGGGTGGTCTTTTTAAAAATAAAAATATTTATTAGAATGCAGATAGAATCTTTTGCTGTTTTGATTGATTTTATAAAAGGATTTTGTTTCTATAAAAATAGAGACTATAACATAAATTCTTTTAATTACTAAGTATGATAATTAAGATACAACCATTTCTTGTGTTAGTATATGATTGTGTTTTGTTCTTTTATATATTTTTAAGTTAACATGTGATTATATTATGTTTCCCTTCTCTTTCTTCTCCAATACTCCCATGTACTGGGCCTGTTGTTCTCTCTCAAAATCATGACGTGTTTTATGGGTAGTCACTTTGAAAAGCTGAAACAGGTCACCATTCTGGAACCCCAAAGTCATACAGATTTCAGGCAGGGGCCACGGTGGTGTGTTAGAGAATATCAAAACCAAGGAAACATGACGGAATCACTGGACGGGTGGTGCATGCCTTTAACCCCAGCACTTGGGAGGCAAAGGCCAACAGATCTCTGAGTTCGAGGCCAGCCTAGACTACAGAGCGAGTTCCAGGACAGCCAGAGCAGTTACACAGAGAAGCCCTGTCTTGAAAACACAAACAAACAAACAAACAAACAAAAAAGTGATGGAATCAGAGGGAATTGATGAAGGTAGTCTGGGGAGCAGAGCTGGAGTATTTAGAGAGACTGGGATGCCAAGAGAGGAGGTGTTTATTTTCAGAGATGCCCAAGTTCAGGCCTTTTAGGAGGTCTGTCTGCTGGACTTTTAGCAGTCTTTCTGCTAGATTTCCTGGAGTTCTGAGTGATTCCCTTGAGCCTTAAGATGCACCACTTGCCCACACACCACATGTATCTAATATGAACTATTTTAATGAATGTTGTCCTTCATTAAAAGGAGCCTAGGGTACAAAAAACAAAAACAAACAAAACCCAAACACACACACACACACACACACACACACACACACACACCCTCAAGCACAAGAACCTCTGTCCAAGGTTCTGGGCTACAAGCATCTCTACATCCCTGAACTAAGAGGTAGTCAAGAGCCTTTCTGTATCCTTCCCTCTGAGATATGGAAAAGTGTCCCTTCTCCATTTCTGCAGAGCCTCTTATTATTTGGATCTAGAGACGAAGAGGAGCTTTGGTGAATCATTCTTTATCTGAGAAAAATCAGGTAGTTCTACAACAGGACCACAAGACAGACTTCATTGAGTGAGCACGAGCCTAAGTCAGCCTCCATTGAAAGCTCTGGCATTCCTTTTATCCTGGTACGTCTCTGAGACTTTACTTTCCCTTGTTGAGCTCCCATATAAAGGGCACGTTGAAAGCAGTCCTGCATGATATGCATCTAATCACTGTCTGCTCACTTCTCTCATGTTACTCTGTCCATTGTATAAATTATAGGGCATCAGCCAAGATAGGGAGAGACAGAGAGACAGAGACAGAGAGGTGGGGGGAGGGAGGGAGGAAGGGAGGGAGTTTCTTCCCCTATGAGTATAAGTGGAGGAGGCACCATACAAGTTTACCTAAGGGGTCCACTTGAGAGCAAATATTTTTCTTCCATCATAACTCTCAATCTGAAGATTCCTGTGCTGAGGCCTCACTTACAGTCCCTGGCCACCATGGCAGAGACCACACATGATCTGTTATGGACTCGACTGTGTGTCCTTAAAACTTAAGGGCTAACGTTCCAATCCCTTCTATTTTGAAACAGAATCATATCTGCAGTGAGCACTTTGAAGAGGTGAACAAATTAAAATAAAGCCCTTAGGGTGAGGTCCTAACCCATTCTGACCAGTGTTCTTATGAGAAGACAGGGAGACACCAAAGGTATGGATGCCGAGAGGGGCAACCATGTACAAAAGGTTGTAAATGACCATCTGCCAGTCAACTAGAGTCCATAAAAAATAATAACCTGATCTTCCTGGCAGGATGATCTTGGGCTCTCAGCATCCAGAAGCATGAGAAAATGAGTGTTGTCATTTGAGTCCCTATTTTATCTAAAATTCCATTGTCCCTCCCTTGCTTCCGGATGAAACTACTAAATATTAGCTGGGTACATGACTGAGTCTAATACAGACTACATTTCCCAGCTCGTCTTGCATGCAGGCTTGCTTGGTCATGTGATTAGTTTTAACCCATAGGCTATAAGGGGAAATGTCAAGTACACCTTCAGATGAGTGCTCTTCAAGGGAAAGCTCACGCCTTGCACATTCCCTTTGTCAGTCTTGATGGCTGCAAAGAGGACCTAGTGACTGGAGATTCCACAGGTAGCCTGGCTCATGAGGCAGAAAGTGCAATGCCAAGGAGGCAGCATGGGAGATATACCTCCCTCTCCTGCCTACCTCTCCTCCCCAGCATTTCAGGATGGAGGCGGTTTCCAAGGGCAGCAAACTGTGGCTGGTAAGTACTTGAGGGAAACTAATGGAAATGAGTGTTATTCAATCAAGACCACCCTGGGGCCAATGATCTGTGGGCTTGGGGAGCAGGAAAATGAATGTGTACTACTTCAACCAATCCACTATTTCAGAGGTTTGCTTTGACTTGTAGTCATATGTAAGGCCAACTGATACCGTTTTCCCCTTCTGCCTCCTCCATCCATCCTTTCCCACATTTCTTCCGAGGAGAGGATCATCACTGGCCAGTCTCACACAGCCAGGACTGAGATAGCAAATGCCAAAGGTCATGATAATTTTAAGTGGATTTGGCTTGGACCAACTGGAGACGTACAGAATTATTACCCATTGCCATGCTAGTCTATGTCCAATCTTTACCCACGTCAGCACTGATCTTATTGGCTTCTTACAAGGGACACTCCTACTCAGAAGCTCCAGAACCACAGAAGGACACTCCAGTCCCCTTCTACTCTAACTATAGGCAACCCCCTCTGCCAGGCTTTTTCTCTACAAACATCTATTAAGACCAAATCAGACTTCTTTCTTGATCCAATTACTGTGCACAAGCTTTCCACTTTTACCCACGGCATCAGTTTTCAAGGGCCCTCCGGATACGGTGAAGATTACCTATAGTGCCTAAAGTCTGAGGGCAGTGGAATTTAAGAGCCAGCTTCATTATCACTAAGTTACGTGAACTCAGGGTCTTCACCTGTAAAGTGGGAATAAAAACACACTCTCTCTCACACACATACACATATAGATGTTCCAAAGTCAAAGATGAGAATGGGTCTTGCAAACTTAAACCACTATGATCTGACTAGGAACAACTGTTCTGAAGTTGGCACTAGATGCTATTTTGTGTCTATCTTGATTCCGCAGTTGCTCATTTTAAGGCTCGTTTGATTTTGGCCAGAAGAACTACCAGGTGTTTTACAATTATCACTCCAGGTAGTCTCCAGAACAATACTATCAGACTTGCATCATCATCATTCATCATCATCATCATCACCATCATCATCACCATCATCATCATCAACAACAACAACCACAACCACAACATACCATCATCTCCACCTCGCTATAGATAAAGAAACAAGTCTAGATTTGAACTTCGGTCTGACTTCACAACCCAAACCTCTAACCTTCTTCAAACCCCTCAAGGCAGAGGCTGTGTCCTTTTGATTTTGTAAGGACACTGCCTTGTTTGGGAAGCGTCTACTGTGCCTCCTCTACCCGAGGCCTTCCTTGCAATGCTGATGGCTTCCTGTGTCAAGGCTGCAGCAGGAAGGGGGCAGTGGGAGTGGAGGTGGGGGGGACAAACCTGGTAGGGATTGCCTGCAGCCCAGTGGACCTCAAGGTGGCCAAGAATACATCTGGTTCTGAAGATGAAGGGGCTTTGGCAAGAGACATCAGCACCTCTTTCACTGAGGCCACGGGAAGGACGGCTAATGACACCCATCCTGAAGAATGAATGAATCAGCTGGGAAAGCAGCCAGGGATGGCCCAGCTGTCTTAACTCCTCTTGCTACTCCAGCTTTTCATCTTCTTCCAAGCTGCGATTCCTACCACCTCCGGTGTCCTTGACAACGGAATGCTACGAACTAGGGAAGTGTTAAATACCTGACTCAGAGTGAGAAAAAGCAGGATACGTTCTAGATGCGGCTTCCATTTGGCCTGCACTAAACCATTGCCTTTTCTCACAGCAGATTGAAGAGCCCTTCCTTTCTGGCCACTTCTCCAGGCCAGCTTTCATGCCCCAGGACACAAGAGACCCTCCACCCACACCTCCTGCCCATTTCAGGGTCCCTCTGTTCACGTGTAGATGGCTAGCAGGGTACCCCAGCTGGAAGGGGCGGAGTTGAAGAAGCTTTGGGGTTTTAAAGGAGCCTTTATTGACTCTAGTTCTAACTTCCCATTGTACAGATGGAGAACCTGAGACCCTCTGCATTTGTGACTTGTCTGTCCTCAGTGGGGACCTTTTTTATCTCAAAGTACTTCACAGTGCCAAATGCTTGCCTGTGAATGGATAGATCTGAGCCTCTAAAGTAGCTGTTCTCAAGCTGTGGCTCAGGAACGAACACACACACACACACACACACACACACACACACACACACACACACACACAAACACACACCTCCATCTATCACTCCCACCTCTGAGTTGCCTCAGCCCTGGCCTGTTGAGTTGTCTTCTCTTGGGTGGGGTCTGCCATCTGGCAGCGTGGAAATCCCCCAGTCAGCCTTTAAATTCTCACTTAGCATTGGGAGGATTGCATCACTGGTGCCACTTCGAGTCACAGTACCTGACACCTCCCTTCCCCCCCAGCCACCACTTCCGCTCCCAATTTGAAACAGAGGCTTCTGGGAGCTTAGATGGCTGAAGCTGATGAGGCTGTTTTCTCGGGCGATCCTCCAGATAATCTGACAGGAATCATTTTCTCAAAAGCTCTAGTGAAGGACCCGTTAGCTTCAGCCCCACTCCAAACTGGATGCTTGGGATTAGAGCAGATAGTTCAGGGGTCACCTGCCTCAGAAGAAACCAGCAGGTGCTGTCGCTTTGAAAATGGGAAAGGGAGCCATGGTGGCTTCCAGATAGGCCAATGGAGAGTGTCCATGTAATGCAAAGCCTGGCTGAATATCAAAAGGCCAACAGCCTTGCCTCATCTTGAGGATGCGTGAGCCAGCGCTTGAGGAGAGGCTGAAGGCAAGGATATGTGTTCTCTGCCCTCAGTTTCTCCTTTAACCCAGAGACTGCAGCAGAGACAGAGAAGCGCTGTATGTATGCCCGACCGTAAGTTAGCGTGGTACGCCCTGTCCTCACCCACGCTGCAGGTCCCATCACATCTACCTGCGTGAGGCCCTCCAGCCCCCTGCCCCCCTCCCTCTGCACTGCAGACCCAGCGTCCACACCTACCCACTCCGTGCCGCTCCTTGTCAGTTTTGCGCCAGGGGGCCATGGCTAGCCCGGAGCCTTGAGAGCCTCCTGTTCTCTAGTAGAGAAGCTGGCTGCGGTGGCTAGGCGCCTTGCAGGGCCCCACTTCCTTCCTCTTTTTAAACTCTCTCTCTCTCTCTCTGAAGGTCCGCCTTCTCCTCATCTGTGTTCCCACTCCGTCCTCCCCCCTTCTTCTCGAGCTGGGGTACACTATTTTGTCAAGGTTGGAAGACTGCCAGCAAAACGTGAAGACCACCCTCAATTTGTCTCTTCCCCAGGCAACTGGCTACAAGCTGGACAGGTACTTAAGCCAAACCAGACCACAAAACTTCTGAACCTCGTTAGTGACTAAGCATGAGCTTCATGGGCTGATGATCTACATTTCTCTGTGATTCGGATTCTTCATCTGGAAGACGGAGTACCGCCCCTACAGGCATTTAGTAAGGATTAGAGAAGACCCTTATACACAGCACACAGTGGGGGACACACTAGAGATGCCGTCATTTTAGTTAGCATCCTTCCTGTGACATGGACCCAAAGGAGAATCTGATGAGGGTTCAGGAGTCCCCCTCTTTAACACTGTTCGAACACACCATTGGCCACCAGCCAGGAGGTCAAGGGCACCCTCACCACCAGCAAGAATGGGCAAGGAAGAAGGCAGCCAGGGGGGCTCAGACAGACATTTTCCCCCACAAAACCTGAATGTTGCTCTTGGAATAGATTCTATCTGAAAAGGAAACTATCTCTCAGGGTTGTAGTAATTGTGATCTAAGTCTTCTTGAATTTTCTTTATTATTATTTCCCATAACCCTTTTCTGCTCTACTCCAGAGACATTAAGAAAGCTAAGGCAATATTAGCATTAACAGGTAGCTATCACAAAATTCCAATTTTCTTTCGTCTTAGTTTATTGACTTTCTGGTTTCTGACAGAACACATTAGGTGCATCTGTTATATAGATTTTTCTTAGGAACACATGAACCCCTCCACTCACCCCAGATAGGTCACCAAAGACAGACCAGAGTAGTGATTCCTCTCAATCTAAGTTGGAAAATCAAGAGTTTGTCGGACTTGCTTCTAAGAGCACAGCTGAGGGGTTACTTACAGAAGCATTGGTGACACCCCCCAAAACATCCACATCACCAAATGTCTCACCCCAACACAGATGAAAAACTCCCCATAGCTGCAGAGGTAGTCTCCTTTTCAGTTAATTCATCACATACTGTGTGCACTACCTCTGACCTGAGACTATGTATACCTGGGACAGAATTATGTGCAGCTGTTGGGGAGGCACAGAAAGGAGGGACTAAAATCCCAGAAGAGGTTCTAATGATCCCATTCCCTTGCCAACAGGCCAAAGCTTGAGGCTTTCTTGGGAATAATCATAACTGCCCCCAATGAACCTGGCAAGAGCTCGTAGACATGGCGGACAGCACCCCCACAGCAGCAGCACTCACAGTAAGCAGCTGTATCAAAGTTTTGCCAGAAAATCAAAGCCAGGAGAATGTGTGTATGTGTTTAATACTCATCATGAGTAACTTTCTTGTTGCTGTGATAAGACACCACGACCAAGGCTACTTATAAAGAAAGTGTTCAATTTAGGGCTTATGGTTCAAGAGAGTAGTAGAGTCCATGATCATGCTGGTAGGGAGCATGGCAGCAGGCAGCAGACATAGGGCTGGAGCAGAAGTTGAGAGCTTATATCTGAGCCACAAGCAAAAGGCAGGAGAGCTAATTGAGAATAGCGTGGGCTTTTGAAACCTCAAAGCCCAGCCCTAGTGATGCACCTCCTCCAGCAGGGCCATAACCTTCTAATCCTTCCCAAACACTTCCGCCAACTGGGAGCCAACCATCTTCATATATGAGCCTATGGGGGGTGGGGCACGAGTCTTATTCAGATCACTACAACACACACACACACACAAACACATACTCACACATGCACAGGCATGCACATATAAATATGTGTACATCCATTAAGTCTGAAATCTGTAGTTCAGATTGTGTAGGTTTTCTTTCTCTTATAAAGTATTTACATTGCCCATTGACTTTCAAAGACTAAAAGACGTGTCTGAGCCTGTGGGACAGGCAGAACAGCCAAGCAGGAGTTAGGAGATACAATTTCTTCTTTGCCAAGGACCCCCAGCCTTGCCCTTAAAGCCTATGAAGTCATTGGGTCAAGCCCACTTAGAACATTGAGAATCGTCCCTTTTAAGGCTTATTGAATGTTTGGTGGAAACCACATCTATAAAGCACTTTAATGGATATTTGATTGAACGACTGGGACCAGTCACCACAACAGTAAAACAATTGGACACTACACATCAGAGACTGGCAAACATTCTCCAAAATAGCCCAGATAGTGAATATTTTATTCTTTTCAGGCAAATTCAGGGGAAATGTGAAAGTATTTACATAATGACAAGAATATGATTTTGCCAAGGGTTGAAGGCTTTCTTGCCTTCCCAAGAGTTACTTTATGGCGTTAAGTGTTATTCTTTTGCAAAGTTTATCTTATGTGTATGGGTATTTTGCCTACATGGATGTTTATATTCGCACTACATGTGGACAAGTGCCCATAGGGGCCAGGAGAAGGTATCAGTCTCCTTGAAACTGGGATTACTGGTTGTGAGCTGCCATGTGATTGCTGGGAACTGAATTGAGTGAGGGTCCTTTAGAGAAACAGCTGGTGCTCTTACTTGCCGAACCATCTTTCTGGCCCTTAAATGCCTTTTTATAAATGTATTGCTAATGGGCATGCCATGGGCCCAGCAATGGGATCTCTTTCAGTTGTAAGACTAAAGTGTCAAGGTCCTGAGGAATGCCTCTCAATGCATCTTCCAGCCCCTTAGAATAGGAACATCACACACACGCACACACGCACACACGCACACACGCATGCACGCACGCACGCACACCATGATGAGGTTCTAGCTCCCTTCTATAGCTTCACCTCCTGTCTCCTCTGCCATTTCTTACTGTACTCCCTCGCTATACCACACACACAATCACCCTCAACTAGTACCCAGATAGTACTCTCTAAAGACTCCTAAACATGCTACAAAGTCCTAGAGCTGCATGTTATACCATTTCTCCAGAGAGAATTCCCCCTCTCCAGACTGACCTGTTCCCTATCTCCCATAGTTTTCCCATGGTACCTGAAAACAGCCATGCGCAGGAACTGTTCACTCATCCCGGTCCATCTGGAGGTTGTCCTTGCTCTTCCTGCAATGTTGCTGAGCCTCAGCTTCTGTGACACCTTCCTTGTCTGTGTATTTGAAAGTGAGTCAATGCTCACCTCGATGCATTTATACTGAACAAACCCCAAGACTAGCAGCGCGAGGCCAAACTGGCGGCTAACCTCCTTAACAGTCGTATCTGATTCTCATGGTGTTTAATATATTTTTTTTTAAATTGCTGATGGTCAACAATAGAGGAGGGGAGGCTCACCTAATTGTTGGCATTTCCGGTTTCTATGTAACTGTGGAGTCTGTGAAGTCTGCCTTGCGACAGACAGAGTCACAGAGGTCACATCAGCGGCCACCTTTCAGCCAGAGCACATACACTGGTTTGCCTCACGTGCAGTACTTCCCTTTTCCCCAGAACTGAGTCCATATCTCAACAGGCCCTGAGCTCTAGGTGCATACAGCCGCTGTTCTTGAGGTCAAAGCAATGACCAGTACTGGATCTAGTGTTCCATCCAAGTGGAGAAACAAAAGAGACTGAGAAGATGCATGATGGGAAAAGGTCTTCGTATTCACATATGTGGGGAAGAGGCTTGGATGTAGATTTATGTTGGAAGCATATTTCTTTACCCTTAATTATTATTTCATTTTTAATCAGCTCGCAAAGTCACGGGTTTCCTTATGGCAGTTTCAGACACACTGAGTTTGGGTAGGTCTTTGCCCAGCCCCCAAACCCACGGCTGCCCCTTCCTCCAGGACCCCTCACTTTCCCCATCGCGTCCTTTTACAACCTGCAGTTCTTCCTGCTTTGAAACCTCATGTGGTCTATATCCTGGCCACAAATTTAACAATTAATCATTCACCTTTTGCTTATGTCTGAGTGACATTCCGTTAAGTAGATGCTTCACCTTCTCGTTATCCAGCCATCCAGTGACGGTCAGCTAAGATGACCCCACTTCCTCGCTATTATAAATAGAGCAGCAGGAAACGTGGAGGTGTAAGTCTCTGTGGCAGGACTGTGGAGTCCTTTGGGTACATGCCCAGAAGTCATATATCTGGGTCATATGGTAGTTCTATTTTTAGTTGTTTGAGCAACTCCACACTGATTTCAATAATGATTACACCAGTTTACACTCCCAACAACAGGGAATGAGGGTTCCTCTTTCTTGAGTCCTCTGTAGGACTGTCATTTGCTTTCTTGATGACAGCCATTCTGGGTGACATGGAATCTCAAAGTGGTTTGAATTTGCAGTAAAATGGATAGAGATGAAAAATATTGTTAAGCATAATCCAAACCAGAAAGGACACTCCTTGATATTCCATCATGAACGCGGACTGCTTTTGCAGCACCCACTGAACTTTCCTACCCAGTCTCTGAATGAGGACATGGATTCGTGCCTCTGGCAGATGTACTGGAAAAGGGAGACCAATACTTTCTGTCCAACAGGGAGGATTTGTTTTGGGTAAGAAGCCTGATCATTAAGGTCATCTTGTTCTTGGGAGAGTCTCTCAGACTTTGAAAGCTGATGATTTACCATGGCTCCATGCACAGAGAGATGTCCAGGCAGCCAGACCTCCCTACTTGTATCCTAGGCATCCGCTCCTGACTCAGCAGGGATGCAGGAAGGAGCGGTTCCTGATCCCTTTACTTCTCTGAGACACAAGAATATGAGCCTTTGGGATTTTGGTGTTTTCCAGGTGGGTCACGGGCTTCAGGTCAAAACTCCTTTCAATTAATGGCCTGGGAACAGCACCCATGAAGAAAATGAGAACCAGATAAGGAAGGAGGGCCGCGACGCTCAGTAGGACCATAGGGAATCATTCGTGGCTTGCCCTGATGATTTACCAGTGTTTCCCTAACGTGAGAATCAGCCAGCAGGGGGCTTGGGGCTCTTTATGAGAGAGAGACCTCTTCCAGACAAGAACGGCTAAAGGTGTTTCAGCATCCAGGGACTGGCAACTACGGATTGGACCAAGGTGGTGGGGTGCAACAGTCAAATAAAGACATTTCAGAGTTGGTCTGAGTAGAACTGTCTACAAAATGGATTTGTGCATAGAGGTGTCAAACCAAAGCCAGACACCCAAATAAAATTAGCTAAAAGATGATTTTAAAAAGCTATCTCTTTTTTGCGTGTCTGTAGTACCTTCCTCTGTGTGCTGTTTTGGAGAAAATGTCTGCCAAGGGCAAGCTGTTCCTTTTGCCCTTGGAACCTATTTGATCCTCAGACTTTAGATTCTGAAGATGAAGCGTAAACATCTACCACAGATTATCTCTTTCTAACAACACCTGGAATGAGAAATGTTACTGATTTTTTTTCATGTTTATGAATTAACATAGACAAGATGAGATTTGGCTTGCTTTTTAAAAAACAAGGTCTTACTATGCCTCAGACTGGCCCAGCAATTGTGACAGTCCTCCTAATTCTCCATATTCCCAAATGCTGACTTGACAGGCTTGTCATTTAGATGGATCATAAATCTAAACAGAAAATACAACCATATTTCATATACACACAATTTCAGGGCAACACTATATAATAGTTTAGTATGCTTGGGTTTTGCTGCCTAGACTTTCCCACTTGTTGCATTGTCAATATTAAAACGTTTTAAATTTGGGGGCATTTACTTGAGGTTTCTGACTTTCTAGTTAAGGATGTTCAACATGGAGCTTCTCGTGTCCCGTGGCCATCTTCCCCCTAGTTTAGAGTGCTGCTGTGTGGCTAGCCTCACTCTCTTCTATGTGGCTTTGTAGATGGCCAGGGCGGGAAGGAGGTGGCCAGCTACAACAGGCTTGTGTCTCTTTCCTTCACATAACAGTGGCTTTAGTTATCTCTGCCTGTTTAAGTCATGAGAATCTACGGCACTCTTTTACCAGTCTCCCTGCTAGAGGGTGCCCGCCTCTGTCAGTGCATCAGAGTGCAGTTTTGTTGACAGTGATGGGAGACTTTAAGTTTTGACATCCAGGGTTCTCTTTTGTCTTGGCCCTCTGTCCCCAAGGCTATTGGGGTGCTGATAAATACTACTGTGCCCCTGAAGATCACTTGAGCAGAACTATGGACTGAGTGCCCCCCCCATTCATTTGTTGAAGTCCTAAGCTCCAATGCAATGGCATTAGGCAGTGGGACCCTCAGAGGGAACCTTCTGAATAGAGCTGGTGGCTATGAAGAACAACAAGCAAGCTTCCTCCTCCCCTCCACCCCTCCCTCCCTCCCTCCTTTCCCCCACCGTGTGTGTGTGTGTGTGTGTGTGTGTGTGTGTGTGTGTGTGTGTGTAAAGCCATGTTACTAATGTGAGACCTTTTATATATACGGGCATTTCGCCTGCATGTTTGTCTGTGTACCATGTGCCTGCCTGCAGGGTACCTGCAGAGGCCAGAAAGGGGTGTCAGATCCCCTGGAACTGGAGTTACAGATGGTCATGAGTTCCTCTATGGATGCTGGGAATTGAACCCTGGTCCTAACGTGCTCTAAACCACAGAGATTTCTCTCCAGCACACGATCTGTCTTTTTAAATGCAGGTATTTATTGCTGTTGATTTCCCTCAGAGCACTTCGGATATGCTGTATTTCTCAGTTTTATTGTTTCTGCCTTCATTCATCTTAAAGTGTTTCAAAATTATTCTTTAAAGTACTTCTCCAGTGATTTCCTCCTGATTCAGTGGTTGGTGTCTATCGTTTTATTTCTACATATAGCAGGTAGAGGGTGACTCGTGGCACCTGACTTTAAGAGCCAACATTCCGACTGGCTTCTTCCTGCTCCACCTGCTGTAGTGAGCTCTCCATCACTTTCCCAAGGTTCAGTAAGGCAGATTCTGTTTTCTACAAGTCCTTGCCATCCACCTGGCTAATTATGTGGGATGGAATGGACCTTTGGGTCTGTGACTCTACCTCACATTTTTCTCAGACGCCGCTGGAATTGTACCTTTATCTAAGATAGGGGGTGAATACGCACCTATAGCTGTTAGGAGAGGGAAAGAAGAGGGAGCAGTCATCAGGTCAAATCGAACATGGATCCCTGTTAGAGAGAGGAGCAAGCAGGAGAAGAGCCAAGTCCTTCTTAAATATACTGTTTAGTAGCTTTAACTTTGGGCCTATATTTTTACCATTATGCCAAATTAAGATTTTGAGGCGTAGAGAGATGGTTCAATGGTTAGTAACACCGTCCGCTCTCCCAGAGGACCCAGCTTCAGCTTCAGGTCCCAGCTTACAACCATCTGTAATCCCAGTTCCAACGGGATCTGACCCCCTCCTCAGGCCTCCACTAACACTGCACGGCCACATGTGCAGGGAAAATACCCATATACATAAAAGAAAAAATAAAATCTCAAACAACCACAAATAACAAGATATTTAAAAAGTAATATCTAACCACTCTACCCAGTGAAAGTTACCCAGGTCTAATATTGTTTTCTATGGGAGTTAGATTAAAGTTTAGATAGTCTAAGACGCTTACCCTACCCCGTTAGGTTAAGCCATGTCACGCTTAAGATGTATCATTGTTTTTAAATTATCTGTATTATCAGTAGGTCCGGCTGGCGATCAGTCAAGACGCAGACACTTGTTATATTTTTTAAAATAGCCGTAGTTAACCTGAGGCAGGGCAGACATTAATCCTCTAAACTGCTTCTCATAGTGGTGCAGGTGTGTGATACCCACCTCAATCCCATATCATCTGTTTCTAATAACTTCTATCAAGCTACCTCCCATCCATAATCCCAAATACTTGCTAATGTTCTTCATCTGGGCCGAATCGTTCATCCATGCTGGCCATGTGTTTCTCCTCTATCCAACCCATGGTGGCCTTCCTCTCCTCCTTGGGTCTTTCTCCTTCCTCCTCATGGTGGTCTCTCTTCTTCCCAGAATTCCCCTCTCTCCTAGCCCCACCCATCTCCATTGCCCTGCCCAGGTGGGATGGCTTTTTATTAAGCAAAAGGTGGACCACAGAGACAGCAAGCAGTAATTAGCATCAAAATACATCAGACCATCCCCCCAACATCGTATAACACACACCAAGACACATTAGCTCCTCGCATTCACATTTCACTTAGAAGAGAAAACGTAATTTATTTGGCATCTGTGTTCTAGGTTTCTACTAGTGGCCCATTGCAAACCGAATAAATCAGGGCTATGACATTTGACCCAAACAACCACTTTCTCCTTTGTGTGTGTGTGTGTGTGGGCACCAGAGTTCTCTGGATATTCTCTTCTATCATTCTTCACTTCATTGCACTGAAAGAGGATCTCTCAGCTGGGCGCGGTGGTGCACACCTGTCATCCCAGCACTCTGGGAGGCAGAGGCAGGCAGATGGCTGTGAGTTGGAGGCCAGCCTGGTCTACAAAGCCAGTCCAGGACAGCCAAGGCTATGCAGAAAAACCCTGCCTTGAAACAAAACAAAACAAAAACAAAACAACAAACCAACTAACAACAACAAAATAAAAAATAAAAAAAAAGAAAAACAAAACAAAAAACAAAAAAAGAAAGAGGGTCTCTAGCTGAGCATGCAGCTCACTGGTCTTGGCTAAACTGCTGGCCAGCAAGCCAGAGTGGCCCTCCTGTCCCTTCCTGCCATCATGCTGTGGTTACAGGTATGTGTGTGCCCATGCCCAGCTTTTACAGGAGTGTTGGGCATCTAGCTCGGTTTGCACGTTTGCTGTTAACCACAGAGGCATTCCTCAGCCTCCTACTGTTTTTTTTTTAATACTCAATTTTAAGTTTTGCTGTTCTGGGGTCAACTCAGAGTTCACTTTTTCAGTACTAACAGAGAGAGAGCATGTTTCCTAGACTGGAGTTTTAGTTTGTTTCATGCTTTCTTTAGAAAAATAAGTTTGAGGCTAAGTGTGGGGCTTACATCGGTCTCAGTAGGTGGAGATAGAGGCAGAAGGATTTTGAGTTTGAAACAAGCCTGGGCTACACAGCAGATTTTATTTCAAATGAATGAGTAAATGTTTGGTAGACTTACTTTTGGGTATGTGAATAAGAAGTACTTATCAACACTGAAGTAATTCCTCTTATTTTCTGTTTGCAACAGCATTAAGATTCCTGCATGTTATTTATAACAACTGACAACAAGGCTTCTTTCTTTTTATCTATCTATCTATCTATCTATCTATCTATCATCTATCTATCATCTATCTACCTACCTATCTATCTTTGAAATTGTAATTTAATTATAAATACTATAACATTTATCCCTTCCATTTCCTCCCTCCAACCTTCCCATGTACCCCTCCCCTCTCTCCTTCAAATTCATGGCTTCTTTTTTCATTGTTATTGCATGCAGATACATAGATACATAAATGCATAGATGCAGATTTATAGATACATAAATATTCCTAAATATGACGTGTTTGGTTCATGCAGTGTTACTTGTATGTATGTTTTCAGGGCTGCCATCTGGCACTGGACCACAAATTGGTGTGCTCTTCCTGGGGCGGGGGCCGCCTTTCCTGCTCCCAGCGTTCTCAGTTATTTTTCTTTTCTTAAATAGCACACTGGCTCCAAATCCCTCTTTAAATTTTCACCATGATTACATTTCCAACATGGACTATCATACAGCCAAGCTAGTCTTTACTCTGACTTTCTTCTGAACCCCCTTTCCATTAGGATTTCAGGCTCCCGTGACCTGTGGCTCCACCACACCGCTCATAGCAAACATTCAGTTGCTTTCTGCCGTCTACCTGGCGGTATCTGTCTCTAACGGGGCTGGGGGAGAATCTAGAAGAGCAAGGTTCTCTTGTCAGTCCTGTTGTTTAATTTGTTTAAATGTGTAAGTTTTCGTTTGGAAAAAAGAATTTCCCAAACCCAAGCTCCATAACATTTTCCCTGGGTCTCTATCTATTTTTAACTCCCCGGATTGCTATTCACAAGCTTTATACATCATTCCTTTAGTCCAGCTTAGTGAACTAAGTGCACTGACAGCAGCAGTGGTGGTAGGGGCCACAGCGGCAGCAGCGGTGGCAGCAGCAGCAGTAACAGTGGCAGCAGGCTGAGGACATATCTCAGCTCCCAGAGCAGAGCCAGGTCTCACTAGGAGTGAATTTCACACAGCTGTGGCTCTGGGAATCTCCAAGGGAACAAACTGATGGGTGAAAACAAATCAAGAGAACATAGTCAATCAGAGGGGAGACGACACAGGGGATCGCCAACAGAAGAGGAAACACAACACTCGGGCTGGCCAATGGCTTCAATACACCCATTTACACGTGGCTCTTGTCTCCCCCTGCACGTCCCTTGCTTATATAATACAAGTCAGTGCAATAGGCCAGCCTGTCCCCCACCCTACCACACACACATATTGTTGACGCCTAGTAACAACCCCTGCCCCATACTCTTTCCTTTTCTCATACCCTTTCCTTGTTCTGGTGCCCCCTCAAAGCAAAGGCTGTCCTAGTTTACTGGTCTTTGTGGCTCAGCCTCCTGAGAGTTGAGACTGTTCAGTTATCCGAATGCAGATCTCTACTCTTCTTTTTTTCAATTCCCACATCTTTATTTGAAACCCCCACATCTCTGCCACCATCACCTCATTTTTTTCCCTCTTCCATTTACCCTTCGGTGTATGCCCTCTCCTTCTCTAGCCGCTTAACACTCATCTCTAGTCCACCTGTGGCTTCTTTCTTGTTTTTCTCTCCACATTAACTAATATATCAGTGTACAGGGTCCCATCATTCCTTAAAACAATGGGTGTTTAAGGAGTGATTGATTTGAAAACAACTGCTACTCCATTTTCCTAACAGGCTTCCTAATGGAAAGTGGCTATTGTTGCAGATTGTACTCAACTGTCAAGGCCAGACTGGGCATGGGGCCTGGTGCCCTGAACAGCAGTCCTACAGAGGAAGCCGCCACCTCAATGCGGCTACAAGCTCGTCTCTCCTGGACACTGCAAAGAAGCAAGGCAACCTGAAAAAAGAAAAGGCCTAACGAACAATCTAACCCAAAGATGAGCAAACCCCCAAACAAAAATGCAAGAAACATAAGAAACTAAGACTCCTCCAAAAATTACCAATTCCAAAAATAACTCCCAGTGAGAGCAATGTAGATGAAACTTTAGAAAAAGAAATGAAAAGAACAATCCTAACTATGTTCATGGAGTTTACAGATGACGTGCAGAAGCTCCTAAGCGAATCCCAGAAGAGAACAAGTGGCTGAATGGAGCAAGAGAGTCAACTCAGGATGTGAACGTAGAATTCAGTAAAAATCTTGAAATGCATGTGGAAGCACAAAAGACCCTGGAGAGCTGAAGCAGTCTTAAATAGTAGGAATACTGGTGGATGTAAAACCACACTCCTTTTCTAGTTATTCTACAGGGCCATAGAAATAAAAACAGCATGGCACCAACCCAAAACCTGACATGCAGATGTGAAGGAGAACCAGGACCCAGATGGGAGTCTGTGCAACTACAGCTCCCTAATACCTGACAAAGCTGGGTTTTTTAAATGGATACTAAGACAGCTTCTTCAAAAAGTGATGCTGGGAAAATCAGCTATCTGCACATAGGAGAAAAAGCCTAGATTTTTATCTCTAACTCTACACAAAAACCAACCCAGATAGACTAGGAGGACCTAAATATAAACCCTAAAACTCTGAAACTGTTGGGGGAGAGGGAGGGAGAGAGAAAAGGAGAGAGGGAGGGAAGGAGAGAGGGAGGAAGGGAGGGAGGGAGGGAGGGAGGGAGGGAGGGAGGGAAAGAAGGAGGGCATTTCAATACTAAGGCAAAGTAAGGACTTTCCCAACATGATCCTCATTGTTTGGGCAATAAGTCCAGAAACTGCCAAAAGGGACCCACATAGCTAAAAGCTTCTATATAGCAAATGATACTTAGTTAACTCCAGAGAGTTAATTAAGTTAATTATGGAACAGAAGAAAATCTTTGCTAGCTATGCCTTCAATGGGGGATTAATATCCAAAATACAAAGAATTAAAGAAAACAAAACAAAACACAAAACCCTAAACACCAAGAAAACAACCCAATTAAAAAAATCTTAACAGAGAATACCTAATGTGGCCACATTGGGAAGATGACAAAAAGGTCTGGTGATCCCCTCTGTGGTGGTTTGAATGAGAATGCTCCCGCCCCCCACCACCACCCCGTAGGCTCACAGACTTGAATACTTGGTCACCAGGTGTGGCACTGTTTGAAAGGATTAGGAGGTGTGGCCCTGTCCATTGGGGATGGGCTTTGAGGTTGCACAAGTCCAAGCCAGGACCAGTTGAAGAGGAGATAAACCTGTTTTTGTTTCCATCCCAAGTGTGGGATGGGGAAGAGGGCAGGATGCTTACCACTTAGATGTGAGAAAGTGGGATGATTTTCCACTTAGAAGTTGAACCACTTCATGGGGCAGCTTGGTTGTTGCCATCTGAAAACATCCTTGAACAGACTGAGAGGATGTATCTACGAACCCAAAACAGGAGGCTGGAGTTCTTGTGGGGACTTGGTTTTTGGCTGATCATCACTCCACTTCCAAACACTCCAAAAGAGAACTGCTCCAGGGAAGGAAGGAAGGCTTCAAGGCTTTGGGCTCCGGCTGAGGATCCTGGTTTTAGTTGCTCCAGGTTCCAGCAGCAACTTTGGTGGGATTGCTGGTCTGTTGAAATCCTGCTGACTGTGCCAGGAGAATCACTCCTAGGAACTGATACCCAGGTTTCATTCTTGTTTTCCTTAATCTCCTTTCCTTCTTATTTGGGCTAGTCGGGCTGTATGGGAGGTAGGCTCATTTAAGAAGCTCATGATAAATATAATGGTTAAGGAAATTGAGCCTACACCTAGTAGCTCTTCTCGTCCCGCTGCCTGAGGAGCTGGATGTAGAACCCTCAGCTACTTCTCCAGCACCATGTCTGCCTGCGTGCCGCCATGCATCTGCAGTGGCGGAGGGGAAAGCAACCTCACAGGGAGTACCCATGAGAAATACAAATGGCCAAGAAATAGTTTAACAAGTCTTTAAACCCATAGCTACCAGGTAAATGTAACTTAAAACTACTTTGAGATGCCCTAGCACGCCAGAGTATAACTACCAAGAGAACAAATGCCAAGGAATTCTAGTGAGGTGGGGGGGAAAGGGGAATCCCATTCACTGTTGGTAGGAGGGCAAACCAGTGCAACCACTGTAGAAATCAGTGTGGCTGTTTCTCAAAAAGCTAAAAATAGAACTACCATATACCATTCCTTGATATGTACCCTAAGGACTCTATATCTCACTACAGGTACTTGCACAACCCTGTTCACACTGCTCTGGTCACAACCACTAGGGCATGGAATCAGCCTAGAAGTACTGAGCAGTGGATGGACAGATAAGGAAATTGTGGTACATGGTCAGGAGAGTTTTGGTCAGCTGTAAAGAAAATCCAAAGTGTGAAGTCTGCAGGACAATGGATGAAGTTGGACAATACTACATTGAATGGAGGATGTTGGCCTCTGTGAACAGACTGTAGCTTTGATTTCTTAAGTGTGTTTAATTTAGAAAGCGTACAGAGTCTAGGAAGCTAGAAAGGAGGCTGGGGGAGGTGGGGTAGAGACATTAAGGAAGGAGGCTTGGTGGCAGGAGTGCAGGGCTGGGGGTACTACAAGCAGCCTGGCAGAAACGTAAGTGTTCTAACAAGATACTTGTCTCTCAATGTAACCATCAGAGTATTGAAACGGTGGGATTCCCATTTTCTCCCACAATGGGAGATTCCCTAGGAATCTCATGCTGAGTGAAGGGGGCGGGGAGCCCCAGCCAGAGGGAAAAATCTATGTCCCAGAAAAAGATTCCACAGTTTTAACAACTTGTCAGACCACCTTACAGGATACGACTGAAGCCCAGACAATGATGGGTCAGTGATGGGTGAGACCACAGCTTGACCACCACGGCTTAGATACGCCTATCTCTTCACTAGCCCTCTATTAAACTTTTTTTTTTTTTGCTTTGTTTTGAAGACAGGGTTTCCCTGTGTAGCCCTGGCTGTCCTGGACTCACTTTGTAGGCCAGGCTGGCCTCGAACTCACAGAGATCCACCTGCCTCTGCTTTTTGAGTGCTGGGATTAAAGGTGTGTGCTGCCACGCCTGGCTTCCCTCTATTACTCTTTAACCTCACTTCAGGACACCCCCCCCCCCCCCGCAAAGACAGCCTTGCGCGGTGTCTTAGTGTTCTGTTGCAGTGGAGAGATACAATGGAAAGCATTTAACTGCGGCTGGCTTACAGGTTCAGAAGTCTAGTCCCCTGGCCTCACGGCAGGAAGCACGGCAGCATGCAGGCAGACATGGCACCTGAGAAGCAGCTGAGCATTCTACATCCAGATTCTCGGGCAGCAGGATGAGAAGAGCCACTGTGGGGCTTTTGGAACCTCAGAGTCCATGCCCAGTGACACACTTCCTCCAACACGGCCACACCTCCTCACACCTCCTAATCCTTCCGAACAGTGCCACCCCTGGTGACCAAGTAGTCAAATCTATGTACCTATGGGTGCCATTCTCATTCAAACCACCAGAGCGTTGGGGACGGTGGGCCATATGGCCAATGTTCAGCCATCTTGTCCAAGTCTGCACCTTTAAGTCTCTGTCTTTCCCAAAGCTTGCCTTTCACCAGAAACTAGCTGACCCTGTTGTGGGTCAGCAGTTAGGCTAAAGACAGATAGGGATGGAGCGACCCTGTTGTGGGTCAGCAGTTAGGCTAAAGACAGATAGGGATGGAGCGACCCTGTTGTCAGTCAACAGTTAGACTAAAGCTAGAGGAAGACAAAGCAAGATACCCTGTGTGGCAGGACACTATGACCCTGCCTGGAATTCCCTATGTTTTGAGAAAAGCCTGCAGCTGGGTTGCTATAGCAATATGCTCCCCTGCCTTCTGAATTATAAAAGCTACTGCCTGACTAATAAAGTTTGAGAGTTTGATCAATCAGACTTGCTCCCCTCCTTCGTGTCTTGCATTCTCAACAGGTGTCCTTCCTCCCGAGTTTTAGTTGAACCCCGCAGGCCGGGGCACCAGAGGGGACCCCCAGAGCTTGTTGTCCTCTTCTCAATGTGGGCACATTAACTGAATTCTCCTTTTCACTATTAATTTGGCTTTTAAATTGTCTTTACTGCTGAGGATGGGTGGCTGAAAGTGGGTAGAGAACACTAGGGCTGTGTGTTCCGAGGCTGTGAACACTAGGAGTGAAGATCTTTAAGCAAGGATGGGAGCGCTCTGGAGACAGGGAAGAGAACACGGTATGAGGAAAGATTAGCCCAAGCCAAGGACACATAAACAAGCCTAATGGAAATCTACTCATTTATAATCGTATTATAATATAAATACATAAATATATTTATAATAAGTTTAACATGTGGCTAGATAATGCTTCATGAAAGGAGCCATGGGGTTCAGAGAAAACCTCAGTGCCAAGTGTGATCCCTCCCTATGTTCCTTTGGTCAGAGAGACCTCACACACAATACAAATAACGCCACTGCTTTTGGCTAGCAGAACTGGACAGTAAGAGCCTACTCCTGAAGAAAGCACACGGTGTGGTTTCAGAACACAAGAAATCAAGCTGGAACCCAGGTGGGCAGGTTCTTCCTGCTGGCTAGCATTAACATGCCCGGAAAGGTGCTGTGCAGGCTGCCAGGGAGGGAAAGCCATCAAAGGGTTTACCTAGCTGTGAGCCCTGCAAGTTACAATGACTGGCCAGGCAAGATGTGCCCGCTGGTACAATAGTGGTGTGGCTAGCACGGGCATAAGCAGGCATTTTCTGATAGGACTTAAACGGAGGGCGCTCCAGCCTAGTCCTGCAAACCTGGTCAAGAGCTCACGGATGGGGAAATCACAGATCCTATCTCTGCTCATTTGCAAGCTTTCGTCCAACAGCCCTCTAAGTGCATATCTTTATATTCAGACAAGGACTGGTGTCAGCTTTCACCAGAGAAGTTACTATTTGCAATAGGCAGTGGCTAACGTAGAGGCTCCTACCTGGTTAAATTGCAGAGTAGGTGCCACTGAAGGCTCAGCTCCCAAGAGGGCATTAGTATAAGCCGTCCTAAGGCTCTGGGAACACTTTCCGAAGAGGGGGCAGAAAGAATGGAATAGCTGGAGGATGGGGAGGAGTGCTGCAGAACAGACATGGCGGCTGCATACAGGAACGCACAGCAGTTATGGTTACATGCAGGAGACCTGCACTGCACCGGGCCTGTTGATGTCTCATCATGGAGGAAGGTCTCATGGGCCCCCTTCCCCCCTCACTGTGTTGGTTGCTGCCGGGAGTAAGGTGTCACTCTCTTCAGTGGTGTAAGCACAGATGGGTTGCTCATGCTCCAATGAGTAACCCCCACCCATAATCATACATGCAAGTCTGAATGAACTCAGTGGGTCATACACTCCAAAGGACCTGAAAGTGGCAGACGCAACTGTTGGGTGTCATGGGGAGGTAGGCAGAGCTTGATAGGGAAGTGAAAATGATCAAAATTTGTCATATACACACAGGAAACAACCCCACATAAAATGTTGCACACTCACACTCTGGGCATTTTCCTTCTCACCTCGGCAGCTCGCTCCTCCTGCACACCACTCTACTGTGGGCTGACTAACCTCTTCCGATGTTACCACCTATGGCCTAGGACAAGCAAGCTTTTACAGTCTTGGTGAACTTCTCGTCTCTTTGACAGGGGGATAGCTATTGCACCTACTTGACAGATATGTCCAGTTGAATGTGGTAGCACGCAGAGTGCCTGGCTCATGGGATTTGCATAAAATTAATCATAATAAATTCTGGCACCACCACAACTGCCTCTTCTCATCTCCTTAACGGTGAGCTCCAAGGGCTTCTGTTTTGTTTCTGAAGAAGCTTCAACAAGAACTGGTGCCACCCCTGGGTGCTGTAAGAAAGCAAACTGAGGAAACCATGAGGAACGAGTAGGCCGTGCCCCTCCATGGCTTCTGCCCCAACTGCAGTGGCAGATGACAGTGTGGGACTGGAAGCTGAAGTCAGCCCTTTCCTCCCCAAGCGGCTTTTGGTCGTAGTGTTTACTCATAGCAACAGAAACCAGCTCAGACAGGGTTGGAAGAAACAGATGTACATTTCTCCAACACACATTTAAACAAGGACTCTAATTCAATCTTATCCGCAGACTGAGATTGTTATTTGCTCCCTCATGCCTTCAGCCACTTTGTTTTTGAGAGATATTGAACGTGCATGTTCTAATTTCCTAAAGAATGCCGTTTGCAAATTAAAACAAGCAAGTTTACTATTTGATCTACTTGGATGCTAGAGGCAATTGTTACCTAACATGTTTTAATGGATTTATTGAGATAGACTCCCATAGCCTTTAATTTTATGCCTAGGCAATGGTGCCCAAGTATGGTATGTGGTGAAGCATTGTTCCTGTGTTTTGGGATGAAAGGCAAAACAGGTGGCTTTCTCTAACATGGGTGGACCTCCCAATCTGTTGCGTAATCTTTGTGGACAGTGGGTCCCTGGGATTGATCTGGAGGACACGTAGAAAGCATGGATGTGATTTCTGACGAGGCTTAAAATTTAAATGTATGATAAATATCTTGAAGGCTGACAAAAAGGCCCAGAAAGGGCTAAATTAAAATATTAAATAAAATGGGATGCCAATCACAACACAAAGATAAAAACCAGAACTCTGCTGTCATCTATCCACAAGCTTGCCAATTCCCTCTGTGTATTAGACTTACAATCTGTGAGATAATCCCTGAAATCAAATCTCCTCTTTTCCATAAATGCCTGCTAGTGTTCTGAAGAGGCCTAATTCACCTATGTATAAAAAGGTATCCATGAAATTAAGTTATAGACAAAAACTATTTAATAAATTTAAAATCAAATACCTTTCTGCTATATGTATGTGAACATATAATTATATGTAAGTAAACTTACCTAAGAAATAATACACACAATTATGTTATCAGAGCTGGGGTGGTGGTACATGCCTTTAATCCCAGCACTCAGGAGGCAAAGGCTAGCAGATTTGAGTTCAAGGCCAGCCTGGTCTACAGAGTGAATTTCAGGACAGCCAGGGCTACAGAGAGAAACGCAGTCTTGAAAAACCAAACCAAAAAACAAAAAACAAAAACAAAACAAAAATCCCAACCTACCAACCAACCAACCAACAATTAAACTATCAGGAAATAAGAATCCTTGAAGCTCATTTTTCTCTTCATTCTCATTCATTAATATTCTATTGTTTATGTAGAATTAAGAAAACACAAACGAGAGAAATTACTGCAACTTTATTTTAAAATTCAAATTCATTTGGTATATTTGATCCATGAAAATCTGAATTATATATAAGCATATCTGTTCACTGTGATTCACAGTTCTGAGAGGGGTCATCGTTTAAGGCACTTCTGGGTCAGAACCACAGCCACATCTCAATTCTTGGTCACAGAGGCAGGAGCATACCTGCCAGGTCTTAGCACTGAGTCTCAGCAGGTCCTCACTACTGCTGTGGACACTGCATCTCTGGGGTCGATTTAGAGGACACATACATGATAGTGTGTGATTTCTTACAAGCTCCTTTGCCCAATTTGATTGTAGTTTCTTTCGTTTCCTTCACTTCTGTTGAAAGTCTTGATTCTGCCGTCAACCTACAAGCATTAAAGTATATATTCTGAATTCAAGTATGGTCAAGAAAAAGAAACAAATGCCTAATAGAGTGGCTTCCAAATGGGGAAATATTGCTTTATGTACACATGACAAAAACTGTAGACTCCATTATGATAGTAAATGAGTGACTCTAAAAAGAATTTTTATATCAGTTTAATAAGTATCTTTAAATCTGACTGAGAAAAGGGCAAGCAATGCTTAAGCTAAAGTATTAAGTAAAAGGAGATACCCATCATGAGAACACAGACTACAAAGTTCAAAGTGCTAATGCAGTATTTCAAGCTTGACACTACATATAAAAAGCACAAGAAAATAACACAGAACCTCAGGCTACCCAAGTAGAAGGATGTCTCAGACAAGAAAACAGAAAAGCAAGCAAGCAAACAAAAAAACCCTTCAAATTCAGTTTCCATCAGGCAAGCAGTAAACTCAATAAGCTCAGTTTTTAAATGTCTATTGGTACTATGTTAAATACATTTATCACTGCACTGTATGCAGACACCACCCATCTCATTTGCCTTATTCATTTTTTAAAACGTTTTGCACAATGTGTGGGTGCATGTGTCCACTCTACCCTCCCCAAGCCTGACCTTTCTGCTCTTCCTATGCACATCTACGATTCTATGTACATAGAACAGGTGGGTGCCATAAAGGAGCAGCTAATGCATTATTTGTCTGAGTTTTGCTCAATTAGTTTAGCATGTGCATCTCCACTTGCATTCATCTTTCTCCAAATCCCTCAGCTTTGTGCCTCAGGGCTGAGGAGTTCCACAGAGATGCACCACACGTCCTTCACCGAGCCCATGCTGCTGGACTGGGGTCAGCTCCACGCTTTGCTACTCTCCTACCGATCCTGCTGTATAGATCCCGAACCTTCCATCACTTCCTGCACTCCACTCACTCTTTTACCTATTTACCTTAGTTTTACTTTCTTGAAGGACAGAGCCCTTAAAACGCTGATTCCTTCAAATATCACCTGATGCTTTCTCTTTTGGTCACAACTCAATTACACAGAAACTGGAAGCTTTGAAGTTTTTGGAATAAAAATAAAGCTAAATTAGCTTTGATATTTAAAAATGTCAAGTAGGCATCAAAGCCTATTTCTGAAGGCTTAGTATAAATATCAAAAACCATAAAAACTTTTACCTGCTCTTAGCCCAAAATTTAAGTCTAAATGTCTTAAGACTACTAAAAAGCCCTTTGAGAAGGTTGGATTTTCTTTCATGGCTACTCTTGAGAGAAAAACAACAGTATATTTATTCCACCCAGTGAAACACTCTGGAACGCTGGGCTGGGCTGGGTTTGTTTCATGCACTTGGGATGTGCAACTGCCTAGCATCACCTGCTGTTCACAGCTGTTTCCTGCTGCTATCACCTTGGTCTTCCCGACCCTCTGAAAAGAACTGAAGGGAGGTTGGTCCAACTGTTACAGTGCACACGATGCTAGGAAGAACACAGAGAGCAGCACGGCGCAGTTCAGACAGCAAGAGAGGAAAGATGGAGAAGCCCGCTGCAGCCAGGCACAAAGACACACTGACCTAGGAGAACTGGGCGTGTTCCCACTTTGTTCACGCAAGGCCTCAGTGTTGGCTGGACCATCCACAAGCTTTACACATTTCTTCTCCTTCTTTGGCTGCGGATCCTGAAGCAGGCTCTTGGGAGGAGAGAGTCTGGCTGGCTGAATGCTTGAAGAAGCAGCTGGCTCTTCCCACTGCACAGTATTATCTTTTAAGTTATTAAGACAGGACTCCATCTCCTCCCTCTGAAGTGGGAGTCTAGAAACTTCTTCTCCAATAGCACTGGTAGCAGTTGTTTCTTCTGGGGTGGTGATATTCAACGGCAGCACCTCACGCCTCTTTTTGAGTACAGGCACTTCAATTTTCTCTGAAAGAAACCAATTGTTAAAATATATCATTAGTAAGTAAAAACAAAGACACAACCCAAGGAAACTGAGTGAGTTACATATAAATTCATTTTCTTTTTTGGTACTCTTAAGATACATTATATATAATTATTGTACCTTTCTTCAGTACTTTTAAATTTTGATGTAAGAATACATTGCATATTAAGCACCCCACACACTGACAGTGTATCTCCCATTTCTCAACTCTCCTGCTGGGCCCCTGTGTTCTCCTGGTCAGCTTCACATCTACTTTCTTGCACTGTCTTTTAGATAGGCACTCTTCACTGTTTTTGTTTCTGTGGTCCAGGAAAGGACTCCAGCTCTGGCTCCACAAGCCACCAACTCTATCTTGTAAGACCATCTGTAACTTTTGCCTTGCAAATTCTGTAAGATATAAAGCTCTAGGATGCTCGGGATGTGCTGGGAAAAGCAGGAGTTTCTCCTAAATCTCTGGCTGGTGAGGTAGCAGTGGCCGAATCCAGGAGTCTCATCCCACAGCCAGGTAGTAAATTCTCTGTTCATCAGTGTCTTTAAGAATGCCTGCTTCACTCAGTGCTGTCTTGTAAGGATGAAATGAAAAGGACATATGGAACTCTAAATATTGGTAATGTATGCCTATGAGACTCATCTATAAAATATATTCAAAATCTGGCTACTTCTATGATGGATGTCTCTCTAAGTCCATAGCCCATGCTGCCTCACAGCAGCTTTGGCAGAGCCTCTACCCTCATGACCTACTGATCCCCTACGTGGGTCCTACAGCCTCGGTGACTTGCTCTAATGTCTCTTTCCCACTGCCACATCAATGCATCTTTTCATTTTCAAAATAAAAATATTAGAGGTCTGAGATACTACAGCAAGGAAAGGGGTTCCTTGCTCAACACTGCTTTCAAAATAGCATGCACCCTTACACTGCTCCTCTGAATCACCCCGACCCCCACCACCCTGTGTCTTTTCTGGTTTTGCAGACCTCTGCAACTCATAATGGCTAATTCTTATTCAGAGGAGCCCATTGGAATCAGAGAGAAAAAGGATAGAGAAGGAAGCCTTTTAAAAACTATAAAAATCTTCTACTGTCAACAATCGCCCCCTAGTGGTGAGAGTTACACAGTTCCCAGAGATTATCACAAAGAGGCAAAGGTTAAGAATCCTTAAACTAAAACATGCTATCCCAAGCTTTTGGGTCAGAACCACAGCATTCACAGATTTCTTAACACTGACTTTTTATATTTCATTCTACACACAATAAAATCCATTGTTTGAAGTATATCAACTGCAGAAACTATATGGGTACACTATTTCCTGAGTAATTAGACTTACTGTATTTCCCCATCAAAATGCTTTCCCTTAAAAACAGAACTCCCGGGCCAGGTATGATGGCACAATCTTTAATGCTGTACTTAGCAGACATCAGCGGTAGGATCTCTGTGAATTCAAGCCTGGCCTGTTCAGAGAGTTCCAGGCTAGCCAGTATGACATAGTGAGACTCAGTCTCAAAGTTAAGTAAATATAAATAAATAAATCCAAGATGAACAGTGGAAGAAGATGGTAGAACCTGTGCTTCCATCAATTATCTTTCCAGAGTGTGAATAGCCATCCACTCAAAAATACATTATAAAGCTCAGAAAACCAAAATGCAAAAGCAAGATGGTGAAGACTCTAGACCTCACATAAAAGCACCGTCTGAACTATGAAAGGTTCTCTGTGCCTGTGATCCCCTTGCCCTGAGGCACTATGATGCCATGTAGAGAATCAGGCATGAAGAGGGGACATTTGGCTTCCCCGTGTCCTGATTCACCATGTGGGGGTTTCCCTCCTGCACTGGCCCACAAGGGAGACTACCAGAGGGCTATTCTAACCGAAGCCAGAAGAGAATAAAGAAAACCAGGCCAACAGAAATTAATATCCAGATCCTGGCAGTGGCCCTTATCCCTGCTAACCATTCCAGACAGGCTACATTTAAGTTCCACACTGCTGGAGGCAGAGTCCACATGCCCTTTGGACATGAGTGTGTGACTGGCTCTCCCACATGTCCTGGGTGCCCTCGTATGGACTGTCCACAGGCCCATCCAGGGTGGATACTGCACCGGCCACAGAGCTGTCACAAAATTGACAGCAAACCTGTGCTGTCACTGAGTGACCTCTAAATGCTGAAGTGGAGTATAAGAAGTGGGTCCGCCCACTCTCCAAACAAACAAACAACAACAACCCCCCCATACATACTACCTAACAATAAAAGAGAAGTCACAAGCAAACACAGATGGCAAGTAATATGGCCTAATTCATCGGTAAGCCTGAGAAAGAAAACAGTAAATGAAAAATGAAGTAGAAGATATTAGCAGCAGAACTGATCAACAGAGTAAAGAGTTAGTGAGGCTGTTTGAAAAGAAGGAAGAAAAAGGAAATGAGCGAGGAGGAGGAGAAAACTTGAGCAGTTTATGAGACACCATCCAAAGGGAAAGTCTGTACCACGGGGGCCAGAGGAGAACTAGAGCAGGGCAAGAGGTGCAAAGTTTATTCAAAGAAATAACAGAAAACTTTATAAACCCAAGAAATGTACAACTACAGGAAGGTCAATCAGACCAGACCCAACCAAGAGTCCCACTCCCCAAGGTTGCCCTGAGAGCAGCAGAGGGCAGGTAAGGGCCAAGCCCCTGCAGCACACGGCAAAGTGCTGAAGGAAAACGCCACCAGTCAAACCGGACACCCTTCCCTAACGAAAGCTGAAGGAATTCACTGTGACTAGACTTACTCAGAAATGAAGACAGTAGGAGAGGAAGAACGAGAGAAAAGCCCTACCAGAAAATAACCAGCAACGCAGCAGTACCAAGTTCTCAATAACCAGTAATTGCCTTAGATGTAGATAGATTACATTATCTAATTAAAAGACAGAGAGTGGCTGAAGGGATTATAAAAACAAGAACAGAAGATGCTGCCAACATGGGACTCACTTCATCTACTAGGATATGCAGAGGCTGAAAATGAATGGAAAAAAAATGTAATCCACCAGAAGAAAGTAGGATATTTATGTCAAGTCAAATAAACTTCACATCAAAACTATGAGCCTAGGACAGTAAATAATGATAAAGGGGCCCAAACCAAGTCTATAGCATAAATATAAACACAAACACACCACGCAAACATGATTAAATATCTGCATCAGAGAGACAGCAGGGCATGCAACAACTGAGGATGGCAATACCCCACTCACAGCAACGGGAAATCATCTAGACAGAAAGTTAGCAGACAGTCTGGACTTAACGACACTCTAGACTTCAAATGGAGCTAACAGAGACTTACAGAACATGCTATGCAGCAGCTGTAGAATTCAGTCTTCTCTATTCGCTTATGAAGATGACATGTTAGGAAAAAATGATTGTGAACAAACACACACACACACACACACACACACACACACACACACACACACACACACACACACCAAACCAAGGCCCCATCAATAATCTTCTCAGATCCCAAGGAAACTAAGCAGCAGAGGGAGCCCTGACCAATGTGCCTTTCTGGTGGTGCGTCCCAAGGACACAGGACTAATGGCAGCACACAGCAGCTAAAGAGCCCGAATGCTAACATGCACAGTCCTTCATCAGTCCTGGAATTCTCCAGAGGTTCACGAGAGGGGAGAAGGATGGAGTGAGGGAGTGAAGGAGAGGAAGGGAGGAATAATTACTTGAGCCTTAGCCTTGCTTAGTTCTTCTACAAACAAACTTTACCAGTCTAGCTCCTGGTAGCAGTTGCTTCAACAAGATGAAACTCTCTGGGCTGGTCACGGTGACATGCAGCTAGGATGCCACACAGGAGGCAGAAGAAAGAAGATTTTGAATATGAGGCCAGCCTGGGCTACACGCAGTGCCCCTTTCTCAAAATAACTTCAAAACTCCTTCTGATACCATGAGATGCTACAATCTTAAAGGAGAAAGACTCAAGTTCTTGCTATTCAGTATGACGAACTCGGATATCCAAAAACGTGATTGAAAGCCTGGTAGTAACCATGTTCTCTTAATTTCCCCCACATTTGACAGCTACACTTACTGCAGACACGTCACCACAAGTTAGCTTATGATGGCATGGGTGACAAGCCGCAAAACACTTCCTGGTCTCTCAGAGCTACTGGGGACTTGAAAGGCAGGAGCCTGTGAGACACACACCTTCGGGCTCATACTTCAGCTTCAGTTCGTCCAGCTTAGCTCTCAGTTTCATATTTTCACTTTCTGAAATCTGCAGGTGCCTTTCATTTGCAAACAGCTTCCGCTCAATATCCAGGGCTCGCTGGCTCTCAAATAATGCCTTCATTCTCTGTATGGACAGTTCGCCTTTTGTGCTTTCATTTTCTTTGCTACAGTAACAGAAATGAATAATTTAAGAATATTAAAAGAATACATGATACAAACATGATGAAGTGAATCTTGTATGTTAAAAAGGCATTTTTGTGAGTTTTTAGCAATAAAGAAAAGAAATAACAATCATCTATAGGAAGTCTTAATAATGAAACCTCACAAGATTCTCAAATTCTTAAGGAATAAAAGGAAATATTTTTTTCCAAATGCACACATGCATTATGTTTTGAATTACATGAAATTTATTCTTGGATATTTGATTGAGAAACTTAAGATTTCCTTTCACTTACCAATCTAAATGCTAAAGATAAAAGAAATGCATATTTTATAACAACTCATATGCTGCACAAAAATATCTTAACTGACTTTCTGAAAACTTTGACAATTAAAAACAAACAAAAGTGAATAATACCACTCTAAGCAAGCAAGCGCATCATTTCTGTACTCACAATCCCAAGCACTTACTTTAGTTTATCAAGCTTTAGCTGAAGTAAATCTGCATAATAGGTGCTGTCCTCTAGAGGACAAGGGCTGGCCGATGTGCCAGGCTTAGACTCCATACTTTCATACAAGTTCTAAGGAAACAAAAACTCTCATTACACAAAGTAGGCAGCAGACCAGGTTTGCACGACAGCAGCAGCCACCACTAAGCAGAGCCTCTTCAGTGTGCAGCCACTGAGCTAACATCCACCCTCTTAGCTCCCCTGCCTTCTGCAGTAGCGAGAGTCAGCAGTCCTTTTGTCAAATAAGGACAGTGGCTCAATGTGACAGGGGCATGAAAATAATGCATTTATTTCTGAAACTACAGCCAACTGCAGCAGTTTCTTCTCCTAGCTTTTAGAATGGAAGAAACAATGACTGCTGGGCTCAATTCAGAACTTTAGAGAAAGCCATAAAATGGAAATATATAGAGAGGCAATCCTTTGTTATTTTTTATATCCACCCCCTACCCATCCCCAGCACTTAATAAAATTCATTGTGTTCTCTGGGGAAAGGGCATACATTTGTTTAAAACTTTATAAACAATTTTAGAGACCACAGAAACCACAATCCCCCTAATTTCAAAATGCACTTTTCAAAGTAGTGCTCAGCCAATGTTGGCACACCACTAGCCAGTAACACGCTGTACTTTCAACAAAACCCTTGTTCTTTCAACAGTTTTTTAAGAGATGGAGGTACAACAACATTTAATGATAGACTAATGGCAACAATACAGAATGCTTAAGGTATTATTAACATGACAAAACCTATTACTTACAGAAACTTGAATCTTTCACTAGAAGCTTAATGAAAAGATACCAATGCTCTCTATAAATGTAATATAATTAAATAAAAAGACCAAGTAGTTCTGTGTGCATGTGTGCATGTGTATGTGTGTGTGTGTGGGGGGGGGGGCATGGATTAGACAAGAGGAAAGCTAACATGTAAAAATAACCAGAACATTGTGAAGAAAAAACCCAGGGGAAATAAAGTCTAAAACTAAACACTTACATTACAAAACTTCTTGAACTTAAACAGTGTAGTATACTGTTTAATACACAGAAAATCTTGAAAGATCATGCACAGAGACGTGGTATCTGATAATCCAGGCATCTCACTGAGGCCAGATGTAACAGGGGATGCTAGGACTACTTTCACATCATATATACAAGACTGAGGTAAGACTGTCATGAGTCCCAAAAATATAAACATTGAGTCAATTTGTACTGAAACTGAAAGTTAACTGCATAATAAACCAGAGAAGGTAAAAAAAAATTTGGAAATTTAACTCAAAATTTGGCTGTATTTTTAAAAAGCTGTTATATATACCTTAAATTTCTCCAGATTATTAATTTCACCTAAGAGTTGTTTTATTTCGCCATTCTTCTGTTCCAACATGGCAAACAACCGCTCCTGCTGCTCAAATTCGGTTTCAGATCCCCTCATTCTCAGCAATGTGGAGATTTGTAACTAGGAAAAAAATCACCCCCCAAAATCAAAATTGAGATCCTGTTAAACATATTTATTGCATAATTACTGCTTTTTGCTCCACTGATTTGAATTCATCTTGGAAAGCAAATAGTTCTTTTCCATCTCATAATCTGAAAACATCTGCATTAGAAGTTTTGTTATGGATAACTTTTGAGTACATATTTTGACTATCTTTTATGACTACCTGAATCTTTAACATAATTATTCACGTGTCTGTGAAGTGTACATTAAAGCATGTGCTGTGGTCTGGCAGCATGCGTTCAGACGGCACACGAGCCTGGACGAACGCTGCCTGCTTACTCATTGCCTGAATTAACACTGGATCTATTGGGGGTTTTCTAAAAACTTTAATTAAGTGGGGAAATTGTTCAGTTACCCACAGAAATAAATGACAAAGACGGGACAATGTTTTACTACACGCTAAGACCAGGACAGCTCTAAGAGGTTTGTTCTGCTACCACCTTCCCTGCCACTCACATATGAACCTAATACCCCATCTCACGGAGCTCATCTAACTCCCACATTTAGTCACTGAATTTCCTCATTGCTTTGGTAAGAACACATATGAAAAAGATAATAATAAAGAGGGAGCCTTTCTAGCAATCCACTTTGCCTTAGCAGCAGGGGGCAAAGGACAGGAGGGGCCACACCCAGAGGACAGGCACAGACAGGACTGTGGCTTTCTCAGTGCTACAGGCTTCTCCGTAACCTCTCACATGACTGGAATGAGGAAACGAAGAAAAAAGAACCTTACGATTCTGCAGATGATAAGGGGACATGAACCGTACAGATGGCAATAAAAACGAGGCCTTCTTGTGAGGACTACTGGAGAAAGAGCGAAGACTAGATGGAGCAGGAAACAGTATTACGCTCAAGAAGACACCATGCTATGAGCAAGAAATAAAAAAGCACTTCTCACTGCAACGCGACTAGAAAGACTCACCGCCTACCTGGTGGAGCCAGTGAGTAACCACGGAAGCACCCAGCAGCTGCCTTCCCAAGACGATTTTTAAATATAAAATCAGAATCATGCAATTCTACAAACAGGAAGTACGCTTTCTGAAGGAAAACAGTTTCCTGAACATATCTGCAGATGCAGTGCTACGACAGAGCAGAGTTAAAGGCCCTGACCAGTGGTGAGTCTAAGTCTGTACCTTCATTTTGTTCATCTGCTCTCTGGTGAACGCGTTTTGCTTCTTCAGTGACTGGTACTTGACTTTCATCAGGTTGAACTGGCGTTCCATTGCCACCCTTCGGTCCTCCACCTGGAAAACATTAATGTGCTTGTTCTTGTAGTAAGTGCAATGCCGACTGAGTCATTCAGTAATGAGGACACTTGCAAGTACCTCTGCAAACAGAGAGTTTCCTTTGCTGTTGGGATCAAGGGCTTGCTGGAGTGCGTGCGCCAACTGCACCTGAAGATCTTGATTTTCTATGCGAGCTTTCTAGACCAAAAGGAAAACAGCTTCACTAATGGAGACAGCAGAGGGCAAATGGCCACTAACGGGAAGCACGTGGCACCCATCATACCTCCAAGGCATTATAGTAAGACACTGCCTCCTTCTCTCGCTCCTCTTTTTCCTCTTTAAGCCGGTCTACCTGGTGCAGTAAGGAGGAATTGAAGCATTCCAGTTGCTCGTGCTTGTACTGCAGCTCGCTCATCTCTTCTTTGAGGGCGTTCTAGTCAACAGGGACACAGACAGCGTTCTCCTGAGTAACCTCACACAGCAGCTGACTCAGGAGTAGTGGTTCCCGCCCCACATGAAAACAGATACATTCAAAGAGTGCCAACTATAGTTTAATTTTTTTTTTAAATGTTTCTTAATTAATGATTTTTTTTAAGCAGAGAGCTAACAAAAAACTGCTCCCTTTTCCTGTGAATTTTAAGTTTTAATTATCCACAGTTGAAATGAAAACTCCATACTGACATACATTTTAATTTCCACTGTACTAATATTTTATAGTGGGCTTTTATGACCCAAACTCAAATCAGAATAAAAGCCTATAAAGGACTCCAGAGCTACCATAGTGTAAAGTCTGCCTTATGTAATCACAAAACAGAACAATACTTTATAAATGAAATAATCTACTTGAAAACTCTGCACAGCACTTTTGGGTTGTGTCAAAAACCATTTCAGTCCTCAAACTAGTTTTTAAAAACCATTACAAGAACACACAGAAATATCCTAGAGTAAACCAAGGAAAGGCCCGAGACATAAATTACCTTCACACCTTCCACCTCGGTCAGCTCCATGTGAAGAGCCAGCACCTCTGACGACATGCTGTTGCACACACGCTGCTCAGACAGGAGCTGCAGTTCTTCTGATTTGTGAGAGAGAAGTTCCTCCTGGTGATCCAGCTTCTGCCTCAGCTGCTTTTCACTAAGCCTCGCCTCATCTAACTCCACTTTCAGTTTTTCTAACTAAATGCAGAAAGGAGACAGAAAGATTCACAACCTTTGAGGTTAGGCTATTTCCTTTCTGACTTTCCAGATGATGCTCTATGGAAACGCCTGGACCTTAGTGACATGAACAAAGCCAACTCTCTCTCTCCCCAGCCCTCGGTGCTGGGAACTGAATGCAGGCTCTTGGGCTTTCAAGTTAAGCATTTCTCACCAGGTTACATCCCCACCCACTACGTGTCTTTTCAACAAATGCAAGAATACCCCACACTGGTCATCCAAGTAGACCTAGTTTTCTTAGAAGTAGCTGAAGGTGGAAGAGCTAACCATGATGCATCTGTAAGAACAGGAAGTCTCCTCATCCCCAGTCCTTAACAAGAACGGGTATGAGTAACAACGATGCAAGCAGGTCACCTGGCTGGAAGACCACAGTAGTGTGCTGATGGGACAGGGACTACAGGGATAGGAGCTACCATGACATTTTATATATCAACTCCTTGGAATTCAATGACAGATTAAACGTGAGAAATAAGAAAAAAAATAATGAATGAATCTTAAAAATTTCTAAAACAAATGGTTTAGGATACTGGCAACACCATAATTTTTAAAAGTTTATTCTTTCTTCTATAAAAAGGCCATCTTCATCATTTGCTTTACCTAGTCCCCAAAAACTTCCTCTGTGATATCTGCTTAGGTAATTAGGGTTACTGCTAATTACATGTGGGAATGAGAAACAAGACCACAGCATTCTGAGCTGGAGAGCTGGCGCAGCTGTTAAGGGCTAGGCTCACAACCAAAATGTAACAACACATCAGTCCAGTCACCCACGTCTCAGATCAGATTAGCTGCAAATGGCATTACTACCCGTCAGAGGCACAGCAAGATGGTTCTGTACTGCACAAAGCATTGTTTCCTTAGGTGTGATTTCACCAATACCATTATTCAAATGGAAAATGTGTAGTTAGTTTCATGAAAATAGGCAAAAACAGACATGAAAAAAAAACATTAAAAGACACTATACAAAACACTAAGAATTGAAAAACAGACTTCTGAGAAAATAGGCCATTAAAAAAAAATCTTACCAAGTTTTCATAGAGTAGGATCTGAAAAAAATTAGGATACAAACTCCATATGCAAAGCATAAGCAAAGTGCTACATTTCTTAGAGGCCCACTAGGGCAACTGGGGCATTTGAGAAGGAACAGACTCCCACTCTACGTTTATAATGGAGCCAGTGCGTAAGGCATCATTAGACCAAATTTGCTGGCAATTTCAGTTATTTTGTTCCATTTACTCAGTTTGCCTACACATTAACATCCTTGTCGTCACAATGGAGATGATGTTACCTCCTTCACAAGGTTCTTATGAGGACTGAATCGTCCATATTTCTTTCTTGCATAAACACATGACAAAGTTTCACCTCTAAAGCACACTACCTTACACAACTGTACGGTTGGTACTGTGTAAAAGCAGCACCATGTTACTAACCTTGTTTTACAGGGTAAGCCTCACCATATGCAATAAGGATGCTATACTGGTTACTAATATTACAATTATTTCAAATACTAATACTTAGCTACCAAATTTAAATAATTAAATAAATAACTGCACATACCTAGAAGACTAGTGTGTATACAAACTCCTCTAAGAGTCTGTTTCTCCGTGTTTCCACTCACAACATTAAGATACAGAAAACGTAGGGTGGCTGTTTTGCATAGCTGGTATCTAAGCGCCCCGCCCACCCGATCTTCCAGACAGCTGTGCAAACACAGGAGCGTTCGCTCTGAAACCCAGATCCAAACCTTATCTCTCAGGCCATTGACTTGCTGCCTGTGGCTTCTGCTCAGACTCATTTCTAACTGCTCCAGCTGCGTTTTCTGTTGTTGTTTCAAAGCTTCACACTCCGAACTCAAGCTTTCTAACATCCGACTCTTGAGCTCCACTTCTCTCTGGAGGGTGTACTTCTCTTGGTTATAATTCTGAAAACACATGTGGACGCATTAAGAAATACCTTCAACCATCAGACATTACTAGTTACCACCTTAAGCTGCTTCGTACCTGTTTCATTTGCTGCTTTCCAAGTAACAACCACCTGTTAAACTGGGAATACAGCAGCTAATCTGCCTTTTACTTTTCTGAGGTGGGGGCAGGGTTACATGCGTGCTCACATGTACGTGCGTGTTAGTATCCAGCAGACAACAACCTCCTCAGGCAATGACCATCTTATTTTGGGGACAGATTCTCTCACTGCCCTGGAACCTGCCTGCCAAGTAGGCTAGGCAGGACTGGCAGGGGGCTGAGCCCCAGGAGTCCACCTATCTCTGCCTCTCTAGTGCTGGGATTGATAAGAATGCTCCACCACCTCTGGCTTTTTACCTATGGGTTCTGGGAACTATACTCAGGGAAACATTTTATTAAATGAGCTATAAGCCCAACCCTGCTAATCAGTCTTAGTGAACCTCAAAAGCTGTATTTGGAGATTGCAGTGGTCTCAAAATACCCACACTGAAAGATGGAAAAGTCCCAGAAAATTACCCATTTCTGTTTTCCAATCTGTGGTTGCTGGTGCCCTGAAAGCCAGCAGTGCAAATGGCAATGGAAGAGGCATTATCTGGATTCCAAAATCCAAATGAAACCTCATACTGATGAGTGAGTGATAGGGCTTCCCTGAAAAACTCTTGCCCTTGTACCTCATCACGCTAAACAACTGTCATGGGAGGGAGTCTTATCTCATACTAATGGAACCTAGGAATCTGACTGATTATTAGAATGGTGAGTTACTTTTTATTGACTACAGTATAATAACAGAATCTTTCCATAATTAGAATCCACTTGAGAGTGGAACAAGCAAAGGGACTTTCGATAGCACAAGACTAGAAGCACTGTAACCACTTCCCAGAGACACTCAGCCCCCTCCTTCCCAACAGCTATCCATTCTGTGCACACTCAAAAAAGTAGCAAATGTGCCAGGTGACAAACCCAGTAGAAGATAAAACCTGGTGCCTAACCTCAAGGCCAGTCTAGAACAAACCCTTAGCAAACCTGAGCCACAGTGACTGGGACTGAGGTCAAGGACAGGTTAAGAGGAAGCTTTGACCAGATTCTCAAAGCAGCAGGAGACAGTGCTCACACCAGATGGGGTGCACAGACTGTAAAGGAAGCATGTTTAACAGATCATGTGCCAGGCATCCAAGCTCCAGCACTGTACTGGATGTCATTTGTATGTCATCTGCAGGGGATGTTTTTAGAACCCCTGTCTGATGGCTGGATCCTCAAACAGTGTCAAAATCTATGTATACCATATCCACCCCTAAAATGTAGTATTTACCCTGACAAAATTTAATCTTAAACTCGACAGAGTAAGAGATAAGTGATATATAACCAATAATAAAAAGCACAGCTTAAAAAGTTCTGTGTTGGGGCTAGAGAGATGGCTCAGAGGTTAAGAGCAGGCAGTGTCCTCTTCTAACGTGAAGACATACATTCAGGTAAAAGATTATACTTAATAAATAAATAAATCTTTAAAAAAAGTTATGTGTCAATTTTCTCTCAAAATCTTACTGTACTAAATCCACTAGTCTTATGATGCTAGGTCCATGTGGTGAGCGTAAGGCATTATGACATAGTGTAGAATGACTAATGACCTTACAAGACGCCAAGAAGCGCCACCTACTTCAGGTACCCTGGACAGAGATTCACATGCCAGGCAAGTTTATAAATTATCATTTTCATATAAATTATTTATACATAAAACTGTCCACATATTACTTATAGACAACACCACTCGGGGGAGAAGGATGTCAAAGCCCAGGCTGGAGGTATACCAACCACTTCAGTTCATTATCAAGGAGGGGAAAAAAAAAAACAACCCATAACTCGTCGGTCTACCAATCCCTATGGAAAGAAAACGAAGCAAGGATGCTTCACTAGCTCTCAATGTTCCTGGTAAGCATTACTATTTGACAGCGAATTGCACTTCCTTGTTTGAAAAACAGTGAAACAGGTAAAAAAGAAAAATACAGACTCAACCTTTACTTCCAGAGTATTACTACATTTACAAAATGAATGAAAACATGCTATGGTTTTTAAAAAAAAGTATTGCAATCTTTCTAAATGTTCTTTTGTTGTTGTTGTTGTTGTTGTTGTTGTTGTTGTTGTTGTTGTGGCAGGGCAGAGGGGGGATTATGGGGAGGGGCAACTAATACTGCAAGTCTTTTGAAAAAAAAAAAAAAACCACTGTAAAAGCTTCCTAAAATGTACACAACTATAAAAGAGGTTTAAATAGTGTTATCATACAATTCGGGGTAGGTACGATACCCAAACCAGACATCATATACTACCAAATAAAACCCGAGACCAAGAATGGGTTACATATTTTTGAGTTGTTGGCCAAGAGGGTCCCATAGACACCAACCCCAGCAGCATTACAGACTACTGCCAACCTATGAGTTGCCTTCCACAACCTGCCTTACGACCCCACTGCTAAAGAGACCAACACAAAAAATCTAGCTGTGCTTAGCTAGAAGCTTCACCTACTGGCTAGTGTTCAAAGTACCGTGCACAGTATCGAGGGGCGGGGGAGGAGGAATAACCAGTCTTATCAAGATATGAACTGTGAGCGGCAATTTAATGACTTGCCTGTAAGTTAGGTTTACTGGTACAAAAGTAGCTTGAATGTTAGGAGAATAACGGACCACTTTTTTTACTTGGATTTGAGTCCTGCCAGCCCCTTCTACAAGATAAAACCCGCACATGATACTATCAATGAGGCTAAGAACCTGAGGCTAGATTGGTCATGGGCCCTAGGGGAAAGCCTACAACTATTATTCTGCTAAACGAGCACAGCAATAAACCAACTCCTGATGACATACCACTAGACCCATTATTCCATTTTCCACTCAACTCTCATCAGAGAAGTTCTTACAGCGAATGGTTATTAACACAGAAACTTACAATGGGCAACAGAAAGCTAACAAAGATGTCAATCAAGTCCTTAGATTTATTGATGGACAAAATGCGGGACTCCTTGACTACAGGGCTCAAGTAACTGGATAAATGTCAATCCATTTACCAAAGCAAGTGACCACCCAGTTACCAGACAGAGAATGAGCTGGTCTTTTTGTGTCAAGCTTGAGATGCTCATTACTGGCAGGTACGTGAATACACTAACGCAGCCTTCAGGGAGAACTAAAAGGCTTGCTGAGATGCCACGGAGCATTTAGACCGGGTGGGCGAGTTCAGGTCTTTAAAAAAGAACGAACAGTTGCCAGACAGCCTCATAAACAGGTGTGCTGGCTCCTACCTCAGTCACGGTCATCATCTCTTCATGATGTTTATCCAGTTGTTTCTGCAACTCAGTCTGTCTCTCCAACAGCTGTAAGCCGTACTGTGCAGCCTTCAGTCGCTCGTTCTCACACTCCTTGAGCTTGTTTCGAAGATCTTTGATATCTGCCTCCATGTTTTCTACCGTCAGCCTAGTGTAAAGAGAAAAGACAACTACCAGAGCTAAATTGGAACGATCGGAGCAGGAGGAAAAAAAAAAACATATATAGTCCGCACTACTGTCCTAGAAAAAGAGATGGGTGGGGATATTAGGAGTTTATCCCTGAATTGTAAGACAATGCCTCTAATCGTCAATAGCACAGTAGGTAGTGAGAAATTCTACCTACCTTCTGAATTCTACAAAACTTGTGAAGGAAAAGTCAGTGCAATTTTCTGGCAGATGGATTCTGGAAAGTAGAAAAGGGTAAAACATGGCTCTAAGGCTTCCGGCTTGAGCAACTAATAGAAGGGGTTGCCCTCAGCTGAGGCAGCGATGTAAATAATGCTACAGGGAAAACGCAAAAATTCCTATTTTGGATATGACATGTTTAAGTAGTTGGGACTATGTGAGTAAGTGAGGGACCTGGGCTGAAAATACAAAGTTGGATACCGTCAACATTACGTCCTGAAGATTTCTTATCTCTAGAAGATGAGCATTAACTCTGACAAGACTCAGGACTGAATGCCGTTATGAAGGAAGGCCACACAGTACTCTCAGGTAGGAACCGTTAAGTAATTAAGGACAGGCAAAATTCCTTCAGGAGGTGGGAACAAACAGCCATGGCAAATGGTGCTACGTCAAATTAGGTGAGAACTTGGAAACTGTCACTAGCCAAGGTGTTCTGGTGGAGCGGTGAGCCCAAAGATTTGAGGCAGAATGGTAGGTGATACAAGAATGTGATATTTTTTTAAAAAAAAATCCAAGAGAAGAGCTCCAAAGCCTGATGTTGTGGCCATTTTCCAGGTCAACCAACCTCTAGACACAATCTGCATAAGGCATGAAAGTGACAGGAGGTCTAAGCCCACTTCCACCATTGACTGGTTACACGGATGTGAAAAGGTTCTGTAAACACCTTGTTTCACCCAGCTCTCTTACTCTGTAAGAACAGAAAGAACAGTAAGGGAGGAAAAGCCTCTCACTAGATTGAGAACATTAAAGCTGATAACACATGAACGCTGACTAATATCAACAGAAATACCGTAAGAGCCAAGTGGGATTTTTAAACTTTCTATGAAAAGTAGACCTGGGTACAAACATTTAACCCAATCCATGCAAAATGCTGCCACTGTAATCTTCACTCACTGTAAAAACGTAAGACGGGATGCTACAACGAGAATGCACTGTGTGTGTGTCACGTATTTGCAACAGTTAATTCAGCTGCATCACTGGCTAGGAGTCATGATAATGGAGAACTCAGACTTGGACATCATCCGACTGGGAATCAAGACCATCCATTACCGGACCTACTTGCAGCAAAACTGGCAAATTGACGGTCCGACCGAAGCCTACCCCGACGTGGAAGGCGGCTCCTGAGAACTCAGGTTCCGGCACAACAGGAGTTCCGCCTGCAGCCGCCCAGTTCTCGCCTCCCGCCGCCCGCCCTTACCTCTCTCCTCGCGCTTCCTGGCTTCTGCAACCGGAGGCCTGTCCGGAGAACACTGGACTGCCAGACTCGTGACACTAAATCCACCTCAGCACGGAAAACCCATCCTGATCATTCAGCCGAACCGCTGCCAAGCTAGCGCCGTAGTTTTTGAATACCGTTCCCGCGAGAACTCGCTTTTCTCACGAGATGTCTTGCCCAATCCGCGCCTCCGGGACAAACAAGGGCAGCGTCTTGCAGCACTGCGCAGGTGCATAGGGCGCTGCGGCACTTTCATCCTTCTCTGCTGGTCAATTTTCCTCCTGAGCTTCCCCCCCCCCCCGCCCCCCGCCTTTAAGCTTTTAGTAAATTTTGTTTCTGAGTTTTATTTCTTTCTTGTTGTCTTTAGTAGCGCCATTGTAGGGGATAGTGTCGCCGGGCCAGCAGAACCCCACACAGGCCTGCGTGCTGTCTCCTCGGTAGCCAAGACGTTGGGTCTCATCCCTGCCAGCACAGTGCCACACTCCACACGGATCCTCTCAGGCCCGCAACCACCCTGCCAAGTCCACGGCATCTTTCAATTTTCAGGAGACATCAAAGTCTCCCCCAAAGGAAATATGAGTGCCTGCGTGTTTAAACAGAAATACTTTGTAAATATGCTCATTCATTAAAATGTAAGCAATTGGAGATCTGGAGAGTTCTAGCAACTGGCACATGGCATCTAGGGACCTGGCTCTGTCTCTTTTGCCATGTTTTACTAAGTGTTCCCCGTCAGCTGATGAAGATGCTGAAGTGACCCCCATTGTAAAAGTTAACCGAAAACTTCCCAGACTCCGGACAACCGCATCCCCATTTTGTTTGTTTTTCGTTATATAGCAAGTATCAGAAAAGGTTTTCACTATTCAATTTCTGTATTATTATTGTTTTCTTTATTTTTCGTTTTTCTTTGTAGCCTTTGCTGTCCTGTACTTGCTTTGTAGAGCAGGCTGGGCTCGAAGTTACAGCTTCTGCTTCTTTGAGCTCTGAGACTAGTTACTTTTACTATTTTGTATTCTACCTGTGGTCTGGTCTGAAGCCAGTACAGTGAATTGCCTCTTGACAAGATCGCCAGTGATTTTTATTTTTATCATGCAGGTCAAACATGTACTGTACCACAGCACCCCCAGTGATTTCTGCCCTTCAATGTTCAGCAGTCAGTATTTTTTCCCCCTTTTCCTGCATTTGGCAGAGTTGAATGCCTCCATTAAGTTTTAATATCTTGACTTCCTGCCTTCATTTCCAACTGTAGCCTTGTATTTCTGATGGAGCTAGACCAGACTTTACAGGACTGAACTGGTTTCTTAATGTAAGCAACACTGATCCTTTAAGCAGATAGAATCATCACTGAGTTCACAATTAAATGAAGCAAATGCTATTTCTTCTCCATCATTTTCAAATTCCTCAACTCAGGACTCAGACAGGTAACCTCTAGCCTTGGCCTGCCATGGCAACTTGCAATTGGCAACTAAAATCTTTATGAACTCCTTGTTCTTTGATTCAAGAAAAGGTAAATCATATATTATCCCTCATGGAAAGGAATAAGTGGCCACAGTGAGTGAACGGTGGAAGGATGTGATAAAATGTCCTATCTAGGAATTACAGCACAGTGCATTATTTGCATATATTTAATATATAATTGAAACCATGACCATAGAAATTCATGTACACATGAATATATATGCCTCTACATAGAAGGAACTGTGTGAAAGGGACAGTGTATTTGGATATTCATTTGTAAAAATATCCACTGACACTGAACAGAGCCTTCAAGGATGGCAGAACCAAGGAAAAATAAATTCAAGGTGGAAAAGTCTTAAAAGCTGCTCATCCTGGAAATGTTCGAAGTTTATAGGAGAATACTGATTTGGGCTGGTCTAACTACAGGAAAGTAACATGTAATCACTTGTGTGAGCTGGCACACGAGAATAACTGAGCTTCAAGGCTATCTTCAGCAACCCAGCGATTCATATCAGGTGACTGCTGAGCTGGGGCCAGTTGAGCTGAATCTATTTCTCACTGGGTTTCCTGTCCACAAAGACTGCCTGGCCTTGTTGAAAGGAGTGGTTTGAACTACTTCTTCCGAGGATGCTCTATCTTAGCATCATAAATAAAAGTCAGTTATGATCTTTTTTTTTCTTTCTTTTTTTTTTTTTTTTTTTTTTTTTTTTTTTTTTTGGTTTTTCAAGACAGGGTTCCTCTGTGTAGCCTTGGCTGTTTTGGACTCACTGTGTAGACCAGGCTGGCCTCAAACTCACAGCTATCTGCCTGCCTCTGCCTCCCGAGTGCTGGGATTAAAGGCGTGCGCCACCACCCGGCCCCAGTTATGATCTTTAAAGTACATTTGTTGTGTTTCCCTCCTCCCGCCTCTTCTTGGTACGGTTAAGTCATGTTTAGGAATACCCTGGATAGAATGCAGTCAATACCATCCCTGGACACTAGATGTCGCAAGTGACATCAATTTTAGATAGCTTTATAGGTTAACTCCCTTCATAGTTCTAAGTATAGCTCTCCCAAATCAGATTGGGGTCCACATACATGCCCTGCAGGCCCAAGGCTTAGGGTGGAGTGGAATATTTTGTGTGTGTCATTTTCATTTTACATAAGAGATGTGGCATTCTTCCTCACATAATAGTGGGTTCGCCAAACATCGGTAAGGCCTCAAATTTTGAGAAGCAACAAAAGCATCCACTTCAACCTCCATCAAATTTTCTATTACTAGCTGGGCATGGTGGTGCACACCTTTAATAACAGAAGATGGGAGGCAGAGGCAGGCGGATCTCTGTGAGTTCGAAGCCAAGCTGGTCTACAAAGTGAGTCTAGGACAGTCAAGGATGTTACACAGAGAAACCCTGTTTCGAAAAAACAAGGAAAAATTACTAATGCTATAGCTATTCAAGTGTTGGTTGGATGCTGTAATAAACTTACCATCACTCTTTCATTGTGACAGTGCTAACTTACATGTTAGAAATGGTGTACTGGGGGTGTTGTAATGTCTTGAAAAGCTATTTACTTTGATGCAACTGTATTCCATGGTTGTTTAGGGTACTACAGAGGAGAAGGCACTATACTCAAGAAGCTGAGAGTGTAGTGGAAGAGGTATATACCAAAGGATTCTTAACCTGGAGGATGTCTTTGGCATTCTTGTTCTTTTATTATTAAATAGAGCTGCAAGCTAGACGTTCTTGGGACCAGGTAAAAATAAGCAGGGGACTCTGAGACACCAAGCATCCTGAAATAAAACTGGATTAATTAATAAGGTTTCATGGTTGACAGAATGGGCTGAGAGATGGGGCTTTAGATGTTCTGGTGAAGGTCATGTCCATTGAAGTCTGTACAATAGCTGGACAAAGCAGAGAGATGAGCTCCCTCGGTGCAGGCTGTGGGGATTGTCCTAATCCTGGGAATAAAGAGGGTGATGCAGAGCTAACACAGTGGTCCTCAACCTTCCTACTGCTGCAGCCCTTTAATACAGCTCATTTTCATTGCTATTTTGTAACTATAATTTTGCTACTACTATGGGTTGTAATGTAAACCTCTGTGTTTTCCGATGGACTTAGGTAACCCCTGTGAACAGGTCATTTGGTCCCAAAGGGGTTGCAACCCACAGGTTGAGAACCACTGATGTAACAAAAGAGAGAAGAAACATGAGGCAAATTGAAAATCGAATTGTCATAGCTCCCAATGTGACAGTCAGTTATCAGAAAGAATAGTTGTCCGAGCAGGCAGATTCAGGTTCTAATAGTGATAATGAAGCCTGACATGCAGTCTCTTCCTCCGCCACCTTTAACTCCCGATCAGCCCTATCGCTACGGTCTATTTCTGTCTGAACAGGTGAAGCCTTCAATTCACAAATGTTATTCTATCTCAGTACAAGGTATTGATTAACTTTAGAGGGATTTTAATTCAGAATATGGCTGATCTGGCAAGAGATCACATCCAAAGGCTTTCTAGGTCTGTGTGATCTGGCAGGAAAGGACAAGCCTTTCAGGAGACAGAGGCAAGCAGATCTCTGAGTTCAAGGCCAACCTAGTATTGAGCAAGTTTCAGATAAAGAAAAGCTTAGGTCCAGGAGTGGTGGTGCATGCCTTTAATCCCAGCACTCAGGAGACGGGCATGCAGATCTCTAAGCGCTAGTCAGTGCTGTTCAGTCACTGAGTAGTGCCTGAGAGTGAGTGAGAGGAAGTGCAGTGGAGTTGAGTTTGCTTGCGGCAGTTCAGTTCGTGGAATTCAGAGGCAGTTTTTACAGAGGGAGGTTGAATAAAGAACAAGCCAGACAAAGGTGAAGATAGAATGAGCAAGAGAATGAGAAGAAGCCAGATAATTAGAACAGATTGCTAGAGTTATTCAGTGAGAAACTGAGAGAAGCAAGTTTGAATCAATCAGCTTGGAGAGGAGTTTTGAGCCAGAACAGCTGAACTGAACCAACCAGCCAGAGTTCAGAAAGAACTGGATAGGGTGAGCTTATTCAGCAGTAAGTCTAGAGGCTGCAAACATTCTAGGCCTAGATTAGATTACACAGAGCCTAGAAGCTCACAGGACTAGGCCTACGTTAGCAGACAGAGGCAGTAAGCCTCGTAGATGACAATTGCCTCAGGCAAATAAAAACTATTCCTACAATTAACGCCATCTTTGTCCTGCCCAAAGAACTTTGTATTTTATAAATAATTCATCTTTCCATCCATGTTCAACCACGTGGATTTCTTTTTTGTTTGTTTGTTTGTTTGTTTGTTTGTTTGTTTTGAGACAGGGTTTCTCTGTGTAGACCTGCCTGTCCTGGACTCACTTTGTAGACCAGGCTGGCCTTGAACTCACAGAGATCCACCTGCCTCTGCCCCCCAAGTCCTGGGATTACAGGCGTGCGCCACCAAGCCCGGCCTCCACGTGGATTCTTCACAGCCAACTCTGCCCTTCAGCTCCAGTGTACTGTTGCCTCTAGCGCACTCATTAGCTGGATTACAGAAATTTGTTGAAAGATGGCCTCTGGATTACAAGTCAATGTGGTTTTTCCATTGGGACCTCTGGGAAAATAGGTTGTGTTACTTCCCTCTGCTGTGGACTGAAGTCTGGCTCCCTGACAAGATAATGACCCCTCCGCAGCATTGAGCTCTAGAGCTGCCAGCTGCCATTTGGCTTGAGAAAGGAATGAAAAGTGGGCCTGTAAGTAGAGAACAAGGATGATAAGAGTCCCGATCTTGCCAGTTGAGTGCCTCAAACTTTCCATGGAGCTATAGCTATTCATTATTCCGCGTAGCCATTCAAACAGCTTCCATTTGAGGTCTCTGTTGTTTGGAAGATAAAGTGTTTTGACTGATGTACAGTAATGCTTCAATTTTGAGAATAAGTGTCTCTCAGTGCTCAGCCCTGAATAAGAAATCTGCACCATACCCTTCCTCTCAAGGCTGAAAGAGGGGGTGGGAAGATTGTAACAGCCAGGGCCAGGGGATGACTTCAACGACACTGCTTTCCCCGGACATAAGGAGTCCATCCTACTCATGAACTCAAAGCTACTGTGGCTTCACATACAAGACCACCTGCGAGAGCAGGTGAGTCACAAAGCCCCACACCAAGCATAGGAACAGCTGGCAATCAGTGGAGCCCCGAGAATCCATTGTCTTTAGAAATGCGGCCACTGAGTGGCTGTCCATGCTCCAGCCATTGGCTCTGCACCCATCCATGTACATATGGGCAGCACTAAGTTGATGATTTAGAAAAAAAAAACACATGAGGTTCAAGAGAAAGGTGGTGAGTTGATGGAGGAGGAACTAGAGGGCGGCATGGGAATGAGTTTGATTACGGCCCATACAACATTTATGTATAAAATTACTAAACTGGAAAATTAAATAAAAACACCTCTGTCTGAGCTTGAGTGGACCCACACTGTTAGAGTCCAGCTTTACATTGAAGAGTTCTGTTTACTTCTAGACAGGCTGGCTTCTTTGAAGGGGAGAAAAGGGTTTGCCTGAAAGAAAGAAAAGCTTATCCTAAGTCAAAGGACCAGTGAATGGTAAAGGAAATTAAGGGCTTAGACATTGTGCTGGTTAGTTTCATGTCAACTTGACACAAGCTAGAGTCATCAGAAGGAAGGGAGCCTCAGTTGAGAAAATGCCTCCACTAGACCTGGCTGTAGGCATCCCTGTAAAGATTTCCTTAAATTAGTGATTGATGAGGGAGGGCATTGTGGGTGACGCTATCTTTGGGCTGGCAGTGTTGGGTTCTATTAGAAAGCAGGCTGAGCAAACCGTGGGGAGCGGCACTCCTCTGTGGCCCTGCATCATTGCAGGTCTCCGCCGTGTTTGAGTTCCTGTCCTGACTTCTTTTGATGAACTGTGATGTGGAAGCCTAAGTCGAATGAGCCCTTTCCCTCCCCAAGTTGCTTTGGTCACGGTGTTTCATCACAGCAAAAGTAACCCCCGAGGAAGAGAGACATCCTGTGGGTGATCCTTTTCTGCTCCCTGCTTCAGATGACCTCCTGGCTTTATGTAAATTGGCTCTCTCCCCAGATAATCCCAGGATCTAAGCACACTAAAATTAAGAGTGACATGTTTACATCCATTAGGTCTTTTACTTGCTAAGAACAGAGCAGAACTTTTTTAGTTGGCTTATGTGTATAAAAAAACAAGTCTCCTCCGCCTCCTCCTCTCCCTCTCCTCCTCCTCCTTCCTCTATGACTATTTAGAAGATTGTATTTTTGCTGAACGCCCACTTTCCAGCACCTGTTCCATATCCCTTTTGTTTTGAGACAGTGCTAAAATTCACGGGAGCTCTTAGTCTCGTATAAGCCCGAATCCTCACTCATAAACCACATTCCCTAGTTATATTGATTCTTCTCTTGGCTCAATCTATTTGATCCAAATCAAAGTGGAGTGTCTTAAGTCTTAAGGTCTCTGAGGTCTTGAATTGGTCACACGCTAAGTTTTTAAGAAAGAGAGAGAGAGAAAGACAGAGAGAGAGAGAGAGACAGAGAGACAGAGAGACAGAGAGACAGAGACAGAGACAGAGACAGAGACAGAGACAGAGACAGAGACAGAGAGAGACAGAGAAAGAATCCCACCCTCACTTCCTTCCTTTCTTGTCAGAAAAGGGCAGGCCTTCCGTGGATATCAACCAGCCATGATGTATCAAGTTGCACTAAGACTAGTCACATCTATTAAGGCTAGACAAGGCAACCCAGTAGGAGGAAAGGGTCCCAGATGCCGGCACCAGTCAGAGACAGCCCCTGCTCCCACTGTTAGGAGTCCCACTTGAAGACCAAGCTATACAACTGTAACATATGTGCAGAGGACCTAGGTCAGCCACATGCAGGCTCCCTGGTTGGAGGTTCAGTTTCTGTGAGTGCCTATCGGCACTGGTTAATTGATTCTGTAGGTTTTGTTGTGATGTCCTTGACCCCTCTGGCTCCTCCAATCCTGCCTCCCCTCTTCTACAGGATTCCCCAAGCTCCACTTAATGTTTAGCGGTGAGTCTCTGCATCCATTTTCACCGGTTGCTGGGTGAAGCCTCCCTGAGGACAACTGGCTTACCTACTGTTGTTTTAAGAAATGGGAAAATCCCAACTGTTTGATTTTTACTAAAGAAGACTCAGAAGCCAGATGCTGGAGTGAAAACCTGCTAGGTCAGAGAGGCAGAGAAAGCACCCAGCTGACCTTCCTACTCAGTTCACATCTTAGAGGAAAAAGCCCAAAAATCTCACTAGCTCAGCTGATAGCCCAGGACAAAAAGGCCAAAAAAATCCCAAGACCAAAGGCTTGCTAGCTCAAAGCTCGCTAGCTCAAAGCTCAAAAGCTTCTTTTATCTTATCTATGCTGTCTTAAGTACCCCTCAACTCCAAGTCCCTTCTACTCTTTTAATCCTTGTCAGCTGGTTTATTGCCCTGCCTCTTGACCTAGGGTTAACTTTATTAAATCCTGTGTACAGAAAACTCTTGGATTAAAGGTGTGTGCTAGGGCTGGCTGAATCACAAGTTAATCACCTGTTTATAATAAACAGAAACCTTCTTCCATTAAAGATGCGTTAGGGCTCAGCCAGGCCAAACTAGAAACAAGTTTTTACAGTTCCCAATCTCAGTGTTCACAATGGGATCAAATATCCTGCAACAAGATTCCAATCTATGGGTATAGCAGAGTATCATTAGGAATCATTTCACTGACTTTTTTTTTTTTCCCAAGTCACATTTGGTTCTATCCTCGGTCTCTGGATTCTCCAGCCTGTGGTTCCTGACACTCCCAGGAAGTGTCAGTGGTGGGCTCACTCTCATGGGATGGGTCTCAAGAAAGACCAGTCATTGGTTGGCCACTGTCACAAGTTCTGCTACACCTTTACGCCTGCACACCTTGTAGACAGAACAACTTGTAGTTCGAAGGTTTTGTGCCTGGGTTGGTGTCCCAGACCCTCCAGTGGAAGCCTTGCCTGGTTTCAGGAGGTGGCTGGTTCAGGCTCCTTTTCCCTCATTGCTAATGAATATTAACTAGGGTCAGCCTCTAGATTCCTGGGAGTTTCCACTGCACTAGCTTTATAGCTCATCCCAGAAATGCTGCACAGACGCGATTCCCGTTTTCTCTCCCGCTACTCTCTCCTTGGCCCCCATTCTACCTGGTCCCTTCCTGTCCCTATCCCCACCCCTTCCCTCATCCGGTCCCCTCCCCTGTCCACCCAAGATGTCTATTTTTATTTCCCCTTCTCAGTGAGATTCAAGCATCCTCCCCTGAGCCTTACTTGTAACTTAGCTCCTTTGGATCTGCAGAGTAGCACGGTTAACCATGCTAATGTCCACTTATAAGTGAGTATATACCATGTTTCTCTTTCTGGGTTTAGGTTTATCTTTTCTAGTTCCACCCATTTGCCTGCAAATTTTCACGATGTCTTTGTTTTTAGCAGTTGAGTGATAGTCCATTGTGTAAAACGTACCATCTTTTCTTTATTTATTCTTCGGCTGAGGGACGTCTAGGTCGTTTCCAGTTTCTGGCTGTTATGAATAAAGCTGATAGGAACTTAGTTGAAAAAGTGTCCTCGTGGTATGATGGGGGCATCCTTTGAGTAAAAGCCCAAGAGTGGAATAGCTGGGTCTTCAAGTACATCAATTCCCAGTTTTCTGAAAGAAAAAAAAATTGCCATATTGATTTTCAATGTGGCTGGACAAGTTTGCTCTCCCACCATGAATGGTGGAATGTTCCCTTTGCTCTCCACACCTTTCCCAGCCACACGTGAGCTGTCATGTGTTTTTGATCTTAGCCTTTCTGACCAGGGAAAGCTGGAATCTCAGAGTTGTTTTGATTTGCGTTTCCCTGATAGCTAAGGATGTTGAACATTCCTTTAAGTGTTTCTCAACCATCTGAGATTCCTCTGCTGAGAATTCTCAAATTAGACCCGAACCCAATTTTTAACTGGATTATTTGGTTTGTTGATGTCCAGTTTCTTGAGTTCTCTCTATATTTTGGATATCAGCCTTCTGGCAGATGTGGGGCTGGTGAAGATCTCTTCACATTCTGTGGTCTTGACAGTGCCCTTTGCCTTACTGAAGCCTTTCAGTTTCATAAGGTCCCATTTATTAGTTGTTGATCTTAATGCCTGAGCTGTTGGTGTTCTTTTCAGGAAGTTGTCTCCTGAATTCCGTGCCAATGCTTTCAAGGCTATTCCCTACCTTCACTTCTATTAGATTTAGTGCATCTGGCTTTAGGTTGAAGTCTTTGATACACTTGGACTTGAGTTTTGTGTAGGGTGATAAACATGGATCTATTTGCATTCTTCTACATACTAACATCCAGTTAGACCAGCATCGTTTGTTGAAGATACTTCCTTTTTTCCCCCTTGTATAATTTGGCTTCTTTGTCAAAGATCAAGTGTCCATAGGTGTGTAGATTTACTTCCAGGTTTTCCATTGGATTCCATTGTTTAACTTGTCTTTTTATTACTATAGCTCTGTAGCACCACTTGAAATCAGGGATGGTGATACCTCTGGGAGGTTTTGTTTTTGTTTTTGTACAGGATTATTTTAGCAAACCTGGGTTTTTTGTTTTTCCATATGAAGGTGAGGATTGTTCTTTAAAGTTCTGTTTTACTGTATTTTATCTATAGGAGAAACTATTGGGAAATACACACATTAGACAGAGAGACTGAAGTCAGCTCTACCAGGTAAACAGCTAGACTCTATTGTGTAATCCAGTTCCTAGGCACCTCCTGCCTATCACCACTAGGTGACAGTCATGGCAAGTATTTTATGTGAAGGGAGCATCTTTCTGTCCTAGAAACTGGATTCTGCTGTCCAGAAGAGGATGTTACTTGCTAGTGTCCCTTAGACAATTCATGCACACACACCAATAGCCTGCAGTGCTCAGGATTTGAACATGGTTCAACCTTAACTGGAATGGTCTTTCTCTCCACGGACTTAATTCATTTGTCTCATTCTTTTCTCTGAAGAGGCCAGATAACTAATGGCTAAGAATACAATATATAAAAAAAAATATTTTTAAATATTGCATGTTCTGGATCTAGCATTGACTCTAAGTGTGTTACAACCTAGTGATGACACAAGTGCTGGCCTGTCTAAGCCTCCATTCCCTGGAGATAATCAAAGCATCTAAATCAACAGATAGCTATGAGCTTAAATGAGCAAACTTTTCAGCATAACGTCAATAGGCAATAGTTGTTCTTATTAAGACCTTAAAATAGCGCTCCCTCTTTTACCCTTTCCTGGGTTCCTAGCCTGGGACTTCACACCACCCTATGCTTACCTTTCAGAACATGAATTGTTTGTGGTAATTTGCATCTGCCTTCAGTACTAAACTGGAAGTCTTCTGAACCTAGAGAAGACCTTTATCTACTTTGCTCACTGCAGCTCTTTTTTTCCAGTAGTTGTCACAGGGACTGGGACATGTTAGGATGTAAAGTTAAATTTGATGAAAGAATTAAAAAAAAAAACACGTCACTAACATTAAATGCAGATTGATTCATTTAAATGGTAATCTATAATCTCTTGGATCTCCAAAAGATCAAAGTTTCTTCCAAAAGATTTTTATGGTGAAGATTTATTAATTATCTTACATAAGTTGTCTTTTGTCTGTACACCACCAGGTAAGTATGTGGGAGCAGGGGATATGAAACCTCAGCAGTTTAATGGCTTCTTTTGTGAAAACAATATATGTATCCTTTACTTGAACCAACATTTCTTCATTAAAAATTTCTATTTTAATATTATTTCTGCAATTCCAACAATCCTTCCTTTCTTCTTTTCCTTCTTTCTTTCCTTCTTTTTTTTCTCATTTCTTGTTATGTTGGAGATGAATCTCAGGGTCCTTCACATTCCAGACAAGCACTCTCTCACTGTGCTGAACTTCCAGCTCTCGCAAGCATTTTCAATATGCCAGGGAACGTAGTATGCAGACTAGCCAAATTGGAAAAGCCCATAAAGTGAAGTGTCCTCAGCTCATGTATATACTCACTGTGTAAATGTCAGTTCTGTGTATTATGTTCTCTTTAATGGAAGAGCTGTACCCAATGAACTCAAAGTTTATATTCTCTAAACAAATCTGATGGATGTCCTATTCATTTTCTCACCTAGAAAATACTTGATATGGCTGGAGAGATGGCTCAGAGGTTAAGAATACTGTCTGTTCTTCCAAAGGTCCTGAGTTCAATTCCCAGCAACCACATGGTGGCTCAAAACCATCTATAATGTGACCTGATGCCCTCTTCTGCAGATAAAGCACTCATATACAATAAATAAATAAATAAATAAATAAATAAATAAATAAATAAATAAATAAATATTAAAAAAAGAAAATACTTGATATATCATTTTGGATCCCTTAAGGTCCCTTAGTTATGGCCTGATTAATGCAGCAAGTTAGAAGGCACAAAAACAGCTATGAGAAATAGTAGAGAAACGTCAGATGATTGCTAAAAGATAATGGTTTTTGTTTCCAAATCTTCCTCAAACTGTGAGAATGAGGACGTGTTGTTTTGTGGGCCTAATGTACACTGCACAGACCACCTAAACTCCCTTTCTTCCTGCCTTGACGATAAAAACTTTCAGTCGTTCTGTTAGTCAATGTGTGAGGTTTTTTGTTTGTTTGTTTGTTTTTGTTCCAATCATTCTTTACTTGTTGCACGTAGCTCTCCACTACCTGGCAGGGTGCTGGGACCATTGCTTCATTGCAAATGAATCCATTCCACCACCCACGAGATCTGTGTGCTGCTGGCTGTATGTGGCCACTTTTGATAAATCAGTCAGGTCTTGCAAAATAGTTCCCTGCAATGAAATTCTGGAACTCATCAGGTGTCTTGTCTGACATTCATATCTTCTTCCAACTCTCAGATTTCCCAAGCAGCTGGGACAGGGCCCATATCCTCCCACAAGGCGTGCTTCTTAGGAAATTCAGATCTATGAGCGTTTGGCACTAAAGCTGTACTCTTTTCCTCCTCTGGGTTCTCTCAGGCCTGAGAAATCTCTTGAGGGTGAGTAACCTTTTAAATGTCAGAGGACAAACAGTTCCAGGTCCTTTGCAGTTAGCGATTTGCAAGAGAGGTTGCTGTCCCTTATCGCTGAGTTTAGATTAGCAAAGCCCACGCTGTGTTTTGTCTCCTTGTGAACTAGGCTGGGGGCTGACAGTGTGCTTTTCTTGTGTGCACTGTTTCTGAGATCTCCCTGTTGGGTGCAGTCTCCACACAGGAATACGGTATAGCTCCTGGGTAAGTCAGGGTTGGTTTTCAAGCTTTCTTTCCTCTACAGGCATGAATTGTACAGCAATGTAAACACCTTCTAAGTTCTGTGGTGGTTCTGTCTCCGTATGAACACCACAGGGGGCAGTTACACAACCGAGACCACCGAGGTCAGCCGTGTGATGTTCTTTCTTGATGTTAACGTGCAAAGTCAAAAGTTTTGGAACATCCCTAGAACATCAGCACACAGGCAACAAAGCCAGAGGTTTACCAGATCTAGGCTCACTTGAGCTATGTAATGAAACCCTATCCCAGGAAGAGGAAGGGCAGGGGAAACAGGTGACGCACAAAGCTGCTGCCAGTCTAAAGCATGCTGGTTTCCAGTAACTTCTAAACGCTTGGCTTCTCAGTGCTGCTGGCTGAAACAAGAGCATTGCACATGGCTAGGCCAGCACATCTGCTGAGCTGTGCCCCCAGCCCTAAACAATAGTTGTTGGGTTTTTAAAAATATTTTGTTTTATTTGCGTATGCATTCGTGCGAGCATGTGTGTGATTATTGAACCATCTCTCTAATACCTGTTGTTATTGTCATCGTTGTTATTTAATAAATAGAAGTGCACTCCAAAATACTTATAGGAAGTGTAGTATAGTAAAAACATAAACCAAAACATGGTCATTTACAGTTATCAAGTATTGTGCACTGTATATAATTGAATGTGTGATACATTTATATGACAGACAGAGTGGGTTCGTTTTCCCCAGCATCACTAAGACACATGAGTAACGCATTACTGTGGCTTCATGATGGTTGCAGTACCACTCGGTGACTAGACTTGTTCAACTCCTTTATAAAACATGGGACCTTTGTCATGTGTGCATGTGGTCAGTCATTGACCAGAACATTGTTATATGGCCATGACTATGTGTGATTTAAGGCACTTTGCTATGGAAAGATCTTGTGTGACCATCATTTGTGCCACAGAATTCCTGGCCAAGGGATTAACATGCATCTTACAGAGCTAAGCGAAAATTCTTGAGAATGACAGCCCAGTCATAAGGTTTGAGTCTCCCACCAATGTATGGAAAACGGGCTTGAAAAGCAATATCTCAGCTGTTTTATAATTTGGTTAGAAGGTTAGATTTCACTCTGTTCTCACAAAAGTCATTAGTCAGCTCCCATCCTCAGAAGAGTGGCTTTTAAACCTTGCCGTGCCTTAGATATGCCTTCAGTAGAGTGTTGGCAGCTCCTAACGTGTACAGACTGTACCCAATACTAATTAAGTCTGAATGTGCCAGCATCAATACGTTTTGCAAATCTGCCCATGAGTTCAATGCGTGGAAGAGTTTGAGACTCTTGCATCAAAACAATCACACACTCTCTACCATGCCACTGAGCTCTGTTGCCTCTGTAGTACAATGGTTCTCAACATAGCTGCTCATCAGCATTGCCCAGATTCTTACAAAAAGGCCCACACTGATCCATTACATGAGAGATGCATCTAAGTATCAAAAATATTTACCTGCCACAGCCCCCTCCAGTGACTCTACTGTCAGTTGGTGGTGGAGAATCACCTTGCCCACAGATCATTTAAGGATGTAGTGCAATGTGAGTCCCTTAGCATTTTTAATGGCAGTTAAGAGCTTTATACATTGTCAAAATTCTTATTCACTCGTTATTTTATAGAACTTATAGAATGTTGACTTTTCTTAAGATTTTTCAGCTTTAATGTCCAACCATTTTGTTTAATCTTCATTGAAGACTTGTCCAATAAAAAAAGAGGCTCTACTTCAGCTAAACAGTTTTGTTTTGTTTATTTATAAGTACGTCCATACACTATTTGGAATGGATAATACGAATTTATCATTTGTCTGAAAATCAAATTCAGTGAGCACCCTCTGCTTTTATATACGTGCTGACATGGTAGGAGAGCACGGGTCATCCCTGGGAAAGTCAGTGGCTGCACTGATAATGTTGGGGAAAGCATCACATCATTAATTTTAGGGTTGGAGTTCTTTCCCTTCCAACTAATGGTGGTACATAAAAAAGCAGGGGTGGAGTGTGGGGTTAGCATCTATAAAGGCCTAGATTTAGTCACTAACATCACCTCCACTAGCACCCGACCCCTAACAAGATTAACACTTGGAATATTAAAAATAAGTTTGAAATCCCACCCCCCCCATAAATACTTCCATTTTCGTTTTCCTAAGATGTGCAGGAAAGATGAGGTTTTGTTGTGTGTATAGACAGAATGTAAGAGTCAGTGAGGACCTGGGTCCTGAGTCTACGCTTTGGCCTTATCCGCAGTTCACAGCTCCAGTGCCATCCCTCTGACGATGAGGAAATTGCCACCAATTGTTCAAACCTGCCCTGTGGTTTCAGGCTTGACTTTTATTGTGCATCGCTAGGACACTCTATTTAAAAAATTTTTTTTACATATACATTTATATTATTATATATATATATATATACAATAAGCTACCTACAGCAAGAAGCACCACGGGACAATCAGGAATTATATAAATGCTACATTCGTGGTGTTTTGGCTATTTGTATTTGGCAGCCTTGAAGAGAATCTCTTTCCTATCTTGGTGTGTCTCAGATTCTGAATGTAAATCAGTATCTATCATATCTCATCTCTATCAACTTAAAACACTTATCTACGTCTAAAAACATCTTAACCCCTAAACAACCTAAGCTTAATTGTAAAACTAAACTATATAGCCTTCAACCCCACCAGGGACTTGAGAAGGATTAAAATTAATTATCTGAGTAGACAGGAAGTACAGTTAAGCAGTTTCCACAATGAGAAAATGACAGGGACAGTTTGATGCCTGAACAGTCACCCAAATCTCTCTATACCATTGGGTCATCTTCAGCCTTCTGGCCCAGTATATCTGGCAAGCATGTTTGTGAGGTAGGAACTATTGAGGACTTGCTTACCCCGTCTTGGCAGAGTTTAGCCATCAACACCTGCTGCCTTGGTTAGAGCCAACATAGTTTCATGTACAACAGCTTCATAGCCCAGTGAGTCTGGACCCATAGAGACTTCCCAGCATCCAATTTTGAAGACCCCGCCGATTTTAGGTTCTTCCCTAGCAGCATGGATGCCTTCAGCCTCGAGCTTAAAGAACTGCTCCTTAGAACACTTCTGTAATCTCCTTCCTCCCCACCATCTCAAGTAGGCCTGTGCTCCACAGATGAAGCCTATGGTGGGATAATTTCTTTACCACCAGCAGAAAGGTTAAAAATGGAGAAGGGAATTTCAGAGTGGCTTCTAGAAAACAGGCCTCATGATGATTTTGCACATCGGAGCCGGAAAGTTGGACAGATAACCCCCAAAGCTCCTTGTACTTTTCTCCAAGATGGTGACAGGGAAACAGGTAAATACCCCCAGGTTTGTCCAGGTTTGTCAATGGTAAGAAGTGTGACAGGTGAAGACTGCTAATGCACACCCTGCTAGCAGCCTTGTTTTTCCACAAAGTTTTAGATACTGAAAGGGAGATGTGTACTGTCAGAAAAAATAAAAGGCTAGTAGGAAAGGGTGAAGCTGGCCTGCATCGTGGGACGGATTTGTAAGCCAGCTGGGCCTATTTTGCACTAACGTTTTATAGGAACAAGAGGGAGGGGCCAGTGCCATAATGTTCACGCCTTAGGCGAGTGGGGAATCTCTTTTAGCTGTGCTCCTAATGCCTCTCTGGCTCTATGAAGGGGTGGTCAGAGGCCTAGGGATAATTGCTCCACCTGAACTCAGGCTCAGGAAAGTTGCATCAATTAATAAAGCTTTTAGCATGTCAACTCTGAAAAGCAAAGAGTTACATGTTTGTGCATGTCCAGACAGGATGATTCAATTCTATCCCATTAAGAGTGTTTAATATTCTTAGATGGACAAACTTGAAGTGATTTCCAGAAGCTTCTTAAATCTATCTCCTCAGATGTAAATACTGAGGTTGTTTTAGGACAATGGACAGTTAGTTCTTCCTTCCCAGGCTGGCTTGGTTGTGGGCTTCATGCTTCAGTGTTATCACTGGTTGTCTGGGTAATTTGCCTTTCAGAAAATGGAGCGAGTTGAATTTTTTTTATGTGTCTTGAGAGGAGTGCAAAGTAGTAACCTAACATTGTTCTATTTACCCGTTCACAATGCAAAGGAAAGAGGAATCCCTGAGCAAAATTAGAAAATTGGGACCATCCACACAGAGTCTAGATTTCCATCTTATTTTCAAAAGCTCAGCTTATTTGTTAATCCAGTCCCAAACGCCTGCATTCCTTGCGACAAAAACCCTCTAGTACTAGTTATTGCCCTCCGCGTACTTTCCCCGGTTCACTCACTCCTGCCTCCCCCATTATATATGAGCATGCTCCATCAATGCAGTGAGTTAAGACGCAAGGACAAACTATATTATGTGCACAGGCATTTGAAGTTGCCATCCTTGTGGTGAAGCAAGATTAGATTACAGCATTGCCTCATTGTCGCCCAAGCTGAGTCTATGAGTCGATTCTGCACAATGGAGTTCTTTGTATTGTTACAGGTTATCTGATAACTTTGCTTGAGGAAAGAGCTCAAGTCATTTCCGTCACATTTCAATTTAATCTGCTTACAGCAGGAATAAATTGGTCCCCAACAGAGTGGTTGTTAAGTGAGTTTTCTTCTTTGGCCATGTTTTCATTGGTTGAATAAAAGCAGTCATTAGGACAAGCTCATCAACACGGAAAGAACAGAATTAATGATTTGAAAAATCTGAAGTGTTTGCCAGTGTCTAAACAACCTAGCAAGGCGCCCAGTGGTTGAATCCATGCCACTTGGCATACAATGTTAACATGGAAGGGTCCTCAGGATGAAATCTGGGCTCTTTATTTTATGTATGAAACAACTTGGCAGAGGTAAAACTTTTGTTCTTGATCACACTGTGGGGAAATTGAGAACTTAAATCCAAATTCATCTTTTGATTTTAAACAAGGTCAATGTTATTTCTATTATCCTCAGTATACATAAAAGCACATAAAAGTACATAAAAGACACCACTTCAGGTTTATTTTCTGATCTCCACTGAGGCTGTGTTCAATAACCATTATTTACAATACAAATTATAACATTGTCATAACCTTAATTTTTAAGTAACAAGATTTTGTCCTGAAATCACAAGCCTTTACACAGGTAGTTTTTTAGATATGAAGATGATCCTGAGTGATAAAAACCTTCTCATTCATACTTTAAGGGAAAGATGTATAATTATAGATGGCTCCTCCAATTACGTCTTTCACTCTCTCTGTGTCTGGTTTCCCCCTAAGGGATCCACATCACTTTTTAAATAGTTAGAATGTTTAAGCATCTATGTAAAATCAACAAAGGGAAATCAGTCTGATAAAGATGTGAAACATTTTTGTGAAATTCTCACACCTCATTCATTCCTGAGTGGGATGTGAAGTCCATTTCCTGTGACTCAAACATGCACACACAGAGAAAAGGGACCCGACACTTTCCCACGGTGAAAGAAAACTGTCTGGTGACCATGACTGCAAGGGGCATATGCTGGGAGCCATGACCTCTAGGTACATCCCAGGCTGAGCAGCTCTGTCTCTCTAAAGTAGAAAACCCAGTGGTTTCTCTTCTCAATGAGGACCCCTTCAAAGAATATGGCCCGTGGGGCTCAGCCGAATGTGCTAGGACAGACTTTGATTTTCTCGGATAGTCTGAAGGCTAAGGAGAAGTGAGGAGTTGGTGTACCTTTACTTCCCTCCAGAGAACAGAACAACAGTAAAATGAACACCCACACCCACCCTCTCCCCCAGTGGCTGGCAACAGCTGCTTGGTTACCAAAGGAAGAGTTTGCTTGAGTGGGGAGGAAATACTTCTTTATAAATAATGTGTTTTATGACTCCTGTTTCTGGGAAACCCGATCCAATACAACTACAAGTATGTAAGGTCAAGTTCCAATGGTTTTAATTAAATATTTGACTGTTTTATGTGTTATTGTAATTGACTGAGTTTGAGACCTGGGTTATTAAAAAGTAAGAAATTTGCCTCTGTGTGTGTGTCTGTGTGCTCTGTTCTGTCTCTCTTCCTACTCCTCTTTTTTTCTCCTCTCCTTCCTTCCCTTCCTCCCTCCTTCCCCTCTCTAGCCTGTTTATCAGTGGTTCACAGTTGCAGTCCTGATGGGCACTGACACTGTGCCGGAGGTTGATAAGGGAGTCGTCAGGCCAGGGTTGGTGGTTGGTGACACTTCACATGATACAGAAGTCAAATTGTGTCTCCCTGATTTTCTCACTCTTTTGGAAAATTTCTCTTTCTTTTTGTCAGATCAGGGATGGTGAACAATGGCTTCAGGCTGGGGCATCTCTGCTCAAATACATAGTCAGGAAAGTGTCTACAAGGGGCACACAGCATCTCTATTCAGAATCAAGAGTAAGTGACACACCCAGACTGCATTAGGTTCATTCCTAGAAAAAGACTCTGACAGTCAAAATCCTTCCTTTCCTGTTAGTCTTCTTGCCCTTGCCCGATAAGATGTGCGCTTCTGAAACCCCGCGGTTCTTAGCCCAGTGTAAATACATGCATTATGGAGATGTTCTAGAAGAGAAGGTTAAGGGAAAACTTTACTAGACGATTTGGGTTCTTTGAGAAGTCTTGTAACACATTGTTGCTGACTTAAAAATATGGCCGATGCTGAAGGGTGAGTGAATCTTTCATAGTGGTCTCCAGATGAGAAAGCACAAACACACTATATTATGTAGTGAAAGAAACAGGGTTGGTCCTCAGGTAGGAAATGGGCTAAATAATCTACTCAGATACCTGATGACCTTTGAGATCACTTCAGCCTACAGTATGAAGAACAGGAACCCAGACAGGCTTGGACTAGTCATTAGAGAAACACCACAGAGGAAACACCAGCTCTAAAAGTCCCAGGCTGCTGCTATGAAATAAGAGTTCCTGCCATTAACTCCTTACCAATCCTGGTTCGATTTTCAGATTCAGATTCAGATTCAGATTCAGTTTACAGTGCTGTGGGGTAAGGAGCTTGGAACCCTTGGATCCAAACCAGATTTTTTTTTATTACTTGTCCTGTGATATTGTGCAGCTCCCTAGTATTTCTTACCCAAGGCATAAACATAATAGCCCTTGACTCATAACAGTGTGAGGGGCCAATGAGATAACAGTGTGGTGAGCAAGACTCTGGCATATGGTAAATAATACTGTTATATTACACTGCAAGGCTACATTGTAATATTCATGAAGCCTTTGTAAATAATGGCCCCTTATCTCATTCTATTCATATGTAAAACTAGAAAAAATAGCATTGTAAGGACTGGAGCCATGTATTATCATAATTAAATTTAATTTTAAAAGTTACACATGCACACAAAAGCAGAGAGGCTAATATGAGTGATCTCTACATGCCCATTGTTGACCTTTAATAATGGTCACTTTTTATAGTTTTATTCCATCTATTTTCCCACCAACATTTTTTGGGGGGGAGGATGTTTTGCAGAAAATCACAGATACCAAATTCTTTTAGCCATAAATTCTTGAGTGTGTGGCTGCAGTAGATGGGTTGCAAGGCGGCCAGTGTGATGTGGTGTGTGTGTGTGTGTGTGTGTGTGTGTGTGTGTGTGTGTGTGTGTGTCCTCTTTGCAATGTGACTTTGTCACTCATCCTAGCAGGAAGTGGAATCTCTTTCTCAAGCGCCACCTGATAGGCTAGCTACTTCTGTGAGCCTGGGAACCTAGCCACTCACGAGGCTAAGGCATGAGGATTTTGAGTCTGAGACCAGCTTGGGCCACCTAGTGAGACACTGTCTCAATGGCCATATCAAAGTGTGATGTGTAATTGCTAGGCAAAAGAAAGCTTCAGCTGAATTGTATCTCTGATTCTGATTGTAGAGGATATTGAGAAAGTATCACCACCAACTCCTTAGGTTTGGGTGGGATTTTATGAATGAATAGACAGCACAGTCATTACAGTAACTGTTTAACGCTTAAGCCAGATCTTCATGATAAACATGAGGCTTTTTTACCATTCCTTCTGAGGAATTGAACTTAGAAGGCATAGGAACTTTATGCCTGTGGAGGAGTGCGACAGTGTGCAGGGTTCTGTTGGGAAATCCTATTCCGCGATGTTCATACTAACTGCCTCTGTGGCTCAAGTAGCCTTCTACTTTACAGTCTAAACTACATTAGTATTTGATCTAAGATAGTTGTTCTTAAGCTTAATTGGCTCACAACCTTCTTTGAAAAATCTGATGAAATATGTAGGACTTCTTCATAGAAAAAATGCATGAGAGAGAGAGAGAGAGAGAGAGAGAGAGAGAAGAAGAAGAAGAAGAAGAAGAAGAAGAAGACGAGAGAAGAGTAGAGAAGAGAAGAGAAGAGTAGAGAAGAGAAGAGAAGAGAGAGAACCCTTAATTGCCTAAATAGTAAGTTGTGCACTAGGGAGTGGTGGTCACAGGCTAGTCAATGTGGGATGCGGGATAGTGTCCTTGATAGAGTGCACTTGAATTCCCAGGGATGCATGGCTGATTCTTAACTGCCAAAGACTCTCTTCACACTTGACAGACATGTGCTTTCATTGATGCTACTGTTGCAGCTACTTCTGAAAGAAGAGGGACTGCTGGCACAAGCTTCTGGCTAGACCTCAGCTTTAAAGGGCTGCTGCTCAGTTCTTGCTTTGGCCAAACACGTGTCAGTGTCTTCCAAAGCATCAGCATGTTTCTGCAGCTCCTACTCCTAGACCTCCCTTTGCCCCAAAGCCCCCGAGTGATAGAACGAACCGGAAGTTAGTAGCCTCTGGGAAGAGCCACCGAAACTGTACCTTAGCATCGCTGGTGCTGTCTGAAGGCCTGGATGCTTCTTCAGGATGAGGGCTGAGTGTCTGGAAGACTCTGGGTGATAATGGATGACGACTGAGTAGCCTGTTAATACCACCTTGGTTCAAATTCCACTCCTCTGCTTCCCTGGTGTCTGTGCTGTTTACCACTGTGTTGGAGAAGGACAGCCTTTTCCCAATTGCTACTTTTTCTCTTGCGGATATTCGGCATGGCCTCTTTTCTATGGAATTAGAATGAAAGGAGCAAGCACTAAACACAGGTAAGCTGGAAGATTCCTTTATTGTTTGTAAAAGTGTCAGAAACCATCAAATAAAGAGGTACCTATTCACCTGCACTCCTTCCTCATACATTGCTTTGTTTTTAATAATAGCACATGCCGCCTTGCGCTGTATTTACTTACTCGGTGGTATCCTCCATTGTAACAGAGGCTTACCCAGAACATAGGCTCTGGTTAGTCCAGTGCTATGACTCTGCCCACAGTAGCTGACATAAGAGGTGCTCGCCTACTTTGGTTATGTTTTTTCACAGACAGGTGAACAATTAAATAAAGTAATGTTACCTAACTGGCATTTCCGGAAACACTGATGCTGGCGTGTGTAAGAATTCCCGGGGGAGGGCATTTCAAAGATGCAGCTGTCCCCTCTACCTTTCGTGACCCTTAGCCTTGGTGTGCGAACTGAGCTTCTGGGTCAGGTGCCAGGTTACATGATGATGCTGAAGGAGCGATCTGGCAAAGCATTGTGAAGAGACTGCAGTTCTGCGACTTCTAGCCTCTCCATATGTAAAGCAGGACAGTCTTATGATGTCTTCAATGACTTGGGACAAGTCAAAATAATAATGAGCCAAATAAAACTATGCTGAAAATAAAAACAATCAGTAGGTGGTGCCTTAATCCAGTCTCCATAAATGAGACATTCTTCATACCCCACTCACCCCATCTTTTTGCTGTATTCTTTAAAATAACCATGTCTTAGGAGACGCACATTTTACAAATGTAAAATATTCTTCTTGGCTATATATTTCTTTCAAGCTACAAAACATTCAGTAGCAATGAGAAGAATAAAAAAAAATAGAATAAAACAAATTTTCACAAGAGTCTTCAATTTAAAGGGCATGTAGGCCAAGTATGCCTACAATAGAAAAATTCATTTAAGCCCTAAAGGATATCACTAAATAATTAAAAATGTGCATGATTAAAACCATTTTAAACATTACAATTTTTTTTTATTGAGAAAATAAATGTAAATTAAAGGAGTAATGACTTTTTTTTTTGTTACTTACCAACTTGGCAAAGCTATTATCTAATGGTGTGGAAGCCCAGTTATGCCAAGACGCAAACCACATGCAGCTGGGTGCCCTGAAGTGGGTTTCTATGGAAGCAGTGTGGAGCTGGAAGGCAGAATTTTAAATGTGGACATCCTTTGTCCCAGAAATTACACTAAGGACCATAGCCTTAGGAAGATACTGGTCAAAGACATATTTTCAAGGATATTAATGGATGAGCCATTTATAAAGTCAAATATTTAAAAAATGTTAATACCCACCCACATGCTCAGAATTAATAAAACTGCTTGACGTATTTCCACACACTCTAAAAATAGCTGACACTTATTTCGTGCTGTTGCTTGCCGGCACTGTACTGAACACATCATAGGAATTAGCTCTGTTTTCACAACAGTCCTCTGCATAAGTGGTATTATTATCTCATTTGATAAATGAAGAGATTGAGCTACGAAGAGGTCACGTCATCTGCCCAGGGTTATGTGAGTGGTGGGGGATGTGGTTGTGGTGACGTCAGACAGTCAGGCTTGAGTCTGTGCTCCTCGCACCGTCCCTCCATGATGGCTATAACACAGTGCCCATGCAGAAAAGGATTAAAGATATGTTCAATAGAGGAGAACAGATTTCAGAAGAACCTAGCAGTTACAGAAGGAACAGGGGAAGAAAGAAAATAGGTAGACTTCTTAGGGAAAAAAAAAGTGGGTAAGAGGATCTTCTACTGGATATGCCACAGCAGGAGTTATTTGAAGTGACTTACTTTGTTCCTTCCAATTCACCACAGTCTAGCATTATTATTTAAGTTATATTGCTGTGAGGACCATAAAACATGTATTTTACAAATCAGCCAACTATTAGCCTTGTTTAGTTACATCAAATGTTGAGGCCCCAGACGGATTCAGTTGGCACTGGTTTTCCTTGTTCATCTTTCCTGTAGCCGTATCTTCACAAATTGTAATCATCTTGCCGTTTGCTTTGGGTTCAATGTCTTTATTATGGAAAAGCCCTGAGTAAATCAGCTAGGATTAGTCACTGAAATGTAGATGTGTATGAACAGATGGATTGTACTGAAATGAGCGTAATAGACATAGTTGCTTGGCTGACCCAAGAAACAGAGAAGAAACTGAGACGGCCGCTCTTGCCACTCTTTAGGCTGTGGAATAGAGTCTTGCTTCTGCTGTTCCTATGTCTTTGGATGTAGACTTGACCATGTGATACACGAGGAACTGCTGCTGGAGGAATTTCTATAAAATGATATTTTGGGGCTTGAGGGAGGGCTCAAGAGGGCTCAGATTTCAAGAGCACTGACTGCTCCCCCAGAAGTCCCAAGTTCAACATCCAGGTCCCACACTGTGGCTCACAACCAAATATAACTCCAGTTTCAGGGGATCCAACACCCTCTTCTGGCCTCTGAGGATACTGCCTGAGTTTGGGACACAGACACACAAGTGTCCATACACATATAGTTAAAATGAGATTTTAAAAGATTTAAAGGCCTCGTTTCTTTTTTCTTTTTCTTTTCTTTTTAAAAAGACTTATTTATTTATTATGTGTACAGTGCACATTAGATCCCATTATAGATGGTTGTGAGCCACCATGTTTTTGCTGGGAACTGAACTTGGGACCTTTGGAAGAGCAGTCAGTGCTCTTAACCTCTAAGCCATCTCTCCAGCCCCTTTACTTCAGGCACAAAACATACCCTTAGTAACACGAGGTCTCTGAAATATTGACATTTTAACAGACAGTGAAACTAAAGCCTTCTTTTGGAAGAAAAAAAAAAGCAAGAAAAAGTTTTTTTTTCAGGAAATGTCGCAGACATTAGCATAAGTAGTAGAAGCTGAGCTTGACAAAGTTCTAAAGATCTCCGGTTGATCGCCACTGCCCCCAAATATTATGTATGGTCCAGGTGTAAGGTTGTTTAGAAATCTGCTATTTCTCTAAAGGCCTCTTTTAATCCCCAGATAGAAATATCAAACCTGGCTAGCACTGCTGCCTTTTTCCCTCAATCTTCCATTATCCATTGAGTTATGAAAATATGAATATTGCTCTTACAGCTGCCAGCTTGGGAACCCAAAGCTACAAGATGTCCCTCATGTGAGATATGCTGACCTTTTTATTGAGGTGCTGCTGAGCCAAAGCCAGGGGAAGCCTACTCTAGATTTCTTGCTATGTGAGAAAAATAAAACTTTGTCTCTTCAGCCACTGTCGACTTGTTCATTAGTTGCAGCCAAACATATTTCCAATGAGTACAGAATTCAGCATACTCGGAGGTTACTCCTCCTAGCATTTAAATAAATGCTTAATATTTTACCGTGCAAAAGCGTATTTTCTGAATCATTTTAATGGAATCTTAGAAAGCCAGTATTAGAACGTCAAGTTCTTGTGCTTAAATTTCTTCTTTTCATATACAAAAATAGGTACTTGGGGGGACTAATGAGCATCATGAGATCGCATGGATAACGATTATCAGAAGATCACATGACTACATGGTTATTTTTGCATTGCCGGACTTCGCTTGGGGTCATCCCTGTTGACGCCAACGATAAATCATAAGTGTTGTGCACTGGGAGGTGCAAACTGCCAGGTGAAGAGCAGTCTACAGCGTCTCATCGCTGAACTTCCTGGCAGGAATTATGTCTGCCCCTAGCCCTGAGCATGGGAAGTGCAGGCAGGCAAATCCACAGCAGAGTGCCAGCCTGAGTTTTCGCTTAACTGCTCTTCCTCACGCGCAGCTGAGGAGGAGTCATTTTGCTGGATGGTTTGGGTTACTGATAGCCACTGAGATGTGTGAGCCCGCGGCAGCTGGCACACCAATGAACTCATTATTTTTGTCTAAAAGGCCATCTCAGTCCCTGCAGGAACATCTTGTGGGTATTTTTATATCACTTATAGCTAATGGGTCTAGATTTGCCACTTATAGCTCCAAAATGAATTTGAGTGATAGAAGGGCATTTTAAAATGAAACTTGAAGTCAAAGTAGGTAGAAGCCGAGGATATAATATTGAGCCAAACCTTCAAGAGGTATATCATGAAAACTACTTAGATGAGGGAGATCTTTTTTTCCTTATGGCCAAGAAAAAAAAAACACCTTAAAACTCAAACATGTCATTATAATTTAAACACTTGTGATTCAATCCAGGTCAGAAGTCACCACTGCTGGATGTCCTTTGAGCCTTCCATCCTGTGCATTGCCAGTAAGCGTATTAAAGTGCAAGTTGCCCTCTTGGCTCTTTCTACCCTGTAGTCACCATTTTATTAATTTTGTTCTTTGTCCCCCTCACTTAGCTTGTTGGAGGGGGTGAGAGCCGTTCTGTGTTGTTTACTACGCCACCCTTAGTGAAGTTTACTGGGCCCTGGTGTAATTCGAGAAAGATTCGTTGACTCCATGAAGGCTGTCTATGACACTCTCGCCCACATTTGGCTGCTTAATCAAGTTGACAAATGACCCCTTCCAGGTGAGATGAGAGAGGAACTCTCTTTTCATTTGGGTGATAGTATCGCATGCTTTGGTATACAGGCTCTGGTGCATCTCAGTCCAAAGTTGTAAGTATTGGAGTGGCTGGCATGTGTTTCAGTCACAGCAAAATTCCTGTGAGTTTAGATTTATTTAACTTACTTTTGTCTGAATGAACCACAAGGAAGAGACAACTTTTAATTGTACTCTGTAGGATACAGCGATATCTTTACATTTCACAGAGCAGTGTTTTCTACAGACAATTTCTTCACCTTCATTGGATCGTGTGCTCCCAGCCTGTGTGTGTGCATTGGTCTGTTACCCCAGTAGAAATAGTATCAGGAGCCTGGCAAATGTTAGCCAGGCTTAGAAAGCCTGCAGGGAGAGTGAGTAAATGGAAACTGAGGTGTTTGTAAGCATTGTATAACAAGAGAAAGAGCATGACACTGCCCAAGACAGAGGCCCCCCGAGAGAGTTCCACACACCCCACCCACACTTGGGATGGAGATTCGTGTGAGATGTGGTATGGGAGATCATTACTCATCTCTAAAGAGCAGCTGAGCTGCCAGCAAACTGAATTTTCAGAAGAAGAGAAAATGTTCATTACAGATGTCAAGATCAGAGTTGCTTTTTCTGCACATGCCATGGATCTCTAAGCAACTTGATCTTTGAACCCCCGAGGAACTGAAAATCTACACAGAAGAGATTCATATCTTAGAGTTATAGGAATCCCCCCTTTGAGTGCTGCCAAGTAAACTACCATGCTACCTTCATGACGCAAACTACAAGGAATACGGCTAGGCTTTTTTAGAGAGCTGACATTTAAAATGCAGTTTAAACTGAAAATTGTAACTAAATGTGCCCAAATATTAAGAGTGTGTGTACAAGGGACTTTGCCTGAGCTTAAGGGAGTGCTGCAGTCACCAAGGCTGGCTTCTCATTTCAAAAAGCCTTGCACATGCTACTTTAAAAATACTTGTCAGTTTAAAATTGTTTGCCATTTTACTGAAGAGGCACATCCCAGAACAGGAATTTGTCTGCTGGGAGAAAAAGAAAAAGCAGACTCCTTGCATTTGTTACTTATAAAAGTGAGTCACCATCTCCTCTTTTCTTGCCCCAGTCTGTTCGACTGATCACAAGGGATTCCTGAGGACAAAAGAAAGGTTAAATTACCAATGCCCCAAGTACTGAACACATTACTAATACCCAGCAGACTCTGTTTGTTGGAGAGAAATGCTGTTTCTCTGAACCGACTCTCCTGCCTCAGGGATGCAGATGTATAAGAACTCCAACAGGGTTTTGTTTGGTTTTCTTAAAAACCTAACTTCATATTAATATCCTGACTAACATAAAATTAGTCCTTTGTGAGTAAATTGAGCCTTTCCCTGATTTAAACTTGGTAGTATGGGAGCATTTCCTTCTCTTATTTTTCCTTGAGACAGGTCATATCCTGGCCATGAGAGATGAACCTGGAACTCACAGAGATCTGCTGCTTCTTTATCTTCAGAGTGCTGACACTAAGTTGTCCACCACCATGTGCGGGCACCTAACCTTTCTTTTAATCCTACTTAAAAATGTGTGTTTGAAGAACTCAACCTTTAGAAAATAAATGCAACAAACAATGAACATTTGTAAACCATTATGTGCACACATACGCATACACACACACCTTTCCTGATTGAAGAGTTTGTTATCTGCATCATGACATCCTCCCTTGGAATACATAATAATTTATCTCTGTGTAAAGGTAAATGGAGAGAACTCACACCACAGACTTGTCTTCTGATCCCCTCGTACACACCATGGCATAGGTACTCCTCCACACAAAATAATAATCATATAAGGTAAATTTAAATGTTATTTGTCCTCACCAAAGGTCAGGTTGAGGCTTGGTACCCTATGTAACAATGGTTGAGGTTATGATATCATCACTCTAGGAAGGAGCCTTGTGGGTGGACTTTCAACCCGCAGAGCTGTGATCCAGATGAGCTCTTTCCCTATTTAAATAAGGGCGTTTGCTCTTTTGCCCAGATTGGCCCTGAATTTCTGGATCCATGTTACCTTCTTGTCTCAAACCACCCCCCAAGCAGCTGTAGCTGGGGCTACAGGTGTGCACCTTCATGCTACCCTACCTTTTTTCTTTATGCCCATAATTCTTACAACGGTGATAGAAAATTTTGTAAGAAGCTATCTACATGTATATAAAACAAAACCAAAAATTCTTGAGTTGTTTGCTCCCACAACTTCCCTTTTTTTAAATCCAGTCTGGGGTCACTCACTACATACAGTCATCACGGATCTGAACAACTCTTTAATTGAGAATATCTCCTAAGAAACTTGTCTGAGTACAGGAAGGAAGCAGTGGGAAATACTGTTTTACTCTCCAGGCTTTTAAAGTTCAGAAGCTAAGAAATCAATCTTTTCATCACTATTTACAGTTTTGCTTTTGGATGCCTGTCCTGTGAGTAGTAAGTACCTGTAAAAGAAACATGGTGCAGGGAGTGTGGTATTTTCCATATTATCCTATCCAGTGGTGTTACATAAAAATAGGTTGGTATCTTCAGTTTAGTGGATGTGTTCCTTGGGGGGGGGGGTTCTTGGTAGTATCTGCTTGTTCTGTGCAGAAGTTGGCCCTTGACCACAGCATCCTTACCCTTTACCCCCCCCTTCTGACACTCTTCTATTCTATATATTCTTTCTCAAAAGGACAGAGAGAAAATACTTGGAATAGAGGTGTGTGTGTGTGTGTGTGTGTGTGTGTGTGTGTGTGTGTGCGCGCGTGCGCACGCGCGCGTCAGTGAGAATCAGTGATAGCTGCAGATGAGGCTTTTCAGGACCCTGGTAATGATATGAAGCGCTCTCCCCTGGACTTCATGCAGCTGGAAGCATCAGTGGCAGCCTTGAATTTAGAGTGCCTTCGCTTGGCAGCATCCTTCTGAAAGTGATATTTTTGACGATGAACTCATTTTACTAATTAGAACCAATAACCTTTTAACTTCAAATCAGTTGCAGATTGGGTGTATGGCAACTCTGTCTCTTCTGACGGGCTTCCATTATAAAGTCAACCATTCAAACGCAGTGATCTAAGGGACCCTGCAATGTTCTTAACAGCTTTTTATTTGACATAGGGGAGGTAGTCTGCATCTTTCACGGGTAGAAACACAGAACACTAATTATTCTAGTTCATAGAACAGCACAAACATTTAACTCAGAGACAGACTCACCCAGCTAACTCTCAGAGTGGGAGTTGTTGCTGTGATATACAGAAAATGAAAAAAAAAAACACTTTTATTTCTGTTTTTATAAAGATTGTTTTCCATTGTGTGTACGTGTCTTTGTGTGTACACACACACACACACACACACACACACACACACACACACACACGAGTGCAGGGGTCTGTGGAGGCCAGAAGAAGAAATCAGATCTCCTGGAACTGAAGTTACAGACAGTTGTGAACAACCAAGTGGATGCTGGGAAATAAATTCAGATGCTCTGGAAGAGCTGCAAGATCTCTTAACCACTAAGCCAAAAAAAAAAAATCTTTTTCTCTGAAAGACATAACAGGATATGAAAGCAATTATCTAAACATTTATATGACAAGGACTTATATCAAGAGTAAACAAAGAACTCTTGTGGTTCATAATAGGAATGCAAACAACCAAATTTAAAATGAGCGAGTGATGCATACAAGAAAACCACACTGAGATACCACTTCGCAGCCAATAGAGTGGCTAAAATTAAAAAGACTGTTAATACCAAATGCTATCAGTCAAAATGCCCATCAGCACACCAACAGATAGGCCAAGTTTACTCTGTGTACGCAATAGGATTCTATTTAGTAGAACAGTAAAGAGGAATGAAGCAACAGCATGGCTTAATCTCAAAATAATTTCGCCAAGTAAAACAGTCAGGCAAAAATGAGCACATATTGTACTTTCCTTTCATGTAACATTCTAGAAGGACAGAATCATCTATAGTGGTCAGTAGGTGCCTGAGAGTGGCTTGGGAAGTTAAGAGGGTGAGGCAGGATGGGAACACAAAGACATTTTTCCATGTGTTGGGTATCTGTGGTGATGGCTTTATGTCGCCTAGACATGTCAAAACTCATCAAACTGTCCTCAGTAAGTATGTGTAGTTCACCACATGCCACTCAGGTCTCAATAAAATTCTTCTTAAAAGAGAAGCATGGATTGGATGAAAATGTTTATAATATATTGCTGATAAAGGACAGAATAAAAAGAAAATGTAAAAGCTAGAATAATGTGGATTTTTAAAATTCCCAGAAATCAATATGAGAAAAGGTAACCCAGCAGGAGAAGGGGCAAATATGTCCATTGGAACATGTATCTGACCACAAGAGCCCCCAAAATAACAAGGCAAAAGAGAAGTAAGTAGACCCAGCATTCTCACAACCTTTAATTGTTTTGGAATATGACCAACAACACATTCATAACAGGTTTAAACACATTAAGACTATTGTATTTCTAGGGAAATCTTTAGGCTAAAATGTATGATAATAACCAAGTATGGTGGCACACGCCTGTGATCCCAGCTCTTGGGAAGGCAGAGCCAGGCTGATCTCTGTGAGTTCAAGACCAGCCTGGTGTACAAAGTGAGTTCAGGACAACCAAGGCTACACAGAAACCCTGTCTAGAAAAAATATATCTATATAATATCATATATACATATATGATAATAAGACATGGAGACCAGGGACCAGATTGGGAGCCACAGACTACAAGGACTGGAGAGCACTAGGTGAGTGGGGTCCTGCACAGTGCAGACCACAGGCGGGCTTGGCCCCAGGCCAAACAACAGCCCACGGAGGACCTGAACCCACTCTCCAGGCTTTGGAATGGAATCCACCTGTGAACTTCAGCCTGCCTCTATAGCCCAGGCCCGGTGTGTGTGGTGGTGGAACACCAAAGCTCCTGGCCTGGGGAAGTCTCAGGGAAACAAGTGAATCTATTTTTGGAACACTCCTTCATTGCTGGTGGGAATGCAAACTTGTACAACCACTTTGGAAATCTATCTGGTGCTTTCTGAGAAAACTGGGCATAGGGCTTCCTCAAGACCCAGCTATTCCACTCCTTGGAATATACCCAGAAAATGCTCCACCACACAACAAGGACATATGCTCAACCATGTTCATAGTAGCCTTATTCATAATAGCGAGAACCTGGAAACAACCTTAATGTCTCTAAGTTGAAGAACGGATAAAGAAACTGTGGTACATTTATACTATGGAATACTACTCAGCTATTAAAAACAAGGAAATCCCAAAATTTGTGGGCAAATGGATGAAACTAGAAATGATCATACTGAGTGAGTTAACCCAGAAGCAGAAAGACTCACATGATATATACTCACTTATAATTGGGCACTAGCCCAAAAGGCATGTCCCATGAAAGTCCTCACTTACCAGGAGACTGGGATAGATGTGAGGACATCCTACTGAAACTCTAGGTAAGAGAAATATAAGAGATGGGGAAATAGAAGGACTCAAAGGGTCCTAGAAACCTACAAGAAGAACATCTTGACAGGTGGATTAGGGTCCAGGGAGGTCTGCTCAAACTATTGCACTAACCAAGGACAATACAATAGTAAACATCACACCCCTATTCTGATCTACCCAATGGACAGGACATTCTCCACAGTTTAGTGGAGAGCGAGGACTGACTCTGACATGAACTCTGGTGCCTCATATTTGACCACCTCCCCTTGGTGAGGAGGCCTGGTGGCACTCAAAGAAAGAATAAGCAGGCTATCAAGATGAGACTTGATAGCCTATGACCATATAGTGGGGGAGGAGGTCCCCCTTAGTCTTAGACCTAGGGGAAGGGAATAGGGTGAAAGCAGGAGGGAGGGAGGAACAGAAGGATACAAATGATGGGATAACAATTGAGTTGTAATCTGAATAAATTAATAAAATTAAAATTAAAAAAATGAAACAAGAAAGAAAAAAGTTACTAGGCCAGATGAAAGATTCTAAGTATACATAGTTTAATATTTTAGGTACACACACACACACACACACACACACACACACACACACACACACACACGAGTATATTTTCACATTTGCCATTGATCTGTCTTATGTCCTGGATATCTTAGCTTTGTTTGACCTGTTATCAATGTCCTTCCACTTAAGAAGCATGCTGTATTGTTTCTTTGTGATGATAAACTCTTTTAGTGTCCAGTTACATAAAAATACCTTCTCTTTGCTTCAGCTAAAACTTTCTTGGTCAGTGGTATACTGACATTCATTTTCAAGCCCTGTTTGTGTAATATAGTTAGTTCCCTTGCTTTATGTTGAGAAGACAGTATTGTTTCAGCATCATTGTTAGTAATATAGCGTTTCTTTTGTCTGCTTTTCTGCTTTTATATTGAAAAGAAAAATAAAAACAAAAAAGACAGAAAGCTATTTACATTTTACCACTATGTGCCCCCCTCTCTCTCCCTCTCCCCCTCTGTCTCTCTCCTGTGCTTCTATTGACATATGATATATTGCATTTCTAACCAAAGTTAACTTTACAAATAATCATTGTAAACCCATACTTGTTATAGAAAGAGGATGAATCCCCCATGTGATCCTTTGACAATTCACAGCTTATCATTCGGGCATGTGAGAAAACCCATGAAATGTCTCCCCAACTCTCAATCTTTTGTTTGTTTTCATTTTCTCAGGAGACATTTCCAAGGGGAAGACTGCACAGCTAGGAAGGACATGGGACTTTTGTTTAGTTTACATTCTAAGAGACTGCACTTGGGACATTATGGACTTAGACAGATTAAATTATTTCTCATTTTGTGATTTCATAAGGACATGGAAGAAAGAAGTCTATATTGTGCATTTTAGGACACAGGACATGTGCCATACTTTCTACTAATAAGCAGGCTCTTTGTAGCCACATTTTCATCACAGTGTTAGATTGATGACAGAACATCTATGCATGTCATGGTCCTCTGCAGGAGACACACAACTTGACTTACCCTTAGCCTGCACTTCTGTTGGGATTGCAAACTCCAGCTCCCCTGACTGCAACTGTAAATATTCATTTGCCCAGACTAATTTTAGTTATTCTTTTTTTCTTTATTTGTCTATATGTGATAGTTACAAAGGTACGATTTTTAACGTATATCAACAATATGTCATTCTGTACCCCTAGAGCACCCCACCCCTGAGTGGCAGAGTAGATGGGAGAGGGCGGGGTGGCTGTCCTTCAAGGTCTTCCCTCATTGTTTCCATTCCTTTCTCTGAGGATGGCCCTTGATCTCATCTATTCTTTCGACTCGTCTTCTATGCACTCATGCAGATGCAAGTTTGCCTGTATGCACTTAAAATTCATATCATTCTAAGGTAGTTTGAATAAGAATGCCCCCCATAGGCTCAGATTGGAATGCTTGGTCATTAGAGAGTGGGGCTGCTTGACAGGGTTTAGGAGGCGTGGCCTTTGTGGAGCAGGTGCTGCCTTGTTGTGGAGAGGGCTTTGGGGTTTCAAAAGGCCAAGCCAGGCTCAGTGGCTCTTTCTCTTCCTACTTCCTGTGGCTTAGCATGTAGGACTCTCAGCTACTTTTCCAGCACCATGTCTGCCTGCATGCTACCATGCTCCCCACTATGAAGATAATAGATTGAACATCTGAAACTTTAAGCAGGCTCCAATTAAATGCTTTCTTTTATAAGAGTAGCCACGGTCATGGCATCTCTTCACAGCAATAGATCACCGCCTGAGACAGAAACTGGCACTAGGGAGCTGGGTATTACTGTGGCAGGCCTGACCAATGTGAACTTTGAGACGTTGTTAGGAACACTTTTAAGTGGGACTCAATGGGTCACACTTTTAGGGACATGGAAGACAGCGGTGCTGAGGTCAACGTACAGTGTGATGGCCCATCCCAAGAGGTTTCAAAGGAGAAAATATTATAAGTGGCCCAGAGACTGTTCGTGTGATATTTTGGTGAGAAATATGGCTTGTTTTTGAATTTGTCCAAAAAAAAAAAAATCTGCCCAAGGCTAAATTGAAGACATTTTGGATTCACAATGTTGTGGGAGAAGATTTTAAGACAGCCTAGTGTTGACTCTGTTGCTTGGTTATTGGTGGCCATGCTTATGCAGGTCTTTAATGAAAAGGAGCAGGCTGAGGAAGGAATGTTTCAAGATGGACAGTTTGAGGAAAAAGGAATACCAGGAAGCATAATGTAGCGAAGCCTAGTGTTTGAGGCGATAAGAAGTTTAGAGAAAAACTTGATCCCTAGAAGACATAAAGGGACTGGTGATCTCAGGGCAAGACCTCACCCAGTTAAGCTTCCAACTCATGAAAAGCAACTAAAGAAAAGCTGGGGTTTGGTGTGGCAGCACAAACCTTTAATCCCAGCAGTTAGAAGGCAAAGGCAGTTGGATCTCTTGAGTTCAAGGACCCCCTGGTCTAAAGATCGAGTTTCAGGATAGCCAAGCTTTAGGCGAGAAGGAAACCGTTGAGAACAGAAAGCTGGTGAAAATGTACTTGGCTGAGGGGGGCCATGTTCCAGCCCCAACAAGAAGAATTTGGCAGCTTTGGCCATGACGTTCTGGCCTTAGAGTCAAGGATACATGAAAAGGGTTGTAGACCCTTCTTCTGTGGCTAAGGAAAGATGCTGAGGCAAAGTGTCTGTCAGGGGTATGTCTACATGGAAATCCAAGAGGCATTGCATGAAACTGTGAATGTCAAGCCTGGGTTGTCTTGGAGAGCCCAAGATGTTGGAGATGCCAGAGTTGTGGGATACATGACAAGGAGAGCTGCTTACAGTGTGTGGAACCAACCCAAGAGAGAGATGTGTTTTGTAATCAACAAAGCTGAAGGGAGTTGGAGATCTGAAGAGTGCTTTGATGTCAGACATAGAGATGCAGAATTTGGTATTTGCCCAGATGGTGTTTAGTTTTGCTTCTTCTTAGTATTTCCTCACTATGCTCCCCTTACCCCCTCTTGGAATGGTCATGTATATTCTGTGCCTTTGTATGTTGGAAGTATGTGATCTGCTTTATTTTAATTTTACACAGAGTTACAATTAAGATATTGTTTTGAGTTTCAGAAGAAACTTTGAACTTTGGACTCAACAGAGTATGAGGAATTTAAGTTGGACCGAATTAATTTTCATATTATGGTATGACTACAATCCTATGGGGCCAGGGAGTGGAAAGTGTGGGTTGAATAGGCTAATATTTTAATGCTTGGTCATTAGAGAGTGTTGTTACTTGATATGTATTAAGGAGGTGTGGCCTTGGTGGAGGAAGTGTGTCACTGGGGGTGGGCTCTGGGACTTCAGAAGTCCAAGCCAGATGCAGTCTCTCTCTCTCTCTCTCTCTCTCTCTCTCTCTCTCTCTCTCTCTCCTTCCTGTGGATTAGAATGTAGAACTCTCAGCTACATCTCCAGCACCATGTCTGCCTGCATGTTGCCACATTCCTTGCCATGATGATAACGGACATCTGAAACTGTAAGCCAGGCCCAATTAAGTGCTTTTGTTTATTAGAGTTACTGTGGTCATGGTGTCTCTTTACAGCAGTAAAACTGTGACTAAGACACATGCTTATATATATTTTTTGCAGTCATTTTTTTTCTCACTATGTTTTGGAGATCTTTTTCTGATGAAGAGTTTCAACTGAACTCTAATCTTTAAAAATACTACATATCAGCGTGTTCAAAGTAGCAACCATGCTCACATGAGTTGAGTGTCTGGCCTACATCTATGTTCTGGCCCTTAATGGAGGGCATCTGTGTAATATTTATAATAGCTCTATAAAGAATGGTATTTCACAGTCATTTTGCATTTATGGGAATCTAAATCACTAGATAGGTAGATAGTCTTGGCAAGTTTAAATTGTTGCTAAGCAATGGACTGTAGTTCTGATGGCTTTGTTTCAAACACTGTGGTGTGTTCCTAGTATGAGTGTACCACACTCTTTTGTTTTTGCTTTATTTTCTTTGTGTGTGTGTGTGTGTGTGTGTGTGTGTGTGTTTGTACATAAATGTGTTATATGCACATGTGTGTATGTATCTGTGTCATATGTACATTGGTGTGTGGGTGCACCTGCGTCTTGCCTTGTTGGTCTCTTTGTTCCTTTAAGAAAGAAAAGGTTTCTCAGTGTACTGGAAGTGGGGTTGCCTTTCAGGTAAGCTTCTGGGATCTGCCTGTCTCCACCACCCCTGAGTGCTAGGGCATAGGCACTCACAGACATGGCCAGTACTAACATGAGTTCTGAGGATTTTATGTCAGGTTCCAGGCTTATGTGGCCAATGTTCTTGCCCACTGAGCCACCTTCACCGCCCCCAATATAACATACTTTAATGTTCCTCTATTTAATATATATATATATATATATATATATATATATATATAGTTAAGTTGCCCTAATATCTTTATTATAAGCGTTATTATACATTGGAAACTTTTGTTTACCTGCCTTTGTTTTTGTATGCAAATATTTATGTAGAATGAAGACCTAAAAATAAATCTCTGAGTCAAAAGTTCAATGCAGTTCAAATTGTGACAATTTAAGTGGTAGGATGCTTGCTCTATTGGTTAGTTATTTGGCCTCCTCAGAACTCACAGTGACAGTCTGAACTATGGAACCCAGAAGCTGTCCAAGCCCTCAGCCAGAGTGGTCTCTTCTTACCATGATCTCAGCCTCTGTTTCATACTCCTCCTGGTGTTGTACAAAGAGAATGGTTGGGCCACAGTTGCCCAACCCCTAGTTACGATTTATGACATTGCACGTTTCATGTCTTATAGCAAGCAATACAGCCAGCATATGCACAAGGCTCAGTGGGTTATCAGTGGGAACCAAAGTGCCATCTCTGGATACACCCAGCTCTTCTGGACCAGTCAGACTTGGAGCAGGGTCTGTGATCAAAGGATCCCAGGCTGACCTCTGCCTTGTTAGGGGCACATGAAGGTGTCAGCAGCCTAGCTTCTCCTCTTCTTAAAGAGACTAGCTCACTTTCACTTCGATAAATCTTGCTGCCTCTCTCTCTTCCACTACATAGAGTCACTTTTGAACAATGCTCAGCAGAAATACCATGTGTTTAAGGTTGCATGTGTTTGTGTTACGCATTCCACTTAGATAGGTGCCAGAAGGGAACACAGAAAGTGACAGTTTCTGAGCAGTCAAAGACTTCTGGCTTGATTTACTGAAAAATACAAGTAGGGATTCATATCTGGGTACCTTAGGCATGGAGTGAACAGGGCATATGTTACAAGAATATGAAATCATACTTAGTATGAACCCTTCTCTTTCTTGGGAGTTACATGACAGATCTTCATTTGGATATGCAAATGAAAGCATTTTTATGAGGACCTGATCCTATAATAATTTTCAGAAAAGACAGAGTTTGAGCTCTAGCCTTGCTTGCTGGAGAATTACATTCTGCTTTCCTGGAAAATACTATACTTCAGTAAATCTATTCTGCACTGAGCATTTAATAAATATTTTATATGGCATCTTATTCTTTGTTTCTTGGATAAACTGGTAGTAGAAAGTATAAATTGGGTGCTTTGGGGGAGATGTTATTATAGTTTGTATGTATATTAAATATGTTTCTATACATATATGTGTATATATGTGCACATACATCTATGTGTGTACATTATATGTATATACATACATATATGTGTATGAATGCACGCTCACCACACAATTTCCTCACTTAAATACTTTTTTCATTTTAACTCTTTATTACAAGTTTAAGTAATGATCTTTCTCACTTTGCATGAAGAAATTAATACAAAAGTCTTATCACTAGGTTGGAATCAATTCCTAAAAGTTAACTTTGACCTCCCTGCAGATTTATCAACGCTCTCCCTGGAAGTTCTTTCCGTCTGTGTGAGACAGAGCAGCCCCGAGGCCAGGCCTGCCAGGTTGAAGAGGAGACATGAACTGCAATGGACCTTTGCAGTGGACTTTGTGGGAGATGGAGCCAATGGAATGCAGGCTCTCCTGAAATCCCTCTATACTGTCTGTCCTCACCAGGTCTGTCATGACACAGAATAAGCCATGAAGGTCTTTCAAGTGCCGGAGGATTCCCCAGGTTTATTTCCTCTTCAGTGGTCTCCTATTTGGTAGACAAATGCTCAAAGTTAAGTGAGCAAAACACACAGGCAGGACGTGTGTGGAAGACAAACTGGAGACGGATGTGAGAAGTGAGGGAGTTTTTGCACCGACAGATTAGGCTGAGACATAATCTGTTTCCTATTAAAAACGTCTTAGAAACAAGAGCATGTTTGGGGAAAACAACCCTAGACAAAAAGCTATTGAATAAGTTTCTACTTGAATTGCAAAAGCTGCCTTACCCTGTCTTGGCCAGGCAGTCATTGCTAAGTCATATTAGTAAAAACAGAACGGAAAGTTGTAAGTCACGTCATTTCGATTTCCATTTCAGATGTCGTCCTGTTCACTGACATTAAAACTTGGAGCATGCCATTAGTCCCAGCACTTGGGAGGCAGAGGCAGGTGGAACTCTGAGTCCGAGGCCAGCCTGGTCTATAAAACAAGTTCCAGGGCAGCCAGGGCTATTATAAAGAGAAACCCTGTCTCAAAACCAAAAGGGGCGGGGTCTTGATCATTGAAAAGTATTTCCCTTTTATTTATGAAAATTTCTGTTCTCCCTAGAAGTAAGCTGATGCCCTGCTAGAAGGTGAGACCACCACCCTCATCCCATAGCCTCATTGTCAAGAACATTTTAACATTGTAACCATGTATGGATCTTATAGCTCTCCCTTTCAGTTTTCACATGTTCTAAAACATGCGTGCAAATTTCCACAGGGAAGGCTAACCCCACCTATCACTTTGATGCACCAGAAAAGCAAACCTTGTGGATACTGGTTTGTTGCAGATGCTGTAGAAGATCAAGTCCCACTGTCTTGTGGGGTTTGTTTATGTAGACGGACCTGAGAGCAAGTCTCTTCTTACCACATCTCGACAGTGGGGCGATATGAATCATCACTACCCCTCACTGTTAGTACCCCGCTTCCCAATCAAGCTGAGGCAAAGGGCTGTCTCAGCACTTCCAGCTGTGGCCACCTTGCGATTTCCCTTGCAGCAGTCATTGCTCTGTATTTATGAATAAATGCTTTTTTTTTTTTTTTGCTGACTTGCTTCTGGAAAATATTAGTAAGTGGGGGAAGAGTCTGGGAATTCCTTCATGCCAGAGCATATATTCAAATCACTGCGAGCTCTGAATCCGTGTTTTTCAGGCTAAGATCTATCTAAACAAAGTTGTGAAGATTCCCTTGTGGACATAAGTATGAGCTGTTAGACAATTATTGGTTTGACTCTTCTGTTGGGAGTGGGGAATGGGGAGATTTGAGACACACACGCGATTGGTTATTTAGTTATTTGATTTTGAGACTGTCTCTATAACACAACGAAACTGACTCCTCGGTCTACCCATGATAATCACCTTGAGCCTTCTTCAGCACATCGCTGAATGCCACATCATCCTGAGTCTGAGGCAGTTTACCGTATTTTTTCAGACTATAAGATGCACCTGACCATAAGAGACACCCAGTTTCCAGAGCAGTAAAACAAGAAAAAGAGTAAAAACAGCAATCTGATCATAAGGCACGCCCTCATTTCCCCCCATTTTTGGGGGTGAAAGTGTGTTTTATGGCCGGAAAAATATGGTAGTTACTGGCTGACATTTCACTACACTCGAGTTTTCTTGCTTTAGCAAGAAATCTTTGTAGAGTATGTTTGCAGCTATCTGGGAATCTTGGTGGAGTAGCTAGATCTCCTGGGACCATAGACAAAGACTCACTGGACTCCAAGTATGGCTCTACATGAACCTGGCAGAGATGAACTCTCTTCTCAGATGAACACTCGTATATTAATTCAAACCTGTGTCTAGGCTGATTTCTCCACACTCACTCAAGCCATGAATAACTGAATCACTGAGAGCTAGGTCTTAAGATGCCTCCTTCTCTGAGTTCCCTTGTGTGTCTCACTTCCCTTCTGCATCTGCATTGATGGTGTAGCCGTAAGCAAAGATGTCACTCGTTTTCCCTCTGTGCCCACCAGCTCATGCCTTCAGCAGACATCACCAGGATGAGGACAGGCTTTCGTTCACAAGAGAAAAACAGACAAGTGAACTTGAACATGAGGTCTCCAAAGACTAGGTCACACTACTTTGATAATTACCCAAAGTAAATCGAATGATTTTGTGTTTAGGGTTTCACGTATTATGTTCCTCTCTGTTTATGTTGACAACTGAGAGGCGATTAGATTTCCAGATGTATTACAGATGTGATTAAGTTATAAATTATGTTGCTGGGATTGTGGTCAGGGTCAGGTGTTTCGAAGTTTGGGGCTTCTTATTCAAGTAGTTCAAATAGAAATCCCACACACGTTCCAAGTACGGCTAGAGAACGTGATTCAAAGAAAAGTTATAGAGTAGGTCTGACTATACTGCAACAGAACATGGGCCATGGGAGTGAAGATGCTCTGGTACCCAAGTTAGTATTTGGAGCTTCATTTTATGGGCTTCACAAAGAGAAGGAGCCTGGGTACTAAGGGATATAGAGAATGTAGTTCTCTGATCTTATTAACAGGTTAGGTCACAAAACATTTTTCTGCCAAACACATCCCTACCCACAACACATCTGATTTTAGTCATATGCATGTCCAGTTCTTCAGAGGCATACAATGGTAACTAGGAGATTCTCCTTTAAAAAAAATCACTTGAGGGCAGTTTTGCCTTATTATGTGTATACCTCAAACCGTCTCAGACTGGGTCTCATCCCCCTTGCACCTGGACATAACTGAACATATGTTTAAATAGGAACTATCCAAGTGCGATGATCATTAGGGTAGAGGAGACTGATTCCGTTGTTTGGAGTAGAATGTTCAGGTGGGGGCTCAAGGCTGCTAGGAGCATTGATCGAGGAGGGCCATGGGTGCCTAGTGTGTGCAGGTGAAAAAGCTAGGTTGCCAGCTGCATAATTAGAACAAAGCAAAGAAACCTAAGAGACTGTCTATAACCTAAAGTAAGTAGAGTCTGAGGTTACTAAGCTGATATCTGTGCTTGCCTGCCTCAACAGACCACTGGATGTCACTCTTAAGCTGTGCAAGCGTGTCTCTAGCTCCGATAGCAATTTCTGATAGTACATTTGAAGTCAGGGGACACAGCCAGGTATGGAAATCCCTGAAATGACTTGGCTGGCCCATTTGCAGTATCTGTGAAGTATGTCACAAAGTTTACTCTAGGTTCCTGTACATCTTCTCTAACTTGGCTTTCAATAGTCATTAAGAGTAGTAGTAATCAGAGAAAATCCCACCAGTATCAAAAGACACATCTAGCCAGGTGTGGTGACACACGCCTGTCATCCCAGCACTCAGGGAGGCAGAGGCAGGTAGATCTCTGTGAGTTCGAGGCCAGCCTGGTCTATGAAATGAGTCCAGGACAGCCACGGCTAAGCAGAGAAATCTTGTTTTAAAAAAAACAACCAACCAACGAAATCAAACCAAACAAAACCAAAAAGGACACATCCCATTATTCAACATTCCCATTAATTGCATGCTGCAAGCATAGCATTGAAGAGTTGAACTATGAGGGTAATGGACAAGAAGAGATGAGGTAACATCATGCACATATTGGGAAATAATCTAACTGGGGCAGTGCTGTGGCTTGAGTGCACCTTCAAGACTGGTGTTGAAACTGAATTGCCTTTGTCACAGCGTGGATGCATTGGAGCTGTTATTGGGGGCGGGTTAGCTATTGCACATTGGCTTTGTTATAGAGAATGGTTTCGTGCTTGCTTTCTTCCCACTTGGATGCTCTCTACCATGTTACAACCTCCATGTGGGCCCGTCAGATATCAGCGCCAAGACCTTTGGCTTCTCAGCCTCTAGAATGTAAGAAAGAAGTCCCTTCAAATGTATAAATTGCCTGGTCTGTGGGTGTTCAGCACGGCAGACAAATCAGAAATTCCATCTGTGCATTCGACTCAGTGACTTTGTGCCTCAGAATGATGAATGATGGAGCCCAACCTTTTTTATGTGTCTGCTCTGGAAGCAGAGGTCTGCAAACTGTGTCCCCCAGACTTTAACTGCTGGGTGGCTTCTGGCTAGATTATGCCAACTTGAAGCTGAAGCATCAAATTGCAAGGGGTGAGAGGCAGAAGGCGCTCTCTGTCTGTCCCAGTGCTACTCAGCTTGCTTCCCAGCAGACTCAGAGAGGAATGTGACTGAAATCAACATTTCCTCCCTTCAGTCTTGTAGCTCCAACATTTGTAACTGCCTCTCATGCTCCGGATGACAAGGCTAGCCTGGTGGTTGGGGTTGGAATCTTACCTTGCTGGGTTCTTGAAATTGCAACAAAAGACCACACAGATTTGCACATGCAGCAAAGGAGATTATGTGGAAACACAGCGACGGAGAAGACTTGAATGGACCACAAGGCAGCAATGGGTCACATAAGACAGTCAAAAGCTCTGAGTATTGATTTTGTTTGAGGTTTCAAGAGTTTTATTGGGTTCAAGAATAAGGGAATTGAGGGTACCAAGGAGTGAGGTGAGGGTGGTTCTCTGTTTTGATTGATAAAATCATATAATTATTTTCTACTGTATATGATGTTTCTCGTGATGTTAATCGTAGGCGCTTTCAGGGATGTATAAGCATGAACTGGGGAATAGGGGTTTGTTCTTAAAGTTTATCTAAGAACAGTTAGCCTTGCTGCCCATGTGCCCCAAACCAGTTCAGGCCAGATCAGTCTCTCCATCCTTTTACCTGCATGCATTGGGAAAGTATTTGAATAGAAACCATTCATGTTTGACTCTTGTTGGAGGAGGGGAATCGTATTCCATTGCTCAGAGAGGTCTGTACATGTAGCTCAGTACAGATGTGAACTCCCAAGTTGCCATGTATTTGGAGAGAGGTATATGTACAAAGCACATGCAGGTAAGATAGGCTGCCCAGCACATTGTTTGAAGATAGAGAGTATCTTCTCTCATGACCCAAAACAAGTAGAGATCCAGGTTGCTAAACTACTCCCTGAGCCTGCCTCTGCCCTATCTTTTATGCTCTTTCAGCCTTCCAATCAATGTGTAATTTGTTCTCTGTATTAAGTCACCTTCAAACCCCTAGCCTGTATTCATCTTCATGATAGAGTTCTACTGTAGCAAGTACGCCATGAAAGATATAAATATAGAATATATATTTTTTCTATATTTATAAATAAATAAATAAAATAAAAAGAGATACTTATTCCTCATTCAGTATCAGATTCTCGTAGCTGAGAAGCACATTGAATGAGAAGCTAATGTCCATCATCTAGACCTAATCATAGGCCAAGTGATGGCCAGCTAGAAATAATAGAACGCAAATCTCTATACAAAAATCTACTGATAGCTACATCGGCCTGTTCTGACACTAGAGGAAACTCATGTTGAATTAGATGAGTGATGGTCTCCACATTGTCCCTTTCTTAGAGATTTTCAAAGATGCTTTAGCTATAGGGGATTTTGGCCTTCATTTTTTTTATGGCGTTTTGAGCCGGGCTCTTGTTATTTGTTCCTAACTGATCTGAAATTTGCTCTGTAGACTAGGATAGACTCAAACTTACAGGGACCTTCCCAAGTGCTAGAATTACAGACATACACCACCACACTTGGCTTCCTTTCCATTTGACTTTAGGCACTAAATCTTCTCCAACAAACACAGTCTCCATAGTTTGACCTTGAGACAGCAAGTCAACAATGCTTGCTTTGAGAAACTGTCAATCCAGTGGAGGAAACATGGCATGCGCAAACAGTAAAAGGAGACAGAATAAGGTTTTCTGGGAGCAGCACACACAAGGATAGTCCACTTGTCACCAGCTGGCAGTCAGCTTTCATGAAATGCTTTGGAAGAGAGAAAGAAGGCAGGGATGTGGTGCACAGCTTCTGCTAACACTGTCTCATCCCTTTGCTTATGGCAGGGGCATTGTTATTAATACAAGCCGAGTCTCTCTTCCCTGAAATCTTTAAGACCAGAATGTTTGAAATGTCATAGCTTTTCAGCTGGGGAATGTTTACAGGTATTCCTGTAGCTAGCTGAAATTCGCTAATCTGAAAATCTGAACTCGGAAGTGCGCCAACCATGCCTGGTTTATACTCCACAAGTTTCATATTTTAGGATATTTCACATTTCAGCTTCTTTGGTTAGGGACACCCAACATGTTTTTTTATGTGTGCACGCACATGTATGTTACGCACTGGGAGTGCTCATGTGCCACAGCACGCATGAGAAGTTCTGAGGACAACTTAGAACAGTAGCTTCTTTCCTTCTCCTACCTGGGTACCGAAGATTGAACTCAGAGCTTCCGGATGCTGGCAAGGACCTTCATCCACTAAGCCATCTCGCCAGCCCCTGGATTTAAACTTTAATGACCCATTTGAGAAAAAAAACACTTACTCATAGAGTTTTGCTTAGTGCAGACTCTTCCCCAACATGTCAATGCTGTTTTATTTTTTCTTTTCTTTCTTTCTTTCTTTTATTTTTATTTTTTATTTTTTGGTAACCAGGGAGAACACATAATAATTTCTGAAGTCTCTCAATAATACATGCTTTAAATTTTAAATAGTTAAATGTTATTAATTGCACAGAATAGTTTTCTCCTTTATCATTTGCACAAATTTATTTCATATGCTTTGTGAGAATCTGCATTCCCTTGTGCCCTCTCCTTTGTATTTTGTTTTGTTTTGTTTTTCTATTGGTTGCTCTTTGGCTTTCAGGCTTTTAAAAAACATTCTACAAATGAGAGGCACATGTGTTTCTTGTCTTTGTATGTTTACCCTATTTTGCTCAACATGGTTATTTCCAGTTTCATTGACTTTCCTGCAAATGATATGACTTTATTCCTCTTTATGACCAAGTAGTATTCCATTGTGTATACACAGCATGTTTTGTTTGTTCATTTCTCTGAGCACAAACATCTCGGCTGATTTCATAGCTTGGCTATTGTGACTGTATGTAGTAATACACTCTTGAGTTTCCCAATAGAGCAGGGTGAATTCTTTGTTCTGTGCAAAGAGTTTCTTTTTCTATGTGTTTGTTCATCTGTTTTATTGTCCCCTAGGAAACATGTGATTAGATGTCCTGGTTCCAGTTTTTCTTGGTCCTGACTCTTCATTTCTCACCTCTGGAGTCAATGAAATAATCATTGTCTTTTCAGAGTACCAGGATTGGAAAGAAAAGAGAAAGACACCTTCTAGCTACAGAGTCGGGCCATCAGTCCATGGGAGCGTTTGAACCTCAGTGTGTTTCATCCTCTTATCGGGTCATTCATCTTTGAAGATGGTGACACAGCAGGGTGAGAGATGACCTAATGACGAGGGACGTCTTCACAAGCTGCCATTTGAAGAGGTGGCTTTTGAAGAATAAGAAGAAGATGTGTGTGTGTGGGGGGATTCACAGTTAACTCTTCTCCTTGGCTACTAAGCCTTTTTGAGTGCTTTTTCAAAAATATATTTTAAAAATTCTTCAGGGACTGACTTAAAAGGGAAAAGCCAGAGGCAAGGGGAAGAGACGATTCCCTGCCCACCCCAACTATGCGTGCACGACTTGAGCTTCTTTGGATAGTGTCTTTCCTGCTTAATGACTTGGCTTACGAATTCTGTTCCCTAGCTGTGGACAGCAGTGAGGGTTACGGAAAAAATTCTCTGAGCTTGCACCCTTTGTTACTTTGCTCAGTATCAAAGCATGCTCCGTGCATAATTCTGTGCATTTAGTGTGGTTTTTTTTTTCCCGTAGCAACTCATTCCAGGTGGATGTGACAACTTGATAGTTACTAATACAATACGAGCAACACACTTATTTAACACAGGTTTTACATTAACCTAAAACAAAATACCTCTGTAACTATGGCTTGTTGAGTACACCACGAAGCTTTTTTACAAATGAAAGGGCTAATGAGATACTGATATGTTTTGAATATGGGTCCAAGAGAGGGCTGGAAGGACTTGGCTGCTTGACAGCATTACATTACAGACCAACTTCAGTGTAGAGCAATACACAGTTCACATACACCTTAATGGGAACCTCCTGGCTCTGACTCACAGCAAGAAGCAAAGCCAAAGACTTGAGTCTGAAGCCTTTCCTTAAGTTCCTTGATTTAAATCTGGACTTATATCTGCTTTGTGTTTACTTTCCGAGGTCAGTGATATCATGGTGGCCAGGGGTCCAAGTATCGCTGGCGGGGGGCAGCTTCAGGGGGTGGTCAGAGATCTTCCAAAGGTCAGTCTAGACAGGCTTTAGTTTTCCAAAGACAAGACAGCAAAAGGAAGAGGGAAGCCAGCTTCAACGTGTATTGGTCCTCACTCCATAATTGGGCGAGTCAATTTGTTAACAGTCTCAGAGAGAACTGTTTCAGAGAGAAAGGACAGATGAGAACTGAGCTTCATTTAGGAGTCAACACACCAGGGTGTGGAGAGAAGACAAATGTGAGGTTCTTTAACATAGCAAAGCAAGAACCCCTAACAAAGGAAAAACAATAAGATTAGATTATAGGCCTATAACTACTCTAGATCATAAGAGCAAGAATTCTCCTAAACTCTTGATCAATTAAATAAAAATGCAGAGCCCACTGCTGTCATTAAGCCTGACAACTGTTTGTGGACCTGTCATTTTGCTGCCCTGAAGAGTAAAATCCGGAGCAGGGGAGTTTAACCTTAGCCATATCTCTGTAATGTGACTAAGTTATTTGGAGGTAATGGAATTAATGTCTTTTTCTTTCCTCACTACTGGTTGTGTTAAAGGTAATTTGACCCACAGTGATAAAACAAAATTCTGTTTTTGAGAAGAGCACAGTTGGTCCAGCGATGGCAGTTTTGCTTGTAAGAAGCGAGCATCCATCTCCATGACCTACTGACATGGGTGTTGTGGCTGCTCTCTAAGGAAACACTATCTTTTCTGGAAAGAACACACATCGTTTGACAAGTGCTTTGCTTGAAGCAATTCAGTAACTTTTTCCAATCTTCAATCTTGCTCTTGCCAGAGAGATACAACCTACAGGATCTGGGCACAAAACACCCATGACAAATGGAAGATTTTTTTTATTATTAAGCTTAAGTTGGCTCTGCCTTCTCTGGTAGGTTCTGTCTTATCTAAAAGTGGGGATGATATTGCTGACCTAGGTGTTTTCTGTGTTGGGAGTACCATGGAGGGAGTAAACAACAGCGGGGCATGACATCACTAGGTCAGGAGCCAGAATACCCCATCAGCTTTGCAAGCTGACCAGAATCCACCTTCCTTTCGAGTGCTTTTCCAAAAGTTTTGCTTAGCACTCCACTCAGTGTTCAGGATTCCACCAGTATGGGGGAGGATCATATCTCTAAAGTGGGATAGTTATATGACTACAGAAAAAAAAACCCTGCAAACTTACTTGCCAGGAAAAGATGACTGAATGAAATTAGTGGATGAGGGGAGATTATGTCAAATTGAATCTCGGATGACCCGTCGGGGGACGGCATTCTTTGTTCATCTTTGGCCGGGACGGCATGCGGATGCTACCATAGAACTGCCAGGTCCTCGGTTTCCTGATAAAAGTCAGAAATACCCGAGATTTAAAAAGAAATTTCCAGTGTTTAATTGTTGGCAACCTCTTGGGAGTTTTCAGGAGCCAATTCATTAAAATTAAAGTTCTCTCTTCTCCACTTGCATTCATTACCAGTTGAGAAGTGACACAGGAGTAGGACAGATGGGGAGGAAGACGTCTTCATTACTACTGACCAAGCTGATTGGAGAAGGCTGGAATCTGCAGCCAAGTGTATTTTCTAATTCCCACTTTCAGAAGAAAGCATGGGTGTTCACGATTGCCTCGTAAGGGGAGAAAGGGTGAGAAAGGTGGGCAGCATGGTGCTCGGAGACTATTAACACAAGAACTCACCCAATTATGAAGTGAGGACCAATGGACATCAGAGCTTAGCCTCCCTTCCCCTCAGGGGGTGAACAAAGCATCCTCGGAGTGGAAATGATCTGCCCCATCCTGGCCTGCCAATGAGAGCCCTGCCCTTATAGCGAGAATTTCCTTTTTAAAAATGTGCTGCGAGACAAACATACTTCGATTTAGCGCAGAGATGTCAGTTAGCAGCCTCTGGTTTTTTATGGCTTTTTAATGGCGCTTTTAGGTGCTTTGTTTTTTCTTTGAGTAAGTTGCCCTTTTTTAGTCCTGCACTTTTCAGAATGAAAAAAAAAATCACAGTACTTTTGTAAGCAGAAATGCCAGACCTGATTTCTCCCCCATTTTTATGGGAATTCAGCAGATCTCTTTGAGTGTTCCTTGATGGCTTGGTAGTAGTTAAAGAACTGCATCTCATATTGTCGACCCTGTCAGCTGTGCCGACAGTGTTGGAAAGTAGATTTCAATTGCTACTAACCCACCATGTTTAATTTACCTGGTCAGGTAAATAAACCTGGGAGGCACCCTTCACAGATCCAGGCCTCACACACGAAGGCTTTCATTTGTATCTGCTGTCTTCCAGTTTCTTTCCTCCTCTTATCCTTCTATTTTAACATCTGCAGTCATTTTCCTGATTCTTCTGTGTCTCTGCTTTCTCCTCCCTCACCCTGCTCCCTCCTCCCTCACCCTCCTCCCTCCTCCCTCACATCCCTCTGGTCATCCTCCCTAGGATGCACACAGTAAACACTTGACCAAGCACAATAGCAGAGACAGTCCGACACTGTAATCCTCCCATCTGGCTAGCTCCAGACACTTAAACAGGAAATGACATTCATAGCTTTCCTATTCTCTGTGGTTCTGGAAATGCTTATTATTAAGTACAGTTTGCCATGAAGGTTCCATGGCCTGAAACAATATTTGTCATAACAAAGTAGGTTGTTCTCAAGGCTTGGCACTGTAAATGGGTGTTGCATTTAGCACAGACAGTACACAAAGCCATTTTTTTTAATGCAGGCACTTTACGATTTCATTAATGTGACTGAATCCCACCAAGTGTAAAGTCTAGCTTACAATAAACAAATCCCCTCCTAATATCTATTTTTAAAAGCTTTATTCCTTTATGTGAGCTTTTGTCTCGCTCTATATGAAAGTCTGTTGTACGGCATGCCAAGCTTAAGGCCAGCAGAGGCCAGAAAGAGCATTGGATTCTGAGGAACCGGAGTTATAGGTGGTGGTGAGCCTCCCAATAAGGATGTTGAGAACTAAACCAGGATGCTCTTGGCTGCTGAGCCATCTCCAGCCCCCAACCCTCGAATCTTAGTGAACTAAAAACGGCTAAGCTTCACTGTAGTGATGGTCTGGGTTATTTTTAAGGCACTGCCTAAATTTTATTTCATTTTATTTTATTATTTTTTTATTTTTTAGCAAACACTGCTTAGTATCAACATGATAACCCTTTCCTTCCATGCCATCCCCGGTATCTCCTCATCTAGAATTTTCTCTCACCAAATATACAAGGAAGCCTTAGTGGGTCAGGGTGGTTTGAAGGGCACACTGAACAGGCTGGTGCTGGAATTTATGGCTCACAATGCCCCTTTTTGTTTAAAAAAAAAAAAAGACCCTGGGGTAGATTTCATGTGGGTTGGGGGAGAAACGGAGCCGCCAGTCTCAGCACAGACTATCGGCTGTGCCTTGAACTGCTGCCCAGCCAGTGTAGCCCACTAGAGAAGTTCATACCCTGCAAGACAAGGAGCAGGCCGAGAGCTAGGCCTACCACTCAGAGGTGGATATAGTGAGCGAGGCACAGGAGTCAGGCTGTGAATCCCAGCCATGCATCACCCCGCTAAACTCAGCAGTTAAGTAGCTTCCATTTACTGAACTGCTAAATACATCTCATATATTTGCATTTTTAATTTAATAATTGCTATATCCATGATGAAAAGAGCCTCCTAGGGAGGAAGCTCATGCTGGATCATCAAAGACTTTCAAGTCACAGTTAGTGAGCAATGGAGGCAAATTTTACCCTAGGAATCTGACACCCATGCCCACCACTGTATCCATTGGCCTGTTTCTGCAACTGTGCTTTCACCCAGACATTCAGTTTATTGTTCTAGATTCGTGTCTGGGCTGGGAATGGTAGCATCCTGCCTGGACTTGACTAAGCACCACTCAAGTGTTTGCATTCATCGCTTCCGTCTCTGAAGTAGGCTGTCTAATTATTATTGTTGTTATTTACACTCCCTTCAAAGTCCAGCACAGTCTTAGTTTATTAGAGTTATCAAAGCAATAGCAGAGATGCGAAGACATTAACAAGAGATATCAATTTATTTTTTCACCCCCCTGAAGGCTGGAAGTCCAAGATCAAGGTGTCAATGTATTTGATTTCTTTAGAAGCATTTCTCCTTGCCTCCCAGATGGTCAATGTCCCCACTGGGCCCACATATGTTTTCTCTGGATGCACACATACCTCACTTACCTGGCATCTCCACAGGCACCCTAACCTCTTTCCCTTATAAATAAAAATTTTGTAGGGGATTTCGTTCAGTGATAGAGTGCTTGTACAGCAAGTGCAAGGCCCTGGGTTCAGTCCTCAGTGTGGGAGTGAGTGAGACGTCATTTCAGTCAAATGAGATTAGGATAGACCCTAATGCCTTCATTTTCACTCAATTTGCCTCAATCTCCAAATTCATTCATTTTATGATATACTGGGAATAGGGTTTCAACATGCAACTTTTGGGGGGATACAATTCAGCCTATAAAAGGAAGCTAAGAACTTCCTACAAATAAACTGATTAATCAGGGCTCCAGAAATATATCTATTTTTGACTATCACTCTTGATTAGCATGTACTGTTGTGCTAACTGCCGTCTAGAAGAGACTCCTTAGGAGGAAATCTAGCTGCAAATCCAAGCTGCCCACTGCCCTATATGCTGACTTCCCCCTTGGTGCAGTGTGAATACCGGGCTTTGCCCAGCATTTGCATTCTGGAACTTAATGACCAATGAGATAATATTAGGAGATGGGACCACTAGACTACAATTGAATCAAGATGGCCTCATCCTCATGAGTGAGATTAGCCTCGTATAAAGGCTGCTTACAAAACAGGCTTGAGCAAGCTTGCTTGCCTCTTCCACCCTGCGATCAAGGACCACCCTTGAGAATGGGTCCTCACTAAACACCAGATCTCATGGTGTTTGGGTTTCCCAGCCTCCAGAAGTGTGAGCAATAAGCCTCCATTGTTTATAAATCGACCACTCAAAGGTATCTGGTTATAGAAGTTTGAAAATACAGAGACACATCCTTCCCCAGAACACCGCTCAGAAGAGACTTCAAAGCACACAACTGTGCTCGCGCCTGAACAGACAGATGCTTAAAGGCATGTAAAGATTTTCTCTGGCCAAAGAAACCATTCTCTATTTCCATTGTATATTAAAAGATGCATTCTTATTTTTAGACTCTTCATGGTCACATAACATTCTCTGACTTTCATAGCTTTAATGCGATCTCTAAGGCAGGCTGGGCAGTTAGGCTAGGCTTTGAAAAGCACGTAGGAGTGGAGACTGAGATCCTAGCAGTAAAGTCTCGCAGTTAGGCTTAAAGTTCTGGCATCAGATTGCCTGGGTTAGTATCCAAGTGTCACCTTACTCCTGAATGACATCACATAGTCCAGTTGCCCTCTTAATTGAGGCACACTTTCTTCATCTGCAAATGAGAGAATGAGAATGCGCCCCTGATGGCTGTGTTGCTAAGTGTAAATTAGCTAAGACATATAATTGAGTTAAAGCGGTCCCTGCCTCAGAGTTAGTACTCAGTAAAGTTTAGCTCTGAATTTTATTACTAGTGCTGGAATTTATAGAATTGTCTTCATTGGTTTGTCCTGCATAGTTTTTATACAATTTATGTTTGTGTTTATATCATTCATTTTTCTGCAAAAGGTAAAATTCAAGCTCAAATTGGTTAAATATGGAAAGATACCTATTGCATTTTACACATCAAGCAACCCAAAGACTCAACAGATTTAGACAGAGCATGATACAGAGCCCAAATGAGGTTACTAGAACTCAGTTTTTCTCTATACATTTTCAGCTTTCCATTCTTGTTTAAAAATTTAAATGTATACATGCTGATTGTAGCCCTCTCCTTATCTCCTTTGGGTCCCATCCTACTTCCCTCATCCCCCTCCACCTCCTAGTCCTCAGAAAGGTGGAGACCTCTTCCCCAGTCATCTGACCCCAGCCTACCAAGTCTCATCTGGATTGCCTGTATCCTCTTCCTCTGTGGCCTGGCAAAGCCGCCCCACTAAGGGGAAGTGACCAATGAGTGGGCACCAGAGTCCATGTCAGAGGCAGCCCCTACTCCCCATATTATGGGACCCACAAGGAGACTGTGCTGCTTATGGACTCCATCTGAGCAGAGGATTTAGGTCCTCACTATGCATGGGTCTTGGTTGGTGCATCAGTCTCTGCAGCCACACCACCACCATCACCACCACCATCACCACCACCACCACCGGGCTCAGATTTGTTAGCTCCATTGATCTCCTTGTAGAGCTCCTGTCTCTTCCATCAGCTCTCCATTATTGGTGGCTGCCTCTTGTGGTTGGAAGGTTTCTGCCATTAGAGAGCATGGAACTGGATGAATCTAGCTGAAATCCAAAGGAAAAGAGAGTATCTTTCTTTATTCTAGAAAAATGGAATGTCTTCTGATTGGCTAGGTCAGTCCGTGTACTACTCTCAATTTAATTACAAGATAGCATTAGATTTGGGACTTTCACAGGCTAGGCCTGCATCAGTGGCCCTCTCCCAGCTAATGCACCCCGAGTTAGGGAGGAGATAACTCCACTGGAAGCATGTGGTTTTAAAGTGGTAAAAACTGGGGTGTAAGTGCTGGGCCAAAGGTTAACCGACTCCAGACAGCAAAACAATAGATGTTCAGAGCATGGGTGAATGAAAATAGCTTTGGGGTACTTATCACTGCTTGTAGCTCAGTCCTGCTGTGAATTCAAACTCATCAGCTGGTTATAATTCTGTCTTGCATAAAAGAAAATGTCAGGAAAGTGAGTCTCCTCCATGAGCCAAAGAAACATGCATTAATGTTCCTAATGCTGGGGTATGAGAGATTTTCACACTTTGCTCCTAACATTGAAGAAACAAACGTCCATTGGTTCTTCTGATTTTCATCTGATGTCTTCCCTTCACCAGCAACAAGGGGAATGAGCACGGCTGGCTTCTATGACTAACTACTCTGAAGGGTTAGGAAGTGCAATCGAAATAAGCCTTCCTCCCCCAAAATATCTATCTCTTTCCCATCTGGTTGGTCCACTGGCCTTCTCCTGTTGTACTGGAAGAACTGTAATCTTTATTCGGATGCTCTTCTCCCTTAGATCCTGAGAATGTCCACTTTGGTTTTTAGACCCCGAAGCCGGATGTGCTACCAGGAGCTGGGCTTTGTAGAGACAGGTCAGCCTTGCCATTTGTTCCTTGTCTTACCTGTCTCATTGACTACAGCATTTGTTTATGGGTTCTAGCCTCAGCGGCATGAGTTCTACCTTAGTACTTGGGGTCAGATCCCTTGTATTTTGCCTTTTTTTTTGTACAGAATTTCCTTAGAGATGTTATGGAAGTAGCTGTGTAACCAACTCAAGGGTTCAGGAAATGTCAAGACGTCTGACCAAAATCCCGCCATGTTTTCATATCACCACTCTATTGTATCTGAGTATAAATTCCAGGCGCAACTTTTGAAACATTATATCACTGTCTGTAAGTTTCATAATTTAGGATTTAAAGAACGACCAGGAATAGACTGTGCTAAAAAGTACAGTCTATCGCTCATGTTTTGGGGGGAATATAGGTCAGTAGTCCGAGCAAGGCTGTCAAAATTCTTGTTAAGAATAAAGCAATGTGGCTCAGAGGACCAAACTGAATAAAGTGTCTTAATAGACTGTTTACTAATATGATTTTTTTATGGGAGGAATCTAGCCCTCACTCACAAAATCTTTCTAACACATGCTAATAATCTATGAAAATTTATTTTTAACCCAAAGTCTGAAAAGCATTTTTATGAAGTACAACCCTATACATTATATGCTATGCATCCCCCTCATTAAAAGAAAGAGTGAAGAATATCAGATTTTTGTCAAATGAAGCAAAAAAAGTTAATTTGTCCTTCATTTGTAGAAGAGAAAATGATGCCCCGGGGGCTTGAATGCCTGTTCTGTATTACGAGGCAGTCTCTAATTGAACCTGCTTTGAAAAATTAGCCTTCATGAGTTATATCTTAGAAATTACCCTAATTTAAAACACTCAGTAGTTTAGCATGTGAGATTGTCACCTTTTGAGAGCAAAGGACTAATAATCAAAAAGAAGCTTGTGAGGTATAAAGATATTACTTTCCTCATGTGAGTTTAGTGGTTTAAGAAAAACTGATGTGCCAGTTTTTTCTAATTTAATGACCTTTCCTACACACACTCTCCCCAATTCCCATAATAATACTTTGTTTATACAGACAATTTTCTTTCCAGCGGGAGTTCTTACAAGCATTAATAACCTTATCTCATAAATCAACTCAGTGCACTGTTTAGTTTGATGGAGCACAGGACTTGGGCTTTCTTAAAAATGTCAGTTGGGACTCAAATGGCTCCATTTCTCCCTCATGGGATTCTGCGGGAGATGTTGTTGGTATAAGGAACCATGCCTGGACTGGGCAAAGAGGTCACCTGATAATTGCAGACAAACTCTGAGAAATAGATGTCAAAAAGCTACATCCTGAATTTATGTAGGTATTGAAGGAAACTTGCATCTGACGTTCTTGGGGAGGGAGGTCTTTGGTAATCTCTTAGGGATATAATGGCCCATATTTAAGTAAATATTCATTCAGAGATTAACAATATCACCAGCGGATAATTCAGAAAAATCTGCTTCAGTGGACATAAGCAGAAAAAAAATTGATAGATTGTTCTGATAAGTATTCTTGGTTGTCAATTTGCCCACATCTGGAATGAACTATACCAAACCCAAAAGGTTGGGAACACTTGTGAGGGATTTTTCTTAGTAAAGTCATCACCAGAGTGAAGATCCAACCTTAATGCCAATCTTCTGAGGTGGGAAGTTCTAGCTCTAATCTGGGCCTCACTTTCTGCTGGCAGCCTATAAAAGGACATGGAAGAAAGTAGCTCTTACTTTTTGCCTGCTTGCCCTCACTCTCATCGGCAAGTCTGTTCCTTCATTGGCATTAGAGCCTACTTCTTCAGAATCCCAGTACATACTAAAGACCAGCTGAGACATCCAGCCTCGTGCATGAACTCCAACTGAACAACTACTGAATTCTTGGGCTTTCTGTTGGTAAACAGCCATTGTTAGCCTAGCTGAACAACAGCCTGTAAGTCACTCTAATAAATCTCATGAGTGTGTCTGTCTGTGTGTGTGTGTGTGTGTGTGTGTGTGTGTGTGTGTAGCTAGACACCATCTTGCAAGTCACTCTAATAAATCCCACGTGTGTGTGTGTATACATACACACATATATGTATATATTTATATAAAATGTGTCTGTGCTTGTGCACGTGCACACTATCAAGAAGCTCTTTCATCTTTTCCCTGTGGGAAATTAAAAATAAAAATAAGTTAACAATACATATACTTATTTCAGAAAAAGAAGAGCCATGCATGTAGGCAATCACACTTAAGCAAAACCAAAACCCAGCAGCGTAGCTCAACATCCTGTAACTCAATGTTCAGTGTCTGGGATTAACTCATGATCTTTTTTGATCCATAAATCTTGGGAAACTGCACTTTTTTTGGTCTCTACATCTGAAACACACACAGCTTGTTTGGTAGGTACAGGCCAGCTCCTGTCCACACCCACTGCTAGCCTTGTCAGACATTCCACAGTTCTGGTGTCTCTGATCTCCTTGAGTCTTTGCTGCAACTAATGCTGCACCATCACAAACAGCCTCCTGGCCTCTTGTGAGGAACTCCAACTCTGCCACACTGTGTCAGACTTTAGCTGCTCTCCACTAGCTCCTTGACCTTGTGTCTCTCACGACTCAAGCCAGGTTGGAAAATTTTATACATTATTCACCAAGTTTTGCTACTAGTTTGATGTGTAGCTTTGGCCTCTTGAACCTCAGGGTCTATGTACTGACCTTGAGGATGCACTTCCCAGTGTCAGCACAATGATTCTGGGTTCCTACTAATCATAGCTGGGTCCATCGTCCTAATGAAGGCTCACTTCAGCAGTGCTGATCTCTTTGACATTCAGGCTTTTATTCACGAACAACACACAATGGCCCTGAGAGAGTCCTCTGTTCCTTCTAAAGCTTCCGCAAGCCAGGACACCATGGTCTTCATTTCTTTCAGTGTTCTTACTTCCCCGGGTTCCTACAGAGCAGACTGTTAAGTTCTGAACACTCCAGGATGATTCCAGCCCAAAGCTTAAACACCTCCACAGTCCTTAACAATATAGTCAGCTCCATCACAGCGATGTGCACCACTCTAGGTACCAGTTTCTGGCCTAGTTTGATTTCCGTTACTGTAACAAACATCACGACCATAAGCAATTTAGAGGAGTAAAGGGTTTCTTTCACAAGAGCTTATACTTCCAAATAACAGGTCCATCATCGACTAAAGTTAGGACAGAGACTCAAGACAAGAACCCAGAGGCAAGAACCATGAAGTAATGATATTTATTGGCTCTCTTTCTAGCTCATGTTCAGCAAGCTTTTACACGCACACACGCACGCACGCACGCACGCACGCACGCACACACACATCTCAGGATGCCTAAGAATGCTACCACCCAGAGTGAACAGGTCCTCCACCTCAACCAAGATGTTCTCTCACATTTGTGGCCATAGACCAATTTGATTGAGACAGCTCTCCAGTTGAAGTCTTCCCAGGTGATTCGCGATGTGTCAAGTTGACAATAGAACCTAACAGGCCAGAGATGCCCAGACAGCTGGTAAAAATATAATTTCTGGGTGTGTTTTAAAGACTGTCTCAGGACAGCCAAAGTCTGCCAAGACAGGATAAGCAAGTCCTCAGTAGTTCCTGCCTCACAAATATGTCTGTCAGATATATTGGGACAGAAGGCTGAAGAAGATGCTCCAACATTACAGAGAGTTTTGGGTGACTATTCAGGTAGAAAACTGTCTCTGTCATCTTTTCATTTGGAAAGCTACTGACCTGCACTCCCAGCATACTCAGCTAAGCAAGTTTACTCCTTCTCAAGTCTCTGAAAGAGGTGAAGACCAGATAGCTTAGTTTTACAACAAAGCTTAGATGTTCAGGGGTTAAGATGTTTTTAGGTGTAGATAGGTGTTCTCAGTTGATAATGACAATATGTGATGGAGATTGATTTACATTCAGAAATTTAGATGCACCAATGTAGGAAAGATGTCTTCTTCAAGGCTGTCATATACAAATAGCCAAAACACTAAGAATGTAACATTTATATAATTCCTGATTTTTGTCATGGTTCTTCTTGCCATAGGTAACCAATTGTATATATGTGTAATAATATAAATGTATATGTACAAAAATAAAATAATTAAAAAAGACTGTCTCAGGAAGAGGATAATTGATTAGAAGAATAGAAGAGACTTGCTTTTCATCCAAGTGGAACTGGTGTTCTGGAAGTGACCATCTTCTGCTAGCTTAATAAACCTCTAAAGCAATCAGAATGTCTGAGTAAAGAGATTATCTTCACCATAAACGTGGTTCTCGTCCAACCCACCAAGTTGAACTGAGCACAGTCATAAAAAGGGTATCGGCTGTCTGCTTGAGCTGGGACACCCCCTAAAGGCATTGGTGTTCCTGGTACCGAGCTTTTGGATTCAGACTGAATTACAATAACATCAGTTTAAAGGCTGTAGATCATGAAATTTCTTGCACCCCACCCCCACCCACTGCATGAACCAGTAATTTTGATTTGGGCAGGAATAAGAAAAGTTATTTATGAGCTCTTATGAGTTTGTTGGCTCACGTTTGAAGGACTCACTCAAGGCATAGCTGAGCTCCCCACTCTACATGCCATTGCCAGAATGGACAGGTCTCCAGTAGTTAACATTTTAGCTTCAACTGATGTGACTATGGCAAATAGCATTTCTTTGTGGATGGCTAGGAGATCTTATTTTCAGTTTGAAAGTTCTAAGATAACAGGAAGGAGATCTGAGTCTGAAGCAAGGTGAGCAAACTCCATGCACTTGGTACGTTCTAGCTTAAAAGAGGAGGGCAGCGCAGTTTAGTGACAGAGCTTTCCCACTGAGCATGGCCACGAGAAGGCTGTGTGATAGTTCTCTTCCTGATAAGATTGTGTGCAGAGGATAACTAGCGCACAACTTGTCCTGTAAAACTAGATAGAATCTACAATCAAAATATTCTCACATTGATTAAATAACTTGACACGTCTTTGGAGACTTCACCGTTCAGGCTGCCATGGTTTGTAAGCAGGTGCTCAACTGTGCTGTGCTTTCAGGATATGCATTTGTGTTCTCATTTGCTTAGACCTAGGGGATGAGCATGGAACTGTTTCAGGTGCACAACAGGTAACACGGGGCCCTAAGGAATATGCTACAGTCTATTAAATTGTATTTAGAGTTTTAAGAAACGACTTTATATCATTTGAAATTCAGATAACACCACCTTTATTCCCATCTTATAATACTTGCCTAATTTAAAAAAATCATGCCTAGATCAACTTGAGCTCTATTTTTTCACTTTTCCCAGCTCACTTCTCTCTTGCTCTCTCCAACCCTAGAGAGACAATAACCATTAGAGTTTGAGGCCATTGTCCCATTCTGTGTTTTTAGAACTTAGCTACATGTTGAGGTGTCAATAAACAATATATGGGTGTACATCTTTTGCTTTTAATTTTTTCTTAATTTGCTTTGTGGGGGAGATGGTGTGGGTGTATATGTGGGTATGTTTTGCTTGAGTGTGTATACATGTGGATGTAGGGGTGCATATGCATTTGCACACGTGTATGAGGGAAAGAGAGTGATGTCAAGAATCATCCTCTTTCACTCTTCCACCTCTTTTGAGACAAGTCCTCCCAATCCAACCCAGGGCTCACTTGTTAATAACAGGGCTAGTCTTGTTCAATCAGCTTGATCTACAGATTTCCCATGTCTGTCCTATGCGACTGTAATTGTATGTGAGCTGTCACACCTATTCAGCATTTATGTGGTTTCAATCCTTCTGCATGCATGGTAACCACTGAGCCATGTCCCTTCCCCTACACCCTTTGCTTCTTAAATCAACATCAGCTACATCATCTGAACATATTTTTTTTGGCACTTCTATTTTCACAATTTTATTTTTGATATCTATCCTCTTGGATGCCAATATAATTATATGATGAATTACATTTTACATTATAACATAACATGGTATATGCTCCATAATAGAACTATCCCATAATTCAAATGTATAGTATTTAACATAGTCTTCTAGCAGTGGATGCTGGTGTATTTTAAAATACGTTGATCATTATAAGCAAAGCTGAAGTGAACATCCTTTTCACAGAACTTCCTACATCACAGACATCCACAGAGCATTGAGCATCCACATTAGTACAAGTCAACAGGTGCTGTTGTGATGACTGTATGTTGTGCTGTGGCCATCTTATTTTTGTTTGCAAGATGTAACTATTCTTAATTAAACCTATGTTCACTTATAATGGAACAAACTAAAGTACAATAGTTGCTAACTACTCCAAGGCCACCATTTCCTACTTAATTAGCCACGCCTTTCCATTATGTGCCCGGGATTGATGATCAATATGTTTGTGAGGTGGAAACACGATCCCACAGTTTTGGACCACTATTCCAAACATTACATAATTATATTTTTAGTTTTAGACCAGCCATAGAGGAAGTATCCACACCGCAGAAATCAACAGTGCTTCAAAAGCCAAGACCACCTTTCATTTTGTTGATTGTATAGGCTAGGGGTCAACAAACTTTTTCTATAAAGGTGCAAGTAGTAAATATTTTAGATTTTACTCGATACGGACTTTGTCAATATTCCTCTGCTTCGTGTGTGTATGTGTGTGTGTGTGTGTGTGTGTGTGTGTGTGTGTGTGTGTGTGTGTGTTAGTTATTTGGCATGGGCTTTGTCAATATTCCTTCCCCTTCCTCCCACTTCTCCCCTCTGTATTTAAATAAGTAAGAAAAAGGCAGTCAGATTATGCACTATACTTTGCTAACCTCTGGTCTAGACATAGAAAAGCAAAGTATGTTTAACTTTAAAAGGGTTACATATGTAGTCATTGTAAAGCATAAGGGGATGGTGGGAAAGCTTGAAGAAGTGTCACTCCAGCGTTTAAAAACTATTACCCAGTGCAGCAAAGAAGCTTAATCTTCACAAACAAATCAGCTCTTGGCATATGTGTTTATTATTTATGTCACTTTCATTTTACTCGTTAATGTAAGAGAAAACATAAGCCCACGTTCATCAGAAACTACACCTGGAAATGTGGTTGTTAAATGTTCATCAACACTCCTGAATCAAGCCCACGAAATTTATGCAAAAGGAGCCCTTGTTCATCTGATTAAGATCCTTTATAACACTTCAATTGCATCTTTTCTCTCTCTTTAACTTGCACATATAACTCTCGCTCATGGAGCTGGCACACCTTCTTTAGTCTTATGATCTTCCTAAATCTGTTTTTAAATTGCTATAAAAATCTATCATCATCACCCCTATTTTATTTTGTGATTTGCTGTCATAGCTGTGACCCCCTTGAAGTGAGAACTCACGCTGCAGTTATCTTGTCTTTAGTGTTTTCATTTGAAAGATGGGCCTCTGGGGCAGAAAGTGGGCTCTGTGGTGAAGGCCACATTCTGCCCTTTCAGAGGACCAGAGTTTAGTTTCCAGCACTCACCATGGGTCACCACCACCTGTAATTTCAATTCCAGGTTCTGTGATGCCCTCTCCATTGCCTTTGTGGGAACAAGAACTCATGTGCATGCATGTGCATGTATGCGTGCGCGCGCACACACACACACACACACACACACACACACACACACACACACACAAATAAATAATTCTTGTTTTTAGGCTCAGGAAGTAGGGAGGTAAAGGTAGGATCTGGTAGGAGTTAAGAGGAGGGGTTGAGGATGATATGAACAAATTACTTTGTGTAAAATCCTCAAAAACTAATAAAATATGTTTTTAAGTTGTATATGGTTAAGTGTCTCTTTTTTTTAGATTTATTTTTTTTACTATGTATACAGTGTTCTGTCTGCATGTACACCTGCATGCCAGAATAGGGCATCGATCACATTACAGATGGTTGTGAGCCACCATGATGTTGCTGGGAATTGAACTCAGGACCTCTGGAAGAGCAGGCAGTACTCTTAACCATTGAGCCATCTCTTCAGCCCTAATAAAATACTTTTATATTTTAGATACTTTTTTTTATATTTTTAATAAGAAAGATGGGGTAAATCTTAATACTAGAGCAGGGTTATTATAAGAAGAAACAAGATAAAGTACCACCAATATGCAGATGACACTTTGCATATAAGATGCATTCAGTGCAGGTTAGCTGTCATAACTGATATTTACATAGTATTAATTCTATCTCTACCATCTTTAGCGCTCTGGCAGTTCAAGATCCCTGAGTAATCCCTGGCTTACAGCAGGCACACTGGAGTTTTAGATTCCCAAATATGCCATCTTTTTAACATATGGAATGCACCAATTAACCACAGAACTAAAACGAAACTGCTTCTAATGTCTCTAGCACAAGACGGTTGGTGATGTGGTGATACAAAGATGAGTGAGACATAAACACGACTCCCCGCTGCAAAAGGCTGATAATCTGACTGAGGGGCTGACCTAAATTGCAGAAGGCAAGTGCTGGGAATAAAAGAGACAATAAGTGCTGGCGTGTGAGGGCTAAGAGAAGACACTGTCTTCTGTGATGACAGGGAAGGCCTGTGGATGAGATGGTTTCCTCTGCCTCTCACTTTTTACAAATCATTTTCTCCCTATGAAATGCCCTCAACATCGCCCCCCCCCAACACTGATCTATCAGAAAAGACTCTCACATCTGGAATGACTAATGCAAATGTTGCCATATGAACAGCTCTGAGAGTCCCTGGAGACACTGGCAGCTTCCATTCTGAAAAGCTTTTCCAAATTCCTAACAATTATGAACGGCATTCTCACATCCCATAAAGTGCTGTAGCAAGCCAAACCGGGAACATTTCACATCCTTAGTAATGTTCTCTGTTTCTGATGGGGACATCTGCTTGGAGCGTAGTTGATGTGCATTGTAACCAGAGGCCTCCTGAAAGTGATGCGTGCTGAACCAGGTCCATGCAAAATGATCTCATCCATGGCCCTGTGGACCTCTTCTCTCTGCACCTCCTGTGATACTTCTGATCTATGAGGTGCCGGGGGACCCTCATCACAAGCTCAGGAGAGGTTTAGGGAGAAAGCTCAATAGCAGAAGAATGAGCTTCCAATATTTGTTGGCCTACCAGAGAGGCCCCCCTCCATGGTCTGTGAGTGGAGTTTGGGGCCTGGGAAGCAGAGATAATATCAGATGGTATCTTTCCTTCCTTTAGCTGGTAGGTTTCTGAGAGGGGTAATAACTATCTGGGTCATGATTGGCAAAGCTATAAAAGAGGTTAACCTGATGGGGGGCCTACTAAACATCTTCCTTATTCCCCATCTAGAACACGAGAGAAGATGGGTCAGGCCAATCAATTGCCTCCTAACAAACCATGGATAGCTCCTCATTGTTGTTGTGCTGAGGTCAGCAGCCTGTGAGGACGACATGGAGATGAGTTCCCTGGCTTTATTCTATGCAACACAGAGCATATCAGAGAATGCTAGCACATAACTACTATATGAAGCTGATGAATTAATTACTCTTCAGAAGAGAACCAATTAGAGTGAGAGAAGAGGACAAATTTGCCTGGGAAAGGGACATTCTTACTTGGGAGGGGGCCAAGGTCTTGGGTAGAGACAAAGACATCTCCACATTCTCATATCTACTTCTCACATAAAATGCGGACTGATCACTAAGCACCCAGTACCACTGCCTCCTCCCACCCAGCCTTTGTCTCTTCTGCCTTCACCCTCCTCTCTTTCCTTTACTTCTTTCCACAGTATCATTGTTTGATTCCTGTGCTGGGTAGTTTATGTCAACTTGACATAGACAAGAGGAAACCTCAATTTTAAAAAATTCTTCCATAACACCAACCCAGCCACAAAAAACCTCGACCCAAAGCTTACTTGTCTACAAGATGTGCAGAGATAAAGATAGAGCAGATAGAGCAGAGATTGAGGGGATAGCCAACCAATGCCTGGCCCAACCAGGACCCACCCCATGGGAGAGAGCCAGTCCCTGCAGCTATTAATGATATTCTGCTATGCTTGCAGAAAGGAGACTGGCAGAGTTGTCTTCTGAGAGGCTCCACCCAGCAGCAGTTCAAAACAGACGCTGAGATTCACAGCCAAACATTGGGTGGTGTGGAGGAAGTCTTAGAGAAAAGAGGGGGTGGGGAAAATGACCTGGAGGTGACAGGAGCTTCACAAGAATTCTACCAGAGCCAACCAATTCTACCAGAAGGGCTTGTGGAGACTGAAGCACCAACCAAGGACCATGCCTGGACTGAACCTAGGCCCCCTACACAGATGTAACCAATGGGCAGCTTGGTCTCTGTGTGAGTCCTCTAGTAAGGGGAGCAGAGGCTGTCTGTGATATGGACTCTGATGCCAGCTTTTTGTTCACTTACCCCTGATGGGACTGCCTTGCCAGTCTGCAGAAGAAGAAGAAGAAGACAGGAACAGTCTTGATGTGACTTGATGAGCTGGGGTGGATGGGAAGGGGAGGGGCTCCTCTTTTCTGAAGAATAGAGAAGGGGGTAGAGAGAAGGAGGGTGGGACTGGGAGGAGAGGAGGGATGGGGCTTTAACCAGTATGTAAAGATCAGGCTCTAGGCAAGCCTGTAGGGCATTTTCTTAATTAGCGATTGATGGGGACGGCCAAGCTCATTGTGGTTGGTGCCATCCCTGGGCTGGTGGTCCTGAGTTCTATAAGAAAGCAGGCTGAGAAAGCCATGGGGTGTAAGCCAGTAAGCAGTACCCCTCCATGGCCTCTGCATCAATTCCTGTCTCCAGGTTTCTGCCCTGTTTGCATTCCTGTCCTGACTTCCTTTGATGATGAAGAGTGGTGGGGAAGCCTAATGCAAATAAACCCTTTCCTCCCCAAGTTTCTTCAGTCATGATGTTTCATCACAGCCATAGTAACCCTGACTAAGACAATTCCTTTGACTTTTCTTTTCCGCATTTTTTTGAGCACTGAGTGTGTGTTGGTGGCCTGGTAAACAAGATGGCTATAGCTTGTAGTTTTAAGAAGTAAACACTTCAGTAAACTAATCTGCTAGACAAGTATCTACACACAAGCAAACCAACGATAATAAGACGTGGTGAGGGACTAGAGAGATGGCTCAGTGGTTAAGAGCACTGGCTGCTCTTCCAGAGGACCTGAGTTCAAGTCCCAGCTCCCACATGGCAGCTCACAACTGTCTGTAACTCCGATCTCAAGGGATCAGACACACAGCCATTCATGCCGGCAAAACACCAATGCACTTACAATAAAAATAAACAAATCATTAAAACTATAAGAACAACAGCAACAAGGCCTTGCCTCTTGTCTGCTATGAGGTGGAATCTGCTAAAGAGAGATGCCCTCTCCTCCCTTTTGCTCTCACCACCTGCAGTGGGCTAGAGAGTTGGCCCTGACTGGGCCATGAAAGCAGAGGAACTGGCTCTGTCCCTCACCTGCTGCAGCACTTGGGAGAGGAGGTCCAGTACCTCATCTGGGCAGCACAATAGAGCTAATCCTGATGGCAGGGGGATGGGTGAGCCAGCGCTGAGTGTGTGACCATGGGAGAGCTGGCCCTGCCACTTGTCTATGGTGCAGTGACATGGATGAAGGAGAGATGTCCCCCTTCCTCTTGCCCATTGGCACCTGTAGCAGGCAGAAGGGCTGGCCCCAAGGTCATCAGAGCAAGAAAGTTGTCCCTGCCCCTCACCTGTGGCAGCACTCAGGAGAACAAGCCCTGCTTCTCACCTGGGCAGCAGGGTAGAGCTGGTCCTGGTAGCTGAGATTCCTGGTGAGCTGGACCCAAGTGTTATGAGAGTGGGAAAACCATCAAGCTAACCAGTTCAGGTACCTCCCAGGCCCAGATCCAGGGCTTTGAATTGATCTGCTGGAGCGCATGAAGGGACTGGTCCTACAGATTCAAAACTACAGGATCTCCATAACATAGGGCAACACAGGATATCTGAGAAGTACCAGTGAGGTTCCAGTATCGTTAAACGAGCAGAAGCCAGAGGCTGAGTATCAGACTAACAAGCGATTGCAGTGAGTATTTGTAACCAAAGAGATGTGGACGAAGGGTATACTGTGGGATACACTGTGGCAGAGTACAGCTGTCGTAATGATTTTTTTTCCTGTTGGGGGAGGAGGTTACAAGGGTGGAGAGCAGGTAGGAGGGGAGGGGCAGATGAGTGGAATTGGGGTGCATGATATGAAATATACAAAGAGCAAAAAGAAAAGTTAAAAAAGAAAAGATGTGGTAAATGATATGAATTCATCATACTGAAAGGAATGGGAAGAATTATGGGAGGCATCTAGGCATTTATTTGGGTACCCAAATGTCTCTAAATAAAGGTGTCCTTGGTGGGTAGCATTTCAGTTAAGCTCTTTGGAGGACTGAGGTGAAAAGGAGGTAGAGAAGGGGAAGGGAGAAGAGAAGGTGGAAGCTTATCCAAAACTATTTTAAAAATTGGCCCTTTGTGGTAGCAAGAGAGGGCAACCAAAACCGCTATCTAGAGACACCTGTTGGTTTCATTTATGCACGCACGCACACACACACACACACACACACACACACACACACACACACTCATGTGCGTGCATGCAAATGGTGGCTTCTTAGACTGTTATGTTCAGAAGGATTTCAATGTCTTCCAGGGTTCAGCAGTACAAAGTTCCATGGAAAATTGGTCATAAAAGTGAGCAGAGTACCAGGCTCAGTTACTCTTCCTGGTTTTTTTTTCCAGCAGCCTAAGTAATGTACTGGTCATGAGCTGGGAATACAGTGGGTCAGTGTACTAAGCCCTTGTACCCACCCCAAGCCTTGAGCTCTTTAAAATCCATATGGTCAATGAGTTTTCAGGTTAAATGTGCCTATCCCATCTTAATTTATCTATTAAGAGTCCTTCCATAGTTCTCTGTGTCTCTTAAAAGCAGATGAGCACATTCCTAGATGACAGAGAAATGAGAGATGGATGTAATTTTAATAATCATTATAATGTATGTATTAAAAGCATTAGCCTTCTATTACTATTATAAATAAAAGCATCCTTTAAGTGAATCTGTTTTGTTAAAGTAACTTTCTTAGTAAATGTTAAAGAAGTAATCATGTATGTAACTACGGCGAAGATGTGAGGATATAAAAGTGGTATAAACCTGTAGAGCCCCAACTTAGAGTTTGTACAGCTTAAATTATGCTCCTCTCCTCAAAAACTAGTATGCGGATGCCCTAATCCCAAGTACTTCCACTGGTGAGGGCAGTTTGAGATGAGCAGTCGCTCCAGTAAAACCACCCTAGTGATTTTGTACAGAACTGGCCTTCATGTACTTGAAGCCACTTGGAAGATAAGAAGATAGTCCTCATTATTCAAGCCAAATAATGGAGATGCCACTAGCCTCAGGCTCCAACCTCACTGTGTCATACTCCATGGGGATATGAGTAGTCCCTAACTTGTGCAACCTCCCTAGAAATAAAATCCCCCAGCTACCATCCACTCCCCCCCGCCCCATCTCACTCCAAGACTCCGCGTTTAGAAAGCACTATGTCTCCAAGGATTCCAAAATGTCAATCATCTGCACAGCTGGAGGAAGGGAGAATAAAGGTGGGTCTCGTGGGAGAAGGGAAGAGGTTGGAAGAGCTGTCTAGACAGACAGCCTCAATATTTAAACGTGTGTGTACATATGTGAGTGATCTAAGAAGTTCCCGATGCTCTGCTAGACTACAGATGGTCTCCTGAGGGGGGGGGGTGCTGGCCACCAAAGATATCGCTTGATGGTAGCAGCCGAGGGGCGCAGCGTGGTTAATGGAGAAGGCTGTGTACCTCAAATCTAGATCCTAGATGACAGATCTTGCTTCGTCTACTCTCTGTGGCCCATAAGTTTGACTGACACTCAAACTTCCTCCTCACTGGCTAAGCTCCAGGAATCAAAGCCCCCCCCCCCAGTACTTTCTGTTTAGTCTGGATATAACAGAATGAGGAAGTTCTATCCTCAAAAAGTAAGTTCTTTTAACAGGAAAAAGAAAGTGTGTCTTCCCTTTCTTTTATTATAACAGAGGTTCCTTCCTCACCAACTGCTTTGACACATCAGCTTATCTCCTGGCACTGTGCTGTTAAGGGGAGGATCTGAGATGAGACTAGGAAAAGAATTGTGAAAATTCAGCCAAATGGAATGGAATCGAACTGTGCCCTTCACATGAGAGACGGGATGTTATGATGGCTTCCAGTCCTGGTTTGGGAGAACGGATGGGCAAGACTTGGTTAGTTTCAGTTAGTTCATATCTGCCTGCTCACTGATGGCTCCTGAAGCAACATGGACAAATAGAATCTTTAGTGATCTGAGGAGAGTGAAGACTGTGTGAATATTATTTTTTTCAAGTTCCCTCTCCAGTATGTTAATAACGATGTCAAAAGCAACAACAACAAATGTCTTCTGACACACTAGTTTAGGTATTGAGGTGCACTAATTAACCGTGCAACAGTGACCCCTGCTCTTGCCAAACTTACGACCTTGGTCTATCAACATCATGATGGCGGATATATGCTTGTTCTTTACGGGGTCACTTGTTAACTACTTCCAACAACCCTGCAAAGGGGCTACGATGTTCTTTGTCATCAGGAAAACTATTGCGGTTTAGCTTTGTTTGTGCCCGTGTGCAACAGAAGTGGCACATGGTGTCCCTAGACTTCAGTCCTCCTGCTATCTCCCCACTTCCCAAGAAACCCCGCAGACATCAGACATGTCCAACCATTTCCATATGTGTTGGATCCCAGAATGCAAAAGTACATCCCTAGAGAGCCTTAAACTTACTCACCACTTTCCCCTTAGAGCCTGGGATTAGGGATTGGCAGCGTTATCTTAGCTTCTCTCGGTGTCTTCAAAGGCTCAATGGCAGAAACGCAGCTTCATTCCTGCCACCTACTTTCTGCCTCCTTTCCTCTGGTGCTACCATCATCTCACACTCCTTGTAACAACTTGGTCCTTAGTGGAATTTCTAAATTTTACATTGAGGTTGCTAATTACCTACTCATTTTTCTCTTCGGGGTTCTTAACCATTAGTAGTAGCCAAGAGAGTTTATGGAACTGCCACTTTTCAGGATCAGCTTTATTAAGCCCCCAATTTGAGCTCCTGGCACCCTGTGTTTTTCTATACCTATGGACTTTGAAGTCATGAGGTGCCTCCCACGGCTTCTTCTCTGCCATGGCCCACGTATAAACTTTCAGTGCCCTCTCCGGAGCCTGCACAGCTGGTGTGAGTCAAGCCGCTATCTGGAAGGCTGCAGCTTTGCTCTACCCTGGTGTGTCAGAAAGCTGAGGATGATGCTAACCTTTGAGATATTCCCTTGCAGGCAGATTTAGAGCTGCTCCTGCATGCCTCCTGCATGAGAGAAGGAAGAGAATGAAGCCAGAGCCACTTGTTGGCCAGATGGGAGGAGGTGAGAGTCGTCAGAGCTCATTATGCACCATTAGGCAAGAGTGTCTCCACTCGCTCAACCCAGAACAAAATCTTTCTGAAAACTCCCTGTGAGGGAGGTAGGGATTGCTTCAGTGGGTAAAAAGATTGCAGAAGTGTTGGTAGAGGGCACCTCTTTTCCGAAGGATGAAGTCTGGAGAAATAAGCAATATCTTTAATAGTCAGAGCTAACTCAAAACGTCTCCGGATACTAGGCTGGACCACTTTCTTTTGTGAACAGCAAAAAACCAAAGAAACATACACATAGAAGAGGGGGGCTTTTCCCTGTTGAAGACGAGAAGGCAGAACTTCATGGATACATCCAAATGAAGCCAGAAACTACACCAAAGGACCCATGCCTACTACAACTGTTCCTTTTCTCACTGATTCCGGCTGGAATGCAGAAGGCTGGCCCCGAGAGCATCCACACACCTACACCAGCTGAGGGTCCTGGCTCGCTCTCAGCAGCATCACTTAACAGCTGAGAAGACTTTGTGAAAAAGCTTTGATCAAGTGGCCTTAGGCAGTACATGGCTTATCCTATTCCCTATGCAATAGGCTCCCTCTGTTGACTGTCACTTTCTTTCCAACAGCCTTCTTTTCTCTACCAGGAACCCTAAGGGCGAACCTGCAAAATCAAAGAGTCATCTTAGTGGATACCCTGTCATTCTGGACCACAAGGGAACAGAAGGAAAGGCCTTTTGGACTTTCTGCTCCCCACCCACCCACCCCTTTGAAAGATTTAATTTAAATGTCTGTTTATGACACAAATATTATGAGAACTATAAAGGAAATATGTTTTTTCTTGTTTCATAAGAGTGTATGGGTGAAACTCAGAAGTCAAAAAGGCCCAGATGTAAACTCTAGATTGCTTACTGACTTACAACACAAAATGGTTTTCAGTAGTTCCCACCTATCCAAGGGGGATCTACCCTGAAATCATAATTAGTACAGACAGACAGACAGTTGCACACACAGACACACACACACAGACACACATGAGAGACACATTTTCCTGTACATACTTATCTGGTACATTTTAATTAATCAGTTAATCATAGTGACAAACAATGAAGTGAGACAATTCTAACAATGTCGTCGACATTACTTCCAAACGAATTGTTTGCTCAGTCCCCTCCCCTGATCTCTATCTCCCTCCCCCGCCTCCACCGCCTCCTCTGCCTCCTCCTCCCCTCTCCCCCCTCATCCCCCTTCCCCAGTGTTTTCATGCCACAGTTGGATACAGTACTGTAACTGTGGAACACAAAACCTCGGATACATGGTGGCCTTGGAAACCCGGAGGCTTCCTATGAGTGAGAGGAGATTTCACACACGATATTTGATCCTGAGGGCAAAGGTTTCCTGAAGTCCCCACTTCTGCTGTTGTAAACCTTATCCCCCATTCTTATTTTTTCCCAGGGATGCCAAGATGCCGTCATATATTATAGCTGTAACTTTGTTTTCTGTGCTTCCCTTCTGATGCCCCACCACCATTGGTTCCTCTGTTGCTTGTAAGGTAACATAAAAGGTCTGAGATTCGACTCATTTGAATTCGCAAGATCAAGTCCATGTGATAGCATCGCAGTGTCCGTCCTTGACTCTCAGAGTCAACATATGAAGGAGCAAACAGGCTTCTCTTGAGTTATTTCACCATGATTTATATAAGGACTCGATACTGTTGGCCGTTTTGTTTCTCAGTTTTCCCCTTTAAAAAACCTCCATGTACATAGGCTATTGTCTCTTTAATTTTTGGGGTGCGTGTGGGTGTGAATTTTTAGAAGTAACTTCAATTTTATTTTGAGTCGCAGTGAACTATGCTCATTTTTGCCCACAGTTGTCAACTCTCTGTTCTGCTCCTCTGTAGGTCTGGCTAAGAATTAAGTCTGTTGACAGAACTCACCCAGAAACAATAGGGACTGTAGGAAAAGTGCCTGGTGATTGTCACAGTCTAGGCGAGGGGCAAAGAACAAAGAGCTGGAATTCCTCTCTGAAGGTCTGGTCATTCTCAGCAAGAAATTTAAAAAGGAAAGGACATTTCATTCATGGAGCGCTGTCAAGGAAGCGGAGGGGAAGAATTCACAAAAAGGTGAAATGTGAAAGTCACTTAAATGCCTACCAGTAGGGAAATGAATAAATAAAATACACTATGGTTCCTTGGCAGGCTTTCAAAAACAGTTGAAAATGAAGCAAATCAATAAATTGCAATGTAAAGAATTCTCAAAAGATTTGATGAAAAAGATTACATTATAGCGTGATGTTATTTACATAATTTTAAAATCACATACAAAAATATCTTCTATTTTTCAAGAATACTAATAAACACATTTGTTTAATTATTCTTCCTAAAATAATTTTTTAAATTAACATGTGAAAACACAAATGTTGAATTAACACATGAAAGCAGCTGTCTTCTGAAGCCTGGCAAAAATATTCAAAATTCTTTCCTTAGTTTTTTGAGATAGATATTATAATCTCTACCTACAGTCTCAACCTATGCATTTAAAATATCTAAAATAAACAAGGAAATGCACACCTACATGATGATTAACATTCTCTATAGAAAGTATACCCAGAAGAAATTTGAATTTTTCTATAACACCTTTCATTTTAAAAGAACAGGGATGTAAATATGAGGAAAAATTTAAGAAAGTGAGTTCTAAGAAGGTTATACTTAAGTATTTCATTTATTCTTATTGTTTTCTGCATATGTTGTTTCCCAAATTATTATCAACAGCCATGAAAGAACTTCTAAAGATGAAAGGTGTTAGTATACTGCCCCAGTCTGCCTAGCAACCTATAACTTCAATACCTACTTGCCACTAGGCGTGCACCTGTCAAGGAGTATATGAAAGGACAAACCTACCTACTTCTCCCTCTTGCTCCTCTCATATCTCTCCCTCCCCGCCCCCTCTCTCTCTCTCCCCTTTGCATGGTAGCCAAGAACTGCTTCCAAGAAACTTATATATACTTTATCCTACCTTACATGAAAAGCAATCCAACATCTTCATTTTTTTAATAATAGGAAAAGGGAGCACACTGCCCCCTAGTCTGCCTAGCAACCTAGTGACATCATTACCTACCTGCCATTAGTCATGGCCATGCCCAGGAGTATATAAAAGGACAAAACCATCTCATCTCTCTTCTCTTACCTCTTTCTTTTACTTTTCTCCTCTCTTGCTCTCTCTCTCTTCTTATCTCTTCTTCTCACTGGGGTACCCCTTCCACTATAATAAACTTCTCCATATCCTTTCTGTTGCCTGCCATCTTATTTTTTATATTTAATAAAAGGTACATAAGTGATGGCTTGGATGGAAGAAGAGAACTACATAGGTGTTGGATGAGGCAGGGTATGAGGGGTTGGGAGGGGGGCGGAGAGGTATGCAGGTGATGGGTTGGAAGGAAGAGGGGAGCTAGTAAGTGATGGCATGGAGTAGGGTGTGGTGGCTTACACCTTTAATCCCAGCACTTGGGAGGCAGGATCAGGCAGATTGCTGTGAGTTATGAGCCATCCTGGTCTACAAAGCAAGTCCAGGACAGCAAGGCTACAAAGAGAAACCCTGTCTTGAAAAAAAAATGATGGTTAAGCAGAGGAGGTGTTTATAGGTGATGAGTTAGAAGAGGAGGTTATGTAGCTGAGGGATTGAGGTGGAAGGGTATATAGGTGATGACTTTGGAAGAAGAGGAGAGGTGTGTGTATGATGAGCTGGAAGAGAGAAAGAAGAAGGGCCCTCGAAGGACAGCAGCAGTTCCTCCAGGTAGTCATGAACAAGCAAATTTGTATAAATGCTTTCCTTGCCACCCTTTGCTAAGTCAGTTTTTCTTTCTACATTAAGTTACCTCTAAACTATTGTTGACTTTTGGCATTTCCAGTTATAAGTCAGGTGAGATTTCTGCACAGTGATAAAGCCGCAGTTTATCTTTCTAGGCTTCCCTCAAATCACTCCATGGAGGCCGAAGCTTCTGAGAGACCCTTCACCCAAAATTGTGGAGCTCACTGGGCAGGTCAGCTACTTAACCTATGCCAGAGGTAAGTGCTGATGGTTTAGACACTGGCCAGCTGTTGCTCTAGTTAGTATGCAAGTCTTGGATCTTTCTGTTTGATTAGTAGACCAAGGAACTTCAAGGCATCCCATTCTGGGGACAGGGAAAGGCTGAAGCCTTGTGCCAGCCAGAGAAGGAACTTGGCTTCTAGAAGAATTTTCATATAGCTTTAGACAGCTTCATAGACCACCATGAAGGACAGTTCAGAGGCAATATTTCATCAGTCATGAGAGAGACCACACGTGGACCAAGAATTACTCCATTATGCATATCTTTCACCCTCTAGTTAAACATACACATTATGTCAACACCCTAAAGACAGTATCAAGATGGGTCAGTGGACCTCATTATTTCTTTCTCTTTAATTGGCTTTTTGAATATAGGTAGTGTTTAACCTTGGTTTATTGAGGCTGCCAAGAGTTGGGATTTTACCCTTCAATCTCTAGTCACATGACATAATAGACAGAAAAGAGAATGGCCCCACATGAAGCAGATTGACAAGAACAGGGGTGAAGATGAGAAGGCTAATAGTTAAGATTGTCACATGCTACCTTACTGTAGAGCTACTGTGGCATCAGCAACAGACTCTGGCTTTAGGAATCAAAGCTTCGGGTGGTATTAGTTCCTGATATCTCACACCTGCACGGAAATTGCTGAAAGTGATTGTCTCACCCACTTAGTCTCTGCCACTGGGTTTGTCCCAACCCAGAGTAATCTAATTGGCTATCAACGACCTTGGCTTCAGTTGAGATAGGCAAGGAAAGGGCTTCTGCAGTTCCAGAGATTCCTAGGAGACTGACTGAGAGTGTCATATTGATCTCACAGTTTGACTACTTTCTTCCTCTGCCAAAGCCTTATCCTTCATCCCTTGTACCCATGGATATTGAACTTAAGTTCAGTAACTTTCTCTAGGCAAACTTTGTAGTCTTGGCACAGCGGCAGCAGTAGCAACAACAACAACAGCAACAACAGAAGCAATAACAGCAGCAACAACAGCTTCAGCAACAACAGCAACAGCAGCACAATAGGAACAATAGCAACAGCAGTAGCAGCAACAGCAACTGCAATAGCAACAACAGCAACAGTAGCAACAGTAGCAGCATCAACAACAACAACAATAGCAACAGCAGCAGCAACAACAACAACAATAGCAACAGCAGTAGCAACAACAACAACAACAGCAGCAGCAGCAGCAACAACAACAATAGCAACAGCAGCAGCAACAACAACAACAATAGCAACAGCAGCAGCAACAACAACAACAATAGCAACAGCAGCAGCATCAACAACAACAGCAACAGCAGCAGCAGCAACAACAACAATAGCAACAGCAGCAGCAACAACAATAGCAACAGCAACAAGAAACTCTCAGAGTAATAGCAACCAGTGTCCATGGAACTTGACCCACAACCTTACCAGCATTGGAACGCAAATTTTTCTTATGTTTCCTCTGTTTGGATAGCTAAAGCGAATCTTGTGTATTTACATTCCTTGTTTCCATCATGCTCATAGTTAATCAGCTATTATTGCGCTTATAAAGAGAGAAGAATCAGATTCAGGTTCTGATCTTGAGGTACTAATACCACAGATCGAAAACCAAGACTCAGAAAGGAAATATTACACAAACACAAATGACATTAAAATATAAAACTCTACCTGAAGGAACAATATAAATACATATTGTATTTATATTGGGCATATGTAGTTTGTGAGCTCAAATGGATTATATTCTGTAAATGAACAGAGATGTTGGAAAGTTAGCAAAATTTTTAAAAAGAATCAGGAAATTGGTAGAAACCCAGAAGTTCACCAATAAGTAGTTCAGAGACAGATTGAATTAGAAGGGTAAAGTGGGGCTGGAAGGATGGCTCAGCCCTTAAAGGCTAGGCTCACAGCCATAAATATAGAAGGATAAAGTGAGAATGACCTAGCCAATTTCCTATTGAAGGTTGATTTGACTAGATCAGGGGCTTAGTTAAAATAATTCTGGGAAGCCAGAAGGAAAGGTGAGCTGGGTGACATAGCCAGAGGCACTGAGGTTCACATTCTGAAAAGTGTTACGCACTAGGGCAATGGTTAGGGAACAATGAGTCTAAAGGAACATGACAAAGATGAGGCAATAGCAGCTCTAAAAGAGAGATGATTTGGTGAAGGCTGTGTAGAATTTCCTGGATGGGATGAACCCACAGGCAGCCTGCAACTTGCACATAGGTCCGTCATGAAACCAAGGCAAAGTGAGCTTCCTGGACTGACCACTTAAAATGAGTGTTCGATGTAACCTAAGTTATAATAGTTTGCCAGTCCCTGTCTTGATGCTGACCTTTCACACTTTCAGTAGTAACCTGGTCCTCCAACAGGGCTCTCAGGCTAAGTCATGCCTGCTCTGTGAAATCTTGTCTCCTTCAGGCCACAGCAACCTCTCTCTCCTTGGAAACCCTAGTCCCTCTGGTCAAACTATTTTGTTCTATGTTTAAACTAACCTAGCATGGGCTTACAAGTTTTTTGAACTCCATGATAGTTATGCATAGTCAAAGAGTTCTGTTCATCATTTCTACCGCACAGGACTAGTAGAGTTTAACACAGTGCTTGGCACCTAAGACTGTCCTTACATCTATAACTCTTTACCCCTCACAGCCAGTCTTGCCATTATGCCCATTTTACACCCAACTTGGCAACTCCACTTCTGAACCCACCCATTTTGCGTTCATCCTTCTCAGACAAGACTGGAAGAAGAGTGCTAATGGGTGAATGAGTGGATGAAGGAACCAGGTAGTGGTTTCTTGGACACAGTGAGAGTTAAGGTCCTCATGTTGTCTCTAGACCCTGATAAGGGTAGAAGCTTTGCCTTGCTGGTAGAGGACCCAGTGTGCTGTAAATGCTGTAGCTGACCTCTGAGGTCCTGCCAACTATGAGAGAGAGAGAGAGAGAGAGAGAGAGAAAGAGAGAGAGAGAGAGAGAGAGAGAAGAAAAAGAAGAAGAAGAAGAAAAGAAGAAGAAGAAAACGGAGCAGGAGGACGAGGAGGAAGAGGACAAGAAGGGAGAGAGCGAGAGAAGGAGGGGATAGAGAGAGAGAAAGAAAGAGAGAAGAAGGAGGAGGAGGAAGAGGAAGAGGGAGATGGGAAGAGGAAGGAGAGAGAGAGAGGAATCGGGTGAAGGGAGGGAGAAAGGGAGGAAGAGGAGTTTTAAAACCCTCTTTTAGAATAATTCCCAGGACTGTAACAATTTCTACAATGTGATTTTGATTGACAGAGAGCTGTATTTAAAATTAAGGCACTAAAGAATTGATTCTTTCTTTCTTTTTTTTTTTTTTTTAAGCATTGCTCTTCTAAATCTGTAGCTTCAGGCATTCATAAACTTCTCCAGACCCTGCAGAGTGCGGATTCCTCTGGAGCTTAGTTAACTTAAAATACAGGCAACTGTGCAGTCGGGCTGTTTATCTTCCGCACTCATCATTGTTTCCCACTTTTTTCTTTCTTATCGGAAGTCAAAAACAACATATAAGTAAGATATGTAGCTAAAAGAGTTATCACTTGTTGCCAAGTGAAGAATCATAGCTGAGCTGGGTTAGCTTGATGGCCCCTCTGTTGAAATTCAGAACCTCTTATCTTTGCTCCCACTTCTCCTGTCTAGACACTTGACAATGATTTGCAGGAAATTAAGGCACTTACCCCTGCTGAGAAGCCAAAGTTAAAACATTCCTAAACATAATTTTACCCTGTGTGTGTTTAATACAAGTCAATGTTAATTCAGCAGGAAAAGAGAAATGGTTTTTCTCTCCCTCATTCTCTGTCTCGCTGTGTGTGTGTCTCTCTGTCTCTCTCTTTGTGTCTCGCTGTATCTCTCTGTGTCTATTTTTCTCTCTTTCTCTTTCTCTATTTGTGTGTCTCTCTCTGTGTGTATATGTCTGTCTGTCTGTCTGTCTGTCTCTCTCTCTCTCTCTCTCTCTCAATCTCTCTTTCCCTCCTTCCCTCCCTTCCCACTCCCTTCCTCCCCCCTCTCATTCTGTGAGTGTGATTAACCCACTCTCCTTCAAATAGAGCTGTGTGATTTTTTCAGTCTGGTCTTTCTAGGCTAGTGAGCTTGTCAGATTATTTAAAACACAAAATATAGGCCTCTCTTGTCTCACAAAAGGAAGTGGGAGGGGCCAAGGCTCTCACATCTGCCTCTTTTGGTTTCCTTTGATTCTCTCTTTCTCACAAAGGTAAAAAATACTTTTATTCTCTCAACACATGATAGAAGAATTGCCTGCAGTGAAACACTGGCTTTTGTTGAGAAAATGCTCTGATATATTCAAGTTAGGGTTCCAGGCTTAGTGTCATCATCTGGCCTCCAGGCTGTGAAAGGAGGAAAGAAATGCTTCCCACTGAACAAGAGAGGGAGGATCTGAGGTTTACCTTTCTTGGAGACAGCCAGAAGGGATGAATGAATGCTGTTGGGGAAAGGAGAAAAGCTACCAGCGCCTAAGTTGCCAGCTCTAAGAAAACAATTTAGGAGAGAATGCAAAAGCATTATCGAGAGCAATTTTTTTTTCTGCTTCCCCTTTGCTCGCCTCCCCTGTGAAACGTTTTCAATGCTAGAGGGAAGATGGACGTAAGTCATGCTCCCGTGCCAAGGGCAAAAACGCTTTCACAGACACCGAACCGAAAGATAGGAGGAAAGCCTTGCTCAGAGATATAATATTATATATTATATAAGATTTATTGTTGGGCAATGGGCCCAGTTGTCCTCAGAATAGATCAGAGTGAGATAAGATGATGACCCCAGGGCCTGGGAAGATAGCTCTGCTGGCAAAGCACTGCCACATGTGTGAAGACCTGAGTTTGGATCCCCAACACCCATGTAAGAGACAGGTGAGTCTATAACCTCAATACTGGACAGAAATGGGTGGATCACTGGAGTGCACTGGCCTGCCAGTCTAGCCAGCCAGTGAAGTGTAGGCTCAGCTGGAGAGCCTGGCTCATAAAGGAAGGTAGAGACAGCAATAGAGGAAGATAATCAACCTCTGCCTGCCACATGTGTGTGCACACACCCACAAACGTGTACTCACACATAAAGTATGTACACAGACACATTTTTTTTTACACTCGGCTATCACAAACACATTATTTCTCCTTATGCCACACATTTTTAGAAGAAAGAGAAAGCTAGCCATGTGTTAAATGAATATGTAGCATTCTGTAAGCAGTTTTATCTTGTCCAAATTGTTAAGTGTCTACTCAGCTATAGGGTGAGTGTTCATTATCTGAAATGCTTGTGATGAGACATTGTTGTGATTTAAGATATTCTTCTGATGTGGCAATATGTTCTGCTTATAATGTAGCATCTTTGGAATGAGCTTCAAGTGTGTTATAATATATGATAAAGATGCCATGCAACAGAACTGGTTGAGGGGGAAGGGAAGGGAGGAAAGTTAGGGCCTGAATGAGCCAGGGAGAGAGAGAGAGAATGAGAGAGAGAGAGAGAGAGATAGAGAGAGAGAGAGAGAGAGAGAGGCATGAAATTCATTTATGGTTCATGTATGGCTTATCTATATGTACTGAAGGTAATTTTAGAGAATACTTTAATAATTCTGTGGTTGTTAGTAGTGTATATTAATCATGGAAGATAATGAGTTTTACCATGGCATCTTCTTACTTGTCTATATGTTTACTCCCGTTACCCACAGTTTATTGCTCACTTCTTCTGGTCTATTTCCTACTCTGTAATTGTTCCCCTATGCTGTTGTTTAAATCTCTCAGTCTGTATACAAGAGCGAGCATGAAACACCTACCCTTCTGAGTCGACATGACAATTCCCAGCTCTCCTCATTCTCCTTCGAATGGCACGAGCCCCACTCATCCCATGAGGCCAAGCAGGGATGTTTCCATTTGCGGCACAATGTCTGTATTCAGAAAGTTATGGGCTTTGAAGCCTATCCAATGCAGATCTGCAGATCAGGGTGTAGTTTTCAGCACAGCCTATACTTTTCTGGGCCTGCTACAAGGATAGAGCACAAACTGGGTGGCTAAAACAACAGAAATGTAGAGCGTTGAATTCTTTCTGGGTGGCCATCTTCTACTTCTTCCTGTGGTCTTTCCTCATCTGTTTTGTTACTGTGGCATAGTCTCTGTTTACAAGGACACCATCAGTCTTGGACCATGGCTTACCCACATGCTCCCCCCCCCTTTCTTAACCATCATTCCTCCTTCCAAGGCCCTATATCCAAACACAGGGCAGTTCTGAAATACTAGATATTAAAGTGAGCACATAAATAGGAGATGAGTAGGGTGGGGAGGAGCCCATGTCAGTAAGACATTTATAACATGGGCAGTTGTTTTCACACATATGTACACACATGTGAGCGCACACACTTCACATCTGAACATATAATGTGCATACGTCCCAGAAGACACACTTATCCTTGTATGGCTTGAAAGGGTTCCACCATGGACAGAGGTAAGGTGGCTATGCTACACTGTACATTCTACTGAACAGAGCATCATGCAGCCCTCCAGGACTATTTCATAACCTGTAGCCCTCTTTACAATCACACTGGGGCTTCTTTTCTCTAAATGGCATTATTTTAAGTAACACTCATCGTTCTTGTGAAACTCAGACCTTGACTTTGTCTGGTCTTTTCTGTTTGCCTCAGCTCTGACCCCGCCATTCCTTGGTGCTTCAACAAACGCCGAGCAGCACTTGCTCTAGTTCCTATCAAGGACATTAGCAGGCCCTTCACATCTCCAGCCCAATCATTTGCTTTTTGAGAACTTATCAGCCTTGACTTTGTCCAGGAACAGTCCATTTATGTTCTTGAAATAAGTCTGCTATTTGATAGGTTTCCTATTGGAGTTCAGATTTCGTTTGACTGCAAGCATGTTCTGGGGGAGCATGCTTAAGTAATAGTGATAATTTCTACTCCGCTCCAGTGGTTAGTTTGAACATGAAATCCTAGGGACCATATGCTCAATGGCTTCTGGGAAGGAGAAGGGCAAAGGGCACAATCCGTACTTTTATAGCGGGCTGTCCTTTGGTCTGCACTGTTGGTTGTCACTGTTGTAGTCATGACAACAAGGCATCTCATCACACCTCGAATACCTAGGTCACATGGACGCTGAGAGGACAGACTAAATGAATGCTTGTGAAGCATTTAGAACCATTTGGAGCAAGGGCATTTAACACATGCTGCTGTTACATGAAGGGCAGTGTGATTGTGAATATGGTGGGCTGAGATGGAAGGCATCTGCAGGACAATATTGCTGAGATGTTGAATGGTAGCTACCTTCATGTCGAAGCCTTTACCAGCGCACAGGTCTTGTTTTATGAGATAATGCACTCTCCTTACTGCTGCTGACGCCTTCAGCTGGAACTCGTGTTACTTGCACACAGGATCATTAGTGCTGACACTCAGCTGTACACTCTTCTGACACAGAGAGCCCCCACAAGCTTCCACAGCCTCTAGTGCTGTTAGCTGCTTTCAGGAGTATCCGCTTCTTAGAGAATGGCAACCATTAAGAAAACAAACAATAACAAATGTGGACAAAAGAGAACCCTATACGCTGTTGGTGGGAATTTAAACTATTTCAATCACTATGGAAGTTTCTAAAAAAAAAAAAACAGAAAACAAACAAACAAAAACCCTCAAAAAATCACAGAAAACTAAAATAGACCTACCACATGACACTTACATAAATTATATTAGCAAGGTATGTACATGAATCACATGATTCCAAGTTAACATAAAGATACTTGCACATCAGTGTTTATTGCAGCACTGTTCACAATGGCTAAGTCATGGAGCCAACAACCTAGGTTGTTGTGTGTATACATACACAATAGAATTTTTTCCAGCCATTAAAAAGAACAAATTTTGTCATTAAAAAAAAAAAGATAAAACTGGAACTAATTCCATTAAGGAAATTAACCCAGTCTTTCTGAGACCTATTTGCAGTTCCTAGATTTTGTGTAGCTCCATGGAACCATGTATGAATATATGCCATGATAGCAGACATGTCTAAGGAAAGCCAGGGATCTGATGAGATGGCAGAGCAGCAGCCAAGAGGAAGGGAGGGGGCCATGGGAGGGATATGCCCACCATACAATAGACATAGGTATGAAAAAGATTTTTAAAAATAGTGAAAAAGTACAGTGTATAAGAAAGAAGCTATTCATTTATCAGTGAGATGTCAGTGCTCACAGCCTAGAGCAGCACGGCCAGTCTTCTAAGTTGTTCATGTCAGGTCCTCTGGGATTTGGGAATGAACAGACTTTATACTTCGTAAAAAGCAACAGAGTTTGTGACCTTAAATAGCCTGACTAAGAATCAACCATATAAGGAAGAGTATGGTGGTGCATATCTTTGATCTCAGCACTCAGGGAGTAGGAGCAGGGGAATACCTGAGTTGGAGTTTAGTCTGGTCTACAGAGTAAGTTCTAGGACAGCCATGGTTGCATAGAGAAATCCTGCCTCAAAAACCCAACCCAAACCAAACAAATAGAAAGAAACAATCGTATGTGTCCATTAGATTTTCTTTATATTCTGTTTCTTTATCTGTGAGGCATAAATAGCCCTATTTCCCTAAAATTTTCTTGATAATTAGGTAAAATTATACATGTAATGCTAAATGAAAAGTTCAGGAAGTGAAAATTTAAAAATTTGAAGTAAAGTCTCATCAATGAACTAGGTCAAGTGAAATATAGAATATCAGGTCTTGAAGCCAAAGTAAAGGAATTAGATCTGTCAAAGAAAATGTTTAACAACAACAACAACAACAACAACAATAATAATAATAGAAAACCATGAAGGAAATGTGCAGGAACTCTGGTATACTATAAAGAAACTAATCTGGGACTGAAGTGATGGCTCAGTGCTTAAAAGAATCAGCTGTTTTTCCAGAGGACCAAAGTTTTTATTCCCAGCACTCGCATGACTCTTATAAACATCTATAACTCCAGTTCCAGGCATCCAAAATCCTCTTCTTGCCTCTGTGAGAACCAGGCATACGTATGGTACAGAGACATACAGGTAGGCAATCATAAACATAAAAGAAAATAAAGTTTTAGTTATAAAAAACCAAACAAACCTGTGACTCATAGATATAGAATAAACAGAGGAGATCAAGGTCAACAACACAATAAATATTTTCAACAAAATCACAAAAGAAAACTGCCATTATCTAAGGAAAAAGTTGCCCATCAAAGTGCAAGAGGCACACAGAACACCAAATAGGTTGAACCAGGGGAAAAAAACTTTTCCCACTTCATATAATAGTTAAAATGCTAAATGCATAGTCAAAAGGGAAGGTTGTTAAAAGCTGCAAGGGAGAAAGGCCAAATCACATATAAAGGCAGGGTCATCAAATAATAGCTGTTTTTTAGTGGAGACTATTAAAACAAGAAGGACTTTATGGTGGGTGTTCTATAGGTTATGAAAGACCCAGATTTCTATACCCAGCAGAACTATGATTTGCTTCAAAGGAAAAAGGAAGGCTTTTGAATCAAAAAAGATTTAAGAAATCTTGACTGCTAAGACAGGTCTACAGGAAGTTGTCTCCTGTACCAATGAGTTCAAAGCTCTTCTCCACTTGTTCTTCTAACAGACTTAATATGTCTGGTTTTATGTTGACATCTTTAATCCACTTGTACTTTAGTTTGGGCTTGGTGATAAATATGGATCTATTTGCATTTTTCTACATGTAGACATCCAGTTAGACCAGCACCATTTGTTAAAGATGCTATCTTTTTTCCATTGTGTGAATTTGGCTTCTTTGTCAAAAATCAAGTGCCCATAGGTATATGGGTTTAGTTCTGGGTCTTTAATTCAATTCCATTGATCAACCAGCCTATTTCTATGCCAGTACAATGTTGTTTTTTATTACTGTTGTTCTTTAGTATAGCTTGAGATCTGGGATGAAGATTCTTCTGGAAGATCTTTTATTTTACAGCATTTAAAAAGCTATTCTGTTTTTTTTGTTTGTTTGTTTTTCCATATGAAGTTGAGAATTGATCTTTCAAGGTCTGTAAAAAATTGTGTAGGTATTTTGATAGGGATTGCATTGAATCAGTAGATTGCTTTCGGTAAAATGGCCATTTTTACTATGTTGATGCTCCCAATCTACAGGCACGGGAGATTTTTCCAAATTCTTATATCTTCTTTAATTTCTTTCTTCAGAGGCTTGAGGCTTTTTCATACAAGTCTTTCACTTGTTTGGTTAGAGTTACTTTATATTATTTGTGGGTATTGTAAAGAGGGGGAGCAGAGATTGTCTCTGAGATGAACTCTATTGCCCCCAATTTGACCACTTCCTCTTGGTAGGAAGGCCCAGTGGGCACACAGAGGAAGGCAAAGCAGGCTATCCAGATGACACCCAATAGGCTGTGGTCATATGGTGTGGGAGTAGGCCCTCTTCTGTCAGAGGTCTAAGGGAGGGGAAATAGTGTGGAAGTGGGAAGGAAGGTGGGAACGAGGAGACACAAGTGAAGGTATAACAATGGGGATGCGACCTGAACAATTAAATTAAAATAAAATAAAGGCAGATCTACAGAGAACCCTGGAAGGACTACTTATATGCACCCAAGAGGGAACATTCCGGAACTTAATCCAAAAGGGTCTAAGAAAACAATAAAGGCATTACAAAAACACTGTTCAATGCTAATTCTTAACATTAATTATTTCAATTCTCAAGAAACAGACACATCTTTTGGCTGTTTCCCAGAAACTCACTTCACAGTCAACGATGGATGATGCCTTAGGGTAACAGGATGGAAAAAGGTATTCCAAGCAAGTAGATTAAGAAACTAGTAGGTGTAACCATCCTAATATCCTGAGAAGTAGATTTCAAGCCAAAACTAATCAGAAAAAATAAGGAGAAAAACTTCCTACTCATGAAAGAAAAAAGGCCACTGAAGGACATTACCATCCTAAACATGTATGCATCAAACACAGGGGCATCCATTTTATGAAAGAAATACTATTAGATCTGAAGCCACAGATTAACCATAGCAAGGTGGCTTCATTACCTTGCTCTCACTATTGTTCGTCTGGGGAAAATAAACTAAACAGAGAAACTTTGCAGTCAAATGAAATCATAAATTCATTGCACGTAACAGGTATCTATAGAACATTCTACCCAAACTCTGAAGATGATACATTGTTCTCAGAAACCCATGAAACTCTCACATATTAGGATTTTTTTTTTAAGTCTCAACAAATATAGAACGGGAACAACATCCTGCATTCTGTGTGGCCATATAGAACAAAGCTGACTGTCAACAACAATAGAAACTCATAAAATACACAAATTCATAGAAACTCAACAACACACTAACTACTGACTAAAATCTAGGACAAGAAAGACATCAAGAAGGAAAAACTTTTAAGTTCCTGGAATTGAATGCAAGTGAAAAGACAACATACCAGAGTTTGTTTTTTTTTTTTTTTTATTAATTTATTCTTGTTACATCTCTATGGTTATCCCTTCCCTTGTATCCTCCCGTTCTTCCCTCCCTCCCATTTTCCCCTTACTCCCCTCCCCTATGACTGTTCCTGAGGGGGATTACCTCCCCCTCTATATGTTCATAGGGTATCAAGTCTCTTCTTGGTAACCTGCTGACCTTCCTCTGAGTGCCATCAGGTCTCCCCCTCCAGGGGACATGGTCAAAGGTGAGGCACCAGAGTATGTGAGAAAGTAATATCCCACTCTCCACTCTACTGTGGAGAGTGTTCCGTCCATTGGCTAGATCTGGGTAGGGGTTTAAGGTTTACCGCCTGTATTGTCCTTGGCTGGTGCCTTAGTTTGAGCGGGACCCCTATGCCCAAATCTGCCTATCATAATGTTCTACTTGTAGGCTTCTAGGACCCTCTGGGTCCTTCTACTTTGCCTTTCTCCCATGATTCTCTCATCTAGAATCCCACTAGAATGTCCTCTCCTCTGTCTCAGTTTCCTGGTAAGTGAAGGCTTTCGTGGGACATGCCCCTTGGGTTGTGTGTAACAGTAACAAGTAGGTTTGGGCAAGAGTTCAGGTTCAGAATAGTCTCCTTCACATGGCATCGTCCTTGAGCAAAGGAACTTCTTGAAATGCTTAGCAGACACCATAGTTCCTCTTACGGAGGTAGCTGTCATTGCTCATTGATGTCTTTTCCTACCACTTAATAACACTGTACACACACTAATGCGTTATCTCTGTAGAAATTTGGGGTAAATAAAATCTTCTTCCTCCATTCCTATTTTTCTAGTTATCTCTGGGCATGATACATGTTAAATGATTTTTACAAGTTAAATATTTAAATTAATAAAAAAGGAGAAGCAGGAGTGCAATAAAAATGTGAAATAAAAAAAATACTTAGGGAGCTGGAGAGATGGCTCAGCGGTTAGGAGCAAGTACTGCTCTTGCAGAGGACTTGAGTTCAGTTCTGAGCACCCATGTCAGGCAGCTTGCAACTGCCCATAACTCCAGATGGAGGGATCCAACACCCTGTTCTGACTTCTGTCATTGGAATTCATGTGCACACATCCACACAGAATGCAGTGCACATACACATAATTTAAGGTGTTTTTTTTTTGAAACCCACTTAGTTTTCCCTTGTACTTTCTTTTGTAAAGCTTCTAACACTCTATGAATCTGAGCCGCAGATACCAACAAGCTTGTGGATTGCTACGTCTAGACACGGATTCCAGCAGATGCTTCACACGTAGGAAATTAAGTCTTCACTATTTTACGGCTTCTAAAGATTCATCCATATTTAATTCGTGATCATAATCAATAAATACAATCTTCAGAACCCCAAACCTATAATACACGTGCTTAAAATTTTTACTTGGCATTTATTTTCTTCACATCTGGGTTCTGTTACTGTTATCACATTTCTCCCTTTATCTGATGATAACAGATAATAAATGATAAGCTCTCAGAGGAGACTTCACATCTCACACCATCACTTAGCAGCACATGAACACCTGGCTTGTACGCCTCTTTCAGGTAGACACATTGAACATTTTGTTTCGAGATAAGTTGTTTTTTTTTTTAATTTATGGAGTCCTTGGAATATTTAAAAGGCAGAATCCAAAGTCAGTAGTATATGTTGACAGAGGCATGCGGGCTATTGTCCAAGAATTTGCAAATGTAAAATCCCTGAGCTGGAGGGGCTAAACAGATTATCAAGACTACCTAGCCCTCGTCCACAGCTGCAGAAAGTGATGGGGTAGGAGAGATGATGCCTGCCGTTAGGAAGGCCTGCTCTCGGAGTGCTGCTTACGCTAAGCATCCTATTCCTGTGGTCTCTGGATTTGCCATCCCTTGTGCTCATTTTTAACTCCATTGCTGACCTGACTGAAGAGAAGCTGTGGGTGGTGAAATGGACTTGAGGGGCCAGGTATTCAAATACCACTGGGGCAAGATGAAAGTTGCATTTGCTCGCAATATTAAGTTCTTTTTTCTGGGCAGTTTCTTGCTCCTTTTCTGTAACAGTATGCAATAGATGGAGCACGGGAGATGGAAATTGAAGGTGTGTAATGGGAAATGCATTTCTAGGAAAAGCTCAAGGAATCACTTTATTCATGTTTTGGTTTCATCTGGGTACACACGGCTAGAGCACATTTTATGCAGTGAGAATAAAATCTGACATTGTTGGCTCTGAGGATGGATGTGCCCTCTAAATCCAAGACAGTGAACTGATTATTACTTTTCAAACAAAACCTATTTAGTCTGACTGAGGAACCTGCTGTTTCTTGCTATCCTTTGCGAAATTGCTGCTTAAACGGAACCTAATGGAAAATTTCACTGTTTTGCATCAAGAATTTCTGTGGCCTTTTGTGTAGTAAGAAATCAAGGTCACAAAATGCTTGCATCTTCCAGAGCTTGCCCTGGCATAATTTAAGGTTCAGGGGTGCGATAGCTTCCAATAATGTCCTTCTGAGTAAGTGGTTTTTGCCTTTTTTTTTTCTCAGTTAGAAGGAGGAAAATGGAGCATTGTGATATGGAATTTGCACCAGGAGGTTTGTTTTCAGAGATGCTTAAAAGCAGTGGTTTCCACTACTAGCTGAACACCCATGTACCCTAAGGGGCCTTTCAAATGATGCGCATTCCCGAACATTCTGATTTAATCGGTCAGGAATGAGGTGGGGCCAGAGTTATAATAATGAACTCAGCATTGTTAATCTTCTTGGCATCTCTTGACCTCCTTTACCCTTCTGCATGTTCTACATGGCTGCCTGACCATGACCTTGTCTTTGCTAGACCCTTGCTGACCTTCAACCTCATCCTTTCATGATCCGGGTAGAGCTGAAGGCCAAACTGGAAGGAGCACAGTTCTCATGACCCACATTTGGATGTGAACTGTCACATCTCCAGGCATTTCTGAGAGCCACAGTGGACTGGGTGATACAGGGAGGAAACTCATCTTGAGAATAAACTTGTCTGAGAAAAAGAAGACAGGAAGGAACTGTCTGGATAGGTTCCTCTTCCTTTCCTTTTCTTCAGGCTTTGTTTCCACAGAAACCCTGTCAAGCGACTGCATTGTCTTTTTCAGAGTTGTGTGATATTTTGGCCAGTATCTTAATTAGGTTTGCTACTGGTATGATTAAACACCATGACCAGAAACAAGTTAGGGAGAAGCGGGTTTATTTGGTTTATAATGCTATATCTTAGTCCATCATTGAAATAGTCAAGGCAGGAGGTAGAGCAGAGGCCATGGAGGAGTGCTGCTTACTGCCTTGCTCCCCATGGCTTGCTCAACCAGCTTTCTTATAGAACCTAGGACCAACACCCCCAGGGTGGCCTCAGGAACAATGGGCTGGGTCCTCTCACCATCAATCACTAACTAAGAAAGTACCCTATATGCTTGTCTGCAAGCATGTCTCAAGTAAGTTTCCCATCTCTCAAATGACTCTAACCTGTGTCAAGCTGGACATTATATTTTAGCCATCAAGGTATATTACATTTGCATATTACATCTTTTCTTACCCACTTCCTTTATTTCCTTATACTTACTATCCTCGACCTGTACCAACCAAATAAAGTTTCAGCTTTTTGATTCTTGCCTCAGGCTTCTGCTCCTTATAGAAGCCAAGTTAAGCTAAGTGTATTTTTCTTTAATCTCTCAAGTGATTTTGTGATAAAGGCAGAATTAAGAAGCACTGCTTTTCTAAAAACCCAGACTTCCATCTCTTCTAGAATATCAGAGAGGAAGGGAGTTTTCCTGTTGTTACTTCCTTTCATTTATTTTTCAAGACAAACATAGAAAGAAATTTAAAATTCCCTTTTTATTCTCTGTGCACTCACGTCTCAGCACAAGTATTAAACAATGTGATGTGCTGCCCAGCAGAGATTCATAGTATACAGAGCCTTGTGGGTTCTTTATTTATTTAATTTATTTTTTATGGCTTTATAACAATATCTTTTCAAACACTGTCATGATACAAAGAACTTCCTTGTTCTCTTGTATTTTTGCTTAATATTTCATAAGGGTAGGGGTACTTGAAACATTTCCTGTCACCCTAATAGGGATTTAAATGATTTGTAACATTTTAACATTTAAAACACAGCTGAACTGAGCATCTTTGAGCACACAGCTTTGAGCATGGAAGTTTCGAGAACAGAGAGTGACAGCTGATTGTTAGAGTGAAAGGCATAGTCACATTAGGGTTTGGCAGACACTCTTGAAATGACTGACGAGTGTGGTCCCACTCTGCACTCCTAGCAAGAGCACAGAAGCATCGCTGCCTCTTCACACATTCTCGCCCTTGCTGGTGGTCTCAGCTTCAAACAACTGTTAGAGCAGCAAGCAAAATTACTTTATAGTCATCTTATCAAAGAACATGGTTTTCTATCTTTATTTTTAGCCCCCTTTGGTTTTGTACCTCTAATCTGGAAAACAATTTTAATAAACTTTATTAGGATAGAGTCTGAATAGAATAGAGTCTTGGTATAGCTGCTGGGAAATTGGTCTGGTTTTTATGACTGATAGTTTTACAAGGAAGCTCAAATTGTCACAAGGTAATTCCTTCATAGAACACAGGGATTGTCTTTCTGGTTTTCTTTCTGTTTCTCTCCTTATGCCCTTCCTTATACCACGCCTAACTCCCTCCTCACTTGATCCTTCTGTTCCAGGCTCACCTCAACCATCCATAACTATCTATTCTATTTGTCTTTCTAGGGAGATCTATCTGCAGCCCTCTACAGTCGCATACTCTGTACCTAACCTCTGTGATTCCACCCATTGTAGCTTGGTTACCATTGACGTAACAGCTCATATCTACATATAATTAAATATATATCATATTTGTCTTTCTGGATATAGATATGGGATGATTTTTTTCCCAGTTCCATACATTTACTTGCAAATTTTATAATTTTATTTTTTAATGGCTGAGCAATACTTCCTTGTGTAAGTGTACCACATTCTCCTTATTCGTTCATTTGTAAGGAACACCTAGCTTGTTTTCGATTTCTGGCTATTATGAATAAAGCAAGTGTCTCTGTAGTAGGATGAAGCGTCCTTTGGGTATTTGCCTGTGCTGGAGAGTCTTATGTCAACTTGACACAGCTAAAGTCATCTAAAGCCTCAGTAGAATCAGGCTATAAGGTAAGCCTGTAGGGCATTCTTTTTAGTTAGTAACTGATTGGGGAGGGCCAACATCATTGTGGGCAGTGCCATTCCTCGGCTGGTTGTCCTGGGTTCTGTAAGAAGGCAGGCTAGGCAAGCTATGGAGAGCAAGCCAGTAAGCACCCCTCTGTGGCTTCTGCATCGGCTCCTGCCTCTAGGTTCCTGCCCTGTTTCAGTTCCTATCCTGACTTCCTTCAATGATGAACAGTGACGTAGAAGTGTAAGGTAATTAAACCCTTTCCTCCCCAAGTTACTTTGGTCATAATGTTTCATCACAGCAATAGAAGCATTGACCAAGACAATACTCAGGAATGGTATAGCTGGATCTTGAGGTAGATCCTTTCCCATCTTCCCAAAGAACCCACACACTGATCTCCACAGTGGCTGGACAAGTTTGCACTCCCACCAGTAATGGAGGAGTGTTCTTCTTACTCCACATCTTCACCATCATGAGCTGTCACTTGAAAACAAAGACTTCCCCCTCCCCCTTTTTTCTTATATTGATTCACTTTACATTCTGATCATAGCCCCCTCCTTCCTCTCCTCCCCGCCCTACCTCTCTCCCTCTTCCCTTTATCCCTCCTCCCCTACGCCTCAGAAAAGGGGAGCCACCTACCACCAGTCCACCTTGGCACATCAAGTCACATCAGGACTGAACTCATCCTCTTCCACTGAAGTCAGGCAAGACATCCCTAACAAAGGGAAGTGATCAAAAAGTATGCAACATGATCCATATTAGAGATAGCCCCTGATGCCCTTACTACGGGACCCACATGAAGACTAAGCTGCACATCAGCTACGTCTGTGTAGGGGACCTAAGTCCAGTCCATGCATGGTTCTTGATTGGTGCTTCAGTCTCTATATGCCTCTCTGGGCCCAGGTTAGTTGATTTTGTTGGTCTTCTTGTGGAGTTCTTGTCCCCTCAGGGTCCTTCTATCCTCCCCTCCCCCCACCCCTGACCCCACTTTTCCACAAAGCTACCTGGGCTCTGCCTAATGTTTGGCTGTGAATCTCAGCATCTGTTTCAATATTCTGCTGGGTGAAACCTCTCAATGGACAACTATGCTAGGCTTCCATCTGTAAGCATAGCAAATTATCTTTAATAGTGCCAGGGGTTGGCTCTCTCCCATGGGGTTGGTCTTAGGTTGACTCAGGCATTGGTTGGACAGCCTCCCCCCCCCATCTCTGTTCTATCTTTATCCCTGCACATCTTGTAGGCGGGGTAAATTTTGGGTTGAAGTTTTGTTGGTGGGCTGATGATCCCTTCCCTCCACTAGAAGTCCTGTCTTGCTTCCTGAGTCCACATGACCCCCATTACTAGGAAACTTAGCTAGAGTCACCCCCATATCCTCCCAGGAGCCTGTCACAGGTCTCCAGCTTGCTTCAGCCATGCTCCTGCGCTGGTTTCTCTTCGCTTTCTGACCTCCTACCCATGCTCTCCCAACATCGGATCCCCACCCTCATTTCCCTCCACACTCCCTCTTTTACCCTGTTCTTTATACACATTCACTTCTGCTGTCTATTCTGTTTCTCCTTCTGAGTGAGACGTAAGCATCTTCCCTTAAGCACTCCTTGTTACTTAGCACTTTGGGGTCTGTGAATTGTAGTATGGTTAACCTGGACTATATGTCTAATATCCACTTATAGGCATATCAGGCATGTCTTTCTGGGTCCGGGTTACCTCACTTAGGATGCTCTTTCTAGTTCCATCCATTTGACTGCTAATTTCATGATTTCATTGCTTTAATAGATGAGCAGTATTCCATTGTGTAAACGTACCACAGTTTCTTTATCAATTCTTCCATTGAGGGACATCTAGGTTGTTTCCAGTTTCTGGTGGTTACAAATAAAGTTGCTATGAACATAGCTGAGCAATTGTCCTTGTTGTATGGTGGAGCATCTTTTGGGTATATGCCCAGGAGTGGTATAGCTGGGTCTTGAGGTAGAACTATTCCTAAATCTCTGAGAAAGCACCAGATTGATTTCCAAAGTGGTTGTACAAGTTAACACTCCCAACAGCAATTCAGGAGTGTTCCTCTTTCTCCACATCCTTGCCAGCATGAGCACATGGAGTCTTAAAGCCAATAGAAAGTCTATAGCTGGCCAGCAGCTGCATGAAGAAGTGGCTCAAATCACATAGCCCCAAGCCTTACCGTTCTTGCCTTTTAAAGCATACAGACCATATCCTGGCTCGACATACTTCAGTTAACAAGAGCATTTAGAAAGAAGCAGAAATACAGAAGCCAAAAAAGCAGTTAGTGCCTTTATAGACTTCCCAAACTGCATCCTGGAACTGTTGACTTAGCCTTTGTCCGTTTTGGCAGGTGGACTAGGTCATTGCTGCTGTTTAGACAGGCACTGCTGCCTATCAGCTGGGTTCCAAATGGGCTTCTGTTACAATGTCAGTTGTGCTAAGGCCTGATGGTCTGCTAAGGTCTAGGAGCCTCTGAGATGATCACACCACACTCTGTAACACAAGGAAGACTAGGACATCCCAGCCTCTCACTGAGAGGAACCAGACCCGGGCACCAGACATGATGATGATGATGATGATGATGTTCTAGGATTCAGGCAGCTGGTAGAGTCCTTCACGCCTGCCTGCCTTGCTCTCCCATTCCTTTATGGCCCCTAGTTCCATCCATCTCCTTTGAACAGAAGCAGAGCATGCTGAGAATGCTCTCCAAACACAGACACACACGCTCTGCCAGGGAGTTTGCATCCAGAGGAGCTGGGCCAAGATTTCCATGGGAAACAGCTTTAGACAAGCTGAAGTAGGCTTGCCAACATGAAACAGCTCAGTTCCTCTGTATAATGGAAGCAGGGTTGGTGCACAGATAGGAAAGTGTGGTACGCACGTGTTTCAGAATCAGAGGAGACTGAGATCCCTAAGCTCTGCACACCATCTTTAGGGAAGACTAGCAATCACTAACGGGGGGACACATTCGCCCACAAAAGAGTTAGAGCTCTTGCTCCTGATCTCTCAAACCATGGATAAAACAGACATGCTATGCCTAGTTAGAATTTATAATATGATTAATGAGAAGGACAGCTTTGCATAAGATGAATCAAAACACTTCAAAAAGCAGTGCATTGGGTTATGAGACAACGTACTAAGAGGCAAGCGTTCAGTATTTATGAGGCCAGAAAGCTAACTTTCTTCCATTATTTCCACTTAATTTTATCTCCTTGCTCATCCTCAGGTACGTCCTTCACAGTCACCAGAGAGAAAGTCAACTTTTGCCCGTGTCTATCTGCACTTCCCGACTCACCCTTTTAGGGACACAGCAAATCCACGGCAGTGAGACTGATTGTTAACTTGGCTTGCCTCTCTCCCCTCTCTCAGATGACCCCTTTGTGTCTGTCACTGGTATAAGTCACTGTGTTATTCGAGACCCTCTTTATGTCATGGGCTGTGCTAGATGGTAGGAAACAATAACAAAAATGCAATTTCCCCAAACATCCTAAAAGGGAAAGGAAGCCCATCGAGCTCCCCATGGGCTGTGTGATGAAGGGAGATGGCACTTGGACCAGGAATGTGGAGGGATGCTATTCGTTTTCTACATGCTGAGTTCCAGCAGCTTAGCATGGGACATCTAGACACATGAGATGGTAAGTCATTGGGTAACTAGCCTGGGAATTAGAACGATATGATGATGGGGATTTGAGTTTCAGCATATGGGTGTGCCTGAAGTTTTGGAACGATATCTTGGAGGTGGGGGCAGAAAGTGAGGAATGGCGGCCTGGCAAACTGTCTAAAAGACAGCAAGAACAGCAGTGTTATGGGCATGTAGGTCAGCGGCACCACATTTGGCCAGCATGCGTGAGAACTTGGATTCAATCTCAAGTTCAGGAAAGAGGAAAAGCACAAGAAAATCGAGGGAGGAGGAGAAAGAAGAAAGAGAGAAAGGAAGAAGAGAAAGAAGAGGAGGAAGGGGGAGGGGGAGGGAGAGAGGGAAGGGGAAGGAACAGGGCCTTAGCAGAAGTCCGTCATCGGGAGCTTGCGTGTTTACTTCAAGTAAAACTTACCAGCCATGCCCTCCATCTGAAGCAACAGCATTAACAAGAACACAGCTACAACAGAAAACAAAAGAAAAAGAACTGTCTTCAGGATTCAAAAGACAGTGATCCTTATGTGAAGGGAAAGAAACATCCCTAAATTATTTTCCTCTCTGCTTTGAAAAAGGTGCTAGAAGTCATCCCTGAGGAGAGCACTGTAGTGGTGAGGGAGTAGGAAGCTCTGAGGACCGTGGCTGGCTTTATAGAGGAAGAGCAGCACTGGTGACCACAGATTGCTGAAGAGGGTTCAGAGTCTCTGATGAGTGCCAGTGCATTCACATGAGGAGAACACCCAAACCTCATGGAGGGAGCACACTCTGGGGGTAGTATTTACAGAGCCAAGGCTGGTGTCAAGAGTGGAACACTTTTGGTTTTTCCAATGGAAACCGTTCGGCTATCAGGAGGACTATTGAGCAGAGGTTTTTGCCTTATTATGGCAAATTAATCTGAGAATGAACGCTGATTGGGTTTTACTGGAATAAAGAGCATGTTAAATCAGTAGCATTTTTATATACCAATAATGAGATTGCTGTGAAAGAAATCACAAAAGCAACCCCACTCACAACACCTACAACAATTCTAAGAATAAACTCAAGGAAGGAAGCTAGAGACCTTTACACTAAAAGTTGCAGAGCATTAATGAAGAAAGTTCAAGACATTCCATTCCCAAGATTTTACATAAGGAAAATCATATACCTACCTGAACTTAAACCTGAATATTCATAAGAGCTTCATTTGCAGCATCTCCAAGCCAGAAATAACAGAGTCTGGCATAAGTGGGTAAATTATGTTATATGCATACAATGGAACATTATTTGCTAATTAATAAGAACACTCTTTGATACAGGGAACAGTATCTGTGGATTTTAGAATAATTATATTAAGTTTTTTAAGACCACTCTATCCTCCACCCGAGTATACTGTCTGGGACTCTGGGTTTAATCTCTGAGTCTGTAAAAGGGAAAAAGCATAAGGAAGATACAAGAGGAATAAAAAGGAGATATTTCATGAGATGAAAAAGAGTAGAAGATAAATAATAGTAGAGTATGGAAAATATTTTGGCTTTATAGATAAGCTTTACTGCGTGAATTATGAAGATAATTTGTAAATGTATATATACGTCAAAATATGTTGTAAATGTGCATGTATAAGCATTGCTAATAATATAATTTGCATCAAACCCTAAATATCCTATAATCACATTTCTGAATTTCTATAGCAGAAGCTCACATCGGGTGTGGGATCTTTATGGTGCATTGCAATTCCACATCCTCCAAAATTCACTTAGATAAGAAATGATCTGTACTTCCCTACAGATCTGTCATACGGGGCAAACTTCCTTTTTTGTGTGTATATAACATAGCTCGGGGTGACATAAAATAATGAACAAGAAACTGGAAAAATATTATTTTATTAGCTATTAATAGCCTGTGTGACTTCAGGCAAGTCATTTCCCCCGAGGTAGGCAAGCACAGAGAGTAACCTGGGATATGCATACATTGTCCCTTTTCTCGTAATGTAATTGGAAGCCTGCCTCCTATACTAGAGCACGTTATGCACACACACACATCTCTCCAAAGAAGCACCTAGCAATCTTGGACCCTGACAGGCATCAAGCTATATGCACAACACTCTCTGAACAATGGGATACGTCTCTCTCCTCTTTTATACCATCAAACTTGGACAATGTATATCTGAGCATATTCCCAATACATCCTGGTACAGGGTAGCTGGGGCTGATACAGCCTGAACTCGTTTGGGTGGAATGTACAATAAGACAAAACTTACTCCCCTATCTACCATCTGATACCTATGCATAAATGGATGTGCATAGGATTATAATTAGATGCATTGTGGGGAGGGATGTGCGCAGTAGAAAAATAATTATATGACCTCATCTGTTGGTCAAAACATAGAACCACTCTCATCACACCTCTTAGCAGCAAGCTCTTGTCTTGAACCTCATAAATAGAAGTCCCAAAGAGTAACTGCAGCCCTTGAGTATCCTCATTCTCTGGTGTCCGTTGCTCCTGTGAATCATATTCTCTCTTGTATAGCTCTGCTCTGAGTAACATTTCCTTGCTATTTTTGCAATCTGTGTGAGCTTTTATTTCATGTTTTAAAACAAAAGACCAACAACCCAAAAGCACCCAATCCAGACCATAACCACTGATAACATCACCCCCTCCACCCCAATTAAAAGAGTTGAACAGGGTGGTCACTAAAGCTCCTTTGAGTTCAAAGATTTAAGTTCTTATCTTTTTCAACAGCACGTGTTGGGGGGGGGGCTTTAACACTGTTATTGCAAGCAGAACAGCCACCCCACCAGTAACCCTTTAATATTGCGGTCCCAGAATTAGGTCGATTTACTGCTTCCCATGGCCACTGCTGCAGTATCACAGTGCACGTGAACATGTCAGTGGGCCTGGGTGTCCTGTGGAGAAACAACGGATTTAATTTTGTTGGCTTGGCCATCCCAAGTTTTGACCACAAAATCCTATAGTTTCATGAAACACCTAATAAATATCTCATAATTTGGAATGTGCTGGTAATGTATATTGTTTACTAGAGGCCAAGAATTAATGGGAAGAGGATGCTTTTGGAGGGCTGCTGGTGTGGCGATGCAGAGGGACCAAGAAATGGAGAAGTTGATGGGGTTATGGGAAAGGACATCCGGAGGCTGATGGAATAGGAGTAGGCTGCGGAGGCAGCAGGGAGAAAGTCTGTGGCTTCCTTCGGGAGGTACCATCTTAGATCTTCAGTGTGGCTTTCACTCTCTACCTCCCACAGCTCCCCACAGAGTCACTGGAAGGCAGTTTGTGCATCCATCAGCCCAAGTGCTCCACTTGGCTTTCACTCTCTCTAATTGGATTATTAGCAGATGGGAGTTTTTCTAGTGCCTTGGCTCCATGTCTCTCATTGTGTACGGAATGGTGCTCGGTGGGAGGTAGGCCAGTTGCACGGCTTCTCAGAGGCTGCTGCTCCCATTCTCACATCTTTTATGAGCGTTAAGACCTTCAGGAACCAGTACTTTAGATAGCAGTGTTCCGTTCACACGTCCCACTAACGCTGATCGTTTTGATCAACAGAACTAGTTCTGTTGGCTGCTTCTGACACAGCTCGACCAATATTTTAAAAGGTAACAAGTCACTTTAAAATTTGAGGAAACTCTGCTTTCAATTGCATGGGATGACTGATATCATTTTAATAATATGCCTTACACTTTGAGTTGTTGTTTTATTTCACAGTGCATCCGCAGTTGTACCAGTGGATTCATAATGTATAGAGGATAGGATAATGGCCTCTCAGAAATTCCTGCTTTCTAATTTTCAGAAGCTGGGATGTGCTTCCATGCATGACAAAGGGAACAGATAGAACTAAAGTTGCTAATCAACTGATGTGGGAGCAGGGAGGTTACGTTGGGCTATTGAGGTGGACCAGTGTAACCCTGAGCATCCTTAAGTTCAGAAGATGAAGGAAAGAGTTAGTGGTATAATGTGAAAAGGAGTCAGTTGTCCATTGCTGGCTGTTAAGGTGGACAGGGACCCTGAGTCTAGGAATTCAAGCAACCTCTAAAAGCTAGAGAAGCCTTATAAAGTAAATATATAAAAATACTATTGTTATTAAGAATTCTACTAGTCTTTTACTCTCTTTTTCTTGACTTCATTTCTCACCCTATGTAAGCAGTTTTAGGGTTTATATTCATTATATTTGTTATAAATATATTTGTTATATATTTCTTGATTCCTTTCCAGCTATGCATAATGGTGTATAGGCACATATACTTCAAACACACACTCACACACACACACAATTGATTTTGAAAATATTATATGCAAATAGGAGCACAGTTCTCATTTTGTCAAGTTAAAATTTTTAGACAGCTTTCCAAACTGAGTAAGCCTGCAGGTGGCACAATTGGGATGGGAGTCTGCCTGCCTTATGATGACTGTTTCCCTGCTGCGTAAGTGGGGCACAGCAGAAAGGCGCCATCCAAGGCAGGAAGGAGCAATGCCCAAGGTTAGACTGTTGCTGACAATATTTGAGAGTTTGGATGTCTGTACATGAGTCACACTTGGGGACTTCCTAGCCGCACGGGTCAATGCATGAACTTCGTATTTGACCATTTCCAGTCGTATGTTTTGCGCATAATGCAGCGTCCCACTTGAGATTTAAATTCTAAAAAGGTGTTCGTATTCCTGTACTATCCCAAGGCTTGCCACACAAGGTGGCTTACCAGCTTCTCCGTCTGCACCACATTACAAACACTCTCAATTGTTTTAGTCAAAAGGCAGAAATCAAGTTCAAGATAGAGAAAAAGAAGAAAAGGCTATTAGCTCCCTGAATGAGGAAGCTAGAATCAGGAAACGGCAGAAGACGCCTTTCTAGTTTATCTTCCCTTTTATCTGACCGGCTTCCTTCGGTGGCCTAGGACTGTGGCTGGAGGCAGTGTCTGCTCCTCCTGCAATGATAAGGAGCCCTTGCCGATCCCAAATGTGGCTTCATAAATCCAGAAAAGGATTCGGATTGCCCAGCATGGGTCACACAATCGCTTTTATATTAACCTCTAAGTCTAGTGATCTGCTTCCTCGGCTATGTGTGGTTTCAAAGTTGTTCTCAGATGAAGGCGACGACGCACACTCCACACTTCCGTCGAAGGTTGCCATGACAGGAAGGGGGGGGGGGGATCTGACAACTAAAAGACCAAATCAAAGAAAGAGTAACTCAGAGAACTGTAAGATTGTCGAATCCTATCCCTTTGACCTTCTGAAGTTTCTTGCTAAACATGAATGAAATTTAGGACAAACTCAGGCAAAGTCAGTTCACAGATTCATCCATGAATTCGACACACTTGGACTTAAGACATTAAAAACAAACTTTCTATTGAGCACGAGCGCATTTTCCTAAACTCTGCAACACAACGCTTTGCGTAGTGTCTACACTGTATTAAGCATTATCAGTCGTCTAGGGCTGATGTTAAATGTATGGGAGGGTGCACATAGGATCTGCACTAGTGCTGTGGCACTTCATCTAAGGGACTTGAGCTTCTGTGGGTTTGATCATGTGTGGGAGTGGGCTCTGAAACTAGTCCCCCAAGGGAGACAGACCACTATGCTTCTAAGCTGCTGAAAGGGAACTTCAAAGGCATGGTTTGTCTCATATACTGAACGCCTAGGAAGGTAAAGTAGACCATAGGATAGTTACTGAAGGCCCCTTTGTACTTTGAAATGCTCCCCAACAAGCCAATGATTTTCACTAGTCACGCCCACCTCCCCACAGAATCAGCTCCCTGGCACCCATGTTCACAGAGCTTGCCCAACATGGTGACTCTGGTGGTTGAGTTTTTTCTGCCCCCCGCCCTACTGGACAAATCCATGTACCCCCTCTGGCAGTGGGATTGGATGGCATTTTGAGGCAAGCTGTCTCTTGGAAACTAAAGCCATTGTGAGGGGCTGGGCTGCGCTGGTGGGACAACTGGCATTCAACTGACTGGGAGGAGGAGGAGAAACAGTGTAACAGCTGTTGAGGAAAGTGTTTATAATGACGGCGGGAGGGAGGGAGAGAGGGAGGGAGGGAGGGTGGGGGCAGGCGTGTGTGTGTGTGTGTGTGTGTGTGTGTGTGTGTGTGTGTGTGTGTGTGTGCGTGTAGGTGCTCTTGTCTGTGAGTGCACACACGTGTGGAGGCCAGAGGTCAATGCTGTGTATCTTCTTCTATTGATCTCCATCTTGTTTGTTTGGTTGTTTTTCTTTTTGAGATAAGGTTTTCCGGGTTTGTGGTTTGGTTAGAGTAGCTGGCCAGCAAGGCCCAGAGATCTGCCTGTATGTCTCGCCCCCAGCCTCACCACACAGGGCTTAGAGAAGACAGCCACCACCACACCTGACTCTCTGCATGAGTGCCGGGGATCTAAACTAAGGTCTTTATACTTGCTTTCACATTGAGGATTTTTCCCACTGAGACATCTTCCTAGCCCTCTAGACCCTTAAGAAGGAAGTCCACTATAAGCATTTGAGGACAAGTAAGGGGAGCCTCAGAATCAAAGTAGTAACCGATTTTGATATACAAACCATAAGGACCAGCATCAAAACCACATAACCTTCCTCTGTATGACAGAGCCACAGCGTGTTAAACAGGGCTTGTCCCAAAGCTCAGGGGAGTGTGGAAGGTGCACTTCTAGGTCTGGGGCTTCGAGAGATATGTTTGCTGCACTTTGGACCCTGTTTGCTTATTTATGTAGAGTGGATAACACTGCTTTTAGCTAAGAGTAGACATGATGCCTCAGAGGAGATAATGCACTAGCAAAGGTGAAAACTCATTTTTTTACACAACCCTCTTTCTTCTTGTTCAAAACAGAGCAGAAGATGATTTAAAAAGGCTGATTCCTCACCCGAGAATATAAATTCTCAAATGAAAAATAAATCATCGGTTTCTCTGCCATTGTGCATCATCAGCATCTCACTCTCTCCATGAGCATGGAGCGTCAGCAGCTGACACTGCAGCATTTGCTGCCCTAAACAGACCCTCTTCTCTCTGTAAGGACGGGCAGCATATGTACAGCAGTAGGTGGTACAGGCCAGTGGTGAGGGCTGGCCAGAGAAGCAGCTCACCTAGCCCCAGGCTGTCTCTGCCATCAGCCACAGCATGTGTGGCCTCCTCCATCACTGACAGTCAGTCATGTGATCCCATTCACACAGTATACAATGCAGTGGCAATGTGCTGCCTTCTGTTCTCATATGGTCATTGTGAAAGCCACTTAAATATGAGGCTAAAAATCAAATAAGATGAGAAACGTGTTATAAAAACACAGAGATTTTTATTTGCGTCTGACCACGTTTATCTGATATTTTGGAACTCCAGAAAATCCTCACCTTTCCCCTAGTGTCTCAGAGTCAAATCTGGCACCAAGTGGATGAGGGCCCTTAAGGCCAGACCATTTAAACCTCTCATGGCTTAGGCAACTGCTACTTGGCAGGTCCTGTGAATATCACAGGAAAGGATTTAGAGGAAGTTTGAGCTGTTGGTGTAATATGGACCCAGCCCAGACCTCTACAGCCTGGAAAGGGAGCTCCCAACCACCAGCAAGCAGACCCAGGTAAGTGAGAAACACAAAACTTGAAAACAACTGCTTGTTACCTTCTAGACTCTATGAGGGTTAAACTTGGCACCTGGAGTCCGTGGCTCAAATCTTAGGTCTAGGACCTAAACAAGTTGCATCTCTTTTCTTGGCTTAAACCTCCTCAGCATCAATGTTGCTCCTTCGGTTGCAGCATGGTGTGGAGAGTGTGCTCAAAGGAGAGGGAACCAGTGCTTAGTGTGATGGTGAGGCACTGTGAGCAGGCAGTGACAGGGAGTATTCGACAATTCTGTGAGCTTTACGGTCTTCTCAGATTGCGCAGATTTCAGACTTAGAGATGAATATCAGGTTTGCTTGTGCCACAAGCCTAGCAAACATTACCCTCATCTTCAAAGAGTTGGGCATGGTACCTGGCACTGCCGGTTCCTCCTATTTACTTAGCCCCTCCTTGATTGTCTCCAGTCCCCTCCTGTTCATCTCACCTACTCAAAGTGTATTTAAAAAAAAAAAAACTACAGGGCTGGGTATGTGACTTCATAGGTACAGCATTTTCCTTAAAGGCATGAGGACCAGTGTGTGGATTCCGGGGATCCACACAAAAGCCTGGTGGGTGTGGCAGTCATCTCTAGTCCCAGCAATGAGGAGACAGTGATGGCAGATTCCCAGGGCAAGTATGTTAGCTAGACTGATGAGAATTGGTGAGCCCCCATATTCAGGAAGAGATACTACCTCAATAAATAAAGCAGAAAGCTATCATGTGAGAAACCCAACATCAACCGCAGACTTCCATATAGCATCACATACACACCACACACACATACACACACACACACACACACACACACACACACACACACACACACACACACACACGCAACAAAGAAATGGATGTTTTCATGCATACTCAAGGCTTGACCCTCTCCCTTCTGAGTCACTGTTTAGAACTAATTTAATTCTCTTCTTAGCCTTAAAAACAAAACAAAGAAAGCCTGATTCTAATTCAGCCACTGGGTTAAATAAACAATGGGCTCCAACAGGAATCGGGCCCCTCCTTTTCTCCCCAAGTCTTCCTCTTAGGGCAAGGCTTGAAGGGTTTCTTTCTGGGAAGAATCTGTTGCTGCCACAGAGAACAAAAGAAGACCCAAAGAGATGATTAATTAGGTCCTGTGTCCAGGCCAGGATTCAATAACGAACATTCATGAACGAGACCCAAATCCATTTACATGAAAAAAGTTGAGTGCAAAATAGTTTTTGTATCATAAGCAGTGTCATGTGTGTGTGTGTGTGTGTGTGTGTGTGTGTGTGTGTGTGTGATAAAGCTGATCTGAGGTCTAACTGGCTGTGTGCAGAAATGCCAGGGAATGTGATGGTGTAACCAGCTCATTGGAATACTTTGCTTTAGTTCCTACAGGCTGCGTGAACCTGGGTGAGTAAACGGATGTCCTCATCCCCCAGTTTCCTCATCTACAAAATGTAAAGGAGGAAACAGTCTCTACCCTGCATCAGAGGATGAAAGGCCCCCTCAGGACAGAGCTCGGAACACAGTGGGATGCACAGTGGTCACTGTTGTGTGTGTTCTAATCCCTCCCTCACTTTCGTGGGAGACAATATTGTAAAATCCACTTCAACGGTGCATCCTTTCCATCTGGGACACACTGCCAGACTTGAACATCCAACCTTCCTTACAGCTTAATCCAAACAATGGACTGAGTTTGTCCAATATAATCTGAACAGAAGTAACACGATGCCTGTGGGTCAAGGTGGGTTACTGGTGCTATTTGTCCACGCCCCTTGAGGTGCCCCAAACTTGAGTCCCCTAATGGCTGGTACCACTTATCTTCTCCGTAGGTCCTTTGTTCTTCTGTGTGGCAATAGCATACATAGCCTTTCCCAGCAAGGGATAAGTCATCATTGTCTTCTGATTGCAACTGGAGGCAAGTTATAGAAGCTGATGATGTCGCCCATGGATGCCTCATGGGTCTCTACTTAAAACATGCATGAAGTGATGTGAGACATTGTTTTTCCTTCCTGCTTCCTAAGAGGTAGGCACAGAAACAAGAGACTACATGGACTCATCTAGCAAGCGCTGGCTGTAACTCAGCCCTGGCTCTTGCTAGGCAACATGACATATTAGCAAACATGTGGGACTTGGCAGCGGATGACTTGACTTTGAATCTTGGCTCCGCCATTCTCTAGTTGTGTAACCTTGGACACATTCCTTAATTCCTCAATATGCTTTGTCATCTTAAAAATTAAGATAATAAAGACTTGAAATTCACATGCCGTGGTGGCTTGAGTGAGAATGGACCCCATAGGCTCATGTTTGAATACTTGGTTATTTGGGATGGATGAGGAGGTATGGACTTGTTGGATGTTTTATGTCACTGGAGGTGGGCTTTGGGGATTCAAAAGACTTACACCATTCCCTGTGTTTCTCTGCCTACAGCTTGAAAATCAAGACGTGAGGTCTCAGCTGTGCCTGCTGCTGTGCCTTTGCTCTGCCATCATAGGCTCTAGCCCTTTGAAACCATAAGCCACAAATAAACTCTTTTATAAGTTGTCTTAGACATAGAAGTTCATTCTAGGAGTAGGAAAGTAACAGTTATGTGAACTTGCCTATAAACCATACTTTAAATTTTTTCTATAAAGGAATATTTCCACACACACATATTACCAGTATATATAAGAAGACACCCATTGAAGGATTGTGTGTAATATCCTTATGTTGGGTCCTTTAATGAGGAGAAAGCTAAGCAAATCATGATGTTGCCATACTTTAGCATATGTCAAAGTGCTTTTAACGGGATTAAAAGTATCATACATGACGGCATAAGTGTCCACATTATATTGTTAAACATAGTAGTAAAATCCATGGTAAAAATAGAGTAATTTTCCTTAGGCTATTTAAGCATCTATGTACCTGTAAATATGCAAGAAACACACAGAAGAGCACTCAAGGCACAGTTCCAAACATGCTTTAGATGCTACAGTGAGGGCTTTTGAGGTGGGGAAAGTAATTGAATGTGGTAAAAGTGACAGAAGAGCTTTAATTTTCGCTCTAACACTTCTGTTCTTCAATGGTGCTGTTATTCTTCTATAACAAAAGAGAAAGGTGAAAAGTAACTCCATTCACCCCTCAGAGCTATCATAAAGCTAATTTGAGATAATATAAGAGAAAATTTGATACATTTGATAGTCCTTAGGAAAAGCAAGTCAGTTTTTTTTAGTTGTTGTATTCTTGGGAATGAATTTACCATTGCTAAAATTTTAAGCAATCTATTAAGGGACCACAGAACCTTCTCAGGTGGCTGTCTAGTTCTTTCTTTTGCTTTCTTGTTCCATTGATGCATGGTTTCTTTCAGGATTTTCCTGTGGCAATGACCCTGCCCTAGCACTACAGTCTGACTATCTTAATTCATCCTTTTTCATATTTCCTTTGTATGGATCTCCTGCATCAATGCCTTTGAAGCAACAGTCTTCTTCCTACTTGGGGTAGCTCTTTTGTTGACTGTCCAGACTCTGTCATGGCCAACATGGCTGTGGTAAGAAGTCAACATCTTGGTATCAGAGTCCTAGAGCCCATGTTTTTGATACTTATGAGATTCAGAGGTAAACTTTCTGCACTAATTCTGCTGCCTTGTCCATTCAGTGGGCTGGAACTTTGGACACAGCACATAAAGGGAAAACATTCTACTCCAGAATGCCTAGGACCTTATTCACAAGTTTAATGGTTAATGCTAAAGGCTAAAGGCTTCACTTCCTCACCACATGGGCCTCATCAACTGGGTCCCACATAGGTTTGGTTGGGCTTCCTTAGAACATGGTGGCTGGGCTTACTGCCCAGCATCTTACAGAGAGAACGTTTTGTAAATTAACCTCAGACGTCATGCAGTGCCTCTTGGCTTGTGTTCATCCCATTGGTCACAAAGTTTTGCCCAGTTTCAAGGGGGGAAAAACAGACTCTATTGTCCGGGATGATCACGTGGCACAGGAATGTTGCAATAGTCAATGGTATGGCCAAAACAGTGGTTTTCAACCTTCCTAATGCTGTGACCCTGTAATATGATTTCTCAAGTTGTGGTGACCCCCAAACAGTAAAATTATTCATTGCGACTTAATAACTGTAATTTTTCTGCTGTTATGAATCATAATGTAAATTTCTGGTATGCCGGATATCTGATATGTGACTACCAAGAGGGTGTCCACCCACAGGTTGTGAATCACTGGCTTAGAAGCTCTGGTGTCCCTGGATGGGTAGATCATCACACACTGACAATGCGCTGGCTTGTCGAGGCCACTCAGGGTCTTCTTGGGCCTGACTCTTTATGAGTTGTGCTGCAGATCAAATGTAACCCCAGCTTTTAGCAGTTCTCCCTATTATCTTTGGCAAGAAAGTGATGACCAATAGGCGAGAATCGTTTCCCATTGCCATGCCTCATCCGAAGCCACAAACATTTCAAAATAAGTTCCGTCCTTAACAGCCACACAGTTCAGTTGAACATTTCTTCTGTCTTTCTGATGAACATGAGTTGAATCCCCTGTCTCTCAACACAACATGGAAATCCCTAGGTCCCATCAAGTTAATAAAAATGAACCCACAGGCTTCCTTGGTGGTTCCTGCTAGAAAAGAGCTCAGTGTAGAGCTGGAATAAAGTCTTCCAGTTACCAAAGGAGTCCTCATCCCTGAAATACTGATGCTTCTGTGCAAGGCCCATCTCTGCCCACTGACACATCAGGACATTAAAGGAACAAGCCACTTAAAGATTTTGAGCAGCTTGCAATGTGAATAAGCACTCTTTCCTCTACTGTGTGAGTAGGGAATTCTCAGTCAAGGAGCCATTTAATCTATTGTACTCCCTTTGATTCTCAAGTCACTGCATATTAGAAACTAAAATTAACATATAGTGGTATTGAACAGGAGACTTTGCTCTGTCCACTCTGCTCTGAAATCAGCTGTCCCTGGTCTCATTTCACATGCATAGAAGTCAGGAAATTTTTGTTTATGATTGACTTTCAAGAGAAACATGTGAACTGGTGATGCCAGAAACACGGTACTACATGTGTGCATGCGCATACACATACACACACATATACATACAAACACACAAACACATGCATCACACTTCTCACATAGCCTCCCAATAAAATATCCTGACTTAGATTCCCACACCCCTGGCCCCGTGTTAAAGATAAAACCCAGGGCTTCTGACATTCTGGGCATCTTCTCTGCAACTGAATAGCTAGCCTCTGGGAACAGTGTTGTACTCCTCCAAAATTTAGCTTCTAACAGTTTTCTGTTGATTGCCAGCTTCCATGATGATATACACTGTTTCTTAGAACCCATCTCATCTATTATCTGTATTATATCTAAAGAATGTGGGGGGTCTGTGAGGTCCCTTCTCACGGCAATACCCAACATACTGAAGACTTGAACTGCTCACCCAGAGATGACTAGCATCACACAGTGCTTTGAAAGCATATTTGAACACTTGAGATCCCCTCAACAGCAACTGGAGGTGGCCATAAAATTAGTCTTGAGGTATAGTGTGCTCTCTGGTTGTTTGTATGCATGGTTGTTTGTATGCACTTAGGATCTAACACCATATTTACGCTTGTTAAAAATTGTCTGAATTGGCAGAGACATAGCCAAACTCTGCCAAGACAGGGCAAGCAAGTCCTCAATAGTTCCTGCATCACAAATATGTCCATCAGATATATTGTGCCAGAAGGCTGAAGAGGATGCTACAATGTTATAGAGAGTTTTGGGTAGCAGCTCAGGCAGCAAACCGTCTCTGTCATCTTCTCATTTTGAAAGCTAATAGCCTGCACCCCCGATATACTCAGGTAATCAAGTTCATTTCTTCTCAAATCTCTGATGGGGTTGAAAACCAGGTAGTTTTAGTTTACAATGAAGCTTAATTGTTTAAGGGTTAAGATGTTTTAGGTCTAGATAGATGTTTTAAGTTGATAATGACGAGATATGTTAGATATTGATTTACATTCAGAATTTTAGATGCACCAAGATAGGAAAGATGTTTTTTTCAAGGCTGTCAAATAAAAATAGCCCAAACACTAAGAATGTGACATTTATATAATTACTTATTGTATCATGGTTCTTCTTGCTGTAGGTAGTGCATTGTATATGTGTGTAATAATATAAACGTATATATAAAAATTGTATGCATTACACATGACACCATGTACATTGTGTTGTGTGCATAAGTTTTGATAAGCCTTCCTTTTAAGAATAGATTTTGTATATATTTATGAAATTAAATATGATAAAGTAGATGATTTCTAACATATATTTTTTCATCCATATCTTTGTCTTCTTTGGTATTCCTAAGCTATTCAATACATGTGTGACTTACTTCAATGAGTCATCTGTCTCCAAAATAAAATCTGTGGCCTCAAAACACTAAAGCTATATTGTTCAAGGGTCTCCTGCAGTTGTTTGTTGGCAGCTGTGGTTTAGCAATGCTGTGGATGCAGATGTGCCGGAGCCTCACACAAGCTCATCTACTGCTCTTCCACAGAGCTGCAATCCCTGTCCTGAAACATGGTCTTGTGGTGCTAGTGGTGAACTGAAACTTCCACTTTATTGATGTCCTATATTTCCTTATGTTTTTGGTTGTGAGCCTAGCCTTTAACATCTGAGCAATATCTTCAGCCCAAAGCTCTGGATTTTCTTAACTAATGTAGGATGCTATAGCAAAATACAACAGATTGTGTGGCACAAACAACATACATTTATTTCTATTCTTTTCTTTCTATTATGTTTTCATTTTTCTTTTCTTTTTTTTTTTAATGAGGTCATATGCATAGCATGTTGCTGAGGATAACATTGAACTGATTCTCGTGTCTCTGCCTTACCTAACCCCAGTGCTGGGTTGACAGGTGAGTCACCACTCCTCGTCAATGTGGTGTTAGGGATCAAACCATGGCTTTGTGTACATCAGGCAAACACTTTACAAACTGAGCTGCACTGCTAGCCCCAACCAGTATCTGCTTTCACAGTTCTGGAGACTAGTGCATTCAAGAATAAGGTGTCCGGTGACAGCTTTCTTTGTAGTTTATAACATGTCTTCTTGATGTGTTCCCTAATGACAAAACATAGAGAGAAACAGTAGTCCTCTCTTGTCTTTTTTTCTAGTACTCTCATTCAGATTGCCAGATTCAGATTCAGCCTTTACGAACTATGTAACTTCTGAAGGGCCCAGTTGTCTAACACTATCACACCAGGCTTGAGATTCCAACACGTGGCCAGAGCAATGGCTCAAAGGTTAAGAGCACTAATGTCTCCTAAAGAGGACTTGGGTTCAATTTCCAGCACCCACATCATGGCTCACAGCCTCTTATAACTCTAGTCCCATGGGATCCAACACCCTTTTCTGGCCTCTGTATGGACAAGGCGGCACATAGACATACATGCAAGATAAATATCTAAACACATTTTAAAAAAGATTTCAACACATATTGGAAAGTATTAGGTAGAAATTTCCTCCAAGATAGACCTCCATCTTGGAGGGAACCTCTTACGACACAACATCTTTTAAAGGATAAAGCATGTCATCTTTCAGGGAAGCACATTAATTTCAGGAAGCCAACGAATCACAGGCCCCTCCCTCTTCGGCCTATATAAGTAATGAGGACTGTTGAGAAATACCCTCAGACCAGCGAAGCCATCTGAAAGAGACAGAGACCAGCTGAGCTACCTAGAAGACTCACAGACAAGCTGGGTTGCTTGGAAGAAAACAGAAATGAGTCAAACTTCCAGGAAAAAAATTCAGACTGAGCTACCCAGAAAGGACTATCTCCAACCTCTTGAGCTACCTGCACAATGTGCAGTGTGTCCATGTTTTCAGCTTTTGTGAGCTGTCACCCACTCATGTCATTGTCAAGTCCTGTAAGTAACTCCTTACCCATGTGGCTGTAAGTAAACAAAACAAACAAATAAATCGCATTGATTCACTAAGTTGGACATTGTTGATATCCTTATTTTGGTTGTTGTCAGTTTTGCATCTAGATAGATGTTCGTTTTCATCTTCCCAGGAATGGTATCAAACAAATAGGAAAAGAGACACTCAGTTGACAACATCGTGTCGACTTTTAGGCTGGGTCATGCCATGTCAATTAAGCCGATCATGCAAACCCTCCCCATAAACATGCCAACAGTCCACATGATCCAGACAACACTTCACTGAGACACCCTATTTAATTGTAGAGTATGTCAAGTTAACAATTAAAACTATCCATGACAGGGCCTTACAGTGGAAATATTTTTTTTCTAGAAACTGGTAAATAAAAGAATCAAGCATTTATTCTGACTTCCTATAGGAACTGCCCTTCAAGTAACAAATAGATGATAGGGATGTGTTTCTTTTCATAGGGGGGCCTCCAAGAATAAATGAATAGAATATACCATGTTTCAAATCCCTAACTACATAATGGAAGTAGGTAATGACCAATGGTGGTGAACAATAACACTACAGGTAGACAGTGGGACATTACGTTCCACCTGATAGAAGAAATCACTGTCTACAGAGGCTGTTTAAAGAACCTCCACATATAGTTGTAACTACAAATTCCCAGATGAAGAGATTCTACAGAAAATTGAATTTCATCAACAAGTAAATGACAAGAGGATGGGGGGAAGGGGAGAGGGAGACGGAGAATAGAAACTGTGGTCAACTGAATTTCTGGTTTCTATTCTTCCCCAATTTCCACATCTATCCCTATTACCCTTGATTCAGGACCTAGCAATGGGATTTTCCTGAGCAACAGAACAGTTTGGAAGTGAGCTGAGCAGGAGGCACGGATGCAGTCATCTTGCCTCTGCTTCTGTCTGAGGATGTGCTGGGACAAGCTGCTTTAAAGCTCCGCTACCTTGACTTTTACCACAGTGACGGACTGAAACTTGAAATTATAAGCTAGTTATGCCTTTCCTTTCCTGATTGCTGTTTTGTCCTCAGTGTTTTCCTGGTATTGTGTCTCAGCAATAGAAATGAAACCAGGGCAGCTTTCTAGATGCCAGTGAATGTAGTTTTTAGGATCTTTATTAACTCATAGATGTTTAACATATTTGGGATGCTTTAACTCATTGGTGTTATATCGTGTCTATTAGTAGAAACTTATTTTTTTGCCTTTGAGACATTGACAGTGTCTTCAATAGGGTATTGATGTCAGGTTAATAAGGCTTCCTAGAACTGACATTATACCTCTTTTTGGCCATGCTATTATTGGTGGTGTCTCAAATGTTCACAGATAACTCAAAATAGTTATAGCTACTGCAATGAAGTGTTAAATTGAAGAGAATGGGAAAGAGCTTGGGACAAGCGCTTGTATTATTCCACTGAGGAGCAGGCAGAAGTTTCGGTAAGGAAATGGGCACCATCAAATGATAAGGTCATGTTTCTAAACCAGGATGAAAGAAGAAAGTGAGAGATACATGCTGAGGAGTGATCCTGGGGTTTCAGGCTTCTGACTAACCCCAGTCCCCTGAGGCAGGGTTCTCTAGGGTTTTTGACCAAGTCAAGAAACTCATGCAACAGCAATGACTGAGTCGGATGGATTCACCTCAGGGCAAGGCTGTCTCTGGACAACAAAACACAGCCTTCAGGCCTTGGGGCCAGCTTCGTTTTAGAGCCAACTCTTTGGTTGTTCAGATAACCATTTACAGATCAGCCTGTTGCTCCTGGGTTTTTGAACAGCTGGTAGCAATTTTCTTGTACTAAACGACTGCTAATTATCCTATACACAACACTTAATTCATGCCCTGTTGGCCAAACTGAAACTTCAGCAACTCATTTTAATTACTTCATTCCCTGACCCTCTTTCCTATCAGCCCTCCGTTCTTATCCCACCTCGCATCTCTAGCACCGCATTCCAGAGACTTAGAACCAATTGAACAGAGGGCTTCTGGCAATAGCAATTCTCCCTGGGTCAGAACATGACTCTCTGCTTCTTCACAATGAGCCACCTAATGAGAAAATGAAGCCCCCTGGGGAGAAATTATCAGCACCCCATTATGGGTGAGCTAAAACATGACCTTTCGTCCCAGTGTCCCTGAGGCCTAGTACTAATAAATTTATTGTCCTGCTGTATGCCTTTGTTTGTGCTGCTTCGTTTCTCAATAGTCTTCACTTCTAAATGGGAGTAGCCTTCTTGCAGACTGAAGAAAGCTAGTGTATATTCATATGTCACTCAAAGACAGGCAAACAATCTGATAAGCGCACTGTTGGGCAATTTTGCCATTGTGTGGTCATCTGGGGGTGTTTTTACACAAATCTTAATGGCCTTGGTTACTCCTTTGACTTGGTCTCTTGAAGCAAGGAAGACATACAGTCCACATGAGATATATGTGGATGTTGTCTGCATACTATGATGTACTGCTTTACAATCAACATAAAGAAGGTAAGAGTGTTTTCTAAAATAATGATAAAACTATAAATGCATGTCAGTGGCAGCTGTTAATCATCACATATCATTTTTACATGCTATGCTTAGATACGGTTCTCAGTACAGGAGATTTGTTGACACTGGCATCACCGGGAATACACTGTGATACAACATTCAGAAAACTGTCAAGTAACTAGCCAATGGGAAATTTTCAGTTCATTTTAATCTTATGGGACCACCATCATATATGCAATCCATCACGGACTATAGCATCATTATGGGGTGTATGACCATACATTAATGGAATTAATAAGCTATGAATTTCCTTAAGTATCCAAGTTGACAATTTAAGTTTTTGTGAAATATTGCTATGTCTTCCCAGTAAATGGTAAAGAGAAGAAAGTCTTCCAAGCATGTGAATAATAATCCGTCATTTCTAAAGAGTTTTTCATTTATTACTCCACTGGGTCCTAGTCACACATGTTAAAGTAGATCAGACAACTAGAATAAATCCCTTATATGGATAGAATTGTACTCCCCTCCCTCCAAAAGATATACTACAGTTCTTAGCTCTGGTACCTCAGAATGAGACCTAATTTAGAAATAAGGCAGTTTCAGGTGTAATTGTTTACCATGAATATGAGGCCATGCTGGAATAGGGAACACCATAATGGCTAGTGTCCTTTAGAGAAAGGAGTCAGAGCGCAGATGATGGCTGGGTAAGGACTAACAGCACTCTCCTATATACCCATAAACCTGCTCTGTGACTTCATGGGGAAGGGAGAAGTATGGCCAGGCCAGGGAGGATAACAGTCGACAGTCAACTAGGACACTTGAGCAATCACTGAACGTCAATCGTTAGCTTTATGAAAGGGACAACAGACTTCAACCCTGGGCGCTGAGCAGGACAGCAGCAGAGGGAGAGAGTCTCACCTTCCACTCTGGATCCAGCATCTATACTGAAGAGAACACGCAGAAAATTCAGTGCAACCACATCTCTAAGCTTCAAAATTCCATGAAAGTCCCCATGAGATCCAAAGGACTACAGAACCACACATCAGAAATGACCTGAATTGGAACTCAGAGGAGCAAATATATTCACACTAGGACTGTGAGCATTAACAGAAAGGCTTCCTCAGCCAGGGTAAAATACAAGTGCCCAGCTGCGAAGGTGCATACAGGCATGGGTGTATTCACACCTGAGCTGCAGCCGTGTGGACCATGCAGTGCTCATGGAGAAAATGTGACCACCCAGCACACATGCAGAAGGCAGTAGCTGGCCAGACAAGAAGTATTCTGAAATGGCAGCCCCACCCTGAGATATGGGGGATGCCTAGGAGAAGGCTGATCCCAATGACGTCTGGACAGGAGTTCAAGCTACAATGCAACCCATTTGAACACTACTAAAACATTGTATACCACCCAATCTGATCTAATGAGTTTGGACTGTAGACACAAGAAGTGGCACTCACTCCCATATAAGACAAGTGGGAGAGGAGCATGGCGGTGCCCCACCTAGAGCGGAAGACAACGTGGCTCATGCTATAGCACTTTTATTTTCTATTGCCTTTTGTTATTTTTACATTTTCATTCTTTATCAACTATTTAATTATTTTGTTTTAGTTTTAAATGCCCTGAGTTTATCATTGTTCTGTGTGTGCCTACACCTGTTCTGTTGTTTTTCTTATGCTATTTCTCTTACCTACAGCCCCTATACCTTCCTCCTCAGTCCTCGTTTTCTGTTTTTTCTATTTCCCATGCCCATCTTCCTTTAGTTATTAACTATAAATCTATATGATTTTTATAACCTTTGATCTGCACTCGTCCCAAAATATCTCAACTTCCTCCTCTATTTATCTCTTGTCTATTTTTCTCTTGTTCTTAGAATAATTTTTAATCTCATTCCATTTATTTTCTTTCCATTTCTACCCTCAGTAACTATTATCCATGTCCTTTTATTCCTCTAAAATTATTAGAATCGAAAGGGATTTCTGAGTGACTACTGATACACTTTTGCGAGCCTTACCCGTCAGTCATGGCTGCTTCTGCATTTAGTGATTTACAGAGTGGCACTGGAGGCTATGGCAGGTGCTCTAAGGGTGCAGGATGTAGGTTTACCTACTGAGCTCCACTCAGAGGAGAGGAATGACACTCAGCCCTGCTACAACTGAGTCCCACTTGAATAATGTAAGGACCTCAACTTAAAGGATGCAGGTGATTTTTAAAAGTCTAACTCATGACATCGTTCTATGTGTCCAAGTCCCAATGCAGAAACACAAGAAAATGTGAAAAATCAATGCAACATGCCTTCAAAAGTTACCAGTTTTACAGTGTGGGTTCCAATGAGAGTCAGTTAGGTGAAGTTTCAGGCAAAAATCCAAAACAATAATTATAATAATGACTGACAAAGGCCATAAGAATGCGACTAAGCTCTTTAAGTCAAAGAGAATATGAATAAATAGCTTAATAAAATAGATAATTCAATACAAGTTATGGGATAATAATTAACTAAGTATATAGAACTACTGGAAAAAGCGAACTGAAATTCTCTGGAATGAAAAACTCAATTAGTCAAATAAAAATCTTAGTAGAAATCCTATCAAGGGACTTGAGTTGATGACAGAACATCAGGGCTTAAAAACAAGGTAGATGAACACTAAGGATGCAAAAGGATAGCAATAAAGATAAAGTATGAACAGAACATCTGAGACTTGTGTGACACTGCTGAAAGACCAAATTTATTAACCATGCCATAGAAAAAGGAGAAGTCTAAACTAAAAGCATGGAAAACACATTCAACAAGATTATAGCACAATAAATGTTCAAATCAAGGGAAAGAGATGAGAAAATACAGGAAGCCTTTGGAAGGCTGGGTGGACAAGTGCAGAAAATCACTCCCTGTCAATACACTAAGAGTACTGGGCAAAGAACATTATAAGCCACAAGAAAGAAGTTTCACATCACACATAAAGGCAAACCCACTACATTTACAGTAGATTTCTCAACAGAAACTCTAAAAGCCAAGGTGGTATGGAATGATAAGTTTTAAAATCTGAGATCAGTAACTGTCAGTCCAGTTTACAAGATCCAGCAGAACTACCCTTCATTAGTGAGGCAGAAACATAACCCTTCCAGGATAGACAAAACTAACCCTTCACACCTTCGTGTATGCACATGCTCTGTAGGAATCATTGTCCATAATCAGACTGGATTCATTCCAAAGATGTAAGAATGGTTCACACTACCATATCCAACCTCAACTTATACTATAGAGAATACTAATAGAAATAACATGTCCCTGGCACAAAATCAAACATATACATAAATGGAACATTATAAAAAAAACCCTATATTTAAGTGGATCAAATTTTGACAAAGATACCAAAAACACATATGAGAGAAAAGACAACATATTCAACAAATGGTGTTGGTAAAACTAGATGGATGCTAAGGTGTGGTGGCTCATGCCTTTAATCCCAGCACTGTGGAAGCAGAAGCAGATGGATCTCTGTGAGTTTGAGGCTAGCCTGGTCTACACAGCGAGTTCTAGGACAACCAGAACTGCACAATAAACCCCTGTCTTTAAAAAACAAAAACAAACCAATAAACCATTAAAAACTGGATGGGTAGATGTAGAAGAATGAAACTTGACCCTTATATTTCACTTTCACAAAAATAAGATCTAAATGAACCAAAGACCTCAGTGTAAAGCCTGAAGCTATGAAACTGCTAGAAGAAAAACTACAGAATATAGCATACATGCGTAAGTAAGGACTTTTAAAATCAGACCTCTGTGGTTCAGGAAATAAGGCCAACAAGTGAAATGAGAATTGAAGAAACTAAAATCCTTCTGTACCACAAAGGAAATAGTCAGTTGAGTGAAGGGACAGAGTATCTTTTCCAGCTATACGTCTGACAGAGAATTTATATGTAGCATACACAACTCAAACCAATCTAACTTAGAAAAAGCAGACTGGAGATCTGAAGAGAGACATCTCAAACAAAAACAGAAACAAGCAAAAAAAAAAAACCACCTCACCACAAATGGCTAATAAACACTTTTTACAATGTTAAACAATGGGCTCATGTATAGCTACTTTGTGTCAAAGCAGCAATGACCTATACCAGAGGCCTGAATGTATATGACCTTGGGAAGTCTTGTTCTTCTGCCCGGACTTTGCCTGAGTATCTCAAACAGAGCTGTGTACAGTAATGATACCTTGCTTTCCTAGGCTGTGAGCTGGAGTTTACCATATTCATTGTATTCTATCAGGAGCCATTGAGCGATGGAGATAGTAACTTCACACCCCACCCAAATCTCATATGTAACCATCATAAAAAAAAAAGTGAACTGTATCTTTCCTTGAGGAGCTCTTATATACCTGGCTATATCCTACTTTCTTCTGAGAACTTTCACCCTCCCAGTTGGCAGCCTTCCTGTACGCCAATAATGAGCATGCTAAGAGAGAAACCAGAAGGACAATTCTATTCAGAGTAATTTAAGAACTACTCTGGCAAAGTCCAGGTTGCTGTAAGATTTACAGTGGTGAAAAAGGGCATTTGAATCTCTGTACAGAGTTGAGAGTCACTGGTTAAAGGAGTTGTAAGAATGAAAAAGTATCCTACTGAACACCTAAACTCACACTTTTGGTATAAGAAAGCCAAGAAAAGGCCGTAGTGGCTGGAGAGATGCCTCGGGGGGCTAAGAGTGACAGCTGCTCTTTTCAGAGGACCAGAGTTCAACTCTCAGCATGGTGGTAGTGGTGGTGGTAAAGGAGGAAGAGGAGGGGGAGGGGCAGGGGGAGGGGGAGGAGGAGGAGAAAAAAAAAACGAGGCAGAAAGTGCCCTGTGGCACGACCATGGCATGTACAGAAAACAGGGTTTTCTTCCTCAGCTCCCTTGTTGATGGGCACTTCTTGTTCTCACCACTTAAGGGAAAGAGACAGCAAATAAATGTGTACGAGAACCCCATTCTAAACCAAAACCACCCGTAGAAGTAACCTTGAAAGACGACTTGGAGAGCTTCTCCCTCCCACCTTGACGTTTTAATGGGCTCGGCAGCTTGAGCTTCCTCGTAATAGAAACCAGAAGAACTCTAAAAGGAAGAGGCCACAAGAGCAGGCCGAGCAGCCTTTGTGTCTAACTGTATCAGCTCCATCCTCAGCAAATGGCAAAGCTGCCCGACAGGCAATTACTGGTGTTCCTAATTGCTTCTATCAAACCCGGCTGTTGGAAATACCTAGTGCCCCATACCCAGCGATGCTTCAGCCAACCCGAGTTTCTTGGCTTTCCTTAATGCTCTATTTTTGGCACAATGGTTGCTGTCTGGCAATTGAGTCCACTCAGACGTGTTAAACTTTCCAAAGACCCTCTTTGATCAATGCCAGAGGATGGTCTAATTAGGTTCTGTCTTACGGAGAAAGATGGCAAAGCGGAAAGTCTCCGGTGTGGTTTGTCTGGCTCATTCGGAGCCCTGCCCATAGACATCCATGGTAAAGCTCTCTGGAAACAGCCTTTTCTTGAATGCATGTAGGAATGGGTATTTGAGCCCGGAGTGGTGATGCACACCTTTAATCCCAGCACTCGGGAGGCAGAGGCCGGTGTATCGCTGTGAGTTCCAGTCCAGCCTGATCTACAAAGTGAGGCCAGGACAGCCAAAGCTACACAGAGAAACGCTATCTTGAAAAAAGAAAAAAGAAAAAAAGAAAAAAAAAAAGAGAAAGAAATCGGTATTTGTGAGGGAAACTATAACTACCTGTAGGTAAGAATGAGTTTTGATTTTAAAGTGTGTACATACTGACATCTTGCTAAATGTAGAAGCGTAATTTCTAGCAATATTTTTATTAGTTATTTGAAAATATTACACAGTGTATTTTGAACACACACACACACACACACACACACACACACACACACACACACACCAAATATTCCCATTAGCCCCCTCTTCTTCCTCTCATCTCTTTCAATCCAACTCTGAGACATCTTTTTTTAAAATTTCCCCCATCAAGGCCAGTTTGTGTTGCCCAGCTGTCTTGACAGTGGAGCCTGTCTTGACATGTGGTCACAAAGTTGAAGGAAATTAACTCTGCTCCCAGAAGCTTTAAATGCCAATATATCCTCAGCCTGTGGGAGATTTTGTGTCCATCTTTTCCCCAGTGTGCTGAGATTCCAGTTGGAGCTTGTACAGGCCTTGTTGTGCACGCTGTCACAACCACTGCAAGTTCAAATGTGCACCTGCTCAGTTAGGTGTTGAAAACACTTTTTCCTTGATGTTGTTGACAACCTATGGCTCTCACAGGCCCTTCTTAAGCATTTTTCTTAACTTAAAAAGTTTCCAATGTGATTAAATTGTAACTCATGTTATTTCCTTTCACTCTGTTTTAAACTGTTCACTGGTACCAGTAACCTCAACTCACTTGAGGTTAAACATGAACTAGGCTTTTCTAGTGCATTGCTTCAGTTCATCCTCCAAGAACCAGCAAGAATTCACTTTCAGAACTGTACATCTACTAAAGAGTTACTTATGTTATGAGCCCAGGTACTATAGTAAGGTAAAATCTAAAAGGAGCCAGTGTTTTCTATGACCAGATATTCTAGAACTAGTGCAAAAAAGTCACTATAAAGATGAAGAGAAGCATGACAAAATGTGGAAAGGAAGTAGGATATGACATCAGAGTTATTACAGTACTGAAAATGCCATTCTCAATAGAAACAATAGTATATGAGAAGAAGTGGGAAAGGACGGCCGATACACAGAGCAAATATAAACTGTCCCTGAGGAACCTGACGTTGTAATGACTGAAGACTGTAAACCAGCTGTTTCATAAACATTTTCCGATAATAAAAACCATGTAAATGTGAAGAAAATATGAAAAAGTGATATCGTTCAAGTAGAGAACAGCAACAAAGTAATATTTCTAAGTATTCTGGAACTTCTGGAGTTAAAACATAAAATCACTAAAATGAATTCAACTGGGACTACCTGCACAAGACCAAACTGGTCCAAAATCCAAGCGTGGACAAGGGAGGGGCACATGAAGTTGCTTCCCTGGTGAAGGAGCAATGGACAGTTGGTGGCTGCCAGGAGAAGGCAAGTCAGGTTTTGTTTTCCAGGACAAAGCCCCTGCGAGGTTAGCCACATTCTCATAGATGGTCTTTGAAGGATGGAGCCCCGCTAGGTTAGCCACACTCTCACAGATGGTCCTTGAAGGATGAAGGCCCTGCGAGGTTACCCATGCTCTCGTAGATGGTCCTTGACCCATGTATATACAGACAGCAGTAAGTAGACTCAGTAAGTTGAAAAAATAACAAAACAGTAACATGATATTGAGAGGAAAATAGTGGATGGGAGGAGGATAAGAAAATGGAGGGAGGGACTGATGAGTGAATTTAATCAAAACACATTGTATGCACTTATAAAAATCTCAGCCAATAAAAAATGGGGGTGAGCACTCCTGGGAATATACCCAGAAAATGCCCTACCACATAACAGGGACATATGTTCAACCATGTTCATAGCTGCTTTATACATAATAGCCAGAACATGGAAACAGCCTAAGTGTCCCTCAGTAGAAGAATGGACTAAGAAACTGTGGTACATTTACACTATGGAATACTACTCAGCAATTAAAAACAAGGAATTCCTGAAATTTGTGGACAAATGGATTGATCTAGGAATTATCATAATGAGTGAGTTCACCCAGAAGCCAAAAGAGACAAACGGTATATACTCACTTATATCAAAACACTAGTCCAAAGGATACGTCCCATGAAAAACTTTACTTACCAGGAAAGTGGGTCAGAGGAGAGGACATCCTATTGAGACTTTAGGCGAGAGTAGCATGGAAGAATGGGGAAATAGTAGGACCCACAGGGTCCTGGAAACGTAGAAGAAGAACTTTATGACAGGCAGATCTGGGTCCTGGGGTCCTCTTCAAACTAAGGCACCAGCCACGGAGAATATAGGCAGTAAACTTCGAACCCCTACCAAGACCTAGCCGATGAACATGATATTCTCCACGGTTGAGTGGAGAGTGAGATCTGACTCTCACACAAACTCTGGTGCCCCTTTTCTGACCACGTCCCATGGATGGGGAGGCCTGACGGCACTCAGAGGAGGGATAGCAAGTTACCAAGAAGAGACTCGATATTCTAAGAGCATATATAGGGGGAGGAGGTCTCCCTCAATCACAGACATAGGGGAGGGGAGAAGGGGGGAAGTGGGAGGGAGGGAAGAATGGGAGGAAACAGGGGAAGGGCTAACAATCGAGATGTAATATGAATAAATTAATAAAAAATTTTTAAATGGGGGTGAAGGGATTCCACCAGAAGATCACAAAATTGTATTTAATTTATTAGAAGAAAGTTTTAGCTAACGTGAAAGTAAATCTATTGATGTCAACTTAGAAAAGAGAAAGAAGAAAAAAATTCAAAATGAACAACTCTCAAAAATCTATGGTAATCATGAATACTACCAATATTTTCAATATAGAAACCTTGGTGGGAATGAGGGGAGAAAAGAAAGGAGCATAAAAATATAGTTGAAGAAAAATAGTGTGAGCTGCTTAAATGTGATTTTAAAAAACCCAAAACTCACTCATTTGTGCATACAAAATTGATCAATACATCCAAGGAAAAGAGAAAAAGAGATTGTGTTATTTGAAGTATTGAAAGAGAGTGAGAACATAAAAATTGATTTTAAAAAGGTAAAGATGATTTCATTTCAGAAACTGTGGGGATTAGAAAACAGAAAGTTACCTTATTGGGAGAAGGGAAAGAGTCACTTTAGATTCACTCACATAGGTTAAAATGAATGTTACCTAAAATAAAGTGCAAATAATAATAATAACAACAACAACAAAAACTGAGAGAGGGGAAGAATAGAAGACTATACTGAAATCAGAGAAAATAGACTTTAAAGAAAAATATTATTAGAAAAATCATTGCATAATGACAAAATGACAACATAATTATAATTATGGGGCCATAATTAATATAAATATATATCAACTTAACACAGCATATGTACATTTTCCCATTTTTTAAAATAAAGTACACTTTTTAATCTCCCAGAAAACAAAGGTGAAAAAAATGACAGCAGCAATATTTAGAGATTTGAATACTCTAAATTCACTAGTTGTATAGTGACTGTTCAAACAACTGAAAGGGACCAGATGTCTTGAACAAAGCTATAAACTAGATATATTAATATACCTATAGAGTACTCCCTTCAACAGTGCCACAATACACATGTACTCAAGTACTCATGAAACATATTGTGAGTATTTTAAGGGGTTACAACTCAAGCCCAAGATATTTAAAGCGAAGTCATACAAAAATTGCTTCCTAACATGGTGGAACCAACATGAAAATCAATACTGGGAGAAGACTTGGAAAATTTACAACTGTGTGAAAATTAGAAAACACATCTCTAAGTAACCAAGTTGACCATAGATAGGGCCAAACATAAATTTGAAAGAGAAGTGGAAAATCAAGTGGGAGGAATGAAAATATGCTGTACCAGAATGCATGTTCTTAGAGGGAGAGTTTATCCGGCAATGCATACATTAAAAATAAATATATCAGATCAATAGGATAAGCTGTTACCTTAAGAAACTAAAGTCGGATCCAAGATGGCGGCGAGCAGTGTGGACCGTGTTTGGAAGCTCCAGTGAACAATTCAGGGAATTGCAAATTTCTGAGCCAGGAACACCGAGGTCCCCACACCACGGCAGCAGGAGTGCTCCACCGTTCGGAGGGACCAGGGTGAGGAGGACCTGCGTGCCCCTGCACATGGGAGGAGCTCGGATTTTCTCTGATTGGAGCAGCAGCAGCAGAGGCAGCAGCAGTGACGGCAGCAGCACCAGCGGCACCAGCTGCACCAGCGGCACCAGCGTCAGTAGCAGCAGTGGCTGAGGTTTGCAGCTCAGGGCCTTCAGGTGGAGGCGATTGGTGTGTGGCTGGTAGGAGTTAGTTGCTGTGGGAGTGGGAACTCTGGGCAGGATTTGGGTTGCGTGGTGCCTTGAGACCCAAAATGGACTCGGCGGACAGTTCAGTCCCAGAGTCCTGGGTTCAGCTCAGTGCGCTGTGCCGTGGAGACGCTGGCTCAGTTCAGCAGGCAATTCTGCCCGAGGCGCTAGCTCAGTGCAGCCACAGCTGCCCTGCTGTGATGCAGGTTGGGCGGAGCACTCAGTTCCACCCTAGGGGCTAGCTCAGCGCAGTGGCAGTTCTCCTGCTGTGACACAACACAGGCTGGGCCAAGCGCTCGCTCAGTTCCACCCTAGGCAGCAGCTCAGCTCAGCGGCAGTTCTCTTGCTGTGATGCAGGCTGGGCGGAGCGCTCAATTCTACCCTAGGCGCTAGCTCAGCGCAGCCGCAGTTCTCCTGCTGTGACGCAGGCTGGGCGGAGCGCTCAGTTCCACCGGAGGCGCTTGCTCAGCGCAGCGGCAGTTCTCCTGCTGTGACAAAGGCTGGGTGAAGCCCTCAGTTCCACCCTAGGCACCAGCTCAGCGCAGCTGCAATTCTCTTGCTGTGACACAGGCTGGGCGGAACGTTCAATTCCACCCTAGGCGCCAGCTCAGCACAGCCGCAGTTCTCCTGCTGTGACGCAGGCTGGGCAGAGCACTCAGTTCCACCGAAGGCGCTTGCTCAGCACAGCAGCAGTTTTCCTGCTGTGACGCAGGCTGGGCAGAGCACTCAGTTCCACCCGAGGTGCTAGCTCAGCGAGCAGTTCTGCCCAAGACACTAGCTCAGCTCAGCGTGCAGTTCTGGGGCACTGACACAGGCTGAGGTCAGTACACAGATTCAGCCCAGAGGCCCTAGCTGGACTTGCTGGGCAGATTGGGTGCAGAGACTCTAGCTGAGCTTTGCACACAGGCTCGGTGGCCCTAAGACTCTGGCTGGACTCTCCACCCAGTTTAGGCCGGGAGTCCTGGGCTGAACTCAGCATGCAGTGTGGGTCCAGAGTCCCTGGCTGAGCTCAGTGCCCAATTCCGCCCCGGAGACTCGGGTGGAGCTTGGCATGCAGTTTGGGGCCAGAGTCCCTAACTGTGCTTGGCAGACATATTGGGTCCAGAGACTCTAGCTGAGCTTTTGGCACAGTTCTGGGTCTAAGACTCTGGTTGGACACAGTGCGCAGTTTGAATCCAGAATTCCTGGCCGAGTTTGGCGGACGGTTCAGGCCCTGAGTCAATAACTGACCACAGCATGCACTTTGGGTCAAAAGCCCCTAGCTGAGCTTCGCGGGCAGTCCCAGCCCAAAAATTCTGGCTGGACCCTGTGTGCATTTTGGACCCAGAATCCCTAGCTGAGCTAGGCAGATGGTTCAGGCCCTGAGAATCTAGCTGAGCTCGGTGCATGGTTCGGTCCCAGTGTCCCTGGCTGGACTTGGCAGGTCCCAGAAGGCTGTGGATACCTTGGCCTGACCCAACGCTCATTCAGAGACCCAGAAAGATTGCAGGACCCACAGTACAGGGGAGCTAAGGATCACTGGCTGTGAGATTCCAAAACGACAGGGCTAGCCTCCTGCCATCCACACCAGTGAAGCATCAGAGCTTCCAGTCTACGGAAATCAAGAGGAAACAAGTGAATCTATCATCAGACACCCTCCATCCAACTCTGGAAGCTACCCAACAAAAACAGAGACGGCAAGATGTCTAAAGGACAGAGTAAAAGCATACTAAAAAAAAAACCCGAAAATAACATGGCATCTCCAGTTTCCAGCTATCCCAAAGAAAACAACCCAGAGAACTCAAATACAATGGAAATACAAGAAAATGACCTCAAATCCTTAGTAATGAGGATGATAATGGAGGAAACAAATAAAATTCATAATCAAATACAGGAAGACACAGCCAAACAGGTGAGAGACATAAAAGAAGCACATAGAGTGGAACTGAAAAAAATTTCAGGAAAATGCAAACAACCAGATGAAATAAATAAATAAAACTGTTCAAGCTCTAAAGACCTATAAAGAGGCAATGGAAGAAACTCAGGAATATACAAACAACCAGATGAAAGATATCAAAAAATCAGTTCAAGATCTGAAGACAAAAATGGATTCAATGATAAACACACAGCCAGAAGAAAAACGAGAACATGAGACCTCAGAGAAGAAGGCGAGCAACACAGGGGTGAGCTTTTCTAACAAAATTCAAGAGATGGAAGAATGAATCTCAGGTCTAGAAGATGCAATCACAGATCTTGAAGCAACCATTAAAGAAAATGCCAAATCTGGAAAACTCCTGACACAAAAACATCCAAGAAATTAAGGACACCATGAAAAGAAGAAATCTGAGGCTAATAGGCATTGAAGAAAGAGAAGATATCAGTCTCCAAGGCCCAGAAACTATTCTCAACAAAATCATAGAAGAAAATTTCCCCAATCTAAAGAAAGAGATGCCTATAAACATACAATAGGCCTAAAGAACACCAGATAGAATTGACCAGAAAAGAAAAACTGCCCATCACCTAATAATCAAAACACAAAACATACAGAACAAAGAAAAAATATTAAAAGCTGCAAGGGAAAAGGACCACATAACATTTAATGGCAAACCTATCAGAATTACACCTGACTTCTCAGCAGAGACCATCAAAGCCAGAAGGGCCTGGACAGAGATCCTGCAAACCCTAAGAGACCATAGATGCCAAGCCAGACTACTTCACCCAGCAAACCTATCAATAACCATTGATGGAGAAAACAAAATATTCCATGACAAAAACAAATTCAAACAGTACCTATCCACAAATCCACCTTTCCAGAAAGTACTAGAAGGAAAACTCCATCCCAAAGGGTCAAGCTACAACCAAAACTACTGAGGAAACAGATAAATATACCCTGGCAAAAACACAACTACACAAATGCTCAACTGGAACCAACATCAAAATCAAGACTCTTAGCAGTCACTGGTCATTAATATCTCTCAACATCAATGGTCTCAATTCTCGAATAAAAGGACACAGACTAACTGAATAAACTGAATAAACAAGATCTAACATTCTTCTGCATTCAAGAAACACATCTCACCCATAATGATAGGCATTACCTCAGGGTAAAAGGTTGGAAAAATATTCCAAGCAAATGGTCACAAGAAGCAAGCAGGCGTAGCCATTCTAATATCGAACAAAATAGACTTTCAACCAAAATTAATCAAAAGGAATGCGGAAGGACACTTCATACTCATCAAAGGTAAAGTCAATCAAGATGACATCACAATTCTGAACATCTATGCTCCCAATACAAGGGCACCCACATTTGTAAAAGATCTGCTAAAAAGGCTTAAACCACACATCGATCCCCACACAATAATAGTGGGAGACTTCAACACCCCACTCTCACTGAAGGACAAGTCATTGAAACAGAAACCTAGCCAAGAAATAACATCATTAACCAATGCCATGGGTCAAATGGATCTAACAGATATCTATAGAACCTTTCACCCAAACAAGAAAGAATATACCTTCTTCTCTGCACCCCATGGAACCTTCTCCAAAATTGATCACATCGTATGTCACAAAGCAAGCCTCAACAGATACAAGAGGATTGAAATAATACCTTGTATCCTATCAGATCACCATGAGCTTAGGCTGCAATTCAACATCAACAGAAATAACAAAAAGTCTACACGTACATGGAAACTAAGCAACTCTCTGCTAAATGACACCTGGGTCAGGGAAGAAATAAAGAAATCAAGGAGTTTCTGAAATTCAATGAAAATGAAGGAACAACATACCCAAATTTGTGGGATACACTGAAAGCAGTGCTAAGAGGAAAATTCATACCACTAAGTGCCTTTAAAAAGAAATTGGAAACATCGCACATAAGCATCTTAATGACACAACTGGAAGCCCTAGAAAAAAAAGAAGCAGAAACACCCAAAAGGAGTAGACTTATGGAAATAATCAAACTCAGGGGTGAAATTAACAAATTAGAAACTAAGAAAACAGTCCAAAGAATCAACAAAACCAAGAGCTGGTTCTTTGAGAAAATCAACAAGATAGACAGAACATTAGCCAAACTAACTAAAAGGCAGAGAGACAGTATTGAAATTAACAAAATCAGAAATGAAAAGGGAGACATAACAACAGACACTGAAGAAATACAAAGAATCATAAGATCCTACTTTGAAGGCATATATGCCACAAAATGTGAAAATCTAAGGGAAATGGACAATTTACTTGATCAATTTCACTTGCCAAAGTTGAGTGAAGAACAGATAAACAAGCTAAATAGTCCCATTTCCCCTACAGAAATAGAAGCAATTATTGATGGTCTCCCAACCAAAAAAAGCCCAGGGCCAGATGGTTTCAGTGCAGAATTCTACCAGACCTTCAAGGGCAAGCTAATACCGATACTCTTCAAGCTACTCCAAAAGATAGAAATGGATGGAACATTACCAAATTCATTCTATATGGCCATAGTCACATTGATACCTAAACCTCACAAAGACTCAACAAAGAAAGAGAATTTCAGACCAATTTCTCTTATGAACATCGATGCAAAAATACTAAATAAACTACTTGCAAAACAAATACAAGAACAATCAAAGATATCATTCATCATGACCAAGTAGGCTTCATTCCAGGCATATGGAAATCCATCAATGTAATCCACCATATAAACAAACTGAAAATAAAAATCACATGATCATTTCTTTAGATGCAGAGAAAGTATTTGATAAAATCCAACACCCATTCATGTTTAAAGTTTTAGAGAGATCGGGGATACAAGGCACTTTCCTCAACATAATAAAGGCTATATACAGCAAGCCAATAGCCAAAATCAAAGTAAATGGTGAGATACTCAAGGAAATTCCTCTAAAATCGGGAACAAGGCAAGGCTGCCCACTCTCTCCATATCTCTTCAATATAGTACTCGAAGTTCTAGCCAGAGCAATAAGACAACAAAAGGAGATCAAGGGTATCCAAATGGGAAAGGAGGAAGTCAAATTATCCCTATTTGCAGATGATATGATAGTGTACATAAGTGACCCTCAAAATTCCACCAGAGAACTCCTACAGCTGATAAACACCTTCAGCAAATTGGCTGGATAAAAAATTAACTCAAAAAAGTCTGTAGCCTTCCTATACACAAATGACAAGCTTGCAGAGGAAGAAATTAGGAAAACCACGCCTTTCACATTAGCCACAAGCAATATAAAATATTTAGGAGTTACTCTAACTAAGCAAGTGAAGGACATGTTTGAAAAAAATTTCAAAACTCTGAAGAAAGAGAATGAAGATGACATGAGAAGATGGAATGATCTTCCTTGCTCATGGATAGGGAGAATTAACGTAGGAAAAATGGCCATCCTACCAAAAGCAATCTACAGATTCAATGCAATCCCTATCAAAATATCTACACAGTTTTTTAAAGACATTGAAAGTTCAAGTCTGAATTTCATATGGAAAAACAAAAAACCCAGAATAGCTAAAACAATCTTGTAGAATGAAAGGTGCTCTGGAGGAATCTCCATACCTGATCTCAAACTGTACTATAAAGCAATAGTAATTAAAACTGCATGGTACTGGCACAGCAACAGGCTGGTTGGTCAGTGGAATCGAATTGAAGACCCAGATATGAACCCACACACATATGGTCACTTGATTTTTGACAAAGAAGCCAAATCCATTCGATGGAAAAAGGATAGCATCTTCAACAAATGGTGCTGGTTTAACTGGATGTCTATGTGTAAAAAAAAAAAATGCAACTGGACCCATATTTGTCACCTTGCACAAAACTCAAATCCAAGTGGATTAAAGACCTCAACATAAAACCAGAGACACTAAGTCACTTAGACGAAAAAGTGGGGAAGAACCTGGAACATATTGGCACAGGAGACAACTTCCTGAACAGAACACCAACAGCCCAGGCCTTAATGTCAACAATTAATAAATGAAACCTCATGAGGCTGAGAAGCTTCTGTAAGGCAGGAGACACTGTCAAGAGAACAAAGCGACAGCCTACAGACTGGGAAAAGATCTTCACCAACCCTACATCTGACAAAGGTCTAATATTCAAAATATATAAAGAACTCAAGAAATTAAATACCACCAAACCAAATAACCCAATTGAGAAATAGGGCTTGGAACTAAACAGAGAATTCTCAACAGAGGAATATCAAATGAGAAACACTTAAAGAAATGCTCAACCTCCTTAGTCATCAGGGAAATGCAAATCAAAACAACTCTGATATTCCATCTTACACCCATCAGAATGGCTAAGATCAAAAATTCAAGCGACACCACATGCTGGCGAGGATGTGGGGAGAGAGGAACACTCCTTCATTGCTGGTGGGAATGCAAACTAGTACAGCCACTTTGGAAATCTATCTGGTGCTATCTCAGAAAAATGGGAATAGGGCTTCCTCAAGACCCAGCTATTCCACTCCTTGGAATATACCCAGAAGATGCTCCAGCACACAGCAAGAAAATTTGCCCAACCATGTTCATAGCAGCCTTATTCATAATAGCCAGATCATGGAAACAGCCTAAGTGTCCATCATTAGAAGAATGGATTAAAAAACTGTGGTACATATTCACTATGCAATACTACTCAGCTATTAAAAACAAGGAATTCCCGAAATTTGTGGATAAATGGATTGAGCTAGAAATGATCATAATGAGTGAGTTAACCCAGAAGCAGAAAGACTCAAATGGTATATACTCACTTATATCTGCATACTAGCCCAAGGGGCATGTTCCAGGAAAGCCTTCACTTACCAGGAAACTGGGACAGAGGGGAGGACATCCTATTGGAACTCTAGATGAGAGAAGCATGGAAGAATAGCAAAGTAGAAGGATCCAGAGGATCCTAGAAACCTACAAGAAGAACATTATGATAGGCAGATTTGGACCCAGGGGTCCCGCTCAAACTAAGGCACCAGCCAAGGACAATACAGGCGGTAAACTTTAAACCCCTACCAAGATCTAGCCAATGGACAGAACACTCTCCACAGTTGAGTGGAGAGTGGGATATGACTTTCTCACGTACTCTGGTGCCTCACATTTGACCATGTCCCCTAGAGGGGGAGACCTGGTGGCACTCAGAGGAAGGACAGCAGGTTACCAAGAAGAGACTTGATACCCTATGAGCATATACAGGGGGAGGTAATCCCCCTCAGGAACAGTCATAGGGGAAGGGAATAAGGGGAAAATGGGAGGGAGAGAAGAATGGGAGGATACAAGGGATGGGATAACCATTGAGATGTAACAAGAATAAATTAATAAAAAATAATGTAAAAGAAAAGAAACTAGAGTCGGGTGTGGTGGTGGTGCATGCCTTTAATCCATGCACTCAGAGGCAGAAGCAGGTGGATCTCTGAGTTCAAGGCCAGCCTGGCCTACAAAGTGAGTCCAGGACAGCCAGGACTACAAGAGAAATCCTGTCTTGAAAACAAAACATAATAAATAAAAAACTTTTTTAAAAGTTTAAAAAGAGAGAAAAGAAAAAGAAAAAAGAAAGAAAGAAACTAGAGACAGATCAGACCAAATCCAAAGGTAGCAGAAAGAAAATTATGAAGAGGGGCAGCTAATTTTATAAAAAGAATTAGAACGACAATACAGAAAAAAAAACCGACAATGAACTAAAGTTGCTTCGTTGAAAAGATTGGTAAAACTGATAAACATTTAGCATGCCTGAACTGAGCAAAGAAAGAGAGGGGAAGTCAGGAAAAGAATTAATGATAACAAACATAAGGAAATAAGAGTATCATAAAAAGATTAGAATAAGAACGACCCCCCCCCATAGGCTTAGACATTTGAACACATATTCCCAGGTTGTTGGTGGTGTTTGTGGACATTGTAGAACCTTTGGGAGGCAGGGTATTGCTTCAGGAGGTGGCTTACTGGGTGTTGATAATCTCATCCAACATCCAGGTCTCTTTCACTGCTTTGTCCTTGCCTATGAAGATGTGACCTCTTGGTTTTTTGCTCCCAGTGTCATACCAGCCTCTTGGGTCATTGCCTCTTCACCATGATGGACCCATCTGTCTGGACTCACAAGTCCAAATAAACCTGTCCTTCTGTAAGTTGAATTGGTAACAGTGTGTTGTCATAGCAAGAGAAAAGTAACTAAAGTAGAAGTTGGTACTGAAGAGTGGGCTGCTGCTGAGAAACCCTGACCATGTTAATTTTGGGAACAATTTGGAAAGCTCTGGAACTTCAAACTAGACAAGAGTTGAATAGAGTTTTAAGGGCCATCCTAATAGGAGCCTATAAGATAACAGTGCTGAGAACAATGTAGTGTGTGGATGCCCAGCTCAAGGCATTTCAAGTGGGAATAATATTAACAACTGGACTAGAAGCTACTCACGATATATTGGCAAACAAAAATCTGTATGCCTTCAGCCCTTGTCCTAAGAACTTGCCTGAGGCAAACTTTTACCATAATGACCTAATTTATTTAGCAGAAGAGATTTTTTTTTTTTAAAGACAGCATAACATTGAATCTGTGCTGCTGTCCTAGGTAATGCTTTTGCTGATTTGCAATGTAAAAAATGAGCAAATGGGGCAGAGAGAAAGAAATGTACAGTTGGAGAGGAAAGGATCATGAAAAAGCTCAATGTTATAGCCAGGGCTTGTGCTGGAAGAGAGGATGTAGTTGCTAAGGAAATTAGTGCCCTAGGGAGAGACACAATCTTCACTGGAAGCCTCAGGACTAGACTCCACCCAGCTAAGCTTCCAACTTATGAAAGGAAAAGGCCTGAGGAATGTTCTGATCCTGGAAAGCAACAACAAACAAAATCTACTGTTAGTGTGATCAGATGTCCAGAGTCCATCCCAACCTAGCAGCTGAGCTGGGTAGCCTTGTCCATGTCGTATTGGCTTTAGAGGTATGAAAACTGCAAGAGTGAAGAGGTCATGGGTTTCTCCTCTATGTTTTCAGAGAGCTGTGGCATGAGGACAGGCAACATGTGATTGGGTAGGCCCTTGCATGAAGGCCCTGAAAGAATCAGAGGCTGTGAGGGGCCACTGCATGAAACTGCTAAAGTGCAGTGTAACTCCAAGATATTGGCCATGGCTGAGCCTTGGGATATCTGCCAAGGAAAGCTACATACATGGAGTGGAGCAAGCTCAAGACAAAAGGGAGATGTATGCTGTTGGCAGTAAAGGTGGAAGAGCAGAGTCATCTGAGAGCTCTTGGATGCTAGATAGGAAACTACAGACTTTGGTGTTTGCCATGCTGGGGTTTAATCTTGCTTTGGTCCTACATTTCCACACTATATCCTCTTTTCTCCCTTTTGAAATAGTAATGTATAATCTGTGCCATTATATGATGACGGTATGCAATTTTTTTTATTTTTCAGAAGCTTGAAAATAAGATTTTTTTTTGAGTCTCAAAAGAGACTCTAGACTTTGAACTTTTAAACAATGCTGAAAATGTGAGACTATGGTGACTTCTGGAGTTGGACTAAATGTATCTTGCATTGTGATGTAGCTGAGTGTCTTTAGGAGCCAAGGAGTGGAATGTTGGGTATACAAATGAGAGTGTCCCCCATAGGCTCAGATGTTTGAACACTTGGTCTCCTTTTGGTGGTGCTGTTTAGGGAGGTTTAGGATGTGCAGCCCTGCTGGAGGAAGTTTGTTACTGGAGGCAAGTTTTCAGGGTTAATATCATATGTCACTTGCAGTTTTCTCTCCCTGATTCATGTTTCCAGATCTAGATTTGAGCTCTCAGCTTCCTGATCCAACTACCATGTCTGTTGTTCAGATTGCTCCTCAACATGATGGACTATTATCCCTCTGTAAGACCAAATAAATGGTTTCTTCTATAAGTTGCCTTGGTCATGGTAACAACAGAGTAACTGATACACAAATATTATGACCAGTTGCATACAAATTAAAGTAAAACTGAAAAAAAATCTAGAAAAGACACAGACTAACAGTGACACAAAAAATAAAACAAAATAAAAACAATCAACCTTAATAGGCCAATGAAAGGCAAGTTGGGTGAATTAGTAACCTAAAAAAATGTTTTCATGACCAGTATATAGTGGTGCATGCATTTAATTTCAGCACTCAAAAGTCAAGTGGCTATCTGAGAATCTAAAGCCAATCTGATCTACATAATGAGCACCAGGAGAGCCAAGGCTATAAGACCACAAAAAATAAAATAAAACAAAAAAATCCCAAAACAGAAAACAAAAACAAGACAACAACAACAACACAACCCCCAAACTTTTCACAAAGAAAATTGCAGGCCCAGATGGCTTCATTGTTTTAATTCTACTAGATATCTAAAAAAAAAAAAAACACCCAATACCAATCTTTTGCACATAATACCAATATTGAAGAGGTTAGGAGCACTTCCTAATATGTCCTACAAAGCCACTATTATTTTAATACTCAATCCAGGAGGTAAAAAGCATAGTAAAAGTATATTCCAGTGTCCTTTGTGAACATAAATACAAAAATCCTTAGCAAAATCATAGTCAGGTCTGCTGGCAGACCCATTAAACAGCAAGCCAGCAACTCAGCAAAGGTGACTACAACCACAGCCACTGAAACCCAGAGCAACAGCCGGATCCTAGGACCTAAAAACATTCTCTGGAGTGGTTCTCTCTAGGAGGATCTTAAATGGGGTGATGAACAGCCAAGGCCAAAGAGCCCAGCCTCTTATTTTGGGCTCAGAGGCTGTTCTAGGATGTTTATCAGTTGGCAAAGACCATGCTCCTGTAAGAGGCAGTTCCTCTTCTAGTGGACAAACATTACCTGTTCTCTCACAAGTCTGTTTCCAGTGGAAAAACACTGCAAGCCCCTCACACAAGTCTGTTTCACATTCCACACTTGGGATTAAAACAAAAACAAATTTACATCCTCTGTATCTAACAAAATAGGAATAAAAGGGAATTTTCTCAACGTAACAAGGTACATATCTAATGGATACATATGACATTGTAGATAATAATGGAAAAGGCTTATTTTTAATATGCACAAGATAAATAAGTCCACTCTTACCATTTCTATTCATCACTATTTTAGGCCTTGTGTAAAGGACAAATAGAAAGATATAATAAGAGTTTAGATCATAGTAGTGATAGAGCAGAAAAAAGGAGAAGAAGAAGTGGAAGAAAAAGAGAAATAAAGGAGGTAGATGAAAGGAAGATAGAGGAGAATGTGGAAATGAAGAGAAAGAAGACATGGAAGGGAAAGGGGAAGAGAAGGAATTGACAGAGTAAATATTGAATCAGTTAAGCAAGATTTCAGGTTATGTGGCCAATACAAGTAGCTCAATCATGTTTCTACATCCAAAATAAAACTTAAAATTCAACTTTCAATAGCATCAGAAATAATACTATATTTAAGAATAGTACTAAAGAGGTGCAAGATGTGCAGAATGAAAAATAGAAAACCACATTCTTGAAGATGAATGAAGACGGTGTAAGATATTGAGGAAGCATGCATTCCTGCACGGCTTGAAATTTTTAAGATGTCAATATGCTAAATGCCAAGGATGAAGTTGGGTTTCTCTCTATGCCACCAACAACACTAATACAAACAAACCATGGTTCTAAATGTAAAAGCCAAAACTATAAAAACTCTTAGAAGAAAACACAGAAGTAAATCTTTATGACCTTGGCTTAGGCAAAGCCTTATTAAATTTGACACCAAAATCACACACAAAAAAAAAGTAACCTGGGCTTCATCCAAATCTTTACAAAGGAAAAAAAAAAAACAACCTGTGCCTCTAATGACAAGCTAAATGCAATCTCCTGAATAAGAGAAAATGTTGGAATAAATTAGATGTCTGTCAAAAGACATACCTAGGAAAATGTTTTAATTCTTCTAACTCAAAAATATCAAATCAAAGTGTTCAGTGGAAAATGGACAAATAATATGATAGCATTTTACTTTAAGAAAAATATTTTTAAAATTACCCAAATCCATATTCAACATGATTGGTCATTGTAGAAATGCCAATCAGAAAATATGGCACCCCAACCTCCCCATGAAGGTTTAAACTAAAAAGATGATGATAACAACATTGATGACAAGAATTAGAGAAAATGGAGCCACTGTATATTCCTGGTACAGTCATAAGCGATACAGGTATTTGGTGAAGAAGTTTGGAAAACCCTTAAAAAGATGTGTGTAATTATCAGACAAATCAATAATGAATTTCATTTCTAGGCACATGGCTCAAATAAATAAAAACAAATTCACACAAAAAATTTGTATACAGATATTAAGATTCTTAATCACAGATAAAAAGTGGAAACAAAGGTCTATCAATAGATAAATTAAAGTGGTATGCCAGGATATTGCCCAGTTATTTACCCATAAAGACATGAAGTTATGCACATTTTAATATGGATAAACCATGAAAACCTTACACTATGTGAAAAAAACTACACATAAAAATCCTCATATATAATTTCATTTATATGAAATGTTCAAATAGGTAGACTCATAAAAAAAGAAAACAGAATGGGCTGTGCTAGGGCTAAGTGTAAGAGAAAATAACAGAGACTATGTTAGGTCTGGGGAACTTTTCGGGACAATAAAAATGCTCTAAACTAGATAAGCTGGTTGCACAAGTCTGAACATCCTACGACCCACTGAATTGTCCAACTTGAAAGGAAGAATTTTAAGGTAGGTGAATCATATCTCAATAAAACTGTTGTTTACAAAATATAAAGCATATTCCACATCTGTGTTTTAAGCTGTTCAATAGTTTTCTCTGCTCTTAAATTCCAAAGCTTGGCCATGGATGCAATGTGCTATATGTATCCCTCCACATCCCTTGTCTACGTGCTCAGTCACGCTGGCCCATGATCTGCACTTTGAACATGACTTACTATTTCCTACTGTGGAGTCCTGTTTGTTTGTTGTTGGGTTTGAGGGGGGGGCAGGGGAGGTGTCCATTCCCTAGGTAGCCAATAGTTTTTCCAGTGCATTCCTTTTATTCGTCTAAAATAGAAATCTGCTCCTTTCTGCTCTAGGACAACTATATTGTTTATTTTCTTTCAGTATTACAGCTCAAATTAGTTGAGATTATTTTGTGCCTGTGTGTGTGCACTTGTCCGTTTCCCTCTAGTATTAAATGACCCCCATCTTAGAGAAGGTTCTTCTCTGGTTTATCATTCTTTATATCTTTAATTTTGAGAGAAGTGTTTACCCAGTCATTGTTACTCTGTATCTGTTTCTTGACGAAATTCCCAAGTCTAATGACAAAACTACCAAAATTTCTCTCACACAAAGCCCATTATAAAGAAGGCCATGATGATGTGAATGAAGTAATGGCTGCTAAGCAGCCCCATGGACCAATAGCCAGGCTTTTCCATGTGATGGCATCAGAGTTCTCTTAAAGATCTTATCTCTTGACCTCCTTTAGAATGCTACCGTTGTGCCCTGTCCAGGTCTGCTTTGTGCTGCAGCATACAACAACATGGAAGCTGGCCTTGAGGAGTTCGCATTCTGCTGAGAGAAATAAACCTGAACAATGGGAAATCATAATAAAAATAATAATAAATGCTGGTCATAGTAAAGTGCTCAAGAATTACAAGATTGAAGGGCACTGATTTTTTTAATGGAATATATCACTGAACTGGTTTCATTTGCTTTAGTCTTTATGGAGAAAGTGGCTCCAGGTAGTGATTCTCAGACCAGGGATGGGGAGACAGAGGTGGTTTGCTCTATGAAACATTATTGGCAATGTCTAATGATATTTGCTTTATTGTCCAGACTAGAGGCAGGGAAGGGTCTGTTGGCTTCTGGTAGCAGGAACAAGGGAGATTGCTGAGCAACTTCCAATGCACAGGACCATCCCTGCCACACAGACACGCCACCCCTAATGTCATCAGTCCCGATACTGAGAAACCTGGGGCAGGCAAAGGTACTTAATGCTAAAACTGGAATAGGAGAAGCTGGTCAATGGGTTTGGAATGCATGAATCTGGACAACAACACCAGAACCCATGTTGCATCTCAGTATCACACACACACACACACACACACACACACACACACACACACACACACAAACGCCACACACAAAGAGATGTTTGGTCATACTGTATCCTCTGCTGTATATAGTACAGTAAGTAGGGTTACACATAAAATGTTTCCACTGAAGAATGAAATGTGAAACAAGACCCTAAGACAGCGTTGAATGACAAAAGTATGTGTGGGCCACACATTATTTTGACTGATCTCACAACCACAATGCTGAAACTCTTACGTCTTTTGTGTGAATTAAAAATAAATCTAGCCAGACAACAAAGTCGTCACAATTTTATCAACTGAGACCGGCAAATAACAAGCTAGCTGAAATAAAATTATTATGAAAGTTGCACAGGTAGGCTGCCGAAAACCATAAGTGCTAGGAAAGTGAACCACAAACTAGTAGAACTGGGGACTGCTCCATGCAGAGATTCTCTTCCCCTGCGAGCCTAGAACAGACAGGAAGGAAAGGATGGAAATGCGCACAGAGAAGCAGGCACATAAAACAACACAGCCTGAGAGATTATTCCAATCTAGAATGATTTTCATTCTGAATGCAGCATATTCCTGCATTAATTCTCTGTGTTGTGCCAGGACATACTTTTCAATATCTCAATATCTAGTGCACCAGTTTGCTAGAAAACAGGAGAAAAAGGAAAATAGGTTTTGTTTCAGGGTCAGCCTATGTTGGCTGCAAATCCCTGCATAGGAAAACTCCTTGTTGTGCTTGCTTCCAAGTGGATTAGCCAAGAATCCCTCATCCTAGCCCCTCGGCCCTGTGTGATCTGATCTCTCCTCTTTTTCAGCTCTGCCTTGTAAGCTTCGAACTTCATGCCAATCTTTTGTTTTTGTAGCCTTGACTGGCGAATCAACCACACTGGCTGATTTCTGTCGCTTTGAAAGTCTTTGTTTGGGGAATCTCCTGCAATTTATCTTCAGTTCAAATACTGCCTCCTCTTGGGATTTCTCTTTCTAAAGGATCACTTCACCCATCACTCATTCCCACAGCATCCTCCTTGGTCATCTTTACTGAAGCGAACACTCCCTAAGATTACGATACTTGTTTACTTGATCCATGAAGAAGGGGCCTTGTCTGGTTCGTTCCTAGTATTCCCCTGTCGTGTTGAAGGGTGCCTGGTGTGTGGAAGGAGTTTGGCAAATATTTGTTGAATGAACACATGAATTAGATAAGCTGGGGCTTGGACCAAATCATCTAGGATGGTCTCCTTCCAGCAATGAAGTACTATGATTTTCAAAATCCATCACAAAAAGCATCCATCTTTCCAGCTGAGAGCTTCTCTCTGCATATTGTCCAAGATAGGATTTCTCAGGGTTTAACTGAAACGGTGGGTAAGCAGGCAGAGTGAAACAGACGCCTTTGGGGGCTGGATGCATCTTCCTCTGAGGTTAGCAGCAGAGCAAAGAGCAATCACTGTAATCAACACAGAGGTGGACACGAGAGCAGCTGGGTCCTCTGCCAAATGGCCTTTGTGGATGTCAGAGCCAAGCTTCTCTGAAAACAGCCCTTTATTTAGAACAGGGCGCCAAGCCGAGCTTGCCCTCCACCCCCTGCCTGTTCTTCTCTCGCTTGGGCTCTCCACCTTGTCACATATGTGTTCAATTGCTTTCTTAACATCAGCTTGGGTAACCCTGATGCGAGGGAGATGAGAGAGTCAGCCACGAGGTCTATGAAGGTCTGATGAAAGCAACTTTAACACATAACCATTTGCCTTGGCAGGAGCTTGGGCCAAGAGCAAAAGTTCTCTTGATGTGTCAAATTATAGATAAACACAAGTTTCAAAAACATCTGTGATAGAACTGCAAATAAATGCTGGCAACTGGCAGGGCTCTCCGTTTACAAATAATTCCTGTCATCCAAACAGTTAAGAGGATAAACTTAAATGCGACTGACTTCCCAAACATTTGAGAGCACTTTAATAGGCAGGCTCTGAGGCTATAAGCATAAGAGAATAAGAATTAAGGAGTAAGGTTGAACCAGCCAACAGTAAAATTGCACTGGCTATGGCCGTGAGAGCCGAGGTTTACCAAGATGACTCAACGGAGGAGTCTTATGAGACTTCTTCCCGAGTTCCACCCATCTTTTGAAGACCTTCTGAGTTATCCACACCCCTGAGTCAGGCTGGTTTGTCTTCTGAGAAGTGTGACCTTGGGCACTGGATGAAGATCCTCCGGCCAGATAAGATAGTTACAACTGGCAGGGATCTTCAAGAAAAACTACCAACTAGAACACCTGCCCTTCTTTCTGCAGAGCTCTGTGGTAGTGGTGGTGCTGATGGGAGCCCTCTACTTCTGGTCATTGGATATGGTGAACTTCCATTCATTCATCTACCCGCTAGCCCAGGTTTATTTATTATATTCTTGCATGGTAAGCAGCATACTACATGTTGAAGTACTGCATTAAGAAAAACTTTGGTTCTGGTCTCTGAGATATAAGCACATATCTGGAGAGAGAAGGCTCAGATTTAGGCTGTTATCTGAATTTGAACTAACCACTGAGATACCAAACATCACAGAGTATATGTTTCTTAGGGAAACCACTATTTTCCATATCCAATACAACACTAGGGGTATAGTAAGCATTTCCTTCTGGTCTCTCTTTTGAGTTTACCTCTAACATAAACATTTATGTCAAGTCTAATTGTTAGTCCTATTCCAAGTATAGAATGTAAAAAATTGCCAGAGGATCCTCCTCCGTTCCTCCATCTTTTCCTCCCTCCCTTCCTCCCTGGCTTTCCTTCTCTCTCCCTCCCTCATCCTTCATATATATTGACATGTAATGATTGCTTATACACACCCGAGGGTCACGTGGATCCTCCTTGAACTCCTAAAATCCAGCTTCAATTTCCTAATATCCGCCAGTTCCAAAGTTGAAGACTTTGTGGTCTTAAGAGTTCCTAGAATTTGAAGCAATTATGATTGCAGCTTCTTCTGGCTCTTGGGCCACTGTAGGACCCATCCCACACAAGGAAATTGGACCATATCCAAATACAGAACTCAGCCCTTTCTTTGAGTTCAACAAGCAACTGACTAAATCACCAAAAGTATTTTTAGACTTAAGAGAAGACATTTGTTTTTTGATGGAAGAAGGGTTAAAAAAAAAAAAAGGAGTTGGTAGCAAGATAAATTAACTTCAACATACACAATTTTACCTGCTCCGTATCTGCTAGTTAAGAGATCTAGACAAGCCACTGGCCTTTCTGGGTCTCAGTTGCTCATATTTAAAATGAGGACCATAATATTTGCTCACAGGCTTGATACGTATGTGAAATGAGATTTTTTTTTTTAATGTAAAAGGATTAGGGCTGGTAACATGGCTCAGAAGTTAACCTCAAGTACTGCTCTTGCAGAGGACCCAAATTTGGTTCCCAGCAGCCATGTCTAGTACCTGACAATAATCAACTCCCAAGAGATCCAACATCTCTGCCCTCCACCAGCACAGCATCCATCCAGCTGCATGTCCCTCCCCAACATATCTATATATAATTGAAAATGGTAAAAAATAAATAAATCTTTTTTTTTAAGTAAAGTCCCATGTTTCATTTCAGCTCACATATTTGGGGACATGATAGATAGACAGGCAGATAGATGATTAACAGAGCTAAGTAGAGCTCTTGTGTATATCTATACACATACGTTTATGGACACCATCATAATCCCTGGCTCGCCCTGTTTCCATTGTCACTTTCCTCTTCTGTCCCCATATAGGCAGGGAAACAGATTCACCCTTGCCTCTCTCCTGTTCTCATACAGAACAGTTTCTGTTCTTTCTGCTCCGGGGTCTTGGCTCCACTGACGTCATATCCCAGGCATGTTTACCAAGGTATTTTCCAGACAATGATCATTTCCTCCTTGTGAGGGATTAAGGTGTCAAATGTCATGCTAATATTTTTTCAACTTGTTACATTTATGTATACACAAAACGTTCCATGGCTTTAAATCAATATTAAAAACACTGGCTGTGTCTTTGGGGGTGTTTTCATTCTCAAAAAATTCTCTGGTTCAGAGGAAGTACAATTTCCTGGTGGTGAGAGAGGCCTCACTCAGTACATGCCTTTAATGGTGGCCAGGCCAGGCCATCCAGGCCATCTCCTACCCTGACTCCCATGACCCAGTAGATGACATTGACCCCTTCCTGAAAGGCCAAAGGGGCTGCAGTACCAGATGGCTAGAACCTGGCACAGAAGTCAGATAATAAGCTGTTCCTCTCAAAAAGTATTTTATCATGTTATTCTCAGGATATTTCTCATTTCTTTTATTCATTCCACCTCCAACAAAGTCATTCACACAGATGTCACCGATGGGGACTTCTCTCAAGAAAGAGGATGTATGATGCTAATGTTTCATAATCTTACTTTATGTGCTGGGGTTGGCTTGTAGCTGCAGTGAACAAACATGGACTCCCAGAGAAGCCATTCCTTTCTCCTATAAAGCTGGCACTTACATACACTTGTGTGTGTGTGTGTGTGTGTGTGTGTGTGTGTGTGTGTGTGTGTGTGCACTCTATAATTTTTGTGAAGCATATTTACATCTACTTGAATGTTGGCAGAAAAATCACATTAAAAACTGAAACTTCCCACTGTTATCTCAGTTTCAGATCTACTGTGTGAGTCCTTCCTTCCTCGTTACCATGGCCCAGATGAGGAGATAGGCTTTTGATTGCTGTCTTTGGCATCTGTCGTAGGGAGAAGTTGATGCCGGCAGAGTTCAGATGCAGTCATAGTCTCTCGTAGGTTTGGGACACAGATAGAGACAAACAAAGAGGGCCATGAGAGGCTGTCCTGTCACCCATTCCACTCAGGTGTGTCGTGGAAACAGGCCAGCAGATTTGGCTGGAGTCTCAGCTTCATAGAAATGAGCTTTGTATTTTGGGCAAAACACAGTGAGAACAGCGCCCCCTATGTCATAGAGGAATAATAACACCTGTTTCGTAGGGCTGTGAAGGTTTGAGAAAAGCAGGTTTTTCTCTTGGCTTTTCAACACTGCCATCTCTTGAATGTTGTTCTAACCTTTTTGGGCCTTCCTCCCCAAATCCAGAAAACACCAGATGTAGACCTAGCAACAACTCTTTTCCTTCTTGGCTTATTGTTCCCTATATAATTCCACCCACATTGTCCCCATTATTTCTCTATAAGAAAGGTGTGAAGATGGTCTCACCACAGCTCATTTAACACAACCAAAGAATGGGGTTAGGTGGTAATATGTGGTCATACCAAGTGGTTTTCAGGTTTGTATTTCCCCAAAAGTAATCACTATGGATCAGTCAAAGCCTACAAGAAGCGAGAAATAGGGGAGGTTCCAAGGAAGACATGACAATGCCAACAGTCTATGCTCAGTCCCTGCAGCATCCCAAGATTGTAAATAATAATTCTACAGAACCCAGACGTTCTACTATTTTGCAGGGCCTGGTAACAGAGCTCAAGGTGTGACTATAGATGCCAACAAGGCCTCATTGGCTCTCAGGGGCTAATGAGCCTGAGAATACTAGAATTGCAATGCATAGGACTTAGTCTATAGTAGCCTCTTTATGTATTTTAAACTGTTGAAAATGTGGGGGCTGGATTGATGGAAGAGCACTTATTGCTCTTCTAGAAGACCTGTGTTCAGTTCCTAGCATCCACATGGTGGCTCACAACCACCTGTAACTCCAGGTCCAGGAGGGCTGACATGCTCCTCTGACCTTCATGGGTACAAGCCACGTACATGGCACATACACATACATGCTCCCACATAAAAAACACCTAATATTTTCCCCCAAGCCGTTGACCTATACTAAACGTTTCATAGAATTTGAGCTTGAAGAGGTCTTAGAACCTCCAGTGGCCAAACCCTTCCTTAGAGATGGAAAAAAAAAATCTCACAGATTCAATCAATGTAAAATAAACGTTCAAGGACCAAAGAAAACTAGGAATGTCTGAAAGACAAAAATGGAGTGGATGGCTTTAGGCACCTGATGGAGGATAATTATAACACTTGGCTAATATATTTTTGGCGCACGCTTCTTGGCAGAGAAGGCGAAGTGGAAACATGCTGGGTTACTTAGTTTTGGTTTTCTGACAATGGAAAACATAGAATTTTTCTGAAGAGACGAATTTTTTCCTGGAACCGAGCATGGGCATTTATCACATGAGTCACTGCTGAAGGATGTTGAAGACAGAATGGGCCTATCTCCCTCTGCGCTTTCTTACCAAACAGTGCAGCTCTCCATCTGGGTGTTCTCATAGCCACCCTTTATGGGCGTTTTTTAGTAATCAGGAATCTTTTTAAAGCACTGGGTAGGCCTGAGACAAAAATGAAAACGGAATCACTTCTGCTTCCCACTTCACCATTAACTAGCCCGTGGAAAGAGAATGTGCAGGCAATTTTATCTAGGTACATCTTAAGGCAATACTTTGATAATAATAAAATTTCTAATTATATCCTTTATCAAGTACAAGTACATGTTGTAAGTACAAGCAAGCTGACTACGGTAGTCTGAATTAGAATGGCCCCCATAGGCTCATATATTTGAAGGGTTGGTCACTAGGGAGTGGAACTGTTTGAAAGGATTATAAGGATTAAGGGGTGTGGCCTTGTTGGACGAAGTGTGTCACGGTGGGTAGGATTTGAGGTTTCAAAAGCCCAGACCAGGCTCCAGTCCCCACCCTGTCTCTCAGCCTATGGATAAGGATGTAGCTGTGCACCATGCTCCTTGTCACCATAATGATAGTGCCCTACACCTCTGAAGCTGTAAGGAAGTTGTCAATTAAATTGCTTTCTTTTGTAAGAGTTTCCTTGTCTCTTTGCAGTAATAGAACAGGGACTAAAGCACCAACTAAGGCAACCTTCTTACTGCTATGATCTTTTAATATAGTTCTTCATGTTGTGGTGACCCCAACCATAGAATTATTGTCAATGTTACTTCATAACTGTAATTTTCTACTGATATGAATCATAATGTAAATATCTGTGTTTTCCAAGAGTCTTAGGCATCCCATGCGAAAAGGTCATTCAACCCCCAAAGGGGGCATGACCCACAGGTTGAGTCCTGCTGGAGTAAGACTTGGTCAGATTGAACAGGTTCTTACAAGCTCTCAAGCTAATTCCAGTCTCCAGCTCCTTCAGCTGTTGGTAGGTCCCAGGATTGGCCGTTATGTTGAAGAGGATTCTGAAGTCACGTCTCACAGGGCAGCAACAGCAGGATCACTTCACTGTGTTTGCATGTGAGAAGGGAGTGACACATGCCTGCAGTGAATTTGCCATCATTGTGTGATTGTGTTTTCCTGCTAGCAAAGCAAATTTCATATGGCAGTAATTAACAGATAAATGTGTTTCCTGTAGCTCCTCTACATTTATGAGTGGAAACATCCTAAGATGTAAGTTATCCCGAGATGTGAGTAATTTTAGCACATTCTACTTGGATCTTGGAGTTGATGTATATACACAGGGGACAAACCAAACAGAAACTCACCTCTTGCCACAAAATTATGTCAAACCCACAGTGCAAGTTGTTAAGTATTATGAAGAATTTGTTTACATAAGTCAGTTTATGAATTATTAATTAAAATCTTACTCTACAACTAATGACCACTCTTTGTTCTCTTTGTATTTACTTAAGCAGTAGAACCCATTTAGAGTTGTATATTGTAAAGCATATCCCAGTGAGACACTTTGATGGTTCTGGCAATTTCAGGCTGTATATATAGGTTGAGTTTTGTGGATGTAGATCCTGAAGGACCTGGGTTCCTTACAAATAAACCATAAGTCCAAGGCCATGTAGGGAAGTTGACAAGCCCTAAGGGGACTGCTACTGTTTGTGACTGCCCAGTCTTTTGTCATCTCATTACATTGCCCACACCAAATCAGTGCCTGTGCCCTACACAACAAAAGATACTTCATAAAACTTAGCAAATGAATGGATGGGTATTGGATTATGAGTAGATGTTTGAATGAGTAAATCAGACACCCACCCTGATGCTGTCACCAGGACCAACCTAGAAACACCCATCTCCAGAGGCAGTGAAGGAGGGTTAGCTGTCTCTGAAACTGCTTGCCCATGCTGGAGAGAAAGAGAAATAAACATCTGCTTAACAAGAGAAGAGTGTGGTTTCACAAGCAGATGTGTAGAATTTGCAAACGAGAAGAGGATTGTTTGTGTATAAGAGAAGAGAAGGGAGAGACTCAGTAAGCTAAGCTAAAGTAAACTATTTATTGCACTTACTAAGCCATAGTGTGGTTGCACCCAACTGGTCACGACTGCAGCTCCAGCCCCACCCCCCTTCCTTCTTAAAGTCTCCAGTCTCTGCAGGATACACGCATCGGAATTGAGAAAAGAAGGCTTCTAACTTGCTCATGGCACCCTGGACCGTTTAAGGCCTCAGTCCAAGAGTGTTGGGTCTGGTGTTGTTGTTGTTGTTGTTGTTGTTGTTGTTATTTTTTTCTGTCTCTACATCAGACAGGAAGAGGAGAAAATGGAAGGGAAGTCAGATGTGGGCCTTGTTCCTAGGGCAGGCAGCAAGCAGAGAAGGATGCACACATTCTCAGCTTGGATGACTTCTAGACTCTGGGGCTTGGCAAGGCCGCAGCTGAAAACATGGAACAAAATAAACTACAAAATATAGAAGGAATGCAAGAAAAGTCATGAAAAGAAAATTGGTAATTCATAGAGATTACACTGTAATGGCTACAAGATTTTCCAGGCTTTGATTTAAACTTTTTCAAGAAATTAGTTGCAGCAGAGACTCCCTTGGTGGCTAGACATGAAGGGGGAATTATTTATTTATTTATCTATCTATTTATTTATTTTAAACAAACTTTTGTTTAAGGTGTTTATTTTATTTTTAATAAAGCAGATACCATTTTCATTCCCCTGTTCCTCTCTTGAAGAAACAAAAATCCCCAAGTAATCCCAGCCTTAAATGCAGGCAGCACAAAGAAGACACAAAGATCATTTCAAAATTGGAGGTCATTTTATTTTTTTTACCATTCATAAGCACTTGCACAACTGCATAAAGCATTATAAATACCAGTTGGGCCAGTAGCCAGGGCATATATGTTTGCGTGCACGCTTTCCCTGGGCTCAGCAAATCTCCAGTTCTGGAATGAAGTTATCAGTTTATCACGGTTCACAGCCTCATAATTACATTTTTAAAAGACCCAAAATTCAGGCAAATCATGGCTAGCGTAGTATGTGACAGCACAATTTTAAGAGAACAGACCTCAAGATGGACGATATAAAGGAAGGAGCTGCAGCCCAGCTCAGCCCTGTGCAACTTGCTGTGTTGGTTGAGTTTTGTAACCTTGATACAAATAAGAGTCATTTACTAAGGGTGCCTTGTTTGAGGAATTGCCTCTATCAGCTGGTCCTGTGGGCATATCTGTGAGGCATCTTCTTGATTGATGATTGATTTGGGTGGGTCCACCCTCTTGAATGGTACCACTTCTGGGCAGGTGGTCCTGGGTGGTATGAGAAAGCAAACTGAGCAAGCCGTGGAGAGCAAGCCAGTGAAGAGTCCCCCCACGGTTACTGCCTCTGTGTCCCTGCTTGGGTCCCTTTGTTGGCTTCCCTCAAAGATGGCCTGTGGTGTCAAGGAAACCCCTTTCTCCTTCATGCCTGCTTTGTGCGGTGAGCAGGAGAACTCTGGTGTTGGTCCACCTCCTGCCTTGCCTCTCAGACACGCAGCTCTCAGCTGCCTGTAACTCTTGTTAATTTCACCATCTAGTCTCTATTCCTCACAGATAATTTAATGCCTCCTTAACTCTTCCAGTGGGAAGAATCACCCAGAATTCTTGTCAAAAATTATAGATCCATAGGTAGAACACATGGAGGCAGACTCCCCAAGGAGCAGCGTTTTCTTGCCAGAGCATCTTGGGGGAGCTGGGGCCGCTGATGATTTTTCAGAGTCCCTTTATGCTAACAAAGCACGTTCATAAGCCTTTCTGCAAGTGCCTTTCGGATATGCGCACTGCTTAATGTCCCAGAGCTAAATGTTGACTCTGGAGGCAGAAATGGCTTCTTGTTTAGGGCCTCTCAGCCAGGTCCTCTAAAAGATCCGGCCTCACCAGACCCCACTGCCTTCCAGATGCTTCTGGAAATGACAAAGATCATGATACCAAAAATGTCTCTTGCCAGCAAAGAGAAGAGAGAAGATACGATGACGAAATCTTAGAGTGCACTCCCAAGGTTATAAAAAAAAGAAATCCTGTGGTTGCTAAAGATGGGGGAAGATGGGAAATGAATGAAGTCCTGGGCATGTGAGTGTATTTTGATAGGCAAAAAATAAAAATAGCTGCAGCCAAAGACTGCAATTGTTAGTGATCCTTTTGCAGAACACTAGTTTTGAAAAATAGCCCATGAGAAACAGGTTCGAGCCTCAAATAAAGTCGGGAAATAGGCAGAATCACGAAGTGTGTCTATCTGCCTTAAAAGGCTCTGAGAAGTTCCTACTGCAGGCAAACACAAATGAAATGTGAAAATGGAAATACCTCCAGTTTGGATGTCTTTGCCCCCATTGTCCTATAAAACATGCATAAACATCTATCTGAATGTTCTTGGAAAACACTGACTGAGGGCAGAGAGTTAGGGAAGAAAATACGTTTGCTGAGGTGTTTACTACTGTGTGTGGTTCCTTAACTATATCCAACTAAAAAGGTTAATTGTAGAGGCCAAGCTCCTGGTTTCTTCTCTTTGCTTAAAACTTGAAAGTGTGTGTGTGTGTGTGTTTGTGTGTGTGTGTGTGTGTGTGTGTGTGTGTGTGTGTGTGTGTGTGTGTGTATGTGTGTGTGTGTGTGTGTGTGTGTGTGTGTGTGAGCGCACACACACATGCAAGCAAGCAGCAATGTGAAACAAGTCTGCTGCTTATGTCTTTGCTTGTTTAGAAGAGACAGAGGGGTGGAGACATAGCCAAGAGACTTGCCCCACTCTGCGCCTTGTGGATCCTCTCTTGGTCCTTGCTAACAAAAAGCAAGTGTATGGTGTGAGAAGCGGGTGGAGGCCGCCAGAGCTTGGGAATGCAGAAGGGAGGGCATGTCTGAAGCCTCTGGCATCTGGATTGGAGTTCCAGCTCGTCTCCTTTTCTTTCTTTGCCAACGTGCTTCTCTGGGGGACCTGGCAAGCCTAAAGATGTCTCCTTACTGGTGTGCTTCTGCTCTCCCTATGTTTAATGCTTCAGAGGGAGTCCTCCTTCCCGGGACCTCGGGGACCCAAGGCTACCCTGAGTGCAGTCTGTGTGGCCTCTGGGTCAGAGAGGAGCAGAAGGAACAGTCTTAGCTGGCTTTGCCAGCTGCATCATTGTTCGGAGATGTAACACTACTCTGGCCAGAACGGGGACATGCTATGCTTGGGTTCTGAGTCCCATGTGTCAGAGCTTAATGGCACTTTGAGACGCCTCTCAGATTGGGTGATGTGGGAGCAGATGTGTGATCCTTACATAATTGGCTTGGAAATTGCTGAGACAGTGGGCCAGGGGTTAGGAGGACTGTTGTTCCAACTGTTGGTTGTTGTTAAACTCGGTCTTGAAGCAGTCAGAGAAATAATTTCAGTTTCTTTTGCTTATGTGCTTCAGGGAAAATTGATTTCTCTGTGGTGTGAACTTGGTAATTCCTTGCGGCCCTGACCTTGAGCTGCCCTTGGTTTGACAGAGATGAACCATAGTTGGAAAAGGTTAGAATATAGATGTTTTGTTGAAAAGAATAATGTCTTTAAAAATAATTTTATATGCACTCTTTGAGTGGTTCACCATGGTCTTAACATCTAGTGGTTGCTAATGAAAATTTTACAATTGGTTCTCCAAAAATTAGTAAGGAATATACATAAGTACATAAGCATATGTGTGCATTGATTTATCACAATTTTTACTGATATAAAGAATATACAGCATAAACTTGTAATAAAACATAACATTTTCTTTTTAAAATTCACATAGATAGTTGATTCTTACAGTATCATTTTACTTTTTAATCAAATTCCTATGTCCTCAGCTCACTTTGGTTATAATGACAAGTGTATTTCCAACATGACTTGATAGTTTTGTTTGGTAGCAAATAAAGATGAAAGCAAAATAAAATGGAGACACATGTCGAAGGTTGCCACATAGAGCAAAGAAAGCCCATTTAAAGTTGACCCACATGTGAAGACCTGAAGCCTCCTATGAATGCATTCTGTGTAATAACTGGGGTATAGCCTGCCCCTAGAGGCACTGCAGGTGTGGCGGCTGTGTCACATGAGCATCAGCAGGTGGCAGAGAAGAGAGAGGTTATATTACTCTCAGTGTTCCGACCTGTGAACGTCTGAATGGCAAGTAGAATAACAATCCCTGAAAACAATGATCCTGAAAAACTCACTAGACTACCACTAGTGTGGTGCCAACCCCCCCAACCCCCCCTCCCCCCCGATAGACAGGGAGCTAACCTGAGATGATCACCAGTCTGGCACCATGGCAGGCACGGTGGGGGAGGGGCAGACCACACCCAAGATGTCCCCTGCCTGGTGTCATATAGCACAAGTGGGACATAGCACTCTTGACACCATACCTGAGACAAGCACAGACACTCAGAGACCCAGGGCGCCATTAAAGGAGCAAATAAGTGGTAGAGAAATGGAAGAGAAAGAAAAAGGAAGGATGTGGGCACAATGAAAAGAGACAAAGCTGGAGACTTGAGGGGAGTGAGGAAAAGCCTGATGTGAGTAGCCAGTGATGGTACCTGGGACCATGGTGGGGTCTTGGCTACGCTGCCACCAAGGGACACATCTCTTACCACCAAGGCCAGGTGGACATCCCTGGTCTGGCCTGTCCCCAAGAACATATTGATGTTCAGGGCTATACAGCATTGACCCCATCCCTCATCTGGGCATCCTGGGAGAGCTGGCCCCAGAAAGAGGGTATGAAAATAGAAGAGCTGACCCTGCCCCTAGCCAACGGCAGTACTCTGAAGAGCAGGGCCTGCAGACTGTGGGAGTTGAGGGTGAGCCAGCCCCTAGGATATAAGCGTGGGAGACCTGGCCCTAGCACTCATCTCCCATGCAATGACATGGCAAGAAAGAGAGAGAGAGAGAGAGAGAGAGAGAGAGAGAGAGAGAGAGAGAGAGAGAGAGAGATGTCCCCCACCTCTCGCCCTTTGCAACTAAGGCAGGCAGGAGAGCTGGCCCCTAGGTCATCAGAGCAGGACTGTCCCTGCCACTCGCCTGCTGCAACATTTAGGAGAGCAGGCTCTGCACCTCACCTGGGCAGCAGGGTAGAGCTGGCCCTGGATGTGGGGGTTGCTGTAAAGCAGGCTCATCAGGGCATGAGAGAGAGAGAGAGTGTGTGTGTGTGTGTGTGTGTGAGAGAGAGAGAGAGAGAGAGAGAGAGAGAGAGAGAGAGAGAGAGAGAGAGAGAGAGAGAGAGAGAGGGAGCGCCTGTGGACTGAGCAGCTCAGATACCTCTCAAGCCCATATCTAGGGCTTTGAATTGTCCCACCCCAATATCTATCCCCACTGATGGACTAGCTGCTGGAGTGCATGACAGGGCCACTCCTACAGATCCAAAACTCCAGCTCTCCATGACACAGGCGAGCAACAGGCTATCCAAAAGGAGTCCTGTTGAGGTTCCAGTATTAATGGAGTAGCAGAAACCAGAGGTCTCGAAGCAGATCGAGTGATTGCAACTGAACATTTGCAAGCAAAGTGTGGACAGAAGAGTATACTGTGGGACACTATAGCACAGTAGAGCTCCCACGATGAGCTTTTTTCTCTACTGGGGGCAGTTACAAGGGTAGAGGCAGGAGGGAGAAATGAGTGGGATTAGGGTGCACGCTGTGAAATTCACATAGAACCAATTAAAAAGTCAAAAAGCAATTGGTACATAATTATGCTAACTGCCTTTGATCGACAGCAGTCTCCTCTTATTTGGGAGACTATGTGTTAAGACTTGCCAGTCTTCCACCCCAGACAACTTAAACCTACACATTGACGTCCCTGGATGAGGAATATAAGAGATATAATGTGTCCACTATCCTGATACAATAGATCTAAACACTCCAAGAGTATACTAAAGAGCAGCTTTTTGTAAGAAAGAATTAGGTTTTTGTTGTTGATGATTATGTTTGTTTGTTTGTTTTTGAGGTAGGGTCTCTCACATAGTTCTGGCTGTCCTGAAATTTACTCTGTGGAGCAGGCTGCTCTGGAACTCTCAGCACTCTGCCTGTCTCTGCCTCTCAAGTGCTGGGGTCAAAGTCGTGCACCACAACTCTCAGGTGTAACAAGAATTAGTGAACCGTAACTTTGCTTATTTAATGATAAATTACTTCAGCTTTGTTTAAACTGACTCACAAAACTTGAACAAAACAACCAACCCATGTGAGCTGTGAACAGCCACTGCACCGAGCCTGTCCTGTTCCACCTAATCCATAATCTGTTTTCATTATTTGCAAGTTTTGCTTTATTCCCAGAGATGTTGGAGCTGGTGATATTTAGAAAGTTTTGAACTAAAACTCTACCCTTCTCCTCGGAGCTTCCTGCTTCCCAGGGGGCCCTGTGAACATTCTCACTGCATCTCCTGGGGAGATGCTGGCTACTGAGGGTTTAAGGCTATGGTCTCGTAAGACCCCAAGCTACATGGAAATAAAAATTCAAGGCAACCTCACTTAGATATAAAACCTTCCTAGCACTGTAAGGCAGAGGAAGGCTGGGAGATGAAATCAGCATTTCTGCTTGTCTGCAATATTATTGATTCTCCACAGCACATGGTCAAGGACCGGAAGGGATTGTGTTAAATAAGTGCCCCTCTATTGCAGTAGTCTGAAGGGGCAATAACGTTTTCCTCTCTATTCTGCTTTGATGTTCTGAAGATTGGCTAGAGATAAGTAAAGTCTATGACACAGACAGCAAATGCTTGAAATCCATCGAAGGAGCGGGCTTCCCTCCGACACGTGGAGTGTAAGCTGGACCTGAGGAGTGGAAGGGATTTAGAAAGCAGGGAAAGTGTTCTGGGGGGGGGAGGGGCACACAACGAAGGGAACTAGATCTAGAAACTCTGAAGAAACAGAAAATGAACGGAGAGTCCAGCTAGGAAAGATTTGGATTTGTATATAGATATGTCAGCTATTTAAACCGAAAAGCACAAAGTATACTCTTGGCACAGAATCAAAAAAAAAAATTAAAAGCTGGAAAATTTGAAAATAATTTGAATGCTTACTATAGCTTGTTAATAAAAAACAAATGCTAGAGTGCTTTACTCGTCAGCACTTTGCCTCTTATCTGAGAGCTCCGTGGTCTTCTAACTGTCTCTCCCTACCTTCTGAGCCCACTGATCGCCCCAGTCTCCACACAATATCTCAAGAAACTAAAGACAGAATTAAATGACAATCATATTTTCCTTCATGGGCCGGGGAAACTCACTATGCATCAACGAAAAGATACCTTTGGTCTGGTGCTTCTCATAGCAACAGTTATACCAATAAAGAACAGCTATGCGAATTGTATGCTGCACATACTTTAATCCAGCCCTCAGAAGGCAAAGGCAGGTAGGATCTCCATGAATTCAAAACCAGACCAGTCAATATTGTCTTGATAAAATGAAACAATTACATAAATAGTTTCTATACCTCTCTCCTTATTAGCACTGCAGTAATATGTCCATTTTTAGTACATGCATGTGAGTGTGTGTGTGTGTGTGTGTGTGTGTGTGTATGTGTGCGTGTGGGAGTGTGTGTGTGCATGTGTGTAGTGCATGTGTGTTTCCTTTGCTTTAGGCCTTAGTACTTGCTGTCTCTTTTGTAAATACCAGTTGTTTCTCATGGGCTTTATCCAAGTAATTCCTGTTAATCCTGAAAATTCAATTTAAAAGTGGCTTTAGGGCTTGAGGGTGTGACTCAGAGATAGAGTGTTTGCCCAGCCTAAGAAAGGCCCTGGATTTGATGCCTAGCATTACTAAAAGGAAAAAAAAATGACTTTATTCAAAGGTGTTCCTGGAGTAATTATTCATCTCACTTCCCTGAACCCACATGTTCTTGTTATTTTTGCCCTCACTATATTATGTGATTCCATATTTTACCTGACTTGCTCACCTTAGACTGTAAAAAATTTAAAATGAACCATAAGGATTATTTCTTATATATACACAAACATGTATATATGTATGTACAAATACACAGTCATGCACATAAATATGTTACTATATTGTTCATGTTTATTTGCCTATTCAATATGTAGCATAGCTTATATTTTTTCTGCAATATGTTTTTCATGTATATGTGTGCATACATATTTACTTGTTGAGTTTTTTTCTCTATGCTTTTGGATGAATGAATCTATTTATGAGCACCTTCCATAACATAGCATTGTATTAAGCCATCAGCATATTTATGTTTTTATTTTTATGTGCTACTGATCATATGGAGTAGAAGCTACCCTTGGTTCTCAGAAGGGCAACCCAGGACCGGGAAACATTTCATGATTGGGGCAGGTCACATGACCAGGAAATGCAGCATTAGCCCAGGGCTGGCTGAGTGGCCCTTCTGCATGCTGAAGCATGACAAAGCATTACTTTGGGAGTTGAGGAGAGGTATGGGTCTCCGGAGAGGAAAAAAGGAGACTGGAACTGTTGGGGACACCCATGGCTGACCATCACAAGTGGTACTTGTGCCAGCATCATCCAAAGGCACAGATAGAGGAAGGCAAAGAATGATGATGCCAGGTGCATATCCGATCGCTGCACTTGGTGGATTCTGACACTGCCAGCTTCCTATTTTATGGGAAGCTTCCCTATGATAAACATCTTATTTTTTTTTTTCAATAATGGTCTGCTCTGCTTCAGAAACCCTTGTTCTGAGAAGAGGATTCAAAAAGCATAGGGGCAAATTTAGTCCCAAGAAGTCTTCTGGTTTTCTGTTTTTTCCCCATGATTTAATTCGGGTCTCACTAATGACCTAAGTTCACTAAGACCATAGATCATCACCAAAGACAGTGAGGGACCTTGCGTGGTTCCCAAGCAATTGCACCTGTTCTATTTTATAAGTGTATTAGTTACTTTTTCTATGCCTGTGATAAGACACCATGACCAAGGCACCTTATAGAATAGAGTTGATTGGGGGCTTCCAGTTTCAAAGGATAAAGTCCATGACCATTCTGGAGGGGAACGAGGCACCAGAGCAGCGTGTGAGACCTTAGGTCTTGATCCATAAGTAGCAGGCTGAGAGAGCTAACTGAGGTTATTCCTACTCCTACGGCCAGGTCAACAGCCAGGACAGACTCTTAAAGGTTGTCTCATCTAGAGCATGCAGGATAATGTCTTCGTGTCCGGCCTCTAACATTAATCACACCAGCAAAGTCCCTACAGGTCATGTAGGCTCTTGTGCTCAGGGGCGTTGCAGATTATGGTGATACCTGGGGGTTGTTATTTTGTTTTCTATAAAGGTAGATACAAGAAGCTCCTTCTACATATGAGGAAACAAAGACAAGGAGATGCCAAGTGAGTGTCCCATAATCCTAGAGCTAGCAAGATGGCATCTTTGACTAGGATTCCAAGGCAGTCTCTCTCCCAGGGACAACGCACTGTCCCCTCTAACTTTTTTGTATCAGCTGCAAAATTGGACAGGAGTGGCGAATAGCTGGCAACCTTTATAGAATATAATGAAAGAGTAGGCTCTCTGCCAGGAGCAGGCAAACATCCTAGAATAAACAAGAAAACAGAGTTCTTGCACGGATGGAAAGGCCACCGCTTCATCTCATCCCAAGCTTTCTTTCCTCTTTCCTCTTTTTTTAAAGTTTCTATAATGCAGGTTATATTGGATGTGAGAATTACCACACTTTAGACCATTCAAGACACCCACCAGGTACTAGCTGAACAAATGACCGGATGAATGGATTCCATCGGATGAGCAAATATCAAAACATATGCACAGGACTTCAGATCGTCTCTTTTAATCCATAACACTCCAGGCCAAGTGTTATTAGCCACACTTCTCCAGACTTTAGCATATCAAGTTGCACCCCAAGGCAGTGTCTTCGTTTCCTTCCAATGTTAAGATGGTGATCTAAGTAATAGCTTATTATGGGGTAGTGGGGGTGGGGGCTCCTCCTGGTATCTCTGGCCAGAGGTCATATTATGAAGTCTTGACGTGCACTTCTTAAGCCTTACAGGCTATTCCTCAAACTTGTGTACATCACATACTGAAGAAGAGTTTCTGGGCCAGCATTTTCTTGGCTCAGATGGCAGTAAAAGATAGTCTAGTATTCCCCATAGCATATTATTTGGAGTATGCATTGCAGATGAGGCCAAAGCACTCAGAAAAGGATGGACATTGTGTATACTCCTGTGTGGCACAACCTACCTGAAATGTGCATTTACTCTGTCTGTCCATTGGGCATCCACTATGTGCCAGGTGCTAAGGTAGCAGATTATTTTTCTTTTAAGGAGTTTCTGGTCCAAGCAAACAGATGTATAACCCCCCCCCAAGTGCAATATAGCTTGCAAGAACAGTATGAGAGAACAAGACGGAGTTCAGTGGGCCCTGGGTTCAGCATCTGTGGATTTGGGTAATTGTGGATCAAGAATATTTAGGAAAAAATACAATTATATTGAATAGATACAGCCTTTTGCTCTCTTTTGTTCTTGTCATTATTCCTTTTGCCATATAGCAAACTACACAGCACTTAGGTTAGGTATTATAAGTAATCTAGAGACGACGGCTTGAAGTATACAAGAGGATGTATATGTTAAATGCAAATGCTATGCCATTATATATGAAGAGTTTGAACATCTGTGTATTCTGAGGTCTTCAGAGGTCCTGGAACCAGAGCTCCACCAAGACCAAGTGGCGACTGCACAGACAAGGGGCATTTAAGCCAATACAGGAAAACAGAAGGCATCATGAGTAATGTGATGCTTAGACTGCCTACTGAAGAATAAAGAGCATCTGGCCAAGAATGTAGAGACTGGAAGGGGCTAGAATCATGCTTTCTGTTTCTGTGGAAGCAAGAAATGGGACAGTGAGTATCTAAGTATTTCAAAATGAGTCAAACTCTTGATCCAGCAAGCCCAGTTCTAGAAAATTATTCTAAGGAAGTGAGCAGACATACACATAAAGATTTATGGATGCAGATGCTCATTGCAGTGTGATTTATAATAATAAAAATTAGAAACAGCCTCAATGTTTATAGTAAATTGGATAAATGAATCCATATGATGAAATATAATGTAGCCCTTAAAAGCCAACTTAAATGAGGGGAAAGTACTCATATAAAATTAAGCAGAAAAAAGTAGTTTAAAATGTGACCTCAATATGGTTAAAATTGGGCACAAAACAGGCCAAAACGAATTATATATATATATATATATATATATATATATATATATATATATATATATATGTATGCATGTATGTATATGTTATGCACAATGAAAGGCTTGAATAAAATATATAGAAATGGTCAGGGCCCAGATTTTAGGGAATAAACGCATTTATTGAGCACTAATTCTATGCTGGGCTCTGTTCAGCACTTTGTGTGGGTTAGTTGATGACTCAATCTGTACAGAGCCCTGTGAGGTAGACTTTCTAATACTACTCCATCCTCCATAATGAGGAAACTGAGGCCCAAGCAAGTTAGTGAGCAAGGCTCAGTTTCCCTAAATGGCAAGTGCTAGAAGTTGGATTTGAATGCAAGCAACCTCTTTACACACTACTACTGCCCAAAGAGATACTCATGCCTTGTGAGTGGACGGCCTTTCCCAGCATGAGAGCATTTTAGAAGGTCGAGTTCTTAGCTAATATAAGACTGTTGGACCAAGATGGGAGAGTCAGTGCCTCAGGTATGTTGGGTCTCCTGGTCCAACAAAATTCTCAGGATGTTCTGTGAACCTGCTGACATGTGAATATTTATGCTTCTATTTCTTAGAAATTCACTTTTTGGCAAAAAGCCCTGGGAGTAAGGAGGAATCATACCCCTGCATGGAGCTGAGAGGGTGTGTCCGTAAGAAGTTGTTTCCGGTGATGGAAAATTTCTTGCACCTCTCCGTTAATGATTTCCTTAGTGTCAAGGAGGAAAATCTCCTATATGTAAATGGTTACATGTAGAAAAAAATAGTTTGGAAAAGAGCCTTGTTATAGCTTTTATATTGCAAACCTGGATGGACACATTCCCATCTGAAAAAATCTGAAGGCTTTAACCCTTTCTCTCTGAGTCAGGGTGGGTCACAGAACTTTAATTCTGGGCCAGATGGTGAAAATCACTGGTGGATAGGCACAAGCTAATAGATAGCTCAGGGAAAGGCAACTCATTGACATTCACCAGCTTGGTCAAGTTCAAAAGTGAGCCACTACTACTGTGCCAGGGTAGCCCATCTGGCCAGATACGCTGTCCTCCAAGGGAATTCTCCAGGCTGCCAAAAATGCAAGTCAGTTGTCAGAAGAGCAGACTTCAGGCCAGAAAACTTCCTTTTAGCTCTAGTGTAGGGAGACAGAGGCTGAAGCAAAAATTGCCATGACGGTAATAATAGCATCCAGTTTGTTGTTGAACCTAAGGATGGAAAGAACCAAAGACTACGCTGAAGATGGAGCCTATTGCCTTGTCACAGACAGCCCTTGTTTGATTGGCCATCTTGGTTTATGTTCCATATTTTGTGCTTGCAGAGTCAATGGAATAAGACAGGGAGAATCCCAAGATTGTTCCTATTCCTTCCTATTCCTAAAAATAGGCATTATGGGAAACAGACGGTCAAAAGGGACAATTAATACTTGGATGATGTGGAACTGACATGGGTATCCAATATGAGTCAGCTAAAGCATGGCTGACGCTGGACATCCAGGGCCCTGTGAGTCAGCATAAAATGGCTAATGCTGGAGTTCTGAGCCCTCCCAAATGTAAACAAAAGCTATCATACAGCTATTTTGACCAGGTGCCATTTGTATGTGATCCTGTATAAATAGGACCTTGAGGTCAGAAGCCTGAATCTTTGATTTTGCCTTCACCAGCCTACCCCAGTGTTCATCTGTAAGCCTGTGTTCTGCCTGCCTGTGTGCCAGCTGTGTCTGGGTGCCAAATTATGACTGCCTGCCTAGCTGCCTTTATCCAAAGAAAGTAAAGAATGTTGTACCAGTCTACACTTCCTCAACATTTTCTCCGAACCCCAACCTCTTGTGATCATTCTGCCATCCTGGGATGGGAGCACGGGGCCTCGCAGGCATGAGCCACACAACTTAGCTATGGAAATTAAAGGCCACAGTCCGTAGTAGCCATGTCTGTGGATACTTGAAGGTTAGTCTTTCCACCTTAGGACTAAACTAGATGCATTTGGATTGAGGGAGGATAAAGGAGGGAGAAACAGCAGAGAAAGAGAAAGAGAGAGAGAGAGAGAGAGAGAGAGAGAGAGAAAGAGAAAGAGAGAGAGAGAGAGAGAGAGAGAGAGAGAGAGAGAGAGAGAGAGAGAGAGAGAGATTGTTGTACCAGAAGCTGCCAACATAGAAAGCATTTATTGGTAGAGCCATGTGGTTCTGAGAGCATCCATTGACTCTGCTACTCCTACCTAGTGAGGAAGACAAACCATCAGCCAGATGGTCTCCAGGGATGGTTAGGCTTAAGGCACTGCTTAGCTGCCATTGTCCTGTCTGTCTGTTTTCCCACCATGCTTAAATTCAACAATTAATTCTATCAACAGCTCTTTGCTACTATTGGCTACTGTCTACCATGACCCATCCACTGTTCTGGATGCTAAACTAGACGATCACAAGGAAGGAAATATGCTACAGTGTAATTTTGTGCTCTACTTTTCCTGGGTGACTTTTCATTCTGAGTGGGTTTTCCACCTTATTAAATATTCTTCCAAATCTAGGGCTGCTAGGGACGAGACTGGAACTCTCTTTGTTATTATATCATGTGTCGTAGATAGAGTTTTATCACTGTGATGGGACACCATCACCAAGACAACTCTTATAAAGGGAAACATTTAATTGAGGCTGACTTATAGTGTCAGAGGTTTAGCCCATTATCATCATGGCAGCCTCCAGGCAGACATGGTGCTGGATAAGGAGCTGAGAGTTCTACATCTTGATCTGCAGGCCACAGAAGAAGACTGTGAGCCACACTGACCATAGCAGGAGCATATGAGACCTAAAAAGCCACCTCCACAGTGACACACTTCCTCTAACAAGAGCACACCTACTCCAGCAAGGCCACATCTCTTAATATTGGCATTCCCTATGGACCAAGCATTCAAACATATAGGTCTATGGGGGCCAAACTTATTCGAAGCACCACACCATGCTATGAAACCACTGTTGGAAATTTGTACTATTTCTTCTAACCTAATTAATATTTTATTGCATACATTTTTTAAAATTCGGGGGCTGGAGAGATGGCTCAGCGTTTATACTTCTCTTGCAGAATACCTGTGTTTGGTTCCTAGTACCCAATGTCAGGCAGCAGCTCACAGGCTCCTGTGGCTCCAGCTCCAGGAGGACAGAGTGTCTTCTTAGGCACCTGTACTCACAGGCACATAGCTCGCACACAGACACACATGTTCCTGTAATTGAGAAGTAAACGGTTTGGGGGTTGGAGAGATGATCCAAGATTAGGAGCACTCGCTGCTCTTCCAGCACTTACGTGGAAACTCAGCTGTCTGTAACTCCAGTCTCAGGGGACCCAATGTCCTCTTCTGGCCTTGAAGGGGACCAGATACATGGGGTACACAGACACACGGGAAGGCAAAGTACCCAGATACATAAAGATAAAGGAGGGGAAAAAATCAGTAATTTTCAAAAGTTTATTTCCCTATAAACCAGTTTCTTCTTGTGGAACCACAGGGAAATACAGCCACTTGGTGCCAGTCACACCCTTCTCTTCCTCAGTCCCCACACAGTTCCTTCCCTGTTGTTTCCAAATTGTCCCATCTCACACACACACACACACACACACACACACACACACACACACACACCACATATACACACACAGACACACACACACACTTCATTGAGGAGAAGGCCCCAGTCCTGTATTCTTACCAACACTGAGCTATATTTTTCCCTCCAGAACCTGTGTCATATTATACATTTTTCTTTTCAAAATTTTCTATGATTTCTACATAGCTATTTAACAGGAACCCCCACAAGGACAAAGCCTTCACTTGTTTTGTTTTCTGTACTCTGGGGGTCCCTGCTGCCTAGAGTAGGCATACACCATGTGAAAAGGTAGCATTTATCAGTGACTGTTCCCTCTGGGCAGTAAGAAGGTGATACAATGCATATGGATGTCCTAGGAGGAGGCCTTGGAGGAAGAGACCTGGAGAACAAGATGGGTGAAATGCAGAATAAAGGAACAGAATCTCTTCTGCCCTTAGTTTTAAATTTTCTCAAGTTTTTTTTTTCTGGAATGCAGAGGCACAAGGAGCCTCTCCCTGGTGCCATGCTTTGGAGAGCCAAGCCCTCAGTTTTCAGCATCTGTTTTGGATCCAGTCTCTTCTTTTCAGAAAGTTTGACCTTGACCCTGGGGATTTCTATAGTGATCAGTCTAGCTCAGTATCAGTGAATGGAAGTAACTCCTGAGAATTAAATGGTCTTGGGCTCAAGATGCCAGCTGTTTATAGGAAGTTTCAAAACTCAGCCAAGAAGGACCCTTCGTGATTTAGCTAGCCTGGCCCTGGGAAGGGTGCCAGATGTTTGTAGCCCAGGTGACAAGGTGACTCATTTTCTCTGAGCCTGAGTCCAGCAGCAATCCATGCTCAGAATGGCAGGCAGATCAATAAGATCATGTTCAAATCCCTAAACCTAGTTAAGCTGGCGCTGGAGCCCAGCCTTGGATGGGGGAGGGGGGGAAATAGCTCGAGATAAAATGTCTACGACAACAAAACAGCTATCGCGATGTATCTGCCAGACCCACGCTCTGAGTTATTTCTTCCAATTAATTTGTTTGTGTGGGGTGATTCAAGATAGATAATGTACATATAGGATTTTTAAAAATTAAATAATATAAAGAAGAGTTAAAAGTCTCCTTTCTGAGGCTAAACATCAGCTCTCCAGTTCCCTGGTTTTCCCCACCAAAAGGCAGCCACTAATAGTGTTTGTACATGTCTTTAAAGACTGTGGGTGTATTTGCACATGATGATGTGTGTTCGTGTTTGCGTTTATTGGTATGTATTTGTACGTGCTGTGTGTATTTGCAGGGTTTTGAATATAGTTGCCTGTGTTTGTATGTATTTGCTTGTGTTTCTGTGTATCTGCATTTGTGTATATTTTAATGAGTCTATTGGTGTTTGCTGATATTTCTGTGTATTGCATGTTTGTATGTGTTCATGTCTAAACACACAGCTGTGTTCTGTGCTCACTTTTCCTGCACTCTGTCTGTTTTACTTTATCTCAGCAAGTACTCTATGGAAGGTTAGCTGCATCTCAATCTGAAATGTTTCATCATAACTTCTTATCCACTGAACTGCAACTCAATTAGCCAAGTTCTGCCTCTACAAAAGGTCTCATAATAAATATCTTCATATTCCTATTTTATTATTGCTTGTGAGCTTAGCCTTTAATGGCTGAGCCATCTCTCCAGCCCCATATTCCTATTTCATTAAGAGGAAAATGACCTGAAGTTATCAATTGACCCTTTGTCTTCCCTTGATGGCAGTGGAGATTGAACCCAGGGTCTCACGCATACTAGGTGTATACTCTAGCACAAGCCGCATCCCCAACTACGGCCGTTTGAATGAGAATGCCTCCATAAGCTCATATATGTAAATGCTTTGTCCTCACTGGGTGGAACTGTTTGGGAAGCATTAGGAGGCATGGCCTTATTGAAGGTGGTGCCACTCCCAGAACTCCTTCGGCTTCCTTATGATTTGAGATGTGAGCTCTTAGCTGATCCAACCACCATGCTTTTGCTCTATCTTCATGGACTCCAACTCTCTTAGACCTGAAGCCCAGTTAAATCCTTTCTCCTGTGAGTTACCTTGGTCACAGAGTTTTAGCACAGCAATAGAGAAGAAACTAATACATCAACCTTTTTATTTTAAACTTTGAGACAGAGTTTCACTCTGTAGCTCAGGTCAGCCTCAAACTTAATGGCTCTAGCTCAGACACTTGAGTCAGGTAGGTACCACCATGCCTGGCAGTTATATTTCTTTTAAGTAATTTTAAACATCATTATTATGAAAGATAATGCATTGGTGCAGAGAACTGAAGACATAGAGAAAGGCGCAGAGTCCACAGGAACATTCACATACATACAGCCAGCTTGAGGATTTCCCTTGCATGGCTTCTCATTGTAATAATATAGAGCAGTCTTCATCCTTCACCCAGGGTTTATGTATTCTGAGCATTCTTCCATTTCATTAAACACCATTCTAAAAACACCCCCAAATGGAGAAAAAGCTCAGTAGTTAAATGCATTTATTTACATGATTGCAACTCCAGCTCTAGACAATCCAATGATTCTGGCTTCCATGGGCCTAAAACACTCAGGCATGTGTGTATACACACACACACACACACACACACACACACACACACACTACTTCAACATACATTTGTGTGTACAATTGTTTATACAGGGGTGATGTACACACAGATCGGCTGTTCCCACTTCCAAAGGGCTGGTACGAAGGAGCATATACACCTTTCCAGGCCTTTGGCTTACCTTGCCAATGATCTTTCTGGAGAGCATGTGCCCATGCTGCCACCACTCACTCACGAGCATTTTCACTCTCTTCTGTATGCCGACACTTCTTTATTGACTTGAAAACAGAAGTGGCTGTGTGACCTGCTTTGGTCATTGAAATATGAATGGAATTGACACATGTCACTTCCAAGAGAGCACCTGCGAAGCAGAGTGAAAAATCAAAATTTTCTCTCCTTGCCACAGCAACGAGGAACACTCTGATGGAAGTCCTCTTTGCTTCAGTCTCTGAAGGAGTGAAGATAATACAAAGAAAGCTCCTGGCCAAATCCACCATTATACAGCACACAAAAGATGAGAAATAAATCTTTATTTTAAAACGTCACTCTGCACTTTGCCAGTGTTTCATGGGTTCATCAAGAGAATGAAGCCCAATGTCCCAAGACAGCCCATGAAGGTAGGGTCGCCTCTCCTGCACAGTGACATATACACACCAGCCAAGGCATAAGTGAGAACACTATCATTAAGTCAGAAGTACCCCCCCCACACCCTTGTTGCTATAGAAACTTGTTTTTGGTAACCTGCCTTATGCATTCAATATTTCATCATTTGGTATTTCCTTGGACATCGGGTTTAATTTAAGTGTTATCGGCATTGAGTGTATGACTCCATTGGGATTTGTAAAATGTGGTAAGAAAATTTCTAGGCGGATCTGAAGAGGAATATTCTTTTCTGGCTGTGCTGTCTAAAGCCAGGTACTGACAGGAGTGGATGTGAGGTCTGGCCTGGCTGTGGCCCTGTTGAGACTGGCCCAGGAAGGAAGGCAAGACCCAGAGCCATAGCTCTAGATTTTTTTTTTTTTGACAGCTACACCACTTTGCCCTAGCCTTGAAATACAAAAGAAATGATGATGTAAATGAGCTTTCAGACTCTTGCAGCTGGGGTGGCAACTGATCATTGTAAATACATTGCCTGAGGTTAGGCTCTCCCAGGCCTACCCTTCCCTATCCACGCCCCACTCCAAGCCTAAGGTGTCACTTACCTCCACCCACTACCAAGCTTCCTCCGCCTCACTGGGTCTGCTCTTTTCCCTGCCTGTTTCTGTTTTCTATCGGCAAGCCTCTTTTCCACCCCAGCCACCTGTACTAAAGGGCCAAATCACTACTAATTCACATCAACTGTGCTCTGTCTACTCAGTCCCCACCCTTCCTTTCTGCTGTGCGGAGCAGGCTGGGCCCAGGCCTTTTGAGAAAACTCACGCTTTGAGCGGTCTTGGTTTGAGGACAAGGTAAAGGCTGGGAGTATTTTTGGTAGAGTGAGAGAGATCCATTGCATATTGGCCTCTATGATGCAGAGTGAGAAAGTGAATTGATGGACACATCACAGGAAGGAGATGTGTGTAGCAGCTGCCTTCTTCCAGCCCAACTGAGGCTTCTCTGCTCTTTCCAGCCTTGCCTGTGCCAGAGAGACTGATCTCTGAGACAGAACCAACAGGGTTAATTGCCCTCTGGCTTCTAGACTGGTATAGCCAAGGGGGAGCAGCAGCAGGAGATTAAAAGCTGAGGCTGCAATGTAGGAGTATTATTATCCCAAATTCTGGCCATGTTCAGCACACTCTTCCTTTGGGACCCAATATATAAATGGTGTGTGTGTGTGTGTGTGTGTGTGTGTGTGTGTGTGTGTGTGTGGTCCAATAATGGCTGTCTTCTGATGAAAAGGTTGAGAATCTGATGATTGATCAGTCCATGACACAGGGTGTGTCAGACGTCCCAATCTGGTACTGGAGTTCTAGAGTATTCCTAGAGAGCTGGTCTTCAGTCAACATTGGAATGATGAAGAAGTGTATTCCAACACCAGTGAAGGGATGCCTCAAGAGCATGGTAGATGAACTTGCCAGCAAGACTGGGAGCAAGCAGGCAAAAGGCAAAGGTTCCATCTTCCGTGTCCTTTCATGTGGCAGCCACCAGAAGGCGTGGCCTAGGTTTAGAGAGGATCTTTGCAGCTCACATAATCTGGTCAAGAAGAATCCCTTGCAGGTTTGCTCAGGAACTTGGGTTTTCTACCCACCCCCACTGGACATTGATACAAATAGACATTTTTCAGGCAGCACGTAGCTGTCAGATAGACTTTGTCCGATTTGTTCCTTGTTTTTAAGCCAGAGTGTATCACAGAAATATGGATTTCTGGCTTTTACTGAGAATGTAGAAGACCTGGAAATGATGAAATCAAAGTCTTGTGTGTGAACAAGCATCTAGAATTATACAGCTCCCTTTCTTTAGGTGATGGTCTCCACAGGTCCCATCATCCTCTATCCTCTTGCTATATCACTCTGCTCACAGATATTTCCTGTCTAGCCTCTGGCCACCCAGAGCTTCTGAATCCTGGCCTTGAACCTCAGTGTTGTGTCATACCTTAGCCACACTGGAATGTCTCAGTGCAGCATCATCTCCATAAGGGCAGGAATTGCTTTGTCTTTTTATTAGTATGCGGAGCACTTGGAAGATATTCTGAAGGCACAAATAGTACCGGTCGTATTTATGAGCAAACAAGTGTCTGTGAGGTCCAGGTATAGTCAGGCTAATGGCTTGTCCAAACAGTGACTGAGCCTGAAATCCAGCCGGGGGCTCTGAAGTGCAGAGCAGCCAAGAGAAATCATCTAGTTAAGTACTTGCAAGGCTACCACGTGCATAATTTGTTAGTCCCACTTTCGTCACAAAGCGTTTAAAGGAGGACCATTTTGTTTTGGCTCGGGGTTCTGAGGTCATGGTTCATGGCTGGCTACATTTCTTCCAGACCCATGGAAGCAAATGGTAAGAGGGTGTGGAAGAACAGACTTATTGACCTCATAGTAGCCAAGGCATGGGGGTGGGGGGAAGCAGGAGAAGGGCCTGGGCCAGGGTAACAGCTCCCAAGAACAAACTCTGGTGGTAGCCCGCTGTACTGGGGAGGCAGAACAGGCTGGAGCCAAGAACAAAGAAACTGAAGCATTTCTTTCTCCATCAGGATCCATATGGTACCCAGAAGAGATAAATTTCATCCTCCTGGCTGGGGAGTCTGCCCCCTGGTTACCATGGATCCCCTATCTTCTTCATACCATGCAGGATGTATAAGACATTTCCCTTGACCTTGAGAGGGAAGTGCTCAGGCTGGTTGAAGTAAGTTTCACTCACTCAGGTCTTTCGGCAACAGAGGTTGGCTTGGGAAGAATGTGCACTCGATCAAGTGACACATTGGTGGCAGGTGGCCACCAATTCAGGAGGCCACACCTCTCTGCTGCCACTTTATTCATCTCGGCTTGTTTTGAAGATAGGAAGCAAGGTGCCGAGAGGGTAGCTGAAAGCCATAGAGCCGAATTGGAAACATATCACAAACGCCTTTGTGTCAGGAAAGGGGAAAGCTGCCCTTGGGGAGGGAGAGAGATACATATATGCACAGGATAAAGGCACGAAGGACATGATGCCACGGGTGAACAGGAAGAGCATCACTATAGATTAGTTAAGAGGAAGAGCCAACTAGAACCCAGAGGAACTAGCTTGCAGCTAGCACCCAGTGGGCACAATCATGTAAATAAATACGAGCCAGCTGTGGAGCTCTGTTTTGTTTCTTTGTTTTGTTTTGTTTTTTTAATCTGAAAACCACTTTTTATTACCTTTTTAGAAAGCTGGGGAGCAGACACATAAGCCATCCTCCTTGGGTATTTAAATAAACCAGCCGGACATTCCGAGATCTAGAGGATGAAGAAGGAGGCCCTGTTCCCTTCACAGTTTCACCACTCAGTCCTTAAGCCTCCCCCCTTGCCTGCCCACACTCTGCAGCGAAGGCCAAAGGGGCCTTGGCTCGGGTTACAGAAACTGGAGCTGCCTCTGTGGTGAAGCCACAGCTCCCCTGGGCCTGGCCTTCCTGATGGAGGGTTAGGACACGATTCTCAGCAGGGGCTTCCATTGGGGCCCTCACCATCAGTGCCTTGCCTTCCCTGCCAGAAATGCCTGTTCCCAGAGCTCCCCCATGCAACTCTAATATCTCACCCCTCCCCCTCTTCCCCATTTCAGAGAAGCCTAGCTGGAGCGCAGTAAGCGGCAGAGTATTTTAACAATAGACATTCTGTCTTAGTTTGGATTTTTATTGCTGTGAAAAGACACCATGACAACACCAGCTCTTATAAAGGAAAACATTTAGTTGGGGCTGGCTTACAGTTTCAGAGGTTTAGTCCGTTGTCATCATGGCAGGGAGCTTGGCAGCAGGCAGGCAGGCAGACATGGTGCTGGAGAGGCGGCTGAGAGTTCTACATCTTTATCCTCAGGCAGCAGGAGACCTTGTGCCACACTGGGCATAGCTTGAGCATTGAAGGTCTCAAAGCCCACCTCCACAGTGACACACTTCCTCTAACAAGGCCACACCTCCTAATAGTGCCGCCACTCCCTGTGGGCCATGCATTCAAACATATGAGTCTATGGGGGCCATGCCTATTCAAACTACTGTACGTTCCTAAGGAAAAGTCACGTTTCCTTTTTCCTTTGTGGCTTCTTCAGTTGGCGGGGAAGAGGAACCCAGGTTCCATATCTTTTAAATTTTTTCTAACTAGCACATGTTAATTATAAATAGTATTCAGGGACAGTATGATACATCTATACGTGTGCAGAGCATGCATTGATCAAGTCCAGCCTCCCTTTTTTCTGCCTCTGCTACATTCCCCCCAATTCCTAGTAATCACTATTCCATTTTCCAAGGCTATGTCACTTGCACAAATGAGCGTTACTTGTCTGTCTGGGCCTGGCTTATTTCACTTATGATGTCAGCCATCTCTGTCAACTTTAATGCAAATGACAGGATCCCATTCCTGTTGACGGGTGAATAATACTCTACTATGTATATATGGTTTTAGCTAATGCCCTTAGCACTGCAATAAACATGGGAGCGCAGCTTCATTTCCTTTGGGTATACACCAGCATGAAATCGCTGGGTGTTATAAATGTGGTTTCAGTTTTTGTTTGTTTGCTTGCTTTCGGGCTGGGGCGGGGTGGGGGACATGTGCTTTTCCTACTGCTCTCCACAGTGGCTGCAGTAGCTTACATGTGTTAGTTGCCTTTTCTCCATGTTTATCAGCATTTGTCTCTTAAAAAAATGATAAGAGCGGCTATTCTGCATGTCCCTAACTCTTCAAGGCCTGCAATGTTCTCTTACCTACTTTACTTTTGAGCCTCGGTGGGTCATTTAGCCTTGGGACCGAAAAAGCTCCAACCCTTCTTCTTGCAAGGGTGACAGAGGGCTTGAGAAACCATCTGACCATACATTTCTCAGTCTTTTTTTTTTTCCTCCCATATTTCCTTTTCTGGGCAAAGCTGCACACAGCCCATCTGGCAGAGCAAACGGGGAGCCATAATCGGAGGCCGTGGAAAGAGCACAGTTCCCGGTCGTTTCCCAGGCTCGCTTTTATTACTGACAAGGTGGGTGGAGGAGAATGGTCATGCCATCTCATCCCATCAATATTTGATTTCTTCTCTGCTCCTGGCTACCCTCCCAGCTTTGATCTCTGCCTCAGGGGCAGAGCCAGACAGGTGACTTTCACAATGCAAATCAGGGTCAGCTGCTCCCTGCTCAGGCTTTGATCCCCTGGCTAAGGAGAAACTGGCAAGGGAAAGCCCGGGCACCCCAGTCTCTGCTCACCCACCGACTCCCTTCGACCTTGCACAAGGTGGAATTCTGCAGAGAGCTGGCCTTTTTTTTTGCTCTAGCAGCAGTCATTAAACTATCTGAGATCTGGTCATTTACACAATGAGGACTTTAGAAGAGCGACGACGTGGGAAAGGCCAGCTTGCCTGCAGATTGTATCTATGTACTTAGCCTTGCTCAAATATAAGTTAAGTGGCTAAGTATAGCGCAAGGTCACGGCATTGGGAAATAGCAGGTTTCCCACCTATTGTCCTGGGTGCTTCTTTTATTGGCTCTGATGAAATTATTCCCACTCTTCCATTTCCCAAAGCTTTTACTTCGGTAGCCCTTCCTGTGCTGTCTGCACTGAGGCTTACTCTTGGGTCTGGGACAGGGAAGAAGCAGGAAAGTAAGAGGTCTTAGCTATAGGAAGCACAGGCTGATCAGGAAAGGGAAGGGAAGGCAGTCAGCAAGCACCTCAGTCCTGGGGTTCACCAGAAGAGAGGTACAGGAGGGAGCATCTTGGAGCCACGAATGTCCCTGTTTCCTGATGACCACCACTTTAAAAATTGACAGGTAGTCTGGATAGCATTCTCCTGTTTGAGACCCTGAGAGTAAGTTATTTCATAGGCTTCCCTTACTATCTTAAGATGTACAAAAATTTTTATTACTTTTTTAATTTTACATTTCTCATTATACTACAGGGGTGTAAAACCTTTGTTGGTACAAGTTTTTATCAGTGGTAGGTCTTCCAGAAACCTCTATTCTAGATTGCCACTAGGTACCGAAGACAGCTTTTTCATAAGCCAGATTTTAAAATGTTTATATTAATAGGAAAAAGCAAGCCATGAGTTGCTTCACATGAAAGTGATGTTGTGAGGTCGAGGCTATCTCTCCCTACACACGGGCATGTTCTTGTTATCTATTACTGCACAACAAACTACCCCAAAATGCAGTGGCCCCCAACAATCACTATCGCCCACTCTGGTGGTTCTGTAGACTCTTTACCATAGCTGTTTCAGGTAGCTTTAGTCAAGTAGAGGCTGGATGTCGCTCACCTCATGGCAGTGGCCTTCCATGGCTAGCATTGGCTTCCCGCTAGAAGTTCAGATGAAATTGTTGTCTTGAGCAGCTGTGTGTAGACTTGGGTTCTTCTCGCTGTGCCTGAAGAGATCTAAGAAAGAACATTGTAACAGGCTCTGACAGGTATACCAAAGCTTTATATGTCCTATCCTTGGAGGATCATGGTCACATACATCATACATGACATCAATCCAGATTCAAGGGCTATGGAAAATGCAGGAGCACTTAGTAGTCTGTTGCATAGAAAGGCCCATCTTTGGCAACCGGGTGTCTTGGAGCCATTTTTGTCTCACCTTTAGTTTCTGCTCTCTTGGATCTTCAATTGTTTATGCTCTTACCTGAGTGCTTTACCTCGCTTATCTAGGGCATAGTCCATGATGCTCTTTCATTTCCTGTCCCTTCTTGCACTGGCCTCATCCCCCTTTTCACCAATTTCCAATTCTTGCTGCTTAAGAATATCATTGGACAGCCTGGAGGTTATGAGCTCAGTGCCTACTATATTTAGTCACAGGCAGACTGAGGTGGAGACCCAATAGTGTTGAATCCAATAACCTGGACTCACTCTCTTTAGGATCATGGGTGGCCCAGTCCTTCCAGGAGACATGGTAGGTACAAATTTCTGTATCTTTGCTCTTGCTCCTGGGATTTGTCAATGAACTAGTACAACTGTATGACACATTATTCTATAGAACGAGACCCAAGTCTAGCGAGAGGTCAGCCCCACCTCATGAATGAAGGAGCTGACAGTCATCTGGTCATTTGGCATCCTTTAAATTGTCTGCTTAACTCTTGTGGACAGCTTCTAAACGTCCTGACCATTTAACCTGGCCTTCATCGCTTCTGACTCAGAGAACATAGTCCTGTGTCTACTTAGAAAGTGTTTGGCTCAGGAATTCCAGACCCCTCGTTTTAGAGATAAGAAAATAGATCTTTAAAAGGAACTCATTAAAAATTCCACAAGTAGGACAAAGACAGATACATTTCATTTCCCAGAAACCCGAAGCCAAAACTCTTCACTTAAATACAGGCAATTCAGAGCTAAAGAAGACACTCCAGAGGCACAAAAGATGGCAGTTAGGCCCTCCCTCTTGGGTGGATGACCTAGCTCCATTCAGCTAGAGAATACTGTCTTCATTTTCATGAGTCATCAGCCAGGTTTCTCCCCCCTGGTTGGCTGTTGACAGCTGCATCCTATTGGCTTTCACTCAAGCTTACACTCAGCTCACCACCAGTCCCATGGACCAGGCTTGGCCCATCCTCTTTCCTTCCTGCCCTTCTTTCTCAAAGGGCAGCAGTTGGCATCTTGGCATATATCACTCTACGTCTATTTCACACACTGCCTTCTGTTCTCTGGGGAGCTCATATTCCTGGCTCAGTGACTTGAGTCCATATAAACTCAAGGGTATTTACTTATATGGAATTTTTCAACCCTACTTACAACTGTGGCTGAAGAATTAGGGAAAATGCCTTGCATTTATCCCAGAAGTCGTAAGATTGATTTTTCGGGCTGATGTTGGTTAAAAATAGTTCACCATGTGGAATGTAAGGGAGCTCTGGGAACCACCTTTCCCAGTTGACAGACATATTTTAGGCCTGGAGGCAGAGCTGTGTTGCTCGGGTAAACAGGCTTCAATACCTGCTTTGGAAGAACATAATCATAAACACCGACTTTTATTTTCCTTTTTCTGTTTTAACCAACATCTTTCCCATCATCATCCCAATATCAACACCATACCCATACTGAAAGCCATTTCCCCCTTCATTTGGAGAATCAGTTCATTGTTCCAGAATCAAGACCTATGATCATCAAACTAACCTACTGTGTGTTGAGTGGCATCTATCAGCTTCTTCGTCGACAAGGTCTTTCCTGTTGCTCCTGCACTCATTGTAGACCTCAGTCTCCTATCCTACTTTCTTTACATGGACTCCGTTCTTTGCCCAGAAAAAGTGTCTTGGAAATTATGCTATTGCCTTGAGATCCCCAAAGACCCACAGTAGTTGGGCAGTAGTGGCACATACCTTTAATCCCCAGCACTTGGGAGGCAGAAGCAGGTGGATCTCTGTAAATCTGAAGCCAGCCAGGTTTTTGTAACGTGAGTTCCAGGACAGCCAGGGCTGCAAAAGGAAACCATGTCTTGGAAGAAATGAAAACAAAAAGGCCCACAGCCGTTCCCGACTGAGTGTTTATTAGCTAACAACGTTGTCATCGCTGTCTTGAGATGCTGTTCTCTTCTCCCTATTTAGCTACTAAGGTGAACCTGGGGGCATTGCCATCGGAGCATCTGATCCCACCAGGTTTTCCAGGGCTATGAAGAATTTAGAAAGAATCGTTTACAAAGCACAACTTATGAGCATGTGGTCCATCCCATACCCAACACTTCCTACTGTAAGTTTAGTCTGCTGGCTTGTTCAATCGCTTCCAATGTAGTGATACTGATGTCACTCAGACAATGAAGAACAGGCCACGCCCCTTTTTTCCCATGGAGCATCCCTTTATCTTTCGTCTCCACTTGTGGTTAACATGTTGAGATGTTGTGCATCTCAGTGACAGATCACTATCAAGATGCCTGGGTCCTCTTCCATTGAGTTTGCTTATTGTAACTGATAATGTCCCCTTCCCATCCGCCCCCCCCCTGTCCTCCCCTCCACCTGCTTTAAAACAAAATCTCTTCAAAATATACCCTGCTCCAGAAATGAGTTATTTACACTATGTATGTTCCAGAAATACCTTGTAATGAACCATACAAATCTATTTGTCCTCCTGCTACTATAATTGCCTATATCTTATTATAACTTAATATGTAACAGATTTTTTTTGGTGAAGCCAGAAGCAACTGAGCATTCACGGAGAAGCAGACGCTGAAGGTTGTTGAGGAGGCAGTGAACCCACTAATTGGATAAAAGGGGGATGGTGTGGAAATTTAATTAAACTGGCATTTGCTCTAGCTTCTGGAAATATTAATCAGAAAATGAGCTGTTAAAAAAAAATAAAAGCAAACGGCGAGGGCTGACATTGAAAATGCCATGGGTGCCATTCTTTCTGGCATTGAGGGGGAAATGGGTCTGTCCCTTCCGTGAGATGCTGGTCATCTGTCCGCTGAGCTCTGCCGACAGCTTGTTTGGGCAGAGATCACAAAGAAAGGCGCTTGGGAAGCTGCGAGTCGAGAGGAGGCGTGTGAGATTCTTGATTTGGGGACCAGATGCATCTCTTGGCAGCTCTACATGAAAACATAAAGATAAAATATGTGTCTAAAAAGGCGGCGGGGAGAGGGGGAGCGAGAGGGGGGAAAAGCCGTTTTCCTCCTTCTCAAGTACTCCTCCCAGAAAGGGAGGCGGGGAACATCTGCATCCATTCAAGCAATAACGCTTAAACAATTGTCAAATTTGAGTGGGGCACATGAGGGTTTTGAACCCCGCGTTTAAATACATTCCATAGGCCAGGAGCCTTTGGAAAGATACCGCACTCCCTGGGCTTGAAAACAAGAGCGTAGGAAGACAAACACAGATGGCAGCACTGTGTTTAGTTAGGAGCTGCTCTAACAGGTTTGTTTAAGTGTGTTGAGTGGCCAGACAGTCGTTCCCCTAGAGACCATCGCCCCATCACTACCAGGGACAGCTGGGCCTTGTGGGGAATTCCGGGTTAATGGACTCAGCCCCGTAAGGCAGCGGAAGACAATTCGTCACTCAGGAGGCCAAAAGGCCCTGCAATCTTCGCTTCAGTTCTGGACATTTGCAGGCGTCTGGAGAAGCCTCTCTGATCAATGGGACGCTTCTGTTGCTGGGGGGGGGGGGGGGGGGGCGGGGCAGGAGGGAAGCTTGCCTCAGAAAGTCATCATGTGAACTTAGTCCTGACAAAGGCATCACGCTATGGTGTTTTATCACCAGCGCTTGAGTTTCCTGATTTTTGTTTTTCTATCACTTGGGAAAACTCAAGAGAAACAGTGATCTGAGACAAAATTGTGATAGTCGTTTCATGTAGATTTCCATTTCTTGTGAGTGACCAGGGCAGGGAGAGCTCAGCTCACATGAGTCACTGATGGGACGACGCAGGCATTTCTCAACCCCACTGCGTGACCTCTGGTTGCCCAGACATCCAAATTTGTCCCTGTGGTAGCTCTCCAGAGCTGCTGCGACAAAGCCTAGTAGTCTCCCTTATCAATGACTTCCCTTTCCAAGGTTCCAAGGCTCCAGGGACCTGTGGCTGACTGAAGAATGAAGACACTAAGTGGCGAGGGAGAGGAGAAGGGGCGGGGCCATAACTTCCATTGCGTTATACAGCTGTAATTATTACTACGGTTTTAGTATGCCTGTACGTCTCGGGTACATAAATTAGTATATGTAGCATGCAAGGCTTGGTTGTTATTTATGGTTTCAAGCACTCAGTGAGAATCTTAGATAGTATTCACCGCGGATAGAGACCCTGGGTCTACAAACTGTAGTTCTGGTGGGGTTGTAAAAATCCCAAATTTAAGAGCTAACAGGGCCACATAATCTCTAGAGACCGTGTGCCATGTTTCTTTGCCTCTCCCCAGCTCTGCTGTGGCCTGAGATCCCTTGATTCATCCTGGGCTTCATTGCCATGTAAGTCCAGTTCTGCCTCCATCATGTCCTCCCAGGATGGTTGCCTCTGTGGCCTTCTCCTTTCTCTTAGAGTGGCATCAGTCAACTGGCCAGGGCCTACCTTAATCCACTTTGCTGGCACCTGACAAACTTCTTGGACAGAAGGATGCATTCACATGTACTGGGGGTTAGAGCCTCAATTTATCTCTTCAGGAGAGACCATTCAGCTTCCGAAAGCCTCTATTGCAAGAATGAAACTCATAAGATACACTGCATATATTTGGACCCACATACCTGTGAAATCCTGACCTGGACTTTATACTTCAGCGGTGTATTGCTTATCTGGCAAATCCCTGGGTTTGATCCCTGACACAAAAGGTAAGTGGAAAATGAAATGCCTGGACTCCTTTTTGTGTCCTTCTGATGAGTACCTATTGCTAGCCAGCTTCCACAAAAGGGTATGAGATTAATTATATGTAAAATAAGACCACAAACTAGTCTTGTGAGTTTTTCAACATTTAAAAGGTCCTTGACTCTCTTTTAAAAACCAATGAGCCAACACCAACTGTTTGTTGATCCTTAATTTATTGTGCTATTAGTTTCTTGCATACTGGTGTTGAAATGTTTCTTTGATTGTAAAATAGTGGTGACTGTAAATGGTGTGTATTTATTTTTGCATTTTAAGAATAATATCATAACTTGGTAAAAGTATGGAGACTTCTCTATTGTTCCTTGATTTTTGGTCATTTTCTTCTTCACTAAAAGCAGAATGTGTGGGAATCACTGTGATAAGATACTTCTTTTCTTTTTGAGACAAGGTTTCGGGATTTAGCCCAGACTCATTAACTGTGAGCTCTGGCTGGCCTTGAACTTAACGCTGATCTTCTTGCCTCAGCTTCCCAAATCCTGTAACTACAATCCTGTACCATATGTCTAACTCGTGTTTTCATCCATTGGGCCCAAAGAGGTTTTTTGATTTATCTTTTCAAATTTTGAGGACGCTTTTATTAGAAGTTAAAAGAAAATTAAACAGCAAAGGAGACAAGCTACAAGTGTCAGCAGCTGGCCAGAGGAGGGCAACAGAGAAGAAAGAAAGCCATGCTATTTGGATTGGTTGGCACGGAGGTCAACCACAAGATGGACAACCAGCCACAAGGAAAGAGAGGGGAACAATAGAAAGAACACGGAAAGGCCCCAGGTACCAGAGTATGCATCCTTAGGTTGAAAGAGACAGAAGAGAAGGGAAATGTTTCAACAATTCTTTACTATAGGATTAACTCCCTTTGAAGAAGAAACTGTAAAATCATTACGGAAATGGGACGAAATCAGAGCTTGGATGTACCCCATGAAAATCTAGAGACATTAGTCCAGACATTATTCCCTAAAGAGTTTATTTAGACCTCTGAATGTGGTTGGTTCCATAAACTTGGGGAGCTGTTGCTTTGTTTCATGTAATTAGCTGTCTGCCCAGAGACAGACTGAGGTAGTGCTCTAGTTTACTTTCTGTTGCTGTGATACAATATCCTGACGACTAACAGCGACTTAGGGGCAGAAGGGTTTATTCAAGCTCCTGATTCCAGGTTTCAGTGGACCCTTAAGGGGAAGTCAAGGTGGGAACTTGAAACAGGACGTTACATCAAATCCACAAGCAAGAGTAGAGAGAAATGAATACACACAGCCCACTTGTACTTGTCTTGTTTTCTCTAATACAGTTCAAGACCCACTGCCTACTGTGGAAAGTCTTTCTATATCAATTAACTTCATTAAAATAAGCCCCCAAGACACGCCCATAGGCCAACCTGACCTAGATAACTGCTCAATGATACTCTCTTGCCAGGTGACTCTTGGCTTTTTTGGGTTGACAGCTAAAGCTAACCAGCCCTGGAGGGAATTAGACAACTATTCCAAGAGTGACCATCATGACTCAGAAATTAAAGGCCTTTAAAATGTGATTGCTGTCTGCACATAGTGGCTAAGCCTATTGTCCTAGCTAAGTAGAGGCAGAGATGGGAGTATCACTTGAATCCATGGATTGAAGACCACCATGGGCAGGAGAGCAAGAATTCATCTCATAAGAAGAAAAACTGAAAAAAAAATGTGATTTTTTCAAGCCATCTGGAAAAATAATTCTACTTTCTAAGATTTCTGTACATTATCATTTTTTTCAGGGGCCCACCTCCTACATCATATGCAGTGTCTCATTTTCAAATTACGATACTGGTGACTGAACCCATAGTGGTGAGTCAATATTTTCTTTGCATAAACCAAAATGTCACCAGACTTCATTTCCATTGTCTGAACACTTTCCATATCTGACACGAGATTGAAAGGCCTTGATTGGCAGCAGATATGAATGGTTGAGCAAGCCATCAGGTCACAGACAGGATAGCAAAATGAATGATTGGTCAAAGCCGTGGACTCCTAGTTTTGTTTCCTAAAAAAAAAAAAAAAAACAAAAAAAAAAAACAAAAACAAAAAAAAAAGAGTTCGTATTTTCACCTCTGAACAAGAACAGTTTTTCACAATGGAAGCTGAGCAGGTGTGAGACCTGACTGTCCAGCAAGATTGATTCTGCATAGAGTCACTTAAGCTTATCAAAGAGCTGCACAGCTCTCAAGAAAGGCAGATTGATTATTGACAGACAGGATGTGGGAACATGCCGGCTGGCCTGTGAGTCAAGAGACAAGAGTCGGGGTGAAGAGTGGCTTAATAAAGTCTAGTGTTTTCCAGCAAGGCCATGTGGGAGGAAATGTGTTCCCATTGAAGGAAGACAACTAGAGCTTCCTCTTGAGACAATAACATTGCGTTTTCCAGCAATTCTTTTAGATTCAGATGAGTGGATGCGTGTCTGGGATGCATAAACCAGGCTTTCCCTTGTGGTCTAGGTGACAATCTCAGAGCTATATGCCACAGTGATGGCTAGGACTACAGTTTCATTTTCTTCCTTCACAAACTCAGTATGTGTCCTGTAAGTCCAGGAAGGAGGTCACGTCTATTTGTGCCAAGACTCTCTCCCCAACTTTGTCCATGGCAGTGTAGGTGCAATTACATATGAACACCTATCTTTGTCTATCATAACATAGGACTACTCTGTATGTTGGCCAAAGATAATTTTAAGTTAGTTCATAGGTCATAGCTTGGGCCATGGCCCAAGACATGGGCCATCTGAATCTGGAAACACATTTCCTTCTCCAAATTCAGCCTACATCATGAAAAGAATACTCTATACCCTGCCCCCACTGCACAAATGTATGCTATGTACCACAGAGAAGAGCTGCTCACTAACTGAAGGAAGGCACCATTGCCTGGGCTGCCTAGGGGTTGTGGCTAGGTGCCTAATCCTGCCTCAGGTTTGGCCATCTTTCACCTGCATTACTTTGAGAGGATCAGATGTTTTTTTCAGGCAGGCTTAGCCACTGTAGCTACTCAAATTCTAAGTCAATGAACTCGGAATCTGCTTTGAAGATCTAGAGATCGGTTCTAAAGAAACAAAGGATCCAGGCTATAAACTAACAACTCAAGTACAGATTGCAAGACTTGTCTAAGTTGTTAGAGAGAAAGGAGATGGTAGGGAGGAAGGTGGTTGCAGAGAAACTTCCTTACAGTCCGTCAAAAGCTCTGTAAATAAGCAACAATATTTTAGTCAAGAAGGGACTGAATATATAGCTGTGGACCTATAACATTACAATGGGCCTGGGGAATAGCTGTTAAGGAGTGACATTCCTTCCCTATTTGTGTTCTAAACAAACCTAGCACTGTTGGTTGTATGAAATTAACGCACATGAAATTATGTAAGTTGCACAGTACCTGATAATGTAATAAATAATGGGTTGCTGGTTTTCTCATTGGTATAGAATGTACTTCTCGTGTAAAAAACAAAAACAAAAAACCTAAACCTACGGTAAAACAGTATGCAGTTTTAACTAGCAGCAGCCTCATTTAATCTCATGGTTACTGTGTCTCTTGCCTTAGTCAAGAAGACTGGTCACACTGAGGTACCAGTCTACACTGTTTAGGTTTGTATATGTGCACTCCACAAAGTGGAACCAAGGAGGAAATTGCTTAACAATGTATTTCTCAGAATGGATCCGGCCACTAAGTAGCATGTGACTGTAGTTTTTCTTTTTGTTTTTATAAATAAACCCTCCTTGAATTACACTACTTTTAACAGTACCCCAAGGGCATGCTGGAGGAAAGTCAAGATAGTCAAGATAGAAGACTGATCTGAGTGTATTACATTACTAATTAGTTTAAAAGAATACTTATTTTGAAAGTGTGTGTGTGTGTGTGTGTGTGTGTGTGTGTGTGTGTGTGTCTGTGTGTACATCAAGGAGTTCAAGAATTCCTTGTCTTAAAAAGAAGGGGGAAAAAAAAGAATTCCTTGTCTTTTCCTCAACATTGCTTTGAAATTACAGAATAGTAGATTGCTATTCTTTAAAGAGAAATATTAGTGTTAGAAAAGATGGTCTCAAGTGTTCCCTTTATTATGTTTGGAAAAATGGGAAGTGGATGCAGAGGACCATGCCATTCAAGTTTCAACTTTATTGTTTATTGAGAACGACTTTGCCTCTTGTCTGCCAAAAGAGTATTGTGTCCACCAGTTTGCAAGATGGAGAAGCTCCACTCGGGCCAGCTTACCCTCCATGGCACTATAAGCAAACCGGCAAGAACACATGCTTTGCGGGCAAGTCGTAGACAATCATCCTAAAGGGTCCAGGTTTTGAAAGGTCTACTCTGGTTTCCCATCTCATGAGTCAACATCCTTTATTCTCGGCAAGAGAGAGAGGAGGATAGGAAAAGGCAGGGAGCTGTCATCTAAAACATTTGGAAAAGGAACTTTTTTCAGTCGTGTTGAGCAATGCAATAGCACTAAAGGATGTACTGAAAGCAAAAAAGGATCGCTTCTTTATAGAAACAATCTTCTAGAGTCAAACGTTTACCTGGGCTGATTATGGCTGAAAATTAATATTTTCAATGTTATCTTAAAATGAACAGCTTCCCCCCTATTGAAGTCCCCACATGAAAGTAGAGAAGAAAAATGTGTTAGGGCCTGAGTTGTTATCATGGTTCTATTTTGGAGCCACGCAATTGAGATTCCCTGCTTCAGTCATATCATGAAAACATTTAGTGTCGTCATCTTTCAGGATGAACAAACACACATGAGGCTTCTTTGCTTCAGTAGACTTCACTGATGGTCTGTCGTATGCTAAGTGCTGTGGTAGGTGGCAGTACAGAAACAGAGCGCAGAGACTCTGTACTGAAGATTATCACAGACTTAAAGATGGGAAATTAAGCGGTAGTAATAGATACAAAATAACAGCAGCTCAGATTCATTGAGCATTGAATATGCAATATGCCAACATACGCACTTACTGTGTATTTTATGATTTAGTTCTTCTGATGACCCAACAAAGGACTATATTTTGAGCATCCCTTTTACACATGAAAAATATGAGGCACAAAGAAACTAAACAGCTTGTCCAAGAAAACATACTCAATTAATGGAAGAGCTTGGATTTGGACCCAGGGTGTTTGATTAATGGCCTAAGTGACTGATCCACACAGACACAGACAGCTGAACATGGGCTTCTCTGGGTTTTCAGAGGACAGCGTCCCAGTCTAGGCACAGACTTTAGGAGTGTGTTCAAAGGCTGTCAGAGGTCATAACTTATTTCTAAGTTTAGTGGCATTATGAGTGGTCGGCATGGAGAATAGTCTTGTACTCATCCTGTTATGAAGGACAAGGAGTCTGAATGTTCTCGGAGAAGCCCTAGTTTTGTCTTCACTCTTCCTTCCAGAAATGGGCCTATCAGCTGAACCAGAGCACACGTATGCTCCCCTTCCTTCGAAAATGCCCCTGGGGTGATACAATAACCAACCCCTTGTTAGCCATCCAGAAACGGAGCCTTACTTACAAAGAACAATGCCATGAGCATCTTCAGCTGCTTCCTGCCCACTGACAGCCATGTGAGCAGCTCATCAATGCGGAGGTGAAGGTAGGGTCATCTGACTTGATCAGTTTCATACTCTTGTAAGACTGTGGGCATGAGGCATACCCTGGAGCATCTCTCACCATCCCAGCATGCTTTGGAGACAGGGTGGGAATTCCGTGAGGAATTTCATTCAGATCCCTCTATGGGCTCCATACTTAAAAAAAAGAAAGTTCTGCTCTGATACCCGCAAAGTGACAGGTGTGGCGAGCATCTGTGGAAGATCTCTGTTGGGTCCCAGATCAGCTTTGTAGAATCCGTGTAGGCTAAACTATCCTACTGTCTCCAAGACCCATTTCCTATTCCTCAAGCTTTCCCTTAAAACCAAGGTGAAGAAATCAGGCCATGGACTCAGAGGACTGAACTCTCTCTGTTTGCACTGACAGTGTGGCCTTGCATAGCAACCCTGGAGGATTGCAGAGCGGGTGAGTGTGAGCTTGAGGACTGAGGCTCAAGATGCTCTCGGCCACCAGCAAGCATTTGCTCATGTTATGACTGCTGTGCTGGTTACTAAGTGTTAACAAGTGAATGTTTGTAAATAGTTTAAATTGAAGACACAGCTCTAGCCTTTGGAATTCTCTAAAGCTGCCTCCCTGCAGACTTTCATTTCACCACCACTAAAGGACAGACTGCTGGGGGTAAGGCTACCTGATGCCAAGATAGAATTGGATGTGCTTGCCATCGACTCTGTACCCAAACACACTGATTTTTCCCCCAGGAGTTTACTTATATCACGTTCAGAATGATTTCTATTTCCAGCAGCTAATGAATCCGAGGTCCCTGCCTGCATTGGAAAGTGCATCTTAGTCATGGATGCTTTGACCCCTTGGTCTCTCCTTTCTAGCATCGTAGGAGCCCATCTCTGTTCAATCTTTCCATGCCCAGCGTGATCCCATGCCTTTGGTTCTTTGCTACATGGAAGAATCTCTTTCCTACAATGAAAGCCTATTTAAAGAGCTGTCTGCACGCCCTCCCTCTTCTAATCTTTTCAGTGTCCTCTGAGAAGTGGAAAAGCTCCACATAGTGGGTCTCCTCATTAGTGAGTGTTAGCTCCATTCCCAGTTGAGCACGTATCCCCAGGGATAGTGTAGCTCAAGGACCAAACATGTGCTTCAATGCCTCACTCTCCAGGGTCCCTCAAGCTCCAGCTGTAGGACTTCTCCAATAATGTATTTTGGGGTGGTGGTGGGGGAAACATAAGAATAACTGTTGTAAAATCTTTCTGGGATTTAAATGAAGCAACTCATGTTAGGAACTTGGCACCGTACCTAATCACAGAAATTCCCAAAAAGAGCATGAGCTTTGTCCACTGCAATTGGGGTTCAAATTAGAGTTAATATCACTACTACCATTCAGGTCTTTGCACATTCTTTTTTAAATTATTGCATTTATTTATTTATGATTTTATTCAATTTTTAAAATGTTTCCCTTGACCCCAACTCTTCTCAGATCCCCTCACCTCCCATTTACCTCCATTAACATCTACTTAATGTTCTCTCTCCCTCTCTTAAAAAAAAACAACCCCCCAAAATGAAAATCAAAACAAACAAAACCCCCCAAGATAAAAATGCTCAAATAATACTAAGCTGAAAAAAAGCTTACCAAAACCCCAAAATAACAATAACAAATAAACCATAGAGGTCATCTTGTGTTGGCCAACTACTCCCAAGTCTAAGACTGCCCTGAAGTCTGGTTGTTATACCCAGTCAGATTCCATTGGAGAAAACTCATTTTCCCCTTTGTCAAAGGGTAATCAGTTGCAGGTAGCTTCTTGGTTAGGGGTGGAATATTGTGTCCACTTTGTCCTCTCAGTGCTGGGATCCTGTCTAGCTTGAACCTGTGTGGGTCCTTTGCTTGCGGCCACAGTCTCTGTGAATCTATATGTGCATCAACCCTGTTGTAGCTGAAAGACACTATTTCCTTGGAGTCAATCACCACCTCTGGCTCGAGCCATCTTTCCTCCTCTTCTTCCACCTGGATACCTGAGCCTTAAGGAGAAATGGCTGATGTGCTCCCAAGTCTCTCACTCTCTGTACAGTGTCCTGTTGTGGGTGTCTGTGTTAGTTCCTGTAAGAAACATTTCTGACGAGGGGAAAATGAGTCACTGATATATGGTTATAGCAATATGCTTTTGGGAATCATTTTATTGCATTGTTCCTTTAGCACAATTAGTAGATTTTTTCCCCTAGGCCCATGATCTATCCAGTCTCAGGTTCTTGGCCACTTTAGCCATGTCATGTATGGGTTCCATTTCATGGAGTGAGTCTTAAATTCAAATTTAAAAAAGTGATTGTTTACCCTTATAACATTTGCGCCACTATTACACCAGTATATCTTGCAAGCACATCATTGTTGTAGGTTGAAAGGTTTGTAGCTGGGTGCTATTGATGATTATCTTTCTCTTTCAGTCATGTTAATAATACCTTCAAGCACTATGAATAATGGTCTATAGGGATGAAACTTCTAGTTGGGCACCAATTTGAGTTCTTTATTTCTATGATGTAAGTACATGTTGTCTTCATAAATGGGGCCTTAGCTTCAGGTTTTAGAAAGCAACCAATAGCCTTAGAAATAGCCTGTGATGTAGGGTTTACAGGGGTCTATAGAACTTGTTTGGCAAATAACTCAACAACATGTAACCTACTCCTGGCACTGGAGAAACTTGATGGCATAAGATATAGTTGAGGCATTGTCTCCCCCATTACATGGTGACTCTGTTTAAATTCCTTTCATATATGTATATATTTTAGGAAGTAGTATGTTTCTATATAGTTGTTCAAATGGCTTTTAGTGTTAGTTTTCCCTCTGTGTATTCCCTCCTTTACCCTGTTCTCTCATCCCCTTCCCTATCTAATCTTCCTATTGTAGTTTCTTTATTATCTCTTCATAACACTATATTATATTTCCTCTTCCTTGGGATATCCAATCTTAACTGAACACCAAACATTCATGGCTATTCAGATTATAGCGTGCATATCTAAAGCTCTCTCTCTCTCTCTCTCTCTCTCTCTCTCTCTCTCTCTCTCTCTCTCTCTGTGTGTGTGTGTGTGTGTGTGTGTGTGTGTGTGTGTGTATGTGTGTGTGTGGTGTGTGTGCATATGCAGAAATCAACTCTCTTCTTCCACCATATGGGTCCTCAGGATTGGCAGCAAACAACTTTACCCACTTAGCTATCTTGCTGGCCCTTCCATTGCACATTTTATGTCTATCTATCTGTATTGTTGCTTCTCTTGTGTATTTAGTAGACACTAAATCATCTTTAGCATCATTTGAATTCTGTTTGCTAGACAACGCCGTTCTTGCTCACCCAGGTAGAATGTATCAACTTCTACGACCTCTGTTGTGATGCTAATCTTTCCAAATAACCTTCTTGGGCTACTGCTGCTATCTATCCTAGAGACTTGGCTTACTGAGAGTAGTCATGGAAGTAGCTCAGGTCTGCATCACCTGTCAGAGAACCTTCTTAAGTACAACTGCATAGGCACCCAGTAAAGCTAGCAGACCTTGGAGGCCTGGTTTCCAGCGGACAATCAAGACAGATCCCTTCATTCCAGCTCTACATGGGCTGGTTGTGTTGAGTTTAAGGAACTTGAGAACATTTGTGTAAATTACTGCATAACCCTGCCTGATCAGAGTGTCAGGAACTAATGATTTGCTTTTCTTTGTATTATCAGATGCGGCAACAAGAAGTACGGAAGGGGCCACATTATTTTTAAATGGCTGGCCTTGCTTTTTAAAAATTGTTGTGTTGAAATGAGAGAGCATGGTGCTTAAAACCAGCCAGGCCTCCTCCCTTTTATTTGTGAAGGGCTTCTTTCTTCTTGGTATTTATTGCTCTGAGTCACTTCTCTGGGTACCAGATGGAAGATGCAGAAGCTCCTGGCTGCCTATGAAGAAAAGTGAAGTTGGGTTGGGGACCAGCTGAGAGTCGGGAGGGGCAAGGAAGCTGGGCTGGGAACTCCTTTCTAGATAGGATTAAGCTCTCAATCTTCAATCTCTCTAGTCCCATGAGGGTTGATCAGTTCCCTGAGGATGGCTTTTGCATATGTTTTCCCTCTTGTTCTTTGAGCCCATCTGTAAATTTGTAGGAGAAATTTAATCCGTATGGTCTCATTCATTAAACTCATTAAGCTGTTTTATAATGAGAACAATTTCGTGGCTGCAAACCCTTCAAAGTTTACTCCTGGCAGCCACAATTTCCTGTTTGTGAAGAATGAGTTGGGCATCAGGCCCAAGATGGTTGTTTTTGGGCATCTTGTCCCAAAACTGAGATTTTTTTCCCCTTCCATTTCAGAGAGGGTGCAGGAGGCTATGTATCTAGGTTACTAGATACAATACCCATAACAAGTGTGCCCTTCCTGGTCAGGATGACCAGAGCTCTATTGGTTTGGAAGATTTGAGACTCCCACGTGATGTGGTCTTTTGGACATAATACAGGTCATAAAACATGTTCCAGCCATCACAATGGGCATGAGCTCTTTGGCTTGACTTTTCTTTTTATATTTTTATGCCACTGTTGATTTCCTTTCTTGTGTTAGAGTTAAAATTAACTACCTTCTATGACAGTGGTTCTCAGTCGTTCTACTGCTGTGACCCTTTAACTCAGTTCTTCGTGTTGTGGTGACCCCCAACCATAAAATCATTCCATTCCTACTTCATAACTGTAATTTTGTTACTGTTATGAATTGTAATATAAGCATCCATGTTTTCTGATGGGGGCCAAACGCTCTACAGGTTGAGAAATTCTGACCTATGAGATGCTGTCTACGTTGTAGATAGTTCTTGAAAACACAAGCTTTTGGGTCAGGGAGACCAAGACTGCATTCAGTTGATGATGAGCAAGTCTCTCTGAAAAACACCAACTCTCTCATTGAAAACTACCCCTTCACGTGTGTGTGTGTGTGTGTGTGTGTGTGTGTGTGTGTGTGTGTGTGTTCTATGTGTGTGTGTTTGCACATGCATGCATATTGTATATTCTTAGTGGTGCACACATGTGCTGGCTAGTTTCATGTCAACTTGAAACAAGCTAAGAGCCAGTTGGAAAGAGGGAACCTCGACTGACAAAATGCCACTAGAAGACTGGCCTGTGAGCTAGCCTATCAGGTGTTTTCTTAACTGATGATTGGTGTGAGAGGGCCTCGTTCAATGGAAGTGTTGCCACCTCTGGGCTGGTGGCCAGCTATGTGAAGAACAAGCCAGTAAACAGCACTCCTCTATTTCCTCTACTTCAGTTCCCACCTCCAAGTTTGTCCCCTGATTTCCCTTCATGATGGCCTACAGCCATGATATGAAATAAACCCTTTTCTCTCCTCCCCAAATTGCTTTTTGTCATGATGTTTTATTACAGCAATAGAAACCCTAACTAAGACAATGGGTGAGTGGGTGTATAGACATGCACATATTGTGGAGGCCAAAGATCAGCTTTGGGGGTGTCATTCTTCAGGATGTTTGCTGTTGTTTCGAGAAAGGGACCCTGATTGGTCTGGAATTATCTGATTACAACTGGCTGGCCAGCAATCACAGTAGGGATTATTGATACACGTCCACACCAGCCACTTTACATGGGGGTCTAGGCAACACACTTGGGTCCATGAGTATACTTGGGCTTTGCTGGCTGAGCCATCTTCCCAGCCCAAACACTTCTTTTAAAGCTGCGTAATGTGAAATGGGCACACAGAGAAAGTGCACAATGCATAACTAGATATCTTAGTGAGAGTTCAAGGATATGCTAGGTCGCCCTCCCATATCCCTGTCCCGTGATTCTCCATCTCTCTTAACAACATCCAGGCAAAGTCTCTGAAGGATGTGCCTTTGTTGTCCTTTTAGCACATTCCCAAGCCATACATTCTTCTACCTGTGGCTTCATTTCATCAGTTCATTTGTTCAATCCAAGTATTCTCTTGGAAGTAGCTGTAATTCATTTATCTTCGGTGTTATGTGCTATTTCATCATATGTGTATCCGACAACTTCTGTAGCTATTTCACATGTGATCAGCATTTGGATTACTCCCAGCCTGAGGTCATAAGTAATACTGCTTAGTAAGTAATGTGAATGTTTCCCCTGGGCACAGCTTTGATTCTGTGTAAGATCTTGTTGAGCACGTATTAGCTCCACATTTAGCAACAGATGCGAAAGTGTATTCTGGCTTCTGGTTCTGCAGCAGTGCCTAAAAATCACTACTGCTCTCTAGCCTCCTCTCTACACTTCAAGCTTGCTAAGGGCGTCAGGCATGCCGCTCCCCTACAACTTGAGGACTCCCCTTAAAAAGTGAGGAAGCATGGCTCGGGGTCAAATCAGACCACTGGCTTCAACGCAGAGAAGAATTTGAAGGCTAGCCAGTGTGAAATAGAGTTGGGGTGACTAAAGGTATTTTCATCGTAAGGGTTAAGAAAACCAGAGTGACTCAAGAAGGAAGTGTCAGCATGCGCTTGTCAAAGAAGGGTTGAAATCTTTATATTAAAGTTCTAAGTTGTTATTTTTAATAGTTTTGAGTTACACGTTTGTCTGGAGCAGGGGGAGCATGTGCACGAGGGTGCGGGTACCTGCAGAGGTCAGAAGCGTCAGGGTCCTCTGCAGCTGGACTTGCAGGCCAGTTGTGAGATGCCCACCACAACACGGATGCTGGGATCCATCCTCCAGTCCTCTGCAAGGTCAGCACGTGCTCTGAGCCATTGAACCATGCTTCAGCCCCCTAAAGTTATTTTAATGTAGACTTCAAGCTCGACAGTTAAGAGAAGGGGGGGCGTGGTACTCAGAAAAAAAGTACTGTGCAAGAGCATGGCTGTGGGCTTCTTGAAGATGGTTGTACTTAGCACTTGCTGAGTGCATGCACACACTCCAGCCTCTACAGTAGTCACATACAGGATTTGGGTGGGTTTGAAAGCTACCATCTTCCAAACCTTGCTAAGAAACCTAAATGATGTCACTGAATGGCTCCCAAGGGGCCTGTATGGGATGCTGACTGACAAGATAAAGCTGAGGCAAGAGGGATACAGGGAAGTATAGAATCTTTATGTCAACAACTTTATGCTAACAGTCCTGAAATGTCTGGGAACAGGAAGGAAGCCACACTCACAGTCAGTCAGGCTGGACGCCAGTTCCTTGCTGCTCTCTCATAAAGTATCTAGATATGAAGGGAAGGCCGTCTCCATATTGACAGCCTTCAGAGAGAGGGTTAACTGCACTGCAACTCTGCTTCTCAGCTGGCGGGAGCCATTAACCAGACCCCTTTCCCCTCCCACATTCCCATAACTTTCCCCATATTTGTAGTCTGCTTCAGTGGTGTCCGTCTTCAACTCTCAGCTGTGCCAGCAGGGGGTAATAATTATTTCATTTTGATGGTGCTTTGTCTTTTCTCAACCACTGGTGGATGGGCAGCTTTCTGTGACCCTGGAGTGTTTACAGAGTTTCCTCTTACAGAGATCCTGTGAGAGTCACTTCTCCATATTTTTTCTCTATTCCATTTGTGTATGCCATTTCTCTCAGCTGGAATGCATGTCTTGTTTTTGCTGACTCGCGGCATGCCGTTTCATTTGCTTTATGGTGCATCTTAAGGAAATGAAGGTGTTCATTTTAATGTGGTCAAGTTCATCAACTTGGTGCCTTTGATGCCATCTGTACATACGTTTGTCTTAAACCAAGTCATAGTCTCCTGTAATATATTTGAAATTGATATCCCTTGTTGTTATTATTTGGATATATCATCTGCCCCAAATTGACTTGTTGCTGTTACTGTTTATGGTGTCAAGATAGAAAGCAAACAGTTAGTTCCTCAAGGCATATGTCTAATTCTCTCTGTGACTTTCTTTACCAACACTGTTCGTGTAAACCAATGCCCCTTCATTGTGTGGGTGTGCAGTCATCCAGAGTCCTTGGTCTGCTGTGACTTTTCAGGAAACCTTGGTGTCCAAGTGACCAAGTCTGCCCACTTCATCTTCCTTCTTTATGTTGTCTTTTTTAATTTCTGTCTTTCAATGAATTCACAATTTCCACAGAAGGCATTCGGGGATGTTTTTTAAGGCAAAATTAAAGCCTTTGTGTTGTACGGCCATCTCCTCTTAATAGAAATATTCCCTCAAGAAGGCTCCAGAGACTCTGTCTCAACAAGATTCATAAGGCCCCTCCCGAAGGCTATAGAAGCAGCAAACAAGTATTGGGGGTTGGAGGCGCTGACTGGCTGAGCTACTGAGAGCAGATGCTTAGACCTATGGAGATGCCTGAAAGTCTAACAGAGAGCTCAGGTTGCGGTTTTGCTGGCCATCGTCTGTGCTGAGGGAGGCTTTTTGGAGATGTAGCTGTTTTTAATTGTTTCCAGTCCTATAAGTCACTGCTGACCCACACTCCTGTAAACAAACCAGAAGAAACTCACGGGTTTAGCGAGTTGGACTTTGTTAGGATCACTACGTTAGTCTGCCATGGGTAGACCTGTGTGTGTCATATCTCCCCAGGGAAAGTCTCATGCAACACACTGTAATAATAAAATCTCCAATTTATCAGCAAGGTGCATCCATGTCTTTAGAAATTAAATATTGTTAGATTTAGTACTAGCGAATTTGCGATCTACCATGAGTGATATTTTTTTTCCTAGAACTCATTTTCAAGTGCCAATTTAATTCGGAATTGCAATTGATTTCTACAGGTTGACCTTGTTCGTTTTCTTTTGTTTGCTTTGCTCTTGGGTCATTTCCCATACTTCCCATTGCTCCTCTTCACTTCTCCTTCCCTCGGCTCCTTCCTCTCGGGAGAGCATCCTCTCCCATTCCCTTTCACACAGGTCCATGTGTAGCAAGGTCTGTGCTTTGCTGGTCTGAAAATGCCTGGAGGAAATGGTCCTCATTTCCCCCCAGTTTGTCTATTTTAATCAGGGTTCTGCTAAAGTCTCCATTTGACAAGGATAAATTGTTAATAATGCTTCTTAATTCTCCAAGGCTGTAGCTTTCCAGTTGTGTCTTTGTTTATTATTAGATTTCTTTTTCCTTCTACCACCATCTGTCCTCTGGAGCACTTCGTAAACTCAGTCCTTTTGATAGCATTTTCTAGAGTGTCAGCATGCTTCACGCCCTCTTCCTGACCTACAAACTGGTGCTGGATTGATGTGCTGTAGATTTGACTCTTGGTAGACAATTCAGACACTGTATATAGTCTAAGTTCTTGCATCAGATGACACTTATGACCTGGCTGCTTCTGTTCTTCCCTCTGACCACAGTTATGATCAACGCTTTCCTCTTAATATCAATTACTCTGGACTCTTAATGACTTGTCTGAAGCCTGCCATGCAGTACTTCACGGATCCACTTCCTTGTCCTTGAAAGACAGTTTGACTAAGTAAACAGCTCACACTCTCCTCCCTGGGCAATTTTTGTTTCGTTATAGTCTTTTGTCATAAAGCATAGCTATTAAAATCTACATAACAGTATGATAATTTCATTATAAGTGACTTGGTAATTTTGTCTGGATGTCCAAAGAAGACTTTCTACTTCTAGAGATGTCTACTGTTTCTCTGAAGTACACTGGATATTAGCTGACCCAATATGATTTTTCTGAGCTCTTTGCCATTTCAAAATAAGTTTGCATGTCTTTGTTTTTTCAGTTCCCATACAGGAGTGTGTGTGTGCGTGTGTGTGTGTGTGTGTGTGTGTGTGTGTGTGTGTGTGTGTGTGTGTGTTGTCTCCTCAAGAAAAGTCATGGAATTGCATTTTCATATTTAAGTAATATTTCCATTTACAGTCTTTTAACTGTATCCTCTATGTTTCATTTTTCTCAATTTTTTCTTTTGATACTATTTGAATATTTGATATCTTAATATTATTTGATATTTGAAAATATTGGCTTGATATTTCCCCTCTCATTATTTCTCTTAGGGACTCACCAACTATGGCTGCCTTTGTGTTCCTTTTGGTCTTTTGTTTTGAGATTGATTTGTTTTCCTTTTCTTTTTCATTCTTGAATTTTATCACTTTATTTCTGAATTTTTCAATTTCTGATATATGCCATTCTTAAATCTCTCTTAGTTTGTTTTTCTGCATTAAGACAAAACTGGTATTAGCGTATGTGTTTTTCTGGTACAGTTTTAGTGACTTGAGGGATAGTGTCTTCAATTGCTTTTGCTTTTAAAAAGTCACTGCTGTGTATGGATAAGGATCTCTTCTGCCTGTTTTCTTTTTCCGATGTGATTGAATGTATAGACAGAATGAATCAGGATGGTTTTCTACTTTTTTTTTTTTTGCAAGAACACTTTTGTTGTTCTTGTGTTTTTGAAGACCTCAGGTTTTTTCTCTTATTCTTTTTTATCAAGCTTTTCTCCTTATTTCTCTGGGATCTCTCCTACTCAATTTGAATTCATTTCCTTGCAGTCTCTGTACAGTGTAGATTTTACCAGACAGAAGTGAGCTGGTTAATTCTGAGAATGTGTAGGGTCCAAGCTTATTTAGTCAGTCACACCTTACTCCAGATGCACTGCCCCAACTTCAACCATAATGTGAGAAATCTCTGTCGGCTGAAGCTCTCAAACATTACGCATTCCAGGGAACAACTATTAGGGATTTTTAGTTCCTTTTTAGGGCAACAATATACGCTTCCCTCCACTTTTTTCCAACATCCATTGGAACACTATCTGTGCATTTTAGCCATTTGTCCAAAACACATATGGTTTGAATAAAGAGGGTACTTCTTCTATCTTCCTGTTAGATACTGCTCTTGACTTCTTAATTACCAGTCTTGTTCTGTGTTTCTCATGAAGTGATTCAGAGAGACGGAAAGACACCGTTGTGGCTGTCTCTCAGAATTTCTCGCTCACCTTTTTTTCTTGAAGAATATAAATTTCACCGACAGTATTCTTTTCTTAAAGCAAATAAAACATTGTCATTCTTCCACTGTTATTGATCTATAACCTGTATTGCACTCTGTGCGTGAATGTGTGTGTGTGTGTGTGTATGTGTGTTATATGTGTGTGAGTGTGTGTGTGAGTGTGTGTGTGTGAGTGTGTGTGTGTGTGTGTGTGTGTGTGTGTGTGTGTGTGTGTGTGTGTGTGTGTATACACCTGTGCATCCATGTATGTCTGCCAGAATCAGACATCAGGTGTCTGTCTTTATTACTCTCGATCTTATTTTTCGAAAAAGAGTCCTTCACTGAACTTAGAGCTTACCAGTTTGGCTACTTACAGACACACAACCATGCCCAGATTTCACATGTGGATCTTCTCTCAGGTCCCCATGATTATGCAGCAGGCACTTTACCCACTAAACCATGTCCCCAGTTCTTACTGGTCCTCTTGTGAAGATTATAACTACTTTTTTACTTTGTCTATCTAAGGTCTTTCTTCTTTCATAATCATTCACTAAGATGTGGTTTGTTGCAGACTTATGTACCTTTAGAATTTGTACATCAAGTTTGTAGATTAGTATTTTTATTAGTTTTAGGTAACCCTTAACCACAATACCTTCTTCTAATCTTCTTGCTTATCTTATTTGAAATCTTCCTGGGTTTTCAGTTACAGGCATTTTACTTTATTTACAAGTAGGTTACTGCACCCTCTGAAACCCTAATTATCTGTGATTTATGGGCCTTTTTAAACTTCCATGCTAGTTTCTGAGCAATTTTTCCTGAGCTTTCTTCCGGTTTCTTATCCTGTCTTCAGCTATATTTAACACACCATTGAAGCCAACTATTGAGTCCTTTTTGAAAATTCTATAATTTCTAGCTATTTACCCAACCTGAAAATCCATTTATAATTTTTAATTCATTGCTAAGAACATTAAGTTCCAGTTTTATACTTATGAAGATGGAAAGTTGATGGCTTTTATAAGCTACGCCTGAAGACCACATTGAGTACTTTTAATCCCTGTCTTTTGCTGTTAGTGGTTTTCTTTCATATTCTCTTAAGTCTTCTCTTTGAGTTTATCCTTGTGTTGTTGGCCATTATATGCTGGAATTAATCCTAAAAATAAATTGATGACTAGCATGACGATCTATTTATCCTTAGGGGTTCTCACTTGACTTTTCCAGGTTGCTGGGAAATATGAGATGATCTTAATCCAATGTTAGAGGTTGCAGTTTTCTAGGCCACTAAGATGAGACCAAATAAAAACTGTGTTACTTCTGATTCATCGTCACACACGAACAAAGACCAGAACTTCTTTCTGCCAGGTTCCGAAGGTTGGCGTAGCATGTTTTATTCAGACACTATCTTTGACAAGAACTAGATATCGATTTTTTTTTCTTCCTAAACCTGTGCGATAGTGTGGCATGTACTGTTTTATGTCTTGGCCACTTCTGCTCCCTTGCTAAGTCCCTCTGAGTAGAAAGAAGACCAAAGAAGGCTTATTTTACTTGAGTTTATTTTTCCTACATACTTCCTAGTAAACTCCACTTTAGCTTGGTTGTTCTTTCTTGCAGTTATGTGTTGCATAATTCTTTTAGAATTTTAAAAATGTTCACAATAGAAAAAATTACCCAATCTACCATTATGCAAATATTAGTTTCTTCACTGGTTAAAGTAGGGGCTATAAATTTTGATCTCCTGGGGGTTTTGTGTTTCCTTTTGTAAATTTTGTTTTTGTTGTTTTTGTTGTTGTTGTTGTTGCTGCTGCTATTTTTTGTTGTTGTTGTTGAGATTTTAAAGATAAAAGTCTTATAATGTAACATAGACTAAATTGAAATGAACTTTATAGTTCGGTCCTCAAATTTAGAGCAATCCTCCTGCCTCCACCTCCTAATATTTTGGGATTATAGGTATGAGCATCTCAGTTGATCTTGTTTTGATTTGTGTGATAACTACTAAATGCCCCTAGCAGGATGGAATATATCTATATACTTAGCACCTCACTGAGAACTCAACAGGCATATAAATGAAAACAAACATTTTCTGAGTTAGGCTTGGAAACTGTAGGTAAAGTGATGAGAAAAGAATGGGCAAAAACCTTAAAGAGTGATGAGAATCCCTCTTATAAGTTTAACCAGTGATCTATTAACTATGGGGATACTGTTGCTAGTTTTAATTATTGCTTGTCTTTTATTCAATTTCATAGATTGCAGCTAGTGTGTTTTATATCCTCCATATTTCTGGAAGATAAACATTTTACTCTTTGTGGTTTCCATCTTCTTGAAACTCTTCCAGCCACATGGCCCACAGCAGAAGAAATGAAATGAATCTGATCCCTACCCCAAGTATGGAATGAACAAAGGTTATCAAGGCCATGGGACACTAAGCTCTCCATGTCTTTTTGTAGAGAGATCCCTAAGGGCAGTGCTGATTGCCAAGTTTGGTGACACTTGAAATGAAATCACATCACTCTAGAGGTTTAGATATCTGCCCTCCCAGATCCTGTGGCTTCAGAGGCTCCTGATTCCCTGTATAAAGGAAATAAAGAACAAGACACTCATAGTGCTGCAAAGCCTACGTCACTCTATGCAAACCAAGTGCATTCTGAAAGCAGCAGATTCTACACTAAACACCAGGCAACAGTGATAGTGATAAAATTATGGCTTTACTTACCAAATTACCAATGATATTACCTACTCTAATTCCATGGGCATCATAAGAAAGAATCTATACTTTTGATTTTATTTTTTGTAGCAATGAAGAAATAAATGCCAAGAAAGTTAATCATCCAAATTTTTATATTTAGTCAGCTCTTACTAACCTTTGTAACTTTATATTTCCCACTTGTAATATGGTAAATAGCAATTAGTTTTAATGAGATAATTGGATACCTTAATTATGTAACATGCCAGTCACATCATAGGCAATCAATGTTATTAGCTGCTTACATAGACACAGACATATTAATAGGATTATAGAATGCACTGTATAGTGTCTTCCTTGGGTGGGATATTTTGATCATGTAGTATCTAGGGTCTTCCATAGTCTTAGGTGAAGTATTATCACCCTGTATCTACCAAAATGTATAACCCAAATCTTCACATTAAACAAGGTCTTTAGGATCCTGTGATCCAACCTGATTTAGTGAAACAGTATCTTTTCAGAAAGACTCCAAAAGAGGAGCAAGACAAATGCATTAAATCCATAAGGCCACCAGTCCTATTGTTAAAGAAACTTGATCTTAGAAAATCTTTCCTGTGAGCCAGGTCATACCATTTTGTAAAGGCCTCACCAGTTAACTGTGGTGAGTCCTGGAATTATAATGTAGTTTCTAGAACTAATCTGTTTTTCAAATTCTTTTTTTTTTTTTTTTTGAGACAGGGTTTCTCTGTGTAGTCTTGGCTGTCCTAGACTCACTTTGTAGACCAGGCTAGCCTCGAACTCACATGGATCTGCTTGCCTCTGCCTCCCTAGTGCTGGGATTAAAGGCGTGTGCCACCAAGCCTGGCCTGTTTTCCAAATTCTCTTTTTTTCCCCATCTTTATAGCTGATTCAGAGATAGCCTGAGAGCAAACATGTACTGTAGAGTGTCAGTCCTGTGGCAGAGAACAATTCTTTGTCTCAAAAATCTTTTTTTTCCTCATTCTCCAAACTTTATTCTGTAACACTGTAGAACATTTTTTATTAAATATTTTTTATTTTTTACATTTACATTTATATTATTACACATATATACAATAAACTATCTACAGCAAGAAGAACCATGACATAATCAGGAATTATATAAATGTTACATTCTTAGTGTTTTGGCTATTTGTATTTGACAGCCTTGAAGAAAACATCTTTCCTATCTTGGTGCATCTAAGGTTCTGAATGTAAATTAATATCTACCATATCTTGTCATTATCAACTTAAAACATCTATCTACACCTGAAAGCATCTTAACTCCTAAAAAACGAAGCTTCATTGTAAAACTAAGCTACCTGGTCTTCAACTTCATCGGAGACTTGAGAAGGAATAAATTTGATTACTTGAGTATGCTGGGAGTGCAGGTTAGTAGTTTTCCAAATGAGAAGATGACAGAGACAGTTTGCTACCTGGGCAGTCACCCAAAACTCTCTATAACCTTGGAACATCATCTTCAGCCTTCTGGCTCAGTATATCTGACAGACATATTTGTGAGGCAGGAACTATTGAGGACTTGCTTACCATGCCTTGGCAGAGTTTGGCCATCAACTCTGCCTATATCCAAACTTGCCCTTTTCTCAGGGGAATTCTGTCTGTGGTAGAAACAAGGACATTTTCCCAAGTGGCTTGTTTGTCACCTATAAGAAGGTGCCCTACACACACACTCTACTATGAGAGCCTGAGCTTACCTCAAAGTGCCCACCATATTGTTGACCATCTCTGGCCCTAATGACTCTTCCAATAAGAAGAGTCCTTATCCCAAAAGACAATTTTCAGTGTCCCCCAGGGACCCCAAGCTTAAAATGATCAGTATATTCTCAATGCTCTCTAATACTCACACATTACCTCATCCTGTACTGAGGACGGGCAAGTGGAATAAGCATCTTGTTTTTATTTAGTCATTTTCTCTTGAATCATTCTCCAGACACCACACTATAGCTCATAGAGGCACTCGATACCTCCCTCTCCAGGCCAGATGTGTGTGGCACTGCTCACTTATTCCCCTGTGACCCAGAGGTCAACTGAGGACTCTCGTCCTTGAGATTTAAATAAAACTGGCTAGCACCTCTGATCTCATGTCCTGTGGGGCGTTCAAAGCCAAACCCTGGCCTCTTGTGAATTCCTAGGCTTTTAAGGTGAGTTTTGGGTTTGGGTTACTAATTTTGAAGAACTCGGTCTCACTTAAGCTTTCTGTCTCTGTTCTTTTCAGTTTGGCATCTGGCCATTTGCCATGGGACTCATTGCTCCTAATCCTCTACACCAAGCATGTATAGCATTTGGGTGTTTTGGCAGAGTTGACCAGTGGTGACACTGGTGATTTCCACTGCCAAACAGACAATTTGAAAGTAATATGTATAACACTGTAGTTTTTTTTTTTTAATAACTACATCCATCTATTCTTCCACTAGGAATTTAATAGTGGGCATCTTTCTCCTTGGACAATTAAATTTTGGATATTGCCCCAACTGTTTTCCTGTCTGCTTTTTGAGATGGTGGCTTGATTTGGTAAACCAAGGCGGTCTGAAACTCAGCTTATACAATCCAGATTACCTCCAACTCTCCATCCTTTGGCCTCCACCTCCCAAGTGCTGGGATCACAAATGGGGCCACGATGCCCGAGTCCTCCCTCCTTCTCTTATCTTCCTTCTCTTGTACTCATCTCACAATGTGCGCATGCCATCCATCACTCTCACAGATGCGGCACTGTGCTCATAGGCTCCTATCTTTTGTGCCAAATTTATGTATCAAAGAATTTTCCTAAGTAACAAAATTATCCTCCCAATAGGCCCTCTGCCACATACTTACAACGTGATTGCAACCCTTCTCACCCATTAAACATTCCATTGCTGTGGTTAATGCCTTTTTTGGCATACATCTCCCAGAAGGAACATAGTGAGGTCTTTAGTAAAAGCAAACACTTTACTAAATATGAAGAAAAATCTACCTACACAGCTCCAAAATGGTTAATGGATAGGGCCCTCTGTACAGTATTAATGACTAGCATGAATCATTGCATCTGTTATGTCTTTTCCCTTAAGATGTTTCAGGGACCCAGATTTTAATGTATGCCCTACTTAGTTGCCACCCAAAAAAATATTCCACACAAGGGATAGGATGCAGACACATCTTGGATAAAAGACTCCCATTCTGAATTATGAGCATGCTTTCTTAATGTGCTTGTAGCTAAGGGAAGTTCTAGCAAAGATGAATGCACACAATTTTGATCTATGCTTGGTTGCTTATGGATGTCAACTGTGACTTGGACTTTTGAAAGCGTAAGGGAGCAATTAAAAAGAGCTAGAATAATAACAACTACTTGAGAAAAATCCCATCTTGGTCCATCGTGTTTATAGACACAGAATGCTAAGCCAAGGTTATACTATGTTCATAACTGTTGACTCAAAGGATAAAGCCACCTGAGATACTCTTTAGGTAGGCTAGTGCTTATTTACTTTGTGCTCGTTTTAGGTCAGGCACTGTGCTAAATACATTATATGCATTAGCTCATTCCTTCCTTCCTAAATAAAGCCTGCAGCCATGGGAAACATTATTTTCCTCATTCTATAGATGAGGAAACTGGGGTGTAAAGTGATGAAGCAATTATCTCAAGGTGACTTGACTAAGAAATACTTAGATGAAACTTAGAGACCCAACTGAGGTTGATCTGCGAACGAGGGTTCTTAGTCATAATAGCCTTCCTCCCTCGTTCCCACACAGAGAAGGAAAAGAAAACATATCAAACAGAACGCACCCCCCCCCCCCGATACCTGGAAAGTTTCTCCTTATATGCTATTTTTAATTTGTATTTTTGTAGAGTGTTTCAGTGGCCCCCTCTTGGGACTCTAGCATCCTTTCATAGACAAATCAACCCCAGGTAGCTGGCTACTATTTTAAAGGAGGCCTGCGAAGGGAATGCTTTTCTCTCTCTCCTTTTCTTTTCTTTCCCTTTGTGGAAGAAGCCAGTGCTGTGTAACAAGCCCTGGAAAGCTGGAGGACACAGTTCACAGGGACATGAGGAGGTCCCCAGGGAAGCATCAGGGGTCACAGCTATCAGAGGAGAACCAGGTTCCATCTTGGTCTCAGACGGGGGTGGGGTGGGATGGTGGTGGAAATCAGTCTTTTTTCTCAACGAGCATAGCTTTTCATCTTGATTAAAGTGTCTCAGGAGATGAACCTCATTAAATAAAACCAATGGGCTGAAAGTGTGTAATTAAGCTAATCCATTTTTACTTTTCTTAATGCTTTAAGTATCTGTTTGTGTGGAGGCCTGAGCATCGGGAAACTTACTCAGGTAAAAGACGGCGTGAGCCGCGAGCCTGCTAATAGCTCTCTGGGTGATGGAGAGTCGTTTTGTTCCTTCGTGGGCTGTCTTGACTTTCGCATCACTATCAAAATAAAAATATTCACGGACAATCTGCACTATATCTTCATATCTCACGCACTTTGTTTGATTGTGTCTTAGGGTTTCAACTGCTATGATAAAACACCAGGACCAAAAAAGCAACTTGGGGAGGAAATGAAGACATTTTGCTTCTATTTTCACAGCACAGTGCATCCTCGAAGGAAATCATTATAGGAAGCCAGGGCAGGAATTGAAACAGAGCCTATGGAATAGTGCTTCTTACAGGCTTGGTTCCTCAGGCTTACTTGGCAGGATTTCTTATACACCCCAGGAACATCTGCCCAGATGCAACACCACCCGAAATGGCCAGTGCCCTCCCACATCAGTCACTGGTTAAGGAAATACACCACAGACTTGCGCACAGGCCAATCCAATGAGGGCATTTCCTCAATTGACTTCCAAATGCCTTACTAAATGATTTCTAGCTTGTGTCAAGTTGACATAAGCCTAGGCAGCACAGGTTGATCCGTTCATCTGCATTCAATATTTAGCAGATGCTTATCATGTGTCAGGCAGTATAAGACAGCGTCTGCCTTTGGGGAGTTCACACTGTATAGGAAACAGAGTAGCCGTCCTTTGGTGGTACGGAAGCGTGCATCCTGAGCGCCTTTGCCTTTCTGCTCTTTTCCCTTCATGGTCTCATGGAGATGACCTTTGACCTTCTGGAGTCAACCCACTTCTATAGAGATTGATTCGCAACTACATGTTGCCTATGTACACTTCTTTCTGGAGTACCATGCACATATGCTTGTCTGTGTGCTTTCTGAACATAAATGGTCCACACAAATCTGCAAGTCCACATAGCCAAACCTCAGCTCTCACCTGTTCTCCAAAAGCTGCTTAAATCTTAGTAAGCAAATATGTATTCCATTTAGCTAGAAATCCAGATCATAAGCCTGGACATTGTGTAAAACTTCCCGTTCTTCCTCGTGAGCCCACAAAGTCTCCCCATGATAATAACTTCAAAAGTCGCCACCTTAGATTATGACTCTTTGTGACTATTAAATACATATTTTTTTTTTGTTCACTCTCTCATTTCTTGGCACACTAACTATCCTGAGTACACTATGTCAACAATGTAGATGAACACGTTCATGTCGTTCCACAGTGTCAGGATTTATTAACAATAAATTCATGAGGCACAGTGGTCTCATTGCCAACAATTTGCCAGACAGCCCCACTTCCTTGATTGTCCTGGGTGAAGGAAACACGGATCCTTTTATCCTAATCTTAAATACTAACATTCACTGTCAGTTCACACATTACACACCCCATAGTAAATATATTTCTGTTCGTTTGCCTATTTTATAGGATGCCGGCAAATGGCTAGAAAGACAGAGTTTCAAGGAGTTTCTAAGATGTACGCTTTTCCCAGGCCAAAGCTTTCAAACTGGTAGAAATGTAAGAGTCTGTGGCCATGAGAGGATGAACCAGGAGGGGGTCTGTGAGGAGCCACGGGTTTGAGCAGAACGCAGAGTTCAGTCCAGCTGCAGAGGTCAAAGAGCAGGAGCATGTACAGACAGACAAAAGGCCAAATGGATGAATAGAAGGTTCAAGTAATGAATGGATGGATAGTCTGATGGCAATTTGAATATTTTGTATCAACAGGGACCAGTTGAGTTGAAGCCCCTGGGGTAGTTAGGAGTTTGCTGCCTGTTGGTCCTTTGATATAACATCAGGTGATTGGAAGACAGCTCAGCACGGCCATAGTCTTCATAGTGTTAGGGGTCTCCTTTTTATGGTATCTAGGTAAGGGCATTACATACTTTCCTTAGTCTATTATGACTATAAAGTTATTTATCCTAATTTTACTGATATGATTTTAATACATCAGTGTGAGTCTGCAGCCCCACTTCACTCTGATACATGCACAGGGTGGGACCTTTTCACTCACAGGAAGAAGTCATTTACTAGCCTGGGCTACGTGGTGTGGTTGCTCCGATTCCTTTTCCCTGCCCCCCCCTCCCCCGATATTTGCATCTCTTCCTTTGCTGTCCACCATTATCCTTCTAAATATCTTTTATAATAAACCAGAATACATAGGTAAAAAAATTGCTCTACTGCATACTGCAAGAGACTCTAACAAATTCATCCAGCAGGAGAAAAGTGTAGTAGGAATCCTTAAACGAGAGAATGTTTTCTGTAGCATAGCTTGTTTGTTTGCCGAAATCTCCAAAGCACGCTGTCGTTGACTATGTAAAAGAATCTGAGTTTATTTCCTCCTGCTTCTGTCGTCTTTTACCAGCACTACCTGTATAGTGTTTACAGTCCTTTGCTCTCATCCTTATCAGTCTCTAAGCCTGCCCTTCACACATCCATCACCAATGATCAGCAATGAAGGAGAAATTGGACTGGGTCTGCTACTTGTATAAATGAACCAAGTCCACAGTAACTCCAGCGGTATATTCCTACCTGTCTCAGATGCTGATGCTCAACCTTACAGGCATCTCCGTCCTCACAGGCTGCTTGCCTTGCTATTAGTCTGTGGTGGGGAGACTATGTACAAGTACCTATGATATTAGCTATTACACACCAGCTCTGTACTGCATAGTTTAATTATAGACTTTATTATCTCAGACCACACCTTCCTACAAAGGAGGCATTAATGAGACAGGAGACAGGCAGATCCTACAATAGGCAGATAGGAAAGGACAAAGGAGTCCCACAGGGGAGTGGCAGCGTGCAATCATCCAGCAGGATTACGTAAGCTAAAATGCCACCAGTGAACTAGCTTGAGCACTAGATCAACCTTTCACAGGACTTCCTCATTCCTATGTGAAGCAACTGTTACAAACCTTGCTTTCTAAATGGCCCACCAGGACTATGGCCAGACTCCATAATTCTTTTGAGGGCTTCCAAGGTTTTAGACTTGTCAACATATAAGGTCTGGCCTGTTCCCCTATCTCAAAGCACATAAAATCTCTAGACAAAGACCCCCCCACTAGCAACCCCCTTCAGACCCCTCCACAATGAGCTAGTAGCTCTTTCTTTCATCCCCTTCTCTTAATAAAAATCTTGTGGTCCATGGCCCTCATTCCTCATGGCCACAAGACAAGAACTCAGCAAAGAGAAAACTCTGCAACGTGAACAATCTCATTCTGCACAGGGAGGAGCTAGAGGTGCGAGGTCCCACTGGGAGCGAGAGAACCTAGGCCTTTCACGTCAGCCCTGTCCTAAGCTGTGGCTTATGCTATCTGGTTTCAGTAAGGTTTGAATGAGAATTTGAAGCCAGGATTCCAAAACTTTGGCTCTTCTCACATTAGTTGGACATGGTAACTCCTTTCCTATTAGGAAACCTTTTTTCAGTGAACATACAGCCACGAGAGTTGTTAATGTTGACTATATAGGTGAATTTGTGTGTGCATGATTGTTGACCCAGGCATCATAATAGAGTCCCATGGATGGGGAAAGTTTTTATAAATTGATTGGTGTAACCTATATAGGCTATATAAAGTATAATCTATGTAAATATAGGTGGTGCAATAGATGTTAGTTTGGTGTGTGTGTGTGTGTGTGTGTGTGTGTGTGTGTGTGTGTGTGTGTGTGAAAGAGAAACGGGGCGGGGGGTGGCGAGGAAGAGAGGGACAGAGAATGTTTTCCACATGATTCTAACTTATAGCCAACTAACTTGGAAGTCGCCCTGTTCCAAGTCAAAAATGACCCCTTTGAACTTATTTCTCTGAAATCTACTAGCCAGGTAAGCAGGTGGCTTCAGAACTGCTTGGCCGGCATTTGGGCAGGACACTGGGACAAGAGAATATCAGAGGGGTGATCATAGTCCTAAGTGGCTTCTGGAAGCTATCTGCTTACGCAGGATCTCATGAACGATGGCTCCAAATACACTCGAAGAATTTGTTTCTTGCTGAGCATCCCCGTGTAAGTGCCAGTTTGATCTTCGTGTGGGTCCCTAGTAAGTTGAGCATGGGCTGTGTATGGCACGGACTCTTGCCTGCTTTGAGTCACTTTCCCCTAATGGGGGCTGTCTGGCCTGGCCTCAGTGGATGAGGATAAGCTCAGCCATTTGTGATTTGATGTGTTGGGGTGAGCTAGTGGTGGTGGGGTTCCCCTTTTCTGAGAAGAAGGGGAAGGAGGATGGAGGAAGAGGGTGGGAGGTAGGGGCCAGGATGAGAGGAGGGAGGGGCCTACAGTAGGGATGTTAAGTGAATATATACATTAAAAATAAATCTTAAAAAAAAGAATCATTCTCTTTCAGGAAGTGGAGAGATGGCTCAGGGATTATGAGCACTGACTGCTCTTCCAGAGGACCTCTTTTCAATCCCTAGGGTCCACATGGCAGCTCAAAGCCCTCTGTGACTCCAAAGCCCTTTTCTGGCTTCTGCTGGTACACAGATGAGGACAACATACCACACACAAAAATAAATTTAAATTTTTTTCTTAAAGAATCATATGTCCCTGCATTAAATCATTTTTAAATTATATTAAATTATAATCAAAGACTGCATTAGCCATATTATACATTTTAAAAAAGTGAGGCATGTATTAATTTCCTCTTTCAAGCGAAGATACAAAATTCAGGGAATTTAAAGGGCATATCTCACCTGACAGGGTGGGTACAAGCCTGACATCAGAATGTGTTGTACCTTATTTAAATATACTGCATTGGGTCTGTATACAAGCTGCTGTCGTTATATTGTAGCTTTTTTTAGTATAAAAATTGGAGACTGGTATACAGTAGGTGAATATCAAATGTCCTGTGAATGAATGAATGTAAAACTAAACGTGGTCATTAAACTTTCATTTGTCAGGGTATGATGGCTAATCTTGGTGGATATGCAGAGAACATACCATATCTTCTTGACACCTAACTGTTCTCCAATTCATCAACAGTACACTTTCATTGGATACTCACTTATAGTGTGTTCCTATGTAAACATTTAAGTTTGGGCAGTTTTACTTAAAAAAAAAAAAAAAAAAAAGAATTTGCAAGGCTCGTGACTCACGGAGTTTCCTAAATGAGAAATCTGAAATTCTGCATGTGGTTTCCCTGACTCTTAAAGGTGAGGGTGGCGGTTGCTGAGCCCTTCTGCCTCTACACAAAGCTGACAGTGGCTGCCAGGGGTTTATGTTTTTACCCATCCCTCCCAGATGACATTTGCATTTTAATAAGGTCCTTCCTCACTTAGTTCAATGGTTCTCAGAGTGCAGCTTCTGGGCCTCTGGGGCCCAGGGAACCTTTCAGAAGGTCTACAAAGTTGAAACTATTTTCATAATAATTCTCAGATGTTATTTGCCATTTTCTCTAAGTTAACGTTTGCACTGACCGTGCAGGGGTGCCTCTAACTGCCAGCACTCCCAAATAAATCAAGGCGCTAGTCCTCAACTGTCAGTGCCTGCTTCAACACCAAAACTCACACTGAGGTGGGGGGCAAGCCTATTCTCCCCCCCAAATCCCCCTTAATATTTATGAGGAAACACTAAGTGGTGTGAATTTTATTATATCTGGACCCTCGAGGACACACACATTCAAACCATTTTCTGTGACAAAATGGGACTAGCTAGCACATGAAGCGTGGCATCTTGCATCCTTAAGGGAAAGCCCTTGTGCAACCATTTGAGCTGTGAGTTGAACTAGTCACATTTGCATGGAACAACGTTTTTTTTTTCCTTGAAGAAATGACTGACAGACACGCTGGTTGTTAAGTCTTGGCAGACACTTTCTTTTGAAAAAAAAAAGTGAACAAAGCAAGCCTGTCACTTCAAGGAAAACAACTGACAGGACTTGATGTCAATGACAAAATTTGAGTGCTGGAGCAAAAATTAGAATTTTGAAAAATTTGTATCTGCTACTGTGAGCTTGGCATTTCCCCAGTACCTCAAGATTCATCTGATCAGTTTGGTGGTGATATTAATAGGTGTGGTTTTTAAAAATGTTGTATAATGGGGTATATCAACATTTAGGAGATCTTTATAATTCAGCAAAAAGTCAATATTTCCCAAATGATCAAGTAGGATGTTAAGAAATGGTGCCTGGGTAAAAAGACCCATTGAAAGGTCATGTCAGATCTATGGATGCCAACAAGGGAGTGTATGGGTTCTGCTGTGCAGCTAACATGCTCTGGAGTAATACTAGTGATTAATAATAAAAGGTCTCTGGGGTAATCGAAAAAGGCTGTAAAATACCCTTCCTTTTCCCATGTTTTCACTCAAACAACATGCCACAAGAGAGTGAAAACAGGGGCAGTTAGAACCTGGCTACCCTCCCCCTCCCCCACCCTACCCCCCAGATATTTAAAAAAAAAAAAAGGAGCCCAGATTAGAGACAGGGAAAGAAGGAGAGGAAATAATATAATGAACCAAGAGGGCAAGATGAACCTCAGAAGAGGTGGGGTGGTGGGAGAGGGAGGCATATGAGGCTTTACATATTGTCTGGACAAAGCTGAAGGCTCCTCAGCTTCATAGGGGGCAGATCCCACCTTCTCAGTGGGGCTCTCTTTACGCATGGGTCCAGAATGGGGGAGAGGCAGCCACTCTACTGCGCGCTCTGGGCCACCTTCTTACTTTGCTTAGGGAAGGGTGCTGCAAGGTTCCTCAGGTAGAGATTTGCTTATGTGGATTAAAGCCAACATTCCCCAGCGGCTCCTGCTGCCTTCTCTTAAGGCAGATATCAAAAGGATATATACATACACATATATGTGTGTACACACACACACATACACACACACACACACACACACACACATATATATATATTAGAATAACACCGGTGTTCTCACTAAGTATTTTTGTTTTGTAAACTATTTTTATTTATTTTGGAAAAAATATGTTTATACATAATAGTCTATTATTATTAAAGAAATTAATACTTTTTAATAAATTAATAATGTATTATTATTAACTTAATTACTTAATAAATTAATAAAAACCAGGTGTGGTGGCACAGGCCTTTAATTCCAGCACTCAGGGAGGCAGAGACACGTGGATCACTGTGAGTTCAAGGCCAGCCTGGTCTACAAAGTGAGTCTAGGACAGCCAGGGCTCCACAGAGAAACCTTGTCTCAAGAAAACACACAAACAAAAACGCAAAAACCACCAAAAAAGAACCCTCCAAATAATAATTTCCTATTTTGTATTTTTCTTACATTTAATCTCAGAGGTGGTAACTGCTGAGGGAGAACTCACATATACCAGTGGGGTGGGGTGGGGTGGGGTGGTACTGGGCCAAAAAAACTTTTTATGCTACTTTCCAAAACCCAAATGGGCACTCTAAGAACACCTGGTCCCAGATACTCCCATCAGACTCAAGTTCTGTGCTCTCCTGCTATCACTGCTTTCACTACACCATTAATGCCAAGCTCAGGCAAGAGTGCAGTCAATAAGGCATCTGACTCAGGGTCTTTCACGGATCATGACCTTCACACTACAGGACCGAGCAAAGGCAGTGGTCTATTTCTCCCCCAATGATTTATTTAATGACTTTACAGCCTGATGGCAGGCTCCTCTCTCCTCTCCTCCCAGTCCCACTGTAACAGCCCTCTCTCCCCATTCCCCATTTCTCTTCTCCCTAGAGAAGGGGAGGCTCCCCAGGACTACCAGTTCATCCTGGCACATCAAGTCGCAGCAGGACTAAGTGCATCCTTTCCTACTGAGGCCTGGCAAGGCAGCCCAGCTAGGAGGAAGGGATCCAAAAGCAGGCAACAGAGTCAGAGAGAGGCTCTGTTCCAATCCTTAGGGGACCCACCTGATGACTAAGCTGCACATCTGCTACCTATGTGTTGGGGCCTGTACTTTATGGTCCAGCCCATGCACGCTCTTTGGTTGGTGGTCCTGTCTCTGTGAACCCTCATGGACTCAACTTCGTTTACTCTGTATATCTTTTTGTGGTGTCCTTGACCCCTCTGGCTTCTTGATTCCTTCCTCCGACTCTGTCACAAGACTCCACAAAGCTCCACCTATTTGGCTGTGGGTCTCTGCATCTGTTTCCGTCAGCTGCTGGATGAAACCTCCCAGAAGACAGCTATGCTAGGCTCCTGTCTCCAATCACAGCAGAGTATCATTAATAGTGTCTGACTGGCTTTCTTGGATGGGACCAGAAAATGTCATCCTAAGCAAGATAATCCAGACCCAAAAAGACACACGTGGTATATTCTCACTTATAAGTGGATATTAAAAATATAGTACAAGATAACCATGCTACAACCCACAGACCCAAAGAAGCTAAGTATCAAGGAGGGACCAATGGAGGATGCTTGAATCTCACTCAGAAATAGATGTAAAAATAGGTATCTGAAGTAGATGGATAGAGGAAGCTGGGTGGAAGAGGAAGTGGGTAGTGAGGGGAAGGACTGATGGAACAGAAATCAGTGGGGGTCATCTCTGGAATGGGGCAGTCTATGGGGTGATCCTGGCTGATACTCCTGGCAGCAGGGGTTAAGGAGCCTGAAGTTGACATCCCTTGTAGCCAGGTGGAAGTTCCAGTGAAGAGAGGGGGACACCAACCCACCTATAAAACCTTCGACCCAAAATGTGTCCTGCCTATGAAAAGTGTAGGGATAAAGATGGAGCAGAGATGGAGGGAATGGCAAATCAACGACTGGTGGAACTTGAGAACCGCCCCATAGGGGAAGGGCATGTAGAGTAGTTCTGGCTCCCAGTGTGCATCCCAGGCCAAGAGTACTTCCTGGCATGGACTATGGGATAGTCTGTGGGGCTATGGGACACACAGAGAATATGTGTCCAATGAGTCATCTTGGCAGGGACTTGGGATAGCCCTTTTGGGCAGGAAGGGAGAGGCTTAGGAGGCAGAGAAGAGTAAACATCTTCATCCAAATCAAGACTGAGGTCAGTTGTCCAGTCTTTCTTTGTGGCTGCAGTTCCTGTGGCTACTGCCCACTGCTTCCTCTACTTCATCACACTGTCCCTTGAAGGTGCCTCCTGCCCTGTCGTTCCCACGCCAGCAGCCAGCCCAGCGCTTGAATTTGTGGGTTGGATTCTAATTACTAGCTATGCAGGGCAACCCGCCCTTTCTAATTCAGCTTTGACACAAATAGCTAGAACGCTTGAGGGCAGAGCTAGAATTCCCTCAGCACCTCACCAAGCTGGTTCCCTTCGAAAAAGTGGACTTTTGTTCATCCAGGTCAGTAGCTGTTCCCAATCACCTAGTAGATGTTCAGCAGGCCTTGTGAACAATGAATTCCAAGAAGATAATTGCCAGAATCACAGAATCTTGGAAGTTCTAAGCATCTCTATCTATAGTTTCTCCCCATGCAGCCCCCATCAGCCTCTACATGGACCACTGCAGTGAGTCACAGCTGACTGCCTCCCCAGTCATTTCTAAAATCTTTTCTGCTAGTAGAAAAATCTTTCTGTTTCTCTGAAAGAGGTGGTCAAACCACACAGTCCTGGGTTTTAATCTTCTATTACACATAGGACCTTGAACAGGTGGCTTTCTCTCTTTTTGCCTCAGTTTCCTTATCTACATTCATCACAAATAATTACCTTCTGGAGAGATAGTGTGCCTTTGACATGTATTATGGTCAATGTCCCAGCACACACTTAGTGCTGACAAAGCCTGGCTCTGTTTGTAGTCTCCTATGGCTGTGAAGGGATCTGGTGGCAGGGGCTACTGTAAATTAAATGATGCCTACACAGTTGCCTGCAAATTTACTTGATGGAGCTTGGGCAAGTTATTTTAATTTTCATAAGCTTCAAGGTTTTTTTTTTTTTACTTCTATCTCTAAATGCGAGTGAACAATGATTCTGGCTTAATGAACAATTGTAGGGAAATGTGTAAAAGAAATAAAAGCTTGGCCCTGTGTCAAAGCACACTGTAGACCTCATTGGCTGTTTCCCTTGGAAAATGTCTTAGCTACTTTTTAGATCTATATAAAGTCAAACCTTCCTTCCAGGTAGATCCTTAATTGTAACGCTCCCCGTAGTTTTTTTCTCCAATACTGTAGGCTTATCCAGCATATTCAAGGCATTTCTCAGATATGGTTTCCAAGACCATTTGCCACGTTGAGAAGGCTCCCAAGATGGCTTCCAGTAGTTCAGTGTTCCTTTTAAAACAAGTTGGATTTAAAATCTCAAATTGACCATGTGCAAATTGATTAGCTCAAAGAACTTCAAGACTATTGCCTCCATCCTGTGTCCTTTGAACACAGCAAAGGACCAAGTGATGGGCCGGCTATATTGTTGTCCTTAGCACCTTTTAGCCACCCTAAATCCCACTCTTAAAGCTGTGCCTTTCCATGATGGGACATATCTCCTTTATCTCTAAGCCAAAAGAATCCCTTCTTACATTAAATTGCTTCCTGTAGAATATCTGGTCACATGAATAAGAAAAGTAACCTTAATATTTGTCACCTTTTCTGGTTGGCTGGTTTGCTTTTTGCCTACAAGATATTTACACAAACCTGAGAGAAGGAAAACATACAACGAAAGGAGTTACATAAAGTGTAGAAAACTGAATGGTAAAACTGAGAAGTGTGCTTGATGCTTAGAGATTAGTCAGCCTGAGTTATCATCAGCCAATTTCCCATGGCAAAGACTAAACTCTGAATGCTAAGAGACCTGCCTTTGACTGTGACTTCTCGTTATCATACAAGGAACCCTCTTCATAGCATGCATCTAACCAAGGAATCTGCCTTTATCCTCCCACATTCTCCCAGGCTCCCTTCTGTCTGCAACAGGGTCCAGCAGCAAAGATGACCCTAGGGACCATGTGGTTCACTCCTTTCAGGCTGTGGTCAGTGAGCTGAGACGCACTGAGCTGAGTGAAACCACCAGGGGAGTCTGTGGGGAATCGTATAATGACGGAGAAGTAGAAGGCTTGTCCCTGCACAGAGTGTCTGCAGCTGCAATCCACCCAGGCATTTTTGCCCAAAGTCCTAAGTGTGGAATTTCAATTTATGTACATGCTGAACACAGACTGAGCTCATATTACACACCAGGCACTAAGCTAAGAGCTGGAGCCACACAATCAAGCTACACGTATTCCCTAGGAAATATTCGTTGGGAGACAGTGTTTGAGTTGAGTTTTCAAGAAGTGCTAGATATTGGTTGGGAGGAAAAAGACTGATGAGGAGAAGAAAAGCAATCCAGATAGTGAGGACAGCAAAGGAAAAGAGGGGCGAGGAGCAGGAAGTAGCCTGTCGAGTTTCATAAACTGTAAATAGCTCTGGATGACCATATAATATACTGTCTGTGAGAAGGGGCGGGACATCGCCGGAGAGGTGGTTCACAGCCAGATAGCAAGGCGTGGAAGTGCTGGTTACCTGAACTCATTGGAAAACTATAGTGAATTCCTCAGAGACTCACCGTCAATGAGAAAGTAATGTAGCTGTGTTTTAGAAGGAACTCTCCAGAGAGTTGTGAAGAATAAATTAGCAAAGGAGCATCCTGAAATCCAGAGGGACCAATAGGGAGGCTGTGGCAGGGATGGCAGGGATGGGGACCCCGATGAATGCAGTGGCCAATCGTGGAAGCAGAACAGGGGACAAAAGCAACTAGTATGAAAAGGAAGTCGCAGTGGAAAACAATATTAAAATGACTTCGGGGACAGAGGGATGAGATGGTAAGAAAGCAGTTTCAGTGATGGGGAGAGTCTGCGGCAATTCTGACATTTTTCGATTGGTTTGTTGTACCCACTAAGGTTCCTTCTCCACGGAAAGGGCACAAGGAGGGAGAGTCGAGGTCTTGGAGTGAGATGACGAGCTCAGCCTTTGACATGTTGAGAATTGGTTCTCTGGGATTTTAAAGTGGATTCTTCCAGTTGGCAGTTTTATATGAGCCTCCGAAGCTCATCTTAAAGGTGTGGGTGCACGGCTGGGTGCAAGCTCATCAATGTGTGAAAAAATCAGTTTGAATCCACAGGTTACATGAAGGAGCAGAAATCATAACTGATGTGCAGTCACATCTATCTAACTAACTTACAAACTTCTCAAGGAACTTTGAGTCAGCCCATTGGTGGACAATCTTGCATGGTACGATCTGCCATGCTGTCTGCCCTAATGTCCATAGCTTAATTGGTCCAAATAGAGCCCTCAGGTAACAGCCTGGGATTTTAATTTTGGAACATCTTTGTACAATATTTCTGAGATTTATAACTATAGAGGTAGAATTCAGGTAGTGTAGGCTAGCTGTATTTGGCCATGAAAAGACTAAACAAGGTGAGGAGAGAAATGACAGTGAGGGAGTCAGGGAGAATTCAGACTCCCTTGTAAGCTCTTGAGATTCTGATAGCCTTCGTGACATGAAGGTTCTGCGATAATTAGGGAACCGTATTTACTGATTGCTCAAATTGATCCACCGGTTCGATGCAATCACCGTTATAATCCTAGATTGCGTCTTTTCAGAAACTGACAAGCTAGTTCTAAAATTCTTACAGTAGCAAAGGAAATTCGACTGGCGAAAAACCATATAGTAAAATAGAAAATTGTTGGAGGATTTAGACTTTCTGATATTAAAACTTAATATGAGGCTACATTAATTTCAAAAAGTCTGGACCCTGGCATAGAAATCTGTAATATAAAAGAAGAGAATTGAGAACCTGGAAAGAAAACTCACATTGATGATTGTTTTGTTTTGTTTTTTTGGCAAGGTGTTTTTGGAATTTAGATTCCAAAGAAGAATGTCCCATGACTTCTAGTACAGTGCTCTTTCCAACAAACAACATAAAAAGAGCAGTGCAGCCTCAACCAGGGCAGGAAGAGGAACTACATGGATCCTGGGCTGAAGGAGGCCAGATGGCCCTAGTTAATTTGGGGCTTTAAGGTAGTCCATGCTAGAAAAGACCTAAAAATCTCACCCATATGTGAGCGAGGCCAGGATAATGAGAACATGTTGGGAAAAATGAAAAACAGGAAAAAACACACCAACTATACAACAATGATGACAAAGGCCAGTGCCCCTGTCACATTTGCTAGGTCCTGGATGCCATTTCTAAGTGTTCTGAGTGTATTAATTCATTTAGTACTCACCCAACTGTCATAAGCACCAGCATTAAACAGAGGGGGGAAATGGAAGGCAGGGTGTATATGGCTTGCCCACAGCCGGGGAGTTGGCAGGGTTAAGGAAGTGGTTTTCAGTCCCAACTACACATCAAAATCACCCCCAGGAACCTGTAAAACACACCGTGTTCAGCCAGCCGCTCACCCCAATTAAATCAGACTCAGCAGTGAAGTTTTAAACCATCCCAGGTGCTTCCAGTGTGCAGTCAAGGCTGCGAAGCATTGTATTAAAGTGGAATAAATTCTTCCTCAATGAACGGTGTGAGAAGCCTTAGCTCGCTTGGCGTTACTGCATCTGCTGGGCACCGAGACAATTGTATTTCAGAAGTTGGCCTTGAGAACTTCAAAATAATGCTTGGGCCTCAAGCCAGGCCTTGGATCCTTCAGAAACCTTTAGACGGGGCCTTGTTGTCCATGGGGAGATGGTTTCTTTCTTTCTTTCTTTCTTTCTTTCTTTCTTTCTTTCTTTCTTTTTTTACACAGTGTCTCATTGTGTAGCCCAGGCTAGCATGGAGGTGTCAATCCTTCCCCCTTCTGGATGCTAGATCACAGCATCCCCAGGTTGCTCTCTACCTAACAGCTTAGCAGCCGGATTCAAACCCTGGGTTACTTCTCTCTGTATACAATGGCCAGCTCTGCATTTTCCAATTTAGCTGTAGGAAGGATTTTTTTTTAAACCTATGTTAACTCAGTCTTCATTTTAGCATTGGACTAATAACAGGTTTATAGCGCAGGATGGAAAAAGGAACGCCATCAATACATCATCATCATCATCAACAACAACAACACACACAACACACACACCACGTACACACACACACCATACACCCTCACTCAATGCAGTAATAATTATCAAGACAGCCATATGTTCTGACATATGTCAAAAGTGGGCTGCGTATGGGACAGTGGTCCCAGAACATTGATGCCTATCTCAAAGTAGGTGAGCTCCCTCTGTGATCTTCACAGAATGATGACGTAGCCAAAGGACATGTTTCTCAAAATATGGTCCCTTCATTTGGCAGTGCATGCCTGTCCATTATTCTTTCACACTAGATACTACGCAAAATTTAAATTTCGATCTTGCTCTTATTTTGAGATACTCCTTGAAGGCATATATGGAGTGAAAGGCACAGAAGAGAAAGCGCTAGAAGAGAAATGGAGCAGGGAACAGAGACTGAGTCAAAAGCGTGAAATCCCAGAACCATTATGTCATAGCTGGTAAGAACCATCAGTACTCTCTAGAACAATCCTCCATTTTTGTAGACCTGAGAATCAAAGTCCAGCTTAGGGTAGAGTGTTGTCTTGAGGTGCATGTGTTTATAAAACGTTAGCTGAAGAAGTTTCTAATGGATGGGACTAGGGCTGGGTATCTCCAGGGGGCTTCGGTTTATAAATGGGCTGGCTACAGGTGATTTAGACTGAGGTTCCTTTAACCTTTTCACATTGTACCTCAGTCCACTCCAAAGACACACTAACTGCTAACTTGGAACTCATGTGCTGAGAGATAATGGTAAAAATATTGAAAGTCCATCTTCTTTAATTGAAACATTGTATTTCTATAAAAAGCAGACCTTAGGTATGTAGGTATATAACATCTACATAAAAATGTATATCAATCAAACATTTACTGATGATGAATCATAATGAAATCATATTTTAAAAGAATTCTTTGATATTTATGCATGTATGAAATGTTTCCATTTATTAAGGACAAAAAATAATTTGTATATGAATGAGATGAATATCTTTATTTACTTTTACATGAAGAATTAAAGCTTGAATGAATCTTTCATACTGCAGGTCAGGACTAAACCTATATAGAACATCCTGAATTTTTTCAAGAGGTTGTCTTCATTTGAATTTTTTAACTATTAATGCTGAAAATTCCTCTTCTTGTAACTTTAAAATTGTTGGAAATTCTGTTGTAATGCCAAGCCAGATTTCATTCAGTGATTTTTTTTTATGAAAATCAAATTAGAAACTCAGTTTTTAAAAAATGTATGTGTCTGTATGCATGCACATGGGCCCACACACATGCACACATGCACACATGCCATGGCATGCATATGGAGGCCAGAGGACAAGTTGCAGGATTATGTGAGTTCAAGGAACTGAACTCAGGTTGACAGGCTTGGTGGCAAAAACCTTTAGTCAATGTGCCATCTTGCTGGCTCTCAACAATTTTAAAAATCAAACATTCTAACCCTATCCAATTCAAAGATACACTAATTTGATACACACCCACTTAGGAATGATGGCAAGAAAAATTTAAAGCCTGTTTTTCCATAATTAAAACATTATGTTTCTATAAGAGCAGAAAACTTTGTATGCACAACAGAAACATTGCAATTCACAGCATGGAATAGTCTGGAATCTGAGTAGTGTTGTTCCAAAAGTTTGGTTGGTGTTGCCAGGTGTGCTGATGATCAGTAAAAAGTCTGCTGGATGCGTGCTTAGAGCCAAGGCTGCATGAAAGCCATTCTTAACTGCTGAGCCGTCTCTCCAGCCCTAGTTGAGGGCCGCCAAATCCTAGTTTATAAAGTACCTGAGGGTAAAGGCTAATAAGAGGAAGAATGCCACGTGACATTGATGCCCAGCTAATGATGCTTGGAGGTCAGGGGAAGACACCTGGTGAGGTAGAGTGGGATGTTGGATGCTCTGGGACAGAGGGGCAAGAAGCAGTGGTCTGGTGTGGATAGCAGATGTGGGACGTGTTCGGGGGACACCCTGCCATTTAACCACTTCTCGTGTTTCAGGCTCTTGGTTGCAGTAATCTGTTATTCTCTCAGAAGCAAGGAGAATTAGAAGGGGACAGACTATAAATCTCTTGGAGCACAGTTCTTCAGGTTACCTCCTTCAGGATACCAAGTTGCTATAAGGCACATCATCATATCACTGTGGACGTAGAAACAAATAATATGGTCTGAGCTCAGAAAGTCACTGTCCCCCGTTTTTGGAGTCCCAAAGCCCATATCAAGATGTCACAGGGACGAGTTTTTCTGAGGCCTAGGGAAAATGAATGCTCAGAGCTTCTCTTGATTGAAACTTCTGGGGCCTCAGGCTCTCTTTGGCTTACAGAAAACATTCCGTCTGCACGTGTCTGTCTCTATGTCCAAATCTCCCCCTTTTCTGGGACGAACCCCAGGACTGTACTGGGGCCCACCCTACGCATCTCGACTTAACTTGATAATTAAAGATCCTATTTCTTATATCACTCTTAATATGTTGATCAGGCTGGTCTCAAAACCTGTGCTCAAATGACTCTTCTGCCTTCATTTCCCAAGTAGCTGGGACTACAGGTGCCTACCACCATGTCCAGATAAAGCCCTTTATAAAAAGATCTATGTTTACACGTGCACATACATACACATGCTGCTCATGAGTAGGAGCATGAGAGAGCACATGCAAGTGGAAGTGCCTTTTGTGTCACTTGTTTCTGTTCTTCTGGATTTTGTTGCTGCATACCCGGGGCCAGAGCTTCTGGAAACCTTTCCATCTCTACCTCTCATCTCATCATGGCTCTGGGATTACAGATGTATGCTACCACATCTGACCTTATCCAGTTTCCATGGATTCAAATTCAAGTTTTTACCCTGAAAATCCAGGTTCGCACACTTTACCCTCTTGATCATGCCCTTAGTCCTAAAGACCCTAAAGATTCACCATTGCTTAGGTGTTTTCTTGTTTTTTCTCATTGGGATTGATTACCCAACAACTTAAAGAAGAAAGGGTTTACTTTGGCTTACAAGCTGAGGTGATACAGCGTCTTAGAGTGGAGAAGACATGGGAGGTGGCTGGTCACTCGGTCTCTGAAGCAGGAAGCAGAGGTTGGAGAGAAAGTAGGGCCTGGCTTTCAAATCTTAAGGCTTAACCTCCAGTACCCCCCATTGATTTATTTACACCAGCATGGCTCCACATCTTATGGGTTCTACAGCCTTCCAAAAGAACACCACCATTGAGAATCAACTGTCCAAATGCATGACCCTGTGGAGGCAAGTTTCCCATTCAAAGCATAGCAGCCCATGCTTTATTCTCTCTTAGCACCGGGTCCACACAAACTGTCATTGGCTTGTAGATTGTCTTGAGACTTTGTTCTAATTCGAGGCTATGTGGCTTCAAAGCACATTCTCCACCACCTTCTACCCAGAGAATAATAAGAAAACCCCACATCTATCTGCTAGGATCTCACTCTGAGGAGCCTCTCTCCAAGGCCCTCAATGACGTCTTGCTAGAGCTTTTGATAAGAGCTGTTATCGAAAGATGTGTGGCTGAGAGACCCTCAATGATCACATGACCACTTACCCAAGGGATGGGACCAAGGACCCTAAATTAACTTATTCTTGTCCCCGGGTACATAATGGAACCAAGATATGAGCTAGATCTCATGTGTAAGCTGGTGTTCTTCTTACTATATTTATTAAAAGCACTGTAAAAGATGCTGCCAGAAAAATAAAGTATGACATACCATCAGGATAAAAAACACATCATTTCACACTTCAAATCTCTGAATTAGAGATGCTTCTTGGCATTCAGGGTACGTCCAATTGGCAGCATTTTCACTTTCATAATGGACTTTAACAATAGGCATACATTTTACCCTAAGAGACTTTAAAACTCAATAAAATTGAGTTTAAGGATCAGCCCAAGGAATTTCATCTAAATTTGTAGAGAAGATATTTGTCATTTGATGTCAGAATAAACATCACAGGAGAGAACCAAGCGGAGAAGTTTGAGCTAATCACTTTGACAACACAGACGAGAACGATTGGATTAAAGATTGACCCACCTTGGAAGTATCAATCATCTTCTGAAGGCTTCCAAAGGAGTCTCCTTGCTTTTCAGGCAAAAGCAAAATCCCTCCCAAGACTGGACAAGTGCTTTTTCTTTTCAAATTGCCACACTCGTCTTGCACCACATATCCTGGCTGTCCCCACAGTGACCGCCTCTCTGTTCCTCAGCACTCCAGGCTGTTTCCACCACAGGGACTGTCTCATATTGTCCCCTTTCTGGGGTGTCTTTCTTCTGCATGTCACTTGCTTAGAGATAGAGTCCAGAGTTCCCAGACTAGGCCAGATACACGCCTTGTGTTGTCTTAAAGCACGTACATTGTTTTCTTTTTTCCTTTGCAGTGTTTGCATCTCAAAACCACAGTTTTAGATGTATTTGCTCATTTAGTCAGCACCGATTTTCTCCATTAGACTTGGAGCTCCTTGGGAATGTATTTCTCATTGGTTTCGTCCTTGTTGTATCATGGCAACTAGCACTGAGCCCCGTATATACATGACAATAGTCATTTGCTGAATAAATGAATGATAGGGATGATTACAGAAAAATTCATGGTAGCTGTATGATTTGTTATGGACCTTGAGAAACAGTAAGTGATTGACATAGTTACTGAATCAAACAGACATGGAGTCAAGTGTCCTGCCTTTTGAGGAACCATTAGGATAATTAATATATCAAGCACATTGCAGTGCTTGATATTAGTACTGATATTATTGTGTTAGTACATGTGTTCCTCCTTGAAAGAAATCAGGTTTTAAATCATACCTGATTGAGTGTTTTTATGTATTCAAAGTGCCTTGCTGCACAAGAGGGACCATGAATGCCCATTAACTGGAAGTACTGTACTTGACCAGCAGTGATTCTGGGCAACAGTATCCACATGATTGAGTTTGCTTTGTGTTTAAATTCACATAAAAATAGGAACCACAAAGGAACACAAAAAGTGTTTTTTAGGAAATCACTTATGGATGGCAAGGCCTCGCTCAGAATGGCAAATTAATTAACCCAGTTTCCCTTTCACTCTGCTTTGCCTGCACGATCTCTCTGATTCCACATTACCACGTAGATGTCATCAGTCCCTGGTTCCAATATGGAAAGGACCCCCAAAACAAGTGTCAGAAAGCATGCTTCCATCAATGCCACTGTGAGTTGTCATGGTGTTCCTCAGGGCTGCTTAAAAGCTGTTGATTCTTGGTTGCCTCGCAGGGGCATCCTTCTTTTTTTTTTTTTTTTTTTTTTTTTTTTTTTTTTTTTTTTAATAGCAATCCTTGTATAAAGAGCCTTGACACAATGTGTTTAAAAATCAATTTTCCTCAATAGGCCTAAACTTCAGCAACTCATTTCAATCCATGAATATTGGCATTTTCCCCACACACAGAAACATTATAATCTGTTTTTACCTTTGATCATCACATCTCCTCAATTTTAATAACACCATCTCTGTCTCTGTTGTGAGCTCTTATCCTCTGGTCACTTATTCTTGCTTTGTGTTTCCATGGCTTTGTTCTTTTTATCTTAACTAAACTTGTCCTTTGCAATCAACTGTAGATACACACACAGCTGTAAGATGCAGTACAGAGATCCTGTGTTCATTCTCCTCAGTTTCCTCCTGTGGCAGTATCTTATATAAAAAAAAAAGTAGGGAGTGTATGGCTTCACGTGCAGAATATTGAGCTTCACATAACCCACCAATCTTACTTCCATTTCCCAGTTTCACTCCTTGCACATCTGTGCCATTCAATATGGGAGTGTGCTGAGTTATCTGTAATTTAATTACATCCATTGGCTTGTGTATTATTCACCACAGTCAAGGACACACAATGCTCTCACTGCAAAGGCTCCTTGTGATGCCTCTTGTAGCAACCACACCCATCTCCTTCTCACCCCACATCTCACCTGCTCTCCCCAGCCCCAGCCCGTGCATCAGGTTAACACTTGGTGTCTTTACTGTGGACCTGATTTTCCACAATACTAATTCTGATCTTCATCAGCTCCAGAATGAAAGAACATCCTACCGCTGCCCTTCACTTCCTCACAGGCCCAGGTTTTTGGTTTCTCATTCACTCCTATCTCTTGCTTTGTTATCTCCCTCTTTCCTCCATGGCTATTTTAACAAGCACTTTGAGCTCTGGAGGAAACCCAAGAATTATATCATGGAGGCAAAATCATGGTAAATACATGGGTGTACTCCAGTTTCAGACTTCACCCATCAAACAGCATGGCTCATGGGACTCCGGGCAGGTAATAGTAGTCAACTGGACATGGTCAACAGAAACAAACCCAGGGACATTATTTGTTTTTCCCTTTGTTTTTCCACACAGAGGACTAAGGACAGCTGTAACAGCATCTACAGCACTCAGACCGCACAAGTAAATTGTTAGAGTTGAGAATATCTGACAATGATGCAATGAAAAAATGCCCAGCGTTCTGATAGTTGGGTGGCTGCAGGAATGATTTGTGTCTGTGCTGGATTTGTGAGCTTCTAGAAGGCAGAGAGCTGTCAAGAGGGATCTATCTGCTAATGGCACCTTTTTTTTTTTCAAACAGTTCTTTCCTTGAAGACTCCCCTGCATCAATAAGAGAGAATAAAGTCAGAGGACCCCCACCTCCAAGGCTTTATTTCTGTGATTTAAGAGTTCTTTCTCTTCCAATCAAGCCCTGCTTTAACCATCAACAATTCAGTCAGGCTGCACAGGATTGAAAGTACAATATAGCACTGAAGAGAATTTACAAGCCCTAACACAAAGGGTCCTGTTGTGTACATGGACCTCACTTGAAAAGAGGTGGTGATACCAGTTGTTAGAGCCTTAGATGCTTGGCCCAGCTGCTGTAGTTTGGAGCCTTACTAGGTGTGCTAGCTATGTGACCTTAGTGACTCAACCTTTTTGTGCATTGATTTTTGCACCTACAAAATGGGAGTCTTAACAGTGGTACCTACCTTCAGCAGTGTTGGGATGATATATGCACAGGATGCAACACATTCAAGCATATAATGACACTCGTATTTGCACCAGTCTTTTGCTCTACGTTCCAGGCACAAGGTACAGTTCTTTTATGAAGCAGATACTAGGTTTCACATGGAGGAAACAAGCACTCAGAGCATCGTATAAGCAACAACAAATTGACTAATTTGGAATGGAGAAGAGAAGGCTGGTACTTCCAGCCTAAGGAAGCTGTGGAAGGTTGGCTGGGAGAGCAGGCTCATGGATGCCAGAGGAAGGGAGGGGCACCCAAACCATAATAGACGAGGGAAAGAACTAAGCCTTCCTTCCGTGCAGCAGCTGGAATTATGGGTTCCACAGAAAAGAGTGGCGTTTACAAATAGATTTCGACCAGCAACACCATTCCACTCAATATGCCTTGATTGAGCAATGCATCCTAGGGTACGAAAGTGAAGAGAACCAAAAAACAAAAACAAAAATAGCAACTATAACCCCAGCGTCAACTGGGCTCTTATGTACTCTACCAAAGAGGGAAGAAAAGTGGATGGAGATTGGTGCTTTTCATACCTTCTTATCTCATTATATTGTAATGAATTCCAGGGCATCGAGGAGATGAAATTTGCCAGGGATGATAGCGTAAGGTCCAGCCTTCTGTTACTGAAAAACCTCATCCGCCTATACCTACATGAGCTTTATCAGTAAGACTGTAAACTCAGGTGCAAGCAAGGGTCAAAGAAAGTGCAGTCAACTGAAGCAATATGGGTAAGAGATACCAGGGTGTAGAAGCTGAGCCCGGTTGGAGCCTAGGGTATGTAACTTCCATTAGGAGCTCCCGTTCTTTACTTGCACAGGATTAACAGAATCCAGGAATGTAGAATTTAAAGCAAAAGCTCCTTACATTTTAAATATTGCAGATCAGATATTATAAACAAAACTAGATGTGCTAGATAAAATGTTCGAATGTCACTTTTAGCTCTTGTTACCAGCTGGTACCCAAACATGGAGTGGCATGCAGTGGATGCTGTCGTGTTTTTTTTTTTTTTTAGCTCAAGTTGGAAAACCGGAAGTCCCTTCCTCTACCCTTGGTCTGAGAGTGGCCCATTCCCTTCCTCAGTCTCACTGGCTCCCCAGACACTAAACTGGGCAATCTGAACCCCAGAATCATCCTGCCAGGGTATTGTTGCTGAGTTTTCGAGTTTCGAGTCCCTGGCTATGAATGAGTCATCTCCAACTCCATTAGCGGAGAGCTCCTCTGGGTTCAGCCACCATAAGCAGAGCGGGGATGACTCAGACAGAGGAGCATGCACAGTCTAATGGGTCCAGCATGTGGAGGCTTTTGAGACGCTGAGGCTGGCGTGCGTGGTGTCCAGGGAGAGCGCAGAGGAGTGCTGGATGTTGTAATACGCTCCCAGCTAAATTCACTGCTGGCTCTTTTGCACTCCAAAGAATTTGAAATATTTGCCTCTGACCTCAAACACAAAGTGGCCTTGCACCTCAAGGAGATGGCGTATTATGACTCTCTCATGACCTGCTCCAGCCTTCTTCTTTCTTCAAGCCTAACTATAAAGTCTAGATCTAGGTGTTGCCAAACTACAGTTCCCCCGGACTCACTCTATGCTTTTGTCCTGCTGGGATATCTTTATATGCCCTGGGACAACTCGTATTTGTGCTTTAAAACCAGAAACAGACTGTACTACTTTACAAGGAGTCTTTCTGACCACCTCCCCGCTTGGAGTTCAACGTGTGCCCCTCTCCCGTGCGCTTACCTTTTCACGTTGTGTGGCCCCGACTTGCTTCTCTGCCGGTCTGCCTTGTTTAGGAGAGCCTCTGGGGGTCAGGCAGCTTGTAACCGTCTTCCTTCTATTTCACAGGCATTATACGTAGCCATGCAATCAACGGCGTTTATATAGCTATGTGGGACGGAAGCGCTGAGGCGACTGCTGTGCGACCTGCGCTCTCTGTGGGCATAAGCAGAGTAGCTCTTGCAGAGAAAGCAAAGGTGCACAGATAATCCCCAAACCAGTAGCTCTTTCCCAGCCCCGTCTTTCATTTAAATTCAGTAAATACCTTCTGAATAAATATCCTCTACTCATCACCTCCTTATACTTGGGAGACACAAACGATAAGCATACAAGGTTCAAGGTCAACAATGAAGCACGGGGGACATTCATAGTTGTACCAAACACAAAACTGATTTAAATAGGTGCTATCATCTCTATCTCATAGACAAGAAATTAAGACTCAGAATAACTTTCCTAGGGTTTGTTTTTAGTTGGGGAATTATGGGGTTAAGACTTGAATGAGTCTAATGGAAAGTAATTATCGAGCGTTATCAGGTAAGTACTGGATGTATTTGATGAGAAACAGGCCGCCAGATCTGGGTGGTAAGCAAGCTGAATATAATTGAGTAAGCTGCCAGAACAGGCATGGGATTTGGGGAACCAGAGATGAGCCAGAGACGAACCAGAACCACAATATTGAGTCGACATCAAATTACTGCTGGCTTCTTATGAATTTCTTATTTATGATAAGAGCCACGCTGAGTTTGGCTACCTTTATACTTACAATGAAAAGGACCGGGCCGTTACCTGTTTTATCAAAACCTTCAGTGGCTGAGGAGCAAGACACCTTCCAGGATCTCATTTGATGAAGTGTTTCTCAACTCATGAAAACATTTGAACGGTCTGTCGATCTGGGCCCAATCCAACACCAAATGAGCTGGCTTTCTAGGTGGGAGACCCTGGCATCTGTACAACCAGATGAGCAGCGAGAATGGAAACACTATTCTCAGGACAAATGGGCTTTCGGTTTGTTTTCCTTTTATCTGAGGAAAGCAGAGCTGTGAGGCCACACAGTTCTCAGGGGGAGGGGAGGGGTAGGTGAAGGTTTCTAGTGCTAGGAATTAGAAAACTGAGTTCTTCTCTTTCGAAATGAAATAAAGATGGAAATCGCTGTGTAACCTCATCAAAGGTGAGACACATAGAGGTTGCTTTCATCCTATGTTTTAATGAGTGAACTTCCCATGTTTAACCTTCACGTCATCAACACTTGCTGTGATGATATCGTATGAGCATTTTCAAAGCTCTTTCTCAAAACCCATTTCGCCACAGGGCTTCTAACTCTGCTAATATACTCGTGGCTGAGGACAGGGGCGATTTGATTCTAGGCCCCTTGAGTCTGAGGACAAAAGAGGTTGTTGGTTTTGAGCATGGCTGCTCACTGAATTACAGGGAACCTAGTGATGGGATTCAGTCCTCAAGAGCTACTTTCATTAACTACAGTGACATTTCAGATGGTCTCCTTAATCTTATGGGATTCTGAGGGGACACACACTTAGCCCAGCCTAACCCAGCCTCACAGGGGCAGCCAGGGGATTTGCAGGTAGCTGTATTTCTCAGAATCTCTTGCATCCAGGGATCTGCATTTATTTAACAAGGCACCAGTTACGTGTGAGATGAGGGGGTCATTTTCATCTCTGCTGGTGGATCCATGATCATGGTGATTCTTCAAGCCTTGTTCTGTGGGGGTCTCTATTTTTTCCTCTGTTGGCCACATCTTCTCTTAGGAGACAACTTATTTAGTTAGATAAAGGAGAACTAGTCTGTTTCTTGTCTTTAGAAATGCAATAGGCATTTGTAATTGCAGCAGGACCTTAGGAAGTCGTACTATATCCCACTGAATTAGAAATCAAGTGTAGAAGATGATGGGGACGTCTGAGAAAAACAAACTCCTCCTAATACATATTATTTCCTGGTGTAACTATTTCCTGGGTTTATTGCAGCTCTTTTTGCTCTGTATCCCCATGATGGTTTGGTTGAGAATGGCCCTCATAGGCTTATATATTTGAATATTTTATCCACAGTTCCTGGAACTCCTTGGGAAGGATTGGGAGGTAAAGGTTTGTTGAAGGAGGGGTGTCTGTCACAGGGGTGGGCTTTGAGGTTTCAAAAGTCCGCTCATTGTCAGTTGGTTCTATGTCTCTCTGTCTCTGTCTCTGTCTCTGTCTCTGTCTCTGTCTCTCTGTCTCTCTGTCTCTCTGTCTCTCTGTCTGTCTTTCTCTCTCTCTCTCTCTCTCTCTCTCTCTCTCTCTCTCTCTCTCTCTCCACCATAAACCCCTCCCACTGCCCCATGCTTGTGGATCAGATATAAACTGACATAACTGTAAACTGGGGAGAGATGTAAACTTTCAGTTACGGCTTCACTGCCATGACTGCCTGTCGTGCTTCCTGTCTGATAGTCAATGCTCTGGAACGGTGAGCCCTAAATTTAATGCTTTCTCATATGTTGACATGATTGTGGGGTCTCTTCATAGCTATAGGATATATATATATATATATATATATATATATATATATATATATATATATATATATATATATACTGGGACATGGTATCTCTTACTAGAAGAGTGGTAAAAGGAGACAGAGAAGGCAAGCCTAAGAATCTGCTTCAACCAGCATTTCCAAATCTCAAGGCCCAGTACAGCACGGTTCAACAAAAACAAGTATGCTTTGCTGTAGTTGGAAGAATATTTTATTAAATATTAAATACATACAAGAGGGTGGGGGCTAGACAGTGACTAGAGTGCCACCTGCAGCCAGGCATGTTCCTTTGCGACAATGTTTCTCAGTGTCTCCCATAAGTAGGCATGAGGCCAGTTGTTTATATTTTGGGTGAACTAGAGTTGAGTAAACACCCCATCAATGCTCCTTTTTACCAATAAAAAGGTCGAGGTCCAGAGAGATGAAATAAGTTGCCTCATATTGAACGACCAGTTGCTGGCATAGCTTGAACCAGGATCTATATCCTTGAGCAGTAATGATCACTGAAGTCCTTATAAACATAGATTAGTGATTTGTACAGATTGGGAAGTGTGTGTAGGCAGTGGGTTGGGATTCACCAGTGCACACATACATGTGTGAGGACATAGCAGGGTAGTCCATTAATATATACAACTGATACATCTTCGTCAAAAGTTAAACTGCATTTCTTCTAAGGGGATGATAAAATATTATGAAGCAGGAAGGCAGGCAAGAAAGAAGCAGGAGAAAACAGACAGAAGCTGAGAAGAACTAGAAAACTACAAAATTATCTCTACCAGTTCCTGAAGGTAGACCACAGAAAGGCTGTCTTTTTTCGCACCCAGGGCCAGCCCCAGGTCACCGAAGAGGTCAAAGCTCCTCAATGTCTTTTCCATGTGTGCCTGGAATGCCTTGGTGGTTTGACCTCTGGGAGCTACATGTTGTGTTTATAAAGGAACCAGAGTCCAGCACTTTCTGAACAGTTAGGAGACACTCTGTCTTCTGGGCTCTGCCCCGTTAAATGTCTCTTCTCCTCCACAGATGCACTGTACAGATGTTCTGGCCTTCTCACTCAAAATCCTCAGGGTGGAGACATTGGGCACTTTCTCCTTTGGTCACTGCCAACGTTGGCACCATGGGAAGATGTTTGTGTTTGTCAAGGAGTTGGGAGGACTTCCCATTTTGGCTCTCATTCTCCTTACAAGGAGCACTTGGGAGGAAGAAGGAAAGGAAAATATCCTTTTCAGCAGCCAAATCTTAGTAGTCACATCTCTCTCCAAAAATCTGCAGTCCTGGTGATTTTTTTCTGTGTGTGTGTGTGTGTGTGTGTGAGAGAGAGAGAGAGAGAGAGAGAGAGAGAGAGAGAGAGAGAGAGAGAGAGAGAGAGTGTGTGTAAGACGGCGAAGTGGCAGGAAGGGAGAGGGGAAAGAAAGGAAGAAGGAAAATAAGAAAGGAGAAAGAGAGATCTAGTGTGGATCAATCTTGTTACATACATAAATGCAGAAATCCCACAGTCCTTCTGACATGATACAGAGCTACTTCAGGCTGAACATAGCAAGCCTATTAAAGCCAGCTGACTAGTCTAGGTATATGTATATAACAGTACAGTTTCTCTTCCTCACACCTTGCTTTTGTCCACATGCACCTGAGATTTCAGGGAAGAAGTCACACTTCCAGCCAGTGAGCAAGGCCAAAGGGGCTATCATTCTCCAGTCACGTGGTACTTCCTTCTAGGATAGTCTTGTGATTATATGCAAATCCTTCTGGAAATGGAGGACTTGACACCTTATGAGACATCTCATCTATGACCCTTTGACTGCAAAGCTCCTTCCAACTGTCTCGCCAAAGGTTTAGGGGTCACCTAAGTAATAAAGGAACACTATGCTTTCCGGGGTCATTTCTATGTGGCTTTGTCTTCAGGTAAAATTTCCCCTTGTCACATGTTGTCTAGATACCCAAAACGTACATCCTCATAGCTCTGGGTTCACCAGGAAATGATATTATATCCTCTCACTCTAAAAAATACCCTAGGATGAGTCTCACTAGATGAACTTCAGCCACATACATATACCCAAACCAACCTCTATGGCCCGTTATCTGACTACCATGACCTTGTTCCCTCCAATTCTGGATCCAGAAACAAGATAATGTTAGTAGCAACAGATGTTGCCACACACAGAAAACTACTCATTTTTAAAATTAATTTATTCATATTATATCTCAATAGTTATCCCATCCCTTGTATTCTCTCCTTCCTCCCTCCTTCCCGCTTTCCCCCTACTCCCCTCCCCTATGACTGTGACTGAGGGGGACCTCCTCCCCCTGTATATGCTCATAGGGTATCAAGTCTCTTTTTGGTAGCCTGCTATCCTTCATCTGAGTGCCACCAGGCCTCCTCATCAACAGGATGTGGTCAAATATGGGGCACCAGAGTTCATGTGAAAGTCAGTCCTCACACTTTCCTCATCTGTGGAGAATGTCCTGTCCATTGGCTAGATCTGGGTAGGGGTTCAATGTTTACTGCAGGTATAGTCCTTGGCTGGTGCCACAGTTTGAGCAAGACCCCTGGGCCCAGATATGCCCATCATAATGTTCTTCTTGTAAGTTTCTAGGACCTTCTGGGTCCTTCCAGAAAACTACTCTTACACCCCGTTCATTGACTTTTTTTCTTTCATTCATATTGCAGAGGTGACTTAGGATGCACTTTGTAGAGACAGGAGAGAATCCCTTAAAACGTCTACTTCACTTCTACAGCATAGTTCAAGATCCATCATCTCGCTGAAGAACCGCTCATCACTTCCCTCTAAGCACCTGATGTTCCTCCCTACTTGATGTTCTTGCTGTTCCCAGGGAATTGCCACACACCATTCAGGTTATGTTGTTGTCTCCTCATCTTTCTTCTTAATTTTCTGTGACCCCCCCCCACACCCTATCTTACTTATTTATCTTATTTTACTCTTGGCCTCCCCTCAATACTAATATCAGGCACAAAACACTCAAAAGAAATCTTTGTGGAAGAAATATAGGAATGATGAGTTAATTATTTAATTAAAAATTAATGCATAGGCTCCTAGTTCATGGGGCCCTTTGCAAATTATCAAGGGAGATAAATTCATAAATAGCTGGGACATAGTGAGAATTATGGAGCCATAGCTACACAAAGAGTGGGAAGCAGGAAGGAATATGTGCTCAACCCTGGAAGAGAAGCCTCAAAGCATCTCAGAAATTATACTTCTTTTACATCCGCATCAATCTCCTATCTCTCTATTTCTACCCATATTTCCTTAGCTCTTTCACCTTGAATAAGTAAGTCTTCATATTGTTCTAGCATTATGTGTTCTAGAAACACATAAGAGGATCAGTAAATAGTTCTGAAACGAATTCTTTATATTTTCTTGGCTATTTGCAATATCAATAGAATGAGGGAACTTAACTTATCTGACTGTCTTGGTTTTTCTCCAAATAAAATACCTCCCCCATCTTGAAAGCTAAAGTGTAATACTTTATTACAGGTAATCACCTAGGTCTGAATGTCTCTATCCTATAGTCTGAATGAAAGTGGATTGTCCACGCCCCCTGGATGGGGAGACCTACTGGCACTCAGAGGAAGGATAGAGGCTACCAAGAAGAGACTTGATACCTTATGAGCATATACAGGGGGAGGAGGTTCCCCTCAGTCATAGTCTTAGGGGAGAAGAGTAAGGAGAAAATGAGAAGGAGGGAGGAATGGGAGGATACAAGGGATGGGATAACAATTTAGATGTAATATGAATAAATTAATAAAATATATTTAAAAAAGAAAGTGGATTGTACAGAAGCTGGACCATATTTGCTTTTGGGTACAGTGTAATAAGTGATGCTTGTTGTCCTGGCTAACAGTGAGTAGCTCAACTGTAAGATAGCAGTGCTGGCCTGAGACTCAGGAGTCACAAGCCTAGGTATTGTTGCATCCATTGCTAATAGTAAGTTTGGCTCTAAAGTCACTCTTGGCCTCATTTTCTTTGCTGCTGCTTCTCTCTCTCTCTCTCTCTCTCTCTCTCTCTCTCTCTCTCTCTCTCTCTCTCTCTCTCTCTCTTCCCCTTTCTCTTCTCATGTGCATCCATAGGTTTTGTGTGCTCTGAGAATTCACAGTAGCTATGAAAATGCATCACCATTGCCCTGCTGCAGCAGGGAGACCATAATGGAGCGAGGGCCGCAGCTCTTGCCTTAAGTCCATGGTACCCCAACTGCTGCTTTCCTGAGGCTGCTCTCACTAATCACAGAGCCCAAAAGGAAGCTAAAGCAGGCCACACCTGCAAGTTACTGAACAAGTGGGCTCTAGAGTGTCTCCATCAGCCTAAACGAGACCAGGCTGCAGCCTGACTCTTCTTTCATCTTCCTCCTCTTCCTCCTCTCTCTCTCCTTCATAGACAGTCCTTCATTGTAGCTGGCCCTCTCAACCTTCACCTGTTCTCACTGAAAGTTTTTCAACATCTCTAATGACTGCCTGACCTCATTTTAATCCCAGTTTCTTGGAGGACCGGGAATGTCTTAGAGTTTCTATTTCTGTGATAAAACACCATGAAGAGAAGCAACTCAGGGAGAGAAGGGTTTATTTCAGCCTCTGACTCTTAGGTCATACTCCATTACTGAGGGAAATCAGAGTAGGAACCCAAGACAGAAACCTGGAGGCAGAAACAGAAGCAGAGGGCACGGAAGAGTGCCACTTATTGGCTTGTTCCTCCTAGATTGCTCATCTTGCTTCCTTATGCACTCAGGACCACCTGTCTAGGGGTGACATTACCTCCAATGGTGGGGTGGCAGGAGGGCCCTCACACTCACATCCATCATTAATCAAGAGAATGACTCACAGATTTGCCCAGAGGCCAAGCTGATGGGTATATTCTCTCACTGAGGTTCTCACTTATCAGATTATGTTAGTCTGTTTCAAACTGACAAAACCACAAACAAACAACAACCCAAACAGGTAATACCAACCAAAACACCAACCAGGACAATGAGTAATACCACTGAAATCCCACATCAAGACATACAGGTGAGGGGCTTCTCCTGCCTCAATCAATGATCAGCAGAGACTTCCTTCTTTGGGGTGTAGGGAAAGAGTGACTAACCAGGGAGTGGAGAAAGTACTCATTGGAGCAGAAGGGATCGGCCTTTCCAACAGTCATGACAACTAGCCAAGGTTCTGCACAACCATTCAGCACCCCATCTCTGTCAGTCTCTCAAGGCTGAACACACAATCTGCTGAGCCCATTTCCCGAATTACACTTCAAACTGTGTCTTGTGTTGTTTTACTTCATTGCCACATTAAGGTTTACTCTGAAGATTCTTTTTGCTTTGATTTCACATGGAACTCATGAGAAGAGAAAACCATTTCACTGAGCTCTGCCCTCCGTCTCTTATGCAGCCAGGCTAGACAGCTATGTACCTGTTGGGAGTCTTTGTGCTCTATAACTCTTTACGTGTCTGCTCAACATTTAAGTAGAAATGGAAAAATCATAAAAGTGTGCATTTTATGCTCAAAATAAAGATTTATTTCCCATGAACATATTAGATGTGATTTTTTTGAACTAGACAATTTCTTGAGAGGCATATCAAAAATATTTTAATGTAGACACTCCACTAAATCATTTCCAATAAAGAGCAGACAGCATCATGATTTTTTTTCACTTGCAGGCTAGATTGTTACAGGGAACCCTCAATGGGCCAGTCTGGGAGTCAGTGGTCAGGCCGTATATACACCAGGTTAACTGCATATGCTTAACATGAAAATTCCAGCAGACATTGGCTGGCAACAGGGTGGAGAATTTAATTGAAGCCAAGCCTATTTAGGCTCGCCAGTCTTGCCAGCATGTATAGAGCTAAATTGGCTCCATACTACAATTTTATCCCATAACATTTTAGTTACCTCTACATCTTGATATGCTATATAAGTGCTTAGTGGCCCATCTACTAAGCTGATCGGTGTTATCCTTAGCCTGTGATGTAGAATAAGCACAGTCAGTGCATGAAATGCCCTCCAGCGAGTATGAACGC